>NW_028274807.1:18601349-21101349 GCF_037043125.1 Eumetopias jubatus | reverse complement strand
ATATTATTTTAATATGTAATCACTATAAAAATTATCACAGTATAGGGCGTCTGGGTGGCTCAGTTGGTTAAGCGACTGCCTTCGGCTCAGGTCATGATCCTGGAGTCCTGGGATCGAGTCCCACATCGGGCTCCCTGCTCGGCGGGGAGTCTACTTCTCCCTCTGACCCTCTTCCCATTCATGCTCTCTCTCTCTCTCTCTCATTCTCTCTCTCTCAAATAAATAAAATCTTTAAAATAAAAAAATTATCACGGTATATTTAACATTATTTTTTCAAACCAAGTCTTGCAAATAAGTGTGTATTTTAAACCTACAGCATATCTCAATTAGGATTAGCAATAGTTCAAATATTCACTACTTATATGTGGCCCTTTGTTACTATATTGGACCACAGATCTACAATGATTTAAGGAAAAATTTAATCCACTCTTACTCTAAATTGTTCCTTTAACAGAATTATCTTCAATAAGTGCCATATCTTCTAAGAAAGTATAAAAGAAATTCCATGTATGACTTCTCAGCTTCCTTTATTCAATGAATGCATTGACTTCAATTTAAAGGAAAAAAAAAAGATAATATAATATATTCCGTAAAGATATAGATATATCAGAGCTGGTGTTCAGCAAATGAAAGCAGTCTTTATGAGGAATGTATAAATCACTCATATATTCTAAAAATAGATTGAAAATATTTCAGGTACTTTATTTTGCTCAAAAGACTGACACAGCAGGTTTAAATGTATACAGTTTAAGGAGAGAAGAAAACAGGGGAAAAGGAGGCAGAAAATCCAGGAGACTTGAGAGCCCTGAATGACTGAATCCAGGAGCCTCAAGTGTTTGAACAAGGAGACTTTAAAGAGAGGTTTGAGCTTGAGGGAGTGTGAATGCCACCAGCTATTAAAGCCACAAAGATTGCATTCTAAAGCTGTTTATTCCTGAAAGTGAGCAGGGAAATCTCCTGGCCAAAGGAAAACAGAACTGAATGAGCTTCTGGTGTGTCTTGGGATTAGTGGTATGCGTTTTACATTATTTTTTCATGGTGGAAGATGAAAATATGAGGGGGAAAAATACAGCAGTTTGGCTCAGAGATCCAAAAGGGAGCAGCCGGTTTAGAAAGGTCAAGTCTCACATTGGGAGTTTGTTTTGATGCATCTTGGGTTTGAATTGTTGTTTTGATTAATGAACAATCTTTAACGTACAAAATTGGGAGCCAACTGGAGGAAAAGTTTATTTCACAAAATTGCCTCCTTTGCAGAATTCCTGGAAAAGTTTCAAGTACTGTTGAGGCATATTCAGGGTTTTGGTGCCTCTGTTTATATTAATACTTTATAACTGGTTAAGCGTAGTATTTATTTTTTTTATTTTTTTAAGATTTTATTTATTTATTTGAGAGAGAGAGAATGAGGGACAGAAAGCACGAGAGGGAAGAGGGTCAGAGGGAGAAGCAGACTCCCCGCTGAGCGGGGAGCCTGACGCGGGACTCGATCCCGGGACTCCAGGATCATGACCTGAGCCAAAGGCAGTCACTTAACCAACTGGGCCACCCAGGCGCCCGAGAGTAGTATTTACAACAGCAACAACAACAACAACAACAACATTGTATTATCTTATTTGGTTCAGGAGTAGTGGCTAAAAACAAGCAAACAAACAAAAACAAACAGAAAACAATTCAAAGTGAGAAAGCCAACATTTCTTCTTTCACTTATCTCTCCAGAAGTCCTTCTCCAGAGTACCCCTTCTTAGTGGCATCCTCTGCCAGGGTCCATTTTGTATCTAAATTTGTTCTATGGGTACCTCCTCAGAAGTAGGCACATTTTACAATAGCAAAGGAAGAAAAACTATATGATCTTTTTAATGAAACTTAAAACTTTTTAAAATCTGAGTATGAGGAAATTATTTTGAATCCTGGGATTTCTCCCATTATTCCTCAGATTATGTCAAATACGCAAATTGCCCCTTCACAACTCAAGTTCAGGACTGACTCTCCAAACTTGGGTAAGTTAGTAGAGGGTAACAGGAAAATAGAGCAGCAATGCCAATGTCAATGAAAGGGCAGGGAAGTGAACTCAAACATGCTTTTTACATGGACATAATTAGATTATAATGCACTAGCTCTTTCCCTGCCGCCGAGTTGTGCGGAGGCAGAAGGTCACGTGCAGTCAAGATTCGGCTAAGTTATTGAAATGCAAAAAAAAAAAAAAAGATTATAATGCACCACAACTATAGACTCTGTTGTTCTAAGTGGTCGAAGTCAACCTGCATTTACACAGTAGTTTCTTCCAGTGAACACAGTCATCATCTTTCCTGCCACCCCCTCCCAAGCATAGTAAGATATACATAATACATATAAATCTGGTCCTAAGGCAACTTGGTTACATTCTCCATCATGAAAACAATTTCCAATGCTGCATTCAAAATGCTCATTTCTAATTCTCTTCAATCTATGAGATAGCATGATCTCTTGAAAGCTATCATTGTTTATATATTTTTTCTGGCTGTGGTCATGTAGGCATTCTATCTTCCTCTCTCTGTAGGGTCCTGATGAAGAGATCCTAAAGTTTTAGATCTACTCTAACTTTTAAAAATTTTATTTAAATTACTTTTCATTTAAAGCTCAAAGTACAACTTAATTTGGCTTTTGTATCAAGATTAAACTTTAGGGGCAACTTTGTGGCTCAGTTGGTTAAGCATCGGCCTCCAGCCTAGGTCATGATCCGTGGGTCCTAGGATTGAGCCCTGCTTTGGGCTCCCTGCTCAACGGGGAGTCTGCCTCTCCCTCTGCCTGCCGCTCCCCCTGCTTGTGCTCTCTCACTGTCTCTCTGTCAAATAAATGAATAAAATCTTAAAAAAAAAATTTAAACTTTAAATACATGAAGAAAAACAACAGTGAAGCACATTCAATGTTTGGTTGCTTCCGCAAAGAAAGTTTTAAATGGTACACCTCATCAAAGCTTATATTCTGTATTTGTTATGAAACCCACAAATATCTGAATAACTGTGCAAAAAATAAACATAATGCATGAATTTACCTGACTATAAGTGGGTGCTTTCTTTTAATGTTCTTTGGTTTGTATATCAGTATAATATGGAAAGCAAATGTAGGAAACCACCTATCATGGAGATTTGTTAATATAAACATATATTTATTGTGTGAAGTAAAAAAAAAAAATGTTATATGTATATATACATTAACTTTGGTAGAAAGATTTAGAATATAAAGTTTATACAATAAGAGTTTTTAACAGAGAACCAAGTACTTTAGGATAGTGCTTTTTGACATCTCCAAAGAGTAACCAAACCAGTTTTTCTTGTTAATGCTATCAACTGTGTGTATTACCAAGCTACTCTGTTTTTAATCACAACTTGGATACTGAATCACTTGGCACATTCTTCAACAATCTGTTCCCTTGCCACTCTACCCAAAAGAAGGCTAATTCTAGTTGATCAACTTATAATTGGGAAAGTAAATCTTGTTGCATTGGTTTCATAATTATTTTATAAATAAATGTCAATGTTTTAGTTTATTTATCCATGTAATAAATACTAGTCTTCAGAAATGAAATCGCCAATGAAGAGAAAGAGGAAAATAAGGACCAAATGACTGAAAGTTTTGAAAAACAATGGCCAAAAATGTAAATTTAAAAGTAAATAGAACAACGGCCATTTTTCTTGATGATTAGGTAAAACTAATAGATAAGTTGCTGTAAGATTTGGCAAGTGTGGAAATGGGTAAGCCAAGACATCCAAGTATGGTTATGGTAATATGTAAAATTGGAATATTAGTTCTCTAAGTGATTTTGAGATCTTGAGAGCAATTGTATAACAGAGAAAAAACTTGCAAAATTCCAACACACATCAGTCATTAACATGATTTATTTATGTAAAGGGACTAAGAAAGAGAACTTATCCTAAGTCAATTATGGGCGCATTGTTTATGGAATGAATTAGCAGGGTTAACATTGTTATTCTTTATCATTTCTCAGATATAATAATGCTCGCTGACCTTTGAACAAATTGAAATGCCAGGATAATTTTAATTGCCTCAGATCCACATTGCAAGCCCGTGATGGATCAAGTAAAAAATGGCTATTTTGTGGTCTAATTGTATGAAGAATACTTACAATCTGAAAGTGAATACTAATTATATTTCCGTTAGATTTATAACATTAAAAATTAAAATATCACACACAGTTGGCAGTTGGTAAATCAGTATTTGATAACAGTTCTGCAGGAAAAAAATTAGGCAGTTATACATCCACAGTAAATAAATATGTCTTTCATGAAAATTCGGTTGGTGTTAGTATTCAATAGCATGCATATATCGAAATTCATTACTTCTTATAATATTACAGACAATACATTTCCCCAAGAAAGAAGTGATTATTCATTTTTTCTGGGGTTTTCAGTCCAGTAATGGGTTATTATAACAATGGACTTAATATTTGCACTCATGATAGTAATTTTTTGCTCTAGCATAGTTCCATGTATAAAATTATAATTTCTTTAACTTAATTGTTTTGCAAAATGTGCAATTATAAGATGAATCAAAGTTGTCAAAGCCAGGGAATCTTGGGCTCAGGCTTACCACTAACTTCCTAAGCACATTAGTTTCTTCACCTCTAAGAACTGTAACTTAACTCTTCATGTAGAAAACATGAGGGAGAAACAAAATAGGGAGAAGTTGATCTTACTTGTTCACTGTGGGCCAGGGACTATGCCAATTCCTGAGCAGCTTCATATAATTTTCTCCATGTTTCTTAGAGTTAGTTACTAATATTTTAGCATGAGTTATTACACTAGTCTTTTAATAAATGAAAGTCATGCCTAGTCATGTAAATTCACTACCTATAATAAAACAAGATTTGCTGATCCACAGTCATTTGGCTACATATACATATTTAACTATCTTGGAATGATAATAAAACAAAATAATGATAGTAAAAATAAAGCAATAACTACTTGTTATAATTAATAAAGATCCTCACATTTTCCATAGATCACTCATATATATCATCTTATTTTTTTCATAGTTCTATATATTATATACTAATTTTTCTTCATTTTACAAATTAAAAACAATGCTATGAAGTGAAATTCTCTAAAACTACACTGGAATGACTAGCAGAGTGAGGGCTTACATCTAGGACTTACATCTCTAAATATTGTGTTTTGTATACTTTAAAATGCTGGGCTTATGTTGGAACTTCACTGAGACATCCCACATGCAGATCCCAAAATGGTGAAGTGTGCTTTGGTAAAGCCATTTAGCTAAGATTAGAATGCAATTTTACAGATATGAAGAGGCAGTTTATCTCTCTCCATGCAAAGATAACTCCCCACCATATGATTTTTAGTTTGTTTGTTTGACTTTATTCCTAGCACATTCTCTTTAACATGGTTAAATTGCTCAGCATCCCTCCTAAATACCTAACATCAGAAAACCCTCATGGGGTAATCCTTTCTAAAACTGCATATCTCATATCTGATGCCATGCTTGTGAAAATGTCTTTCTGTAATTCTACTCTTTAAATAATGACAAAAATACATAAATGTCACCATGTATTTACACGTTTAAACAAACATATTATTTGCTCTTCTAGACACATAATGCCATACATAACATTCCAGAAGTGATTTATTGTTACTATCTTTGAATATTGTTTTTACTAAGGAGCATAGAGATACAATACATTACCTAGGTGAAATAATCTAACTTTACAAGCTTCTAATAACTATTCGGGTATATTTGTCAATGCTTTCCTTGGAAAAATCTCTCTATGTCTTCCTGTTAGAATAAAAATCAAATATTTTGACAATCAGTCAAACCTGAGTACATTTTCAGTACATATGGAGAACAAATGACCCAAAAACATAAATCAAAGGAATAACATATGAGATTTTTTGAAGGTACAAAAATTTCTTTGGGAGGAGAAACCTAAAATTAGATATTTAGTGAGCTCAGAGTAGACTGGAAACCAGTTAAAAGTTGAGAACATATTAAAGATCTAACAAGTCATACCAATAAAATAACCCTACTATTACTTTCATAAAATATATAGGAGAAATAGATTTTTCCTCTTGCAAAAACATCTCACAAATATTTAGGTATCTAGATTCTCCAAAGAAGATATATGATAAATAGTTTGATATGATTTATGATAAAGATCAAATTCCCATATAGATTAATTTCACCAAAATTTTTTAAAGCCTGAAACTAGAAATCTTAAATCCTTTTGTACCTGATTTTCATCTCTGTAAGTAGCAGGTTGATTGGGTCTCTATCAGTTCCAGCAATTTTCATTCCTACCTTTATTAATAGGTTGTTCCTTCAGATCAATACAGTGAGAAAAAATAAGTGGAGGAGCTCAAATAGATCTAGGCATCCCATCTCTGCTTGTTCCCTGCACATACTTCACTTATATTCTCTTTTAAATCTGAATGAGTAGTTACATGAATTCCAGGTCGCCTCAATTATAAATTGCACTAAATCTGGCCAACCCACATATAGCTCTTCACTGATTCTTTTTATAGAATCTTTTTATTTTCTAATTGAAGTTAAATTAGAAAATTTAATCTAATTTCTAATTTAAATTAAGCCACTGTTGAGATTTTGGTTATTGATTAAAAACCGGTTACGTATTCATCAAATGCCTACAATGTGACAGCCCTTATGCTTGATGCTGGGGAAATAAAGGTCAACAACAATAATAGCAAAACTCCTATTCTCACAGAGCATAGAATTGGTAGTAGAAACAGGTATTAATTAAACAATCAAGTAAAGTAAAATCATCAATCTGATCAATGCTATGAAGGGAGATTAATCATTATATGAGAGCCGGTGATAAGGGATTTGACCTATTCATGCAAGCCTTAGAAGGGGCCCGAGGGAGGTTGATTGGGTTGAGATCTAAGGATAATAGAAAGTAGTAAGTGGGAGAGAAAGAGTGTTTCAGGAGAAGTTTTTGGAAGCCGTAGGGCCTGGTCTTGTACTTGCAATGAGGTAAATGAGATTGGTGTGACTGATTTCGCTAGAGTTGAAAGGTGCACACTAGAAAATGAGTGTGGAGACTAGATCATGTCTTTATTGGCCATGCTAACACTAATTTGACATTGGAACAGATGCCTAAATATGCATTTGAAAAGATTACATTGGCTTCAATATTTGAAATATTTGTTTATGTGTGTCAGTGGATATCAGGTAGAGAAGGGAGACTCGGGGATACCAGTCATTAAATATGGAAACACCTAAGTGAGAGGCAAAGTAGCTAAAACTAACAGGCAACTATGGAGAAGTGGATGGACTTAAGATACTGTTAAGAAGAAAAATGGTAAGGCCTAGAGATAAGATAAATTTAGCAGGAGAAAGGGTCATTCTTAGTATTTTCTGAGATTCCAGGGCCAGATGGATCTTGCACAACTAGAAGGATGATTCTTCACTGAATTAGAGAACATTGGGCCATAGTTTAGTTTTGGGAAGAATATGAGAACTTAAGCTTGTCACATTGCTGGGAGATATCCAATGGAACATGTTTTATAGATATTTGATTTCATAACAGAGGTCTGAACCAGAGTAATATACTTGAGTGTCAACAGTGTGATATAGAGTAATAGGAGCTTTGCTTTCCATGGAAGCTTATGTTTATAAAATGTGTTTTTAAATTTGGCAAAATACATTGTTGGAGCAATATGAAAATATTGCAAAGTTAATGTTTTGCAATTTTATTTTAAACTGCAATAACTGCATGACACCTTGGAAAATAAAATTAACTTAGAGCTTTAAAAATAATTACAGGCTTGGTTTTATGGGGACTTAGATCAGATAAAACTAGAGAACAAATTCTTCTTTTGCTTACAACTCAATGCATATAACTGACAAGCTAACAGGCTCCACAAAGAGAGAACTTGCAAATTGCTAAAAGAAGCCAGTTTACTTATGTGCAAACTTGTTCAGTGTATATGTCATGTCCATGTGATTTATCTAACAGACACACAACAACTATATAACACTCCAATGTTCCAGAAAGTATTGCACTTGCTTTACTTGTTTTAACTCGGTTAATCCTCAAAAATCCCTATGAGAAAGGTTTTACTTTCCATTTTGCTGGTGAGGAAAATGAATCATAAAAGAGCTAAATGTCCTTTTACAGCTCTTCCAGCTACCAAAGGAAGTGGTTAGGACTCAAGCACTGTTGGCCTCCCTCCAGTAATCCCACTCTCATGTAAATGGCATTTTGTTTCAGTTATTCACTGGCCCACCCTCCCTATCCTAAGATTTCCCTACCTTTTATCATATTTCCTTATCCCATTGTCATGACTTGCATTGATTTCCTCTGGGAAGAAGATTCTTCCCCACCTCGTTAGATCAGGGTTGGTTGGCCATTTGACTTGCTCTAGGCAATGGAATATAAACAGAAGGGACAGATACCAATCTAAGCACAAGATTTAGGAATCATTAACGGTTTTTACCATCTTTCCTCCTTCCAGCTTCAACAACAGTGTGTGACAGATAGGCATACTCTTTCAATCTGGGTCCCAGAATAGGTCACCTGAGTAGAGACACAAACAATCTACTGTTACTAACATCAACAGTAAAGGAAAAATAAATTTGTGGTTGTAAGACATTTACTATGAATAGAGGTCATTTAAATTTAATGTAATGTTTCTTCTTAAAGGAGTGATAATGAATAAAAGGTTGAGAAATACTTTTGTAAGACAATGGGATTTTGGAGTTGTCTGTCTCTACAGTTGTATCTAATAAAGCTTGATTATTACTAACTTTGAAGTACTGTGTAATGACTCTTCACAAAAACTCTTTATTTATAAGCAAGTAAATAGTGTATTCAAAATAGTAATTTTTTTTTTTTTTTTTTTTTTTTAGAGAGAGAGGTTGGGCAGAGGGAGAGGGAGAGAGAGAGAATCCTAAGCAGGATTTTGGAGTTGTCTGTCTGTCTTGATTGTTGTACCTAATAAAACTTGATTATTACTAACTTTGAAGTACTGTGTAGTGATTCTTCACCAAAAAAACTCTATTTATAGGGGCATCTAGGTGGCTCAGTCAGTTAAGTGACTGCCTTGAGCTCAGGTAATGATTCTGGAGTCCCAGGATCAAGTCCCATATCAGGCTCCCTGCTCTGCGGGGAGTCTACTTTTCCCTCTGACACTCCCCCTCTCATGATCTCTCTCTCAAATAAATAAATAAAATCTTTAACAAAACAAAACAAAAAACCCCTCTATTTATAAGCAAGTAAATGATGTGCTCAAGATATTAAATGTTTTGTTGTTGGCGGTGTTTTTTTGTTTTTTTGTTTTGTTTTGTTTTTATTTTAAAGTGGGAGGGAGGGAAAGAGAGAGAGAGGAGCAGAGGGAGAGGAAGAGAGAGGTCCTAAGCAAGCTCAGAAGCCTACTCACAGCTTGATCTCACAATCCCAAGATCATAACCTGAGCGAAAATCAAGACTCAGATGCCCAACCAACTGAGCCACCCGGGCATCCCAAGGTATTAAATATTTTAATGCAGTAGAATGAAATGACCACAAATATCCTTTTGAAAGTATGCACTGCTTTAGCAACTGGATTTTCTCATTAAAACTAGAAATTGGAGATGTGGCATTAAAATGTAAAATATCTTTTGTATTAATCTTTATTTATATTCATAATACTTGGTACAATTTTCCAAAAGGCTTTTAGGATTTTGTCTTTCAATTCTGTCACCTATCTTTTTGTTTTGTTTTGTTTTGTTTTCATTCTAATAAATGGTCCATTTTGACTGTATGTAAATCCTTGATCTTCTGTATTTTGACTTTCAGAGAGATTTATATTTATTGAATGTATTATGTTTATTGAATTTTTATTGATTTTTATTAATATAAGCATTTACTTCCATAGACATTTGTTGAATTCTTACTATGGGACAAGCAGTGTTTGTTTATTCTCAAAATCATGTTCCCCAGAACTTTTAACAATTGTTAGAATATCATTTTTCTTGTTCAGGTGTCATACGGGCAGTTTTGCTTTATTTTAAAAAATCTAATTCCTTGGATTTTGCCACTATCTAATATCACCACTATTATCAACGACAGAAACAAAATTGATGAATTACTTCAAATTTGAATACTGAATACCTAATAAATAAACCATAGATAATACAATTCATAAACAAGAATAATTAAGATTTATATTAGCATGGATTAAATTAAACCAGTTAAAGTTTGTTTGGTAAAGAAACATTACCATATAAGCATTAATAATTTTTAAACCTGAAGTATATAAAAAGTTCATTTTTAGTAGTTTGAGGAAAACAGTCAGTTTTATTCATTATTTTATATTCAACACCTTGCTCAATGACTGATAAATTTTACACAAACAAAAAATCCAGTTACAGTCATGAAGTAACAAATGACTGGCTGGTGTTTCCAACAGAGTAAGTACATCCCTAGGAAATTCATCCTTTAACTATTTATCCCTTTCAATCACACTAAACTGTGAAAAAAAAATCCTTTATTAAATGTCTTTTGTTCATGAATAACTTTACCTAACCATCCCTTAAGTGGAAGAAAAAAAATTCCATACTGTTAGAATATTCGGGTGAATTAATTTTGTTTTAATTTGTTACCTGTTCTATAGTCCCTTTTATGATCATGGCTTATATATTTTTCTTATATTTCTTGAAAAACAGAGGAGCACTATCTTAGGAGAACTGTAATTTTGTCATATTTTTGAGATCAGTAAAAATCTGGTATGCTAACAGCTACCGTTAGTCCCCTGTTACTTTGAATTCTCCACATATCCTCTCTTTCTTGTAAAGAAAATCCATAAGGAGAGTAGTCACTTCTTAGTTCTTTATTTTTACGGTAGATAAGAACATTCTTTTACCCAACGTTATGAATGCACTAGGCCTTTGCATATTTAAGAAAAATATAAATAAAAACAACTCTAAGCTTAAAGAAAAAAATGTAAGAAAAAGAAATCTAATTTACTTTTCTTTTATCTCTGTTTTCTTTCTTCATTTATTTTCTACAGCAAATCCATTCCTCAACAATTGATAATAACACTTGAATTAACAATGTCTCTCTAATCAAGTTGAGAAAATAATAGAGTGTTCAGTTGTTGTTTTCTTTTTTTTTATTTCCCATTCTTAGAATCATCAGCATTGTCTTCCTGAGTAAAGCAAGCAAGTCATTAATTAGTATAAACAGTGGTTACCCTGAAAATCAACAAGCTTCCAATACACAATCAAAGCCAGGCACTACGTAGAATGCAACCTATAATCAGGACAGAGCAGTTGCGCATAGCAAGTAAAAGATAAGTATAGGAGAAATTTGTCAGGCCACAATAATCTAAGATTGTAGAGCATTAACTGTTCTTCTAAACAAACCAAACCAGTTAGAGCAGCAAAATCAAAGGTACTACATTATTTAAGTGATAAACAATCTGTAGAGTAGTGTAGTTAAAGAGCACTCAGCCATTTCCCAAGATGTCCATACGTCCTGTGCATCCACCCCAGGGTGTTTTATAACAGCAGGAAACACATTTGAGAAATGGTTCATCCCTTTACTTTGCAGTACTCCCCAATATAAAGCAGTACTTAAAACTATGTGTTTCTGTTCTGAACCCTTATTGTCTCTTATATTTTCCTTCCACAATTTGATTTTACTTGCATGGTAGATTTGTTGTATATTGAAACAGATCTGAAAAATTATAGAGGACCAAAAGCATCAGGTTTATGAACTGTCTTGGGTGAATTTACCCTTGCTTCTTTTGAATAAAAATAACAAGAGAAGAGAAGTTTCAATTCAATGCAATAAAACCTGTTATGTTTATTAACCCTCTCACTGTTCATATTTCTTCTACAACTTATAAGTACATTATGATATCCAGTTTATTTATTTATATAGCGATCTTTTAAATAATTTTGCATCATTATCTACAAGCATCATAACAGTCAATACTAATTAAATTGGGAAAATGCCATATGACCTGTATATTAAAAAAATATATTAACACTTGTCATGGAATATGAGATAAAATGACAAAGAGGCTAGTATCGATGGACCTGGAAAACGTAGTTAAAATACAAAAATCTGCACTAAATATTTTAGTAGTGCTTGAACAAAGTACAAAGGGAAACAGGGAAGAAATATTTAAGTTTCTTTAACTACCTACTAAGGGTCAATAGTGCTCTGGCCTATTGCTGTTTCCTTGTCATGACCATCAGCACTGATTTTACAGTTGGTGACCATCTTATGCTCCTTATTCTTGAGAAACCCACTGGCTTCCATCTGTCTTACATTCTTAGGAGATATTTCTGGGAACATGAAGTAAAAATTGCAATGGCTGACTCCTCTAGCATTTTCCTACCCTACTTCCTAAATTACTTGGGTGGATGCAATCAGACCACTCCATGGGAGTTGTTCTCTCAAATGTCACCATCCCATGGCATGGTGGTGCAACTGTTATAATTTTTAAAAATTCTATTATGCATCTTTCTGTGTTGATAAGATTTAATCTCTTAAATTTCCTCTTGCTTTAATTTCTCTTATGCTATGTAATTCTTGTTCTCTTCCTGATCCATCAAAGGCTTCACAACTATACTCCCCTTAGCCCTCAAATAAACATTTACCACATTTTAATCTTTTCACCTCTTTTTCAGTATTAGTGTCCTTAAAAATTCCATCCATTGAATTTACAGATTACCAAATCTATATTTTACTTCTATTGTTAAGTCACAGATAATCTATTCTACTCCTGTCTCATACATACCAGGGTTCCTGAGACTTCTTCATTCCATCCTCTGGAATCCATAATCAGTCTTCACCAAAATTCTCTGTATCTTCAACCTTTTCTCTAAGTATTTAACTTTTTTTTTTTTTATCAGACAGAAATCTGACTCTTTCATGGCCCTCCTCCTACTGGGCCTGGAGCTAGAAACATCATGGCTTCTCCTTACCCCCTGTCAAATAATTCCCTCTCCTGCCTTTCTAAATGCTCAGTTTTAAATCTCATGTTATGAGATTATATTATCACATCATTTCAATTCAGTTGTTATCTACTGACACTAGATTGGTTTTCTTTGTTTATGACAATTTCAACCTCCAATTATACTCTCCCAAATATAACTGGTTTTGATTACGATTATTGTAAAATGCACTTAGACAATGTTTCCAATACTCTGGAGTCTCTTGATTTTTCTCTGAGAGTTATATTAATCTCAAAATTGTGTCAGCTGTTCACTGCTCTGGTCATTCTTTTTTTTTTTTTTTCCATTGATTTTGTTGTTAGTGGTGATATTTGTTTGTTTTAAAATGACCCCTTCTGCAAGTCTTTTATGATCTTAATTACAGGGATTCACTGTCCACCAATCCCTATATTTCTAGTCCATTTCTTCTAGAACGTTGATTCCAATAATTCTGTAATGCCATCAGGACCTCCAGTTTCTTGCTCCTATCATCTTTTCCTTGTCCCTCAGCATCTAGATGCTCTTACTCCGTTCCCTGCTCAGAATAAACATTCCCTGACTCCCATTTCTTGACTTGTTTTATTTTATTGGCTTGGAAAAACCACTTTATTTCTTTTGATCCTGCAAACATGCCAGCAAGGCTGGAGGAGAAAACACAATCATGCTAACTAGACTCACAATAAATTCACAGCCGAGAAACTTAAGGGGGTGCTGGATGCTGTTAGAAAAACTTAACTTTGCCTTAACCTCTTCACTATTTCACTCTGCTCAACTGCTTCACACCTTTCTTCTTTTTCCAAACCTTCTCCCATTTTCATTTGCAGCTAATTATCTTGATTCCTATTTCTCTGAAAAAGTTGAGCAATTAATAGAAAACTCCATAAATTTCTACTACCACAGATGCACACACATACACATGACTGTCCCATATACTCTGTTCTTCTGTTTGTTACCACAGATAAACCATCCATATTCATGCTTAAATCCAACCTCCCCATCTGGACACTAAATTCCACCCCCTCCTGCCTGATTTTTTCACATTTATCCAGCAATTCTACCCCTCTTCCCTATATTATCAAATTTCCCCCCTCTACTAGTCATCCCAGATAATTATTTTCACTGTTACACATGTGAGTTTTAAAAAGTTAGGTGACATTATAAGACTAGTCTCCCCACATTTTCATTCCTATTTTCATGTTTTTATTCTTTTCTCATTTTTGTAAAAATGTAACGTTTGCCCAGTCTATCAAATCTACTCTCTATGATGGCTTCCCTGACAATTATAATCCAAACTGATCTCTTTTATCCTGAAATATTACAGTACTTATAATGTGCAGATCAAAACTTAGCACAAATATAGAAGACAGGTAACAGTCAGAGAAGATTATTTCTACCTCAACCTGAATGCTGGTAGCTGATAAGAACTCTCACCATATTCTCTCAAGATGCTTCCTTATCCCCAAACATGTTCAAGAGTGGAGAAAAACAACCATGCAACAGATTGTTTGGGTTATCCTAATTGGGTATAAATTCACAGTCTTGATTCAAAACTTCCTCTTATTGTTTATGAACAGATTGGTTAGAAACAAATATTTCACTGCAATATTATTTCAGAAGCACCCAGTTTTTTCATGAAGAAACTGTGTCTCATGAAAGTCCACTATAGTTGCCTTCCTTCTTCCCTAAACACTTAGGCACACTTTATTCACTAATCTCTTCCAACCATACAAATGCATGAAAAAAATAAGACAGGGTATATTTTTTGCTTAGATCTATGATTCTTTACTGCTATCTTGACTTTTAAGCCCTTAAAAATAGCCTCTTGTAATATTTTTGGGGGGTTTATTGCTTGTAACCCCCATAAAAACCTTTTTTTGTTGTTTTATTTTTTCAACATTTATTCCAAACTTATGCTCATCGCTCCACGCTTAAAGGGCATTTGTCTGTTGATAGGAGAAGCAACAATCCAAACAGACATCATTTTTTAAAAAGAGATCATAATATTCCCTACTATACTGAGCCAATAAACAGAAAAGTATAACCGCTACATCAAAATAATTTTCCAGTAATTTAGAATTGAAAACTCAGACTTTCTATTTCCACAGGTTTCTTCTCTGTCTCCAGTTTTAGTCTAATACCTAAAGCACAGTGGAGAAAACAGTCTTCTGATCATTTCAGAAACCATAATCACTTGCAAGGGGAACTGATCCCTGAACCCAGGTCTTAGCAGGTAAAGAGAAAAGCAATCAGTTCATTTTTAAAGGCTAGAAAATAATCGTAATTTTTATGTGCTTTTCCCCTTTTACTGCAATTTAATATATAATATGCTAGTAATTTCAGTGGGAAGGGTGCACTTTATGGAGTGGAAGATTTTATTTTATTTTTTTTTTATTTTCCCATAATGTTCCTTCTATTACTAAGCTCTGATGTTATTAAATCCCACTGTGATATTTTTCTTGTAATAAAGCCTATGAAAAGCACAATTTTTCAGAAATTTCATTAAGACTAGCCCATGAACTACTTCCTGACTTATTCCTGCATGGACAGTGTTCCTCTCTCTTCCTGCCTCTTGGCGCTCACCCTCCATTATGTCTGAGGAAAGAAATCAGATTTGCAATTTTCTGGGCAGTGAGAGGGGGATTTGTATTTTTTAAGAGCCGAAAATCCTAAGTATTATTTACACAAGCTTGAATTAATATAGGTTGCCAGAAGATAAGATTTTAAAGGTTTTTTTTTTAAATGAATGTGGGGAGTAATGAATAATCTTTTAGATTAAAAAGGATAGATCTGTCATGACTACCATGTTCGTCAACAAAATCAAGAAAAAAAACGATATATTCACTTTACCCACTTTTGAAAAAAGGATTGAAGTAGAAAGGAATTTATGTGTGTTGCTTTTTAAAAGACCATTTTTAGAAAAATAAATAGTAAGGATCACTTTAGGCTTTGCTTTATATAGGAAATACATCTCCAATATTAAAATATTATGTTTTCTTTCTTCTAAACTAGCCCTCCCCCATTTTTCTGTTATTTGAAGTCAGAATCTTTTCAAGTCTGAGTCAAGGATATCCAAAGGTTCTACTTACATACTTCAAAATGACAATTTTTCTTTTATGTTTCCTTTTGATTATGGTTCGTTTCCTGAGGGAACTTTTGCGACTGCTCCCAACATCTGGTTACTGATTTAACCTCACCAGGTGTCACTCAAGACAGCTCGCAGACCTGCTGGTTTCCTTGACTCATTGGATAGAAGAGGGCCTGTGAGTCCCTGACCTTCTTACAAGTGTGCTTTCTCCATTCATTTTTGAAATGACAAAACTGTAGAAATAGAGAACCCAGTAGTAGTTAGCAGGGATAAAGGGGGTGGGAGGAAACTGGGTGTGGTTCTAAAATGACAACACAAGGAGTCCTTGAGGTAATGAAACTATTGCGTATCTTGAATGTGGTGGTGGTCACATACACATGTGATAAAATTATGTAGAATGAAACGCATACACAAACACACAAATAAAAGTAAAACTGAGGAAATCTGTATGAGATGGGTAGATTATACCGATGTCAATCTTCTAGATGTGATATTGTATACGTATTAAGATATTAATACAGTATCATATTCAGGGAAATCAGATGATGGCTACAAAGGATCTCTCTGTGTTATATCTTAAAACTGCATGAAAAGGGCGCCTGGGTGGCTCAGTTGGTTAAGCGACTGCCTTCGGCTCAGATCATCATCCTAGAGTCCTGGGATCGAGTCCCGCATCAGGCTCCCCACTCAGCAGGGAGTCTGCTTCTCCCTCTGACCCTCTTCCTTCTTGTGCTCTGTATCTCTCATTCTCTCTCTCTCAAATAAATAAATAAAATCTTTAAAAAAAAACGCATGAAAAATTATAAACACCTCACGGATGCCTGGGTGGCTCATTCGGTTAGGTGTCTGCCTTCGGCTCAGGTCATGATCCTGGGGTCCTGGGATGGAGTCCCGCATAGAGCTCCTTGCTCCATGGGGACCCTGCTTCTTCCTTTGCCTGAAACTCTCCCTGCTTGTATTCTCTCCCTCTGACAAATATGTAAATAAAATCTTAAAAAAAAAGAAAGAAAAGAAAAATTATAAACACCTCAAAATGAAAATTTTAATTAAAAATAAATAAATTTGGCAAAGTTGTATGGTACATTGTTTCAAGAATGAGATACAGAATAGTCACTCACAAATTTAGCATAAAAACTACAGAGCTACTGTAGTTGATAACAGTGATATTTAGGAAATCAGACTACAATTTCCATTCTGATAGCTCATGTAAATTTAGAGAAAACCATGGAGCAGAAATACACATCTTCTGATTTGTAAACTTTGGAACTTTTGGAATGCAAAGGGAAATATTAGTAATATAGATGCTATCATTAATTAAAGTAAAACAATAAAAAGAATATTCCCTATACTTATCAGAATTGAAATAATAGCAGCATCACCAGAAAACATAAATAATTCAACATCCAGTCAAATCCTACTCTTTTCAGATATATGGAAAAGTGGAGATATACAGAAATTTGAAAGCTCACATTGGTTTTAAAAGCATGCTATAAATAAGGCATTTAAATGTCATTCAGCCCTTATCTTCTAGTATTTTGTTCCTAAAATAAGGGCATATTTTTGATGTTCCCCTTCAGTTATTTCTAGATTTACCTTTTCAAATCTAGTGAGCACTTGACATAGCTCCTGGATCCTTGAAATTAATTATATTTAAATTATAGCTTTAGCTTTCCTAGCTACCAATAAATTTTAAAAATCAAACTTTGTTATTTGAACCTTAACACATCATATGATTTTATATTTCATTGAAAATAAGCCATAATGCATTAAATTTCTCATAATGAGGGCGCCTGGGTGGCTCAGTTGGTTAAGCGACTGCCTTCGGCTCAGGTCATGATCCCGGAGTCCCGGGATCCAGTCCCGCATCGGGGTCCCTCCTCAGCGAGGAGCCTGCTTCTCCCTCTGACCCTCCCCCCCATGTACTCTCTCTCTCTCTCATTCTCGCTCTCTTAAATAAATAAATAAATCTTAAAAAAATAAAAAAATAAATTTCTCATAATGAGTATAATATCTCACAAAGAATGACAAATAGTCATATGTTCTTCACTTGGTAACAACCTCAAAAAATGCTTGTATTGAATATTTTCTAAAACAATATAATTAAATTTAAAAAATCTTTCCAATCTTATTCACCATCATGGTAAAACAAAACAAAACAAAACAAAACACCACACCTCCATGAATGTGATATCTACATTTGTCATTCTTATTTTTATTTTCTTCATCCAAATCAGAAAGTGAGCAATTTAATTGTAAAATTCCTCCACATGTTTGGCTAACACATAGAAACAAATAAAGGGTAAGCCTAGGTTCATTGAATTTTTTTTTTTTTTAACTAGAATTAAAAACTACTCTAGGCCGAACTTACATTAATGCAACTATAGGGACTCAAAAGGAGAAAAACACTATGAGTAACTCCAAAGACAACAAAATACCCTAATTTTGAACCAGGTGACCCCAGCACGTGTCACAGAAATATGTAAGATATAATGGATAACATGTTTCTGAAGATCAAAATATTTTATTTAAATTCTCCTAATGTTTTGTTTACTTAAATAAACCAAAATGACCAAATATTTGTGATTTTTCTATTAAACTAATGACTAAGAAACTTAATTTAACTACTCTGAGTATTTGTTCATATGCAAGGGATGTCCTACAAAGTACCATGAACTGGGTGGTGTTGGTTTAGCATACATTTATTTTCTCACAATTCTGGAGGCTATAGTCTGAGATCATGATGTTAGGAGGTTGGTTTCTTCTGAGGCCCCTCTCCTTGGCTCATGGATGGCTTCTGTCAGTGTTCTTCTTGTGTCTTTATATGGTTGTCTCTCTGTACACATTTGTGTCCAGATTTTCTCTTCTTATGAGGACACCAATCATGTTGAATTGGAGCCCACCCTAATTACCTCATTTTAATTTAATTCCCTCTTTAAAAATTCTATCTTTGAATACAGTCACATTCTGAGGTACTGGGGGCTAGGACATCACCATATGAATTTTACAGGAATATTATTCGGTCTGTAAGTGTCCAACAACATTCTGGTTTGACTTGCCTACAAAAAATTTTCAACAGCTGTTATATTCATGACACATTCTCCATTTACCTAAGATTCCAATTTGCCATACTTAATTTCCCATTTATGCATTCATTGCCACTTCTTGGTAAACAATTCATAAAAAAGTTTGTGCCCTGGGAAAGGGATATGTCACATTTACTCTATATGTTATAGCCTCTCACTTCTTATATGGTTCGGTTTCATGTCTTTAGGATTTTATCATAAATAAAAAGCTACAGGGGATGTAATATTATAGGTATTATGAAATATTGTATTTTTTACATTTAAACATTAAAGAGCATATAAATTGCCCCTCTACATGACATTTTATGATTGCTTAATTTATCTGAGTAAAAGAAAAACTGTGTTGTCAAATGGGACCAATCTTATGATGAATTTTATGAGCTATGTAGATTCCAACAAGAGATAGAATAAATTGTTTAATTGGCTTCTGATAAGCTGTTTCAGAAAGAATACTAAATATGGCTTCACTTTTAATATAAATAATTTGGCAAAGAGGACAATATAATTAAAACAAAAAACAAAAAGATGTACAACAACAAACAAAGGTGTATAACAGAGCTGAAAAAGGCAGAGTGTGAAGCAAGCTACCAATTTAGAAGGACCTAGAACAATCTAATTTCAAAGTGAAATCAGAGCAGATCTAAGAAAAGCAAAAACATTTTTCTTTATTAGTTTCTTTTTGCCACTGTAACAAATTTCCACAAATTTAGTGGCTTAAAGAATGCAAATTTATTCTCTTTTGTTCTGAAGGTCAGAAGTCCAAAATGAGTCTTAAGAGACCAAAATCAAGGTGTCAGCAGGGCTGGTTCTTTCTGGAGGTTCCAGGGGAAGATCCATCCCCTGCAAGCTCTTAGAGGCAGCTGACATTCCTTAACTTGTGGCCACATCACTCCAATCTCGCTAACTTTCTTATGTGAACTTTTAGTAAAATATTC
Organism: Eumetopias jubatus; assembly: GCF_037043125.1. Taxonomy (NCBI): domain Eukaryota; kingdom Metazoa; phylum Chordata; class Mammalia; order Carnivora; family Otariidae; genus Eumetopias; species Eumetopias jubatus. The sequence continues at coordinate 21,081,293 of NW_028274807.1, read as the reverse complement.
CTATGTCTCCCTCTTATAAGGACACGTGTGATTATATTTAGGGCTTACATGGATAATTCAGAAGAATTTTCTGGAAACCTGGAACGTCATCACATCTACAAATTCCCTTTTGCCACATAAGGCAACACTGGCAGGTTCCAGGGATTAGGAACAGGGTATTTGTGGTGGCCATTATTAACAAAATCTCTATGTCCTCCAATCTCTTGAGTGGGACTTCATGGAATACTTAAAATTCATCGATCTACAGTCTATTTATTTATTTATTTATTTATTTATTTATTTATTTATTATTTTTTAAAGATTTTATTTATTTGAGAAAGAGAGATAGATAGAGATAGTGAGAGAGAGTACAAACAGGGAGGAAAGGGAGAAGCAAGCTCCTCACCCGGCAAGGAGCCCCATGTGGGACTCAATCCCAGGACCCTGGGATCACAACCCAAGCCAAAACATATGCTTAACCAACTGAGTCACCCAGGCACCCTCTACAGTCTCTCTTTTTATTTTTTTTTTAATTTATTTATTTGACAGAGAAAGACACAGCAAGAGAGGGAAGAGCAGGGAGCCTGATGTGGGGCTCGCTCCCAGGAGCCATGACCTGAGCCGAAGGCAGACGCTTAACGACTGAGCCACCCAAGTGCCCCTACAATCTCTTTAATGAAGTATTTTGGGAGCAGAGTTAAAATGTCAAATTAAGGACCTATCAAAGTATATATAGGAAGCCCTAGGCTTCCTATGGAGCATGAAGCAGGGATGCACATATGGCTATTTCTCACCCAGCTTAGTCCTTTTTCACACTTGAAGAATCTAATGTCTATATATAGAGCTATATCCCTTGTTGGTTATTCATGAGCATGTTTAAAATTCTCATAGATCCCAAATTATAAATAGAATTCATTGCACTTGAAAATCTTTTTACAATTAAATTTGCTTTCGCGTACTCAGTCCTTTCCTGGGGTTGCCTTATTAGTTATGTGTCTAGCGATATTATCTTACATACTTAGATGCATCGCTTTAAAATCATTTTCTGGGTATTTTGTATACCTTCATCTTGTTACTACAGCTAGATTGAAAACAGTTTAAGGATCAGGACCAAGTATTCCACTTCATATGTATTTTGAAGCTACAGTAGCATATATCCATTCTTCAAGACAATCCTCAAGAAAAATTCCTTTCCCCTACAGGGATGAAAGAATTGTCCCAGATATTTGAATATAATACCTGTGTTTCAGTAACACATGAAATTCACTTACCCTCTTTTTATGATGCTAACCAAGGGCGTCATACCTTTGAAGAATATTTCAGGTTAGTATTACCAACTATTCTTCTGAGGACACTTATTCATGTGTAGCCAAATTTTTATAACCAAAGACAACATAAAAACATAAGGAAAATGTAATGATGGTTTATGAAACAAAATACATTTAATGCAAAACGTTTTTTTTTTTAATTTTATGTTCATCCAATTATGTTATTAGTATAAAACAGTAATTCATATCAGCTAATGTCAGTTCTGACTGGTCAGTTCCTGGTACCATACCCATAAATGGAGTGAACGCCATTCCCAACTTTGATTCAGTTTGGGGCGGGGCAGTCTTTAAAAGTACTTTGTTTTCTATAAATGGAAAGTAATATTAGATTTAGTTGTTTTATGTAGTTTTTAATATACCTATTCTTATCAAAACAGACATTTGAAAAACTTAGGTCAGTTCTCTCTCTAAATATCTGTCTATCTAACATCTATCTCTTCATTACTTAATTTGTATTGATTATTACTTATTAAAAATTATAGTTCAGGAAATCCAAAAATCTGTTAATAAATAGATTATTTCAGTACTTCATGGACAGATCCACTAACAAAGAGCTAAACTGAGATTTTAATTCACTAAAGTAGTTTTTTTTTAATGTTACCAATGAAGGACTTTTTTGAGGATGATTTTACCAGAAAACAAACTGTTATTACTATTATTTTAAGATTTTATTTATTTATTTGAGAGAGAGACAGAGAGAGCATGAGCAAGAGGAGAAGCAGACAGAAAGGGAGAAACAGACCCCTGCTGAGCAGGGAGCCCAGTGCGGGGGGCTCAATCCCAGGACACTGAGATCATGACCTGAACTGAAGGCAGACGCTTAGCCTACTGAGCCACCTAGGCACCCCAAACAAAATGTTATTAATATAACTTTTAATTGTATGTTGCCTTAGATAGTAAATGAGAAAAAAATGTTTCAGCTCAATTTCTTTTTAGTGCATAGCTCCATTTCTAAAGTCTCTAATGCACTGCATTTGAAATAAGAAATAAGCCATGGAACAAGATTAAAATAAACTCATAAAATCAAAAGAAACTCAATCTAAAATATTAAATACTCCACATAGATTTATAAACACAGTACTTTAAAGGTGATAGCAAATGTGTTAAATGTGACAGACAGTGAGGTAGGATGAGTAGTGTGTTAAGTGCAGCCTTCAGATCCTTACAAGAATAGCTACACTAGGGTAATTTGGTATGTTGAAATATAAACTTTAGATACTCAGATCTTAAAGTTAGTAAAAATTTCAAAGGCCATCTAGCCAAATCCCATACCTATAGAAATACCTCCTGACATCTCTGAGCCCAATTCATCTTTTTCTGCTTAGAATTTGCATGATCAGAAAGCTTTCTACCCCAGCCTGTAGAATGAAAAGCATCAAGTGTTCAGATGTCCTCCTGAAATGGAATATGGTTCTTCATCTATTAATTTTACCTCTTGCTCTTGCTTTACCTCTGAAGCCAGAAAAACTGCCTAACCTCTTTTCAAAGCATAACAAGAATTCAGATACCTTAAAAATCACTAGATCTCTTTTCAGTTTTCTCTGTTCAATGGGATAATGTCCACTTTATCTCCCTTCCAGTCATGAACTTTCATCTTTCACCTTGAGGCACACTAGACCTGAGAGAAATCTTTATTTTTTATATTAATCATATTTGTTTTTTAATTGAAGAAAATACTACACACAAATATGTCCAGATCTTAAATACACAGTTTGATGAATTTGACTTGTATGCCCACGAACTGAGGCAAGTTACGGAACATGTGCTTTGCTTCCAAAGGTTTCTTTATACCACTTCACAGTTGTTTCTCGCCCCAAGAAGCAACCAGTGATCTGCTCTTTATCACACGAAGTAAAGAGATAACAGTTTAGCATCTCTCAGGAAGTGAGGACAAACTTGAAAAATTTGACATTTTTAAGGATATGTATATAGGGAAAATAAGTTCCATATAAGATATCTAAAAGATGTTTTCAGGGAGGAAAAAGCAAACAAAAATCATCTCCTATGGGTATTTCTACAAAGAGAAAGTGGTATCTATGCAACAAGTGATTTTTCCTAGGATAGATTTGTAATTGGTAATCCACCACACCATCATTAAGAAAAGGAGTTTGACAGGAATACCTGCTTATGCTTTCCTTTTAAAATCATAATCATTTTCCTTAATCATAAGATGAATGGGACCTCAGCCACAGTCTTTGTGCCGTGCCTTTGTATATTTGTCCCTGTATCAATATTAATATATTTACCCTATGGGGTAACTAAATTGAGGGGAGATTACACTCTGTACATTGCACTTGCAAGATGAAATGCTTGTGTTTTGTTTTCTGTCTGTTTTGTCTTTTTTCAGATAATTCAGTCCAGAGGCTCAGCCATGATGGTGATACAAGCACAAGGGAAATGTATCTCTTCATAACTATTTCCTTGAATAAAGTATCTCTGATAAACCAAAAGTATAGTTGATTTTATTCTCTAAATCTCTCAAACCCACCAACTGTACGAACTTTATGCCCATCCAAACCTCCTTTGAAACATTCCAACAGTCTCCTGGCAAACAATATTCCCTATGTAGGATGGCATTTTTCTAATCTAAACATGCCACTTCTGTGTTTAAAATCCTCTAGTGACATCCCACTGCTAAAATGATAAAGATTACATTATTAAATCTTTGCTTCCTCTGACTGTACAAACTCTATCATTCTCTCCATTCCAACCCTTTGACCAAATTTCAGTGTCTCCTACCATAGGGCTTTTGCACATGTTGTTCCTTCTTCCTTTCCCATGTAACCTAGTTAATGTCTGTGCTTCCTTCAGATAAGAGCTTAATAATTAATACTTCCAAGGTTTCTTTAAGTCAAATATCCTTATTTTAAGCTTGTCTCTAGAACCCTCTCTGTTGTAACAGTTGTTATTGTTGATATTTTATTGTTCTCATTTAATCACTTGACAAGCATTCATCTCCCCCACCTGCAGAAAGTCCGCATGTGTGACTCATTTATCCCCAGTACATGGCACAGGATCTAGTAGGTAGTAGAGGGTTAATAAATGTTTATTGAATTACTTACTAAGCCTGTTCATAATGAAGAGGAGGCCAGAAATCAGCCAGTAACTATGGGTGGTTTCTGCTATATGGATCAAGAGGAGGGTGATTATATAATCAATTCATAGGATTTCATTGTACCAGCTAAGTTTTAGTTGGAACAGCTAAAAAGTGCAGTATCTTTCAATTGCTTCACTCAGAAGTCAGTTTATTGACTAACATTTAGAAATTTGCTTTCACTAACCACTGAAATTAAAATATTCAAGATATTTTACTGTGTTAAATACAAATTATTGATTTTCATAACCATACTATTACCCGAACTGAAATAATATATATAAGTGAATATCATCAACCACTCAAGGGTTTTTAAAGAATAGTATAAAATAAGCATGGATAAACTTATAGAGTCAAAATCATACTATATACACTAATCTCAGAATATGTGCATTTCCAGGCATAAAATTTGAATACTGTATTAACCGTAGTTTTCCTGTTAAGATCATAGAATGGACACTTCCTAAGAATCCACTCTTAACTGCATTTTTAGAATATAAAAGTGTTAAAGACCATAGTTTAACAAGCCTTTGTAAATAGGTCCCAGTACGGAAAGAAACCATATGCCCCAAGGAAGAGAAGTTTTAAAAACTGGTAGGTCAATTTCCACCCAAAGTAGTAATGTACTGTTTTTCCCAGATACAGAGCTCTAAGAATAGGGCAGACTAAGTCAGGTAAAGAGGAACAATGGGCTGTCCTGAAAGGAACCAAGTCATTCCCCTTATACTCTGCTACCTCTTTCCCTTTCTCTGTGTTTCTAGGGGTCTTCTGCCTGTATAATTCAAGATTCAAGAAAGCCAAGGGAATCCAGCACTCGGCTAATGTAGACTAGATGTAAGACGTGACTGTTCCTCCAAGAACACAGGGACCTAGATTACCAAAATACAGCTCAAAGGGGTTGCCATGACAAACTTCTAAGCATTGCACCCACTGTCCCCACCACCCCGGCAAACAAAACAAAACAAAAAAACCTCAGTCATTTCCTATAGCTAAGAAACTCAGTGGAAAAGGGATTTAGTGACATTTTAAAAGTGCTTCCCAGCCTCAGAGAAAACATTCAGTTTTGTTATATAGAAGGTTTAAGCATCTTTATATTACTCTACCATACAAAGTGTATGGAAGGAGTAGTAGTGTTGATGTGGGAAACAAAGGCAGAAGGAAATGTAGATACAATTAAATGTCCTTTTTTAACCTGCAGGTCATTGACAAATACTTGAGGCAGGCAGAGCAGAACATTTCTCCAGGATGCTTCCAACTGTCTTAATGTTAATGCCTTGCTAGAGGGAAAAACAACCTTAGTTTGACAAGAGCAAGGCCTCCAGGATCCTGTGAGTCTTCTTTAGCATATGAAAATCCTTTTGGAACTTCCCTTCCCTTTACTTCCCCCCAACCCAAAAGTATATAATCAGTAGCTCCTCACAATCCCAAGGCAGCAACTCTTCCTGCCCACGGGTTCTGTCCCTGTACTTTAATAAAATCACCTTTTTGCACCAAGGACATCTCAGGAATTCTGTCTTGGCCATCGGCTCCGGGCCTCACCAACATTTCAAAACCACATCAGTGTTACCTGATTCCGTAGAATACCAAGAAAAGTGGGAATTAAAAAACTTAAAATATCTAAGCTCTTTGTAGAAATAACGGCTTGCAGTCTTCATATTAAAAGACTGATATGAAAATCTCTGTTCTCAAAGTATTTGTAGTCTCATACAAGAAACTGAACTTGTACACTGAAAAGTACAACAAAGGAGTATAAACATTGTATAAAAGATCTTCAGGCAAATAACTATTAGAAATTCATGTAGAACACGAACATTTTGTCTAGTGTTTTATCAAGATTTGGATTACTCAGATTTTTGGTGGGACTTCCCTATCATCTAAGATTTATTTTCAAGTTTTGCTTAATAAAAAAAAATAATAAAAGTTTTGCTTTACTAAAATATCATTGAATTCTGTCTCTGATATTTCACAAAATCTTCAGACAGCTCAGTTCTCTTCTGATGAGTGATTGATCTCAGTTGGGTTTTACTATCAGCTGAGGAATCCACATATCATCTCATGTGCACATATCACTGGGAAGGAGAACTTAGACCCCAGAGGGTGAGTAGCTACTTGAGATAGAAATAAATGGATTACTTGTTTGTGTTTTAAATTACTTTCAGTTAAAAACATCGAGAAATGTATTGGTCATTAAAATGTTGGTTATGCTCATGTAATTTATTTTAAGATATATGGAAATAACATTCAAGAAACACCAAATGATTTCTTTATGTTTTATGGACACAAAATGATATCAACATTTTAAGTCAACCAAATACTTTAATTTGTCTCAATTCTGCCTTTAGACACTTTTCAAATAACAAAGGCCAGGCCAAACATTAAAATCTGTCTCTAGTCAATGACACTCCCAATGTATGAGTCATGTTCTGGCAAGAAACAAATCTACTCAGAAGTGTTTAATTTAAGAGAATGTAATTCAGTAACTGGAAGAAATGTGGGCAGGACCCAGGGAACCAGCTGGGGAGTTGTTACAGTTTACCCCCCTCAGGCCTAAAGAAGGGAAGGGAGGAGATGATGTTATCAGGGGCTGGTGAGAGCTAGAATCATGGAGAAGGACCACCCATCTAGACTGTAAACATAGAAAGAAGCAGCTATTCCAGGATCCAAGTTGTGAAACAGAAAAGGCAAAAGGGAAGAAATGCCTTGACTTATTTCTCCTCCTGTCCTCTGAAACCTTTCAAGTGTCTTCTTTCAAAGCCAAGGCCAAGGGGGCCTGGTGTTGCAACCTGCAAGTTTCCAAATCCTAGAGCACAGGGCAAAGAGAAAGAACAGAGAAAGAGAATGAAATCAGGGAAAGGAGGGACAAATTTAGAATAACCAGCTTTTTTTCTCACAAAAATTCACACTCACATAATGAACTTATGCATGCTAGAATTTATTAACCTTTGTCCAGCTTCTCTCCCTTTAGAGATTATATCTCTTTTACTCCACCCCAACAAGTCACTTTCATTAATTTTACTATGCAAAACATATAGCTGTCTCCTCTGATTGCTCATCTTGGTCTTCCCTCTTTTCTTCATTTCCGAGACTTATTAATATGTTCTGCTACGGATCTACTCCAGGCTATATTCTTCAGCTGTAAACAATTAGGAGTCACTTGGGCATTTCTAACACTCCCTTCTTGCTTCTATTAATGCTCTATAGTGAAAGGTAATAGCAATATAGGTATTTTGCTCCCAGTGAGATGAATTATGCTTTCCTCTAAACCTACTCACCTATCCCGCCACATACACAGGGGTGGGAGTAGTTAATATCAATTTTGTTTCAAATAGCATTTCTCCACCCCTGCCTCCTTCATTACTGCTGGTGTTAGAAATTAACCAAATCAGGACACCTAGGTGGCACAGTCGGTTAAGCATCCAACCCTTGATTTCGGCTCAGGTCATGATCTCAGAGTGGTGAGACCAAGCCCTGTGTCAGGTTCTGTGCTCAGAGGGAGACTGCTTGAGATTCTCTCTCTCTCTCTCCTTCTGCCCCTTCACCCACTCATGTTCTCTTTATCTCTCTCTCTTTCAAATAAAATAAATAAATCTTAAAAAAAAAGAAATTTACCAAATCTGAGAATAGCTTGGGAGATGAGCCTATCAGACAGAGAGGTGATAGAAATTAGGCTATTTCTGTAAAATGTAATAAAAACTGAAGTGTGTATATGAGCTACAATTTTGTATTGTTAATTTAAGAGTACCAATATTTTAATAAAAAGTATGTGCCTGCTATATGTAATTGCTTATCAACTGAATAAATAAAGTCTGGTTTCACCTCTTGACAAGGCTTACTATTAGAAGTTAAGTAAGAAAAATCTTTATTCTAGCTTAGAGAAGGTCAGAGAGAAGCAAATAATGTCAGATTTTTTTCAGCCAATGAACACCTTACTTAGTGAGTAAAAATGGTGAAAAGCAGGGACATGATAATTAGCAATATGATGGTACAAAGAAAGTGGTTAAAGAAAGGACTAAGGAAGTAGTAAATTTCATGTGTTCTCTGGGTATCATACCACTATTTTCTTAGGTGTTAGTTTGGGTAATGAAAACTGCTAGAAAAAGCAGACCTAATGACTCATAATGCTCAAACACGATGGAAGTTTATTTCTCACTCTCCTGTTTAAATTAGATTTTCTGGTCCATGAGTGAATTAGCTCCATGATCCAGGGAACTAGGGTTTTCCATCTTGTAGTTTTCCATCACTTTCAGCCCTTTGGCATCTGGATCTTGCTAGTGGAAAGAATGAGAGATATTCTACAGTAGCTATTCTAAACATGTCAGTGATAAAATATTCTTCCCTGGTGGGATGGAGCTCAACTACCACCCTGCTCTTGGTAACCAACTGGGGAGCATATCTATTTCTTAAAAACCTTCACATAACAATAACACATAAGACTTTGATTCACATTTCATTGGCTAGAAGTCAATCACATGGCTAATCTAACTGCAAGAAAAACTGGGAAATAGGGTAGCTATATACCTAAGAAAAGAAAAAAATTGATTTTTTTTTTTTTTCTGAATACTGGCAATTTCTATTGCATAGGGGTTATGGGGATGAGAACTTAAATATGTAACTCTTTCTAAACATGTATTTGTAATTTTTGTTTTTAAGGTTTAAGTTTGCTCTGGAGTTAAATTCTAGGATAAAAGATAAGCTCATCACTTCTATGTTTGATGACTTTAAACATACACGTTTAATCAGTATAGATTGGATTCAAGTAACTTGTCTTGCCTGTAAATTTGGGTAATTGCACAGGAACAAATTTTTGTCCTTGTTTTATTTTCAGACATACTTATCTATTCATATGTAATAGTGTTAAGAGCTACAGTTATAAAAAGAAAAAAATAAATTTCTTCCTACCTCCTTAGAAAACTTGTTGTTATGCACTTATTGCTTCTGAAAACTCAAATATCATTTTAACAATATTTAAAGCCAATCTACACTCCATTGAAGTTTTATTTCTTCCACTACAGCAACATTCCTCATGCTTCTACTAAACGTCAGACATGGTGCTACTTGTTGATAATATAATGATAAAAGACAGATTTGTTTTCTTTGCCTCACACAATGTTTGCGTTCTAGTATGGTAAGATGATAGCCCATCAGTTGAATGCTTACTATATTTTCACTTAATCTTCAAAAACAGAGTAGGTATTATTACCTCCATTTTATAAATGAAGTCATTTGAATTCAGAGAGAAATAACTTGTTCACGGTCTCAGAATGTATAAAAGTAAAGATGGAACAAAACCCCAAAGTGAGTGTTGGTACCCCTCCAAACTCTATATCACATACGGCAGTGATATTTTTCATATATAACTAACATGGTGTTATAAAATGATCTGTTCCTCCAACATCAGTGGAAGTAAGTATATTTCAAGATGTAGTTTTCCATATTTAATTTTAAATTATTTCCCATTCTAATTTTCAAATAAATTATGTTTTATACCAGGTATCTCCTCTCCAGTTTTGAAAAAAACTGTTTCCCTCACAGGTAGCTTTTTAAATTTTTTGTTGTTGTTCTAAGTGAAGAGATTATTTGCTGATTTTTTTTTTTTAAACAATGAATAAACAGTGCCATCTTCTGTTGATGTTATATTCAACAATTGGGAATAAAGAAAGATTGGGTTAATATAGATCAGCAAAAAGAAGCAAATAATTTGGAGATTTTACTCTCTTGGCATAATGTATTACATCTTTGAACACTCGCAAAGAGGCTCATTATTTGAAAGGCCTCTTGGGGCAAAGACATGTTTAAAACAGTTCTGTGTGATTAATTATCCAAGACCTTTGACTATCCATTCAAACAATGGAGGGAAGAGAAACGATGCACAGGGAGACAAGTGACAGTGACAGAAACAGGTGGCAAGTGTTGGTAACAATTTGGTGTTAGTAGAGTTATGGGAATAAAAATTAAGAATTTCCCCCATTTTTATGCCATTAATTAACCCCCCTCATTCACCTATCTCTTTACAAATGTCTATTTGATTGTGAAAAATCCTCCCATTAGTTATTTGCCAGAAGAAAAGGTGGAAAAATAGGAATGGGTTTTTTAATAAGCTTTTAAAGTTGTGTTAATGAATATTTTTTATCTGCACATGGTTCATAGATTTCAAACTTAAGGCAAAAGAAGTAACTCACATAAATAAGAGTTATTTTTATTAATTAATAAGAAAACATATTTTAAACATCTTGCTATTTTAAAAAAATGTATCTTCAAGTCCAATTCACTCCATCTATTGTTGCTTTCTCAAAGGAGAAAAACAAAAACAAAAGAAATTTATCTCCTCCCCCTAACAATAAAGCCTATATATCTGGTCATAATTGTATGAGGACATTTGAGTCACTTTTAAAGTATTTTAAAAATAATACATCTAGATGAGATTTAAGTTTTATGACGGGTAACTTTTTCAGTAAAACATCAGGATTCATATTTTAAACCCAGGCCAGGAATTTTTCTTCTAAGGAATTTGAAATAATTGAAGGCAAATAAATGAGAATTAGTGACTTGAAGTGTTCGTATCCCTAAGACCCCAAAGGGATAAAAACAAGTAGATAAATTAAAGGCAGTTTCATTCCCTATTTCAAAAAATCTTGACTCATGTGAGGTTGCTTCAAGTATGATTATTTTGCATATTCAGAGACAAATCACTGGCAGGAGCAGGTTAATATGTGTGAGTGAAATTCAAAGTGGCAATATGTGACCAGCAACCTTCACATACTTCAGAGGAAAGACAACCCTTTGTTTTTTGACTAAATTATTTACAGTGTACTTTAGTATAATTCTATTTCTTTAAGACTTATTCTAATGATTTAAGGTGGGTTTTGTTATCTATCCTCTCCTAGATCAACCCCCATTCTACTGATGAATCTCTCTAAAGTTTCTCCAAATCCCTCAAACATTTTAACCCGTTTTAATTATTGATTTTGTGTGATAGTAGAGCAATCAATGCAGGGCAGAGATTGTTGGAGTTGCATGAAATTAACAAGGTAACAGTATTATGACTCCAAGAGTACTAGATATTTGAGGCCTGAAAGATTACTAGGTTTGAAGATAAGAATCTTCTATTTTTGAGTGCTTCATGTGAGGGCCTTCAGTCTGTTTCTGATGTGTGCTAATATCCATGCTCTATTCTCTAGTATCTCAGGGTATTATATGTTGATTTGAAAATATTAAACACACTATAGAAAACTCTAGATTTCATATTTAGACTGTTCTACTCAAAAAGCCAACAGTGTACAAAAGAGTTTATGAAGTCAAGAAATATTAGACTTAGGGACATTGGAAAATAGGTATCTGCAACCATGTGTACAATTTTTAAAGCTAAATTAATTAATTAATTATAATTATATATAATTAATTAAAATTAATTAAATATAAATATTTTAGTTAACCTTATAAAATAGAAAATTTTGTCGGTCCAAAATTGTCACATATAGCAATTTCAAATGATTCAAATAAATTAATGGAAAGCGATATCACTCTAGTCTTTACCTAAAACAGTTCAATGTACAATTAGGAGATTTGAGAAAGATAGCCTAGGTTAATAAAATAAAATATAAGAATAATTTGTAGGAGCCAGGAGCAATCATTTATGCAAGAAAACTTTGAGCTAAATTCAGGTATTGGTGAAGGTCAGGGGTGAGAGACATTCCAGATATGGAGAGAACATCAGAACCATCTTCTGTAGAATATTTATACAGTTGATACCAGAAGACAAGGCGTGGTCAAGGCTCTATAAGTCCCATGACAGACTTAATATATCCATATTGGTGAAAAAAGTAAAATAAAATTATCCATATTTCCAGTAAAACTTCACAAGTAGTAATTTAGTAATGAATAGTATAGTAATATCAAGTTAACATAAAATATGGAAGTGAAAATAAAAAGACTAGTGTAGTGTCTTAAAAATCCTATTGTTCAACAATTTAGTAAGAGTTAGAAAAAAATTGGTGTCATGTTATTAATGCTATAAGGAGAATATTTACATTTGCAGAAAAATAATCAAAGTGAGATTATGCTATGCATTTAGTGAGGCCAATTTTTAAGATCTGTTCTTTGAGTGTAAAGGAATCATGTCAAAAATATTTTCCCTACACTAACTGGGAAAGGATAGGCATCCTAACTGGCACAGATCATTTGTGAACAGGAATGGTATTATATGAACAAAGAATAATTACAGTGATAAAAGTAATTCAAAATCATTGATTGATAAGTAAAGAGGATTACTATATTTAAAATAAAAAAGTAGGGCACCTGGGTGGCTCAGATGGTTAAGCGTCTGCTTTTGGCTCAGGTCATGATCCCAGGGTCCTGGGATCGAGTCCCGCATCGGGCTCCCTGCTCCTTGGGAGCCTGCTTCTCCCTCTACTTCTCTCTCTCTCTCTCCCTCTGTCTCTCATGAATAAATAAATAAAATCTTTAAAATAAAATAAAATAAAAAAGTAACAAAGAAGAAGATTTATAGTAATGAGCATTTCAATTTTCTAAAAGCTTCTCAGAGATTTGAAGTCTTCTAGGTAGTATAAAAAAACTTTAAACCTACAGGTTATGAAAATCATTAAAAGGCTATTTTTGTTGTTGTGAGTTTGTGACCCAGAGGATGCCTTGATCACATCTTGCATCTTTAGAAAATAACACTGATATCAGCTTGACAGATGGAGTGATCTCTGATGGCTGAAGCAATTTCAATAAGTCCAATCAAGAAATTGTGAATACCTGTTCCAATAATATTTTGGTCAATGGAGTGGAAGTAATAGATGCAAGTGACATGATAGAATATTTTTTGGACTTGGCCGTGTGTTATACAAGGGAAGAACTGGAGATGATGCTGAGGTTTCTAACTGGGATGGTTGAGCAGGTGGTGGTACTGTTAACCTAGAGAAAGGAAAGGAAAGGAAAAGCATATACTTAGTGTCTTAAAACAACACAATTTATTATCTTATAGTTCTGGAAGTAAGATGTCCAAAATGGGTTTTACTGGGCTAAAATCAAGCTATTGGCCGAACTTCATTCTTTCTGGAGGCTCTAGGGGAGAATTCGTTTCCTTGCCTTTTCCAGCTTCTATGGTCTGTCTGTATTCCTTGGCCTTCATAGTCGCTTTTTATCTTCAAAGCCACAAATGGCAGATGGAGTCTTTCTCATGATGTCATCTCTCTGATTCTGAATCTTGTGTCCCCCTCTTCCACCATTTAAGGACCCCTCTGATTATACTGGGTTAGCACAGACAACCCAGAAAAATCTATTTTAAGATAAACTGATTAGCAACCTTAACTACATTTGCAAACTTAATTCTTCCTTGGGATAGAACATGACATATCCAGAAGTTCTAGGGATTCGAATGTGGACATTGTTGTTGAGGGTATATATACATATATACATATATATATATGCATATATATATATTTTTTATTGCTGAATGATATTCCATTATATATATATTATTGCAGAATAATATTCCACTTTATGTATACATTTATATCTCAGATACATGTATACATGTATATATATATCTCAGATCTTCTTTATCCATTTATCTATTAATGGACACTTGGGCTGCTTCCATAGTTTGGCTATTGTAATTAAAGCTGCAATAAACATAGGACTGCATGTATCCCTTTGAATTAGAGTTTTTGTATTTTTTGCATAAATACCCATTAGTATGATAACTAGATCATAAGGTTGTTTTATTTTTAAAGTTTTGAGGAGCCTTTATACTGCTTTAAACAGGGATACACCAATTTGTTTTGCACTGATGAAAGAAATTCAAGAAAATGCAAAGAAATTGAAAGATATTCCATGCTTATGGGTTAGGAGAACAAATATTGTTAAAATGTCTATACTACCGTAAGCAATCTTGCATTCCTATACACTAATAATGAAGCAGCATATGTGAAATTAAGAAAACAATGCCATTTATAATTGCACCAAAAACAGTAATATACCTAGAAATAAACTTACCCAAAGAAGTGAAAGACCTATATTCTAAAAACCAGAAATCTCTATTCTAAAGAACTATGTGATTAAGACAGACTCATCTGAATCTTAGGGTCAACAGTGCTATATAATGTAGGTTAATATACATTAATCATGCAAGTAAAATTCATTAGAATTAGAGTTCAAAGATTATACAGATGGAGGAGTGGACATCTTAGACATTTAGAGAATATCTTAGACTTCTGCCTACCCTACTAGTCATTATTATTGTTCCTGCCTTGTTTTCTTGCAACTCTCTCTAATCTTTAGACTTAAAATCTTGATTTTTATCTCCACTTTGACCAATGGTTATCTCCCCTAAAACAATGTTGGTATCTTGTTTCTAAATCTATCAGCCACATATGTGAGTAAGACATTCTCCTGTTTTCCATCATGTCACCCACATAGCACAGAATACTTGGCCAACCCTCACCCTCTCCCAGGACATGGAAGGATAGCCTGTTACAGAGAGGAGCTTGGGTTATAGCTCAAGTTTGGTGTTGGCATAGTGTTATTGGGACTTTTATTAAAAACAAAGGAATGAAAGAGATCTGAGATTTTCTTTGGACCAAGTATAGAGAAAAAAGGAGAAAAAAGTGAAGGGAAAGAGGGTAGGATTGAGAGGGGCAAGAACAGGGAGGTAAGAGAAGCAGATATAACAGATCTTAAACATTATTTTAGGTTAAAAATTTTATATTGCTTATAGAATTTTCTTCTCTGAAACTAAAACATAATATAAAAAAATCAAACACACATGTATCTGCTAGGGCAGTAAAATACTGACACTCTCCTTCTTTAGAGGATACTGTCATGGTTTCAGAGTTAGATTACTTGGACAGAGTTACTCAATGAGGCATTTCTCAAAAGGGGACAAGGGTGGGTGGGACAGCACAGAGGCATTTGTTCTGAGAAAGAAGATGAATATATCTGTGTGCAAATTATTTAGAGACCAAATATGGAGGTGGAAATGAGTAAACAAGTGACACAGAGTTGAAAAAAAAAAAAAAAGAATGAATGAAGAGTCTTCCTTCTACTGCCCATGACTGAAACTTGCCAAGGTGTGGGAATTTCTTTTTTTTAATTTAGTAATGCAGACAACCTATTTTTTTTCTTAATAAGAGAACTTATTAGAGTCAGGCTGAATAACAGTTTCAATGTGCCACCGCCCCCAAAATTACAAATAATGTGGAGAATACAGTTGCCTTTAGCTACTCATGAATGGGATTCTTCTGGTTTTTCTGCCATGTGCATATTTAGTAGAATGGTGCCAGGCCAAAATAAATGGTAGGTACAAAACTCCTTTACTGATTTAGGTGAGGAAAAATGCAAATGATACAAATAAGAACAAATAACTTTTAAAACTCTTGATCAATTAGACTTTGCAAAAAACTTAAACATTTGAGGAGTGCCTGGGTGGCTCATTTGGTTAAGCTTGGCTACTTGTTTTGGCTCAGGTCGTGATCTCAAAGTTGTGAGATAGAGTGCCTCTCCCCCACATTGGGCTCCATGCTCAGGGGGAGTATGCTTAGGTTTCTCTCTCCCTCTCCCCCCGCCATCAAATAAATAAATCAATCTTTAAAAAAACCCAAATATTTGATTTTATTCGTGGCATAAATCTCTTGATTGATATAGTCATTCATTCAGTTATATTTGTGAAAAGAGTGTGTTATTTTAGTCTATAATTTGTGAACAGGAAAAGAGCAGAGACAAGTAATGAGAAAATGGAAAGAAATGTAGAAACTTAGTGTCCTGTTGAAACAGAAGCAAAGCCTAATTTTCTGCTGACAGTACAAACCTTTTTATGTCGCACATGAACAGCTCGGTAGCTTGGGCAGCTTTATTATTTAATGGATTTGGGGAAGGAAAGGGGGCCTGGGTGGCTTTGTTATGAGATAAGCAAGTAAGAGGCAATGATGAGAAAAAGAGATTTGATTATATGGGTCATAAAAGTGCTCATTACCACCCTCTCACATTTGTATAAATGTGTCTCACTTTCCATAGGGACTGCCTAAAATGAAACAGTGGCTCTTCAGAAACAAGGAGGATTTTATTACTCAAGCAGAAGCCCTGTAAAGGCTGCCATGAGATTTGCTTGGGTCTATTAGGAAGGGGCCTTCATCACAGAAGGTCTGCAAAGCCCCATATAAGGTGCCCCCGGGAGCTTGAGGAGACAATTTACTCCTTATAATATCTCTGAAAAAGAGATTTCTAGAATCCTGAAAGAAAAAATTATCTTGTTTAAATAGCTTTTAATTAACTGAAAGTATCCGTGAGTCCTTTCTGAGTAGAGTAGGAAGGGGCTATTTGAGCCACAGAGGGATTTGGGTGTATATGGCAGCCTCCTGGGGAGTTTGCTTTCCTAGACTTATTTTCTGAACTGAAGGATCATTTTTTAAATCTGCATGGGGGGTCTTTCCTCACTCACCAAGAAATGGCATTTGTTAGAGCTATAGGAACTTATTTTGTACTGTTTATGTGCAGTCATGTATGTTAAAAAATATATATACATTAGTTGCTCTGTGAGGTGTGACTTGACAAAGCTTCCGGGGTCTTATCTATACACTTGCAGCAGTATTTCGAACAGAAGAAAGAAACAAAGGAAGACCAATTATCTTGCTCTATTACATATTATTCTATAGCCCCTAAACCTGATTAACTTGCTGTCAACTGTATTGGAAGAAAGAACTGCTTCAAAAAGAGAAATCATGTAGACATTGACAGATGGGATAAATAAGTTGTGCAAAACCGGTAGACATGATTTTGTTGTCTCTAGTAAAGAAAACTGTGGCTTGGGATAACATCGATATACAATTTTTCTTTCATTTTTATTTCAGTCAGACAGTACCTCATCAACCGAAAAGCACAGAGCATTCACAGCAAGCTTTGGTGGCATATTGACCTTCAGCTGTTCCTACTGTGGTGCATGCGTTGTGTATTCACAAAGCTACCAACCAGTTTTGCTTAGGAAATTGACTTTTGCTTGTGATGAAAACCCATGAAAGCAAGTTGAAAACAAAAAGTGTTTTTTTCTTACCTTCTAAGGAAAATAAGCAGATTATTTGAAGCTTTTATTTTATTTGTGAATCCCATCACACCGGTGGTCCTTATGGAGCAATATGCAACTAAAATCATGGCCTAAGTCCTGTGTTACCAATTTAAGAAGGAAATTACAATCCTTTATTTATTAATTGTCCCATTCTCATATGAACCACATTTAATATAGTATGGGTTTTTAATTTATAAATTTATAATGCTTGCTTTATTCTTGATTTAAAAATTTTCTGTGTTACAAAAATTCATAGTTTGCACCTCTTTAATAATGAAAGTATTTTGATATTCTGAAATTAGGTTTAGACAAAATTTTTGCCAGCATTGGAAGTGTTGAAATTTCTATAAAATAAAATTAAAACACGTGCTTTTATAGAATTGTTTAAGTAAAGAAATACACATTCTGACGTTCATATCATCAAAAGCCACTTGCAATAGGTTAGTTTTTAGGTATTAAAGTAAGAAAAATAAAGTATTTTTGCTTCAAAATGAAAAATAAAAATAGTTTACTTTGCATATTAGAAATTAGAGGCCAAAATCATAAAAATAAATTTCTCTAACTTTAGTATTCCAAAACTAAGTATGTGTTGAGGTCAACCTTGACATTTTTAGAGATGCTAAAGACAGGAGCAGGTATTTACTGGGTGCCCACTCTAGGCATCTGTGTTAATCCAAGTCCTTTGAGAAGCAGATGATAATATGAGGATTAAATGTCTAAGGGTTTTATTAGGGAAATAACTGTGTGAAAAAAATAAGGAAGACTCTGTGAAGTAGGGAGAACTCTCAGACCCCAAGTCTCATCCCCAAGTGAAGCAAGCCTGAGGCCAACTAAGAAGAGAGGAAGAGAAAGTCGGATGGAAACATCCTAGACTGTCGTGCAGTTTAACAAATATTTGGCAAATACGTCAAAAAAAATTTGAGCCAAGGTCAGCTGACAATGGACTCCCATGTTTTTCAGGAAGTCTGCCTCAATTTCCCTGACACATTCAATGATTAACAAAGAGCAACCTATGGGAGAAAATGTCTTGGCACACATTGCAGGATTGATTTTCAAAGCTAGGGTTTTATGTCATTTATGCTTTCCGTAGCCAGGGGTCTGAGAAGCTCATTCTCATTGGTTGTCAGGAGAATATTTTTGGTGTGTATGGAAAAACAAATTGGAGTCAAAAACAGAATATGTTGCCTCTCTATAGACACCTACACTCAACTCTAAAATCTGCTCTGATGTTTCCCACTAATAAATAAATAAATAAATAAACAATTTTTTTTGAGTTTTATTCTGAGCAATTACCATCCTATTGATCTACTCTCCTTCCAAATGTGTATCCCTGTAGGAGTGTTGACAATACTGACTCCATCTTTGGCTCTCCATTTTGTTCGTGTTCACTTGACCTCTCTTGGGACATTGTGCTCCGGGCCTCTTGGAGATTAATACACAAACCTTAGAAATGCCCACCAAGGCTAGGATGGTTTGTTTTGGCTTTCCATGTATCTGTTAGTGGTAACACAGTCTTTTCCCTTCCTGGTGCACAGGTGGTGCCACAAGATTTAAAGGTTAGCTGTTAATCAGGTGCATGCAAACCCTTTGAGGTGCATGGGAACACTTTGATCTCACTAAAATATTCTTCTGTGTGTCCCCTTGCTCTCTAAATTCTGTGGACTAAAGTCCAGACTCTGTAGAAAATAACTCTGCAGCGGCTGTGGATCTTTTTCTGCCTGATCCCCCCCGTGGCAGTAAGGTATCCAGAATGAAAGTCTGTGTAAATTGTATAGAGTCACTTGCTTCATTTTCTGGGGTCAAAGTGCCTTCTCAGTTTGGGGGATACTCTCCTGTCCTTGGCACCACCTTCTAACAATCCCATATTCCAATCTTTATGCCAAGAAATACATCTTTCCCTCTGCACTCTCAGTGAAAGAAGAATGTTCCCTAAATTTTGGCATGGTTTTTGGACCAGTAAGATGTAGTAGATATTTTCAGACTCCATTCTTCTTTGATTGGTCTACATTCTCTTAAGGGAAATGACATTTTGGATTCTTTATAACTCAGTTGCTTTAATTGAATAACAAAGAGTCCTCCCTTCTATAAGTGGGGAAAAAAAAAGGTTTCACATGATGATTTGACCCTATACAGTCTCACTGCTTTACGTGTGTGAGGGATATCTGTAAATCAAATGTTTGTAAGTTGCACACACAGGAAGCCTTATGTCACCATACACTTATCATTCTTATGGCTGTACTTTCACCATCCCTCTGTTAATTCATGCTTTCTACAGTGGAGAAGATTCTACATAGAACAAGGTGTTGGTTTGGGTGGGGAGGAGTCTTTTAAGGGGGATTGGGAAACAGGACAGAATCGTGTGTCTTCATGTTGCTGAATATCCAGCAGATCAGTGAGAGAGGAGTGGACAGAAACTGGAAAAGTCAGAGTAGAGAAGGATGACACAAAGGAAAAAAGTATTCAATATCAAAGAAAAGTTCCAAAATGGACATTAAAACATCTGAATTCCAATCTACCTTGAATATTTACTAGCTGCGTGGTGGTAAACAAAAACTAAACTAGTTAATACTTCTGTTAAATAATTCAGAAAAATAATTGTAGCATACAATGAACAAGTACTTGTAAAAATCTGACAACTGTAAGCTCTATACAAATTAAACAAATGTATTATAAATTTTCACATTATAATAAATATTTACACATATTTTTATTGTCCACAAATTTATATTCCCACAAACTGTACAACCTAATTACTTGGTTAACAATATAAATACTTTAGTTTGGGTAAACTCATTCCCTCACATGTATTACTGAAATGTAACTCCAAATTATCAGTTTATGCAACAAACAGTTTGTTTCAGGTACACTTAGAATCAAGGTTAAAGTAATATTGCCATGGCTGTGCCTCCATTTCTCTGTTCAGCTTATCTATGCTTCACTTTTCATATATATGTCTTTTCACTCCTGCTGCAGATAAACTTTTTGCCCAACCAAGAAAGATAACTCCTGGAAATCATACCCTATTTACTTATTATTTGATTTATAAAATAATATTTATAGCTAATGATCGAAAATCACAGTATTCTCCACCATTCACAGCAAGAACATTCACAGGATAATTCTCATTGGTCAACCTGAGTCTTAGTGCTCATTTTTGAACAGCTTTCCAACAGGGATGCAGTGTTATAATTGGCCTTACCTGACTTAAATCCTCAACTTTGTTGTCATGGAGAACACAGTACAAAGGATGACCATCCTGTAGGGCCACAGTTGAGATAAATTTCAAAGAACCAGTGAAAGAAGACTGAAGAATCTATAACTTACTCTTAATTGTTGAAATAAGGAAATAAATACCAATCTATCATATTTATAGTGTTGGAATTAGAGAAGAAGAGAATTGGAAATTTGGTTTGATAGAGAAAATTCTGATAGCTAGAAACCTGTATAAACACTGGGACTCTGGGAGGAAAGAGAATAGAAAGGAATTTGAAAAGACTTCAAGCATAGGAGGACACAACTATGTCTTACATTGAAATTGTGCCTCTAATTTCAGTGCCAATTGATATCTGAAGTTTCACTGAAAATGTCTTTATTAATTAGGGATGTTGTAAAATTCAACCACTTTGCCCAATTAAGGCAGTCCCAACCCTTCCAGGTCAAGTGGTATATTTCTTATCAAATTCCACTCCTGTGTGGGAGGATATAAACAGGAACAAAAATTGTCAAGAAGAAACCCTATGTTCTATCTCTCCTAAGGTTCCCCTTATATTTCCCAGAGTATTTTTCTTTTAAATCTCTATTTATGATATATTTAAAACTGCATGGGATTTCTCAATGCTCAGTTTTCTTGAAATATGTGAGCCAATAAGAATAATGACTACCCTTAGGGCTTTCTAACGTGTGATGGTAGATAGAACCAATTTCTTTTGACAAAGTCTTATATTTTGTCCCTTCTTTTCCTTGCATAGCTTGGTGTTCATTTCTATAGTGATGAATGTACTATATACCTTAAGGCAGTTTTAACTCTAATCAAGGAAGTGGGAGTGATCTAAGCAGGAAATTACGGTAAATCTTAAGTACATGTTGGTCCTTACAGCATGCTCATTCATCTACTCAGGGAACTAAGTACTCATTTTGTTGTATTTTCCAAATTTGTTCTTTTAAGGCAACTAAATTATAATAATCTTACGCACATTTCCTTTCTAATGTACTCATTACTTTAGCTGGAAACGAAATACTTAACGACCCCACTCTAAGGAGAGTTATACATTCTAACCGTAAGTAATTATCAAAGTTTGAAATAGAAATACTTCATCTACTTACCATTTCATTTGTTGATTAATTACTGGAGATTTTGAGTAGTGTCAGACCACAAGGAAAATCTGTATTTGCTAAATAAAAGAAATTTTCTTTTTAGCTTTTACTTTTTTTTCCCCCTGAGATTCTGGGTTTTTCTTCGGCAGCAGGGGTGGGGGAAGAAAAATGTTAATGTTAGGGCAGAGTGGCACCAATCTCTATTTGGATTTGTTGTCAAAGATAGTTTAAGATATTAACAAATTGGAAGATGGATTAATTAATTAATTAATTTTTTAAAAAAGATTTTATTTATTTTGACAGAGAGAGAGAGGGACAGCGAGAGAGGGAACACAAGCAGGGCGAGTGGGAGAGGGAGAAGCAGGCCTCCCGCTGAGCAGGGAGCCCGATGCGGGGCTCGATCCCAGGACCCTGGGACCATGACCTGAGCCGAAGGCAGACGCTGAACGACTGAGCCACCCAGGTGCCCCAGGATTAATTAATTTAGTTAGGTATATATTGAAGAAAGGATGAATGAATGAATCAATGGATAAATGGGGCAAACCATCTGTCCTCCTGCCCCAGGGTCCAAGGTCCTGTCAGCTATTCTCCATGAGGCTGTTTGTGCCCTCTTTATCAAAGGCAGGCATTGATATCCTCCACTCCAGACCCTCTACCCCTCTATCTCTGGCTTAGCTCTCATCTCAACAAAGGGACTCTGCTCATCTCACTCTGGTCTGCACCTCAAGGGAGCACAGAAGACAGATGCTGGATGTTTTCATATGGGAGTTTGGTGTCCTTAATCCTTAATAACATTTACCTAAGGAAGGTGTCTGATTCATTGGATTTGTTTATAAAGTTCATTAAGCTGTGATCACCAAAGAAATTTAGTTAATCTTTATCATGAATCTTTATCATGGATGGTGTAAAAACATATAAATATACAAATCTCAGTTGTTTGTGCTATGTGTATGAAAAATGGGTATAAATAATCCAAACTGAAGATAAAAGCAAAATTTGAATTATTTTATAATCTGGTCATTTTCCAGAAGATATATTTCTTATTATAGTCTTCTTGGGCTAGTTTGCCATAAAGAGTGCTGATTCTGACCTGATTTTTAAGGAAGTGGACTGATTTTGAACAAATGACGTGTTAGCTATAGAGCACAAAATAGTCTTCAGCTATGATTTAATATTTAGTCCTTTTTGCTATATATCTAAATAAAGATATATAAAAGATGATTTTAGCAATATTAGATAAAAAGGTTATAGCAGAAAATTGCTATGGGATATGTAATTATGGGTAGACAGTATTAAAAACAGCTTATGTTCTAACTGATGTTATACAGTTGTAGAATAGTCTACATTTTATGGAATGTTATACAATAATATATAGTTTACAAATATATCTGATACCAGAGGAAAGCTATATCAATATAAAGAACAAACCTGAATAAATTGACTACTTATGATGGTATCTCATCATTATCATCACCCCAAGCAGCAGCACAAGACAGTTATTATTGTCCCTTAACTCCCTACATACACTACTGTATTTCATTTAATATTATTGATAATTCTTTGAGTTATTTTTAATCACATTCTAAATATGAGAAAACAAGAATCAAAGAGATTAAGTAACTTATCTCAAGACACACAGATAGAAAGTGGCATGCATCAGGAATTGACTACTGGTCTCTCTCTTGTTCTAATTTCTTGTTATCATTTACTGTTATACATTTTACAACTTCTCTGAGGCACTCCCTTGACAGCGAAGACATTTACTTGATTTTGCTGCTGTATTTCATATAATCCTGTTTTTCTTCCTTGCATAGTTGGCCTTCATGGAAATTCTCCAACACCCACTTCTACAGTGTACTATTTTTCTCAATTGTATATGAAACGGAGCTTCTGAATTCCTCACTGTCAACTTAGCTGAAACAGATTACAGATTCTTGGCACATAAGTTTTACTTTTTCTATTTTTTTCCAGAGTGTTATTCTTGCCACATCATAAATGATTTTTTTAATTTCTTACCTTTGGCAAATTATCATCGCTGAAATACAACGTGTTGGAAGATTTAGAAATAAAATACTGCCTGAGACTTTGAGATATGGAAGTCAGGTAGATTTGCCCTCCACAGTATCCATTCTCTAAGGGTTCTGCCACTTCCAGATCACTTAGATCCTGTTACTAAAATATATGAACTGACAGGGAGGCAAAAATCAGGAAAAAACTGGTTCAAGATGTACAAAGGACAAATCTCATTAGAAGGATTTATAATCCAATTATATAAGTTCTAAGAGACTGGGCAAATCATTGAGGCTATTCATATTATTTTACTAGAGCAGAATTTCACTGTATCAAATAAAGGAATTATTAACTAGACCTTGAAAGTACTGTTAGAGATCTTTGTTCTAATATGATTTGATTTGTTTATAACGTGTTTCCTAAAGCTAGTTACAATTGTCATAGTTTGTTATAATAATAAGTTTCTCTTTTTCCTTTAAATTTAAATCTTAAACTAGACCTTTGAATAAATATAGTAGGATTGATGTTAATACTTTTGTTGATTGAAAATAACATACATTTTTATTTTTAATTGTCTTAATAACATTTTCTAAATATTATATTGCAATAACTTGTCATTTTACTGAATAAAGCATTAAATAATAAACATTCAAATTATAACATTTAGGAACTCCTGGGTGGCTCAGTCGTTAAGCGTCTGCCTTTGGCTCAGGTCATGATCCCAGGGTCCTGGGATCAAGCTCTGCATCAGGCTCCCTGTTCAGTGGGAAATCTGCTTCTCCCTCTCCCATTTCCCCTGCTTGTGTTCCCTCTCTCACTGTCTCTCTCTCTCTGTCAAATAAATAAATAAAATCTTTAAAAAAATTATAACATTTAATTTCAAAACATCAATCAAGGTTCTTTTTTTTGATTTTCTTCTGTCTAAAACATACATAAGGTAGGGAAGAAAATGGAGAAAGCAAGATGGGAAAAAAATACTTTGGAGGTTACAAATAGTGTTCTTCATTTTAAACTTCAAAGTTTCTCTTGCATTTGAACTAATAGTTCTTCTTTTAGTAAAAATAAAGGGGGTGGAGGAGTTGATGAGGGAGGATAGTTCAATCTTTTAAGAACCTGTGTAGACATGTCTCTTGAGAAATTAGAGCATATTATATATGGAAATGCTTCATTGCTAATTAAAACTGCTGCATAGTTCTGAAATAAAACCTAGATAAGGTGTGTGAAACTCTGATTTCTATTCCCGGTCAAATTCTGACTCACTGTGCAAATTTTGGGATTCTCCTTAATTCCTTCTTATGATTCCTCTCTCTAATTTCACCTACGAAGAAGAATTAACTCTCTTAATTCTATATGTCTGTAATAGAAATGATGATCAGTTTCATATGCATATGGATTCATTCATTCAGAAATATCTTTAACTAAGTGCCCATGAGGTTGTAGTTGTCCTTCTAAGTGCTAATGCTAGTGTAAACCAGTGAGCATGAGAGTCAAGATCTCCATTCTCAGGTGAGCTTATAGGGAGGCAG
Source organism: Eumetopias jubatus (assembly GCF_037043125.1). Taxonomy (NCBI): domain Eukaryota; kingdom Metazoa; phylum Chordata; class Mammalia; order Carnivora; family Otariidae; genus Eumetopias; species Eumetopias jubatus. Next base: position 21,055,982 of record NW_028274807.1, on the reverse strand, counting down.
GGAGACAATAAATGAGTAAAAAAAATATAAATGCACCTGATAATTTCAGGTTGTGATAAGCGTTGGAAATAATCCAGGGTTCTGAAACAGAGTAACTGGGAATTGCTGTATTTCATTGTCAAGAAAAGTTTTTCTGAGAGAAGTCAACAGTTAAGAAAAGACATGAATTTTAGAAAGGATCCAGCAGTGTTCTAAATGGAAGACAAAATCAAACAAAGGAGGAAGATAGGGGTATACTTAGAATGTTCAAGAAACACATCACTGCCACGTCAAGCCTGGTCAACAAAAATTCTAATGCATTATCCTCTGTGTTCTATCTCTGGTTCAGATATAATTGAGCAATGAAGACTTTGAAAATTGCCTTTTGAAACTGGTGGAGCCAGGACTTCAAAAAATTTGACCTATTTAATCACCACTGAGAGTGAGCTACAAGATAACCAGGAAGATTTGTTTTTAGATTGCATGTGAGCCAAAACAAACATTTACTGTTTTACAAAACTACAGTTTTGAGATGTATCTATCTGCAACATGAGCCAGAATTACCTAAATAGTACAGTTGAGAATTTGGGTTTTGTTTTAAGTGTCATCAACATGTGCTAACAGATTTCAAGCAGGAACAGTGATGTGATTTTGTTTATGTTCTCAAATTACCACTCTGTCTGCTGTTTGGAGAATGGTTTGTGAAGGACCAAGGGCAAGAAACCAGTTAGGAGTAGAATAATCAAAAGTTAATGGTGGCTTGGACTGAAGTGGTGGTCATAGAGACGGAAAAAAGTGAACATAGTGCAAATATATTTGAAGATAAATACAAAAGACCTGGAAGATAGACAGAATGTGGAGGTGATGTACTGAAAGTCAAAAGGATTTCTTTGACTCTAATTTTTATGTTTTGAGCAGTCAGATGAATGTTGGTGTTAATTTCTAAATGGGAAGACAGTGGAAGAATCCAGTCAAAACATATTTTTTTAATTTAATTTTATTATGTTATGTTAGTCACCATACAATACATCATTAGTTTTTTATGTAGTGATCAACAATCAACAACATTGTGTTTGTATAACACCCAGTGCTCCATGTGTTTTGAGGGACTTTTGTGACACTGAGGGCCAGGACTTTAGAGCAGATCAATACATTTCTATATTATGCTTCACCCACACACATTTCTGGGTTTGGGGTGGAAGTGAGGAGATAATCATTGAGAGAAAAACTACTAAAGTTTATGTGAAATGAGACCTAAGCTTTTCTTATTTTAGTAAATATGGTAAGATCCAAAAATACCTGTATACACTGCCTTTAATGTGTACAATAGAAAATTAAAAAGGATAATTGCTTAAAAAGTGACTAAAATAGGTACTGGTTAAGGTAAGTGCAAATCTCACTTCCAAGCCTAGCCTACAAACTCCGATAGTTTTCTATCTGTAAGTCATTTCTTATCTCTAATTAAGTTTATTCATCGGCAAATAGAACAGAGTATAATATGTTTCAATAAGCTTGTTATGATCCTCAAGATAAAATCCAAGAGAAAGCATTACATAAATTATAAAACATTATGAAAATGTAGGTTAAAATTCTATGACTAACACTTTCAACATAAATTGAAGTTGTCAAAGTAACTTCCAAACTTTAAGAATAATATATTGTAAAAAAAAAAAAAAGAATAATATATTGTAACTTTTTGCTAAAATGACATTTTGGCCATGAAGAAATTGTGTGGAAAACAGAATAAATGAACACAGGAAATAAACATCAATCTAATTTCTAAAGAAGAAAAATTAACCATAGTATTTCCCAAATGAATTCCCTTGGATGCAGAAATTCCAGAATTATTATCTTTTGCAAAGTTGGAAAAAAGCTTCAGGAAGATAATTAACCCTAGTCCTAGTTATTAGTTTTACCAAAGAACAATAATTCACATCTTATAATTAACTTGAAGAAAATATATAACCTACGAATTAGGGGAAAAAGAAGAGAAAGCATACAATCTATTTTGAAACTACTGGAAGAAAAACTACCCTTGATTTAATTTTCAAAAAATAACCTGATACTATTGACATAACTAGCAATGTGAAGAGTGACACACGCTGGGCATGAACAATTTAAATACAAATTTTTCTCACTATCTGGTACAGAGTCAAACATACACAGTATAGGAAAATGAATGTGGTTGTTGTGACAGAACAAGGTCTCAGACTGGAATCCAACACAGATTTCAAAATGCAACACTTGTATACTACAGAAATTACTTTATTGCAATAAGTATATTTTTTTTTTTTTGCAGAAAAAATGTCAGAAGTGTACAGTTTGATTTCAAGGCATATTTTATATAACTCAAAGTTCAGCTAGGGAGAGTACACCTGCCAGAGAGTGGGGAGAAATGAACAAAAGCAAACAAAACAAAATAATTGACCCATCTTAGCATCTAAAATGGGCCGTAAAGCCCTGAGTAATCCTCTATCCTTGAGTGTGGGCTAGACCTAGTGACTCACTGCTAACAAATAAAATACATCAAAAGTGATGAGATGTCATTTCCAAGATTAGATTAAAATAATCTTCACTTCTGTCTGTCTCTCTCAGCCCCTGCCTCTGGTAGAAGCAAGCTGTTATGTTGTCAGAAGACCTTCGGAGAGCCCATGTGGCAAAGAATTGATGTCTTCCTTCAGCTAACAATCAGCATGGATCTGAGATAAGCTGGGAGAACACGAGTGAGCTCAGAAGCACATCCTCCTCCAGCTGAGTGGAAATGGCTGCATTCATTCTTCCACACCTAGAAGGTAGCCTTCAGAGATCTTGAATCACAGGCACCCAACAAAACTATATCTGGGATCCTGACTCACAGGAACCCATAGTAACAGGAATAATTGTTGTTTTCAGCCATTACATTTTGGAGTAACTGATTACCTTCCAATAGATAACTAATACAGGCCTTTACAGCTAAAATTGGGGAAAATATTTAGCATTATGCCACTTTACTTAAAACTCTCTAATTTAATGTAAAATTTTGTTTTTTTTTAATTTTCTTCATAAAAAAGTGCTTCAGAGAGTCATATGTATCTATAAAATCTATCTTATATCATTATGCTTTTTTTCTTCATCAAAATAGGAAAGCTAAAGCAACTCTTTCTGTCCAAGAAGAAAAGAAAGTCTTATCATTGCCCTAGAGAAAAGTTGGTAAGCAACTAGTGGTAATAGTCCATGACTGCAGTCATCCCTGTAAGATTTTTAAATTACTTTTTGAGAGGAATATTTTTCTAAACCTTTCAGTTTCACACTACATAAGGGTGTGAACATAAGACAGTTTCTGAAACTAAAGCACCGACATGTGAATATTAACAGAGCTTTTAAATGTAAAGGAGAAAAGTTGTGACTGTCAGATAATGGCAGCAGTGTGATGCCCTTGCAAATTGTAAAGCAGCATTTTGATCTAAATTTAGGGAAGCTGGAAGTGGATCAGACGTTAAATGAGGAATTGAGAAAACAATTGTTTTAGCCACACATATGAGCCAGGATAGTGTTGGCAGAATTACCTCCCAAGCAAAGCTATCAAAAAACAGAGAAAGAAACAAAAAGTTCCTGACATTTGTACCATTCAGAGGTAAAATGTTACCCAAAAGTAACTCCAAATAAATATTTCTAATTCAGTGATGATTTTTAGATAAGTTTGCTCTTAAAAGAAACACTGATTTTCTTCCATGTTCTTTGGGTACTAGCCCTTCCATCTGGCTTACTTCCTTGGACTCAGACCTCAGAGGACATTCTAAACCCCTGATGGGGTTTAGATTAAGGATAAGATTTAGAAAGGGTTTCTGTACATGACAATTCCAGTGGTTTAATGTGAGGCCCCGAAGGATGGCCATGTATCCACATTCATTGATTCTTCATCTACATCTATTCTTGACATCTTTCAGTACATACATATATACATAAACTTTTATGAGAAGATGAGTAATTAAGAGGTATGGGCTAGCTTTTCCCTCTTGGCTGCTATTTTTGAAAGACAAAAGTAGACAGATGATTACTGCATTGATATAATAAAATAGAATGCCCAAGAACAGGACCACAACTATGTCTGTATTAAGCAGATGATAAAAATGGTCTTTAACATGAAGAGGGTTATTATTCAATAAACAGACGAATACTTGGGTAAGTACTGAGAGGTGGAATTTTACAGTAAAGAAAACATGCTCCATTCAAACAGCTTAATTTTGAGACTTGTCTTTGTAACTCGCTGGTTCTCGGTCTTTGGGGAAATTTTTTCAACTCTTTTCTTCTTAGTTGTCTCATCTGTAAAATGAAGATGATAACACTAAATACTCAAAAGGTTGTTGAAAATATTTTATCATGTTACTATACATAAACTGTTTAGAAGAATGGTTGGTTCATACCAAGTGCTCAACCAATTTTAAATATTAAGTGTGTTAACAGAATAAATTTAGAACACTGTTTCATAGAAATGGACTTACGTTATTCTAAGTGAAAATATAAAGTTTTATGTTGTCTCAGAATGCACTGGATAACTATTGCTGCATATCAAATCTCCTAACACCTAGTGGTTTAAAATATAAGTTACTCATCATCACTCATGTGTCTGCAGGCTATTGTTAGGGCTTCAACTTTTCTAGGCTCAACTTTAAGCAGCTGTAGGTAGCCTAGGAGTCCACCGATAAAGGCCAGACACAGCAGACCCTGCTCTGTTCCACATGGTTCTCATCCTCCCCCTGGGACCCACACACTATCCTGGGTATGTTCTTCTCACGGCAATGACAGAGGCAAAACTGAGCAAGGAAAATCCTGAAAGAACTCCTAAGTCTTGGGTGCCTGGGTGGCTCAGTTGGTTAAGTGACTGCCTTCGGCTCAGGTCATGATCCTGGAGTCCCAGGATCGAGTCCCACATCAGGGTTCCTGCTCAACAGGGAGTCTGCTTCTCCCTCTGACCCTCCCCCTTCTCATGCACGCTCTCTCTCTCTCTCTCTCTCTCTCTCAAATAAATAAATAAATAAATAAATAAATCTTAAAAAAAAAAAAAGAACTCCTAAGTCTTAGGCTGGTACTGGCACATTCTTCAGTTCTACCTAATCCTTTGGTTAGAACAGGTCACGTGACTGAACATGAAACACAAGGGTAGGGAAATATAACCTGCCATGTTGGTGGGAAAAACTGCAAAGTCACACAGCATAAGGTAGGAATACAGGGAAGAGTGTGTTATTAGGGTCAAAAATGCAACCTATCTATCAATAAGAGAAGGGTCCTTGCAAGGACATTATTAAATAAAGAGTAATATTGGGGCATCTGGGTGCCTCAGTTGGTTAAGCAGCTGTTTTCAGCTCAGGTCATGATCTCACATGGGGCTCCATGTTCAGCAGGGAGTCTGTTTTGCCCTCTCCTTCTGCCCCTCCCCCATTTTGTTGTCTTTCTCTCTCTCAAATAAATAAATGAAATCTTAAAAAAAAGTAATATTAATTCAATGTCTGAGCATAAGTTAAGACATGAAAATAAAATTATTTACTGCAAAATTCAAATAAAGTTGCTATATTGCAATTTAAAAAGATAAAATAGTCCAATGGAAAATGTGGAAAAGAAGATGAAAATATGGAGAAACAGACACTCACAGATCTTTCTAGATGGAGCCTAACTAGGTGAAACTTTCTTGTAGTCATTCCTTCACTGTAATTCAAAGATCACTGAAATTATATATATTATGCCTATTATTCCTACAACAAATCATATTCTAAAACTCTTCCCTAGGGGGGATCACAGATGTACACAAATATTGATGTGTAATATCATGAATCAAAATAAAATTCCTAGTAATAAAAATCTTAGAAACAGGTATTATTTTATTTAAATGGACTATCATGAAATATATCACAAGTAACCAAATAATCATGTTGTAGAAGTAAAAAATTCTTCACAATATTTTGTTAAGTTGATATTTTTCAAAGTAAATCAAAATTAGTGGTATTAAAGATAAACATTACTCTTAGATAATCCTAATACACATAAGTCCATTAAAGCTCTGAGGGGCACCTGACTGGCTCAAGTGGTAGAGCATGTGACTCTGAGGGCTGTAAGTTCAAGCCCCACCTTGGGTGTAGACATTACTTACAAACAAAACCTTTAATAAATGAATAAATAAATGCTCTGAAACATGATGCAGTGGAAAAAAAAAAAAAACAAAACACAACTTCCTAAGGATATTTGGCATCATATTCACCAAATTAGTTCAACAGCTAGATAAAGAAGCTTCACATGGAAGTTAATATTTAAATTCTGGAGTTGAAAAACCCAAACTCAGCGCATCACAAAATGACAATCATCTTTTTTACAATTTAGAGGGATTTTTTTATATTGTACAGTGAATATGCACTTACATGATCAGAAAGTGGTAATTATAAAAGTACATATATTTGGAACATATATCTTTCTAAATGGACTCTACAAATAAAATAGGACCATGAAAAACAATGTTAGCTGTTCCTAAAATTCAAACTATCTTATGAATTTGTAAAAATAAAAGTAATAATAAAAATGCCCCTACTGGGACACCTGGGTGGCTCAGTCAGTTAGGCGTCTGCCTTCAGCTCAGGTCATGATCCCAGGGTCCTGGGATTGAGCCCCATGTCGGGCTCCCTTCTCTGCGGGGAGCCTTCTTCTCCCTCTGCCTTGCCTCCCTCCCTCTCTATCTCTGTCTCTCATGAATAAATACATAAAATCTTTTTAAAAAATGCCCCCACTGAACAATTCTTATTTAGAGGTTGAGCTCTTAAGTGGAACTCTTTTATCTCACCTTTATAAGAGTGTTCTTGAATGGCTCAGTTCGTTAAACAGCTGCCTTTGGCTCGGGTCATGATCCCAGAGTCCTGGCATCAAGTCCCAAGTCGGGCTCCCTGCTCAGCGGGGAATCTGCTTCTCTCTCTACCCCTCCCCCCTGCTCATGATCCCTCTCTCATGCTCTTTCTCTCAAATAAAATCTTAAAAAAAAAAAAAACAACTCTGTCTTTAGAGTCCTTCAATACTATATTTCTCAAATGTATCCAAAGGTGACAATCTTCGATTTACCGGAATTACTCCTCAATAGTAGTCAAAAGTTCGAGTTTACATTGTATATTTGTCATGTTAGGGCATTTAAAATGCAATATTCTGAGGTTTTTCTGTGTGAAAAAAATACAGCAACAGAAATTTTACAGGAATTCAACAAAGAAAATGAGGATGTTAGCCAGCATTGTTTAAAACTTCAAGCATTCAAGAGCTTTCTTTATGTTATTGTACTCCCATGCTATGTAACTTCATAGGTGTTTGGTAAGCCTTTACCTGGACAAAGTGGTGAAGACAAGGCCAATAGGCAGAATTGTGATGCAGAGCACAGGAAGGCCAAATGTGAGGGAGAAGAGAGATACAGAAAGCTTGTGATATACTGTGCTCAGTGGGAAAATGTGTTTTTTCTTGTTTTGTTGCTTTTCAGTTCAACAATGGCAAATCGATATAGAGAAATAACATTTTATTTTATTTTTATGTTTGAATTTTATATCAGAGATTATTCCTTTATTCACTAAAAGTATTTGAATGTCCACTATGTGGTCAACATTGCAAAAAGCTCTTGAAGGGGAATGACTCTCACTTTTAAGTTGCAGACACAAGAAGGGGCTGACTTCAGTATTTATTCCCTAATGCTTCAAGGATAAGAATAAATATTTTGGGATGTAAACCATCATGAAGCTAAGATATTTCCGCAGTAAGAAGGATGCATGAACCTATTTTTAGACAGATAAAGATTTGGCTCCTGGCTCCTGAACGTAGAGGGGAAAGGGGTTAAAACAATAGCCATATGAGGGACAGAAGCCTTATTTACCCATGCCAAAAGCTCACTTCTCAGTAACCGCAGGAGCACAGCTTGAGACTGAGAGAGCTTGAACCAAAGTATTCATCTGAGCACCTGGAAGACCAGAGAGCCAACTGAGTTGCTACCAAAACCTGGAAGCTATGAGTTCAGAAGAGTCGTACGGTTGGCATGTTCAGCAACACGGGATGATCTTATTTCTGTGACAATGCTGAATCATGAAATTGGATATTTAAAAGATTTTTTTGTAGGACTCTCAGTATACATATCCAATCTACAGATTATAGTCTTATTAATTTTTCTCCTAATAACTTTGAAAATTTACACAAGTAAGGGGCTTTTGGATGTCTAATGAAGATTTTCTGAGATGTGGCTGTTGTGACTATAGGAAGGAGAGTGTTTGTGTTTCTCAATAACCTATTTGTGGACTGACAATGACATGTTTTAGTGGTTCTATTCTAAGTGGGGATAATTCCCAGTATTTCTCTTTCTCTTTGATTTCCCAGGAATCTGGCTTACTTTAAAAGAAATATCATTTTAAGTTTTATTAGCTGTATTAGGTAGAGTGTATTAGTCGTTTTTCAGGACATACGAGATTCCTGGCATTTATAAATTTTAAATGTCTTTACCTATAATGAGGTAACATATTTCCTAATTATGAAATTCAGTGTTTCTGAGCAGAAGTGAACTTAAAATAAGGGAAACATTTATTCATTGACTAGTAAACTTTCCTGGTTCTGTTAGGATACTCTTTTCCCTTTAATGATCTTTTAATATGCCCATTACGGTCAAGTTGGTCAGAAACCACGTATGGATGCTTCTAAATTTACTGGTTAAGACACCATGAGAATAACAGATAACCAGGATGTTTTTGTTTGCCTCATCCCATGTCTTGAATTTCTCTTTCTACTCTGCTCTAAATTGCATATTCCTTAACTTCATTCCATAACACTATCAAGCACTGAAATGAGTATTTGTGTTCATTGCTTTGGATTTACCTTGATGTTTAGGGTTATTCATCCTGGCTTGAATAGACCAGTCACTGTTTGTATAATCTTGGCTTAACCCTTTTTGGCTTCTTATTTCTGTGCCTGGCCAGTATCTCTTACTGGAGAGCCTCCTGGCTAGACATTATCTGCCAAATCCACCACTTTGTCTTTCCCAGGTTTTGAAATATTTGCCTTCTGACTATATTGAGCTTTCTTTCAAACTTACCGTTTAGCTGAGACAGTGCTTGTTATGAGAAAAATCAGTTTAACCAGGATTCTATTCTTTCATGGCCCTGAGTGTACCTTAGAGATAGAATCCTTACTTAAGGTGCAAATTATTACATATGGGATCATAGAGCTCAGGAATCCTAATGAACTTTATAGTTCCCCAAGTTTAATTGTTTTCTTCCAGATAGCTGGAGATGTAAGTTACTTGTTCCCAGCCATTCAATGTATTACTACTAACGGTATGTCTAAAAAGCAAGACATGTGATTTCAGTCTAACTCTGTTTATCTAAAATTACTCCACTGAAGAAATATGCTTTTACTTCGGTGGTCACGTTCATTTTCCCAAATGATGAATATTAATTTGGGACTCAGAGGTATTTCTTACATAAAGAGTTGTTCAGTGGAATCTTCCTTCTGCCCTACAGATATGTTTGTCATTACCAGTCTACTCATTTTTCACATGCTCCCAAATATTTTAGTTCTGGTGCCTGGGGCATGGGTCAGCCTTAAGCAAAACGGGAAAGTCACAGAGTTATCTTTGCTGTCCTATCACTTTTCTGTGCCCAGGACCTTTTTGTTCTCTAGTGAATCTTTTTAATAAAACTTTTTGGGGACAAAATAATACATATCCTGATCTCCATCGTGCATATACTGATAAATGAAATAAAGCAGTCTCTGATGGGGGTCAAATCGGAGAACAGGATCCTGTTTTTCTGTTGGACATAAGCAGTATCATAGAGTACCAATGTCAGACAAAGAAAGCCACTATGTGTTGGTGACGATCGAGACAAAAGACCATAATTATAGCTGAGCAAGAATGAGAGAAGGCGCGCGCGCGCGCGCGCGCGCACACACACACACACACACACACACACACACACACACACACACCCCTCCTAAACCACAAAAGTGACCAAATATCTCCCTCTCGTGGCCAACATGAGGAACTGTTCTTTATTTATCAAGTGATGCTTTCTCCCTTGCTCCTAATTCCTCTTTCCTCCTAGGTAAAAAATAAGATGGTACACCATATAATTGCTTCTATTTTCTGACAGCATCAAATGAAGAATAAAACTACATTTATTTTCAACCTCCCCAAAATATTCTATTACATGCTCGAATCCTATAACAAGACCCTCCCCACATCACTTGCTGATATGCCCCAGAATCCCCTGAAGTGTGGGTTCTTCCGCAGTGAAAAGAGTCAATAACCCAACTTTGCACCACTACAGGTAGTTCAAAGTGACTTTGGAGAAGGGCAATGGCATTCTTATAGAGAAATTCAAAAAGTTACAGCTGTAAGAGTTATTTGTATTTAAAATCATAATTTTGCAAAGAACATTTTTCCAATTCTGAGAGAAGATTTACATTAACTATAGAATAAAATAAATTGTGAGAAAAAGTTAATTCAATACTCCTGAAATGAATTATATCAGGTATTATCCTACACTATCTACCAATTAATCCAGGGTCCTGTCACGTGAGGATGCTGTCCAACCAGTACTTCTTTAAGTACACTAGGCATAAAACAGACTAGTTTCTCAAGAGATATCTATTACCAATAATAGTGATTTAGTTCTCTATTCTAACAGTTATCAAGTACCTGTTAAGCATGAGGTATCTCTAGCAGATTGGATTCTGCAATAACAGATGCTGAGAAGAGTTATTTGTTCATATCAACACTTGTAAAAGGAAGGTGAAGGAAGCAAGATTGGCCAGAAAAAGAAACTGAAGCATGTTGCAGGATGACAAAGTCTTGGCCAATTGGTGGTTAGCTCTGGATCCAATATTGTCCATTAGTGTGTCCTGCATTGGCCCAGAATATTCATCATTTATCCTCCACCTTTCTCAGTCACTAGATACAGGTTACTCTATACCTGTCACCTCAGACAAGATGACTGAAGCTGTGGCATTAATACACAAGTAAATTTAAAAATTACATTTTTAAACCTATTTCTTTGACAAGGAGCTCTTTATGTTGTAGGGATTTCTTCATCTCTGCAGAGCTACAATAGTCTGATAGCTAACTACTTGGTTCTCTACTCACTTTTATTTGTGTCAAGACAGCCATTGTTGATTTGTTAATTCCTTTCTTTGTCACTCTTAATCCCATCATAATTAAGCATCTCTCAGATTTATGGGCAATTTTCATTCTGTTTTGTTGCCTCAAAATTAAATTGTCCTGGGTATCAAAATCCATGAGACAAATAATCAAAAGTAAGAGAGTAGAAAGTCCTCCGATATCACCAACAAGGAAATAGGCAAGTAAATGTGTGACAGGATTTTAACACTTACAAAGCACTAGGAAACTTTATATCACAATTTCCCTAAATATCTCAGTGGCCAGAGGGAGAGGGAGAGAGAGAATCTTAAGCAGGCTCTATGCCCAGCATGGAGCCCCACATGGGGCTTGATCTCAAGATCCTGAGATCATGACCTGAGCTGAAATCAAGAGTTGGCCACTTAACCGACTAAGTCATGCAGGTACCCCTAAAATATCAGTTAGATTTTAAAATATCAGTTAGTTTCCATTCCCATAAACATCATTAAGGTTTATCCATTATATCTTAACAAGAATATTGAAATAATTCTATCTAGTCACGCTTTATCTAATTCACTCTACTCGACAAATCCAGATTTGTCAGGCTAAATGCATAATCTGTAAGTAGGATATTACTGTTCTAAAACCATCTGGGATTCCTTATTATTTAATGATAATTTCAAATCTCCTACCCTGCATTAAAGACATTCTAGTATTATTCATGGCATTTCTTACACCCAGAATGGCTCCTGCACTACACATCACTGCTTCCCATCTGCTCACATGCAATTGAAACCCCATCATATGAGCTCTGTCTCACCTAGCCAAAGATGATTTGTTTTATTCTGCATTTTAAAATAAGAACTTTGTTTATACCTTTCTTAATTAGGTATGCAGTGCTTCCTTAGAGAATGAATGTTGGCTTCCACTCTACTATATACATATAGGCAGGGATAATACCATTCTTCACTCTTACTTGGTCAGCCTCCCTCAAGTGGATTTTCCCTACATTTTGTCATTAACAGTAATTGCCCTGTTATTATGTTAGATTCACTAGAAACAGCCTAGAAAAGTGATGTATTGAGGGAGCAGTTTCAGATAAGAATAAGATCTGGGGGGAAAATAGGAAACATGGATGTTGCTTCAAGTAAAGATTAGATTTCATCTGATCTTACAGGGAGCTCTGGCGTACAAATCACAACATAGAGTTCTTCCCACCCTATGGCAAGGAAGATAAACATTGGTAATCTCTGTCAGTTCATCACTGGCATGAGGCTCCCTCTCCCTCCTGGAGCCAGGAATGTATAATCTCCAAGATGAGGCAATTCCAGTTGAGAAGCAGGTGTTCTCCAGACAAGATGGCAGCTGTGAATAATTTGCAGCTAGGGTGTGTGTGTAGGAACTAGGTGAGGCTATCTGTTCAGGGCACCCAGTGTCTACTCCAATACATTTCTTGCACCATTCAAGTCAACTTTCTTCTCTCATTAAGTTTCAACTTATTTCTTTCATTAAGTTTACTTCATTCAGACTCTGTTTCTTCAGGATTTCATTTGATAACAATTTCCAGGAGAACTTATAAGAACAGAGTCAGTAAATTCCCTTCTGCTGCATTTGATCTTGAATTTATAAGTGGTACCTGTCACCTCCCTCCTCCACCACTCATTCTAGATTACCCTCCTCTTACCCAGCACTTCTTCCGGCATGAGTGCTTCAAAGTGCTCAAATAGCAGTCATAGATCAAAGCTTAATGGAAATCTTACTGTGCCCCCTGGTGGAAATGTCTCCCCATGACAAGCAAAACTTGAGACCCACAGAACCTAAAATTATTGGAATAGGAAGCACCAATATTCCAAGTGAATCATTGAAAGTGATGATGGATCAAACACTTACCATTTGGTTTCCAGAGCTTATGTGTTCTACGTCTTGGTCTCGGAGATGGCATGATGTGATGATCACTTTTAAGGCATTATCTTCAAGTAAGTATCACAAAAGTGCCTTCAACATGTTATTTCATTTTTATGTCAGGCTGGAAGTTTGTAGATAAGCTCAAGAAAGATAACTCCACTCCTCCTATAGCTCAGGCCCAATGTAATCATCTTTGACTCCTGAATCTCCATCACACACTCCATTCATTTCATCATCATATTCCTATTGGTTTTGCATTCAAAATATGTTGAGTATGCTGTTTCTCAACACTTCTATTGTTAGCACCATAATATAAGCCACAATAATCCTTCACTTCCAGGCCATAAAATTCAGTCCTCTGGGGCACCTGGATGGCTCAGTCGTTAAGCGTCTGCCTTCCACTCAGGTCATGATCTCAGGGTCCTGGGATGGAGCCCCGCATCGGGCTTCCAGCTCTGTGGGAAGCCTGCTTCTCCCTCTCCCACTCCCCCTGCTTGTGTTCCCTCTCTCACTGTGTCTGTCTCTGTCAAATAAATAAATAAAATCTAAAAATAAAAAAAAAAAACTGAGTCTTCTTTATTTTATCCTTCCTCACATCCAACTACACTCCTGATAACAGATTTGGTCCTTTCAAAAACATTCTGGTCCATACCACCCTTGTGTTTAAACCCGGATGATGAATCTCCATTTTACTCAGAATAAAATCCAAAATTCCTTATGAAAATCTACCACGCATACTTTGTATCCAAACAACTTGCATTTTAATCACAGATCTGAATCTTATTATTTGTGTGAAATGAGCAAGCTAATAGAATTACCTGTGTCTTAGGGTAGTATCTAGAACTATATCAGTTGGTGTATAGTAATTTACTTATAGCATTTCCTGTAGTTAAAATAACACTACAGGGGGTGCCTGGGTGGCTCAGTTGGTTAAGCATCCAACTCTCAGTTTTGGCTCAAGTCATGATCTCAGGGCTGTGAGATCAAGCCCCGGGTCGGGCTCCAAAAGATTGTCTCTTTCTTTCTCCCTCTGCCGCTCCCCTCCACCTCTCCCACCATCTTAAAACAAAACAAAACAAAACAAAATAGCAGGAAGTTTAAGTAATAGTTTTGTTGTTTTTGTTCTTATTATTTCTGGTAATGTCTTCTCTCTTTTTTTACTGAGTATTAAAAGGTATTTTTCATGTCATATAATTCTCAAAAGCATATCTAATGACTATGTAATATTCTTATTACATACCATTTTTCATTTTTTCATCTTAATTTCTATTCACTTAATCACTTACTCCAATCTAGGTATTACAGAAGTTTCTTGGACTCACTTTGGTAAAAAGAAGTTTATATGAGGCAGAAAGCGATAACACTAAATAAAAAACATATGCATAAAATATTTGATTAAGTATGTCTATTCTTTTCTCTGACAACCCTACCATAAGAAATATATTTTTTTCTCCCTGACATCATGCCTAAATAGTTAATGCCATATTACAATATTCTGATGAGAGGCTTCCGTAAATATGGGGAACATTATGGAGAAAGTCTTATCTTTTCTTTCCTTTCATGAAATATGCTGGGTTTACGAGGAGAATGGGATCCCAGCAGAGGTTAAATTTTACTTCCTTCTATATAACTTTTACATGTGTCAAGGGTGCTATGTGCAGAAAGAATGCTGTTGTCCAGTTACTTCTCAACTACAGCACTCATGATTATAGAGGAAATTGCATGAACCTCACAAGACAACAAAGACAAATATATATGAATGATATCAATATCATATGTTCTACTGATCAGCTCATGACATGGAAATGGAAAGACTGAATATTCCCCAGAATGAAATGTCAGTAAGTCATAGTAAAGGAACACAAATGTATTATTAATTCTTTAAGCTGAAATCTTAAAATACATTGCTTTCTAAATAATTTATTTCTTAATTTAATGGCTACCTAATTTTCTGTAATATCAGAGAAAAGTTAAATTGAATTTTATTTTCATCATCACCTTCTCATCCATCCCAAGAGTTTACTTCTTTGGCATTTGGCCACTGAAAAATACCATGTTAAATGATGTATTCCGGGCATGTAGCTATAGAAGTTAAAAAAAAAAAAAAACTATAATATTCCAAAGGTATAAAATAGATGTTCTGTTTTTTAATTTCATAATTTGATCAAGAAGTTTTACTAATTTTCACTCAGGCACAAAGAATTTTTGAGCTGTCACCCCTCACTTAAATTGAAAAGTTGGGGAAAAATGTTTCTATCTGCAAGGGCATCATATTATATTTATTTTCTGTACATTTTCTTAGAAACATTATACATGTTAGCATACATGAATTATTTATCCCTTGAAGAGCAGGGAATTAGAGTCCAAAGGAAGATAGATCTTTTATATTCTTTTGACAAATGTAAATACTTTCTTCTGAACTTAGAGAAAAGAGTGTCATATAGTGAGCCAATCAAGCTGTAAGATCTCTGCTTCAGAAAACTATATATAAAATAAATAAGTGGCCAAAGAACAATCTCTGGAAACTCATTTATGTCACATTCTTGATATTTTTGCTCTCTCATGCCACAGTCTTTTACTAGAACTGGAAACTGGAGTCAGCTAACTTACAATTTACCATTGTAAGAAAAAAGGACTGGTCTCCACAAAGCTCTGCCAGCCATTTTTATCTAATCTCCAGTGTGTGCACGTACACACACACACACACACACACACACACTCTTTTTGTTTTTTAATCCTTCTAAAACTGTGGTTGGGAAACCGTGTTTCAAAGGAATATTCTCCTTCACATATCTACCAATGTACATATTGTAGAATTCCTTATCTTTCTTCCTTTCATGAGACCAGAATATTTTTTTAAATTTTTGTTCAGGATAAAAGATAATTTAAACCCCACTCCCATGAGACCGAGAGAAGAATTTCTGTTTTATTATGTCCTACTACTACTCCTTAAGGAAATGATGGACTTCTTAGCAATGGTTACCAGCTGGGATCCATGGTTCATGAAGAGTAAGTCTTTCCCCACCCGGTTGTTCTGATGCAAGAAATGGAATTAAAGTGAAGGAACTGGTGGGAAGAACAGCAAAGATAGGGGCGCCTGGGTGGCTCAGTTGGTTAAGCGACTGCCTTCGGCTCAGGTCATGATCCTGGAGTCCCAGGATCGAGTCCCACATCGGGCTCCCTGCTCGGCAGGGAGTCTGCTTCTCCCTCTGACCCTCTTCCCTCTCGTGCTCTCTATCTCTCATTCTCTCTCTCCCAAATAAATAAAATCTTAAAAAAAAAAAAAAGAACAGCGAAGATAAAGACAATTTTAGTTTGTGTGTATGTGAAATTTAAAACTATCAGTTACCATTTCTCCATTAAATAAAGTATTTCTGGAGTTACTGGGTATCCCTTTCCTGATTACTCCTTGCTCTTTGAGTCTCACCCATGCAGTATTTTTTTTTCCCCTGTTACATTTCAGGAGTTAGCTTCAAACTTTAATTCAAGCTTTACCTGACACATTGTGCACATGTTATTTTAACAGAATAATAATAAAAAAAAAGTTCTTTTTTCAGGGGGTAAAGATTGATATAATAGCTCTGAAAACATTTTAAACATCAAGAGGCCCTTGGGAAACTAATTTTTTTTTTTTTTTTGATGAAAGGAATCTAAACAGAGGGAGCACAAAGCCAATAAAGGAGGCGTGAGTTTTAAAACTAAGAGCCATCAAACTCTCAGAAGGGGCACAAAATTATAACTTTTAAATCTGTGATATATTTAGTAGACAAATTTTATTGTTTCAAATTGTAATATTTAAAAAATGCTAAATTCATAGGTAGAAGAATACTGGGATATGGAGAGGTATATTCCATCCAAGCATATCAAGGAACATGACATCTTTAAAGGAGGGCAGAGAACTCAGAAAATACACTTATTCTGTAATATAAATTAAAAGTGGCTATGGATTCTTATATCACCTTAGTAATTTCTTGGCAAATCTCCCAGATATATATTTATATAGATGATTGTTTTCATTTTGCTCATACTTTTCATTACATAAATTATTTTAAGCTATTAATTTTCCATTATGCACATGACTATGGTTCACTAAATATGCTGAGGTGTCAATACATTATCTATTTCTGAGAAAAATATAATATGCCACTGACTTTTGTGAAGAGGTTTAAGTATGAATGCTTTATGGATATGTGTGTGTGTGTGTGTGTGTGTGTGTGTGTATACACATATACATGCTCTAAACTGGTAACAACACCCATAGCCTTGCATTCAACCTCCATGATAATTTGGCCCAACCACATTTGTAGTCTTGCCCTATGTTGATCCCATTCACATAGTCAATGCTTTAAGCCAATTGGATCCTTGCTCTTCCCTAATGTGTCTTCTGCATTTTCTATCCTTCTTGACTCTTTTTTATTTATTTTTTTAATCTGCTATTATCAATAGTTTTGGTCCCAGGAAACAATTACCCTCTTAAAAAATCATTGAGTTTCCCCCAAAGATTTTATGTAGGATGAATCTATTAGCACCATATTAAAAATTAAAATTTTTATTTATTTTTTTATTATTAAGTTCAATTAGCCAGCATATAATATACCATTAGTTTTTGATGTAGTGTTCAATGATTCATTAGTTGCATATAACACCCAGTGCTCATCACCACACGTGCCCTCCTTAATAACTCATCACCTGGTTACCCCATCCCCCTACCCGCCCTTTCTGTAACCCTCAGTTTGGTTCCCGGAGTCTAGAGTCTCTCATGGTTTGTCTCCCTCTCTGATTTCTTCCCATTCAGTTTTCCTTCCTTTCCCCTGTGGTCCTCTGCATTATTCCTTATGTTCCACATATGAGTGAAACCATATAATAATTGTCTTTCTCTGCTTGACTTATTTCACTTAGCATAATCCCCTCCATTTCCATCCACGTGGATGCAAATGGTAGGTATAATATTCCATTGTATATATGAACCACATCTTTATCCATTCATCTGTTGTTGGGCATCTTGGCTCCTTTAACAGTTTGGCTATTGTGGACATTGCTGCTATGAGCATTGGGGTGCATGTGCCCTTTCTTTTCAATATGTTTGTATCTTTGGGGTAAATACCTAGTAGTGCAGTTGCTAGGTCATAGGGTAGCTCTATTTTTAACGTCTTGGGAAACCTCTACTGTTTTCTAGAGTGGCTGTACCAGCTTGCATTCCCACCAACAGTGTAAGAGTGTTCCCCTTTCTCCACATCCTTGCCAACATTTGTTGTTTCTTGCCTTGTCAATTTTTGCCATTCTAATTGGTGTAAAGTGGTATTTCATTGTAGTTTTGATTTGTATTTCCCTAATGGCTAGCGATGTTGAACATTTTTTCATATGTCTGTTAGCCATTTGTATGTCTTCTTTGGAGAAGTGTCTGTTCATGTCTTCTGCTCATTTCTTCACTAGATTATTTGTTTTTGGGGTGTTAAGTTTGAGAAGTTCTTTATAGATCTTGGATACCAGCCCTTTATCTGTAATGTCATTTGTAAAAATCTTCTCCCATTTCGTGGGTTGTCTCTTAGTTTTGTTGACTGTTTCCTCTGCTGTGCAAAAGCTTTTTATCTTGATGAAGTCCCAATAGTTCATTTTTTGCTTTTGCTTCCTTGCCTTTAAAATGTCTTGAAAGAGGTTGCTGTGACCAATGTCGAAGAGGTTACTGCCTATGTTTTCCTCTAGGATTTTGATGGATTCCTGTCTCACATTGAGGTCTTTCATCAATTTTGAGTTATCTTTGGGTATGGTGTAAGAGAATGGCCCAGTTTCATTCTTCTGCATGTGGCTGTCCAATATCCCCAGCACTATTTATTGAAGAGATTGCCTTTTTTCCATTGGATATTCTTTCCTAATTTGTCAAAGATTATTCGACCATAGAGTTGAGGGTCCATTTCTGGGGTCTCTATTCTGTTGCTTTGATCTATGTGTCTGTTTTTGTGCCAATACCATGCTGTCTTGATGATCACAGCTTTGTAATATAGCTTGAAGTCAGGCATTGTGATGCCCCCAGCTTTGGTTTTCTTTTTCAACAATCCCTTGGCAATTCAGGGTCTTTTCTGAAACACAACAGGGATGTTCGCTCTCACCACTTTTGTTCAACATAGTACTAGAAGTCCTAGGCTCAGCAATCAGACAACAAAAAGAAAAGGAATTCAAATTGACAAAGAAGTCAAACACTATCTCTTCACAGATGACATGATACTCTATGTGGGAAACCCAAAAGTCTCTACCCCCAAATTACTAGAACTCATACAGTAATTCAGCAACATGGCAAGATACAAAATCAACGCACGGAAATCAGTTGCATTTCTATACACTAACAGTGTGACTGAAGAAAGAGAAATTAAGGAATTGATTCCATTTACAATAGCACCAAAAAACATAAGATCCTTATGAATAAACCTAACCAAAGAGATATAGGATCTATATTCTAGAAACTACAGAACAATTTATGAAAGAAATTGAGGAAGACACAAAGCAATGGAAAAACATTCTATGCTCGTAGACTAGAAGAATAAACACTGTGAAAATGTATATGCTGCCCAGAGCAATCTACACTTTCAATGTAATCCCTATCAAAATATCATCAACATTTTTCACAGAACTGGAACAATCCTAAAATTTGTACGGAACTGGAAAAATGAAAAATTTTTAATTGTTATTTTTATTAATACTTTAAAAATATAATGCTAAATCTATTAAGTTTTTGCACAACTTACATTTATGCAAATAACTATATTCTCTAAAATTAAAAAAAATTAGTGAGCAGAAGAGAATAATTTTATGTTTTTGCAAGTCTATTTTAGGTCTAGTTTTATGGGCCATAGTTAAATAATAATACCTTTTTTTCTTAAAGATTTATTATCTATTTGAGAGAGAGAGCATATGCATGTGTGTGTGGAAGGGAAGGAACAGAGGGAGAGGGCAAGAGAGAATCCCAGTTAACCAACTGCACCACCCAGGTGCCCCTAATATCTGCTTTTGCATTCAGTCTGTTGTAATATGTTGTTTTGGTGAAAGCATGCAACAAAAACCAGGCATCACACAGAGAAATATTAGAAAAGCCAGTATTTTCAAAATCTTTTCAGATAATTGTGAATATTCTCTGATACTACATCAAAACTTCACAATCTATAATGTGAATCTGTGAAATCAATTATTATTGATTGTTTTTACTCTGTTATATTACTATCTATTGATTTCTCCTGTGCTTTGAATGAGTTTTTTACCCATTCAGAATTTTCCGCCATCATACCCTGGTCATTTGGAAAACATTGGCTCACTATGAAGACCCTACCAATGTTGGAATTTTTTTTTATAAATATCTAACAAACTTACATTCATTAATATCATCACCAATCATAAAAATTAACTGTTGAGAAGCTGTCAAATTCATAGTGGCAGATACAAGTTTCCCAAAATTCTAACTGTGCTTGAAAGCATGAATTTTATTATTTGCAACAAATAATGTCAATTTTCTTTGAAGTAACAGTGGGTATTCAATCTTAGAGAGCCTCAGAAATGTCTTTGACCTCTTTCTTTCTCTATTCTCACTCTTGAAGTAATATCACCTTAGTCCCATTGTTTTAAATACTGTGTATGCTAAATTTTTTAAGATTTATTTATTTATTTGTCAGAGAGAGAGAGAGAGCACAGTAGGAGGAGTGGCAGGCAGAGGAAGAAGCAGGCTCCCCACCAAGCAAGGACCCCAATGTGGGACTCAGTGCCAGGATCTTGGGATCATGACCTGAGCCAAAGGCAGACCCTGGGATCCTGACCTGAACCAAAGGCAGACGCTTAACCAACTAAGCCACCCATAAGTCCCTATGCTGATAGTTTTAAAATGCATATTTCCAGAGCATCACATTCATTTTTGAGGACATACGTGACAATTGCCTAGATCATAGTTTCTGCACCTATCATTCTTCCAAAGAGGAATGGTACTTCTTTTTTTTTTTTTAATTTTTTATTGTTATGTTAATCACCATATATTACATCATTAGTTTTTGGTGCAGTGTTCCATGATTCATTGTTTGTTCATAACAGCCAGTGCTCCATGCAGAACGTGCCCTCCTCAATACCCATCACCAGACTAACCCATCCCCCTACCCCCCTCCCCTCTAGAACCCTCAGTTTGTTTTTCAGAGTCCATCATCTCTCATGGTTCGTCTCCCCCTCTGACATACTCCCCTTTTCTTCCTCTCCTGTTATCTTCTTCTTTTTCTTTTTTCTTAAAATATGTTGCGTTATTTGTTTCAGAAGTACAGATCTGTGATTCAACAGTCTTGCACAATTCACAGCACTCACCGTAGCACATACCCTCCCCAATATCTATCACCCAGCCACCCCATCCCTCCCACCCCCAACCACTCCAGTAACACTCAGTTTCTTTCCTGAGGTACTTCTTTAAAACAAAAAAGTGTCTAGTTCAATTCACAACTCAATGACCATATAAGTTCTTTCATTCTGAAAAAAAGGACAACTTTATCTTTTTTTTTAAGATTTTTTTTTAAATTTATTTGATAGAGAGAGACACAGTGAGAGAGGGAACACAAGCAGGGGGAGTGAGAGAGGAAGAAGCAGGCTTCCCACGGAGCAGGGAGCCCGATGCGGGACTCAATCCCAGAACCCTGGGATCATGACCTGAGCTGAAGCAGATGCTTAACGACTGAGCCACACAGACACCTAACTTTATCTTTTTTTTATATTATTTATTTTTATTGTTATGTTAAATACCATACATTACATCATTAGTTTTTGATGTAGTGTTCCATGATTCATTGTTTGTGCATAATATCCAGTGCTCCACGCAGAATGTTCCCTCTTTAATACCCATCACCAGGCTAACCCATCTCCCACCCCCCTCCCCTCTAGAACCCTCAGTTTGTTTGATTCAGAGTCCATTCATCTCCCCCTCTGATCCTTCTTGTGCAATACTGTTGAAACTTTATCTTTTTTTAAACGAGGTGCATTGCAGTAATAGGGGACAAATTCTTTGACTTCTTTCTATATTATTTATTTTAATATTGTGCTTCATGGTCCTACTTATGTTACTCAGATATCTTCACAAATAGTTTTCCATGGAGACTCTCTTTGACATAATATTATAGAATCCACCCATCAATCAAGGTAAAAATCTTGGCTCTCTCTACTATGCTGTTCTGTGTAGATGATCTCTCCTTTATCTCAACCACTGAGACTTTCCTCAGGGCTCATGTGCATATTCAAGGATTCTGATTTCCTGTTCTCATACTGGAAAGTACCCTATTAACATCTAACTAGCTACTCACTACATGCATAAGATATATGTCCTGGCACTGTCAATTTACTATAAGGATTTTAGATAGAAAAAAATCATATCAAAGAATATGAAGAAAATATATCAATATATGTTTAACTAGTTACCATGTTTGGCCACTAAATTTAGCTAATTACATTCTGGAACACTGAATAAAAATGGAAACATGATAGATTATGTACTTCTCATTATCTGATAAAATGAGCTTATACTAATTATTTAAGGGAGCTCATTTTTTCCTGGTACTAAATGATAAAGACAATGTATCAATCTAAGGGACAGATTACTATTCAGCTAAATTATTAAGACACAATATGATGCATTATAAGGACATCATCAAATGGAAATGAAACTATGGAAATGAAGTCATATCACAGTAGGTTAGTTACTAAAAACTTAGTCCATTTGGGAACACAAAACAGTCTTTACAGTTTAAGAAAACTCACTTCGTAAGTGGTTATTTAATAAAAATTTAATGCATGCATTTGATGTTGGGGGAAAAAAGTGTAATGCATAAAATAGCCTCCTTCAATAGTATAATGAAAATTCCCAGCATCAATTTTTGCTCTTTCACTATTTAAGCAAATTGCAACCCTTAATTTACTAGATCTGCATCATCTTTTTTCAAAATTTAATTCAGGAAACATTTATAAGCATTAACTATGTTCACAAGATACTTTGCTAAGACCTGAGGACACAGAGTTTACCCACTGTTCATTTTTATCAAACTTATGAAGCTGGTCTTGGGTTGCTCTGTGTGATGACACTCCCACTGTAGTGAATCTGTCATCTTCTGCCAAAAGCAGTTCTGTTGAAAGACTCACTGTGCAGCATAATAGCCAAGTGAGGGATTTAAAAATATATTTCATTTATCAAAAAAGTAGTGAGTGCTTTCAATACAAGTAGACACAGTCTAAGAGATGAAGCTGCACTGTATATTTCTTCCTCTTTCATTTTATTTCCAAGTAGGAAATATATTCATTAAAATGCCAATTTGACATTCTAAATGTGACATTTACTACAGACTTCACATACCTTTTCTCTTTCTTGCATTCAAGTATATATGAGATGTATCAAAATGAACTTTTCTAAACTCAGAATGGAGTCTCATCAGTATTTTCTCAGTGCTCGGGTGCACAGTCCAGTACATCATTCATTTCTCAGGCTCAAGAATCACTTCATCTAAACTAGTTTGTTTTGGTGTGTAGACATCAATCATCCTTAATACCCTGAAGATCACATTGGGAAAATGAATAAAATGGAGGCTCTAATCCCTCTTTCTTTCATATCTCTATTTTGAGAGTGGGGAGATCACTTGATACCACATGTTCCATTTAAAACATCACAGAAAGATGTAGTATGAAAATATATGTTTCTGATCTGCATATAGCACCAGCTGAATCCATATTCCCATGAATTTCCTGCCACTGCATTGAGTGTTCTTTTCATCATGCAACCAGTTTATTCTAATTCCCTTTTAGCACAGCTTCCAAGAGTACGAAATCTGCCATTTGGAGTTGAGCAACAAGGAGCTTATCCATGGTTCTGGGCAACTGGATTTTGGTAACATTACTGCCTTTCCTAAATTGGATGTCAATAAATAATCTTTAAGTGACTTTGAAGTGGACGATTGGCTTGAACTCACTTAGAAGTATGCCTTCTTCCATAATTGATGTTACTCTTATATTTTAAACTATCAGTCTGAGCATATGCATTTGGTAGAGATAATGACCTTGGTCTCTAGGGTTGGGTTTTAATGACATTCCACCAGTACGCCTAGGATAGATAAATTTATTTTTTCAAATTACACATGACAAATATATACCAAAGAATGGTAGGCAAAGAAGGAACCCTCCCATGACCACTAAAAAAAAAAAAAAAAAAAAAAAAAAAATTACCTGAGTCACTTTCCAAGAAGAAAATTCCTTTTAATGTTATCATTTCAATCTAATTCTGTTGATTTGAGCTTTGCACATCCAGATGTCTAATGTGCCAGTTCATTTAACTGGTCAAATGCCTTTAGAAATGAAATTTTCTATCATCATGACCAAATCTGGAAAAAAATGCCTTTAATAATTCAAATTCACACATTCAGTGTAAAATATTTATCAATTGCTACTATATGTCAGATACTGTGCTTCTTCTCGTCTAGGTATTCAAAGATAAATGAGTTTCTTAGCACCCAAGTTCTGCTGTTTAACAGAGGAGTTAGACATATAAACTAATGAATAAAAGACATATACTCTACAACAGATGTATACATTAGGAAGATGTTGAAGCCCACAAGAAGTACCCCTCATACTTTATGCATGGAACCCTTCCCAGTGGAGGCAGCATGAGCTTCAAAATGCATCATTCCTTTATCCACTCATTTGCAATGGAAGTTATTAACCGATGAAGTTTCATTTTTCCTTCTTGAATTACATTTCTTTGTAATGTTCTATTTCTGAGGCAGAGCCTTGAGGTTATTTTCCTCCAGATGGGAAGAGAAAAATAGTCAGACTCAAAATATGTGTCATTGGTCAACTTTGAGTCTCAAAGACATTCCTGACATTTCAGCAAGATGTCATTATTTAAAATCAAGTTTTATGTGGGGAGAAGGAAAGGGAGATTTACTTAAGCTAACCTGTCAATAGCAAGCTCAAGAAACTAGATAACAATGTTACTGTACACCCAGGAAAGACAGATGAAGAAGGATGATGAGGGCCAAAATACTGGGAAACATCCTAGTACTCAGGTACCCCGCCACCCACAGCTACACTTGGCATTGAGCTTCAAGAGGAAAGTCATTGGAAACATACAGATAAATGTGTGTAGGAAGCTGGGTCAAAGACAATAAGGAGAGATCAGCTCAAGTCACGCCCCTTGTGGGGATTAAAAATAAAGAGCTTCCAGACTCTAATGTGCAAGTAAGACACAGTAGAGAGAGAGAGTAAACACTGTTAGAGACAGGTAGAACAGCCTCAGGATGTGCCGGGAGTTGAAAATCCTGCAGTTTTCAAAGGTAACCGAATATCCAAATGAAGGTTTCTAAGAAAATGTAAATTCTCAGAGGCCTGGGATTATTACAAAGTGGACATCATCAACAAGGCCTTGGCAACTAGGAGCAAATAGCTGAGACCACAGGCTTCAGATGTGGGAGCAAACATGACGTTCACAATGTCATTTCGACAAACCTTATATCAGTCAGGACAAGAAATACATCAGCCAGCCACTCCACTGAGAATGATGGGAGCCAAAGATCACCTTTATAGTCCATAAGATCACCTCTTCTCAAATGTCAATAAGGACTCGGACTTTTTATACACTTAGCCACCGTCGTAGGGAGGAGATGGAAGAATGTGATGTGCATGGAATGAAGAAAATGAGTCATTTAAAAACCCTTTTCAAGCCAGCCCTGATAGGGCATTGGACACTAAACATGTTGAGGATTTATTCTTTAAAAGTGACTGAGAAATTCTTCAAATTCAGGCTTAATCCTGGCTGTCAACTAATGGAATAGCAGCTCTTAAGGAAATCAGATCAGACATAAGAAATAAAGAAGCCATACTGTTTTTTTTTTAATTGTTTTAAAGATTTTATTTATGTATTTATTTGAGAGAAAGAAAGAGAGAAAGAGTGAGCAGGGGGAGGAGGAGAAGGGGAAAAAGGAGAAGGAAGACAGAATCTCAGTCAGACTCTGAGCTGAGTGCAAAGAAAGCATAACATGGGGCTCAATCTTATGACCCTAAGATCATAACCTGAGCCCAAACCAAGGGTCCAACACTTAACTAAATAGCTACCCAGGCACCCCTCTACACTCTCTTTTATTGATCTGAACATGGTGTGAATGAATCTATGATATCACCTTACATGTGTTAAATACGTACAGGCTCAGTTCTAGCAACTAAATACACAATCGATGGAGAAGATAAATAAAGCCCTGTTTCTCAAGAATCTCATATTGAAGTGAGAAATGTAGACAAGGCAAACATATATTAAAATAATATATGAGACCTCTTATATTAGAAGGAAAGTGTCTTATGGAAGAGCCTAACGAAATCTTTTGAGTAAGGAGTGACTAGGAAAGACTTCCAGAAAAACTCATTTCTGAGAGGAGATATAGAGGATGAGAGAAAACATCATCAGTCAGACTGGCTTCAGAATTGTGAGTACATATGCAGATTGCTGTGTTTCATGTATTTCATGACATTTACCCAGTCTAGAATGCTCTCAGGTATGGGCAGGGTCCTGAGCCCTCTCTCCAAATTAGGCGGTGTTCCTTCATTCATCTGAATGATGGTTAGATGAAAGCAGATCAGACACATGTGATCAAATTGTCTAATTTATTATTCTGTCACAGAGGAAGATGTCAGCTAGCTGGAGGTCTTCCATAAGAGGACACAGGGTTCTCTCCTTGGACTTGTCCAGTTCAGTGTGTTCACCAATAATCACAAGGAAGATATAAAGGGCGTGTTACTTAATTCACAAAAAGCATACAGCTCAAGGGGTAGTGAATACAGTAAAAGACAGAGTTAAGATCCAAAGATCTTTTTTATCAAGCCATTTTTATAGCCATAAGTAGTTCCTGAACTTTGATACAAAAACATACAACTATACAAGTATAAATATTACCAGATAAATTTTATCAATGACATATGTCAGAAAAGAATAAGAACAATAATACAAGTTAAAGATTTAATCAATAGTATACTCAAGGGAAGCCAAGAGTGTGACTCTTGTCAGATTAATTTAATGGAATATTTTAGGCATTGTTAATAGAAATATCATATCTATAAAAAGACAAATACTATATTATTTTACTCGTAGGGAATTTAAGTAACATAACGAATGAACTAAGAAAAAGACTAAAAAAGATTTGTTTTATTTTATTTTTATAAAAAAAATAAATTCCAGTATAGTTAACCTACAGTGTTATATTAGTTGCAGGGGTACAATATAATGACTCAACAGAGAGGAGGTGGGCAGGGGGATGGGTGAAATAAAGGAGATTCAGAGCACACTTATCTTGAAGACCACTGAAAAATGTTGAAAATTGTTGAGTCATTATATTGTATGCCTGAAACTATATAACACTGCATGTTAACTATACTGGAATTAAAATAAAAAAACTAAAAATAATGAAAAAAGAAAAATATAAATAATATCTGCAAAAAAAGAATCAAAAGCCCTTGTAAGTTCTCTATTTTTCAGGTCACATTTGGAATATTGGATGGGTCTGAGCTCTATAATTCATTTATACAAATTATAAATTTTCTGTTCAGTCAATGAATGTTTCATGGGTTGCTTACTATGTGTAAATCATTGTTTCATCGATTCAGGATAAATAGTCTGTTGGCCTTTAGGAGAAGAAGTTAATAGTCTTTATTGATATATATTCAGGGAAACGCAGCTAGATTGGAGGTGTAGAAGAGCTCATCAGAGGACAAAGTCTATGAAATACAAGTATGTATGTAATTTGGTAATAATTTGGTATGGAATTTGGAAATAAGGCAGATTAAGACAGTGAAGAACAATAGGAAGGCATTTAAAGGCTTAAGCACTAGACTAGCATATTTTTAAAAAATTTTTATTGTTACGTTAATCACCATAAAATCACTTTATAAATGTAATATTGTAAATTTTATAAGTGTAATATTTTCCTTTTCTTCATATGGAAAGTTCTAATAGACCCATTTTCTTTGACATTTGAAAATTCATTCATTAGAGCATTGAACACACTTTTTTCTTATTTGCCCTCAGTTCCAAATTAACTCGTGGGGTTTGACTTTAATGCTGTAAGAGGAAGGAGCAAAGAAAATCTATTGATGAACCTATTTGAGAATTATACAAAATATAAAAATCCAACAAATTCCAAGGGTTGTTTACTTTGTCAAGCATTAATAAATTGAGAAAATTTACTCGATGACTTTTATATCCTAGGTGAAATTTCCAGAACCACTTCACAAAGCAAAACTTCAAATTTTAAAAGATACTATATTGTTATTTTTTAATGTAAAATACCTGATTATACATTTCTGGTATTATTTTTCCAACATTATTTCAACAAAATTAAATGCTAATAACTCTATGAGGTACTATGGGTACCAAATAATGAACCAGTCTCTACCTTTGAAAAGATCAGATCACATATTGGTGCCAGGAAACACTCATGACCTCAAATGATTACAATATAATGTGATGAATGTCAAGTGAAACTCTACAGAGGGTGTTAACATAGTATAGAGAGGGTTGATTACTTGTTCTGCTTGAAAGATTTGGGGAAACCACAAAGAGGGTAGGAATTTCACATGAAAACATCAGAAGAAAAAGCTTCTGAAGAGATACAAAGATTATCTCTAGAGTAGAGTTTCAGTCCAGGATCCAAAGCACACATTTCAAATTCTCATCAAAAGGACTTTATATTTAATCCAATTCAACAAACATATATATAATGCTTCTCAGGTTTGAGGCACTGTTCTAGAAATGTGACTAAACCAATTAAAATTATTTATATTATTTCTTAGTGCTATTTCCAACTATAACTGTTTAGGTACTTTACAGGTATTGAACATTTAATCTCCACAAGAGTAAAATTAATAAAAGATTATCTTCATCAGTTTATTTTCCATGTCTAGAGATGGAAGGGAGATACATTTTTAGTACTGTCTTAGTCAGTTAAGGCTGGAGACAAAAATACCATAGACTGGGTGACTTAGACAACAGACATTTCTCTTTCACAGTTTTAGAGTCTGAGAAGTGGGTACTGGCAGATTCAGTGTCTGATTAGGCTGCCTTATATGGCAGAGGGAGTGCAAGCAGCTCTCTGGGCTCTCTTTTATAAGGGCACTAATCTCATTCATGGTGGCTCCACACTTAGGGCTTCATTTCTTCCCCAAATCCCCACCTCTTAAAACCACTATATTAGGGGTTATAATTTCAACATTTTAGTATGGGGGGACATGAACTGCATGAGTGTGGTATATTACAGATACCACGTAGTAAGTGCAATGATGAGTGAACATACAGGGTAACACCATAAAAACACCAAAGACAGGATTTTTGCCCAATCTCAGCAGGAAAGTTAGGTTAGGGAGTTGTGGGAAATTTTTCATGTTAGCCTTCATAAAGGAGATGATACCCTAACTATTCTTTGATGGATAAAATACTGGAGAGAAGCTGAGGGTAATAAAATAACAGGAAGAGCTGATTCTTTAAAATGCATGAAATGATCCTAGCCTCAGAGAAGTGAAGCAACACACTTAAAGGCGCACAACTAATACATGCTAGAACAAAGTTATCTGAGAAAAGAAATGACTTTTTAATTTTATAATTGGGTCCTAATTAATAAAATTAATAAGTCGATGTTTGTGAGATCAAAATGTTTTCATTTAATCAAGAAGAAATTGTTACTCACTGACTGGTATACTAAGCTCTGCCTCCTCCATGTGCAAAATCTATTGCCAAATATTTTCTGCTTTGAGCCCAAGCAGTGTACGTGCCATTCAAACTTAAATGGTAGTAGTCATTTAGAACTTCACTATGGGGAAATTCTGTACAAAGACTGACTTACTGCTTCTTGAGTAACAGGGCTGGATTAGTTCCTTTTACCATTTAATGGGGGAATCAAACAAAAGAAGAGATAAAAGTACCATGGTAGGTAAGAATGGTGGAGCCGTACTTGTTTAGCTCTCACCTGTGTTATCGGATTGCTCCAAAATCCGAGAGAAAGTGAACAGGGTAGATTGCATGGCCTCATTCTGTGCATGAGGAAATGCAAGCACAGAGAGGGATGGAAGTTGCTCGAGAACTCTGACTCTCAATTCAGTACTCTAAAGAGCACACCCGGACTTGTTGTGGTGAGATGATCTTGAATGTTTCTTTTAGAAACCTAATTTATCTCACTTTATATTGATTTTGGGTTGAGAATACAAGACCACCTGGATAAGATATTTATGGTCTATCCCATACTACCATTTCCATCACAAAAATCACTATTTGGAATGGAAACTTGGTTATTTCAGCTATTTATGATTAATTGTTTTTATTATGAAATTAAATGGTTGATTGTTTGGAATTGTTTTTTCCAGAAATGACACACCAACTAGTTTAGTTAAGCTATAAATAATAGTCATTGTGAAATGAGACAGCATTGCAGTCATTAAAAATAATGGGTTTTTACAACCAAAGAATAGAGACTACCTTCCTTTATTCTTTGAGGTAACACAATTTACATTAAGACACCTTTTCTTTTAAAGATTTTATTTATTTATTTGAGAGAGAGAATGAGAGAGAGAGCACATGAGAGAGGGGAGGATCATAGGGAGAAGTAGACTTCCCGCTGAGCAGGGAGCCTGATGCGGGACTCAATCCCGGGACTCCAGGATCATGACCTGAGCCGAAGGCAGTCGCTTAACCAACTGAGCCACCCAGGCGCCCTAAGACACCTTTTGTGTGTGTGTGTGTTGTTTATCTTATTTATTTAAACCATTCCTTAAAAATAAACCATTCCTTCAGTAGAATTACCAGCTTCTTACTATGTAGAGATAGCAAGGAAGGAAAAACCTTAGCTGGGAGCTGAAATGGGGTGTGTAGAAAAATGCCTGAACTATTTCAAACTCAAATTAAAATGTCCTGAAGGAGAAGGAATATAGCATGGCAGTTTTTGATCAATCTCTCTTAGGTCTTCCCGTACCTTTCTTTTCCAGCCATGAGTCTAGGGAAATAGCAGGTAAGGAGTGCCTTTAAACTCTAGAAGGCATTCTCCACTCCCCATATCCCATTATGAACCTGCAGACAATTTCACCAATTGTGTACCCATTTTCTCCAACAGACATTCTTAAGTTCCTACAGTGTGCTAACTCTTTCCTAGGTATTGGGAATATGAAGATGAATACAATGGTCCTTGCCTTTAAATATTTCACAGATTAGTTTTCAGGGAAATAAATAATTATGATGTCAGTTCTGTGAGAAGATAGGAGATCATGGAAGAGCACCTAACTCAGTTTGAGGGATGAGCAAGAACTGTTTCCTGGAGGATCTGATGTGCCTTGAATCTGGAACCCTAGGAGTAATCCAGGAGGAACTGGTGAAGGAAGTCTCTGTTAATAGTACAGAAACTACAAAGTTACAGATGCGCATAAGATAACCATCTTATGATACTGTATCTCTGCACACTGGTTCTAGGCTCATCAAGGTCATCTCAACCAAATCAAGATTGTTTGGAGACCAAAATATGCCTAATGTTATATGTAGAAAGCAAGATGCAAAGGAAGGAAAAATGCATATGCTGGAAATCATTCATTGGTGTTTTTTGTTTTTTGTTTTTGTTTTTTGTTGTTGTTGTTATTGTTGTGGATTTTTGCATAATTTTAATACTCCAGAGCAGAGTTTCAAAAAGGCAGGAGTTAGTGAGTGAAGAGTGATCTATATCTTTATAAAACTTGCTTAAAATTTCCATAATGCAGAAGAAGGGGAAATAATGATGGAATTTATCCTTATATAAAAGGCAGGAGTTAGTGAGTGAAGAGTGATCTATATCTTTATAAAACTTGCTTAAAATTTCCATAATGCAGAAGAAGGGGAAATAATGATGGAATTTATCCTTATATAAAAGAGCAATATTGCCTATACTAATACTTCATTTTTCAACTGCCAGTGTTGTTTTTGCCTTTCCTCTTTTAGTTAAGTAAAGAGAAATGCAGAGACTGCAGAAGCGAAGTAAGAAAACCTTGTTAAACTTTTTCAACAATCCCTGTTATAATGTTCAAAGCAATTACTTTTGCTGTCAGCAGGAATCAAATTTACTACCATCAGAGAGTGCAAAGAGTCAAATGTATTGCTAAGAATTACAACATAAGCCGCATGCAAATAACCCCATAAGTTCTAAGGGCTTGTCTTCCCCTATTTGCACAGCTGAATCTTCAGTCATAAGTTGCTGAGGCTTCTTTGTTTTTAATTCCCAAAAAGCTGAAGTATATTTTGCCCATCAATTTCAGTGAAAAACAAAAGCCCACTAATACCTACCATCTTGAGGGGAAATATTATTGGTGTGCTTTTACAAAAAGAAATATTTCTTTCTAAACAAATCACATAGTAAGAACATTGCACTATCAAAAATAATGGAAACTACACAAACAATCCTTTTTTTCAGAGAAATATTTGGACTTGACCCTCACAGCGAAGCTTGAGTATAAACTTTAGTTTACTGCTCTCAAAGGACATGAAGACCTTTCAGTGAAAACCCTTGACATTGACACAGCTTATTTCTGGAGAAGAGTATTATATAATCCTGAAACAATGAGCTTCACTCCTTCCTCTAACAGTCATATCTATAACTGTAACCACTTAACTCCAACTCCAAAGTTTTATCCATGTCAAACCTCAGCCATTCTTTCACAAGCAATACTGGTAATAATGATACCTCCACATAGTTTAACAAATTAAGCAATTCTTTAATAGTTATTTAAAAAAAACATGAAATCAGAGAGGGAGACAAACCATAAGAGACTCTTAACTATAGGAAACACACTGAGGGGTGCTGGAGGGGCTGTGGGTGGGGTGATGGTGTAACTGGGTGAGGGCATTAAGGAGGGCATGTACTGTAATGAGCACTGGGTGTTATATGCAACTGATGAATCACTGAACTCTACTTCTGAAACTAATAATACACTATATGTTAATTAATTGAATTTAAATAAAATAAATTTTTTTAAAAAGAAGAAAATAATAAACAAAGTAAAAAAAGTCAACAATCCTCTATTCTACTCCCCCTACCCTCAGATATAACACTTTTAGCAGATTCTTCTTGTACTTATGTAATCAGTCTTTCATAAGAATCTCATATTTGGTCAGGAAAACAGAATCCAGTCTCTGTACTCCAAAGGCATTTTTTTTTATGTTTTTTATTTTTTTTAAGATTTTATTTATTCATTTGAGAGAGAATGTGGGAGCACGAGCCTGGGCAGCGGGGAGGGACAGAGGTAGAAGCAGACTCCCCACTGAGCAGGGAGCCTGACACAGGGCTTGATCCCAGGACCCTGAGATCATGACCTGAGCCCAGGACAGTTGCTTAACTGACTGAGCCATCCAGGTGCCCCCATAGGCATATTTTAATACAGGGAATCAGAGACTTGCATAATTGTTAGCCTAGGGATCAACAGTTTGGAAAGTGGACCCAGAATGTCCTATCATGCAACATGGAAGTGAGTAGTTTTCAAGAGTTGTCCTAGAGCCACTAAAAATCTCTAGCACCTCTGGAAAACTTCCATCTGACTACTTCAGTCTGTAGGATGAGGATTGGTGATTCCCTAGTACCTCACTGGTAAGCTGACAGACTACAACGGTGCCTTGATATTAAGGCCTCTAATGTTTTCTTTATATGGGGAAGGAAATTCTAGAAAATGTGGTTCTGGGATTCTTCTGTGAAAAACCGAGCTTAGAAGGCACTTATGAATATGTACAAGTTATGTGCTTATACGTGTTTCTCTTCTTTTATATTTTCTTTCCTGAAGTTAATAATTGCTACTTCTTAAAAGTTGCTTAAGTTTCTGTCATTATCACATGTAGAGTTCTTAAATACCTCTCAGTACTATTTTATACATGTCCAAATGCGTCAGGTAACTTATCACTTTCAATCCCTAATCATGGAAAGTCCTGTTGGCTTCCTCTTGCTCTAGTCTGGAATAATTGTTCTTCCGGCCTCTGGGAAGCTTTCTTCCCCTCTTCTCTCATTCTGGATTCCCCATCCTCTTCTAGATCCCAGCTTCCACTTTGTTTGCTCTTCATTTTGATGACACAGACCCCCCTAGTAGTTTTCTGAACAAGAGTGCTGGAGAGGTTAGTTTTTTACTCTTTCCGTATCTCAAAATACCTTTAATCTCCCCAGCTTTTGATTCACAGTATGGCTCTATACAGACTTACAAGTTAGAAATCCCTTCCCTCAAGACACTGAATGTGTTACTTTATTGTATTTAAACTCTTAATGTTGCCTTTAGAAGGCACAGGCAGTTGTGTTTCCTCATTATTTTGAATACATTCTGCTCAACTAGCAGCAGTGGTCTTATGTTCAAGTTGGTAACAAACTCAAGAGACATAATGAACTTCATTTGATTTCACATTTATTCAATTTTTATGAAAATACAGTAAAAGTGGCACAACATCATGAAGAACTCATGACTTCTGGTGTAGCTTCTGATGTAGTGAAAATATTCTTTGAAATTATTCTCATGAACTCTGGTCTACATGAAAAATGAGAAATGAGCCTGAATGGTATCAACTAACTCAGCTCAGAGAAACCATCAATTATTAAGTCTCTTCAAATTTTATGCATATTTTAATCATGTATCCATGTATCTCCTCCAGGTTTATGTGACTAGTTACCATTTTCTAGAGCAGCTACATCCATGGGTTATTAGTTACAGATAATTCAGTTAAAAAAAATCATCAACCAAGTATGGATTCTTTGTTTGGAATATAAAAACTTCATCAAAATGCTCATCCATCCTAGTTTATTTTTCCATTTTTTTTTAAATTAAAGTTGCTAATTTAGGTAAGTAATCCTCAGGCAACTTTGAGGTCAAAGAACATAATACAGAGCAGCTTTAATGCTTTCATTGGAAAAGTCATTCATCCACTTTCCTACCTTTAAAGAAAAAAATGTTCACTGGGGCTCCTCGGTGGCTCAATCCATTGAACAACCAACTCTTGATTTTCGGCTGGGGTGGTGATATCAGGGTCATGAGATCAAGCACTGGGATGGGCTCTGGGCTCAGCAGGGAGTCTCCTGGATATTCTCTCTCTACTCTTCCTCTGTCCTCCCCCCTGCTCATGTTCTCTCTTTCTCACTAAGGTAGATAAATCTTTTTTAAAAAATCTTTTTTAAAAACAGATGTTCACATCTGTTATCTCCTTTTCTCTTATCCTAGACTTGTTTATCTTCTGAGTTTATAGTTTTCTTTTATTCCCCTACTTATATTTGAGCATAATGATTAAAGATGCTTATAAAAGCTATTAACCTACCATGTGTAACCAGAATTTCCTAAGATTCAACAACTTTTGATCACATTCATAGGAAAAAAAAGACAGCATTAAAGAGAAAAAAGCTATTCTAATAAAACTTCTCCAAATTAGAGAACATAAAAATAGAAATCAAGGATATTTATGATTTAACACCTGTGCAACTCTTCTAAACAAAGCATAAGAAGAGGAGTAACATTCCAAGAGAAGTTTTAAAACTGTCTACATCCAGCAAATATCTCAAAGCCAATTCCCATTATGAAGTAAATCAAATACACTAAAGACTTGCTGGTTTTTAATATGATTCTTCTTTTTCAGGTCTCTTGAAAGACATAATGGGACATTTGTAAGTTCCTTTTCACAAATAATGATAATTGGATAATAAAAATAGTTGGTTACAAATTAATTCAAGATATTGTTGCAAATTAAGTATAGTCTTTATTTTCCTACAACAGCATGTGTATACTCATTTGCATGTTGCAGTTTTAAGAACTCTAAAGTTAACATTTGCTGAAAATATTATCATTCAAACACAGTTGTTTTGGAAAAAAAGAACACAAAAACAGAATGTACAAAGTTGCTTTTCTCTTCCATTTGGGGTTCATGGCAGAAGTCACATGAAAGCTTTTAATTGTCAAAATGCATTACCTAACAATTACCATGATTCTGTAAACAAAAAAAAAATCATAATATCAATGTAAAAATAAGTTTCAGTTTGCTATTTTATAACTGGATTTTAACAAATGAAACCAATGGGTTAAAGTCTGTGACATCAAAACCTTCTACTTAATAAAAAATAGATTTCTTGCTCAAATATCCAAACTTGCAAGTGTATGAGCATGGTACAGAAATGACTAATCTCAGTCTTTAAATGAGATTTTAATAGCCAAACTCTGGCCAAACTTCTACCTCAATACAAAAATCATTCCCACAAATAGCTGTATTTGGAGAGTCTGGATTTAATAAGAAATCTAAAATTTAAATATCCCTGATGAGAATTCAAATCATTACATTTTAGAAAACCCTGAGCCCTGTGATTGCAAATTTAGCAAAACACACCAGAAACTTGTTAAATAGATTATTGTGCCAATGTTTTATTAGCTTAACAAATCTATTATTTAAAAGGACCCCACAGCCTTAAAGAATACATTCTATTTGGTACACAGGATGCAGCTGTTTAAGGAAATTTGCATACTGGTGCTGACTTCTGCCTGCACCTTAGGAATTGCCTTTTTACTCCTGTATACAATTTCCATGAATCATTTAGCACAGCAAATTGAATTTATTATGTGGGCTGTTACCTGGAACTAGACAAACTACAAGGCAAAGGGCACAGTTCTCTAGACTGACAAGTTTTTCCTGAGTTTTGATACTAATGGCAAATTCAAGAGTTTCCGTATCAAAGTTCAGAAATTCACCGGAAACACAAAACTCACTGAAATCTAATATACTCACAGCCACATTTACTGAAGGAAAAGAATATTAATGAGAACCAGTTAAAGGAACAGAGACACATAGGGCAAAATCTGAGAGGGGGCCAAATGTGGAGTTTCGACTTGTCTTTTTCCTGTGTAGTCAAGATAACATTACCTACTCTTGACCATGATGTAGGAGAATATGCACAGAATATTTCCAACCAGGGAAGCTCACTCAAATTTTTGTGTCCAGAGTTTTCATTGGGATTTCATCAAGTAGGCATGTTTGATTAATCAATCCCTCAAGTGGTTAAACTGGTCTGATGATTGACTGATTTTTATAACACAAAGCCTCTTCTCTCCAAACATAAGGTTGTTTTTTTCAGACATGGCCAACCTCTACCCTAAGACTATTGGGTGTGGCCTGACCCATCCCAAGCCACTGTTAACATAAACTACCAAGTATTGTTTAGGGGACCTATGGTGAATAATAAAGGCACTTTCATCACTCAGGAAATTCCCTGTGTTTAGTGGTTACTCCTAAGACCCAGGACAAAAACCAGAACCTGTTTGGGCAAATCTAAATGCCTTACTACGCATTTTTTACTTTCATTCTCTTCTTTGACATAAGAGCTATAAGGAAATAACAATAGTATCAATGACAACACATTGCAATAACATCACAATAATATTGGGATCTCTAGTGTGACCATAGAGAATTTTTTAAACCTCCATTTAAATTTGCAGTTTTAACTTCTGATATCTTCCTCAGACACATTTTTATGATCAGATGATATATGCCTGTGTATAAAATAAAACATATAGCCTCATCATCGATAAAAAATGTACTGCTATTTTATCAAGAGATAATTGATAACTATGTGAAGGCTAAATATAAAGTTGGATTACCTAAAAAAGGAACTTTAAGAATTCAGAAAAACAGCAAAAGAAATAAGATAAAATATCAAAGCCTTAATTGAGATGTCATAAATTATGAATGTATATAAACAAAATATGGGATGCTACCAATGGTACACCTAGTATTAAGACCGAGTATAATGTGCACATTAATGTTCTCTATTGGAGCACCTGGGTGACTCGGTCAGTTAAGGGTCCAACTCTTTGGTTTTTGGCTCAGGTCCTAATTTCAAGAGTGAGATACAGCTCTGCCTGGGGCTCTGCTCTCAGGGAGGGAGTCGGCTTGAAGATCCTCACCCTTGTCTCCTCCCCCCACTGCATGAGCACGTGAGCCTGAGCTCTCTCTCTCTCCCTCTCAAATAATAAACACATTTTTAAAAAGTGCTCTATTGAAGGTTTTACCTACCTCTATGCTTTGCTATATGAACAAAGAAGATTAAAAAGCTTAGAATACTATGGGATGGAATAGGAGAAAAAAATTAATTAGGTTAAAGTAGAGACAAAAATCTGACATTTGCTGAATACTTACTAGGTGTCAAGCAGTTTATAAGACTCTCACTTTATTTCATGTAATAAGAGACAATGTTGTGTGACAGATAGAGCTTGGGTTGACAAACCAGGCTGCCTGCATTCCAATCTTAATTTTGTTAGAGCAAGTTATTAATCTGTTGGTGGGTCCATGTCTTTTGATTTTGACAGAAGCTAAAACCAGTATCTACCTCATAAGGTGTTATAGATTGAATTGTGACCTCCAAAAGATTTGTAGATGTCCTAATTCTGGGTACCTATGAATGTAATCTTATTTGGAAATAGGGTCTTTGTAGATGTAATCAATGTAAGATAAAATAGTTAGGATGGACTCTAATCCAATATATCTGCTATCTTTCTCAGAAGAGGAAAATGCCATGTGAAGAGACATATGGGAAAAATGCTGTAAAATGACAAAGGCACAGGTTGGAGTGATGCATCTCAAGCCATGGAATGCAAAGGATTGATGACCATCACCTCTTGTTAGGAAGAGGAAAGAAAGGATTCTACCCAGAATTTCAGAGCCAGCATGGCCTTGCTGAAACCTTGATTTCAAACTTCTAATCTCCAGAACAGAAACATTTCTGTTATTTTAAGCCACCTAATTTGAGGTACTTCATTATGGGAGCCCCGGGGAACTAATACAGAGTATTGCTGAATATATTAAAGGAGCAAAAATATTAAAAGAACTTAGAAGAAGGTCTAAAACATAATAAGCACTATGTAAATATTTACCGTATCTGATCCTTGCAAACCGTAATAATTTTCAAAAAATATAAATCAATTGGCATGTGATTCTGACCTACTGACAATTAATCTAGAGATTTTTTTTCTTGTACATAAACTGGAGTATTATGTTTCTGGGTAGGAAGCCCGATAGGGTATTTTCCTATCCATATACATTTAAAAACTGAGGAAGGCAACTCTACACATTGTTCTTTATTGAGGGTTACAATGTTAATAAGTTATCAAAAATCAGATGTTCCATTACATAAACAGCAACATGAACAAATTAGTAGAAACTTATATTTGAAAAGCTATATAAGAAAACATTAGGAAAGGAAAAAAAATCAGGAAGGAAAGGAAAGTAAGTAAGTTTATATGTAAATTCCATCAACATTACCATTAAAAATGTTTTATTTTCTGTCACGTCTATATACATGCTTCCAGATTAAAATCACATCACCCATAACAACCTAAAATTATTTGAGACATTTTGAAGTATAATAAAGAGATATTAAAGACCAAGTTTACTTTCACCAATATTAACTGGACAGTACTTTTTTTTAATAAACCCATCAAACTACTATAAAGTAGATTTAATAATTAAAACCCCCCAAAATGAAAATAATCTTCAGCTAGGTCTGAAGAAGAAAATGTATTACATTTTTTTAGTATAGTTAGCCATTATACCGGAAGAAATCTCTTTAACAAAGAACATCCACATTTGCCTATCATTTTATTAATGACCATGTGACGCCAGTTTTATGCACAATAAATGGGGAACACAAGTTCATTTCCTTCCTTTATTACATTGATATTCTCTTTTACTTCTAAAACACCAGAGAATGCAATTAGACATCTCCACTTCTAAGGAAGTATTGATGAGAAATACAATGATAGATGGACAGCAGGTAAATTATACTTTTATGGGAGCTTTTTTGGTGTATGTGGAAATCAATGTTATGCAGATGATGTGTTTTCTCAATATTTTACTTACTTCCATTAGAATACCCACATATTCCTACTTCTACAAGATGTTCCAGAAGAACACATCGTGTTAACTCTTCATGAAAGCAGATTTAACAATGACTGCTTTTGAAAAAAAATTAAATTGGGACAAATTAGAATTGT
Source organism: Eumetopias jubatus (assembly GCF_037043125.1). Taxonomy (NCBI): domain Eukaryota; kingdom Metazoa; phylum Chordata; class Mammalia; order Carnivora; family Otariidae; genus Eumetopias; species Eumetopias jubatus. The sequence continues at coordinate 21,015,955 of NW_028274807.1, read as the reverse complement.
TATAGCTAGATCTTTGAACTTATATTAAATTTTCTGTCTATTCTTAAATAAATCTTTCCTGCAAGAAACAGAGGTTTTTATACTATTTTTATTTCATGCAATTACATTTAAGACAGTGATTAAAAACAATATTGCATCTGAGTTCATGTCTACAGGTAGAAAATGCTACCAAGTTTTCTCTCTAGAAAAATTATTGAAGCAGATACTGTGAAACATATTTTTTATGGTAGTATAAGTTGTTTTCTGCTTTGAGTACTTCACATTTTCTATTTATTTAATTTTCCAGGTAAATTTGTTTAAAATGAACACTCTGAGTATATCAGGTCATACACATAGGTCAGTTAGGTTACAAGTAATAAGGTCTGTTCTAGGAAAGAGTCCATATGGGGACTGGTCACCTACCAAACTAATTTGACTGAATTAACATGGCTTCATCCTATTTAGGAATTAAAAACAAAAATGTTTGAGCCTTGTAGCAGTCAAGTTTTATCTAGTCATTCAACGTGTTTTAGTTTGTTGTGTACATTTACATGAGTATCAGCAACATTACTGAGACTCAATCCAGAGTATTTTCCCTTATACAATTTATAGGTAAAAGTTTCTGGTTTATTACTTTGTGTATTAGAATTTTGAATACATTGTCCACAACATTTACCCCGAAAAATACTGAAGAGTATTTAGATAATCATGGATAATTTTAGAATATGTAGTAAGCTTCCTTAGGGGTAATACACCATTTCTTTAAGATTCACTTTGATTTTTAAATAGTAGTTCTTATGTTTCTAGGAAAATGCTCATCTTTTTTTTTAAAAGATTTTTTTATTTATTTTTGAGAGAGAGATCACAAGTAGGCAGAGTAGCAGGCAGAGGGAGAGGGAGAAGCAGGCTTCCCACTGAGCAGGGAGTCCGATGTGGGACTCGATCCCAGGACCCTGGGATCATGACCTGAGCCAAAGACAGTTGCTTAACTGACTGAGCCACTCAGGCACCTGAGGAAAATACACATCTTAATATAAACAAAAACAAAGTAAATTCAGAAGAGAAGCCAGCTTACTAAAGATAAAGGTCCTACGGTGCCTGGGTGGCTCAGTCATTAAGTGTCTGCCTTCGGCTTAGGTCATGATCCCAGGGTCCTGGGATCGAGTCCCACATCAGGCTCCTGCTCAGCGGGAAGCCTGCTTCTCCCTCTCCCACTCCCCCTGCTTGTGTTCCCTCTCTCGCTGTGTCTCTCTCTGTCAAATAAATAAATAAAATCTTTAAAAAAATAAAGATATAGGTTCTAGAAAAAAGTACCTCATATCTAAGCTTTTTGTGTACAGTTGTTGTGACTGTTATTTTTAAATTCATTTTGATCTTCAGGCTGTGGCTCTAAACACTATGAAGCAAGATGTTAGAGGGAAGATTTGGGAAACCAGCTAACTAACTCACCTATTAAAACTCACTTATCTTGAGGAGGAGCAAGATGACAGAGGACTAGGAGACCTAAATTTCGTCTGATCGCAGGAATTCAGTTAAATAGTTATCAAACCATTCTGAACACCTGCAAACTGAACGGGAGACCAAAGAAAAGAATAGCAGCAATTCTATGAACTGAAAAGCGATCACTTTCTGGAAGGTAGGACATGTGGAGAAGTGAATGTGAAGTGATATTCCGGAAGATAGACAGTCGGGGAGGGAGCCTCCACCAGCCGGCTACAGGCAAGTGATGGAGCAGCAGAGCACAAAATCAGAACTTTTAGAAGTCGGGTCTGCTAAGGGATGTCACTCCAGTGGCTAAGCGGGGGGTGGAACCTTCGCTGGGACAGTGTGGTCTCAGGACCCTCAGGGTCACAGAGAGACCAGGGATGCCTGAGTGTGGCAGAGCTCCCAGGTATTGGAGTGGGGAAGCCAGCTGCAGAGACGGAGCTGAGGAGTGTGCTCTCAGCTCAGGGTTGCCATAAACCATGATCTGTGGCACAGTCAGGCCACTACACTTTGAGCAGGGACCCAACAAGCGGCAGATGTGGGGAGACTCCCTTTCCTCCCCTGGGAGGAGTGCATGGGAGCGCACTGCAGGAATCTGCTGGGTTTGGAGACTCCAAACAGGGTCAGTGCCAGAGATCGAAATGCTCCGTCACAAGCCGGGTGAGCATGGACTGCAGCTGGAGACTGGGGAAACAGGAGTGATTGACTGCTTTCCTCTGGGAGCTCACTGAGGAGTGTGGCCCCCGAGTTCTTGGCTCCTCCAGGGCCAGAGATTGGGAGGCCACCATTTTCATTCTTGTCTTCTAAAGCTGTATGGAAATCTTTCAGGGAACAAAAGCTACTGAGAGCAAACTGGAGCAGATTACTTAGCCTGGCCCCTGGTAAGGGCAGGGCAATTCCACCTCTGGCAAAGACATTTGAGAACCAGGGCAACAGGCCCCTCCCCCAGAAGATCAGCAAGAACATTCAGCCAAGACCAAGTTTACCAATCAATGAAAACTGCAAAACTCCAGTGCAACGGGAATACAACACATACAATTGATAGCTTTTTCCCCATGATTCTTTAGTCTTTCAAAGTTAATTTTTTTAATTTTCTTTATTTTTTCTTTTTCTATTTCTTTTCCTTTAAATTTTTCTTCTTTCCTTTTCCAACCAACATCTTATCAAGTCCTCTTTTAAAATATTTTTTAATTTTCATTTCTACAGTCATATCTGATCCCTTCATTGTATTTAACTTATTTTTTATATATATCTAAGTTTTCTTTTAAAATTTTGAGATACAGTTTCTTCTAACAGACCAAAATATACCTTAAATCTAATGTATGGCTTTCTTCTAGTCTTGCGCCTGCTCACATTCTCTCCTTTTTTTTTTTTTTTTATTTTTCTTCTTTCTTTTTTCAACCAACTTCTTATCAATTCATTTTTTGAAATCTTTTTTTTTCATCTTTACAGTTATATTCCCGCCCTTCATCATATTTACCCTTTTTTGTATATATAGTTTTCCTTCTTTAAAATTTTGGGAAGCAATTTCTTCTAACAGACCAAAATACACCCCAAATCTAGTGTGTGCCTCTGTTCTATTCACCAGCCTGCTCATGTTCTTTTTTTTTTTTTCCCTCTTTCTTTCTCCACTGATTTTGGGTTTCTTCTGATTTGTTTAGTGTATATTTTTCTGTGTTTATTGTTACCCTTTTAGCATTTTGTTCTCTCATTCATCTATTCTTCTCTGGACAACAAGGCAGAAAAACTCACCAAAAAACCCCCAAAAAACAAAAAACAAAAAACGAACAAGAGGCAGTACGGACTGCCAGGGACCTAATCAATACAGACATTAGTAAGATGTCAGAACTAGAGTTCAGAATGATGATTATAAAGATACTAGCTGGGCTTGAAAAGAGCATAAAAGATACTAGAAAATCCCTTTCTGGAGAAATAAAAGAACTAAAATCTAACCAAGTCAAAATCAAAAAGTCTATTAATGAGGTACGATAAAAAATGGAGGCACTAACTGCTAGGATAAAGGAGGCAGGAGGGAGATTTGGTGATATAGAAGACCAAATGATGGAGAATAAAGAAGCTGAGAAAAAGAGAGATAAACAACTACTGGATCATGAGGGCAGAATTCAAGAGATAAGTGATAACATAAGATGAAACAACATTAGAAAAATTGGGATCCCAGAAGAAGAAGAAAGAAAGAGAGGGGCAGAAGGTATATTGGAGCAAATTATAGCAGAGAACTTCCCTAATTTGGGGAAGGAAACAGGCATCAAAATCCAGGAGGCACAGAGAACCCCCCTCAAAATCAATAAAAATAGGTCAACACCCTGACATCTAATAGTAAAACTTACGAGTCTCAGAGACAAATAGAAAATCCTGAAAGCAGCTCGGGAGAAGAGATATGTAACCTACAATGGTAGAAACATTAGATTGGCAACAGACCTATCCACAGAGACCTGGCAGGCCAGAAAGGACTAGCATGATATATTCAGAGCACTAAATGAGAAAAATATGCAGCCAAGAATACTATATCCAGCTAGGCTGTCACTGAAAATAGGAGGAAGATAAAAATCTTCCAGGACAAACAAAAACTAAAGGAATTTGCAAACACGAAACCAGCCCTACAAGAAATATTGAAAGGGGTCCTCTAAGCAAAGAGAGAGCCTAAAAGCAGCATAGACCAGAAAGGAACACAGACAATATACAGTAAGAGTCACCTAACAGGCAATACAATAGCATTAAATTCATATCTTTCAATAGTTACCCTGAATGTAAATGGGCTAAATGTCCCAGTCAAAAGACACAGGCTATCAGATTGGATAAAAAAACAAAACCCATCGATATGCTGTCTGCAAGAGACTCATTGTAGACCTAAAGACACCTCCAGATTGAAAGTGAGGGAGTGGAAAACAATTTACCATGCTAATGGACATCAAAAGAAAGCTGGGTTGGCAATCCTTATATCAGACAAATTAGATTTTAAACCAAAGACTATAATAAGAAATGAGGAAGGACACTACATCATACTTAAAGGGTCTATCCAACAAGAAGATCTACCAATTGTAAATATTTATGCCCCTAAAATGGGAGCAGCCAATTATATAAGGCAATTCATAACAAAATCAAAGAAACACACTGACAATAATACAATAATAAGAGTGGACTTTAACAACCCCCTCACTGAAATGGACAGATCATTTAAGCAAAAGATCAACAAGGAAATAAAAGCTTTAAATGACACACTGGACCAAATGGACTTCACAGATATATTCAGAACATTCCACCCCAAAGCAACAGAATACACATTCTTCTCTAGTGCACATGGAACAATCTCCAGAATAGATCACCTTCTCAGTCACAAATCAGGTCTCAACTGGTACCAAAAGATTGGGATCATTCCCTGCATATTTTCAGACCAAAATGCTTTGAAACTAGAACTCAATCACAAGAGGAAAGTTGGAAAGAACTCAAATACATGGAGTCTAAAGAGTATCCTACTAAAGAATGAATGAGTCAACTAGGAAATTAAAGAAGAATTAAAAAAAATTCATGGAAACAAATGAAAATGAAAACACAACTGTTCAAAATCTTTGGGATACAGCAAAGGCGGTCCTAAGAGGAAAGTATATAGCAATACAAGCCTTCCTCAAGAAACAAGAAAGGCCTCAAGAGATTTAAAAAATCTCACCAAATACTAGCCAATAGGATCCAACAGAAGATCATAGGGGAAGCAAGGGAAAAAATGAAACAAGATGAAACCAGAGAGGGAGACAAACAATAAGAGATTCTTAATCTCAGGAAACAAACTGAGGGTTGCTGGAGTTGGAGCTGGGAAGGGAGAGGGTGGCTGGGTGATGGACACTGGGGAAGTATAGGGTATATGCTATGGTGAGCGTTGTGAGTTGTGTGAGACTGATGAATCACAGACCCGCACCCCTGAAACAAATAATACATTATATGTTAATTAAAAAAAATTATGGTCCAGTAAAATTCTCCACATTTAAGTTACTCACAAGACACTGTCTATTCTTAACTTTACTAAAGTAAGGTCATTTTTAAAAATCTGGCATTTTTAATTTTAAAACATTAAGAAGGAGATAATCCCAGAATAAAGATAGCCCTTTAATGAAAATCTCAAAAAAAAAAAAAAAAAAGCTCTCTTATCTTTTGGAAATATTCCTACTTTTCATATAGCTTCCTCTTCCCCTCAACCCATGAGATGGAATCAAGTGATCAGTCCTTCTATGGCCTCTGATTCCCACTCCCCTAACAAACTATGAGCATTTTGCCCACTTTAGGATACTGTTTGATTCTGATAGTTAATTATTTGAGTAATTCATTTCACGGATATTAAATTTCATTTTTTTAAAGATTTTATTTATTTATTTGACAGAAAGAGAGACAGCGAGAGCAGGAGCACAAGCAGGGGGAGTGGGAGAGGGAGAAGCCAAGCAGGGAGCCCGATGTGGGGCTCAATGCCAAGACCCTGGGATCATGACCTGTGCCAAAGGCAGACACTTAATAATTGAGCCACCCAGGCACCCCAGGGATATTAAGTTTTAAAGATTTATTAAATGTAGAATTTTTTATATGAATCTTTGCAGGAATGGCTTATGTTTTGAAGTAAAATTATAATTTTTCTATTCAGATCCCATTTTCTCTAAATTTCAATAGTTAGAATTCTCCCTAAAAATTTGCTCAGAGCATCTGTCACTTCTTACCAGAGTGCAAATATACACACCATATTTCCTTTAGCAGTTATGTGAAGGAGAGAATGCAATGGGGGCGTTGGCTTAATTTTTAATGTTTTCATATGTAGAAGACAATGTGCAATTGTATTAACACAAAGGGTTGAGTTGTTTTTTTTTAAGATTTTATTTTTTATTTGAGAGAGAGAGAATGAGAGACAGAGAGCGTGAGAGGGAAGAGGGTCAGAGGGAGAAGCAGACTCCCTGCTGAGCAGGGAGCCCGATGCGGGACTCGATCCCGGGACTCCAGGATCATGACCTGAGCCGAAGGCAGTCGCTTAACCAACTGAGCCACCCAGGCACCCAAAGGGTTGACTTTTTAAAGTCAGAGCAAACTCTGAATTTGAGTGGGTCTCTGAGTAGAAACAAGATTTACAGTGGTGCAGGCCATCCTCTTAGACTCATTGTGATTCAACTCTTAGGATGATATTAGAAGTAACTACAAAAGAGATATGCAAACTTGATTCTTTGGCAGAAAGAAAATCTGGTGAATCTGTAAAGGTCTCCTGAGTTTTGGATCTGAAACACCTGAGGCAACTGCCCACTGAAACCCATTTGAAAGACAATTTGTGACCTTGCTACTGGCAGTTGGTTGAAACTGTTCCCACTACCTGAAGACATCAGATGATTATAAGGCCACAAATACTGATCACATGTTGTGTGTTACCAAAACACATATGCCTCCTATCACAGTCAGTTACACACTCTGATTCCCTCCCAAGCAAGATAAAGGAGGCCATCTGGATCAACTGTGTTTTCATCTTGTCATTCCAACTCTTTCTATCAGTTTCTGGGGAGTATGAATTTAATACAACTGTAAGTAGAGCCTGTGGTTGTGAATCTACTTGTGTACTTGTCACCGTAAAGTTGTTTTCCTGGCTAAAGACTCTATTGTGATATATGGATTCAATAAGCCATAAGTCCTTACATAATGATGCTACCTGAACCCTGGGAAAAGAAAAGCAAATCCAAACCTGAAGAGTATGTCTATTCTTGGGAAAATAAACCATTGTTCTTTCCAGGATAAAAGAGGACCAATGCAGTCAACTTGCCACCAAATAGTCAATCAATTTCTTGGAAATTATACTATTAGTACTATACCAGGAACTCAGACTTGTTCTTTCTTATTGAAAATTTGGATATTCAAGCTGGAAGTAGCTAGATCAGCCTTAACATGTAAAAATACATGCTATTGGTTCCATGTATAACTTAACTTATGCAAGTATGAATTCCTCATTTGTGTGTCCATCATGGCAGCAGTCGGATGGCTGTTGATAAAGACTTCCTAACATCAATTTGCTAATTAATCATTTTATATTTTCTGGTGGACATTAACATGAAAGACAAAGAGGTCAAATGATTTTTCTTTGTCAGGACTAGTATCAAAGAAGGAAATCTTTTTCAAATGATGAATTATTCTGATGATTGCATGAATTTGTTCCAGAATTCCAGGGCTCTGTGTAGTGTCTGTATCCTACTGGGGCTTGCCATAAGCTCTATACCTCATCCCTTTTCCACTGAAGTCATCTTTAATAATTTAGAGTCTGCTGGTTTGTGGTTAGGCTATACAGCTACTATAAGAATTTCCTCATAGGAGTTTCATTGTTTGAACCTCCTTGTTGGTGTTAATAGAGCACCCATTCTTTGTTATAAGTGTTCCAGGTATGGGAAAAATACAAAAGGAGTGAGATGAGGCTTAAAGGCTATCAGTGGCCAACATCAAACACAGTCAAATTATTTATTACAGAAAGGGGAGAAATTGGAGGGGGAGACGAACCATGAGAGACGATGGACTCTGAGAAAAAAACTGAGGGTTCTAGAGGGGAGGGGGGTGGGGGGATAGGTTAGCCTGGTGATGGGTATTAAAGAGGGCACGTACTGCATGGAGCACTGGCTGTTATATGCAAACAACGTATCATGGAACACTACATCAAAAACTAATGATGTAATGTATGGTGATTAACATAACATAATAAAAGAAAAAATGAAAAAAAATTATTACATTCACGTAGCAGATGGAACTCAAAATTTACTAGACAGTGATCTATGGTCACTACCTTAATCACTGGTACCCTGTAGAACATAAAACAAAGGAAATGTCATTTCTCTGGAGATTCTATAGTAATTTGAATTGATGTATGCTATGTCAAACATTATTTTAGTATCTCTTCTATAGCTATCTGGTGTAACAAAGAATTTGTAAATTAATTTATTGTAAGCAGTAGTATTCCAGTATGAGAAAATATTTTGGGAAGCTGAGTCAAAGCCCCCCAAAACCAATTTCTGGCAAAGAAAATGAAGTTAGCCTTAGGAAAAAGAAATTACTATTTCAATTAATTATTTTAAAGGCTAATAAAATAGTCTAAATAACTGTGGATGATAGAAAAAAAGAAGAAATTGAACTGATAAAAGAATACAGATCTGAGAAAGGATCTGATGATGCCCAAATTTTTGTAGAAGGAATTTTTCTTCCTCCATTGGATGGCCCATATTTTGGTGGTCATTGGGCTATTAGTAGGCTAATTCTCAGTGTAGTGTATTACAGAAAATGGTCTACATCAAATATTGAAAGAGAATGTGGGCAATAGGGTATTTACTGATGTCAGAGGGTCAACTGGAAATGAAGGAGTTAAAGTAGCTGGGTTATGATCCATTTCTCCCCAACTACTATGGGCTGAGTGCTCTTGGGAAAGAAAAAAGAAAGTGTCTCAGTCTGATAGTCTTACAAAAATGATAATTGAACATGAAGTTTCCTAGAAGAGTATTACTATATACAGAATGCTTTGAGCAATGATTTTCTTATTTTAGGATTGTTTATGACAAATAAACCTACAATATTTGAATTTGTGAGACATGGCTCCTTGAAGCATACCACCTAAGTAAATAATTATCTAGTATAAACAACAACTAAAAGATGTTTAAGAACTTAAAGAACGCTGCTGGGCAAGGTGACCTACCAACCTTATTTAAAGACCTTGTTTACTTTGGGGTGATAGCATGTGTCAGATGTGGGAAGGGCAAATTTTAGAGTCAGTTGAATGTCTTCTCTCTGAATCTTCTTTGCTTGTCACTTCATAATTGTTAGTAAAGCTTACTTCTGGGAAAACAACAAAACAAAACAAAACAAAACAACCTATGATTTGTGTGATTCCAATTACATAGGCAGATTTTTGTGTTAATATTCCTACTTTTTAAGCACTTTGCTGAAATTGATTTTGTGATACTTTAATGAGAATTTATCTATCTCAATTCATAGTTAAATTGACCTGTAGTTTTAACTTTTATGTGTTCTTTCTTAAAACTGAGGAAATAAATTTTTATTACTTTCATAAAAAGAATTGAGAAATATTCCATATATATATATATTTTTTTTAAGTTTAGGTAGACTTAAAATAACATAAGAGGTTAGAGACGTGAGCATATGTCCATGATTTCTTCTTAGGACTAACTCAATATTTGAAGAAATACAACAATCAGGTCCCAGTTGGCATGTCAATGACAATAAGTTGCATAAAGATCTCATTGTAGATTGCAGGTATCATAATGTTCTCTTCATCATGCCACGTAGGATTCCAGGCCTCCATGATAATGTACTGGTGTGCTCCACTTGATGCCTGGTACAAAGCCTGAGATTTTATTGTTATTCAGGGGGCTCAGTGGATAGTGGCCTGGGATTTTGCTTAATAAGGAGCTGAGATTTAGGTAATTCTAATGAGTTCTGTTGACGCTGGTGTAAATGGTAGTAGAGTGGACCTATGGGATGATGTGCTTCCCTTTCTGCACAGTTGAGAGAGAACATTCCCTTACACTGGCAAGGTTGGCTGGTCAAGACAGAGTGGCTGGGAAGTTGGGGATGGGGAGCAGGTGGAGGATGGAATGGAGCTTCCTTCCAGAAATTCAACACAAAGTCAAGATTTTGTTTTCCTCTTCAGCCCCCAGTGAAACTGGTGTTTTGTCGTTTCTACTTGCTTTTCCATTGTACAAGAGACCCTAATTACTTGAAAAGTCCAGGAATGCAAAATTATGAGCAGATAAAAAAATTACAACTCACTTGAGAAGACTCAGGAACTTGAAAGGAGAAGACAAGGTAAATGTCCAGAATAGTTGGTTTCCTTTATGAGTAGAAATAGCAGAAGAAGCCAACTTTAATTCTAAACAAAACTTTAATTCTAAACCAAATTCTAATAAGAATATTTAAGAAGTTAAACTTAAGGTAAGAAAAAGACTTTCTGAAATTTGAATACAATGTAAATTTAACATTAAAAGCTATAGTAGATTAATTGAAGATAGGATAGTTAGTGTTTAAAGATTTGATGCTCATACATCCCCCCAATTTTCTTAAACTATGTACCTTCTTGCATATTTTAAGGTGATACCCAAAACTAACTGCACCTAAAAGTTGCAAATAAATGGTACCATTTCAGCATATTGTAAAAAGTGGCTTTAGAAAATAAAATGTTCATACCATTCTTTTATTACAACAAATAAAGGGGCGCCTTGGTGGCTCAGTCAGCTAAATGTCCAGCTCTTGGTTTTGGCTCAGGTCTTGATCTCATGGGTTATGGGATTGAGTTCAGACTCCTCGTTTTGCAGGGAGTCTGCTGGAAAGATTCTCTCCCTCTGCCCCTCCCCCTGCTCTTTCTCTCCCTCTCTCTCTCTCTCTCTCAGAGAAATTCATATTAATGTAAGATATTTCATAATTATACTTATTTTTGATACTGATTCTATAATATTTCTTTGCTATTAAATAAGTATACAAAGTGAAATTTTATTATTTTTCATTCTTGTCCCCATAAGGTTTTAAGTATTAAAAACATTATTTTGGCTTGAGGTATTATTTTAGTTATTATTATAGGCTATTAGTCATAGAATCAATATATTACTAATTTTATACATAATTAATGACTATCAAAACTACATAAATATATACCATTTACAACAGTAAATGGGTCTTAATTCTCAATAGCTTAGCTTAATATGGCTATCATTTATTGCTTGTGTAAGACAGGATTCAACACTGAGTCTATGCTTAATTTCCATTTATATTGATGTGAAATGGGGTGAACTTCACTGTGCAATGTCACTTAGCAATATGCTAAAAAATCATACAGTGTTCTTTCATGAAAAATTATCCATAATGGTTATTCCATGGACAAATCATTTAGATCTTTTTTTTTTTTGGTCATGTTGAAAATAAAGAACTGGAAATATTTGATGTGCAAAATCATTTATTTCCCAATTATTAGACACATTGACTAGACAACATTGTTTAGGGATAAACAATGAAATTGAAAATAAAATGGGGGTACCTGGGTTAGTCAGTAAAGCTTCTGCTTTTGACTTGGGTCATGATCCCAGGGTCCTGGGATTGAGCCGTGAGTCGGACTCCCTGATCAGTGGGAAGTCTGCTTCTCCCTCTCCCTCTGCTCTGCTTCCCACACATGTGCTCTCACTCTCTCTCTCAAATAAATAAATAAATAAAATCTTAAAAAAATAAATAAGAGAAGAAAATGAAGGAAATAGTGATAAAAATCAGGATGAGACTTTCCCCAAGAGAATGAAGATGGTTATGTTCGGGTTAAGGAATGCTAGGAGATTCCAGAGAGAGAAGAGCTATAAGTGGATAAATTATTGTTATTCCATAAAAAGTGTACAAATATCTATATACACATGTGTATACATATATATACACATATATATGTCATAGAGAAATATGTAATGTTAGAATAAAATGGAAATTTAAAAAATAAAAATAAATTAATAACATCAGGCTAAAATTAATACTAAGGGAATTAAAATAATAAACTTCAAAAATATAAGGGGGCAAGTGTCAGCAGAGGACACATGTATTTGGTTTTAAAAATTGCAAAGTTTTGCAGACTTTTCCACATTGAACATTTTAAGACAATTTTTAAAATCAAATAATAGTATCAGCCCTAAATATAATGTATTTCAGCTACTATCCAAATATAACCAAGTTCCTACTGAAGAAACCTGTTTATATTTCTGCAAATTGAGGGCATGACATCAGACAAATTAGATATGGTAAGTTATAAAAGAAACTATTATAAAAATACTCTTTATACATCAGGGAAATGTGCTTGCATAAAGATAATTTTCATAGAAGATGTAAAATTCTCTATTTGTCAGCAGAGCCAGCAGATTTTTTTTTCCATCTAGATTAAGAAGATCATCTCACATGATGGAACTACCTGCAAAAAATTCTCTCGTTCACCGACCCCATCTGAAACATTGTGCACCTTTTTCTGGGCCAAGGACTTTCAGATGATTGTTATACAGGAAATTATAAAATAATACATCATTAATATTGCATTGTAGTTTGATATCAGAGCAATTCTGGCTCTAAGATAATGAAAGATCATCAGGAAAGTTTTGCTAAGAAGAAGGCATGAGAAAGTTTTTGAACCAGAAAGGAAGAAAACCCCAGCTTTTGAGTACATTATATTTGTTCCAAGACCCAATTCCAGCACAAAACAGTTGTAACGTCCTGAGAAGTCCTGGTAACTTTCCTAAGCCTCTGTGTCTCTTTATCTGCAACATGGGTTTTGTGAAGTTTAAAAGCAATGATACATGCAAAGCACTTAAAAAGTGCTGTCAGTAACAGTGTTACATCAGAGAGCTGGAATGCATCCCAGGCAAACAATGTGTGTTAAGGAAGGAAGAGATGAATGATATTAATACTAATATTAATATTTTTGAAACATTTTTCTTAAAGTGCAGCTATATAAATTAAAATGTGTAAATCTTAGCTCAATGAAATTTTATAAAATAAATGCTCCCATATAACTATCACTCTTGAAAATACTGGCCTTAACTAAGACTTGAGTGTTTCACGTATCCCCCAGCACAGGAAACCACCAGAGATGAATATTCATCGGTTTTAAACTTTATAACAATGAAAGCATCGGTATGCAGTACTCATATGCTGTAAGAGCCTTATGGCTCAGTCTTATGCCCGGAGAGTCATCTATTTGTTAGGGAGTAGTAGTTTTGTTTTGTTTTTTCATATTTTTATAGCAGCTCTGTCCAACAGTAAGTAATGTGTACTTACTTGGTAATTTAAAATTTTCTAGTCATCACATCCAAAAGGTACAAGTAAATAAAGTTAAATTTACAAATGTATCTTATTTACTCCAATATATCCAAATATTAGTTTAGAATGTGATCAATATAAAAATTATGAATGGGGTATTTTATATATTTTATTTTACTAAATCTTAAAAAGTCACTTTGTGTTTTACACTTTAGCATATCTCAAATCTAATTAGCTTAGATTTCAAGTGCTTGGTAGCCACATGTGTCTAGTAGCTCCTGTTTTGCACAGTCATGCTCTTTGGTTCTCTTATATTGATTTAGTTCTCTTGTATTCTCTTTCAACCGTTAATTATTATGTACATTCTTTCTAGTTTGGGGCTATTACTATTAATGCTTCTTTGAAAATTCTAGTACATATTTCTTGGTACTCATATGTATGCATTTCCATCTCATATGCATGCAGGAGTGGAATTACTTTTAGTCTATGACTATGCATATGGGCAATTTTATAAATTGCAGGGAAATAATTTTCCATAGGGTTGTTCCAATTTACCCTCCTGGCAGTATTGTACAAAAGTCCAGTTATTTCATATGCTCTCAGATAGTTTGCATTGGTATTTCTTTTTAATATTTTAGTTACATTGGCTGTGTACCACTTTATATTGCCTTTCCTTGATGAAAAATTGCATCTATGTGTTTTATTAGTCATTTTGAAATCTTTTTTTGTGTGAGTGAAGGTTGCATTCTGATTTTTGCCTATCTTAAAAATTGGTTGACTATATTTAGTTATTTACCTTTATGAATTTTTGTATATTTCTATATACGTTCTGGATACACACAACACACACATATTAAAGTTAAAGGATTTGCTTTACGAGATACCAAGATTTAGTTTAAGTCTGTAGTGATTGAAGCTAAAGGGCAGAGAGGATTAAACAGAGTACAATAGAATAGGGAGTCTTGAAACAATCTCACATGTACACGGGTATCTGATATATATAACAACGGTACCACTGCAGTGCAGGAAGGAGAGAATGACATTTTCTTTTTCTTTTTTTAAGATTTTATTTATTTATTTATTTTACAGAGAGAGAGACCGCTAGAGAGGGAATACAAGCAGGCAGAATAGGAGAGGGAGAAGCAGGGGGAGTGGGAGAGGGAGAAGCAGGCTTCCCGCTGATCAGGGAGCCTGATGTGGGGCTCAGTTCCAGGACCCTGGGATCATGACCTGAGCTGAAGACGGACGCTTAATGACTGAGCCACCCAGGCGCCCCAAGGATGACATTTTCAGTAAATAATGCTGGATAACTGGATAAACCAAATAGACTTCTGGGTATCAGTATAAAAGAAGAAAATTTCCTCAATCTCTTCCTCACATCATACACAATAATAAACTCTAAATAAATTGTAGGACTATGTTGAAACACTGAAATAATAAAGCTTTTAAAAGAACACAAGATAGGGGTGCCTGGGTGGCTCAGTCGGTTAAGCGTCTGCCTTTGGCTCAGGTCATGATCCCAGAGTCCTGGGATCAAGCCCTGTGTTGGGCTCCCTGCTCAGCAGAGAGCCTGCTTCTTCCTCTCCCTCTGCCCCTCTGTCCACTTGTGTATGTGCTCTCTCTCTCTCTTGCTCACTCTCTCTCAAATATATAAATAAAATCTTAAAAAAAAAGAACACAAGATAATACTTTAATGACATTTGTATAGTCAAAACACAAGGCATACAGAAAATGGGGATTGAATATCAACATTTTTAATGATGCATGTTTACTTTTATCGGAGTTTATTGCTAATTTGTGATAGTGTTATGCAAATTATGTAAATTATTGAACCCATTGTTAGTAGATAATAAAGCCAGATGTTTAAACATTTAAAATCTGTAATAGAGTCTAACATGAAAAGTTAGTGTCCCTTCCACCCTTTGCCCTCACTCACCCAGTTAACCTTCCTAGAAGTAATCATCATTACCCTTTTCTTGGGATATAAGGGGAACTCTAGATCTTTACCTCATTTTTGCTTCACTGTCTACTTAGAACAGAGTTTCCATCAAGAGTACAATACCAGGTGTTAAATAATTTAAATTACATATAAATATTAGTATTATGAATACAAAATTATTGCTCTCTTCTTTCAGCTAATGACTTCATTGCAAGTCCAAGTATCTCCACTTTTAATCATGGTGATACTATGCTTCATTTAGATCTGAAGTTTTGGGGAAGAGAAATAAGACCCCAGGACAATGAGGTTCCCTCAAGGTGACAATTTGTGAAAAATTATACATAAATAATACTTCCAGAATTCCCAGTTCCTGACACAGGTTCTTAAGCTTGTTTTTTTTTTTGTTTTGTTTTTTGTTTTGTTTTTTTTTTTAAGATTTTATTTATTTATTTCAGAGAGAGAGAGAGAGCAGTGGAGAAGCAGAGGGAGAAGGACAAACAGACTCCATGCTGAACGCAGAGCTCGAGGTGGGGCTCGATTACTCAACCCTGAGACCATGACCTGAAAATCAAGTCAGACACTCAACCGACTGAGCCACTCAGATGCCGCATAGGTCCTTAAGTTTTGCTCTTGCTAGTGGAGGTGCACCCTGTCATTCAAAAGTGTTATTTCATCAAATATTGTGTGAACACGTGCCACTAGCATTATACTTGATGTCAAAATAGATGGATATAAAGAATCTTCTAGTTAATAAAAATGTCCTAGTGAGTGGTATAGACAAATCTGAAAGCTTATACTAGAAGCTATATTTAATTTAGAAGAGAATATAAAGAAAGTGCAGGAAAAAGTTTTCAGTATTTTAATCTGTTAATTCTCAGGGGAGGAAGAAACATTTGGCCTGGTCTTTGAACAATAAGTAGAAAGCATTCCAGTTGAAAATTAAGACAGGTCAAGCAGATGGACTATATTCCAAAGAGGTGCTTAGCATTCATTTACTCGCTCCTGCACTTCATAAATTCAAACATTTATTGGCCAGCTTTTGTATGCTAGTTGTTACATTAGACATTGAAGATACAAAAGTCAATGATTATACAGGAGTCTGTAGCATAGTGAAAAAGATAATAATGCAAACAGATGAGAGTATTGCAATTGTGATATTGTTTAGATATAAAAACCCCGTGCATCCTTTATGACCTTTAGTAGTTGCTATTAAAATACCAGGCTCCAAAGATATTAAGTATTTGCTTTTAGGGTCTCCTGTGTCTGTTGCCTCCTTTTTTTTTTTTTTTTTTATTCCTCTGGTAGTATACTATATTGCGACCCTATCCCATGCTCTGTTTTACTCTGAGGTAGAGCAAAGTTTTATGGACACATTGGAGAATTTTGATTAGATCCCTCATGCCCAACTGAAAGTATCCAAACAGATGTAACTGGAGAGCTTTGCAAAGATACCTATTTCTTCTGCAGAGGTCATCTGCTAGAATATAAAAGGGACGAATGCACGCAAAGGACACGTGAGACCTGATACAAGGACAAAAGTCTGTGACTCTCAATTATGTGATTCAGAGCAATGTTCTGAAGCTTATTTAATAAAAAGATCTAGAGTGTGGAATCAAATACACCTGAGATAAAGATCCCCAATTATCCTTTAAAATTTAGACTTCTTTTTAAAGATTTTATTTATTTATTTGATGGAGAACAAGCAAGAGAGAGCATGCACAAGCAGCGCGGAGGGGCAGAGGGAGAGGGAGAAAGAGACTCCTTGCCAAGGATCAGGACCTGAGCCGAAGGCAGACACTTTACCGACTAAGCTACCCAGGCACCCCTAAAATTTAGACTCTGAGAAAAAGTTTTCTCTCCTATAAAATTAGCTTATGATGTTAACCTAAAGGGCTTTAAGAATATATGAGTAAATTTCTTAGGATAATCCCTGTTCTTCAGTATCTATGTCAGCATTTGCTTGAGGTTTATTTTGAAAGCATCTGAATATCTTAGGAAGACATAACTGTGATGAAAGTGGAAGATATGAAGTTACATGAATTTCAGGGATGTAATTTTCAATGCAAAAGGCAGGTAAAATTATGTCACATATCAAGTAAGCAAGCTGGGGGTGGGAAATGGGGAGCAAAAAACAAACAAACAAAAAAAAGCAAGGGCATTCCAAGAAAGGGAGAGTAAAATATTGTCCAAGAACACACACTATAAAGCAGGGCAATGGAAGAGAGAACTTGCGCAACAGAGGTGCAAATTGTAGTTAATAGTCTGGAAGGAAGGAAATGGCGGCTGCCCAGTCACCTCTATCCTGGAACACACATGATGAGGAAAACTGCAGAAGCTTTTACCCTATGTCCTAAAATTAACTGTTTAATTCCATGAAGAAATCACTACCAAATCTGATATTGTAACTCGATTCTCTGATGATGTGCAGTCTCAGATACTAAATTCCACCTTATGGTGACAAAATTTAATGGCATAGATACATTTATAAAGGCAACTATTAAAGAATTATGTGGCTGAAATATAAAGGATTATTCTACCTGCAAGGCCATGATCAATTGTTTTCAAATCAGTGTAAAAATAAAGGGCATAACTTCTAGAAACACAGCCCCAAGAAAAATTTATAAAGTTATCTAAGCTAGACATGAGTAGGTTATTTAAGTGCTTTACTTTTCATAATTTAGATCCTGTGGTGATATTTTTTTCACTAAAGGCCATCTATTAACTCTAGAACATAATGAGGCCCTGAAAACAGAAATAGAAGAAAGTGTTGATCAACTCTGTAAAGATGTAATCTGTTATCTTGTACAAGTGTAGAGGGAGGCATGGCTCACCGGGAAACTGAACAAGCCAACATAACAGTGAAGCTGCTATGATCATCATGTTTTCTTGTGGTGGATGGTGGTGAGGGTACATGGGATGAGGTGTGGTTGTGTGTTGGCTGAGGAGCTCAGACTTAAATTTCATATTAGACCGCCGTAATATGATCATATGTTCTTAGATATTTAGTATTTTTATTATTCTCTGTATCTCTAAGTTTTGTTGTTTTTATTTGTCTTTATGTTTGTCATTTTCATAGTGTGGATTTCTAATAAGTTATTACTATCCCCCTGTAGAATTGTATCAAAGGGAATAAAGGAGGGTAGGTATAAAAGAGAGAGAGGGAGAAAAAAAGAAATAAGGAAAGATTATTAACTTTGAGTCATTTCGGATGGAAAGAGGAGCAGACAGATATTTTTATTAAATATCCCTAGTGCACATGAACTTAAAATTCAATTATTTTTTTCTATCATTCTTATGCTGGAAGAAATAGAAAGAAAATTAGAATAAAGCAAATTGAAACAACATCTATAGGCAATAGGAGAAAGATTGTGGAGTGAATGAGTTAATAAAATTCCTCAGAAGGTCTAATTTACTCCTGAGCCTTACCTTAAGTAAGTATTGGAAAGATTTAGGTCAGGGTAAAAATGTATTTTATCTTTATGTCAAAGCTCTTATTGGGATAACTAAAAAAGACTAAATTAGATCTTTAGTACCCTTCATATGGAAAAGAAATCAAATATATATAGAAACTTACATGCCCCTATAGTTAAACAACCTTTAGTTTGATTGACAATTTAAAATTATAAATAAAAGATAAGTTTTAATTTACCAGCTCAGTATGCATTGTTGGAAAATTTAATCATACTTGCATAACAAAATTTATTAACCATAATTAACTAACCTTTAGCAAAATGTATTTTCAATTTCCTCCTGTCAAGATATCTGGAAAATTCAAAGTTAATAAGCACTGCATATAAGCAACTCCATTCATATAGAAACTGGCAAGTACTAGATGGATGTAGCAGTCAAGTTCTAAGTTAATTGAAAAGTTGTCAACCTATCACAATGTTCACTTGAAAACATATGGAGAAATATTTTACATCATTTCTAAATAACAAAAAAGTACATGTCAGTTATAAAGTAGTACACTAAAGTAACCTATTGATTAGCAATATTGGATCAGCAATATTTTCCCCTAAGTCCTTCCTATTGTGAGAACATCTGACTTTCATAACTTAACAAAGCCTAAATTAAAATCTGATTATTTAATACTGAATTTTATGTACATATTCTGTATATATATATATATCCATATATCTCAATGACAGAATATATAGGTGTGTGTATATACACACACACAAATTAGGAATACTCAAATGAAGTTGCTCAGAAAAGTGAAACTAATTTATGCTTTAGAGGTTAATAAAATTATACACTGGGGCACCTGGGTGGCTCAGTCATTAAGCGTCTGCCTTTGGCTCAGGTCATGATCCCAGGGTCCTGGGATGGAGACCCACATTGGGCTCCCTGCTCGGCGGGAAGCCTGCTTCTCCCTCTCCCATTCCCCCTGCTTGTATTCCCTCTCTCGCTGTGTCTCTGTCAAATAAGTAAATAAAATCTTTAAAAATAAAATAAAATGTTACACTTGGGGTCATATTTTCTTTCTTTTTTTTCAGGAATTTTTCTGAGCTATTGTAGCAATGGTGGTGAAAATAGAAGGAACAAGAATAGCAATAATAAATAAGGAATAGCTGTTTAAGAATAAAATGAGTAGAAGTAAGCTTGAGAAAAGCAGGAGAAAGTTGGTTGGCAGAGATACTATGGTGATTTTATCAACAGATGAACAAACTATTATCAAACATCTGTAGAAGCCAGCCTGAAATTTGGCCAGGCCCTGGTATTGGAAAAAGTTGATAGACATTCAGTTTGGTCAGAAGAGAAGCTACTGGGATGACTAAAGGGACCGTATTTTCTATAGGATGAATACCAATTGAACTTTACTGCACAAAACTTAATTACAGTGCTATTGACAATGATAATTTGTATTACTGTTGTATTATTTCATCTTAAATTCTGAATCTTCAGAGTTATAAAATATTCTAGGCAATTGAAAGCCAATCAAAGGAGCTGAAACCTATAGAATCAGTAATGTTGGAAGTTCCAGGGGACAGTGCCAGCACGCCACCAAAAGGACACCCAGAAATTTCTTTTGTCTATTTCTAAGTCTAACAATGAAAAGAGGAAAAAGGGATTCAAGATTACATTCTCACAAAGTTGTTTTTCCCTCTCCATACATTCTTGGTTAATAGGAAATATTTATGCTTCTTGGGATTTGATGGATATTTTTGTTTTGAATAAGAAAAGTAAACAGCAAAGCAGTTACAAAGAAAACAAGCATTTTTCCCCAGTGTTATCGAGCCCTGGTAAGTGCTATGTCTTAGTCATTACAGTGCATGGTAACAAAGGCAGTAGTAACAGGTGGCAGCATGAATTTAAATTACATCCAATGTTCTGTGAGACTGCAGGAGGTCTTCTATATCAGTTTCTTGAGTGTGCATCCGAGACACCCACAAGATTAAGTGCTGCAAACTACTCTACCCATTTATGTCTTTCTATTTTACTAGAGTGCTCACTTTCTCTCAATATATGAGTCTTTTTTACTCATCAAAGCATTTTATAATCAGACTGACTAAAGAAATCCTGGATCTTTTTTCTTCAAGATGACAAATACAACAAAACAAAATGGTTTGTCTGTTAAGCCAACTCTAGGAAGGTTGGTGATGACATGGCACTTGTGTATTTACACACAAAACACACACTCACTTATGATAATCTAACCTGACTTCACAGCCTGACCTTTGCAAAAAGAAATGCAATCACATAATCCTTAAAAAATTGTATCAAGTTTCTACTGGATATTATTTACTGGATTTTTAAAATATCAGATTTTTTTTCTTTATAACATGCTTTAGAAAATGTAGAGAGGCCAAGCCTTGTTAAAAAAGACCAATTACTCCCACAAGCTTCGTTTACTCTGCCACTACCATACAACTAGTTATTTGAGAGAGAAATAATCTGTTCATAACCATATGCTATAGATTTTACCTCTTGAAAATGACTCGTTTTTCTACTTGTCTTCATCTTCACCAAGCCCATCTTGATTGAAAACAATTTCATCTCGTGGCAGTATTCAATGACTCTTGTCATACAAAATTCATGAATGTAAAGTCATTAAGAGTTAAATTGCTTCTCATTCTTACAAGAAATCTTTAAAAATCCATTCTAATACTAATCTATAGATAATAAACAAATGAAATAAATAATTAAATCTCATGTCACATGCCTAAGAAGAGAATTGAACGCAATATTACTTAAAGATAAAAAGAGGCCTCCTTATAAACAGAAGCAAATAGGTAGGTCAATTATACTTCAATAAAAAAATTAAAAATAAAAATACAAAAGAAGCTTCTTCTTAAGTCAATATCATAGACCTCTACTTCTTAAAAAAATGTTTTCAGAGAAAAAGAAAATAATTCTTATATAATTAATATTTTTTTATTGGTATGATCATTATATGTTTGCCCTTTTAGGGCAACAGCTATGGTAAAATTATAAAATTTGATAGATTATACTTTCTCATATCAATAATGTTTTATTCCCACTTCCCCTCCATTGATCTTTCTTTTTCTCCAATAACTATTCATTTGAATGGGTCATAGTAAGACTAATACAAGGTTGTTATGGGTAACTCACTTTGTTAAAAGACCAATGAAATTATACCACAGAAAACAAAAACTTACCACTAAATATATTGCTGAATTTCCAATCCAAACACCTACAGGAAGTCCTTTACTCAGCCTCTCAATCCTTAAGGCTCATTTGCAGGGAGTCACTGTCTCTTTTCAAACCTATTATCTTCTCAAATTCTAGAGATTCCCATAACTCCTGCAAAGAGAAATTAAACATTCCTTCACATCATAAATATATGTCCATCCACAGGAAACATGGTTTTACTTGTTAAGCAGGGTAACTTACCACTTCACTGCCTTGACCAGCCTGTTTCCTTTGAAACTAGGAACTAATTAGTGAAACCAAGTTAAATTAGTATAATTTTAAATTAGACCTAAGAATTTTATTTTTTTATTTTTTTATCTTTTATTTTTTAAAGATTTTATTTATTTATTTGACAGAGAGAGACACAGCGAGAGAGGGAACACGAGCAGGGGGAGTGGGAGAGGGAGAGGGAGAAACAGGCTTCCCGCGGAGCAGGGAGCCTGATGCGGGGCTCGATCCCAGGACCCCGAGATCATGACCTGAGCCGAAGGCAGACCCTTAACGACTGAGCCACCCAGGCGCCCTAGACCTAAGAATTTTAACTACACAAAAGTCAAAGGGCGTATTAACTACATTCCTTTGCAAAATATGCTCCTGCAGTGACCCCTTATGAAGAGAGCAATGGATGCAGTAAGGACAATGAGAATGGAGTGATAGTTTCCTCTAGGTTTGCAGAAAATATTAACCTAGTAAAAAGGTTGCATACTACTATAAAAGCTGCTCACTACACCAAAAGAACTTAATTCTGGGACTCTGGGTTGGATCCCATGTATTTTCTTTCAGTGAGGACCAATGGCCTATCACATTCTCAGCTCTGCATAACTCAAAAACTGTGCCTCCAAATGTTGGCTGGATTGTTTGTTTTGTTACTGCCTAACACAATCTTTCTAAATAAATATCTATCAACTATGAATGCATTCTAGAATAAAAATAAAATGTTAAACTAAGAAAGAATGCAATAAGGTGTGACAAAATAATTATTTTCCATAATTTTTAAGCTTTTAAAACAATCAATCAAAAATACTAAATTTACCAAGGAAGATGGAAAAGTACACAGATAATTCACGGATAAAAAACAACTGTAAAAACCAATAGGATTTCCATTGATAATTAATGAAAGGCAAATTAAAAACAGCATATTATAGTGATAATATTATATAATTTTTCATCCTCCCAACTGGAAATAAAATAATAGAAAATAAAACTCGGCTATTGTAAAGAGAGAAAAGACTGATATTCTCAAAAACTGCTCATTGAAGGAAATATTGGTTAATCTTTTGAAAAAAAAAAAAAAACCTTAGCAATTTCCATTGAGAACTGTGAATAGTTTTTTACTTGATTAAGCTTTTTTATCTATTTGTTTATCCCGAGGAATAATCACACAAAAAATACTATAACGTATATAAACAGTAATTATTTAGCCAAAATTTGATAAATATTTGTTATAAAATAATCATAGCTTGGAATATTTTACAGCTTTAAAAATAATTTCTTTGAGATGGGAGTGCCTGGGTGGCTCAGTCAGTTAAGCGGTTGACTCTTGGTTTTGGCTCAGGTCATGGTCTTAGAGCTGCGATGTCAAGCCCTACATCCAGCTCTGCACTCAGTGTGGAGTCTGCTTGAGATTCTCTCTCCCTCTGCCTCTGCCCCTCCCCCTGCTCATGCTCCCTCTCTCTCAAAATAAATAAATAATTAATTAAAAAATAAAATAAAAATCATTTCTTTGAGAGAAATTTAGTAAGAGGTAATATTGATAATCATACAGTAATTTTAAGTTTAAAATTTTGAAAACTATCATCACTCCAAATCACATTTCCTCTTTTCCAGTAAGAGGATTTACACATTACTCTCCTTTGCTATGTGACTTGTAGGGCCACACTAGAGAGAAAATAATATTCTCTACCTCATTGCTAGGTTGACAATGTCATTTGCTTTGCCAGTGATATGTGAGTGTAAACCATGCACATTAACGACCAGCAAAGGTTTAAGAGACATTATATATTCCACCCCTCTCTTAAAATTTGACAGCGTTTGTGCGTGTATGTGTGTGTGTGCATGCGTGAGATATACATATATATATATGTATAGCTGATGAACAGATAAAGAAGTGATAGATGATAGATGATAGATGATAGATAGATAGATAGATAGATAGATAGAAAGATAGATAGATGATAGAAAGATAGATGATAGATGGATAGATAGATATATTTTGTATAGATAACGTTTTATTTACCTTGCCTCACGAGACATATTTAGTAAGAAGTTGCTATGGCCAATGTCAAAGAGGTTGCTGTGTTCTCTTTTAGGATTTTAATGGTTTTCTGTCTCACGTTTAGTTCTTTAATCCACTTCAAATTTATTTTTGTGTATGGTGTAAGAAATTGGTTCAGTTTCATTTGATTGTATCTTGCTGTCCATTTTTCCCAACACCATTTGTTGAAAAGACGGACTTTTTCCCATTGGATATTCTTTGCTGCTTTCTCGGAGATCAATTGACCATATAGTTGTGGATTCATTTCTGGGTTTTCTATTCTGTGCTATTGGTCTATGTGTCTATTTTTGTGCCAATACCATACTGTTTTGATCACTACAGCTTTGTAACATAACTTTTTGAAGTCTGGAATTGTGATACCTTCATCTTTGTTTTTCTTTTTCAAAATTGCGTTGGCTATTCAGGGTCTTTTCTGCTTCCATACAAATTTTAGGATTGTTTGTTCTAGCTCTGTGAAAAATGCTGATGGTATTTTGATAGGGGTTGCATTAAATGTGTAGATTGCTTTGGGCAGTATAGACATTTTAACACTATGTGTTCTTTCAAACCATGAGCATGGAATGTTTTTCCATTTCTTTGTGTCATCCTCAATTTCTTTCATAAGTTTTCTATAGTTTTCAGAGAACAGATCTTTTACCTCTTTGGTTAGTTTTATTCCTATGTATCTTATGGTTTTGGGTGCAGTTGTAAGTGGGATCAATTCCTTGATTTCTTCTTCTGCTGTTTCATTATTGGTGTATAGAAATGCAACAGATTTCTGTCTATTGATTTTGTATCCTGAAACTTTACTGAATTTGTCTATCAATTATAGCATTTTTTTGGGTGGAATCTTTTGGTTTTTCCATATAGAGTATCATGTCGTCTGCAAATAGTGAAAGTTTGACTACTTCCTTGCTGATTTGGATGGCTTTTATTTTTATGTTGCCTCATTGCTATGGCTAGGACTTCCAGTACTATGTTAAGTAGCCGCGATGAGAGTGGACATCGTTGCCTTGTTCTTGATCATAGAGGAAAAGCTCTCAGTATTTCCCCATTGAAGATGATATTAGCTGTGGGTTTTTCCTATTTGGCCTTTATTATGTTAAGGTATGTTCCGTCTAGGGCGCCTGGGTGGCTCAGTTGGTTAAGCGACTGCCTTCAGCTCAGGTCATGATCCTGGAGTCCCGGGATCGAGTCCCGCATCGGGCTCCCTGCTCAGCAGGGAGTCTGCTTCTCCCTCTGACCCTCTTCCCTCTCGTGCTCTCTATCTCTCATTCTCTCTCTCTTTCAAATAAATAAATAAAATCTTAAAAAAAAAAAAGGTATGTTCCGTCTAACCTTACTTTGTTGAGGGTTTTTATCATGAATGAATATTGTACTTAGTCAAATGCTTTTTCTGTATCTATTGAAAGATTCATATGGTTCTTATCCTTTCTTTGATTAATGGAGTGGATCACATTGACATGGATTTGTGAATATTGAATCCCCCTTGAAGCCAAGGAATAAGTCCCACTTGATTGTGGTGAATGATTCTTTTAATGTACTATTGGGTTCAGTTTCTAATATTTTATTGAGACTTTTTGCATCTATGTTCATCAGGGATATTGGCCTATAGTCCTCTTTTTTGGTAGAGTCTTTAACTGGTTTTGAAATCAGGGTAACGCCGGCTTCCTAGAATAAATTTGGAAGTTTTCCTTCCCTTTCTATTTTTTGAATAGTTTTAGAATATGTATTAACTCTTCTTTAAATGTTTGACAGAATTTGACTGTGAAACCATCTGGCCCTGGACTTTTGTTTGTTGGGAGATGTTTTACTACTGATTCAATTTCTTTGCTGGTTATTGGCCTTTTCAAGTTTTCTCTTTCTTCCTGTTTCAGTTTTGGTAGTTTATATGTTTCTAGGAATTTATTCATTTCTTCCAGGTTGTCCAGGTTGTGGGCATATAGTTTTTCATAGTATTCTTTTATAATTGTTTATATTTCTGTGGTGTTGGTTGTTATTCTTCCTCTCTCATTTGTGATTTTACTTATTTAGGTCTTTTCTCTTTTCTTTTTGATAAGTCTGGCTACTGGTTTAACAATTTTATTAATTTTTTCAGAGAGCCAGCTCCTGGTCTCACTGATCTGTTCTATTGTGTTTTTGTTTTTGTTTAGTTTTTCTAGCATTTATTTCTGTTTTAATCTTTGTTATTTCCCTCCTTATGCTGACTTTAGGCTTGTTTGTTCTTCTCTTTCTACCCCCTTTAGGTATAAAGTTAGGTTGTGTATTTGAGATTTTTCTTGCTTCTTTAGGTAGGCCTGTATGGCTATATATTTTCCTCTTAGGACCACTTTTGTTGCATCCCAAAGGTTTTAGAATGTTGTGTTTTCATTTTCATTTGTTTCCATGGATTTCTTTTTTTAATTTCTTCTTTGATTTCTTGGTTGACCCTTTCATTATCATCATTTTAAAAAAATGCCCAGGCTCCTGGGTGGCTCAGTTGGTTGAGCGGCTGCCTTCGGCTCAGGTCATGATCCTGGAGTCCCAGGATCGAGTCCCACATTGGGCTCCCTGTTCAGCAGGGAGTCTGCTTCTCCCTCTGACCCTCTTCCCTCTCGTGCTCTCTATCTCTCACTCTCTCTCTCGAATAAGTAAATAAAATCTTAAAAAAAAATAGTATGTTGTTTAACTTCTATGTATTTGTGGTCTTTCCAATTTTTTTCTTGTGGTTCCCTTCAAGTTTCATAGTATTGCAGTCAGAAAATATGCTTGGTATGATTTCAATCTTTTTGTACTTGTTGAGGCCTGATTTGTGACTTAGTATGTGATCTATTCTGGAGAATGTCCCATTTGTACTTGAAAAGAATGTATATTCTGCTGCTTTAGGATGGAATGTTCTGAATATATGTGTTAAGTCCATCTAGTCCAGTGTGTCATTCAAACCCATTGTTTTCCTTGTTGATTTTCTGCTTAGCTGATCTGTCCATTGATGTGAGTGGGTGTTAAAGTCCCGTACTATTATTATATTATTATCAATGAGTTCTTTCATATTTACTAGTAATTGTTTTATATATTTGTGTGCTCCCATATTGGGGCATAAATATTTACAATTGTTAGATCTTCTTGTTGGATAGTCCCCTTTATTATGATAGTGTCCCTCTTCATCTCTTGTTACAGTCTTTGGTTTAAAATCTAGTTTTTCTGATACGAGTATTGCTAATCTGACTTTCTTTTCATGCCCTTTACATAATAAATGTTTCTCTCTCTCCTGACTTTCAAACTGCAGGTGTCTTTAAGTCTAAAAATCTTATAAGCAATATATAGATAAATCTTTTTTATCCATTCTGACACCTAGGTCTTTTGATTTGAGTGCTTAGTCCATTTATATTCAGAGTAATTACTGATAGATATGTATTTAGTGCCATCTTATAACTTGTTTTGTCATTGTTTCTGGAGATTTTCTCTGTTCCTTTTTTCTCTTGGTCACTTTTAGCCTTTCCTTTCCACTCAAAGAGTAGAAGGATCAAAATCCTCTTTAATATTTCTTGCAGACCTGGTTTAGTGGTCACGATCTCCTTTAGTTTTTGTTTGTCTGGGAAACTTTATCTTTTCTTCTATTCTGAATGGCAGATAGCCTTGCTGGATAGAATATTCTTGGCTGCAAATTTTTCCCACTCAGCAGGTTAAATATATCATGCCACTGCCTTCTGGCTTGCCAAGTGTCTGTTGAGAGATCTGCAGCTAGTCTTATGGGTCTTCCCTTATAATAGTGGACTTCATCTGTCTTGCTGCTTTTATGATTTTTTCTTTATCACTACATTTTGCAAATTTAATTACAATGTGTGTCTCGGTGTTGGCCTGTTTTTGCTGATTTTGATGAGAGTTCTCTGAGCCTCTTGGATCTGGATATATTTTCCTTCCCCAGATTAAGGAAATTTTTAGCTATTATTTCCTCAAATAAATTTTCTGTCCCCTTTTCTCTCTCTTCTTCGGGGACTCCTATAATACAAATGTTATTATGTTTGATAGAGTCACTGAGTTTGCTAAGTCTATTATCATGTTCCTTAATCCTTCTTTCTCTCTTTTGTTCAGCTTCATTATTTTCCGTTATTTTGTCCTCTATATCATTTATTCATTCCTCTGCTTCTTCCAGCCTTGTGTTCATTGCAACACATCTGTTTCCAACTTCAGTTATTGCATTTTTCATTTCTGACTATAATTTAATAACTGTAGACCTTGAAGGTAGATGTAAGATAGTTTGTAAAATATATAAAATATGAGTAGATTATTCATAAAATTTATAAAATGTAAAATATAAACTAATACATAGACTATATATTTCTATATAAACTAATATTTATGTACTAATTAGCAGAAATAAAATATTTTACAAAGTCATATTTATAAATTATTAGTATGGGTGAATATATATGATTATATTTTTCTTGTATTAATAAAAATAGAATTATGTATATTTGCTTTCAGTCATTAGTTTCATATTCTTAAATATGACTTGAATATTCCAATATCAAGATGCATCTCTTAAGTCTTAAAAAATGTATGTATGACTAAAACAATTAGTTTATTACATAAGATAAAGTGTGTAAATTTTTATTTCAAAATTTTTCATAAATTTGGAAATTTTTTATTTATATTATGTACTTTCTTAAAGGCATTTATACTTTTACAATTATTTTACACTTTTAACTATGTATTTTTCAGGAAGTGTAGGGATGTAGTATGTGGTATTTGAAGTATGCAAGGCTGGTGAGTGTGACACTAGCATAGTCTGTATTCCTATTTTATGTAGAGTCTTTTATGGTAATTATGTTATGTTACATTTTTAAAAACTTACAAAAAGTCCTTTTAAAGACTAAGAGTAGCTCATTCCTGACACAACATTTGCAGAATAACTAGCGAATTGATATCTGTTTCTTGTATTGTAGTTTTATGTATTTGTTGTTGA
Source organism: Eumetopias jubatus (assembly GCF_037043125.1). Classification (NCBI taxonomy): domain Eukaryota; kingdom Metazoa; phylum Chordata; class Mammalia; order Carnivora; family Otariidae; genus Eumetopias; species Eumetopias jubatus. The sequence continues at coordinate 20,986,900 of NW_028274807.1, read as the reverse complement.
CTCATCTTTACATGCAACCTATCCAGAAATCTGCAGCCAAGCAAAACTTGGGTAAAAGACTTAAAATGATTCCCTTCCAAATAAATTTGATATTTAGTTTGTTTTCTATTTATTTCACATTATTTTTTCATCTTTCATCTTTTAATTTTCTTTTGATTTTCACAAGATAAATTTTTACTCTTAAGAGACATCTCTACAAATATTGACTTGATAGTGTATCTATTTTTGTCCTGTTAATACGACTTCATCTCATTGCTTTTTGTCATTCAAGGTAGTTGAGAAAATATGGAACTTACTCTACTCTATATAGGGTTAAATAATATTTTTCACTTCATTATAATTGTGTTTAAGATGTTATAACTATAAAACATGAAAAATATAAAAAATAGAAAAAAAACAGCAAATGAAAGGGAAATGCAATAGTGAAATAACAGTGATAAAATGAATTGCTTAGCTAAAATATATTTATATTTCTAAGAAATAAAAGATCATAAGTACATTACCTCACATCTTCGCTGCCTTTTTTTAATGAGAAATGTAAATTTAAGTGACTTTAGTAAATATTTTTTGCATAAAAATCACTACAAAATAAAATAATATATCTGATGCACCAACTTAATCAGCATTTTCCAAACAGTTACAAAGTCCCTACTATGTACTGGACCACTCCTAACCTTTAGGAAAAAGAAAAAAGAATAATATATAATGTCTGAAGTCTATAGTTTGTAGTCTGGGTCATTAGATAGACATCTAAATAGGTAATGACAACATGATGAGGTAAGTGCAAATAGAGAGCTAGGCAGTTACTGCCCCATGTCATCTAGTCAAATTACTTTGAGTGCACTGAACCCTTCCAGCAGCTAATGTGTGCAATTTGATGAAGTGTGTGCAGAGTGTCACCAGTATTCCAGTCATTGCTTTAAATCACTGCTGAATACCTCCTTTTAGGCACCCAGTGTTCTCCTCCATCAACTTCTGCTTTTATATCAGTCATTACACATCAGAAGTAAGTCACATCATTGTGGGTGGTGTTTCCTGTTTACTGTAGGGCAGAATGCAGTGCTGAGCAGCTGAGGCTTTAGGGTATGGGCTCAACCATGTCTGTTCCACTTACCAGTCAGAACAAAATATTTCATTGTTTATACTTCAAATTTTTTTCTTCATGATAAAAAGTGATTAATAACAACACTTACTTTAGCAAGTTATAATGTAGGCAAAGCCTTAGCATAGAATTTGTTATATGATACTCACTGAATGATAGTAATATATAGGAGTCATAGCAGTTACTGCCAACACTGATCTTGTCATTGTTATTACATCATTTTGTTTACATCTGTGCAATAATTGCATCATAATTATGCAATTAATAAAGGAATGCAAATTGAAAGCACAAAGGAACATAGTTATTATAAAATGATTAATATGTGGGGCTGTATGTATGCTTAAGAACATAGCCTTTGGGAATAAATTGCCTGGGTTTAAATCCCATGTCACTTGCTAGCTTACAATGTGAATATGGTAAAAGTTTTTTTTATCCCCATCCTACTTCAGTTTCCCCATCAAATAAATTAGAAAAATAATAGTTCCTCTCTCATGAAGTTACTATGAAATTATGATTTGAAAAATAAAGGACAACATAATACCTAGCAGATAATAAGTACTATATAGGTGTTTTATCATTAACATTACCATTGTCATTATTATTAATAATACTATTAATATTCTCTTGGAAAGCATATAAAGTGTATGTGGTTACTCTGATCTTCTATCCTTCTAATACCTATGTCACTTATTCTTTGCCACTTTGTAAGGAGAGCTGTTTTTCAGCTGCTTCCACCATAAGGGTAAAGGAATTCCTCCAATGGAGATGTCTTAGGGGTCCAAACTTCTTTCTGAAACCTGGCAAATACTCTCCATAAGATGTCTATATGAAATAGAACATATACAGTGCATTAAAGGATACAGAATTCTTATCACTTAAAAGGAATTCAGTGGGTTGAGCACCTTCCAGATGTTGTTATTATAACAGCTTTATATCTTTCCTGGACTTCTCCATCTCCTGTACACACCTCATCTTCTCCCTGGTAGACATCACTGTTCCCAGTATTTTCTCCTTGGATCTTTTCTTTCTCTTGTCTACCTTTTCCCTGAAAGATCCCCATCACATCCACAATTTGAAAAACCAACTATTTCACTAGGCTTGGTCTTCCTCCTGAATTCCAAATGCTGATTTCCACAGGCATATTGAATGTCTCTTCTCCACCACCATATGGGGCCACAGGATTTTTAGACTCATCTTCTACAAAACTGAACTCTTCTCATCTACCTTACTAACTAAAAAGGGCATTCTTTTTGAATGATATCATCATCTATTCATCCCCCCAAGGGACTTGGAAAAATGTTATGAATTCTTCCCCATCCTTCATACCTTATACCTAGTAAAATGTCAGAATTTCTCTTCCAAAAGCTCCATGTCACCCTACTAATACTGCTCTTGTCTCAGTCTAGACTTCATCATCTCTCACTTGAACTAATGCAGTAGCCCTTGACTACCCTCTTTTTCTCCAGTGTGATCCCTCTCCAATGTCATCTTTCTCTAAAGTAACATAAATTAAGGGTACCTGGGTGGCTCATTTGGTTAAGTGACTGCGTTCAGCTCAGGTCATGATCCCAGGGTCCTGGGATCGAGCCCCGCATTGGGCTCCCTGCTCAGCAGGGAACATGTTTCTCCCTCTTCCATTACCCTTGCTGTGCTCTTTCTCTTTCTGTCAAATAAATAAATAAAATCTTAAAAAAATAAAGTAACATAAATTAGAATGCAATGGCTTTGCTCTACTTAAGAATCTTCAGTAAATTCCCATATTACCAGTTTACATTCCTTACCATGATATATAAGACCATGCATGATCTGATTCTTGTATGCATTCTAGTCTCATTTTTGTATGTCAGTTCAGATTTATTTAAAGACTCTAAATCTCTTCTCATGCTGTTCTCACTGCTGAAAATGTTCTTTCCTCCTCCACTTCAAAATTAAAGTCAATTATTTGTTCTTATTAGATTGGCTTTTGTCTAATTTAAATGTATAATTGAAATCAGTTAATGTAATTTACTCTTTATTCTCCCACAAACTTCATGTATGCCTCTTTTCAAACTCACTCAAAGTCATTTATATTCAATCCACTTTTTCCCACTGGACTGTGAACTCCATGTAGTCAGGTTCTGGGGCATGATCTTAGTTCTAATCCAAGCTGCAAAACAGGTTCTGGCATATTGTAGATGTTTAAAATATTTTTTGAAGTCATGAATAATGGAATGAATAAGTGAATAAGTCATGTAAGTTGAAGGATTTTTTTCAAAAGCTGGTTGATGTCATTATACTAAAAGATGTTTCATTGGGTTAAACTTTCAGAAAAATGTTGAGTTCAAAGTGCAATGCTAATGAAAACAACAACCAAGAACAAAATTCTGAGACAATATTTTCCTAAATGACTAGACATTATCGACAGAAAACAACCAAAAAGATAGAGTCATAAAAGTGAACCTATTTTATTTAAAAGGTAGTGATTCATTAGGAAGACTTTATTGTGGTACCACAAGAATTCTTAATATGTGGAACCTTAATAATTCAAAGGACCCTAGGAATTACAGTGTCTGATCATCTACATGTGCAGGAATCACCTTTGTAACAGTCCTGACATAGTTATTCAAATGTAATTTTTAAAAATGCACATCGACAACAATACAATAATAGTAGGAGATTTTAAAAGCCCCCTCACTGAAATGGACAGATCATCTAAGCAAAATATCAACAAGGAAATAAAGACTTTAAATGACACACTGGACCAAATGGACTTCACAGATATATTCAGAATATTCCATCCCAAAGCAACGGAATACACATTCTTCTCTAGTGCCCATGGTACATTCTCCAGAATAGATCACATCCTCGGTCACAAATCAGGTCTCAACTGGTACCAAAAGATTGGGATCATTCCCTGCATATTTTGGGACCACTATGCTTTGAAATTAGAACTCAATCACAAGAGGAGAGTCAGAAAGAACTCAAATACATGGAGGCTAAAGAGCATCCTACTAAAAAATGAATGGGTCAACCAGGAAATTAAAGAAGAATTAAGAAATTCATGGAAACAAATGAAAATGAAAACACAACTGTTCAAAATCTTTGGGATGCAGCAAAGGCAGTCCTAAGAAGAAAGTATATAGCAATACAAGCTTTCTCAGGAAACAAGAAAGTTCTCAAATACACAACCTAACCCTACACCTAAAGGACCTGGAGAAAGAACAGCAAATAAAGCCTAAACCCAGCAGGAGAAGAGAAATAATAAAGACCAGAGCAGAAATCAATGAAATAGAAACCAAAAAAACAGTAGAACAGATCAACAAATTTAGGAGCTGGCTTTTTGAAAGAATTAATAAGATTGATAAACCCCTGGCCAGACTTATCAAAAAGAAAAGAGAAAGGACCCAAATCAATAAGATCATGAATGAAAGAGGAGTGATCACAACTGACACCAAAGAAATACAAACAATTATAAGAACATATTATGAGCAACTACATGCCAGCAAATTAGATAACCTGGAAGAAATGATGCATTCCTAGAGATGTATAAACTACCAAAACTGAACCAGGAAGAAATAGAAAACCTGAATAGACCTATAAACACTAAGGAAATTGAAGCAGTCATCAAAAATTTCCCAACAAACAAGAGCCCAGGGCCAGATGGCTTCCCAGGGGAATTCTACCAAACATTTAAAGAAGAATTAATACCATTTTTCTGAAACTGTTCCAAAAAATAGAAATAGAAGGAAAACTTCCAAACTTATTTTATGAGGCCACCATTACCTTGATCCCAAAACCAGACAAAGACCCCATCAAAAAGGAGAATTACAGACCCATATCCTCGATGAACACAGATGCAAAAATTCTCACCAAAATACTAGCCAATAGGGTCCAACAGTACATTAAAAGGATTATTCACCACAACCAAGTGGGATTTATTCCTGGGCTGCAGGTTGTTCCAACATCTGCAAATCAATCAATGTGATAGAATATATTAATAAAAGAAAGAACAAGAACCATATGATCCTCTCAATAGATGCCGAAAAAGCATTTGACAAAGTACAGCATCCTTTCTTGATCAAAACTCTTCAGAGTAAAGGGATAGAGGGTACATATTTCAATATCATAAAGGCCATCTATGAAAAACCCACCAGTGAATATCATTCTCAATGGGGAAAAACTGAGAACTTTCCCCCTGAGGTCAGGAACACAGCAGAGATGTCCACTATCACCACTGTTATTCAACACAGTACTAGAAGTCCTAGCCACAGCAATCAGACAACAAAAAGAAATAAAAGGCATCCAAATCGGCAAAGAAGAAGTCAAACTTTCACTGTTTGCAGATGATATGATACTTTATGTGGAAAACCCAAAAACTCCACCCCAAAAGTGTTAGAATTCATACAGGAATTCAGTAAAGTGGCAGGATATAAAATCAATGCACAGAAATCAATGGCATTCCTATACACAAACAACAAGACAGAAGAAAGAGAAATTAAGGAGTCGATCCCATTTACAATCGCACCCAAAACCATAAGATACCTAGGAATAAACCTAACCAAAGAGACAAAGAATCTGTACTCAGAAAACTATAAAATACTCATGAAAGAAATTGAGGAAGGCACAAAGAAATGGAATAACGTTCCATGCTCATGGATTGGAAAACAAATACTGTGACGATGTCAATGCTACCTAGAGCAATCCACACATTTAATGCAATCCCTATCAAAATACCATCAACTTTTTTCAAACAAATGGAACAAATAATCTTAAAATTTGTATGGAACCAGAAAACACACCGAATACCCAGAGGAATGTTAAAAAAGAAAAGCAAAGCTGGTGGCATCACAATTCCGGACTTCAAGCTCTATTACAAAGCTGTCATCATCAAGACAGTATGGTACTGGCACAAAAACAGATACACAGATCAATGGAACAGAATAGAGAGCACAGACATGAACCCTCAACTCTATGGTCAACTAATCTTCAACAAAGCAGGAAAGAATGTCCAATGGAAAAGAGACTGTCTCTTCAACAAATGGCGTTGTGAAAGTTGGACAGCCACGTACAGAAGAATGAAGCTGGACCATTTCCTTACACCACACACAAAAACAGACTCAAAATGGTTGAGAGACCTAAATGTGAGACAGGAGTCCATCAACATCCTAAAGGAGAACACAGGCAGCAACCTCCTCGACCTCAACCACAACTTCTTCCTAGAAACATTGCCAAAGGCAAGGGAAGCAAGGGCAAAAATGAACTATTGGGAATTCATCAAGATAAAAAGCTTTTGCACAGCAAAAGAAACTGTCAACAAAACCAAAAGACAACCAACAAAATGGGAGAAGATATTTGCAAATGACATATCAGATAAAGGGCTAGTATCCAAAATCTATAATGAACTTGTCAAGCTCAACACCCAAAGAACAAATGATCCAATCAAAAAATGGGCAGAAGATATGAACAGACATTTTTCCAAAGAAGACATCCAAATGGCCAACAGACACATGAAAAGTGCTCAACATTGCTCGGCATCAGGGAAATCCAAATCAAAACCTCAATGAGATATCACCTCACACCAGTCAGAATGGCTAAAATTAACAAGTCAGGAAACGACAGATGTTGGCGGGGATGCAGAGAAAGGGAAACCCTCCTACACTGTTGGTGAGAATGCAAGCTGGTGCAACCACTCTGGAAAACAGTATGGAAGTTCCTCAAAAAGTTTAAAATAGAGCTACCATACAACCCAGCAATTGCACTACTGGGTATTTACCCCAAGGATACAAATGTAGTGATCCAAAGGGGTACATGCACCCCCATGTTTATAGCAGCAACGTCCACAATAACCAAACTATGGAAAGAGCCAAGGTGTCCATCAACAGATGAATGGATAAAGAAGATGTGATACACACACACACACACACACACACACACACACACACACACACACACAATGGAATATTATATAGCCATCAAAAGGAATGAAATCTTGCCATTTGCAGTTACATGGATGGAACTGGAGGGTATTATGCTGAGCGAAATAAGTCAGTCAGAGAAAGACATGTATCATTTGATCTCACTGATATGAGGAATTCTTAATATCAGGAAACAAACTGAGGGTTGCTGGAGTTGTGGGGTGTGGGAGGCATGGGGTGGCTGGGTGATAGACATTGGGGCGGGTATGTGCTATAGTGAGTGCTGTGAATTGTTTAAGACTGAATCACAGACCTGTACCTCTGAAACAAATAATACATTATATATTAAAACAAAGAAGATAGTAGGAAGGGAAAAATGAAGAGGGGGAATTCGGAGGGGGAGATGAACCATGACAGACTATAGACTCTGAGAAACAAACTGAGGGTTCTAGAGGGGAGGGTCCTGGGGGGATGGGTTAGCCAGGTGATGGGTATTAAAGAGGGCATGTAGTGCATGGAGCACTGGGTGTTATGCACAAACAATGAATCATGGAACACTACATCAAAAACTAATGATGTAATGTATGGTGATTAACAGAACAGAATAAAATAAAATTTAAAAAATAATAAAATTTAAAAATGCATTGAGAAACAACAAATTTGCTATTGCTAGTCATTCATTCCCTTGTTAAAATTTTTTTAAAAAATTTATTTATTTATTTGAGAGAGAAAGAGAGCAGGGAAGGAGGGGAAGAGGGAGATGGAGAAAGAGAATCTCAAGCAGGTCCATGCCCAGTCTGGAGCCCAATGTGGGGCTTAAGCTCAAGACCCTGAGATCATGAGCCGAGGCAAAATCAAGATTCAGACATTTAACCAACTGAGCCACGCAGACACCCCTATCTTTTTGTTTTTCATTGTTAATTAATATTAGTTTTTTTATGTGAAAATCAATATATATGTTTTTATATTTGTTCTTAGAAAAAGATTAAGAAACTTAAAATTATGTACTTTTGTTATTATGAATGTTGAGATTATAAAATCTCTTACCTATTTCCTGTTTGTTTAAAGAGTTATCAAATTTCCTCACATGGGTTTCCTTTTTAGAACAAAAGGAAAAACAAAAGAACAAAAAGAAGTTAGACAAAGGGAAAGAGATGGAATGAGAGAAAAGAAGGAAGGAAGGAAGGAAGGGAGGAAGGGAGGAAGGGAGAAAGGGAGGAAGGGAGGAAGGAAGGGAGGTAGGGAGGGAGGGAGGAAGGGAGGAAGGGAGGGAGGAAGGAAGGAAGGAAGGAAGGAAAGAAGGAAGGAAGGAAGGAAGGAAGAAGGAAAGAAAGAGAGGAGAAAAGAGAAGGAGGAAGAAAGGAAGATTGTTCTTACTGAACTGAAAAATTCCTCTTTCAAAATTAGGTTCACTAGTTGTCTTGAATAACACGGAAAAGTTAAGTCTATAATAAATATAATGATTCTACAACTATCTACTATGAAAATCTTTATAGTTCTCCTTAGATTTTGCTTTTTCAAGTTAATAATGATCTTTTCCTTTCCTATCTATCTCTCCATTTATTTCAAAAAAGTTATCTGAAGTGATAGAGAAATGTCCAGTTTCAGCAAATCAGCTATTTTTCTGCTGTGCTATTTTTCAAAAAAGAAAATAAGCTCAAGTATATTTTTAAGAAATATTTGGGTTAATTTATACAAATCCAAATCAATTATCTAAATCTTTTTTTAAAGATTTTATTTATTTGACAGAGAGCAGGAGAGAACAAGCAGGGGGAGCAGCAGAGGGAGAGGAAAAAGCAGGTTCCCTGCTCAGCCTGATGCGGAGCTCGAGCCCAAGACCCCAGGATCATGACTTGAGTCGAAGGCAGTCGCTTAACCAACTGAGCCACCCAGGTGCCCCATCAATTATCTAAATCTTGTAGATATATATATTATATTTATCTAAACCTACTCTTCCTATGAAATTTAATTTCATCTACAATTGTTCTCAGTGGAATATTTTAGGAATAGGCAAGTGATAGAAATAATTATTTATATAATATGCATTATTATAAATTATATATGAAAGGCAAATGCATATAAAAGAATCATAATAAAATAACTTGAGATTCCATGTTTTGTTCATTTCCACAAAGGAAAAACAAAGATATTATTGGTTCAGTTAAAAAACTGATGCGGGCGCCTGGGTGGCTCAGTCGTTAAGCATCTGCCTTCCCCTCGGGTCATGATCCTAGGGTCCTGGGATCGAGCCCCGCACTGGGCTCCCTGCTCAGCAGGAAGCCTGCTTCTCCCTCTCCCACTCCCCCTGCTTGTGTTCCCTCTCTCTCTGTCAAATAAATAAATAAAGTCTTTAAAAAAAAACCAAAAAACTGATGCATTTAGGGGTGCCTGAGTGGTTCAGTTGGTTGAGTTTCTGACTCTTGATCTCAGCTCAGGTCTTGATCTCAGGGTTGTGAGTTCAGGCCCCATGTTGGGCCCTCTATTGGGCATGGAGTCTACTTTAAAAAACAAAACAAAACAAAATTTATGCATTTACTTAAAGAAATTATGTGAGAAGTTTGAGTCAACTTTTGTTATAACTAAGACAGAAAATGATAAGCTTCATACATCCATGTGAAACTCAATCATGATTTCACTATTAACAAACATCCTAAGGCAGTAATGAAGTAAGAGGAGTTTGGTTAATTAAACATGTTAATAGTATTGACAATGGATAAGAAAGTGTGACACTATTTAATTAACATGTTGGTGATTCTCTACAGACCCTGACATATCCACTGATTGCTCTTACCAAAATACTTCATTGAGTATTAATGACATTACTTTCTAATCTATCAATCTACCTAGTGTAGAGTATTATATCAGTGACAACTAAATTTTAGAGATTGCATTTTCTAATATGGGCCATTTCATGAGTGTATGATTTTTTTGTACTTTTTTTTTTTTTTACTTAGTTCATATGACAGAATTGATTTGCAGTACTTTTCTTGTCACTAAATTAAATCTTCCCACCTGAGAAAGAATCAGCAAGAACAGCTACAGTTAATGAATAGCTAATGCTGTTTTCCATGCAATTATCTTGCCTGAAATAACAGGAATTACATACAGCAGTTGATAGGATAATGTATTGGATATTATACTCCCTTTAAAAGGGTTTTATCTTAAATCATACAAAATACATTTTGACAGGACCTTTACATTCCTAATTATCTTAAAAAGAACTTCCTTCTAAAGTTTGTGTTCCTGAAACTATTTCTGTCCGTTCATTTCTCCACATTGTTTTCCATTTGCTTCTCTTTTTATTTTTATTTTATCTGGGTAAAATAGAGAGCAGCACTGCTTAATTTCGTGAAAATTATTAGTTTAAGGAGAATGTGGTCAGCTATAAAAGGTATGCCAACACAAATATCCTATGATTTGTCAAATCCCTTGCCATTAATAATCATTTGCATACATGGACAAGAAAAAATAGTTACCTGATGATAATTATAACAAAACAATCATAAAGGTGGTTTGTATTTATTAGGTTCTTACTAGGGAGGAGACAGTGTTTTAAGTCCTCCACATGTGTGAACTTATTAAAATGAGTAGCTGGCAGTGAATCAGATTTGAGAAAATTTGAACCCGTTTGGCCCTTGTCTGTTCTATTATTTGAGGTCAGTGGGCCAGAAATTACTAATCTGACATAAATTTTTACATTTGAGTAACAGTCTGGGTCAGTTGTCTGATATAATTCAACAATCCATTTAAAGTTAAGGAGAACCATATTGTTTCTCCCAGTTCCAACATTTGTTTTTTTCTATTAATGCTTATGTCAGTGTGACTTGGGGGATGACTCTGAAAACAGAAATACTGTGGTCATCAATGATTTTAGAAAAAAGAGTTGAAAGAGTTAGCTATCTTTTGCTGTCTGTGGATTTTATTCATTCCTAATATTTACAAAGTAATACACATGCAAAACAAGCTTAGGATGCAGAGATGTGTTCTGAACCATGTGGAGCGGGTTTGCTTACATAGCAAGAACTCTCATCTCTTGCTTCCAGCAGTTGAGATTTTATTAATTCCTCAGGCTAATTCAAATATTGATGTTTTTCAGAACCATTCTTTTTGCAGTCAGGGGACAACAGAAGGAAGAAAAGAGAGCACATCAGCAAATCATATACACCCAAAAGAAATATTTGTATCTCAAGCAATAGCTCTGAGCTCCAAAGAGAAAAATTCAGGGGCAAGCATGAAATAATGATTTTTTAAAATCCCAAGGGTTATGTTCTCTTTCTATTCCAGAAGAAAAAAACTATTAATTATAACAAAGATTATAACACAGAGTTAATCAAACTTTCTTTTTATAATGGTACTTATATTTATTAAATTCTAAATGTGTGTTTTTATTATTTTTTAATTTGATTTATCTAATTCCATATGGTTTATTATCACTATAGCCTCCCCTTTTCAACAAATCTGTGAATGCAATTGCCTTCACGATTAATAGTTATTCTTCTCAAGAAGAAAGATAATTTGGGAAATGTTGCAGAATGGAATGGTCTTGCTAATTTTAGTCCAGAATGTTCTTTGAGGTGAAACCCTCCTGGGGAGCCCTCCCGATCCCAGTTATATCTATTTCTTTCCCCATGGTGGAAGATATATATTTTTTTCTGCTTGAGATTTTCATAAAATGGGAAGTCTGCAATGCTGAAGACTTCTGAAGATCACAGTTTAAAAAAAAAATGCATCACAATTTATGCATTCATCGGTTGTGGATACATACATACATATCTGTATATACAGTTAACCAGTGTAGCTCTCTCTGCTAAGGCAGATATTACCGTGGAGCAGTAGACTTCTTTGGTATTTGAGCAGCCTGGCCGCTTCTATTATTCATTTATAAGTGATTTTAGCTAATATGATTAGGGTAAATTATTCAAAGACTCCAGTGAAATTCATCATAAACTCAACAAATCATATTTTCAATTTTTAATTTTTGGGTAAAATAACCATTAGAACATATGTGAGTCTGTTAGTCTGTTACTTGACAGTAGATGCTCACAAAATTAAACACAAAATTATAAAAATTATATACATCATATACACACACACACACATATATATTCTTGATGATGTTGAACTTATTGCTCTTGATTTTAAATGCATTTAGCAGGTGTGCAGTAAGGATAAAGAAATTTATTTCTACTTCCTCTTGCCTTAAGATCCTTTGCTTTCAGATTCTTTTCCTATCCAAAGTACTCAGTGGCATTTGTACGACACATTCACTCCTATGAAAGAAAAAAACATCCAGTGAAATTGTTCCAATTAAGACACTGGTAACAATGAATTTGATGTGCAGAAGAATTTGTCTTCTAAAAAGAGGTTTCTTATGGAAGTTTTAATCCTAAAAAGATCCCATAATGGAAGTATGCCAGATCCTGTGTCATCTTTTCACTAGAGGTATTTTAGAGGATGGCCTGACCTTCAGTTGTAATAAGAGACTGTTATTATTAAAGTCAATGTTTGCATTGTAAGTTGGAGCTTTGTTTGCATGAAAGCAAGTGATTCCAGGAAGAAATAATTTTATGTGTGTAGGCAATTAAGTCTTAATAAGAAAAGAGAATCCTCTTAGTTATGTAACCACTTAAGTCAATCTGGCCCCAAAAGAATTTTCAGTTTTATTCCCTTGGGTGCAGTGTGGACTAGGGAATAAAGCAAGATACTTAAATGTTAAATGGGCCTCAGGCTCTGTCATCTAATGACATTTAACTCAGGACAACTCATGTAGTGTTTCTGAGATTTTGTTTCCTTACTTTTCTGCAAATTACCAAATCTAATAACCACCCTTTTCTCACACAACTTGGCTTCTCCCCACACTTTGCTTTGTTGAATGGTCCCTCTTTCTTGAAACTGTATTTTTCTTCCCTTGTTTGTTGTCTCTTCTCTTTCCATTTTCATCTTCAATCTCTATAGTTTTTTTTCTCATTTCCTTCAATTTTGGTGTTCCTGACATTTCTTGTTCAGTTTTCTTCTCTTTTCCATCTAACAGCTATCACTAGACCAGAAATGCTTGATTACTTCTTGTGTCATGTGCCTGTATGGCAGTCTTGTGAAACCTATGAACCCTTTGTGAGAATGATTTTTTAATGCATGAAATAAAATACAAAGGGTAATAAAGCAAATAGCTCAAATAAATTCCAAAAAATTTTAAAAATACTTTATTAAGATAAATTAAAAGATTTAGAGATAGGTCTAATCAGTATCATAATTTTAAAATAAGAATAATCAGTAATGCAGAATAATACAGCAACTACAATGTGATATGAAAATGTGACTTATGTTGGGGATAAAGCAGACACTGTTAATACTACTGTGACCTATTGCCTATATTAATAAATTGCAGGAAATGACATTTTTTAAGAGGTTAGTGAAAATAATGATGATTATTTTTTTCTCTTCAAGTTCACAACCCCAAAACTTCTGTATATGGACCCTTTAGCTTAAGATGACCTGCTGGATCCCTTCTTCCCCTCATCCTCTATTTACTCACAGTTCTTATCATAATGCTTTTTAATAAATGATTTATTGTCTTTCTTACTGATATGACTGGAAACTTTTTGAGGGTATCAAACTTTTTGTTTCTTTGACAACTTTGCTAGAGTGTAATCAAATATCTTTGAACAAGTTGAAAAAATTCAATTTTATTCCCTCTCTTCTCTCTCCTGAAATCTAGATCTCCTTAGGCAATGGCTAATAAGATCCATCCATTCCTAGTGTAAGCATGAGGTGTGATGCAGCACAAAAGCTATGACAAAGTCCTAAAGAACCTGCTGGTTGTAATACATTGTTACTAAGACTGTTGATTGGGATTATCTCCCATGTCTACCTTCAACTAAATAAATAAGCCTATTTATGTGTATAGTAAAGCAAATAAGGAAAAGTTAAAATATTCTCACTCAAAGAGAAAGATAAAAGCAAATGAAGCTATTTCTATTTAGCCCTGCTTTATTACATAGGAAATACAACACAAAAGAGACAAAATGGTGGGAAATTCTAGCCAAGCCAAGGCAAATTTAAGCCCAAGTCCCTCCAACTTAAGGGAGAAAAACAGTAAAATGACACAGCTCTGACATTTCTGACAGACATCCCCCTTAACAAAAGCAAGTTATCAAATGCTTAGGTGTGAGATGCCTCAATTTGTTGCCATATGCACAAAGAGCTGTAAGCCCTTGTTGTGAAGTCTCTGAAAGCATAATTCTATCACAGAAATCATGCACTTTGTGATATTCAAAACAAAGTCCACCTGAAAAATCTTCAAGATCAGTTACCAAAAACTTAAATGACCACTCAGTAGTTGTGAAGGCATTAAACATCAAGTAAGGCTTAAGACTGTAGGCTCAAGATTGCAGCTCACATCTGGAATGAAATTTCTCACCCCATTTCTTTTTCTTAAAATTTACAGTGTTGATTATGAGCAATGTGTATGATTCAGAAAAATCAGCCAACTTGGAATTGAAACTTGCACTGCTGGATTCGTTTACAAATAAAATAAAACCAAGGAGAAAAATGGAGACGTGATTATAAAAGATACTAGAATGTGGGAAAGAGATTAAACATTATTAAAATATCATTTCTAGGAATTAGAAACTGTTTTATAATTAATAACCTAACAGCTGCACAAAATGGTAAAACAGAAATTAAAAATTTCATTAATGAACAGGAATAATGAGGTAACATAAGAAGATTGGGCTTGGATTTTTCTACCACTGAAGATTAATAATAAATACGTAAGGTCTATATTCACAATTAAGACACACATTTGATTGTAGAGATAGGTAATTTATAAGTTGTGCAAACACAGTCACCCTGGACTACAATCATGACATGAGCTGGTTGCAATTTTCATTTCACCATCCCTGGAGTCAGACTATTTCCACTACTGTCTATTTCACTATATGTACTGGAGAAAAGAAAATGTGTCCTTCCTAGAGAAAAAAAAATGCAATATAAAAAAATTAAAAAATAATAATCCTAGACAATATTAATCTTTAGCACCATATTGTCAAGTTGGTTGTTAAGAAAGATTAACATCTAAGAGATAGTCTAGTCCTTTGGGAAAGAACTGACAATAAGAAAGAAAGCCTTGGGCGCCTGGGTGGCTCAGATGGTTGAGCGTCTGCCTTCGGCTCAGGTCATGATCTCAGGGTCCTGGGATCGAGTCCCGCATCGGGCTCCCTGCTCCTTGGGAGCCTGCTTCTCCCTCTGCCTCTCTCTCTCTCTCTCTCTGTCTGTCTCTCATGAATTTCTGCCTCTCTCTCTCTCTCTCTGTCTCTCATGAATAAATAAATAAAATCTTGAAAAAAAAAAGAAAGAAAGCCTTGCAGAATGATTTTTTAAAAACAATATTATATGGGTATAGTGATTTATAATGGTTTTATTTTTTTCAAGACTTTAAAAATTGTTTTGTTGGGTTTATATTCTGGATATTAAATATGTGAAATAATATTTTTTAATTTTATTTACATAGCAACAATGTAGAAATTCCTTTTAAGAAATTGTATGTGGTATGTCAGGATTCATTTTAAAAATAAATGTGTCAATTTTATAATATTAAAAAATATAAATTATAGGGCGCCTGGGTGGCTCGGATGGTTGGGCATCTGCCTTCGGCTCAGGTCATGATCCCAGAGTCCTGGGATCGAGTCCCGCATCGGGCTCCCTGCTCCTTGGGAGCCTGTTTCTCCCTCTGCTTCTCTCTCTCTCTCTCCCTCTGTCTCTCATGAATAAATAAATAAATAAAATCTTTAAAAATATATATATATAAATTATAATATACAGTCAGTTTTGTTCCCAAATGTTCAATTACAAATTATCAGTGCCTCTTGACAGGGCTTCCCTAGATGGGTTAACTGTTTCAGGTAGGAACCTCAGCAGGCTCTCTGAGCAAAGAAGGAGCTGGTATTCATTTGAAAGCCAAGGATATACCAGCCACTTTTCATGATGGATCCCATTGTGTCTCACAATCACTGTAAATTAAATTTTTTTATTCATTATTATGTATGTAAAAATTAAATTTAAGATAAATTAAATGATTTAACCAAAAATTTTAATCCAAATCTGTTTGAGTCCAGAATGTACCTTGCATTCTAGTCTATTACATGATGTATTTGGTCCTTATGTCTGAGACATTAATACTTGTCATTTCAACAATATCACTATTTATTGTTGCTTATTTTTTAATTAATTAATTTATTTATTTGACAGAAAGAGAGAGAGAGCACAAGCAGAGGGAGTGGCAGGCAGATGGAGAGGGAGAAGCAGGTTCCCCGCTGAACAGAGAGCCAGATGCAGGGCTCGAACCCAGGACCCTGGGATCATGACCTGAGCTGAAGGCAGACACTTAATTGAGCCACCCAGGCACCCCTTTATTGTTGCTTATTAAGTTTTAATATTTTTGGTAAGCGCTGCCAGAGGGCAGAATAAAATCTTGAACCAACCATAAACAAGACAAAAATTTTTTTCTATAAGTATAAGCAGAAGTGACTGTCAGCAAAATGGAAAAACTTCTATAGTAGAAAATAATTGACAGTGTTGTTTATTTATTTTTAAGAATAATTACAATAGTAACTGACATTTATTAAGCCGATCAGTTTTTATGTGTTAGTGGCTGTCCTAAGGTATACATATATGGTGTATATGTACATGTGTGCATTTGTGTGTGGACATATACTTACATTTTTAAATTAGTCATTTTCACAATCCAATGAGTTATCTATTATTATGCTCATTTAATAGGTCAGGAATCGAAGCACAGAAAGATTAAATGACTTACCCAAGACTATACACCTAGTATCTGATTCAGGAGGCTATGAACCTAAGCAATCTCACTCCAAAATCTGTGATTTTTTTTAAGATTTTATTTATTTATTTGAGAGAGACAATGAATATGAGTGAGGGTTTCGGGGTGGGGAAAGGCAGAGGGAGAAGCAGGCTTCCTGCTAAGCAAGAGCCCCCACACGGGGCTGGATCCCAGGATTTTGAGATCATGACCTGAGCCAAAGGCAGACACTTAACTGACTGAACCAACCAGGCACCCCCCAAATCTATGATTTTAAACACTAAGTAGGATGTCTTAATATTTTGTTGTCTGCAAGTATAGAAGTTTGTCATTTCCTGTTAACAAAATTACTTACTTTTAGGTACATGCAATCTTAGAGTGTAATAGACGAATACCATGGCCACAATAAAATCACATGCACACACACAAGAAAACTTCCATTTCTATCTTCCAGGGAAATAACTACAAAAATGTTCAAGAATCACATCAGAACTTCACTTGGAAAGTGGCCCAGGACAATAAAAAAGTTTTGGGAACTGTGTGGTTCACAAATCAAATAGCAGTGTGAAAATGAGTACGTTGTTTTACTTTTCAGGTTCTCACTTTTTTACTGTAAAATGTGTAATAATATCTATCTTATGGTATTTTGTGAAAGAGAAATAATACATGTAAAAGAATTGCCATTTGGTAGACAAACAATGATGAATACATGCATCGATAAAAGTAACCAGCAGAATTCATTTTTGTTTCCCTTGAAAGTGGAAATACTGTCACACTGGAAATAGGGATTTTAGTTTCCAGCATTGGCTTTTTAACAACAGAGTAGAATATCTACTGTGGACTTTTCCCTGAGGAGAGCCTATAAAATACTGGGAAAGTTATAGGCTCTCTTATAATGGAGAAAGTGAACAAAGAGCCTCAAAAAGCCCTAAATAGAAAATATACCTTCATGTTTTCAGCACATTTTGAATTATAGTAGACCCCAAGGAAAAGAGCATGAATCTATTGAAAGCACGAAGTTAAGACTTTATGACCACTCTGGGTAAAGCTCTATTTGCCCTATATACAATGTAAATATAATCCCACCATTTATTCCATATATTTTAGTTGCTAAAACACAATTGGGATCTCTGGCTCTAAGAGAAATGGGTTTTTGGTAGTAAGAATCTGTATTATCAACTTAAAATAAAATAGCAATTTATCCACGAACCACACATCAGGGAGAAAACTACTGTTCTAAATTATGTAACAGGAGTAAAAAAGTGGTTCTAAGAAGCTTCTAAGTCATCATTCAGAATGAAAGTTTTAAATTTACTTAAATTATCTATAGCTTGTATAGACTTGTAGGATAACAAAATATTTTTAAAGTGCTGATCATGCCCAAAAGTTGTATATATATCCTCAGAAGCATTTGAGTTGGGATATAGAAGAACAATGTGGAGCACTGCTTGCCTCTAAATCTGCCATATTTGTTGTAGAAAAGGAACAGCCATATGGCCTTTATATCAAAATACTGGTCCTTGAAGACCACCATTTGCATTTGCAACTCCTTTTTTAATTTAAAATAAGCAGAGATGGTCTGTGCTTATGTTAATTATCCACAGCTTCCTGAATTAATTTCCTCAGATTCTGATTTTTATAAAAAGAAATAGCATACATTTTTTTATTCTGTTTTTAAAAGAAAGAAGTTGTAGGGCAAGAAAAGAATACACAAAGTTCTAGGGGTGTGACTTTTAGAAAAGCAAATTGATTAACAGAAGAGGTATATAGAGTAAACTGTCATTGGCAAAACTGAGATTCTTGGCATTTAGAAATGCTTTTTACTTTTCATCTATTGCATTGGCAAATTCCAAAATTTTCAACATAGGCTGCTGTTGAGGCTGTGGGGAAAAGACTTGCTGGCAAAAATGCAAAATGGCTCAATCCCTAGTGTAGGAGGTTGGTAATATCTAGAAAAACTACATATACTTTTCCCCTTTGATCCAGCAACCCACTTCTAGGAAACTACCATCAAAATGCAGAAGGACAAATGCACAAGACTATTTGCTGACATACTGATTGTCATAGTGAAAGACTGGACATCACCCAAATATGATAAATATGAAACTGGTGGTTACATTGTGGCAACAATACATAATAGAGTGCTGTATAGCTAAAAAATGGAGTAAGGATATCTCTTGTATAATATTTAAGAATGACCTCCAGGATATATTGGTAAGTTAATAAAAAGCAAAGCTGAGAAAAACAATCATTTATAATTCAGAATTCATCATTCTCAGTTATGTATTTATAAAATTATATAATGTTTTCATAGAATTTTATGAAGTTTTTAATATTTGGGCTGTATCCCTATCATGGCACTGAGAATATTATTTCATAAAGATTTTCCCAGTTTTATTACACAATGCGAATTTAAACTTGAAAAAATAAACTTACGAGATTTATTTTGCATGACTTATACTAAATTCCAAGTACATTTTGCTGGATGTAATAGTCATCTTAAAACTGCATTAAATAGTATTAAATCCAAAGTTCATTGTTTATGTATAAACTTTTTTTTCATTTTACACTTAAATTTTACTTTCCACTGCTATTCACTTAGATTCTATGCTTTATTTCTACCCCATGTGATTATTTCTGATTTTGTAAGGGAATGCCATATACACTGGCAAATTTCATTACATGGACAGCCTTTATGGGAAATTCATTTCACTAGTCTTTTATAATTTTTCAGTTGTTTACAGTGAACCATCGCCTAGTTTGTCCAACCATGTAAATGCTTGTTATTTCTTATTGATTATATGAAGCAGTGTTTTATTGTTTTGGCAAACAACATAGAGAGCCTATAAACCATAATAGACCATGGATTTTTTTCTAAGTTAAGCTCTGTTAACAAATGGAGAATGTATGTATAATTTACGTATATTTTTGGAAATAGTATAGTAATTTTAATAAATTTGACTTTCTTTAATAATCATATAACAGATGCACTAAAATAAACATGCAGCTAACAAATATTTCAAGTTCAGGATTTTTTCAAAGTGTTCTTGGTGTCAGTTTGATTCAGGGGGAAGATAAACAGCAGTTTGTGGAGAGATTTTGAATTAGCAATAATTGCGCCTCGGATAAACCTCATTGGCTATGATACTGCCATTGTGCAAAGCTTGTGGAGAGATTTTGAAAAAAAAATGACATTTTCTTATCTCTGATCAAGCATTCTTCACTGGCTTGCTTCTGGAGTTGTCCACTATCAAGAATAATTCTAAGGAGAATGACATTTACCATGTAAACTTGACCAGGGTAGACCACAAAAGGATGGTCTTCAGGCATACAAAATCCTTATTGTTTATTATGTTGATTAACTGTATTAGATGAGGCAAGCAACTATTCCTTACATATTGTCAAAATCAACAATTAATATTTAATTATCCAAATTATTTTTTCAAATGAATGGTTAAATTCTCTTAAGTTAGCAAATCACTCCAGTTGACTTGTAATTTCCACTTTCCCACTGTACTTTATCTTACATTAACCAGAACTGAATTTTTGATTGCTAGGAAGAAATTTATCTAAGCAACCATAATCACAGCGACACCAATATCCGAAATATTATTTTAAAAGTGTGAGTTGTTCTTTGTTTGAAAAGATGTGCTCCAGCTTTACAGAAGCAAACCACTCAAATATAAATTTCAACTTTGGATGACTCACATAATTAACTCCTAGGGAAAGGAAATGAGTATTATACAGCATGAGACACAAAAATATTTTCTTTCCATTGGGCATTAGTTGTTGTAACCTTTTTGAGTGAACAGTTCCTCTCCCACACTAACACTTGCACATGAAATCTAATTTGCTTTTGCTGACCCAATGGGAGATTTTATTAATTCTAAACTAAGTAACCAAGTCCACTGGTAGCTAGTAATGTACATTTGAAAGAGGTGTGGCTTAGAGAGTACTAAATTCCAGATTTTACCATGAACAACTTTTGTTCTAATCACTGGAACTACCTAGTAGCATGCCTACCAATGTGGTCAACTTGTCAGGAGATGAGGATTATAATTAAATAATACATTACTTCTTCCTGACATATCTCATCAACTCAACAGGATGTTCAGTGTGAGGGTCTTCTGTTAATTCCTTTTTCACTGCAATATAGTTATGTGGGAAATATTACTATAAATCTTTTTGTACCTGAAATATTAATTTTGCCATCCAGAGAATTTTCTCTGGAAAAATAAAAAGTTTAATAAATGCATATCATACTTCTTTTTCACTTCCAGAGATCATTGAGAAGAGCTGGTCTTCCCAAGAATTTGACCCGTCCAACAGTAGAAAAGCATACATTAATTTCAAAGCTTTTGCAAATCTTTGCAAAATAAAATGTGTCCCATCAGAAATTCTGTAGTCTAATGAGACATTTTAATTGGGCTGCATTTCTCACATGTGAGTGACATTTCATATTGTTGGGAAACAGGAAAAAAAAGATAAAAATAACATTTTCTTAAGGTTAAGGAAACCTGGGAATTTGATAAAGAAAAATTTTCTTTAATTCTTTAATGTGAAATCAGACTACTCTATGCTGATTCATATTAATATTTTTCTTTAAAATTTTCATGTGTTTGTATGTGTGTGTGTGTGTGTGTGCGCACGTGCATGTGAACATATACGTTGGGTTTAAAAGTTACCACAGGAAGAGGACAAAGGCTGATCAGCTCTGCATGGTTTTATTGTTGCCTGGGTAGTCCTTACCTTAGAATTTGCTTATGTGAACTTCTTTATCCTTGGATTTTTGGTAGCCAGAAAGAATAAATCATAAAGTGAGAACGATTCTTGTGGGAGTGAATAAACTTTTAAGAGAAGTTCAGAAATATGCCCTGGAATGAGTGAAGAATGAGACTCTTGGAAATTAGGGGAAAAAAGAACAAATCACAAATCTAAGGAGTAGGACTAGAGATCATCCTGAAGCGGGTTTGTCTTCAGTGTACGAGTGGTTTTCCCTTGGACTACTGGAACAGTACATTTACCCCTGGCTTCCAAATTATATCTTTCTATTTCAAAAGTCCCTCTAGTTATCTTTACAATCTTTGTGTTGATAGAATTTTGTATAGCTAACCAAGAGAGTTGGAAAACAAGGTTTGGATGACCTTGTACCACTCTTCCCCAGAAACAAGTGCCCATGGGATGAACATCATGTCAGGTGTACATAAGTCCCAAAACTACAGACAGAGATCAATAAAAAAAATAGTGTCCAAGGCAGAGCTGAGAGAAAAGAAAAGAAGGATATGGTAGAAATAATTACAATACCAGCAACTCTAGTACACTTGAGGCAACTAGTCCATTAAGAGGAATTACTTGTATAAGAAAAATATCACTTGTAGGGGAAGACAGCTATTGTTTTTTTGCACACTGATTGCATACTTGGTGTTGAAACAACTGTGTTTTAGTTTTCTCTCATTAGAAGTCTGATTACAGGATTTATCCACCATAGATACAGTCTCTGTATGAAGAAAGGATGCTGATAGCTCTAATCAATGCAGATTTTTTTCTTTTTTATTACCTTAATTAAAAAGAAAATTATTGTTAAAAAAATGCTAACCATCATCTGAGCTTTCAGTGAGTCATAAACTTTTTGCCAGTAGAGGCTCTTGCTTTGATGTTGATAGCTGCTGATCAATAGGGTAGTGGTCACTGAGAGTTGGGGTAGCTGGGACATTTTACTAAAACAATATGAATGAAGTTTGCCACTGTTGTTTCCTTCTTTCATGAATGATTTCCATGTAGGATGTGATGCTGTTTGATAACAATGCTGACTTTTCCCCTAGACTCTCTCCACTTCCATTATGGTAGTAACCATGAAGCTGCAACCAAAGGTTAATCTCTTCAAGTGCTCATAGTGAATGGAGACTGAGCTGCTTTATTTGTGAAATTAAATTGCCTTCTTTTTTTAAACTCCTTTGCTTATTTTTGTTGTTATCAGATAATGTTTTAGCAAAATGTTGCAATATTGAAATGTCAATATTCATTTATGAAATTCACTGCAATGCTTTAAATGGACCCAAGCAGCATAAAATGATTTGTATGCAAAACACTTAGTGTCTAATCAGAGTCATAAATTTGAGTGAACATTTAATCAATTAGGTTTATGTGATTCACTAGCAGTTTATAAGATTCTGTGATCATACAAAATGCAGAATAAATAATAATACATATATTAAGAATTTTCCAAATTAAACTCACTGAATGAGTTTGTTGCACAAATAATGAACATGCAATTAAAGTAGTGGGACATATTCTACTCCTAAAGGCAATTTAAAAACTGATAAATCATAAGTTGTTTAAAAAATAATAATAAACATTTTTTTTCTAAAAATCTTGCTTTATTATTATTTTACTTTTGTCTGGTAGATACACAGAAGGTACCACTTATATGAAATTTCTTAAATAATATACTCTAAATATGATAGCTTCAAATACAAGAACTATAACTATGCTATGAAATATTCATGTGATTTTACTCATTTTGTGTATGAATTAAATGAAATGTAATATTCCTGATGTGCAAGGGAAATAATTAGAAATCAGCACTCTCAGTTTTCCTTTATAAATAAATAATGATAAACATTTTATTTGATAGGCACTAACAGCAGGATACCAGAGCAGGAACCATTACTTTATCATTCAACATACTCTAATCTTGTGACAAACTTTGGAAGCATGGCTATGTAGATTTTATTAGAATTACTACTGTTTTCAAGCTAAGACACTAAAAAAAGAGCATTTTCAGTGCTTTATACCCTCATCCAACTTCTCTTAGAGTTCTGAGACTCAGACAGGGTTTTATTAGAGGAAGTGGAGGTGAAAATGAGTCCAAGATGTTTCCAAGTCATAGGGAAATTCGTGTAGAGAATTGTGGAGAGGGTACGAAGAGGAGAAAAGGGAGACCCATAAACGTTCTAGTTTTTCTGCTAAGTTTCTTTGTGGCCTTAGAAAGTTCAGCCTCTTGGGCTCAATCTTCTCATCTGTAAAATGATGTGGTACTACTAGTCATTAACAGGATAACTTCAGAGTTGGCTTTTGAATATTGCTACTTTATTTTGTTAAAGATTTTATTTATTTATTTTAGAGAGGGGCAAGGGCAGCGGGACAGGGAGAGACTCTCAAGCAGACGCCCCACCAAGCCAGAGCCCCGACACAGGGCTCGATCTCACAACCCTGAGTACATGACCCGAGCTGAAATCAAGAGTCAGACACTTAACTGACTGAGCCTCCCAAGTGACCCTGAATATTGCTACTTTAATATTCAATATGCAAAAAGCTAAGGAACATAATCAATACAACTTTGTTATATAATCAATTCAGGCACAATAAGAAGAGTCTTAGAAGGAAAATCTGAGATGTGAGGAATGTAATGAATAAAGAATCATCTGGAGGAAAAAGTAAGCTTGTAAAATATATAAAGGACTTAGTTGATGTAAGATAATAAAAATACCTTTACAAATAATGATAATGACAATATCTATAATAATATCAAAAGTTAATTTTGAATTAAAAAAGTCAAAAATACTAGAAAATAATATCAGAACAAGGATGATGAGAGTAAAAGTGTAATAAGATCCTTTATTATTAAGGAGGGGAGTTTAATATTCATTAAATGGAGTTTGTTAAGTTAAGAATGGATGATAAATAGTTTTATTTTATTTTTTTTAAATTTTATTTATTTGACAGAGAGAGAGGAGAGAGGGAACACAAGCAGGGGGAGTGGGAGAGGGAGAAGCAGGCTTCCCGCTGAGCAGGGAGCCTGATGTGGGACTCCATCCTAGGACCCTGGGATTATGGCCTGAGCCGAAGGCAGACACTTAATGACTGAGCCACCCAGGAACCCCGGATGATAAATAGTTTTAAAGAAACTGGTCAGCTGTGTGGAAAAATAAAAATGTGTACCTAATTTTTGTCATGTACTGTTTATCCATAGGGAGGAAATAAAATTAAATCCTAAGTCTTCACATTAAAGATTGAAATGTGAAGGTAAAATGTATTAGCTTCTATTGCTACATTACAAGTCAACACAGTCTTGGCTTAAAACAGTATCCATTTGTGATCTCACAGTTCTATAGGTCAGGAGTCTGGGTAGGCTCAGATAGGGTCTTTGCTTAGGTTCTCTCAAGGTCACAATCAAGTTGTCCAGACTGGGCTCTTGTCTGGAGGCCCAGGGAAGAACTCTCTTTCAGTCTCACTCAATTGATTGGCTGAATTCAGTTATTTGTGGTTGTAGGACTGAGGTCTCCTTTCCCTTGCAGGCTGTTAGCAGGGCCCACTCTCTACTTCTAGATCCTCCATGGTTAAACTACACTGGTACATCAAACACTTCTTGTACTTTGAAACTCTGACTCCTGCTGCTTCTGCTACCTGGAGGAAATTTTTCTGCTTTTAACAGGCTCCTGGTAAGCGCACCAGAAGATTTATGAATCTTAAGATCAACTAACTGGGACTTAAATTATTTCTGCAGAATCGCTTCACAGCAGTCCCTAGTTTAGTGTTTGATACCAATGGATCAGAACCTTGGATAATGACCATTTTTAGAATTATGTCTACTACTCAAAACTTTTAGTATATTTATTTATGTATTAAAGATTTTATTTATTTATTTGAGAGAGCGTGAAAGAGAGAGCACGAGTTGGGGGGAAGGGCAGAGAGAGGGAGAAGCAGACTCCCCACTGAGCAGGGAGCCTGATGTGGGGCTTGATCCCAGGACCCTGAGATCATGACCTGAGCTGAAGGCAGAGGCTCAACCAACTGAGCCACTCAGATGCCCCCACTTTTAACATTTTTAGAAAAAAATGTGAAAATATATTGAAAACCTAAAAGTGATGTAGGCTTTCTTAAAAAAAAAAAAAGACACAGGAGGCACTAAAAATAAATAAATTATTAGACAACGTTCAATACAAAGCCTCTTTCATCCAAATTCCTTAACATGGAGAAGTCATTTCCAATACTTACAACTGATAAAAGAATTGCATCCAAAATATAAAAAGAATTCTACAAATTAAGAAGAAAAAGTACAATAACTTGATACAACAAAAATGGCCAAAAGATGATCAGACATGTTACAAAACAAGCCATTCAAAAAGCTTATTAACATGTCAGAAGATACTCAAAGTTGGGGTACCTGGGTGACTCAGTTGGGTAAGTGGCTGACTCTTGATCTCAGCTCAGATCTTGATCTCTGGGGCATGGAGCCTATGTAAAAAAAAAAAAAAAAAAAAAAGATGCTCAAAGTCATTAATCATCAGGGAAACTGTAAACCCAGACTTCAGTAACATTCAATATTGTACCTATTAGACTAGAAAGGAATTAGCAGCCCACCAAAGTGGTATGTGGCTTATTTTAAACTGGAAACATCTTAAAAAGCAGCAGAAAAGAACATTATCTAAACTTAAGCAGAGCCTCCCTCCCAGAAAATACAGCTGTGCAACTGTCATTGCCCCCATTCTGAGGGGTTTTCCTGTTTGCAAAAAGACTGACTCTAAGCTCTGAGGAAGTGTGAATTCAGCCACCATAAATTCCCCTACGGGGAAACTTCCAGTTAGAAAGAAGACAGACTACCCATTCTCATTAGCATCAAGAAGCCCAAGAGAACTTTCCATGCTGGATCCCCCTACTCCTGGAGCCCACTTCCCCTGGAGCCCTGAGTTTGTTTCTGTTGTTGTTGAGTTAGTATATAAACTTTAAATGTGGCTACTTACTGAGTTACTCATTAGTGAGTGCAAATGTGTGCACTTGTAAATATGCTTTGCCTTTTCTCCTGCTAATTTGTTATCAGTTAATTCAGAGCCCTCTCCCCCATCAACTCAAAATTAAAATTGTAGGAAAAAAGTTCTTCTCCCAACAATTTGTCAAACGTTCTTCTCCCAACAATTTGTCAACAAAGAGAGAGCCCTCTCCCCCATCAACTCAAAATTAAAATTGTAGGAAAAAAGTTCTTCTCCCAACAATTTGTCAATGCCTATGATTATATAGGCATTGATATTTACCAACACCTATAGTTGGTAACAATTAAGAGAAAATCTTTATGCCTTGTATAAGTTAGTATATTTGGAGAACAAATTACCAGTTTGGAAAACAAATGACCATTATTTTATAAATCTGAACATGAACATATCCTGTAACCAAGCAGTTCCCCACCTGTATGTATTCTAGAAAATCTGCATAAATGCACAAGAAATGCAAAAAAAACAAGAGTCTTAGGTCATAGAAACTTGTTTATAACAAAAATCCAAAAACAATCCACTTAAAGCAGCAGAAATAAAAGGTGTATTATAGACACACACACACACATTGGGATATTTTATATACACACACATACACACACACATGGGGGGATATTATATGCAACAGTTCTAAAACTTTACTTTCAAAAAAAAAGTATACTCTAAAAATATAAGGACTCTGTGATGGCTAACATTACGCCAACTTGACTAACCCATGGGGTTCCCAGATAGTTGATCAAACATTATTCTATATGTTTCTGTTAATATTTAAACTGGTTCAGCTGAGTAAAGCAAATTGTCCTCCATATAGTGTGGGTGGGCCTCATTCAATCAGTTGAGAATCTGAATCAAAAAGACCAACCTCCTCAAGCAAGAGGGAATTTTAGCTGGCTGCCTTTGAACATTTTCTGCAACATTGGCTCTTTCTGCATGAGAGTTTTTAAAGATTTTTATTTTTTATTTATTTATTTGAGAGAGCAAGAATGAGAGAGAGAGAGAGCACATGAGAGGGGGGAGGGTCAGAGGGAGAAGCAGACTCCCCGCTCAGCAGCAGGGAGCCCGATGCGGGACTTGATCCTGGGACTCCAGGATCATGACCTGAGCTGAAGGCAGTCGCTTAACCAACTGAGCCACCCAGGTGCCCTCTGCATGAGAGCTTTTAAACTTTTAAACTGTAGCTTCAGTTCTCCCTGGATCTCTCATACCACTGGCCCATCATGCAGACTTTGGACTACCAGCCACCATAACTACATTAAGTCAATTCCTTATAATCAACCTTTCTCTCTCTCTCTTTCTCTATGTAGATATAAATATAGATATAGATCCTATTGATTTGCTTCTCTAAAGAACTCTAACTAATATAGGGTACAATTTTGGGGGGATTATATAGGCATTGATATTTACTATATTATTAATTAAAACAGAATGATTCTTAAAATATTTATTAATTAATTGAAAAGTAACAAGAAGTCCATGGTATATTAGCATCAGTGGCCAAATTTCATATTAAAAATAATATTTTGCCAAAACTATTACTGGTGAAAACTCACACCAAATGCTGGTAAGGCTGTGGAGCAAAAGCAGCTTTCATTTATTGTTGGTGAGAATACAAAATGTCACACCCAATTTGGAAGACACTTTGGTACTTCATTACAAAACTGAGCATACTATTACCATACGTTCCAGCAATTTTGCTCCTTGGTAACTACCCAAAGAACTTGCAAATGTCTGTCCACACAAAAACTTGTACCCATATGTTTGTGAGAGTATTATTTATAATTGCCAAAATTTAGAAGCAACCAAGATGTCTTTCAGTAGGTGAATGGATAAATAGACTGTGGAATATACAGAAAATGGAATATGATTCAGCACTAAAAAAAAAATGAACTATCAGGCCAAAGAGACATGGAAGAACCATAAATACATATTACTAGGTGACAGCAGTCAGTCTGAAAAGCTACATACTGTATGATTCCAATTTTGTGGCATTCTGTAAAAGGCAAAACTATGGAGACAGTGAAAAGATTAATGTATTCCAGGAGTAAGGGTGGGAGAGGGATGGATAGGCAGAGTGCGGACAATCTTTAGGGCAGTGAAAATACTCTGTACGATACAGTAATGGAGGAAATATGTCATTATACATTTGTCCAAACCCATAGAATGTACAATACCAAGAGTGAACACGAAGGTAAATGTAGGTTTATCAGTTGTAAGAAATGTGAGTGACGGATATTCTAGTGAATAATGTTAATAAAGGGGGAGGCTGTGCATGTGGGGACAGGGTATAGGATATAGGAAATCCCTGTACTTTCTCATCAATTTTGTTATGAACCTAAAACTTCACTGAAAACATAAAATCTTTAATTGGTGAGAGGAATGGCATTACTTTACATTTTTGCGAATTTTTTAATGCCTGCCTTAATAAAGAATAGCCTGCCTTCAAACTATTTTTGACATGTTGTTCTGGTGAAATAATGGAAATTTGTTTAACTATTATACTTTTTAACTAACATATAAATTAGCTGTGTTCTTTTTATTATCAATTGTAACATAATAAAAATGCTTTTAAAATATATGGACTAGTGCTTTTCTTGTATATTTCTAGCTCCCTTTCAAGTCAATGAAAAATTATTTTTACCTCTACACTCTAACATTTTTCTAAAAAATTCTTTTCATTTACTGTACTCAGGATTGTGTATTGCTATAGAGACCAAGTCTCTCACCATAATGACTTAATCATGAAAGAGCCCTGTTTGTCAGGATCCACAGACCTATCAAAAATATATCTTTCTTTCCTTACCATTATATAATATTAATTCTAAGTATTTGACAATAGTGCTCGAAAATCAGCAACAAATGTTCCTCTTGTCCCACACATCATTTCCCAATTTATCCTTCTCACTGCATCCTATAATTGAACGAATGACCTGGCACTCCAACCAGTTACCCAGAGAGCAAAATACTTCAAGACATTACCACTTAGATGACAAAATTGTACTTCAAGTTTAACACATTCTAAAGCAAACTCTGAATTCTTCTCAACATCAGCTCCCAAACTGCTCCTATAATACTATTCTCTACCTCAAGAAGTAGAGCTACCATTCACCCAGGTGCTTGGGGAATCAAAACAAAACAGAACTAACCTACAAACTAAAAGTTAAAATCACTATCTCTCACAAACAATCCATTGACAATGACTAAGGCTTTGCTTTCAAATTCTATCCCTTATGTAATCACTATCTTCCACTGTTAATCAGCTAACTGCTATAGTGCCATGATATTGACTCAAGGCAGCTACAATAGTCTACTACCTGCACCCCTGCTTCCACTCCTGCTCTGCTCTTCTCTATACAGAGATGAGAACGATCCTAATAAAATATATATTGGGTCATGTCGCTCTCCTGATCTAAGCCGGCTATTCTCTTTCTGTCTCTCTCAAAGTAAAACCGATTGCCTGAACGATGGCTTTTGTCTGCGCTGTCATTTCAAGTCTAACTTTTTCTCACTCCTGTTCTGTCACTTGCCATTTAAAAACTTCCAAACACACCCCCCCCCCCTTTTTGGGCCCAGACACTTACCAATCCTTCTGCCTGCAATGTTTGTTCAGGAGCCTTTCTCCCTTCTTTCGTTTCTTTCCTTAAATGCTTTTTTCTTCAATGGTAACGTCCTGACTACCTAATGGAGAATACCAAGCCACCCCATTCCATTTCCCATTACCTTGCCTTGCTATAGCATGTATATTTCTACTTCTTGTGATATATTTTATATGTATTCATACATTTAATTTTAAAAATCTCTTACCTGTGTCTATATATATGTGTGTTTTTATTTATTTATTTTTATTTCTTTTAAAGATTATTTTATTTTAGAGAGAGAGAGGAGCACATGGCGGGGAGGAGACAGAAGAAGAGGGATACAGAGAGAATCCCAAGCAGACTCCCTGCTGAGTATGGAGCCCTAGGTGGGGTTCCATCTCAGGACCGAGAGATCCTGAGCTGAAGTGAGATCAAGAGTCAAGAGTCCGACGCTTACCCGACCGAGCCATCCAGGCACCCGCTATACGTATGTTCTTTAAATTTAAGGTCTATGTCCCTCACTAGTTTGTTAGTATTTTATTTTGTCAATATGTTCATCTCTAATACCTAAAACAGAGCCTATTCATTTTATTTTTATTACTTTTTAAAGATTTACTTACTTATTTCAGAGAGACAAAGTCTGTGAGTGGGGGGTCGGGCAACGGGAAAGGGAAACAGACTCCCTTCTGAGCGTGAAGCCCTATGTGGGGCTCCATCTCCCCACCTGGAGATCGTGACCTGAGCCAAAAACCAAGAGTTGGTTGCTTAACTGACTAAGCTACTCAGGTGTTTCCGTGCCTATTCATTTTAAACACTCAGCATATTTTTGCAAGTTAATAATTAATTAATGACTTTATAAGTAAGACATTTCTCTGAATCAACATCAGTTCCTTCATCTTTGTTTTTCTGTAAATTTTACACCTTCTTGTTCTTCTACCGCTCTAAGGTAGATATAGATATACATATAGATAAAGAGTCTTAGCCCAGGCTGCTATAACAAGATATAGGCCTTTCTTGACTTACAATGGGGCCATGTCTTGATAAACTCACCATAAATTGCAAATATCATAAGTTAAAAATGTATTTAATACACCTAACCTATTCAACATTATAACTTAGCCTAGCCTCTTTAAAGATTCTCAGAACACTCTCCTTAGCCTGAAGTTGGCCTTACCATCTTATACAAAGCCTATTTTATAATAAAGTGTTGAATATCTCATGTAATTTATTGAGCACTGTACTGAAAATGAAAAACAAAATGGTTGTATCTTACAGAATGGTAGTAATTGTATCAGTTGCTGACCCTTGTGATCGCTTGGCCTACTGGGAGCTACAGGCCACTGCTACTGACCAGGGGGGACAAAAGAGAGGGTCGTACAGCTTATCAATTGCTAGCCCAGGAGAACAGCAGAATTCAAAATTTGATGTAAAGTTTCTAAGGAATGCTTATCCCTTATGTACCATCATGAAGTCAAAAAATCCTAAGTCGAACCATCATAAATTGAGGACCATCAGTATCATAAACTGTGTGGCTCAAACAACAAACATTGATTTCTCCTGGTTCTGGAAGCTAGTAATTTCAAGATCAAGGTGCCAGCAGAATGAGTGTGTGGTGAGATACTTCTTCCAGGTTTGCGTATGGCCACCCTCTTGTATCCTCATATGGATACAAGTTCAAGTGAGCTAACTTTCTAGTCTCTTCTTATAAGGGCACTAATCCTATCATGGGAGTGACATTCCCCTGACCTCATCTAAACCTATTACCTTCCAAAGACCCCACCTTCTAATATCATTACAGCAGGGCTTAGGGCTTCCACATATGAATTTTGGGAGAATGCATTTTCAGTTTGTAGTGAATATATATGTATATATATGGTATATATATTGTTGGTGAATATATTTATTGATCCTCTTTCCTTCCAACCTTCTATTTACCGTGGCTTCTACTATGCATACTTTTGGTTGCCTTACAGATCCTATCTTATGCCTTCTCTCTGTGTGCCTCTCAGTATCTGTACTACTTGGCAGCTCTGTGTCTCCTAACCCCACCATTTGGTCCATAGCTTAGACTAAGACAGTCATAGACCAGACAATAATGTGGTGAGATGCTGCTCTGACAACAGTTCTTATAAAATCATGCTCATGATCTACATTTCTAAGATTGAATATTAGGGGGAGAAAAAGCCCTGTATCAAAACTAACGGGAAAATTTTAAAATTATGATTTAGAATGCATTAAATAAACTGTGATTTATAATTATTATTCATAATTAGGCCATTTTGTGACTAGCAATCATGCTACTAAACTTTATCGTCCAATTATTCTAGATGAAAATCATACCTTTTGCTCTGTCTTGAAACCTCCAAACTTACCCATGCTCTTAATCTCAGCTGACTTTATGTTCTGATAATCTATTGCTCTATAACAAGCCACCATACAATGTAGGTCTTAAAACACCATATTCCATCTGACCACAACTTACTTACAACACCCCCACATGAAAAGTGCATAAAAAATCTCCCTGCTCCAAGGCATTAAAAAACAGAACAACAAAAAAAACCCTCTACCTATTATGTGCTTTTTTGATGTCCAGTATCTCATCATGAACCAAGCTCAAGTGAGAATAATGATTCTTGATTATAGTTTTTCAGATACACACACATACACACACACACATCACACACACTCCATATCCCATACCTTACAATCTGAAGACCCATTAACTACAGAGAAAAGTTACCTATCGAACCACTTTCCCAACTTACAGCAACATGGCATGCCTTTAGGCAGCCACTCCCATTCAGATGAGGAGAGGAGAGGGATAAAGAGACACCATAAATTCACAGGTTCATAGCAATTTTGAAGTCAAGCCAAAATTATGATGCCAGTTCCTTGATAAAGATCCAGCTATGTTCCTTGGAAATGATTCTCTGCAGCCTAGATGCCTCTTTCTGAATCATTCTTGCATTTGTATGAGAAATAGTCTGTGTTTGCCACTGGGGAGACTCCTCATTTTCCTCTTGCCAAAAGAAGTTTGGGACCTCACAGTCTTCTTTTCATTCTGTACCATTTCTGCCCTTTTAATGCAAATAAGCAATACATAAAAACTTCCTGGGTAAGCTATGTGCCAATTTATAATTAAATCCATAGACCAAAATCAAAACCACTTTGTATGCTAGGTTTTCTTTACCTGGGTCACTGATGAGGGTGACGTTGGAAATGTTCTCAAGAATCTTTGAGACTATTCTTAAATGGCACAGAAGTCCCCATCTTATATCGTTCTGAAATCTTACATTCCTTTGATATCTTTTTCCCCGAGGCCATTGATCTGTTGACTGTGGTTTGGACCGTTGCCATAATATATTTTCTTTAGTTTTTGTTTTTGAAGATTTATTTATTTATTTGAGAGAGAGAGAGAGCGCAAATTGGGGGGAGGGACAGAGGGAAAGAATCTCAAGCAGACTCCCGCTGATTGCAGAACCAGACGCAGGGCTACGGCTTGATCTCACAGCCCTGAGATCATGACCAGAGCCAAAACCAAGAGTCAGACACTTAACAGATTGAGCCACCTGGAAGACCCACCATGATATCATTTATTAATTTGATAATCACATGCTGCAAAGTATTGGGGATGCAAACTAATTTTATATTTAAATCCAACTAGTCTCTATTCTTTTACATTTTTTTCTGAATTCTTCTTAAAAATATACCAGTTTCTCCCTTAGATCATATTCCTTCTTTGTATTTTATTATATGCAGCTAAACAATTTGAAATTAGTTTGTGTAGAAATCTCCATAGTCAGATCCAATAATTCCCTAGGTAACATTTCTATATACCACAGCACAGGCAACAGTTTTACTAAGCTTCCTGCCATCCACAAATATTAGTCATCTTTTTTCCTTCCCTCAATAATATTTTTCTCACTTTCTTTAAGTTCTTCCAGTAACTGCCAACTGCCTTTCCCGAGTTGAGTGTTTTATTATTGCAGCATCCCATTCCTGGTACTAAAATCTGTTCCAATCATCAATTTTTGTGTAAAACACCACCACAAGATATAGTGGACTACAAAACCAACATTCCTTTATTTCATTTATGAATATGTGATTTGGGTATCAAAGTGGGAATGGGTGGTCTTTGTTCCACATGACATAAGCTGGGTGGTTCAGCTGAGGGTGAAATGATTCCAAGTTAGGTCATAATCTGTCAAGTTAGTCAACAGAATTTGGCAATAATTATGGATCCCAATAAGGCATATTCTATAGGGGGAAAAAATGGCAGGCAAGAATCATAGATCTTAGACAACTTCCAAAATTCTTCACCCTTAGTTTATATCCCTGGGATATTATACTGAAAATGGTATCTGCATCCCAACACTCCAACTCAGCTTCTTTATGACATAAGAAGTGAACAAAGAGGAGAGTGTTTATTCAAGTTTCCTGCCACATCTATGTACTCTGACCCAGAATTTTTCCTCTTCAAGACACTGGAGTAAGGATTTTCCTAAATGAGATTTTCTTAAACTGATTTCATAAAATGATAGGTGATAGGTTCTATTAAGTCTCATAAATTGTATGGAATAATGTACACATGCATTGAAATGTCTTTTTCAATGAGTTAATATGTAACAAATGTCCTCCTGCTATGTCCATATTTTTTTCTAGGGTCTTCTCTGCTATTTAACGTCAATATGCCTTCTCTTTTCTAGAGCCGGGCCCAATTTTCACCATAACACACCAGTTGAGTGGGCTTTCCTTTTTTCTACCTTTATCTAAATTTATATCTTCTGTTTAAGTTCCATTTACAATGAAATCTCAGTAATGCTCATCTCAGGTCATTGTATCTACAATTCTCGTATTCTCTTTGGAGTGTGATGTCATATTTTAGTGCTTCAATTATTGTTATTTACCTAGTGTGTGCATATATTTGACACAATAATGACATTGGTTAAAGGTCTGTTGAATTAATGAGTTGACAGATATTTTGTCTTCCAAACTAAATTATAAGCACTTGGTCAGAGAACTTTAAATGTTGCAAGGTTTTAAAAAAAAAAAAAATAGGAGTGCCTGGGTGGCTCAGACGGTTAAGCCTCCAACTCTTGATCCTCACTTCAGATTTTGATCTCAGGGTTGTGATTTCAAGCCCCGCATTGTGGGGGCCTACTAAAAATTGTTTATAAAATTAAAAAAGTAAATGAATGGGTTAAGTGTGTGTGTGAGAGAGAGAAAGACAAAGAGAGACAGAGACAGAGAGGAGACAAAGAGAAAGAACAGAGGATGTCCTTGAGAACTGGTGGAGATATTTAAGTGTCTAAATGACCAGCTTTCTCCTGGAAAGAATATTAAACACTATGATAGTATGATTCAATTTTTTTTCTCTTTTCTAAGACACTTAGATAAGAAAGTGTTCATTTGTAAAAGCTGCTTTATTTTTATTCTTTCATCATTACCAATATGAATGTTAACACTTAGTTCAATGCTGACCATAATTTTCTGATGACCTTTCTGTCCAACTTATTAGAAATCCCTTCTTGGGGCACATGGCTGGTTCTGTCGGTAGAGCATACAACTCTTGATCCAGGGTTGTAAGTTCAAGCCTCACCTTGGGCATGGACCTTACTTAAAAAATAAATAAATAAATAAATAAATAAATAAATAAATAAATAAATACTTTTTTATTTCCCTGACCCCTTTCCAGGATTTACATTTCAGAATATAATCACTTCCTATCTCTTAATTTTGGTAGTGCTAATATTAAGCATGAAAAGTGAAACTTCAGTTAACTAAGCATTTTCATTATTTGTTTTAATTTTAAATATAAATGATCATCTTAGTTGGTTTCAGCTTTTGTAACAAAATTCCATACACTGAGTGACTTAAACAGCAAACACTTATTTCTCACAGTTCTGGCAGCTATGAAGTCCAAGATCAAGGCACTGGCAGATTCAGTTTCTGATGAGAGCTCTTCTCCTGCCCTGTAGATGGCTGCCTTCTCCCTGGGTCTTCACATGGCAGAGAGAGCTGAGAGCTCGGATTCCTTCTTGTAGAAGAACACTAATCCCATCCTGGGGCTCCACTCTCACGACCTCATCTAAATTGAATCACTTCCCAAATGCCTCAACTCCTGATACCACCACTTTGGGGGTTAGGGCTTGGACATATGAATTTTGGGAGGACACAAGCATTCAGTCCATAAGAATGATTTAGATTTATTTGTAGGGAAGGAGCTATTCATGGAGGAATAACTAAAATGCAGAAAGAAAAGTTGAATGTTTAAAGAGTAAGTTCTGGGGCTCCTGGGTGGCTCAGTCGTTAAGCGTCTGCCTTTGGCTCAGGTCGTGATCCCAGGGTCCTGGGATCGAGCCCTGCATCGGGCTCCCCACTCTGCGAGAAGCCTGCTTCTCCCTCTCCCGCTCCCCCTGCTTGTGTTCCTCTCTCGCTGTGTCTCTCTCTGTCAAATAAATAAAATCTTTAAAAATAAATAAATAAAATAATATAAAATAAAAAGTGAGTTCTAATGGATCAAATAGCTAATACCAGTGTTAGTTCAGTCACAAATGAGCTTCCAGAACTCTAACATATTTGTAAGTTTTTTTGTTTTTTGTTTTAAGTAGCCTCCATGCCCAGCATTGAGCTCAATGTGGGGCTTGAACTCATGACCCTGAGATCAAGAGTCGGATACTAAACCGACTGAGCATCCCAGGCATCCCTTCATCTTTGTAGGTTTGAAGGGTTGAGTCAGGGTGCCTCAGCTGTCCTCGGCAGTAGTGATGAGTCAATGAGAGTCAATGATGACTCTCTTTCCTCTTGGAAATTTGGCTGCACAAAAGCTCTCCTCAAGAGTGCTCTTGCTGCATTGATTCCACCTGTCAACAGGTGGCTCACCTCACTGGGCAGATGCTCCCTATGTCAATATTGGGTAACCCCTAGAAAGAAAACGGAATCATTCCTTCTTCCCTTTTCTTTTTGTTTCAAAACTGGATCTGAGAACGTTAAAGTTCAGACTTCAGGGGCTACTGCTTGCAGACCCAGTCCTGATCAGGGAACCCCTAAAACAAGAAATGTTGATAATGCATGTGGTAAAAGTGAGACATATACAGCAGAGAGAATATGAGAATGTAAAGAAGTGGTAAGAATACTTCCACATTAGTTATGAGAATGTGAACATAAGATTATGCCCTTGAAAGTTATTTGTGGGATCTGGTCATGTCTATAAACAATATACCTTTCCAATGTTGGGTACAGAGCAGGCACTCAATATTTCATTGTGGTGTTGTAGTTGTTTCTGAATGGCTGGATAAAAGCAATTTCACAAGGTACTATTTTGAGTAATAATAAAATATATGTGCACACAGCATATGCATAGTGTTTGATAGGAAAAGAAGATAATTAATTAGTACCCATTTTACATCTAACACTGTTGGGCAATGACTAACAGTGTGCAATTGCTCTACTAAAGAATAACAAGAAAATACAAGTAGGTTCTATTTTGTCTAAACATCAAATTACTTTCTGGTGGGTTAGTCAAATATTATAAAGCCTCTTTACTAACATCTTCTGGAACACATTGTACTTCTTACATTTAAATATTTAAATAATGGCAAGACTTTTCACTATAGGGTTTAGATTAGTTTTTGCCACAGAATAGACAATTCCTAAGGCAGCCTATAATTCCAATCCATTAGGCTAATAGATTGCAGCTGCTGTGAGCAGTGGGCATGTCATTTTTTGATAATGAAATCTAGTAACACATGGAATATAAAGATAAACTGAAAAAATGACTCTACATAGCTCATATAAATGGTTATCTTTTTTAATAAAAGTCTCATATTTTTTTCTGTAAAATCCTATTAATTATGCATGGCCAACAGAACTTTTAGAACATTGACTTCTAATATGTATGAATAATTGCATTATAAAATATTCAAGAAAATCACTAGAGTAATAGATATTTTTTTAGAAATAATATTTAACTAATATTTTTTATTTCCTTCCTTTCAATTTCTGCTTTTATAAATCTACTAGAATTACTCATCTTTGCTTATTTATACTCCATTTGCCATTATAGATTTTGTTTCCCCAAAGTGTGTCATGCTACCAAATTGCTGAAGCTTTCTTAGTAGAGCCCACACCTGCTTACAGGAAGAGTGAAACATGATATCACAGCAGGGCTGCTGGAGTCAATTATTTTAACTTCTCTGAGTCCTTAGTACCATTTCAAGGAAAGCAAACTACTCTTTCTTAAACCCATTTCTTGGGTTTAAGAAACCCATTTCTTAAAAAAAATGACAAGTTACATGTTTTGTATTACACCTAATTTTTATGATCCCCAAACTGAAATCTCCTTCCTTGGTTGAGATGAGCGGGAATGCAAAACACAAAACCCACCAATTTTAGCCCCCAACAGACCTTCCCCTTAAGAAAAGAATTCAATTACACAGTAAATCTTAGATTTTCTCATTAAAAATTGATCTCCTTACAATAAATATCCTTCCTCCTTTTCCTATAAAATTTAGTGCCACCTTAATGCTAAAATTGACTGCATGATATAATTGAGAGTGTCTTCATCTTCATTTTATTCAATTATAGAAATTTTTTCCATTGTTTACTCAGATATTTTACTCTAAATCGATATTCATCAATATCAATTTCAACATATATTTGCATTGTGTTACAGAGAATAAATGTAATACCTTTTGGCTGTTTACAAATATATATATATACAGACAGATACACACAGAGACACAAGCAGAGAGAGAGAGAGGTGGGTGGAATGGAAGGGGGGAAGGGAAGAAGGGAAGAGAAGAAAAAGAAGGAAAGAGGAACAAAAATGAGGAAGAAGAGGGAGGGGAGGGAGAGAAGAAAGGAAGAAGAATGTAGACCCTGAGATGTGGAACATATTTACATACACATACACACTCACAAGTTTCCTTCGGCAGAGAGGAATGATGGGAGAAAATAGGGCAAATAATTTAAGTATAACTTAGGGGTAGAGCATTAGCAACAGCTAGCTTCCTTAAAGAAATGGAAGTAGAGGGTGAGGTGGGGGAGTTTGGAGGATATGAGATGTTTTAATCTGCCAAGTGTCCAGATGACAACATATAAGGATTCTAGCAGACCCACCCAACCGACTCAGCAACATGCATTTATGGTGACATGATGGTTGCAAGGCAGATTCCTGAAAAGTGGCCTTTGGATGTCTGATTCCTGGGAGAAAAATGAAAACCCGTAACAGAAATGTGTCCTCCATCATCACCTGAGGTGGGTGATGCTGAAAGATGCATGTAAATGATGTTGCTTGGCAACAGTTAACCAGCTTCCCTCTTCAGACAGTGATACTGTGGCACTATATGCCAATGGTGGATGTGAAGATTAACTCTGTTAAGCATCTTTTCATGTGTTTGTTGTCTACTTGTATATTCTCCTTTTTTCTTTTATATATCATAAAATTCACCATTTTTAAGTGTAGATTTCAGTGGTATTTTAGTATACTAACAGTTGTGTAGCCATTAGCACTATCTAATTTTAGATTATTTCCATCACTTTAGAAAGACACCCACTAGGGGTGCCTGGGTGGCTAAGTTGGTTAACCATCTGCCTTTGGCTCAGGTCATGATCTCGGGGTCCTGGAATCAAACCCCACATCAGGCTTCCTGCTCAGCAGGGAGTCTACTTCTCTCTCTCTCTCTCTCTCTCTCTCTCCCCTTGTGCCCCTCTCCACTGCTCACTCTCTCTCTCTCTCTCTCTCTCAAATAAATAAATAAAAGAAAGACACCCACTAACAGTATCTCTCTATTTTCTCCCTCCAGCCCTAGCAACCACTAATGTACATTCTGTCTCATTGAATTTGCCTGTTTGGGATATTTCAAATGAAGAGAATCATACAATATATGGGCTATAGCAACTGACTTCATTCGCTTAGCATAACATTCAAGGTTCATCTGTGTTCTGGACTGTGCAATTATTTCATTCCTTTTTACTGATGAATAATATTGTTTTGTATAGATATACCACATTTTGTTTATCTATTCATTTCTCTTAGGCATAATCTTAAGGAGCAAAGTTGCTGAGTCATATGGTAACTCTAAGTTTATGTTTTTGAAGAACTCCCAAACTGTTTTCCAAAGTAGGCACATAATTTCATAGTCCCACCAATGATAACTGAGGCTGTAATTTCTCCACAGTTTTGTTATTGCCTTTAAAAAAATTAGCTACCTTAATGGATAAAAGTAATATTTTATTATATTTTTGATTTGCATTTCCTTAAGGATTAATGATGTTGAGCAAAAGTAACAATTGTAGTGCACTTTCTGTCATTTCAATATGACTCGAACATTACATGTCCAAATATGCTTTCTGAAAATTCTAGTGGAAAAATAGTATAAGCAAATCTTATACAATCTCTTTTATTTCTTTTTAGTTTGTTTATAAAATGTAGCCTATGGTCCCTTGTAATACTGAAGAAAATCCAAGAAAATAGAACTAATATGATAATATATACAGGTACCCTGCTTGTTTTGCAAGCCCAAATGGCCCTAAAGCAAATAAGCAATCACCATCAATTTATATGAAAACATTATTGAGCATTCCCAGACCCAGAAAATAATCTTAGGCTTTTCTGATACTATAGGACCCATCTTTTGTACACCCATAGGTATACAAAATAAATCAAGATACACAGATGCTCACAAAGTTCAGAGCTCTGGAAGCTCGGTGCTGGGATGCTGAGTGTAGTTCCCAGGGAAGGAGCTTGGTGGGCCTGTTCTCGCTGCTTGGGATGTGATGCCTTTGTAATGGCCCATTGCAAATACTGAAGCACCTTTTTTCATAAAAGTGAAAATTATCTCTCTCTCCCTCTCTCTCTCTCTCTCTGGTTAGCAGAAAACAGAGACTAATGTAGGTCTTTTGTAAAAGTGAAGTGGAATAAGGCAAACTTTTGAAAAGCAAGGAATAAACTATGTCTTCTTCCATGGTATCCTTTTATGCAAGTAACTCAAACATAAACCAGAGAAAAGTATCTAGACTGTTCTCCCCATATTAATGTTGAAGCAGTCTGTGTTCTTAGCAGCTGCCTACCTGAAGTAGAATTGGAAGAAGGGGAAACTCAGATGAATGATAAAGAGGGAAGGAGTAGGAGTAACTATTGAGAACCCTTAGACCAGAAAGCAAATCTGGTGGAGAAAAACACGTGAAATGAAGGGGATATAGGAAGATTAAATAAAAAGAGATTCTGGACTGAAGGACAGGTGCGAAAATATCTCCGGTATCATATGGGAAACTCCACAGCAAATGTTGAGTAGGAATTACCCAGATTCAGTCTATTCCACATGCAAACCTCTTATTTGATCAAAGATATTAGAGGAGGAAATCCATGTAGCCTTGTGTTTGGTGATGAGTTTTTATATACAAAAGCCAAAAGCACAATGAATGAAAGAAAAAACTGACAAATTGTCTTACTTTGAATTTAAAACTTCTGCTTTGCAAAAGACATTATCAGAGAAATAAAAGACAAGCCACAGACTTGAAGAAACTATTTGCAGAATACACATCTGATAAAGAACTCATATAGAAAACCTACAAAGAATTCAATATTTAGCACTAAGTAAACAAAACAAAACAAAAACAATTAAAAATGGGCAAAAAAAATTTAAACCTTACAAACATAGAGATGCCAAGTAAGCAAATGGAAAAAATATTCAATATTATTTGCCATTATGAAATTATAAATTGAAACAACAATTAGAAATCCCTACATATATATTATAATGAATAAAATCTAGAAAGAGCTTAGACAATACCAAATGCTGGTGAGGATGCGAAGCAACAGGAACTCTCATTCATTGTTGGTTGGACTGCAAAGTGATACAACTGCTTTTTAAGACAGTGTGGGAGTTTCTTACAAAACTAAATATAGTCTTACCATATAATTCATAAATGGTGCCCTTACTTAGGATTATACAAATATTTCCATGTGACTATTTATAAGAACTTTGTTTATATTTACCCCAAACTAGAATCCACCCAAATGTTCTTGAATAGGTGAATGGATAGACAAACTAGACATATATACAAAGAATATTTTCAGCAACAAAAAGAAACGAGCTATTACTTTATGAAAGGACATGATGGAAAGGGAAATGTATATTACTAATAAATGATGCCAACCTGAAAAGGCTATATATTGTATGATTTCAGTTGTATGACATTCAGGAAAAAACAAAACTATAGAGAGAATGAAAGGATCAGTGGTTACCAGAGGTCCAGTGGGAAGGGGTAGAGTTGAATAGGTGAAACAGGGGATTTTTTAAGGTGCTGAAACTGTTCTGTAAGCAACTGCAATGATGGATAGAGGCACTATACATTTTCCAAATTCATAGAATTTTATAGCATAGTGAACCTCAATGTATGCAAATTAAAAATCATTTATGATCTGGAAAGATCCCAGGAAAGAATGCAGACTGTGACAAGACAATCTACTTTATTACCAATATATGAGATAATCTCACAAAAGAAGGTGGAGGAAAAGGTGCTGACCTTGTAAATGAGTAGCTCTGTAAATGAGTAAAGTCTGTAAGACTGAAGAGAGAATTAACTGCAAATAAGCATTCTACAGCTCCCCCAGAGGTAAGGTTTACAATTCTGATGCTGCTATACATGTATACAAGAATTAAACAATTAAGACAGTGAATAGCAAATGGTGGGAGTCAGGTTTTTCACAGTTGGAGTGGAATTTTACAGAAAAGCAATGAGAAAAGGCTAGAATCATCTGTGGGTAAGGGATTAGAATTGTAGACAGTAAGTGAAAACTCATGGTTAGCTTAATATAGATATACATGTTTACATATAGAAACATTTCTGAATATGTGAACATACATGGGTTGGTATGCACACGTATATTTCACTTTTCTGTTAGCTGAGAATGTCTGAAAAGAATGAGACACTAGTAACATGGAGTACACCCACATCATAGTTTTTAATACCATTATCTAATAAAAGCAACCACTGCTCCTTGGAGAAAAGGGTGATGCTAGAGCTAGGGAAGACAATTTACACATTGAGCCTGAAGCATCTTGTAGTGCCTGAAAGTAAAGAAATGCTTAAAAAAACCTCACAGTGATGTGTATGCGAGAGGGGCTATTAGAGCCAACTGAAAGAATTCTTAATGGCCAAAACTGGAACAATTTGAGCAATAAAATTAAAAAAAATATTTTTTAAATAAATAATGGATTTATTTATTTAATGGATCAAACCCTGGATTATAAAATAAATATCCATTTATACTGATATGAGTAAATGCTTGAATAAATAAATGAATGGGAAAGAAAAGAAAAAAGAGATAAGTCTCTCATCGTCGAATTCCATATAATGTACTCACCCATTAAGAGAAGGAAGTATAATTCTCCCCCTTGTTAAATGTAGGTTGTACATTGTGACTTCCACCCAAAGAGCACAATATGGAAAGTAGGGGAAAAGAAGAGTAACTTCATAGTGGAGAAACCTAAAGCCTCTACTTCAGGCTGGTGACCAAGGACAACATTAACAGTCGTAAGTCTCATTGATAATAATGAAAATGGCCCTTTACTTCTATGATCTTCCTCCCCAAACCCATAATCTCAGCCTAACCATGAGAAGAATATGAGACAAATTCCACTGGAGGGGCATCTTATATCTAACCAGTATTGCTCAAAACTCTCAGTCATCAGAAACAAGACAGAAACTGTCATATCCGGAGGAACCTAAGGAGGCAAGACAAATAAATGTATTATGATATCCTGGAAAGGGACCCTGGAAAGAGGGAAAAAATAGCATGATGTAAAAACTGGGTAAATCTCAAAAAACCGGGGCCTTTATTAAATAATAAGGTACCAGTATCA
The DNA here is from genome assembly GCF_037043125.1 of Eumetopias jubatus. NCBI lineage: Eukaryota > Metazoa > Chordata > Mammalia > Carnivora > Otariidae > Eumetopias > Eumetopias jubatus. The sequence continues at coordinate 20,942,871 of NW_028274807.1, read as the reverse complement.
ATTCCTTAATTTTAACAAATACACCATACTAGCGTAAGATGTAATAATATGGGAAACTGTGTACAGGGAAGGGCAGGGAGGGTATATAAGAACTCTATATGATCTTCTTAATTTTTCTGTAAGTCTAAAATTGTCTTAAAAATAAAGTCCCTTCTAGAAAAAGCTGTAGCTATGTATATATGTTACTTAAATTCTTGGCCACTGTTCTATAGAATTCAGAAAGAATGTGTCTGAAATGTGGTTAAGGGCTAAGTATAGATGAAACATGATATCAGAGGGAAAAACTTCAATTCAATGAAAAATAAGAATCACTTGTTTATTATTTAATAGAAAGAATAGGAGATATTTCTTTTTTTAAAGATTTTATTTATTTGAGAGAGAGAGAATGACAGACAGAGAGCACAAGAGGGAAGAGGGTCAGAGGGAGAAGCAGACCCCCTGCCGAGCAGGGAGCCCGATATGGGACTCGATCCTGGGACTCCAGGATCATGACCTGAGCCGAAGGCAGTCCCTTAACCAACTGAGCCACCCAGGTGCCCCAGAATAGGAGATATTTCAAATAAATTATATCCTTGGACCTTGAATAAGTCAGGTGCTTTGACTTCCTTATCATGAACACAGTATATAATGCAGAATGAGATAATGTTATAAGTGAAAGCCAGTGACTAATTCTATTTAGACCTGGAAGGATATGGTTTTGGATATCTCAAAATAATTGCATAGACCTACCCAACCCATCTTACCACTTATTTCATTAAGCCTTCAAAACAATTTTCTGAAGTGAAAAAGGCAGGTGTTTTTGTAAAATAATTCTTGGATGACTAAGTGATATTTCTCCACACACATTTGTAATAAGCAAAATTGGGGGTAAATCCCAAGACCTGGCAATCTTGTAGTTAAAGCAATATTATTGCTGTGGAGTCTCAGCTGCTGTTGCAGCAGCAGAACTGGCACTATAATGTCTTAGAGGTGAGTATATAGTAAATGTTTCTAATTCTCTATTTTACAACACCTTCCATCTCTTTCATGTCACATAGAAACAATGCATCAGAGAGCAACCAATCCACCATGACTGTTTCTTGAGGTAATTTCTCTAATCATTATCACATAGATAGGGGATTTATTTTGACCACCATAGTACATGATTAATTATTTTGAGGTAGAGAAAGACACAGCTGAAAAGGAGTTTTGAAATGGAAATTGTGACATTTGCTGTAGGAGCAATGATCTTACACAGAAGCCAGGTGTTGACTGTTTTACCATTCAGACAGACGGAAGTCCTGAGGTAGAGTCATTTTTTTTCTCTATTTGAAAAATTAGCTTAAATAATTCAAGCTTTTTTTTTTATTCCCTGCCAGATTTGTGCTTTGTATAAAATTAAGTATTACAAAACTTCTTCTATCGGTAAAATGCAGTCCTGTGTGTACGGATTTCCTTTCAACTCACTGCAATTGTTGTAGCCATTTCGAGTGTTTATGACACCGTAATGACCATTTAACATGACAAAATGATAATAAGAGCCCCATGCAACTGTAATTATAGAGATTTACACCAATAATAGGTTAGACATTTGTTTCAGAAGAATTTCCTAAAATTGACTTTCTATATATCTTTCAGACAGCATGGATGCTACACCAATAATATCAATTTCCCCTAGACATTTAGCCTATTTGCCTAGAACTTTATTGCACACCCTTTTACTGAACACTTTATTGGAGAGGTCTTTGGCATGTTATTCCACAAAGTACTTTCTGAAGTGTTGCATTAACCCTATTTTGTTAGTTTTTTCATGTATACCGTATAGTTACAGTCTGAGAAGGGGTAGATAAATGAAAAGTGCTAGATAGTTGTGGTTCATATATCTTAATGACTTGAATGGTGAATTCAGTACTGGAAGAAAACTCAATTCATCTAATTTAACTGATGTGGCCAAATGAACCTCAAGATGATTTCTTAGATTATTCTTTCACTAATTCCTTTAACGGTGAGGTTTGGAAACCTGACAACCTGCACATAGTCCCGACTCTTCTCATGTAAGGATAAGCCAAAGCCATGGTAGTAAATGATCTGTTAAAGAGACTTCAGTGTGGTCAAGTACAGCCTGTAACATAGTCACAGCTCATCTGACAGAATGGGTGCCTATTAAAGCTTGGTCAAAAAATTACTTTAAGGAAGAATTATAGTCTTAGACTTTATGAAGTCTTCCACCTTAACCTAAGTGAAAACTGAGGTTTCTAGGTCTATTGAAAGTGATTTTTTAAATTTAAATTCAATTAATTAACTTATAGTGTATTATTAGTTTCAGAGGTAGAGTTCGGTGACTCATCAGTCTTATATAACACCCAGTGCTCATTACATATTTGCCCCCTCCTTATTGTCCATCATCCAGTTGCCCCATCCCCCACCCACCTCCCCTCCAGCAACCCTCAGTTTGTTTCCTATGGTTAAGAGTCTGTTATGGTTTGTTTCCCTCTCTGATTTCATCTTGTCTTATAAAAGTGTTGACTTTCTATATGTCTTCTAGCATGACCTCTTTTTCCCTTCTGGTTTCTAGTTTTCTGGTGATGGTATTTTCTCAGGACATGGCAAAGCATTGTTTTTTACATAAGTGGTCCTCATCTAACTCTGTTTCATATAAGCATAAATGTATAACTAATTGAACGTTTTATTTGTGCAGCTGCCTCTTTCCTCAGCTTCTTATCTCTTTCACTTTCTATCCCCTGATTGTAAGACTACAGTCAGATTTATACTGATGAAGCATCTTGTTACTACCACTACTGTTTCAGTAGTTTGCTCACATTTAATGGTCTGTATCTTCAAATGAAGAATTCCTTGTTCTCTTCTCAGCAACATTTTTTTTTAAAAGATGTATTTATTTTAGAAAGAATGAGAGGGGATAGGGACAGGGAGAGGGAGAGACAGAATCTAGCAGACTGTGCTGAGCATGGAGCACCATGCCACCTGAGCTGAAGACCTGAGCTAAAATCATGCGTTGGACGCTTAACCAGCTGAGCCACCGAGGTGCCCCTCTCGACAACATTTTTAAATATTTGAAAATCCTCTGATAATTAAAAAAACATTCCTTATAAATATTGACAAAGGACATTTCCTATTTGTGCTTCATTCTTTCCTTTAGGAAATACATATTTTAGGAGTTGCAAAAAGAAGTACCTTTTACATTACATCTTTCCTTATTTATTTTAACAACAAAAGAACATACTCAGATTTGCTCTACATGGTCAGAGATTAGATTGTTTTTCAAGTTGCTTCATAATAAATTCTAAAACAACACCCAGATAAGGAATGAAATTGTAGTTGAGTTTCACAATAAACACACACACACACCACACACCACACACACACACACACACACACACACACACACACATTCCATCAAAGTTTAGCAAAACCATTTGGCAAAAACCTGATGTTCCTTACTGATCATTTCAGTTTTCACATCCATGTTGAAGCTGTGGAGTATTAATTTAAAATAACATGAAGTCCAAATCAGTGCATTTTTTAGAAGTCTTGGGCTAAGTGATCAGCCAGATGGAGAAGATTTACTTTTCCAAAAATTGGTTTATATGAAATGAGATATTCCTGTGAGACACGAATATATAATTTTAGAGGTACTACTAAAACGTTCTGAGTGATTTACATATTAATTAAAGAAGGCTTACTACATAAAAACAGCATTTTCAAATTAAAGAATTATATAAAGCTTCTTCAGTGTGAGAAAACATGAATGAAATGTAGGTAGGGAAATGAGAACTTAAATGAATTACTTCAGTCATCTCCCATAAATAAAAAATTGCACTGTATAGCAAATTGATTCAAGAAATTAACTTAGCAACAAAATCAAATCAGTATCCTTTTGGATAGCTCTGTTTTGATTTTGATAGGAAGTTTCTTCCTCTGTGTTTCATTTCTTCCCTGTCATACATTTTCTTGACCTGCCATACCCACATGGAAAGAGCTATGTAGGAAAGCATATTTGTAAGAATGTCATTAATTTTTTTTATGTCTAGAAATGCTATGATTTTATGATTTCATCATCTGCACTGTTTGAAGAATCTATTGTAGAACATTATATGAATGTTTTGGGCAGCTATGAAAGAGAAATGAGATATGATGACACCAAAATTAAGTAACTCAGTATTCATGCATATTTGAGTCTTATTCTATAAAGTTCCCATTTGTTATTTCTCTTAGAAGATATAACTTTCCCCTTAAGTTTAGCTCATATTGACACTGAAACAATCACCAGTTATTGCCCAAAGAAGGTGCCTTTGTCAAGTCAACCAGATACTAAATTTGTATAGATAACCCATACGTTGATATATTAATAATTCTAAGAGCATGCATTATTGACATAACATGACTCAGAATTTACTTCTAAACAAAACTATTCCTTTTTGGAAGATGAATTGGGTGGCATTTTATTCAAAATGGTAGGCTAAGTCAGAGAACGACAAACACCGTATGATTTCACTCACTTGTGGAAATTAAGAAACAAAACAGATGAACATAGGGCGATAAAAAGAGAGAAAGGCAAAGCAGAAAACAGACTTTTAACTCTCGAGAACAAACTGAGGGTTACTGGAGGGGAGGTGGGCAGGGGGATGGGTTAAATGGATGATGGGGACTAAGGAGGGCACTTGTGATGAGCACTAGGTATTGTATGTAAGTGATGAATCACTCAATTCCACTCCTGAAACTATCACACTGTATGTTCACTAACTGGCATCTAGTTGTGCTGAAGTGAGCACAACTAACTGGAATTTAAATAAAAACTCGAAAAAGAAAAAAAAGAGTTAATAAAAAGGAAACAATTCATACTTTTGAGGATAAAATAGAAAAACATTTCATGGAAGGATAACAGAATAAAGAAAGAACCAGGGTTTGGGAAACATGAAATATATTGTAAATGCAAGTGGCTCAGTTCAGCAACACTAAAAGAAAAGAAGCATATTGCAAGAGAATGATGGCAGCAAAGGAACTTTATGATTTGGGCAATAAAGACCTTAAATGCTGATGAATTTAAATATTTTTGCTGTTGGTTTTGGGAAAAGGGGACTCTAAAATTTTTTTGTTAAAATAAAGAAACCATCAGATCTGTGTTTCAGGAAGCTTAATCTGACAGTGAAGTATAAAATGTATTGCAGAAACAGAGTGGAAGCAGGGAGACAATTATGTCAGCACTTCCTCTATTTCCACCTTGGATATTGAGACCTCAACAAGAATAATGGAAGTGCGAATGAAGAGAAGAAAAAGAAATACACAAAGATTATATCAATCAGACCTACAAATAGATTCAATGAGCGGGACATAGGGAAAGGAGCAAACATGAGGTTCACATTCATATAATCAGACAGATCTTAGACTTGATTTTGTAAATGTCTTTATCGTCATACACTTGGGGTGGCAAATAACACTATAGTGTTTCCATAGTGCCACAGGACGGATAATTAACCTAGTAGAAAAAGAACAAGAACAAAAAAAGAAAATAGTTGCCTCAGTTTATACATATTCTTTCCATAGTTTTTCCTGACTTTAGCAGCAAATGATTCATCCACAGGGTTCAAAATTCAAACAAAACAATGACTTGCTTAAAAAGACCAAATAAGGCAGCTTCATCTTAGCTGGGCTGCACTTCCATCTTTTGGCCCCTAGGAGTAATTTTTGTGTGTGTCACCAATTACCACATTTCCTAAGAGCTTACTTTCCATTTCCTAAAATTATATGCTTTATGTCATTTGTTAATTCAATTTCTTCTTCTTTTTTTTTTTTTTCCATCTCCCTTGGAAGATTAGTGTCTTTGTTACTGGTTTCTAAGAGATCATTTATGACTACAGATGTTAACCGCTTGCCATGCATTGCAGATGAAATACCATGTTTTCTCTCTGACATTTCACTGTGATGTTTTACTTTCTGGTTCTGTAGAAGTTGTATATTTAAATATAATAATGTTCTGCCTTAAAAACATAAATATATTGGACTGTAGGGAAATTAGAGATCAGTAATAGGAATAATTTTATGTCTTACAACTTAAATATACAATATCCATTTACTAATTTAGATTTTAAGAAGCACTGAAGCAGACTCTCTTATGTTTGTACCTTGTGCTCTAATTCTCTCTCTTTTCAGCATTACGGACTCTGATTTTTGTTCATAAAGAAGCGCCTTTTTGTTCCTGTTAAGTTACATGCATTACATTTATTAACCAATTAAAATATTTAAAGATTAATAGTTAGATTAAAATCTAAATCTTGTAGAAAACATGACATGTAAATGAAATATTTTTTAAAAACTATACTGAAGACTAGGCTACCGAAAATTAGAAATACATAAACACAAAGGATAACATAGTATTTAGTTGATAAGACAAACAAGCTTCTAATCTGCATTTCATCTCAGCTCCAAAAGGCAAGGGAGAAGAAAGCAGATGAGAAGGGAGGGTAAAAGAGACTCATATTTTCAATTTCAATTTCCTATTGGAAGCTTTGCACTCCACCAATGATTACCTCTGATTTGAGCCATGCTCTTCAGAAAGGAATGCTTTGAAACATAGAAGCCCTACTATTTATAAATGAGATTGGTTTTTAAACATGATGAGTTAAGAAAGTAAAGTTATCATTATGTCCACTCCTCACACACTGTCAGATGATCAAAAAGCCAGACACTAGTTAGTTAAAACCGGTAAGGATCAGTTTTAATCAGTAATATATACTACCATAATGGGGAAGAGGGTCCGATGTGAACTGAACTCAACTTTGGTTTAAACAGAGGTGGTCAGTTGATTTAAAGGGAACATGAGGGACTAGTAAGGGGGAATATATGAGACTTGAGCAGAGTCAGAAAGTGAAAAATTATAGAAAGTAGGAAAGGAAGGTTGGGCCATGTGAAACCCATCTTGTTCTGTTAACTGGCTCTTAGCAAAGTTAGGCTCCTACTATCCCAGAACCCAGTAGAAAGGGGCCCTATCTTTAGGTGTTGGCTGGAACAAATAGTAAATGTTTTTGGCAGGCTTGATTTTTCTTAGGCAGGCACTGTCAGAATCCTAGACTCCTCCTAGGCATACAGCCTCCAGCTGTTGGAAACTATGTTAGTGTGTATTGAAAACTTTGTAGGCCCAGGCTGAGGCCTAAGCCACAAGAGGCCTCAGTGGTGCTTGACTAGAGTTTGGTCAAAGAGGGAATCTGTCAATATAAGGAAGTAAAGGATGGAGGTCATCATTGTTTTTCTAAAACCAGTAGATATGCATTAACCCCTGACCCCCATTTCCATATCCAAAGGGTTCATAAAGATCAATTGATTTTCATGCTCACTGATTAATAAGCTGGCTGCGTCCATAGGTAGAAAGAAGTGAAGCTAATGGAAGAGTCTGATGCCAAGACTGAGGGTGGGGTGTCCTTGAGAAAGGTATGCTGAAAGACAGGTGTGTTTACTGGGAGTGGTGAAGACCTAGACTGCTTACCTGCAGGACAGTTGCCAACCTCTTGAGAAAAGTGGCCAGGATTCCTAGAAGCACATCTGGAGTCAACAGAAAGTTGCTGGTAGAGGGGCCCATCTCGAACGGCTCTAGTGCACACTCACTGAAAATGCAAGACAAGCCCACACAGTAGTGGCAAAAGAAGAGGCAGCAATGATGACATTCCCCATGGTTGACCCAGGCCCCAACACAGGTCTTCTTTCACTGGGCCCCCACATTTGGAGGTCTAACAACCAAAGATTCTACTTCCCTACAAACTCCCTTTGTTCTATGATTGAGGATAAAAGATTTTGGCACTCTTAAAATTATTTTGATATTTTCATTTTGCTAACCTTCCTAAAAACAGAGTTCTTGACATCTAGTTAGCTGTATTTAAAATTCATTAATTTTTCATTAGTTAAATTACAGTGATGTTTTAAAGGGATAGGGACAAAAATAGAGACAGCGATAGAGATCCAGATACAGGTATGAATGGGTAGCTAGATAGCTAGATAGAAAGGTAGATAGATCGATATGGAAGTTTTTTCTTAAATAACTTTGCTAAATAAAAGGATTTTAATGTTATAAATCCAATGTTTAAAGAGAAAAAAAATTCAAAGACTTCACTGTTGGAGAAATGTAGGTCAGTAGAAGAATGTTCATGCTCAATGGCCAGAAGAATAAACTTGTGCTTTGTACAGAATGAAAAGGGATAGGAGATCTTTAGGGCCACCTAGCCCAGCTTGTGTTTGATGTTGAATCTCCCCAACTAATGACTTACCAGATGTGTGCTCGTCCAGCCTGTGGCCTGAACACTTTCAGTAATGCAGAAAATACTACATCCTGAGCACCCCCCCCCCACCGCCAGCTGCCCCGAAGACGTCTGAGGCATCTTTGGACAACTGTGAGTGGTATAAAATTCCTCTTTACATTTAGCAAAAATGATACACCCTGGAAGTTCTACTTTTTCATTCCAGTTTGAAACTGTGGGGCCACAAGGAATGAATCAAATGCCTCTTACACTGGAAACTCTTGATTTATTTAAGAGGAGCTCTCAAATTCCCCTTGAATCTTCTCTTGTACAGATTCAGCATCCACAATTCCTTTAAGGAGTCTTCATCTGTCATGCTGCTGGTTCCCTTCACAAATGTGGCCCCCTCAGCTCTGAAGCTCTTCCACTTTGTCAATATCTCTCTTAGTCTGGTGCTTTGGACTGAACAAACTTAGATTCAACCAAATGACAAACAAAGTACTATTGTTTTCCTTGTTCCATGTTCCCATCACATTTCTCATTCTTTAAGCCTATCAGTGTAAACAAGATCAAAATGACTTTTCTTGGCTGTATGACTCACATTACTAACATGACTCATGATTGCCTGGTATTGAATTTATTGTCAATAAACTGTCAAGATTTTTAAACTAATGCTGCTTCTCTTCCTCTGTATTTGTTAATATGTTATTCTGTTAAATGTTTATTGTCCTGTTTTTTATCTAAGAACTTGAATTAAGTCTAGTTATATTTCATCATATAAATTTAGGCTCATCTGTCTGTCTCATCAAAATATTCTTATGGCCTGACTTTGTCATTTACTACTTCTCCAAGATTTCATAAATATATAATATTCTGTATTAGATTTTATAATACATTATTCTTGCCTCTCAGGTTTCAACCACTTCATTTAACCAAAAACCTAAATCACAATTATACCCTATCAATGGATTCTTTTCAAATATCAGTTATCTTGCATTTCTCTTCTCCACATTTCCATTAAAGACTAGGTAAGAAAAATTGTCCATTGGACTAGAAGCTTCATGATGTTGTGTTTTGGGTTTCTGTTGTGTTTTTAGCATCTGGCAAAGTTAGCATGTGTTGAATATATATTTTAATTAATGATATTACCTACAAACTATGCTACACAAGATGCACTGATATGGAAAAGCTGCTCAGAAATAAGTTCTGGTACATATATGTTCTTCATGGAGCATCTTCATGAAAACATTGAGGCAGTTGATAAGATACACAAATTGAAACATTCATAGAATAATTTATCCTTAAAGTTAACAGAACACAATTACTTAAAACCATCTCTTTAAATAAAAACAATATTTAATACATAATCTAGATACAATTAGAATCTAGACACAACAGGAAGTAGTTTTCCATGACCTCTAAAAATAGCTATTTTCTCTCAATTATGAGGTTACTTTTCATTAAAATGAGGAAAGAAAAGCACAAATTTAGGTCAATTAAATGTACACCATAAACTGCTGCTCTAGAAAATGTAGTTCGTTTTAAAAATTGCTACTGAGGGGCGCCTGGGTGGCTCAGTCGTCAAGCATCTGCCTTCAGCGCAGGTCATGATCCCAGGGTCCTGGGATAGAGCCCCGCACTGGTCTCCCTACTCAGCGGGAAGCCTGCTTCTCCCTCTCCCACCCCCCTGCTTGTGTTCCCTCTCTCTCTGTCAAATAAAATCTTAAAAAAAAATTGCTACTGCGATATAGAAAATTCTTCCTTCCCTTTATCATCTCCCTAAAAGAACCAAATTATAAGGTTTAGCACCTTCATATGTGGCAAATCTATGTTTGATTTGATTTGTAAAAAGAAAATGTTTCTGTGTGCTGTCCAAAATTCTATGAGCCCGAAATTCATGGAATTTTGGTTGGTCTTTTGACATCATTCTACTAGGTCATTTACAAACCCGAAAATAACAAGGTTTAAGAAAAAATTCCATGATGAAGAAGACCTTTACTGAATACAGCTTTAAAAGATTCATGATTTGCATAAAAGCTCATCTGTAATTTTAACTAAATTTTTCTATCACTATCAGAGCTTATATGTGAAGAGATATCTCAGGGAAAATTTTTTATAAAACTGTTATCATTCATTATCCTCTTGCTAATCAGATATATAAAAAAGGTATCATTAAGGGTAAGCTCACAAACTGATGGTGGTTTTGAATACTAATTACAGTCTTCACAATCCCAGGAACTGTCAGATGTTCTGAAACTGATGAAGTCAGGGGGGCAAAATGCCACTTAACACTACAATGACTATACAATGTCACTTAACACTACAGTGACTACATTTTTGACTTAACTACAGCTATTATCAATCAATATCTAAGGTTAAATTCTCCCTTTTATGTTGAAGAGAATTCTCAGATTTACTTTCTAGAGCATAAACAAAAAGAAAGGATCTATTGCATTGCCCATGGGTGTCACTTAAAAGTACCAGTTGAATCCCTGTTGCAGGTACAAGTCCAGGTCCAGGGGTTTATTCATCAGCCTGCGAACTACTGCAATGACATTTCTAGCTCTGTGATATGCTGACAGTGCTTTGGAGGCTTTTGGTGGCAGCTACATCAAGATTGCATTCTTTGTTCATGAATTATAGGGAAATCCTTGCACCAAGCTTATGATTATTGTAAAAATTCCTCAAGATAGATGTAACACATGCACAATTACACATGTTAACTCTCTTTACAAGGTATGGGAAGTTGATTTCAGTTCAGATGTGAATTAAAGAGCTAAATAACATGTATTAAACCGTGAATTATTTCCACAACTGTGTCTTATTTACTTGCCCAGGGCAAAATCAGTTCCCTGGCTGATTATCAGTTGACTGTCTCTTGGTTCAAATGTACTCTGGGAATAAAGCTGGTACACTAAATATTTTTCCTCAGTCAGTTGGCACACTTTAGCTTTCTCAGTAGAGAATGGTGAACAGATTTGCAAAAAGAAAGAGCTTTTCTTCCTGGTCTGAGGCACTCTTCTCGGCAGGCTCCTTCAGGACATGGTACCTCCACACTGTTTTCCAAGGTGGCTGTACCAACTTGCATTCCCACCAACAGTGTAAGAGGGTTCTGCTTTCTCCACAACCTCTCCAACATTTGTTGTTTCTCTCCCTGTTTATTTTTGCCATTCTAACTGGTGTAAGGTGGTATCTCAATGTGGTTTTGATTTGAATTTCCCTGATGGCTAATGATGATGAACATTATTTCATGAGCACACACAATTTCTTCAGCAAACAACTCCTCTGAGAGCATAGGGGACAGCAGTCCAGGGCCCAGGAGATTCGCCTGGCAGCCCCCACAGATGGTTTTGTAGAGGAATGGCTCCCACGAGACACCTTCTATGAACAGCTTCCCTTGGCAGGTATAATTTTACATATTTCTGTAACCCTGAGTAATATAAAACTCTGCTACTTAGTCTCAAACTTCTGTGATGAAGGAACAGTATCTCTGTATCTTTTCACCAATATATTCCTAGATCCAACACCAGATCTGGTACACAGAGCCACTATAAATATTAGTGGAAGAATGAACCAACCCTTTCAATGTGGTTTAGGCTAAATGCTGAATTTTGGGAAATTGTTGAAAGTTTGATGACTAAGAATTGTTTTTAATGAACAAAATATAACTTTTGGTAATTGGAAATAAAATTGCCTCTAGAGAGTGACAAATCAGACAGCATTCTGCCTCTATGACCTGTGGTTGTTACAACTTCCACATCATCTCTGGATTCCAAAATCTCTCTTGATCTATTACGTCTTCATTTGTGCATCATTTGTGCTTTCCTACATCCCACTGTCAACTACTGAAATAACGTGTAAGCTCGTCAGTATTCCAAAACACATTTCAGTCAACAGATTAGTCAGAGAATAATGAATAATCACATAATCAGTTTCTGTTTTTTGTAAACCCAGCAGTGATCTACCTTTTATTTCCTGTCCTGGTCTTGCCTTATTTTCTTTTCTCTCCTTCTAGTACTAGATCTCTTTAGCTCCATGTCATCACACGAATCCTAGTTGTTGTTGGGGTTTGTTGTTGTTGTTTTTATCAGTCATTTTCCTTTAGTCTTCTGAGATTTATTTATAAAAATTTTATTAAGGCTTTCTCTTCTCAGCTATTCTACAGGCTTCCAAGAAACATTTATTTAATGCCCATTGACTTCATGGCCAGCACTTTTATATTGATGAATTTCCAAAGCTTTTTATCTTTGGATTTTTTTTTGATTCAACTTACATATTCTCTTATTTCCTCTAGAATTCATGTATGAAACTAAACATTTTTTAAATCAATAAAGCCACATTTTATAATAAAGATTTCAATAACCTAATTCAGGAGAAGTCCCCAAGAGTTACACTATGTGTAACCAATGTCTACTTAAAACTCTGATTCTCCTTCATGTGACCTCCATACTAAATGCAAGTGCTCATAGTCATGTTGAGACCATCTATGGTCTTGACCTCTTTTCATAGATTAATTTCATCATTTCTAAGTTAAGCCTCGGTCAATGAAACTTAGGGACATTGAACCCATATTTCACTATGTTACTACTGTTATTATTAACTTACACTTTGCTTTGCCTATAACTGGAAAAGATTTCCCAGTAGCTATCAAGTCCTTCAATTTTTCTGATGAATTTTTTTTTAATTTTCTAATGACTTATTTTTTTATGTTTTAGTGTACTAAGAACACTTAACATGAGATCTACCCTCTTAATGAATTTTAACTGTGCAATACAGTTTTGTTGGTTATAGGTAAAATGTTGTACCATAGATCTCTAAAATTATTCATCTTTCTTAACTGAAACTTTATGCTAATTGATTAGTAACTCCCCAATTCCCCCCTCCCCTCATTCCCTGGCAACTTCCATTCTACTCTGATTCTATGAATTTGACTACTTTAGATAGCTCATATAAGTGAAATCATGCAGTATTTATCTTTTTGTCACTTTTTTTTTCACTCATCACAATGTCTTCAAGTTTCATCCATGTTGTCACATGTTGCAGAATTTACTTCTTTCTAAAGGCTGAAGGCTATTCCATTACATATATATATACAACTTTTTATTTTTTTATCTGTTCGTCTATCCAACGGACATTGAGGGGTTGTTTCCATATCTTGTGTATAGTGAATAGTGCTGCTCTTTTAACTACTTTATCTATTAATCATTCATTTTTCTTTTCCTGAAGTCAATATAGATTACTTCTCTATTTATCTTTTATTTAGACCATTTCAATGTAATGAAGAAACCTGTTTTTCAAAATTACAGTAATGATCATATTTAACTTTTCAAATGTTCTATAACATTATTCTACTCTATCCTTTCCCCATCAACTCAAAATTTCTTGTGATAGTGTTTTAAAATTATAATTCCTACAAAAATTATAATTTCTACTCCTTAATAAAAAATCATTTTATTAATACTCTACACTCTAAGATACATGCTTGCTACAAACTATAATCTTGACTTTTAAAGATGCAATCTATATGAATCCTGAGTAGTTATTGGATCTACTAGTTAATTACCAGTTGACACATGAAAAGTACTGGAAGGTAGGTTTAAATAAGCAACTATTAAACAAATGAAATTTGTGATTAATATCTATGCTTTCATATAAATTATATCTAGCATCTGTAAGCAACTTTGGGACTATTATAGGAGCTCTGCTGTATAGTGGTTGAAATCAAAGGCTTTGGAATGAGGCAGATGTGTATTAATGATTGAAGCATACTTTTCTTAAATATGGAGAAATCTAAATATTACTAAAGTAAAGACTAAAAATTCATCTGATACCATATCACTAGACTTTGCTTAGGCCTTTCAAGGAAATATGGATTTCAACCCCAAACATGTAAATAAATGTGTTTTATTTGCTACCTTCTACACTAACAAATGGAAAAAAAATTTCTAATTTAAGATGTATATACTTGCTTCCTTTTCTCTATTTTTTTAAAGATTTTATTTATTTGAGATAGAGAGTGAGCACAAGAAGAGGGAGGGGGAAAGAGGGAGATGGAGAAACAGACTTCCATCTGAGCACGGAGTCCTTCCTCACTTTCTTTTTCTTTCTTTCTTTTTTCTTTCTTTCTTTCTTTCTTTCTTTCTTTCTTTCTTTCTTTCTTTCTTTCTTTCTTTCTTTCTTTCTTTTTTCTTTCTTTCTTCTTTCTTTCTTTCTCTTTCTTCTTTCTTGCCTACTGATGTCCAGTTGCTTCAGTACTATTTGTTGAGAAGGCTAATCTCCTCCATTAAATGACTTTTGCACCCTTATATAAAAATTTGGGGGCACTATTTGTGTGGGTCTATTTGTGGATTCTCTATTTTGTTCTATCAATCAACATCTACATCTATATATCTATCCCTTCACCTGCCATACTGTTTTGATTACTGTGGCTGTATAGTAAGACATAACACCAAATGGAGTTATTTCTCCCATTTTATTTTATTTCTCAAGATTATTTTAGGTTTTCCAGGGCCTATGACTTTCCATATAAATTTTAGAATAAGTCTGTATATGTTTACAGAAAAACTTGCTGGGATTTTGACAGTAATTTTATTAAACCTATTGACCAATGAGAATTGACATATTTACTATGTTGAGTCTCCCAAAACATGAACTCAGTTTGTCTCTCCATTTATTCAGGGCATCTTTGATATCTTTTATCAGAGTTTTGTACTTTTCAGCACGCAGTTCCTATATGTCTTGTTAGATTTATGTATAAGTATTTTTTTTTTTTTTGAGCAATTGTATGTCATGGGATTGTTCTTCTTTAGCCGGTTGATAACATGGATTATAGTCATTTATTTTCCAATGTTCAACCAATCTTGTGTATCTGGAATAAGTCCCACTGGTCTTAGCATATAATGATTTCATTTATTACTGGATTCAATTTGCTAATATTTTGTTGATTTTCATGTCTAAACTCATGAAAGATAATGGGTTTTTCCTTTGGCACTATCTTTTTCTGGTTTTTGTATCAGGATAAAATGCTATACAACAAGTGATGGAAGGATTCTCATCTTTTATTTTCTGGAAGAGATATGTAAAATTGGGGCCAATTCTCTAAGTATTTGATATAATTCACCAGTGAAACCAACTGGGCTTGGAGATATTTGGGGGGAAGATTTTTAAATATACATTAAATTTCTGTTATGATTATAGAGTATTCAAGTTGACAATTTCATCTTGGTTGAGTTGTGGTCTGTTGTTAAGGAACTGGTACATTTCTTCAAAGTGAGTTTATGAGCATAAGGTTGTTTATATTATTCCCTGATTATATTTTTAATGGCTTCAGGATTTCTAGTGACATTCTTCTTTTCATCTCAGATATTGATAATTTGTACCTTTTATTTTTGTCAGTCTTAGAAGTTGGTATGGTCTAAATGGTTGTTCTATTACTTTCCAATTCCTATGTTGGAACCTAACTCCTCAGGTGATGTTATTAGAGGGTGAGGCTGTTGGGAAGTGTTTAGAACATGAGCACAGACACTTCATGAATGGGATTAGTGCCCTTATAAAAGAGGTCTGACAGAGCTCCCTACAGCCTTCAGCCATGTGAAGATGCAAGTCTGTGACTGAGAAGAGGGCCCTCACCTGACCACATGGGCACTCTGATCTCAAACTTCCAGACTCCAGAACCATGAGATATGAATTTCTGTTCTTTATAAGTCATCAGAGCTGTGATATTTTGTTATAGCAGCCTGAATGAAGACAGAGAGTTATCAATTTTATTAGTTCCCCCCACCACCAAGAACCATTTTTTTTGACTGGTTTTCCCCATTAATTTTCTATTTTCATTTTCATTAAGTTCTCACTTATTTGTGTCTGCCTTATTTGGGACTATTTTTCTCTCATTTTCTCTACTTTCTTGAGGTAAGAATGTATTGATTTGAGACCTCTTCTCTCTTCTAATATGGGTTATTAGCAATAAAGATCTTCTTCTCAGCACATTTTAGTTAAATTCTAGAAATTTTCATAACTTATATTTTCATTCAGTTCTATGTGTTTGTTTTAATTTCTTTTGAGACTGCCTCTTTGGCCTATAGATCATTAGGATTGTGTTGTTTAATTCCCAAGTATTTGGAGATTTCCTTGTCTCTCTGTTGTTGATTTATATTTTAATTCCATTGTGGTCAGAGAGCATAATCTGTACAATTTCAATTCTGTTGAATAGTGTAAGGTTTGTTTTACGGATATGGTCTACCTTGGTAAATGTTCCACAGGCTCATGAAAATATGCACACTCTGCTACTGGCTATTGTTGGTTGAAGTCTTCTTGATATGCCAATTAGATGCTATTGGTCGATTGTGTTGTTTTTGTATATTCTCTCTGATTTCTATATACTAATCTTATCAGTTGCTATAAAGGTACGTGGAAGATCTCAATTATAATTTGGACTTTCCTATATCTCCTTTTAGTGCTGTGGTTTTTGTTTTGGTGGTTATGTTTTCCTAGTAGTACTGTCTCTAGGTAAAGGAGGGGATCTCAGACCATGGGTAAAAAGAGGCTTCCTAGGCCAGAATGTTTATAGTGACATGATCTCCCCTCCCAGTGCTGCCAGGCCACCCAGGTGTCTTAGTGTGTGCGTGTGCATGAGTGTGTGTGAGTATGTAGGGTGGGGAAGGACCCATCTCAGGTCTAGTGAGTAAGGAAATCACTTCCCCTGGCTGTATTTACCATCAGCTGGGATCATTATCAATCCCTGTTGCTGCTGCTGCTGATGGGAAGGACTCTTGCTCAGTCTAGGAGAAAAATGAGTCTATCTGGGCTGCCTTCTGTTGCCAAGTTGAGAATGGGAAAATATTTGCCTTAGGTGGTCTTCTTCTGTTGGGTGGGAGTCAAAAGACCCACTACAATGGTGTTGTTCTTCCAGTCCTAGAATCCCTAATCTCCGTTTATCTTTCAAAGTTCTCTTTTTGTTGCTTGTGACAATATTTCCCATGTTTATAAGTTTGCATTTAGTGGGAAGAGTCAGGGAGAAACAGACCCATGTCATCCTACCTGGACCAGAAATCACTTCTTGTAAATTAAAGCGAGTATCCTCAAAGGGATACAACTGCTATTAGTGTCCTTAAAAGTGAAAGTAATCTCTACATTACATGTTAGTGTTAAGAGTACATAAAATAGTACTTAAAATGGTAGCTTTTATTATCATAATTATGATTTTGTTATAATCATTGCTATATTATTTTATCATTATTAGTAGTAATATATTATCAAAGATGCCTGAAATAGAGTTCTAGACCTTTTGACATAATGTGCATATGTGCATATACAACATTAGTATTTTATTTAGGCTCATAACATCTAATATGATGGTAACACACCAGGGACACAGATCATCATTTAAAACTCACCTTAACTATCGCTTTTGACTAAGATCGAAAGTAGCAGTATCAATTAAATTAAAATATTTGAAATTTATAAAATTTTGAAAGATTTTTAACAACTTAGAAGAAATGTGTTCTTAAAAATAATTTAAAAAATCAGTACTACAATATTAGTTTGATTTACCTAATTAAATCAACTGAATAATGAACAAAAACTATTTTTCAAATCTTGAGTTGAAATTTATTATAATGACATAAATTTTCATTGAGGAAATCTTTGTTAAAAACTGAAAATTGTATGTATAGGAATTGAGAAGTTTCTTTCTGTGACCTCAAGAAGATCTTAGTCAATGTAAATAGGTTAAAAATGGTCCAAGAGCCAATTTTAGGGGAAAAAAATAATCCTTGTTAAAGATAATACCTTGAAATCTTCAGTTATGGAATAAGATGCCCTGAATATAGAGTTTGGAAAAAAACTTTGAAATAGGTACAGCTTGACTTCTCTGCACAAGCTATTTACAAGTATTTGAGGGTAGAAACAGTTGTGTGACAACAAGAGATGAGAAAGAGGAGATCCATGGAACAGAGTGGGAAGGTGGAGTTCATAGAGAAAGTGGTCCATAAAACATTTCTGCTAATAGAATAGGAAAAGGACCTCTAAGAACTGTGATAATATTCAACTTTAGGTTGTCAATGGTGATGTTATATAAATCTGTTATTTTGTCCTAGTCCATCAGTGAAAGTTTACTTGAAATGTATCTATTTGGGGAAAATAAAAGAATTAGCAGTGTTCAGCCAGTGGTGATAACATGCAGATGTAATATGTGAAACACCGAATGACCCACCCAACACACACCAAAAATTATGCTTTGAAAGCAAGTAGTCTTAGCTAACTAAAGGAAGGATAAGCTCCCCTCCTCTTTTCTCTAAGAATTCCTTGTTAAAATGAAAAATATACTAACTAGGTCTTTTACTATACATCATTTGGGAGTTTGAATCATTTGTAGTTGACTCTAAATGTACAAATTGCTCTGCATGATATGGCAATATATGCTAAAATGGAATTGGGTTAAGGTTATTGGGCCATGACAAATGTTCCTAAGTTGCTTGGAAAAGCCAAAGAAGTCTCCAGAGGTAATGCTTAAGCTGAATTTGAAATACAAGCGAGACTATCAGGTGGACAAGGGAGGAAAAAAAAATTCTGAAAGAGAGAATGATCTGATAAAAGTTTAGAAGCACAAAGGGAATAGGAAAAAAAAAAAGTCCTTGGCATCACTAGAGTATAAGAGAAGTATGGAGACAAATGGAATGCTGGAGCTTGGGTGAAAGCCAGGAGCTACACAAGGAAAGACTTTGAATGCCATGTTATGCATGGTACAAATAAACTATCTTATAGGCAATAAAGAATTGGTGATCATTCAACATTTTTAAGATGGAAATGATATAATCAGTATTGACTATTGGAAAAATAATTCTTGTGCATGTACAGAGTATAACCAGGTAGAAGATAATACCAAAAAAAAAAGAAAAAGAATAAACTAGTGCAAAAATTCCACTTAACTGAAGATGGAGGTCTAAACCAAAAGAGAAGAGAGCTGCAATAGGAGAAATAAACAGGAATTGATAAGCTTAAAAATATTTTAGTGTATAAACAGTGAGAATAGAATCAGACTGACCATAGAGAGTCTGAGAGATGATGTGTTAGATGCTGATGATTTTCACCAATTTCCAAAATACATAAGATGGTATGGGCTTGGGAGGTAGTACAAAAAGACTGAATTCAACTTGAGGATGCTATGGAATATAGAAGTGTTCAAGAGGTAATTGAGGGCACCTGGGTGGCTCAGTCAGTTGAGCGACTGCCTTTGGCTCAGGTCATGATCCTGGAGTCCCGGGATCGAGTCCCACATTGGGCTCCCTGCTCGACAGGGAATCGGCTTCTCCCTCTGACCCTCTTCCCTCTCATGCTCTCTATCTCTCATTCTCTCTCTCTCAAATAAATAAATAAAATCTTTAAAAAAAAAAAAAGAGGTTATTGAGCCAGAACAGGAAAGAAATCTTGTGCTAAAGAAAAAGAGAAGTAACATTTGTCATGTGATAGTTGAAGCTTAAAGTATGCATGAGATAATTCAAATAAATCCATAAATTTAAAAGAACAGAGAGAAGAAGATGGAGCCATGTTACTCATCAAGTACACTAGATGTATGAAAAGTTGACTGGGCCAGAGATTTAGGGGGTTCCAAGAAATAAGGTAATGAAGAAGAGGGACATCTGGGTGGCTCAGTCAGTTGAGTGTCTGCCTTTGGCTCAGGTCATGATCCTAGGGTCCTGGGATCCAGTCCCGCCTTGGGCTCCCTGCTGGGCGGGGAGCCTGCTTCTCCCTCTCCCTCTGCCTGCTGCTCCCCAGCTTCTGCACTCTCTCTCTCTCTCTGTCAAATAAATAAAAAAAATTTTTAAATGAAGAAGAGTGTGTCAAGCAAAAAATTAATCAATGGTATCAGAAGCTGCAGAGAAATCAGGCAAGAAAGGTCTGAAATACACTCATTGTATTTAGTACCTAAGAAGACATTGACAACTTTGTTTAAAATACTTTCAGTGAAAGTGAAAGCTCATTCTATGTTGCAGTATGTTGAGGCACCAATGCACAGTGAGACAGTAATGACAGTGATTAGTCTATTTCTTAAGGAGCTTGTCTGTGAGTAGGAGAGGATTTTTCATTTCAAACATAGTAAGTGAAGAAAGATTTAGGGATTTTCCTTGTTGTAGTAAGATGACAGCAATTGGAAGTCAGTGTGTTTGGGGAGAGAGAAGCAGAGACAGAGAGGCACAGAGAAAGAGACAGAGGGGAAGAGAAGAGAAAAGTAGAGAAGAGAAGGTGAAGGTGAAGGTAATGTGGGAAACAAGGGCAGAAGAAAAATTATTAAATTTCTTTACTACCGATAGCCCATTGACAAGTCCTTGAAACAGTCAGAGTGACATTCCTGTATAGACTCAGCTGCCTCAATGTTAATACATTAAGGGCAGAGCAATCTTAGCCCAACCCCCAGGACCCTGTAAGTCTACTCTAACATATAAAAATTCCTTTGGAAACTTCCTTTATCTCTACTCCACAAGATACATGTTAGCAATCATCTTCCAAGCATATGACCCACCAATATATATCTGAAGGGTCTCATGACTGAGGGTTTACCAAGCAATAATAAATGACCTTTCCCAACAATAGCTAGCACCCTCAGGATCCTGGAAACCTTGTTTCCAAAATACCTGAGGCTTACACGATCCCTAACTCACTACCAACTTGAAAGTATATGGTGGGCCAATCTCATGACCTGAGTACCTCTCTTTTCTGCCTATAGGTCCTGTCCACATGCCTTAATAAAACCACCTTTTTACACCAAAGATGTCTCAAGAATTCTTTCTTGGCCATAGGCTTTGAACCCTAACGTCTTTCCCACATCAAAAGTATGGGGATGAAGGAGATACTTAATGAAATGTGATAGCACCAATGTCTCTGACCCTTGCCTGTTGAGATTGGGGACCCTCCAAGAGACAGACATTTGTGGCAAAAGAGATCTGGTCAGCAAAGTACTGAGTTGGCTTTGGAGGACCACAGACATGGGATGAATATGCTAGCAAGGCAGAAGAATAAAGTGTCTAGAGCTATGTAGAAAGTATGGGCAGGGGATAATGCATACTCTTTCAATGAGTAAAGAGTCTTGAAAACAGCTATGATTTCAATAGATATAGTTATCTGAAGAATGTGGGTAGAAAGAAAAGAGATTAAGTCCTAAACCAAATCCCAAATGTAATCAGAATTTTAGATGTTGTTTCTTGATACTGTCAGATCCAATGCCCACTTTTTGTATCAAGTGTATGGTTATGCTCCCTTTCGTATCTAAACATGCAATACATAGTTATAAAACCTACAACTTTGCATAAACTAAAACAAAATTTGTAGAATGACCTAGATATAATATTAGGAGACATGAAAGGAATTTATAATGAAATATGTCTTTCAATATGTAAATTCTGGGACAATTCTACACACAAGAAAACTGAGGAAGAATCAAGATTTTACTCTTCTTTATAGGATCATGGTGAATGAAGCATCTACAAATATAGACTGATATAGCTATGTACCATTAGCAGTTCAAATGATATTAGCCACAAATGATATTGCCGTTTGTGACATGATTTTCTAAAATGGTAGAACAACTGTTGGTAAAGTTCTGAATTAAATAATTTTCCTCAAATTAAGACATAGCTTTATTTCTGGAAAATTCCACTTAAATTAAAACTGTGAAAACAATATATTGTACATATACATGTAAAACAGTTGGATTCTGTGATGAAATTTTTAAGTTTATATGTATACTAGGCAGGTTATTTAAGAAGTATGCAGGACTATAGAAAATTCTTCACTCTTGTAACACTATCCTTGTTTTGCAGGATGTCTAAATATTCCTGACCCACTGCTCTCAGTAATGTTGGTAGTCCAACATTCTAATTGTTATGATAAATAATTTCCAACAATTTCCAGAAGGCTCTGTAGAGAGACATCCAACCACTAATTTAGGGATAAAGAGAGGAATAGCTCTTCTAAGGAATATTTTAAAGTGTAGGTTTTATTATTATTATATTGATTTTGTGAGGGCAACAAATTAAGAGATGATTGCCACTGGAACGGTGGTTTGTTACACAGTTTCTAAGAGGAAGAGGCACTTCACACCACAGAGAGCCATGCAGGAAAGTACCAGGGTCAGTCAAGAGGCAGAGGGTGTGTGAGGAAACATAGGCAAGAGTTTCTATTGTGGTTTCCATAGGATGATATAGGTGAGTAAAAGCATGCAGATTTAGGAATGATTAATTTAAATAATTTCAATGGGCTCTGGAGTATTGGCTTTCCTAAGTCTGGTACCTAACCCTGAAGTGATTAAGGTAAGGAATATTGGCCAGGAGTGTATGAGCCTGATGGAAGAGATGAGGGGGTTATGAGCTCTGGATTTGTTAATTTTCACTTGAAAGCCATGTGAGTCCTTTGTAGCCTTAGAGAGGACAGTCTCCCTAGAATCAGTAAGACAGCAGATATCAAAACATTAAAATAAAAAGCCATGTTTGTACAAAAGAACAGCAAACAAAAACAGGAGAACATGGTCTTCTGGAAATCAAAGACATTTCATTGAAGAAAGAGGAAGAGGTCAACTCTTCGACCTCAGCCACAGCAACTACTTGCCAGGACATCTCCAAAGGCAAGGGAAGCAAGGGCAAAAATGAACTATTGGGACTTCATTAAGATAAAAAGCTTTTTCACAGCTAAGGAAACAGTCAACAAAACCAAAAGACAACTGACAGAATGGGAGAAGGTATTTGCAAATGACATAGCAGATAAAGGGCTAATATCCAAAATCTATAAAGAACTTATCAAACTCAACACCCAAAGAACAAATAATCCAATCAAGAAATGGGCAGAAGACATGAACAGACATTTTTCCAAAGAAGACATCCAAATGGCCAACAGACACATGAAAAATTGCTCAACATCACTTGGCATCAGGAAAATACAAATCAAAACCACAATGAGATACCACCTCACACCAGTCAGAATGGCTAAAATTAACAAGTCAGGAAACAACAGATGTTGGCGAGGATGCGGAGAAAGGGAAACCCTCCTACACTGTTGGTGGGGATGCAAGTTGGTGCAGCCACTCTGGAAAACAGTATGGAGGTTCCTCAAAAAGTTGAAAATAGAGTTACCCTATGACCCAGCAATTGCACTAGTGGGTATTTACTCCAAAGATACAAATGTAGTGATCCAAAGGGGCACATGCACCCCAATGTTTATAGCAACAATGTCCACAATAGCCAAACTATGGAAAGAGCCAAGATGTCCATCAACAGATGAATGGATAAAGAAGTTGTGATGTGTGTGTGTGTGTCTGTGTGTGTGTGTGTGTGTGTGTGTGTGTGTGTATATATAATGGAATATATATATATATATATAATGGAAATTAAGCATCCATCAAAAAATGAAATCTTGCCATTTGCAATGACGTGGGTGGAACTAGAGGGTATTATGTTAAGTGAAATAAGTCAATCAGAGAAAGGCAATTATCATATGATCTTACTGATATGTGGAATTTAAGAAACAAGGCAGAGGATCACTGGGGAAGAGAGGAAAAAATGAAACAAGACGAAACCAGAGAAGGAAACAAACCATAAGAGACTCTTAGGAAACAAACTGAGGGTTGCTGGAAGGGAGGGGTTGGAGGGAAGGGGTAACTGGGTGATGGACATTGGGGAGGGTATGTGTTGTAATGAACACTGGGTATTATATAGGACTGATGAATCACAGACCTGTACCCCTGAAACAAATAATACATTATATGTTAATTAATTTAATTTAAATTTTAAAAATAATAATAATAAAAAAGAAAGAGGAAGAGTTTGCGGTTAGGTGTTGTTTCAGGGCAGCTATGATAAGGACTGATATAGTTGTACTAAATTTAACAACAGGCAGACAATTTTGATCTGATAAGATCAGTGTGAGTGGAATCATGGAGAGCATGTCTGATTTCTGAATACCAGCAAATAGGAGTAGAACACTAAGCATGGGCTCTTTCAATTTGAGAATTCTAGCTGTGTCAGCAAGGGGAGAGACCATTAGCCAATAGGACCTGCCATGTCTAAGAAAGTTTTTCTAATTTGTTCATTACATTTTTTATTTAAGTTTTCAGAAGACAAAGATGTATGCATGTATAAAAGCTTAAGGGAAGGAAGATACTCATGGAGAGTGAGGTAAAATACACATAGAAGAAATCATCGATTTTCCCCTGAAAATGTGGGAAGCAAGGGATGAAGAGCACAGACAGCAAAATAAACTATCTGCAGCTCAAGGGGAAAATGATTCTTTCTAATAGGAAATCAGGAAGAAAGATCAAATGAGGGTCCATATAGATTTGTAACTTTGGGAACAGGAGACTGAGGGAAATGTCTTCTGATGATTTCTGTTTTATTCCTATGTTTTTCTAAGATGTAGATGAGCTCGTCTGATAAGAATAAGGTGGGAGAAAAAAGGATTTGGAATTTAAGAATTCAGAAAGTTGGAAATAGCCATGTGGAGATTTGATTAGAAAGTCAATTAGAGAAATAAATCCTTAAAAGGTTGAGGTGGGGGATTATCTAAAATGTGCAGTGGATATATTTAGAATTTTATGTAAGCTTTTTCTGCCTCTCAAGTGATAAAAATAAGTGTACTGAGAACATATGGTTCCAAAGGAAGCAGTGCATACGAGATTCTCATGATAACTTTGTGGAGAAGATTAAATAGTTCTAAGGGAATGGGTGTGGGTAATGAAGAAGAATATAGGATAGTGCTGAAAGGTATTTCCTCAGGATATATCTTAAAAACTGACAATATATGTAACTGTTCATATCAAAAGCAAGAGCTTAGAAACTTCTTTGAAACTGTACATCATATATCTAAGCTTATGATTATTTAATATCTGGGTTGATTCTTTTAAGCAGTTGTATCTTTCATGGAGAATTGATTTCATGGCACTCTTAAAAAGGAAGGAAATGAACATCCAAACCAAATTTGCAGTAGTTAAGATATGGCAAGTTTGAGGAATTCTACACAAAACTGACCAAAGGATTATGTTGTGTTTACAAAGAGCTTTAGTTTTACATAAAATTTAATAGAAACACAGAGTTATCATCTTCCATTCTCAAGACTAAAACTGGCCTTTCCCAGATGTTCAAGTTGAGGAGGGAGGAAATGAAAGACCAATGCTTAAAAAAAAACAAAAGCATTACTTCAGCGTTTTTGGAAAAACAAAAATGAAACAATAAACAGTAACAGATGCTCTTTCAGTGGTCATGGTCACTTGTTGTTGAGAAAACAATGACTAAAATATAAATCCTGACTCTTTCCCAAGTAGAGTTTAGGAATTTCTAGCTGTTACAAATTGAATTCAACAATTAT
Organism: Eumetopias jubatus; assembly: GCF_037043125.1. Classification (NCBI taxonomy): domain Eukaryota; kingdom Metazoa; phylum Chordata; class Mammalia; order Carnivora; family Otariidae; genus Eumetopias; species Eumetopias jubatus. The sequence goes on along the minus strand of NW_028274807.1, from coordinate 20,917,303 downwards.
TTAGATACCAGCTTGGTGCTATGGAGACACTAAGATGACAAGCCACAAAGAGGCTAATTATTAATTTCTAGAAACAACAAAGTATGTCTAACACGCAGTGACCACTACAATTCAGCCTTATAACATAGTGACTGGAAACATGAACTCCAGAGTTAGATATATCTGATTGATTTTACCCTCTTTAAACCGTGTGACTTAGGGTAAATTACTTATACTTCCTAAGTCTCCAGCTTTCTTTTCTATAAAATAAGCAGGATAACACTTCCTTCACCATGTAGAGTACCAATAAGTGAAGTAAGTGTTAAGGAAATTATTATGGTGTCCATTGCATATGAAATATTAATATAAAGAAACAGAAGCAGTGTACATGACTGTTGAAGACATGAATTCAGACTAAAGGCAGTGGGGTACAGAAAGAAAGGGTGTGTCTCCTTCGCTTACTCCCACTCCCAGCTAAGGCTAAATACAAAATCTAAGTTACTTACAATCAAAAAACTTCCATAAAAAAATCAGTTTTAAAGTTGGTGTCAACATCACCACATTGAAAAATAAATTCCCTGATGCAGGTCATCCCTCTGAGAGAGGCTTTCCATTTTGGGAGCTACATATATTAGATTTTGCTATCAGAAAATCCCCCCACCTCCAAACATCTAAATTACATCAGCTATAATCTGATTTCTCTGAATTTACTTTAACAGCAACAAAAAGCTATGTTTCCCTCTTCAGTGCTTATATCACTACCGTGACAAATATCAATAGAAAAAATAATAGTCTCTTGGATTTAGCCTCAAACTTATAACACATCTCTTTGGATTCATGACCTAATATGAAACTTGTGAATATAAATTCACTCACAAAAGCATCCATCACCTCAACAAAGCATCCTTTCCAAATGAAGCTGCCCAGGTTGAAAACACAAAATAAAAAGAAATATTTAGCCTCAATTATTCCCTTCTAAACTTCATTGAATATATCTTGAGCAACAATGTTCCCTTTTAAACTTCATTGAATATATCTTGAGCAACAATGTGCACACAACTGTATTAACACTTGTGTAAAAACTAAGCACCAATTTGCAATAAGACAGAATATCTCATTGATATTGACCTATTTACTCAGTTTTAAGTAGAACAAGCAAATTTTCTGGGTATAATGGGTCAAAATGAGAAACGTGTGATTAACACTTGGTAAGCATTTTAATGGTCCTAAAACTATTCTAAAGACCACTTTGTCCAGAGAAGCACTATTATCCCCATTTTATGGATAAAGAAATTCATCCAAGATCATACAGTCCTCAGTGAAATAGCTAGGTCTTAGTCTGATTCTAAACCTCAGACTCTCACTTCACCATGATATCTCTTATAATTAGATATGAGTAGATACACACTGGTGTTCTAAGAGATGCAACCAAAGAAGATCATAGGAAAAGACGCATAGAAAACAATGGTAACCCACTCATTTCAAATAGGCAAGGAAAAGATGAATTATTCATTAAGTGGTATTAGAGCAATTAGAAAGTCATTTGGAAAGAAGTCACATCTATTTTAATTTTGTACAAAAATAATTTCAGATTGGCATATGATTTAAACACAGAAAAAAGAAATCCTTAAAATACAAAAAGAAAGTATGGGAAATTTGTTATTATTATATCAGACTAGAGAATATTTTTTTAAAATAAAAGCAACGTAAAAAGCTGCAAAAGAAAAGATTACATTAAAAATAGTAATGATTCCTGGCATAAATATCACAAGCAAAGGTAAAAGAAATAGAACAAATGGGTAAAATTTTTTGCAATTAATATCACAAAGAGCTGCAGTTTAATACATTTTTAAAAATCTCTGTATTAATTAGAACCAAAATCTTAATGGAATATAGACAAAGTATATGAAGACAGTTCACAGAAAAGAAAATACGAACAGCTTTTAAGCATATGTAAAATTTCTCAAATATGCTTCAGAAAGAATCTATAATGAGGTGCTATTATTTTAGTCTTACATGACAAATATCAGAAAGAGTTTGATCATGTACGTTTTCTTGATCAGAGGGGAGGAATAGGAAAGTGAGATAGTTCCATACATTGCTAATAGTAACATAAATCGGTTCACATACTGTGAGAACACCGTGTGTGAACCAATTTGGCAATATTTACTTCAGAATTTAATATAATGTTATACCCTCATCTGCATCATGAAAAATGTCATTCTGTCATTATTTTAATAGTAACCCATCATTATTACTAGCAGGATGATATACCATACATACTATTTGCCTGAATGTCTGATCTCATCATCTACACTGCCCAGAAAATATTGCAAAACTGCTGTATTGGGGTCAGAACACTTTATTTTTATCTTCAAATTTAGGAAATTATAGTTCTTTGTATGATTTCTGTACTAAAGTACATGAAATTGTTTGACATATAATATACTTAATATCTACCCTTTAATTTAATTTAATTCATTTAATTCATTTGCTTTAACTTTCATTCATTCACCTAAACATTTCCAACATGAAAAGCTGGCTAACAATCATTATCATTTGTCGCAAAAAAGAGTTATCTCTATACTAAAAATAAAAGAATTGGATGTAGAATCTTAAATAGCCCGTCTACATTTATTAATTTATGATTGTACTACACTTTCCAAAGTTTGGCATGAGATATTTTAGAGCTTCTGAACTGATTAGGCTAATATTAATCCTATCAATGATAAAACATTTCCTAATTTTTATTATCAAAAACACTGCTAGAGAATTTAGTATTTCTTGAGAATGTGACTTTGACAGTGGCATTCCAAGCAACTCAAGAGCAGGCTTGTACACTCACAATGTCCATTAGTACAGAGTGAAGAGAAGCTAAAACAAGAATTTCAGGATATACGTTTCCCTAAACCACTAGGTAGGCAGTCAAGAAAGAGAAAAGAATAGTGAAACCCTGAAGTCTTTGTGGCAGAGTGAGCCACTCACAGTTTGGTAAAAAATAATCTATCTAGTATTCCAGCAATGGTGAATGAGCTAATTAGGACCTAAATTCTTGCTGAGGAAAAAAAAAATTGCATAAAAATATTAGGACTATCTGATTAAAGGTATTAGATAATAAGCTCATGGAAAATCATTGGTTCAGGATGTGGGAGAGAGCAAAGGCTCAGAGAGTGAAGTTGGTTTTGGAGAGCCTCATGGCGTTAGGGGAGATATTGAATTTAGAGTCTAGGGGGAGAGCAGCAAAACTAGTAAATCCTAGTAAAGAAAATATGAAAGGTATTTTTACAGAAAAGGTAAATAATCTTTGAAGGTTAAAAATTTGAAGAAGAAGAAGAAGAAGAAGAAGAAGAAGAAGAAGAAGAAGAAGAAGGAGAAGAAGAAAAACAATGAAAAGAACTAATGTGTGAGTAAATACCAATGAACACTGAATAATATCTAGGTGGGTTTAAAATCTATATGGAACTAAATTACATGAATATAATAGAATATATTGGGAAGAGCGATAACTAGAGTTAAACTGGTTTTTGTTTCTTTCACTTTCAAAACAAGTACCAAATAACATTGGGCTTGATTAAAATTTGACAATGAGTGAATAGAAAAGATTAACTATGCAAATTACGTCTACATGCACCTTATAACACAGTTTCATGATATATAAAGCAAAATGTGACAAGAATAGAGGGAGATATCAATGAAACAAAAATCATAGAGAGAGAGCTTCATCTATCTCAGCAACTAATGGAAATTTAATCAATAAGGATACAGACAATTTGAACAACTTGATCAGCAAATTTTGTCTCATGGACATACAGAAAATATCATTCCCAAATGTAGGGTGCATATTAGTTTCAAAAACATGTGGAACATTTACAAAAATTGACTCTATTTGGGACACACAGGAAATCTCAGCAAATTCCCAAGAACCTACATCATGTAGAATAAATTCTCCATCACAATATACTTAGATTTAGTAACAAACAGAAAACAGAAAACTAAACAAAAAGCTAAAATATTTGTTTATTTGAAAATGAAAAAAAACATTTCTAACTAACCCATATAGCAAAGAAAATTATAATTATCATTAGAAAATGGTTTTAGGGACACCTGAGTGGCTCAGTCAGTTGAGCGTCTGAGTTCAACTCAGGTCATAATCATGGGGTCCTGGGATGGAGCAACATGTCAGCCTCCCTGCTCAGTGGGGAGTGCTCTGCTTCTCCCTCCTCCTCTGCCCCTCCCCCCACTCATCTCTCTCTCTCTCTCTCTCTCTCTCTCTCTCAAATAAAATATTTAAAAAAATGGTTTTAACTGAATTAATATATATCAGAAATTGTGAGACACAACTAAAACCATGTTTAGAGGAAAATACAGGGCTATTATACCATACTTTAGAAGGGAGAAAAGTTGGAAATCATGAGCTAAGTATCTATCTCAAAAGATTAGAAAAGGAGCAACCACAAAAAACCCCCAGCAAATTGAATTAAGAAGTTACATAAAATGAAAAAAATAAGGATTAAAGATTAATACAGTAGGAATTAAGTACATAAGAGAGAAAAAATAAGTGAAATGTTGAGGCTTATAAAAGATTAATGCAAAGAACAAGTTATTCTGAAACTGACTGAGATAAAAAGAGAGAAGAGATGAACATCATCAGTAATTACCATTGTAGTAAAAATGGGGAATGTGTGACAGTACTTCACTCTTTATAAAAAATAAAATAATAGATATAATACATAAAACAATTAAAATAAAATATTAAATAATATTGATAAAATATTATGTAATATTACTTTATGCCAATATTTGAAAAAAATTAGACAAATGGACAAATTCTTACAAAAATAAAATGTGTCAAGACAAAAGAAAACTAGAAATCTTAATATTTTAATAAATATTAAATAAGTTCAATGTGCAATAAAATACTTCCCACCAAGGAAATATTAGGTACAATTAACTTTGTAAGTAAATCTGCAGAAGAAAAACAAAAACAACTTAAAAAGGCTAACCTTATAAAAGTTTTTGCATAGACTATAAAAACAGGGAGTACTCCACAAGTGGTTTTATGATACCAGCATCTTATGGAACTAAAACATGATAAGGACTTGGCAAGAAAGAAAGATCAAAGACTATTTTTACCAGAAATTCTAAGCAAAATATTGGCAATTTAATTTAGCAATTTGTATAAAGAAAAATAGATCATAGCCAGGCTGGATTTATTATGAGAATATAGGATATATTTAATACTTGAGAATGAATCAATTTAATCCACAAACTTAAAATAAAGGAAAAATTATATTCATCTGAATGGATGCAGAAAAACATGTAACTGAATACCTATTAATCAAATTTGATGATGATAAACATTTAGCAAACTAAATTTGGGACGCCTGGGTGGCTCAGTCAGTTAAGCATCTAACTTTGGCTCAGTTCATAATCCCAGGGTCCTGGGACTGAGTCCAGCATCAGGCTCCTCACTCAGGGGGGAGCCTGCTTCTCCCTCTGCCTCTGCTCCCCCTGCTTGTGCTCTCTCTCTCTGGCAAATAATAATAATAATAATAAAATCTTTTTAAAAAACCCAGAAATTTAAGGAAACTTCCTTGATAGAATAAAAGGTACTTTTTATACCCTTAATGGCAAAATGATAAAAATGTTTCTCTTAGGAACAGAAGTGAAACAAAGATGCCTGTTATGATCACTTCAAAACAGTTCCAGAAATTAGACAAATAAAAATAGAAAGACTTGAAAAGAAGTAATAAAAATGTCTTTATTTTCAGAAAAGAGTTTAAATAATTGTCAAACACACTTAGAAATCTTAAGTGAACACGATAATTTGGCTGGACAAGTAGTCATGCAAAACTTGTATACATTAACAATATAGAATTATAAAATAACATTTCAAAAAATACATAGGTAGGCACAGTAACATATAAAATAATAATGAATGAATTTAACAATACTATGCAAGACTACTAGACAGAAAACTATAAAATATTATTAAAATATATTTATAAAGAACTAAATCGAAGACAGAAGAAACCTTAGAAATCAGTAAGGATCTAGTAGTCCTCAATCTGCTAACAGTAACCCTAATCTGTAAACTAACTCTCTTTCTCTCCCTCTCTGTCTCTCTCTGTCTCTCTCTGTCTCTCTCTCTGTCTCTCTCTCTCTCTCTCTCACACACACACACACACACACACACACACACACACACACACACACAATCCAACATCTTTTGAAAAAGTATACTGGAGTCATGCTTTTTAAACTCTAACGTGTATGAAACATCTGGGGAAATTGTTATAATGGATATTCTAATTCTGCAGGTCTGAGGTAGGGTCTAAGATTTTGCTTTTCTAACAAGTTCCATGGGTAATTATGCTTCTGCTTTGAGGGCCACCCTTTGAGTAGCAAGGTGATAGAGTTTATATTATTATAATCCCTGGGGCACTAATGTCATTTGGTGGACAGTAGACAGAAGTACTAATCCTTGTACAATGTGTTGGGTCAGAATGAAACAATGGGGAATTGTTATATTTATTTTGTTTTTAAGATTCACTTATTTATTTTGAGAGAGACAGAGAGAGAGAGTGCAGAGGGAGGGACAGAGAGAAAGAATCTCAAGCAGACTCCCCGCCAAGTGCAGAGCCCCACATGGGGCTCAGTCTCAAGACCCTGAGATCATGACTTGAGCTGAAATCAAGAATCAGATGCCTAACTGACTGAGCCACCCAGGCACCCCATGGTCAGAAAGTTTTTAAACACTGTGGTGGGCTAATGGAAAAGTACCAGAAGATGGGAGTTGGGTCAATGTGATGAGACCATCTGTGTTTGCTAATTGTGGCTTATTAAAGTTAGGCTCCTTCCTTTCCACAGAAGCTAGAGACAGAACCTTATCTTTCTTGATTACATATCAAAGGGATGGCTCTCAGGTCCTTGAAAAAGACATTCCTAGGCTGTAGAAGACCTATCGCAGAGGAACAGAAAAGAAATCACAAGGGCAACTTTTCTATAGTAAATGCTCTAAGCAAAGGATGGTTAGCCCCCCACCCCCCAACCCACCCCCTGCATAGGTAAAAAGAAGACTATTAAAATTTATTCAAGCTGAGGAGAACATTATGGCCATTTTGTTAAGTACCACCATTCAAAACACTGCCTTCTTACATTCCCTCTCCCCTTTCCTTCCTCCCTCTGTCCTTTCTTTTCTCCCGCCCTATCTCATTCCACCATTCCCTTACTCCTTGCTTTTTTTCTTACTTTTTCCTCTTTTTAAATTCCCTCTTTGATTACTTTTTTTCTTTTTCTTCTTTCCTTCCTTCCTCTCCTGACGTTCAAATTTACACACACACACACACACACACACACACACATGCAAGCACACTTTACTTCACTTAGAAAAGATAAGAAAGGCCATTCTTTTACTTAGGAAAGAAGAGTCATTTAGTATCAAAAGACAAGTATTCGTTTGTATGATACTCAATGGCCATTTTGCAATTTCAGTAAATGAAACGGAGCAGATCACTCTAAAGTCTAGATCAGAGCCCTATACTTCACCTCTCCCAAACTTCTCCCCCTTCTTACAGGTTTTTCTCTCTTACCACCCTGCCAAATTCTGTTGCTGATTCCCCAGAATGCATGATACAACATCTGTGGTGGCTTCCACGGAGATTTATTTAGCCAGATTTTCATTAAAATAGCAACTGAATTGACTCAATAAAATGTTGCTTATCTTAATAAAGCTCTTTAGAGCTTTGCAAATTTGCATTTAATACTCTTTAGTGTCATTACAGCATTAATAATCTGTGCCTAAAGAGCAATAAAAAAAAAACTTTCTACTTTCTATTTAATAGAGGTAGCTTCATAACCCTCCATTTTCATGCAACTTGGGCTTTTAAAGTACCAGACAGAAGCTAAAGGGAGAATATTCAAATGCAAAACGTGGTCAAGTCTCAGTGGAATGGCTTACTTAGGCTGAATGAATCTGAGACTTCCAAGATATTGGCTTCCCATATTACTCTGTCCAGGAAAATAATCCCCATCTATTTTCTCAACTCTATAACACGTACCTTCAACATCTCCTTAAGAAGAAATTACTTTTAATTTCCTTGAAATCTCATTGATAATAAGAATGAGATAGGAAGAAAGCAGTGAGAGGTGGGGATGGCATGTAAGTGAACAAGATGTACACTGATTCTTGCTTTTATATAAAGTCATTCAGATCCATGAGTTTAAAAGAATCTCCAGTGGAAATAAGCTGGTGCCTAGCTTCCACCTCTTTACCTCTAATTTCTCCTGGTGGGTTCTACTAAACTAAGTGAGAAGAAAAGAGATATAGACAAATATTTCAAATCCAGATTTCAAATAACCACAATGGGTTTCCTGCTTCCCAAATCAAGCACTGGGTAGTCAATTAGATGTACAAAGACCAACATGTGACCAGGAAGGCCTCAGATATGACCGGTCTTCTAAAGATGTTTCATAGTACAACCAAAACACAATTCCAGGAATTATGTGCAACCTTCCTGGCTACAGAACACAATGTAATGGGAGAGTAATTAACATTTTTCTATAGTTCATGATCCAGTTGGATGAAAATCAAGATTGTATGTATAAAGGGGGAAGGAGAAGCAGAGATCACAGATGACAAGTCACTCAGATGTCTGCATTTTTCAAGGGTGCGTGTGCTGCAATGGTAATGCTTTTAAGTCCTCCCAGGGCTGTGTTAAACAGTGTCTCAGATTTCCTATGAGATCAAGGCTGATTTTTCCAATTCAAAGATGCATAATGAAAACAGCAATAAACCTTCTAGCCATATTTCTTCCCATCCACAGAATATACTCTTCAGCAAATCAGTCAGAATTATCTCTTAGCAAAACAGAAGAGAAACCTTAGGAAAACAAACAAACAAGCAAAAAAACAGACAACCAAGAAAACAAATATCAGAAGATGAATACACCCAAATTGGATCAGGAGGATTAAAAAAAAAAAAAGTGCTTTTACATTCAAGAAGAAAGGCCAACAGCAGAGATGTTTGCTGAAAGGGTGTGAGATGAATGATAAAAGTCTTCAAGTTAAGTAGGAATGAAAGGGAACAACACATCTAAGGATTGACTACAAAAGAGCAAAGGCTCAAGTCCTGACTCAGGGAAAAGGTCCCTGTAGGAGGGAAGGCAGCCTCTGGTGCTCCATAGAGCAGGAGAGAAAACAAAGAAGTCATTTAGGCAAAGAACCGCAGGAGTCAGGGTTGAAAATCAAAGTAATAAGCAACAAGATGTTTAAAAATAGCCTTGCTGAAATAACTTTTCTGAAAAGATGGATTCTGAAAGGCTTGAAGAGGATTTAACATCTCTTAGGACAATTCCCTTACTTAATTTATCAATTAATTTAGATACAACTTCAGGGAAATTCTGTTGCTTTGATTTATGTTGTTAACATTTATTTTGTGCTATTTATCTTTGCACTATTAAGGCACTTATGTTGTGATGTTTGCTTGGCACTGTTAATATTTCTAGTGACATGGGCGCCTGGGTGGCTCAGATGGTTAAGCATCTGCCTTCAGCTCAGGTCATGATCCCAGGGTCCTGGGATGGAGTCCCGCATTGGGCTCCCTGCTCAGCGGGGAGCCTGCTTCTCCCTCTGTTTCTCTCTCTCTCTCTCTCTGTCTCTCATGAATAAATAAATAAAAATCTTTAAAAAAATATTTCTAGTGACATGTTGAAGAAAAAGACCTTCAAAATATCTGCCTGCTTAGCAGGATTTTAGAATTGTCATGGGCCAAGGATTAGTTATAGTTGACATATAACATTAGATTAGTTTCAGGTGTGCAATACAGTGATTGGACAATTCCGTACTTTACATTGTGCTTATCACAGTAAGTGTAGTTACCATCTGTCATCATATGATGTTATTACAATATTATTGATTATATTCCCCTATGCTGTACTTTTCATCCCTGTGACTTAACTATTTTTTAACTGGAATTTTCACCTATTTCACCCATCCCCTCTCTAGCTACCACCAGTTTGTTCCTATACTTATGAGTCTGTTTCTCTTTTTGTTGCTGTTGTTTCTTTGTTCATTTGTTTTGTTTTGTTAGATTCCACATATAAGGGAAGTCAGTGAGAGTGTTTATTGTGGTTATGATGATCCTCTTCGATCAGTGTATACTCGATATGTGAGGTTGGAAGCTGGTGAGGGGAACACAACTAGGGGACAAATAAGTTGACAATTTTATTTGTTGTTTTCTTGAACATAAAGACCCATTGTGGAGGACCACAAAACCCCAGGTCTTGAGTCTAGGGCTGTAACTGAAAGGGGTTTCTCTTGGGGTGTTGACAAAGTAGGAGAGAATGTGTTCTTCAAGTGTAAAGGAGACTAAGTAGAACACTTGAGACTGGAAGTGTAGAGTTGTGGTAGCCCACATAGGTTCCATTTTTGTTGGGAAATATTGACTTTGTATTTCTGGGGAATAATTGTACTTTCTTCTCACCGGCCTCAGTCCTGGTCATATGTTGTGCTTTGACTGGTAAAATAAGAGCACAAATGGTGTTAGCACCTCTGTTAGAAGGTGAAGAGCCAGTAGGTAGTATGCCAGGCCTTTCTTTCACTTGCTGTAGAATACGGAAACATGTTTCAAACCTAAGTCTCCATCAGTAATGGTCCCTTAATAATAATCAGCAGACACCCCTTGCTGAACTTAGCTAGACAGGCTGCACATGCAAAATATACTTTGTTTTGTAAGCCAATGAGATGTTGGGATCCTTTGTAATGCAGCAAAATATCTTAAATCCTACCTGATTCAGAAAGATAATACAGATGTATTTGCCATCAATTGGGAGTGCCTTAGAGATTGGAGGAAAGATGACAAGACTGAAAATAAAACAAATATACAATCTACATGGTACCATTCCTTAATTCGTTTGTTAAATATCTCAATCTTTCGTGATGATATTGGTGTATGGATAACTTAAACAAAACACACCATCTCAAACTGACAGTTTATCAGTATCATTCTGTCTTAGCATTAGATGGTCTTTGCCCTGGGGACCATAATAATAATAATTGAAGCCATAAGGTCAAAGAAGTCTCATCAGTGAATTTGGGGGGATAACCGTGAAAAATTTAATTGTAGTCATTAAAGTTTGAATTGAGATATAAATAATCTAGACAAAATGCTGGAGTTTAAATGAAGTGAGGCAATATAAACAGGAACCTGCAATTCCAATTTGTAAAGTGGTAAGAAAAATCAAAGTCCATAGGTTTCCAAATGTTTTGGTCACACACATTTTCAGTGCACCTTAGAAAGTTCTTGTTGAAGATTTTGCAAGATTGTCAGGTCTCTATCAGGAGTTTTTCAATTTGAGAAAAATGCCATAGTTATTAGAAGGCAACATCTCAGGTGTCCAGTACATTATTTTCATTCTTTTTGTCTAAGGGAAGATAGTTATCTGCCCTCGAGCTGAATTTCGAAGCCAAGAGAATTAAGTCAGGAAAATAACACGAACAAGTCTAACGCTTCATGCAATATGGCATAGTAAAAATAACACAGATTTGGGTGCCAGAAAGCCCTGGGTTTGAACTCAAGATCCAAAATTGTTAACAAATACACTGAGCTTTGCAGGAAAAAATAGCTACTTAGAATCCCCTCTTTGCAAATTTGGAAATGTTGTTTGCTTTTTTTTATATAACTACATATGGCATACTTGTATATCTTTTTTTTTACTTTCTATTTTGTCAAATTATATAAGGAATATTTTAATGTAAAAAAAAGAATATTTTAATGTAAGGGGCACATGTTCTTGATGGAGCAATAAATATAGGGATGTGTTTAATTCTAGAGTAGCTCTGGGAAATTCCAGGATTCTAACTATCAATGTACTAGTTGTAGAGTATTTTGCTTTATTTACCCAGTCCCTTCAGAGTAAGAAGTAGTTGTCTTTTAGGAAATACTTTCAGGACTAATATGCAGGTATCCATTAATTAAAGAATAGTCTTAGCTTTGTAGAGAAGGAATCAATATACAGTCATTGAGATAAATAATTGCATGTAGCATATTTAACTCAACACAGTGAAGTCTGTGAATATGGCCTGGTATAGAAAAAAATATGTTGAAATAAGGTCTTCTCTTCTTTGATGGATATAGACTTCTACAGCGCCAGGCAACTGCCATTCCCTAATTAGTTACGGAATAAAATGGTAGTGGAAGAAAGGCTGGGAGTCTGGCTTTTTATCTCAATCTCACTAACTCTATCTCCTGAACTGTCAAAACCTATTTGGACCTATATACTAAGAAAATAGGAATTGTATTATCCCCACCTTTTTCTTGTGGACAGGGGAAATTGTAATAAACATAGCACATATAAATGCATATGTAACATGTACACTTGTAATATGTATAAAAAAAGCCAAAATCTGTATAAGATTTTCATCTGTTTTGATAATCCTCACCTGAGATTGAGCTGAGATGAAATTAAAGAGTGAGACTAAAATCCATCCCAAAGAGGTCAAGTCTTTCCAGAAGTTTCAAATACTTGCTGAAGTATTTTGTCCATTTATGTATTTGCCAAACCATAAAAGTTTATTCCAGAAGCATGACTAGAAAAACCTGTGTATCAAATTAGGGTACAAATAATTCTCAAGAAAATAAGTAGAAAATAATATTCATTCCCAGTGGTCTCAACTGAGGGAGGTGTGAACAGAACAATGGTGGAGATAATATTAATACCAATACAAATAATCTACTTGCAGAACTCTATGATGTTTCAAACAGCCAAAAGACTGTCTGGCTTTATCTGTGTAAGAGTTGTTATTTGCTTAATTGTGCCCCTCTCCACCCAAATATTTGTATTGATTTTGGTATGTTTTACATTTATATCTAATACATATATGGCAACACTCTGGGAAACATTTCTTCAAGTTGAGGATATAAATAAAAAAGACCTTTCAGGATTACTTGTTCAAATGTGGCAGTGCAGAACATTACTTTGTTAATAGCTGTGGTAGATTGCAAAAATGGGTACAATCCTTCATCCCTTCCCATGTTCATACCCTTCGTCACTCCTTCCATTAAGAAGTAGAATCTGTATTTCTCTTCCTTTGGATGCGCACGGGCCTTGGCTGATAGAATGTACCAGAGATGTGGTGTTGCCAGTTCCCAGCCCAGGCCTCCAGAAACCTTGTGCACATCTCTCTTTCTTCAAACTTGTCTCCTCCATGAACAAAAGCTATTCACCTGCTGGATGACAAGTGACAGGAGACCCAGTCATCCTTTACACCTTAGCGGACCACCAACCAGGTACCAGGCATGTGAATTAAGCTAGGTTATCAGCTTCCTCCCTGTCCACCAACTAACTATGAACCTTGTTAAGATCAGACAAGTCTGGTGGAGAGCATGTGAAATGTTCAGCAGACCTGTGGACTTGTGAGCAGTAATAGATGATGTTATTTAGCCACTAAATCCTAGGGTATTTTGTTTCTTGGTTTGGTCATATAACACTGAAGCCAAATGTGCTTTTAATCTGGAATTTGACTTTTATTTCATTCCATTTTATGATAGTTTTTCACTGTCATCTAATTAAGCTTTTTTTAAAATGTAATCTGAGTCTTTATCTATTATCTATCTCATTATTTCTTTAGCATTACTTAGAATATATCACTTTAAATGTGTACTAACCCTTTGTTATAGATGTGGAAGTTGTACTCACAAGAACTTTTCTATTTAGTCAATGAAATTCCTTTAGCTCAAGGCATGTGCTTGTGCATATACACACACACTCACCAAATATAGAAATTAAATCACCTATTATCTAGCACAATTTAGTAAATTACTACAATAAATTTTTGAAAATTAATGGCTTGTGTTATGGTTCTTTATAGGTTATTTTCTTTTACTGCTAATTTATAACCAAGAATCTCTTGAATCATGCTACTATGCACTGTGTAGTTCTTACCAGGGTTTATTATACACTGCTGATGCTCAACCATTGTTTGTTTCCTGGATGTATTTACTGGAAAACTTGAGGGTGAGGACTGTGATTTCTCTTTTGTTTCTGTCCTCCACATGATTCATTGGGACTCTGAAAGTGGTAGAATATAATAATGACTGTTTCTTTTTTTTTAAGATTTAAAAAAAATATATTTATTTGTGAGAGAGAGAGAGCAAGAGGGAGAGAGCACAAGCAGGGCAGAAGGGTAGAGAGAGAAGCAGGCTCCACACTGAGCAGGGAGCTCTATGCAGGACTCAATCCCAGGACCCTGGGATCATGACCTGAGCCGAAGGCAGACGTTTAACCGACTGAGCCACCCAAGAGCCCCATAATGACTGTTTCTTGAGTGTATAAATACATGAGAGCTAATGGCATGGCTTACAAGAATGGTCACATGAGCAGGTAAGAACTATGGACACTTATTTATCAATAACCCCTCTAGAATAGGTGATAGTGTAGCCATGTGCCCCCGCAACTATCCTGAGTCTGTATTTCTTTATTTCTCTTCACTTCACATGGTATGAACCATCAAGAACCTTCATGTTATTTAAAACTTTGAATTTGTTCTTTTCCCTTCAGCTTAATCTTAGTACCTAAAATTCTTTTTTTTTTTTTTAAGATTGTATTTATTTATTTGACAGAGACAAAGCGAGAGAGGAAACACAAGCAGAGGGAGTGGGAGAGGGAGAAGTAGGCTTCCCGCAGAGCAGAGAGCCTGATGTGGGGTTCCATCCCAGGACCCTGGGATCATGACCTGAGCCGAAGGCAGACGCTTAATGACTGAGCCACCCAGGCGCCCCAGTACCTAAAATTCTTTTTGATTTCTTTTAACCTTAGTTATTTTAGATTATCTTGCAGTACAAATCTTAGCAATGGTCCATCAATTAGGTACCCTGAACAGATATGCTCTAACTCCCTGTTAAGGAGTTCTTTGGATACCCAAGTTTGACCTGAGTCTTGAATCCTCCACCGTGGATTTGGTAATTTATTTCTGAGTAGCTGTAGAATTATAAACCTAGTAAACCCCAATCCTTTCCTTTCACTCTACCCATACCACTTGACATCCCGAATGTAACTTCCTTGGCTGTGCCTTGACATTCAGCATAGCACTTGAAGCTGTCTCTACTGGAACAACAAATATATATATTTTTTTTCAATGATGAGTTAGTGGCTGTATTAATTTCCTAGGACTCTCTAACAAAATACCATAGATTGGAGTGTTTAATTTTATGAAAATTTAAGAAATTTACTATCTCACATTTCTGAAGGCTAGAAATCCAAAATCAAGGTGTCAACAGGGCCTGTTCCTTCTGAGGGCCATGAGGGAAGGATCTACTCCCAATGTCTCTCCTTGGCTTGTTGATGGCTGCCTTCACCCTGAATTTCTTCTCATCACATATCCTTTGTGTCTTTCTGTACCAATTCCCCTGATTTATGAGTCCTATTGGACTAATGACATCACTTTAATATGATTACCACTCTAAAGACCTTATCTCCAAAAGAAGTCATGTTCCAGGCCTTAGGGGTTAGGACTTCAATGTATGGGTTTTGAGGACAGCATAACTCAACCCCTAACACTAGTTATAGCCTTATATAACTGATGACATGGACTTGACTTTCTCATCTCCTTGTTATTGATCCCTGGTGGTCTAGTGGTTTGGATTCGGCGCTCTCTCTCATCTCCTTGTTATTGAGATTGAAGGACAAAAATTATGCTAAACAGAAGGACAAAAAATTATGCTAAACAGAAGCCAAAGATAATCTAAGGATTCAAAAGTGAAAGAAAAAAAATGACTGTACTCCATCCTCTGGATATGCAAAACAGCTCTTTTGTTTGATTTGGTTTTATCTCAATGACTGGAATGCCAAGATTAAAGGATGGCTAAGAAAATTAAAATAGAGCAAAAAGGTGCATAAATAGAATATCCAAAACTAAAGAAAAAATATTTTATCACACTGGTTTTAATAAACTATTTAATTTAAAGGTTGTTTAGATTCACAGAAAAGTTGCAGGGGTGATATGAATAGCTACCCTATGCCTCTCACCCAGATTCCCATATTGTAAACATCTTACATAAATTATCATGGACCATTTGTGATGACTAACAACCCAATTTTATTCAAATACTATCAACTAAAATCTACACCTAATTTGAATTTCACCATTTCTCTATTTTTGCCCTATTTTCCATTCTGGAATCCTATCCAGAATACCACATTACACTTAGTTGTCAAGTCTCCTTATTTTCCCCTGGTCTGTGATTATTTCTCAGACTTTCCATGATTTTCATGACTTGAACACTTTTGAGGAATCCTGGTGAGGAATTTTGCAGAGTGTCCCTCAATTTGGATTCTTCTCTCTCATAGTCAGACTGTCATTATGTTTGGGAGACCCAATACGACAGAGATGACGTGCCCTTCTTGTCACATCATGTCATCTGTATTTGCTGTCAGCGTGACCAGTTACTGATGTTAACCTTGATCACTTGGCCAAAGTAGTACTGGCCAGGTTTCTTCACTGTAAAGTTACTTTTTCTCCTTTTCCTTATACTACGTAGAATTAAGTCAGTAAGTGCAACCTACCCTGAAGGTGGGGAGTGGCCAAGTTGATTTATAAAAGTTGTTTCTTTTTTTCCTCTAAGACTTTTGTACTACTAGATGGCCCTTTCTCTTCTACGATAAAGTAAATGGAAAATCTAGGCTTTTTAGTTCTTCATTCAGTTAAGATTGCCAGCAACATAAAAACACAAATAATTTGGTGATTACAACGAAAGAGTATTTCCTGCAAAATTCAGAATAAATATGCAGAAATGCATTAAGTTTCTCTGTTTTACATGTCTTTACTCTTGAATATGGAGCATTTTGGATCACCTGGGTGGCTCAGTCATTAAGCGTCTGCCTTCGGCTCAGGTCTTCATCCCAGGGTCCTGGGATGGAGCCCCGCCTCGGGCTCCCTGCTTGGCGGGAAGCCTGCTCCTCCCTCTCCCGCTCCCCCTGCTTGTGTTCCCTCTCTCACTCTCTCTCTCTCTCTGTCTAATAAATAAATAAAATCTTTAAAAAATAAAATAAATGAATATGTAGCATTTTGTAGTACTTATTAAGTGATCAACAGCTTTGAAGACTTTAGGAGAAATCACTCCCAGACTGAGTTACACAAGTTCAGCTTTCTAAACTATTATGTAATGACTTTTCCAAAGGACTGTCTTTCCCTGACAGAATCAGGGTATGTGAGCAAGTACTGAACAGCCTCAATTTTGCCTCAAATAGCATAAAGGAGGGCTTTTTCTCAGCCTTCACTACCTTTAATTTATACCTAAATATACTGATGCATATTTTCAATTAACTAGAGGCCTGGCTTTTTGCCAAAGCAGAAAGATGTGTCTTCCTTTGCATCAATAATACAGCTTTGTACTCTTTGGAAAAGAAGAGTGAGTTCAACATGCAAATCTCCTCATTTTCTCATCTAATTGAAGAAAACAACATTATTAGTTTGGGCCAAGTTTTGGTCAATTTCTTACAAATAAAATGGTCAATAGTAAACAATCCATATCACTTAGCAAATTTGATTAAAAATCTGCAAATGTGTGCAACTAACTAATTCTGTTAAGCTTCCCTTAAGGCTGTATTAATTATAGTCAATGAGTTGGACAAGGCAAACATGATATCTCTGAAGATTATACCAGCTGTTTTTATCCTTAGTCTCCATATAAAGGCAATGGCTCTGAGATTTTCTGCTGTCATGAAATTTGCCTAACTAGCTGGTGTTTGGGGGTACCCGACCAAAGGACATCCAATCTATATATTGCCCAATGATCTAACGTCCTAAATCCCCAGCCCATCAGGGATAATGATGACTAGCTTTTATCAATTAGATTCTCTCTGAGAGATTGAATGTGAAATAGAATAATCAAAATGTTGATATTTGGAAGATGAAATGCAAAAAGAAGTCAAGACAGAGGAGATGAGTCATGTTTATAATGGAACATGGAATGAAATTAAATGAACTCCATCCACCGGGGCAATAACATGATTATCCTGTTCCTCAAATTTGTTAGCTCAATGTGATGCTATTCCAGGATTCTTGTTTTCCATATTTCTAAGCATAACCTTCCATTATTTGAATGGTAACTGATCTTTGAAACCAAAACAACAATATATTTACATGAATGTTTTACACAGCAGCATCAGGCTTTTCTGTCATTGATTTGATCAAAATTTTTAAACAGGATAGTGGAATTTTAAAATATCCAGCCATAATTATCTCTTATTTTCCCTCTAGCATAGGACTCTTATGTTTTAAACAAGCACTTACCAAGGTTGAAGAGAAATACAAAATTGCTATGTGAAGAAATGCTAGGAATTTCTTACTCATTCTTTTATAAAAATGTGACCTACTGTCATTGCTGTGAAAACACAGGTAAATTATCTGGAATAAGAGAGACTATTCCAGGAGAAATTATAAACCTTATACCTGCAGGTTTGACATACAAAGAAAGTTTGTTAATCTCAACCAAGATAGTATGGCCCCTCATAAATTTAACTTAATATGGCTGATTCCAAGGACTTGGTAACACCTGGCTAGGGAACATTTTACTTTAGAAAATTGGTAAATGTTATTCTTCCCATTTCTTGATATATTTCTAGACCAACTCTGATTTAAGTGGAATTATGCCTGGGTGTTTCAGTTGGTTAGGTGACCAACTCTTGATTTTGGCTGGGGTCATGATCTCAGGGTCATAGGATTGAACCCCAGGTTGGGCTCTGTGCTCAGTGGAGAATTTGCTTGAGATTCTCTCTCCTTCTTCTTCTGCCCCTCCCCCTGCTCGTGCTTTTTTTTCTAAATAAATAAATAAATAAATAAATAAAATCTAAAAGAAAAATGAAACTATGAAGTCTTCAGTTGTTAGCTACTCACTTCTTTATTAAAGTATTTTGCTTTAGGTTTGTTCTGATAATGGAAGTTATATAGAGGGGGAAGTCATGTGAATAATTCCTCTACATTAACTAACAATTGAATATTACATTGCTTCCACTGATAAAGTTGTACATATTAATATCTAAAAGAATTTATTATTAACTTAAATTGCTTTGATCTTGACCTAATGTTGTATTTCCTTTTAATAGATACGTTTGCTACAGGAATCCACACCATTGTCAGACTTTCATTCCAAGAAGGTAGCATTTTATAAGGGGTTTGAATCTAGGCTTTGAATCTGATTGAATTGAGTACAAGTCCTATCTCTGTCACTTACTAGCGTCCTGTCATTTGACAGGACTCATATGTTATTTACCTATCAGGTTTTCCATTTGCAAAGTGAGGATACAGTGATTCTTGTATCCGAGGATTTTTGAAAGGATTAAATGAGATAATATAGAGAAAATATTTAGCATACTTATTTTCAACAGGCTCATATGCTTTTTGGGCAAAAAGATAGAATAAGGATATATAACTATTGCATATAGGATATACAACATAAGAAGGAAAAGACCAAAGGGAGAATGACAAAAAGAAGGCAGGTAGAAGGAAAGGGTTGCTAAAACAACAGACAGAAAGTTTCTCAGGAAACTGCCCTGCAGAATGATGCGACCTGAGTTTGAGAGGTTTCCACAATAAGCCATGAAGAATGCTGTAGGCCTAAGTAAGATATAGAGTTTAAAGCTTCCTCAAAGTCTATTGTAAATAGGGATGACTTAGAATTTTTTTCTTAACTATGCTTTGACTATCTCCTTTTTCCCCTCCTTCTACACTTTGGTGGAAGCAGAAGGTTAGGAATAAAGTGAGGGTGTGAAAGCATATGAGGCTAATGCCTTCTCAGAAAAATTATATAAAAATAACCTGAACACTTTAGAAAAATAAGGTAACAAATGCAGCTGCAGTCTTAAAATAGTGCCCACCAGATTTCTGAGCTTCTTAAAATTCCCCTTTTAAAATATGTCTATTAGTTATTAAGTGACTTAGAATAAAAGCAGACAAAATGTAGTATTTGAAGAAGCATAAATTCAAGAGTGCAAACGATGGCAATCTATGGTAAATGGTAGGTTTGGGAATTAATCTTGTGGGGTTGTCACAGGGGTGCTATTTTCAGTAGGCCCTAAAGTGCTAGTCCATTTCTTTTTGCCCCAGCATAAATCTCTTTCTCAGTGGGGATAACAGCATGCCCACTACAAATGTAAGAAGCACTGGTTCAAAAGATAAAACAAAATTAGAGTGATCTAAGGATAAATATCAAAAAAGGTGAATTCATTATATCAAACATTAATCTAGTCAGTGATGAAGGTTGATTCAGATTAGCACATGTACCATTCATGAATGTGAAATACTGTTAAAAAGAATAATTGTGGAAGGAATTAAGAGATACATGATAGAAAATGTGAAGCATGAAGACTAGTTTCTACTGGAAAGTTCGAGCCTAAACCAAATTGTGTCAAAACCAGCATATACAACTTATAACTTCATATCTAATTTTATCAGTAAATGTTTTGGATTATCATGGAGCCCAGAGGTAGAAATCCCAGTATTGTTACATTAAAACCATTTCTAACACTTCCTCCAGTTAAAAAGAAAAAAGTTGAAAAACTTTTGTTTAAAAGATTTTATTTATTTTTTTAGACATTGAAAGAGAGAGAGTGGGGGAGGGGAGGAGAGGCTGAGGGAGAAGGAGAGAGAGAATCTCAAGCAGACTCCCCACTAGTCATGGAACCCAACCCAACCCATGGCTGGATCATGTCCCTGAGACCATGACCTGAGCCGAAATCAAGAGTTGGGCGTTTAACCAACTGAGTCACCCAGGCATGCTAAAAGTTGAAGAACTTTTTAAACCTTTCAATCAGAAACTGTGGATATAAGCGAATTTTCACATATCAGGTAATCATTGCATTATTAGATGGATATATTTTCTATTGGCCTACAGTTGCCAAGTGTTCTTTTCAGTTATCCATTCAAAAACTTTAGTCAGGATTCTGTATTTATCAGTACACACTGGCTCCTAATATCAGTTAATGACTTCAGAAATATCAATTATTTGTAGTTGATATGAAACCCACAGCATAATTCTCTGTTTAAATAATTAATAGTTATAGAACATTACCAAAAATAGGGGGCAGGGAAGAAGATACAGATTCTTCTTTGTGCCTGCATTTGATATTCTCACTAGAGATTTTTGGTGTTTCTGATGCCTTATGTGTACAAATACACTGGAGAACATTTCTATCTTCTTGTCATCAATGATGCAACAACTATAACAATGGACTCTTCCCATCTCCAGCTACAGGGAACAGACTGACATTCAGCCCTGCTGCTTGCTTCTCTGGAGTTGACGCTGCACCCACAACAAGGTCATGCTCCCTGTGGGCTGCTCCTACTGATGACTCTGCACAATGGGAACTTGAATGCAGCTCCATTCCTACAAGGCAGAGAACTCCTTACATGGGGGATTTGGGCTTGAAGATTCCTAACTAGCCTGATCAAACCTGCCTTGGAAGGGTGCTAGGGTCTAAGATGCTTCCTGCACAACCTTCTGCATCCCTCTCTCCTCTTTACAGTTGTCAGAACTGCAAGTCAGTCTCATTGCTCTTTTCACCTTCTTTGGCTCCTTTAACATGTTGAACAGGCACTTCCCCCAATAAATTGTGTGTACCTCTTATTCCATTTTGGACTTTGTTTCTAGAGGAACTAAACTAACACATCATTTTGAATATATCACTCTTGATAACTGATAACAACTGGATAAGAAATTACACCCTAATATGATTTTGTATAATTCAAAGAAAATCAAGTGCTGCATTTAATCTACCCAATTATTCATGCACTCAATAATTACTGAGGTCTTGCTATATGTTATACGGGCACAACTTCACATAACTCACATAGTTTCATAGTTGGAATTACTGCCTTGATGTAAATTTTCAACTCTGATTTTTATGACAGTCAAAAGTATCTCAAATCCGAAAAAAATTTCCAGGATTATTTTGAATTTATATTTGTCTGTGTGGCTCATTTAGATGTAACAATGAGATGCTTGAAGAGAACTGTGCCCTTTACTTGGACAACCTCACCCGAGTACCAGAGTCTTGTTCAGCAATGTCTCTTCTGTTCCAGTCAAGAGTTCTCAGTAAATATATGATAAATATTTCTTAGCAGGATTCCTGTACCTCAGCACTATTGATTTTTTTGGACAATATGATTTTTTGTTGTGGTGACTGTTCTATGTATTATCAAATGTTTAGCAGCATCCTTGACCCCTACCCACTAAATGACAATAACAATTCTCTAGTTATGACAACCAAAAATGTCTCAAGACATTGCCAAATATATCCTGCAGAAAATTGTTTGAGAATCACCATTTTAAAGAACTTCTTGAAAAACAATAAAGTAAATGGTTGAAATTATAATATAAGAAATTGTTTACTAAGTACTTAAATGGGATATAAAAGAGTGAGTGTGTGTATGTGTGTGTGTATCACTTATGGTTTAGGGAAATATATGCACCTTCTCTGAGACCAATCCAATTCTTATTTTGTAGTTGATTCTGTGTTATGCTTTTGATTCTGTGTTATTCTGTTTTGGATTTTTGAGCTGAAAATGTATTTGCTATTTGTTTGATCCCTTACTTGCATCAGAAAGAAAAAAAACACCAGTGGATAATTCCATTTACATTCCCTAAGATTCAGAATTTCAAATACAGATTTTTTTTAATCAACTACATTTATTTTTATTTTACTTAACTATTTATTTAATTGTGGATATTTACTGAGAGTCTTTTATATACAAGGTGTTAGATATATGAGTGAACAAAACAAAATGAAACATCTTGCCCTTGTAGAGTTTGTAGTCTAGTGTATGTGGAAAGTATAAGGATGTTCACTTTTCTCAAAGTGTGTCAACTGAAACCTCACAAGCCATGTCTTTTTCTTCTATACCAATAAGGTGATGCAGGTGGTGGGCATAAAGTCTGGGCTATGCATAGAAAGGTGTTAATGAAGAGATATTTATGACCCTACTGAATAGAGACACACAAAATAATAACTTCCACATTGAGTACTATTTCGGAAAGTCTTCACCCATTATTTAAAAAATCAATACTAATTTCCTCTGTTTCCTTGATTAATTACATCCCTGGCTCCCACAGCCTCTGGCTTTGCTGTTTAACTATTTCTTACACAATTATGCATTTGGTCAGCACAGAAAGGTAGAAACCTTTATGCATTTGGAGAGTGAAGGGAAAAAGCAGATGTCAGCTGAAGCACTCATGGGCTGCACACCTACAGCTTTAGGACAGCCCTCAAAGACATTCATGTTATCGCAGCAACACATTAGTCAGTGATAATTATGATATAAAATGTTATATAAGAAATGATTTTGTACCATTTAATTTATTATGTTTACATCTATCAAAGAGCAACATAGGCATTTCTTCAAGTGACATGCATTTTACAATGTTTTATTTTCTTTTATCAAATGATGAAGGATTCAATATCAGATTTGTGGAATCAGTCTCAATTAACTAGAACTGTAACCATGTTATTTCACTTCATCCAAAAGAAAAAAAAATCTCTCTCTCACACACACACACACACACACAAATACGGTCACACATAAACACACACACACACACACACACACACACATCAAAACTTTGTTAAAAACCATGACATGGATTAAAAACTTAAATGTAAGGCCTGAAACCATAAAAGTTCTAGGAGAAAACAGGAAAAACATTCCTCAACCTTGATTTTGTCTATGTTTTGACACAAACAACAAAAGCAAAAAAAAAGAAGTGAGACTACTTCAAACTGAAAAGCTTCTGAACAGCCGGGGGTAGGGGCTAGGGGGTATGACAGAATGAAAGGCAATCTAGAAAGCAGAAAATATTTGCAAACCATATGTCTGATAGGGAATTCATATTCAAATATATAAGGAACTTGTATAACTCAATAACAAAATAAAAAGCTTGATTAAGAATGGACAAAGGACCTTAATAGAAATATTTTCAAAGAAGATATACAAATTGCTCCAGGTACATGGAAATGACAGCATTACTCATCAGAGACATTCAATTCAACATCACAGTGATGTATCACTTCACACTTGTTAGAAATGGCAGTTATCAAAAACATGAGAGATGATGATATGAAGAAAAATGAAGACTTATACATTGTTAGTGCAACTGTAAGTTGGTGCAGCCACAATGGAAAACAGTAAGGAGGTGCCTTAAAAAATTAAAAATAGAACTACTCTATGATCCAGCAATCCCACGTCTGAATATATATCCAAAGGAAATGACATCACTCTTTAGATGAGCTATCTATATCTACATGTTTGTTGCAGCATTATTTACAATTACATTATTTGTGTACACACACACAATGAAACATTGTTCTATCATAAAACAGCAGGAAATCCTGCCATTTGCAAAAACATGGATGAATCTTGAAGACATTATGCTAATAGAAATAAGTCAGACAGAATAAAACAAATATTGTATGATCTCACTTATGCATGGAATCTAAAAAACAAAACAAAGCAAGACTCTCATAGAGACAGAGAGTAGTTTGGTGGTTGCCAGGGGAGCGGAGGGAGTGTGGGAGTAGGGAGGGATGGGAGAAATGGTTGAAAATAATCTAAGCGTACACACTTCTAGTTATAAGATTAATATGTTTTGGGGATCTAATATTCAACATGATGACTACAGTTAATACTGCTTGAATACTTGAAGTTTGCTAAAAGAAGATCTTAATTCTCACTACGTACACACGCCAGAGCTAACTATAGGTGATACATGTGTTAACTAACTTTATTGTAGTTATCATTTTGCAATATATATGTATATCAAATCATCATGTTGTACATCTTAAACTTATAAAATGTTATAGGCCAATTATATCCTACTGGGACAAAAATGCTTCCTCAATATGCTAGGGATCAGGACACATGTACTTAGATCCATCATGTCCATGTGTATATATTGATGTCTATGATATGAGACCATAAAATACCACCATTTAGCAAAGGGCCTAAAAGTAAGTTCTGTTTGTTTGCTTGTTTTGTTTTTGTAAAATATACTTGCTAGTTACAGATTCGGACT
The DNA here is from genome assembly GCF_037043125.1 of Eumetopias jubatus. Lineage (NCBI taxonomy): Eukaryota > Metazoa > Chordata > Mammalia > Carnivora > Otariidae > Eumetopias > Eumetopias jubatus. Next base: position 20,892,261 of record NW_028274807.1, on the reverse strand, counting down.
GAAATGCACTAATATCCTTTCAATTGGATTTAAAACAAAGCAGAAAGTTAACCAGAAAATTTAATTAGAATCCTAATTTCTAAACATTTCTACCTCACATCATTCTAGCATTCAACTGAAACACACACACACAAAATCTTTACACCTAACTATTAACATTAAAACATCTGCAGCTTTAAAAAAAAATAGAAAAAGAAAATGAAGTAGTATGTATTCAGAGGAGAACTCTCAGAATTAAGAGTCCATGACTATAAAAAACAACTCTAGTCAAATCACCAATTGATATATATTAAAACGGAGGGTCCTTGATCTTTATAGTTGTGAAGATAAAGTCCCATTTCTCAAAGTTCAGCTAAAAATTATTTTGGAAAAAGACTATTTAAAAGTCCCTGGTGAGGTGCCAGAGATTAGTCCATGAGTTTTTACCATTTCTACACAGTCATGAATATATTTATCAGATTTCCATGTTCCCTTTTTTTTTTTTAAAGATTTTATTTATTTTTTTGAGAGAGAGACAATGAGAGACAGAGAGCACAAGAGGGAAGAGGGTCAGAGGTAGAAGCAGACTCCCCGCTGAGCAGGGAGCCCGATGTGGGACTCGATCCCGGGACTCCAGGATCATGACCTGAGCTGAAGGCAGTCGCTTAACCAACTGAGCCACCCAGGCGCCCAGATTTCCATGTTCTCTTAAAAAATGTTTTCAGAACACAGTGTGAGGGACCTCAAAGGAACGGTTTAGTGAAAGCTATATTCCAAACCATAGTTCTGTGGGTATGTGTACTTCTACACTGTTACCAGTGGCCTTTTACTACTAAAAAGAAAGATTTACCTCAGCAATGATCAATAGTAGTTCCGCACATTATTTTCAATCAGCAATTTTTCTTGAATAACTCTCACTGGACAGGCCATGATGCACAACCACTTTGATAGATTTTGTTATGAAGACAGAGAACAGTTATTCCTCCAGGCAAAACATGCCAGAGAAGAATGTGTAACTGTAGCAAATCCAGAGAGAGGAAAAATTTACAAGGACTCCAGTTTGATTGAAGTGGTCAGGTCATACCTGATTAGAATATGAACTAAATAATTGAGCATGATTTTATAGTCTATTGAAATATAGTAAAATGAGTATGCTGTCAACATGAGACCAGTATAATTAAATAAGATTAATTTGACACATGAAGCCTTTAAACTTATTTTTATCAAACACGTGACAGTTATATTTTTCATGGTAGACAGAAACAGACACACACACACACACACACACACAGAGACACTTTTTTTACGTAAAAATCACTACAAGTTATATATCAGTCAGGAAGTAGATTTTGAAAGAAATTAAACTGCTTATTTTTAATCTTTATAAATTTAGGATTTTGATAAATGCACATTCAGGTTTATGAGGAATATGACATCTCTAAAAAGAATGACTGAAGCTTTTTGATACTAAAGGCTTCTCTTAAATTTAAATAGTATTTCACCCATAGCATAAAGTCCAGGGTTAGGCCTAGAATGTAAATTCTTCTTAACAATGCCTGTTAGTTAAATCTTTACTCGATATTTCTAAAGAATATTTGCAAATAATATTAATTTTAATCTTTAAATCTATAAAAGTATATATTTCTCCTACCAATTACATCCATTTTTAATTATTTCTATCATGAAATCAGCTGCCACCTATAATACCATATCCCTCCAAATATACATTAAAATAAAAACTGAACATGAAAATACAAAAGTAAGAAATCATTGACTCTGGACAATTATATAACTTATATGATTTTTAAAAGTAAAATACTTTTAAAACATAATTTATTGATTGAACAACTACTAAAACAAATAAAGACATGCACATGCACACACATATACATACAACCCAAAAGACAAAACTGTAGCATTATTAACTGATCCATTTATGCAGCAGGGGCAAATTATTTTAAAGTTATCAGCACTTTATTTTTGTTGTCAGAGATAGATCCTTGACTTTATATTTACAGCCTCAAAAACAAACAAAAAACTTTTAAATGGTTGGTCATATATGTACTTTCTGCCTTCCTGGGTGGAAGTTGAAGTTTATCTCTGGACAGACCCTCCTTCAATTAAGATATGGACCACTTTGTTGAGCTTATGCAAACAGGTAATATAATTCTCAGGGAAGCCTTAACTCCTGCTTAGGAAAGATATATCATGTACTGTGATCACCTAACCTGGTCCTAGGCCACATAAAACATATAGGAGTCCAAGTAGTGGTTTCCTCTGAAAGAAGTGTTGTTTCAGAGATCAGTCATTCAGGGACACATGAAGTCAGCAGGCTTTCATCTGGGGATAGGGAGAAGGCATTTTTCTTTCTGAGTTCAAGGTATGGAGTCTGCACTCTGGAGAGGTACAGAACAGTTGAACTAGACTCCTGAAAACTGAAAGCCTACCCTTGAGAGATGGCTGGAAGAAGTCGAGGGAGCAATGAAGCAAAGACTGGAAGGAATGCTGGTGGAAAAGGAGCAGTGAGAACTAGTAGCCAGTGTGTGTGTGTGCTTTTATTTTATTGCATTGCTTTGCTTTGCATTGCATTTTCATTTCATTCTAAGATTCCGAACTTTTCAAAAAGTTATTTCTTTTTATTTCTGTCCTTTTATACTAATCTCATCCAGGCTTTTCTTTAGTGAATAGCATGTGTGTGTGTGTGTGTGTGTGTGTGTGTGTGTGTGTGTGTGTGTGTGTGTGTGTTTGCAGGAGTGACTTTGCTTATGATATCTAACAATCTGTGCACAAGGCCACTAGCTGGGGAGATGGTTTTGAAAAGTAAAAAGGGATCATCAGAGAGTTTCAGAGTAGGAGTTTCAAGCAAGAGTTGACAAACAGGTACTAGGATGAATTTGTTGGAGATATAATCATTTCTGGGACAAGACTCTATAAAAATCAAGACCTTAAGGCCATCACACACACACACACACACACACACACACACACACACACACACACAGATGACCCAAGTTCTGTTCTATATTATGCAGTTTATAAAGACAAGAGTGACCTCTGAAGGTATGGGAACGGGACATTCAGTTTTTGCTTTTAAGAAGATGTTAACATTGGAAGAAAATGAAACTCAGGCAGTTGTTTGACTCCGAGGCTCTCCTTCAACTTCCCACTATTTCCTAGAAACATAAGCGACATGATAGCCCCTGTTGTTGTTGAGATTATTATAATTGCAAAGTCCACTTTATCATATATCAGTTGATTTATTGCATTAATCAGAAATTGCATCTTCACATGGATTAGGATCATAATGGAAGAAGAAAATCTTGAAAAATATAAACTACAAATACAAAGCTTTTGATTATACTATTTTTCAGTTTTCATCTGCCATACTATTTTGGTTTTGCTTTGCTTTGTTTTATTTTCCTTGATTTCAAGAAACAAAGTCTGTGGATGAAACTGATGATCTGGACTCACACTGAAAATGCTGTCAGGTCAGCAAACATCATCAACTCCAGTTAAGAGACCTTTACTTTATTTAGAATTATTGTAACTATATCACCATCTATATATGTTAATCATTTAAAAAATCCTGTTCTGCTATATGTTCCAGGAAGGTGGCTTAGCTTCAAGTTTCTAATCCCTTTTGCTTCTCATTTTCAGTGGGTGTTAAAAGCAAGGACAGACAGAGAACAGCCATGAAGATTCCCTGAACAGACAGAACCAGTTTAGTCAGGCAGACAAAGCTTAATTTAGTTTATTTTGCAAGGCTAACTTGACCTGGATGATTTCTTGTCTGTGCCTCTGGAAATGATAAGCAAAACTTGAACTGCTTCACAAGGCTGATATGAGGTAACCACTGAAAATGGTAATATTATAACCAATCACTAGGAAGAATAAACAGTCACCACTTTCTTACTATATAAACTGCTTTATAAAAGTATACCCTTTAGCCTCATTCTATGTTCTGGTTTTAGTGCTCCTGGTTTGGAAACTGTCTTTTTAGCATGTGCACAATGAGTGTTCAGTGATTCATTTGTTTCACTTTGGCTTATTTTGAACCTTTGACATGGGCTATTGATCCTTGACATTGGCAAGTAACCGTGACATAAAATAAGGAAGCAACGGAAACCTGGGAATAAATCAGAGATTAAATCACCTTCCAAGGTGACGAGATCTTATATATCTCCACAACAATAAATAGGTATGATTCTGGGAAAACAAGTTATTACTTCCATTTTGTCTGAAGTTTCACCGAACCACTCAAAAGAGAAAATTCACTTTAATGTCTGTGGTCTAAAAAATATAAAACACACTCGGGAATTTGAACTAAACGAAAATAGGTTTCTGGAGGACTGCAAATATTCATCCAACAAATCACTGATAAGATTTTAATACTGTACTAAATAACTTAAGAATCTTATTAATTAGAATGTCAGTCATTAAGCGAAAGATTACATATGTTAAATTGCATCTTGAATATGATTTTTTTGGATAATCTATTTTTTCTCAATGCTTAAAACAATGAAATAACACTTTAAATAAGAAATCAAAAATTAATTTTTAGTTAAAAAATAATTATGGATTCATAAGAATTTTCAAAATACTACAGAGCTGTGTAACTCATGCCTGGTTTTTTTCCCAACGGTATATAACTATAGTGCAATATCAAAACCAGGAAAGTGACCGTGATATAATGTGTATATAGAGCATGATTCCATTTTATCCCACATGTAGTTCTGTATAATAACTATAGCAATCGAGACAGTGCTATTCCATCACAGTGAAGCTCTCCCCCATGTTTTCTCTCTGTAATCTGACTCACCTTCATCCCCTCACTCTACCCCATTCCCTGTGATAGTTCATTTTACACATCAACCTGACTGGGCCATGAGATGACCAGATATTTGGTCAAACATTATTCTGGGTGTGTCTATGATGGTATTTCTGGATAAGATTAACATTAGCATGGTAGTCTGGGTGAAATAGATTGACATCCCTACTGTGGGCACACCTCATCTCATCCACCTGATACATTTATTCTCAGCAGAATAAAAGACCAAGAAAGAATTATTTCTCTCTGCCTGTCCGCAAGCTGGGAAATTAGTCTTCTTTTGCCTTTGGACTTGGATTTAGGCTGGAACTAAACCATGGTTTCTCCCGAGTCTCCAGCTTGCCAACTGCAGATCTTGAACTTAGGCTGCATAATTATGTGAACCTATTCCTTATAGTAAATGTCTTTATGTAATAGTATATATTACTATTGTTAGTATTAGTATGTATACTAATATATATATATATAATATATAAGAGATATATATATATATATCTCCTATGGTTATATTTCTCTAGAGAATATATATAATTTATAATACATATAAATAATACCATATTTGGTTATATTGGTTATAGTTTGTTATGTTCCTTTAGAGAACTCAGACTAATATTACTCTTAACCCCTAATGATCACTAATCTGTTTTCTATTTCCACAATTTTGTCATTTCCATAATGTTATATAAATGGAATCATATACTATGTGACCTTTTGAAATTTATATATTTTTTCAATTAGCATGATGTTCTTGAGATGCACCAAGATGTTTCAGTAATCCATTCCTTTTTATTACTAGTAGCATTCCATTAGCTATATTTTTATCAAAGTTTAATTCCTCTCCTTCTTCTTCGTAAAGGAAATAAGTAGAATCTTCTTTTAGACTAAAACAAACTGTCTGGAACTATCACATTATACAAACAAATACACACATGCATACACATACAGACACACATATGTACACAAGGTTCATGCACACCTAAAAACACACACGCACATAAATACATGGACATGCACATTATTTGGGGGTCTGCTTTGATTTTTTCTCTAAAAAAGTTTATATTTTAACCCCTGCTAAATCCACCCCTCCCTTTGCATTAAAATCATGTTGATGCTGTAAATGTCCTCCTATCTTATAAGGAGGCTGTAAATGTCCTCCTATCTTATAAGATACTTCTGTACCGCTTTAGGATCTACCCTCAAAATTTCCTACTGGTCGTCTGACCAATAACCAACTGGAGATATGTTGGCCCTGCTAAGGAAGAAGAGGGATTATCACCTGGAGGAACTCAGTATGTGGCTAATATATACCTTTAAGAGGTAGAGGAGTGTTTATGGGACTATATTCTATGGTGTTTTAGATAAGTAGGATACACTACACAAAGTATAATAGAGAATAGCTTACCAATGGGAACATACTCCTTTGATACAGGATTTAACATCCTAGAAAATGCCCTGAGTACAGTACTAACATGTCCCTAGGATGGCCCTTGAAAACATGGAAAAAATGGTGGTGTACATTAATTGAAGTAGAAATGCAAGAACTATTATGGTTTTGAAGGACAGCTTAAAAAAATCAGAGAAGTGGGCTAAGTAACTCTCTTGTTGATTGTGTCTCAAGTAGGATCCAGAGGACATTCTGCTTACCAAAACAATGAAGAATCAGAGTGAGAAGACAAACAGATTGGTTGAGAAGCTCAGAAGTGGCTGTTCTCTGCAGGAGTGATAATAGAAAATTCTATTACATAACTGGGCTCCCTGATAATGATGGAGATAATAGGTTTTTAAAATGAAACTAAGAAGTGGCATTTACCAGCAGAAACAAGTGAGTGCAGAAATCACAATAAGATAAGAATGGAGTGGCAATCATGAGGTTTCTATCCACACAAGCTATGGAGAAGTCTAACAAAACACAGTGCTTCTTGAAACGAGATAGATGGACAGCCAACAAAAGAATAAGAAGCTATGAAGATTGGATAATGTGGTAGACTGAACAATATCAAAGGAAAAGGGAAGGTAGAGAGATTTTTATTCTGGAAGATAGAAGATAATGTGACATCAACAGAGAGAAAGATTTGAAGATAGAATGCGAAGGGATGTGAAGATGGGGAAAGGGCTCATGAGTCTAGGACTGCAAAGAATACAGCTCTAGAAGCCAGAAAAGAGAAGGAAAGATTCTCTCGTAGAGACTCCAGAGGGAGTGGGCCAGGCAAACACCTTGGTTTGGGCCTAATTGAACTGATTTCATACTTCTGGACTCTCAGGGAATAATTTATTTTAAGGCACAAAGTTTGGGGTAATTTGTTAGAATGGTTGTGGAGATCTAATACTCATTATTAGGCTGAAGATAGTCACCAAAATAAAATGATACAATCCCTACCAAGTTCGTAGACTTAAACCAGTTTTTAATACAGAACCCACAGACTAATGGAGAATTTAAGTCTCTCTCAGGAAGAATTTGTACCAAAGACTAATTTATTCTATAGCAATTCATATTAGAGTTCCCCAAAAGGATCTATAAACCAATACTTAAACATGAATTGAGGAAAGGGGAAGACCCAAATATTAGAGGATTTAGGGACAAACTGAGTATTATATCCTTGCTAGAGTGAGGACAAATGGGGGCCAGATCCAGCTCAGAGTGGGCCCCCTATATCTACAAAATCACTTAGTACTCAGTGCCCCATTCTTTGAATTGTAATGGGAATGGATGTGCTTGGTATATGGAAAAGTCCTCATATTGGTCACTTGGCCCATGGGGCGATAGCTATAATAGTGGGGAAGACCAAGGCAAGTTGCTGAAACTGTGCACACCCCAGGAGGGCAAATTAAAAACAATTACACATACTGGGGAGAGGGAGAAAAAGGTAGAAATTAATGTCACCTTAGGTTGGTGAATTATGATTGGGTGGGTTATACCATGGATTTTTAAAAAAAAATTTTATTGTTATGTTAATCACCATACGTTACATCATTAGTTTTTGATGTAGTGTTTCATGATTCATTGTTTGTGTATAACACCCAGTGCTCCATGCAGAGCACACCCTCTTTAATACCCATCACCAGGCTCACCCATCCCTCCACTCCTCTCCCCTCTAGAACCCTCAGTTTGTTTTTCAGAGTCCATCATCTCTCATGGTTCCTCTTCCCCTCCTATTTCCCCCCCTTCATTCTTCCCCTCTTGCTATCTTCTTCTTCTTTTTTTTTTTTAACATATAATGTATTATTTGTTTCAGAGGTACAGGTCTGTGATTCATCAGTCTTACACAATCACAGCGCTCACCATAGCACAACCGTCCCCAGTGTCTATCACCCAGCCACCCCATCCCTCCCACCCCCCATCACTCCAGCAACCCTCAGTTTGTTTCCTGAGATTAAGAATTCTTCATATCAGTGAGGTCATATGATACATGTCTTTCTCTGATTGACATATTTTGCTCAGCATAACACACTCCAGTTCCATCCACGTCATTGCAAATGGCAATCAAGAAAAGGTCAGAAGAAATGAACAGACATTTTTCCAAAGAAGACATTCAAATATACCATGGATTCTTAATGTTGGGTATTGCTCCCGATCAGATCCCAAATTAATTCACCAATTTGAAGGTACTAAAAGTGCATGTAAACGGGTGGTCAACAGTGGACTACTGCAAATAATCAGGAAGTAACCTTTATTGCAGCTGCTGTGTCACGTATGTCAGGGAGGAATAACCTGGTTTCTGGCACCTAGTTTCTGGCAACAATCTTATGAATGCATACATTTGCATTACTATCAGGAAAAAGGACCAGAAATTGTTCTTACTAAGGTGAAATGGACAAGAAGATGCTTTTAACACATTGTTCCAGGGCTATATTAACTTTCTACTTTTGTTGTAATTTTATCCCAAAGTACTTGTACTATTTAACTAGTACACAGAACTGCCTGGGTGGCTCAGCTGGTTAAACGTCCAATTCTTGATTTCAGCTTAGGTCATGATCTCAGGGTTTTGAAACTGAGCCCCACCTCAGGCTCTGCACTGGGTGTGGAGCCTGCTTGGGATTTACTCTTTCCCTCTCCCTCTGCTTCTCCCCCTCCTCTCTCTGTCTAAATAAATAAATAAATAAACAAAAGTACACAGAACTAATCGAGCCAGATAAGTAAGAAGTGGAAAAATGTTGGAGAACTCTGTAAAAACATTTTCTTTCTTTCGTTTCTTTTTTTCTGGTTTCCAAGTTTTCTTTTCTCATTTTTTAAAATTTAAATTCAATTAATTAACATATAATGCATTACTGGTTTCAGAAGTAGAGGTCTGATGTAATACCCAGTGCTCATTACATCCTGCACCTTCCTTAACGCCTATCACCCATTTACGCCATCCCCCCACCTCCTCCCCTCCAGCAACTTTCAGTTTGTTTCCTGTGATAAGAGTCTCCTGTGGTTTGTCTTCTTCTCTGATTTCATCTTGGGTTTTTTTTTTCCTCTTTTCCCCTATAATCCTTTGTTTTGCTTCTTAAATTCCACATATGAGTGAGATCATACGATAATTGTCTTTCTCTGAAAACATTTGCTTTCAAGTGTAAGTATGGTAGACAGGTCTTTAACACGTTCCCACTATCTCCACTCCCAGTATTTACACTTCAGGGTCATCACCTCCTTTTTAGTGTGGGTAGGCAGGCCCTGTCACTTGTTCCTAACCAATAGATTAATGCGAAATAAACATGATTACATGTGCAAGATTATGTTAAATAAGAATGAGTTGCTGTCTTGCTGGAGATTGCTTCTCTCCCTTGCTGACTTTAAAGAAGGAAGTTGTCAGGTTATGAGCTGCATATGGAGAGGGCCATACCCAGGAAGGAGGGGCAGTGTCTGGCCAATAGCCAGAGAGAAAACAGGGCTCTTGGTATAACAACTTTATTAAAAAAAAAAAAAAAGATTTTATTTATTTATGAGACAGAGAGAGAGAGAGCCTGAGGGGGGAAGGAGGGAAGAGGGAGAGGGAGAAGCAGACTCCCTGCCAAGCAGGGAGCCCAATTTGAAGCTTGATTCCAGGACCCTGAGATCATGACCTGAGCTGACAGCAGACACTTAACCAACTGAGCCACCCAGGTGCCCCACTGGTACAATAACTTTCAAAAAACTGAATGCTTCCAATAACCACACGAGCTTGAAGATCACCAGTCTTAGATGGGACTACATTCCCAGCCCACAGTGGATTACAGACTTGTATATTACACAGCTGTGCTGGGCCCAGACTTCTGACCCCCAGAAATTGTGAGATAATAAATGTATGATGTTGACACTGCTAAGTTTGTGGTAATATTGTCACAAAACAATAGAAAATTAATATAGTAGAAGACATCCCTCCAAAGATTTAGGAGCCTAACATATTGATGATGTTTTTAAGGATTTAATAATCTTGGAAAGGTAAAGGGATTGATAAACTTTTCTAGAAACAATCAGAGAGTAAATATTTCAGACCTTCAGTATGTAAGTTCTCTGCTGTAGCTATTCAACTTTGTCATCGTAATTTCAAAGCATACATAGAAAATACACGTGTAAGCATGTTGGGCCTGATACCCCATCTAAAATGGGGAGAACAAACGTATGCATTTCTCATTTCCAAGAGGAATCTAACACATTACTTTATATAACTCTTCAGGTTCTGGAAGCATCGTCTTCCACACATGTGAATAATGTTCAAACTCGTTTACTGAGTAACCTGGCAAACTTAGACTCCCAACTTTTGTGAGTGCCAGAGTAGAAAAATGTGGTCCAGCCTGCTGTATGGCTGGAAAATATATTACATGAAGTTTATGGCAAGGCCTTAAATTAAAATGTAGTCCTTTAGAACTCTGGAGCAAGGCCACATCCTCTGTAGAAAGAAATCACACATTTGGAAATACCTTCCTAGAATGTGGGCCCTGGTTCAGATGGAGTACCTGGCAATGGATTATTAAGCGATTATGCAACCAGAAAATTCCGTATGAGCTAGGGCCTGTTAGACCCACTAGGGTATAAGTTGAGTGGTTAAGATGCAATTCAGTAAGATAGAGGTGTTACATCTGGGATGCATCCTACACATCACCATTACTGCTTCACCAGCACTTCTACCACAGTTCATATCTGTGGCTTCACAGGGGGTTCTTTATGACCACAGGATGTAAAAAAAAAAAAAAAAAATCAAGCTTGAATCAAAGATAGGTTAGCTCAGTATGTATATGTGATCCAAAAATAGATCCTTACAAAATCACTCAGGAAGCAATGAGGAGAAAGCCCCCCAATGTGCTGTTATGAGCATTGCATCTGGTTCTCCAATATGTAAGAAAAGAGAACTGGCATGTGGTAAGTGCATACACAGACTTAAGAGCAAGGAATTGCCGGTTAGCCTGGCTAGCTGGCCATGAGACTTAAAACAGAAATAAAAATTGGAAAGATAAAGGAAATTAAAGTTTCAGAGCAGGCATGCAGATGGATTTATATTGTCATGAAGGGTGAGGCTCTTTTTAACTCATGTTAACAATAACCAGAAAGGATTAACCATAGAAAAATCACTAAACATTTGGATAGTCAAGGTGACTCTACTTCACATCAGCCAACCTCTGTCATCAGCCACCCTGGTGCTTGCAGAATGGGTACCTGAATGAAGTGATCATTGTGTCAGGGATGAAGGCTACATCGATTGTAACAATGTGTGTTTCCACTCACCAAGACTGACCCCGTTGCTGTCATTGCTCAATCAACCAGCTGTCCACAAAGACCAACCATTAGTCCCTAACACGTTCATCCTTCAAGGAGACCGACCATCTACTTGTTGGTAAGTTTGTTGCATTGAACCCTTTCAATCCTAGTAATGGCATGAATCAGGTTTACCAGGATCAACACATCTTCTAAAAACACATTAGCCTTTTCTACCTGTGGGGCCTTGGTCAATACCAATATTTGAGGAATTACAGATAGTTTGATCAACATCACAGAATACTACATAACATTGTCTAAGACTAGAATCCATTCAACAGTAAACAGGAGGGTGGGACACTTGACTAGGTAAATAATCATGGAATGCTTTGGTTCTATCATATCCATAACATGCAGTCCTCACTTGTCTGTTAGAATATTACAATGATATCATGCAAATGAAACTGAGATGCCAGCATACAAACAATAACTTATGAGGACTGGGAATCTTCTAGGACAAACTATATACTATATATCAATAACCAGAACTCTGGAATATCATACATGTAATTTCCATACAATTTTTCTGTTGTGTTTTATTTTGTTTTTTCTGTTGTGTTTTAGTAATTGCATTTGTAAGAAATATTAACAATATTTTGTTTTTTCTGTTGTGTTTTAGTAATTGCATTTGTAAGAAATATTAACAAATGGCTCTTTCATATCAAAATATGGTATGTAGAACCATTCCTTTGTCTGCTGAAACTCAAGTATAGGGAAGAAAAACCAAATTTCAAAGCCATCTTAAAGGTATACTTTAAATGATTATTTTAAAACCCTTTTAATCAGAGTTGTCAAATAAATGCATTAGATTTTCATTATCTTAGCATCATCTTCTAAATGCTTTTCTTGACAAAAATAACAAGAGAAAGAAAGTGAGTTTCTTTTATACTGAAGTGAAAACTTCAAAGTCGTTACTGATCTTTTCACATCACATCAAAATTACATTGATTGTGGACCAAACTATTGCCAATCAAGGGCAAGGGCAGAGTAATTTTAGAAGATGTGAGCTGGTCTAAGTCAGTAAGTGGGGAGAGTCGGGTTTTCCAAAGAGGGCTCTCATATGGTATCTCTTTTAAAATGGCAATTCTAGAAGACATCGTGCCCCTAAATGTGTCCTAGCCCAAGGAGCACCCTTTGGAGTGTCAGTGCCAGAGATGGAAGCTCTGCTAACACCTGCTGTTGGTAAGAGACCAGTGCAGCCTTTCACAGATACACTCCTTCAGTCTCCTCCGAGAACTCCAGGATTTCTTGTTTATCAGATATGCCAGACATACTCTCACTTTCAGTGAGATGATTCTAAGCATAACACTCTAAGAAGCTCCTAATTTTGCATGTACCAAATGTTTTTTTGCTCTATGAGATAATGACTATGGAAATTTCCAGACCTGAAAGTTTCACATATCCCGGTGAGGTCAAGAAATGATAGCACATCAAAGACCTATTATTGAAAATAAAAAGAACTAAAACAACAAAGTACCTATGGTTATATCATAAAATATGGTGAAATTACCTTGATTAATACCAACATGGCATGTCAAAAGACCTATCACCACCACTAGTATTACATATAGATTATATACCGTATAGTATATGCTGTGTATACTGCACATTACTGTTTATACTGCACATTACTGTGTGTAGACAGCAATATAACGCATACAACTATGTGTGTATTTATGCCAATGTATGTATACTCTTTGCTTCAAGCATTCGTTTATTCGTTTTCATTCATTCAACAAATATTTATATGAGAGAGAGAGAGCGTGTGTGTGAGCACATGAGCAGGGGGTGAGGCAAAGGGAGAAGGAGAAGGACAAGCAGACTCCCTGCCGAGTGCGGAGTCCTACACGGCGCTCCATCCTAAGACCCTGAGATCATTACCCGAGCTGAAGTCAGATGTTTAACCGACTGAGCCACCCAGGCACCCTGCCCTCATAATACTTCTTACAGTTTGTAAGAGTGATAAAACCTAACATTAATAGAAATGCTACAACATGCACTGGGTTAACTATTTACTTGTATTACCTGATACTTTCAAAAAAAATTAAAGATTTTATTTATTTGAGAGGGAGAGAGAGAGAGAGAGAATGAGCATGCATGAGCAGGGAGAGGGGCAGGGGGAGAGGAAGAAGCAGATTTCCAGCTGAGCAGGGAGCCCAGTAGCAGGGGGCTCTGTCCTAGGACCCTGAAATCATGACCTGAGCTGAAGCAGATGCTTAACCAACTGAACCCACCCAGGCGCCCCTCTGATATACTTCTTAGAAAAGTTTATTGATAAATATTACAACTGAAGCCAGTTCTTCAATAAGTCAGGTAAATGTTAGGGAAGAAGAAGGTTATTTTATGTAAGATGGTCAGGGAACTCCTCTATGAGAAAGCGGCATTTGGGCAAAACCTTAGATGATCTGAAAATAAAGTCTGTGCATAGGTTTCGGGGGTTGGGGGTAAATCAAGTAGATAAACGCTGAAACGGAAACAAATTTCCTATGTTTGAAGGCCATCAAGAAAATACCAATGAATGAGTGAGAAAGAGTTAGGAAATGAAGAGGCAAGCATAAACCCGGTTCAGAGTATGTGGTGTCTTGTTGACTATCATGGACAGGTGTAGATTTGATTAACAATGAAACTGCAACGATTATTGACAAATGGAATTATTACTACATTCACCAACAGCCTCATTTAAATAAGGGTAGAATGAGACCATACAGCTGAAATGGCTGTTGATCATAAAAGCTTAATAAGAAATAGGACGAAAAAAAAGAGATGCAATAAAAATTATACTGCCTGGATTTGTTGTAAATGTTTTAGATGCTTATTAATAGTAACAATAAAGATAATAACAATAGTAATAATAAGAACAACAACAAAAATTGTGAAAGAAAGCATAAAGCCAATTTCTACTTTTAAAAAATGTCAAATTATGTTCCTCTGGTTGTATCACACATAAATGTGAAAAAGAAATATTCTATGACATCAAAACTGTTATGATACAAGAAGTCTAAGATAAAAGTTTAAAAACAAAACAAAATGTTGAAGCAGCAACTGGAGACTAGTCATGGGACAAGGGAGATAGAGAAAATCCCTAGAGTCAGCGACTCAGGATGGGATGGGGCAGGAAATCTGATATTGCACACAGCTTTAGGCAAATGCTTTCTAAAAGCTTGTTCTGGGGCAAAACAGAGAGTAAGGTTTCCCAAGTGCAGAAAGCTGGAGGTGGGGTCAGAGAGCCCGGAAAATTCACCAACCACGCACAAAGCTAGCGGTTTTGTTGTGAAACAGACTCTCAGCTACACCTTATTCTTGCTTGTCGGGTACGTCCTCTCATTACTTTTTAGAGGCTTTCTTAACACATTAGCCCGAATTTTCCAACAAATAACTTTGTTAATTAAAGAAAAATGCCACCTTGGTTCAAAGTTCCTATCATTCTAATTTTCAATGTCAAAATGGCCGAAAAAAAGAAAAGGCTGTGGCGGGTGTCATGTGAAGCTGACTCTATCATACTTGTCCCTTGATTCAAGAGATATTTTAATATGGCTGGGAACATCTCCCACTCTGACTAACTTAGACAAAAATTTTAAGTATTTCTAACTGGTTTTAAAGATACAGCTCAATCATAACCCTGTGCTGGATCTCCATGGCTCCCATAATCTTCCACTTGGTGCTCTCTGATACAGGAAGGAAGGTGACCTAGCATGTAGGACACAAACATCTCAAGCACCTGGAACTTGGCTTCATTAAAGACTTAGGTGAAGTGCTTGGCCAGGAAAGCCAAGATCAATCTTACCAAGAGCAGGAACCTTAATATTCCATGACACAATAGAATACAGTGAGAGAGCCCTTTTTGCATTCAATGTTCAGGAGGCTTTTCTCATGTTCCTTTTCTTACTTTAACCATTCTGGAATTTATGTTTGTATACTATATGAAATATAAATACATTGTTTTTTTAATGAACAGCCAATTGTCAAAAAAATATTGAATGGCCCACATGTTACCTTGATTAGAAATGAAAACTTTATCATTTTTAAATTGTATACAGACATTTTATACTGTATACAAACAACTGATTCTAAACTACTATTTTGCTCCCGTGATTAATTTGCACAATACCATACTTATTTAGTTATTGTTTTGTACTAGTACAACACTTGTTTAGTTACCATAGTTTTATAGCATGTTTTCATAGCTAATCAAGCACATTCCCATTAATTATTTTCTTTTTCAAAGTAGTTTTCATTTTTCTAGCTTATTTTCTCTTCCTATGAATATTAGCATCTTAACAAATTCTATCAAAATTCGATTGAGGTTTTGGGTATGATTTCATTGAATACAGAGATGAATAGGGAGAAGACTGATGCGCTTACTATTTAAAGTATTTCTGCTTATGGACATGTCATATCTCTTGTATTAGTCAGGATAGTCCAGAGAAAAAGAACCAATAGGGTACATACAGATAAGTAAGATGAGATTTATTTTAGGAATTGGCTTATATGGTATGGAGCCTGAGAAGTCCCATAATATGTCATCGGCAAGCTGACGAACCAGGAAAGCTTATAGTATGAGTCAATTCAAAGCCAAAGACCTGAGAACCGAGGGGCCACTGGTGTAAGTCTCAGAGTATAAGGGCGCAAGAACCAGGAGCTCCAATGTCTGAGGGCAAGAAAAGATGAACATCCCAGTTCAGAAGAAAGAACAAGAGAATTTGTCCTTTCTTTGCCTTTCTGCTCCATCTGGGCCCTCAGTGGATCAGCTGATGCCCATGACATTGGAGAGTGCCAATATTCTTTTGCTCAGTCTACTAAATGCAATGCTGACCCCTTCCAGAAAACACTCTCGCAAACACACCCAAAAATAATGCCTTACCAGCTGTCTGGGCATTCCTTAGCCCAGTCAAGTTGGCACACAAAATTAACCATCACATCTCTCCCTCCCAAAAGTTATTTTTGTCTTTCACTAAATTTTTCCAGTCTCTTTACATACAACATAAACATTTCATGTTAAACATATTCCTAGAAATTCCATAGATTTTTCTATGAATAAGATCTTCTTGCTATGAAAATATAGTTAGCTATGACTTTGTATTGAAATGCTATAATGCCTTTGCATCTGACTTCTTGACTAAACTAATTTATAAGTTCTGATAATTGTGTCACTTTATTGTTTTTGTAGATATTCCATGAAAATAGCAAGTATTTAACAAAATAGCCCAAATAAGCAAATAGGAATTTCAATGGGAAGCAAAATAGAACTGCAATTACCAATTCATTCTTTTGGAAACTTTTATTAACTAGGTGAATTTTTATAAATCTCTAATTACCAAGGCATTTTGTCCTAAATCACAATTTACAAAGAAATGATATGGGGGGAAAACATTTGTTTACATGTCACTTAATGTCACAGAGTCATACACGTACATACAGCTCATTCATTCTTCTCCACATTATTTCGTTATGCCAGATATTACTTTTGTATCAATTAATTGCTATTATATGCAAAACATTACAAAGTATTTATATCTGTTTGTTATGTGAGTGCACATATGTCTAAAAGCTAGTGCACTATAACTTGAAATTTTTTATTCCTACTTTGATTAAACAACAAAGAATAAAATAGCAATTTGAGAAAAAGCAGAGACACAAACTCACCTGCAAAGCCTTTTCTGCTGTGTCATATCTATTAGCAGATGACCTCAGTGAAAATCATTATCACTCCTAAGAGGAGATAAATGTGTTAATCAGACAATAGTAAGGTAAATGAATGAAGCATTTGTGGTGCCCCTGAAATGTAAAATGGAGCAACTCCATATTTTGCAGCTCAATTAGATGTTTTTGTTGTTGTTGTTTGTTTTTGTTTTTTCTAAAAGTGATTTGGATTGAATTTTGTGGAGAAAGTATGTTGACTTACTGGATTTTCCCCCATTTCTTGCTGATGATTGTTTCAGTTCCCTAGATTATTTAAAGGACTAATTTCAATCTTTTAGAGGTTTGCTGTGTTTGTTGTTATTAGATACTCATTTAATTATTAGTTATCTATAAATTGCAAATATTTATAAGGGGTAGATTTAGCCATCTTTCTAAGCTGTCCTCTTGTAACCAGGAGAGAGTGATACATAATATCACAGGACTCGATTTGCAAAAAAAAAAAAAATAAATAAATAATAATAATAAACCTATCGGCCTTTTAATGTTTAAAAATTTTTTGAAGATTTACTTGAGAGAAAGAGCACGGAGGAGGGCAGGAGCAGAGGGAGAAAGAGAGAGAGTCTCAGACCCCATTCTGAGCACCACATGAAGCTCCTTCACACAATCCTGAGATCATGACTTGAGTGGAAACAAAGAGTCGGGTGTGCTCAACTGATTGCACCACCCAGGCTCCCCTATTTGGCCTTTTAAAAACCCATTACCCTCAATGAGATTTCCTCTGACCTAAAAGCTATAAAATTATACCCAAAATTATATTTGTTACAAATTAGCTTTTATATAATGACTGTCAAATAAGTAGTTTTCCAGGAAAAAAACAAACAAACAAAAAAAGCAATAATATGCTATTTAGCAAAGTCAAAAAAATGACCTGTATCATTTGTCTCTGTAACAGTGAGAAATGACATTGGTTGGAAGTTGTCTGTCTTCACAAAACTTCCTTTATTATTACCTACCACTTTGCATCTTCAGCATCCTCTGGGAGATGAAGAGAAATGCTGAATCTCAAACCCTGATGCCACCCAAGACCTACTGAATCAGAAATTCTGAGGGTGGGACCAGCAGTATGTGTTTTAACTGTCCCTACAAGGGAATCTGAGAAACTCTAAACTTTGAGAACCACTGGACTAGGGGATTTTCTGCTTCTTAAAGGAATTTGCATTCCAGAGGGGAAGATACAAGCAAATGGAAACCTAACCAAGAATGGAAGTCTAAGCATTATTTCTGAAAGAAGGTAGTTTAGAAGAAAGAAATCTTCCTTTGTAGGTAGAATTTGTTGACTT
This sequence comes from Eumetopias jubatus, assembly GCF_037043125.1. Lineage (NCBI taxonomy): Eukaryota > Metazoa > Chordata > Mammalia > Carnivora > Otariidae > Eumetopias > Eumetopias jubatus. The sequence goes on along the minus strand of NW_028274807.1, from coordinate 20,873,762 downwards.
ATTAGTTCCAGTGAATAAAATAAAAAAAATGACCATTTATTCTCACCCTTCCCAATGCCCAGCACTCAGGGGCTGCTATCCCTAATTACCAAAGTAATTTTCAATTTACAGATATGAGGGCTCAAAGGAATTAAGAAATGTATTAATTGCCAAGGCCATACATCTAGACACAGAGGTCAGTGTTCAAAACCCACTTACCTCTACCCCCATCCAGACTACATTCTTTCTGCCAAATTTCAGTGCCTCCCATTCAAGACAAGCTTATTACTACCCACAAAGACTACTTACAAGAGCTGTTCAGAATAAATGTTTGCATATGATTCTTAGTGTTTAAGTTAAATTAGATGTCATGTTTAGACTGTTTCTCTTTTTCAAAGCTTTTCATTTTCTTCTGACCATCATAAAATATCTAATGTCCAAATTCCACTATATAGTAACTGCCTATCACTATCTCAAGCTAGACCTTTCAGAAATGTCATAAGTTCTTTTTAAGAAACTGAAGAATTCCCAGGGACTTACCCTCCTCACATAAACAGTGTGTCAACCCATATAAATATTTGTTCAATTAAGATGGTTCATAAACAGGCAGACATGTCCCTTGAGTAGGACAATTTCTTGAGTATCCTGGGCCCAGTGCTTGGGAGGGTAAGGGAATCTGAGCCTCACTGTTCTTCTCTTAATATCATTACAATTCAATTAGATTTTTTTTTCTCTAATGATAGTCCAAAGAAACTCGAATGCAGGACAGCTTTTTCCATTTTTTTTTTTTTTTTTTTTTGTGGATTCTAATTTGATCCAATTGGTCTGGACTTCATACTTCTTATACTAATATCCTTTTTCATAACTTCTAGTTTCTCACCTTGTCTCCTTTTAAATGAGTTATTAGGAAAAGGATTTTTGTCTTTATAATTTTATCCTTAGCCTGACCCATGTTAGGTGAATAACTTTTTGTTGAGTGAATATTACATAAAATATTTTAACTCCTATTATATGGTGATTATAAAAATTGAACCTTAAGAATTTCACTATTACACTACCAATAGTCCTTTTCTCTCTAAGGCTTAATGGGTATGAAACACTAGTATTTATTATGTTCACATCATTCAATCACTCATTTTTTCCTGACATCAATATGATGTAGCCACTATTTCCATTCTACAAATGAGGACAATGAGACACAGAATAGTTTTGTAAGCTGCTCAAGGTCATTTAGATATAAAACAGTGGAGCTAAGATTTAAATTCAGCACACTGGCTCCAGAATCCATGAAGATCTAGTTCACATGGTCAACCTAGTGTTTTGACAATCCAGAATCATTTTGTTGTAAATGTATTCAAAACTGCAAACTTGTTGAGTGCTTTCATTTACTTCTTTCTTTCTTTATTTAAAATTTTCATATTTTTTAGTGTTTGTGGAAGTATGTGATAAAATATTTATTTTATAGTAAATAATAATTATAATTATTATAAAATAATTATAAATAATTATTTATAATTATAATAAATAACTATAAATAATTACCACACGTCTTCAAAAATTAATGCAAGTTTTCATAATCATAAGTCTTATCTTCCAATTTGATGTATAACATATATTTTAAATATTAAGTATAAACCATTATAAAAAATGGTAGAACTGGAATATAGCATTGAAATCCCAATGCCAAAGTGATATGTAATCTCCTGTAAATTACATTAAAAAGAACCAACAGCAAAATCCATTTACAAAATACCTAACGTAGTAGCTCCATTGCAGACACCCTCACAATCAATTCAGTGCAATGAGAAAAAACCCATCAATCAATCAGCCAGACATTTAATCAAAATACACAATGAAAAATCTATCAAAACAAGGATCTGAAAGCAATTGAACTTTGATTCAATTGTGCATGAGATTTGAACACCAAGTTGCCTCTCTGTCAAATAAAAGAAGCAGCTACCTCTTTTTCCGACGAACTCTATTGCCTCCTTACTCAGGGCGGTGTTTATATTAACCGATCAATTTTCTAAAAAGCAACTATTTCTTCCCAAAAGTTTACAAATACTCAGGTAAGGAAGGAAGAAACAATATAATGCTTTTTAAAAAGAAATCTGTGGAAAATTGTTATACTTAGAAGAAATTATTCCAAATTAACAAATGTCAATTACACAGACAATCAGAAGCATGAAGAAATAAAATTGTATGGGCAAAACTGATTTCTAACATGCTCACTTAACCCAAATTCAGGTAACACAGTATGTACTTCCTTTTCTAAAAGTATCATAAATGTTGCTATAAAGTGGAAAAGCTGCAGAAACACCAACAATGTTGCCTTTTTTTTAGGCTTCCTAAACAGTAATAAAGGTGTTTTTTGTTGTTCTTCTTTGTGTGTTTGTTTGTTTCAGTTAAGAACTGCTCTGTTATCAGCTGTCAAGAATGCCCATACTCATATTGAAACATCTGACTAAATATCACTTGCTATCTAAACTTCCTGGGAATCACTTAATCAGGAACAATTTGTATGATCTAAAATCAACTGAATAATTGATATTCTCCACTGGGGAGTGGCTAAAAAAAAATAGGTGTGTTTGAATTTAAATTTTAAAACGTAATGTGGTGCATAAAATGGCTTTCATTGCTAAACAATTCTGTCACATCTTTTGAAAAAGATATGAATAACATTGTTTTCTAGCTTAATTTTATTATATTGTAATAGGGCACAATAGTATCTTGCAAATAATTGTTTTGCAAATCAAGCCACAGAATTAAAGACTAAATGTAAATGAACTTCAGTTCATTCCTTTTTTGAAGGAATGTAAGGGTCAACTGTATTTCTGAATCTGGATTACTAGTTTAAGGCCTGTCCACCACCACTACATTTTCTAAGGTTCCAACCACAGCACATCATCAAAAAGTTACTATCACCCTTTTCTTGTAGTAGAGTTTTATGGAAAGCATCAGAGAACATCAGTATCATCTAAACGGGATACAGATGAACAAAGAATTTTGACAAGCCTCTATGCTTATATGAATATCTTATGCCTTCAGATAGAAATACTTTCTTTAGCCTAATGTCATTTCTTTTGGGTTTGGGACTGCTTCTGATATTCAGGAAATTGGGGACTTTGTCAGGATGCTCATCCTTCATATCTCATTCCCCATATAGTTTCCAGGATATTTTTGAACACAAGAATGTTAGCACAACGTTGATGACTAGCTTCTTTCACTGTTAGATGGTCAGTCAAAAACAATCACTCCGTTAGAATGATCCAGTTCATCCTGAAATGTTAAGGACCTCATTCTAAACCTTGTCCTTCCTCCACATATTTTTAAGTTGATAACACTCTTCTTATCTACCTCAAACCACAGGAATAGTTTTAAAAGTTGATATGCTGGGGCGCCTGGGTGGCTCAGTCGTTAAGCGTCTGCTTTTGGCTCAGGTCATGATCCCAGGGTCCTGGGATCGAGTCCCACATCGGGCTCCCTGCTCAGCGAGAAGCCTGCTTCTCCCTCTCCCACTCCCCCTGCTTGTGTTCCTGCTCTCACTGTCTCTTTCTGTCAAATAAATAAATAAAATCTTTAAAAAAAAGTTGATATGCTACTTCCTACTAAATCTGCCAAATGGCTATTAGTGCCCTGAAAACATACTAGTGAAGAGATAGCACAAGAGAGAACACTTGGATTTAATTAAGGAACCACCAAAGACCAGCGCTATAGAAGAAGCCAGTTATCCACAAAAGTCATACTGCAGCTTTTGTCTTGGATCTTATACAAATGCCCAGTATCTACATTTTGGCCTTGTACCCATTAATTTTAGATTTTTGAGATGGCACATTCTTTGCATTTATTTTGAAAACCTCATCAGATGCCCAAATCTGTATTTTGCATCTTGACATACAAGAAAATGACCCATCTGGTTCTCTATGACCTGATGTAAGGCATGCCTCTTGGTTATTGCTTTGGCACTAGCTCCCCAGCAAGCAATTCTTGATTTTTTTTTATTTTAAATAAAGAGGCAAGCTTCTATGAGCTAGCAAATGCTTAGATGTTACAATTACTTATTTAGCAGAGCCTCTTCTCTCGAAATTCCTGGAGTTGAGATCGCCTCTTTGCTGCCTTTGAACTTCTAAAATAGAATGAAAGGTATGGAAAATGAATGAGCAAGGTTAATTCCTCAATATTCCCTGATGATTCTATTTGAAGTCCAAGAGATGAGCTCCTAGGGAAGGTTAAGATGATAGTTTTTAATTTATAGATTTCTTTTATAGAGATAACAAATGTGTAAGTTTAAGAAAATAGAACTCTTTCCAAGTTTTTCCAAGCCACCTGGAGATGCACATACCCTTGAGGTGAATTTTTCATCTGTATTTTCACCATCAGATTTTCTTGGAGAAATAATTTTATGGATGAAGTGGTTTGCATTCCCCAGAGACTAAGAATCACCTGACATCACAGTGAGTGCAGGCAGCTAATTCAATGCTCAATAAAGGCCCCCTCAGACCTAAGTAAGGAAGAATATGCATTGGGGTCCTCGGCTCTACCTGAGACACATACTCGTATTTTAGCTTTCTTTCCTATTTACAGAACGGAAAATACAAGAACTGCTATGTATAAGTTGTAGCAAAATAAATAAGATCATCAAGGACCAAGACAATTTGTTTGTCCATAACCAAAAGAAATTAAAAAGCCTTTGCCTGGAGCCCCAGGCTACTGAGGGAAGAAGTTTAGGTTTCAGCTTTGGGATGGAGTTTTACTGAAAGACTGGTTAGAAGCCTCTCGAGAGGAAGCCTGAGGGAAAGTAACTTCCTCTGTCACATCCAATGCCTCAAAGAGAAGAGGAGCCTATAATCAAGCAAGGCTGCACTCAGCTACTCCCTGTCAGCCTGGGGCAGACACCCCATCTCCAGCCTCCTCAGACTCATCAAATCATTCTGTGTCTTCACAGTGGAACCTAGTGGTGTTACACAGGGTTCTCTAGATCCCTTCCTGTCAGGAGTGAGCCCCTCTCTCACTGATTCCCTACTCTGTCACTTATGAGCTGTGTGGCTTTAGGCAAGTTTCCGACCCTCTCTGTGCTTCAGAAATTTTGTCTAATGGCAAAATAAGAATAATAATAGCAACGACTTCATAGATGATTTAATTTATGTAAAGCATTTCAAAAAAGACCATCATAAGAAAGATTTCAATAAATATTAGGTATTCTCGGTTTAGTATTTTCCTCTTTAAAGCATCTTGTCACATCAGTGACTGGATTGTCACAAAACAATGTCTCAAATATTTAACCCATTGACCAAATTAAGACATTCATGCTCAGTGAGTTTGTCACCACGATCTGCAAATGACCTGGTAGTGAACACAGCTACCAAGTGGTAGAAATAAGCAGGGATCTAAACATCTTCACATTTGGTCCAATCCTCTTTCTAAAGTATCACGCTAACCCAGTTTATGAAAGTTTTCCATAGTTGAATAGGAAGGCCAATCTATGAGTTCTTCACGGTTTCACAGTTTTGATTGCTGGGTCTCAGGTTATCAGCCAGAGGGAAGGTGGAGGTTTGCTAATCCCTTACCGTGAATTAGTAGTAGGTAGTACTACGCAGAACTGGTACTAGTAATTGTAGTGATAGTAATAGGGATATCGCTATCATTTACTGAGTTCCAAACACTGCGTCCTTTACATTTAGTCTCACAGTTGATGCTCAAAACAACCTTTTGAGGTGAACACTATTATTCTTATCAAGAAAGGAAGTACAGTTTAGGAACGTCACGTTAATCGCACAAAATCAGATCTGGGGAATGGAGGCATATGAAATCTGATGAGGTTTCTTATTTGTCAAAGGCATCTTTCACACATGTGGAAATATAAATCCCTTGGCAATGAAAAACAATGTCCAAATTCAGTGATTTATTTGACGACAACATTGTAAAATTCCTCTTAAAATCATAAGATTTAGATTTGGAAGAAACTTAATAAACCATATGATTCTCTATCTTTTATTTGGTAAGACAGAAAACAGAGTTTCAGGGAGGTTGAGCAAAATGTCCAGGGTCCCCCACCTAGTTAGTAGGAGAAACAAAATTAAAATACATGTCCTGTTTCCTATATAAGGCTTCCTTAGTTTGCTACTGCTTCTTGTTCTTCTTGTTCTTCTTCTTTTTTTTTTAAGATTTTATTTATTTATTTGACGGGGGGGAGAGAGAGAGAGAAGTAGGGGGAGTGTGAGAGGGAGAAGCAGGCTTCCCGCAGAGCAGGGAGCCTGATGCAGGGCTTGATCCCAGAACACTGGAATCATGACTCGAGCTGAGAGCAGATGCTTAATGACTGAGCCACCCAGGCGCCCCTCTTCTTGTTCTTCTTGTTCTTCTTCTTCTTGTTGTTCTTCTTGTTGTTCTTTTTCTTCAAATCTCTTTCTTTCTCTGAAATACATTCCTATTTCTGCAGCAAGTAGTCTATTTATTTTCTGGATGCCCAGAAAAGATTTCTCAGGGTAGAATTAAAGTCACTCCAAACCCTAAGTAAATTCCCACTTCTGGATTGACTCTGTGGGTTTCTCTTTGTCCCTAAAGCCTTCCTCCTCTCACTGACAACCACATACAACATATAATCCCCTTTAAGACTATTCACTAAACACATCTTCATTTGTTAACCCTCAATCATGAAACCCCAATCCAGTTCCAGAAAGACCCCAAGGTTTACTAAAATCCACAATGTGTGTGTGCAAACTAAATTTTAACATAACTATTAGTTTCAGAAGATGGACCACTTTGGTTTATAATTCATTCAACTATATTTTATAGGTTAAACGCTAAAGACAGAAAGCTACTGTCTATTCTTAACACTTCACGTGCAAATATAAGGAGGAAAAGGTCACTATTTATAAACTCTAGAAATCACCCACAGAGAAAGCAGCAAAACAAAAGCAGTGAAATGGAGAAAATGTCATTTACTATGTTTCTTTCAGGATGGTCAATGTTTGATGCAGAATGTAAGATCATTCCTACATTAGGAATATAAACAGAAATTGTTCTGCACAGGAAAAGGGAACAAATAATGTTTTCTTCTAGAGAGAAAAAGACAGGTGGTAAGAGGGAGGACACAGGAGTAAAGCCAGTTGGATGGCAGAAGGCTTCATGCTATGGTATTGGACATTTCCCTATGTATACCACCTTCTCCAGGAAATTCTATAAACTTATAAAATTCTTGGGGCTAATTGTTTCTGGAAATAAGTGGTACAGATTCCTCACCTGAATGAACATGTAGCAAAACAGTAAAGTATGCAAACATGGAGGCAGGATAGAACAAATACCACTAACTTCAAGAATTCATGGAGCATGATCTGAACTGCTTAAAAGCCAGTGTGCGATGTGGTCCATTCTCTGAGAGAGAGGTAATGCTTCTCAGAGAAACAGAAGATTGTCTTCAATAGCTGCCCCTAGCCCCCCTCAACTTGGAGATTAACTCTGGAAACTTAGTTCTAGACACCAATAAACACTTTTTACATAATCTTAGGAAGTGTCAAGATAACTAGAAGGCCTGGTGTGACTGCTAAAACAAAATCCAATAGAATCAGTGAATGCTGCATTTTAATGTATGTAAGTTTTTAAAGGTTATAAGAATGCAAATGAGTCTCCCATTTATCATTTTTGTTAATTTGTAGAAAAATTATATGCATTTTCCTCTGAAATGTAAAAGACAGAATCCTCGTAGAAACAAAAAACATTTTCACATTCATAATGACTGACCATGAAGACCAATTCTGTCATTTTACCACAGAGGAAATAGAAATTTCCTATGGTCCTGCTGTTAGTTGATAGTCTAGCTGACTCAGCTGACAGTCAGCTGACTCATGATTAAACAAGAGTGTATCTCCTGAAATTGAGTATTATGAGACTTATTAAGTATTATTTTATTATGTTTCTAGTCTAATGAAACTCTTTCATATAAAGACATTGTTGATATTTTGTTATGTCAAAGGAACTGCAGTTAATATATGAGTTTTTGCTCTTTACATCACTTTTAACTTAATTTACAAATATACAGAAAACAGAAGGGAAGACTTGTGGAAGAAAACACATACATTGCAAATGGAATTTGAGTTAATCTGCAATGAAAACACAGATAAATAAGACCCATATTTACAGTAGAGGTTAAGAAAAACCACAAAATAAAAGGTGATTGAAGAGAAGTGGGCAGTCATACTAGGCTCACTTAGCTAAGGAAAGCTAAAAGGAATTTAAACATTTATCTGGCTGTCCTGGCCATCACAGTATAGAAAAAAACAAGTCAGCTGGATGGTATGCATTATCTATCAATAAGAGGTAGAACAGCTCAGGGGGAGAACATTTTTGTTTAATGGCACTGTACCCTGAATGGGATTAGTCACCAGAAACACTGCTCAGAGTAACCAATAATATCATCAATAACAAGACTTGGTCTGCAAAACCCTGTGAATTATTCTGAATTTTATAGAAAAAAATCAGGCATATGACTTTTTCATAAATTCTGTGAACTACTGAGACAAAATGTTGGAATCAAGAGGTGGAATCATGAAGGGAATACCAGTTGTTTGGCACAGGTATCAAATGACAAGGATGGAGAATCACGCTCAGACAATTTCTTTGAAATTGAATGCTGCTTCGGTTGGTGTTCTGAGAGAAGTGAATGATTCAGTTATGAGGACTGTGGATGCCAGGTACGAGGATAGGAACTACCTATGAAGGAGGTCTGTGGGGGTACCTGAAGGGAAGGAATTTTCTCAGAAAATAGTCATTGATGAACCCACACATTCACCTGACCTCTTAGCCCAAAGGAAAGGTTGCATTTTTTTTTAAAGATTTTATTTATTTATTTGACAGAGACACAGCGAGAGAGGGAACACAAGCAGGGGGAGCGGGAGAGGGAGAAGCAGGCTCTCCACGGAGCAGGGAGACCGATGTGGGACTCGACCCCAGGACCCTGGGATCATGACCTGAGCCGAAGGCAGACGTGTAATGACCGAGCCACCCAGGTGCCCAGAAAAGTTTGCATTTTAGAACATGCAAGAATTTCTTTGTCATTTTGAAGAGTAATGAACATATCTCAATTAGCCACTGGCGTGAAAGACCATAACACTGAAGCAGATTTGTTTGTTTGCTGGCTTTTTATAAAAGGCTGGACACTTCCTGGTCAAATCTAATAGTCTGGACTAATAGTTTGGACTTCGGGAGTATTTGTGTCATTAGAAGTGGCTCTGCTAGAAACTGACACTAGTTTTTACTAGTTCCTGAGTACTGTGAGTAAATTGGACTTCTTCAGTCACTCTGTACTTCCTTAATTTTGTGGAAATATGTCAACCCACTTTGAGAAAATTTGGTTATCTCTTAGAGCGTTTCTGTTGGATAATGATTCCAATTGGCTATAGCAACAGAGAATTTTCACCGAAAATAGCAGCTGAACCTGAATTCTGGTAGAAGGATCTTGGAAAGTTAAAAGAAGGAACCCATTGTTTAAGAAAATCCATTTACGTCTAAAAAGATTTTAAATTGTTCTTCCAATACAGTGCTTGCTAGTCAGCAGGAAATGGATTCAATTTCTTTTTCTGTGATGAAGTGGCTCAGTGTTTTTACATATGCTCTGAATACAAAACTCAGACAGTAGTGTAAACAATTCTTTCAGAAAGGAGTCCTTTTCAACAATGAAACACTACAGTGAAAATAGTATTGGTTATAATGTTCCACTTTTACAGATTTCTGGGTAGAATATTTTTAATCAAGTAATATTTTTATGACCACTTTTTCAGTATTCATCAGTTCAAAGTATATCCTAATTGGATTAGACAATGCAGCACATTTTTTAGTTATCCTCAGTTCTACAATCTTTGCTTGATATTGTGTTAATTTTTATTTGTAGCTTTTACTTAGAATAGCAAGTATTCCCTTGATGTATTATAACATTAAATTTGTAATATGGAAAGATAAAAAAATAAAATCTTCAAGATCAAACATTGAGCTTTATGATAAAATATCCAATGCCAGTTGTAATGTGGAATAATAAAAATAGTGATAATAAAGCATTGTTATCCTAAAGAGGTTATTCTCTAGCGTTAACTTGTTTTGAAAAGAAATTATGCCAATACAAAGCATATAATTAATCAGATTATTCAAAGATATTTTATTTTATTTAAATTAAACATGTATAACAATTAATAATTATTAAATTAAGATGATCATTAAAATAAAATTCAAATTTATTAAAGTTTCAATAACATGAGAAATGTCATTACTTAATGTTAAGCGAAAAAAAGAAAGCACAAAATGACATTTTAACAATAGCTAACTTTAGGAATAGACAAGATTGCTCTTTTTTCTTTCTAATATTTTCTAATTCTTCTACAATGAGTATATAATGTACTATATTTAAAATGATGACTTTGTGTTTGCTATATTAAAAAACAACCATAAGGGCGCCTGGGTGGCTCAGTCAGGTAAGTGTCTGCCTTCAGCTCAGATCATGATCCCAGAGTCCTAGGATGGAGCCCCCTCATTGGGCTCCCTGCTCAGTGGGGAGCCTGTTTCTCCCTCTCCCTCTGCTCCTCCCCCCCACTTGTTCTCTCTCTCTCTCTCTCTCTCGTTCTATATCTCAAATAGATAAATAAAACCTTAAAAATAAAATTAAAAAATAAAAGCACAAACATAAATGTAATTTAGAAAATGTATCATGTATTTATAAATACATGTTTATCCTAGCTCTCTCTTGCATATATTCATATATACCCTTTTAGGAATTGTCCGTACATGTTTTTAAAAACAGAGATTGTAATCTATATGAATAGAACTAGTTAACAGAGTGGCTGTGTTCAGTTGAATACATTGTTCTTTTTCCAAGAGCACCTCGTCCAGACTCCACCTGCGCAAGGAGAGGTCTTCATCTACCCAGGGAGGTGAATGGGAGGGGCCCCTTTTGATAATTTGTACAAAGGCATGCTATGGACCACAGGAGGTCTTGTGAACAAATAAGTTCTCTATAGTAAGATTTTTTTTTAAAAGCTTACTGTTTCCACAATTTAGAAATCTATTTCTATTCATGAATATCTAATTTGCTTTGGGGGTCTGAAATCCACTGGGTGGAAAGTCAATGGGAGAAAAATGGGAAGTAACAAGATGGGGAGGAGGCTGAAGGACAATTAGCAGAAATGGGAAAGAAAAGGTGTCTCCTAAAATTATAGATATTTATAAAGCTTTAGAAAATATTTCTTTTTAACAAGTATTGTGTTTGCTTGGGAATAAATAGAAAGAATGTTTCTGTATTGGAAGAATCTGTATGTGCTACAGTGTTTAAACCACAGTGATTGTTAGTTTGGGTTAGTTTAATTATCAGCAAAAACTACATTTATATGATGACACTCGTCAAAATGTATATGTTTTCCAGATAATATCTGCACATACTAAAAATGTAATTCTTAAAACAGGAATTTAAGATGTGGAAGAGAAGTTTTAATAATAATTACAGTTGAATCTGCTCCTCCCTCTTCAGCTACACTTTGAGAAGCTTTATCTTCCCTGTAAAATGAATGTATATATTTCTGATACCTGCTGAACTGTTGTTTAAAAGCATTTTCTGGTAGTTATATTTTTAAGGATGATTTTTAAAGTCATGTGCAGAGCATTAAGAGACATATTAGATCCATCCCCATTTATAGGGATAGATTTGATGAGAATTATGTTTATAATGAGGATTATGTTAAAATATACCAGTTATGTTTACTATGACCATTCCAATATTCCTAAGTCATTTCCATACTTAATACAAATGTGCTTTCTTAATATTTTTAAATCAACCTAGTTAGAGTGCTGAGTATGATAAGCATTTGCCCACATGCTTATTTCTCATTTGTCTGGTTTGTCCTATTTTACTTCTTAGAATTTTCAGCTATTACAGGTATCACACAAAATGTAAGATAGTGCCCCATAGTGTATTGTACTCTTTGTTGCTAATGCACAATCTCTACAGAAGGTATAAATAAAAATTGAGAGAAGTATTTTACCTGCCATCTGGAAGTCCAGTATCAAGCTTCAGTGAATAGCCTTCAACACTTATAGACCCTAATATCTTGGCTCTTTATGATAATATTCTAAGAGCAAATCCAGTTCATAGTTACTTTTTTTTTTCCTTTTACTACATTAACCTATTGCAGTTTTGATTTCAATTACCTTGTAATGCATATAAAAATAAATTACAGAGAGAAAAATATTACAGAGAGGTTTAACACGTTAATGGTAAATTAAATGCACTCTCTTCTTCATTATGCAAATTTGCAACACTGTGAAACATTTAGCACTCTCTCCTGGATAGCACTCAACATTTTATATGCAGATAAGTCAACAGCTCTGGTGAACTTTTGCCTTACTCATGCATTAATACAAGGAATAAATGCTGAAGTTTTTCCAGTTGCTTTACCCGCCTATAGGTAAGATAAAGGAGAATTCACTATTTCATACAGAGCATCCATTTCTACTCATGTCACTCAAGGTGTTCCTTCTGAAAAAGACTGTTGTGCTCAGTGGTGAGCAAAGAAGTGTTAATTTTGATTTAAAATTTAAATGTTTAAATGCATTTAATTGTCTTGTTAAAGTGACTGTAAGATCATTGAGCAAACAAATGAGTATAGTTTTCTTGTCATAATTAATGGATATAATTTTCTTATCTTGTAATAGTCCCCACCTATTTTTTCAAATCCTTGCAATGTCAAATATAATGAATCAATTTTCATTTATTAAAGTTGAATTGAGAGATGTGGGTCAAAGAGTACAAATTTGCAGTTAGAAGATGAATAAGTTCTGGAGATCTAATACACAGCATTGTGATTATAGTCAACAATACTATGTTATATACTTCAAAGTTGCTAAGAGACTAGATGTTAAATATTCACATCACAAAAAAAGAAATGGGTCACATAAGTACACTATGGTGGCAATCATACTGCAATATATAAATGTATCAAATCAACAAGTCGTACAGCTTAAACTAATACAATGTTATATGTTAATTACAGCTCAACTAAAAAATAAAATACATTTGAAATTATCCAAACACCAGTTATTTATTTTTGCAAAAGACATTACTTTTAATCTAAATCTTATTATAAATCTATTTTTCCCTTAAATTTGTTATAAGTTTTGATGCAGAATCATCTCATACCTCTGCTATCAATTTGAAAAATTTGTTTCTAAATTGTCTTTAAAAAGTTAATCTTAAAATTTCCTGTATGCTTTCAGTAATTTCTTAAACTTTAAACTCTAACTTCTTCCAAGGAAATATAAAGATTTGTAAGTAGAATAATAAAACTTAGTCTGTTCAAAGTGAAAAGTGAAACAGGAAGCACATTGTTTTATGCATATGTGAAAAGAAAGAATTAAAAAAAAAGAAAAGAGAGAGGAAGAGAGGAATGAAGGGCAGGGAGGAAGGGAGGGAGGAAGGGGGGAGAGGGAAAGAGGAAAGGGAGAAAGAAGAATGGGGTGAGGAAAAGAAAGAGAAAGCAAGGAGGGAAAGAAGAAAGAAAACAAGAAAGGATGGAAGGGAGGAAGGGAAGCTTTCTCAATGTTATTTTTAATTTTTTTTATATAGATGCATACGGATAGATAAATGGAAATGTAGATACACGCAGTGACTGACACAGATATAGATAAAATTTCCTTCCAGCGGCTCAGTTATTCTAGGTTCAGAACAGCAGAAATTTTGGCCTATTGCCAAAATGGCAATGGATTTGCTTTCATGGGTCTTAGTCAGATTGTCCCGTATCATCAGTCAGTACGGCTCCACTTAAAGAAACGTATATCTCCATACTATTGTTCCTGCTCTTTGTAGATCTTTAGAGCTACACTAGATGAATAAATATTGTACCTTTATATATCACTTTGTATTCTGATTACCCAACAAAACAATATCACGTTCTATTTGATAAGAAGGGAGGGATAAAGGAGAGCGTAAGTATATCCATATTCAGATAAAATATGTTTGAAAAGTAAAATTTCTGTGTCTGAATACACCAGAGAAAGCTTAGTTCTTGAGAGATCAAGCTAAAAAGAGTGCTTAAAACCTACTGTCCAGGATTGCTTGGGTGGCACAGTCAGTGGTTAAGTGGCTGACTCTTGGTTTTTGGCTCAGGTCCTGATCTCAGGGTCATAAGATCAAGTCCCGCGTGGAACCCCGTGTGGGCCTCAACGCCCAGTGCGGAGTCTGTTTAAGACTCTCCCTCTCCCTCTGCCCCTCCCCGCCATGCACTCTCATTCTTTCTCTCTCTCAAATAAAGAGATAAATCTTTAAAAAGTAAATAAAATCTATTGTTCATAATTTATTATTAAATGATTACCATTCTTATTAGTTGGATAATATGGGTTCTCTACGTAATTCCCTGATAATAATTATTCTTGGTAGAGGTTTTATTAATAATTATGTTGAAAAATGCATATTATCTTGTTTATAAGCTAGACTGTATACACAACAATTCTATGGAATTATTAGCCACTGTATATTGAGGGTTTTTTTTTTATTATTTTAAAAAGCATAAGAGAAACAACAGAACTTACTTTTTTTTTTTCCCTAAATTAAAGTGTCCCATGACTCTATCGTTAAGAACTCTGAAGAGTCTAAGATTTTACCGTACTTGCAAACAAGTAAGCCTGTTACAACTTCATGGAAGCTAACAGAAGACCCGGGACACCTGGGTCAGAAATAAAAAGCTTTATTAGGCACAGAAAAAGCAATAGTTGGCATGTTAGCACAATCGTATCAAATCCCTGAGACTCAGTTCTCACAGGGATAATGCAGATCAGCCTGTACACCTACATATACGGTAAGAAACATTAGGGGAGGGCTAGTTCACTTGGAGAGCTTACCACTTTCATCGGTAAGTAAGCAAGCCTATTTTTTGTCAGGAGATGTTACCTCATCCTTCATAATTGCTCACAGCAAATATAACCTGTGAAATGACCCTGGTAAAGAGTGGCCAGACCTTTCTTGGCAACCTTAACATATGATTCCCCAAATTAAAATGAAAACTTATATCCTAGGCTCTACTACAAAAGGCAAAGTATATATCATTCTCCTAACATGAAAATCCTTTTGCTGTTTCATCTGCCATTTAGACAAAGAAATAGTTAAAGACTAAGGAAAAAGTAGGAGAAAAAGACAAACTGAGAAGGATCATACAAGCTAGAATAAGGCAGCTATTAGTGGAAACCTCTATGGATTGTGAGGGTCCATTGGGAAGAAGGCATGCCATCCAAGAGCTTCAGCAACAACATTTTAACACACTATTCAGAGGGATTAAAAAACATCATTCAGTTGTAGGTCATCCAGCTACTAACAGGATGTCTCCAACAAGTTATGGAAACTCAGTAGTAGAATTTTTAGATCTGTTGGCATCAAGAGGTAAAATTGAGAGATCAGGAGGTGGGTTTCATTCCCCAAAATAGATACTAGAAGTAAGGCATGTACCTAATTCTTTGAGAGGACCTGGTAAAATAAATAAATGACTACAGTGGAAATTAGGAGCTGTGGCCCTTGGGCCCTCTACACTTAAGAATAGCAGGAGGTACCATGAGAGATGATGGACTCTGAAAAACAAACTGAAGGTTCTAGAGGGGAGGGAGGTGAGGGGATGGGTTAGCCTGGTGATGGGTATTAAAGAGGTCACGTTCTGCGTGGAGCACTGGGTGTTATGCACAAACAATGAATCATGGAACACTACATCAAAAACTAATGATATAATGTATGGTGATTAACATAACAATAAAAAATAAAAAAAAGAATAGCAGGAAATTAAATGTATTAGTAGGGTGGGAAAAACGAGTGCTGAGAGACCAAACTTCCATTACAGACCCAACGCAGCAATACCAAGTGCTGAACCAGTTTCAAGCAATGGTGAGTCAGAGCACAACCCTGGAGCTCCGTGGTGACAGCTTGCATCTAACCAGGCTGGAGAATAAGTCTAAGCTCTCTGCATCACTGAGAAAGTGAAACATAAGTTGCATAAGGCTTCTTACACCAAGCCCAGAATAGCCTAACTACTGGGCTAATTCTAAATATACCTATGTTAATGAACACTTTTATTCTTTAGTTAAAGGCATTAAAAAAAAAAAGAAGAGACAAATTAAAAGTCACAGATTTCATGAAGTAAGGAGCTGATGAAATTTTGCATCATCCATTAGGTCAAGATATAAAGTTGTAATTCCATTTTTATTTTTCATTCTCTAAGAACATTTTGAAGGTCTGAAGTTCGGGACTATTGAATCCCCTACTTATGAGCAACAGACTAGATCAAGAAGTATTGTAAAAGAGTCATTTTGTTTTATAAATGTTTATTTTTATCTGCTCCCCCGTGATTTCTAGGTCCTACTAAAAAAATATGGAAACTGTTATATATTAGAAAAAAGAACATTATAGCCCAAGATGTGTGTGACAAATCATAAATGTGGGATTTATTAAGCCACAATGCCAGTAGTAATTATTTTAAATTATTTAAATTATACATTAAGTTATACTATTATTTGAAGTATTTCTATAACATTTTATACAATGCTAATATAAATATGGTAATATTTTAAAACAGCAAAATGTGAAGAGAAATTCTTATCTTTTGATACATGGAGTTGGGATCATTTGGTTGCAAATGACGGAAGACTTAATTGAAACTGGCTAGAACAAAAATGAATTTTATTGACTCATGTAACTGATGGAGTTAGAGGTCTAAGATCCGCTTTTAGGTATGCCTGGGTATAAAAGCAGAAATAACATAATCATATCCATTTCTTAGGCATTTCCTGGCTCAACTCATCTTTACTCTTCCTTGTCAGACACATTTTTCCTTTGTGGTTACAAGATGGATGCCCACCAATTTCTATCCAAGAAAATCAGTAGGAATCCTGTGTTCTGGTAACTTCTGCATATGCCATGTGATTCATGTTTAGATCATGTGCCCAGCCCTGAAACAAAGTGGCTTTGGCCTTGTCACCACTTTGGCAATGCCCTGGAGATAGGAATGGACCCCATTGGGCTGTACAGACTGAGGGTGGAGGGGTGGGATCTGATCCCTGAATCATATTTCCGAGTTGTTACTCTAAGTATGGTGAAGAACTTTCGGGTAATCAAAATGAAATATAGACACCTCACCTTATTGTAACTTTTAAATGGTCCTTGAAGGACAAGGCATGAGGTGAAAAATAAAGCACTCAGTTATAACCAGAACCAACCATTTTTTTAAATACGGTTATTCTAATCTTTTCATCTGAATGACTCAAAGGATAAAATGGTTTATTGTATTTTGAAATAGGTTTCAAAATAAACTTTAAAAGGAGATTGCAGTTTCATTTAAATACATAATATTTAATCATATTTTATTATTTATACACTGGATGATTAATTTATTACATGTTATAGAATTGCAGCTAGTATTGATGCTCCCTTCTTCCAGATATCTATGATAATATATGTTGATGCCAGTACTCTGTTTTTAAATACGGTGAGTAAAAATAGAACAAAAAGTGTTTTGCATAGATGCTTATTTGGGCATCTAAAGCTCAACCTAGGATTGAGTTTAGGCACGTACAAAGATGCACCTGCATTTTTCCATTCCAGTACAAGAGCTGCTTGTGTGGCTTCGAAATTGGCAGAGCTGAATGCTTAGGCATATCTACAATTAAGTGCAGCAAGCCCATAACTACCTGGCTGCTTGGACGCTGAAAGCAATGAGTCCATTTTAAGCCAATTTTTAATTCAGATATTCATATGTGTTCACATGACATTTTTCAAATGGGAAACTAATCCATGTCCTGTCCTCATTGACCTATTTCTCCTCCCATTTACACACCTGAATTAAAGAATAGAAGGAAACTGCTGCTTCCATATACCTCTGAAAACAAATGGCTCTGTTTCATCTCAAGTGTTACATTCTTTATAGAATGCAGACAATAACCTTCTTCTAATAGCACAAACCTAACTTGCCTCAAGGACATGAAACACTGAAGTATACGCTGAAACTAGATCATTATAGGAGCACTCACGACTGGATATACCTGAAAGTCCCTGAGTTCATGCCACTTCTTTATTTTGATGCTGTTATGAGCTTTGAAGTAGGAAAAAAAAAAAAACAAAAAAAAAACGAGCTGGTTGAATAATACCAAGTATCATAAACTTATTCACTAAAATAAACTTGATTTTTTTCATGATTGCCTAAAATAGATAGCAATAAGCCCAAGTGGAGGAAGTCAGTAATTAAAAATAAACCCAAACTGACATGACTTCCTGATATGTGTATGGTTACCTACTAGTGTTGAGAGTACATAAATAGCTGACACGTTTGTGTGGTCCGCCAAGCTCCTTCCTTCCCTCTCTCCCTTCTCTCTCCCTCTTCCTGTCTCTCCGTCTCTCTCTGTCTTTCTTGAATGAAAGTAAAATGTAAACTGAGGGCAGAATGTCCAGGATATATATGGCCAGCTGAAATGTCTAAATAAGAGAATCTATAATTATGGAAACTATTACAATAAGCAAATCTCCTCATGCTAGCTCACCTAATCCTCAAATAACTAATTTTATTTGTCATTATCCCTCTTTCCTGCAAATGAGGAAAGCCAAACTCAGAGATTTTGTGTAACTTGCCAAAGTCACACAGTTTTTGTGGCAAAGCCAGGATTTGAACAACGACCATCCTAACTCCATGTAAACCATAGGCCAGTGTTATGTGGTGCTAAAAATGTTTTGGTGAGAAAAAGAAGTGACAGTTTTTATTTACCAGGAAAATTTGTTTTCACCACCTTTGTTTCCCTATCATCCTCCAGGAGCCACTGTAAGCTTTCTACTGAAACTCAACTTACTTAAATTATAAATTTCACTTATTCTTAAATAAATTTCTGTTTTTGGTACAGCTGCATAATATTTTTAAATTGGTGTTTCAGCTTTTCCAACTACCTATTGGCAATTTTCTTCAGACATAGAATTAAAGGGAAATCATATTTTCTATAAACAGAAAGAAGAAAGAATGGCTTTCTTGGCATGCTTTTTAACAGTTTCACTTTTTCCTGGTTAGAAGATACAATTACCCTTGATTTTGGCAGTTATGCAGTAATATAGCAAATACATAAGGGACAAAATAAATATGAAGAAGGATGATGATTTTTCCCTTCCTTCCACGTTTCTTAGCATTATTAAAAGTTGAAATGTATATATTACATTGATATATGATAAATCTGGGTTATTAACCAATTTCTTATTGCATTTAGATATAATGCTTCTACAAGCAAAACAGTGATGAAAATCAGTTGGGGAAATAGAACAAATTTCTCTTGATTAAAAGGAATAATATACACTCAAAATATTAATTCCCGTGTTACAATACAGAGATAGATGCCATTTATCTAAAATATGCCACCAAATATTTAAATTCGATCTAAAAATGCTAGATTAGGGTTTGTCATGTGATAAGGCAAATGGAATCTTTTTAGAGAGTATTTCGGGAAAGGAGAATATTTGGAATTCAGCCCAGTCTGAAGGTAAATAACATGCCCCTGAAGCCAAAATTGCTGCAAGAGAAAGGAAAGGCAGTCAGCTGGTGCTTCATATTACGTGCCAGTTCATTATGTGGCACGGTGACGAGAATGGAGAATGTTCACTATAGCACACTTCATGTCTGGCAGGAGTTTTCTGCACAGAACGCCGATCTGATGAGGCTCCCATACTATTATTTTTAAATGATATATTTCATTACAACCAGCTATCACTGTGATGCATGAGACACAGATACCCCAGTATCTGCTAAGACTACAAACAGATCTCAGAATTTATCTTTATATTTTCCAATTCTATTGACTAAGCCACAGAATGTCCTGATTCACCTAAAACATAAGACTCAAGAAGCATGCCCTTTGATTATATTTCTGAAATTACATTTAATTCCTCTCTCTTATATCAGGTATTTCCTTTCCTAAGTTTACCCTGCATTGAACATTCATTATGTTCTCATGGAACTACATGCATAATCTTTTGTAGTGATTCAAAGTTTTTGCAGCAAAAGCCTCACATCGGTTGACTATTTTTAGCCAATATTAGAGAGAGTCAGGAAATTAGTGGGATTTCTAGTGAATTCTCACTTAAAAATTATGAAGCTTTTCTCTTTTCCTCAATGTCAATAGTATTTACTACATGGCAGCTTTTATGAGAGAAACCTAAGTATGATTTCATCCATAGGGAAACTCGTAGTTGAAGATCACATGTGACGTACTCTCACGTCTTGGGATTTTCTTTTTGCGGGTAAAAACTATGACTGAACAAAGGTCCCCAAATTGGTTGTGCTTCTTTTCAGAAGGCTATGATAGTAGCACATAGTAGGACACATATTTATAATAAATGATAAATACAGAGTTGATAAATTGAACTGAAGCTCCAAGGTAGCTATGGCAGTGATACTCACTAATAAAAAATAGTATTTGGAACACCCAAACATGGGGATGGATCTTACTGTCTTCTGGGAGCAATCCCCCCCCCCCCGAGTCCAACTTAAATCCTCCTTGTGACACTTACTGTGAGACAATGAGCAATGTGTTTGTTATTCAGCTACTGACTCTCAGCTTCAACCTGACCTTTCTTTGGTCAACTCTGAGATGCTGGGGCTGGGATTCTGCAAAACTCATGACTTTCTCCTGTAGGGTCCCTGTTGAGCTCTGTTAACACAGATGGAGAGAAGTTTCCTGCTGCCTCTTTGTTCCTGATGACACTACCTTAGGAATAGCTCCTCACTGGGGCAAGAGCAGGTGGTCCCCAAAGCAAGTTTTGCTGGTATTTTCCATACTCCTGACTCAGTCTATTTTCACCTCCTGATAAACAACACACTAGCTGGCCTGGTCCTTCTTCTGAGAGGACTGGATCATGGTCCCCCTGGGGGGCCCATCTAGAGTTCCTGAGGCACCTGTACCCTTCAGGCAGTGCCCCATTCTCTGGGACGTGCAATCCACAGCAGAAGCTCCTCCTGGAAGCATCACTTCTGCTCTTGAACACCACTCAGCTGATTGACTCAGGCCCACCCTGGTAATCTAAGAAAATCTTCCTTACTTAATATTAACTTATTATAAATTTAACTTCTACATACAAAGTACCTTTATGTGATATCTAGATTAGTATTTGATTAAATAACTGGGACTATAGCCTAGCCAAATTGACAGATAAAACTATCACAAATTCTGAAATTGGAAACGTGAACAAAATGTGGACATTTGGGTATATCCAGAAGAAAATGAAGATTTGAACCCTGGAGGTACCCTAAACCTCCTTGCCAGTAAAGTACATAGCCTCCCATGTCTGAAGACATTGGTCCCCTCTTGCTTAAAGAAGTCATAATAAAGTGACCTGAGTAATTTCTCTGTAAAGACATGCCTTTTATTCTCAAGACACATCTGAACCACTCTTTATTACCTCCAGATCACTAACTAGGGTCAGATGTCAACTTGTTCTAAAGGGAGGCTGACCCTATAGAAAACAGTTTATACTCCTATATAATCAGAAGGTTTTTACTAACTTATGTTGCCATAAGCCTGGGAATATGTTTGGGAATAGATTTCCAAAGTGTTAGACTAAGAAGGATGGAATTTATCACTCACTGGATTTATATGAATGTACTGATATGGTAGATACCAAAAATTCTAAATGTGATATATTAACTCATGCAGCATGAAGTGTATCTATCAGTTTACTTGGTTGTTTGTCTGGAATTTGGACCAGTGACACCTACATTCAGTAGGTTTCAGATGCTAGAACTTCCTTGGCAAAATATAGATACAGGAATATGAAGATTTTGTAAAATAGATACATGAATTTATTACATGTGGTCTACATACCACCAACCCTTCGCACTCCCACTTCAACCAAGTACATCCACTGAGTAGGCCCAGAGGACATTTGCTACATTTTTCTCTCAGAGACAGAGAGAGAGAGAGAAAGAGAGAAAGAGAACAAGAGAGAGATAAACATATATATGTATAAACTATATTCTTAATATATGTATATCAAGAAGTTATATTATCAAGAAAAATAAAGTAAAATATCCTCATATCATCAGTGGCTACTTATAGAGGAAGAATTAGATATACATTTGTATTTAACATCAGGGTTGGCAAACTTTTTCTCAACGGGCATGGTAGTAAATATTTTAGGCTTTGTGGGACAAGAGGGAAGATCCAAGATATTATGTAGGTGCTTACACAACCATTTAAAATGTGACCATTTTAAAAATGTAAAGAACGTTCTTAAATCACAGTCTATACAAAAACAGGAGACTTGCTGAAGGTAGTTTATCCTGGTTGTTCTATGTCACCAGAAAAGTAAATGTGATACCAATATTCATTGTTTATAAAAGCATAATTATTTGGGCAAAATAGGGACAACTTGACTGCATTTATCACATCTTACTATTCAAGTAGAAGGTCCTTGAGTTCTAGGATTTTGGTTTTTCTTATTTTAAAAGCCCCCAAATACAGCATAGTGCTCAGCACATAGAAAGTTCCCAATAAATATTGAGTGAATCACTCACTCACTCACTCAATCAATCAGTGATAAAATAGGCCACTCAGTTCTCCTCATTTTGAATTGTGCCTCAGTTTAGGTTTATACTACCTCACAAGTCATCACCAACTTTCTAGTAAAAACAAACAAAACATCTCTGGATTTCCAATTCTAGTGTTTTTGAAGTTTTATATTGTTAAAAATGCAAAAGCAAATGTATTTCAATGGGTGAAGTTTCAACTCAAAATTATTTCTTGGGAAAAGAGTACACCTCAGTCTGATATGAACAAAACCAGTTTGGCTATATTGAATTCACAAGTATTGCCCTTTTAGCTGTCTTTGCATAAAATAAATATTGTTGGTTTATTAAAAATATACATCTAAGGTCATATTTGTATGACCTGAGATTATAATTTGAAAAATTTGTCCCATGGCAATGTGTCTATGAATATAAAAGCTATAAATTCTTCTAAACAAACATCATGTAATGAAATAAGTCTTTTGAAGCAACACACATGGACACATACACTCACACATTTTTTTCTGTGTTATTAGAAAGAAAAAATATGAGTAGTCCACATCATTCCTTTGAAAAAAACTAAATAGAAAAATGTTATTATAATGCCAAGTTTATAAGCTGCGAAGTTACCTTATACTGTAAGGGTTTCCTTTCAGGTATTTTTTGTAAATAATATTTTGCTCATTATACCCCATCCCTGCTGAAAACACCTAACCCAACTGCCTGGGAAATTAATTTGCTACCTCTATAATTTTATGAACTGTCTTTAAGAATAAAACCAAACATTCATATAATTTCTGGAAAAATAGGAAAGAATTTGCCCTAGTTAAGTTTGTATTAGTATACCAGCTGCTCTTCAATATTTGACCTCTATGAAAACCAAATCTCTCAGCCATAGGATGCTCAGGATGCTCACCACTGACACACACTTTATGTCATGAAGCTTTGCATAGTGAGGAGATGGAGATGAAATGTGCACAATGCTTCAGGTTATTTCAGAAGGTTTATATGTCCTTACCAAAAGGAGGAAAGCATGAGCAAAAGGTTATTCTTTAACAGTAGTCTAAGTCAATTACTACAGTGCAAAATACAGCTTCCTTTGGTGCCCAATTCTGATTCTAATGCCCACAAAGATTTCCAAGAAAGGAGGGCGGAAATTATTTTCAGAAGAGGAATTTTCCTTTTCAAAGTTTTCTATTCTTTGACAAATTCCATGGGCAAAGAAAGGGAAGTAGCAGTTGGAGCAGAGTCTCTATTGTGTCACCGTACCCTGATTTCCAAACCAGCCCATCTGTGTTTTCTCCTTTTTACTCTCCACAGCCTAGTAAACCCAGTTGCTCTTCAAAACAGAGGCTGGATTTTTACCAGCTCAACAGAACAAAAAAGTCTTCAGGTAAAACACCTTCATTCTACAAAAGGAATAACAATGCCTGAAGTTGAGGAACTTGGATTTTATGATAGATAAAAGTATATTCTAAAAAATAAATTATATGGCATGTTAGAGGTATGGGAATGATATAAAATAGGAAAAGGTAGATGAAGATAGCCACAGGAGGCGTTGAATTTTAAGGCATGGTAGGCCTTACTGAGAAGTGACATTTGGACAAGGAATTGAGGTTTAGGAACATTCCAGGAAACGAGAACTGCCAGTGGAAAGACTCAGAGAAAGAAACATGGATGTTCAAGAAACAGTTGAAGAAGCTAAGTTGGCCAGAACTCAGTGAGCAGGGGATGACAAAGAGCATGTGAGGTCCACAGGAGGACAAAGTCTAGATCCTACAAGACTTTTGTAGACTGCCAACAGTCTTCCCACTAGTAGCAACAAAAGTTAGGATAATATATTTAATGTGCTGCAGGTAAATTACCAAAAAGCCATTATTCTATATAGATATAAATTTGAGAGAAAGTTCTCTGTGGGTATCTCACATTTGTGTATATCCTACAGGCAGAGGAAGCACTTATGACCCTTTTAAGTTAAAGACGTTTACAGAGAACAACCTTGGAAGAAATACACACACACACACACACACACACACACACACACACATCACACACATATGTTTATATGTAAATACATACACATGGCATATATAAATATATTTTAATGAAAATAAAATCATTACATATTATCAGTGTAAGTGTTAGAAGACATGAGTGGAAATTGATGAGCTAAATATTCAAATGAAAAATTAGAGAAAGAATCACAGAGTAAACCCAAATAATATCAAAGACAGAAATAATAGTTAGGTATAGAAACCGAGATGGTTACTTTCACATGTCAACTTGACTGGGCTAAAGGATGCCCAGATAACTAGGAAAACATTATTTTGGTGTGAGTCTGTGAGGGTACCTCTGGAAGAGATTACCATTTGAATCAGTGGAGGATCATGCTCACCAGTGTGGGTGAGCCTCATCCAATCCACTGAGGGCCTGAATAGAACAAAAATATACAGGAAGGGTGAATTCTTGATCTCTCCTTTAGCTGAGATATCCATCTGTCCTGCCTCTGGATGTCAGAGCTCCTGGTTCTTGGACCTTGGCACTTTTGACTTATCTCATAGGCTCCCTTGGTTCTCAGTTCTTTAGATTCATACTGAATTATACCACCGGCTTTCCTGGTTCTCTGCTTCAAGACAACAGAACATTAGACTTCTTGGCCTCCATAACCATGTGACCCAATTACTATAATACAACTCCTCTTGATTTTATCTATAACTCTATCTACCTATCTCTATCTATCATCTATCTATGTATCTATCTATCTATCTATCATCTATCTAATCATCTATCATCTATCTATCATCTATCATCATCTGTATTGGTTCTGTTTCTCTGAAGAGCCTGGACTAATTCAGAAACAGAGGATGTAGAAGAAAACAACAGAGATGAGTAATAACTCAAAAGGTGGATTTTGGCAAAATGAGTCAAGTAGATAAACTATCATGAATACATGGAGAAAAAGGAGTCTAAAATCACAAAAGGATTAAAAAATAATATAATGAAATTAAAAGGCAAAATCTTGTAACTTTCTTCACGGGGGAAGGGAATTTGTGTACTTTGTTTTCTTCTCGGTCATGGACAACAATATCTGGCACTAAGTAGGTACTCAACAAATATTTACTGAATGAATAATTAGATAAGGGAGTTAAGCCAGAATGGTTTTAAGGAACTAGGCTTGCAAAAACACTATTTCTGTTTACATTTATTCACTAATTTGAATTTTAACATTTTTCAAATGTGCCACTGAATTTTGATGCTAGGAAGAAAAAATATATATATTACTAATCTTTTAATTTTATTTCTAGCTCCTCATTTTTGGTGCTCTCTCTTTTTTTTTTTTTCCTGATGTCTATAAACACTGCAGACAAGATTTTGTTCCTGTTCTGATTTTCTCCTTGCTCTGACCTCCCCCATAATGAGGTGGGCTTGTTGTTATTGTTTTGTTTATTCATTCATTAGAAGCAGAGTTCCCAAAGTATGGCTCTCTCGAAACATAATCAGCATGCCTGGGAACTTGTTAGACATGCAAATTCTTAGGTGCTGGTTGGGGGGTGGGGGTGGTAATGGTTAGTGGTGGTGGTGGTGGCTCAGTTGGTTAAGCCTCTGCCTTAGGCTCAAATCATGGTCTCAGGGTCCTGGGATTGGAGGGAGTCTGCTTCTCCCTCTCCCTCTGCCCCTCCCCATCCCCCACCCCGGCTTGTGTTCTCTCACTCTCTGCCTCTCTCTCAAATAATAAATAAAATCTTTAAAATAAACATTAAAAAAAAAAGAAATGCAAATTCTCAAGCTCTACCCCAGTCCTACTGAATAAGAAACTCTAGGGTTGAGGCTAGGTCATAAAAATCTGTTTGATCAAACCCGAAAGTAATTCTGCTGCACTCTTAGTTTGAAAACCACTGCAATTGTTCTCAATGGTGGAAACATGGTAGCATTAGAAAAGCACAAGCTTTGGAATCAGACAGACATGAGTTTGAATTTCAGATCTCTAGGTGAGGTAGTTGCTCTTTGATTTCGGGGAGATGACTTAACCTCATCAAGGTTTAGCTCCTTTATCTGCAAAATGGATAGAATAATATATCCAGAATTGTGAGGATTCAGTGTAATGTGAGTGAAATGACATTTCAAGACACTGTAGTCATTCATCCAATAAGAAATTACTAAACACCAGCTATCCTCTATATAGGTGGTTGGTGATGGTATTATGAAGCCAGAATTTTCATTCCTGCTACCTGAATTTCATTCTATTAGGACAAAGTAATAGGATCTGCCATTGAGGGTGTGTAAACTTAACTTGAGTCTGGGGAAATATCATGTCTGTGAGTCCTGTCTCAGTGCAAAAGAGAAGGAGAAGCACAGAGAGCTGGGAGCAAGGTTCCAGGTGACTTCACACAGATCTGGGACACGTGTTTCTCTTCACTCATATATGACAGTAGCAGAGAGAAGGCAGAGAAGAGAAGAAGTGCTATTGATGCATCTACCCACCTAAATACCAACAAAGAAGTAGCACAAGGTCACTAAGACCACCACATCTAAAAACCTTGGGAAGCACTGGTTGCAGTCCTGTGTTTCCCTCCTTCACACACACTGTAAAGGAGAGGTGGCACAGCAGGCCACCTAACTGCTCTATATTTAGGGGGAAAAAGTCACTTTCTGACTTTTTTTCCCCTGAAAACTTTAGAGGACTTAAGTCATCAAACATGCCAATGACCTGTTACTTGGTAACAGTATGTCTAAATGCCTCCCTCATGTTCCTTTAATGATCCAGCCAATCTAATTTACCTGACATGGACATTTGTACTCATTTGGAATTCTGACTTAATTCCTGGTCTCAGGGAATTTTGGTAGGTCAGTAGTTCCTTGATTCATTTCTCTACTGGTTAAAGCAAATTTAGTATCCCAATCTTCAGATTTTACTCCAATGGCTGAGATTTTCCCACTACCCACCTCCCTTTTACTAGTTTACTGTCCTGATGCCCAGGTACACTAACTCCTAAGCAGATCTTTTTCATCTTTATTCTTTCTTCAAATATGAGTTTGCTACCTTATGCTCTACTCCAGTACTTTTTAACTCAAGGGGTATGTGCAGATTTTGTACTCTGGGAGACATTGGGCCAAGCCTGGACATAGTATCTGTTGTCACAACACGGGGATGCTACTGACAAGGTTTGGGGTCTTAGTGACCTTGAGCTACTCCCTTGTTGGAATCTAGTTCGGTAGCTGCATCGACACTACTTTTCTTCTCTGCCTGCTCTCTGCTACTTTCACATACAGGTGAAGACAAACACACGTCCCAGATCTATTTGAAGACACCTGGAACCCTGCTCCCATCTCTCTCTGCATCTTCTCTTCTGCACTGAGGCAGGTCAGTAGAGGTCAGAGATGTTGCTCAACATCCTATAATGCAGCTGCATACAACAACAAAAAAAATTATCTGACCTAAATGTCAGTAGCTGAGGTTGAAATATCCTGCTTTAGTCTTATAATGTTATTTTTCTGTCCATTTCTTCTTGTGCCTCTGAGAGCTGCCTCAGGCTTCCAGAATGCTAACTGCAAGTCTATAGCAATGCTGGTTTGTTTGTTTTTTTTCTGTCACTTTGATTCCCACTGGATAAACTAATTTAGTTGAGAATTTTATAAAAACTACATTCTGGAAGACCTATCTTCTTACTTCCACAGGCCTCATTGTCGGATTTCCTGGCTTAGGATAAAATTTTTGGGCTCATATCCTTACATGTAGACACCAGACCCAACTTACTCATCTAGACTCAACTTTATTCACTTCTGTGGATCCACTTGGTTTCCCATATAACTTTAAAATGCATGTTAAGCATCAAGTTATGGTATATGATGTACTGATTTGAAAATTGTTGCACTTTGTAGTAAAGATAACATCTAATGATCCTGGAATAGAAAACTATATTCTTCAGTTTTTGTTAGTGTGTGTAGTCTTTTCAAACAAAACATGATACCTTGACATGCTCTGCAACTACACAAAACCTTTGTACAATATCCTACAATTACCTATGTCCTAAAACCAATTAACTTGAATAAAGTAGTAGGTCTACTATGAACATCCTGACTTTATTGCTCAATAGCTGAATCAGATAGGATACTTATACTGAGTTAATATCACCAAAATCTCCATGACTTAAAACAACAAAAGTCTCATTGAGCCTTGCGAGAGTAGCATTCTGCTTTACATCACTCTTATTTAGATTCTAGGCTGAAGGAGGATGCAACACATGCATTCTTTATTGCCAGAACAGAAAAAGGGATATGACAACTCATGAACTGGCTTTTAAAACTCCCAAACTGGAAGTGACATTGTGTCAGGGTATGCAAGACCACCCCCAAGTTTCACTGATTTGCTAGGAGGACTTGCAGACTCAGCATATAGTGACAGTACTCATGGCTATAATTTACTAGAGCTAAAGGATACAAAACAAAATCAGACAAAGGAAAAGATGCATAGGTCAAAACCCAGAGGAAACTGGGTGTAAACTTACATAAGCCCTCTCCCAGTAGAACCAGACAGGATGCACTAATTCCTCCATCACTAAATTGGTGATACAGTTGAATTATCCTCCACCAGGAAAACTCTTAAATTGAAGGGGATGGTATAGAGAAAAACAACTCTGCCTTATGTCCAGGTGCAGAACCAGAAATAGTTGATGGAAAGCACTGATAATCATTATTACATTAATATTTCACTATGGAATAAAAAAAATTAAATGGACATCATTAAACTTTGATCATTTATCACATCTGTTAGCAATGCATAGTAAATATGCACAACATTTTCATGATTTAGGCAAAAGAGTTCTATAATCTATAAGATTTTCATATTATTTCCCTATATATATATATATATACATGTTAAGTTTTTTGTTTTGATTTTTCTGCAATGTCTACCCTCCCATGATTTCATAGAGAATTAAATTATCTCTAGGAATGGTAATTTTTTCTACCCATCATTATTCTTTTTCCTTGAGAAGTCAGAGATAAATGCCATCTGGACAAATCATTTTATCATCAGATGTTTTAATTTCTTGATCATCTGTTCTGGCAAGTTACAGTTTTCCTTCAGTGTTTATTTTTCCTGCCCTGAGAGCTGTTTGATTGTTTCTGGCATCTGTTCCTCTGTCTTCACCTGTTAACATAGAGGCAAGCAAAACTTTGGGAGTTTGACAATGCTTCCATCTGCTATAAATCCATTGCTCTTTCCATGTTCTGCAGCAAGGGTCCCTGCAAAACAATATGGCAGAGAGTGCTGCACCAGAGTTGGATGTACAGAAGGTAAAGGCTTATCATGTCTTGTGTCTAGCCCAGCATGTTTATATAGAGATGGTGAACATAAGCTTTGTGAGTTCTTCAGTATCATTTATTTTATTGTACATTTTCTTTTCCCAGGTACCTTTCTGTTCACATTATTTGGTCTTCTACTTCTCACTAGAAGAAAACACAATCTTTTTATTTTTCATCTCTTCAAAGATGCATTTTAGCTGATTTGATAGAAATTTGAGAATGACTCACAACATTAACCCTGATCTACAAAACAACATAATGCTTATTTCTCATTACCTATGTATATACATGTGTGGATAAATAGATAGATAGATGAACATACACTTTCTAGATTTCTATATCAACTTCACCCATTCTTTGGAAATTATTCATTATTAACAATGCTGTGCAAAGCTTTTGTCATCATTCATTACATTCCAACTTTCATAACTCTGATAAAACCCTGCATGTTGAAGGGAACGACTGTCCTCAACTCCACTATCCTGCTAAGCCTATCTGCCCTATTTTTTCAAATGCTCATGAAAATATCTTTCCATGATTAAACTTTTCTGAACTGATTTGTGAAGAGCTTTCTGCCTCCCTACATAATTCTGAGTTTCAATATAAAGCTTACATAAAATATTTTTCTAAACTCTACTTGCAAACACCGACTTAACCATGCAATATAACTCTAATCAGCTCTTAGAGTGGACCTATACTTCATTGTGAACACATCATTATTTCTGTTACAATAATAACTGATTAATTAGATATTAGCATGCTGTTCAAATCATTTCACGTGTGCACTTGGGCTTTTAAATGAGGTTTGGAAGACAAAAAAAAACGGCAGTGCAGTTTTTATCTAAAGTTGCCAGGGGTATTGCTAAGGGAATAAAATGTTCACTAAAAGATAAAGGGATTAAGAGGTACCAACTTCCAGTTACAAAATAAGTAAGTCACAGAGATGAAAAGTGCAGCATAGAGAATATAGTCAATAAGATTGTAATACCATTGTCTGATGACAGATGGGGACTGCATTTATCGTGGTGAGCACTGAGTAATGTATAGATTCGTTGAATCATTATGTTGGGACACCGGAAGCTAATATAGCACTGCATGTTAATTATACTTCAAAATAATGTTTGAAAGTTGGCTAAAAGATAACTTCAAACTGGAAAGAAAGGTAAAATCAAATACCTTAAGTGTAAAAGCATAACTTCCTGAGAAAGAAAACTTGAGCAAAGATATAACAATGATAACACGAAGCAGGAAAACCTTTTATAACTGAACGAAACAGATAGTAAGACCTTTTATTCCTAAGTAGCGTTTTTTTTTTTTTAAATCTTCCTTTGTGAAGAAGGGGAAAAAATAAATTTTAGAGCAAGAGAATTGAGAGAGAAATGCCACCTGTCTTTCCCACCCTCTTAAATAGCTCTTCCAGCTACCTGGAGAAAGAAAATTTGGTAAAGCAAAGCCTTTTGTAAAGGAGAATGGTTAGGGAGAGGGCTTTGATGCTAAGGGCATCAGGCAAATCTAAATGTTAAGAAGATAATTGAAAATAATATTTTGAAACTAAATATTAGGAGTCTAAAACTAAATGACTAGGATATATATCTTTTGTGTAAGATATATATATATATGCATTATATATAAGATTTATATTATATACAATATTTATAATATATTTAATATACAGTATATATACTATATATATATTGTGTGTGTATATATATATTGTATTGTATATATAATTCTGTATGTGTGTATATATATGCATATATATATAGTGTATGTATATATTTGGCTTTTCATATTGTATGCCCATGTCAAACAATGCAGAGAGGAAGGAAAGAAGGTGGAATGCCAGGAGCTTATATATTACAGAATATAAATCCTGCAATGACAATTTTTTCACTAAAATAGAGACATGAATAAATGAAATAAAGAGCTGTAAGGAGTGTAGCTTATTTTTATTTTTTATTTAGCCAACTGAATGTGTAAGTCAATATCAATACCTCTGCATTTGAATTGATAATAATGAACTGCTATGTAATTGTTGGATACTATATAAAGGACATTTTGTAGTCAATACCTAAATAAATCCTTACAGCAACCCTATGGAGCATTTACTTTTATTTTTATTTTGCTATTTTACAGATGAAGAAATAGAAGCTTAAATAGTTTAAATAACTTGCTCAAAATGACACAGTAATGGGGAACAAATGTTCAAAACCAAGTAGCCTATAAAATTTAAGAAACAAACAGAACAAAATAAAACCGCATCAGCCTGAATCTTGAGTTCATGCACTTAACCATTATGCTATTCTGCATTTTATTTGGTATGTGAATTGCTAGAAGGAGTAAGATTAAAATCAGTGCTAAACCAATGATTTTTAAATTAAAATATATATATATTTTGGGATCATAGGGAGCAAATACAATGACATTTATTTAAATTGCCAAGAAAAAAGAAACTTCGTATTTCACTAAGAAAATTAAAGAAAAATTCTGTGGACTCCCACTATATATCTGCCTGCATACCAGCATCTTTACCCATACATTCTTTTGATAAAACCATCCTCCATTATGTACTAGATCCTATCCTTTCTATTTCTTAAGAAAATTACTCCAGAAATTTTCTATTATCTCTTTTGCATTAGCATTTGTCTCCTCTATAGAGCATTTCCATCATCATGAAATATACTATTATTTTTTCACTCCATGTTAAAAAAAAAAAGCTTCCTCCCCGCCCCCCCCATATCCAGATATTTCTTCAACTCTCCCCTTTGCAGTGACTTGACTACATAGCGTTGTCTATCATGGCTGACTCATTTTAACTCCATTCTCTTTTAAAGACCCCCTGACCAGGATTTTTCTTCCACCATTATCACCAAAATTGCTCCCAAAATGCCACCAATGACTTCTTGAAAAATAAAAGCAGATTTGCAACCATACTTCATTATAATTACAATAAATAAAAACTTACCAAATCATAATGTGCAACCCAAGCTGCCTATGCTCAAATGATTTTCCTATCAATTCTAGCAACCTCCTCCTTCAAGAGGGAAAAGATTGTTGTTCGTTTCATTCAGTGATGTTTTCACAATGCTTAGAACAGAACCTCTCTCTTAGTAAGTACACAAAAAATATTTGTTGAATATATGAATGAATGAATACATGAATACATGCATAAATAAGTATGTGACTCAAAGGAGTCCAATGGATAGTCCTTTTGTAAGTTCCCTAAGGAACATATGCCAAGCCATACAATGATTTCAAATATCATAATTCACTTAACCTCTAGTTATATTCTACCAAAAGTCAATAGCGAAGGAAAGACCAGTAATGAGATTAATACATTGTGTTCTCTTAGGGTAAGTGTCCAATAAAAATTTTTGCATTTTACTTGTCTTTCACAGTGCTTGATAAAGCTCAATAAATATTTGCCAAATAATGAAACAAATAAATGCAATTTTAATATTGCAACAGAAATAAAGATGCAAGTACATGTAACTGTAGAGGTATTTAGTCCTATAACGCATTTATTTTCCTGTGGAAGTCCATTGCATTTCATAGCTCCAGGTAGACAGTGGATCAACTGTAGAAGTAATACTACCCTGGGAAAATAAATTGCATCTTACCTATATATGTACTTGGAGAAGGAAAATACAACTTCCCTCTTGGAGGGAACAATGTACTTAAATAGACATAATCTAGGAAGCAACTGAAATCATACTGCACGCAGATTTCATGGTAAAGAAGGACTGCTGATGGCTTTTGGGGTGGAGGGTGTTGTACTTTCAGGCCAGCCATGTTCAATTAAATGGGGCTTCTTGGGAAAAGAAAGGGATAACCCTAAGAAGCATATGGAGAGGGTCAGTGGTCGCAGTGTTCCTGGAATTCCCTGATAAACAGTGTGCCGGGCTATATAATGTAAGATAAGGATTAAGAATGAACCTAAAAACTGAATTGTTATATTTGTAGGCTGTGCATTGCAGACTTCAGCTTGTACAGGGACTATGTATTGGAAAAGATTGTGAATGAGGTAAAGAGGGACACAGATGGTGTCCAACAGGATGAAGTAAAGCATTCAAGACCCTAGAACTCATTACCATAAAAAAAGGAATAAACTAATCACTTCTAAGGTGCATTGTGTTTCTGCTTTTATGTTGCATAATGAGGAAAGTGGGAATGTAAGTAAATTTCTTGACATGTCAATATCTTGAAAGCAGTTCTTTATGACATTTTATAAGTCCTTGCCTTCTAAATACCATTCTATTAGAACTCTTAAGTTTCTAAGACTTCATTAAGAGGTATTTAGAATATTTTCACCTGATTTCCTAGTATTTAGTTGAATTCTATGATTATAAAATGTCTTTAAAATTATTTTTCTCTTTTTTCGTTTTTAAATATGAATATTCTATTTTTACTGAAACAATGGGAGTTTATAATTGAGGTATTACTCTCTACACTCAGAAGTAGTTATTAAAAGTGAAACATACATTTGAATGTTTCATGTAAAATGGAAGACAATGTATTTTCCATTAAGATTTGATTCATCATTAATATTCTATAATGTCTATGGTAGACAGTCTAAAATTGATGAAGTTTGTTTCTCCAGTTAGAACTTTTTTTTTTTTTTTATCAAGAAAAGTTAATGCAGGCCAATGCCCCGGCAGAGAAGCTGAGGTCATCATCTAATTTGAAATATTTAAAGTGGATACAAAACTGTTTCAGCAATGCAGACAATTAAGTGTGTTGTTGTGGGCTATGGTGGCCTTGGTAAAACATGTCTTCTGATATCCTACACAACAAACAAATTTCCATCTGAGTAGGTACCGACTGTTTTTGACAACTATGCAGTCACAGTTATGATTGGTGGAAAGCCATATACTCTTGGACTTTTTGATACTGCAGGGCAAGAGGATTATGACAGATTACGACCGCTGAGTTATCCACAAACAGATGTATTTCTAGTCTGTTTTTCAGTGGTCTCTTCATCCTCATTTGAAAATGTGAAGGAAAAGTGGGTGCCTGAAATAACTCACCATTGTCCAAAGACTCCTTTCTTGCTTGTTGGGACCCAAATTGATCTCCAAGATGACCCCTCTACGATTGAGAAACTTGCCAAGAACAAACAGAAGCCTATCACTCCAGAGACTGCTGAAAAGCTGGCCCGTGACCTGAAGGCGGTCAAGTATGTGGAGTGTTCTGCACTCACACAGAAAGGCCTAAAGAATGTATTTGACGAAGCAACACTGGCTGCCCTGGAGCCTCCCAAACTGAAGAAGAGCCGCAGGTGTGTGCTGCTAAGGACATCTCTCCAGAGCCCTTTCCGCACAGCTGGTGTCAGCATCGTACTAAAAGCAATGTTAAATCAAACTAAAGATTAAAGATTAAAATTCGTTTTTGCAATAATGACAAATGCCCTGCACCTACCCACATGCACTCGTGTGAGACAAGGTCCGTAGGTATGGTCCCCTTCCCCCTCTCATTACTAGTTAATTTGAGTAATTGTGTATTGTCAGAAAAGTGATTAGTACTAGTTTTTGTTTTGTTGCTTCAATTTTTGTTTGTTTGTTTGTTTGAAAGCAAGGCATGCTTGTGATGACTCTGTAACAGACTAATTTAGGTTGTTGAAGCTGCTCCTGGGCTCCATCCACTCTGGAGAATGATCTGGGCTTTAGGTTTTGTTTTGTTTTTCTTTTTTTTTTTTGCGGAGGAGGGAGGTGGGGTGCGGGGAGTGTGTGTGGGGTTTGTTTTTATTTAGTCACGTTTTTTAAATTCATTAACCATTGGACAGCCCTTAAGGGGAGGAGGACGGATTGATTTCACATTCCACTTCCTAGATCTAGTTTAGAAAACTTGTTCCCCACCTGGTGCTCTTAGGAAGGAGTATAGTAAATACCTCATTAAATAACATACTCCTTTTTGAAAGTTGCCTTTTCTCTCCACCCTTGAGTAGGCCCAGTATTTGATGAAACTCATGAAAGTGGGTGGAACCTGTCTTGCCCCTCCTCTTTTCTAGGATGCACTATATATGGGACTGTGACTTTCAAGGAAATTTGTTTGCCATTTGCTGATTTTTTTTTCTGAAGTTAATTTCTAACTTCTTTCACTGATAAATGAAGAAAAGTATTGCACCTTTTGAAATACACAAAATGGATTGAGCATAAAAAAAAATAAAAGTTAATGCGCTATAAAAAAATGCAACTTCAATTTTTAGCTTTGTCTACCATGAGTAATAGGACTGGCCGAGTTAAGTTTCTGTCTTTGCCGCAGGCACACTGTGAATTTAAAATCTTTGCAAACTCATTCTCCTTTTCAATTCAGGAATGGCTTGAGGTGTCATAAGAATTTCAAACCTGGAAGTAATGTCTAGTCCAGCACCTGCCATATCTTTATGCACTGTGAAGGATTCATACAGAAAAATCCTACAAATAACTTTTATCAATCTGATATTTTAAAATCCCACTGTTCAGGACAATAAGCTAAGAATCTAAATAAAGCTTCATTACCCTTGATACTCATTACAGATAGTACTATAAACAAGCTGAGTTTTCATTTGAGGGTAATAATAATATGTCCAGTTTGTGTATACTAATTCTAGAAAAAAACTATTTTATTGTAAAAGTTTTAGGATGTTGTTATTCTTACAATAATAGCTAAGATACTCTCAGAAGAAATACTTTTTTTTTTTTAAAGATTTTATTTATTTATTCATTTGAGAGAGCGAGAATGAGAGAGAGAGAGAGAGTGCACATGAGAGGGGGGAGGGTCAGAGGGAGAAGCAGACTCCCTGCTGAGCAGGGAGCCCGATGCGGGACTCGATCCCAGAACTCCAGGATCATGACCTGAGCCGATGGCAGTCGCTTAACCAACTGAGCCACCCAGGTGCCCCTCTCAGAAGAAATACTTAATATTTAAATGCCAGCTTAAGTTATTATTGATTTACAAAAAATATCTCAAAAAATTGAGATCTTTAATGATTTCTAAATTCCAAATTAACAAATGAGTAAATAATGTGTATACAAAGTAAAAATGCAGGTTAAAAGAAGAAAACTGATCAGATAATACTAATATCACCAGTAACTGAAAATATAAAAATTAAAGTAACAAGGGATGATCATTTATGTGTCCATTTGTTTGTTCAATTTTTGTTTAAAAAAGTTAGAAAAACACTTCATGATTAGTAAGGATATGATAAAAAATACACACTGCTAGAAAACAAATAGGTCAATTCATTTTCTGGAAATATATTTGTCATAAATTCAACTGGATAAGGCAAGATGTACTGACGCTTCTCTAACAATATAAATTTACCAAAATAAAACATGCAAACACACAAACACATACATGAGAGAAAACTAGAAATTCTATTAAAAGTAAAAACACTGGGGC
Source organism: Eumetopias jubatus (assembly GCF_037043125.1). Taxonomy (NCBI): domain Eukaryota; kingdom Metazoa; phylum Chordata; class Mammalia; order Carnivora; family Otariidae; genus Eumetopias; species Eumetopias jubatus. The sequence continues at coordinate 20,836,557 of NW_028274807.1, read as the reverse complement.
ACCGGGGTGGCTCAGTTGGTTAAGTGGCCGCTCCTGGTTTTGGCTCAGGTTATCACCTCATGGGTTGTGAGATCCAGCCCCAAATCACACTCTGCTCTCAGTGGGGAGTCTGCTTGAGATTTTCTCCCTCTGCTCCTCTCCCCACTCTCTCACTCTCTCTCTCTCTCTCAAATAAATAAATAAACCTTTTTAAAAAAAAAGGTAAAAATATTGAATGGTTATTGTAGTTGTAGAATTGAAGTCTTGTTTTCTACCTTAGTTTTAATATGATTTTTTTTGTTCATAATTAAAAATCACAATCACAACATATGTTGAAATATAGAAAATGTTTGTGATATTATCTTGACTAAAATATGTATGTTTTATATAATTTAAAGTTTGTAAAATATGGAACAGAATGAAAAACTATTATAAATAATATAAAGCTATGAAAGCAAGGATGATTTAATGCACTTTAATTTTGTTGGAAGTCATCAGTTAAATAAGAAATTATCATTGATAAAGAAATAATTCTCAGACCTTAAGACTTTATGTTATGGAAAAAATTCAGCCACACAGATGCACCTTTTCTTTTTATTGAGTCATCGCAATAAATGAGACCTGCTCATTTGTCTTATAGATGTCACATGTCTTTCATTATGTCACATGCCTTTTGATTTCTGAACCATATAAAAGAAATTGTTCTTTCTACAATTTCTCCAATTTAATGGTATATTTTTTAGAAGAAATAAATAATTTCCATGTAATATAGAAACTATTGCATTCAGTAATACAGATTTACTAATATTTGAGATGGATTCCAGGCTAAACCTTGTGTTATCTGTTTTTTTACATAATTTTAGTTGGATTTACTATTATTTCTAATGCTAAGTGTAGAAACAATATCAAACTTTGTGGGTTTACTATGTGTTTGGGATTTTATGGTCATTCTATTATTTAGCCCCAATAATACCCCTTTAATGTAATTCTATTATTTACTCCTATTTCTCATATAGAAACTGGATCTCCAAGAGGTGCAGTGCCTTGCCCAGAAGAGAAGATGCTTGAAGGACCTGGGGCTCAAATCCAAGTCTGATTCCAGAAAAAGAGATTTAATCACTATGATGGGCATGATAAGGAATAGATAAATGTTCTATTCTCTTTCATCCTTGTTAGCTTGTCACAATACTGGACACAAATATCTTTAGATATGCTCTGACTGAATTTTGCTTTCAAGGGGCATCTTGAGACAGCCTAACAGGAAGCAGATCATCTTATGCATTGATTTAAGGAATATATTTGGCTTTCTCTGGTTGGTCTTGAACGGTTGTTTTAATTGGAATGTCCCTGATGATACATGATGTGGAACATCTTTTCATGTACCTATTTGCCATTTGTTATCTTCTTTAATGAGATGTCTGTTAAGGCCCTTGGCCCATTTTTAATCAGGTTTTTGTTTTCTTATTGTTGAGTTTTAGGAGTTCTTTGTATAATTTGGGTAAATGTCTTATCAGAGGTATCTTTTCCAAATGTTTTCTCCCAGTGTGTTGCTTGTCTTCTCATTCTCTTGACATTGTTTTTTGTAGAGGAAAAGTTTTTAATTTTAGTGATATTTAGGTTATCAATTATTTCTTTCATGAATCATGTCTTTGATGTTGTATCTATAAAGTAATTGGTATTACCAAGATCATCTATGTTTTGTCCTATGTTATCTCCTGGAAGTGTTATACTTTTGAGTTTTACATTTGGGTTTCTAATCCATTCTGAGTTAATCTTTGTGAAAGGTGTAAGGTCTGTCTAGTTGTTTCAACACCATCTGTTGAAAATACTATCTTTGCTCCATTCTATTAATTATAATTTCTTTGATTCTTTATCAAAGATGAGTTGACTATATTTTTAGGGTTTTTTTCTGAGCTCTCTATTCTGTTCTGTTGATCTATTTGTCTATTCTCTTGCCAATACCACACTTTCTTGATTTATATAGCTTATTAGTAAGTCTTGAAGTTGGGTAGGGTCAGTCCTCCAACCTTGTTTTTCTCCTTCAATACTGTGTTGCCTAGTCTAGGCCTTCAGCCTCTCCATAAAAACTCTGGAATCAGTTTATCAATGCCCACAAAATAACTTGCTGGTATTTTGATTGGGATTGCACTGAGGAGCAATGCAAGTTGGGAAAAATTGACATCTTGGCAATATTGAGTCTTCCTATCCATAAAAATTGAAAAGCTCTCCATGTATTTGGTTCTTCTTTGATTTTGTTTATCAGATTTTTGTTTTCCTTATATAGATCTTGTACATATTTTGATAAATTTGTACCTAAGTTTTCATTTTTTGAAGCGTTAACATAAATGGTATTATATTTTTAATTTCATACTCTACTTGTTCATTGGTGTAAGGTTTTTATGTAGATTTCTCCAGACTAAATAACCATCGTACAAATAAAGATTACAATTTCCTATTGTTCATCTAACCTAGTCAATGAGTTTATGTGGAAACAAGTTTTTGTTCAATCAGACCTCTCTGTAGTCCTACTCATGTTGACAAAAGCAAGTATGAAGCATTTTATGAGGTTTTTTTTTTTCATTCCTAAAGATTCTATTCTATGTTAGAAGATTCTGAGTAAATTGATTCATGTGCCAATTCACTTTTCCATACTGAGAAAGTTACATTTATAGTTTTTTCTCAATGATAACAACCAGCACTTAGTAAGTAGCTATTCTGAGGCAGACATTATTTTCATAACTTTGAATATATTATCTCAACTGATCTGTAGAACAACACTACAGGGACAATAATATCCCTGCTTTACTGATAAGGAAGTTGTGGTTAAATGTTAAGATATATTCCCAAATTTACAGGCAACTTTTCTGAAGCACCTATGACCCTTACTGCTATAAGTGGCTTCCTTTCAAATTATTTTTCTCCTTTAAATGAAAAAGACTGCAGGATAAATAAATATACCATACTTTATAATACATAGTTGTGACTGACCAGTTCTAAAAATCTGAAAGGGGAAAAATTATATGCTCTATCAGATGGACCCAAATATCTGCTTATACATGATCAACGGCCTTCAAAATTTCTTTAGTAACTTAGTAGTTGTAAATGTAACTTGGTAGACCTTAGAAAAATAGTTTCCATCTACTTTCTGATAATCAGCAATAGAATGATTCCTTCATCATCACAGATGTCTTGGAGTTCCTCAAGAAGAAGATGAATAATCATATGCTAACTATATATACAGATAAGAGACTCCTTAACTGATATGGAAACTGGACTAAATGACCTCTGGATTAGTTTCTAATAAATTTATATCTGCCCAGAGAAATAGGTGTTTCCAGTAGCTAGCTCTTCTTCATTGAGGAATGAAAAGTAATATAAAGTAATATAAAAAATAAATATATCATTATCTTCAAATGTAGAATATAAGAATTCACATTTTATTAAGAATTATATTTTAAAGAAGTTTTATAGTGAATTTTTAGTTTTATCAGAACATTCCTAAAACAGAACATTTAATTGACTATGTACTTTGATTCATAGATTTAGAATTTTACTGCTTTGAGATCATCTTAAAGACTCTATACATGAAGTAATATAAGTTCTAAATGAATCACTTCAAAATGATGCAGATCATCAAAATCTGTAAGGATATTATAAAACACTAGATATTTAATTAAAAAAGAGAAAAAAATAATAACACCTTAAGTAGTGCTTTACAGTTTATAAGCATCATATGATACTAAAACAAGTTTTTAATGAAGATATTATTTTAAGCTTATTAAATAGATGAAAAAATCGGTCTTTGCATATTGTATTACCAATGCCTGAAAATCTTTTCCCTAACATTCTCTGACAGACTTTGACTCATTTCAAAGCCCAACTTAACTGAGTCTTCTCTTGGGATCCCTTCTCTAACTTCCACAAATATATTTTCACCCATCACTCTACCGGTACTTCTTTCTATTAGAGCATTTATGTCACCACTGAATTTATTTTATATCCTTTTCTTTACTTGGCGTTGAACATCTAAACTTTAGGGACTAGATATTATTCTCCTTTATACTCTCAACATCTATCAGAATTCCTGGCACAGAACAGGTACTTAATGCATTTTCTTAAATAATTAAAATATTGAATAAGCTAATTATATAATATCACACAGCTAGAGTAGGTAAATAAATTAAAGTGAACATAGATTTTTTGCAATAAATTTCTGCTTTCTAATGATCTATGGCCATTTCACTAAGATAGTAAAAAAATTTACTGCAGCTATAACTTGTTTTTTAAATTTTTGAAAATCAAGATACATTTTTTTCTGAATTTAGTGTTTTTATTTTGTTGGGTTTTTCCTTTGCTGTTATTTTGTTTAACCAATCAAAGCAACACTAAAAATTTACTAAGGCATGTATACCTTCCAGTAGCACATTTCCACCTTCACAAATCCACAAGCACATCCTCTAAGTCAATACTGCTGATATGGCTAATTGACTTTACATAATGAAAAAATCAATATAACATTTGATTTTCCTGAAGTTAATAGTGTGTTTCTTATGATCATCTTTACTTCACTTTTATACGGTCATTTAGAATTTTAAACACAGTAATATTAGGTCAAGGAGTGTAGAAACTTACTTATTTGTTGGTAGTATACAATTGTAATTATTTGATTTCTTCTTGCAAAGTTAACCTCTCTACAGCATTTATAACCATGAACAATCAAATCATGTATTTTCTGCTGTCAAGCTGTATTAATGATTTTTTATTGGTTATTTTTCCCAAGCCTTTAAAAATGTTTATTATTTAAGATGAAAAATCCTGTACAGGCTCCTTAGAGAGAATGTGAAAAATACATAAAAGTATGAATACCTTCACCTAGGAACAGCCATTATAAAAATTTTGGCTTATTTCTCCCCAGTAAATTTTACTTTAAGTAATTATTTCATACGTAGGATAACACTGCAAATAAAACTTACAACCTGCTTTTCAGGATTAAAAAAAATAACATTTTAACTAAAAAGTGAATATATATTCATTGTAGAAAATCTGAAAAAAATGATAAAAGTCTAAGCGAAGAAATAAAACAATACTAGTCATCTTGTCACCTTCTATAAGCATTGTTAATATTTTGGTGACCTTCCCTTCCAGGATTTTTTTTTTTTTCCTGGTCTTTAACAAACCTGTAGTTCACTTGAGGGAGTCAGGCCACTCTTTAAGTGTTTAATTGCCATTTAACCAAGATTTGAATTAAAAATCCCTGGAAAAGTCAAGTAGTCTAACAAAAATAAAATGGATTTCTTTTTCCAGTTGACATGTTTTTATTGTGACCCTTGAGTATGGAGGGGAAGTACAATATTATCTGGGAACAAAGATGCCTCTTGAGTTGCAAACTATCTGTTCCTCCAGAGCAGGCTGGATCCTGTGTGCCCCTGCTTTTATAGGAGGGCTAGGCTAAGCAAAGGACCCCAGAGACAATAATGATAATAGGAAAGAACATTTTAGGACTGAAAGGCAGCTTGAGATGCTATGAGAGCCGCAATCACCAATTCACACGCAACATGCTTCGGCTACCAAAATTGCTATTTAGCTTATACAATTTATATTACAGACACAAAAACAAAACAAAACAAATCAGCACAGTAACCAACGGCTCCGGTTTATCTCCCGGGAGACTCCTCTCATTTCACAAAGCTAGGATCACAGAGATTATTGCCAAGAAGAATTAAACTCAAAGATTTCACAAAAACAGTAATAGAAAACAAAGGTAATTATTCTGGATATTATGTTTCACTGAAATGCAATTTTATTAAGCTAGTTTCCAGGAGACATTGTGATATAGAAGAGGCACAAATGCAGTCTTTTCAGGTACCTGTTGGCCATCTCTATATCTTCTTTGGAAAAATGTCTATTCAGATTTTCTGCCCATTTTTTAACTGATTTTGTTTTTACTGAGTTATAGTAGTTCTTGATATATTTTGGCTCTTAACCCCTTATTAAGATACATGGTTTGCAAAAAGTTCCTCCCATTCAGTAGGTTGTCTTTTCATTTGGTTGATGTTTCCTTTGTGGTTCAATAGCTTTTTGGTATGATACAGTCCACCTTATTTATTTTTGCTTTGTTACTTTTGTTTTTGTGCCAGCTTTAAAAAAAAATATTGCAAAGACCTATTCAAGAAGCTTATTGTCTATGTTTTCTTCAAGGAGGTTTATGGTATTAGGACTTACATTTAAGTCTTTAATCATTTTTAAGTTGATTTTTGTTGTAAAATAGTGGTTCAGTTTCTCTTTTCACATGTGGCTATCCAGTTTTCCAAACAATTTATTGAAAAGATTTTCCTTTCCTCATTGTATATATTTTTGGCTCCTTTGTTGTAAATTAATTGGCCATATATGTATGGGCTTATTTGTGGCCTATTTGGTTCCATTGACCTATATGTCTGTTTTTATGCCAATACCCTAGTATTTTAATTACTAAAGTATTGTAGTATAGTTTAAAATCAGGGAGTGTTATTCCTCTAGTCTTTGTTCTTCTTTTTCAAGTTTGCTTTAGCTATTATTTTTCAGTTCTGTATAACTTTTAGAATTATTTGTTCTATTGATTTGAAAATGCCATTGGAATTTTGATAGGGATTGCACTGAATCTGTACATTGCTTGGATTGTATGGACATTTTAACAATATTGATTCTTCCAATTTATGAGTACAAACTATCTTTCCACTCATTTGTGTCTTCTTCAGTTTCTTTCAATAGTGTTTTACAGTTTTCAAGAGAAGGATATTTCACCTTCTTTGTCAAATTTATTTCTAGGCATTTTATACTTTTGAGGCAATAGTAAATTGCATTGTTTTCTTTATTTCTCTTTCTGATAGTTCATTATTAGTGTACAGAAAGACAACAGATTTTTGTGTATTGGTTTTGTATCTTGCAACTTTACTAAATGTATTAGTTCTAACAGTTTTTTGATGGAGTTTTTAAGGTTTTCTACATGTAATATCATGTCATCTTCAGATAGTGACAGCTTTACTTCTTCCTTTCCAATTTGGGTGGCTTTTTTTTTTTTTTTTGCAAAACTGTTCTGGCCAGGACTTCCTGTACTGTTTTGAATAAAAGTGGTGAGAGTGGGCATCCTTGTCTTGTTCCTGATCTTTGAGAAAAGGATTTCAGTTTTTTTATCATTGAGATGATGTTAGCTGTGAATTTGTCATATGCGGTCTTTATTATGTTGAAGTATGTTCCCCCTCTGTCCACTTTGTTGAGAGTTTTCATAAAAGGATGTTGAATTTTCTTAAATGATTTTTCTGCATCTATTCAGATGATGGTAAAATTTTTATCCTTTTTGTTAATGTGGCTTATCACACTGATTTGCAGATGTTGAACCATCCTTATATCACTGAATAAATCTCAATTTTATGGAGTATGTTCCTTTTAATGTATTGTTGAATTTAGCTTGATAATATTTTGTTGAGGATTTTTGCACCTATTTTTGGAGGGATATTATTTTCTTGTCTTGCAGTGTCCTTGTATAGTTCTTATAACAGAGTAATGCTGTCATCATAAAATCATTTGGAACAGTTCCCTTCTTTTCAACTTTTTGGATGAGTTTGAGAATAATGGTAATTCTCTGAATGTTTGGTAGCATTCACCAGTGAAATCATCTGGTCCTGGCCTTTTCTTTGTTGAGAGGTTTTTGATTACTGATTTAATTTCCTTAATAGTAATCATTCCATTCAGATTTTCTTTTTTTTTAAGATTTACTTATTTATTTATTTGAGAGAGAGAGAGAGAGAGATTGAGAAGAAAGAGCGTGCAAGAGAGCAAAAGCGATGGAGTGGGAAAAGCAGGCTGTCCATTGAGCAGGGAGCGCAGTGAGGGGCTTGATCCCAGGACCCTGGGCTCATGACCTGAGCCAAAGGTAACCGCTTAACTTACTGAGCCACACAGGCACCCCTCTATTCAGATTTTTTTTATTATGTTATGTTAGTCACCATACAGTATATCATTAGTTTTTGATGTAGTGTTCCATGATTCATTGTTTGTGTATAACACCCAGTGCTCAGATTTTCTATTTCATTATGATTCACTCTTTGCTGGCTGTATATTTCTAGGAATTTATCCATTTTTTCTAGGTTGTTCAATTTGTTGACATATAATTGTTAATTTGATTGATTTTGCTGCATGACATAAGTTTTGGTATGTTGTATTTCCATTTATGTTTCTCTCAAGGTATTGTTTTATTTCTCCTTTGACCTGTTGATTGTTCAATAGCATGTTGTATAATCTCCACATTATTTGTAAATTTTCCACATTTGTGTTATTATTTGCTGTTTTCATACCATTGTGGTTAGAAAAGATGCTTGATATGATTTTAATCCTCTTAAATTTATTTGTTTTGTGGCCTAATTTATGATATATACTGGAAAATGTTCCATGTACATTTGAGAAGAATATGTATTCTGTTGCTTTTGGATGGAAGAGTCTGAATGTATCCGTTAACCTGGTCTGCCATTTAAGGTTAATGTTTCCTTGCTGATTTTCTGTCAGGATGATCTGTTCACTGATGTAAGTGGGATATTACAATCTCCTACTATCATTGTATTGCTGTCTGTTTCTCCCTTAGATCTGTTAATATTTGCTTCATATATATGTATATATATGAATAATTGTGTGTATATATATATATATATACATATATATATATATATGTATTGGCTATTTAGAATTGTTCCATGATCAAAAAGCAATTGATAAAACTGACTTATAGCTATCTGTCACCCATCTGAATGGAATTCTTAATGACCATTTATCAAAACTTCCATATACCTTGGGAAACTTTTCAAAATGATAGTAATTGGTATTCAACATTCAATGCACAGGAATTTTGCAGCAGTCCCTGTCATAAATGGCCAATACTGAAAACACCTACTGTGAACTGTTATTTGTGGAAGATGGAATTGAGTATTGAATATTTGGGTTCTAAAAATGCATGTATTTTGAGTCAAACAATTAAGGAGAGAATTTGATTAAATTTATGGAAGGCACAGTCCTAAATGTGTTCCTTCTTAAGGCTACAGTCAAATTATTATTATTATTGTTATTATGAATTGTCATCAGGAGAATTTCTGAGAATTTACATAAACTCAATTAAATTTTATATCTTTTACGGTGAATGATTGATGAACATTTGTTAGATAAAATAAAAAATAATTTCCCTTATATGGAAGACTGTTGAAAAGTTCACCCAATGTTCTATTCCATAGTTTAGTTGAAAGCTCAGAAACCATTTAATATGTTACCATACTTCAATTCAGAAAATCTGATACCACTGATAATAAATGAACCAATGATTGTTGAAGGAATACATATTGTGACAATTTTAAAGGGGTAATAATTCTGCATGTTATTCTCTTTCTCCTTTAGAAACAACACTGTTTACATTTTTCCAGGAGGATTTCAAGACGTTCTCTGCATTTCAGACTCAAAAGAACTGCACCTTTTTTAGAAGTCTTACACTTGCCTTTTTAATTTCCAAATGTTATTTTCAATTTCTTTCTCTTTGTATTATCTGAGAGGAAGATCCTCTACAAGGTGTATCTTGGTGAAAAAAATACAGTAAAAAAAATGAAGCAAAAGGTAAACAGGTATTGAATAGGGGTAAAGGGTAAATGGGAGTTTCTTTTAGTTTTCTTACATATTCTTGCAACTATTATGTTTGAAATTATAACAAAATAAAAGTCACAAAAAGTAGGAATATCCACTGACCCATGGATTATAGAAAAAAGTTGAAATGACAAATGATTTCTCAAATCAATGCTATGCAGTCATTGAAGCCATATTTCAAAGTATGGTTACTAATAAATGCTTTTATACCACTAAATTAAAACAAAACAAAACAGTTAAGAATTTGACTTAAGGGGCACCTGGGTGGCTCCGTCGTTAAGCATCTGCCTTCAACTCAGGTCATGGTTCCAGGGTCCTGGGATCGAGCCCCACATCGGGCTCCCTGTTTGGCAGGAAGCCTGCTTCTCCCTCTCCCACTCCCCCTGCCTGTGTTCCCTCTCTTGCTGTGTCTCTCTCTGTCAAATAAATAAATCTTAAAAAAAAAAAAAGAATTTGACTTAAGAACCTAGTGGAGAAATATATGAAATAAATGACCAAAAATACATTGAATTGAAGAACTACTAAGGATAAAATAAATTTAATAAAAGCAAAACAAAACAAAATGAAAAGAATAATTACTCAAAATATTTTAATAAAATTGATAAATATATGGTAAACCATATAAAAATAAAAGAACAACTAAAATATAATGAGAAATGGGAAAGGAGTTACAACAGGCAGAGAAGATAGCCTAATATATTACTAGAGCACCACATACAAATTTGATAGAAATTTGAAAATCTCGATAGAATAAAATAATTTCAGCAAAATACAAATGACCAATTCATATTGAAAAGTGGTAGATATATTTTTAACAAAATGTGATTTTAATTTTGGTATAGTTGGATTTTCACTATTAACAACAAAGCATATAAAAATTTCCCTGGAGGAGATTCCAGGGTACACTACAAAGATACCGAAGTCATACACCTAAAAATAGGGTTGGATATTCACAAAACTGGCTATCTGTCTCCGTTTCCTGAGAAAATAATTGTGAAGCACAAGGTCCTCAGAGGAGAAAAGCAGATGGACCTGAGATGTCCTCACAAACTCTCTATTGTCCAGCATGGCCTTGAAAATCAAAATGTCTCTCAAATCCCTAAGAGTAGCATGGAACTAGTAGAGACCCTAAAAATTGCCTTAGAATTTCTTTTATCCTAATGTGGTGAAGGAAGGAGCAGAATGACCAATATGTACCCACAACTTATTGGATGTCTTTAAAAGCAGAAAAGAAGAACAATGCAGCAGTGACTCACATGGACCAATCGGGTCATGGATATGCCAGAGAATTCCAGCAAGGCCAAGTTATGGAGAACTATGTGGAAACCCCATGTCAATACCCCTTGCCCATCACTATTGGGTATTAGACACAATTCTGGGTAAAAAAGTAGATGTGAACTCACTGGAAATAGTTGTTTACCGTTAGGCAAAACTGGAACTAGAAATATGGTGTCTGGTTATAGAAAAGCATTGTTTACATTATTTTTATAATAAATTTGTGACTGAGATTTGCAGACACTACAGTTTCAACAACCTCTTCATTCCTTCCTACTTACCCCCAAAAAGGTCCTGGGAAGTACAAATGAGACCAAAGTATATCTCGTCCGTAACTGAAATGTATTAAGGATACTGTCTTCTTCCTTTCCAGAATCTAGAAAGGAAAAGAAAAATAACATTATTTAAAACAGTTTTGCTATGTTACATATCTATTTGCTTTATTATTACCCCATAACTGCATAAAAACCCAACCAATGATGAGATAAGAAGTACTGTGTCCTTTACACAGAAGGAACTTAGAAAAGGTAAGTAAATTTGTCCCAACCCTTCTTTAATCACATATTTCAAACAATTGTGAAAAAAGTTCTGTTTTTTTTGTCAGTTATCACCAATGGTCAAGAGGAAAGATCTAGTAAGTAGCTACTTATTCTTTGACAACACCTTTGATAGGTATAAGCTCAAGAAAACAATGGATTCTTCCATAGCCCTTTACATTCCACAGTATTAAAATTAAATATTAGATCCAAGAGTCCTCATGCTTAACACATGTACTATATTCTAATGCAAAGTACTTTCATTCATACCCATTATTTAACCACTTGCTGCAGTGAAAAGTGCCTGGACAGTGGTTCACAAAGATATCCAAAAGAAAATAAAGAATTGAATGTGCATAAACCTTATGAGAAGCATGCCACAGAAACTGAAAATTGACACTTCTAGGAGAAACCTTTAATCAGTGACAGGTAGATAAATATCCCATTTTTTCTTATCCACACGAGGGATATATCTGATGTTTGTTTCAGTGTCCTATCTCCAGCAGCACTGGCACCTAATTCCAATAGTAGTAACTTGCTCTTAATGCATTCTCATTGGATTTCTTCCCTTCTCTGACTTCCTTACTACCTTGCCAGTGCTCTCTGAGATCACCTTCCCTATGAAACACGTGTGTTTGAATCTTTACCACTGAGTCTGCTGTTGGTAGAAGCCAGAGATTTGCTCTCTGTAGAAAGATTAGGACCAGCTTCATGAACTTGTGCACACAGGGTCCCACATTCACAAAGAGATTTTATAGCTGCGGCTTAATACTCTCCATTTGCTGTCTTGATACTCTTAATAATGCTATCTTTGTACTTGTGTTTTGTAAGTGAAATCTGATGAGACAATGGAACACTTATGGGCAGTGTAGGGCCTTAGCGCAAATGCAGTTGACTTGCCACCTCCCCTGGGATGACTTTTTGCCTGACCATGATCCCACCTTCACCCAAAAACTCCTGCTACCCTTGGTCCATGGTAGGTATGGATGTGGAAGCAGGAGAGGTCAAGAATGGGTGTGCAGAGTACACTGAGATGTGGGGCAGGGCCCAGGAACCTATGAAGGTTTGCATTCACCCTGTGGATATCCGCATGCCCAAGGGAACATGGCATTAAAGAGCAAATAAAATAACCATTAGAGGTCAAATAGTGTCTAATTTGATACCATAAAAATCACAGTAAATAACACAGATTTATTGTCTTACAGTTATGTAAGTCAGCCACACTAACAGATTTGGAGCAACTTCTTTAGTATCCTTGAAACCAAAGGTGTTTTGCTTTGTTTCCTTAAATCTATAAAATGGAAAGGGTAATATTTTCAGAAGTGAGATTAAATGAGCTAATGCATAGAATATACTGGCACAACCTGCAGCTAGTAGGCATTCAGATATTTCATTATTTATGCATGCTGTATTTTGTCCTATAAAGCTCTGAGGCAGCCAGAGACTAGGCTAAATTGGAAATGAAGTTCAGAATGCTGGCCTACTGACCAACTAAAAGGAAGGCACAGGCTCTTCCTATCCTGGAACCCATCCTGGGAAGGTCACAGGACAGTGAAAGGGCTGGACCTTCAGAGTTCTTCCAACCTTATTGGAGGAAATGTTTGTCTTTCAAGGGGTGAGAAAGCCAGACAGAGCAGCTCTTTGGAGGTACAGGTCTTAGTCAATCCAGTTCAATTAGCCAAATGTTTATGAAGCACCTATTAGGTACCAAGCACTATTCCAGCCTAGGAGATACATCAGACAACACAAGTGACAAAGATCTGGCACTTGGGTAGCTGGCTTTCTAGTGCAAAGTTAGGGAAAGTGTAGCAGCAACATGAGTTCAAGGGAAGCCTGACCTACAGACGGGAGCACTTCCAAGGGAAAGCCCTCAACTGAACCCACACTCATAATCAATGTTTCTTTTTGAACATCCACTGCTCTTAGGAAGGACTGGTGGGTGAGTGTCCAGAGCAGGGCATCCAAGCTTGTGAACTGGTCTTGTTTGTTCTGTTTGTCAAGCTGTGAGTTGCAGACTGTTTCTCTGACAGTCTTCAGAAGGTGCCAGATGTGTTTGTGCAGACAATCCATGGTGACATTGGAGTGGTCATTTGGAAAAGTGTTGCCTGCAGAAACCAAAAGCTGGGTCACATTCCTAGCTGCAGAATTCCAACATGAAACAGGCACTTAAAAGTTGTGGAAATAGTCCACAGCTTTGGACTGTTTTTGATCCCTGTAATTGGATTGAGGATGTTTATATTGCACAATTCAAAATGCTTCTTACGTGGTTTCTACATCATCTCATTGTTCGTGGCCAGCATGTTGGGACAGGAAGAAACTGAAGCACAATTCACACTTCACTGGTGATTCATTTGTGGGGAGAAAAGACACCCACGTTTTGTGAACTTGAGTGATACAGAAGTGAGATAACAGCTCCAAGGGGAGATGGAAGAAATTGTTGCTTATTTGTCAGAGGAGAGGGTGCAGTTGAAGACTGTAAAAGAGGCTTTGGCCACAAGTGTAATATAATCAGTACTACAATTGACAGGACCATGTAATTGGCTAGTTCTGGAAATGGAGGATACTGTCTACTCCTTTGAGCGCTGTGGAATCTTACGCACAATGCCAGATCCCTGGTCACCCTTTCTTGTACACGGAGGCAGCTGGAGTGCACAAAGTGTATGCCTGTTGTCCACAGCCACTTAGCTAGAATCTGGGTCTCTTAAGTCCCAGACCCTGGAGCTGGCTGTCTTAGATTCTTAGACTACCATACCTCTTTTCAGGAACATGTATCCAAACTGAAGTCAGCAGGTCCTCAAGGGGCAAAGGGAGAGTGCACATGCTCATACTGATCTCCACTCTGTGTGACCCCCTAGACTGTGTCTCTTCCACCTTGGTGTGACCACACTTCTGTGCTGATGTTCTTCAATGTGCTTCAGTGTTAATTTGCACTTGTCTGGAATACAAGATAGGCCATAAACAAAAACAAACAAACCAACAAAAAAAACCCCACCCCCTAACCCCAAACTCATTTCCTTTGCTGGTGATTTTCACTTTTTTTATTGATTTTCACTCTTTATGAAACCTTGTTCTGCTGGCTGCAGGGTCTGAAATTTTTAGGAAGATGAGCATGGAAATTCAATCAGACTGTCCCAGATCTCCTAGTTCTGTCCCTCAGCAGCTGGGTGGTCTTGGGTGTGAGCTAATGAAGTGGGTAACAAAACCTACCTCAGAGGTGACAGAACTGAGGCAAGGTAACTAGAACAAAGTTAGATACAAGAGAGGCAACCCATAAATGGTCACTATTATTATTATCTAATTGGGTTATTTTGCATCTCACTGTCATAGGCAGTAAGAGAAAAACTAGCTCAATTTCAGTTTGGATTTAGAAAAAAATACTTTAGGGATTACAAAAAAAAAAGGAGGAGGAGGAGGAGGAAGCAGGGCAGGAGGAAGGAGAAGAGGGGGATTGGAAGGACAGGGGGAGGAGGGGAAGGAACAGCCACCACCACAACACTACATGACTCCTGACCTAGAATATTCCAGTGAAAAAATAGGTTTCTTTTTTTTTTTTTAAAGATTTTATTTGTTTATTTGAGAGAGAGCATGAGAGAGAGAGAGAGCACGAGAGGGGGGAGGGTCAGAGGGAGAAGCAGACTCCCTGCCGAGCAGGGAGCCCGATGCGGGACTCGATCCTGGGACTCCAGGATCATGACCTGAGCCGAAGGCAGTCGTCCAACCGACTGAGCCACCCAGGCGCCCATAAAATAGGTTTCTTAAAGAGAAATCCTTCTGGAAAGAAAAGCAAACAAAACAAAAAATCTCAACAGTGTGTGTATATAATAATAGTCCAAAAATGCTAAATAGAAGAAAACAGAAAATGTTTCTAAAACTCAATGATTCATAAATTGGACTGAGTTGCAGTATGTTTGCAGTTCCGAGCTGTATAGAACTGCCCTTA
Organism: Eumetopias jubatus; assembly: GCF_037043125.1. Lineage (NCBI taxonomy): Eukaryota > Metazoa > Chordata > Mammalia > Carnivora > Otariidae > Eumetopias > Eumetopias jubatus. Next base: position 20,821,173 of record NW_028274807.1, on the reverse strand, counting down.
CCCTTTACTTTGTAAGCCATCCCTTATCCAGCCAAGATCATGCTGCCTCGACCCACTTATGGAACCTGCACCAATTCCATTTTCTTCTCTGTATCCTAGAAAATACTTCAAAAGATCCTCAACCCTCTCACTCCAGGCATCTGCCCTGCCTGCTCTGCCTAGTGTCGGTTCCAGGAGATGTCCTTAAGATAAGTAGCCTCAAGCTTGAAAAGGAATCCTTCTGAACACATGGATAGAATCCATTTTCTTGTATTTTTCAGGTTCTAGAGGTTGCCTGCATTCCCTGGCTGGTCGTTCCATCTTCAAAGCTAGTGATGACCTGGAGGTGCCTGGGTAGTATAGTGGTTAAAGTCTCAGACTCGGTTTTGGCTCAGGCTGTGGTCTAAGGGGTCGTAGGGATGGAACCCTGACTTGGGCTCTGGGCTCAGCGTGGAGTCTGCTTGAGATTGTCTCTCTCCCTCTTCCTCTGCCCCTCCCTCTTGTGCTGTGCCTCTCTCTCTCTAAAATAAATAAACTCTAAAAATAAAACAAAACAAACAAACAAAAAACCACAACTATCAGTGACCTGTCAGGTTTTTTTCCTCACTCTAAGACTGACACTTATACTTCCCTCTTCCATATTTAAGGACCCTTGAGATTGCATTTGACCCAACCATATAATCCAAGAATAACCTCCCATTTTGAGGTCAGCTGATTTGCAACTTCAATTTCCCTTTACCATGTAATCTATTTATAGGTTCCAGGGATTAGGAGATGAACATATTGGGGGGACCAAAATTCTGCCTACCACTAAGGGTGGAGAGAGAGACTGTAGAAGAAAGGGAAAAAATCCTGCTTTTTAAACAAGGAGCCCACATTTTTATTTTGCACTGGACAGCATAAATTATGTAGCCAACCCTGGAAAAGATCTAAGTGGACTCTATACTTATTCTCTTCTTGTTCACAGAAGCACTCATGCATCCCTTACTCCCAGAAATCCTGGTCATCACCTTCTCTCTTGCTCCATGATGCCTTGTCTTTCTCAGCCATGAGTCACAGTGGGCTTCATCTCTCTCAACTCTCCCATGGAAGTCCCCTCACTGGAGCTGAGGTAGCCCCCTCTTACTGTTGCCACTTGAGCCTCACAGCACAGAAACAGCTCTCTATAGGGAAAAATCCCTCATGGCTCACTGGTACCCACTTCGATCTCTTTTATATATCTTTGATATATTAATTTTCTGCTGTAACAAACTATCAAACCCAGGGGTTTAAAACAACAGAAATTTATTCTCTCAAAGTTCTGGAATCCAGAAGTCTGTAATCAGTAGGTGAATATGTTCTTTTAGTCTTCCAGCTTCTGGTGACCGCCAGCATTCCTTTGCTTGTAACCACATCACTCCAATTTTCAAGGTCAGCATCTTCATCTCTGCTTCATCTTCACCTGGCCTTCTCTTCTGTGTGTATGTCAAATCTCCCTCTGCCCTTTCTTATAAGGATACATGTAATTGCCTTAAGGACATACCTGGATAATCCAAGACAATTTGCCCTTCTCAAAATCTGTAACTTAATCTCATCTGCATGTCATGTTAACTAACATTCACAGATTATAAGGAGTAGGGCATGGATTTTTTTAAGGGGGGAATGGTCAGTTTCCAATGGACCATACTTGATTTGACTAAAATGTTCAAAAATAGTGATCCAGGTTTCTCTAAATTGCTTTTTAAATTTCTGTATATGGGCAAGTCTGCCTCTCCCTCACTCTAGAAACTGGTACCTGCCTTATTAGCACCTCATTCAAAACAGAGGTAGCAAAAATTCCATTTTAACAACCTTCAAAAGATAAAATGAACCAATAGGAGAAGTAAACAGCATTGGACGTTTTTAAATGAATTGATCATCATCACTCAATTATGATACATGCTAAGTATACAGAATATAACCTGAATAGTCATTTGAGGTCACAGTTGCAAAAATATAATTTTACTAATTAAAAACTCCAATGACTAAAGAGATCAATGTCAGGTTCAAAGTAGAAAAAGTGTATATGAAAATTACTGTGTGCAAAAACACAAATGTACATAGATTTATGACTTTGGGAAATTCTTGTCGTCTCTAAACTCAGTTACTTTTACCTGGAAGTTATGTATAATGAACATTTTCACAGGGATAGTCTGAAGTTGTTAAATGAGATTTTAGATACAAATTTGGGAAATTTTAAATATTACATAAGCATGAGATATCTGTCATCCAAGAGACTACATGTGAGCATATTTTTAGTGGATTTCATTCAACCATATACTAGTGTTTTATGACTTCAAGGTACCTCTAAGTCTAGTTGTAAAGAGATTTACATAGAGAACTAACCATAATATCATTGGAGAATAGAGGAAGGAACTGTCTTTGCTTAGGCTGCTACAACAGAATACCATATATTGTGGGGCTGAAACAAAAGACATTGATTTCTCATGACTTGTAGATGGTGGCCATCTTGCCATATTGTCATATGATAGAGACAGAGAGGGTTCTGATTTCTTCCTTTTCTTAAAAAAGCACAGTCCCATCATGGGGACTTCATCCTCATGATCATATCTAATCTTAATTACCTCTCAAAGCTTTCACCTCCAAATACTGGGGGTTAGGGCTTCAACATAGGAATTTGGGGGTGGGAGAGACCAGACATTCAGCCCATAGCAGGAACCAGGAGTATATGTGCCAATACTTACATGGAGAAAATCTGATCATACTTGAATGATTAATTCTATCAGCTTTTTTGCCAATGTTATTATGAGTTTGATTTCAAACATGGAAGAATCAGGAAAGCTCATCTTGCCTTCAAATTTTAGGAATTTTATGTTAAATTTATTTAAGGTTTCTTCCTTTGATTTTTCTCAACTGCTCTGAACTCAACCTATGTCTATATTAAATTTATGTGTGTGTGTGTATCTGTGACCAATGCCCCCATATTAGCAAAAATTATATGGCACCCCTCTTCTAATGCTTAACAGAATTCAGAATTACTTATGGGGTTTCTAGAAGTTAAGTAAGATGTTTTCAGCCTGGGTTGCAATTCAGTTTGTTAGCTTGCCAATTTGTGATAACTGCATCTGCTAACACAACTGTACATGTCATTCATTCTATCGCCATATTATTGTCAGTACCATGATATTTTACCATTTTTTTCTCTAAGCCATGCCACTTCCAGTTTTATTTTTCTTATTTCTTAAAAGGTACTGCAATTGTATTATTTGTGCATGAAAAATATAACCTTTAATTTTTGACTCTATGAATTATGTAAGAAAACATGTTTTCTAGCTTAGAAGTATTTCTAAAATATCACAGAAAAATAAAATAAGCTTAATAATGACTTAATGTATGGTGTTTAGGTAGAAAATAAAAGACATTCACTGTATTATCATTTTTCTAAATAAATTTTTTGAATACACAATTGTTATGTATTTCATTTTCTTTAATATTTATTACACATTTTTACCTCTATGTTTTTTGCAATGAATAATTGTGTACCAGTTCTATCAGACTCTATAGGAAGTTATTTCAAGTTAATTCACTATGAAAGTACAAAATCAACAAATCAGCAATACTAGAGGTAGCTTCATCACCATAGCAGAAGGTGCCAATAAGTATTGGCTTTCTTCCCCTGAGATGGACCCAATCTCATTTTACCAACCTGCCTGATGTCTTCCTTCTGTCTTCTATTTTTGTCATTAGGTTCTATAATGCATTTTATTTCATTATACTTATTAGCTATGGTTTTCATAATGATTCCTATCAGAGAGGCAGTAGAACTTAAGGACACGAACTTTGGCAATTTAAATATGGTTTGAATTTTAGTTCCATCATGTATTGGTTTATAATGTTGTCAAGTGAACTCTGAACTTCAATTCCCTCATCTATAAAGTGAGGGTAATAGAAAGTTACTCACAGGAGTTTGTGGAGATTTAGAGAGAAAAGATGCAAAGCATATAACCCACTAACTGCCATGTGGTAAAAAGTTTATAAAATAGCTGTTGTCTCCATTATTGCTCTTATTATGACTACCATAAAATTAATTGTTATGAATTATATATAAATACAGAATATATATTTAGTTTTGCAAATGTTCCATTTGAAATTGGAAACACATACACAGAACCTTTCTTCTCCAATTTCAACAATTTAAAAGAAAAAGAAAACTTGAAAAAAAGTAAAGTTATATTTGCAAACTTAATTATTTTTCAAAAGTGGATGTTATGTATGTTTATCTCTGAAATATGAGTATGCTTCTGAGTAAAGAAATCCTTTACAATATTTTGCTCAAGGAAAATGTTGCCCTGTAAAAGATGCGATGTCTAGTCAATATAGTTTATAATCCAGACTCTCCCATATGGTAAATGTATCAAAATGAGTGGATAGATAAAAGTAGTAGAATAATTATAAGTTTTTTGGATGTAGCTCTCTTTCATTTCTAGTGTATCTTTTATATAAAGGAATAATTTTAATGTCACCCAACTGAGTATGTCTGCCCTTACATTTAGGGCACTCACAAAAAAAGGTCCAGTGACCTGACCTCTTGGGTATAATAAATTCAATCAAAACATTTCAATCTCAAGAATATTCTCTATATTATAAATTATTTTGTCCCTTTAAAAAGTTGGACTGTACCATCTTTAAAACAAGTATTGCATCTTGCTCATAGGGAAAGTATCTTCATGGTAAACACTGAATTAGAATATAGATATTATGAAGTTGTTTCAACAGGTAAGGATAAAAATATTCAATTTGAGCTCTCAAAAGACATTTTTTTTAAAGATTTTATTTATTGATTTACTTGACAGAGAGAGACAGCGAGAGAGGTAACACAAGCAGGGGAAGAGATAGAGGGAGAAGCAGGCCTCCCGCTGAGCAGGGAGCCTGAATCGGGGCTCGATCCCAGGACCCCGGGATCATGACCTGAGCCAAAGGCAGTTGCTTACCCAACTGAGCCACCCACTGCCCCAAAAAACTTTTCAATTACAGTCTAGGAATGTGAGTCCAGTCTTGTTTCATCAGAAATATCAGTTATTAAAAAATACATCTTAGTTAAATGTATATTTGATGTCTTAAGGGGGACTCTATATTAATATTAAATAGATTTAATTATTTTCCCAAAAAGGCAATAAAAACAAATTCTTCTTAGCAATGGTTTATTCATGCATATGAGCATCTATTGTTTGTTAAAACCTGCATGAAACATGGTTTCATGGAGATGCTTTAGAAACCTCAACATTTGTTATTTCTTATCTTTTTGATCTTAGCATTCTGATAGGTAAAAGGTGATATCTCAATGTGGTTTTAATTTGCATTTCCCTGATGATTAGCGATGTGGAGCATCCTTTCAATGTGTCTGTTGGCCATCTGTATATCTTCTGTGGAAAAATGTCTACTCAGGTCCTCTGCCCATTTTTTAATCAAATTGTTTTGTGTGTGTGTATGTTGAGTTGTAGAAGTTCTTTATAAATTTTGGATATTAGCTCCTTATTGGATATATCTTTTAATTTGCAAATATGTTCTCCCGTTCAGTGTTGCCTTTTTGTTTTGTTGATGGTTTCCTTCACTGTGCAAAAGCTTTTATTTTGATGTAGTCCTAACGGTATATTTTTGCTTTTGTTTCTCTTGCCTTAGGAGACAAATACCATATAATTTCACTCATATGTAGTGTGTAAAACCAACAAACAATAAATGAATAAACAACAAATAAGAATCAGAATTAGACTTGTAAATACAGAGAACAAACTGATGGTTGGAGGGGATGGGCAAAATGGGTGAAGGATTGTGAGAGACACAGGTTTCCAGTTATGGAGTGAGTAAGTTACAGGAATAAAAGGCACAGCATAGGGAATATAATCAGTGACACTGTAATACTGTTGTATGTTGACAGATGGTAGCTACACTTGTGGTGAGAATAGTACAATGTATAAACTTGTCCAATCTCTATGTTGTATTCCTAAAACTATTGTAACATTGTTTGTCAACAATACTTAAATAAAAAAAATAATTAAAAACAAAATAAAAACACTTGATCTTAGCCAAAAGGCCGAGAAGCGATAAAAACAAAATAAAAACAAACAGAAACCTCAACATTTTAGTTGACTCATAATCTGCTAGGAATATTATAAAGTGACTGTAAAAACTATACACAATGAGAACTTTTAGTTAATTTAATCAAAACTATGAGTATTAAGACTTTTTAGATCTTAAGCCAAATGATACCATGTTTATCATGATCAATAATCCAGAATCTATTACAGTAAAGAATACCAGTACTCAAAGGAAAAGGTAACCCAAAATTTAGTTATATTTTTGTGTTGTATGCTCATGTTTGTCTGTTTGTTTATTTGTATTCCCATCTTTATATTGAACTTTGGTGCTTGAATATTTTTAGAATTTATAATAGCTTAAATGAAATAATGATTTGCTGAAGACTCAGGTCAAAACACTAGAAAACTATTTTGATTTTTTTTTTCTTTTTCCCCGGCTCAGCTTAGTAATTAAAAGCATCATCTTGCACATGGATGCCAGGTTAACTCAGGCATATGCCTTGACTTAATGCCTGAGTTAATCTTCACAAATTTACTCTATAGAAATTGGGAGTAGTACATCCTAATTTTTCTGCAAAATCAGATCATACATGATAGCAGCATTGGAGGTGGGAGAAGAATAAAGGTTTTAAAAATATGCTAAAATTTCATTTTACTAGATGATTTCTATATGATTAAAATTTCTATAAGCAATGGAATATTTAGAAAAAAAATCATTGTTTTGGAAGCCAGTATTAGCCATTTAATTGATATTTAAAAGATTTTTAATACTGCTGAGTTTGGTTTTATAGCCAAAAGTCTCACCATATAGAAAATGCTGTAGATAACATCCAGAGGAAGCCCAGCAAAGGTATTAAAAACTTTCCTGAAATTAATTGATTTGAAGAGGGATTAATATCCACAGAGGAAACTGTTCATTATTTTATATTAAATTTTGTTTATGGGAACTAAAATTATTGGTATATTGCCATATGGTTCCCTAGAATTAATCATACCTGCTATCAATTATTTGTCAAGTTTCACTGCCTAAACATATGAAGAATATGGTTACAAAATGTTGGAGATGCCAACAAATTTGAGATACAATCCTAAGGGCCTAGAAACCTAATTTTGAATATTGTCTTACATTAAATTAAATCCTGCTTATGATGATTTAAATTTTTCCTTTTCTCCCCAGTAGCCTCAATTTATTAGTTTGCTTGGCATTGCTTTGTTGTTTATAGACAATTTATCTTAGATTTTTGTTATTTTGAATTGTACTCCTGCTTGAATATGGTGTCTAAAGTGAACAAAAACCACATTCATTTTAAATAGTCAACAATGGTAGCATAATATTAACCCACTTCTTAACCCACTTCTAGATACATTTATCACAGTGACTTAAATGAGGACACAATTACAAAAGAAAGTTACATAGATTTGATGCAAGGAGTCAGCTTCTAAGCAGGAAAGAAAAGTAATTCTCTTCCTCCAGTTATAAAAGTAGGATTTCTAAACCATACATATAGGAACTACCATTTGTTGGTATGTATTATAAAAGTAAAAAAATAAAAATAAAAATAAAAATAAAAGTAACCCAGTGTTCAAAAGTTGGGAAAGTCAACAGGTAGAACCTTGTCACAGTAGTTAAACTTTCTTTTTTTAAAAAGGTTTTTTTAAAATATTTTTTTTATTTATTTGACAGTGAGAGAGAGAGTACAAGCAGGGGGAGTGGAAGGCAGAGGGAGAGGGAAAAGCAGGCTTCTGCTGAGCAGAGAGCCAGATGCAGGACTCGAACCCAGGACCCTGTGATCATGACCTGAGCTGAAGGTTGACGCTTAACTGAATGAGCTACCCAGGTGCCCCAGTAGTTAAACTTTTATACAATTCTGAGCACAGGGGTGGAGAAAGCTTCAGATTTTATATTAATATGATAGAACATAGAGTCTATATAGTCCCCAACATTCATCCATTTGAATTTAACCCTTTTGACAAACAGGGAGCCCGATGCGGGACTCGATTCAGGGACTCCAGGATCATGACCTGAGCCGAAGGCAGTCGCCTAACCAACTGAGCCACCCAGGCGCCCCTATACATGTGAGAAATATTTAGACTTGAAGAATCAGGTGTTTGTGTCATTAGATAAGGAGTCTAGATGAGGCTCATGTTTGAATTTGAGTGAGTAGGAAATAGTGATATATCTGTTAGAGTTACTAGATCAAGTTAATGGAAAAATATCTGTGGAGTAATTATGATAAAGATAGGTTGCCCAGGACCCTGGGATCATGACCTGAGCTGAAGGCAGACACTCAACCGACTGAGCCACCCAGGCGTCCCAACAAATATATTTTTCTTCCTATCTATCTATCTATCTATCTATCTATCTATCTATCTATCTATCATCTATCTATCATCATCTATCTATCTATCTATCATCTATGTTAGTTTTCTAAGACTTTCATACATAGTACACAGACTGAGTGGCTTTGAACAACTGTGAGTCTTTCTCACAGTTCTGGAGGTTTAAAGTCCAAGATGTAGTTCCAACAAGATGTAGTTGGTTTCTTCTGAGGCCTCTCTCGTTGGCCTGCAGATGACCACCTTCTTGCTGTTTCTTCACAGAGTCATCCCTCTGAGACTGTGTGCTCCTGGTGTCTCTCTCTCTCTGTGTCCTAATCTGCTTTTTTTTTTTTTATAAAGACACTAATCAGATTGGACTGAGGTCTACCCTAAATGCCTCATTTAAAAAAAAATATTTTATTTATTTATTTGATGGCGAGAGAGTGAGCACAAGCAGGGGGAGCGGAAGAGGGAGAAGCAGGCTCCCGCACTGATCAAGGAGCCCGAAGCAGGGACTGATCCCAGGACCCTGGGATCATGACCTGAGCTGAAGGCAGACGCTTAATGACTGAGCCACCCAGGAGTCCCTAAAGGCCTCATTTTAATTCAATGAAGGGTACCAGAATATTCCACCACAAACTATTCTTCTTTGGTTTATGAATTATTTGAGGCTAAAGGCACTGAGAACTGGCAGATGCAGCAAAAGGTCTTTACGTCCTCCTGACTACTTAAAAATAAATACTAAATTTCTCCTTTCATGAAATAATTTTACATTTATAAAGGAAATTTCCATTTGTACAGATATCTCTATACCAGGAGGAGAGCTAACCCAGAGACAACTTTCCCCACCTGAGAGATTCTTAATCTAAATAACAAGACAATGTTTATTTACCCTAGATTTCCTTGCCTCCCTCTCCCATAACTCACCTCCCTTGTCCAGAAGCCCAAAACTCCATTTCCTTTTGTTTAGTCTATAATGATATATATATATATAAGCCTCAATCATCTGGCTGCCTCCTTGAACTACATTTTACTTTGTGTACTCCTGTGTGGAAGTATATAAATAGTCCCTGGTGTCATTTTTCTTAGGAATCAAAAGTAATTTAAATCATCTTGTTGGGGTTGGTATAATTTATTTATTCATTATGTATTCTTATTAGAAATAAACTCCATAAGAACAGAAACATTGTCTGTTTTGGTTTCCACTCGGATTCCAGTGCTTACAAGACTCCCTGTCTCAAAATTAACGTCTACTAAATGTTTTTATGTAAAGGAATTTATAACTTATTTGGAAGTTACCTCAGTTTCGGTCTGGTTTTATTTCTTCTATCATTCTTTCAGTTGATTCCACAGGTCAAGATAGGCTGGGTCACACCGCACTAACTCACACCAAGATTTTCGTGGCTTAATGAAAGCTTATTTTTTTAGTTCGATCAAGTCTGTTTCAATCATATGACTCTCATATCACATAACAACTTATGCAATTATGGAGCATAGAAAGAAGTAAGGTATATCAACTCTTCTCATATTTCACTGACCAATCAAGTCACATGACTCCAAGGGAACATGGAAAGCTATGATTTCTACAGGCCTGAAGAGAAGGAAACATGATTATTAACATCTAGTAGTAATGAATAAAAATCTTATTGTTCACCTATTTAATATTTGTAACTTCTTTGGGAGAGAAATGGTCTTAATTTTGTTCATTTTGTTTTATTTAGATTTCTCCAATTGACCTTATATAACAGAATCATTCAATTATTTACATTTTTCTTTATTAAAATGTAATTTTAATTCTTCATCTTTTCCTAGTTTTTGAGGCTGGTGTTTCTAAATATGAACAGCTTTAAATAATGCCTTTGAAGATGTATCTAGGATATACTAGTGGATTTGCCTAATTCACAACAAAAAATCATGGTTCTCAGTATATATAATTATTAAGATAATGGATGAATCTTGTCATTTCTTAGTGGACTGATAATATGCTGAAATGATAGGAGAACTTATATTCCTCAGTTTCCTGGCGATTAACATGTTTTTAATGTTAGGATATTGAAAGGTATTATATAAGGAAAAAGAAGGCTTTGGAATCAAAATAGTTTGGAAAATTTTAGTTTACATAAAACAGATTTAAAAATCAATATATTTATCTACTGTTAGACTTCTCAGAACTCTCATTAGGCTAAGTGTATTCTGTGAACTCTCTGGAAAAAAAATAGTATATAGCATCTGTTAAAGTATTTTAAGGCAGGTTTAGTCTTGGTCGAGAAAAAACAGAGCCAAAAACAAAGATTTGCAGTACAGATTGTATATTTGGAAGGTCATCCCAAAGAACAGGAGTGAGGGACAGGGAATGAGAGAAAAACAATGCAAGGATAAGTTACCAAATTGGTCACTGCTATGGTTGACCAGTGTTAGATCTCACATGTGAGCTTTTGAGGAGCTTTATGAAATGAATCTTACAACTGACTGCCTGGGGCTTGGAATGAGAAAGATTTATCCACCAGCATATATTCTTAACAGGTCAATGATAGCGCTGTGGGGGTTAACTGCTGTCATGTCTGGGTTCACATGTTTGAATGTTAGGTTGATTCTTAACAGGAATGTCAGATTTTTTTTTTTTTTTTTTTTTTGTCAGCTAGTTCCCTGGGTAGGAAATAAAAGCAGAGAGCCTAGGTCTAAGTGAAAGCTGATAAGATGCACGTGCAAACTTGGACAAAGTCTGCTCCGAATTGGTTACTGCATCCAAAGCTAGAGTGAAACCCAGCTGTTGCACTTGATGCATCTGACAAACTGAATAACAGGTCCTCAATCCACTCCCAGAACCCTGTAGGAAGAGAGCAAAACTTTGGGAAAATCTAAACTTCCCTTTGTAGTACAATATACATTTTCTGCAGAATGTGATTTCAGAACCAACTTTAATTTCTTATATTGGTCAAGTCAGTTTAAACAAATCTTATAAATAACTCAAATATCATGTAAGTAGAAACAATGGCAAAACAAAAATATTAACGTTCTTAATAATAATGATCACTTTTTAAAATGTTATCATTAAGGATAGTACAGTGAATACATTCATCTTTACTAAAATTCTTAATTTTTTTGTACATTTAAACAATACTAACCATAAAAGATTGAGGAGTAAATTCATGAAGCATTGTATGAATTTAAAAAAAAAATGTAATAGATCTCACTGTTGAGAAATCTTTATAGTATTAGTAAGAATAAAAATATGTGAAAAATTTCTAATCTAACCTTTGAGTACACTTGTCACATAACTTTTAAGAGCCATCATAAGGTAAAATGTCAAAATATTAGCTATTTAAATATATGTGTGTGTGTATATACACACATTTGTTTCTAATAAATGATCTTATTTTCTATATGCAACTTTACATACTAAGTTCTGAGGTTTTTTTTTCTTTTTTTTTAAGCTTTTATTTATTTATTTGACAGAGAGAGAGTTAGCAAGAGCAGGAACACAAGCAGGGGAGTGGGAGAGGGAGAAGCAGGTTTCCCGCTGAGCAGGGAGCCTGATGCGGGGCTCAATCCCAGGACCCTGGGATCCTGATCTGAGCCAAAGGCGGATGCTTAACGACTGAGCCACCCAGGGGCCCCCTAAGTTTTCTTATTGAGAACACATTCATGGAATGTAATGGGACTATTATTACTCTCATAGACTTAACATCTGCAACTCAATTAAAAGCAAAACTAAAGAAGAGCCGTTTAACAATACAATAATTCTCAAGTTGTTGTGCACAATGGTAAACACCCATAGAGCAATCAGCATATCATGGGGCATTGCTTCAAAAATATAAAAAGAGAAACCACAAACAGGAAAAGCAATTTAGAAATGAGATAGAATAAAAAACTAAAAAAAATGACCTCTAATACTCTAGAACACCCAGGGTTTGTGCTTTCATGTTTTACATGACCTTTATAATTGGATCTCAACTTATAGACATTAAAGTCTAGAATATAAAATAAGAATAGCCATAATGATATGTCTCATACATTTCATTAAAAATGTATTTCCTTATTTTTTCAAATGATCTTTCTCCAATCCATCTAATTGAAATATTGTTTTCTTTTTATTATTATTATTTTGTTTTATTTTAATTTCAGTATACTTAACATACAGTGTTATATTAGTTTTCAAAATGAACTTTGGAATGGAATCTGTTTTAGAGTTTAGGGAAAATAGCACACAAATATCATGAATTGATTATGCATCCTTGAAAACTTTTATTTTCGGTTCCCTTACTGATCAGTGAACAGTAACAAGCATTGCCATTTGTAGGGAACTTTAGGATTTTCTGATGAAGAATATATGTCAGATAGATACCTTAACTGCCAGAAAGATACTTTTTCAAATAACTTCTTATAAAGGTAGTAACAGTATTTTTTAAATAAAATATATTATTTGTCTATATTCTCTGCTTATGAGTTTTAGTCAAGAGTTCTTCATTTAAGTTTAACCCCAACATCAAATATAGGTCATACTTTGATCCAAGAACAAATGTGCTAACGATCTCTTCATTGCCCCTTTAACTGTGCCTTTTTCCAAATGTCTTATCAAAGGAATCGTATAGTATGTAATCTTTTGGGACTGGCTTCTTTCACTGATTCATCCAGATTATTGCTTGTATTGTTGTTGAAAACTGACTCTGTGCTTGGGAACCAAAATATAATGGGAAGACAGAGTTTGGGAGAAAGAGGAACAATACGTTGATTGCTCTGCTGGGCAAAGGAGGCAGCAGCAGGCTATGGCTTTCAAAAACTGCACACCCCCCTGGAGGGAGGGGCTGGGGGCTTTTATAAGGGAATACAGGATCTAGCAGGTTTTGACAGAAATTGTGTACATGCTACCAGCCTCCTTTGTCTTGTCTTTAGGGTGGTACCAGGTTCCTGACACAAAAGACTATGAAGGGAGAAGGGGAGGTTTGCAGAAAAGAGCAAAATGTTCCTTTAAAATTGAGCTTCATTGAAGCACTAGCGCAGCCATTTTGATTTTGGTCCAACTTAATGCTTGTAAGCAGTTTCAGTATCAATAGCTAATTTCTTTTTATTACTTAGCAGTATTCCATTTCTTGAGTGTGAGAAATTTTGTTTACCTATTCACTCATTAAAGGACATTTGGGTTATTTTACATTTTTGGCAGTTATGAATACCGCTGTCATAAATATTTATGTACTGATTTTTGTCTGAAAACATGATTTTAATTCTCTAGGCTAAATTTCTAAAATTTGGATTTCTGGGTGATAAATGTATATATTTAACTTTATAAAAAACTGCCAAACTGTTTTCTAGAATTGTTGAACAGTTTTGCATTCTCACCAGCAATGTTTGAAAGTGTCAGATACTTTGCATCATTGCCAACACTTGCTATATATTTTTATTTAAGCTTTATTTATTTATTTATTTTTATTTACTTATTGAGAGGGAGGGAGGGGCGGAGGGAGAGAGAGAATCCCAAGTAGGGTCCACGCTCAGCACAGAGCCTGATGCAGGGCTCTATTTCACGACCTGGAGATCATGACCTGAGCTAAAAATCAAGAGTCCAAGGCTTAACCAACAGAGCCACCCAAGCACCCCTTTATTATTTTAATGAATATTTAATGGTATTTCACTAACTTAAATTTTTCTAATGACAAATCATTTTTCTTTCTTTTTTGTAATATGTTTTTAAGATTTTATTTCTTTATTAGAGAGAGGAAGAGAGAGTGCACAAGCAGGGGAAGGGGCAGGCAGGGGGAGAAGCAGACTCCACGCTGAGCAAGGAGCCTGATGTGAGACACTATCCCAGGACCCTGGGATCATGACCTGAGCTTAAGGAAGATGCTTAACCAACTGAGCTACCCAGGCGTCCTGATAAATAATTTTTCTAAGTTTATTCGCCATCTGAATATCTTCTTTGGTGAAGTGTCTTTTCATTTTTTTTTTTGCCAAATCTTAATAGATTTATTGTTTGCTTACTGTTGGATTTTGAGAATTCTTTATATATTCTGTTCTTTGTCCAATATGTGCTATGCAAATATAGTCTCCAGAGCTGTAGCTTGTCTTCTCATTCTGCTTATAGTATCCTTTAAGTTGTAAGTGTTCTTAATTTTGATCAATTTTTTTTAAGGATTGTGTTTTTGATATTTTATCTAAGATTGAATTAGCTAACTCAAGGTCACAAAAATTTTCTCCTATGTATTTTTATTAGATTTTTCTAGTTTTACATTTTACATTTAAGTTAAAATTTATTTTGAATTAATTTTTTTTAAGATTTTATTTATTTATTTGACAGAGAGAGAGAGAGAGAGAGAGCTAGAGAGGGAACACAGGCAGGGGGAGTGGGAGAGGGAGAAGCAGGTTTTCCGCTGAGCAGGGAGCCCAATATGGGCCTCGATCCCGGGACCCCGGGATCATGACCTGAGCTGAAGGCAGATGTTTAATGACTGAGCCACCCAGGCACCCCTTGAATTAATTTTTTAATACAGTTATACAGTATGAAGCATAGTTCAAGTTTGTTTTGTTTGTTTATATAAATATCTAATTGTTTTAGCAGCATTATTTTGCAAAAGAATATCCTTTCTCCATTGAATTGCCTTTGTGCTTTTGTCAATAAATAATAACCGAACATATTTGTATAGCTCTATTTCTAGACTCACCATACAATTCTGTTAATCTTATGTGTCTATCCTTTCATCACTATCATGGTTTCTAGATATGCCTCTGTACTGGGCAATGTGAGTGCTTCCTACTTTTTCCTTCTCTGTACAAATTATTTTGGCTATTCTATTTCCTTCCCACGTCATGTGAATTTTAGAACCACCTTGTATATGTCTATAGAGAATGTTACTAGTAGTTTTATTGGGATTGAATTAAATGTATAATTTGACTTGGGAAGAATTGACATCTTAACTATATGGATTCTTCCAGTCCATGAACACAGTATGTCTACTTACTTAGGTCCTCTTTTTTTTCTTTCATGAGACATTTATGGTTTTCAGCGTATATTGTTCTACACATATTTGTTAGATTTGTATGTACATATATACTTCTGGTCAATATTAAAATGACAAATAAGGATCATTTTATATTTTTCATAAAAATTTTTAAGTCCTTTATCTCATTTACTTGTCTTATTGCACTTGCTAGGGCTTTCAGTACAATATTGAATGGAAGTGCTGAAAGCATATAAACTTGCCTAGTTCCTGGTCATAGGAAATATGAACTAAGCTGTGTTCTGCAAAAAGACATGTTGAAATCCTAACGCTCGGTACTGTGAATGTGATCTTATTTGCAAATAGGCTCTGTGCAGATGTGATCAAGTTGAGATGAGGTCATACTGAATTAGGATATATCCTAAATCCAAAGATTGATGTCCTTATAAAAAGAGAGAAATTTGGAGACACATAGACACACAGGGAGAAGACAATCTCGTGAAGATGGCAGCAGCAGAGATTAAGTTTGTGCTGCCACAAACCAAGGAATGGTGGAGGCCACAAGAAACCACAAGAGGCAGGGAAAGATTATTTCCTCAAGCCTTTAGAGTAGACATGGTCCTGCTGACATCTTGATTTCGACTTCTTGGCCACAAATGTGAGAGAATAAATTTCTCATTGTATGCCACAAAATCTGTAGTACTTTGTCTCAACAGCCCTAGGAAACAAATGTGAGGGAAATCAGTTAGCATCTCACAGTTTAGCATGATGTTAACTGTGGTTTTTAAAGAGATTTTCATCAGAATGTGGACTCTTTTTCTATTTATATTTTGATGAGTTTTATTATTATTATTATTATTGTGCTCGCTTCGGCAGCACATATATTATTATTATCATTATTATTAATTATCATCATCAATGGAAGTTGAATTTTGTCAGGTGTTTTTCTGCATCTATTGAGATGGTCATGTGGTTTTCTTTTTTAATGTATTAATATGGTGAGTTATATTGATTGGTTTCCAAATGTTGAATGAGGTTAATGTTCTCAGGTTAAAATACTTTTGATTATGTTATATTATTCTATTTATATATTTCTGGCTTCAATTCAATGATTTTTTAAGATTGTTTCATCTATATAAAATATTTTAGTCAGTAGTGTTTTCTGTTGTTATTGCTGTTGTTTTGTTTTATTGTTTTTGTTTTTTGGTAACGTCTTTGGTTTTGTTATAAGGACCTTATAAAATGAATTGGAAAGTATTTGCTTCTCTTCTGTTTTCTAAACAAATTTATATAGAAGTGGTATTTCTTTTTTAAATACTACAGTTAACTAATGAAGCCATCTGGGTCTGGTATTTTCTTTGCAGGATAGTTTCTAAATACAAATTCAATGATTGTATTGATATCAGACATTTTTAGTTTATCTATCACATCTTTGGTGAATGTTGATGGTTTACATTTTTCAAGGGTTAAGTCTTTTCATCTGAGTTTTAAATTTTTGTGCATAATGCTGTTTGTAGATTTATCTCATTATCTTTTTAACATCTGTGGGGTCAACAGAGTTAATTTTTGTCTTCATTCTTTCTTAGAGAATATGACTAAAGATTTATCAATTTTATTAATTTCTCTTAAAGTCTCAGCTTTTCTTTCACTTATTTTCCAGGTTGCTTTTCTCTTCTCCCTTTTATTATTTAGGCATTTACATTTCTTGTTTTGTTCCTTCTGATTGCTTTGAGTTAATTTTGCTCTGATTGTTTTATCTTAGGGTGATGACATAAATTACAGACTTGCATTCTTTTTTCTTTTCTAATACGTAACAATGCTACAAGTTTCCCCCTAAGCTACTTCCATAAATATGAATATATTATATTCTCATTTTCCTTCCTTTCAAAATACTTTTAAACTTCTCTTAAACTTCCTTTTTGTTATATAGAATTATTGAGTGCATGCTTTTTAAAAAGTATCTGAATAGTTTATTCTGTTTCGGCCACTCTAATAAAAAAATAAAATGCCATAGACTGGGTGGCTTACACACCAAGCAGTTGTTTCTCACAGTATAGACACTGGGAAGATCAAGATGTTGGCAGATTCCATGTCTGGGTGGGAGCCTACTTTCTGGTTCACAGATAAGCCTCTTCTTATCATGCTTTCATATGTTGACTAGGGCAACAGAGCTCTCTGGGGCCTCTTTTATAAGGTCACGAATACCATTTATGAGGGCTTTACCCTCATGACCTAATCAGCTCCCAAAGCCCAACTCCCTCTCCTTCCTGATACCATCACATTGGGAATTAGAATTTTAGTATGAATTTTGGAAAGGACAGAAACATTCAGTCCATAAAACAAATATTTTGGGATTTTCCAGATGGCCTTTTGCTAATTTTTAAATTTATTTCTTTATAGCCAGAGAACATGCTTTGAATAATTTCAGTTCTATTAAAATTAGTAAGATGTGTTTTTGACAAAGAATGGGATTTCTCTTGGTAATATTCTCAGCACACATAAGGACATGTTCCTGTCATTATTCAGTAAATTATTACAAATATGACAAATAAGTCAAGATAATTGATATTCAGATATTCTATATGTTTGATGATTTTTTTAAAAATTTTTGTAAGTAATTATAGAAAAGTATGTTAAGGGATCTAAATATAAGTATAGTTTTTATGCTTATAATATTATCCATTGTGTTTCATGTATTTTGAACTCCTATTATTTGGTACATATAAATTTAGGATTGTTTTCTCTTCTTGATAAGTTGACCCATTTGTCATTATGAAATGTCCTATTTTATTCCTAGTAGTCTGGGTTTTGAAGTCTGATATATTACTTAGGGTTCTCCACAGAAACAGAACCAATAAGAGAGATATAGATAGCTATAGATACAGATTTATCGTAAGGAATTGTGTCACATGGATTATGGAGGCACCAAGTCTATATTCTGCTGTCTACATGCTGGACATCCAGGAAAGCCTGTGCTGAGTGCCAGTCCGTATCTGAAGGCCTAAGGACCAGCAAAGTCAATGTTTCTAGCTTCTAGAAACATTGAGCCCAAGAGCAGGACAAGACTGATGTCCCAGCTCATTTCAAGCAAGAGGAATCTCTCCTTCTTCTGACTTTTTCTTCAATTTAGATCTTCATTGAATTGGATCCTCACCGAAAGGATAATCTCTTTTACTCAGTCAACCCATTGAAAAACTAATCTCATCTGAAAACATTCTCACAGACTCACTCAGAAACAATGTTTAGCCAAATACCTGGGCACCCAGTGAAGATAGGTGACCCAATCAAGATGACACAATTAAGGTGCTCACTTTGGCAGCTCATATACCTAGAAAGATGATACAGTTAAGCATCATATATGCTTTTCCTAATATTAATATATCCATTCAAGCATGTTGCTGTTGTTAGTGTTTACATGGTATAGTGTTTGCCCTTTTATTTTTGAATAGACTTTTTTTAAAGATTTATTTATTTTATAGAGAGAGAGAGAGGGAATGCAAGCGGGGCGGGAGGGGCAAAAGGAAAGGGAGAAGGAGAGAAGCAGACACCCTGCTGAGTAGGGAGCCAGATGGACAGGGGCTCCATCTCCAGACCCTGAGATCATGACCTGATCAGAAATCAAGAGTCAGATGCTCAACAGACTGAGCCACCCAGGCACCCCTAGACTTTATTTTTTAGAACACACAGGTTTATAGAAAAAAATTGAGAAGATAATACCAAAAATTCCCAAATACCCATGAATACAATTTCTCCAACTGTTACCTTATGTTAGTATGGTACATTTATTACTTTTAATGAACCAATGTTAAGACATTATTAACTAAAGTCCATAGTTTATTCAGATTTACTTAGGTTTTAACTAATGCCTCTCTATGTCCATGTTCAGTATTCCATCCAGTATACAATATTATATTTATTTGTCATGCCCCCTTAATCTTCATGCTTGTGACAATTTCTCAGCCTTTCCTTGTTTTTGATAACATATGTAAGTGAACTTATTCAGTTAATACCCATGTTGTTCAAGGGCCAACTGTATAGTATTTTAATTCACAAATTAATATTGTTTCAAAGTGAAGAAACAAGTTTACAGAAGTTCAGAACTTTCAAAATATCATCCAAATGGATAGTTTATTAAATAAGACATATAAAATAGGAATAATTTATTGTTGGTTAATTTTATTCTTTGACAAGTATTTATTAAATATATTATAAGAGTGATGGTAAGGCATGAAGAAAGAACATTTCAGTCCTAAAACTACTAAAGAAAGTCAGGACATATTAACAGTCTATTTATTGTAGGACTGGATTGTGTAGCACCAACTTCCAGTACTCTACGACTTTAGTGAAAAAGGGAAACCACTGAAAAAATGTGTTATAATTAATAGTTTGAGAAAAACTTGACTATGCCCTTAAGGGAAGTAAATGGTCAGATTGGAAAGAGAATGAAATAGGGCGTTCCAGGATCTGTGGGAGAACCTAAGTGGAGAGGAATCTAAGTACAGCTTAATCTGAAGTGCCTCAAAGTCCACCTCTCCACAATCTTAATTTCTAGCATTTTAGTCTCCTACCCCATCTTAATATTCTAGCATACTTTCTCTGGTCCTCTCACTCTTAAAATTCCTCCACCTCATCAAGAGCTGCAATCCATTGGTCCCACCAAATTTCTCGGCCTCTCAAAACTCATGTCTTAAATTCCTGGCTTAAATACCTAGCTTAAATTCCATGTTCAGTAATATATTATTTTTTATTCTTTTCTTAGCTTTGGCTCTAAAAGCGATCATTAAGAACATTCCTTTACACACATCTTTTCCTTCCTTGTGATTTTTCTCCCCATGTTTCATGGCAAAAACAAAGTTGTTGAAATCCAATATTCAGCTTATTCTCTACCTTCACCTGAGTTTGAGTATGCTAAGAGAAAACACACAGTGATGGTCTTTTAGTCTTACCTTATAAACCTGACTTTTTTTTTTAGTTCATTTAGTCTTTTACTTTCCTAGACCATTTTAGATTTTAAATTCTCTCTTTAAAGTTTTAACTGTTCCTCCCACTCTTCACTCACAGCTGATAATCTTGTTTAATAGAAGCATTCAGGGAAATTTTACAACAAATGTTACTGACTTATACACATCTACATAAATAGGTTGTTAGTTCACTTCTCTCTCTCTTTTTTTCAGATTTTATTTAGTTTGTTTGAGAGAGAAATAGAGGGAAAGAGAGAGAGCATGAGTTGGACGAGGAGCAGAGGGAGAGAGACAAACAGACTCCATGCTGAGTGCAGAGCCCAACTTGGGGCTCAGTCCCACGACCCTCAGATCATGACCTGAGCTGAAGTCAAGAGTTGGACACTCAACCAACTGAGACACCCAGGCACCCCTCACTTCTCTTTTCTATGAATTGTCCATGTTTACATTTAAGTTCAGCCTCTTTACTTATGCCCTGGATCAATTCCATTTCATTCACATAAGGAATCTTTATGTGAACAATTACACCTGAATTGTTCCTTCTTGTTTCCTGTGTTGTCAAATTTTCCCTTCTTACTGGAACTTTTCCATTAGTATGCACGCATGTATTAATATTTTCCAGTTATTTACCTTTCAACCACTGACCATTTCTTTTCCCTACTTTCCAGTCAAACCCTTCAAAAGAGTTCTCTATATTCTATTGTATTGTGAATGAAGTCCTACAAAAAATAAAGTGCTTGTTACATTGCATTATTGCAGGAATTGCTGAATAATACTGTTTATAAGCAGTGTTCCTTAACCAAAGTATTAAGAATAATTACTGCTATAAAATAAAAGCGGGTCAGGAAAATAAATTTATACTGCAGCAGAAGAGACTTAGTTTAGCGCTGAACGTGTACATTGTTGATAGAAAGCCTGTGTTCAAATGTTTATCTTCTCACAGCCAGGAAGTTTTATTGGCTTTCTGAGCTTCTGTTTCTTTAAATCAGATATTGAGTAATACTGTATCTATATTAAGTTGCTGTAAATATTAAATTTGCAAGATATGCAACGTTTCCTAGCATAGAACCAGGCAAACAATCAACCTCTAATATATATTATATTTTATCATGATAATGAGGATTATAGATACTGATATAAGCAAGTATACCAATCTAGTCCCTGAAAGTGTCAACATGCATATCAGTGTATTAATGAATGAACATACTTTTTACTTTCTTCTAATGATGTGATCTAATTTTGTAATTTGATGTCATCTTAGGTAACATAGGTTATAAGAAAAAATATTCTTTATTCCATTATTCATGCCCACATAGTACAAAGGAAATAATCCATTTAGCACTTATTTAGTTACTTTGACTTACAAAATAGTTCACATGGATTATTCTATATTAAATAAATTAATATGAATTGATATGAAAAGTCATATATATTTCTTTAGAATATGTTGTATATTTCAGGGTGCTTATATTGTGGTCATCAACTCCTTGGTGTAAATGAATAAATGATCTGCATGACTGGAAGCTGAGATTTCTATAGCCAACAAAGGTTGGAAAGTAGTTCTGAGAAAGTGGATGGAGAAACAGATTTAAATATTCCCCAAACTTGCCCCTCCTCCCCTTGAATGAAATCTGACAGTGCAACTAGGGTAACAAAGTCAAAAACCCCTGAACAACATGTGTAATAAAAGTAGGTGACACATTTTCAGCTCAAACCTTTAAATATGCATTGTTGTAAAAAAACCATTGGCAGCTACATGAGCTGAACAGTGTAAGCAACTATGTAGGAGGCAGAAGTAAGCAATGACATGTCTCAGGTATCTGAGAAACTCAATATGGCCCAATAGATACTCTCCTGAAAGCGAACCAGAACAATTTAAGAACAACTGCAATGGGAAGGCAGGGAAGTACACACTATAAGAGTAGGCAAGAAAAAAATGTTCTATATTGAGATTTTTCGGGAAGTCTGAGCTCTCTGAATTTTCAAAACTAACCAGCCAAACTCCTTTCCAGGACAAAGCCTCACACAGAGGATAAACTTCTAAGAATTGAATCTAAATTGAGCAGGAAAAGGAAAATGGAAAAAGAAGAAGGTCCAGATGAAAGGAGGAAAGGGATATAGAAAAATTCAGGACTCAGGATGTCATATGTTTGAAGATTCCTTCAGACAATCTAAGAAGACATCCTGAACTGTACAATTATTAAAGCAATTTTGGACCATTTTATTTCCTTTACAAACTGACGGTTGCTGGAGTGGTGGGGGGTGGGAGGGATGGGGTGGCTGGGTGATAGACATTGGGGAGGGTATGTGCTATGGTGAGCGCTGTGAATTGTGCAAGACTATTGAATCACAGATCTGTACCTCTGAAACAAATAATACATTATATGTTAAAAAAAAAGAAGAAGAAGATAGCAGGAGAGGAAAAATGAAGGAGGGAAATCAGAGGGGGAGACCAACCATGAGAAACTATGGACACTGAAAAACAAACTGAGGGTTCTAGAGGGGAGGGGGGTGGGGGGATGGGTTAGCCTGGTGATGGGTATTAAAGAGGGCACGTTCTGCATGGAGCACTGGGTGTTATACGCAAACAATGAAGCATGGAACACTACATCAAAAACTAATGATGTAATGTATGGTAATTAACATAACATAATAATAAAAAAATACATTTAAAAAAACTAATTGATTTACCTTTTGAAGATTAGTGGAAATCATTTTATATAGGAATGAGTAACAAAAGAAGTGAAGACAAGTCTCATAGGAAGTAATTGTAATGAAGAAAAGAATAAATAGCATAACATTCCTATAGACAACAAAAGGTTGCTAGAAAGAAATGCCCACAACACAGATAAATATATTTAGGTGAAAAAAATTACATAATACATATAGGACGGTTATAACTTTATAACTCAGAAATGTGGGGATAAAAACAGAAAAAATAAAATTAAAGAAGCATATTTCAGAACTGAAGACAAAACAAGAAGATAAGAATAAAGTCAAAGGCAAATAAACAAAACTGAATATGCCTATGAGAAATAGATAATCGAAAAAAATCAAAAAGAAATGAAGAAAAGGAATTAAAATAAATTGAGGAAATGTGATAAATATAGAAACTAATCAAAGAAGTTGCAGCCTATACAAAATAGGTATTGCTAAAGACACCTAAGTAAGAGAATAAAATAAATACTAAAAAGTATAATTCAAGAAAATTATTTTGGGCACCAGGTTGGTTCAGTTGGTGAAGCATACAGTTCTTGATCTCGAGGTTGTAGGTTAGAGTCCCATGTTGTGTGTAGAGACTACTTAAATTTTTTAAAAATCTTAAAAAAAAAATCTTCTTGATCTTTAGAAAAAGGAAAATATTGGGTAGAAAAAGAAAAGATCAGTCAGCGAGAATTCATGAGGCTTTATATTCATATTTCCTAGCTTAGTCCCCTGGAAATACCTAAAAACAATGATCACTCCTAATATCCAGAATACTGTTTCCCACAAAAAGATATAATTTGGAGAATTGTCTGCTTCCAGTTCAGATGCAGACTAGCCAAAATATAAAATATTTAAAAGCAATGAGGATAATAAGTACAGTAGATCAAATCACATTAAACATATTTAAATTCAAGAGTTTAAAATGATACATAAAAAAAAAATATCTGGTGACCTTTTGAGGATTCTAGGAAATCGGCTCATTGTTTTGACAGCTGGTCGATAAGGGAAAGAATCTAGCATTTATTCTACCTTTCCTATATTAACTATGTCACTAGATAATAAGAAATGTGAAATAAAATATATCTTTAAAATATTTTATTTCTGTGAAGAAATTAAATGAAGAAGGAATTTTAGAATTTGAATAAATCCATTTTGCAACCTAATGAATGAATTGAAAAATCCATGTCTGCTAAGATCACCATATAAGGGGCAATTAAATATTATATTCTTCCTAA
The DNA here is from genome assembly GCF_037043125.1 of Eumetopias jubatus. Classification (NCBI taxonomy): domain Eukaryota; kingdom Metazoa; phylum Chordata; class Mammalia; order Carnivora; family Otariidae; genus Eumetopias; species Eumetopias jubatus. The sequence goes on along the minus strand of NW_028274807.1, from coordinate 20,796,967 downwards.
TTGAATTAAACACATTATCTGTGAAGCAGTCATGACAAAACATTAACGCTAAACCTCATTAGACTTACAGGTGCAATTACCAATTAATAAAAACTATGAAAGACAGAGAAACATATTAAACTACAACATCATGATCCAGTCAGCAGAATCCAGGTTGTGGGGAAGTACAGATAGTTTATCCAATTCCTTAGACAAATAGGTTGCAATTTTTAAAAGAAAAAAGAGAGAGAAAGAGAGAGATCAAAGGGGAACACATGGATTTAAAAAAATTGAAAACAGCAAAAATTAACTATAAAATAATTTTTAAAAAAGTAAAATAAAGCTTATCATAAAAACCAGGCTGTGCTTTGGAGGGTGTACTGGAGAATATATGTTGAATTTCTATTTTCTGATTTAGTAGTTTTAAAAATGTGCTTGTTTTTTTAATAATTCATAAAGATCTAATCTTTTAAACATTTTAATTTAAATATAAAAATGTTTAGAAATAATATTTAAAAAGGAGTCTGGGAAATACTAGGTTACATGTTGTTAAATAGATTTTTTTACCTTAGGAATTCTGAGTTTTAACATTGTTAGTGCTTAGTGTGAATCACCGAGAGAGCAATTTAGCTTGCAACATTTAACAATCTAATTTGTCCAAGAATCCTTTTTTTTTTTCCCAAAACACTTATTAAAGTTTCTCGAGATCTCAGTGTTGTGTAAAGCACAACTTAGGAAATGCTCATCTATTCAACATATATGTATAGTCTACTGGTATCTTAGGCCACAGCAATGCAATGTGCAAATTCCACTAAAAATATCAGTTGTCATATAACTGTGCTTACCTTACTAAGCAGTCTTCAATATGGACAATATTTTATCCTTCAACCAATGATTGTCAATGATAATTTTAAGTAGCAACTGTTTCAGTTCTTATAAGACATCATTGAATTAATTCTGAAATCTAGTTTTAATTCTTGATTTTTTGGTATTTCCCATTGCTTTATTGATCATTAAGAATAGATATATCCTTTTCTATAAAAACAACAAACCTGAGATTCAATAGGGCATACAAAATTAAAGGGTATGGAATTAAAATATCACAACTAAAGCAATTTTATAAGATAGCTCTGCAATATACCATAGACAGAACAATTATGACAAGCTCACTTGACTACATGTCTTCGTTTGTTATACAAGATTCAAGCTGACCTTCCAAGATAGGACCAAATATTGTGGCTATATACAGACCAGACATGATCTTTTCCTCTAGAACCCTAGAGAATTCAGATCCCATTGAAATAAGTAAGTTTAAGGAACAATATAATTCAAACATATACCCAGAATAATTCATTTTCTGTATTATAAGGTCCAAAATTAACTATTAAGGCTTTGTTCTTTGACGATGTTTGGGCAAACCCAGGTGTGAGGTCATCTTATGTGAAAGGATGATTCAATAAGGAAGTTCTTTGCGTACTTCAGTAACCAGATTCTTAACGTCAAAATTTAACCCCCAACAAATTGTTCATTTAATACTGTGCACTTTAGGTAAGCAAAAATGGCAGATTAAGTAAATTCCTTTTGTTTATATAAAATATCAGTATCCAATTTACTGTTAAAAATAAAATAGGGATAAAAACAAGATAAACAAAGCTTTTGTAAATCTTTCTTAAATAAACATAACAATAGACATTATTAAATATTTTTTCAACTATGTTAGGTAGCTACGGCTACCATAACAAATTACTATATCCTGGATGGTTTAAACAACAGAAATGTATTTTCCCACAGTTCTGGAGGCTAGAAGTCCAAAATCAAAGCATATTTGGTTTTCCTGAGGTTTCTCCCCTTGGCTTACAGATGGCCAATTTCTAGCTATGTCCTCATATGGCTTTTTCTCTGTGCAGACATACCCATGGTGTCTCTTTTTCTTATAAGGATGCCAGTCATATTGGATTAGCATCCCTCCTTTATGATGTCACTTAACCTTAATTAGCTTTTTAAAAGCCCTATCTTTAAATATAGTCACATTAGTGTTTAAGCTTCAAGACGTGAATTTTAATAGGACACACTTCAGTCTATAACACCAACTAAACCAATTGCACATATAACTCAGAATGGAGCTTTTTCAGAAAATTGAATAAGCATAATGAGTATAATAAATTTATCCATTAGACATATTTACTGAAGCTTCATTTTTTTTTTTTTTTTTTGAGAGGGAGAGAGACCACACGAGCAGGAAGGGACGTTGGGAGAGGGAGATAGAGAATCTTAAGCAGGCTCCATGTTCAGTGCAGAACCCCATATGAAGCTCAATCTCATGACCTTGGTATAGTGACCTGAGCCAAAATCGAGAGTCCACGCTTAACCGATTGAGCCACCCAGACAGGATGGTTTATAAACAACAGAAATTTATGTTCTCATAGTTCTGGATTTTGAAAGTCCAAGAACAGGGTACTTGTGTGGTCAGCTTTTGGTAATGACCGCATTTCGGGTTGTAGATAGTCATCGTCTACTTGAATCTTCACATGGCAAGAGAACTAGAGAGCTCTCTGAGGTCTCTTTTTTAGCGCACAAATTTCTTTCATGAGAGCTCCACCCTCATGATCCAATCATCTTCCAAAGGCCCTACTTCCTAATACTGTCAACATTGGGGTAAGGATTCAACATAAGAAATTTGGACAGACACAAACTTCAGTCTATAACATGATTTGCCAACCCTGACTTAGAACACTGAAGAAAATATAGTAGACAGTTAGTTAATCCATGTTAAATAAATGAGTGAGTGTTCCAAACTTAATTGAATAAAATTGGTGATCCATTCTGTTTTCTCTTTGAACAACTCTGATGGACACTATTTTTACATTTGGCTTTTTACTCATATTTAATTTTATAATTAATGAAAATTGACAAGTTTTATTCAATGCTTTCTTTGTTATCAATTAATATAATGTAATTACTTTCTCCTTTATCAATGTAATTAATTGTGTTGAAATATTTTTCATATATTCATAACCTTTGTGTTATTTTAATAAACTGTACTTGTCTGGTCTATATTGCTCTTTTATTTTTTTTAAGATTTTATTTATTTATTAGAGAGCAAGCGAGAGAGAAATAGCATGAGAGGGGAGAGGGTCAGAGGGAGAAGCAGTCTCCCCGCTGAGCCAGGAGCCCGATGTGGGACTCGATCCCAGGACCCCAGGATCATGACCTGAGCTGAAGGCAGTCGCTTAACCAACTGAGCTACCCAGGCGCCCCTTGCTCTTTTAGAATGTTAACAAATTTAACTTGTTAAATTTTAGTTTGGGATTTTGTTATCTATATTCACAAATGAGATGTATAGTTTTAATTGTGCTGGTTTTATTAATTATTTTATATATATATTTTAAAGATTTTATTTATTTATTTGAGAGAGAGAGAATGAGAGATAGAGAGCACAAGAGGGAAGAGGGTCAGAGGGAGAAGCAGACTCCCCGCCGAGCAGGGAGCCCAATGTGGGACTCGATCCCGGGACTCCAGGATCATGACCTGAGCCGAAGGCAGTCGCTTAACCAACTGAGCCACCCAGGCGCCCCTTAATTATTTTATATCTGCCTTCTATTATTAACCCACATTTTCTCCTGAAATTCGTGGATGATTACATGCTATAACTTTATTGAATATAAATCTAGTCAGCTCCATGACTTTTCATGTATTTTGAAAACAAATCTTGAAAAAAAATTTAAGGAGGCTCCACAGGCATGGAGTCCAATGTGGGGTTTGAACTCATGACCCTGAGGTCAAGACCTGAACTGAGATCAAGAGTCCAACACCTAACCAACTGAGCCACCCAGGTGCCCCTTAAAAAATATATTTCTAATATATTTAAACTTGGGTATAAAATAATCCAAAGATAAATGTTCATTGGACATATTTGGAAATCAAATATCAGTTTACTTCAAGTCACAAAAATTAGCATACATTTGAGAACCTACCATGTGGCAGATCCTCAGATGAAGGAGATCAAAACCAAGTAGAATTTTATATTAAGCATAAGACTATGTAGAGAAGCAGAGTTTGTGTTATACAGTTCTAACACTAAGATCTCAATCTTATACTCAACTTACCTCTCTAGAATGAAATTTTTCTCTTTTCAAAACTTAAAGTTATTACAACATGTACCAACTCATATCTTTCATTTTATTTAATCCTCTTTAAGAGACATCTCAAACATGAACAACACTTACTCTATTTCTAGGGTAATTTCTAGGGAAGTGTTTAACCTAAGGAAAACTTTTTTTTTCCTTTTGGTTGAACTAATTGATTAAATATGACATTTATTAATAAAATATTAACTACTTAATATAATTATTTTACACTCTTTTTAAGTCATTCAATAAGTAATTTCTTTGATATAACAAATAAATTGTCCTGATTTGGGACTCAAAAGACTCTAATCACTGATGCATCAGTATGAGCATCAGGTAGTAAAAGGAATCCAATATGTAAACCACCAGGATTTTTGTAAATACAGAGCTCAAACAACATAGCTAATTCAAATGTTAGAGTTGAGATACATTAGATGAGCACAGATCAACAGCCCTGTTAAAAACATCCTCATGATTTAAGGATTATGTTTATATTACAGTGACCCCCGCATTTTCTCTGCTAGTATACCAAACGTATTATTTAAAGAATGGTACAAAGCTGAACGTTTGCAACTGTTTCTTTGGTTAAATTAAACATTATTAGACCTTCTGTCTTATGCTTTTAACTGAAACATAACCCAACACGAGAGCCAGATCCGGCAAAATTATGCCTCTGCATGTAAGACAAGAAATGAGACATTTCGACAGCTCTGGAACATTGCATTTTATGGGGCTCAGTGCACAGCTAGGTAGCACAGGTGTTCTTGTAATTGCAGTACAATGGGAAAATTTGGTGCTCAATAGCCTTCAAATCCTCTACTCTTGTGTGTGATGTGATGTGAAGATCATATGTCAGTGCTGCCTGCTTTTTCTGTGATGGGATGTCATTATGTGAAATACAACTGAAAATATTTAGGAGTTCTTGCTCTCCAAAACTAGATTAAAGCTATATATTTGGATTCTGTCTTACATCTCCATAACTTCTGTAGATCTGCAATTGTGACTTTATAAATATAGAAAACATATTTTAAAGGCTTTTGTTAATGAAAGTTTAAATTGTGACTGATATCTTGCCTTTCTCTTATTAGAATGCTGCACCCAAACTCTGCTACCTCCCAAGATAGCCTGCAATAAATATCTTTAATAATGTGCTTTATAATGTGAAAAGAATTCTGGTGATTTTTTAAATATTTTTCTTGCCAGAATTGTGCCAATTTCAAGTTTGAATTCCTAAACTCCCTCTTATTGAAACAGCAGACAGAAGAGACAGCAGCTTAGGTGCAAAAATAAGATCAAGTATGTACCCACTTAAAGTCATGCCATATTCAGATTTTGAAGAAAAATGTTTGATATTAGAAGAAGTTTTGTTGAAGAGATTTGCAAGTTTAATTTTTGAAATCACAATGAAATTGACTAAGCGATAATTTAATATGGAGCTGTGAGCTCTTAACTGAATCTTTAATAAAAATCATTCTGTCTTTCAAAGTTTGCCTATCGTAATAGGACATGGCAAGATATTTCTTTTTAATTATAGAGTGCGAAAGTTAAGTTCTGTTAATAACTGGCTTATCCAAAGTGAAAACTCAGAAATAGTGTTTCAGGCTGGCACACCAATTGAAAGTAGAAGAAAAATCTTGGAAGAGAAGTAGATGCAGGGAGGGTAATCCCCCAAATCTGCAAGTAAATTATGCACAAATACTTGGAAAATCATTAAACCATGTCGATGTGGTGGACATGCCAAGCAGCCATGTGAGATTCTGCAGGACTCCTGAATGATGATGTTAAGAACTTCTACACTTAAAAATGATCTACAGGTTATTCCTTAATATTTCCTTCCTTGGAAAATGGTATAAAATCAATACTTATTTTTTTACTTTCTTTTCTGTTTTATTTTACATGATGTCGGAAAGAAAATTAATATTTTTAAAGTTTACAATTATCATTACTATCTTTATCATAATCAACAAAATTGCATGAGATATCATACCAGGCACTATAAAATGAGATTTTCTTGAACTTTCCCACTAGATATTGATAACCCAAATTTTGCAAACCTTTCATATAGTGAAATATTAACAGGTGTTTGTTGAATAATTGAATTAACAGGCTGATCTAGTGCATTGGAAGAGACCCAATAAATAGGTCCAAATTAAGATCTCACTTTTCTTCCCTGTTTCATTCATCTGTTATTTCAGTAATTAATCATTACTCCACCACTGCTGGTTGTCTTAATCACTGACTCTGAAACAGAAGATGAAACAATTTCTGAATAAAAGAGGCAAGCAGGAAATTGCTAGGTGACCGACATAACCAATATTTATTATCCCAACCTCCTCATAATGGATCATTCTCCATAGTGTGACTATTTGTACATCCACAAGACAGATGTTTCTTTCTCTTTGTTGCCAAATCAGAAACTGATGGCTTACTTCCCTTCAGAAGCTTTACACAAGCCTCTTCTCCAGGCCAAACATTACAGGATTTTTTTTTTTTTTCTGGCATTCATAAAGATAAAAGAAAGCTCTTTGGATAGCCAATTCTCAGGTGTCCCCAATAAACAGGTAGTGAGGACCTAAGTATAAACTAATTATATGATTGATAACTTTATGATTTATTTTAAACATATTAGTATCAAATTGGCATAGATTGGAATATATTACACTTCTGTGAATATCATGGTTATTATTAGCAACTGTCACCACCATGTAGGAATAACCAGACAATGCTATAACCATATGGAGAATAGCAAATAATTGATTTTTCCAACTGATATCAAAGTTGTAAGGGGTCCATTATTCACCATATGGTTTTTATCTTATATGACATTCTTTATGTCATTATTGCACTTCCTCTTCAAGTTTAAGCTAACATGGAAAATAAAAGTGGGACATTAATCAACATAAGGGTTTTTCTTTAATGTTTCATAAGAAATTGACTTTGGACTTCTATTTGCGTATTTGTTTTTACGTGGTTCCTTTGGTTTTCACAGTCTAGTGAATTTTTATATTCACCAAGCTGAAGTAATCGAATTCTGGGCAACAGGAAGCTTATGAGGAAATCTTAGAAATTGGGTCAGAGATAAAGTCTTTCCCTATAATCTGAGGGAGATATATGTTCTGTTACTACCACATTAAAAGAGGATTTTATTTTTTCTGAAACATGTTGTACTTTAAGATGACTTCCACCAGATCTGGCACATTCTTATCCTACTTCCAACAAAGGATAAAGCTGTTTTTTTCTCCTTTTCTTACTCTATTCAAAGCAGAAATGATTGACCATGTGCTTTTCTTGCCTCCTTTGGATCTCTAATTGAGGCGTGGCTCAGGTTTCGACATGCCCTTCTACTGAAAAAAAAAAATCAAACATTATTCTAAACAAAATGATATTATCAGGGGTCTGTGGACATGGCTTTTTTGTTCTCCTTTCTTGCAAATACAAAGCTTATTTTGTGAAAGGACCACAGGGGTGTTGCCACACCTTTCTTAATTGGAAGAGCAATGGACATGATCAATTAATCCTATTTATTTTCCATGAGGACAGATGGAGTATCAGGGAATCTCAGGGTTTAAAAAGGGGATTTTGTTCTTTGTCTTGCCACATAAACGCCCACAATGTAAGCTGACATTTATTAAATTTACTTGTAGGTATTAGATTTGATTTCAAGTTTGAGAATACTTGATTATCATTCTAATACTTTCTACCATTGTATTTTTATTAAGAAATCTTATTTTTGTGCATGTGTTGCTTATGAATAATAAAAACATCTTTACATTTATCTTCCCCAGCACTTTTCAGATGTCATTTGTCTCTTCCTAAACATTACATTAAAATTAGAAATACCATAAAAATATGGTAATTCTTATAGCATGACGAGTCAGCGACATTGAATTATGCATTCTTGTTAGAAATATTTATGCTGGTTTTAATTGCTTTCATACAATCTGCCTCAATGTCTTATGCAGAGATTATCTAATTATATCTGACTTTATTTTGAGTACTTTGATCTCACTAACCTCATCAGATAGCTGTCACTTCTCTTCTCTTTCTTCTGGAAGATCAAAATGTTAAATGGAAAAGTCATTGGCCCCTTCACAGAAGCCAGCTTTGTCAACTTTCTGTTTTATATACATGCTATTCTCCATAATCTAGTAGTTTAAACATTTTCTAAGAAGATTCTGGCATTTAGCTGGAAACTAATTTATTGTTGGTACAGTAGAAAACTACTTTTAATCTTAACATTAACTTTCCTACCTATTTCTTAGGTTTTAGCATAAAATATACATTTTTGTAGGTCAAAAATTGTCAAATAAGTTAATTTCATATGGTTTGAACTAAAATTATTTATTTTAGAGGTACATTTAATTCTGTTAGGTCTTAATGAATATGTATATTTCTCTTACTTCATATCTTTAAGGAAATTCCTATTTATTTCTTGCTTCAATAATTAGGTCTCTAATTTATTGGAAGTTGGGGAAAAATCATTTTGTCCCCCTATCAACAAGGTCTCAAAAAGATCTAGCTGAAGGGTGCATATTTGCACAAAGAAGTCAGTTAATTATTTTTCAAAACTTCTGGATGAGGTATCATGTTTCGTGTCACTTATTTTCAAGATTGCAGTTCTTCTTCCTATCTATCACAACATGGAACAAGGGTGGAACTGCATTAAGCTCATATTTAGAGACCAGTTCTATAAATTGTTAAATGCAACATTGCTGATTGAAGAACATTTATAGGGGCCAGAAAATTTGAAATTAATCCAAGTAAAGTGTTTATGATTATCTTTTGCAGGACAGTTTATTTAGGTAACTCTTTTATATGACTTTGATTTCTAAAGCTCAAAGTATTCAATTCATACGATTTCTTAAAAATATTCATAAAAGATCAATAACTAAAGACTTTTGATTCTACATGTAAGGACCTCAGAAGTTACCATTCCATCCTATCAAGTAAAAAGCTAAGTGGGCTGAAAAATCACAACTCTTCCTGGATCCATAAGAAAGGTGAGGACACAGGACCGAGTGTTGTCCCCAGGATTGGAGACACGGATAGACAAATACAGGAGCCATGGCTTACTGAGGCTGAGACCCAGAAGCAGAAAAACATGAACCCTAATTGGTGGATTTCTGAAGGCTTACTGTGGACAGCTCTCAGAAATGTAAAGCAAGAGTGTAGTAAGTACAATGCTTCTAAGAGAATCCATTATCAGGTATATACTATTACAAAACACAAAACTATGTTCCACAACCCAAGCAGATGCATTCATACATGAATGTTTCTCATCAAAATGTTCATATGAACAAGCTGCCTCTCCATCACCAGCTTAATACATAAGTCTGCTGTATACTGCTCAGAAGTATACACAGGTATATATACCTGAAATACATATTTTCTTTTAAATACATTCAACAGTTATTTATAAACTGGTTAACCTACTAGCTCTACTTTTTATCATTCATTGTCATCTCAAAATATCTAAAAAACTTGAAAGTTGTGAAATAGAGAATGAACTTTGCTCAGAGTACACATAGGTACTTAACAAAAAATGCACATATAGAACTATAGCTATAATTCAAAACGATCTTTTAGATACAGAAATAGAAGTAGTGAACACTTCCTTCGCCCTTCCTCATCTCCATCCTCCACCATCCTAAAGACTAAATACAGAAATGCATCCAGCTCCAAGAGATGGTTTAACAAAGACCAATCCCAGAAGACAGTACTTCCTATAAATTAACACAAATGACAATTATCAATGATTTGTTTTATTACCTGCACTTTTCACATATTTTTAGTGCTTAGGATTTTTTAATACTTGGACCATGGGAGCTCTTTTGCATTTCCTCCCTACACCATGACCTAGTGAACGGTCAGAATGTTGCTTTAAGAGACCAAGTTTCACAATTTCATTCCCCAAACACAATCATTTCCATGAATTCACAGAAAAAAAGTACAGTGGTATTTCACATTCTCTACATTCTCTATACTGTATGCTTCTTGACGTCTACAAAGACTAGATGTTTCAAATAAAGACTGAAATTTATCCACTACACAGATACATCAAATAAATTGCACACATAAAATAGAGGCTATAATCTGAATGTATCTTTTAAATAGGAACATTCTGGGCCAGAACTCTTATCTCTACTAACTTGCCAACTCAGTGGATAACTGCAAGCATCACTAATGTTTGGAGGTGATGTTAACAATTTCTCTTCTACATGCCATATTCAGAAAATGACCTTGACTATGAATTTTAACACAAAATATATTAATTTTTAATTCTACTTTTGTCATATCCTGGCAAACTCATTGACATCTGGAAAGATTAAATGTAGATTTATTATTCTTTTGTCCTTCCTATTGCTGGAGGAGGTCATAGACAGGATATGACCCCCAGTTGCCTCATGAGCTGGACCCAGCCCATTAGAGGCTCCTCACCTTATCCCCTGTCCTTGGAATGTATGTTCTGCCCACCTTTCCACAGTGGGAGCTGGTTTCAAGGGTATAACCTTGAGAGATTAAGGTGTTGTTGAGAGCATCTGGACTGAGTATGTGATCGAATCCTGTTAAGGCCTCTATGTAAACTTTTAAGATTTGGCAGGTGGGTGCAGAGATTTATTTGTCTTGTGGTCACCCACGACAAATAAGTCATCTTGTTTATTAAAACTGTCATTTCTAAACCTGGAATGGTCTTCCCCTTTCTTCAGTCTCTCCTTGTCCTCCATGTATGAAAGCCAGTTAGAGATTTCACCTGGGGAACTCCCGAAGTTAGGAACAAACACACGTCTGCACACTGTATACACAGCAAAGTAAAACAAAATGCACAGAACATAGGGGATAATGATTAGTCTTGTCTCACTATAAACGCACAGGCATGGGTGTGCCTGAGTGGCTCAGTCGTTAAGCGTCTGCCTTCGGCTCAGGTCATGATCTCAGGGTCCTGGGATCGAGCCCCACATCGGGCTCCCTGCTCAGCGTGAAGCCTGCTTCTCCCTCTCCCACTCCCCCTGCTTGTGTCCCCTCTCTCGCTGTGTCTCTCTGTCAAATAAATAAATAAAATATTTTAAAAATAACATAATAAAAAAGATAAAAATAAAAATAATAAAAATAATAAAAAATAAAAACACACAGGCAGAGAGAGTCCTTTTCACTTCTTTCTCCTTCCTCCTTCTTAAGCAGTGTAAACACAATGCAGTACTTCTCAGTGAGATGGTTTGGCTGCTCCACTTAAAAAAGACAAAACAAAACAAAAAAATAGGGAGGAATGCCTGAATCACTCAGTCAGTTAAACATCTGCCTTGGGCTCAGGTTGTTATCTCAGGGTCCCTGCTCCAGCTCCCTGCTCAGTGGGGAGTCGACTTCTCCCTCTGCCCCTCACCCCCTCTCATGCTCTCTCTCTCTTAAATAAATAAAATCTTTAAAAAATGAGATAAATAAAAAAACAAAAAACAATATGTTATAGGAATTTTAACAAAAGAGATACTAAAAAAGCATTTTATTATCTCTACTTGTAGCACATCAGGCACTTCAAATCATCTTCTAGAAACTATTTCAAAAAGTACTAAGTATTATCAACTATATATCCATAGTGCAGAATAAAATGCCCATGCAGAACTATGGTTATAACATATAACTGTCTTTCAAATATGACCAGCATAGCACAGAACACTCTTCTCTTCTTGTGGAGAACTTCTACTCCACTCCTCTAAACCACTGAAGAAACATGGGTGCGTTATTTCGAGAGGTGATGGTCTAACAATTTCATTTCCAAAAGTCATTTTTAGAAGACATTTGTTGTGTGTGTGTGTGTGTGTGTGTGTGTGTTTGTTTTAAGGATATTTACAATGTGATTCTCTAGCTAACATTATCATATGCTAGCAATCTACTTATGTCTAAACAGCCTAGATAGTGCAAAGTAGGTTTATTTTGCAAAGATTCCAGGTAGGTTTGAGAACAGCTTTTTCATATATACGCTAGCTTTCTATGAATGCAAGAAAATCGTCATAAACGGTGGTTGGCATTTCTTATGTGACAAATGTGGAATATTATTTTACACTTTCTTCCAATATCAAGGTCAGATAGAAGGAAAATCACACATAGGTAGGTTGCTGACCACTCCCTCCATTCTCCTCTGGGAAACTGATGGGCTTGCCTGGAGATGGAGTCTCCTCCAGTTAGGACACAGTAGTGACAAAAGGTCCCAGATCTGTGTGGCTCTAGGGCTTAAAGCTGATGTGCTGGAGCCGTGAACCACTTGCTATGCCTTCTTAAATCCTGGAGAACCCTTGGAAATTGACTTTGTTAGAGGGGTTCTCATTCTTCCTACCCAAGAGTACAGTGGCCTAAGGTCTGGAGGAGGCTCCACAGTCATTGCAACTGCCATCAGCTCACGGGATGAGGATAGGATATTGCTGTTGCCTCAGGCCCTGGGACCAAGGGGTATGGATTTTTGGCTTTCCCCAGGACCAAGCCATGCCTGTGCCACACTCATCTCTGTCACCCGCCCAGTTCATCCAGGGTGTCCTGCGCATCTCTCTGTCTGAGGTCTTCATGCCCTGCTTCACCCTGCTCTCTCCATCTGAATTAACTTGGCAGCTCTATCCTGTAGAAAGAGAGGCTGCTTTTTATTTTAGGATTAATTTTTGTATTGATGTATAATCTGCATAGCATATGATGTGCCTTTTTAAAATGCATCATTCACTTGTTCACAATGTCATGCAATCATCATTACTAACTCCAGAATATTTTCATCACCTTCAATAAGAAACCCATATTTAATTAGCTTTTATTCCCCATTTTCCTCTCCTCCCAGACCCTTGCAACCACTAATTTACTTTCTGTCTTTATGAATTTTATTCTAAACATTTCATATAAATGGACTCATATAATAAGTGGCCTTTCATGTCTGGCTTTTTTTACTTAGCTTATAACATTTTCAAGATTCATCTATGTTAGTGTGTAACCATATTCCATTCCTTTTCATGGCTAAATAAATTATAGCATTGTATGCTTTATCATATTTTGTTCATCCAATCAGTTAATGGAAATTTATGTAATTCCCACTGTTTTGGCTAGCATAAATAATGCTGCTATCGCAATAATGTACATGTTTTATGTGGGCATGGTTTTCTTGCATGTATAATATAGTGTAGAATTTCTGAGTCATACAGTGACTCCCTGTTTAACTTTCTGAGTAACTGCCCAACTGGTTTCCCTGGAGTTTGCTCCATTTTACATTTTATGAGTACTCCTGTCTTATCAACACTTGCTGTTGTCTCATCTTTTTTATTCCAGTTGTCCTACTGACTGAACGGGTGTCTTCGGTTCTGGTTTCCATTCTCTTCATGACTAAAGATACATATATCTGGAGGAATGTTTATCCAAATTCATTGTCCTTTTTATTTATTTATTTTATTTTATTTTATTTATTTTTTTAAGATCTTATTTATTTATTTGACAGAGAGAGAGAGAGAGAGAGACAGTGAGAAAGGGAACACAAGCAGGGGGAGTGGGAGAGGGAGAAGCAGGCTTCCCGCCGAGCAGGGAGCCCGATGCGGGACTCGATCCCAGGACCCTGGGATCATGACCTGAGCTGAAGGCAGATGCTTAACGACTGAGCCACCCAGGCACCCCTTCTCATTGTCCTCTTTAAAGACATTGTCCTTTGAATAGACGTTTCTTCAAAGAAGATATACAGATGGCTAATAAGCACACACAAGATGCTTAGGATCACTAGTCATTAAGTGTCCAGAAATGTATAAAGAATTCTTTGCAAACTCAACAATGAAAGAACAAAAACTGGGTTACTTGTCTTTTTGTTAAGTTGTGAGAGTTATTTTTATATTCTGGATAAGGGACCCTTATTAGATATATGATTTGCAAATGTGTTCTCCCATTATTCAGATTGTCTTTTTAATTTCTTGATAGCGTCTTTTAAAGAACAATTTTTTTTTAGTTTTGATAGTCAAATTATGTTTTGTTTTTCTTTTGTTGCTTGTGTTTTGGTGTCATATAAAAAAATTATTGCCTAAGCCGAGGTCACAAAGATTTGCACCTACATTTTTTTCTAAAAGTGTCATAGTTTTTTTATCTCTTATATTTAGATCTTTGATTGACTTTGATTTACTTTTCGTACAGGGTGTGAGGTAGAGGTCTATCTTCATTCTGTTGCATTTTGATATTCAGATTCCCAGGTACCATTTGATAAAAAGACTGTTTTTCCCCTATTGTGTTGTCTTGGCATCCTTGTAGAAAATCGATTAGTCATAAAGTATTGTGTTTATAGACACTCAGTTCCTTTTAAATGATTTAATATGTCTATCTTTATGCCACTACCACATAGTCTTAATAACAGTAGCTTTGTAGTAAGTTTTAAAATTGGGGAGTGTGTCTTCTAACTTTGTTTTGCTTCAGCTTGTTTTGGCTATTCTGATTCATTCAATTTCCATACACATTTTAAGATTAGCTTGCCAATTACTGCAAAAAAAAAACCTAATATTTTATAGAAATGACATTTAATCTAGAGAGCAATTTGCCGAGTATTGCCATCAACTTAGCAATATTAAATCTCCCAAAACATGAACACAATGTCTGTCATTTATATAGGTCTTCTCTAATTTCCCTCAATAATTATTTTTTTGTAGTTTTCACTGCACAAATGTTGTACTTTTTTGTTCAATTAATTTCTAAGTATTTTATTTGTTACAAATGGAAGTGTTTCCTTAATTCCTTTTTGAATTGTCTGTTGCTAGTATATACAAATACAATTAATTTTTGTATGTTAATGTATCTTGCAACTTTGCTGAATTCATTTAGTCCTTGTGTGTGTGTATTTTTATGATTTTTTATACACAAGATCATGCCATCTGCAACTGGAGAAAGTTTTGTATTTTTCTTTCCAAGCGGAGAACTTTTACTTCAATGTCTTGCCTAAGTGATCTGACTATAACCTCAATACTGAGTAAAATTGGCAAAAGCAAGCATCTTTGTCTAGTTCTTGATCTTGGGGGAGAATCTGAATATTTTAAAATTAAGTATGATGTTAGCAGTGGATTTTTGTAGATTCTCTTTATCAGGTTAAGGATCTTCTATTTTTAGTTTGTTAAATGTTTTTATCATAAAAAGGTCTTGGAAATTGTTGATTGCTTTTCTTGCATCTACTAAGATGACCATGCTCCCCACCCCCGTATTCTATTAATATACTGTATTAGATTGATAAATTCTAGTATTTTTGAACCAATATTGCATGCATTCCTGAGATAAACCTCACTTGGTCATTGTGTATAATCCTTTTTATATGTTGCTGGATTTGGTTTGCTAGTATTTTGTTAGAGATTTTTGTGTTTATATTCATAAGGGATGTTGTTCTATAGTATTTTTTTCTTGTGATGTCTTAGGATGATTTTGGTATTAGGGTAATTATAGCTGGTAGAATGAGTTGAGAAACATTCCTTCTATTTTTTTGGGGGGGAGGGGTAAGCATTTGTGAAAGACTGGTGTTCTATAAACATTTGGTAGAATTTATAAGTGAAACCACTTGGGTTTGGTTTTCTTCTCTGAGAATTTTTTTTTAATTACTAATTTAATCTTCTTATTTCTTAATGGTCTGTTCAGATTTTCTGTTTGTTCTTGAGTCAGCTTTGGTAGTTTGGTAGTTTGTATCTTTTCAGGAATTTGTCCATTCATCTAATTTATTCTGTTTTTGCCATACAGTTGTTCATAAAATTCTGTTATAATCCTTTTGATATCTGTAAATCAGTAATAATATTCCCTTTTTTCATTCCTTACTTAACAAATTGAGTTATCTCTTTATTTCTTGGTCAGTTTATTTAATGTTTGCCAGATTTGCTGATCCTCACAAAGAATGAGGTTTGGGTTTTTTTTTTATATTCTCTATTGACTTTCTGTTCTTGATTTTATTTATTTTCCATTCATTTTTTATTATTTCTTTCCTTCTGCTTGCTTTGGGTCTTTCTTTCTTCCTTCCTTCCTTCCTTCCTTCCTTCCTTCCTTCCTTCCTTTCTTTCTTTCTTTCTTTCTTTCTTTCTTTCTTTCTTTCTTTCTTTCTTTCTTTCTTTCTTTCTTTCTTTCCTTTTTTTTTCTCCCCTTTTTTTTAAGGTAGACATTTAGGCAATTGATTGTATATTTTTTCTTTCTCTTCATACAGGTGTTTCACACTGCTTCATCAGGGTTCTGTAAATTTTGATATATTTTGTTTTTGTTTTCTACCATCACAAAGTATTTTTCAAATGCACTTTGATTTCTTCTTTGATACATTGATTATTTTCGAATATTTTGGGTATCTTCACATATTTGTGAATTTCACAATTTTTTTTTAAGATTTTATTTATTTGACAGAGAGAAAGCACAAGCAGGGGAAGCAGTAGGCAGAGGGAGAGGGAGAAGCAGGCTCCCCAGCTGAGCAGGGAGACCGAAATGGGGCTCAATCCCAGGAGCCTGGGATCGTGACCTGAGCTGAAGGCAGATGCTTAACCGACTGAGGCACACAGGTGCCCCTCATAATTTTTTTATCATCGATTATTAATTGCATTCTCTGTGGTCAGAGTACCCACTGTATATGATTTGTTTATTGTGATTTGTTTTATGGCCTTGCTTATGGTCTAGTCTATAGAATCTTCCATGTACACTTGAAGAGATCTTACTATGTTATGTTGATTCACTTGATAGTGTTCCACATGTCTCTGAGTCTCTGCTCATTTTTCTTCCTTCTTTCTTCTTTTTTTCTGTTCCTCAGCCTGAACAATCTCAATTGACCTATTTTCAAGTTGATTGGTTCACTTTCTGCCTGCTCAAATCTGCGGTTGAGTTGGTTTTGTTTTTTATAATTTCTCTTTATCGATATTCTCTATTTGATAAGATGTAATTTTCATATTTTGTTAGTTCTCCAGACATAATGTCCTTCAGTTCTTTGAACACATTTTAAATAGCTGAATTAAAGTCTTTGTATGGGTCTTTCAATGTCGACTTCCTCAGGAAGTTTCCGTTAATTTTTTTTCCCTGTATATGAGCATACTTTCTTATTTCTTTCCATGTCTACTATTTTTTGTTGTGGCTTAAAACTAAACATTTTATTTAATTAATTTATTTTTATTTTTTAAACTAAACATTTTAAATAACTAAATGTGGCAACTGTGGGAATCAAATACTTTCCTAAGCATTTATTATTGCTATCTGTTGCTGTTGTT
The DNA here is from genome assembly GCF_037043125.1 of Eumetopias jubatus. Classification (NCBI taxonomy): domain Eukaryota; kingdom Metazoa; phylum Chordata; class Mammalia; order Carnivora; family Otariidae; genus Eumetopias; species Eumetopias jubatus. Next base: position 20,779,656 of record NW_028274807.1, on the reverse strand, counting down.
TTGTTTAGTGACTTTTCTGAACTTATTCTATAAAGTCTGTGATTTTTGATGTGTGCAGCCACCAAAATTTCTGTTCAGTAGAAACCACCTAATGATTGGACAGATATTTCTTTAAATATCTGAAACCCAGTGTTTTCTGATGGGCTCATTGTACATGTTGGGGCATGACTTCAACACTAAGTCAAACAGTTTATATCTTTGTCTTTTCCTTTACTTCCTGCTTTTACCAAACCTCAAGATTAGCCAACGGCAGGAGGACATTTTAGATCTTTTGAGAACATGCACATCACCCTGGCATGTGCACAGCCCTATGCATGTACATAACCTTCCAGATTCCCAAAACACATTGGAGCTTTCCAAACCTCTATGGACATTTAATCCCTAGCTTTCTTTTTTAAGCTTTTTGGTTGGTCTATATTTTGCCCCAACTATTATACATCATCATAGACAGGATGTTAAATGTTTGGCTTTTTATGTTTACAGTTTTAGAAAAAATTTCTCCTGGGATAGGCCATTTATACTGGGTAAGCCTTGAATCAAGTCAAATAAAGGTAGCTTAATGAATGAGATCTTTCAAAGAGCCAACAGACAAATCAAATAATGATAATAATTAGGAATGCTGCTTTAAAGAAGTTATAACCCATTTTGTTCCCTCCAGTCACTGTTAGGCTACTAGTTTTCCTGTGGCAGTGGGTTGTTGGCTATCACATAGCTGGGGAGGAGAGAACAGGAATTGAACAAGTTAAAACACCACAAAGCTCTCCCTTCTTACCAAGATTCAGCTGTTCTTTTGAATAAACACCCTCTGAATTGCTGCAAGCCTTTGCTTAATTTTCAAAGCTCCAGAAAAGTTGATTCTGAGAATTTTTTCCAGTGTTCTAGTTGTTTTTATGGAAGAGGTGGTTTTTGCAGATCCTTCTTACCATTTCACTGATGCCACCCTCTATCTTATTTTAAAGCATTTTGTGAGTTTTTAACACACTGTGCTTAATCTAATATTAAACAATACTTAGACATGATAAGAATGGGTAATCATATACTTGAGAGTGAAAGTTAAAAAAAATGAATAATTCATGTAAGACCCCAGAATACATTGAGTGTTATTTTGTAATTTCATGCAAAATATAGATATATATATGCTTAGAAATTAAAGAGTCAATACATATTAACTGGTAGCTATTGGTGGTATTCGAAACACCACACTGTTGTCCTGAATAGGGTCTGATGTACTGTCCAACTGATTCTTCTCTTGTAATAGTTCCAATATCTAGCAGAATGGCCATCCCAGATTAAATTCAATGGTTCATATGAAGTTTGGTGTTCTTATGTGTTTGATTTTTCTCTTTTGTGAATTTAACAACAATAACAACAAAGAGTACTTTTCCCATTATACACTCAAAGCTTATTTTTAAAATGCTAAGTTTGGAAATTTATTTAACATTTTCAAGCCACTTATTCTTATATATTTATACTACATTAAACAAATCAAGTGCTACTCTCTTCCTAATAACATCCTCTTGGGTATAGATACATTCTCTAGACTATAATTTAGAAGAAACTATAGAGAACTAGATATAGTTGCTTTTGTAAAAATACCATATTTCAAGAATATCATATCCTGGTATAACATTTGAACATAAACATCAATTAGCCCCATTTCTGGCGGTGTTAATTGTGATCACTTGGTTAAGGTGTTACCTATGAAGTTTATCCACTGTGAAGTTAATATTTTTACCCTTGTAATCAATAAGTACTTATCTAGAGATACTTTGAGACCATGTAAGCATCCTAATTTTACTTACACTTGTGCTAATTTTATTATTCATTGGTGAGTTTTGCTCAAACCAATTATTTCTGTGGTCACTGCCAAGTGATATGCCATTATCTTTAAAAGGAAAAAAAGATGAAGTTTCTTTTATTCATGGTATAAAAGAACAAAATATGCAGTACAGAGAAAAGGCAGGATAGACTGATTTATTCACTAGACTCTATTGCCATTTACACACTCTGATTGATTTTATAATTCAGAATCCTGGGCTAGTTTATATCTTCATAGTAGTTTTAGGCAAATTTTCATTTTCAAAAAATAAGTGAATTAAAAAAATAAGCAAAACCATTTCATAATTTCATTCTGACCTAGATGTTTATTTTTTAATTTAAAACTTCAATGATTACTTTTGTTAATGCAACATTATAATAGAATGCATGTGGTTTGGCAAAACACTTGTCATTGCCATAACTAATTTTTACTTAGAACAAGAAAAATATTCATCACATTTTAGATAGAACACACAGCATATCAAAACAGAAGGAAGAAGTGATTGACAAAATGTTTATGTGACAGATACAATCACCATATAAATATACATCTGATGATCTTGAAAATTAACTTGCTACGTGGAACAGAAATGCATGTTCTTAGAATTCAAATTCCATTCTTGTTTCAGCTAAAAGGAGAGTAAACTCATAAAGCTAATTAAAACAAAATAATTTTTGCTACTAAGCCATTTCAAGCCACTGATGGTTAGCAGATGTAGAGGCCAGGCCTTCTAAATTCCAGAGATATGTAATGTTTGAAATACCATTTTTTTAAAAGGCGAGAGATCACCATTTTGCTGGATAATAGTATGCACTGATAATGTTTTAATGACATTTATTTTGATCTTTCTAGACTTCAGAACAGGAGATGTACCTACAAGGAGTAGTTGAGCTACATTTCCAGCATATTAGTACCTTAGTCTGCAGTTTGGATTCCCTACCCTTCCTTCCTGCTCTCCCATTATGCTTTCTCAGAGACTGATTTCACTCTCCTGACTTTTCCTCAATATTTTCTTTAGGGCTTTCCTTCTGAATTTCTCATGATTCTAAGAATGTTTACTATCCAGCTTTCTTCCATACTGGTTCAGTTTCTTTACTTTTAACCCAATAATGTCCTCTTGCTGACTCATAGCAAAGAGAAAGCAAAGCCAGAAACCAAAAGGCAAGGAAAAGCAGTAAGACCCTGCACTAGAGGGAAAGTACCAGAGTTGCTGCCAAATCTGATGTGTGAACTGCAAGCAGCACCTCAAGAGTCCCACTGAATTGAAGTGTTCTGGAGGGTTTGCTATAAATCTTCAGTGTCAAAAAGGTCAAAGACAGCTCTTATCATGCTACTGGCCTCAAAGTGAGTTTCAGGGTATTTTTTTGTTTTTGCTTTGTTTTTGAGCCAGACCAGGAATAAAGGGAATATTTTTTACAACAGTGGCATATAAATGTTTTAAGAGAGGCAACTTTTATTTTACAAAATACTTCCATTTATTTCAAAATAGGCATTGGGTCACTGAATTGGACACAAGGTGAATTCTGAGATAGTTGGAAGAAGGGCAGGAATAAAATGGCCTTGGGGTCAGACAGATTTGAATTCAAAGCTTAGTTCAGCAGTTTACTATTCTTTGTACAGTCTTATGTTAATTTCTTAATTTCATGCCCACCCAGCCTTAATTTTCACTTACCTTACAGGCAATGTTGTTGTTGTTTTTAAATACTGATCTTGTATCCTGCAACCTTGCTGAACTTGTTTGTTAGCTCTACTAGTCTTTTGTGTAGATGCTTCAGGATTTTTTTTTTTATTATAAAAAATTATGTCATCTGCTTATAGAGATAGTTTCACTTCCAATTGTGGGTTTCAACACAGCCTTCTGTATATGGTGAATAATTGTAACAGGTGTTGATCCAAGTTGATTTTTTTTCATTTACTAATAGACTACTTCAGGCTTTGATAGGGATAAGCCTACCTGAAGATGGCTGTGGAGGAAGCTCCTCAGTTATGTGTACAAAGCTCTCTGATCGAATGAAAATACGTAGGTCCAACTTTAAGCTCTTTGGAAAAAAAATGACTCAATTAAAAGAACACAATAAGAAATAAACATTCTCCATTTAAATTAGTAAACTCTCCTTTCTCAAGCTATGTAGAGATAGACTATCTTCTCCAAACGTGGGTTTAAGCATAAAGTTTAAAAAACATTCCCTTGGAAAGGAGATCTATCTTTTCATCCATATAAATAGGAAACTGAAATATGAACTCTATCTCAAAAGAACACAGTAATGAAATAAAGAAGAAAAGGAAGAGAGAAAAATCCAAACAATATTTATTTACTGCTTTTATATTAGCATCAGTGACTGTTATATCTCAAGACAGAAAAATTGACTGGAAACTCAATTCAAGTGTTAACAAGAAAATCAATACTATTTTAATATATTTGCTATAAGGGAGAAGGAAACCAGTCTCGGCTTGTTAAAAATTTACTGTGCCTCTTCAATGTCAAAAAGCAAAAGAAACAACAACAAAAAATCATTTACAGGGTGCAACATCATCTTGTGTAATTTTATTAAACTCTTAAATGCTTATGTCCTAGAGGTCATGGGTAATGCAGTGCAGCACATCTCATAAGTATTTCGAAGTACTTATACACACGACTTTGTAAGATCTTTTCATTTATTTCAAATAACTTAATTTTACATTGCTTAACTCTTTTGCTAAATTTGGTGATGCACTACCAAACTCTTCCCTAGTGGGCAGCAAAAAAAATTTATGCCTGGAGAAATTATGGTTTGAGATGTTAGTGTTCAGGACAGTAGTTTCCAAGAAGAAAATTGTTTTGGAACTGGTAAGAACAGATCAACAATCTTTAATTCTGTCAAGAGTTTTAATCTTGTAATCTTGTAATGAAGCCGGAAATTTTCATTTTTGTTAATAGAAAGAGAACCAGCATGAAATGTAAAGAGCAAAACATTTTACTGCCAAGTAACACAGCCACACGGAGTCATCATGGACCCAGCATATAAATTTGATTTAATTATGTTGAAAAGAAAAAAGACAAAAATGGACTGAAGCTGCACAGTCAGCCAAATGCAAACAAGGCACACAACTCAAATTGTGTTACTGGTGTTGAGGTGATATGCCTTGGGTGTAGAGCTGAGATTTTCATCTTTGCACCATTCTCAAGTGTCCTGACACTGAGCATCATTGGTCTTATTTAAAAACATCTGTCCTTGCTAGGTATCTTGCCTCATTTTGGATATAGCTTCTTTGGAACAGTACCTCAATTGTGCTCATAGAGAAAACCAACAAAAAATCCAGTAAGTGGTATGCTCATTACTTCCGTTCATTCCTTAACGGTCTTAGAAATCCATTTTTTTCCAGAGAAATGTATAGTGTCCTCCACCTCCAAATGCAATGATACTTATCCAAATGCAGATAGGATCAATTTTCACTTTTTTCTTTAGGGTATAGGTTGTTCTCTGAATTGTTCTAAAGAAATCTATTATCCTGAGAGCAAATCAATTATACTTCACAGGTCGAGGCAGCATGGTGCTGAGAAGTAATTCTGGATTGGAATCAAGAGACCTGGGACTTTCTGCCAGTTGTGCCACCATGACAAATAATTCACTTCTGTTTATAAAGGTTTCTGAGTGACCTTTCCATACTTAAAAATTTCTCATTTGTAAAATGAAAGTATTGTTGGGAGAGTTCTTCACAGCTCTACAATTCTATGATCTTAGTTTGGTTTATTAGGCTTATAAATAAGAAAAGTCAATATAAACCCAATAGGAATGATATTTCTCATGTCATTCATTAGCAATCCACAAACTACCTAAAACAATGGTCAATGTGACCAAATTCGGAGCCTGTATTTTGAGTTATGGTTTGTTTTTCTTTCTGTTTTTATTGTTCTTTTTGGATTTCTTTTTTGACAGTTATGAACACAAGTATAAGTGTGCAGGCCAAAAATATATGGCCAGGGCTGACATCTAGGTATTGAGGATCCTTTGCAATATACTTCAAAAATATTCTACTTGGAATTTTTAAGTTTCTTTAATAGTAAAAGGAACCAAAATTAAAGAAAACATGAAAATCTATCAATAGTATTTCATCTCTTCCCAGTTCATCTATGTTGATTGGTTTTCCTGATCTAGTGATGTCCTATGAGAACACTAGATGGTTTTCCTTTAACTGTGAAATTAATGTTCAATAGCCAATCAAAACAGTTGTTCATAGTTCTAGTTTCTTCTCACATTTAGAATGATTTTTAGCATGGCCTTAGTTGTCCAGTGGTGCTTTCATTATTTTGGGGGGCCGGTGAAGAGTTTTGGTTATATGAAGCTTGCTTGTTGTTCCTGCAATTTCCTTCTTGGTTCCAACTTGTAGTAAATATACTTTGCTTCATTTTAAAGGAACTTTTTTGCAGAAGGTCGTTTAGTAGGTAGTCACTTATCTATGAAAAATCCGAATTACTCTATATTTGACAAATTGCATTTGAATGCTAAATAAGAGGCAAACCAGACAGATGTGGATATAGGAGAAAACATAAATACATTCCCAGTTAAAGAAAATAGTACAATGCATCTCCCTGTTAAAAAGGTGAAAAGGAAAAGTGTTTCCACCAGCTATAGTAAAGTAAAAAAAAAATGGAGTTTATGATGTTTTCCCTTTAAAGTTAAAGTTAGAGCACAAATAATTTATGACTGCTACAGGGCTATTATTTTCATTTTAGTGGAATCTTAGTGCCCCCTACTGATACTCAAAAAATGTTTTATATCGACTGTTTTTTCTGGTATTCTTTTTAGAGAAATATTTTTCTATTATGGTAATTGTGGAAATCCTCCAAAAACATTGTTTTCCTCATCTGAGCCTTGTAGAGGTGTTGAATTGAAGTAGGTTTGAGTTCTATTTCCAGACAGATTTCTGGAACCCAGCTGAAGTTACCAGTTAAATACAAAGCACTATTTTCAGAATCAACGTGTCTCCATGTTTTTTTGTGGAATTGTTTCTGAACCATAAGGTGAACCACTGATGTATTTTCTTTTTTCTCTCCTTTTGTAAATTTAAAAATATATTTAAAGATATTATAAGCTTTTGGAAAAATGTAGCCCTCTAAGACTTTTAATGAATAACAACCACCATATGTCTTTACTGACCTGTGTTCCCACAGGCAATGGAGTTCATGTCTTTTAGCTGAACTCCTGGAAATCTACTTCAATATATCTAAATTGTATGCTTATGTATTTACTTTTCTTTCTTTCTTTCTTTCTCTTTTTTAAAGATTTATTTATTTGAAAGAGAGAGAGCATAAGGGGGGGGTGGGGTAGAGGGAGAGGGAGAAGCAGACTTCAAGCTGAGCAGGGAGCCCAATGTGGGGCTGGATCCCAGGACCCTGAGATCAGGGCCTGAATGGAAGTCAGATGCTAACTGACTGATCCACTCAGGTGCCACTTTCTTTCTCTCTTACTTTTTTTCAAATTAGCCTTTTTCTACTGACTTCTTATACTGGAAGATAAGAATTAAACTCTCTACCACACACATACACACAATCGACATTCCCCATTACATATCACACATCACATAAAAATAACACTCATAACTAATCTTTTATTATGTGATAATTGTAAATATTGTATTGTGTACATTTGCTTGTATTATAAACAGAAATAACTTAATTCTTTTCTTCTATATGGTCATCATTAAATACTGGTGTGTTACATGTTATTTATACATATTGATGCACAGATTTTTGCATATGAATAACAGGTAAAAGTATTTAGTGAATTTGCTGAGAGAAGAAAGCATTTCCTTTTGGTGAGCTCTAGAATAGATTCCAGAAGTCTGCACAGTGGTCAGATTTCTGCCACTTACTAACGGTGAAAACTTGGGTGTCATTTTACTTCTCCAGGCCTCTGATTCTTCATCTGTCAAATGAGGATACTGGTGTATACTTGCTAAAGTTTTCTGATCTAATTCTAATTTAAAAATATGATATCAAATGAAATTATAGTGTATTTGGTTATGTTATCTTATATACTTGTACTGGATTTATTTATTTTTTTTACTTTTTTTGACTTGTACTGGATTTAAAATTATTGGTAGAGAAACTCAATGGCACTAATTTTGTTTCTTAGTGTCTAATTCTGCAATAAGACAAATATGATCCTTCCTGAGTTGGATCCTTACTATGCAGTGGATGCTTTATTTTACATTCTAAAAGCCTAGAAGAGCGCTACCAAACTTTATTTTTTTTTTATTTTTTAAACTATCAAACTAACATACATCCAGTTACTCACCCAGAGTCATTGTTAATATGCTGATTCTAATTCAGTAGATCTGAGGATAAGCCTGAATTACTGCTTTTCTCAAAAGTTTTGCAAACATCCCTTAGAGCAGCAGGAGTCTACAGCTTAATTTCAGCTGGAGACATTGAGAACAGATCTGTAGTATTGCCTCCAGCAAGCAGACCACAGTTCTCTGATACACAGCTTGAGTTACCCATAAGGCTGTTGAGTCAAGATAGTGAGAAATCACTGATGGCATTTCTGTAGAATTCAGTCGACTATGTAAAAGTAGTATCTTTCAAAGCAATGCTGATCATTCTATGAATAGGTTGTTAATAGGACTTCAAGCCATTAAAAAGATGGAAAAATATGAGCAGTACTTTAAATGCTATATTTAAGCATCACATGATATCCACTTATTAACAAAGTGACTGAGAGCTTTGCTTTTTACCTAAACAACTTTACTTTTTACCTCACAGAGCTGAGTTCATAGTTAGCAAAATTTGTCTAAATTACTTGCAAAGCATTTTTAGGTAATGTTATTACTTCCTCTTATAAAAAATACAACATTTTAATTCCTCTTTAAGTTCTACCACAAAAACTGTATAAATTAGAGAAATATACCTAACATTAATGCTTGATCACAAAATCTGACTGCAAAGCTTGCTATATCGAGGAAGAATTCCCAAGAAACCTATTCTTGTACAATTAATGCCATCCCAAGGAAATGACCTCAAGCACACAGAAAAATACAAACAAATAGGAAAAGAATCCTGGTAGTTTTTAGAACACAGCTCAGACTGCTGGATTATAGTCTGCTTCGAACAATGTGTTCTGACAGCAGTCCATCAGAAAGCACTGGGTTGAGTCAGTAACACTTCGTTCTGTAGTTTATCAGGAAAGACCATGAAATATTGGACTTTTTTTAATTCAACACACCTAGTTTTAAGACCACATCCATAAATCATTGTCTTTGACCTCTGCCACCTCATTTCACTATACCAGAGGGGGAAAAAGGCCTACACTATTTCCTCAAGAAATCAAGAAAATCAAAGTCAATTTCCTTTTGAACTCTCCCTCTAAGGTATCAAGGAGAAGTAATCATCTTCTTACAAATCCTCCTACCACCTTCTTTTTAATGCTTACTAGAGACCTGAACAAACCCCTCTTTGACACCCCAAATGCCTCTTCTCATACAGAATTTAGCAGACAGTCCAACCTTCAGAAAATGCTCCTTATTAAATCAACCAAAAGTGTGTCCTTCACAGGAAAATGTCACAAACAGCCTCTTTTATTTCCTAAAGTGTCTTGTTGTGAAGAAAGAGAAAGCAATTTATTCCTTGATTCATTAATTTATGTAACAGACACGTATTGAGGGCCTACTCTATGTCAGATACCTGGCCAGCCTTGAAGATAAAGAGATGAGGAAGAGAGACACAGTTTCTGATCCATTCTTTTTTTTTTTTTAATTGACATATAATGTATTATCTGTTTCAGGGGTACAGGTCTGTGATTCATTAGTCTCATACAATTCACAGCGCTAAACAGAGTACATACCCTCCCCATTGTCAATCACCCAGCCACCCCATTCCTCCTAGCCCCAATCCATTCCAGCAACCCTCCGTTTGTTTCCTAAGCTTTAAGAGTCTCTTATGGTTTGTCTCCCTCTCTGGTTTCATCTTCTTTCATTTCTCCTTCCTTTCCCCTATGATCCTCTGTCTTGTTTCTCAAATTCTTCATATCAGTGAGATCATATGATACTTATCTTTCTTTGATTGACTTATTTCACTTAGCATAATACCCTCTAGTTCCATCCATGTTGTAGCAAATGGCAAAATTTCAGTTATTGATGGCCGCATAATATTCCATTGTATATATATATATATATATATATATATATATATATATATATATATACCACATCTTCTTTATCCATTCATCTGTTGATGGACATCTAGGCTCTTTCCATAGTTTGACTATTTTGGACATTACTACTATAAACATTGTGGTACACGTGCCCCCTCGGATCACTACATTTGTATCTTTGGGGTAAATACACACTAGTGCAATGGCTGGATTATAGAGTAGCTCTATTTTCAACTTTTTGAGGAACCTCCATACTGTTTTCCAGAGTGGCCGTACCAGCTTGCATTCCCACCAACAGTGTAGGAGGGTTCCCCTTTCTCCACATCCTCACCAACATCTGTCATTTACTGACTGGTTAATTTTAGTCATTCTGACTGGTGTGAGGTGGTATCTCATTGAGGTTTTGATTTGTATTTCCCTGATGCTGAGTGAGGTTGAGAACTTTTTCATGTGTTTGTTGGCCATTTGGATGTCTTCTTTGCAGAAACGTCTCTTCATCTCTTCTGCCCATTTCTTGATTGGATTATTTGTTCTTTGGGTGTTGAGTTTGATAAGTTCTTTATAGATTTTGGATACTAGCCCTTTATCTGATATGTCATTTGCAAATATCTTCTCCCATTCTTTCAGTTGTCTTTTAGTTTTGTTGACTGTTTCCTTTGGTGTGCAAAAGCTTTTTATCTTGATGAAGTCCCAATAGTTCATTTTTGCCCTTGCTTCCCTTGCTTTTGGCAATGTTTCTAGGAAGAAGTTGCCGCAGCTGAGGTCGAAGAGGTTGCTGCCCGTGGAATTCCCCTGGGAAGCCATCTGGCCCTGGGCTCTTGTTTGTTGGGAGATTTTTGATCACTGCTTCAATCTCCTTTAGGATTTTGATGGACTCCTGTGTCACATTTACATCTTTCAACCATTTTGAGTCTATTTTTGTGTGTGGTGTAAGGAAATGGTCCAGTTTCATTCTTCTGCATGTGGCTGTCCGATTTTCCCAACACCATTTGTTGAAGAGAATGTCCTTTTTCCATTGGACATTCTTTCCTGCTTTGTCGAAGATTAGTTGACCATAGAGTCAGGGGTCCATTTCTGGGCTCGTTATTCTGTTCCATTGATTTATGTGTCTGTTTTTGTGCCAGTACCCTACTGTCTCGATGATTACATCTTTGTAATAGAGTTTGAAGTCTGGAATTGCGATGCCACCAGCTTTGCTTTTCTTTTTCAACATTCCTCTGGCTATTCGGGGTCTTTTCGGGTTCCATACAAATTTTAACATTATTTGTTCCATTTCTTTGAAAAAAAGTTGATGGTATTTTGTTAGGGATTGCATTAAATCTGTAGATTGCTCTAAGTAGCACAGACATTTTCACAGTATTTGTTCTTCCAATCCGTGAGCATGGAACGTTTTGCCATTTCTTTGTGTCTTCCTCAATTTCTTTCATGAGTATTCTATAGTTTTCTGAGTACAGATTCTTTGTCTCTTTGCTTAGATTGAGTCCTAGGTATCTTATGGTTTTGGGTGCAATTGTAAATGGGATCAACTCCTTAATTTTTCTTCTGTCTTGTTGTGGTGTATAGAAATGCAACTGATTTCTGTGCATTGATTTTGAGCCTGCCACTTTACTGAATTCTTGTATGAGTTCTGGCAGTTTTGGGGTGGAGTCTTTTAGGTTTTCCACATAAAGTATCAAATCATCTGCAAAGAGTAAGAGTTTGATTTCTTTGCTGATTTGGATGCCTTTATTTCTTTTTGTTGTCTGATTGCTGTGGCTAGGACTTCTAGTACTATGTTGAATAGCAGTGGTGATAGTGGACATCCCTGCCTTGTTCCTGCCCTTAGGGGAAAAGCTCTCACTTTTTCCCCATTGAGTATGATATTCACTGTGGGTTTTCATAGATGGCTTTTATGATATTGAGGTATGTATCCTCTCTCACTACACTGTGAAGAGTTTTAATCAAGAAAGGATGCTATACTTTGTCAAATGCTTTTTCTGCATCTACTGAGAGTATCATATGGTTCTTGATCTTTCTTGTATTAATGTATTGTATCACATTGATTGATTTGTGGATGTTGAACCAAACTTGCAGCCCAGGAATAAATCCAACTTGGTCATGGTGAATAATCCCTTTAATGTACTGTTGGATTCTATTGGCTAGTATTTTGGTGAGAAATTTTAAATCCATGTTCATCAGGGATATTGGTCTGTAGTTCTTTTTGATGGGGGTCTTTGTCTGGTTTTGGGATCAAGGTAATGCTGGCCTCATAAAATGAGTTTGGAAGTTTTCTTTCCATTTCTATTTTCTGGAACAGTTTCAGAAAGATAGGTATTAATTCTTCTTGAAATGTTCGGTAGAATTCCCCTGGGAAGCCATCTGGCCCTGGGCTCTTGTTTGTTGGGAGATTTTAGATTACTGCTTCAATTTCCTTAGTGTTTATAGGTCTGTTCAGGTTTTCTATTTCTTTCTGGCTCAGTTTTGGTAGTTGATACACCCCTCGGAATGCATCCATTTCTTCCAGATTATCTAATTTTCTGGCATAGAGTTGCTTATAATATGTTCTTCTAATTGTTTGTATTCCTTTGGTGATGGTTATGATCGCTCCTCTTTCATTCATGATTTTATTTATTTGGGTCCTTTCTCTTTTCTTTTTGATAAGTCTGGCCAGGGGTTTATCAATCTTATTAATTCTTTTTTTTAAGATTTTATTTATTTATTTGACAGAGAGAGAGAGCGAGAGAGGGAACACAAGCAGGGGGAGTGGGAGAGGGAGAAGCAGACTCCCCGCCGAGCAGGGAGCCCGATGCGGGGCTCAATCCCAGGACCCTGAGATCATGACCTGAGCCAAAGGCAGACGCTTAATGACTGAGCCACCCAGGCACCCCAATCTTATTAATTCTTTCAAAGGACCATCTCCTAGTTTCGTTGATCTGTTCTACTGTTCTTTTGTTTTCTATTTCATTGATTTCTGCTCTGATCTTTATTATTTCTCTTCTCCTGCTGGGTTTAGGTTTTATTTGCTGTTCTTTCTTCAGCTCCTTTAGGTGTAGGGTTAAGTTGCGTATTTGAGGCCTTTCTTGTTTCTTGAGAAAATGGCTTGTATTGCTATATACTTTCCTCTTAGGACTACCCTTATTGTATCCCAAAGATTTTGAACAGTTGTGTTTTCATTTTCATTTGTTTCCATGAATTTTTTAATTCTTCTTTAAATTCTTGGTTGACCCATTCATTTTTAGTAAGATGCTCTTTAGCCTCCATGTATTTGAGTTCTTTCCAACTTTTCTCTTGTGATTGAGTTCTAGTTTCAAAGCACTGTGGTCTGAAAATATGCAGGGAGTGATCCCAATCTTTTGGTACCGGTAGAGACCTGATTTGTGGCCAAGGATGTTATCTCTTCTGGAGAGTGTTCCATGTACACTAGAGAAGAATGTGTATTCTGTTGTTTTGGGATGGAATGTTCTGAATATATCTGTGAAGTCCATCTGGTCCAGTGTATCATTTAAAGCCTTTATTTCCTTGTTGATCTTTTGCTTGGATGATCTGTCCATTTCAATGAGGGGGGTGGTAAAGTCCCCTATTATTATGGTATTATTGTCAATGTGTTTCTTTGTTTTTGTTATTAATTGTCTTATATAATTGGCTGCTCCCATGTTAGGGGCATAAATATTTACAATTGTTAGATCTTCTTTTTGGATAGAACATTTAAGTATGATGGATCTTGTTTTTTTATCCAATATGATACCCTGTGTCTTTTGATTGTGACATTTAGTCCATTTACATTGAGGGTAACTATTGAAAGATATGAATTTAGTGCCACTGCATTGCCTGTAAGGTGACTGTTACTGTATATTGTCTCTGTTCCTTTCTGGTCCATGTTACTTTTAGGCTCTTTCTTTGCTTTCTTGTAGGGCTGGTTTGGTGTCCACAAATTTTTTTAGCTTTTGTTTGTCCTGGAAGCTTTTTATCTCTCCTACTTTCAGTGACAACTTAGCTGGATATAGTATTCTTGGCTGCATATTTTTCTCATTTAGTGCTCTGAATATATCATGCCAGTCCTTTCTGGCCTGCCAGGTCTCTGTGGATAGGTCTGCTGCCAATCTAATGTTTGTACCATTGTAGGTTACAGACCTCTTGTCCCGAGCTGCTTTCAGGATTTTCTCTTTGTCTTTGAGACTTGTGAGTTTTACTATTAGATGTTGGGGTGTTGACTTATTTTTATTGATTTTGAAGGGGATTCTCTGTGCCTCCTGGGTTTTGATGCCTGTTTCCTTCCCCAAATTAAGGAAGTTCTTTTCTATAATTTGCTCCAATATACTTTCTGCCCCTCTCTTCTTCTTCTGGGATCCCAATTATTCTAATGTTGTTTCACTTTATAGTATCACTCATCTCTCAAATTCTCTCCTTGTGATCTAGTAGTTGTTTATCTCTCTTTTTCTTAGCTTCTTTATTCCCCATCATTTGGTCTTTCATATCACTAATTCTCTCTTCTGCCTCATTTATCCTAGAAGTTAGAGCCTCCATTTTTGATTGCACCTTATTAATAGCCTTTTTGATTTTGACTTGGTTAGATTTTAGTTCTTTTATTTCTCCAGAAAGGAATTCTCTAGTATCTTCTATGATTTTTTTCAAGTCCAGCTAGTATCTTTATAATCGTCATTCTGAACTCTGTTCTGACATCTTTCTAATATCTGTATGGATTAGGTTCCTGACAGTCGGTACTGCCTCTTGTTCTTTTTTTGAGGTGAGTTTTTCCATCTTGTCATTTTGTCCAGAGAATAGATGAATGAAAGCACAAAATGCTAAAAGGGTAACAACGACCCCAGAAAAATATACACTAAACAAATCAGACGAGACTCAAAACGGGGGAAAAGAAAAGGAAAAAGAAAATAAAAAAGAATATAATCAGGCTGGTGAATAGAACAGACTTACACACTAGATTTTGGGCATATTTTGGTCTGTTAGAAAAAATTGCCTCCCAAAATTTAAAGAAGGAAAAAATTATATATATACAAAAATAAGGGTAAATACGATGAAAAGATAGAATATGACTGTTATGATTAAAATCAAAAATAGATTTTAAAAAAGGAATTAATAAGATATGAAGTTGGTTGAATAAAGAATGAAAAAAATTAAAAAAAAAATAGAATGTGATCAGGCAGGAGACTAGGAAATTGTCATACACTAGATTTAAGGTATATTTTGGTTTGTTAGAATAAACTGTATCCCAAAATTTTAAAGAAGAAAAACTTATATATGTACAAAAAATAAGGTTAAATACAATGAAAGGATAGGATATGATGGTAAAAATGAAAGTTAAAAAAAAGATTTAAAAAAGGAATTGATAAGATGTTGGTTGAAAAAGGAAAGAAGAAAAACGCAAGAAAAAATAGAAAAAGAAAATAATAAAGAAATTTTTAAAAATTAACTTTGAAAGACTAAAAAATCATGGGAAAAAAACCATGAATTCTATGTGCTGTATTCCCCTAGCACTGGAGTTTTGTCATTCTCATTGATCAGTAAACTTGGTCTTCCCTGAATGTTCTTGCTGATCTTCTGGGGGAAGGGCCTGTTGCAGTGATTCTCAAATGTCTTTGCCTGAGGCAGAATTGCCCTGCCCTTGCCGGGGCTGGGCTAAGTCATCTGCTTGGGTTTGCTGTCGGGAGCCTTTGTTCCCTGCAAGCTTTCTCTACAGCTTTGGGGGATAAGCGTAAAAATGGCAGCCTCCCAATCTCTGGTCCCGGAGGAGCCTGGAGCTCAGGGAGCCATTCCTCAGTGAGCACTCAGTGAAAAGCAGTCAATCACTCCCGTCTAACTGGTCTCCAGCCACACTCCA
The DNA here is from genome assembly GCF_037043125.1 of Eumetopias jubatus. Lineage (NCBI taxonomy): Eukaryota > Metazoa > Chordata > Mammalia > Carnivora > Otariidae > Eumetopias > Eumetopias jubatus. The sequence goes on along the minus strand of NW_028274807.1, from coordinate 20,763,890 downwards.
TGCTCACCTGGCCTGTGACCGAGGGTTTCTATCTCTGGCACACAACACCATTTGAAGTCTCCAAACCTAGCCAATTCCTGAGGTGCACTCTTGTGCTGCTCCTCCCAGGGGAGGAAGAAGAATCTCCCCAGATCTGCTGCTTTTTGGGTCCCTGCTCGAAGAGCAGTGGCCCGACTGCCGTGGATCATGGTTTATGGCAACCCCGAGCTGACAGCCCACTCCTCAACTCCATCTTTGCAGCTGGCTTCCCTGCTCTGATACCTGGGAGCTCTGCCACACTCAGGCACAACCAGGCTTTCTGTGACCCTGAGGGTCCTGAGACCACACTGTCCCAGCGAGCGTTCCACCCCCCGACTTAGCCACTGGAGCAATGTCCCTCAGTGGGGAAGACTTTTAAAAGTTCCAATTTTGTGCTCCACTGCTCTATCACTTGCCTGTAGCTGGCTGACAGAGGCTCCCTCCCCCCGCGGTCTATCTGCCCAAATATCTCCTTGGATTCACTCCTCTGCATGTCCTACCTTCCAGAAAGTGGTCGATTTTCTGTTCATAGAATTGCTGCTATTTTCTTTGATCTTCTGTTGAGTTTGTAGGTGTTCTGAATGGTTTGATAACTATCTAGCTGAATTCCTGGGACCTGACCAAATTTAGGTCTCCTACTCCTCAACCATCCTGTTCCTCATCCTGTCTGACTCATTCTTAACTTCTGGTCCCACAGTTTAATAGTGGTCAAGTTCAGTCTTAAGTCTGAGTCCCCAAATGCTTGGTCTTCAACTTCTTTATACCCCAACAACAGAAAGTGTTTCTAATTCATTTAATCCTAGTATTTGTGAGAGCCAGAATGAACTGTGGATCCTTGTAAAGTAGTAACCCGCTCCCCACAAGAAAAAAATTCTGGTTCAGCTCATATGTGGTTATGATCAGGCTTATGTCTTTTTAAAGGTCTGAAAAGGAGAGTCTCTATGCAGAAGATTTATGTGTTATCATGTGATGTTTTCTCCACATATTGTTTGTGTACTCACTTAGGTACCAGAAAATGGATTGGGGAAATTAAAGCAAGAATATGGTTTATAAAATGGCTTAACTAAAACTAAATTAAAATGTTGAATATTTCTTTCTTTCTTTCTTTCTTTCTTTCTTTCTTTCTTTCTTTCTTTCTTTCTTTCTTTCTTTCTTTCTTTCTTCTTTCTTCTTTCTTTCCTGTTGATGTGTTTTTCTAGATGTGAAATTTACTGCTGAGAATACCTTTGGAATTAGAAACATTTAGTTAATACCATTGTATTCTCTACACTGCATAAATGGAATACCATTATGAAAATAGTTCCTTTATGTTTCAGATCTAAACTCGTATGTTTAACTGTAGGAGAAATAATATTTACCCAAAGTTAGAAGTCTAGACATATTGGAGATCAGAAGATTTTCTGGGTGCTAAGAAGGGCTTTTTGGTTGTTGTTGTTGTTGTTATTGTTATTAGTGAACAGAAAAGTGTAAAGGTGGTATGCTGGGAGTTTCATACTGCTATCTGAATAGTTACAGGGAAAATTAAGGCTTGCAGCCAACACAAAGAATGTACTATAACTAGCCTTGATTCTAGTTGCTGTGTTATTTTGTAATTCCTTTAAAAACCTTCAAGGACTTTGGGGTGCCTGGGTGGCTTAGTTGGTTAAGCGACTGCCTTCAGCTCAGGTCATGATCCCGGGGTCCTGGGATTGAGTCCCACATCGGGCTTCCGGCTTGGCAGGAAGTCTGTTTCTCCCTCTGACCCTCTCCCCTCTCATGCTGTTTCTCTCTCTCTCTCTCAAATAAATAAACAAATAAATAAAAATTAAAAAATAAAAAAAATAAAAAACTTCAAGGACTTTGATCTCAAAGCTTATTAAAATAAGTTCCTGAATAATGAGACAAAGAAAATTGAAGATTATTACTGGTTACTTCATACATTGTTTAGATTAATAAACAAATGTAGAGAATGTATTGTGTGTGTATTATGCAAAACATATCACAGGAAAATACCTCTCTAATGCTGTAAGTAGTTTAAATTATAGGATTAAACAAAACATAAATACAAAATTGTCTTTTGATTTTCCTCTAGTTTTTCTAATCAGAATTAGGTAGACCTTTTGCTTAATGTTAAAAATTATCCACACAATGCAGAATATTTTATAATTATTGAGAATTTTTGTTAAAGTTCAATTTTTAAAATAAACATATCAGAATGGTAGGCTCTTCACCATAAAAACACCATGGAATAAATATTTAATTTTTTTTGTTGCCAAAAGCCTTTCTTCAAGGAGTTGTATCTAGTTTTATTAGATTTTTAATCTAAATATTTTGAGAAACTTTCTTGTTTATATGTCAGAACCATTTGAAGCATACTGAAGCATATTGTCTATCACAATAAAACTGTTCAACTTATTGAAGATAGTGGTTAAGAAGTGGACTCTGACTTAGGTCAGACAACTTGGCTACAGATTTCAGCTCTCATTTTTCAAACGTGATCTTGCATATGTTACTTAATCTCTCATGATTCTTGTCATTCTCTGAAAATGGAGGTAAATTTCATGGAGTTTTCCTAAGGGTTAACATTAATAAAATATAAATCTCATTATATTGTTTTTTAAACAGAGACTTACCTGGCACAAATTAATTATTATTTAGAAATAAGCACAAGTTCAGAGAGGCCCAATCTGTGATAAATTCAAGGAAATTTAGGCAGAGTAGTGTTGAAAGGTTTATTCTATTCAGTCAAGGAGGTCTACTCAGCCGAGTACACCAAACTCTATGACACTTGAACTTAGAAGGTATTTGCTTTGGAAGAGTTTAATTTGATTTTTTTTTAATTACAGTTTTTCTCAATACTTCCAAATGATTTTTATTTCCTTTCCTAGGCTGATAGAGATTATTGATTTTGACCCATGGAGCTTTCTCTCCAGAATCTTTAATTTTACCTTCTAGGTATTTTCTGCTTTAAAATGTCTTTCAGGCTTCCGACTTTTCTGGGGAGAAACTAAGAAGTTAATACATAGCTAGTAAGAGGGTTTAAAAAGACTGCATGAGTTGAAGGCATATGCCTCCTTGTGGAATTGAAATTGAAGGCAATTTAAAAATTTGAAGGGGATCTGTAAGGTTGATGTGCTACTGGCTACCACTTATGGGGACATGCTATTATAATATTCTATTAAAAATTGCCCAAGAATTGCAATCAGGACTTGTCCAGTAGTAAAGACTATATGTTTTCAATCAGAGACTCACATTTTTAAAAAAATGCTAAAGGAAACCTATCCTATTACAAATATCAAGCAAGGCAAATACTTTTAAAATATGAAGTTTCTGAATGTGAAGTTTATTAAGCAAGGAAAAAGTATTATTTATTTATTTTATTTATTCATTTGAGAGAGAAAGAGAGCACAGAGAGAGAGGGAGAAGCAGACTCCCCACTGAGCCTGGAGCCCAAAGCGGGCTCCATCCCAGGACCTGGAGATTATGACCTGAGCCAAAGGCAGACACTTAGCCGTCTGAGCCACCCAGGTGCCCCGGGAAAGATATAATTTAGTACGAATCATACTAAATGAAATTTAAAGAATATCAAATTGTGATCCACGCTGATATTACTTAAAAGTAAGATCTTAGTGTCCCTGTGTCATTAAAGTAGACTCTATCCCGGCTGACAGGGGATAAACTGACTTGCAAATCTACAAAAACTGAGATTTATACAAAAGAACTTGAAAAGAGGAAACAGAATGTGGTCAGAAAATCTCATGGGGGCACCTGGGTGGCTCAGTCAGTTAAGCATCCAGCTCTTGATTTCGGCTCAGGTCATAATCTCAGGGTGGTGGGATCAAATCCCAAGTGAGTCTCTGCACTGAGTGTGGAGCCTACTTAGGATTCTCTCTCCCTCTGCCCCTTACCCCCACCCCTGCTCACGCATGCTCTCTCTCTCTGATCTCTAAAAGAAAAAAAAATCTCATGAAGAACAGTGAATTATATCTTGGGACTTTTCATCTCAGAGCTCATAAAATGAAAAATGCACATTTAGTTTTCTCTTAGCTCACCTGGAGACATACAATATAAAGAATTCTAAAAGTAGAATATTTTTTGTTCTATTATATTAAACTGGAAATAAAGCAGTGCTTTAGTAAGATTACTATAAAAATGAATCAGAGCTATTGCTGAGAGAACTGAAAAAAAATCATAGCACTCCCCAAATTATTAATTATATTATACTATATTCGCTATAATGAGCATATTGAAAGCCAACTTGGCAAACAGCTAAAGTTTCCCATTCAAACCTAAGAATACTATGTCCTATGGCAAAGAGAGCAATCCTAAGCATCAGTATTTTTTTAAAGACTTTATTTATTTATTTGAGATAGAGAAAGAGTGGGGGGAGGGGCAGAAGAAGAAGGAGAAACATACTCCCCATTGAGCAAGGAGCCTGACTACATGGGACTTGATCAGAGGACCCTGGGGTCATGACCTGAGCTGAAGGCAGATGCTTAACTGACTGAGCAACCCAGGTACCCCACAAAGAGATTAATCCCGTGCTTAAGGACAAACAGAAAATTTCTTCCATAATAAGTGTAAAACCAAACCTTCAAAATGTCAATATGAGCCATCAGTAATGTATTTGCCAAATAAAATGAATAAACACTATTCAAAGAAGATAACTAAATCCAACTCACTGAAATATATAAAAAATATACAAGAGAAGTAGTATATAAAAATAAAATTAAAGAATAAAAAAGTAGAGATGTCAAAAAAAAATAAAATGTGGCTCATTTTTAAAACAAAAGTTGTCCATAGGAAAAGACATTGAAATGAAGACAGTGTTGGAATTAGAAAACAGAGACTTAAAATACACATTTTAAATTCAAAAATATAAAGACAATAATAATCATAAGATATATGATATTAATTTAGAATCAACAAGATAAATCAATTAGAAAAAAAACAAATATCTTCAAATTAAACACACACATAACACACATACGCCACACTATTATGATCTGAAAGTTTGTGCTGCACCAAAATTCATATCTTGAAATCCTAATCAATCCTAATCCTCAAGGTGATGTTATTAGGAGGGGGAGCCTTTGGGGGATATCATACTTAATTGTGAAATAATGAACACTTTCCACCTTCCTCACCAGGATAAGGAAAAACTGTTTGCTCTCACGAATTATATTAAGTATTGCCCTGGAGGTCCTAGCATTCAGTAACAAATAAATATAAATGGGAGAGATATGCCATGTACATTGATTGGAATATTAAAATGTTCCTTTTTTCTTAAAATTCATGTATAGATTAAATATAACCCCAATTAATTTTCCAATGTGCTTTCTTTTGAGAATTGGATAGTGTGTCCTAAAATTTATACAGAAATAATCAAAACCAGAGAAAACAATATTTAAACAGAAAAACAAATCTAGAAGACTTACACTACTTGATTTCAAGACTTTATATAAAGCTACAGTAATCAAGACAGTGTGGGAGTGTGGAATTGGCAAAATGATACTTATAGATTAATGGAATAAAATAGAGAATCCAGAAATAGACCCACGTACTCAAATGATTTGACAAAGACATCAAAGCAATTAGTTGAGAATGGACAGCCTTTTCTACAAATAGTGCTGAAACAATTAGCTAAATAAAAAAAAATGAACCTCAACATCTATCTCATATTATGCAATAAAAAATTAATTCTAGATGTATCATCAGTTTACCCTTAAAACCTCCTTTGGAAGCATATGTTAACTTTTAAATGTATCTTAAGCTTTGCAAATTCATGTTTTTTCTTATTTAAATCTTTCTTAATTTTGGAAATAAACCAAACAACGAGAACACTTCACATCTAAGCAAAGGATAAACGACTTACTTAGCATCAGTCAGACACTGTCAGACACTGAGGGCAAAACTGATAAAAATTTCCTTCATGCTAGATATAGCTCCAATAAAACAAGACTCTTAGATCCATACACCATTTCAAGTTGATATATTTTGTCTATAATCAAAACACATAAGATGATTCAACCTTTAAAAAACAGTAAATGTGGCTATCCCAGGAGAGCAAGTTATGGACTCTGGGGTGAGGCAAGAGGTTCTTTTCATCTCCCTCTTTTCTAAAAGAAAATGTTTTAAATATTTGTGTTTGAAATCTAAACAGTTTTTGTCTCTACACTGTTTTCAAAATTGCTGCACTGTTTGAGGAACAGAGAAATGCTATTATTAATGTTATTTCAACTATATTTTATTTAATATTTTAAAACAAAAATATATTGAAGTCCCATCCGAGATTATAGTTTAATTGCAAAAATATGAGCAGGTGCTGGGTGACAGAGGGGAGTTCTCTAACAAAGAATTTAAAAGCTTTCAACAAAATGAGTTATCAGAATAAAACTTTGGGTAGAGCTCTTTGTGTCTACATCTCCATCTGTGAGCATGAAAATATCTGGTTCCCCTGGTGCCTAGCTTAGCTAGGTAAAGAAATACAAGGCTAGTAAACCAAATAAACTTGGAAGCTTGGAAAGCAAAAGCAAACAGAATGAAATAATTATAGAGAAAGCAAGGCCTTGTTTCCAATGCCAACAAAGACAAAAAATTACAAAATGAAAGAAATGTGAGAAATTTTGACAAAATAATAAAAAAACTAAACTGGAGCTTATCTTCTCCTCTGCACATAGTTGGTTTTTTTTGTTGTTGTTGTTTGTTTGTTTGTTTTTTAAATAAGGAGAGTGGATGTGAGGGGATTGTGTGCAGCAAGGGAAGAAAAGACACTGAGCAGAAGGGTTGCTCCCAGTGGAATTATACAAGAAATTGTGGAAACATTGTTTTTGTAAATGCTTAAAAATATTTCGCTATTTTGTTTTCCCATTTTTTCTCATCTCTACTGCCACCCATTTCACCTCTCATAAAAACATCTTTATCAGCTTTTGTTTTCATTATGTGCAACAAAAGCTGGGGAAGAATAGTGGGAATGACTATGTGAATGAAAAAAAAAGGTCTCTATTTTGAACAAGTGTGACATCACTCTCCATATTCTACTGAATATGATCCAGAGGCAGAGGAAGAAAGGGAAGGGATGAGACTTAATTGAAATATAAAATGAAGAAGGGATATAACTTGTGTAATTTCTGTGCAATAAGGCCTGAAAGTAGATTAAAAGTATAGTTACAAAACAAGAAGCATTTTACCAAATGAACCATTTCTGGTTTTGCCCAAGCATCATGAATAGCAATGTAGAACAGAAGTTGCTTTTTATATGTAATGTGATACATTGGAAAATATTAAAAATCTGAAGGCATATCCTTAACTATTATATAGGCTTACTGACTTACCGGAGTTGATATTTTGAAATCTCTTCCCCACTCTACAACTAACAGACTCAGAATTTTCTTACTTCCATGAATTAAATGCTTGTTCTCAAATGAGTCAACTTCTAATTTATTAATTCTAACAAGTCATAAGCAAAACCTGCCTTTCCAATGGCAATTTTTGGAAGCAGTAGTGGTGGTATTTAGTGGAGTTAGGGGTAACTGCACTTGTACTTGACTCTCACACTGCTTACTAGTTTGAACACACCTATGCTACAGATTCCTTATCTGTTAAAAGAAGAAGCTGGATATGTGAACTAAATGGCATATGAACCAGGCACTGTTCCAACACCTAACATACCATGATCAACAAGACAGGCAATGTCCTTATACTAGAAACCTAAATTGTTATAAATGAATAAGGTAACAAATAAATGAACAAGGTGATTTCATGGTGTGGTATCTGTTATGAGGAAAATCAAAGGCTAATTTTTTTCTCTCATTTTTTATTGTTATGTTAATCATTAGTTTTTGATGTAGTGTTCCATGATTCATTGCTTGCGTATAACACCCAGTGCTCCATGCAGTACGTGCCCTCTTTAATACCCATCACCAGGCTAACCCATACCCCCACCCCCCTCCCCTCTAGGACCCTCAGTTTGTTTCTCAGAATCCATAGTCTCTCATGGTTCATCTCCCCCTCCGATTTTCCCCCCTTCATTTTTCCCTTCCTGCTATCTTCTTCTTTCTTTTTCTTTTTTCTTTTTTTTTTTTTTTAACATATAATGTATTATTTGTTTTAGAGGTACAGGTCTGTGATTGAACAGTCTTCAAAGGCTAATTTTTTAAGAGTGACTAAGTGAGGGAGACATTTCCAATTGGGTGCTTATGGAAGGCCTCAGTGAAGATGTGACAATCATCATGTCCTTACATGGTATAAGTCAACCAACTTAGCTTCTAGGAAAGACCGTTTCTGGTAGTTGGAGCATAATGTACAGAGGCCCTAAGATGTACAGTTGTTTCACTGGTAGGAAGACAAAGGATGTGGTGGTCAGAGGAAATTAAGTGATGGAGAAAGTGGTAGGAGATGTCATGTGGTCTGAAATGGCCTGATTGCATTGGGCCTTGTAGACAGTGATGGATGCCTTACATTTTCCCCTCCATACCCATTCTCTACCCTCTTTCATCTGTTGTGCATCCAGAAATCTTAACTGTATAAATTGCCATAGTAGGTTGATTTATTCTCTCCAGTTGTGTTTGGTCAATTAGTCACTCTGGAAGGAGATCCAGAAGACGAGACAAAATGGAGGTTCTGGTATTCATTCACCTCAGCTACTTCCCTACTGAGTCAGCTACATTACATGCAGAAAGCCACAATCCCTATGAAGTTGCCCTCACATACAGCTACTCTTTCTGGAACTCCATTTCTTCAAGTCCAGGCTTGATGAAGTTTCCCTCTTGTTTCCATTCCTGGAACACTGTACTATCTCCTGCTGGTTTACCTGAACTCTGACTACACCTATAACAATAATCTCATTATTCAATTATCTTTTAAATGCCAAGGTTGAATGAGCTCTCTGTCTCCTGCTGAGACATTATCAGGTACAAACATAGTCAAGTTTTGATTTTAATTATAAAATGTACATTGTGGGTAAGATGCACAAAATGAGAAAAATATGATTATTCGTAACTAGAAAACACAGTGCACTCCTAGTTGCACTATGGGAAATGAGTTATCAGCCTAGCACTTCTTTCTTGCTCTCTTGGCTAGTGACCAACAGTGGTCTGTCCAGGAGGTTGTAGTTGTGGCCTTAAAGCACAAACCTTAATCTTTTCCAATAAATATCTTAACTCTTTGCCTTTTCAACCTCCTAACTTGAAGAAGCATAATGACGTATGATAATAAAAGTACCACTGACAATAAAAGACAAGTTGTGGATAGTCTTAAGAAAAGTTTCACTTCCACAGGAACAAAAATGCAAGATGATAATGAGAAAAATAATTTGTTGATTGATTCTGCTCTCATAAGTATCCCCTTGCAAAGTTGTATAAACAGAACAAATTTTAAAAAGCATCAATTATCTGGAATACTAGAAGGCATTCGCAAAATGGACTACTAGAATGCTTGAATTTATTATCTCTAAAGTGTTGCTTGCTGCAAAGCATTATTAAATCATCATTTCTTCTAAAGAAAGGGAATATTGAATTTTGTAAGAAAATATCAGATCTAAGTATACAAGGTTCATTTGAGAAATATACAAAGTTTCTCTTGGGATAGCTTAGACCTGCTAGTTTCTTTAGCAAAAGATATAGATAGGAAAATCCTCAATCTGAGTCTAGGTTTGTACAAACACAGATAAAATGCTTGAGCTGTTGTCTAAAGCTCTAGCAATTCTCCTCATAAAACTGTCTCCAAGATAATACATTGTATTTACACAGAGGCAGAAGTTTGAACAATAATCTGATGATTTTGATTGGAGTAGACATCTAGTAATTGGATTATCTGAATAATTAAGATCAAAATTTAACTCTTCCATTAGCATCTGTTTTTTATTTATTTATATTAAACATTTAATATAAATAAATGATTAGTGTGAGGGAAGGGAAGCTTGGCAATTTTCTTTTCAAATTAATTTGTGCAGAGAAGATATATGAGGATAGGAAATTTGTTAAAACTCTTTACCAAATTATTTAGTCATGGCTTTAAGAAAAGTCAGTCAAAGCTACATATTACAAAGGAGAAAGTTAAAAAGTATATAGAAAATTAAACCATGCAACATTTTCACCAAATCCAAAAGCCCAAAACCTGTCCTTTTCTCTATTTATTTTAAGGTAATACCATTACTTTTTATAAAACAAATAGTTCTTTTGTTAATGAATTCAATGAAGCCATAAGCAAGGCCAATGGAAGCACATGTGAGATTCTGAGTTATTGACAGGTAAGATCTTTGTTCTTGAAGGTGGTAGGTGATGCTGATTACTTATAAGTAGGGATGGGTGAAATGAAAAGGTTTAATCTTGTTCATTTGGTGGCTCATGGGCATCTAGGTTCTAGATATTCTAATAAATCATATTGTTTAACTTACACTATACTGAATGCTAATGAAAGTCACGGAGAATAAAGAAATAAACAATAACAAAAACAACAATCAAATACTTCCTTCTTATTAACAACAGCTCTGGATGTACTATATTTCCTTGTGTATAAATCTTCCCTCTTTGGGCAAACAAGCAATCTAATCTTCATTCTCAGACTTAACATTTATTCATTCCTATTGATTCATTGTTTCATTCAAGAATTATATTTGTGTTATGCCTTCTAAATGCCAGGATGACATGAAGTAATGATGATACACTGATTTATAATGCAGAGAAATATTTTCTGCTATGACGAGAGTTAACACTCCATTTTTTTTTTTAAAGATTTTATTTATTTGTTTGACACAGAGAGAGAGAACATGAGCAGGGGTATGTGCAGAGGGAGAGGGAGAAGCAGGCTGAGCTCCACTGAGCAGAGAACCCAATGCAGCGCTCCATCCCAGGACCCTGGGATCATGACCTGAGCTGAAGGCATACGCTTAACTGACTGAGCCACCCAGGCACCCCAACAGTCTTTAATTATCAACTAATAACATAATAATAAGAAGCAAAATTTGAAAAAAATAAAAAAATAGAAGCAAAATAAAAATCAACTGTTATTTTGCACTTACATCAGTTCTTGAGTCATTTTTGGTTAGGTATGGAAAAAATGAGACATTTAACTGGAATATTTAAACTAGTATTTATTAATATTTACTAAGATGTTTGTACTTGCACTTTTGTTTTTTTTTACCAAGGTTAAAGAAAACTATTATAAATATAAATGATTACGCTACAACGCTATTATCAGGTGTGACTTGTAAACTTTGTCTTGCCTGGAAGGTTTAAGTTAATTTCAGAGCTCCAGAGGAGTTTCCTCAGTTATACAAAAGTTGGAAGTGTATTTTTTCTTAGCAAGGGCAACAGTATACATATATTTCTTAAAGCAGGAGGCATTATATCAGTTCTCTTCTAGAATGAACTAAATTTGAATTTTTTTTGCCTCTCTATACACTCTTAAATTATATATATATATTAATTTTTATTAATTTACTTCATTTTATCTCAAGACACTATTAGCAATTAAAATTAACTTTCTAACAATTGACACCTTTAATGACCCACTTTCTAAACAGAATGTTAAAAAATCTCAAAACAAATCACTGAAGTATAAAAGCAATGATATTTCTAAATCATAGGCTCCTCTTCTGCTCTAGGGTGTGTAATACTTACCAATCTTGTCTTGGTGTAGAGTTGACTTGATGTGAATTAACTGTAATCGTTTAAGCTCTGGTTCTTATATCTTCCACCATTCCCTTGATAAAGTTAGAAAAGTTTAGGGAACCAGCACTGTCCTTGAGATTGTAAATTAAATAGTTACTAATCAGAATAAGAAGGAGGAAGAGGAGAGGGAAGGAGAAAGAGAAGACGGAGAAGAAAGATATTTGTGTTGGTGTTGATTTTAACTAACAGTTCTGGGCCACTGTAGGCCAAAGGTGAATTCCTGGAAAAATATAGGACACTCCATTCTAGAAACAGCAGGAGGTAGGATCCTGAGTAAGATGAACAAGGCCCCTACTCTTCCGGGTAAGTCAGCCCCTACCTATAGCAGGACAGTGGATGACTCAGCCTCTTGCCAACTCTTCCGAGGCCCGGGTTCACTCTTGAACCTGGAGCTCCACAAAATGGAACATTAGGTTCTCATGTTTGATCACAGTCTCCTTTATTGTCGATAGGGTTTCCATTCAGATTAATAATCTGTTGTATAAATCTTTTTATAAAAATTAAAATATTGACTAGCAAGAAAAGAATATCAGATTTTTATATGTGATAAATTGCTAGTTATAAATATATATGTATATATATATACACACACACATATATCCTTTAATTTTTATGTGATTTATAATAAAATAACTTTTAAGGTGTCTATTCTATAACTACAAGTCAAAAGTACAAAAAGGATGCAAAATTTAAAGATACAATTTTTATTTACTTATTTATTTAAAAGATTTTATTCATTTATTTATTTGTTGGGGAGGTGAGAGAGGCAGGTAAAGGGAGAAGCAGGCTCCCTGCTGCGCAAGGAGGCTGATGTGGGACTCGAATCCAGGATCCTGGGATCATGACTTGAGTTGAAGGCAGACGCTTAATTGACTGAGCCACCCAGGTGTCCCTAAAGATAAAATTTTTCAAAGTTAATAATGCCATAATCCGTAACTCTGACGGAGCACCAAATGCTGGTGAAGATGAGGAACAACTGAAGCTCTCACTCATCCCTGATGGGAATACACAGTAGTACAGCCACTTTGGAAGACAGTTTGATAGTTTTGTACAAAACTAAACATAGTCTTACCATATGATCCAGCAACCACACTTCTTGGTGTTTATACAAATGAAATGGAAAATGTATGTCCACACAAAAACCTGCAAATGAATAGTTGTAGCAGCTTTGTTCACAATGGCCAAAACTTGAAAGCAGCCAAGATATTCTTCAGGAGGTGAGTGGATAAATAAACTAGTGTAATCCACACAATGGAATGGAATATTATGCAGTACTAAAATGGAATGTTATCAAGCCATGAAAAGACATGGAAGGATGTGAAATGCATACAACTAAAAGAAAGAAGCCAGTCTGGAAAGGCTACATACTGTATTATTCCAACTCTATGATATCCTGGAAGAGGCAAGACTATGGGGGCAATAAAAAGATCAGTGGTTGCCAGGAGTAGGTATAACGGAAGTATTAATAGGCAGAACACAGAGGATTTTTAGGGCAGTGAAAATACTATCATGATGACTACATGTCATTATGCATTTGTTGAAACCCACAGAATGTACACCAAGAGTGAAGTCTACTATAAACTATGGATGTTGAGTAATTATGATATATCCATCTAGACTCACTGATTATAACAAATGTCTCACTCTGGTAGAGGATGTTCATTATGAGGTAGTCTGGGGGTGTGTGCAAGAAGGACATAGGAAATTTCTGTTCTTTCAGCTCAATTTGGCTGTGAACCTAAAACCCTCCTAAAAAGTAAAATTTGTCAATTAAGAAAGTAAATAATTTTCCAAAGTTTCTCAAAAACTTTTGTTTTGTGCATCACTTCAGAGAAAAATAACTCTTATCAGTCATTAAACCAATAATGCTTTGTCATATAAAGGGATTTTTGTAGCAACTGTTATAATTTTAAATAGAAAATACTGCCAAAAGCTAAAGAAAGAAGAAAGAAAGAAAGAAAGAAAGAAAGAAAGAAAGAAAGAAAGAAAGAAAGAAAGAAAGAAAGAAAGAAAGAAAGAAAGAAAGAAAGAAAGAAGGAAAGCAAGCAAGCAAGCAAGCAGAGGAACCAAAAAGCCCCCACAGTAGAAGCACTGTACTGTTAATAGCAATGCTCAGTTTACAAAAGTTAGGGCTTTGATAAATCCACTGCTAAGTTGTTTGTGTGAATAACTACTCTGTTTTGACAACTAACATAAGTCATTTGAAAAGCTCATTCTGGTAACACGCATTGTGAATTTTTTTTCCCTGTCATTTTGAGTTGCTGACGGGAGAAAATGTGGCTACTAACAAATTCATCATGTAGGAATTTTGAGCCTTTAGCATATTCTGACTTCTTTCTTTTTTGCTTCAATGTTTTGGTTATTGGTTGCAAAAACAGCCCCTATTCATCACCCATCCCTACATGTATTCTGCTTGTATGTGACATTACAGCTCTGCTCAACTAGTGGTGGACTTGCTTTCTCTGCCCCTTGAAGCTGCCCTTTGACTTGATTTGGACAAAAGAATGCAGGGCAGGTATGACATGGCGTTCTGAGCCTAAGCTTCCAGAGGCCTTTTGGGCTGCCACTCTCTTGGAGTTTTGCCCACTTATCCTTGAAAATAACAGGGACTTTAGGGTGAGAGACTACCATTGACGGAGCTGATCTTTCCCAGCTAAGGTCATCCTAGACCTGCCAGACCCGAATGGTTCATTCCCTGAATGTGTCAAAATCAACAAGTAGGACCTAGATGGGCAGAACCTTACAAAGGCTCAGTCTCTTGAGAAAGGATAAGATGACTATAGTTTTAAAACTCTAAGTTACAAGTTGGTTACACTGAAATAATTAACAAATAAAGAGTCTCAAACTGCTGACTTGAATGGTATTAAGTCTCTCATTATTATATAACAAATATTTATTAAAATCTACCAGTGCCCAGCATTCTGCAAGGTACTCTAGAGTAAATAAAAATTGTGTGAGAATAAGCCTCTGACCCAAATTAACATAATTCTTTGAGGAAGACAGTACTTTCTGAATGCCTTAGGTATGCTTTAATATTTATGCAGGCATCAAATTTCTCCAATCCATGACAATTTCCTCATTGTGAATCTAGGAATGCCACCAAGACTTTCTGACTTCCATTGATCTTTAGAAAGATACACATTAGGGGGCGCCTGGGTGGCTCAGTTGGTTAAGCGACTGCCTTCGGCTCAGGTCATGATCCTGGAGTCCTGGGATCGAGTCCCACATCGGGCTCCCTGCTCAGCGGGAAGTCTGCTTCTCCCTCTGACCCTCTTCCTTCTCGTGCTCTCTATCTCTCATTCTCTCTCTCTCAAATAAATAAATAAAATCTTAAAAAAAAAAAAGAAAGATACACATTAGAAAAATCTCCTCATGAAAGAAGAATCTCAGAAAACAATGTATGTCCTTAGATTAAGACTAAGCTAAAATAATTGAATTAATTGATAAATATAACTGAAGTCTCTTTTAAAGGTATTGATCTGAAGTAAAAGTCTATTAAAATTACCTAGTATTAAATATGAAAAAATAAGGGAAATTACTATAGTTTATTTCAGTAAAATTCAATCTTTTATTTATTTATTTATTTATTTATTTGACAGAGAGATAGCAAGAGCAGAAACACAAGCAGGGGGAGTGGGAGAGGGAGGAGCAGACTTCCCTCTGAGCAGGGAGCCTGGTGCAGGACTCGAGCCCAGGATCCTGGGATCATGACTTGAGTTGAAGGCAGATGCTTAGTGACTGAGTCACCCAGGCGTCCCTTAAAAACGTTAATCTTTATGTTACCGTTGTTTGAATGTTAAGTATGACACCATTCTTTTGGTCATCCTTGTACCAAGAACTATAGTTCTCAGCATTAAGAGGATGTTGAGACTTTTTTTCCAGGAAACTTCTTTCACACAACCAGACTTCCTAGATAACCCCCATGTCTGCCTACACAGATGCAAAGAGATCCACATTACAAGACTCTGGATCATTCTACAACACACTTGGTAGGATTGGAGATCTTCCAACCGCCTTACAAACAAAAGAGTTAGTCTTGCAAAAACCCTAACCTGCCCCACTAGAAAATATCCATGATAGAAACTGCCTACATTAAGTTGTTCTACTTTCAACTAGTGAGAAGAGGACAAAGGGAATAACACAAGGCTAGGAAGGAAGGAAGGAGATGTGTATGTGTCATGGAGTGTGACAACCAGGCCGGGAATAGAAAATCCTCAGGTTAGCCCAGCTCTCATTTTTACCCACTGCAGAGCAAACTAGAGAACTTCTGTAGTCCTCAATATGCCCAATGTTATGGGATTTCTATAAGAAACATATGCCACAAAATCTAAAAGATTCTTAATATTCATAATTCAAAAAGAATAGATTATATAAGCTCTTCTGAAGGAGATTCTTAAATTTACGTATCATCCATCACCCCAAATCACAAAATGTCACCTACAGCACAACAGAGTTTAAACTAATTAACCATAAGCTTAGTCCAAGCGAACTTTTTTTATCTGTCTGTTTTATTTAAAGTGGAATATCATGGTCACCTCTTGCACACATACACGTATATCTTACTATATAACTAATCAGGCACAGGTTCTTGTTCCGAGGCCAAAATTTAATCAGACAAATGAACTGTTTTTTTTTCTTCCCATATATGTATCATTTTTAACAATGCAACTGACTGTCTCACTTTCTTCTATATGCATTAAAACAGTCCAAATCACTCCCTTTTATATCTTTGTCATGTTATCGTAAGTCACCTCTTCAACATAATTAGTTTAAGGGTAGGAAATTTTGAGAAAATACTAAAGTTTTTGATGTAATGGTTGAAGGGGGACAAGTAAGAAACATGGCCAGGAGAAGGTAAGTGTGCACAATTTCGAAGTGATCTTAGGAAAATTTTACACATTCTCAGAATTTATATATATATATATATACATACACACACACACACACACACACACACACACACATATATATATACATATATATGTATATTTCTTACTTCTGGCTGATTACTATGGCTATTTAAATATATACATAGCTTTGTTTCCTCCAAATTATTCAAAATACCTCCTTCCTAATTCTCTTTGTCCTTAGAGTTATGTTAAACCGTATAGTGATTTATTAAGAAAAAAGTGTTAATTGAATGATAGATAAGTAAGCAGAAACTTAGTTGTACAGAGTATATTAAACTTGTACCATCTACTTGAGTGATACTTGTAATTCCTAACAGAAGAGTCAGCATGGGATTGTGAGGAATTTATTTTACTGAGTAGATTTTGCTCCGTGTAAAAACAGGAATTTCGGATCTAAACACTCTATAATTTAAGAGGCACAAGTCTTTAAACCTTGAAATAAGCCCTGGATTATATCCCTAAGAACTGAAGAAGTCAGCAACAGAGTATGTGTCCCAGAATGAACCACACTTCTGCAGTTTCCAACTACTATAGTTACTCATCAGGTACCCTAATAACCAGGGACTCTAAAACAGAGTATAACATAGTTATTAATGTAGTCAACTATACATAACTATTTTCTAAAATGACTTCTGTACAACATGTAATTTCTATGGCTGAAGACATCTCATGTATTATGTGTTGTACATAGGAAGGAACTTCTCCTGAGTACCATCTGCATTTTTTGAGGTCTTAACAAGGGTCTTTACAATGCAGGGAGGTGGTAAATTGACAGATTTTGTGCATTTTAGTGCTTTTTCACAATGTTTGCTGTGACCATCACAATATAAGCTTTCAGGTTTAAAATGTGAGCTTAAGTTCATCTTGCTGTGCAAATCAGCACATTAAGCAAGCCTAGCAGAAAAGCTTGAGAGGTAAACAGAAAACCTGCACAAGGTTTTCCGTCAAAAGCAATGGGAAAGAGGACTTACATGATGATTTGACCTAAAGGTATGAGTCCTAAGTTAAGAAGTAGAGAAAAATGTCCTGAACATGTCCATATACTTGCACAGATTATGAAAAGTGAAAAAAAAATCAAATTAAAAATATTCTGTTCAGTGCTAATGTTGGTGTAGGATTAACTGCTGTAATAAAAAGACCCATAAAGACTTTTATGTTTCTTCCTGTTTTAACAATCCAGGCAGGTGTTCCTGGCTGGTGGGCAGCTCTCCTCCATTCAGGGACCCAGAGTTCCTGGCTACACCCTTCACTATTCTGCTGCCTTTCATGCCCCTGTCATCATCCAGGTCAGGAAGGCTTGTCTGTTGGTGGCAGGAGAGAGAAGAGAGCATAGGGAGGCACTCCCACTCGGTTATAGGTTCAAGCATAAAAGCGACACACTCTACTCTCAGTCCATTAAGAACTCAGTCAAATGATTACCCTGACTTCAAGAGAGCTGGAAAATGTAGTCTTGTCATGTGTCCAGGAAGAGGATTTGGGTCGACAATCATCTCTGCCACACACACCAACAAATTCATATTGATGCGATCATGACAAAATAGGTGTTTCTAAAAGAAAAAATGTTAGTCCAACAAAAAGAAGCTAAAAAAAATGACACCTAATTAGCACAATTTAAAAACAAGTATTGTCAGTCATTTGACTGTGATCAAATATGCCATGTGATGGACAAGAGAAGCAGCAGTGACTGTTAGAATACAATTTTATAAGCTTGGAAAATATTTATGAATACAGCATCAGCGTGAACTAAAAGAGATTAAGGATTCAATAGAGAAATGGGAAGAGGAACTCATGTCTTTAAGTGACTTTAATTAGGTGTGCGTTTGAGTCGGGGACCTCTCCCAACCTTAGATTTCTCTTCTGTATGTAAAATGGAAAAATACACCCAAGCAAAGCAGTTCCAAAATTGCTTTTGAAAAAATAGTTGAATTGCATAGGGTATTATTGATTAAATGGTTTAAAATTTTAACACAATCCCTTCAACACATTTTTGCTTCATAGCCAATAGCTCTTTTTCTTCTGTTTTAAAAATTACTGAAGGAAAATAAAATATTAGTATTTGCATTAATTTATTATTTATAGGTCCTTTGAAAAAAATAGCATATTAAATTTTGACTCAGCATTACAACAACATTTTTAAACATTTTTGTTAGTGCAGCTCTATCAGTAAAAAAATTTAAGTTTATAGTTTGTGTGTGTGGACATGTGCATATGCATATATATGTGTATATATATATAAATATGCATATATAGAATTATTATATACCATAGGATATCACATATATTTAATAAGAAATACAAATTTTAAACTGGTGAGATAAAAATTAGAAAAAATATTATAAATTTTTATTTTATTTTCTAGGGATAAAAAAATTTTTTGTTCTCACTAACATACTGTAAGGAGTTTTTGTTATTATATAATAGGGAATTATGATTAATATATATTATATGTGATTAATAATATGTGCTATATAATTAATGTGTTATATATAATTAATCAACACCTCACTATTGTAGATGGGACCAGGTATGTTCTTAAATTTTATATTAAGAAGCTTTTAACCACTTCTTTTCTTCCTGCACCACAGTGAATAATCTTGTACATACCTGAGTATGTCACCCTCCCCACATTGTTACCAATAATTTTATGTCCATATTATTAATACATTTTAATAAATACTATCTATATATATATTAATAGTATATATTAATAATAATATTGGGTATTATGTTATAGAGTTTGATTTCTTCCTAAAATATTGTCTTAATACTGTAGGATACAGATATTAAAAAATCTGATTCTAAATTAAAGTTTTATGTAATTGTTAGTGGATGTGACAAAATCACAGAGGGATATTAACCATAAAAGACTCTTAACTATAGGAAACAAACTGAGGGCTGCTGGAGGGGGTCGTGGGGGGGATGGGGTAACTGGGTGATGGGCATCAAGGAGGGCACATTATGTAATGAGCACTGGGTGTTATATGCAACTGGTGAATCACTGAACTCTACATCTGAAACTAATGATACACTATATGTTAAATAATTAAATTTAAATAAAATAAGTAAAAAAAAGTTAGTGAATGCAAAAATTTAAAATGATAAAGTTACAATATTTATTACACAAACAACACACACAGAAACATAAACACACTTAGGATATAGTCCATTGTTATGGCAGTGGATATAAATCCATTATCCATTATTCAATAAGAGATAATTTTCAACTAACATATTGTCACATCTCAGTCATCATTTTTCCCTCACAATAAAAAGATCTTCTACTAGTAATAGGAGAAAAATTAGTCATTTTTTCACTGTTAACTTTTTTGCATTTTAGTATGATTTTTTAACTACAATTTCTGTGGGAGAATCTTTTTTAAGACTTGTTCATTTTGGGAAGAATATCTTACTTCGAACTAGACATTTTCACTTAAGTAGGCAAAGAGAAATTGTAGTTTGTGGCACTACTTTGAAAATAAGTGAAAAGTGACAGCAATTCTGTGGAACTCTTTAATAATTAAGAATATCTGGGGCATTCATTAGGCATTTTGAGTAGCCCGGTCACCACCTCACTACTGCATGTAGGATACAGGACCAGGTAAGACCTTATATTTTATACTTGAAGTCTTAACCCTTTTTTTAGTTTTAAAATAAAGATATAATTAGAAGTTTCATGATTTTCTTCTTATATCATAATGGATGATCTTGCACGCACATGAGTATGTCACGCTCATATTGTTACCAGTGACTTTAATTTTTATTTTATTTTATTTATTTATTTTAGAGAGAGATAGAGAGAGAAAGTGGGGGGGTAGAGTGGCAGAGGGAGAGGGAGAGGGAGAGAATCTTCAAGCAGACTCCCCGCTGAGCACAGAAACCAACTCTGGGCTCCATCTCACGACGGTGAGATCATGACCTGAACCGAAATCTAGAGTCCAATGCTTAACCAACAGAGACATCCAGGCGAAACTTACCAATAATTTTAACTCCCTCAAAAGAACCCTCAGATATCTTATCATTGTATAAATTTGGATCACATATTATAATAAAAAAGGAAAAACTTTTATTAACTCTCAAATATTGCATGAAATAGAAAATCCATAAATCCAAAGTAAGTACTTTTTTATATATATCATAAAAGTACATGATTACTTATACTCTGGATTTATTATGTTTGCTGAAAAATAGCTAACCTTGTCAGAGAAACTTTTAACATTTTCTGAAGAGTTCTAGAAAGAAATGAAAACTACTAAACAGGCAATTTTATTTTAAAGTTGTGTGCTTGCCTGGGGAAAGAAAAGCCATGGAAGAAAAGTGTATGCATATTGAGATGTCTGAATTGCATGAAAACTTTTGATCTCTTCCTTGCCAAAAAAAATCAGGATTCAAAATTATGTATGAAAACCTGGAATATATGCATTCACTCATTTGACTATATTTTCATAAATCTGCAATCACAAATGTCTAAATGATACAAGTTTTCCATATCATATTTGTAGGAAATCCCATCCAGGATATTTGGAAGAGAAAAATAGCTAGACACATCTTACTAAAAGAGCTAAATATGCGTACCATTTTTAAGAAAACACTTTGTAGAATATCCTGAGGTCTGTTTAAATGTATGGAATTTATATGTATCTATATATAAAGATATGTATATCTTATTTTCTTCAAGAAAATAATTACTTTAAAAAATCAAAATTGTTTTATAAAATGTATTTGCAGGTAAAATATTAAAAATTTAGAAATACCATATCACAAAGTGCTTGCTTATTGCAAGACTGGAATTATTTGTTTTCTGTGCAAAAGCAATAAGATGATATTCTGTTCAACTAGTCTATGGTTTCTCAACCTCAGAGCTATTGACATTTTGGGACCTGGTAATTCTGCATTATAGGCCTCTATCTTCGGCATTGTAGTATGTTTAGCAACATCCCTGTCTTCTTTTCACTAGATGCCAATAGCACACCCCACCCAACCCAATTCTAACAAATAAAAATTTCTCTTGATATTGTGAAGTATTCCCAATGGAGCAAACTGCCCCTGGTTGAAACCCATCAAACAGTAGAATAGTGTAAGTCAGAGCACTTCACCTTGTCCACATTCGTTTTTCTACCATGTGTGTACATACACACAGAGACTGAAAAGAACATAAATCAAAGAGAACAGCAGTCTAATGGTCAACAATATAATAAAAACAAGTAAGAAATAGCACATGAATCCACCTGCATACTTATGAAACAATAGTCACAATAAAATTCGTCCTGCGAGAGTGAACAGAAACTTCATCAGAAGAGGAAGTAAAGCAAATAAATAAATAAATAAATAAACTCAAACATTATCTCCGGGAGACATCTATTGCTACCACAGTAATTTTAATTTTCATATCTCAAAATGTCCACTAACTATGTAGGGAGAAAATATAATATTGCAGTGAACGTAAAGGGGTAATGATACGCACGTCTTCACATGCTGTGCTGCTGAAGCTAGAATTAAACTAAGTATTACCAATCTATTAAATAATTCATCCAAGGTAAATCTAAGCAAAAGCATTTTGCATCATACTTCAAGGGTAAACTAATAAATAATAAATGTTCTGCAATACTCAAAGTTTCTCAGTATACTTAATAATAATCTGATACACTGGCCAGTTTTGAACCCTGTTTGGTGACATGTTACCTCCTCAGGAAAGTTCAAGATTCTGCACACCCAATTACTCCTCAACCACAAAATCTCCTTTCCTCAACTTTACTTAAGAAGAAAGATCTGTAGTCTGAATCAAGGGCAAAAAATAGTTTTCTCAAGGGGTTATAGTGAGACCCCTTTGGTAGCAGAAAAAACTTTTAGAGAGAGGAGTAAATGGGAGTCGAAAGTTCACTTTCTCTGTGGGCTTATTTCTCATTCCCTCCCTGCAGCTACAAAATGAGCAGGGAAAGTTTTAAGGGAAGCCCTGCTTCCAGCATCTTTAGGGAAAGTGGACAAAGGGATCATCAAACTCCCATGAGGTCCTGACCACACACCAGCTACAAATTTACTACTGACTATCTACAAATTCATGAAGACTGCATGCTTCAAAATGTCCCTTTTGTAATCAAAACTCTAACGTTGGCACGTAATTTTGAAAATGGAGACAAAACAAATGTTTGTGGAAACTGGATCTATCCTTCAGGCCACAGGAAGAACTCAGCTGTTAAATGAAGCCGGAGAGAAAGACAGTGTCTCTTTCAACATGCAATTTTAAAAATTATTCTTCTGCATATTTCTTTATGCCTCTTCTTTCCCTTCCTATGTCATTTATCCTACCCATACTCTTTCACCTAACTAGTCAATTATGGGACTGAAGAAATTTTTGCTACAAACAAAATCTGTTCCTTTTTTTATCCTGCTTTCTAGCTACCTACAGAATTCCCATTTTCCCTCCACTGCCACCTGGATCAAGTGCTTTGCCTCAACACTAAGTGACATGGTCATCCCTGGTGACCTTAACATTTCCATGGTAGTTTTATTTCAAACAATGGCCTCTCATTTTCTTTGTCTCACTACCTCTAATGACTTTCTTGGCCGTTCCACCTGAGCCAATGGCAGCCATGGTCATAACTACTCCTCCTCCAAAATCACTTTCAAGCTTCCTCAGATCCTGTGGTTTGTAATTCCAGTAACATTCCTGAAAACTCACAGTGAACTAGTGCTTATTGAGCCATCTTTGATAAAAGGACATTGTAGTTATTGATGATGAAAATGATGGAATTTATAGTCCATTGTGGACCAATACTTTTATAAAATAAAATAAAATGAATTACTAAAAATAAAGTGTAAGTGGCACCTGGGTGGCTCAGTCATTAAGCATCTGCCTTCTGCTCAGGTCATGATCCTAGGATCCTGGAACTGAGCTCCCTGCTCCATGGGAAGCCTGCTTCTCCCTCTCCCACTCCCCCTCCTTGTGTTCTCTCTCTCGCTGTGTCTCTCTCTGTCAAATAAATAAATAAAATCTTAAAAAATATATAAATAAATAAAAATAAAGTGTAAAAATCCACAAAGACATACAGTCTACAAGACATCAATTCATACTATTAGTTTCAACAGATAAACTATTATCAATGTGCTATAACATTTGTAAACATTACTCCCATTTTCTGTATATTTCTTGCCATAGACCGGTAAAAAACCATTTGAAAACCAGAAACCAGTTTGTGGACCCCAGTTTGAATAGAATTGCATTAACTTCTCTTCCCTCTACATTTTTTTCTTTGCATTCATCTGGCAAACTCCAGTTCCAGATGACCTGCCTTTCTCCCTGCTTCCAAAGACAATTGGAAGTTATCCCTCCCACTGCCAACGACCAAGCTCTTAACCTGTGTTTTGGATCCTATCTGAATTTATCCTCTAAGAAATCTTACGCTATCAACCTTTCTTTCTTCCCTTTCTAATTCTTTAACTTGTCACAATTATCTGGATCACTCTCATGGTTTTGTTTTCTTTTTTTAAAAATGTCCCCAACATTGTTCATTTTTAAAAAACGAAGTTTTCCCTCTCTCTCTCTTCCACTTCATGATCAAACTTCTTAAAAAATTTAGCTTCCTCTATTTCTATAGCTTCCCTACCCAAATTCCGAAACTCACTTGACTTGATTCTATTTCCACCACTCAACTAAAATAGTTCTTTCTAAGATAACCAAAAATTTCCATATTGGCACTATTTATAAAGATTTAAGTAGTATCAGTACTACTGATTTCTTCTCTCTAAGAACTTTTTTGTTTTTCCTTTTTGGAGTCTCTGAAAACCTACTGACCTGCTGACTTAGCTCTTTTAATTTTATTTCTTTGTAGAACAATTCACCTTTATCCAGATCCTTAAATGTTAGGTTTTTTTCTGCCACTTTTCCAGGCTTTTTTTACACTTCATCTGCACTCCATAGTTATCCCATCAATGCATGTGGCTATTTGGCTAATAATACCCCCAAATGCTTGTGAATTCCAAATTTACTTCATACTTAATCAATTCTATGGCAAACTTTATTTTCACATTTTAATGTATCTGATAGGAGAATGTGTCTTATAATAGATGGGGTTTCATATTTTAATTGAGTTTATTTTTTCTCAGTGACATGAATAATATGCATCTTAAAATCCATTAAAAGCATGTTTCTTAGGTTTACTATAATACAGTTATATCCAACTTTAATCTCCCTTCTGAAATCCAGACCCATATAACTACTTATCAGTTCTACTTGAATGTCTACAGTAGTCTTCGGTAAAAACCCTGTTGTTGGAACACATTATATTCTATATGAAAGATGAACCCTGGTGGCCCAGGTAAATGCACTCAAGCTCAACATGCTCAAAAATGATCAAATGATTTCCTCCTTCTTCCATGTTCATCCACCTCCCAAATACCTCAAAATGTGATATTTATCCAGTGTTCATTGTTTCAGTAAATGCCAACCTCACCTACCCATATACATAAACCAGAAACCTAAATGACAATCTTTATGTTTTTATCTCCTCAAATCAGGCAAGTCCTTTTGATTTTATCACCTAAATATTTCTCTAAATACCCTACCTTTCTCCATTTCCACCAATCTTCTCTGGTGCAAGGGGACGTCATCCCATCTGGAACTCTGTAATGGCCTTCAAACTGCTTTGGCCACAGCCATTTGACCTCCTTTCTCATCTTTGTCCTGTGGTCAGGGTGATAAAATAATAACACCCATGTTTAAAACCCATTGGTGTCTTCCTATTGCTGGTGGTCCTCCTGGCAGGCCTGTATTTTCTGTTATTTCCTGTTGATCAAGCCTCATTTTTCATTTCACTCTTCCTTATTCTCTCAGTTTCATTCATTATAACCCAGTATATCCAGTTCCCAGCATATTATAGAAACTAGGTAAATATCTGCAAAATATTTGTGTCAATAAAGTGTAGGTCTAGAAAATTCTCCTAATCTAAACTTGTGATCCTAAGACTGCCTTTAAAAATATATATTGCTTATTTTATCCATCAGTGTTATGGGCTTCCTTTAGAAGAATATCATTTATTCATTTTATTTACTTGTTAGATTGTTGTATCTGTGCCTTGAATTTTTTTTAAAAGTTTCCAAACCCTCGTGATCATAAACAAAAATACACAATTATTTTTAATCACATTATATTTGTTTTAAATTAAAATTTAGGATATGTTGTGTTGCCTTTTTGGAATAATAGCTTTAAATCTATGGTAGTTGTTATGAAGAGTTATATTAGGAATTTACTGGTTTAGTGGTGACTAGCAAGAGTTGCTCTGCCATTTCTATATCCCCAGGTTTATTTCAATTAGTATAATATTCTCATTAAATTAAAACATTTGTTGGGGGGCCTGGGGGCACAGTTGATTAAGAGTCTGACTCTTGGTTTCTGCTCAGGTCATGATCTCAGGGTCTTGAGATCAAGCCCAACACTGGGCTCTGTGCTTATCATGGAGTTTGCTTGAGATTCTCTCTCCCTCTGCCCCTCCTGCTCATGCTGTTTGTTTCTCTCTCTAAAATAAAAAAATAAATATTAAAAAATAGTCAAGACATATGTTAAGACCCAAGCAATCAATTGGCAGAAAGAAAAATAACTCAGATGGGTCAATTGGAATCGTTTTATTAAATTAACATTGTAGTTTTCTACAGCAGAATGTAAAAGGATGCTGTTATGAACAGAGGTATGGCATAAATTAAAATATGGTTTTATGCTTTACACACTGAGTATATTTTCAATTGACAACTCTTCATAGAAGAAAAGTTGAGCTTTCAAAATATTTAGTATACTGTATTCATTTATACATAGAGCAATTTACCAGTTGGCACAATATTAAAAAGAGTGCCTGTATACTTGGTCAGTATGTAACAAGGCGTGGGAACAAGCTTGTAGAAACTTGATAAATACCATGTGCCATTACGTGTTTTAGTCTCACCTTATGCAAAATGGAAACTAACTCCATAAAAGATTTTGAAGTGTTTTTTTTTTAATCTATGAAAATAGTGCCACTTATGATATCCAAACTAGAATTACCTAAAGGATTTTAAGATACAAAGTTTTTTATAATAATGAACTAAATTACTTTTTAAGCTTGTCTTTTGGCTAATGTCTATGATTACACTAACTTTCTGGAGGTGAAATCATCTATATAATGAAATTCCCCAGGTCTCTTGGGCATAGGATAATGAGAAGGGCTTCTATACTTTGCAAATGCATTATATTCACAAACAGCATTAACATTTAATCATTTAATCTTACAAAAGTTTTCAATTTGTACACTTGTAACACACTAAAATAATTCAAATTGTTTTATCCTCATAGCAACAAATTGTATAAAATCATTTTTCAGAACATATTATAAATTACATTTTGAGTTATTTTAAAAAAACAAGACATTCTGATTAATTTTAAATATTATTCATCAAGATCATGTGTAAACACGTGCTCACTTTGACAGCACATATACTAAAAATAAAATCATGTGTAAACTCTACATCTTTGTTAGTAATACATGTGTAAATATATTATTTAATAATCTACTTATTTCATTCCCCAAGTATTTTCATTTGAAATATACCTGGAAATAAACTCATTTTTATTTTACTTTAATATAATTACTTCTATTATGTAACTTGCATTCCAGAAATAAATAATTGGGACCTCATCTCTATATTTATTCTATGCATTTGTTTTCTTAAGTCCTAAATATTCAGACAATAATGAATAACTTCTGTAAGAGAATGTCAAGATTGAAGAAAATGAAGGAAGGTAGTAAACGTTGTTATTATTTTAGCTGTAGGTTGGGGAGAAAGAGTTGAATGCCACATTTTGGCTTTAGAATAAACTATTTATTTGTCTCTTATATTTACAGAAAACAGCCTGGATTCCAATGTTAGAAAGCTGATACTATAATTCAATCAACATGTGACTCTAGGTCTCCTTCCCTTACTAGTTAGAAACTATCAAAAAAAAGTATAATGATATTATAGAGTATAATATTACATATTGCATGCTATAGCAAGATTATATCACTCTAAAAGTATAATTAGTAGAAGTATATTAAGGAAATTATTATGTAATTACTTATTACTTATTAGAAACAAAATGTATTACTCCAAACCTAAACATCAACCTATACGTGTATAAAACTTTACAATATCAATAAGAAACTTTGAAAGACTATGTTTTATATTTCTGTGTACATATATATGTAAGGCAAAAGTTAATAAAGGATGAGGAATTTCAAATTTATCTGTAGCATATTATTATTTTACTTAGTAAAAATCACAAGCTAATTATATAAAACTAAGAAATTGGGATTTAATCAATGTTCATCAGAAAATGCAAATCAGGTTTTAATACATTTCTATTTAACAATCAACCAGCTATTAATTTTATTTTTATACTATTTCCCTTGTTGTTGTTGTTGTTAGAGAGAGAGAGAAGGAGGGAAGGGCAGAGGGAGAGAGAGAATCTTAAGCAGGCTCCATGCCAAGCATGGAGCCCAATACGGGGCTCGACCTCACACCCCTGAGATCATGACCTAAGCTAAAATCAAGAGTCAGACGCTTAACTGACTGAGCCACCCAAGTGCCCCAATTTCTTATACTATTTTTAGAAACTCATTTTTAATTGAGGATTTAGAAGCAAAAAGAACAAGTGTCTTGGATGTGAGGGCAATCTAGCTATGATATCCATCACCCCATTTATAGTCAGGGTTGATTTCACTGATCTGGCTAGGTGTGGGTCCACTTCCTTCCTCACACCTCCATATTCATTCCTCCCAAATCTGCATGCTAGGTCGAAGAGGATGACCTTCCCCGACAGAGGAAGACTGTTCTTTGTTCAAGAATATATAAGTAGCTGCATTCCCATGATAAAATATCCAAACAAGCTCTCAAAGTCCATTTATAGAACATAAGGTAGTCAAGCATCTAAGACTCCAGACACATTCAAACTTCCAAATGAGGTGCTGCATGTGGCAGTCTGCCCTTCTTAAAAAAAGAGAGAAATGTCTTGTATAGCATGACGATATGTGAAAAATGTCTTTTATGCTTCTCTTGGTTTATATTTCTCCTGAGAATGTAAGTACTAATCTGAACTAGTGCAAAGGATGATGAAGTGTTTTCTTATTATAGCCTTTAAAAATCTTTTTCCTGCTCTTAAAGAAGTGAATTTTCATTTTCTGAGCCAGACAGTATTGCTGCTACAAATTCAAGACCTCTGAGAGGGTGGGCTGTGCAAAATGAAACCAATGACCTTGGCAAGGCCACTCCCATGAGCCACAAGGCTTGTCACTGACCTCTCAGCTTCACTCAACCTGAGTTGTTTCTCTCCGACAGAGATCGTGAATCAGGTCAGTTTCTGCCTCTGACATGGCACAGTCAGGCCATGTGTAAGAACATGGCAGGCATTTCATTTCCAGATACTGTATCTCAAGGGGGATGTTAGGTAATTGAAACAATATTGGTTCTCATCAAGAGGGGCTCATTTCCCCACTTCATTATTGGAAAACAAAATATATCTCACGTTGACGTATTGTGCTGATCTTTCATAAAGTCTATTGTATATCCATAGTTAACCACAGAACTTGAATCCATCTCTCCTGAAGTAGGGTCATGTACTTTTTCCTTTTTCTCTTACATTGTCTTAACAGGCTCTGTCAGCATAAACAATACAGCAATGCTACTACAAAACCCTTCCAAATCTCCTAAATCATGAAAAGTTACCTCTCGATATAACTTAGGCATTGTCTCAGTTTTACTTCATTCTTTATCCTCTAACACTTAATTGTTCTTTATTACATATGTTGGGATTATCTCTTAACCAGGCTATAAAGACTATTTTCCAAAATAGCTAATGTACTTATGATGTCTACATTGTGACTGATTAGGGATCATGAACCTGAGAGCCTCCACTGACCAGAAAATTCTCCCAGAACACCAGGCTAATCAGTCTTTATGGATAATGAACCCAGACCTGGGAATAGCAATATGATCTTCAGCTTAATCATACCATTTCTATTTTCTATTATATGTCTTGTAGATTTTGAAGGAGAAGTTCTATCTATCTATCTGTCATCTATCATCTATCTATCATCTATCATCTGTTATCTATCTATCTATCTATCTATCTATCTATCTATCTATCTATCTATCATCTAC
Source organism: Eumetopias jubatus (assembly GCF_037043125.1). Classification (NCBI taxonomy): domain Eukaryota; kingdom Metazoa; phylum Chordata; class Mammalia; order Carnivora; family Otariidae; genus Eumetopias; species Eumetopias jubatus. Next base: position 20,734,153 of record NW_028274807.1, on the reverse strand, counting down.
CTATCTATCTACAGAGAGATATAGAGAGGCATAGATATAGATACAATTCTTATATAACAAAGAACTTTAATGTGCAATCACTGGATGAATTTTAAAATAACATCGATAAATGTGTCTGCCTATAGTTGTTTTTATATATATATAAAATGCACTGTGTATAGAAAAATACACCAGTCTGCTTCATTCTTACTGATGGAGATGGTTCATCCTCCTAGGTGACAAGGACCACTGCAATTACAGCAGGCATACTCGTCTCTTCACATTCTTCTTAGACTGTATGGGTCAATTAGGTCCCACATAGACATTGCCTTATAGTATATGGCCCAGGATGAAGGAAGGAACACATCTGGAGGGGGAACACATGCTCATTTTTAGATCCTGAATGACAAGTTGGTTAAGTTTGCTCTGAAAGAAGCTTGAAAGGTTTCCAGCTCTAATATTCACCCATCGCAGAGTGACAAAAACCGTATTGTGTCTGTAAGGTGTCTTCTTCGATTAAACATGCAGCATCCCTGGGAATGCTGTTCCTCTAAGCAGGCTCTCAGTCCTCCATTTGCCTTGTTGCATCAGATAACATTTCCGAAAGTTGTGTGAAGCTCAGAGAAACACCAAATAAGATTGGTTCATAAAACTGGTGCTAGGAGCAGAGTTGAGAAGTCAGGGGCCCCTCGGGAGAAGCAAGCTAGCATTTACTGAGCCCCTACTATGGTGGTACAAACTTTACAAATACCTCCTGCAGGCCTTAGAAGCAGCTATTTTGATCAGATATTTTTCTTTCTTTAGCAGTGTCATTCATCCAAAAAACATATATTTTTTGTTGAGCATTTACCATATAACTCACTGAAAGTTGGCCACTTGTGAAGGATGGAGAGGTAACTTGCCCTTAAAAGGTTTATGGACAAAGGGAAAAGCAACACCTAAGGAGGCAGCGAGTGCTGTGAAACACAGGACAGGTGACTCTGATATCCAGTAAGTATCTAAATCAATGTGTGTTCCCCAGACCAGTGCCACTTATACCCTGTGAACTCAACCATAAATTAAGTGCGGACATTGGAATGAAGCACAAAGAAACTTTGACAACAATTCAATGCTGCAATGATATCCAAAAGCCTAATCATTTTGGGGGTCATTCTGATAATTCTGATTGTTCATACCTATTTAATTTTACAAAAGTTTTGGTCCGTGAGAGGTTAGGTTTAAACAGAGAAAAGAACTAGTCTTTCACCACACTATTTTGAGAAACATTAACCCCATATAACTGTAGGTAGAAGAAAGATAACCAAGAAGAAAGACCAGTTCAGTTGATTTGTGAAGCATCAGAACCCATGTCCTCTTCGATGAGGCCGGTGAAAAAAAGGCAAGAGTGGTTCAAACTGGGAAATCATCATGTAAAATGAGATAGTAAACCAAAGTTCAATCCCCTTTCTAAATTATGGCAATTTATAAACATTTGAGTCAAGATTCAAACCCAACTTTAACAATCAAGTTTGTGCTTGCCCCATTTTCCTCAAAGTACCATAAGGAAATTGGGGACGGTTGGAGAAACGATGCTTTCCCATCCCGTAGAAGTGATTTAAGAGTTGGCTCTGAACTGCTTTGTTTCTCCAGGACATATCTTAATAGTTTTGTTGTTTCTGTTGGGATCAAAATACAGATCGAAAGACAAAAGATGTGCAGGAAAGAAACAAATCTCCAGAGGAAGGGAAAAAAGAAAAAAAAGAAAACAAGAAAAAAAAAAAAAGACCTTTACAACTGCCGAATTTCCCTGAAAGGCAGTTTCTGACACACTGAGGATCTTCTAGATGGTTGTACCCAGCTTCAGTTTTCCCGTTGTTCATGGTACTTTGTAGCATCTGAAGTATATAAAAAGCCAAGAAACATTTCAGTTAATGTTGTATAATATTGTGTTTTATGAATATAGTACTAATTCTTTGGTTCCAAAGGTTAATTTTTAATGTTGTTTTAAATCTCATGAAATAATAGATGTTTTAAGGGAAAGTTCCCTTACCTTTCATTTAGCTAGTGCAAATCATTTTTTTAGACTTATAGGATGCTATGTGTTTCAGAGAGGCACCGAGCATTTTTTTCTATGGAGTGGCGAGATGCCATTCAAATATAAAATTCATAAACCTATAATAAACAAAAATGTAACTTAATCATTGATTCCATCTGATCACATTTTCCATTAGCACAGTCCTTATCAGAACCACATTCAACAGTGCATAATTAGTCCTGACTCCTGCAAGGCATTAAGTCATCATTAACCAGCTATGGAAATATTTTACATCGTAATCTCAGTCCCTGAGTCAAGATAAAGAGATGATTTTATTCATTCTGGGATAAGAGATTTCCTGTGGAGAAGTGGAGTGAGGTTCAACCAGGGAAAAATCCAGGCCTGGAATCAGGATCATACACAGGACTGGGTGTTGAAGGAAGGAAGCAGAAATTGCAGCCTTCATTAAGGTTATGGTAAGAAAGAAGTGTCCCAGAGCTTCCAGTGTCCTTGGGGGCTAAGACTCAGGATCAGAGTAGGGACCTGGGTGAATTAGGAGTGATCATGGAATCTGATCAGAATGGATGGCCTTTGATGCAGTGCCACTTCATGTGATGTGGTTGGTGGAATGGACTGACCTGGTGATGGAACTTAATCTCAGGAAACAAACTGAGGGTTGCTGGAGTGGTGTGGGGGATGGGAGGGATGGGGTGGCTGGGTGATGGACATTGGGGAGGGTATGTACTATGGTGAGCACTGTGAATTGTGAAAGACTGATGAATCACAGACCTGTACTTCTGAAACAAATAATACATTATATGTTAAAAAAAAAGAAGAGAAGGAAAGGAAAGGAAAAGGAAAATGAAGGGGGAAATCGGAGGGGGAGACGAACCATGAGAGACTATAGACTCTGAGAAACAAACTGAGGGTTCTAGAGGGGAGGGGGTGGGGGGATGGGTTAGCCTGGTGATGGGTATTAAAGAGGGCACGTTCTGCGTGGAGCACTGGGTGTTATGCACAAACAATGAATCATGGAACACTACATCAAGAACTAATGATGTAATGTATGGTGATTAACATAACATAAAATAAAAAAAAAAAAAGAAGTTCAGAATTCTGAACTGAATCCTATAGACTGAAGAGGCCAGTGGTGCTGCCACCAACTACTGTGGGTGGGCTTTGCATGGAGAATTGTCTAGGGCACTGGTTCTCAAACTTGCACATGTGTCAGAATGAATAGGTGTGTTTGTTGACAAGCAGCTTCCCTGACCCACCCTACAGATTCCCTTTAGTCTGGAGTGGGCCCAGGAGCCTTTACCTTAACAAGACTGAAGTAATTCTAAAGGATATTTCTCATGAGAAACCATGATTTAGGAGGTAAAAATGAGGTAAAAGAAGTTGTAGAAGCTACCTCCAAATTGGGAGCTCTAAAACCTGTAACAAATATATAATCTAATATAATGTTTCTTGAGGGCACAAACAGGAAGACAAAATTTACCATTCAGTACCCCTTCCCCCTATTTAGGTTGTAAGATAGAGATACCACATTATGATGCCTCCAATTTTTAAAAGTTGTTAACAAATTGCTGGGGCACTTGGGTGGCTCAGTTGGTTAAGCATCTGACTTCAGCTCAGGTCATTATCTCAGGGTCCTGGGATTAAGCACTTTGTCGGGAGCCTGCCTCTCCAGCTCCCTCTGACCACCCCCACATCCCTGCTTGTGCTCTCTCTCTCAAATAAATAAATAAAATCTTAAAAAAAAAGACATTGCTAAAACTTCTTTGAAGTTTTTCAATTCAATTCACAGTAACCAAGAAATTATGTGCATGACAGGTAGTCAGAGAAAGAGAAGTTGATTTTAAAGTAAAAAAAAAGGGGGCGTTCAAATCCCAGTTTTTTCCTTAGTGAGTGTATCATTATTTGCGTGCTATTTAACTGCTCTACATGTCAAACTTCTTAGAGATAAGATGGAAATATTGTACCTTTTGAAAATAATGAATGTGAAAAATTGGTAGCATATGTACAAGCTTCTATTGCTATATGTGGCACATAGAAGCATTCCAAAATTTTTTAATGGGTTGATGAATGAATGAAAAAATATTTGGATAAGAGAGATTCTTTTTTGGAAATAAATAAAAGTTGACTAATTCAATGTGTGAACTTCCAGTGTAGTGGCATACATGATAGAAAATTATTATTTTTGATTATCAATTTTTTCCTTTTTTTCCATTTTTATTTTTGCCCAGTAGAATCACCAGTGTAATTATTGTCTATTTTATCCTGCTTTACATTCATATCCTATGTAGCCTTGATGTAAATCCTTAAATATACAATTCAAACGTCAGCAGAGTCAAACAGTCTTTGGATCTACCGCTGTTTAACTAGAGAGAAAAATTATTTTTTTATGTGTCTTGAATTTTGAATATCTTTCCCATCTTCTTCAGTCCTTTCATGAATCTCCAGAGTATGGACTGCAAGTAGTCCCACTGAAGTTCCCAATTACTGGGGCTGTCTTCCATGTTAACCCTTCATTTGGCCTCATTTACAGGCATCACTGACTCATCTTGATTTCACTGGGAGTGAGGCAGAACTGGCATTTTCCTTGTCACATTCCATTTATTTCCCAGCACATGTTGTGGCATACATTAAGTTCATTTTCTGCAGAGTTGTTATTGAGGTGTAGAAGCACGCACTGTTGGATGGCTTTGTGCTCTGCAAATGGGACAAAGATGAATAAGGCAGACAAAAGGACAAGCAGAGAGAAGGTGACTTTTCCAATCTGTAACGTACACTTCATGCTGTGGAAATTCCCAGGTTTGCCCCAGAAGTAGAAGAAACACTGTGCCTTAGTGGTGGATGGCACTTTCCTATTTATAAGCGATTTCACATATGTGATTTAATATTCATGACAACACTCTGACAGAGGTAGCAACTTAATGTTCGCTTTAGAGAGGCAGAAAACCGGATCTCAGAAAGGTGGTGTGAATTACACAAAGTCGACATAGCTAGTAAATTTCATGCAGCACCGAATGTGAAATCTCAAGATTATTACATGTCTCCTAATGGCAGGGTACTAAAGCAAATAAATATGTAAAAAGAAGGAAATATTGCTTGGGTCTTCAGTCACAAATTACCTCATTAAGGATTGGTTGAATATTGAAAATTCAATATTCATGAGATGGCACCTATCAATTCTTGACTTCACAATTACCTCAAATAATAGCTGTAGGCAGTCTCTGGCCTTGAAATCAATACCATTGATGTACCATAATGCCAAATCTCTGATCTTGAACAAATTTTGTATACTTAGCTCTCAGTCATAATGCTGATCTAATGTTTAATTGTGATATTCCAAAAGTTGGAACTATGTGTTTGGATTTGGTAAGTGTCTTAGTTTCTAGTGTTTTACTCCACCCTCTGAGAGGATTTCCCTTCACCATGTCTTTTAGGGCCACCCCCTGAGTACGGTTGTGGTGTGGCAGCACTAGATTTAGGACTAGCTGTAACCCAGACCCCAGTTTTTCCTCTGTCCATCATTTAGTCATAAGAACCTTCCAGAAAGCCATAGATATGAACTGATAGAACAGCATCAGTAGAAAAAAGGGAGATACTATTGTAGTCTTGGCCCCTGTAGATGTCACGTCACACCTTTCCTTAGTGTCTCATGTCCAGGCATTCAGGCTCCACTAAGACCCAGTTGTACACCAGAAGTCACTTTTGAAATGGAAAATAGTTTACTCTGTAAAAAACATAACTTTGTTCCAGCACCCTCAAGATATCTGCTTTGGTTCTTCTATTAAAACTTGTCAGACACTTCACACAGCATCCTTACCCACTGGATTTTATGTGTTATTTGGACTAATCAGCACAACAACTTGCATCACAGTCTAGACTCAAAACTAGTAGTCATCTAAGTCATGACAAGGAGATAAGAACAATCTTACCAAATGCAGCATGGCATGTAGTGTCTCAAAATCCAAATGTTATACCTCTTTAACAATAGAGAGTAAAAGAGGGACAACTTATTCTTTCTCTTAGAAAGAATACCTTTGCCTGCCCTGAAATATTGTAATCCTCTGAAGATTTTATTTATTTATTTGACAGAGAGAGAGACAGCGAGAGAGGGAACACAAGCAGGGGGAGTGGGAGAGGGAGAAACAGGCTTCCTGCGAAGCAGGGAGCCCAATGCAGGGCTCGACCCTAGGACCCTGGGATCATGACCCGAGCCGAAGGCAAACGCTTAACGACTGAGCCACCCAGGTGCCCCAATATTGTAATCCTCTAGACTTACCTTTGAAACTCCATAAAATTTATCTCCTATGCTCTGTCTCATTTATGTCTTATTAGGTAGCTAGACTACATATCAGTTTTTGCTCACCAAGTCTAGTTAGCAACATGTCATCAATAGAGTTGATCACTTTGATGTTCTACAGAATTCGAAGATGTCAAAATTTCCTTTGGAGTATAGTTTGACAAAGAGCAGGAGAGTTATTATATCCTTAGAGCAAGACAGAAAAATGGACTACTGTATTCCTATGTAAATTCAAACTGGCTAAGGTGGATATATAGAATGTTTTCAATAGGCCAGTTACCAAGTGCCAGAGGTTATATTGATCTTTTCCAATAAAAATTCTGCATTCAGCACAATAGCTGTGCTTTGAGCTACTCTGTGTTAAGAAAAGGGTAAATTTTAACACACAAGTAACTTTGATACCATATATCCAATCCTGCTTATAATATAGACAGAAAAGCCTATGTCAACTTTTGTTTATCAGGACAGTCTCACAAGACCAAATGTTTTTTAAAGTATTTTGCCTTTGGAACATTTCCATAAAACAAATTTCACTTAGAGACTTAATGTACAAAGCAGGCAAAGGTGGAGCTCCTCAGCTTAAATTGAAGATAAGGCTACCTTCACACTGGCAGTTCCTCGGTGAAAATATAATTGGCTAAAAAAAAAAAAGAGAGAGAGAGAAAAGGAAAAGAAAGAAAAGAAAAGGAAAGAAAACCTAAGGTTCTGAGAAATACAATTAGAAACCATGGCCTTGAAGGAACAAAGACTCAAACATTCCTAACATAAGAAGGTCAAAATCATCCAGGATAGCCAACTATCCAATATACAAATCTTATGAATTTCTTCTACAACATAACCTCTGGGTGTTTATCTAGACTCTGTATAAACAATTCTAGGCAGCTAATGTTCCTACAGTGTTGAATCCCTTAAATGTTCCTTCATTCTATTGAGCCAATATTTAGATCAACATAATTTTCAACCTTAACCTATGTTCTAGGGATGTTACTGTGATACGGTATAGAGAGTTGGCCTTTGCTGTCTTTTGAAGTGATAGGGATAAAAGTATTATGGTTGTAATTTATAGTTTGGGGAAGTATTATGTGTTAAATTGCTCCCCCCAATTAAATTGAAGTCTTAACCCCCAGTACTTGTGAATGTTAACCTTATTTGAACATAAGGTCTTTGCAGATTTAATCAAGTAAAGATTTAATCAAGATGAAGTCAGTATAATCCAATATACTTGTATCTTTATAAGAAGACATCTATGTAAGGGCAGAAAGATAAAGGGAGATTACTGTGTAGAAATGGAGCAGAGATTACAGTAAGTCATTTAAAAGCCAGGGGACACCAAGACTCTCTGACCATTACCAGAAGTTAAGACACAGGCATGGGAAAGATTCTCCCTCAGAGTCCCCAGAAAGAATACACATGACTGACACCTTGATTTTGAGCTGTCAGCCTCTAGAACTGTGACATAACCAATATCTGTTGTTTTAAGCTACTCAGTTTGTGGTACTTTGTTATGGCAGCCCTAGGAAACTAATATAGAAAGGTAGCCTTTCTACCTTGGTACTTAAAAGAATGAATGGAAGAATTATATCAAAGTGATTGAGACAGACTTGGAGTTTAAAAGATTTGGACTTAAATACTAATTGCATTACCTATTAGCTGCGTGATTTTGGACAAACATCATAATTCTAAAAATCTCAAAATATGCATATATTAAGTTAGAACTGTAATGATAGTGCCTACTTTTGAGAACTTTGTGAGATTAAATAAGTCAATGCATGTAATATGGTTAACATGTAGTAAGTGCTCAATATATATTAGTTATTTTTATTATTACTACAAAAACTTATACTCCAAAGAGAGAGTGGAGACATCTAATCTGACATGACTCATTTACTCCATAAATATTTATTTAGCAGCTTTTATGTTATTCAGGAACTACATTAGGAGTTTGGAGCACAAGCTGGAATGACATGAAATAAATGCCATTAATAGAGCTTGTATTCTATATGAAAGAAACATTAAATTTTAAGCAGATAAGTCAAAGGAAGCATTTCAGAATATTTCAGATAATAAAATCTATGAAAAAACAAAACATCTGTGGTATAAAGGGAACAGACTTGGGAATATAGAGAAGGCAACTACTTCAGAGAAAGTGGATTTTGGAGACTTGCCTATCCTGAGAAAACTTTTTTTAATTTATTAAATAATTTTAAAAAAGAATTTGTGTGTTTTGAAAAACATGATTTGGATAGTCGCATGCCCCAAATGGAAATATGTTCTATTTGAAATGAAGAGATGTAACTAGAAGAGGAAACTCTAAGGTGGAGATAAGAATGAATGTGTTAGGAATGAGACAATAGGTAATACAAGACAAAACTAAGTAAATCAATGGGGTTTGTAGTCCTTCCTCTCCTTCTACTTATGGAAATTGGCTTTGGTTTAGCTAGCTGTGTCCCTTCTGTCCCGCTGAGGAGAGGGCTACTATTTTTAGAATAGTAGGATTTGGGACAATCAAATTAAGAGATTGAGGAAGCAGCCAAAACAGAAAAGCCATGTAGGTCTTGTCTATGAGAAAACAGAGAGGGTCAATAACACTCCTGAGACTATTTCCAGTGGTGGGAGACACATGAACATAGATGTCAAGTGTGTAGATGAGAGAGTAGTGTGTCAATGAGGTGAGGTGAAGGCAGAGGCAGTAGTGAATTGGTAAGGAAGCTGGAAATTTCTTTCCAGGTGTTATGAGCATTTAGAGAATGGGAAGGAAGACAGATTTTAACAAGATTTGCAGTGAACTAGGTATTTCAACATGTTTCAGACTTTTAAGAAATGCAACTAAAACACGATTTATTGTTTAGGGTGTGCTTCCATAAAGACATCATAAACTATGGGCAGGAACCTCAGGGACCATGGCTTCTACAGGATACAAAAACCTGTGCCTCCTCCATCTGACCCAACCCCATCCATCTGTTCAGATGATGGCCCGAGTTCTCTGGCCTGCCCAACACCTCTCCTGATACCAAAAAAAAAAAAAAAAGATAGTTCCTCATAGTTCCTTAGAATTTAAGAATTGTATAGTTAGGGTGGGGGGATGGGTTAGCCTGGTGATGGGTATTAAAGAGGGCACGTTCTGCATGGAGCACTGGCTGTTATGCACAAAGAATGAATCATGGAACACTACTTGAAGAACTAATGATGTAATGTACAGTGATTAACATAACAATAAAAAATTAAAAAAATAAGAATTGTACAGTTAATTATCAAATAAATATGGAAGAAAATCCATTTTCTTTTTGCTGAAGCATAGATGAACCAGTTACTCTGAGCTGCTGCTGGGAATCTATCCCCCTTTAGGAGTTTCCAGTTTGTCCAGTTTAACCTCTATCTGAGTCTCTTGGGTGTCCGGTATCCAAATAATGATATATATCCAAATAATTTCATAATTGTGGCTCCTATTTTTGCAGGGGAGCAGTTTTATACTATACTCCAGACTAGCCCGTACTCTAAGTGTGGGACTGGCTTGGACTTTGTTGTTCATTTCAACTCTTTGGCTCACCTTCTTTTAATGAATCTTTATTTTTGCTTGCCCTTGCTTGTATGAAATTCCTAGAATAACCTAAAATCATCTGAGACTCCACCCAAAACTTACACCTTCCCCGAGCTACATATTTGAAGCCCCATGCCTGACCATTTTCCTAATGTGCTGACCATTGATTCTTGACACCTTGACTGAATATGATGAGTCCTTTGGAACTTGGTCTCTAACTGCTGGCCCTCTCAGAGTCTCCAGCCCTCAGAACTGTTTCTCTTAGCCTTAACATTTAAGCCATAGTCCCCTTTACTTTACATATTCTATGCTGATGGCTCTAGCAAATAGTTCGCCCTAACCCAAAATGCTTGAAAAACACAGGTTGTCTACTCAAACCCAACTGCACTAAGTTGGAAATACGGAATGGAAAATCAAAAGTGGTTTTTTTTTCAAGCCACTATTGATATCCAAAGAGCTTTACAAATAAAAAATAAATACTATTTTTATAAGTACTAAATCAAATTTAATAGCAGCTTGATATTTCTTAAGAATGTCTGTACCTTGGGGCGCTTGGGTGGCTCAGTTGTTAAGCGTCTGCCTTGGGCTCAGGTCATGATCCCGGGGTCCTGGGATCGAGGCCCGCATCGGGCTCCCTGCTCAGCGGGAAGCCTGCTTCTCCCTCTCCCACTCCCCCTGCTTGTGTTCCCTCTCTCGCTGTCTGTCTCTGTCAAATAAATAAATAAAATCTTCAAAAAAAAAAAAAAGAATGTACCTTTATCATCCTATACAAATTTCTATACTTAGAGGATGATTGAGTATAGGGGAATGAAATTCATCAACTGGGATTAAAACACCCTACAATTCTCAAGTCTATTGGCTTACTGAAACCAATTGAACAATTAAACAATTAAATTATTCAAAAAAATCCTTTTATGGTTTCTTGCTCATAAGATCAAAGATGTTTGTTATAAAATGTACTTATAATTAAAACGTATATATCAGCATCACTGTCATTTAACTCATGCAGACAGCTGTTCAGCATATTCTCTGATTCCTTTCCTTTTTCCACTCTATTCTTTTTTACCTTTGTAAAATATGTTCCTCTTCTGAGCATGATATACCTTTAACACTTTTTCTTCACAAATCTCATGTACCAATGATATTCATATCTTTACTATAATATTCATTTATCTTTATTATTTTCTATTCCCACCCCAGGCCCACCATTTTATTTTACATTTCTTTGATGCATTTCAATGGATTTCTTTCCTGAAGTCAAATGTAAGATGAATCTGAAGCCATTAAAGTGTTCACGTATTTGGTTATCAAGCATCCTTGCAACTCCTTTGTCCCCAGCCTTTGCCCAGAGCATGCGTCCACTGAGCCTCCCTTCATATAGGTAACTTTATTCCTTCTTGGTGCACTAATAGTAATTTGTACATAACGTCTTCAAATTTCACACTTGGATCCAAGTTGGAAAGCACAGACTCACTGTCATTCTTAACGCTGTCTGCGGAGGAATATGGTGAGAGACAACCTGTGCTTTCACTTTGTCAGCTCTTTAGCAAATTACTTGCAAAGATAAAGAGGAAGTTTTGCTTGCTGATAAAACACATTTTCTATTCTGTTTTTCCTACAATATACTGAATAACACCATAGGGCATAAGTCATCAGATGCTTGATATAATAAATGCATAATTAAACACATAAAGTTAAAAAAAATGAGCCTTTACAAGAACATTATGTTTTATACAGAAAGGGGAGAGGTATTTCAAAACAATATACAAAGCTTTCTGTCCTGCAGGGAAATGCAACCAGCAACGGCATTAAAAAACTGTGGCTATCAGGAGACAGGTTATCTGTTCCCACTATTATATGTGAGGTGTTTTACTGGTGATGTCATTTATAGCAAACCCTGTGGAGATGGTATAATTATTCCCATTTTACAGCTGAAACCCAGAACTAGAAAGTGATTCACCAAGTAAGAAGTGGAATCTGGAGTCAAGCAAAGTCTGTTAAATCTAATAGCTCTTGTCGGGTTAGACCGCAGCCCATGGTAGAATTTCTGCAAATAAAATGACTATTACAGTTTTCATCTTTTTGAAAGCAAAGATGCAAGTGTCCCTTAGGGATTTTATATAAATAAGCAGGGTTTCTTAAAGTTACAATCATAAGACATGAGTTTCATAGACATAATATATGTCTACATATGTGTATATATATTTATTATATATTGTACTATATATTATTATATTATATATTATTTTATGTATATATACACATAAGCAATATTATGTCTCTGAAACCTATGCTTTATAATTAGACCTTTAGGAATTTGCTTATTATATACGAAAACGTATTGTTCTTATAGCTTCCTGACCTCCAGGTTTGTAGTACTACTCAGCAAATACATTTTCCCTCAATCTAAACACAAGATACATTTAATGGGATTAATTTTGAATAGTTTCCTATTATGATTCTCTGGTTATGTTACTTTGCTCTCTGTTTTTTCTTGTCTTTTAGCTGTTTATATATTATCATCTTCCTGGGGCGCCTGGGTGGCTCAGTTGGTTAAGCGACTGCCTTCGGCTCAGGTCATGATCCTGGAGTCCCGGGATCGAGTCCCACATCGGGCTCCCTGCTCAGCAGGGAGTCTGCTTCTCCCTCTGACCCTCTTCCTTCTCGTGTTCTCTATCTCTCATTCTCTCTCTCTCAAATAAATAAATAAAATCTTTAATAAAAAAATAAATATTATCATCTTCCTTTAAGCTTCTTGAGGCATATATATTTCAAAACTAACAAAACATTAAAATAAAGTTACATGACATGAGGAAATTGGGGGGATAAATATAAGAAAAGTAATAAGGAAACTTACATATATGTGGCACTCCTGCCATCTTGTGGGTTTTCTGTGTTATCTATAGACTTAATTTAATTTCTCTTTTCTTTTTTATTTTGTTTTGTTTTAGGGCTGGGGGGATTTTTGAAGGAGTATTTTGAACATTTTGACTCCTATAGTGTAAATTACTTAAACCTAACATACTCAATAATAAACAGACAACAAAATGCAATTTATTCTCAAATAGTTCAGAAAAATTTTTGTCTATACCTAGATCTATAATCTACACCTATACTTAACACCTGTATCTACTTTTATGCTAATACTTATACTTTTCAAGAAAAAGAGGAATAGCTAATGATAAACAAATGGGGCCAAGTGATAACAATAGATAAATCTGGATAACATTCTATTCTTATTCTTGCAATTTTTTTTTGTTTCAAGTTATTTGCCAATAAATAATTTATCTCTCTCTCTTATTTTCCATCTCATCTCTGTAGATACTGCTTCAACAATTACCCCCTCTCCCCATTGCGTTATCATCAGTGTTTCTCTACCGAATTAGTTTGAAAAACCTTTCAAGGCCCCACCTCTTCCTCCAGCTCTTGTGTACTTTCTTCTTGATCTTGTCAGGAAAAAAAAAAAAATTCCTCTAGAAGAGAGTCTATACTTGTTTCCATTTGTTTCCCCTCATTCTGTCTTAAAACATTAGCTCAAACATAACATAATAATTAAACTAAACTCCTGATCTTCCTTTCTAACCTACCTTTCCAACCATCTTCTCATCTAATTAATTATTCCATCAACCTATTTGGCCCAAACCCTCTGCACACGTATTGTCTTTCTCTTTTTCTCACAAAGCACATTGATCTATCAGCAGTCTTTCTTAGTTCTAAAATCAAAATATGTCTAGAATCTTGACATATCAACTCTTCCACTATGATCTTTCTGACTCAACCACCTATCAGTTGGGTTACTTCCATAAGCCTTCTAACTCAACTCTTGCTTCTTTACTTCAAAGTAAGTAGCTGTATTTTACTGTATCACTGATTAAAATAAGATCTGTATGCTGCAAAAATGGATATATTGTAGTAAACAGGATATTTTTCTCACAAAACTTAAACTTTTCAATTCTTCTTCTGCTCCTTGGAAGTATGAATCTTTTTAAAAGCCTCTTGACTAGTTTTACCACCCAGGACTGTCCTTCTCAATGACCTAAGAGTCATCCCTTTTGAAATGTAATCATCAAGAAAGATAGGGCCTCCATTTGCCAGTCTGTAGGATGGTAGAACTTAATTTTGGAGAGCAACCTACTCTAAGTTGTAAAAACTATCTCTGGGAAATAGAAAAAAGTTTACTTTTGCTATGGGTAAAGCCAATTAGTAAACTAAAGCCAATTAGTAAACTAATATCCCAACCCGCACCCCAGTCTTTGTCTCAGAAAAGCTGATTATCAGGACTGGGTCTTTCCTCTGTCCCAGGTTGCTGGCAGTAAGTGTTATAATGAAAGCAGTCTTTTTGCTCATCTTATTGATGAGGAAAGGGTGGCTCACCATAGGACACTCCTGGGATCTACTTAGCAAATGTTAATTTAACAAAGTTATAGCACTGGTCCATTGAAGCTTGAACTTCCTTAAAATATTTTTTTTTATTTCTGAAATTGATATAAAGACTCTTTTTTTCATAGAAATGAAAATTATTTAGCCCATATTCCATAACCTATATGAAATCTAAAAAGCACTAAATTATATATAGCTATGTTGAGGGAAATGTGTTTTTTCCAAGTTCCATCATTTTTAAATCTGGCACTTAATGAATTTGGTCATATAGAAATGAAGTTTCTAACCCATTCTCATCCCATTATTGGTGAGTGTTTTGTGAAAGCAGAAAGTACATGGATTCTGTATGAAACTCCATTGACAGCTGGAAAATTGAGTAGTTCAGACACTGTTATACCACTTTTTTCTCTCTCCTACTTTTTCATCCATCTTCAATATAAACTCCACGGGATTCTTTAAAAAATTTTTTCAATTATGTATTTATCTCTGAAACTATCTCTCTAGCCCTGTAATCTCCACTTCCCTTTATATCATATTCACTTGCATTCAACCATTTGATTTTCATGCTCAAATTCTCTGAAGTGAATGGTTTCTTCATATTTCATGATGTGATATTGTACCAGTGCATTCACAACCTAAAATTGAATTTTCCATTTTAACTCTATAATACTGTAAGTGCTCAGATAATCTTCCATCTATTATTATTTCTTATTCCGTTAGGGTATTAATCATTTTCCAAATGTCCACTCCTCCCAGCTTTCTCTATTAGATTTTTATTGTGATTTATTTATAAACTTACTATTGACCATAAATTAATTTTATATTGCTTTCACAGAAGGGGCAAGGAGGGACAAAGATGTAGCATTTAAAATCAGTAGACTTAGTTTGTTACTGATGTAGATACAGAAAGAATATACAAGAAAACCATGTGTTCTACTTATTTTATGCTGTTATGTTTAAACCTGAAGGTGAGAGCTTTCATTCATATAACTTATTACTTATTACCTATAACCTTGGAGGTCTGACTCCACTAGCTTTTATTTCTGCCACTTGCAGATTTGAAGTGTAAGGAGGACTTTCAAATGAACAAAAAGATTTAAAAATAATTAGTCAGTGTGCTGTGTCACAACATTTAAGTTATTTGTGCTCTCTGTGTCTTTGAGCTATTTTACAACTCTGTAAATTATAGAAAACTGATAATAATACAAATGAATTTGTCCACAGAAATGCTAAGCAGTTGTGCCCAGTAGAATGCAATTGATTATTGCTTTGTGGATGGACCAATTTTTTCATATATTTGCAAATTCATTTCAACATTCCCTCACTGCATACAAATGTGTGAATTTTTTAACTCATTGTAACATCTTACTGTTTTTCTTATTAATATATGGTTTAAATTAAATAATTGACGTGTTCATTTCATATTTGTATGAGATTCAGGACTATGCCCTCTTTTTAAACTTATTATTTAGAAAACAGTAAAGAAAGGTGTTGCCCAATGTTAAGACAAGTTGCTTTGACCTAAGGAACATGTTAGCTAAGCACTGTTTATATACTCTTCCATGATTCAGGTAATAGGGGGTCCCTCCTTCTACCCTGTGCTAAAAGGTAAGCAGAGCTCAACCCTATTAGTATTATGGAGAATAATTTCAATAACATCCAACGTTTTGAGTGGATGTGTGTGCCCGCACATGCTTTCAGATGTTATTGGGAATTATTAGAAGAGATGAAAGAGTATTTATGTCAAATAACCCAATTACACAATCTAATAAAACCCCAGTCAACCTTCCTGTCTTCACCAAAAATCCCCACTGAACTACTTCCTGGAAGTCATCTTTTCTTTCTTATCCCTCCCACAAAGCAACCAGTCCTGCCCAAGAATTTTCTCATGTTTATCTCCATCAAATGCCTCCAGTCTTTATTATGTAGCTGCCATGTTCAGCCAGAAAATTTAGAGCCAGCCTAATCTCTAGGCTTTGGAGGCTACTACATCCCACTGAGAGCTAATGTAAGCATTGTCTAACAAAAAATGCAATGTTCCTGATAGTGTTAGAATTCATTATGGTTTACTTTACAGCTATTAACTTTATACAGATTTATCCTTAGTTTTTATAACATTTACTCCATTATTCACATCAATAGCATTTATTACAGAAGCTATACAAATACATATCACCCAGCCAGTTTTGAAAAAAAAGATGACTTAACTTCCCAAGGCCACAGAATGGTTGTCAAACTAACATTTATACTTTTCGTAAGGATATTTACATTGATTTTTTTATAGAATTCAATAAAATACTTTCATTTAGTAGGTGGAGAATGTTATCAAGAAATCATCCTGTCCTCCTGCCTTTGCTCTACTGCCTCTCCCACTCCATTAAATCTCTGTTTGTCAATTCTGCCCTACAAACATTTCATAAAAACTATTCATTCTCTATATTCTCCCTGCCACTGGACTCAGTCAGGCCACCTGGATTTTATGATCTGGTTTCCTACAAATACCTCCCTTACTCTTCATTTCCTGTTTCTGGTGATTTTACAGGTTCTAGTCTTCTAAAGCACGTCGTCCAGACTCTTTATGTTATAATAAGACTCTTCTTGTCCTCTCCTCCAACTATTTCTGAGTTGTATCTAATGTATCTATTAAATTTTAGGGCATTCCTCACTCAATTCACTTTGAGGACACTTTCAGATCAATCAGGTCAGGACGTGATGCCCACCTCACCTCATGCAATAATGCAATCTTCATACACTGATAAGTTAAACAATCTCAGTGTGTACTTCAGGTATCTCCAACTTCTAGCTTTACTCATCCTTCCCTAGAGGTTCTCCCTCCTGAAGTATCACTTTGGTCCTCTAGGAGGCCAATGTTGTAAAGAACTTGGAAGTAACACCTATGAAAGCTAAAGGAGCAGGCAGAAGAACAGGCCATAGAAAGGCACCAGA
The DNA here is from genome assembly GCF_037043125.1 of Eumetopias jubatus. Classification (NCBI taxonomy): domain Eukaryota; kingdom Metazoa; phylum Chordata; class Mammalia; order Carnivora; family Otariidae; genus Eumetopias; species Eumetopias jubatus. Next base: position 20,716,984 of record NW_028274807.1, on the reverse strand, counting down.
CCACAATGGAGATCAGAAACCTGTGAGAGGAAAGGGGAATAAAGATGACGGCACAAAGAGAATCTCAGACTGTGATGCAGACCTGACAACATACAAGACAACTCAGAAACTCCAGAGCAGATATTACCCAGTGGAGAATTTCTGTACTGAATAAAAATGGCCAACCCATAGTACCTCCACCACACCTTGTCTAGACTTGGGCTGCTCAGGTGAAGTGTGGTTGGCTTGGAAACTGAGGTAAGTCCCAAGGCTGCCAACAGTGTGAGATAACTGCACTCATTGAAGCTGAAGAACAAATTCTTTGTTGAAAAAAGACCCCACTGGCACACCTCCTGACACCATACCAGGTTAGCCTAAGACTTCTGTCCTGTGTGATTTGGTACATTTTTAAAAAGTGTATTTTTCTCTGTTGACTATCTTGGTGTTTAGTTCATTCTAGAGATCTGTCTCTCAAGTCTGTAGATATGTTATACCATTCCTAGAAATTGGGAGCTCTTTAAATTTAATAGCTTTTATTCAACTGGAATGGTAACCTGTAAGAATGACAAGCCAAGAATCAACTTTTGGGATCATAACATTAATACTCTGGTGTGAAACTAAGTCAAACCATCCACTGATCACCTTCTATGAGAAACTGAAACTAACACAATGAAAACCACATCTCTGGTAGCTCTATGTGGTAGAGTAGAATATAGTTCAAACTATTCACTACCCATCACTATATATTATTTTACTCCAGAGATCTTCTGTATGGAAATATTATACTTCACATCCATTGATAAGCTTAGACATACAGCTTACTTTTGCAGATGAAATATGAGAGGAAGTGACATGAAGTACTTCAGAAGAAATGTTACAGAAGCTATCAGGCAGTTTAACTATTACTGTTTAAATTATATATTTTTCTCTTCCACAAGACTAACAATGATAGGGGCTGTCTGAAAATAACATTTAAGAAAAGATGGAAAAAAACAAACAACCACAAAAACACATACAGCTGCCCTGAAATACACAGAGTGTGCAGTAAACATAAACCTTTGTGTTTTTTTTTTTTAAGCCACTGAAATTTTTTGAGTTGTTTGCTATCAAAGACTAACCTAACCAAAGACTACTGATTCACTTTGCCTTCACTGGTCCACTTTGGGGTTTTGGTATGATGCAACATGGGTGTGTGTCCTTGGGCTAGTTTCTTTACATTCCAGGTCTCTTCAGTAAAACAGAGTAAGATGGTGGTCATCATGAACAAGTAAGTTCAAACATGTAAAGTACTCAGAAGAATGTTGAGTGGAACATAATGAATGCTTCTACTAATTCCGCCAGTGTTACCAGTTCTTCCACTGGTCTTACTGCCACTACCACAGCCCTATCAGAGAGACTGGATCAATCTTAATTTCCCAATTCTGCCACTTACTACATTTATCATCTGGCATAATTTCTTTAAACAATTGAGCCTTGGTTTTGCCACATAAATTACTTCATATGCATTTTAAGTGGTTTTTTTTTTTAACATTTATGAAACGACAATCAGCATATCAGACTCCTCTGGTGCCCAGGTGGGTCCATTTTCCAATATTTTGATAAATCAGTGGCTTCATTTTGGTATTAACTTCTAATGATTATCTAGTAATTTCTTAGTATTTTTTTTGTCCTTTACTCTTAGACTGATAAAAGCAATCCAAACACTCTCAAACTTTTCCATTCTTCTTTCTGGTTATCCTCATATTGTATTTTCCTAAATTTTCATGTATTTTTCATTCTAAACAGAGCTTTAAATGAATCATTTTAAGAATCAACATTTCTGCTATAAAAGATATACTACAAAGTTGTATGCTAAGTTGGAAAACACTAAAATATCTGAAATGGTCATAAGTTATGGAGCCTTGAGGAAAATTCTTTTTAGAAGCAGTTCTTCCTACTGTCATGTTTTCAAGGCTGGAGAGTAATGCTCTTTCTCATTTTTTTTTTTTTTTTAACCAGGAACAATTAAACAAAAAGGTGACCTTTATCTTAGAAATTCTATAAATTTTGTTTCCTTAATTTTTCCTTGTCTCTCTATTCTTTCCACATAAAGCATCCTTCATTGTCTGTGTATAACATTGATTTTCATTTCAACATATTTTCCTGAATTTTATACACAGGTTAAATATACATTGTTACCAAAAACAAAGCAAAACAACACCTTCAAAAATATATGATTCATCACTGAAAAAAAAAATACAAAATCTGATTTTAAGTTAGCTTTCCTGCTAGATTTTTTAGATGTTAAATATGTTTTCATTATCCCCTGACTTCGTGGCCTCCTTGACTTCAATTTCTCTTTGAATTCAGTCTACCCTTAAACAATGTCAGAGTTACCTTCATAAGAATTAGATTTGATTATTATGCTTTCCAGAGTTCAACCTCCATAGACTCACTAACATTAATAGGCTAAATGTAGAAGTACTTCACATGAGCTATTTGTGAAATCTTTCATGAATTTCTTTTTGCATTACATTCCTATGGGTGTCATCTACTTCTACTTATTCTCTAGCTCCTTCTCAGCTTCCTTTCCTTAGACCTGTAAATATAGAAAACATATTCTCCACAATTCTGACCCCTCTTGTCTATACTCCTTCTTTTGTACTTTTCCCATAGATATCTCAACTGCTCGTGAGCTGTTTTGGGTTAATATCGTCTACAGCACTAAGCACTTGCCCAGTGTTTTTATGTTCTGTGTTTTTAATGATCTGGTCAGTAGTTCCTCATGAATGCTCTACCAGCACCTTATATTAATTGTGTCTAAAAGACTACTTGAGGGTGCCTGGGTGGCTCAGTTTGTTAAGCGACTGCCTTCGGCTCAGGTCATGATCCTGGAGTCCCGGGATCGAGCCCCACATCGGGCTCCCTGTTCGGCAGGGAGTCTGCTTCTCCCTCTGACCCTCTTCCCTCTCGTGCTCTCTATCTCTCATTCTCTCTCACTCAAATAAATAAATAAAATCTTTAAAAAAAAAAAAAAGACTACTTGATTCCCACGTACCATCCCCCTTCACCATTGCACCACAAAAGTATTTTCTCTTCCTCCCTTCCTTGGATCCATCACTGGCTCCATTATTATCTCAATACTTGGGTTTTATAGTTATTATTGAGTTGTGGAATTGGAAGAAATCTTATCACCGAAGCCATCTCTCGGAATGCATAAATTTCCTCTACAAATTTGATTTTTGGCCAAAGTATCGGTGAACTCAGCAATTATAGGCTAACTTGTGTATTTCCATATTTCCTCAGTATTAGATTGCTACTTTGCCATGAGAGTTAAAAACAATGACCTAGATTCATCCTTTTCTTTTTTCTTCATTACTTTTTTTATTTTTATTTTTTTGCTTATTTCCATTTTCTGTCATTCAATCTCCCCAGTATTCCTCAAATGTAAAACTTCTTTTCCTTTTACACTGTCCACAATTTCAGCCATACTCATGGATCTCTCCCTGAACTATTGCTGCTCTGCTTCAAATATAGAAGAAAGAGACCCTGCCAATGAACATTCAAGAAAACAATCTGAGAGGGCCGCCTGGGTGGCTCAATCGTTAAGTGTCTGCCTTTGGCTCAGGTCATGATCCCAGGGTCCTGGGGTCGAGCCCCACATCAGGCTCCCTGCTCAGTGGGAAGCCTGCTTCCCCTCTCCCACTCCCCCTGCTTGTGTTCCTGCTCTTGCTATCTCTCTCTGTCAAATAAATAAATAAAATCTTAAAAAAAAAAAAAGAAAACAATCTGAGAGACTGGAAACAGAGTAGCTCACAGAATTTTCTTCCCAGTGGCATTAGTTTCTTATTGTTGCTGTGACAAATTACAACAATTTTGAGTCTTATAACAACACACATTTATTACCATTTACATTTAGAGATCAGAAGTTCCAAAATCTATATGAGTTTCTTCCAGAGGCTTTTTGGGAAAATCCATTTAATTTGCCTTTTCCAGCTTCTAGAGGCTGCCTACATTCCTCGGCTCTTGGTCTCTTCCTTTATCTTCAGAGCCATCAATGTAACTTCTTCAAATATTCAACTCCCTCTCTGTGTCTCACCCTCTATGTCTCTCTGACTATTTCTCTCTTACTCACAGGCTCCTTATCAAGTCCAAGTTGGTGAGAAGGTATGCTCTGGACAAGTACTGTGATCTGGACTCATGCTGAAGCTAGAGGCACCATCTGAGACCACAGATTTCACCACCAGTGGTTTTTAATGGCTCTAACAGCACTCTTTTTAATGTGATTTTTCTGATAAATGGTGAAACATTTCTGCTACTAATTCCTGGAACAGAACGTTTTCCACGTCCCAGTCTCCTGGAGGAGACTCTTATAGTCACATTGATTTGTTATCATTTTCACCAGATCTTTCTGGATATACTCATCTAATTTGGAATGCAGTATATTGTATCTTCTTTCAGTTTTGAGTAGATTATCATTCCCTCTAGAGTTTAGGTTTTTGTTTGTTTATTTATTTTAATATTATTCCTCTTAGTTTCAACTTTTTTCTCATATCTGGGAACAGAGTTCTGAAAGCCAGACTTTTGGTAAATCCTTCACAATTGTAATAGTTCCTTAATTAACTTTTCTGTCTCCAGTATTCCCCCAATTGTTGCATCTTTTATTCCTCTGCTTGTTTAAACTTCTTTGGTAAAGTTTAATGTCTCCTTCTTAAGCACACTGAAGGATTCCCCCAGCCCAACAAATAATATGCAAACTCCCTGTCATTCTATGATCTGGGGACCTTCTATGATCTGTCCTCAAAACTTACTTTAGACATTTAACTTACATATTTCTCTACCCAGAGCTTATTTTTCATAAGGGAGATACAGCACCTTTCTAACTTCTGCTAGTCATTTAGTTCATATTTTCAAAGGTACCATTTGAAAACTGTGTACAATCAATTGTACAAGGTAAGAGTCACTCACTAGATCTGAAATGGGGTTTCCTCATTACACATAATAATTTCTGTTAATGAAGTTTTATAAGCTAACCATAAATAACTTAAGGTGTTTATGTGGTCCATGTTGCTCAGCTATGGGAATCAGGAATGTATACTCACAAGCTCATGTATGAAAATCCTCATCAGTGACTCATTCTTTCTATGAAAACCTTTTTAGTCAGGTGAGAGGTCAATACCACATAACATAGTAACCTGAAAAATGCCTTCAGATTCTTAAAAAAAAAAAAAAAAAAGATTAAATTGCTTTCCAGATGCTATTTTAAATGTGGCCTCAATATTTATATTCACATTTTGCAACTTATCACTCCTAAAAATAATCAATCTTCCTGGAAATTTTCTATGTTTCAAAAGGTGAAGGGATAGCAGAACTTTCTATCATATGTCTCTTGGACAAGAGCTGGTCTCTGAGATCAAATTCTTTGGCTGTTCTCTGTAAATATTCATATATTCAATAGATCTATATATATAAAACCGTTAGGTTTAATGTTCCCTCACACTGTTCACAGATCATAGTACAAATTCCCAACATGTCATTTATGTCCTTATCTTTACTCATTGGTAGAACCAGAATGAACCTGAGAGAATATTGTAGATGTTTAGCTGCCCATGCTATTCTTCAAAATGCTTGCCTGGAAAAAAGAAACTCATTGCCATGAGAAATAATACCTCAGTTTTTCAGATCTTCACTGAGAGAAAGTATCCAGCGTTCACAAAATTCAGGCAATCTAAACTAACAATTTCTCCAGCTTCTCTTGTTCAACAGTAATAAGTACTCTGGGGAGTACGCTAAGTATCCTTGGAAAATAAACAGGAGGTTGGTGACTTCCGCACAAAATCTTAGGACTTAGGAATGTCATTTAGTTAAAAATAGTATTCAGCAACTGCATTTAGGGATACATTTATTCTAACTTAATTTAAAGTACTTATTTAAATCTGGGGTAAATATGATAGGCTAGTCATTCCAAAGGTCTAAACTGTCCTTTCTAATATAACAAAAATCCTTTATAGAATTATTGAAACAATTAAATGAAATTGAAATCCTCTTTATGACTCTACAAAGCTTATTTACTTATTTATTTATTTGTTTGCTTATTTTCTGAGAGAGAGAGAGAAAGAAGGCATGAGCGGGGGTAAGGGCAGAGGGAGAGAGAATCTCAAGCAGGCTCCATGCTTGGCCTAGAGGCTGATGTGGGGCTTGATCTCACAACCCTGAGATCATGACCTGAGCTGAAATCAAGAGTTGGCTGCTTAACCAACTGAACCACCCAGGTGCCCCTTGTCCATTGTTTTTATGACACCAACAGTAACTGCCCATGTCATATCATGAAATGCAAAACCCGGAGAAGGATAGTCAGACAAGGTCTCAACATGCATGGGCTCATCAGGAGCCATTTCAATGATGGCAGCATCATCAGATTTTAAGATTTTGGGGCCATCTTCCAGTTAGTTTCTCCCCATAAAGGCAATAAATTTTCTTCTTCAATTCAGCAAAGTTGCAAGCAATGTGAGTTGTGACTTTTTTTTTTTTTTGCTTTAAATGCATTCTTTATTAACCATATATGGTTCACAGATGTTCTTTTTTTTAAATCAACTTTCTAAAGGAATATAATCTTTATGAATGACTTAAATATTGCAGTAAAATTCAAATTCAAAATAGACAACAAATTACAGTTTATATTTATAAAAAAGCTATTAAGTGCAAACAAATTTAGATTATAAATGTATATGTGCGCCTGCACAGGTGCATAGCCATCATTGATTTGGCCTGGATGGTTCAGGAGAAACACTTGAGCCTTGCAGTCAGCTATTTCCTTTCATGGGTCATTTTTTTTTTTTTTTTCTATCACTAGCCACATCACAATGAATATCTTTGACAGACACATTCTTGACATTGAAGCCCACATTGTCCCCAGGAAGAGCTTTACTCAAAATTTTATGGTGCAGTTTAACAGATTTTACTTCACTTGGAATGCTGACTGGAGCAAAGGTGACCCCCTGCCAAGTTTTAGAACACCAGTCTCTATTCAGCCCACAGAGATAGGGCCCACACCACCAATTTTGTAGACATCCTGCAGGGGCAGAAGAAAGGTCTTACCAGTTGAATAGGTTGGTGGGGGGATGCAATACTGAGCTTCAAGCAACGTGGTTCCACTGGCATTTCCATCTTTATGGGTGATACTGCATTCCTTGAGCCAAGGTATGTTAGCACTTGGCTCCAGCATCTTGTCACCATTTCAACCAGAAACTGGCAAAAGTGTACCTGTATTGAGATTGTACCCAATTTTTTAAATGTTGGTGCTGATTTCTGTAACAATTTCCTCATATCTCTTCCAGCTGAAGAAATCCATTTTGTTAGCAATTAGTTGTTCCACACCCAGTGTGTAAGTCAGAATCTGAATGGAGACACCTGCATCAAATTCATCAGTCTGCATAGATCTTCTTGGAGCTACCTGCTTCAAATTCACCAATACAAGCAGCAACAATCAGAATAGCACAATCAGCCTGAGATGTGCCTGTAATCATGTTCCTGGTAGTCTCTGTATCCTGAGGTATCAGTGATGGTCACATGATACTTACTGGTCTCAAATTTCCACAAAGAGATGTCAATGATGTTACAATACTCATGTTCATCTTTCAGCTTATCCAAAACTCAGACATCCTTGAAGGAGCCTTTCCTATTCCAGCAGTCTCCTTCTAAGATTTTTTAATGATTCTTTGTTGATCCACCACATTTGTAGATCAGATGGCCAGTAGCAGTAAACTTGCCTGAATCTATGGGTCCGATGATAATGTTATTGGTATGAATTTTTTTCTTTCCCATTTAGGCTTAGATTTAGTGGTGGCTTTTACAAATTCTGTGTTCTAGTAACAAAATCATTGTGACACAGATGGAAAGGAAATCTTTTTAATCTTTCTGGATTCCACCCATGGTCTTCAACTAATGACATGTAAACACATTATCTTATACATAAAGATAAAGTTAGCTTTTATCTTGTCTGTGGTTGTTCCATCTTATCTCCCAGCAAGTCTGGAACCACAGCACTAAACTTGACCAAGGGAGGGATTAAATCTACTAAATGGTAGTAGGACTAATTACCTGTTATTTAGAGTCTACCCCAATCTCCCTGGGTGGAATCCTATACTAGCTTATCTCATTGTTATTAAAAATTTATAGATGATGATGATGATGATTTAGTTTATATAACCTGATATTAGCTGCAAACTTGTGCCTAGGCTCCTTGGGCCCAAAATATCTCACACATATTATGATGGTACCTTTGCATACTCTGCTTTGTCTTTATGCAGTCATTTGTAAGTACTTAGAGTATGCAATCCTGTGTGATAGCTGCAGTTGGCATTGTAGGAAAAATAAACGAAATTATCCTCTGATGCAGGTTTGCCTCCCAAGCCACACCTGGTTTGAGGTCACACACACTGATGGGAAGACAATATATTAATGGAATTTGTAGATTTACAGTTGGACAAATAACTAAATTAGGGTTTTTTGTTTTCTGTTTTTGTTTTTAGTTTTAAAGAGAAAAAAATCATCAAAAACTCCTTTGGATTCCTTGGGCTATTTTAGTGAAAATGTAAAATGAAGAAACAAAACTTCAAGGCTGTCAGAAGTCCTTTTTAAAATGCAGAGACATGATTCTGAAAGGGAGACAAGACATACCACCCTTTGATACTCAGTGGAAATCTGAAGCGGCAAAAGATCTTAAGAATGCTTGTACGTTTAGATTCATTTTACGATGATACCAAAGTATCACCTAATTTTACATCTTTGACCAAGTGTTATTCATGCTTTGATAAAAAGTATTCCAACTGCTTGGACTCCATCTAACCCTACTGTTAGGAGGGCAGGATAATTTGTGGTAGGCTATTAGCTCAGGTCCTCCAAACGAAATTCAATTGTGGGAAAATATTAGAAATTATTTTGAACAGAGAAAACAAGATTAAAACACAGAGTAATTTTGAGACTCTTAAGCCAGTGGAAGCATTTCTATAGTTCATTTAAATGAAATAAAATAGGAGACAGATGAGGTAGCTACAAAATTTTAATAGATTACAGTAAATATTAGGTGATCTGACTGATCATCAACTCCTTAGACTATAAAAGGACTGGAACAGATTCACTCAAATTTTCCTAGCCTGAATGATTTTTTTAAATTTGAGATGATAGCACACATATGGAAACTATGGTGTCTTCAGAAAAAGTACTGATTAATGTGGTGTGAAGTAAAAGAGAGAGTTATGATTCTGTGTGATGGGTTGATAAGCATCCCTTGCCACAGGAATAGAAGAGATCTGAGACCATTTATACTGATGTGGGTTAAATGCCAAAGAGTGATAAGGAAACTATTGAATACCAGTCTATACTATACTCTTATACCCAAACTGGCTAATGAAATTAATAGCTAATAAAAAAAAAATAATGGATGATTTGTTTCTATTAGAGAATATGGTGATACAATTCTGGAAGCCTTAAATGTAAAAATATTCAAAGTAGAAATCTATGAAGGCAAATATTGTATTCTAATGCATTACCCCTATCAAAAAGTACTATGGGAATAGATGTGATATCGGAATGTGGGATTTTTTTTTCCCTACTTAAACCATTAAGAAAAAGGAAGCCATGCAATCCACTCTTCATTCATTTAAATGCGGTATGCTAGATGGAAATCTTTAAAATTACCTAAACCCACTCAGGCGATTAACTTAAAACTGTAGGATATTTGGTGTCATCAAGGGATTTTTGCTTTATTTAAGGATATTTCAGCTTCACCTGAATTAGTACCCTAACAGTCTTGTTTAATATTCTGAGGAAAGCTAATAAATCCTTGAGTTTACTTGTAGGATATGAAGAATTAGGCAAAGTGATACCTTAGTATCATGCTGTATTCAGTATGGTTTTAACATTTCAAACAACACAACATGCTAAAGGTGATCAATGTTTTGTAAACAATTTAGTTAGAGTTTTCTTCCCCAATCCTTATCTCAAAAGGAAGCCAAACTAATTTGTATTCATGTGTAATGAAACCCAACAAATACTTGCTGTATTCTCACACAGATATAGATCCTGCTGATTATTGACAAAATCTGCTATGAAAAGACTTAGATCTGATTAAATGAAAAAAAGACTGTTATTCATCATATTGATGATACAATGTTGACAACTCAATCTGAAGGTCAAGTGGACTGAACTAAATGCTGATAAATTAATATGGCCACCGGAGGGTCATAGATTAACCCAGCTAAACTACAGAGTCAAGCACAAATGATAAGATTCTTAAAAGTTACCTGGACTGGAGACACTAGAAATATACCTCAAAGAACCAGAAATAAGTAATTTTCTCTGCTATCTCCAAAATAAAAATAAAAGGTATGAAGATTGATTGGGTTGTTGGTCTCTAGAGAAATCACATACCACAAATACAAATTTTACTAGTCCCTTCTCACAAAAGTACCAGGGAAAAAGATGAATTTTAATGATGTTATGTGCAACAGAAGACACTCAGAGTTCCAAAGAACTCGGTCTAATGGCTTTCCCAGTCTATTCCTTGGGGTGGTACAAGCCCAATGCTCAAATAATATGTGTCAACCACTTGCTCTTATGCTGTCTAGAGTCTTTTGCAAAAGCTTATATTTGTTACCCAGCAATAAAGACTGCTGGGATTTTGGAGTAGAAATTTGCCAGAAGCTGTTGCCATATAAATTCCCTTTGAAAGACAGTTTTAGGTCTGTTACCAGGCTTCAAATGAAACTTTATGTTATGGAAGGACATAAAATTATTTTGAGACACAAAATATCTTTTATGTCATGGATTATGTCAAACTAACATTCCGATAGAGAGGGAAACACACAGAGGAGTTGAGACTGAAATATTAAAAAATATGCTACTGCAGTACCCATCCCATACATGAACAGGTGGCTGCCACACCTGTGGGTTCCATATTAGATCCACCCGAGAAATTATCCAACTCTACAGTTGAATATGTGTGTCCCTAAGATCACCTAATAAATGATGCTAAATAAGTAATAATGTTCACATATGGTACTTCCCAGGACACTCAATCAGAAATGCAACTGTATTATATCTGGCCAATGGCTGAAGTTTGCAAGAAGACCTAAAAAATAAGACCACTAAGTTATCAGAATTAGGGGCAGTGTCCCTTGTGGCATCTGAAGAACTAGATAAAAATAATAAAAGAGTAAAGCTTTGTATCAATTCTTAAGCAGTAGCCAATGAATTGGCAATATGTTTCATAAAATGTGCCCTAAGTTATTAGAAAATGAAAGGAGTCCTAGTATGTGGCAATATTGTCATGAAAAAAATTATGGTTTTGAAGATGACAAACCAAAGATATATATAATGAATATGAATAATGAATATGTATGTAATGGATACAAAGATATATATAATGAGGTGTGTGTGTGTGTGTGTGTGCATGTGCACACACATACTTCAGAATGGAACTGGACCTAAAAAACAAATGTTCTTTTTCACTCTTTGGAAGTGATCACTGGAGTACATGAGGTGAGTGTTCATGGAGCCATTCAGACTTAAAAAAAATGGCAGAAAAAAGTTACACCTCACTGTCCTCAGAACCTCAAAAATGTGTCTAACAAACTAAAATCACCTAAAAGCACCCTGAGGGAATCCGGGCTGACCTGCAGCTAAGGAGGGGATGATACTGGCAAGTTATCCATGGCTCTAGTCATGGGTCTTAACTAGGATAAAAGCTCATTTCCAGATTTGGAATTGTATACTCAGTAACTGAAGGAGACACCTCTAACACTGTTGTCTGCAAGAGAAAATAAACAGTTTTTAATGTGCAACCCTTTAAGTCACCTGAATAAGAAACCTACTTTACAGCAGGTGGAGCACAACAATGAGTTAAGAAACATCATATACAATGGGCTTTTCATAAACCTTCCAACCCACAAAGTTTGAAATTTGGAATGAACCTTTGAAAGATCTGGTTATAAAACTGGGAGGTGATTGGAGACTGAGCAGATAGCTTGCATGATAGAATGATTTATGTGTTAAAACAATGTGTGGAAGTAAAGGGGATTTACCATTTTATAGATTGATGATGTAACAAGGAAAAAATAGGGAATAGATGGTGGAACATGATGTAAGAATGAACTCATATGAACTTATCACCTCCTCTTTCTGCTTCTCCTCCTCCTCCCTCTCATTTCTCTCCCCCTCTCCCTTCTCCTGCTCCTTCTTCTTTTTCTCCACCTGACCCAGCAGTTCTGGGACCTAGACTGCAATTCCTAGTTCTAGACAAAAAGAAAAATCAGTTTCTAAACATGACATCAAGATGATTCCAAGTATTAAGTATTTGAGTTCTTAAGAAATAATGGGGTGGTTGTTCCTTCCTGATACCTATCTAAATTGAGATTAATGGTTCTGCCTTTTTTGCTACCTAGTGGATGAGCAGTTTCATGAGCCTATACTTTTCCACCCCTATATAATATATCTGGGAATGGACAATAGAGGAACCATCAACAAGTCTTATGTTGGGGCCAGCTCTCTCAGTCAGTATCTTTGCTGAACTTAACAGTTCTACCCCAAGGGGAGTTTCTGGGTGAAATTTAATAACAAATGGAAAGAAATGGACACAATTTCTGATTGAACAGGAGCAAGAAATTGGTAATGCAAAGAAGAAAAATGTAACAATACGTCGATGTCTAGATAGCAAGAGAATCATATTCTTATCTCCATTCACAGATACCTATAAGGGTTAAGGTATTTCCTGTCAGAATATCTTCCTCTGTTTGAATCTGAAGACCAAGATGGGTCCTGGTGGATTTAGCAAACATTCATTCTACATTATCTATGTGATGATGCATCTCAATGATTTTAATAACACTGTGTGGATGAACATTTGAGATAACTCTAAAGCTGATTTTTCTTTTGTTTCCCATTTTACAGGTTACGGTAATCACACTGGACAGCTTTTGGGGGATAACCTATGGTAAGTCTTACATCTCAAGCACCTACAAAGGATTTTGTTCAACAATAGAACCATCGACTATTATGCAATTATTGATTCACATTATATGTTGAGAAAAGTACCTAGATAAAATGGACTTAAAATATCTTTGGTATTCAAATTATTGTAGTATTCTCTGTCCCAAGATTTTTGAGAGTAGAGGCCAAAATCAAGATAAACAATACTTAGAAAACTGAAATCAATGTTAGTTTAGGAAGACTTGGTGGGCTCACAATAGTCCCTATGCTCTTTGAGTATCCCTATAAGGAGTTCTTTGGAATACTCCAACTAAACTATATTTGGAAGCAACAGCTAGGCATATGACATTCCTCTGAGGAGGTCAACTTTTCTGGTTCCAAGATAAGTTATCAAACTGTACTTAATCACTAAACTCACTGGCAACAATATGTTTGGTGGATAAGACAAAATTGCCTGAAACTTTCTAAGAGAAACTTGAGTGATATTGGCTCAAGTCTAGAAGTTGTACCATAAACCAAACTTGTTTTGACTGAGGAAAAAGACTCATGAGCTTCTATTGCCATTTAGAATGCATGATATTTTAGGAGGAAGACAAAAGATAACAAGTGGCCTGAATAGAGGATATGTTTTACAAAAAAAAAAAAAAAAAAAAAGGAGGATTAAAAAACTCAACAGATTGTTAGACAGTATTCTAGGAGACTTGGTTGGGAAATAACGTACACACTGACCTGAGAAGGGCTATCTTTGTATGCTCATCTAGAAGGAAGTAGCAATAGCTCATGAAAAATGCTCTTTGACCTTGGCAGAAGAAAGCACAACGAACGAACTTATGTGAAACTTTTGGCCACAGGAGGCTGTGAAAATACATTTATGGACACTATATTTGCATAAATGTTCTTTAGCTTTGAAAGCATCATCAATAAATTTAAAAAAAGCAAGTTTTGCCCAATATGTGGTTAATTAGAGCTGACACCTTTTTAAATGTGTCTAGGATTTTTACTAGAGGTCATAAGATGGGGATTATTCAAGGAAAAGTTCTATTGGGAAACTGTGAGTGTGTAAACTTGTGGTATGAGACAAGAAACATGAAACTTGGAATCTGGAATTAACTGACACCTGGCCTTTTGAATGATTTAACAACATCTATAACAATACTGGTATTGATGAATTGGGAGATTGGATTGGTAGCTTAGCAACATGCTCTTCCAATGGAAGATGATTGACTACAGAAAATGTAGATTTATCGAATAATTACTACATTAAATCCATATATTGATCCTTTTCATATATTTCAAATTTCACCACTGAAAAGAAGTAAAAGGGTTGTAAGCTTGTGCATGACACATAAGTTTGAACTGATATAGTTAGTAAATGAAAATGCCTTTTTAAAAAGCATTACCTAGGGGGCACCTGGGTGGCTCAGTCAGTTAAGCATTTAACCTTTGGCTCAGGTCATTTAACCTTTGGCTCAGGTCATGATCCCAGGGTTCTGGGATCGAGCCCCTCATTGGAGTCTCTGCTCTGCAGGGAGCCTGCTTCTCCCTCTGCATGCCACTCCCCCTGCTTGTTCTCACTCTCTCTCTCTCTCTCTGTCAAATAAATAAATTAAATTTTAGAAAAAAAAAGATTTATAAAAAGTATTACCTAGGTCTCATTGGGTGATATGAATGATTAGTGTTTTGATATTTATCCTTCTACTTTTTCTATTTTACATGTAAATTTATGTATTTATTTGTTTTAAACATTTTATTTATTTGAGAGAGAGAAAGGGGGTGGGGGGAGGGCAAGAGGGAGAGGGGAGGGAAGATCCTAAGCAGACTCTGAGCGGAACACGGAGCCAGACATGGGGCTCCATCCCATGACCCTGAGATTACCACCTGAGCTGAAACCAATGAAACCAAGATTCAATCACTTAACCAACTGAGCCACACAGGCGCCCCATTTACATGTATTTTTAAAGACACAAAATGAGAAGTGATGATGTTGAGATATATGAAAGTAAGAAAGCTAGATAAAGGGACAGGGGGTTGACTACCTATGTTTGCTCCTGTGTTTTGGAAGTATTTTCAAGTTATTTGATCTATAATGCAAATCATTAATTTAAACACTTAGAAAGAAGGTCATAAGAAATGATCAACATTCTGGATTTTACCAGAACAGTATAAGAATAGGATTTGAGCAAAGGAGGAGTGTTCTTGGAGGCCCCACTGCTCTGGATCCAGAAAATGAGAGGGAACTTTCTCCAGAGAAGTTAAAAAAAAAAAAAAAACCTACAAAAACCTTATTATTCGTTTTATCTTCAGTTTGCACTATTAATTTTCAACAAGGTCTGTGATAAATTACTCTTTCCTGCTGGAATGGTTCCATCTCCCACATGATAAGCCCTGATTCTATCCTTGCCTTTGGTATTAATTTAATTAGTCATGCCACCTTAAGATAAGTCGTTTTGTTCCCTTGGATCTCAGTTTCCTTATATATAAAATAAGTGAGTTGTAGCAGACTAGTATCAGAGCCTCTTCATACCCAACACTCTAAAGTATTTTGTGTTCCAAAACTCATGCATGTCTAATCCATACCAGACACACCAGAACATTGGAATAGTTTTTGTTCATTCCTGCATATAAATGTGTTCACACTAAGTAACCCAGGACACCAAAGTCTATACTTTCTAGATATTGCTATTTTAAAATCATAACATACAAATGGCTAACAGACACATGAAAAAAATGGTCAACATCACTCATCATTAGGGAAATACAAATCAAAGCTACAGTGAGATATGGCTAAATACATCAGAATGGCTAAAATTAACATCTCACGGAACAACAGATGTTGGCAGATACAGAGAAAGGGGAATGCAAACTTGTGCAGCCACTCTGGAAAACAGTATGGAGGTTCCTCAAAAAGTTAAAAATAGAACTACCCTATGTCCCAGCAACTCTACTACTAGGTATTTATCCAAAAGATACAAAAATACTGATTCAAAGGGGCACATACACCCCAATGTTTATAGCAGCACTCTCCACAATAACCAAAACACGGAAAGAGCCCAGATGTCCATCAGTTGATGGCTGGGTAAAAAAGATGTGGTATGTGTATATATATATAATGGAATATCACTCAATCATCAAAAATAATGAAATCTTGCCATTTGTAACAACATGGATGGAGCTAGAGTATATTATGCTAAGTGAAATAAGTCAGTCAGAGAAAGACAAATACCATATGACTTCACACGTATGTGGAATTTAAGAAACAAAACAGATGAACATGGGGGAAGGGAAGGAAGAGTAAAATAAGATAAAGATACAGAGGGAGGCAAACTATAAGAGACTTAACTATAGGGAACAGACTGAAGGTTGTTGGAGGGTGGTGGGTGGAGGGATGGGGTAACCGGATGATGGGCGTTAAGGAGGGCACTTGATGTAATGAGCGCAGGGTGTTATACGCAACTGATGAATCACTAAATTCTACTCCTGAAACTAATACTATAGTATATGTGAACTAACTTGAATTTAAATAAAATCTTGAAAGAAAAATAAATAAAATAAATAAAATAAAATAAAATAAAATAAAATAAAATAAAATAAAATTATTTTTGAAAAAATTAAGAAAGTCATGCTAGGTTAGAACTATGTGTTCATTTACTTTAGCATTTAGGTTTTGTGCTGAGTGATTAGAGATACAAAATGTATAACAGACAGCTTCTGCTTTGTTTGTCCATCTAGTTGACAGAGATAAGCCAACCCTCACTGTTTACTTATCATGAAAGTGAAAAGTAAGAGACACAGGAAATATCCGGGTAAATATATAATGCTAGTGTATTAGAATTCTCAAAAAAACAAACAAAAAAAAACCCAGAACCAATAAGAGATATATATCTCTCTATCCCTAATTCTCTATCAGAGAGAGAAAGAGAGAGACTGATTTATTATAAGGAATTGGATCACACAATTCTGGAGGCTGACAAGTCCCAAGATCTGCAGTTGGGAAGCTAGAGATCCAGAAGGGCTGCTGATGTCTGAAGGCCTGAGAACCAGGACAGCACACTGTACTTCCAGTCTGCGGGCCAGCAAGCTCAAGCCACAGGAAACCTGCTCTTTCAGTCTGAGTCTGAAGTCAGGAAAAACAATTTCCTAAAATGAGAAACAAATGAAAAGTCCTGTCGATGACTGAAAATGAGACCGAATAACAAACTGGAGCTATTCTTCATTGCTTTGTCACAGGAGCTGCTGTAACTAATATGCTTCACTCTCTGAAGTTGCATTTAATAAATTATGGCTTTTTTTTTCCTGATTATAACCATAGTAATAGAAATGTTATACGAGTCACCTAGTTCAGTTTCTATACTATTAAAAGACACAATGATAATTCTGTTAGGGAAAATAGAAAAAAAAATATTTCGTTTATTAAATCAAAGTATTAATAGCAAAACCCACTATTTGATTATTCCCCACATATATCTGCACACTTTGCTTTGGGTAAATTTGGAAAAATAAAAAGCTCTGGGATTTTTATACAAATTTCACAAAATAGATTTGCAAAACAAAACCTTATAAGCTGTTTACAGGAGAAATCCAACATGATATGTTGATGTGCTTTAGTTTAGATATTTACAGCTATTTATAATATATCTTTTTATAAAATATATCTTCATACTGAGGTAAAGTTCCTATTTTAGAAAACTATTTAAAGCAGAAAGCTTTACAAAGCACTTGAGCAACTTTCCTCGATCCTTACTAGTCACTTGGATTTAAGTGTTTTATTAGGGGTTTGTGTGTTGAGATTTTTGTCAGTACATTATTGTCACATCATTACAGAATGAGTCTTCCTGGCAAGTCTCAGATTTTGCCCAAGAATCAGAATTTTTTCTGTAAAGAAAGATGTCTGTAATTAGAGACATTTAGGACAATAAAAGTGGGAGTTAAGTGTTCAATAATTGTATTATCTTTGACCTGTAAAAGGCAGAAATAAAAACTTTGCTTTAATATGAATAGAATTTTAAGTAAATCATCATTGAGTCAAAATAAACTTCTTTTTTTTATTATTACTTGAAAATCAGTTCCCACACATTCCCCCATGTATCCATTTGATAGTTTTCAGACTTAAAAAAAAAAAATCTCCAACTCTAGAGATTTCTTCCTTGTCTCAAATCTATGCATAAATGCTTTATTTAAATGAAATCTTTTTCTCTCCAAAGTGATTAATTTCATTTAAATACCATGCATATGTTTCAGGTGTGTCTAGTCATTTGATAATTTAAAAATATTCTTCTTTAAATTTTAGCCTGTTCCTCTGATGCAGTTAATTATTCTTGAAAATTAATGTCATTATATCTTAACAGTTGAGGCATGAAAATTTCTTATCTGCTTTTAGTATGAGGATTAGAGGAATTCTAGTTGAAAACTGCATATATTGACTGATGAAAACTGAACTTACCTAATTTGCTTATTCCTTGCTAGTTGAAGCCTGGGTCATTAGGTAATCTGACAGGTACTGTAATTAGTGACATCCTAACTTAATAATAAAATAATTAGTAACTTCCATATAAGCAGGCCATGGAAAGCTAGTTATTGATGAAAATAAAATATTCAACATTACAAATACTTTTGGCTACTTTTATCCTGAAACTATGTTTCATGTTTTTGTTTGTTTGCTTTACAAACTTAAAAGTTTATTGATAAAATTGAATGGAGATTTAAAAAATGAAATAAAATTGCCTATTATGTTAGAAAACTTCTAGGAGCAAAAGATTTACTTTAGAACACAACACATAATTCTTAACTGAACTATGAAGGTATAGAAAAGAACCCAACCATTAATAATTGAAAGCCATACTTTTTATTATAATACCAAGCCTAAGAAATTTGGAAGATTAGGTCCCTCTTTCTAATGTTCAAAAATGCTTTTATATTTCAGCATAAGCCGAAACCAACCCATTTATTTTCAACATTTCAAAGATATTATACTTTCAAAACAAAGGAGATCACAGGCATGCTGCATTTGGCTTAACAAAATAAGTACCGATTGCATAACACATTTAATTACATTTAAGACATCATTTGTAACAAGGTAGTCATTATTTATTACCTATTAGTTATACTTCATTACTGTATGAGATAAATTAAATTTAAACATGTTAACAATTCATGATATGAAATATCAAATTGTCTTATTTACATTTTTCCCCATCAAGTTTTTTGCATCTGCTTTTATTTCTGTTCAGAGGTGAGAACACAAAATGTAATTTTTCCTGAGTGATAAAAACAGTAGTAAGGCAACATAAGATACCTTCTAAAGTTTCAAGGATATAAATTAATATTATAATAAATCCATAACACTTCAAAATTGAGGTACAATTTACTGAATTACCATGTTTTATTACAAATGAATGTTTAGTTAAGATAAAAATAATTATGAGAGTCTGTATGTACAGAATGAGTTAAGATGTGATTTTTTTTAATGTACAAAGAAAGTGAAAGTAACAAAGGCTTATAATAGAAATTAGAATAATGTCTTATTTATAGAGGGAAACATATTTTACCTATGATTTAACAAGTCTTATTACCCTGATTGTACCCTTACTCTGTTAAATGTAGGGTCTTAAAACAAGCAGATAGCTACTTTGTTATAATTGATTCTAAGTCCAGAAACAATTCCTATTTTACACCTAGTAGGGTATTCTTAAGGATTGTGTTGGAAAGAAATTGAAACACGTTTGTTTTACTCTAGGTAATATGAAGAACAACATATTAAAATGAAAGCAATTTTTGGGGGCGCCTGGGTGGCTCAGTTGGTTAAGCGACTGCCTTCGGCTCAGGTCATGATCCTGGAGTCCCGGGATCGAGTCCCACATCGGGCTCCCTGCTCAGCGGGGAGTCTGCTTCTCCCTCTGACCCTCTTCCCTCTCGTGCTCTCTATCTCTCATTCTCGCTCTCTCAAATAAATAAGTAAATAAAATCTTTTAAAAAAAAAATGAAAGCAATTTTTTTAAAAAACATGTTTTTTAGTTTCATCTGTATGGTAGATTAGAGGTGTCTGTAAATACCTTGCTACTCCTCTAAGTAAGAGAGAACCAATTTTTTCCCTTTCCTTGAATCTGAGCTGGTCTTGGTGAATTGTTAGCCCAAAGTAATGTAGTAGAACTGACCTTTCAGGAATTGCAGAGGTTCGGCCAAAAGGGACATTTCAGCTTGGGCCTGGGTCTCTTTAAGTACTTCTTTAGAAGCCCTGAGTTGCAAGGTATAAATTCTAATTACCCTGAGTCAACTGAGTCCAGCTGACCAGCATTCAACCACAGTGCAAACCAGATCATTCAGCCCAGGTGTCAAGTGAATCTAAAGAGTCAACTCTATTGGTGCCATGTGGATTTTCTGATTCAGAGAATTATGATATATAATAAATTTACTGTTTAATAAATTTGGGTTTTGGGGGCCTTGGGTGTTGATAAATGAAATAAGCTATTTCTTTTTTGGGGGGATTGGAGGTGATCCAGATTAGCTATATAGGAATCTGCCAGGAACACTTTAAAATATCATACATTCTTCATAAGCACAAATGTTTACAATGGCTTCATTTTAATGAAGTGGTTTAATCACACCCTGTCACAGATCTAACTGCCACTACTTGATTTGGATAATATCTGGTAGTCTGTAGGTTAAAATATACCTCAGAGAAGCTGAGGAAGAATTGGTACTTAAACTCCGTGTAATTCATATTATACAATCACAGAATCTTCACATAAACTGAATCCACTCAATTTTTGGATTCCAAAGAATGTAAACGTGTGTGCGTGTGTGTGTATTTATGTCTTAACAAAAATTTGATTTTTTGAACACATATGTAAGTTAGTTTTGACAGTATTTCTATCTTACACATACTTTTAATGAGTTCCTTTTTTTAAGGTGATGTTTTGGATCCTCCTAGGCAGGCCTACATTTTTGTCAGCTTCTAGAGGAACTTTACCAACTCAGACTTCTACCTCTGTGCCTTTGCACATGCCTACTCCTAATTTTAGAGAGTATGTAGTTTTCTTTGTTATCTATGGAAGAGTTGTTTTCCAAGGTTTTCTAAAATGCAGTAGTCCCCCTTACCCACCCAGAGGTACAGTCCCAATCTTCAGTGGGTGCCTGAAGCCACAGATAGTGCCAAACCCTATATATCTATGTTTTTTTCCTATGCATACATACCTGTGATAAAGTTTAATTTATAAATGAGTCACAGCAAGTGATTCACAACAGTAACTAATAATAAAATAGAGCCATTATAGCAATACACTGTAACAAAAGTTTAGCAAATGCTGTCTCTTTCTCAAAAGATCTTATTGTACTGCACTCACCCTTCTTATGATGATGATGTAAGAGGATAAAATGCTTATGTGATAAGAAGAAAGGAGGTGAATGACAAAGGCATTGCAATGTGGCTGTTGGGCTACTATTGACCTTCTGATGAGACATCAGGAGGATCCTCTGCTTCTGGACCGTGGCTGACCACTGAAACCACAGAAAGTGAAAACACGGATAAGGGTGGACTACTGTACATTAATTTATAGAAATGGGAGGAAAGGTAATTTATTATAGTACTGGCTATGTTTATTGATGACATATTGTATTTTGATGTATAAGGAAAAATATGCATGTAATATCTTAATTCCATCTACTTATATCTACTATATCTTTATTCACATTTCCATTTAAAATGAATATGTTAATATATCAAGTTACTATATTTTGTCACGACAAACCGGTACCTTAAAATAATGTAAATAGCAACAACAAAGTTAATGAAATGGAATTGAGAAAAATAATGCTTTTTCGCAAGATGGAAAAATGACTTCTTCTACTATAAAAAGAAATTTGGTGCAAACTTCAATTGAAATAAAGACTTTCACTGAGATTAGAACTTGTAAGATTTTAGAAGCATAAGTAATCATGAAATCTGTACATGACCTTAATTACAGTGTTTACTAACTAGGCTCAATAATATTCAAATTACCATCTATATATTAAAATGTATACATTGTAACTACATCCTGTGAGGCTACTGCCTAGATCCAGTTGGGAAGCTATTTTCAAACTGTGGTTAATCATTACATCCTTTAAAGATCAGGGATAGAAGGTATTAGAATAATTTTATTTTATAATACATGTTCCATTTATAAAATGTTGTTATTTCCAAATTGATACTTCCTTGTTTTAAAAAGAAAAGGAAAGGAAAGGAAAGAAAAGGAGAGGAAAAGAAAAGAAAAGAAAAGGAAAAAAAAGAAAAGGAAAGGAAAGGAAAGGAAAAAAAACAGGGCGCCTGGGTGTCTCAGACAGTTAAGCATCTGCCTTCGGCTCAGGTGATGATCCCAGGGTCCTGGAATTGAGCAAGGAGCCTGAGCTCCTTCCTGAGCAAGGAGGCTGTTTCTCTTTCTGCCTCTCCCCCTGCTTGTGTGCTCTCTCTCTGTCAACTATAAAATAAAATATTAAAAAAAAACCAATTTTATTCTAAGCATAAACTATGCCTTTGGTAAACCAAATCACATAATAATTAGTGTGGTCATAAAGAGAAACAGCTAAGTATAAATTTTAACTAACTAAATATTTCAATTCAAATGAAAAATGTCCTTTTAAAAAAAAGATCTTTATGTTCTGTAAAAGAAAATTTATATGTAGAAAATAACAAATTTCAATTTTCAGTTATAAAGACTAAAAAGAGGAGCAGCTGTTAAAATTATTATTTTCTTTTCATTGAGATCACAGTGAAATGCACATTCAGAAAATCTAAAATGAGAGTGCAGAAAATGTCATGTTGCCCCAACCCATCAAGCTTTGTTATATTTGGGATAATAGTTTCAAAACATGTCAAAATGTCTTACTTTTTTTACTTAGATGAAGTTGTTGATGTATGAATTGCTTACAATTCACCATATTTAGAAAATTAATTTCTTACCACGTCAATCATCAGAACAATTGTTAGGGCTTCAACTGAGCCTTGAAAATGTTCACTTATACACATAAGACCCAGGGCAGAGTGTGCAGGTGAAAGTCTCGTGCAGTTAATTAACAAGTTTCTAAGAAACAGAATCACTAATCACGTTAATTTTTGTGTTGGAATGTGTCCTGTCATTCTAATCAAGGGATAACTGAAATTGTAATCATTGAAATAAAAAAAAATACATGTTAAGTAGCTTAACAGAAACAGATGAAAAACAAAGTAGGTAATAGAGCAGAAGAAAATATTCTAAGCTCAAAAGATAAATACAACTATGGAAAAACAATGTTCAATTTAAGTTAATGGATGAGATCATGGCTTTCCGGGTTTAATTTTAACACACATATGGAAGAGGTTTGAGAATGAAGAAGTACTTTCAATGAAGGTAATAAGAGAGAATTTGTTGTGAACTGGTAAAAGACAAGAATCTTTAGAGCCTAGAAACATGATTTCCAGTCATGGGGGAAAAAAAAACTGAAAAGGATGTCACAAAAACATCCCAAAACACTGAGGCAATGGGATCTTAAGAGAAGACTGATTACTTACCAAAAAATAGATTTCACCATTGCAAAAATAGGAGCCAGAAGTCAGTGAAATATTGTCTTCAAAGTGTTGGGCAACAATAGCTGTTAATTTGTAATTGTTTACTTAGGTCAACTATAAATTAAGAACAAAAATGAAATCCTGTTTTCTTTAAATTTTGTTGTTGTTATATGGACCCTTGAGAGATTCTAATGAAGGCTATGGACTCCCGCTCTGGCTAAAACACATACATGCTAGGTTAGCACTTTAGATTTGTAAATGCCCTGAAGCGTCTTCTCTGTTCTAGAGAGCACATCCTTACCTGTGAATTAAGCTATGGTACATAAGACTGTATATACTGAATACTTATGCCACTCTCTTTAGAACCCTTGTAGTTCCTTTTTTTTTCAATGAATTGTACTGATTTTATTAAAGGTATCATCCATTATGTTACATACATGCTAACGCAACTCACCGACTTAAAATATATTTCATGTTTTTTTCAGGCACTCACGGGCACTGGTACTCTCAACTTCCACTAACTCAAGTAGAAAATGCCTGTCCTAGATTCACATAAATGCATGCAGAAACAGAGTATTTAGAAGCCAGGCTATATAATTACTGGTTTGGGATGAGGAATTATCTATTTGTTCTCTTCTGTTACCAGTAATAGCATTTGGCATTCCAAAATGTAAATCCCTAAAGTTTTGTGTTTTTTTTTTTTTTTTTAAGAGAGAAACTTATAAGGAACAGTGTGTTTTAACTTTTGAGTTCATATCCAACTGAGAATGGCAAAAGGATCTATAAAACTACTTTCCCTTAGCTGTTGAACACATTTTGAAATTGGCACATGCATAAAGTCTTTGGTGCAATAACCTCTGTTCCAATCTTTCCACCCAAACTGACTGGAGGGTGAGAATTGCATAATTGCTGATGGCAGTGGCTCTGGAAATCGGCTGCTTGCCGACAGGAGATTCTCTGTCACCAGCATCTTGCTATTTGAGCTAGGAGATGTTTCTGTTCTTAGATATGCTTCCTCCTCTGTGAATATTAGCCTCATTTTCCCACCTGCAAATAAAAGTAGTGATAGTAAATACTTCTTAGGTTGTTGTACCAAAGATATAAATTATTTATATCATTTAATACAGTTGCTGAAATAAGTACCACTAACCAGTTATCACTCATTAATATTAGTTTAAATACTTAACAAGTCATATTCTATTTCTGTTGGAAGGACAGCTCAGTTATTTCAAAATAGTATTAGTGTTGACTATGGGATAGAATGAGTGAATTTTAAAGGTAATAACATTCAACTAAATTGAGTAAATTTACTTATACGTAAGTGTATTTTAATTTCGTACTTTGGATGAGTGAATATGCAACTTGGAAAATACCCATACTTGGAAATGTTTTGAGAAAATATTAAAATATTACTTAAATTATTAATATTAAATATCAAAAATATTTAAACATTAAAGACATATGTTGTGGTTTACATGTAATGAAAAGGTGTTGCATGTAAAATTTCAAATCACAAATTTCTTGTCTTGTTTTTCTTTTGTTCATGTAAAGAACGATAGTTAAATTAGAATGTTATATCTAACTGAAACCCTAATAGACTTAAATTCTACAGATGAAATTATACACTGAACTGAGAATTGCATAATTGCTGATGGCAGTGGCTCTGGAAATAGATAATAAGATAATAAAATAAGATAAGCCGAGCAAAATGTCAGTTTTGAATAGACATTACTTGTCTGCTGGAAAATTTCCCACATTTTCTAAAACGAAGAGGCAAAATCATATAGAATTCTGTCTACTATAAATATGGAATTTCTGGCTATAAGAGAAAGTAGATTATATGTAATATTCTTTAATATTTAAAAAATATTAATAAGTATAACCATGCATGTAATTTTGTCAGACAAATAAATGCAGTGTATTATATATTTATTATATTAATCTATATAATTGATTTGATTATAAAATATGAGAAAATAGACAAGGGAAACAAAAGCAAAAATGAACTATTGGACTTCATCAAGATAAAAAGCTTCTGCACAACGAAGGAAACAATGAACAAAACTAAAAGGCAACCAATGGAATGAGAGAAGATACTTGCAAATGATATATCTGATAAAGGGTTAGTATCCAAAATCTATAAAGAACTTACCAAACTCAACACCCAAAACACAAATAATCCTGTTAAGAAATGGGCAGAAGACATGAATAGACATTTTCCAAAGAAGACAATCAGGCGACAGACACATGAAAAGATGCTCAACATCACTCATCATCAAGGAAATACAAATCAAAACCATGATGAGATACCACCTCACACCCGTAAGAATGGCTAAAATTAATAACATAGGAAACAACAGATTTTGGTGCAGGTGAGGACAATGGGGAACCCTCTTACACTGTTTGTGAGAATGCAAACCGGTGCAGCCACTCTGGAAAACAGTATGAAGTTTTCTCAAAAAGTTAAAAAAAGAACTATGCTATGACCCAGCAACTGCACTACTAGATATTTGACCAAAGGATACAAAAATACTGATCGAAGGGGCATGTGCACCCTGATGTCTATAGCAGCACTATTAACAATACCCAAATTATGGAAAGAGCCCAAATGTCCATTGACTGATGAATGGATAAAGAAGATGTGGTGTGTATCTACACACACACACACACACACACACATACACATTGGAATATTACTCAGCCATCAAAAGGAATGGAATTTTGCCATTTGCAACAATGTGGATAGAGCTAGAGTATATTATGTTAAGTGAAATAAGTCAGAGAAAAATAAACACCATATGATTTCACCCAAAAGTGGAATTTAAGAAACAAAACAGATGAAGATAGGGGAAGGAAGAAAAAAGAGAAAGAAAACAGTAAGAGGCTATTTATTATAGAGAACAAACAGGGTTATGTGAGGGAAGGGGGTGTGAGGCATTAAATGAGTGATGGGTATTAAGGATGGCACTTGTTGTGATGAGCACTGAATGTTGTACATAAGTGATGAGTCACCAACTTCTACTCCCCAATCTAATATTACACTCTGTGTTACTAATTATAATTTAAATAAAAACTTAAAATAAAATATAAGAAAATAAAGATGAATATTCCATGAAAGTTTTATGGAAATTTAATTCATAAAAGCATTAAAATAGTTATAGTTGCCAGTTTGAAAACTGGATACAAAATGTCAGGAAATTTTTAATATAGTACACCTCAGTGCTCGCATGTACTCACATCTGGAAGGTTCAGATTTTAATATAAACACAATGTGTATTATAGCACAGCACTTAATTGATATGAAGAATTTCTGTAAGACAAGTTTCAGAAGATATATTTAAATGTTCATTATCAAAACAATTTCAAGTCACGTTTAGCATATTTCACTACATTCAATGTGAAATACAATTTAACTTGTTCTAGATTATTAAAATCATTCTTATGAACATTATT
This sequence comes from Eumetopias jubatus, assembly GCF_037043125.1. Lineage (NCBI taxonomy): Eukaryota > Metazoa > Chordata > Mammalia > Carnivora > Otariidae > Eumetopias > Eumetopias jubatus. The sequence continues at coordinate 20,690,067 of NW_028274807.1, read as the reverse complement.
TATTTTCTCTGTTACACTACAGGCATTCTTAAAGACAGGGGAGGAGTAAATTACCCCATTTACCCAAGAGCTTCAGACTACTGGATGTAGGAGAGTCAATGTTTTTTAAATTTTTTAAAGATTTATTTATTTAGAGAGGGAGAGAGAGTGCCTGTGAGCAGGGGGAGGGGCAGAGGGAGAGGAAGAGAGAGAGAATTTCAAGCAGACTCCCCACTGAGCGTGGAGTCTGACACAGACTCTATCCCAAGAGCCTGAGATTATAACCTGAGCTGAAATCAAGAGTCGGCTGTTCAACCGAGTCACCCAAGCGCCCCTCAATGTCTTTTTTAACTAATGAGCTGGGATATAGGAAGCATTGTGTGTTGATGTGATCAGAAATGGTTTCCTAGGCTGTCTCCACCTTGGATCTCTATCTTATTATTTTATGTATGGACCGTGGAGATGGCCTTTTCACTTATCTCACTGTCTCCATCTCACTTGTTCCATCTATTTCTGCATTCTGTCAATGATTAACCTTCTAAAATCCTGCTGCAATTTTATCACAGTCATATTTACAAACCATCAGTCCCTGCCCCATTTGCATCATTGCATACGAGCTCTTAAATTGGATGAACATTCTCCAATGGATGTGAAAGCTCACCTACTGAAGGCATACAAATATTCTTACTAATATTTTAGATTTATATTTTTACAAGAAATAATTAAAATTGACTAATATTTAATGTATGATATTGTACCATTTTATTACTAAGAGTATATAATGAAAAAAGTTTAAAAACAGTCTATAAGGAGTGACTGGGTGGTTCAATCATTGAGCACCTGCCTTGGGCTCAGGTCATGATCCCAGGGACCTGGGATCGAGCCCCGCATCGAGCTCCCTGCTCCGCGGGAAGCCTGCTTCTCCCTCTCCCATTCCCCCTGCTTGTGTTCCCTCTCTCGCTGTGTCTCTCTCTGTCAAATAAATAAATAAATAAATAAAATCTTAAAAAAAAAAAAGAAAACAGTCTGTAAGACCAAATGCAAATATGTTAGCTTTTCTTTTATTTTTAATCTTGTCTCTAAATATTGTTTACGCAAAAAGTCTTCACATGCAAATCAGTCTGCTCCCTATGCTGAGTGTTCATTCCATTCCTCTAAATACTATACAGCTGACCCTGAGCTACCCAGATTTGAATTGTGCAGGTCCATTTATATGTGGATTTTTTTCAATAAATGTATTGGGAAAGTTTTTGGAGATTTCTGACAATTTGACAGAAATCACAGGTGAACTGTGTAGCCTAGTGATATTGAAAATAATCAAGAAAAAGTTAGGTATGCCATGAATACTAAAATATATGTAGGCTCTAGTCTATTTTATCATTTACTACTATAATATCTATTATAAGAAGTTAAAATTTATCAAAACTTATGCACACTTATAGACTGTACATTATTTTTTCATTTTTGGTCTCTAGTATTAGTAACACATATAACATCTGCAGTGTTTTGTGTCGTAGAAGACAATAATGATGTAGGTACTGACAGACAATTCATCTTGGAAACAGACTATATAAAGTTATGGTATCAATAAATACAGAATGTGCTATGAATGTGTTTTCTCTTCTTTATGATTTTCTTAACATTTTCTTTTCTTTGGCTCATTTTATCATAAGAATGCAGTGTATAATACATATAACATACAAAACATGCATTTACTGACCGTTTAGGTTATTGATAAGGCTTCCTTTCCGTCAACAATAGGCTATTAGTGGGGAGAGTCAAAAGTTATACATAGATTTTCAATCGTGCAGGAGACCAACACCCTTAATGCCCTCTTCATTCAGGGTCAACTGTATTTAGTTTTGTTATTCCCCCTCACAAGGATGCCCTTTCTTTTTGTCATTTGCTATTTTCAAAGCACAATCTAAATTCTAACTTAATGCAAGACGTTAAGTGGTTATGCTTTAGAAGTAGAAATGCTCTTTCTGCAATCTTACGTGTTAACCACACTGGTGTTTTTAGAGTTCCCTTAGCTCACTGTAGAGTATCATGAAATAAATCATCTTGCTTCAATAAGGCTGCAAGACTTAGAGACAATGTGCCAAACTGGGTCAGTCACTGCAATTTCTGTATCACTAAATATGAATGAATGAAATGCTTATTTACTAAGCTTTCTTATAATCATATGAAATTATAAACATTGTTTTCAGATTTTTTTAGTTATGATATCTTCATGTGTCGCTCAATTAAGCCATCTAAGACTTCCGCTATTCTTCAGAGACCCTAGAAATAAATTCAACAAGGTTTACTGGGAATTAGTGCTATGAAGTTAACTACTCTTCAGCAATTAAGTATATTAAATTTTATTAAATGTATTTAAATTACCAAGTTTCTTAATTTTTCCTTTGTAGCATTTCTCCTAATTCATGAATATTCTTAAATAAATGGAGACAGCAGCTTTCCTTTCTCAACGATTTTCACTTGTTTCTGAAGGTAATTTCTCTATATTCATTCTTTGCCATCAATTAATAACTAGTTTTATTGCATTTTCTTCTGTCGTAGTTTTAGGAGGCAGTAAAACATAGTGACTATCTCTTACTGACAATGCTATTTTGTGTGAGTTACTTATCCTCTGAAATACAGAGGTGAACTTACATATATGCCTATGTATGTATGCTAATTAATACATATATTGCTTACTACTTGATGATCTCTATGCAAACACTCCATACGATTTATTTAATCCATCAAATATGTTTTTAATACATTGAGCCAGGAATTATTTTTCGATGCTGAGGATTTATCAGTGAACACTTAAACTTTTGAACTCCCACAGTTGACATCTTAATGGAGAAGCTTTTTTGTGTGAGGGAGTGTTAGGTGATGATAAAAATTAAAAACTAAAGTAGAACCAGCACACGCTTTAGAAAGAGGTGATGAAAGAAGGACTCTCTGCCAAGGTGACAGTTGAGCTGAACCCTGAATGAAGTACCACATGTAACTTGGGGAAGTATGTGCTGAGCAGAGGTTAGTGAGCAGCTAGCCTGAAAGGGGGAGTAAGGAACCTGGAAGGAGGAGGGAGTACCTGCAGAGGTAGAGAGGAAGGAGGCAACACTGGAAAAAGAGCTAAGGTCTGTATCATAGACTCAAGACCACTCGTGGACCACATGAAGGATTTTGTCAAAATGTAATGAAATAAATGTTTTCCTTACATATGACAAGAAGTTGAGAGGATGTCTCAAAGGTAATATTTACTAAAGCAGCTTTGGATTTAACTTAGAATTATTTTCAAGTATTATGGCAACTTAAAGAAGTCCTCATAGCAAAGAAAAGAAGTTATCAAACTCCTCTTCATCATTTACACACAAAATCCGCTTGCTCAAATTTAAAATTTGTTCCTTTTGCCTCAGGCTCATTTAACTAGAAAACACTTTTTAGGCGTATAGATCCTTTTTATATAAAGGTTGTCCTATTTGAAGAGATTCAAAGTATTTTTTTTCTTTTTCTTATTTGATTTTATCCTCTTTTATACTTTATTTTTAAAGGTAGAAAATATTTGGTCAAAAGAATTAGATTTTAGTGTTTGGTTTTCTTTTCTTTTAGAGTATAACTTTCTTCTACACAGTACTAATTATGACAAAAATTAGTTATCACTTGTTGAAATGTTAAGACTTATGTTGAGGATAAAGTTATGATATTTATGAGTAGAATCCCTGCCAGAGTAACTGTGAAATTTATAGAACTTACTTTATGGAGCTAGAGCCCATCCACTCTTTTCCAAATATATAAAATTGACACTCACACACAACTATATTCTAAGAAATATCAGTTTTGCTTAATTTAAAACTAAACTCTGGAATGGTATTGGATTTTTTACTATATAATTATTTATTACATATTTACTGTGTTCCAAACACTGTTCTAGGTGCTGAGGATACAGTGAGAAATAGCAACAAATTTCCTCACAGAGGTCACATATTTTGTATTCCAAAAGTACTGGAACTCACTTCCTTCCTTCCTCCCTCCCTCCCTCCCTCTTTCTTTCTTTCTTCCTTTCTTCCTTCCTCCTTCCTTCCTTCCTTCCTTCCTTCCTTCCTTCCTTCCTTCCTTCCTTTCTTTCTTTCTTTCTTTCTTTCTTTCTTTCTTTCTTTCTTTCTTTCTTTCTTTCTTTCTTTCTTTCTTTCTTTCCTTCTTTCCTTTCTTTCTTTCTTTCTTTCTTTCTTTCTTTCTTTCTTTCTTTCTTTCTTTCTCTTCCTTCCTTCCTCCCTCCCTCCCTCCCCCTCCCTCCCTCCCTCCCTCCCTTCCTTTCTTTCTTTCTTTCTTTCTTCTTTCTTTCTTTCTTTCTTTCTTTCTTTCTTTCTTTCTTTCTTTCAAGATTTTTTATGTGTCTATTTGACAGAGAGAGACACAGTGAGCGAGGGAAAACAAGCAGGGGGAGTGGGAGAGGGAGAAGCAGGCTTCCCGCCGAGCAGGGAGCACGATGCGGGGCTCAATCCCAGGACCCTGGGACCATGACCTGAGCCAAAGGCAGACACTGAACGACTGAGCACCCAGGCGCCTTTTCTTTCTTTCTTTCTTTCTTTCTTTCTTTCTTTCTTTCTTTCTTTCTTTCTTTCTTTCTTTCTTTCTTTCTTTCTTTCTTTCTTTCTTTCTTTCTTTCTTTCTTTCTTTTCTTTCTTTCTTTCTCTCTTTCTTTCTCTCTCTCTCTCTTTCTTTCTTTCTTTCTTCCTTCTTTTTCTTTCTTCTTTTTCTTTCTTTCTCTTTCTTTTCTTTCTTTTCTTTCTTTCTTTCTTTCTTTCTTTCTTTCTTTCTTTCTTTCTTTCTTTCTTTCTCTCTCTCTCTCTCTTTCTTTCTCTTTCTTTCTTCCTTGTGAAAATGATATATAACATTTTTTTCAAGATTTTCTCAATTTATCTATAATTAACTAATGCACATAAACTTCATTGGTCCCACATCAATGATAGTACTTAATAGAATACACATTCATTCTAAAAGTGCAAAAAATATTCACGAGTATGTCCTTCCTTGTCTCCAAAATGGATAATCTAAAATAATGCAAAAAAAAATATGATTCTATGTTATAAAATTATTCCAGACAGCTTCAAAATGTGTGTAAGACAAATGGGTCTTGATTCACTGTATGTGCTGACCTATTTAATTGGCTGACATAAAGCATGTTAGCAAATTCCAGGGCTTTATGGAAGAAATCCTGCTCCGGTTTTTGTGGGACATATCCAGCACTTAATGTTCTTAACCAGTAGGAAAGAGATTATGGAAACAAATGTTGGAACTAACAACTATAGAACTTGCTTTTGTTCTCAAGCACATGGTTAGCACCATTCTGCATTTTCACAGGTATAATGTGCATTTTCCTTCTTCAGATTTTGGGGGAAATTATTATAAATAGTCCTGGGGAGAACACTAGGAACAACAATTTATTCTCCATGGCATGTTATTAGGTTTTACTAAACTCAAATGAATCTAATAAGAAAAAGATTATAATTTTTAACTCTTAAAATTTCTCACAAATTGGATTACATAAGGCTTCCTCAAAATTCTAATTTAGGAATAAATACTTCATTCAGTATATTTTTCCTTTTAAAATTACTTGCCTTTTAAAAATCCTTATTTTTTCCCTTACCTTTTGTTGCTGAGAATTAAGTTTAGTCAGAAACTTCCAATTCATGAGGTGTAGAATGCATCCATTTCATATTGCTTGTGTGTAATCTGTAGTCTTTGCTAGTCATTTTAGTCATTCAGTTGTTAGGGTCTGAAACCTCAAGATTCTGAGGATTTCACTTCAAGATAGATTCCAGTGGATGTCTTCAGATGAAAATCTTATATATTATAAGAAAATTTTGTAATGAATCTAGATACTTATAAGATGCACTTTTTGGCCATTTAGTTTTAGTAATTAAAACAATGTATTTCCAGAGGTACAGGTCTGTGATTCAACAGTTTTACACAATTCACAGTGCTCACCATAACACATACCCTCCCCAATGTCTATCACCCAGCCACCCCATCCCTCCCACCCCCACCACTCCAGCAACCCTCAGCTTGTTTCCTGAGATTAAGAATTCCTCATATCAGTGAGGTCATATGATACATGTCTTTCTCTGATTGACTTATTTCGCTCAGAATAATACCCTCCAGTTCCATCCACGTCGTTGCAAATGGCAAGATTTCATTCCTTTTGAAGACTGTTGAATCACAGACCTGTACCTCTGAAACAATACATTATATGTAAAAAAAAAAAAAGAAGAAGAAGATAGTAGGAAGGGAAAAATGAAGGGGGGGAATCGGTGGGGGAGATGAACCATGACAGACTATGGACTCTGAGAAACAAACTGAGGATTCTAGAGGGGAGGGGGGTGGGGGTTTAGCCTGGTGATGGGTATTAAAGAGGGCAAGTTTTGAATGGAGCACTGGGTGTTATATGCAAACAATGAATCATGGAACACTACATCAAAAACTAATGATGTAATGTATAGTGACTAACATAACATAATAAAAAAAAGTAAAAAATTAAAAATAAAAATAAAAAACCATGAATGTTGAAAAAATGCATTTCCAAGTGATTTCTAGCAAGGAAATTGATAAATGATCAGAGTAGTAACTTAAGATCCATAATGTATTCTTCCTATACAGCTGTAATTTTAAAAAATCATGGACAGTTATTTTTTGCTTCCCACAATATTTTGGGAATAAATATCTTGAAAAGAGTTTATGTGGATTCAATGTAAACATTTAGAGGTAACTGAAAAGCAGTGTAAATTGCTATTCAGCAGAAAAAAATATTTTAAAAAGGATGAATATTCTCAAATGTGCAAAGAAAGAGGACCATAATCTTTTATTGAAAATAAAGAAATCTTTATTTAAAGAAGATGGGAGTATTTTTAGTTAGCTCTATGAAAGACTGATTTTCCTAAGGAAACTTTCCCATACATTCTAAGATTTTCCATGATATTAGCATCATCCTTTGAAACTATGGGTATATGTGTCCCCCTCAGTGCACTGAATCAGAAGGCAGCATCAGTCATTAATTATATCTCCAGGTCATATCTTCATAGTCCATGTTGTACAGTAGAATACAAGTGTGAGGCTCAGGACCTGCTTATTCCCCATTATTGGGGGGTGTGGTTGGAAATCTTGAATGGAGTACATGAAATGAACTAATTTTTTGTTTGTTTTAAATTTTAAGTGAAAAATTTAGTTGGCTGGAACAGTTCTGTAAGTGTCCCTTTTCTAGGATGGGAACTAATGAAATTCAAAACTTTATCAACCTGGTCTGAAGTTGCCTTGAATGTCTGATCACTCATTTTTATTTTGATGTTTACATGCATTTGAGATTTAAGTAGCAGAATCTTTCAATGCTATTCATCTTAAAATACTTGGAATCAACAAAGATCATGAACATGCAATTATTTTGTGATATATACAATGCACCCATGATATTAAATAAAACAGATACTATTTTCTTTCATAGGTTATAATTAAATTTAAAAACAGATATAACAATTTTATTTTATGACTAAATAATAAATATACTAAAATACAGTTAATACAATACTTTTCTTATTTTTCATGGCCATTCCTTTTTAAGCAAGATCTTTTGTGTTTGAGTTTTACAGATAGACATGGTGTTGTGACTGATAAAAAGATATTGTCAGAGAGAAGCATGTGAAAATCCAAGATCTGGCCCATACTATTTTTTTTATTTATATTAACAATTGTCCATATCCTCCATAAAATTGAAAAAGTAATATCTGAAGATAAGTCTAAAGATTTAAAAAATATTTCATATGTGACATGAATAATGATGTTTTTCCCCAGAAATTAAAAATGTTTTCTTTAGAGTAATAAACATGTTTTATAGATTCAAAGCAAAACTATACAGCCGATAAGTGATAAAAGATCATATGAAGCTTTGCCAGGTTCTACCACACCACATCTTTAAAAATGGTGCTCCAGGGCGCCTGGGTGGCTCAGTTGGTTAAGCGACTGCCTTCGGCTCAGGTCATGATCCTGGAGTCCCAGGATCAAGTCCCGCATTGGGCACCCTGCTCGGCAGGGAGTCTACTTCTCCCTCTGACCCTCCCCCCCTCATGTGCTCTCTCTCTCAAATAAATAAATAAAATCTTTAAAAAATAAAAAAATAAAAAATAAATAAATAAAAATGGTGCTCCATTTTGTACAAGCTGATGAGTGTGGAAGTAGAAATTATCTATGCCAGACAGCCATTGGGGTATTTTGCCCTTAAATGAAAAGTCTCTTCCATCTTCTGCTCCCTTGCTCCATGCCTGCTTCCCAACATGGTCAGATTTGTGGCCTGGAAAACACCTGTTGGCCAAAGGCAGTCATTTGCTTGCTGCTTCAACTCTGGATAAGTCTGAGACATGCAGCAACTGTGACACTTCTAATAAACAGCTGTGGGACATTTTCAGAAGGTGGCATGGTCCTCACGTGAGTGACTGGTATTTTACATGGGCGAAATAACTTAATTTTAGAGGTTGCAAACAAAAATAAAAGTTGTTTTTTTTAATACATTTCATTCTTTTAGAATAAAATAAGTACAGCCTGCTGGAATAAAATTACCTTTCATCACTTTAAAAATTATGTTGCATATTTTAAAAATAGCAATTCATCAATTTTTTAGTGAAGGATTTGCATTCAGAAATGAATTAGCTTCTGTGAGGGCAGGAAATGATATCTATGATGTGGTTCCTGCTCAAAGGGAACTTGGGATCAGATTAGACATAAAACTTATAGTCATACAACAATTAAAGGGCATAAATGAAAGAACAAATTCAAATTAAAAACAGGGGCATGATCAATAACCATCAGTACTGTGATGAATATAAGAAGTTATTAAAACGCTAAATAGCTTAAATGATGCTTGGAGTTTCTGAGATATAATGGAATCACTTAACTTCCAAAGCTCAAATAGAAAAGGGCTTTTAGTCAAAGAAGGACTTATAAATATATCTTCCTCTAAAATTCTGGAAATTTAGGGGTGCCTGGGTGGCTCAGTCGTTAAGCATCTGCCTTCCGCTCAGGTCATGATCCCAGGGTCTTGGGATCGAGCCCCACATTGGACTCCCTGCTCCACGGGAAGCCTGCTTCTCCCTCTCCCACTCCCCCTGCTTGTGTTCCCTCTCTCGCTGTGTCTCTCTCTGTCAAATAAATAAATAAATAAATAAATAAATAAATAAATAAAAATCTTTAAAAAAAATAAAATTCTGGAAATTTAAGAAAACCTGAGTGAGAAATAAAGTACTAATTGTTTAATCAACAACAGGTTTCATGAAAATATGCTTAGAACCTGCAGTTTAGAATGTAAAATAACTTTGTTTGGTAATTATACTGTATCGTACTTTACATAACAGATACCTTACTGAAAAATGCATCAATTGTACTCCTTTTGGGTGAATAATAGTTTATATACATAAAGGATTTATATTTGAAATGTGATATAACATTATGAGGTAAATAATTTTGTTTTGATCAAGAATGACCTTAACTTTGTATTTTAAATATGGATTTCAAATACTGGGTATACTTCAAGAGAAAGAAATCTAGTTTAAGGGATAATGATATGTAGACTTGCATAAATCTTGAATTGTTTAAAACACTTATTTGCCGAACATTTATATATATTAACAGGGTTTTGTACTCATGAAGGGAAAGAGCATTTAAATTAATAGTGGAGAGAAACAATTACTGAAGACCAAAGTAATGAATATGCCCTAAAAATATTCCCATCAACACAGGATTTTGAGTAGGAGACCCACAGAAACAAATGAGGGTATTCATTATACTTAATCATCACAATATTTATTGTTTATTTTTGTTCAACTTATTAAGTCTGATTCCCTTAAAGGGAAGCTACAATTTATGATATAAAATTTATCTTTGGAACACTATTATTTCCACATTTCCTTTTTTTTTTAAGATTTTATTTATTTATTAGAGAGTGATTGAGCGAGAGAGAGAGACAGCATGAGAGAGGAGAGGGTCAGAGTTCAGAGAAGCAGGCTCCCCGCTGAGCCGGGAGCTGGATGTGGGACTCCATCCCAGGACTCCGGGATCATGACCTGAGCTGAAGGCAGTCATTTAACCAACTAAGCCACCCAGGCGCCCTCCACATTTCCTAAACAATATTTTAAAATGTTTATTTTTTCACTCATTGCTTAAAAAATCATTTTCAACTGGTTTTAATTTGCATGTTAAACTAAACTTTTGAATTTAATGTCAGAAACTGAAGGATTTTCTATGAAACCCAACTATATTTGGATCATGCAGAAACATTTAAATGAGAAAAACCAGGTTCTTTATGAGACCTATCACTCCTGCTGCATGGAAGAAAAACTTCCATGTGTGGTACTCTTGTTTTACCAACTGCTTTGGAATTTCATCTGCTTTAAAGTATCAGCATTTTACTTTTCAATGGCAGTTTAACCTTGGTTAATCTAAAAGATTGATTTTTAGCAATATGCCCATATTTGCTTTTATAATTTTTTATTTAAATTCAATTTAAGTAATATACACTGAATTATTAGTTTCAGAAATAGAGTTTAGTGATTCATCATTTGCATACAACACCCAATACTCATTACATTAAGCGCCCTCCTTAATGCCCATCACCCAATTACCTCATCTCCCCACCCACCTCCCAGCAACCCTCAGTTTGTTTCCTAGAATTCAGCATGTCTTATGGTTTGCCTCCCTCTATGTTATCTTATTTTATTTTTCCTTCCCTACCCCTATGTTCATCTGTTTGGTTCTTAAATTCCACATAGGAGTGAAATCATATGGTATTTGTCTTTGTCTGACTGACTTATTTTGCTTAGCATAATACCTTCTAGTTCCATCCACATCATTGCAAATGGCAAGCTTTCATACTTTTTTTAATAAAGTATTTATTTTTATTTATTTTTTAAATATTTTATTTATTTATTTGACAGAGACAGCGAGAGAGAAACACAAGCAGGGAGAGTGGGAGAGGGAGAAGCAGGCTTCCCACTGAGCAGGGAGCCATATGGGGGGGCGGGGCTCGATTCTAGGACCCTGGGATCATGACCTGAGCCTAAGGCAGACCCTTAACGACTGAGCCACTCAGTCCCCCCAGCTTTCATGCTTTTTGATGGCTGAATGTATTAATATCCATATCTACTCAAAGTGTACGTATTTTATTTAGATTCATGGCTTTTCCTCTCCTGAATTTTTGTACTCCTTCTCTTCAATTTTGTCCTTTTTAAAGAGCTATTTCTATTTTATTGAAGTTATAATCTATATTTTCACAGAATGTTAATAAGCTTAATAATAGGAATTATTACACTAAAATCTTTATATTCAGGAATCAAAACAGATTGACTTCTGTTTTTACTGGGACTTTGGAAAATGCAATGACAAAGTTTTTCATTCCTCTTCCCTAATATTTTTAATATCATCAATAAAACCTCTCTATTTTAGGTCCGGTTATAGAAACTTTCTTCATAAACTCTATGTGATTTTTGCTCTTTTTCCTCCATGAACTGCTCTGATGTTGTTTGTTAGTCAAGAGCTTCCCAGGTGAAATCTGAAACCAACCCGTAAGCCTAGGGAAAGGAAAGACCTGATACCCTTAAAAATAAAACTGCCAGTAATTTTAGAAGCAAAAAAGGCCTTGATGGGGTTTTGTCATATACACCTTCCAGATGTCTCAACAACACATCACTATCTCAAGGCTGGGTCTGTGGGGGCAGTTTCTGGGACTGGGGAAGGCAAGTGGAATGCCCATTTCCAAGCATGGGGTCGGTAGTGAGGAGACTCCAATTGCCAGGTTTAGCTCCTGGGTCAACTAGAAGTCACATCCTCTTGAGGACCTCTGCCAATACTCCACCTGGCCCTTGTGACCAGCTCTTACAATTTCATATGCAACCTCTTCTGCAATGTGCCCAGAGCAATTAGAATGAAGATTCACTAGCATGGAAGTGGTTCCTTTGACAGTTATTTGGCTGCTGTGAAAGCAGATGCCAGAACAACACAGATTAAAATAATAATTCCCCAAACCAGTGACAATGTTTTCCACTAAGAGCCCATGACCTAGGCTGGGAGTTGGATCATTCAGGGCATTTATTTATGTCCCCAAGTGATTTAATAAAAATGATGCATTAGCAGACTCATCAAGTAGGAACACACAAAACATTCTCTTTGGATAATGGCATAGGTGTTTCCTTGTGAGGCAGTAATAATGTCCAAGGCCATCTTATTTTGAAAGACAGGCTTTCTCAGTAGGACTGTTTTTGTGTTCAATGACGAGAGACTTTGGTGGCTATCATTCAAGGCTTACTGAGTTAATTTAGGAAGGGCTTCTATATATGCTCTAACATCCTCCAGGACAATGGAGGGGGAAAAGATGGCAGCCATCAGTGGGAAACAGAATGTGCCTACCTGACCTTGAGGAGAGGGAAGTTGGAAACTTTAGGAACTTGACTTCGTTGTGCATACCATACATGTTGGTCAGAGAGGCAGCACTGAGGAGAAGCATGGGGGGCAGGGTATTCCAGACCAGGACCCTCTTCTTTTCCCCTCTTTCCATGGTGCATATTCCATTCCAGGGATAGTGCATTGCACAGGCCCAGTTTCCAGCAGGATAATGGGATCCCCGTGGACATTGAGTAGTTCCCCCTCACCCAGGGATGCAAAGTAACTTACTCATTCTGGAGGGACACCTCATTGTCCAGTAGATAACTGCTTTCCCAGGCATGATGGGCCTTGGTGTTCCCAGCAGCATAGCATGGTGATCCATGGTGAGAATCAGGGCTGTTTTCTAGGATTTCCACACATTTATAATATTGGGTATCTTGGCAATGGCCCCCTGTTGGGCATATGGAGCAACAGGCCCTACTGGTGAACATTCAAATGTGTCAAAGTCTGAATAGTTCTTTAGGCCACCCAGCCAAGGTGGTTTTACCTGTTAGTAATTTCATCGGCTGTTGTCACATATTTAATTTTTTCTTTTTACAATCCCACAGTTTACTAGTTAAACAGGAGATAGAATCTCCATTCAATGTCATGTTCGTTTGTTTGTTTGTTTGTTTTTTGCCTAGTCTTGCACATCATGACCTTTGGAATGAGACCCCCTAATCACTGTTTAGTTGATGAGAATATCCCATGTTACTCAGCTTGTCTAGTATCTTAATGATGGCAGCCTGTGTTGCACAGTGATAGGGGAAAGTTGGTCCAGATCCAGTGTCCACACAAACCAAGGCACATTTAGAATCCTCACTCAGAGGGAGGGGACCAATATAATTAATTTGGGAAACTACCAAACTGGTTGTCCGAGCCCTAGGGTTAATCTCTTTAGAATAGCCCAACTGTTCATGAAAAGGGTTAACAGCCAGGGCTCATGTGTGGTGATCAGCCAAACCACTGTGAGTTTGGCCCATTGGCTGCTGTGGTTGTTCCTTCATGGGAGGCTCGACCTGGAAAAATTCTGTGTGTACTGCTAGGAGCTGTTGCTCTATGAGGGTCTATCAAGTTTCTGTCCCCTTTTGCAGCTAGGACCAAAATGCTTTCCCCTTTGTTGTCTCAGCCTCAGTGCCCAACCCATACCTCCTGGGGTCAAAGACGTCTGTAACCCAAATGGTAGCCCTGCTTGGTTGACGCCTAGAGCTTTCATATGCCTCACTAGTATTTTTGTGTTTTCAAAGGTGACTTGCTGTTCTCATCTTGTCCCACATGGGCCTTATCTTTAAGAGGTAGCATAAGGGATAAAGGCACTGTACCAGTTGGGGAATAAAAGTCCCGTAAGCCCTAAAATCCCTAGGAAGTCTTGCACCTCTTTTACATTTTTTGGAGTTGGATAAGCTTGTATCTTATCCATCGCAACTTCTGGGACAAGATACATTTTACCTGACTCCCAGAACCTTATGGTAGTGCCTGGGCCTCCTACCACCCATCCATTTCCTCACAGGTATTGCAGCAAAGCCCACCACGTGTCCTGCAGCAGAGGCAAATTTTCACATGTTAACATTATATCATCAAAGTAATGGACCCATTGCATGGGTTGTATCCACCGGAGCCATCCCTCTTGTTTATTTCTGGAGGACCAGTGAGTAGTGAATTTGACATGAGGCCTGGTGAGGCAGTCTTGGCCTGCATCTTTTATCAGGGACATAGGAGGCACCCACCCAAAATAAGACTGTATCCCTGAGACTGCTCTGGAGCAAGTGGTACATCAAGGATAGTAGCAGCAGGTAGGGCAGGCATGAACTTCTATTAAGGTTTTAAGGCTTTCTACAGGCTCGCTAGCACAGCATGAGTTTGTTGGACAATCTGATCAGGTGGGGTTACTGCAGCAATGAGATCAAGCTACAATTGCTTCTGGTATTATCTTACAGGACCTTTTACAGCCCACTGGGATAGTCTTTTGGCTTTCCAAATTACTCCTCTATTTTGGGTCTTTCCCACAGCTCGTAGTTATTCCCAAGATTTGTCAGTTTCCCCAGATCAGCAGTGGATTGCCCCACATTATAAATATCTTGTTCCACAGCTGGACTCAGCATGCATACAAGCATCCCATACCAGGTGCTGGAGGCAGCTTTCATTCTTGCAATGAATGTGTCCCAATCAGTGTGTTCAAAGACAAGTGCATGGGCTGCCTGCCTCTTTCCCAACTCCTTAAGAATTTGTTGTATCTCCTTTATAGATTTCCAGGATCCCACATGCCCAGGGAAGTTCTCCTCACTGTGATAAGCCTCCCTGCAGACTCGAATAATCTAATCTATAAGAGAGAAAACCTGAAATCCCTAGAGCACCATGCAGGTGCTGCTAGAGGACAGGGTGTGTTGTGAGGATGCTTATTTTTTCTGCCTCTTACCATCTTCTCCGTATCCCATAGCCACACTAACCATGACTGGATAATTTCCCTAGCCATTTCTTGAATTTGTCAGCTATATTAGTAAGTTCGGAGGAGTAAATTCTCCCATTATGAATATTTCCTGAACTGGAGGTTGCTGTTGATGTACTTTTGCTTTCCTTTGTATTAGGGATGGGATGGCACAAGGCATTTTCTCTATTTCACTGTCCATCAGGATAACATCCTCCTCTTTACTCTTTTTTTTAAAGATTGATTTATTTATTGAGCTGGCGGCAGAGGAAGAGGGAGAAAAAGAATCTTAAGCAGATTCCCCACTAAGCACAGAGCGCCATGCAGGTCTCCATCGATCTCACGACTATGAGATCATGACCTGAGCTAAAATCAAGAGTCAGATGCCTAACCGACGGAGCCACCCAGACACTCCCTCCTCTTTTACTCATCAATTTCCCAGAGATTCTTTGCCACAGTGTGCTAGTCACAGTTTCTCACCAAGCACACAAGGGCAGCTAGCATTTTCAGGGCATCCCCATACTCATGTGGTGGTCTATAAGCATCTGACATACAGGCTACTCCTCCCCACGCAAAGATTGCTGGCCAACTCAGAATTTCCCCTGAGGATGCTTCATTATCAAGACCCATTTCTTTGGTCTCCTGGTTGGCTTACCAATTGTTGGTTTAAAACCTCTTCTGGAGCTTCCTGGGTGGAGTCTGAAACCAGCCCCTATATGCCAAGGGCAGGGAGAGACCAAAGAAAGGCAGTCTACCCTAGATTGGTAAGTGGTAGATTTAACAAGCAAAGGAACTTACATATGAGGCTTGTTTTGGGTGGCCTCAAGATGAATAGATCCGGGGCACCTGGGTGGCTCAGTCGTTAAGCGTCTGCCTTCGGCTCAGGTCATGATCTCAGGGTCCTGGGATCGAGCCCTGCATCGGGCTTCCTGCACCGCAGGAAGCCTTCTTCTCCCTCTCCCACTCCCCCTGCTTGTGTTCCCTCTCTCGCTATCTCTCTGTCAAATAAATAAAATCTTAAAAAAAAAAGAAAGATGAGTAGATCCTTGCATCTGCCTGCCAAATTTTAAAATTTGTAAAGATGCCTTAACCACTTTCAGTCACATATACCTTCCAGATGCACTCAACAACACATCACTATCTCAAGGCTATTTCTTTGAGGCAGCTTTTGGAGAATACAAGCAGAATGCACATTCCAAGGACAGAGGAGAAGATAAATAGCCTTCAATTGCCAGAGTCCAGGTCACAGGTCAACTAGTGGCCAAATCTCTTGATGAGTTCCCACACCGATGTGAAATGTTTTATGGGAAGATCTTGAAACTAGGGACAAAAAATACAAGGAACCTTGGTGAAAATTCTCCCTAATGGACCAGAATGTAAAAAAAAAGAAAGAAAAAAAAGAAAAAGAAAAAGAAAAAAAAAGATTTTCCTTGGCCAAAAGGGAGGGGCACATATAGCTCCTCAGAGCCAGTCTTTAAATTTTAGATTAAAGCTAATTTAATAGGAAAAAAATAAATGGTTTTTCATGTGGTATTTTTTTGCCTTTATTTTTCTTGGGTTTTAAATATATATTTATGTAATTACAATCTAAGAGTTTTGTCTATGATTGGAGACAGTTCTCTTTTAAATAAAAATATTAAAAGAGTGCACTTAAACTGTGATCTGTCCCACTTCTGTCTTGTGAATAATTTTATTTACCTTAATATCTGCAATATTTCATATATGTATACCCTTTGAATTACATTGTTTTTCATCTTATCAAGAAAAACAAGCTGATATAAATGTTACTAATTATCCTTTCCTTTACATATTCACAAAGTTTAAATAAGGAAAAATGAGTGTGTTTAATTTCAGTTATTGGCAGCCGTGCAAGGATTCTGCACATACGCATAAATAGCATAAAGTGCTCTGAGCATATACTGCAAATTCTCAACTCTCCTGGTGTAGCATATTCACTGTATGGATTATCTGTGTTAACTTTTAAATTATATGATATCTGTAATTGTGTTGGAATCATGTTACATATTCATTGATTCCATGTCAGTAACTCGGTCTGGTCTTCCTGAAAAAGCTTCCAGGTTGTTAGCCTGCCAGAAATCCCAGGATTCAAGTGTTGGCTTTTCCATAAATCCGGCCGCTTCTAATCAGTCAGCTTTTTCTGCCAATCAACCTTTTCCTGGTTGGTCTCCCTTTGCTCTTCCACTGTTTAAGCAGAAGCAGCATTATAGTCTTAAAACTAAAGTTTGATTTCTTACAAAGCAGAGAATAAAACTAAGAAATCTAAGAAGAAATTTTGCCAGTCGAACACTTACTCTTTTTGTTGACCCTAAGCATCTATACTAAATTAAGTTCTGGATGTTATCGGAATGTTATACAGATTTTAGACCTTATATTACTGCAATTATCATTTATACAATGTTGTATATTTTAGCTCTTTTGGATTTTGCACCCTAAAGAAAACAACTTTACAGTTTATTCAGCAGATATTTATTTTATAGAGATTAAATGATTGTAACAATGTAAGCTAAGGAAATGTCACAGATGTGAATACTGGAAACAAGTACAAAAAAGAAAATAATAGGGGCACCTGGGGGGGCTCAGTCAGTTAAGCCTCTGATGTGCGATTTCTGCCCTTAGGTCATGATCTCATGGGTCTTAGGTTGGAACCTCATGGCAGGCTCCGTGCTCAGCGGGGAGTCTGCTTGTCCCTCTCCCTCTGCTCTTCTCCCCAGCGTCACTCTCTCTCTAAAATAAATAAATAATAATAAATAAATAAACCCTTTTCTTTTAAAAAGGAAATAATAAAAATGAAATCATTAAACAAATCTATATAGTGTAGAGTGAAATAATGTGCCCCATAAATCTATTTTAAAAAATACTTTGAAATATTGTTATCATAAATAGATTTTAGAATGTATTTATTTAGAATTATTCATAATAGAACAAAATGAATAATTATTTTACAATGTTGAATACATTGAATATATTATACTTTGTTATTCATACAAAACACTGCTCTTCTTTATAATTATAATTATAGTTATATATTTCTAATTATATGTTTATATATAATTATAATTATAAAATATATATTCTATATATTATTATATTATCATATAACTAACCTAATTTGGATGCAGATACACCTTTTCTACATGTCTTTGATGTGTCTGATAGACATCAAATTAGAAGCTGATGTTCTATATTCAAAGTTATACCTCCATTAAATTCTAAAGAAAAAATCCAGTTAGAGTAAACAGAAAGTAAATAAAAAAAGGTATTTTGTTCTCATTCCTTATTTCCTGGATCCATAAAGATGAAAGAAAGTATTTTACTTTCTGCTTTGTAATTATAGGTATTTTGAGAAAAGTCTATTCATTTTCTTCTTTTATAAGGCATTTTCTGAAAAATTTTATGGTGAAATAATTTTTCAGAATTATCCTGGCTTGCTATTGTTTTTCTCAATGAAATTTCTGGGGTGTAAGTTATATGTTATATACAAATTTCAGCAAAGGTTTGTTCTGAGTGACCCAGAACCAAAGTCAAACCGTTATATCAGGGTTGCTGATATACATAGAAAAGAGCAAGGAAATGAGAGTAAAACAAAATCTTCCAGTGTAAACATTCCAAAATAATCATATCCTATTGTGCTAATGCAAGATTTAAAAAATATTACCATGCTTTACGTTTGCTGTTCTCCAGCAATTTTTTTAAAAAGGGATTTAAAAATGTGGGTAGTTAACACGTTTCATAAGTGACTTTTATCTATCTTGAAGGCATTTGGATGACTGCGACATCTCAGAGTACAAGAAATAATCTTGCTCTTCTCTGAGAAAAAAAGGTATATTGAAATACTTAGAGAAAAATCTTCCTCAAGAAATTGTTTCAATAAAGATGGTGCCCTACTTATTCATATTCTGATTAATTGGATTGTAGTGTTGAGACTTCATTCTGTGTGATAATGGAAAATTGTCTATGTAACATGACCAATATTCTATTACTTTAATTTGGCATGACTATTGCTTTTATCTGATAAATTAGATAGGCACTAAGTATGAGAAAATGGAACCAATAAATTAACCTATTAAAGTAGTAACTACAGGAGAATAATGACTACTGTAGCCTTAAACTTGTAACATCTTTCTTTGATATATTGTCCAGCAAATTAAGTTTACTTGAGAATGTTGAACTACCCTTCAATGGAAGTACCGTTTCCTTTAATAGAATATGCTATGAAAAACAAAAGGTTTGATTAGTCTAAGTGTATAGTTGTTATTATATAATCTATCAATACGTATATAAATAAATTAATGCCATGATATTAACCACATACGGGGAAGACAGATTTATTCAACTAGTGTCTTTGGGCTTCCCAGAATATTTTATTCCCTGCCCTCAGCTAGGATCTCACTCTACTACCTGCACCAGCTACTTTCCTGTTCCAAATTCAGTCCATGTCCCCAACCTGTACCCCATTTTCCAATTCCTCCATTTACCCCCAGAGAAGCATCTATAGAATCTCGTGCACTACTCTGATATCAGACATCTGTTTGTGTAATATTTCTGTGTATAGACTGTGAGGTAGCAATGTGTATAGCACCTAAGTACTTGATTCATACAAATCCTATCCAACCTTCACAATCCAGCCTAATGGGCCTCCCCTTCATTCTCACTCAACCATAATCATTTACAATGGTCTGACTCTTTTCTGAACTTCTAAAGTTGACTACACTTTAAGAAACAATGAATACCACTGAGTCTGAACAGAGGAATCATGATAACAGAGATGCCTAATCCATGAGGCTTCTATTTCAGGAAGTAAGATAGATAATAAACAAGAAGTTGATTGCAATACAATTTAACCATACACTGGATACAATATTATATATAAATTGCGGTTATTTGGCTGGGATTAGTGGTAAATCATTCCTTAGAATGAATTACTTTAATAAACTAAGCAGATGCCTTTATTCTTAACACTATAGAGACAACAGTCACACTGAGAATATAAGGTTCTTGGCTGGACTTGAGAATGAAAGAACAGCATTCCTGAAGTTTAAGCAGCACTATCTAGAGAGAACTGCAACAGAAAGGGTCTTTATAGAACTATAGACAAGTTTGTAGAGCCTTTTGGTATGGTGAGAGGTGAAGGAAGCCAACAGATTACAGACTTATCTAAGAAATGGCTTGAAAAATTTGCCACTTCTCTGAGCTAAGTATGACTGCATATTGTTTACTGTAAACAACAATTGACAACATTGGTCAATTCTATGAATACATATAGCTTAAAAAGATGTCTTATTTTAGAACTGATCATAAAATAACATTTTTTTCATATACATAAAATAATTATTAAGTTTTCTAATTGTAAAATTGCCTAGGATTATTTAATATCTGCATTTAGAAAGGAAAAATAATAATGAAGTATATAATAGAAATAATTAACACGATAAATCTAGTAAGTCTTAAATTCTTATAAAGTTGGACACTAAATTTCATCTTAGTACATAAAACATATAGAATAATCTGAAAGATAAACGGAGTCTTAATTAAAATTTTGAACTAGATCATGATCATCTTAAACAAACTTCTTTCTATGCTATTCTTTTCTTCCCCATAATTAATCACTGCTTTTTTTTAAAGATTTTATTTATTTATTTGAGAGAGAGAGACTGATAGTTACAGAGATAGCAAGAGAGAGCACAAGTGGGGAAAAGAGGGAGAAGCAAATGCTCCCATTGAGCAAGGAGCCCGATGTGGGACGCGATCCCAGAACCCTGGGATCATGACCTGAGCCAAAGCAGACTCCTAGCTGACTGAGCCACCCAGACACGTCTCACTGCTTTCATCTTGCCCCTAATCTACCCAATACCCGAGTCCTAATACTGGGACTTAATTCTTTCTAAATCCCACCTTTTTCTTTTGTCACTTTTTCATCCATCCTCACTTCCCTTCTCCCATCCTCACCTTTCACCAACAGTTTCTAGGAAAAGTTCTCTCAAAAATGGAGCAAAATAAATTATTTTTTATTAGATCATAGTAGATACTAATGTTCTGCAAATGAGTCAATCAATACGGGGCCTCTCTCTAGGCTATTAGCATTTTACCAGGGCAGTGTGCATATGCAAAGAAATAAAATTCTAGTTGGGCGATTTTATTTATTTTTTTAAAGATTTTATTTATTTATTTGAGAGAGAGAATGAGAGATAGAGAGAGAGCATGAGAGGGGGGAGGGTCAGAGGGACAAGCAGACTCCCTGCTGAGCAGGGAGCCTGAGGCGGGACTCGATCCCCCGGACTCCAGGATCATGACCTGAGCCGAAGGCAAGTGCTCAACCAACTGAGCCACCCAGGCGCCCTAGTTCGGCGGTTTTAGCCATTAGAAGCAAATACAGCATGTGTATAAAATTACCTCACTACTCTTTGGATTTTAAGGATACCTAAAGAAAGAACATACTGTTATCATTTGAGAATTGCTTATTATTTACCACAAAGGAGACCCTTTCTCCCATCTCCATGGATCTCAGAGAAACTTTAGTCTAACACTGTTTTGCTGTGGCAGTGACTAAGATTCTTTCTGTGAACTTTAGATCCTCCTATTAATTATTTTCCATCTTACCATAGCTGCCTAGCTCCCATGATGTCAAGTAGTCACTCCTGCTCTCTTTCTTTTTCATGTATCTGATCTTCTACCCTCTGCTTCAAATCATCAAAATGCTCTCCAGAATTCTATTTACTCCACAGATTTTCTTCTCTGTGGACTTACATTTCCCCTCTCTATCTGAAGAAAATTTCCCAAAATGCCAGTGACTTGGTATTTGAATGCCTGTAGCACTTTCCTGCTTCTGACAACCTACTCCAGCAATTTCATGTTTCCAGCTGTTTCTCAGCAGGTTCAGTTGGAGATGTCTATGACCCAATTCCCAGTTATATTAATGGGGTCATGTAGTATTCCAACTAAGGGTAAAATACCTCTCTTCATATGTTTTCTGAAGAGATTAAATCTTCATATTTTCCACCTTTAATATAATTCACTATTAATTATTTATGGTAGCATTTGCCTTCATGTTCAAACTCGATGTTTTAAGAATAATTTCACAAGAAGCTCTTGACCTTTTCTTATCTGTTACATGACCCCATATAATTTCCTATTTTCGTGCTCTGTGCTGAATAAATTTACACAATCTCCCCATTTGGATAAAAAAAATTAGGGGAGGCAAAAGGTAATAAAAGCTTTGATAGTTTTTACTCAGGTATGTGTTTTATTAATTCCATCCTTTATGTTTTTTCTGTGTGTATGTATTCCTGCTACAGGAGGGACTATGTGTTGTATACACCAGGAATATAAAATTAAGATAATATATTATCTTGATGGTCTTGATTCCTGGCAGAACTGGTAGTAATAATTTGGACCTGGATATCACTGAGAATTAGGGAGAAAATGGCCATATTTCAAGAGAAAAAAGATTACTCCATAGTGGGTAGACCTGGAAGTACATGTCGTCCACTATTCTCTAGACTTGGCACATATTTCCCTTCGCCCATGCATTCAGGAAACACTTATGAGATAGCATGAGATAGTACATTGTAGGTCTCTGTAGACCTTTAGTAAAAATTGAGTTAATGCAATTTAAAAAATAAAACTTGGAGAATGAAAAAATCAAAATGAGTATAAAAAAGTCACCTTGCAGATGGAAAAATGCATGGAAAAATTTTAAAAAGCAGATTGTTTCACATCTACTTTGTACTTGTACTGTCAATACAGCCACATATATTTTAATGAATAGTTTTGGACATAGTCCCTTCCCTATATTTTAATGGAAATTAAATTCTATTTAATTTGATGATAGCTATGGTATTATATTAGTCTTGGCACATTAAGTAAGTTTTCTGAGCTAAGGAGAACTAAAGAAAATTGGTAGTTTAAATTCAATTAAGAGAAAAGTACCAAGGGATTAAGCAATTGTGCTCATGGCATAGTTTCTAAAGCTTAATTGACCTTCTTAAGTTACTTGTAGTATGATAGGTTGCATGATATACGATGGTAATAAAAGATGGATAGGCAATTTTAAATAAGTTTTTAAGATAAGAAATAAAATTAAGTGTAATTTTCAAGATAATTTCTTAGTTACTTATGTTTATATATATATTATATATATAATATATACTGAAATTTACTTAATGCCATCAAGCTAGACTTTTAAATATATTTAAGTCAAAAACAGTTTAAACATACATATTGCTAAGCATTTAAACACATTTTCTCTATTGTGATGGAAGGTCCTTTGTTTTTTGTTTGTTTGTTTGTTTAGATTTTATTTAAATTCAAATTAGTTCACATGTGGTATAGCATTAGCTTCAGGGGTAGAATTTAGTGATCCATCAGTTGCATATAACACACAGTGCTCATTACATCAAGTGCCCTCCTTAATGTTCATCACCCAGTTACCCCATCCCCCTACCCACTTTCCCTCCAGCAACCCTCATTTTGTTCCCTGTACTTAAGAGTCTCTTATGGTTTGCCTCCCTCTATGTTTTTATCTAATATTATTTTTCCTTCCTTCTCCTATGTTCAAGTGTTTTGTATTAAGAGCAGAATGCCTAACACACAGTAGGCCCTCAGTGAATATTTATTGATTTATAAATAAATGGTGTAGATAAATAAATGAATTTGTCAATGCTACACAATGATGTGATCTGTGTAAGGAAATTGATTAATAAATTTAGTAAAGAGCATATTAAAAAGAAATCTCCTTACACCATGTAGCTTGTTTAAGAGTGTGAAAACATAAGAGATGTAGTGAAAAGGAAAATATTATTTTTTCCAAAGCAGGATTTCTCAACCTTTGTACTTTTTACATTTTCAGGCAGATAATTTATTTTTTTGCTTTCGGATGAAATACTATGCATTACAGGATGTTTAGCAGCATCACTACTTCTACCCACAAGATACTAATATCATCCCCCACCCCTCCCAAGTTGTGACAATTAAAAATATTTCCATATATTGCCAAATATCCTCTAGTGACTAAGTTACCCTAGTTGAGAAACACTTTCCTAAAATAAATAAATAAATAAATAAAATATGGAAGAGAAAAGCCAGGAATAGCTGAAGTAGGGGTAAGTCCAGTATTTAAACATTAATAAATGAGCTTGAATAAAGTTTAAATCAATAAAACTTGATATGGAACAAGATTCATTTGAATAAATTATGATAATGGAAAATAAAGATTAGAAGTTGAAACTTTACTAGGAACATTCAAATCTTACATGTTTCTAAATCTCAGAAATAACTAAAAGGTCTCATTTTTTCCCAAGTTTTATTTAAATTCCAGCTAGTTAACATACAGTGCAATACTAATTTCAGGTGTAGAATTTAGTGATTCATCACTTACATACAACACCCAGTGCTCATCACAACAAGTGCCCTCCCTAATACTTATCTCCTGTTTAACCACCTCCGGTAACCAGCAGTTTGTCTATTGTTAAGAGTCTGTTTCTTGGGCGCCTGGGTGGCTCAGTTGGTTAAGTGACGGCCTTCAGCTCAGGTCATGAACCTGGAGTCCCGGGATCGAGTCCCTCTCCCTCTGACCCTCTTCCCTCTCGTGCTCTCTGTCTCTCATTCTCTCTCTCTCAAATAAATAAATAAAATCTTAAAAAAAAAAAAGAGTCTGTTTCTTGGTTGATCTCTCTCCCCCCTCCCGTGTTCATTTGTTTTGTTTCTTAAATTCCACGTATGATTGAAATTATGTGGTATTAGTCTTTCTCTGACTGACTTATTTTGCTTAGCATAATACTCTCTAGCTCCATTCACATCATTGCAAATGGCAAGATTTCATTCTTTTTGATGGCTGAGTAATATTCCTGTGTGTGTGTAAATATATATATATATATATTTACACACACTACAGCTTCTTTATCCATTCATCAATCAATGGACATTTGGGCTTTTTCCATAATTTGGCCATTGTTGATAATGTTGCTGTAAACATCAGGGTGTATGCATCCCTAAATTAGTCTTTTTGTATTCTCTGGATACATACAAAACAGATCATAGGTAGTTCTATTTTTAACTGTTTGAGGAACCACCATACTGTTTTCCAGAGTGGCTGCACCAGTTTGCTTTCCCAACAGTGTAAGAGGATTCCCCTTTCTCCACATGATTTTTTTTCATAGTTTAATAATCATCCAAATTACTAATGGTTCTCTAGGTAATTATCTCAAAGAATCACTTCCCTACATTCAGATTAGTAAACTGAGGTTCACAAAAAGTGGAGCCTTTCTCCTGGAGCCACAGTCTTTATTAGGTCACGCTATTATATGCTTCCTTGTTACCTTCTGGTTCTCCTAGGACACTCACTTTTGCTCATTTTCTTTGTCCTCTGCTGCTTTTTTAAACTCCAAGGGAGGGTGTTGCAAGTATTTTGTTCACGATTGCATTTCCTATAAATGTTTAAAAAATGAGTGAATAAATGAATGACAGATGAATAAAATGAAAGTGGTTTTGTAGGGGAAAAATTAATTGACATTTGGGGCAGCTAACTGTTGACAAAAACTTAGCTCACATGGTTTTATTTCCTAATTTAACAATTTATTTAAAATCGTGGACAAGTCATCACCTTTCTGGCTTCACCTCTTCTTAATTTTGCCAAGTGTTTTCCACTAAACCTCATTACACATTAAATTGTGCTACATCCACATACCAGTTTAACATAGGCATCTACTTGTAAATTAAAAAATCAAGATAATGTCATACGTTTATTTTATAATTGCAAGTATTTCTTCAAAATTGCCTTTTGAACGGGTGCTACTAAGTCCTGTTTTAGCTAAAATAAAGGAATTTCAAACTTAAAATTCAGTTTATGTACTTAAAAAACCTTTCTGTTGCAGAAAAATAATTGAGTAGTAACAAAAATATAACATCAGCAGAATACCTACTTGTTTCTCCCTGTTTGTCTTAAATTGTTATCTGAGAGAAATCTCTTGTCTGGTTTACCACCTATGCAAAGTGAATGGATAAATATGTTCTACAAACTGATTTTAAATATAAACCCTCAATTGCTGCCAAAACCTCATAAATGTTTAACTATAGTCAAAGTAAGGTTATAAAATTATGGCTCAATATAAATTAATACCAAACAGAGCTTCAGGAAAAAAATCCAGTGTATTTTATATCTTAAAAAAAGAAGTGTGTGTATATATACCTTTATCTCTGGAGAAAAAAAAAATAAGGTGGTTTCTATCCATCAGAACCTACAGCATACATGTTAACTGGATCTCCATACTGAACCCTTAGTAGAGTGAATAGTGGTAGGCTCAATCATGTTTCTCATTTTAGAGATGAGACAGATCAGGCAGAGAAATTACAAAATGACCCAAATTTACACAATTAGCAATAATCACATTTAGCACATAACTGATTAGCAATTTATAACATAATCAATTCTTTAATTAACTAGGAAATCAGGGTTTATTTGGGGGATTAATAAGAAGAGTAAATTTTTATATGGATAGTAATTTAAAGACTTACTGTCCAAAATATTACCATATTTCAAAATCAAATAAGATTTGAAGTAGTATGCTATAATGCCTAGTTAAAAGACATAATAACTGGTAATGAGTTTTGCTTTCATAATGTTAGATTATAAGTAATTCAATGCAAATTAGTGCAGGGTAAATTATACAATTAATGTTGGCTTAAATTTTAAATGCATTTAAAATTTTTATTGTAATCATAAGAACACACAACATTTGGAATTTAGATCTATAAATAATTGTATAGATATTATATATATATGTCCAGTTTTTCTTTACAAATCACTTTTTTCAACAAATTTTCACAAAAGCTTAAAAACAATTTTAATATGTTAAATTTTCACTATGTATAATGTTTTAATTTTCCTTCATATGGTATTGAAGATATTATTGATCAAAAAAGCAAGAAAAATAGGTAAATAAAGGCAAGCTGAGATGCCAATAATTAGAAGTACTTTGTCAATGTCTGAATCATCAAAAGGTAATCATAGAACCATTAATTTTCTTTTCAGACTTGTCAAGGACATGTATCTTCAAAAAATATTTTTCTCTGTGTCATTAAGATCTTTGGTAATGCATCTTTTTAAAAAACTAAGTACACATTTAATTTTAGATATATTTTATCAAGATAATAATCCACCTTATTTTGTAGGTTTGTGAATTCCTTTTTAACATATGATGGAAGTGAATATCTAAAAACCACATTCTGTTGAAATATATCACATAACTGTTGATCAATGTCAGAGAAAATCTACTATTTATACATATATTTCTAATCTTATTTGAAAATGTCAGAGGCAAATATGTGTCAGAATTGAATTTTTAACACTAACCTTGAGTCTAATGAAATTGGCACTCTAAAAATCCAATTAACTTAATAAAATAAATATTGGATCAGGAAGGCAATAATAAATTTGAATGCAAATACATAGTGTGGAATACAAATACAAATTCCAAAATATGCATGACATTGTTTTTTTAATAAAGAAGTTTTGTGGAAGTGTAAAAAGACAATCTTATGCTGCTTATGGCTTTCAGCTCTATTCACAGAAAGTGATATGGAATATTTATTCATGTTCTCGGTCAAAATAACAGAACCACAAAAAAATATTCACCTACCTGTCTTTCAGTCATATTTCATTCTGTGCATTTTATCTTACAGGATTTTTCACATGATGCCTTTGTCTTCAATGATAAGAAATATAACTGGGGTCCCCAATTAAGTCTTGCATTCCTACGCATTGGTCTCATTTTCCACTTCATTTTTTATTCTTCATAGTTTCTACAAAATTGTAGTAGTCAATTCAATGAAATCTGCAAAGTTAATAAACACATGCCAGGGTTCATGGTTCTAAGATAGAATGGATGTTTCCAATTGATTCAAATGAAGGATATTGGTAGGAAGAACTATTAAACATATTTACTTCTAACAAAACTGTTAGAGGTATAACAAAACAACTTAGCTTTAGCCTAAAAAGTTTTTGTTTTTATGTTGTCTCAAAATAAATAGCATCAATTCTTCAGCTACTAGCATTGCATTACATAAAACATCTAAATATCGAGGTTTCTCAGATGAAATCAAAGACTATTTCAGAACTTGAAGAAAACAATTTATGTAAAAAATCCTCTTTTGACTACTTTCCAGGGCTTGGAAGGGATAAATTATTTAGGTGAATACAAAGCACTACTGTGCAAATTAGGAATATAATGTACATTTTAAGGTATTTTTAAATGATTCAGTTTAAAAGATTAAGATTGAAATTGTTTATTGAAAGTACTCAGATTCCTAAGAGATGCTGTGCTTCCTCCAATTCCAAAATAATAAGCCATTTGCATGAAATCAGTAAATAACAGTTTCTCATCTATTAAATAACCAATAGAACTTTGTACATTTTTGTTTAGAAGCTACTAAATAAAGTTTACTTGGATATAGCCAATTGGCACAGCTGTACTTTTAAAAAAGAGAGAAATGAATTGCTAACGAATTTAATTCTCTATGACGTGATTAAAAATAGAGAAAAATACAAAATATTAATAATTTTTAAGAGTTTTACATAAGCATAAATAGTGAAATAGTACTTTTCAAAAGGAAACAACCAAGGATTATGTCCAAACATTTGTAGGTTAAAAACTCAAGCCATTTATTTGAATAAAAAGTCTACTGTGGATCATCTTAGTTGCTTATGCAAACTCTGATTTTCTCTACATTTTTATATCATCATTTACTCATTGATTTTTAATCTCATGTTGCCAAGTGCTGAAGTTGAGATGAAGGAAATAAACCACTGTATAATAAATATTCTATTTATAATGTATATACATGGAATAATCTATCTTGGCAGATACATCCCCATTGTCTTGACTTGAACAATGGAACTTAATTTTTCTTTTGGAATGTCTAATCTTCAGATGGTCATGTCAGAACCTTTAGATTTCAGTGGTTTATACTTAATATTTTAAAGTGCAAAAGAAAGCTGCAAATAGATTTCTGAACTACAAACAATGCAATATTACTCTCTTAATGTAATTGTGAATTACAGGGGTTTACAATTTTAGATATAGCTTTATTTTTGGAGGGGAAAGAAACAGTTGTGCTGTGTGGTAAGTTATTTTTTTAACAAACGACTAATGGAACTTAATAGTGAAATAGAGACCTAGCAAAAGCTATAACTTGTTATTAACAGAAAAGTCCTCGAGGATTTGTACATTACAACTGAAACAACTGTCTTAGAAATGAGAACAAAAGAAGTGGAATCTAGATATCCACACCTGTGTATATTAAATCCCCTGGAAAATTTAAATTTTCATACAGAGAAGGAATTTCTGGAATAAATCGTATCAAAGAAAAACAAAAAATATCCATATATTATCATATGAGATTCAATCAAATGTGAAAATGTTCTTCCTTTTTATCAATGCTGAGAGTGACAGGGGCAGATGGTTGTAATATTTGGAAACTTCTAGTATCCTGACTAGAAGAAGTAAATTGGATAAACAAAATCATTATCTTACACTACCCACAGATTCAGCATTCTTCACTTCTCTTTCTTTCAACGTTGTCACAATTCTGAATAACATCCTATATCAACATGGAAAGGTTGAAACTAATAGAAAAATAGAAGTTACAGGAGTCTACCCAAAACATCATAATACAGACAAAGCTTTAGCTTTGAAATTATTATGACATTATCCCCCTATTCTTGGAAGAGTCAGTTTGTTAATGGTGGAATTTGTAGACAAATTCCAGTCTGCCTCGCTGTCAGAGGCATTAGCTGAAAATAAGCCAACAGGCCTCTGTTCATAAAGCCAGGGCTCTGGTATTCCTGGAGAACAGGACTAAGAACAGGAATTCAAGGCCTATGCATGAAAATGAGGTCTTGGAGATGAGGAAAGAATTCCCACAAAGTTACAATGGGACAAAATCGGTATCTTTCAAGTCGATTTTGTAAAATGGATAAACATTTGGGAATTGGAGTTAGAAATACCTGGGCTTGCACTGTAATTCCATGACTTATTACTAACTTTATGAATGCATGTTATATAAAATTTGAACCTAGGTTTCATCTCTATAAAATGGTTTTGGTGATGGGAAAAATAATACTTATTTCAGAAAACTGATTTCATGATTAATTGAGGTGATCTTTATAAAGCAGGCCTTATAGTACCTAGCATATCACAGATACTTATAAATGGTACTCTATATCTGTCATATTTTTCCCTGTTTTTAATAGATTGTTTTAAAGAAAGGCTACATCTTTGGCCTTAAAATGTGATATAAATAAATTGAGTGGTTCACACTTCATTACCAACTTTATTAATAAAATGAATCAGGGTTTTAAAAAATAAATGAAAGGACTTTCTATTTTATTTGAATTGTACCTCCAACTTGAGAATTGTAATAGTTTAATATACTTAAAATTCCCTTAGATAATTATTTGAGTCTCTAGCCTATGAAATTACAGAATTTTAAAATAAATGATAGAGCTAGAAATGACATTAGAAATTTTTTTAAGTTCTTTCTTATTATAACTAAAATTCTGACAGTAGAAAGATAAAGCTATTTATCTGGATAGGAGGTGGAGTAAACTGGATTTAAATCTGGGTCTTCTGCTATGTAGTTGAATATTTTCTAATCAACAACAAAATATCATGGGAAAACACACATACGCATTTAGTTTGTATAATATTATAGTATTTAATACATGTATGCATCTCTTGTTTTTAGACAGATTGTCTAGATTTTCTTCAAGCTAGGTGCGTATATTTAAAATAAATTCCAACATGTAATTTTTTTAATAATTAAACATCTTTAGTTATATTTCCAATACATGTCCAAATTTCAACAGCAAAACAACATAATCTGTATCTACAAATGATGTATAAATGATACATATAGAATTATATTTTAAATAGAGAAAATAACATGTCTATAATTTTATAAACTCACATAACATATATTTAAACATTGATACTTAAAAGTCAGAGAAACAAAATACTTTCAAATGAAGTGAATGTCAATAATACCAAAACTTGCTTAACTACAAGACAATAAGATGCATTTAAAGCTTAAATATTTCATCAAAGAATATATCATTTAAAATAGAGATTTAAAAAAAAATAGAGTATTGTTGCAAGAAAAAAAACTAGCTATTTGATTTTTCATTTCTATCTATTATTTTTTCATTGATGCAAGTTAAGATTTTTCACAGATTATTGATTGAAATAAACAAATGTGTAGTAACTCATGGACCTTGAGAACGCAATACACTTATTCAGACTTCAAATAAGCCAGTTTTTCAAACTATCCAGATTCTAAATTATACTCAACTTTGTAGATTATGGGTATTTGTGATTAAAGACTACACAGAACTTCGAAAAACATTTTGTAACATGAATTATTTTATTATATTAAACATTCTGTGATAAAATCCCCCACCCTTCCTGAGAGTCATGTTTGTGCACTACAGTCCAAATGATATTGTTTATGCAAAATAATGCATGCCTCCAGTGAAAACAAATATTGCAGATGTTATATCTGTAACTTGTACTAGCATCTTGAAGTCACTTCATACTAAAATTTTAAAATAGAAATTGGAGGACCCATACCTACCTAACAATGCATGTTATGCATACATATATTTAATACCAGAGTTATAAAAAACATATTGTGTGCGTGTGCATTTATGTGAATGTGTATACACAGGAAAGAGCAAGAGTGAAAATGAGAATGATTAAGAATACACACAAAACATTAGGTATACAATTTGGCTGTGATAGCTATCAATCTTCCTACAACTCACATTAAGAAAGGGACCTTATTTAGGATCAATAAAGTAGTCTGGCCTAAAGCATTAGGTTCACATTGATTAGGACTCCTTGAGACTTTTCATGTTATTCATGCATACACTGGAGACAATAAAAAAGAAATTATACTAAAATATTCATTTTTAACAATATGATGAGGATGTTCCCAAATGAGAGAAAATGGAAAAAATAAAAACATGATTTAAAATATGTTAACATCAACTAAAACATCCAAGGACTAATCTTCCTATACTGGAGCAAATGGCCCTTGGACTAAACCAGAGGAACTCCTGGCCTAAATGCGGCAGAGAGTAATCTATGGGTGTGACTTCCACAATATAGAATGACAGCAAGTAGTGATAACTGGACCCGTGAATAGCAGGCAAAACTTATATGAGGGTGTTCCCTATTTGATTTCAACTGTGGTATGACCTAGTTGCCATTGATAAAGAATAGAAATAAATTCTGGCTATTTAAGTTTTATGGTTGTTTAAGACCCAAGTAAATGGGAATTTATTGCACACCATCATTATCATCAGGACACACTTCTTTAAGGGTAATTGTTCATGATATTATATGAGAGTGTACAGAAAAAGAACTCTGAATTAGCAGTCCACCACCATCAAGGCAGAGATGTCAGTGTCACCCAGGATGATTTTAAATAGCATATGTTGGTGTAAGTACCTAATCATAAAAAATAATTATGTACTAAATTAGAGAAATAGGTTCTAAAAAGAAAATAGGGTGAAAATACATAAAAGTGGAACTAATAATCACGTATAAATTGTTAATGGTGTATGAACCTAGTCTACCATTTTTATTTGACATCTGAGACACTTTATTTTAATTACAATTGCTTTGAAAGGTATATAAATGCAATACAACTTATTTCATTACTTTTGCTTTATAAAGGATTTGGGGGAGAATGAAGTTATATCTTTTGAACTCTTACTATCTGGCCTACACTGTGCTCGGTGCTTTGAACACATTATCTTTTTAATCTCCACAATAAACCCATGAGGAATAGATTATTTTATTACATTAAGGTGGAAATCGAGACTCCTCATAATGTAATACAATGTAATTAAAGTCATACAAACTAGTAAATAAAGCAAGTACAAAACCCTGGTCAGCCAGACTTTTCATCTCAGGATTTTTCTAGTATGCTGTACTTTTAAGATATATAACTGTCTCCCAGGTATCGCAGACAGACACAGAGACGTAGCTTAATCTGAATGGTAATATTACTCCAAGAAGCCATGCTCATGGGAATGAACCATAGTCATAGTCTTTTTAATTTCAGAGATACATAAATATATCTAAACTCTTTACATAATCTTAAAATTTATTCACAGTTTATGTTGCACTCAGATGTATAATCAAGATATTTTTGATAAACACACAAACTTAGGCTAGCCTCTAGATTTCTATAACTTCTTTATGCAGCTGTAACAGAGATTTGAGACAGTAGAGAATCATATGATGGGGCCTTTAGCTCAGGGTCTGAATAACCAACATTTTTTTTAGGTCTTCTATAACATACATTGTTGCCCCCAGTTTGTGGCCAATGGCCATTTGGCCACCAACTTAATACATCCATGCACTGCTGCTCCCAACAGTTGAGTTTTATGTTTATTAAGTCAGTTGTGAAGACTTTAAAACACATGTATTCTGGTTGTACAATCATTACCTCAACTGAAAAAATATGAATGCAAACAAAAAAGGAATAGTTGCTATTTTTCTCCCTAAGAAAACCAAGTAGAAAGCCTTAGAAAGATTGATAAAGGAAAGTTTTACAATAAATGTTCTGAAGAACAAGTAAGGGTTAGAGATAGGACTGAACTGTCAAAATCAAGAAGAAATGCACTGAGATTATTTTCTAAGTAACTTGAAGTGTTCACCCCAGCTAAAATAAAGCAAAAAATAAATTTAAAATTGTATAATTTTCTTTCTGTTGAGTAAACCTTTCTTTTGAAAGAAAGATGATGTAGATTTTTATGCTTAAAGAAAATCACCTTGTCCTGTTTCAAAATATTCATGAAAAAAGTGTAAATTGATATGCTCTAAATTCTTCCACAAAAAGTATTTATTAAAATAATTTATTTTTATGATCAGATTTCATGGATTTTTGACCAAATGTTTACTTTAATTATATAAGATAAGGGGCTCTTTAATGTATTTTACCCTCATTGTAGACATATGTTTATTTAGCAAATTCATATTTTCCCATTTTTGGCTCTGTGCTCTGAGTAAGCCACACATGAAACACATGGTTAAGTAGTTGTTTTACTTAAAATTCCTTGGGTGCAAGTGTCAGAAATCCTTCTGAAAGGTAAATGATTTTTTTATATCTATTTGTCTTTATCATCTTTCCTCAAGACTTTCCTTGTGGATTAAACTTGTAATGAATTGAATTAAATTCAATACATGAGTACCTTTGTAGGGATAGTCATTTTGGTAAAACCTCTCTGAATAAAATTCCTCTCTTCCCATCAGCATCTTGCTTATAAAAATGATATCATTGGATAAATCCTAAAAAAAAATAATCAGCATTTTTCAATAATTGGACAGAAGAACCTCAGGTCACCTGTGAAATGGAAGTCAAGCAAATTACAATGTCAAGACTCAATCAGGATCATTAATATTCTGATAATGATGGAAGCTCTGAGTGACCTATACCATAATAACATTTATTGATCAAGAATCTGATCCCTATGGTCTTTAAATTTTCAATATTTAAAATTATACTGTATATGAAAGACATATTCTAAGGAGATAATATATTAATATATCCTAAGAGATAATATATCTTTGTAGTAAACTTTAAATCATTTTTTCTCCAAGTGCAAAAATAAATAAAAATTCAACTGTTTAAATTTTTTTCCAGAATATACTACATATATTTTTAAAACCATCTTCCAGCTATTTACTGGCTCTGGTTATATAATTTCAAGGTGAATGTAATTACAGATTATTATATATGTCACTGATAACATCCAGTCTCTTGTATTCTTCACTTTTGTAGGTTTCCTTATTGTCAATCAGCCAGAGCAATGTCAACATCTGAGTCAGGCCTTTATTCTCTGAGGAAAACAATGGTCATGTTCACTTTTTCCACAGCTTCCCTGAAGATATACTCAATAGCAAACCAAATACATAAATGTTATTGCCAGTAGTGAATTAATTTGGTGTAAGTTTATCCCTATGTCAAGGAAACTACCTCTTTTATTTACCTTGACCATTTCAGTAACTATAAATCGCTAAGCAAAAGTGTGACCTACAGGATTAATTTCCTACTCCACAACATGATACACACAAATCTTTAAACGTGGATCCAACTAGGGGCGCCTGGGTGGCTCAGTCGTTAAGCGTCTGCCTTCAGCTCAGGTCATGATCCCAGAGTCCCAGGATCGAGCCCCACATCATGCTCCCCACTCCGTGGGAAGCCTGCCACTCCCTCTCTCACTCCCTCTGCTTGTGTTCCTGCTCTCACTCTCTCTCTCTGTCAAATAAATAAAATCTTAAAAAAATAAAATAAAAAAAATAAACTTGGATCCAACTAACTTTCACAATCTCAATCTGTTTCTGATCTCAAACTCCGTCTTCTCCATTAAGATGGAAATCCCTAATCCCATTGTCTTCGTAAGGGACTCTCTTATTCCTACGCTCCTGTTACTCCCTCTACCTGAAGTACCCTTCCTCTCTCCTCTGCCAAGCTTCTCCCCAAACTTTATACAGTTCATGTTTTCTACTCAGTTTTCCTGACAAAGTTTTGCAAATTCAGTCCCTCCCTTCTACTCCTACAACATTCTGTCCAAGCCTTACACTGTTTTTGTTTGTTTATGGGTCTGACTAGCTAGCTGCTATGGACTGAATTGTATCCCTAAGATTCGTGTGTTGAATCTTTAAATTCCAATGGATAGTGTTTGGAGATAAGAACTTTGGGAGACAATTGGGGATAATTATAGTATGTTTTTCTTGCTTTTGTCATCTGGTCTTAATTCAGTGTGCCTACCCAACTTTATACGTTCTCATCCTGCATGATACTACCACTTTCTACATTTAAACCCCAGTAAAACTCTCATGTGCAGTATTTCCCTTGGTATCATTTGAACTGTTTGCCACAGAGAAAGCAGTGAATTCAAGAATCATGTGTTGTGTTTGGTTCTAAAGGAGTCATTTTATCGATCCAAAATACGCTGTTATTGATTTACGTTTTTAAGTTTTTACTTAATTCCAGTTAACATACAGTGTAATATTAGTTTCAGGTGTACAATATAGTGATTCAACAGTTCCATACAACACCTGGTGCTCATCACAACAGGTGCACTCCTTAATCTCCATCACCTATTTCACCCGTCCCCCTACCTACCTCCCCTCTGGTAACCATCAATTTGTTATCTATAGTTAAGAGTCTGATTTTTGGTTTGTCTTTCTCTTCTTTTTCCCCCTTTGCTTGTTTGTTTAGCTTCTTTTTTTTTTTCTTAAATTCCACATGAGTGAAATCGTATGGTATTTGTCTATAACTGACTTATTTCACTTAGCATAATATTCTCTATCTTCATTTGCAACAACAGGGAGGAAGCTAGAAAGTGTTAAGTGAAGTAAGCCAGAGATTTATCTTTAGATTATGACAAAATTTAAAACACATAATTGCAAATCTAAAAGTTAATAATGAAAATCTGATCCATTTCAGAAATTCTACAATACTTTGTGTAATTTAGATAATTTAATATAGTCTTATAAAATCGACAAGTATTATACTCATTTTACAATTGTACAAATCAAGACTCAAAAACAAATAAATCAACAGTATCACATATATATAATGAGAAAGGCAGGTTTCACATTCAATCCTGTTTCCAAATATATGTGATCTTAACATGGTTCAGTTTCTCCACTTATGTAATAATATATGCCAAATAACATTTTCTTTTTTTAACATTCTAATAATTATACAACATTATTATAAAGAAACTACCCAAAATTTGGAAAGATACCTCCTAAAGATAAGATATAGAGCTCAGTAATAGAATCACAGAAATATAGTCAACTAATTTTTAATGAAGGCGCAAATGCAATTCATGCAAAGATGTTAGTCTTTCCACTGAATGGTGCTGGAACAATTGTATGTCCTTATGCGAAATAATGAAACTGGAAGCACACCTTAAAACTTATGTGAAAATGAATTCAACATTATCTTCGATGGTGGGTCAGTCTATCTATCATCTATCTATCATCTATCTATCTATCTATCATTTATTAATCTATCATCTATTCTGACGTTCAATAACTTGTCAGTGGCAGAGTCCAAATAAATACCTGACCAACTTGCCTTAAGATGGGGCAAATTTCATGGACCATTCCAGCTCCATGGGATCAGCTGAAACTTTTGCATTGCAGTCCAGCTTCTCCCTCTCAGTGCCTCTATCACTCCTTTTCAGGGATTATTCCTAAGAGCCTTTGCAATTAAACACCTGTCACTCAAATCTGCTTGAAAATCTTTTTTCCCAGGAATGTGACTTAAGATTAACTAAAGAAAAGACCTTAGAAAATGAGATTAGGTTTTTGAAAATCGTGCTACTTTACAAAATGTCATAAATAGTAAAACAGTGAAGGATTTGGAAAGGAGGACATCAAAAATACTGAAATTGGGAAGAAAATGATTGTTTATCAAGAATCTGAGATAATCTCCCTGTATGGACTTTCTTGAGTTAATCTGTATATTCACTCTTTCAATAGCCAAGGAATGCAACATGATTTTGTTTATATTTTTTCAATGTAATAACACTTCAACATATTTCTTTTTATTTTTTTTAAAGATTTTATTTATTTATTTGTCAGAGAAAGAGAGAAGTTGGCAGAGGGAGAAGCAGGCTCCTCACTGAACAAGGAACCCCATTCAGGACTCAGTCCCAGAACCCATGGATCATGACCCAAACTGAAGGAAGATGCTTAACCAACTGAGCCACCCAGGTGTTCCATTTCAACATATTTCCTAAGGCTGAATTACCAGTGTTGTAATCTGAGTTAGGATGTTGATTGGGCAGCATACAGCAAAAATGAGAAGTAGGCGTGTCAAAATAGAAGATAACTGTAATGCATGATTCTTCACCTAATTTATTAATTTTCAATATAATCAATTTACCATCTTGTTTTTCAATAAGTAATAATTAAATATCTCAACCTCTTATTTACTTTAAATTATCACATTTTCCTTGTTGGGTTTTTTGGCTTCTAATCCATTTTTTTTTTGGCCTGGAAAATTAGTAAGAATGTAAAGTACCATATTTTGTAAATGTCACTGCATAGCTGCATATTTTGCCACAAAATAATGTAGTTTTTATTTTTTATTTGTTTGTTTTTGCTTCTAATATCCCCCTCTTTTCTAGATTCATCTGTTTTTCTACCCTAGTGTTTTTACACAGACCCTTGGAAAATTTTATATCTGCAAAGGTTTTAATTTAGTTTTATTTTTGTTTCACTCTCAGATGACTGTTTGCCATTTTTCATGTAGTTATGAAATCCATTCTTTTTAAATTAATTGACACTGACTCTCATTAAAATCAATTCTTACCTTTGTTAGCAGATTTTACACAAAATTTGCCCTAAATATTATTAAGGTAATTTGAAGCTATAAATCAAATTTATAAAGGAAGTATTGAATATATATGATGAATGTATTTTACTGGATATTTGAGGATACATTGGAATTTAGATAAAAATGAGAAGACTATTAAAAAATGTCTAACTTAAGAAAAGGAATTATATTCTGGCAAATAACAGCTGCTAAATTTTCTTGCAATATAGAACTGCTATGGGAAAAGCTAATATTTGTCTTCCTTCATTAGGGAGACTAGGAAACATGTCCACAGCAGGTTCATGTGGCCAAGGAGAAGATTCTATTTGATGCCGTGGTGTGACAGTATAGTAAAAACAAAAATGGAGTTCAAGGTCACTCAGCTCACCTTTTCTTTCTTTTTATTATTCCTTTCTAGTCCAACTGACATATGTTGAGAGTGGGATTCCTGGGTCTTCACGATAGTTAATGAACAGACAGGAGGAGAAAAGCAAAAACGGAACATGTGAAGATTAATTCCAAGGACTTTCTTGAAGTGGGAAAAGCATATTTCTGAATGTGTTATTAAGGAAATAGAAAGTTGTTTTAAAACATTAGGTTGAGTCTTTGTTGCAATATTCCCAAAGTAAAGAAGTGTTACACCCCTAGGACTGTTTTAGTCAGTCCTGATTTTAGCACGGGACAGGTACTCTTTCTCCAGAAATAGTAGCATTTGTAGTCTTTCTTATAATTTTTATTTAATTAAATTAATTAACTTATTTACTTTTAGAGAGAGAGTGGGGGGGAGGGTAGAGGGAGAAGGAGAGAGAGAATCTCAAGCAGACTCCCCACTTAGCACGGAGCCCAACGCAGGGCTCAATTTCACAACCCTGAGATCATGAACTGAGCCAAAACCAAGAGTTGGACACTCAACCGACTGAGCCACCCAGGTGCCCCAAGGAGTTTTTCTTATAATTAAATAGATATTTCTAGAACTTGTTTTATAATGAATTCCAATGGATAGACCAGTGGAGTGTGTGCATATGGAGTGTGTGCATATGTATAGGTATATATGTTCATACATATCCATGAATTAAAGAAGGAGAACAAATTAAATTTCAGTGATGTTTTACCACTTGGAAATCATTCCAAATTCTACTTTTCACATAGGGATAGTAAAAATGCTAATGTATACAAATTTTCACAAAAGCAAAACAAATCATTAATGAGAAAACCTGTGACCCTGCCATTCTGGTATTTTTTTCTCTAAACAATTTTTGTTTTTTGGAGAATGCATGTTATTTTAAGTTTCTAAGACTGAAAATGGCTTCTGAAGCCATTTTACTCAATGTCCACCTAATACTAGTTTTTATGCCAGTGTGTCTAACCCAGAAAGAAAAATCAGCCCTATCTAAAATGCCTCATTCTACGTGGTGATGATTGAAAACATATTCATACCTGTTGGTATTTTATACACAACAAGAAAGTATTCTCTTGTTTTTTTCCACATCTTAGACATTATTTAGATTACCACTGTTACAAATATACCCTGATATCTAACCCAACAAATGTTAATTCTCACTCTTTTAAAGTCCAGAGCTAGTTAGTTGGCTGCTCTCTTGGGCAATTTTATGCTTGTGACTCAGAAATTTAGGCTGCCTCTATTCTACAGTAACTTCATCTCTACTTGTGGCTGCCATGAGGGCAGTGGTGGTGAAAAACACAGTGTGAATTTCCACTTGCTTCTAATCCCCCCACCAAAAGTGATACATTTCACTTCCCTCACACAGACAGTTAACTAATTTGGTCACATGGCTCCAATCTAACTTCCTGGAAATCTGGGAGGTTTCCCAAAATCCCAAGAAAGAGAGGAGAGCCCAATATGGTGAGCTCAAGTAATAACTACTACACTGTATCCTACCTGTGTGATCATGAGTGTTCATGTCCATCAATCTCAACATTCTAGTTTTCTCATCTTAAAATTTGGGATAATAAAGCTGGCCTCACAGTTACACCTGATGCTTGCACAACATGGGTTTGAACTGCACAGATCCACTTACGTGTGGATTTTTTAATATGAATACAGTATAGTACTTTATTTATTTTATTATTTGTTAAAGATTTTTTATTTATTTATTTGAAAGAGAGAGAAAGAGAGAAAGCGCACAAGCAGGGGGAGGGGCAGAGGGAGAAGCAGGCTTCCCGCTGAGCAGGGAGCCCGATGTGGGACTCAATCCCAGGACCCTGGGATCATGACCCAAGTGGAAAGCAGACACTCAACGGACTGAGCCATCCAGGTGTCCCTACAGTTAGTACTTTAAATACATTTTCTCTTCCTTATGATGTTCTTAATATTTTTTTCTCTAGCTTACCTTATTGTAAGAATACAGTACATAGGGGTACCTGGGTGGCTCAGTTGGTTAAGTGTCCAACTTTAGATTTCAGCTCAGGTCATGATATCAGGGTTGTGGGATTGAGCCCCGCATAGGGCTCTGTACTCAGCATGGAGTCTGCTCGTCCTTCCCCCTCTGCTCCTCCCCCCATTCATTCTCTCTCTCTCTCTCTAAAATAAATAAATAAAATCTTTAAAAATGAAAGAATACAGTATGTAATACAAATAACATAAAAATATATATTAATTGTTTATGTTATCACTAAGGTCTGGTCAACAGTAGGCTATTAGTGGTTAAGATTTTGAGGAGTCAAAAGTTATACATGATTTTCAACTGCTCGGTGGTTGGCACTACTAAGCCCTGCATTATTCAAGGGTCAACTGTACTGTGAAGATTAAATAGGATTATTTATGAGTCTCACATAACGCCTAGACTAAAAACCTGTAAAAGATAAAAAAAAAAAAGCTAGTTCTTTCTTGTTAAAGAAAAGCACTCATAATTATCTTCTCTCAATAATGAGTTATTTGGGATATATGTTTAAATGCATTTACTGGAAATTTTCAACTTTCAATTTCACATGGTGCTGTATTTGCAAATCTTTCAAAGAGGAAGGGAGGATCACTCAGGGAAAAGGGAAATGTATTAAATATAATGAGTCTTTTTAGAATATGTATTGATAGAATTTTTAACTATTTTGCCATGCTAAATTTACTTGGTAAATGAATTAAAGATAGAATGGATATAAAAGTTTAAAAATACCAAAGTTCAATCTATTGTCTTATAGAATAAATATTTTATTTTTAACTCCATTTAGTATTAAGAAATTCTAAAAGCCTGAAACATCCCTTATTTAGAAACATGAAAGATATCAGTGGTGGTGTGGGCAATTTTGGAGGCAAGTAAATTGCATCAAACATGAATACTAAAGTAAATATTAGAAAGAAAATTTTTTTATAGCTGCAGAGAAAATTACAACTATTTACAAGAACACTTAAAGTATGCATTCTTATTTTACAGATTGTGCAGACTTCCCTTATTCATTATTTTTGAAATTACTTGATTTGATTGGAAAATTATTGTGTATGTTTTAATTTAGCTGTCTAAATTTTTTTTCAATATAGTATTTATTATAATAGGGTTGCCTGATTAATGTCTCTATTCAATTAATAGTTTATATCAGGTTACATTTTTCTCCCATGACCATGCTAAAAAGATAAAAATGTAAAAATATAACCTTAATTTGTGAGACCAAGGTCTTTTGAACAATGATGTTCCTGATTTAGACACAGTAGAGGCTGGAAGACTTTTATCCAACATGTCAAGGATTCTGATCAGCATTCAGTTTGAATGCAGAATCAAAGTTGAGGTCAATATATATATCTCCAAATGGAGAAAGCGGTTCAGAGAGAAGGAAATGACACTGGATTCCTCAGATTTTCCTTTTCCAGCTTGCCCATTTTTATCCCAATCATCCCTCTCCATGACACCACACCCCTTTTTCATCTATAGATTTCCTCTGTTCTCCTTTCACTGTAAAATTTCCATGCTTTATTTATCGTATTTAGACAGAATAGACATGGTTCTACTCCTAGTTTGGACATAAGTATTGCAAATTCCAAAATGCTCTCCTTTGTTATTAAATAAATTCAACCACTTTCTTATACTAATACATCCTGAGCTGAGGCAGGGTAAAGGAGAAGCAAAATTCAATAATGAAAAATTAACTTTTCACTGTAGTATTCCATCTTCAGTGATCCAAATTTCTCATATATACTGTGTATGTCTTTGGTCAGAGTAAGTATTTCCAGTTCTCCAACAAAAATCTCACAATGTCTTTATATTTATTTTGAAAAATAATGCTTTTTACTGAAACAACAGAGTTCCCAACCTAAGACTGGGCATCTGAATTTCATAACACCTAGCAAATACAAGTTTAATATGACATATTTTTCTTTCCCAAAACTAAAAGCCTATTTCTCCTTGTCTGAGTTAGGCATAATAAATTAGCATCTGAGATGACATTTTAGCTAATTTTTGTGGATGTATGTCTATCTTTTATTAACCCTTTCAAGTCAGTTTGACCCCTAATTACACCAATTTTTTCTTCCCTATTACAGAATATAAGAAATAATCCTTAACAAGATTCACTGACATCACATGTTCTTTGACAAAACAATTAGTATTACTATCATTCTTATGCTACTCCTAGATAACATTAAGAAAAATTTTTGGTTAATTAACAATTAAAATTAGAGGTAGAATCATGTAATTTGAAGAAGTCTCCAATATATGTATATATATTTTTTCTTTTTTAGTTGTGTGAGATTCTAAGATCTAATTAGTTTCTCAAAACGTGTATTTACTGATGGCAAAACAAAGAAGAAATCAACAATTGTATAGTAGAGTGAACATTGTTTTCTTTATAGTGGATATTGGCAATATTCAGTGGAAGCTTTTAGTTCAATATTATGTTTCAAATCTGTGTGGCCTGTTTCCAGAAAAAAAAAAACTCATTAGCATTTAATCAAGAGAGTCTTTGGCTTTCTCCATGCTCCCAGAAACTGTCAAGTTACTTTATTTAAATGATGAATAAGGTCATAAAGAAAAAATATAGACTCTTCATAGTTAGATAATATCAAATTTAAAACAGAGCATTAACCTGTATAGTCAGTCTCTGTGGAAAAGCATATAACCCTGTCAAATTTTAGTACCATTTTAACACCGTTTCAAAGTGAGAAATACAGGTAGTACAGTTAAAGAATGCAACATTTAAATCATGCAAGGCAGGAACTACATAGAAACAAGGAATGCTGGTTAATTTATAGTACCTACTCTTTAACCATATAAAATTTTTGATCATTAAATAGAAACATAAAAGCTTATAGTTTGGATATAAGGCTGAGCCCAACTATGTACTTCCTCTCATGTTCAAAGTCTCATTAAATGACAGAACTCCTAATCCCATAGAAATTGCATACAGCATATATTGAACTGTATGGTGTTCTACATCATTCATCTCTTTTCTTTTCCGTTGGATCTTTATCACTTCTTGCCTGGTCATTTGGAGGGGTCTCCAACTGGTTCATGGCCTCAATCCATTTGTGTATTGGCTCCTAGAATCACCTATCTGAAAAATCCTATCAAACCATGCATTTTTTGTGCTTTATGTCTTTCTCTGGTTCCTTACCTTTTAGAATATAGTTTAAGTACCATAATACAAAGAGCTGCATTATCAAACTGTCCATATTACCCATATCATAGGATATCCCCCTTTTGGTCATTTCTTCCCTTGTATGGTATGCTTCAAAGACCCGGAATGACTTGCTATTTCCTGACTATATCCAGACAACTACTTCTATTCCCCATGATTTTTTTAAAGCTGCCCCTGCCCCCACTCTGTTATGACACTCTCTTTGCCCCATTCACTAGGTTTCTCACTTAACTTTTCCATTAATATTTAGTTCAAGTCTTAACTAGTTCATGTAGCTCCTCATGATTTGTGCTTCCCCAACTGGGATAATTTACCCCTTCTAAA
Organism: Eumetopias jubatus; assembly: GCF_037043125.1. Lineage (NCBI taxonomy): Eukaryota > Metazoa > Chordata > Mammalia > Carnivora > Otariidae > Eumetopias > Eumetopias jubatus. The sequence continues at coordinate 20,645,888 of NW_028274807.1, read as the reverse complement.
TATTTTTGAAGTGTTATGTGTACTTATTATTGTTTACTACAGTTGGCATTTGTCTTAGAATTATCTTTCTGTGTTCTGCTTTAAAAGTAGGTTGATAGCTCCTTGAGGTCTATGACTCAATTATCTCATTCATAATTATCTTATTCTAGTATTAATGAACACCACTACAAAAACATCCTTGATAACCTGGATCCCAACTTATGACATATGAAAAAAGATGTTCTTAAACTTTCAGCTTTAATATTCATTCAAATGGACACTCCTTTTGGGATGCCTGAGTGGCTCAGTTGGTTAAGCGTCAGACTCTTGGTTTCAGCTCAGGTCATGATCTCAGAGTCACGAGATTGAGCCCAGAGTTGGGCTCTATGCTGGGCAGGAAGCCTGCTTAAGATTCTCTCCCTCCCTCTCTCTCTTCCCCTCCCCTCATGCTTGGGCATGCACATTCTCTCTAAATAAATAAGTAAACAAACAAACAAACAAACAAACAAACTTTCCTTTTATCACAGGAAAGTATATTCTCAAAATGTAGTTTTCTAAATATAGGAAGCATTAAGTGGCATATTTAATGCAGATGAAATTCAACACAAAAGGCTTTTTTTTTTTCTCTCCCAGCATGTGGCTTCATTGCTAAGAAAGTTGTTTCTCTGAGCAGGTGTTTCCATGTCTCAGCCTGCAGGAAGTCATTTAAAACCAAGACATACCAGGATAGTTTCCATGGAAGCAGAAATTAACCCCTAGCAACCCCATACTTGGTTCACATCTGATACAACCTCCATCAAAGACAGCAATTGAGGCAAATTACTCTTGTAAAAGACAAATAAAATAAGAGCAGTTATCATAATAGTCTTTTCCTGTATTGCTGTAAATGTTCCCCTGTGACATGTATTTTATATTAATGTTAAAGTAAATAGCCACATCTAATTAACTTCTTTCCAAATCATATTTCTACCTTTTAAGTGACTATACTATAATAAACTTTGTTTTAGAATGATAAATATTTTAAGGATGATATCCATGCTTCCCATTTACCTACCTTCTCCTCTTCCCAGGTGTTTTCTTTACTTGCATTTGTCCAAGTCTCAGGAAATATTTCAGTGACTTGGAAAAAGACTTCAATGACTTGGGCTGGTGAAGAATACTTCTCCATTGTTTCTGGTATAGCCAGGGAAGCTGAAGTCTTGAGAGACAAAGGGCTTGAAAGTACCTCCATGGGCATCATTCCATTCAAATGCTTTAGGCTTGCAAATACTAAAGGCAACCACAGATTTTCCCCACCTGAATTTTTTTCTCACTCTCTTATGGAGTTATCCAGTGATCCAACATTTCTGAGACTCTTATGACATGAAGAATTAAACTTCTGTAGACTCATCACTTTATGTAAGTATATTCTACATATATATGTGTCATAATATCTATGTTATACATTATTTTTTGTTAGGATGGCTAATTAACTACAAAAACAGATGATAACATCAATATATGAGAACTATCTATGGAGAAGGAAAACTATGTTTCCTTATACCCTCCTGCTGTAGTTATTCTCCATGCAAAACACATAGTTTTTCTATAGCTAGCAACATTCCATCCTCTTTCCATCTAGAAAAGCCTTTAAGTTAAAGCTCATGTTGGCATAGTTGTTTTTAATATAGTGAATGAACTCCATGGAAAAATCAGCTGACACAAATTATTTTAAGGGCTAGGTTTTCTTTCATGCAAAATTATGCTCTCTGACACAGAAATCACCTCCTGTGGGCTGTAGAGCTTTGTTGTTGTTTTTGTTTTTGTTCAAGTCTAGAGATTAGAAACATGGATATTTATTGCATTTAAGGACCTAAGAGTTTCAGAGAGGCAATTTCTGAAAGCTGGCTAAAAAATGACCTCATTCTCCTTCAAGTTTATTGTCAACACAATGCTGTGCTGGCACTCCAAGATGCATGATGTGGTTCAATTCTTTCTGTACGGGCTTCAGGGGCATGTTCCTCAATAAAAAATTGTGCTTGAATGGCTGACTTTATTTGTTTCCAAAAGATTGCCCCTTTTATAATTCATCCAAGTAGGAAAACACTGCTATAAACATTGCAAAATATTTATAATTTGGAATAGTAAATATCACTTTCTGTGCTTTGATAGTTTGGAATGAGTCAAAAATTTAAAGTCTTGAAAAAGGTAGATTGGAATCTATTAGATAAAAGTTCTATATTTCTAATTCTCTGAGTTGCCAGTTTGTAGGTTACACTGAACCAGTTCAAAGTATGCTCTGTAGAATAGTGATGATATATAAAATGATTACTACCAATAAGAGGGAAGTACAAAAACTGAGATTAAACATTTAGAATATTTTATAGAAATTTGACAAATTATATGTCTAGTATATCTAATAATTAAAAATCTGTATTTGTATTTTGTAATCCTCTTTTTTGTTTTCAATTTTTATAATAATTCATTTTTCATTGTATTTTACTGAAGTTTAAGTTTGAAAAAAATTTGACTCTTCACCACAGATAGTTTGAGAAGCACTAAATTCCAGAACAGTGGTTTTCAAAAATTTTAAATATTATACAAAAGCTTCATTTTTGAAAAAGTTAGGGGCACCTGGGTGGCTAGGTTGGTTAAGTGCCTGCTTTTGGCTCAGGTCATGATCCCAGGGTCCTGGGATCGAACCCCACATTGGGCTCCCTGCTCAGCAGTCTACTTCTCTCTCTCTCTCTCCCTCTGTTGCTCCCCCTGCTTGTGTGCTCTCTCTCTCTCTCTCTCAAATAAATAAAAAAAAAATCTTAAAAAAAAAGGAAAAAGAAAAAGTTAAATGTAGAGATGCTCTGATTAAAGTGTTGGTAAAGGGAAAACACAGCTCCTCTTTTCCCGCTAAGGCAGAAACAGAAGGCTACAGGGAACAGGGAAGTAACAGCAAAACCAAAGAGCATTAAACAGAACAAAGTATGAAAAATGTTTGGAAATTGCAGTGATAGTAAATTATATTTCATGATGATAGACAAAATTGTAAGTATAATTTAAAATTTAAAATATTAAAGAAAGATTAAAAATATTTTAAAATGATTAAGGAATACCCTTGATTAATTGGGCTTAACATATGCACTGTTCCTAGGTGTTGGACATCCAGTGAATAAAACATATCCCTTTGCTCTCAAATCCTGCCCCTCAATGTTGTTCATGCCCTAATCTCTGGAGCTTGTGAATGTTACATTTGATGGCAAGAGAGACTTGACAGGTATAATTATGGGTATAGGCCTTATAATAGGGAGATTTTCCTGGATTTTAAGGGTGGGCTTAATCTGATCACAGGAGCTGTTCAACTCAGGGAACTTTCTCCAACTAGAGTCAGGAAAGATGTGGCAAAGGAAAATTTAGCGATACTCCAAGCATGAGAAGGGCCCAACCACCAGTGTAGGAGGGAGCCACATGAAAAGCATGAGAAGTGTTATAGACTGAATGTGTCTCCTCACATTCTTTGTTGAATTCCTAACCCACCATGAACAGGATTAGGGCCCTTATAAAAGAGGCCCCAGAGATCACTCCTGCCCTCTTTTTGCCTTGTGAGAACACATTGTGAACATGGTTATGTATAAGTGAGAAAGCAGGCCCTCACCAGACACTGAATCACCTGGCATCTTGATTTTGGAGTTCTAGCCTCCAGAAATGGAGAAATAAATGTTTATTGTTTAAACTATTCAGACTATATATTTTTGTTAGACTATATATTTTAGTCAGTCCCAACTGACTAAAACAAACAAAAACATGTAGCCCCTAAAGAGGAAAGATGCCCTTGGTGACAAAAATAAAAGGAACAGGAACTTCAGTCTTATTACAGCAGGGAACTGAATTTGATCATCTACCAGAATGTGCCTGAAAGTAGATTCACTCTCAGAACCTCCAGGAAGTAATGCCACTGTGTTGACACTGTGGTATTCACCTTGCAGATTCTAAACACAAGACCCAGTTGAACCATGTTGCACCAGGACTTCTGACCTATAGACTTATTGAACTAGAAGGTAATAAATGTGTGTTGTTTTAAGTTAGTAGATTTGAGGTAAGTTGTTATAGCAGCAGTGGAAAATAATGTATTTTTACCCAAAAAATAGTGTTTATTATTGGATCCTTGTGGACCTAACACCTTCCCTGAAAACAAGGCCAAAGTGTCTACCTTTCTCATTGAATAGTACTCTAGTTTCTGAATTTTAGCCAATGCATTACTTTAAAAATATTCCAATTTTACTATGTTCTGTTTTATTCAAAATCAGCATACATATAATATGCTCCACATCAATACAATATCCATAATTGTGCCAATATGAATAATTTCATTTTCAAATTTTTACTAGAATTATGCCTACCTTTTATTCCTTATATTAAGAACGTAGTTTATACCAGGCTCCATAAACTTACCTCACCACATCTAAGGAGGTAAGAGATTTTAATAGCACTGAAGGAAATCGAGTCTGGAAAGTTACAGAAAAATCCAGCCTGAAACTCTGGTCAACATAATGTAAGACAGACACTTATGACTTTCACCTGCCTTTTCTCTGACTGGAGAAGTCTACTTTTAGTCTCTGTAGTATGCCTGTTAATCTAGAGAAGAAAAAGAAGGAGAATGACTTCAGAATTTATTAAAAAGAGTTCAGTTACATTATTTTTTCTTCCTATGACTTCCCAGACAGCAACTTCCTTCCTCCGTTGCTGCTGCTACTGGGCTCACCAATTAATTTATACAGTAGAATCAATAAAAAGACACAAATTCAGAATGTTTAGATATACTCAGCTAGAAGATTTAAACAAACATTTATATCTTTGTAAGCAAAAAGACAACAAAGAATAAACAATCTTTATATTCATTGAAAAATGCTTACAATTTGCTAAATGGCAGAGGTAAATTTTATGTGTTTCATGAAGGTCAATAATCACAAAATTAATCTACCTGGTTGGTTTATTATATTCTGGGAATCTTCTCTTATATTCAAGTAGGCACTTCTTATCTTGTTGGTATGGGGTTTGAGAGTCTTACAGAATCATGGAGGCTGCAGGGTAGAAATTCTAATTACTTGTGTTAGAATACAAATTGCTCCAAAAGTTACTGGCATAAGATTTCAACTATTTGTTTCATGCAGGGTCCTTGAATAAGAAATTCAGGCATTGTGTGGTAGGGATGGTTTTCCCGTACCTCAAGAAACTTTTGGCCTCAGGTGGAAGATTTGAAGATTGGATACTGATCTCATCAGAGAGTTTACTCACTGATATGTTGCTGTTGGTCTGATGGAATGCTTACATGTGATATCTCCATGTGGTCTGGACTTCCTTTCAACATGATGCCTCAGTTCAAAGGGCATGTGTTCCAAAAACAAAAGAGAACCAAATGAAGCCTTTATCACTTTTCTTAACCTAGACTCAAAAGTCAGGCAGCATCACTTCTACCACATCCGGTTGGTGGAGGCGGTTACAGTGGTCTGGCCATGTTCAAGGAGAAGAAATGTAAATTCTGCCTCTCTTTCTTGGAAGAGTGTCAATATTACTTTGTAAGAATATGTGGAATAAATATATACTTGAGCTGTGCTTTGATAGCACTATTTGGCATAGTAGGGAATCTACACACACAAGAGAGGTGCCTAAGACACAGTGAAGGGATTATTGAAAGCCAGTAATAAAAAAGGACAAACAAAAACATCCTGAAAATTCATTAACACTGAAACACAGTCAGAAAAATATTTCCCCACACCTCTTTCTCATTATAACGTTGTTTGACGTGTCAACTTGGCTGGGCTTTCAGTCTCCATATTTCAAAATTATATAGGTGTTAGTACTGTGAATAGATTTTGAGGATGTTATTAATGTCCATAATCAGTTCAGTTTAAGTAAGGGAAATTATCCTAGACAATCTGAGTGGGCTTACTTCACTTATTTGAAAAGCTTTAAGATCAGGCCTGAGACATACCTGATGGAGATATTCTGCCTGTGGATAATGGCATCATCTTGTATCCAAGAGTTGCAGCCTGATCTTCCTGACAACCAGCTCTACAGATTCCAACATGACCAGCAAGATCCTATAATAGGGCAAGCCAATTCCTTGTAATTAATCTCTTGATATATATCTCCTACTCATTCTGTTTCTCTGGTTGACTCTTGAATGAAACATTCATTAAAAGCATCTATTTCTATTTATGACATTAAAAATTGTGATACTGCAATTGATAATAAGAAAAATATATTTGGTCTTTATCCAACTGTTCCGGCAAAAAGGTTCTAAAACCCTTAGAATTTCCTAAATTATGAGAGTAACAAAAGTTCCTTCTGTTATGCTAATGTGATGACTTTTGGAAAACACCTAAGGATGGAGGCTGGTTGCCAGGAGAACCAAGCATATGATTAGAGGGATGGAACTTTTAGTTCTACCTCCCTGACCCCCGGGGACAAGAGAAGGACCACAGATTGAGTTCAATCACTAATGGCCAATGATTTAATCAACAATGGCCATGTAAGGAAGCCTCCATAAAAATCCAAAAAGACAAGTCTGTGAACAGTGGAGATCTGGGGGGACTGGTGCAATAGGAGAAGGCTTGGAAGCTCCATATCCTTTCCCCATGCTTTGCCTTCTGCATCTGTTAAAAAAAAAAAAAAAAAAAATTCCAAAATGGAATCACTTAAGTTAAGGCCCCACATCAACAAGCCAAAGCTTACTACCTAACCTAAGTGCAATTTTAGATTCCCCAGGGATGTTACCTTTAACCAGTCACCATGAAATTTCCTGGTGAGCATGAGGAAAATTGCTGATAGTTCTCCTGAGGAGGGCAACCTTGCCTAAAATAATGCATTCTTTACTAATAATTTCCTTTTTTCTTGTCCATCTCTAAATCTGAGAATATTTCCTTTTCTGTGGCATGTCAGAGCTCTTTTCTATTTGCTAGATGGAATGCTGCTTGATTCATGAAAATAAATATAGCCAATTTGATCTTTTAAATTACTTAAATTTTTGTTGTTTAACACATCTCTACCATTTGGCTGTTCCTGTTATATATATATCCTTTTATAATAAACCAGTGATCTAGTAAGTAACATGTTTCTCTAACTTTTAAAGCTGCTTTAGCAAATAATTAAAACCCAAGGAAGTCATCATTGGAAACTTTGACCTATAGCCTATAGCCAGTTGCTCAGAAGCACAGGTGACAACCTGGACTTGCAATGAACATCTGGAGGGTGGTGTGGGCTCTCCTGTAGGACTGAACACTTAATTTGTGGGATCTGATAATATCTCCTAGCAATGGAGTTGAACGGTATGTCACCCAGCTGATGTCACAGAATTCCTTCGTGTGAGAACCCCACCCAGCCAGAATTCGGTGCAGAATTGTAGTTGGTGACCAGAATTTTAATATTTATTCCAGAAACTTTCAACTTAGTGAATACCATTGTTACCAATTTCATACTAATGCTTAGTAATTATAACTGAAGAGTGGCAGAAGATGCCACCCTAAAATATTGTCGTAAAGATTAAGTTGAAGACATTTGAGAAGAAGCAGATAAGGAAGCTTCTCTGCCTTCCCCTCTATTTGTCTAAAGGTGCATAAATTTACAAAGGTGTCCCTCCTTCCTACTCTACCAGGAAGGACAAAAATTAATCATTGAAGACAACTTCAGACCCTTATCAATTGACAAGGAAGGCACTGACTTAAATCTGCATAACCAACCTATTGCATACTGTGCTTTTTCAGGTCAGCTCCCCATAACTAGCCTTCCTGACCCCTTCTTTCTTTTATTTTTAGCTGAATATGGAATTCTAAGTCACCTTGGAGAGGTTTTATTCATTTCTCTGTGGGTATCTCCCATGTATGCATGAGGTATACATGTTAATAAGCTACTGTTGATTTTTCTCTCGTTAATCTGTCTTTTGTTACAGAGGTGCCGGCAGAAAACTCAGAATGGCAGATGGAAAATTATTTTTCCTCCTCTACAGAGCTAAACAGAATTAACCTGAGGTCTTCTGATTTTACCTATTCAGTATATATCATTTGTAACACTTGTCCCCAGTACTGTAGGATCAAATTATCATGTTTGTTGAGTACCATCTAAGAACAATGTGCTATTGTTCAGGTTGAGGATAACTGCATCTAAGAATATAGAATAAATTGAAAAGTACATGTTGTCTGCAAATTCCATAGTATAAAATATCACTGGCCTTCATAAGAGTCTCATTTTACTAAATTGTTGAAGTTTTAGGGAAAAAATAAACACCAAGGATTTTGAGCAATCAACTCTCTTATTAAGACTGAACTTAGCAGCAATCTGAAGTTTAAATCTAATTTCACCTGTGAAACAAATAAAGTCTCTCATGGTTGTTTTGGAACCTTTGAAGATAGCTTAATTTTCCAAAAAAATGACTAAAAGAAGTTAAATCTCTATTAAAATATGACAGAATAGTGCTCTAATATAAATAATATTCCTTTTTGTGGCACCAGCTTTCTAGTCCCTCAAAGAAAAATATTATAGCATATAAAATGATTGCTACAAAATTAGAATTCAATTAGTACCAGCCAGGGAGAAATACTGTGGGTTCATAATTGTATTTGAATAGATTAACTTGATTTTTTTCAAGAGTATTTTTATGATGTGTCCCAATCTTATTTATATTAAGTAGTATATGATTTTTTTTTTTCTTGCCAAGACTCTCAACATGGGCACACTATAAAGCATTTGCCAGTTGTCTAAGAGATTTGATGTCATTTTAGTGATTATTTATTGGGGCATGGATTTTCTGTAGATTTTTACAATTTTATATAGTTACCTTATTTCACTAATTAATACAGCTGCTGATGTACGAAACACAGCAGGACTGAAAATGATAAGAGATAAAGCAGATTTTCTCGCTCAGTCAGACAAAGGTTTCTCCACTAAAGAGATAATTTTTAAAAATAAGATTGTCTGGAATTTAGTCTTTTTGAAACAATTAGGCATAGTTATAAAATATTTGCTTCACAAAGGGCACAAAGGGTTTTCAGTGTGCAATAAAGCTCACGTTTAATTCTTATTGGTAAGCTTCGCTTCTATTTTTGCAGTAGCATTGCCTAATTCTTGATTTCCAATGACTCCCCATTAAAAATACATATATATATATTATTTAATATACTTTATATATATATATACACATATTGATGCCGTTTTATGTTCTTTGCCCTTTCTTTGTTTCTTTTATTCCTTTTTTCTTTTTTTAACAAGAAATGTGCTCAAATTTTTCTCTTTATTCAACATAAGAAAAAGAAGAGAAACAGAGAAAAAGATCTAAGTTTTTCTGCTTTTTTGTTTTTTTTTCTAGATTCACCATAAAACCCAGGATTAAAGATCTCTACAATTAACATGTCTTATATTTCATATTATATCAAAGAAAATACATCATCTTAAATTTCTTAACTTTTTTTCACATCATGGAATATTTTCTCTGCAGCCATAATTTGGACAGCTGGAGACCATTTTTCCCTCTTTCAAGAATTTTGCCCAATATCAATCGTCCTGTTGAATACTCACTAGCTAAGCCCCACAGTGAAATCAAAAGGAGACCCCTTTTGCATCAAAGTGGCAGTCATGGTGAGATCATTCAGTTCTTAAAGGATTAAGCCATGTTTCTATCTGAGACTATTTCTACCAGAATGATAAAAATTAGCTGTGTGACATAAAGTAGGATATTAAAACTCAATGAATAAAAACAGATTTATACAACTTTCTTTTATCCTATGATGAAAAAATAAGGATTTTCTGGCTTTTTAACAAGACTGCTTTGACAAATAATGCCTTAAAAATTTAGCTGAAGATCAAGAATCACTAAATATTTGTAAAATATAATGATTTTTATAGGTAAGTAATTTTTCTAAGCAAAACCAAATAATTTTAATTTTTAATCCACATAACTTGAAGATCTCCTTTTTCTAATAATATTAAAAAGTAAGGAGAATAACTAAAACCAAGTAGTTTATTTATTTAAGTCCAATCATTTCATATGCTGCATATTTATTAAATCTTGCTTCTCTATAAAAGGACCACACCAGAGAAACATGGACTTAAATCTCTCTGTACTTATCTACCGAGACCTGAGACTTAAATTCACTTCTCCTTAATTTTGCCCTCTGAAAAACTTGGGAATGCAGTCTTGTGGAATTTTGTGATAATTGGGCCTAATGTAAAGATGTATCTGGCACATAGTTGATATTCAATAGCTATTATTATTTTCACTTATGTTATAGTATTGCTTAGAATTGAGTTAAAATTTTATTTAAATTGTATTTTATAATATTAAAAATATATTTTGCTGACCAAATTTTAGTGCTTATTATTGAATTCATCAGCCATTACTTATTCTATCTTTGATAATTTTGATGAATATTGTGTGACATTTAGATCAGTTTTTTTTTTCCTTAATAATTACATTTTCTTTTCTTGCCACAGTTACTCAAATTCAACTATGGTTAATCTTTGTTAAAAACATTTTGGGGACATTGAGTGACATTTCAAGACACTTATGTCAGCATCTTTTACAGATTTATAGCACTTACTCTGTTAGAGATGTTTTCCTTAATATTAGAGAGTTGTAGAATAATTTAGACCTTAGATCTTATGCTTGGTTGCATTTAAAATATCTTAAAAACTAATATCAATGTCAGCATATTAATACCTATGTCAATGATGTACCTCCCCTTAACTCTGACATGACATTATAAAATAAATGGAGTGTTTAGGTTGAGTCTTAAGCAAACTTTTATCAAATGACAGTAATTATTTGTTTGAATTTTTATTTCATTTAAATTTGCATGAACTTCTAAGTGATTACCCATCTATTGTCTCTTAACAGACAAAATTAAAGACAAGATGTAGAAAACTTATCTGACCTTATTGCATGATTGGCAGTTAAAGTCAAAATGCAGCATTTACTTTGATAAAGGCAAGTACTTAAGACTGTAATATTACCAATTTATAGATTTTGCATTAGTGTGATATTTTCATAGAAACATTCTCTAAAGCAAGAGTTCAGAACATGTGGACATTCAAGAACATATAATGACATACAAATTTTCTTTATATATACACTTAGCTTAAGAGAGGGCCACAGTTTTCATTAAGTCTTTGAAGGAGGCTGTAACCCCAGTTAAGTTACAAATTACTTTTCTTAGGACAGTTTAGAATTCATTCGGGAAATGAATAACCAAGTGACTTTGCAATAATGTCACTCCACGGTGAAAATATCTAAAAGTATTACAGCAAAAATATATAAGGTATTCTCAGAATACCATTTTTAAATTTACATATCTTTATTTATCTTAGTTTAGTGACATGGAACCCTTTTTACATCATCGATGTAAGTAGCCTGCTGCCCAACTGAGATTTTTAAGATTTTATTTATCTATTTGAGAGAGAGAGCAAGAGATCACAGAGGGAGAGGGAGAAGCAGACTTGCCACTGAGTGGAGAGCTGAATGTGGGGCTCAGTCCCAGGACTGTGAGATCATGACCTGAGCTGAAGGCAGATGCTTAACCGATTGAGCCACCCAGGCACCACTTAAATTCTTCTTTTATTTATTTATTTATTTTTTTTAAGAATCTTTTTTTTTTTTTAAGATTTATTTATTTATTTGTCAGAGAGAGAGAGAAAGAGAGAGAGAGCACCAGCAGGGCTAGTGACAGGCAGAGGTAGAAAGTGGTTCCCGGCTTAGCAGGGAGCCCATGCGGGGCTTGACCGCAGGATCCTGGGATCATGACCTGAGCCAAAGGCAGACATTTAACTGACTGAGCTACCCAGGCATTCCTTAAATTCTTCTTTTAAATTAATGTCATTTCCTTTTAACATTTCTGAAGTTTACCTAACACTCAAATGAAGGGATAGAAGGTGGACTATGGGGCATTAGTACAAATTTTTCCCTAGGGCATCTTCACTGACGGAACAAATGTGCAAAAATGTGCGGGCATAAGACATCTCCTTCCCACTGCAGACAGAAACACAATTATCAGCGGATAGAAATGGTCTAGGGAGTATTTCATCTGCGTAATGGGGGTTTTCAGGCTACATGAGGCCATTTTGGTTTCACTGAAATGTATTAATATACAGCCTCCTATCTTTCTTTCTAAGATTTAGAAAAATTCAGCTCTGTATTCCTCCCCCCCCAAAAAAAGTACTGTCATTTATTCTTCATATGCCATTCCAACTCTCTTTCTGCATTTAGGGCACTGTCGTAAAGTTTATCAACTCAGACTCTGAGTATCTGGAATTAGATGTAAGGCATGTGGTTTTCTCTGAGTTTGGTAAAAAACAAAATTAGATGTACAGATTGTGTTTTTTTTTTCCATTACTACATCCTAAAAACCTAGAACAATACTGCAAACATTAATAGATGTCAGTAGAAGCGCAATAGATACTTTTTAAACAAATGGATGTTAATGATAATGTTAATGAATGATGTTAATGAATGAAATAACACAAACATTTAATTCTTTATACCCATTTTTGATTTTGGATTATACCATTAATGCATTTAATTATTTATACACATTTTTCAGTCATTATTGATTACTTATTTTTTCAAGTACTAATTTCTTCTCAAGCTTAGAGTAAAAGCAATAAGCAAAGCATTGTGCAATGCTGGTTCCCAAGATCCATACTCAGAGTTTTAATGACAAACATGTACATACACACACAGACACACAAACACCACAATGCACATACAAATCTTTTTTAGCTGTAATGTCAGTAGCTTTGAAAAATGTAAAAATACAGAAAGTCAGAAATTAAAAAATAAATGAAGAAAGAAAAAAATTGTGCATACACAAAAGATACCTAAATTATATGAACACAAAAAGAGAGTTGCCTGATGTATCAAACAAGATTTTAACAAGAAGCTTTTCATGCCAGATTGTGCAAATAAAGAGACTAACGAAAGCACAGTTTCCTGAGCTGTGGGCAGAGATAAGGGAACTGACAACGGATGGTGAGACGCCCAGATGGTGAGATCCTAGAAATTGGGAGAAACCATTCCCACCCCTTGGCTCAAAGAGACGAAGGTGGAAGCGGTATCATTTGGGCCCAGTGAGAAGCTGTTCTCATGGAAGGCAAAACAGGGAAAGGACAGGAAAAACTGCCCCCACCTTCTCCCCTCTTATTCTCCCATTTAGTGCTGGTACAAATAGCAGTCAGCCAGAGGGCCTAGGTAATGCAAACCAGGGGAGTCAGCCTCTTGGACACAGAGCAGGACAGAAAAGGGTACTGAATGGATTTGAAGAATGACCAGCACACTTGAGTCTATCCCATTAAAAGTGTGTGTGTGTGTGTGTGTGTGTGTGTGTGTGTGTATTATTGCATTCATTAACATCCATTTATTTAAAAGAAAAAATATATTGAGCTTCTACTGATATCTATTGATGGCTGCAGTACTGTCTAGGTTTTTAGGATGTAGTGATGGAAACAACAACAACAACAACAACACAAGGAGGGCTGTGGACCCACAAAGCTTACATTCCAGTGAGGGGCAGGTTCAGATAACAATGAACAAATAAACAGATGAATGGTAATACATGCTCTGAAGATGATTGCAAAAGGACAATGTGCTAATACTGAGGAAGTGACATTTAAGCTGAAGTCTAAAAGGTAAGTAGGAGGCAGCCTGGGAAGTTCAGAGGGTAGAACATTTCAAGCAGAAAGAAAAGGTAGAAATATAAAGGCCCTGAGAGCTCAGCTTCTGGGGCCAAGGGAAATGCAGTCAAGATGGCAGAGGAGGGGGAAGATGGTGGAGGGTGAACAGGGCCAATTGCACAGATGTAAAGTGCAGTGTAGTAACACCATAGGAGAGTTTTAAGCCCTACTGGTGGGTGAGGAAGAAGTGGTATGGTATGATGTGTATTCTACATAGATCTCTTTGGCTGTGAAGACCCTTACAGTTGCCTACAAGGGAGCCCTGGGGACTGGCACTGGAGTGGTTACCAGTGATGTGGAGAAGCAAAGACAGATTGGAGCTGTGTTTTGGAGGTTTCAGGGGTCAAAGAAGAAGAATGAAGGATGATTAAATGTGTTCTTAATAATTCTTTATATTGTGTGGCACTACTTCAAATAAGCCTTATTAAAATCTCCACAGGAGAACCCTGAAAAAAAAGCAAAGCATAGATTTACTGTGCCCATTAAAAGCCTTTTTCTATAAAAGAGGGTATGGTATAAAGCATGTCTATCTTGGCCTTTCATCTGATATCTACAATACCTGAAGGCTCTCAGGATCAGGTTATCTCACCTGTCAGGTGCTGTCATGGCAGAGATTTCAAGTGCAGACACAGGAAGGGCAAGAGGGAGTAAAGATTCCCATATATAATCTACTTTCCACCTGCGTTGAGCTGACAAATGCTACTAGATAGAGATACCAAGATTAATCATGAGTTTAGCCATCCCCCTCCAACCATCTGAACGCACAGCCAGTGGAAGAGAAAGACTTATGAACTAGAAAGTGTCATGAATGTGTCATGTACACTCATTGCTAGCATCATCTCTGACTGTCCCTAAAATCTCACCATCCAGACATTATTACTAATAACATTCTTCTGCCTTTATTTCCAATATATTTTATGCATACATGTTATGTTTTCTCAGTAAAAGAAAAATCATGTTATATTTAATTGCACAGAATTTTAATATGTAACATTATATCATGTCATATTCCTGTATTAACAAAGAATTCAAAAAATATTTTAATAGCTACATGTTTTCCACACTCTAGAGTGGTGAGACTGTTATTTCTTTCTCATTTAAAAAATGAGGTTTAATTTGCAAATCATGTAATACACAGATTTTAAGTGTTTTGTTTGATCAGTATTAAAAAAACATATACACTTGTATATCCTGTATTTGTATCCCTGTAGAATGTTCCTTCTGTGTTTCTACCTGCTCTATTTCCATCATCCAGGAAACAACCCCTGTTCTCATTACTATTACCAAAAATGAGCCTTGTCTGTACTTACAGCTTCACAAATGGAAACATTCTATGTTCTCTTTTTGTGTCTGTTTCTTTCACTCAGAGTGAAAGAGTGAGTTCCATCCATGTTGTTGTGTGTATCCGTGGGTTGTTCCTTTTTATTGTTGACCCATAATTTTGTTGTTGACTGATCCACTTTCTAACGGCCCTATAATTCTATCCCACCTTCCCTTAACTCTCGACCTCCACTCTGGTAGTTAGGACCAGCAGCAATCTCTTCAATGAGAGTCCCTTCAGAGGCAGGAAAATCTGATATAGTTTGTTTTCACTTCTGTTCAGTTCTTAATGCCAGTGTCATTTACTGCTTGTTGAGACTCTTCTATCTGTATTATTCATGTAATGGTTTAAGGTTTACTGTGCATACCCACCCAGTCCCTGAATCATAAAAAATCTTATTTTCTTTTCATTAGTGAGGGCTCAACACAGGAAAAAAATAAAGAGTGTATGTGAAAATAAAGAGGCGGGGGGGCTGGGCAGAGAGATATTATATAATTGGTTCATATGATTGTAGAGATTGGAATGTCTAAAATGTATAAGCATGGCTGTAGGCTGGAAACTGCAGCCAGATTTCTATGTTACAGTTTTGAGGTAACCAACTGATTGGATAAGATCTATCCGCATCACAGAAGGTAATATTCTTCACTTAAAGTCAAAGGATTGTAGGTATTAATGATATCTACAAAATACCTTGACATCTAAATCTAATATCTAAATTAGTGTTTAATTGAATAACTGGGTATCATAGGCTAGCCAAGCTGAAATACAAGACTAACCATCACAAAAGTTTACACTACTGCTATATAAATTTTAAAATCTAAATGTCACAGTATTATGTTTAAAAACTTACTATTTTCATTAAGATCTATGGGTTTAACATTTTCTCATAAATATAATTGTACAGTAGTCCATCATTTAAGATATGAATTTGCTAACTTTATTCTCACACACAGACACACACAAAACCCGAGGCCATTTTGTAAAAGGATTAGATGAAGCTTTTAATTAAGAGGACACAATTTTGGTTACATATAAACTTCTTTCTTTCATGATTTAAAAGAAAAAAAAAAACTTTCTGGAATTATTAGTAAGGATAATTCTTTAAAAATTTAAACTCTAAAAATTTCCTGATTGCCTACTTCCCCATATTTAATTACCTATCTATGTACATTAGTACCTTTTTAAAGCTAACTCTTACACCTTTACTTTAAAAAGGATAAAATTCAACTTGTTTCTGTATTTTCCCTCTTTGTTTCTCTGCTCGTGGAACTCTTGCTGGATATGGACATCTATGTGTTTGAATCTGAGCTCTGTCAGTCGCCAACTCCTCTAGGGTCCGTTTCTGAGCAACTGTAAAGCATCGAGATACTATCCTCTACCAGGTTTTAGTGGGATTATGGGAATGTGAGAGAAAATATTTTGACAGATGTATCATCAATCCCAGACCAAACAGAGTTCTGTAAGTCAGTGTTACTTTGTAACAAAAAGCTAAAATTTGAGGCCATGACTCTCTGCCCAGTTTCACTAGCATTAGCTCTGATCATTGTACTTCAGTAGGAGGCAGTCTCAGCTCCAAGCATGTAGCATGCCTGTCAGCATTTAAAATGTTCTCACTCAACATGATGCTGAAATAGTCCCATACAAAGAATAAAAGAAAGGATCCTCAAAGAGCAGTTTTGTGATGAGTCACAGGCCAATAATTTTAAACAGCAAGAGGAAAATTCTTCTGGGATTCAGTAGCATTTAGTTGGTATCTGTATTTGAATGAAGGGGTAGGAATAACTATAGTTGACAGATAAGGCTGGTTTCCAAATTCTAGTTAGTGAATTGCCCTAACTGTGCAAAATCTTTTGAAGGATTAACCCAAAGTCTGTGAAGAAATGTTCAGTATTCTAATGCAGCTGATATAAACTCACATTCCAAATGTGAAAACTTTGGCCAGCATCATGTCAACTAGGAACGTGAAGGACATCAGCACCAGCCCATGTACGTATCACTTCTGAATAATGGGTCATCAAGGGCAGAGCAGAGTGCCCTGGCAGAGATCTCTGGATAAACTATAACACAGACATTAACACAGCTCTTGTTCTTCATTTATGGGAAAATGTTCTTGTATTTTAGTATTGAGAATAATGTTAAAATCAGGTAGCAATAACATATCAGGTTCTTACTTTATTCAAAAAAATATGCTGGAATGACATAAGACTAAATCAGTTACTATTGAAATGGATGAGAAAACAACTCTGTCTTTGTCTGACCCCACAAATATGCAAGCACAAGTAAATCTGTGTGTTTGTTGTGACTTTGTTGTAAATTAGAGGAGATATATAATATAGGAAGAGATATAATATAATCTCATCTCATGTGAAGGTTATATTAAATCTTCCAGGACATGGAAATCTTATGGGCTGAGAGAACTACAGACCTGTGACAACACTGATTACTACATGGAAAGTATTTTATCACATCCATATGGGCCAGTTGGTTATGAAATTTGCTTCAAGGAAATATTTGTCTGATTAGTAGTAACCCATCAGTCCACAAATGTCTAAATTATTTTTGGTAGTCTTTTAAAAACTAAGTTGAAAATATTCCTCTAAAATACTTATTTTTAGTTTAAGCAATTTCTCAGAGTAAAAAATAAAAGTCAACTTCTAAGTTAATTCTAAGAAATGGTTTACTATATGAGATTCTTGCTGTAGACCTAATTTAAAACAAAACAAAACGAAACGAAATTCCATTTCCTGAAAAGAAATAAAACTAAAAAGAATACCTCAGTTGTATTTATGTAAACTTTCGCTTTCTTCTCCTTTGGCACAATTAGTGTAAATGAGCCTCTATATCTGTGTTGAAAGAATAGTAGTAACCTCTTTGACAACTCACAAAACACAAAACAGAGTAAATCAGTCATCAAATTTTTGCTATTTTTTTCTTTTCTATTAGAGATCTTAGCAATTGTAACTATGACTCACAGTTCAGGGAAGTGGTAAAAACCTATGTATGACACATTTTTGCAAATTTGCTTGATTGGGATTATTATCAAGATCAGATCATGCATTCAAAGACAGTTGTCGAAAGAACCATAGGGGAAATGTCTTTTGTGTTTAGAATAAATGTGTTTATTTCTATCTACTGCATTCCTATGATCTTCTGGGAAAGTTTTGAGGTTCAATCCTAACTAGCTCCATAATAAGAGTGTCTCTTTAAAAACAAAAGACTGCTCAGATTTTAGAGAGAGGAGCTGGAAAGGAGAGCTTGCCTGCTACTTTTAAGATTCAACATTATTTTCTAGATTTTAAATAACAAGTATACATTTGAAAAGAAATAAGTAAGGAACTTCAGTGCCAAAATCTGACAGTTGAAAACATGTATCCTAATAAGAATGATGCCCTATAATGTCAATTTTGAGAAAGATTGGGAACCACATACAGGAGCCCAAGGAGTGTTTTGTGCTTTCCATGCACTGTTTTTAATGAACAGAAAGCGTGATTATATTCAGTGGATTTGAAAGGACACTCTTTTCAGACAACGGTTAGAATGATTTTAAAAAGAACTACAATACAACATGCATTTTTTTATTGAAATAATATTTTTGTTCACATATTTTACTGTTATCCTATACTCTCTTATTTATTTTCAATTGATTTATCTACTCTTGCTAAACCCTAACCTTGGATGAAGGCAACACCTTGCCTTGGTGGATGTGACTACTGCTTGAATAAGTCATTCGGTAGCCCTTTGAAGCACCAAAATACTGTAAGGTATTTGCCTCACTTGGGAACTCAATATTGTTTCACCTATCCTATTCTCTTTTATAAGTAGTTCATTTTGGTGTTTTCCAATACAGTGTAATCACACATTCTCCATTCTCCTAAACCTCTGACCGCTACCTTTGCCTTTCCCCTCCAGTCCTACCCCTACTTGCAAACCATAGGCTCACTTCTTATTTGGAAAGAAAGCATTCCCCTCAACTCTATGGTCAACTAATCTTCGACAAAGCAGGAAAGAATATCCAATGGAAAAAAGACAGTCTTTTCAACAAACGGTTCTGGGAAAATTGGACAACCACATGCAGAAGAATGAAATTGGAACATTTTCTTAGACCATATATAAAAATAGACTCAAAATAGACGGAAGACCTAAATGTGAGATAGGAATCCATCAAAATCTTAGAGAAGAACACAGGCAGCAACCTCTGTGACCTTGGCCATAACAACTTCTTGCTAGAAATGTCTCTAAAGGCAAGGGAAACAAAAGCGAAAATGAACTACTGGGACTTCATCAAGATAAAACTCTTCTGCACAGCAAAGGAAACAGTTGACAAAACCAAAAGACAACTGACAGAACGGGAGAAGATATTTACAATTGACATATCAGATAAAGGGCTAGTATCCAAAATCTATAAAGAACTTATCAAACTCAACACCCAAAGAACAAATAATCCAATCAAGAAATGGACAGAAGACATGAACAGATATTTCTCTAAAGAAGACATATAAATGGCCAACAGACACATGAAAAAATGCTCAACATCACTTTTCATCAGGGAAATACAAATCAAAGCCACAATGAGATACCACCTCATACCTGTTAGAATGGCTAAAATTAACAAGTTCGGAAATAGCAGATGTTGGTGAGGATGTGGAGAAAGGTGAACCCTCCAGCTGGTGGGAATGCAAGCTGGTGCCACTCTGGAAAATAGTATGGAGGCTCCTCAAAAAGTTGAAAATACAGTTACCCTACGACCCAGCAATTTAACTACTAGGTATTTATCCCAAAGGTAAAAAATGTAGTGATCTGAAGGGGCACCTGCACCCCAATGTTTGTAGCAACAATGTCCACAATAGCCAAACTATGGAAAGAGCCCAGACGTCCATTGACAGATGAATGGATAAAGAAGATGTGGTATGTATATACAATGGAATACTACTCAGCAATCAAAAAAATGAAATCTTGCCATTTACAATGATGTGGATGGAACTAGAGGGTATTATGCTAAGCGAAATAAGTCAATCAGAGAAAGACAATTATATGATTTCACTCATGTGGAATTTAAGAAACAAAACAAGGGAGCACAGTGGAAGGGAGGGAAAAATAAAACAGGATGAAATCAAAGGGGGAGACAAACCATAAGAGACTCTAAATCATAGTAAACAAACCAAGGGAGGGGGATGGGGGGATGGAGTAACTGGATGATGGACATTAAAGAGGGCACATGATGTAATGAGCACTTGGTATTATATAAGACTGATGAATCACTGAACTCTCCCTCTGAAACTAACAATATGCTCTATGTTAATTAATTGAATTTAAATTTAAAATATTGAAAAAGAAACAAAAATACATAAATAAAGCATCAAAATAACATATCTGATAAAGAGTTAGTGTCCAAAACCTATAATTAATGTATCAAACTCAACACTCAAATACCAAATAATCCAGTAGAAATGGACAGAAGACATGAATAGACATTTTTCCAAAGAAGACATACAGATAGCTAATAGACACATGAAAAGATGTTCAATATCACTGATAACCAGGGAAATATAAATCAATACTACAACGAGATATCACTTTATACTTGTCAGAGTGGCTGAAATCAGCAACACTGAAAACAACAGATGTTGACAAGGATGCGGAGAAAGGGAAACTCTCTTACACTGTTGGTGAGAATGCAAACTGATGTAACCATGCTGGAAAACAGTATGGGGGTTCCTCAAAAAGATAAAAAGTAGAACTATCTATGACCCAGCAACTGTACTACTAGTTATTTACCAAAGGATATAAAAATACTGATTTGAAGAGATATATGTACCCCAATGTTTATAGCAGCATTATCAACAGTGAAAAAAATATGGAAAGAGGCCAAATGTCCATCAACAGATGAATGGAAAAAGAAGAAGTGGTATATTGGAATGGAATGGAATGGAATATTATTCAGCTATCAAAAAGAATAAAATCCTGGGGCACCTGGGTGGCTCAGTCACTGGGTGTCTGCCTTCGGCTCAGGTCATGGTCCTAGGGTCCTGGGTTCGAGCCCCGCATCGGGCTCCCTGCTCCGCAGGAAGCCTGTTAAATTCTGATTCATCTTAGATTGCTTTCTTCAGATTTATATTAGTTGGGTTTCACTCAGCTTCTTGAATCTACAGGTATAGACCTGTTGTCAAATTTAGGAAGTTTTCAGCCATTTTTTAAAATACTTTTTCCAACCCACTCCCGTTTTCCTTCTTAGAGGGGGAAGGGACACTGAAGACACAAATATTGGGTACTTTGTTATCTTACAGGTTTGTGAGGCTCTCTTCATTTTTGTTTCCTGTCCATATTTTCCCTCTATTATTCAGATTGGAAAAACTCTATTGCTCTGTCTTTAAATTCATTGATCATATCCTCTGTCAAATTCTATCTACTACTGAGCTTATATACAAGTTTTTATTTTTTCTGTCATATTGTTTGTTCTAAAATTGGTTTGCTTATTTTTATAACTTTTATTTCTTTGCTCACATTTTCTATTTTCATTTGTTTCAAGATAATTTATCATTTATTATTTTAAGCATTTTTATAACAGCTTTTTAAAAAACTTGTTGGATAATTCCAATGTCTGATTCATTTCAGTATTTGTATCAGTTGATTGTCTGTTCTCCATCTAATTGTGATTTTCCGTGTTCTTGATATGGTAGGTGATTTTTAATTGTGCATTTAAAATGTTGTCTATTAGTACACTTTGAGTCCTATTTAAATATTTTATTGTGGCATGTAGTTTTTCTGCTTAGGTTTATCACACAAGTTTTTGCCTAATGTCGGTTGCAGTTCAATGACAACTTAAGGGCGCCTGGGTGGCTCAGTTGGTTAAGCAACTGCCTTCAGCTCAGGTCACGATCCTGGAGTCCCAGGATCGAGTCCCGCATCAGGGTCCCTGCTCAGCAGAGAGTCTGCTTCTCCCTCTGACCCTCTTCCCTCTCGTGCTCCTATCTCTCATTCTCTCTCTCAAATAAATAAATAAAATCTTTAAAAAAAATAACTTAATTTTCAGAGCTTTGTTTTGTTTTGTTTGGTCTGCTGGCTTTATCTGCTACTACTAGGACACCCATTAAATCAGACTGGTCATGTATGAGGGAGTAGAAAGACTTTTCCAGGTGTCTCTAAGTGGCAAAAGATATTTCCCCATCCTGTGGGGATGAAGAGTACCTTCTTGGCTGGGCATCTCAAAATACATTTGATGTGTGGTAAAACAAGGCCTACCTTGGCCACTTCTGTTGCTATGTTGGCTTTCAGGAAACATCAACTTGTGTCTTCTGTTGAGTAGGTAAGATGCCTTGCCATTATATTTTCTCTCTAGTCCTAGAGTTCCTAACCAGTTCACCTTTTCTTTCTTTATTCTGAGTTTCCTTTGGCTGCCTATTATATTATATCCAAGACTTATAGTTGTGCTTAGTAGAGAGAAGTGGGAAACAAATCCCCACCATCTTGTCTAGACCAGAGGTCAGTCTTTTTTTATATTAACATTTAATATTAGAAAATTCTTTCAGTTTCTTATAGTCACTGCTTAGAGAGAATTTCTCTAGTAGTCCCATTAATAAAAAACATCTTCATATTATTCAAGTTTCCATGAAGAAAACAGAAACCACACAAGTTTTTTAATAAAGGGAATTGGTTACACAGGTTTTTCATGACTACAAAGAAATAGGAAAAATTGAGCTGTCAGAAATACATGAAATGAACAAGGTATCTGCTATCACTAGAAAGGGATGAACAAAGAGAAGAGTCTGGGGTTTAATAACCTAAAATTGTGGAAGAAGCCCATGGATTTGGGATTCAGATTTCTCAGGAGAGTGTTCTGCCTGGCTGTTACTGGTATAATTAGGCTAATCTTGGAAACGCTGAAAAAATTGGATAATGTAACCAACAGCTCTATTGCTGCTAAGAAAAACATTGCTAAGACAAAGCTAAAAGAAACTGTATGAATGCATAAAGGAGTAAATTCTTCTGCCTACTCCTACCTTTTGATTTCCCTCTAGTGCTACCAAAGCTGTACCTACTAGGAACTCCCTGTTAACAGAGAAAAGTAATTTGCAGGATCCAAGTCCCAGCCCAGCAGCCCAGAACAAAGGAACACGGTTTTAAAGCTAAGATAGAGTCACATCCTTTGATCATCTTTTAATGATTCAAATATGAATGCGTGACAATTCTTTATGGACATTAATAACTAAAACTATTCCATCAGAGGAAAGAAATATGAAAACCTCAGAAAAATCAAATTATGTGCAGCAATGTTCTAAACATATTTTATGTGTCATGATAGACTGCATATGAGGTAGCAGAAACATATCTTTCTTCATGGCTGTTAACAGTTACTTACTTATGCAAATATTAATGAACATATTAAAACAAATAAATAGTGATGTTTTATCTTCTATTATTCATTTTAAATAAATGATGAATGAATCTATATTCTGAATAAACATATTTTATCAGAAGCCACACTATTACCTGAAAGTGCAGTAAGAGGATTTTCTGACCCTGCCTTTTCTAATGTTTGATGCATAATCCTAGATAATAAGAAATATCTGAGTGGTACTTTCAATTTTAAAATGCATGCAAGCTGTTTTAAGCTAAAAACTTATTGTTAAAACTTAATATGTAAATAGAACATCCTGAATAACATAAAAACCAAATTTGATCTATTATAAAGTTTTTCAAGAGGATTTATCCAAAAAATCAAAAACTTATGGAGAATTTCCTTAGCCTTGGATTTCCTGAGGACTCAACTAATTCTCAAGCATTGTTCAAAGAGCACTCAAGCAATTGCATAAGTATTAGTGAGATAATATGTGGTTCAGCCAAGTCTTTATCTTTATTTGCATAAAAAACTGAGTAGTAAACTATATATGTCTAATTTTATGAAATATATATAAAATCAGTCAAGTTTATTTATAGGTAATATAGACAACTGTAACATAAGATACATTAGCTTTGATTTAGAAAATCTAAATTTCTTAAGGATTGACCAGTCTGTGAATATTAACCAATTTATATATTAATGGTAAAAGCCTGACTTTCACTAGTTCTTGCAGTATATAAACCACTAGTCTTCCCTACTAAAATGTGAGCTCCATGCAGGCTGTATCCTCATCTGCCTCACTCATCAGGGTTTCCCCATGGAAGCAGAATGCCAGGCCATACATGGTGAACCCTCAGTATATATTTGTGGAATGAATGAATGAATGAATGAATGAATCTACTGAAAGTCTCATGAGCCCAAGGAAGAAACACATAGAAAAGAACACATAATCACTGTGAAAATCTAGGCAATATGACTAATAAAATCTTCCCCTCAGTTTTCAAGGACTTTCTAAATTAAAGACATATGGACTTTTTTTTTAACTTGGTAGTAAAATAAAAATTAATGTACAACCATACCCTTTTCTACTTACCATGCAGATAGAGAAGGCAACATTTTCATAAATATTAGAAATTGACTAACTGCTGAGAGCCTTATTGTTAGATCAGCATCCTTATTCTCATCAGAAAAAAAATTGTGAATGTTTAGGTCATCCTTCATTCTCTGAAAGTCAATATCCATTTCCAACTACAGATGCATTTGTCAAACTAACAAGAGAAAAAATAAATTTCACGCACATGGCCTGCTTCCAGATGTGTCCTTTCCATGGTCCCACAAGGATTATTTCTCATTGCACTTAACACAATGTGAACCACTATCGGATTTTGTGTTTTTATCTCTACCCTTGTTGTGTTTCCACAAGGGAAAAAATGGCAGTGAAACACATTTCTCTTTTTACTCCTAGAATTATATTCTGCAATTTAATCATAAACTTACCACCTGCATATTTAAGACAACAAAATTAAGCTACAAATTAGTTACTTCAATAGTTATTCTTTCAATTCATACTATTTGTAATACATTCCAAAAATTTCTTTACATATTAGTTGTCTAACATTTAGGACACATCTACTTCTAGTTGTTTGTATGAGAAAACCATAGAATACTCATAGATAATAGAATGTGAAACCTGAAAGAAATGGGAAATAATCTAGCCCAAGGTTCTCTTTTATTGTTATTATTGTTTTAACTGATAATGTGTGTGATACTTATACTAAGTGACCTCTCCACGGTTAATTAGCACAACCAAATAATGACAGAACAAGGAAAAAAAATCAGATCCTCTTATTATCCCTGTTTTCCAATAATCCCGTATTTCAATTATCATAGTGTGAAATTTCAGCCAATATTTATATCATCATGCTAATTAATTAATCAATCATACAATAAATAGATTTGCATGCCTACTATGTGACAGACCTTGTTCCAGGAACTTAGCATATAACAGTGAACAAAACAGACTAGAATTCTTGCCTTTATTTTCATTAAGCATAAAAAATAAATATATTATATAGCGATTTTAAAGGTTCTCTGTGTTGTGCAGTAAAGAAAAACATCAGGATAAGGAGGATTTAGTGTGCAAATGCTGAAGAGCAGCTGGTGGAGTCGGGAGGCTGTTGAATTTTGAAATAGGTGAACTGGATAAACTTTATTGTAAAATTACACTTGAGCTAAAATTGAAAGTAGCAATAGAGTTATTCCAGTAGATATATTGGGGAAGAACATTCCAGGGAGAGGGGATATCCTATGCAGAGGCCCTGACCTATGCAAGAGAAACACCACTATGGAGGTCAGTGCAATACTGGGAGAGAATTTAAGAGGAGTAACTTGTGAACCAGTCCATAAAGGACATTTTGTCTGACTTAAGGGTTTCATCTTCTACTCTGAGAAAGATGGACCATTGAAAGATGTTGAGTAAAAGACTTACACAGCTCAACTCACATTTAAGAAAATAATCTGGGGGCATCTGAGTGGCTCAGTCTGTTGAGCAACTGACTCTTGGTTTGGGCTCAGGTCATGATCTCAGGGTCCTGGGATCGAGCCCCCACCTCCACCCCTCTATACCCCCCCAAGGCTCCCCTGTCAGTCTCTTTGCACACCCCCCCCCCGTAGCTCTCCACCTCTCAAATAAATAAATAAATCTTTAAAAAAAAAAGAAGAAAAGAATCTGGCTTCTTCATTGAGAACACACTGTTGGGGGCAAATTTGAAAAACAGAAGAGCTTCAGGTGCTATTGCTGTCGTAGAAGTAAGGGCAATGGCACTTTATGTCAAATGCCTTCATAGTTCTAAGGATGTGAGGTTATTTTATTCCAGCACAATGGTTGTGAAAAACTCTCACTTCCACAGTTACAGTAGTAACTTGGGTTTTCATATATCTTCAATCCACTGGTGGTAGGAGGGATTTCAGAAAAAGTACACAGTTCTTAAAGTGGTGATTTCACCTACAAAAAGTGAAATAGAGGGTACCGGTGGCTTCCAGTATGTTTTCCATTCAGGAAGGTAGGAGATGTGGGGCAAGGATTTAAGATTCCTGAAATCTCTGCCCCAGTTAGATCCAATATACAGTAGAGCTCAAATAGGAAAGCCATAAAGAAACAGTTAAGCTCTTCATAATTCTTTTCTGTAAAAATGTTTCTCTTGAAGCTTTATACATATTTAGTCTCTTACAGATAGTTATTAACTGTATGAGTTTTGGAATTCTGTTTTGTTTTGTTTTAATTTTAAGAAACAATAAGTAACATACACCATAAAATATAGCACCATTGGCAGATTCCGGAATGTAAAAGACATTCTATGTAATCAAATGTATTTGTATTTCTGTGGCAAAACATATAAATATTAACATTAAATAAAATACAAAAATTCTTTACATAACTTCATATTACTTCATGCTAAATTTTCCTATAAATTAATTTAATCAGGTAAGGTATTAATGTCCAATATACAGAAAGATCTTTCTGCATTTTAGAAGTATACATAAGGGATTGTGAACCTGTATTTTATCAACATGTTTTATCTTGGGTTTTGCTAATATATGTTTATTTTAACCTAAAATAAATTTTTCTTTAGGTTTGGAGAAAATAATACAAATGAAAGGAATACTTCAAACATAATCCTGGGTCTATTTTCACTGTCATCTCCTCCCATGTTTTTTATGTTGTTGTTGCTGTTGTTGTTTTGTTTTAATAAACAAAAATAAAATTCAAGCAGAATTTTTAGATTTAAAAAAATTATATTTTAAAATTAAACATTTGTTTTTTTTGGAAAATTCAAGGATTATCTCCTCAGGCTGGTATATGTAATTTTTTCCAGCTTTTTTAGGATATTATTGACAAATATTATATGTATGTAACTTTATGGTGTACAATATGGTGATTTGATACATGTACATATTGCAAAATGAAAACCACAATAAGGTTAGTTAACATCTCCAATCCCTCACATAATTACCTTTTTCTGAGTGTGTGGTGATAACATTTAATATCTACTCTATTAACAACTTTCAAGTATATGATGCAATATTATTATAGTCACCCACTGTACTTTAGATCCCCAGAACTTACTCATCTTATAACTTAGCGTTCATATCCTTCAACCAACATTTTTCCATCTACCTCACCCCTTTAGTCTGGCAAACACCATGCTACCCTATTTCTATGAGTTAAGCTTTTTTAGATTCTACATATAAGTGAGAACATAAAGTATTTGTCTTTCTTTGTCTGGCTTATTTCACTTAGCATAATGCCCTAGTGGTCAGCAAACTATAGACTGTAGACTTAACCCTGACCACTGCCTGTTTATGCAAATAAAGTTTTATTTGATCATGACATGTTCATTTCTTTACATATTACCTATAGATATTTTCATTATATAACAGCAGAGTTGAGTACTTGTGATACAGAGCAAATGGCCTGCATGGTCTAGGATACTTACCATCTGGCTTTTTGTAGAACTATCTCCAGATCTATCCCAGCTCAACATTTTAGCCACAACTTCTATTACCTCTTGATAACTCATGTTCTGGCAAGTTCATAATATGTGAAATCCATCAAAACCAGTGTAAGTTCATCTTCTTCGTCTTTGCATATGCCTTTCCTTCTTCCTGAACATTCTTTCATTTTCTTGACTAACTTGACGGGGTCAATTCCTTATTCAATGTCCAGCCCAAATACCCTGTCTTATTTATTTTTTAAAATATTTAATTTATTCATTTATTTTAGAGAGAGAGAGAGCACAGCGGGAGGAGCAGAGGGAGAGGGACAAGCAGATTTCACACTGAGCACTGAGCCCAACATGAAGCTTGATCCCAGGACCTGAGATCATGATCTGAGCCAAAATCAAAAGTCAGATGCTCAGCTGACTGAGCCACAAAGTGCCCCCTGCTGCTTCTTTTATAATAATCTTCCTATTCTCCAACTCCACTAGAAAGAATAATCATTTTTTTTTTTGTAATGCCCTTACTTCTAGACCAGAATCCTCCTGAAGACAAGAATTGTGTCTCATTCACCAGCATTTTTTTTTTTTACTTTTTTTTTTAATTCTAAGGGTCTAGTTTTATGCCTGCCATTTAATGGGCTAGCAATACACAGTTTTGAGTTTAACTGAATGGAACTATTTTAATGTTACCACTGGAGGCCCTGGGGGGATAAAAGGAACATAAAGACATTCATGATTAGGGGACAGTGGAAGGTGGGCTACAGACAGTAACTCTTCCCTCCCAGGAGCAACAGCAACAATACCATGAGACAAATATTAAACTTCTTGAGCTACTTCTTTTTTTTTTTGAAGACTTCATTTTCATTGTTTATAGGCCTCACCAAAGAATTACAAAATAATTCTAATCCTCTTACAATAGAAATGAGACTAACTTTATGTAAAACTTTGAGCTCTCAGGTAAACATCCATCTAAATTTTAATATTGACAGATTTAAGAAGATACGGCTTATCCCTAATTTGCTTCTCTGTATCAGTTGAAAAATAAAAAGCATATAAAATATAAAGCATGCTTAATTGGAATTGTTCACAGTTTGGAAGTTTATGGAAGGAAGTGTATCTGACAGAATGGAACCATAAAACCATACAGATATTTTGACACATTTTTATTCATTTTTATTGGTGACTTCACAATGCATATTATTCTGTCATAATTTAATCGTACTTGAGATATTTGGTTTCCATTATCTTCCTAATGTATTATTTAAAAGTTTCTGAAGAAGAAACACTTTAGTTTCTTCCAAAAAATAATTATAATTCACTGCCTTTAGATTTACTGAGGAAAAGAAGCTGCTTATTACATGGTCTTCTATTTTTTTATGATCTATGTCATGTTGTTATTAATTAAAAAAAATATCTTGTAGCTAGAAATGTAAAAATGAGTGTGGAAAATTTATTTAGTGATTAATATTTTAAATTTAACTGGTAAATGTCAATTTTTCCCTTTCTTTCCACTTTCAATAGACTAGTTTAAATTCATTTAATGATGACAAAACATTTAACAAAAGTTATTTATCTTTATATATTAATATAAGACAATGTTTAAAAAGAAGAAAAAAAAAGAAGATGGTATTTTCCTTTAAACCTGAACTATGGGAAGCTTTATTGCAGTCTTGTTACAGATTTAAAATATTTCCCAGAGCTTTAGCTTTTCAAGAGGAAAATTTTCTTAAGGGTTTGATGCTCTTTATAACAGTACTTACATGACTGGAAAGAAAGGGCAACGCTGAATATTACAAAGGTGCACATTAGCAAGAAAGATTAGATGTACCTATTCTTACATTGGCCTCTGCCATCGCATTTCTATTCAGGTATCTGGATAGTGATTGGGGTGGAATTCCTCAGCATTTCGTTCCACACATTGTGGATCTATTCGTATTTACTGAGTGTGACTTCCAGTTTTTCAGACTTTCACTTCCCTTATATCTTTTGCCCTCTAGTTAAAGTTGCCTTTAGAACATCTTGCACAGATATATAAACATTGTGTATATGAGTTTATATGGATTCTGTCAGCTTTATTATGTAGTCATGTTTTACAATCTCATAATTACAACTGCTTGGAAAAGGCTGATGCACCTTTTCTTCAAAATGATGCTAAAAATCCCATCTAATTTAATGTACAGAATTGAATTTCAAATTATGTTACAAAAAAAAAAAAATGTTAACACCGAGAGAGTGTTACCCAAGTAGCAAAAAACGTGTTTGAAAAAGCAAAAAATAAGATGCAAATAATGCAACATCATGTTTCAAAAACTGCAGTGAAAATCAACTGTAAGTTGTTCTAGTAGACATCCATTTCAAACGTGGAACCTCTAACAAATATAAAGTTCTGAAGTAGCAATTGTGTTTTTATTGTCATTTTAACCATAAAAGAGATTTTCACTTAGAAAGTGGCATATATGAAGCAATCCTCAATTTGCACAGCCCGCGTTGCATGTGCAGTATTAAGATGGTCTTAGCCCTACCATTTTTGAAAATATTTTACATGAAGTTATTTTACTTTTGTCTGAAATCTTGATCTGCAGGCTTTATGATAGCTTTGCTTAATGAACACATATTAACATTGGTTTTAAAATTTAAAGATAGGGAAAGATAATTACTGCTATCAATAAAAAATAAGTGGTATAAAACAGAAATTGACTTAGAAGAATTGTACGTGTGAACAGAATAGACTTTTTACGGCTCATCTCTTTTTAGCACTGAATAATATTCCGGTCTCTGGGTGTACGACAGATTATTTGTTCATTCACCTATGGAAAGACATCTTGGTTACTGAGTAGAATAGACTTTAAACAAAATAGTAATAAAAACAATAAATAATAAAAAATCTGAAGTACTAATGATGCACTTTATCAGTCTTTTAAACTTTCTGTGTTTTTGAAATACATTAAAGATCTGCTAACTTCTGGTTTTTAGGCTTTAATGAGTTAAGAAACTATTGAAATTATTAGTTGGTAAATTGCTATTTTAAAATGTTCATTCTAGCCCTACTGTTCCTAGTTTGAATAGTCACCTCTTATTCTCAACACCCATATTTCTATAGGAAATGGAAAGCCTTTTAGTCTGGAATCTGTTTTAGTTTTAAGAAAATCTAATCTTACGTTTTTCTTTTCCCATTCTTTTTTTATCACTGCATTCAACTCTTTTGCTCCTCTTAGGTAACAAAAAAAGATTTATTTATATATATGCTCTTAAAAATCCAGATACAATTACTTTGAGGGGAATACTGATTCCTACATATATTGGAGTACAATTTAAAACACTTAAAATACACAACAGAGCCATAAGTAAAAAAAAGACACTGGTTCTGGTGCCAGACAGACAGAACTAGAATTTGAGTTTTTTCGTTTATTTGTGGTATCACCTTGGCCAAGTTATTTAAACTCATGAGTCTACAATGGCTTTAATAATAGTAACCTCCTCTCCTAGAGGTTTTGAGAATTAAATCAATTAGTACATATAAAGCATATAGACCAGTGATTGTACACAATGAATAGGTGTTAATCAGTCAACAATAAAATCAGAGTTTACATCTGACTCATTGAAATATGAAGGATCAGACCATTGTAGGAATTAGAAGTTTAGAAATTCAATTTCAATTTATTTTATTTTTTATGCTATAGATTTTAAAAATAACCTTACAAAATAATGGATAAATTAGAGATCTCTTTAATTCCTCCATAATCTTTTCTTTTTTCATTCTTTTTTCCCCTAGAATTTAATGTCTGTGAAATGCTTCCATTATTTGTTTATTTCTAATATACATGTTAATTATAATATATATTACACACACTATATATTATTTTAATTTTTTTATTTTATTATGTTATGTTAATCACCATACATTACATCATTAGTTTTTGATGTAGTGATTCATGATTCATTGTTTGTGTATAACACCCAGTGCTCCATGCAGAACATGCCCTCTTTAATACCCATCACCAGGGTAGGACCCTCAGTTTGTTTCTGAGTCCATAGTCTCTCATGGTACGGCTCCCCCTCCGGCTCACCCCCTTCATTTTTCCCTTCCTGCTATCTTCTTCTTCTTATATACACCCACAATAAACAAAATATAGGGGGCTGCTATGTGAATTTAAGGCTTATATAAATCTTACTTAAATTTTTATTCATTCAAATTCATATTTATGAAATTTATACATTAAGGTGTTTTCTCTTACCCAGCTATGGTCTTACTTTAAGCTTTATTACCATACATCTTTTGTTTGTTTGTTTTCTTCCTTACTTATGTTTACAAA
This sequence comes from Eumetopias jubatus, assembly GCF_037043125.1. Classification (NCBI taxonomy): domain Eukaryota; kingdom Metazoa; phylum Chordata; class Mammalia; order Carnivora; family Otariidae; genus Eumetopias; species Eumetopias jubatus. The sequence goes on along the minus strand of NW_028274807.1, from coordinate 20,613,752 downwards.
ATTTAGTAATTTTTTTCTAACTTCTTTTCATTTTCTGCTAGCTTGGAAATTACACATTCTAATTCTAATTTTTACATGAATGTAATTTTTAAAGCCTTTTTTTCCCTAAATCTAAAATGTGCACCATCTCTTTCTCCTTAACAATAGAAGAAACAAAATACAAATACCTTCAAGTGTATTAAATGAAGGAAAAAAACTGTCCACCTTCCATTTTATCTATTCTACAATTCTTCCCACCTCATTTTAACAACCTCCAAATTAATTGCCTCCATCATATCATCATCTTCTTTTACAATAAGTAATTATTTAGATATACCAAAATGTTTGAAATCCTTTCTTACTAAAACGCAACCACCAGCAAATTTTTCCGGGAAAGTATGTGAATAAGAACTATTTTTATTTCTTAATAATTCTATTTATTTTTCTTGAAAATATTGTCTCTGACTATGGAGTCCTAGATAGACTTTATTTTCCATTAGTATTTGGGAGGTGTTATTCCATTTCCTCTCCTTTCTGGCATCTAGTTTACAATAGGTCTGATTGTAAGTTCTTTTATTTATTTATTTACTTATTTATTTTTTAGAGAGAGAGCACCCCAGTGTGTGTGAGCTGGTGGGGAGAGAAGGGTCAGAGGGAGAGAGAGAATCTCTTTTTTTTTTTTTTTAAGATCTTATTTATTTATTTAACAGACAGAGACACAGCAAGAGAGGGAACACAGCCAGGGCAAGTGGGGGAGGGAGAAGCAGTCTTCCCACTGAGCAAGAAGCCTGATGTGGGATTCTAGCCCAGGACCCTGGGATCATGACCTGAGCCAAAGGCAGATGCTTAACGACTAAGCCACCCAGGTGCCTCTAGAGTGAGAATCTTAAGCAGGCTCCACGCTCAGTGCAGAGCCCAACAGGGAGCTCAATCTCACAATCCTGAGGTCATGACCTGAGCAGAAGTCAAGAATCGAGGTTTAACACAATGAGCCACCTAGGCGCCCCTGATTGTCAGTTCTTTTTAAGAAATTCATTTTTGTTCTTTGGCAAGTGTTATGGTATGAATTAAGTCCAAGTCCACCACCCCCCCCAAAAAAAAAATCCCTATGTTGAAATCAGGACAACTTATGAGGTACCTCAGCATGTGACTATATTTGGGCATAGAGCCTTTGAAGAGGCGACTGCTTTAAAATGAAGCCACTGGTGTGGGCCCTATTCTAATCCTATTGGTGTCCCTATAAGAAGAGGAAATTTTGGCACATACAGAGATGTCAGGGGTGCATGCCATAGAGGAAAGGCCATGATGAGAAGGTGGCCATTTGTAGTCCAAGTTGAGAGACCTTAGAATGAAATCAACTTTGCCAATACCTTGATCTTAGACTTCTGGTTCCTAGAACTGTGAAAAAATAAATTTCTGTTGTTAAACCACGTAGCCTGTGGTACTTTGTTATGCAGCCTAGCAAACTAATGCAGTAAATTCTACTGTTTTTTTCTGAATGCTGAAGTTCTGCAATAGTTTTATTGAGATGTCTCTAAGTGCAACACATGAGTTTTCTTACCTTATTATGCGTGGATTCTAATTTGTCTCACACATGTACTTCATGTATTATCTCTCTGTAAGAGATTCCCCAAGGATTCCTTATATTCATCTTCTGACTGAGTTTCTCTTTTGGTATAACTAATATATTGATTGGACTTGTCCCCTTAACAGGGGGTTACATTTTGTCATTCTAGAATTGCTATACTGGTTGTTCTTTTTCAAATTTTTTTTTATAATATATTGTTATTGCTCTATGAATTACATGTTTCCCTCCATCATTTTGAGCACTTCAGATGCACATATTTTAAATGCCATTTATATTGCTCCATATGAGTCCTTGAGGTGTACCTTCTGCCATTTGTTACATCTAAGGCTCTCATAGTGATTGTGTTCCTTCTGTTTATCTACATATGTATGTATTGTGCATGTATGTGGTTTTTACTGTGAACTTTTCTGGAGAGGGCATTGTTTTTCTCTAAGTGTGATACCTACCCTAGTTGGGATTGTGTACTTATGCGGTAATATTTGTTGTAGGCTGTAAGAAACCTGTGTAGTTTTGTAATTACAGAGCAGTATGTTAACTTCTCAGCTGATCAACCTCACAGGTGACAAGATTTTTACCTAACACCCACTCTGGACATAGACATAAGATTTGGATTTTAATGGAAACTCCCTTTCTATTCACTATCTCAAGTAGATGGCCAATTTATGTGATGATTCCTTGTGCTGGTGAGTAAGGTATTCTAATCTCCATTTCACAGATGGGCCTCACTTCATCAGTTTGTGAAGGAAATGCAGTTTTCCACTGGGCCTGGGAATTATGTCATTTTCATCCCTGGGGTGGACATTAGCATCTTGCTACACAGGCCCAAAGTCAAAATCCAGTCTGAAATTCCCAATGTTAAGTGTCTTTTGCGTCCTTTATGCCTTTCATTTAGAGGGTTCTTAATTCTGACATCTATGTATTCCCTTTAGTTTGCTTTGTATGAAAAGCTTTCCCTTACACAATCTGAAATATTATATTGTGTGAATTCTTCTATGCTTGAAGCTGAAAGAATAACTTTTCGTATCAACTCAGTCTGCCATAGAGATGACAAGTTTCCTTTCAAACCAAGAAAAAGGAAATACATTTCAGGTAAATGACCTTTAAAGGTAGGAAATAATAAGATTTTTTACTATCACTGAATATTTATTAAATGAAAGAATTAGTCTAGAATAATAAGTTGAAAAAGCTTTACATATTTTATTTTTTTACATATTTTATAAAAAATCATGGTCCACTATTATTTATTAGTAAACTTTCTTATGAATATTATAAACTTTTTCTTAAAAGAATATCAGGAAAAAAGCCTTTGGAAACTACTAGTGAAATATCACAATGTTGCAACAGAAAATGTTTCTCTTCAAAATATAAATTATGGAGGAGGTTGGGGCACCTGGGTGGCTCAGTCGGTTGTGACCGACTCTTGATTTTGGCTCAGGTCATGATCTCAGGATTCTGGGTTGGACCCCTGCCTTGGGCTTTGCACTCAGCAGGGAGTTTGCTTGAGATTCTCTCTCTCTCTCCCTCTTCATCTGCCCCTCCCCTCACTACTGACTTCTCTCAAAAAAATAAATAAGTAAATCTTTATAAAATATATATATATAAATTATGCAGGAGTCAACTCAGAATATCAACTTATGATTTAGAATAATAAAACCCACTATCTACAAATTTATCCTATAGAGAAAAATGAAGCCTCTCTTTCTGTATTAAGTTTCCATTTTAATATCTTTCTATCACCTTGTTATTCTTCTGTGTATTTTTTGTTTAAGGTGTTTTTTTCTCCTCATTATGTTTTATTTTGAACCAAAAAAATCAAAATTGTCACTAAAGTCATAGTGTGAAATAGTAAGGTTTCGGCAAATTTTCAAAAATTTCTATGTCACTTTACTAATTTTATCATAAGTACATTTATGCCTTTAAATTTCTTTAGCTTTCAGATTTTTATTTGAGCTGGATAGATAGCAGGAAACAAAGAAAAATAAGATGTCAGACTTCTACTCTAGAGGCACCGTGTGCCTCAAATGACTCCAATAAACCTGAAATTGATAGTACCTGTGCTATAACCTGAAATTACTATAACATTGTATGTCAACTATACATCAATTTAAAAAGAAATGAAAGAAAAAGAAGAACTGTGAGTGAACACAGAGAACTTGTTATGAGAAGTTGTACTTAGCTTTCTCAATCCCTGTATAACTTAGGCTTTTACGTCTTTAATTATTGTGCAGATATGACACATATCAGAGAAATCAGCTGAGGACCAGCTGATGTAAAAGACAATATCAAAAACTGAGATGACCCAAAAAATGTATACTTGCCTTCAATGCTAAACAAATGAATGGATAAACATGCCCTTTATATTTTCTAAAAGTGAAAAAGGGAGGAGGTAATATCCTATGAAAATTATAATTCTTTCCAAAGCAAAAGCAAATGGTGCTGCAGTGATGAGTCATTTTTGTGAGTCAATTTGGCTGGGCAACCATGCACAGACATTTTGGTCAACTGTTATTCTGGATGTTTCTGTGAGGGTGTTTTTGAATGAGATTTACATATAAATGGTGAACTTTGAGTAAAGCAGATTGTCCTTAAAGCAGAGTTTAAGCCTCCAATGCGCTGAAGGCCTAACTAAAACAAAAAGCTGACCTCTCTTGAGCTTGAAGGAATGCAGTCTGCAGACTGCCTTTAGGCTTCACCTGCAAGTTGATTCTTCCTGGCTCAAGAGCGGACTGACTGTGGACAAGACCTGTCTTATTTCCTGAGTCACCAGCCAGCCAAACTCTCTCTCTCTCCCATCAGATTTTGGACTCACAACGCCTCCACAATCATCACTTGAGCCAATTCTTTAAATCCCAATCTCTCCTTCTCCGTGTGTGTGTGTGTGTGTGTGTGTGTGTGTGTGTGTGTGTGTATCTCCGATTTGTTATGTTTCTCTGGAGAACTTTGACTAGTACAGTTCTCATAACTGATTATTTCATTTTTATTATTTTCAGGGCTAAGGTCTGTCCCTGGTCTTTCATGCCATTTATCTAAGATTGTAAAGAGTGAAACTAAGATTTTTCATGAAGTCTTTTTACATTAATAAAAAAAGAAAGAAATAAAAGGATCTAAGACATTCTTTGAGCAAAGTTCTGTTAAAAGTAGTATTTTCACAGTCATCTGTGTTTTCTTTGAAGAACTCATATATTTTTAGATCTAACAAATTTATGTTTTTGTTATTTTGAAAGAGTAGACATAATCTATTTAATGTATATGTTACCTTCCAGTTTTAAGACACCTTTCTTCATTCCCTCCTCACTCCCTCCTTTCCTCCCTCCCTCCCTCCCTCTTTCTTTCTCTTTCTTTCTTTCTTTCTTTCTTTCTTTCTTTCTTTCTTTCTTTCTTTCTTTCTTCTTTCTTTCTTTTCTTTCTTTCTTCTCTCCTTCTCTCTTTCTTTCTTTCCTCCTCTTTTGTTCCATTTTCTTTCTCTTTTCATTATCTGAATGAAATTCTGTTTCACAGAATTAACAAATGTTTGTCCTCCTTCCCTTACCATTCAAACACTATCATAATTGTAAAAAAGACGTTTTACAAATTGTAAAAACCGCACAAATTATTCCACACAGGAAACGTAATCTGACGCTAAAATATGCCCAAATGAAGAGATCAGTATAACTACTAAATTTAAAAACTTTAAAAGTATATTCTTCTATTTATATAGATTTCTTTGCATTTTCCAACCTCTCTTCTTGTATTTCCCCCAATGTGTTACCTGTAATAGTCTTTTAATGAATGTTTATCACACAGCAACCATATACATAGCTCTGGGAGAATAGTGGGGAAGATAAACCACTACTTAAAACTTAATATTGTTTGTGGTAAAGAACGTGGGTTTAGTGTCAGACAAGCATGAGTTTAAATAACGCACTTTAGTTCTAAGGCTGTGGGTTTGCTGCTTCATCTAATAAACCTCGATTTCCACATTGTAAACTGAAGGTGATCACATCACCTACACATAAAGTCACTAAGCAAATTAACAATGGCAAGGTAGTCAGTGCGCTCAGCCTGGCACCTGGTGCACTATGCATTCATTATAGCTAACTCCTCCTGGTCCAGGTCTCGAAAACTAGTGCTTGTTGCCCTGGGCCATATCTGACTCTGTGTTATCCACTATCTGGCTTTGTCCACACTGTTATCATTTGCACTTTTTATAAAGGTCTATCCTGGAGATTACTGCTTTTTTAGCAGCTTGTCAGAATCAATGCTAAAATAATAGCATCCACATTACTATGAAGATTAGGAGTAAATTGAAGGCAATTTAGTCTAGCCTCAGTTGGATGGGATTTTATTTAAGTCGTTCAAAAGAAAAATCAATTTTAATCTTTATCTTTGTAGTGTCTCCTGGTAGTGTTTTATCAGCTCTTAGAAATCCCCACCATATCTTGTCTACATGTAAAACTTGCTCTACACTCCTTCTGCATTACCATTTGTCTTCTCTCCAGTTGCCTTTCTTTGCCTTTCTTTCTGATTTATAATCCAGCACCATTGCCTTCTTCTAAACTCTCCCTACATTTCCCACGACAGCATTAATTTTGATTATGAAAACAAGTCAAGTCAGTGCTGAATAGAATATGAAAATTACCTCATGGTTTCTTGGTGCATGGCTCCTACTTAAGAATTCCGTGCTGTGTTTGCTTTCCTCAGGGCTGCATCACTGATCATGGTTAGTTTATTATCTATTATGACATTTGGCTATTTTTCTGCCACCCTTGCATTCCTCGTATTTTTTGCATTGAAAAATTATTTTTCTCTTCAGATATGCTACCCGCATCTTATCTTGACTGCATTTTTTTCTGTGTGTTTTTCTATTCAACAAGGATCACTTTGGTGATTTTACCTTCTACATTTTTAGCTACTTTCCTTTCCCCTCTTGTTTAACGTTAGGTGCCAAGTTAATGAGTGCAGAGAATATTCCATCATCCTGATTTCATAGTGTCTTCTGTTAAATAATTCAGGGATTGACACTAACCACACATTTCTACTAAGAATATCATTAATGCGGTGGTCATTTCATTTTAATTGATTAGAGGAGTGTGGGACTGCAGCTCATGGCTCTGGTATCTTTTTAGTGATGACTACTTAAAGCGCCCATTCATTCTCCATTTACTAACAAATTGAGTTTAAGATGCATGCCCTAATATTTAACACTATCTATTTGATTCTAATGTCTTTTGAGATTTATCTCCCACTACTTCTATAGTTTAAAAGATTAATCATAAGAATGAAGATTCAACTGTGGCACGCATGTGGAAAGAGAGAAAAATGGATACGAGTAGAGAGAAGACTATGTTACGTTACTTATCCTTTTATTTTTTCAGATTCATTAACACATTGTGCAATGGTATGGCCATTCAATGATAAATAATACGAATTAGATGATGATGTTATAAAAATCACATTATAGAGGCAAATAATTAAGAATGTAACTAAATAAAAATGTATTATACACACTGATAAGGGGGATGATACATTCAGATAGAGTCCATAGAAATGGATTTTGTTACAAAGACAATTGTGGAGAGCATGGTTAGGATGGTATTTGGAGGCAGGGACTTTGGAAAGGAATTAGGTCATGAAGGATCTCTTTTGAATGGGATTAGTGCCTTACAAAGAGAGGCCAGAGATAGCTAGCTTTCTTTCAGCCAAGTCTGCAGCCTGCAAAGTGGCTTTCATCAGAACTTGACCATACAGGCACTCTGATCTTAGATCTGTAGCCTCTAGAAACACGAGAAATAAATTTCTGTTATTTATAAGCTACACAATCTATGATATTCTGTTATAGCAACCTGAGCCGACTAAGCCATCATAGGATGCAGAGATTATGTAGAAGGAAGAATTTTAGAAGGGGCAAGAAACACCTCTTATCTTTATAAGAGGAAAGAATGTAGATAAAAGAGGAATGAAAACACGTAGGTTTGTAGATTCAACAGCAGGAAATTGAAGTATTTCCTTCCTAATTGCTTCTTAACACGTGATAAAATACATGTGTTCATCTCTAGAATGGAGGTAAGGTCAAAGAGGTATTTGAAAATGACTAAATTTGTAAAAAAAAAAGTCTGAAAAAAGGAGGAATAATAAATGGAAACAAGAACCAAGGAATCATGGAATAAATTGTTGTGTAGTCTTGGGGCCTCCATTAAATACATGGAGGGGGGTGTAACCAATTACTGTAAGTGGCTGGACACCTTCTGATAGAAACACAAGAATTTTCAAGGGAATAACAGCAACAGCAAGTCTCTAAATTATACTCACCTATCATCACATACAGGGAATTGTACATGCCCAGGGGTTCCATGGTGTTTGAAATAAGACTTCAGAGACTAAGGGAGAGATTGGGAAGAATGTTAAGTCTTGAGAAGGGAGATGGGCTAGGCATCCTCCAGAGATGCACCATGGGGTCCCAGGTCTGGTAGGAACAAGAATAACTGTAATAATGACAACAGTAATCATAAATTAATAACTAACACATATATATCACACATCGTCATATTCCCTGTAAATTATCTCGCATAATCCTCTCTACAAAGCTATAAAAAGACATCATTATTTTCTTCATTATGCTGGTGGGGGGAAAAAAAGCACCAGTAATAAGGCCTCTAAGATAAGACACTGTAGAATCAGTTTGCTGGGTATACTTGTTGGGATATTTATATTAGTGTAAGGGTTTTAAGCTTGCCCTTCATGTGCTGTCCCCCCACACATAGAATCCAATCATCCCTCCTCACAAAAGACAACCCAGAGACTCCTCCAGTTACATTTCTAGCTTCAAATTCAAAAGCAGTTATTTCATCAAGTCTGTGTAATTTCCTTGCAAACTGACAACTAAGAAACCAAAATTCAAGTTATCATATACCCAGGGACATCAGATATATAATAAGAGAAATTGAACTGGAAACCCAGAATTAAAACTCCCATTTGGGGAAAAAAAAAAAAAAAAAGAATAGGAAATACACAGTTGTCATTGATCCAGGCAAATACTTAAATCCCACAGGTAAGAATAGTGGCAATTTCCTTCTCTGGCTCTTAAGTAAATCTTTGACTATGCCATCTGCTATACTCTTACTCCATGCTGCTAGAACAACCTTGTCCAAGGTAATTCATGGTCCCTGACTTTGTTCCTGGGGGATTCTTGCTTGTAGCCTCCATTTGGAGACTATGTAAAAGTAAAGCTTAGGAAAACCTTAAAAAAGAGATTATACTAACCTAGATATGGTGGTGAGAGCAAGTGTTTAAAAGAAGAGTTGTAGTTCTCTGATGAAAGTGTTGATTGATAGATCATAAAAATCTATTGGAAATTATTGCCAAAAAACAAAGAATTAAAAGTAGCTTTCAGGGGCATCTGGGTGGCTCAGTCGGGTAAGTGACCAACTCTTGAGTTAGGCTCAGGTCATGATCTCATGGGTTGTGAGATCGAGTACCATGTGGGTTCCACACTCTACAGGAGTCTGCTTAAAGATTCTCCCCTTTGTCCCTCCTTCTGCTGATGCTCGTGTGCTCACAGGCATTCTTGCAATCTCTCGAAAGAAAGAAAGAAAGAAAGAAAGAAAGAAAGAAAGAAAGAAAGAAAGAAAGAAAGAAAGAAAGATCTTTAAAAAATAGCTTTCAGATTTAAGCAAAACATATGGGAAAATGGCAATGCCACAGACAGCAACAGAGTTCTCTACCTTTACTCTGAAGAAATTGGTCTGTAAAAGAAAGTAACTTCACTATAGATAAATTTGACATCTAATTATCACATATGATTAATGCACCTAAACAATCAAAGCTACGATGGTGGAAAATGTATTATATTCATATATCAGTAAAATAAAGTATGTGTGCATATGTGTGTGCACATGCATGCATCTAGACCACTGTCAAAACCAACGAAAGAGTTCTAGATGTTAAGACTTTGGGTAGGTGGTGTCTTAAATTTAATTTGCCAAGTGATTGTATTATCAATCTGAACTTCTTTTAAAAGATTTCTTAATTCCCCCTCAACAAGTTTAATATTCTTGATTCTCTTTCCTTTTTGCATACTGCTAATGTTTCTTTCCTGTGCATGTTTGAGATCCATTAATTTCCTCTGTGAACAAGTATGCCCCACCTCTTTTTCTGTATCAGTACACTCAAAGTTTTTGTTTGCCTAGGCCGTTACAGATATTAGACATTTGTATGCTTCATGGTCCAGTGAATTTAATTTAATTAGGTTTTCAGCTGGTTTGTTTACTTATTCCTTTGTATTATAGAGCTTTGGTAACTATATTTGGCTTCTGGCACAGAGGGGACATTACCTGAAGGAAGTTAAGAATGACATGTGATTTAATCATTGCAATTTTACGGATTGTCGGTTCTGTTTGTTTGGGAGGCTGGATTTTTTATCCCCCCCTTCTCTCAGTAGTTCTCTTTCTGTCCCATTTAAGCACTTAAGCCATTCCATTTTCACTGCTTCTGGGAATGTTTGTGATGCAGAAGAAAGAAGATAAGAACCATCAATAGCCTCACCCCTTGCCCATGCCCCAGAGCGACAAAGAATCCACCCAGTATTGCTTTGGCCCTAAACCCTGGAGTGGAAATAACTGACTGTTTCTTCTGAAAGGAATAGCAGAGGTGAAAAAGGATCAGATCAGAGGCTATCTACACAGACCAGTGACAGAAGTCTCAGAGGATTTTCCATAGGGACAGATTATTTGAAAGATAAATGGACCCCAGGAAACCCTAATCATCCCCCAAACTACTGAAAAATGTAGGGGTAAAGAAAGGGGCCCCGATTTGAGTGACCGGAGAAGAATGGAGGTTCAAATTAAAATTTAATTTTAGTTACTAAAAATGTATCTTAAATACTTAAATTTATGCCTAGTTTCTTATCTGTTGTGTGCATATGTTTGTGAGAGACAGAGGAAAGAGAAAAAGAAGGTCCACGGTTATTCATCTTGTTCTTGTTCTCCTATTTTAGTCTATATATTTGACTTGTTGATTCACTGTTCATTGAGAAGATAATAACCTAGCAATGACCAAATTCAGTTGTATACAGGAGATTAGTAAGTGACACAAATAAGTGGGGCTGGCAGGCCATGAAGAATTTTAAGTGGTAGTAGTGCTTCTATGTGTGTGGGGGTGGGGAGTGCTTAAGAATGCAAATTCCTTCTAATCTGGTTTACTTTACAGTGGTTACTTTGCTCCAGCTACTTATGCATTATGGGAATGCAAGCCATGTATGGCTGGTTGGCTTGCTTGCTTGCTTGCTTCCTTCCTTCCTTAAGAAGTTGGAAATGCAGCCTCTTTCTGTCTAAATTGACAATATTAAAAAAACAAACAAAACAAAACAAAACCATCATGTCTGTAGCTTGACCCTTGCTTTTGCATGCCACTTTGTGTTCTCTGCCTCAGAGTATTAATTTTCAAACTTATATACAGCATGGAAAACTTTTCACAAATATTATAAGAAAGCCAAATAAAAAGAATAACCTGGAATGTGTCTGCTTTAAGTGGGAAAGTGGAGGTTAATCCCCAAATTCCCCAAAGCTTTCCTGTCACCACTGGGAACCTCCAAGGAACAAAGATGGAGGGTCACTGGCTAAAAGAATTTCATGTTGTTTTTAGAGAAGCCAAATGAATAAATCTTTAGACTGAACAGCTCTCTAATCAAGGGATGGAAAAAGTATTTAGTCTTGAAACACTTGAGCATTCAATAGCTTCATTGAATGTTAAGCTGAGAACTTAGTTTATTTTTAGAAACATGTGGCTAGTACCTGATTACAAACTAGCTACTAGTGAAATCTCAAATTCTTTAAGATTGAAGCAAAGATAAGTAAAATATATATATATATATATATATATACCTTAGCAAATATCATTACTAAGAAATTCTACCAAAATCTTTAAAAATTACTAAGTATGAATGAAAGAAAAATGAAATCCTGCTTTATTCTCTGTTTTCATTATTTTTAAAAGAGCTTGCACTTGATTTTTTTATCTTTTCAAAACTTTTTTTTTGTCTTATGCAGTTTGATTCTCATCACATCCTGAGTAATGAGACAAAAATCTTTATTTTCATTTCATTTTTCATTTTCCTTTTCTCATCTGCCTCTGTCGAGGGCCATGAGAAACTTCATCATTTCCTATGTTGACTGAGAATCTCATAGTTTCCTCACTTACTCAACCTTCACACTCAGTGGAATAATAACATTGACCAACGGGCAAAGCGGCGAAGGGCATTCAAAGTAAAGTAGATCAGAGACACATGAAAAGTTCAGAATCATGTGTTCAGAGAACTGTGAGCACTTTGACATCACTCTGGTGCAGCCTATGGGGTTAGAAAGCTAAGTAGAGTCATATTTTCAAGAGCCCTGTATGTCAAATCACATTTTACCTTGTAGGTAAGAGCAAACCATTAAGCTAGTGGCTCCCAATCTGGGGTATGCACTGATTCACCTTCAAGGAAGTAACACAATTAGATATTCATTTTAGGAAGCTCATTCTGGTATTTATATCAACAATGTATTACAAGAGAATCAACAGAAAAGGCCAAAAGACCAAATAAAAGCTCTTTTAATTGGCCAGGCAAGAAGTAAGAGGTATTTACCAAAGTGTGGGAGTTGGAAATGCAAAATAAAGAGGCTTATAAAGACAGTATCTGTAAAGCATATGCTTCTTTAAATGTCAGGAATGCATGGGAGTGCTAATTTAAGATACTCTAAATTTCTGACATGGGCAACTGGAAAATTAAATGTGCAAAAGTTAATACAATTTGGAAGTAATTAATTAATGAGAAACTGGCATGTTTAAAACAGTTCATTTCTGTTACATAATTAGATGTGTGTGTTTGCCACAAGTGATGAATGGGAATTACTAATTAGGGGTTTTATTCAAAAGAAAATATAGATTTCCAAAACAACTAATAATTATCAAATATTTATTTACATTGTCTACTTAGTGAAATCTAGATCTGTGAATCAATAGGACTCACTGAACTGAGTGTGCATTTGATTGATACAACACAGGGGACCACACAGGAGATCATACAGAAGTATGGGTAACAACGCCTCTCCTAAATACTTGAAGAGAAAAGATGTAAATTCACAAACTATTAATGACATCTTGTAGTCTACAACTAAGAAGTAAGTGATTTGGCGAGGCAGCCTTTTCCATGTGAGGCAAGGAGTGCTTTGGAACTCCATTATCCACAGACAGTGGGATGTGAACAACTATTTTCACCATAGACAATTTCTGGGCACTGGCTTGCCCAACAAGAGTCAGATTTGTCTCAATATCTGAAATGTTTTCTCAGTCTCTACAACTGGCTTCTCCTGGTTTGAAATATACATATAAATTTCAGTGTCTATATTCTCTTCAATAACAGGTTTATCCTGATACTAATCGAAGTGAGTGGAGAAATGACTCCCCGGTTAATTCTTACTTGCTCTATCCCAACGGGATAAATGTTATTTAAAATATCACAGAGTTCAGGCTAAGAAAAGCAGCTCAAAATATTTCCATATGGCCACGTTGTCTTGTTTTTTTATTAACGTATAATGTATTATTTGTTTCAGGGGTACAGGTCTGTAACTCATCAGTCTTTCACAATTCACAGTGCACATCTTCTTTTCTAACACTTTATTTCACTTTCTTAAGACACCACTTCTTTACAAATAAGAAGCATTCTTCATTTTCTTTTTCTAGCTTGCTATTAAATATTTAAGTTAGGGAATATAATACAGAGTGAAATAATTTTTCCATCAATTAGTCTCCATAAAATTATAATATTTTATCTCACCTAAAAGTAATTTTTAAAGTGGTGGATATTACATAAGGTTTAGATATATTGCATGAATAGCTAAGTTGATGCACATATTAATTAATATAGAGAATTTAAAAACAAATCATGTCTAAATTCTTTAGAAGTTTCCATTCTTGTAATATTTTGGATGAAAATACAAAAAGTATTTCCAAAATAAATTAATAGTAAAATATTTTTAATCCAAAAACTATGGTCATTAAAATGTTAGGACAAGGATGAAAAAGAAACTTTCTATATTAGGTTAACAGGAGTTAATAAGCAAGAAAGGGAATTCTACTATCAATTAAATAGAATATTCTCCATGAGTCGTATCTACATTATTTTTCTCTAGAGATTTTATGTATATACGGAATTTTGCATAGCTTGATGTAAAAAAATATGCAGCATATGCACATTCTTTTGATGCCTAAAGGCACTGAGATGAAAACCTAATATTATCTATAGACTGATCTATGTTGAATTGTAATCTATCACAAGTCTGCATTAAGCATAAGGAAATCCAAAATAAGATACATAATGATCTCAAATACTGCATTTTCGGTATAATAGGTTTAATGGATTAATCTCAAACTCGCTGTAGGAGGGCAGGTGTTTCTATGCCTTCAAGTCTTTCTGAAATGGTGAAAGGTGCCTCAGTGGTACATTCACAGGCACATCTGGCAGCAAACAGCCCATGCACTGAATCCCTCAATACTCTTTTCTGCCGGGCTTCAGGGTAGTCAGTAGTTGTTAACAGAATTAGATAGCTTTGGACTCAAAGTTCTGCCTCAGAAGAAATATTTAATGCTAACTTTCATTGGAAGGACATTTTCTGCAAAAACTGACTTGCAAGTTCAAGCTCTTTATACCCTGTCGTAGAAGTACATCTTTTATCTCTTCTTTATAATTTCTATCTTGTGTGCCAAGATTCCAATCTCATGTCCACCATGTTGATTGTGTGAATGTTAAATTTGGACAGATTTCCATTCTTTTTTTTTTTAAGTTTTTTTTTTTTTTTTTTTTTTGACAGAGAGAGACCAGCGAGAGAGGGAACACAAACAAGGGGAGTGGGAGAGGGAGAAGCAGGCTTCCCGTGGAGCAGAGAGCCCAATGTGAGACTCAATCCTAGGACCCTGGGATCATGACCTGAGCCAAAGGCAGACACTTAACGACTGAGCCACCCAGGCGCCCCCTCAGTGTCACTATTTTTAAAAGAGTATTCACGGGCGCCTGGGTGGCTCAGTTGGTTAAGCGACTGCCTTCGGCTCAGGTCATGATCCTGGAGTCCTGGGATCGAGTCCCACATCGGGCTCCCTGCTCAGCAGGGAGTCTGCTTCTCCCTCTGACCCTCTTTCCTCTCATGCTCTCTATCTCTCATTCCCTCTCTCAAATAAATAAATAAAATCTTTTAAAAGAGTATTCACATGTGATATATTTACAAGAGCATTACAAAGCAAAGAGTGTGGTGACTAGATCTCAATACTTTTTTGAAGATTTTATTTATTTATTTGACAGAAAGAGAAAGAGTACAAGCAGGGGGAGTGGTAGGAAGAGGGAGAAGCAGACTTCTGCTGAGCAGAGAGACCAACGTGGAACTCTATCCCAAGACCCTGGGATCATGACCAGAGCTGAAGGCACACACTTAACTGAGTGAGCCACCCAGGCGCCCCTCGATACTTTTTTTTTTCAATGATTTTATTTATTCATTTGTCAGAGAGAGATAGTACAAACAGAGTGAGGGTCAGAGGGAGAAGCCAGCTCCCTGCTGAGCAGGGCGCCTGATGCTGAACTCAATCCCAGGACTCTGGGATCATGACCTGAGCCAAAGGCAGACACTTAACTGACTGAACCACCCAGGTGTCCCTAGATCTCTATACTTTTTAAAAATATATTGTTTTTATGCTTAATAGGTGGGCCAAAATACAAGTAACTTGATCAAATATATAACAGGACAGACTTAATTACTTATTAAACTGTGCTTTACAAATATATATATATATATATTTTTTTTTTTCTTTTGTAGATAGTCCCTGAATTCAGTGTCTGAAAACTTGGAGGAAATTTTCTGATTTTACAAAGTATACTTAAAAATCACTTGTAAATACTTACAATAAACTTGTAAGGCTAGTATCCCATTGTTGTATTTATGATAATCATTTTCTAATATTATGATGGTCATTATGAACAATACAATATAGCTGTCCTTTCTTCTTTATTATTCCTGTATTTAAGACTAAAGAGTTGTGAATGAGACACAAACTAGGATCCTGAAAAGAATGCAAATATAATAGAACAGATATTTTAAATATAAATTTCATAGTCAAACTGGACATTGCACTCTTCATATCTTGTCTATATATATATCACCTTCTAAGGGAAACCACTGATTTATTGCCTCTTTCCCACTCTGTTCTCCCATATGGCTGGTTTCCTCAAAGGCCAGATTATATATCATTTAACCCAGACCTTCACATTCATAATCACAAGGATCAAACCAGAAGGCGGTTACATTACTAAGTGTGTATGGTCCATGGAGATAGCAACTATGCCATTGTACTGCAATAAAAGTTACCACTCATGTAGATTTTCTTCCTCAGGAATTTGCACTAAGAACAGATGAAGAATTTGCCTCCCAGTGGTGAAGAAGTTTCTGGAAACTTCTTCAGTTACGATGAGAGAGACAATTATGGGACACATGGCCCTGAAAATTGGGAGACCTACTTTGCTCCCCGGTAGGATCCTGAGTGTTGTTGGAATTTTGAAGTCAAGGATAGGTAAATGTGGTTGGATTGGACAGGACAGCTTCACAGCAAAAGAAGTGTTTCAGATATGATCAGTGAAATGATTAGCTAGGTAGACTATAATCCTGATCAGAATATTCTGACTCACTCTGAAGAATTTATAAAGTCAAACCTAGTTAAATTTGGTGATCATTAGTCTGTGTCACAATCAAACTAAACTGACCTGTTGCTCATCATTTCAACTTAAGATCTCAGAACAAAGAATACCAGCCCCAGCTATAAAGAGGATGCTATGAGAAACACTGTCTCATGGAGGAACTCCTCCACGATGTGGAATCCTGAAGAGTCAGATGTGTTATCCAAGGTATTCAATCTATCATAAAACAAAAAGAGGGAGTGAAAGAAAGAAGAAAGGAAAAGGAGGGAAAGCCCATAGAATTAACTGGCCTATTAGGTACTCGATCTTGACCAATGGTTGCGTTAGTGGCATTCGAGTACTCTAAGGTTTTTCTGGATGTCTCTTTCTCTCCTTTCCTAAATGGGATCTGCTATGGCAATCTTGCTGCTCTTTCTCAATTATTACATGTGTGTGCTGTTGGTGTTCACATTTGCTATTTGTTTCATAGGCTCCCAAAGTAACTAAAAAATCTGTCTAAATATGAGTGAACTATGGAAAAGGTGAATATATCTTGGACAATTTGGGGTTCTAACACTACTAAACATTTTAACATCTCTGTTAATTTATATCTGGATGTATTTCTGTTTTTTTTTTTTTTCTGGGTATGGAAGATTGTCTCATGAATGGAAGACAGAATGTCTTTGGCAGAATACAAGATGGTTAGATCAGTGTATGTAGAAGTATATTAGTAACCAGAAAAGGTAAAATGCATACCATAATAGAGAATGAAATGGGTTCGATTAATCTCAGTCTCATTCATATACTTTCCTAATGAAACTTTTGGAACCCTTGTCCTTTCTGCCTAGATAGTCACAATTTTTAATGTATGGTTCTGCATCAGGGTTAAAGAGCAATCAATGTGTAGACTACACAGTGATCTAGGTAGACTCTATGGCCTGAATATAAAAAGATGGGCTGAATCATTCATCATGCCCTTCAAGTGTTAAACGAAGAGACACATTATGGCAGTGAATCATGGGAGATATAAAAGAGACATCATGAGGAAGCCATGGGACTGGAAGGCCATGCTGAATCAGGTACAAATTAAAGTCACATGGGGAAAGTGGTGTGGAGTAAGGTGCTCATGGTAAGAGTCAGTTAAGTTACAAAAAGAAAGAAGTGAGAATATAGTCAGGCCATACAAGCCATGGGAGAATGAAGAGTTGTAGAGTCTGGCTGTAAGATGGCCACAATCGACTTGAAACCAAAATTCACTGCTCTATTAATCTCCATGAGATCTGGTTCTCTGTGACTCATATCCTGAAATATGTATAAGAACTGCCTCCTCCTTATTTACCACTGCACATGCGTAATAACATAACCCGTTAGTCACTACCCCTTGCAACCAAAAAATAGCAAACTGAAACAAGTGTGTTGTAAGGAAAGTATGTTCACAACTGCTACTCTGATCAATAAGATGTAGGAAAGAAATCAATGAGGGAGTGATACTTGAGTCAGAAAAGTGAAGACTACAAACGAGATATTCAAGGCAAAGAAAACAGCCTAAATAAATTTATATAGTATCCAGAAGTTTAGGGAATTAAAATAACTTTAATATGGCTGAAGCATGAAGTTCTCTATAAAGCCATGTGAGAGATGTAATTGGAGGTAGAACCAGAGCCAGATGACCAAAGGGATTTTATTCCATTCCATGGGGTTTGTATTTGGTACACAAAATAGTGATTATTCATGGGTTATGCAGACAAATGGCCTGCCTAAATCTGTATTGAGGGAAGGTCCTTTGAAGAGCCTAATAAAGAAACCAGAAAGGCCAGTTTGTAATTTGTTGTGGTTCCAGATGAATGTGGCAAGGAGGACAGGTGCAAAAACCTTAAGAAGTTAGAATTCGCGGGGCTATGAAACTGATTAGTTGTGGCAAGTGGAGGAAACAGAGGGTCTAGAATGACACCCAAGCCCCTTAGTTGACTGAACGAAACAGGCTGCCATTTTCTAAGGCTGTTAGGAAAAAGAGTAAGATTGGATCAGCAATACCAGGTTTAGGTTTGGCTACACTCCACCTATAGTGGCAATAGACTAGCCAAGTGGAATTAAGCTTAGTGATACCAAATGAGGTGCTTAATATTTTCACTTAGATGTCTGATTAACATCTCCACCACACATTTTTCCAAAGTTGAAATCCTGATTCTGATTGTTTATTCTCTAACATCTCCAAAAGAATGAAATAAACAGGGAATGAATTTTCCTTGTTGACCACCACATTATCTGCTCAGAATTCTGCAAATCCCCAAATACCTATATATAGCAACTATGTAAATTATAAATGAATAAAAGATATATAAGCTGAATTTAAGATTTGATTGTTATCAGCCTCAAAATGACAACTAAAACCCTAGGTATAAATGAGATTATTGTAGGGAATATCTGGTTTTACCTATGAGGCAAAGGGTCCGATATTGATTGTCACACAAACATTTTTTTTCATAGAATACTGTGAAAATATGAATCAAATTAAGGATTAAGGAGGATAAGGCATTGAAAAGACATATCTAATAAGCATTAGACACTGTTCTGGGCACCATATTATATAACCATCTCATATAAGTTGCCAAGAACCTTACCATGTTTTCTTTGATTAATTCAGAGGAATTTTAATTCAGAGCATGAAGATTGAATGTGGTATAAGTAAATATAGCACAGTGGAAACATATCACATAAAATATGCAGTGGGCACCAAACAATAAAATGGCTGTATCTATTTCAGCAAAATAAATAAAATAATGTTCTTGGAAAATTATTTTGGATTTGTCACTAAAACTTATATCATGGTTGATATAAGCTTATATGCATTGCATAATCTGGCTTTGACTAGCAATAAAAAACAAACTCCCACAGTTAAAATGCCTGAAGAAATATTGTTCACATGAAATTATAACTGATACTCAAGCTAGCATTGTTAGAACATCAGTAACAGAATTCTAAGTTGATAGCACTGTCATGCTTCGTACTCAGCATTGTTTGTGATATATTAAGCTACCTCTCTGTATATCCTACTCTGATCCAGACATTACCTATGTGACTACTGTTCTTTATCTAGAATGCAAAGTGTTATTTTCTCCAAAAGCTGCAGTATGCATATCTGACTAAAAAAGAAAAAAATATCAGTAAGGGCAATTTCAGTTATCTTTTGAAATTTTTCATGGTTTACCAGTAAATAAACCCTAACATAATTTTAAAAAAACTAATAAATCAATAAAAAATATAATACTATAAATAAATGAGATTATAGATTTATTGTTTTCATAAAACATTGTGCGATAATGTTCAAGTTACTTTCTACTTAGGTTCCTCAGACTTAGAAACAACGACAGCAAAATTTCTTTTACAAAGTTTCCCAATGGTATAAGTTAGATCATTATATTCATTGAGTTTAAAATTTATTTTTAATAGATAAAATTATTATATGAAAGAATTGGAATTTGCATTTGAAGAAACAAAGGAGGTTTCAATTCAGAGGAGTGCTGTTATCTTTTTGTTTAGTCTTAGGTTATTGTGTGTGGACACAAGCGTGCACAATAATATGCGCATTCACATTAAAATGCTTGAGAACATTATTGAATATACCATTTATATCACACAAATTAAAGAATTACATATGGTCTTTCTATAACTCTAACCCATATAATTTTTAATTAAAAAAATTAAATATTTTATTTATTTATTTGAGAGAGCACACAGAAGGCGGACAGGGAGGAGCAGAGAGAGAGGAAGAAGCCGGCTCCCCATGAAGCAGGGAGCCTGATGAGGTGGGGCTGACCCCAGGACCCCGGAATCATGAACTGAGCCAAAGGCAGAGGCTCAACCAACTGAGCCACCCAGGTGACCCCCATTTAATTTTTTTTTAAACTTTATTCTCTAGCTGAGACCATTTTGCAAAGCTCATCAAGGTTTACAGTAGAGGAAAAAAATATCTGGAGTGAAAGGTAAGATACTAAAACACTTCTTATGCCTAAATGAAGACAAGTTTCACTTTGTCTTGTAAATTGGGTATCCACGATCCTTTTCAAACAGAGAATCTCAATGCTAAATAATTTTTAAAAATACCCATCTAAATTATTGGGAAGAATAACACACAGACATCGTAAAAAAAATAAAAAGAAAAAAATCTATGCAGTCCTATACTTTATGGATTTCATTTTTGTAAGGAATGAAAGAAAATTAATCAACTCATCCTCATCAATTTTCATTATTTGATTAAAATGTTTGCATTGAATGTGTGGGCCTAATACAAATTATGTATGGCACATTACCTTTTACTGACAACAAACACAACCAGGTACTGTGCTAGGAAATTCATAATTGCTATGTCTAAGCAGTTAATTATTATTATTTTATTAAATCTGGCAATCCAGGAATTGGCAAACTTTTTTCTGTAAAGATCCAGATAGTAAGTATTTTTGGTTTTGTGTACCAGGTGGTCTCTGCCACAGTTACTCAACTCCAGCATTGTTGCCCCAAGGCAGTGAAAGATAACTGTGTTCCAGTGAAACTATTTATAAAAACAGGCAGCAGGAGAGATTTGGCCTGTGTTATTACTCCCATTTTGAAGATGAAGAAAATGAGTCTCATAGAAGTAAATTAGTATGCTTAATGTTACACACCTAACTTAAGTGAGGGGAGGCAATTTAAAACCAGATCATATGGGGCGCCTGGGTGGCTCAGTCGTTGGGCGTCTGCCTTCGGCTCAGGTCATGGTCCCGGGGTCCTGGAATCGAGCCCCACATCGGGCTCCCTGCTCGGCGGGAAGCCTGCTTCTCCCTCTCCCACTCCCCCTGCTTGTGTTCCCTCTCTCGCTGTGTCCTCTCTGTCAAAATAAGTAAAATCTTAAAAAAAAAAAACAGATCATATTATCTATAACCTGTTATAGAGTATCTATAGCCATTTTCTCACTAGGCCATATCTTTATTAAATTTCATGATGAACAATGCAACTTACATTACGACATTTTCAAATATCTTCTTTTATGTAAATATTTTTATGTTCCTCGTGATTTTGAGACATAAAAGTAGTTACATGAGTAAAAATCTGCAGGAGTACACAGTAGGCTCGATAATGCTACATGAACCAGAGGGCTTCCCATGACTTTTTGGTGAGCCATCTAGCCTTAAAAGGGATTGTTCTATATGGATAGATGTTTCTGTGATTTGTCCTGCATAACCAGCCACCTGGGCTGTCAGGTTCACAAGCGGGCTAAGAAATGTTGTTTGCGAGACTCTTGCTCTATAAATAATCTCGGGAGCCTGGTTATTTAAAATACACTGGCCTCCAGGTCAGAACCGGCCCTTCCGTTCTGGACGCCAGAGCTACAAATCTTGCCTCACATCCTCTCTTGCTCCTGGGCTGCCCCTTTCCCCCCACCTCCAGTGGAATCTGGGAGGGGAGGCAGACACATATAGCCAGGCTCCTTGAAAGTATAAAAACATGGTAACATAGAAATGAATCTTGCTTCAAGCTGCACGTAGGTGAACGAATGTTTAATTTCAAACCCTGTTATTTGCCCTATAAAAATGACCCTTATGGGGATGGTCATTTGGAAGTCTCACGTGAAGAGAGGATGCTCTGCCCAGGCCTCTCAATCAGGAATCCAACCTGGCTGTCTCCAAGGAGCTTCCCCAGCTGATGAGACTGGACGTTGTTAAGTCCCCGACTTATGTAACTTTGCCTCATGCTCATTTATTGCCTACTACTACCTTCATGTATGTGTAGATTCCTTTCCTCTTGTTTCTGTTAGGTTTTTATAATAATAATAAGTTTTCTTTCCTTTTCAAAACTGAAACATGGCTGTTGTGAATCTTTTCTTCAGAAGAGGGATGTGAAGAACTTGGAGCTGTTTCACCAGGGGAAAAATACTCCTTTATGATAAGATACATGGAAAATACGGTATATACCAAGAAGAATCAGGACAAATTTGCTTACGGACAAAAGGGCTTTGACTGATTTAATTTGAATCTTTAGCCTATGAAACTGCATTCTTATTAGAACAGTTTCTAGATATTTTTGCATAGGAGAGACTATAAATAGTGAATTTGAAAACTGCAATCAGCAATCACCTTCTCCTTTTAAATATAATTTTGACACTAGATCATTATATTTACTATCTTTCTTACTTAAAGTCTTCAGGGAATTTTATTAATATTTATTAGAAGATGGGGCATCTGGGTGGCTCAGTCGGGTTAAACATCTGACTCTTGGTTTTGGTGCAGGTCATGATCTTAGGATCCAGATATTGAACCCCGTGTAGGGCTCTGCTCTCAGCAAGGATCCTGCTTGACATTCTCTCTCCCTCTGCCCCTCCCCCACTCTCCCTCTCTCTCTCTCTCTCTCTCTTCTCTCTCCTTCTAAAATAAATAAATAAATCTTTAAAATGTATATATATTTATTAGAAGGAATACAGAACAGAGAAAGATAAGCTATAATACTGATTTTATAACTACATAGTTATACAAATTTGTAGAACTGATCCATTGCCTTGGCTTTTATATTTCTTATCTATAAATGATCGTTTTGATTCATGGAAAATTACTGTTGCTCATCCAGAAAACAACATCCATTGTAAGTGACATTGTTTCCAAGACCTCCCAGCCAAGAGGATGAGGAAATATATGTGTATACTAATGCATGTATATACACACATCAGTAAATATTTCTAAATATAACTATATGTATTTATATAAAGTGAAACTTGAGTTCATACTGACGTATGTATTAACATGGACTATCCTAGACACTTTCCTTGTTTATATGTATATTCTCACTCCACCAGTAAGAAACCTGTCTCCCACCATCTGCCATCCATTTATTTGGTTGTTCAGTTTCAGTATATATGTGTGTGGATGCTAGAATTGTTAACCCATCCCTCCATGGGAAACAACTTTACTAACCAGAGCAGTTTTTATGTGCAGTTAGTTCCCTTTGCTTTGAGTGTCACAGATTTCACTCACTTCCAAAGTTACTTAATACAACTTTTCTCTGGCACTCCCTTCAGTGAGATTGTTTTATACATTTGCAATAGTTATTATTTTTTTTTAAGATTCTATTTATTTATTTGACAGAGAGAGAGAGACAGTGAGAGAGGGAACACAAGCAGGAGGAGTGGGAGAGGGAGAAGCAGACTCCCGCTGAGCAGGGAATCCGAGGCGGGGCTCGATCCCAGGACCCTGGGATCATGACCTGAGCTGAAGGCAGACGCTTAACGACTGAGCCACCTAGACGCCCCATGCAATACAGTTATATTCTCTTGTTGCAATCTGCATTTCTTAGAAAATCCCCTGATTAAAAAAAAAAAAAATGTATACATTAAGGTTTATTCTTCGTGGTATGAGGTTCTGTGGGTTTTGACAATTGCATAAGTTCATGTATCCAATTACTGTAGTCTCATAGCATTTTCACTGACTCCAAAATCCCTTCTGCTTCCTTTAGTAAGCCCCTTCCTCTTCTCCTGAACCCCTGCAAATACTGATCCTTTTATTTGTCTCCACATTTTTACCTTTTGCAAGACATCATATAATTGGAATAGTACAGTAGGTAGTATTTGCAGACCTGCTTTTCTCACTTGGTAATGCAATTAAGTTTCTTCCGTATCTTTTCTTGGCTCATATCTTTTTATTATTGAAAAATTTTCCATTGAACAGATGGATTGTCCACAGTTTGTTTATCCTTTACATATTGAAGACGTCTTGATTGCTCTGAGTTTTGGGCTATTATGAATAAAACTGCTATGAACATTCATATGCAGGTGTTTGATTTTTGGGGCCCCAGGTTTTCAAGTCAGTTGAGTAAATACCTAGAAGTGCAATTACTGGATCTTCTGGTAACACTATACTTAACTTTGGGAAAGACTGCCAACCTTCTTCCAAAGTTGTTGCACCATTTTGCATCCCCCCAGAAATGGATGAGCCTTCTTGTTTCTCCACATAGTTGACAACATTTGGTGTTGTCAGAATTCCAGATTTTGGCCATTCTAATAGGTTTTCTATTGTTGTTGTCTCCATGTCTTTTTACTGTTTTTAACTGTTCTTTCTGATAAATTTGTCAGTTTGCCTTATTGTGTTTCACTCTTGATAAGTTCCAATTCACTAATTGTCATTCTGTGTGCAACCTAGAATTTATTCCATCAATTCTTTGTTTATTATATTTCAATGATGATATTTTCCCCATTTTAGGGATTTTGAATAAGTTATTTACATAAAAACATGGTCTTTTCTTAATTTTCCCTTTTTTCAGTAATTTGCTCGCTTGATTATTACTTTATCTGTAGTAAACTCAAATTTTGATAATTGTGGGGTTTTTTTTCCTATCTTTCCTAACATATTTTTAAGTTTGAATTTGTTGGTTCTACTGAATGGAGGAGTATTTTGTGTTTTTATTTATTCTCTCTCTTTCTATCTAATCTTTATCGATTTCTTTTTCTTTTTTTTTAAGATTTATTTTTATTTATTTTTTATTTATTTGACAGAGAGAGACACAGCGGGAGAGGGAACACAAGCAGGGGGAGTGGGAGAGGGAGAAGCAGGCTTCCTGCAGAGCAGGGAGCCCGATGTGGTCCTCGATCCCAGGACCCCGGGATCATGACCTGAGCCCAAGGCAGACGCTTAACGACTGAGCCACCCAGGTGCCCTCTTTATCGATTTCTTTAACCATTCTGATCAGAATTATATCTTATATAGTGGTTCAGAGTTCTTTTCCTTTGGTGATATTGTTATATTCTATATTTAGTAAGCAAGTGGGCGTACAGCTGTTTGTGTTCCTTGGCCTACCCTATTGCATCTCATTAGGTGTGTAAATTTATCTACACCCATCTAATGCCCATGACCCAGTTACCGCATCCGACCATTAGGTATATAAGTTTATCTAAACATGTCCTCCAGGACAAAGTCTATCAGATCTTTTTTTTCTCTCCTCTTTCCAACCTTTTTGAAGGACAGGATGAGCGAGAGAGAACGTATTATCTCAGTTTCAGAGTTTCTGATTTCAAAGACCCAGCAGCAGTTTCCTGTCTTTCAAAGGATACTGTAAATCCCTGTTACCCCAAAGAAGTAAAACCTCTTCTGCTTCCTTTCTGACTCAGGACCCATCATACCTATAAATCCACACACTGTTTTATGTTTATCCTGAATTTACTATGTTTTTATTATATTTCTCTTTTAATATTTTGGAGTGGGGTAGGAGCTCAGGATAATCAAATCATGCTGTTATGTTTGGCATGTTAACTGACCAGAATTTTCTTTTGGTGTTAAAAAAATATACTTGCTATTAAATAGATTTATCCACTCATTAAAGGAAAATCTTTTCTAAGGAGATGTGTCCTGTGTCCCGTGTTCTTTTATAGAAAGATGAGGTAATTATATTGCTTTTAAATACTGTGAATTAGAAAATAAATGAGATATATCTGCTATAAAGTATAAGGTGTTAATTATGGAGATTTACAAATAAAATACAAGAAAATGTATTGTGTTTGGCAACATAATCCCTATAATAGATACATAGAATAATTTACTATATAATATAATTGTTCTAAGTATTACCTTACAGTTCTTAAGAAATTACTGGCAGGTAAGACCTCTTGAGTCAACTGGGGCATCACTTTGGCATGCACAACTCTTCTCTACAGTATATTTCCTAGGAATCTGTCCAGTTTTAAATGATCCAAACTATTAAGTCTTGCTAAGTGAGTTCATAACTGAGTAAAGCATTTTATAGAGATACTGATGATGCAAATAGTAGCTAAAATAAGCTGATTTTACTGTCTTCTCGCCATGTTGCATAAGTTAGCACAATAATTGCAGCCATTAGCACACAATCCATCCTTCTGTTAATATCATATGTGGACTAGATCCTTAAGATCACAAGTTTTAACATTTAAACATGTCTGACATCCTCTAAATATCCCCAATACAACCT
Organism: Eumetopias jubatus; assembly: GCF_037043125.1. Taxonomy (NCBI): domain Eukaryota; kingdom Metazoa; phylum Chordata; class Mammalia; order Carnivora; family Otariidae; genus Eumetopias; species Eumetopias jubatus. Next base: position 20,587,554 of record NW_028274807.1, on the reverse strand, counting down.
CAGCTCTAATTATTTTCAAGACTATTTTGTTCCACCCTGAAAGGCAGCTCACTATACTCCAACTCCCTGGAATTAATTGTACTTATTTCTTTCTTGACAGAATCATGTCAAATATTTTTAATTCACGAGAGACGATGGACTCTGAAAAACAAACTGAGGGTTCTGGAGGGGAGGGGGTGGGGGGATGGGTTAGCCTGGTGATGGGTATTAAAGAGGGCACATTCTGCGTGGAGCACTGGGTGTTATGCACAAACAATGAATCATGGAACACTACATCAAAAACTAATGATGTAATGTATGGTGATTAACATAACAATAAAAAATTAAACAATATTTTTAATTCAATGTTCCATTTATCATAGTCTTTTAAATATTTCCTTTTCCTATTTAACCTTCTTCCATTCCTTCCACCATTTCCTAAATTTTGTGGCTTCGATTGTTTCCATTGCCTAAACCAATTCAACTTTCCAGGTGAAAATAACCTATATAGAGCATAGTGCAACTATTACCTTCCTTGTTAAATGCAATCTATGATTGTTCCAACAATTTCCCATTAGTAGACACTTAGAATGTTATTTTCATTTCTAAGTGCCCACAAATCATCTTCGTTTGGGAGGAAATTGTTTATTTTTTTCCAACTGAACCACCCCTATAGTTTCACATAATTCCTACCATAAAGGTGACATTGGCTTAATATTATCTACAAGATCTTTCAGTGCACTAAGGGGCAAGTGGTCTGAGCTATTTGTATTAGATTAATTTAGAAAGCTAGTTTGCTTTTAAAATTTTCCTCAATTGCCCTTCAATATTTTTTCTTATCAATTCTGGTATATCGCTTTTTAAGTTAATATAATTGACAGAAATAAAAGAGGACATAAAATAGGTTTGAGGACTTTCTCACTCTATATTCTATTAACATTTTTCCATCTTTTCCAAGCAGCAGACCTCAGACTGTCTTACTCTTCTTTTTTTTCCCCTTAAAGCCAAGGAAATCTCTTCCTATCGTTTGCGTTTTTTCAAGTAGTAGTTTTATCTGGGTTTCCACCCTGTTATGGCATTCTTAAGAATTTATGATATTCTTATTCATTAATTACACTATCTTTGTCCATCTTCATTAACTTTTAAATATGTATTTGCTCTAGAGTTTTATGTTAGATATGATAATATCTTGAAATAATTCTTCTTTTCTTTATTTTTCATTCAAAATTATATTTTCATAATATCATTTTGAGGAGCTTTACAATTTTTTCTATCATCATTTAATTTTTGATTTTAGTTTTATAACTGTATTTTCCCTAAACTTTTGAAAACTTTTTAAAATCTAGAATATATGCTGGACTTCTTACAGATTTCTTTCTGGGTATTATTAATGCTACTTCATTGTAAATCTTTCTTCTATTTCTTGTTAGAAACTAGTTGTTAATTGATAGTGAATGTTGTGCCTTGTAGAGGAATTATCCTCTTTTCATTTTCAACTTTCCAGCAAATAAAATTTCCACAAGGCACATTAAAAATATATCACCTTCTATCAGAGCATCAACGCGAAGAGCTACCTGTTTGATGTCTCTTTAATTTAGTGTGGTTACCTGCTCGATGTCTCTTAAATTTTGTATGTTTTTTGGAATCAATTAATGAAGAGATATCAAAACATTGTAAACTTATATTTTGTGCTTGGAGCTCCACAGTCTCATTATGAGATTTGTAGGTGTAGATTTAATTTCATTTATCTTGCTTGGGGGTTTATCTTTCCTTTGATTTTGTTTCTTTTATAAATTTAGTATGAATTTCTGTTATTATCTCTTGGAATATTGTTTCTCATCTCTCTTACTCATTTTTTATACTATAATATGTTTAAATTTTTTAATTTATCATTTATTTGTATGTCTTGTGATGTCTCTTCCTTTTTTTCTTTTTCTCTCTGCTGAGTTCTGGATAATAATTTTAGTTTTATATCTCTGTTGAGAAATATTTTAGTTACAAGTAATGTGCTATTTAACCCATCCATTTATTGAGCTTTTAAGAAAGGTACAGAAATTGTTGTAATTCACTTATAAAATTCATGCTTTGTAATCTGTGCCAGGAATTATAAACCAAAAAGAAAGTAGGAACAGCTTTGCCAAAGACTTGGTTAAAAGGAAATACCTCTATAGATAGCAATTTGCTATCCTGACAAGTTTAAGGTTACTTTTCAAGATAATATATACTATTTTAAAATCAGATAAAGCTTGCTGTTTTTCTTTTTATAAGACACATAGGAGGCAAGATTTTGGAGGCAGCTAAAGGGGAGTTAGAAAACAAAAGCATCTTTGAGAGAGGATTTTAAATCTTTTTGTTCTCTGTCAATTATCAAATTACCAAAATAAAAAACAGATTTAAGGAAGGATCCAGTTATGAGAAATCATAATAAAAAGAGAACACAAAGAGAAACTTGAAGGTAAGTAAAGGAAGAATGACAGTGAAAACAAAAATACAAGTCTGGAGTCCCACTTAACATGAATTGTGTGTGTTGGGGCACCTGGGTGGCTCAGCTGGTTAAGCCTCCAACTAGTGTGATTTCAGCTTAGGTCATGATCTCACCTCATGGGTTGTGAGACCAAGCCCCACTGGGAGTGGGCTTCAGATTCTCTTCCTCTGCCCCTTTCCCCATTCACACTCTCTCTCTCTTTCTCTTTCTCTAAATTAAATAAATAAATCTTAAAAGAATGAATCATGTGTGCACTGTCCAGAAACTGCTTGGAAGGGGTTAATATTGCCACCTCCTGAGACAGATGGGCATAAAGTTAATTGGAGGAGATGGATAATAAGGCCAAGCATTATTTTAAATACTTTACATAGACTATCTCATTGAATCTCACAAAAACTGTATAAGTATTATAATTTTATATCCATTTTCAAATGAAGAAACTGAAACCCAAAGTAATAAATAATCCTGTTCAAGGCTTCATTTTTGGTGTCAGAACCCAGATTTAAATGCATTTGTTTAATTGTGGAGTCTGCAGCCTAGGTAACTGGGATGTAGAAAATAAACTTATGCATACCAGTGCTAGAAGGCTGAACCCAACTTTAAATGTTAGAATTGAGTGCATTCTGAGACAAACCATAAGAGACTCTTAACTATAGGAAATAAACTGAGGGTGGCTGGAGGGGAAGTGGGTGGGAAGATGGGGTAACTGGGAACGGGGATTAAGGAGGGCACTTGATGTAACGAGCATTGGACGTTACACACAACTGATGAATCACTAAATTCTACCCTGAAGTTAATAATACACTACATGTTAACTAACTAATAAAACAAACAAGAATTGAGTGCATTCTGTCATAATTCAGATATATTTTAGATACTTATGGAAATGGACGGTTCTAATTTTCCTTGTATGACATTATTTTTCTAAATAAAAGAATTTATATAACTTGATTTTAATTGATTAAATATCATCCTAAGTTACTGAATGTACCAAGTTAATCATTTAGGATTGAGATAATACTAAATAATTGGGGTAATTTGGAGATCTCCTTTTTTCCTCCCTGGATTTGCTCTTATCTTTGCAAGTTAAAGTTCAATAAAATATAAAATGATGCCAGATAGTTTAGGCATTACTAAATTATAGCTAGACTTATTTATTATGTTTCATATTTTCCTAGAGGTGCTCAGAGTCTCCTAGGTATAATTTCTAATATATAGGTTACAAATTTCTCTATTTACAAATGAGGAAGTGAAGACAACACCTAATTCTGCATGGGCATAACTGTAACACTCAGCCAGATGATCAATTTTACAAAAGAAGAGCAGTATTGACCACCAGTTATTGTTTTTGATAAAATAGACTCACTCAATCACCAGCTGAATTTATTACCAAGAAACCATAGCAATGATTTTGCTACTGTTCTAGTAGGAGAGTCGTTATGGTTTTTATGACTTGCAGAGTTTAATACATGCACTCGAAACTTGCCCAGAAATTGGTTAGCACTTTTTTTTTTCAAAACTAATATTTGGAAGGTGGTTTGGCCTGTGGTATGTCAGACATATGTAATTAACATCCCATCTAGCTTGAGGCATGTAAGGAATCAGAGAAATATGACACATAATCTTTGATTTTTTTTGTTCTTCTAAGTAAAATTGAACTAATGCTCTCAATATATAACATGTAGGAAATCACATTGACTCCCATGCTTACAGGGCAAAGAGATAAACCTTATTGCTAGTTCTGGGAATTATAGTTTGTGATTCAATCAACACATTTGCTCATTAAAAACATCTGAAGAAACTGGTTATTCCATTAAGTATATTTGCTTTGATCCATATTGTAAAAATCAGTAACTCAGAGGATAGTTTAACATTGAAGTTTTAAAAACCCAAAATTGTAGAATAATATATGATACAAGGAAAACTACAATGCTCATTATAGTTTAACAAAATATAGTAGGAGAGAAAGATATAATTTTACAAACCAACATGAATGGATGTGTTAAAAAAGATGTCTACAAGGTTCAGGGACACGTTAGTGTTAACTGTAAGTTAATAACAACTGGGAATTTAATTATGCACATTGTTAATGAATCTATTATAAATGATTAGAGAAAATGATTAAATGTTTAAAAAATACCAATTTCAATAATAAGGTATCATACAATTAAAAATTTAAGAGAATAGATCTGTCTTAAGTGTTCCTACAGCAATAGAATTCCTTTTAAACCCACAACATAATTGACATGTATTTAATGTTTAATATCAGAAACATTTAATTTATTTTCTTTTTAGTTGAAGTTGACATATATAATAGTTTAAGGTGTACAACACAGTGTTTCCACAATTACATACATTACGGAATGCTCACCATAAAAAGTGTAGTTACCATCTGTCACTATACAAACTTATTACAGTATTTTTGACTATATTCCCTATACTGTACATTACATACCCATGACTGATTTATTTTATAACTGGAAGCTTGTACCTCTTAATCCTATTTTACCTATCCTCCCCCATCTCCCAGGCAAGCACTAGTTTGGTCTTTATTATTTGATGTTACTGTTTATTAGCTTGTTTGTTTTGTTTTTTAGGTTTCACATATAAGTGAAATTTGTTTTTCTCTGTCTCACTTTATTTCACATAGCATAATATCTTCTAAGTCCATCCATCTTTAATCTTTTTAAAAGAAATACACTGTGAATACATCAACCTAAAAAGCTTCTGCACAGCAGAGGAACCATTAATAAAATGAAGAGGCAAACTACAAATTGGGAGAAGGTATCTGCAAACCATATTTCTAACACAACTCCAATAAACAATTTGATTAAATATTAATCTGATTTAATAATCTGATTAAAAAATGGGAAGAGGAGGGAAGAGATGGCAGAGGAGTAGGGGACCCTATTCCAACCGGTCCCCAGAATTGAGCTGGATATCTACCAGACCACTCTGAAGAACCCACAAAATCAGCCCAAGATGTAAGAAGATAGATCTGGATCTCTACAAACATAATATTGCAGGCTGTTGGTTTTGAGGTACGAAGAGGGGAGCCATGATTCTGTGGGCAGATATTGGAGGATAAATGGAGGGGGAAGGGAGACAGCTGTTGGGATCCTACACTGCCAGTGAGTGATAGCCTCCCGTGCTGGGGATGGGGAACAGACTTGCAGACCAGTAGCTTGGGGGAAAGGACTTTAGGGCAGCCCCCAACCAGAAACCTGGAGCGACATGGCCACACCTGTGAACTGGGAGGGGCTGGTGGTTTTAGAAGCACAAAGGGCAGAGACAGGCCCTGACGTGGGGGCGAGGACTGTGAGAGCTGCTGAGGGGCGCACAACCCAGAACGCTGCAGTTTATGGCAGCACAGACAGAAACAGAGATAGTGTGGCCGGGAGAGCTCAGTGAGGAACAGACTGTGGTCTCTCTGTTCTGAGGCAGAGGGCTGGAAACAGTCTCTTCTGCTCTGACTCTTGGAAAAGACACAGAAAGCTACCAGGGAAAGCCACCAGAGAACAAAAAACCCCCAAAAAATGGTTTTCACTGAGCCCATCCCCTGCCACAGGAGACAGGGCAACTCTGCCCAAAGAAGTTTGCCTGAGTAACAGCATGGCAGGCCCTCCCCCAGAAGACAGGCTGGGCAAATAAAAGGCCAGCAATGCTAAGGTCCCTATAAAACAGGTGCATCTTGCTTGGGTTGTGGTCAATAATTTGGACTCTATGCATTCCCTCAACCACCCCTCAACAGAATGACTAGGAGGAGGAACCCCCAAAGTAGGAAAGACTCAGAGACTCTGACTTATGCCATAGATTTACAAATGGATTCAAATATAACCAAGATGTTGCAGATGGAATTCAGGCTAGCAATTGTGAAGACAATAGCTAGAATGGAGAAATTGATTAATGACAACATAGGGTCTCTAAGGGCACAAATGAAAGCTGAAATGGCAGAATTTAAAAAATGCTATCAATGAGATCCAATCTAATCTAGATAATCTAAAAGCTAGGGTAAGCGAGGCAGAAGAATGAATTATTAACTTAGAAGACCAATTAACTGACAAAAAGGGAAAAGAGAAAACCAGGGAAAAACAACTCAGAATCCGTGCAAATAAAATCAGAGAAATAAGTGACACCATGAAACGTTCCAATGTCAGAATTATTGGAATCCTGAGGGAGTGGAGAGAGAGGACTAGAAGATATATTTGAGCAAATCTCAGCTAAGAACTTCCCTAATCAGGGGAATGAAACAAACATTCATGTCCTAGAGGCAGAGAGGAACCCTCCCAAGATGAAGGAAAACAGGCCCATACCCTGGCATGTAATAGTAAAACTCGCAAATCTTAGAACCAAGGAAACCATCTTAAGGGCAGTTAAGGGGAAGGGATCCCTTACATACAGAGGGAGGAACATCAGAATAACGTCACACCTATCCACAGACACCTGGCAAGCTAGAAAGGCCTGGAAAGACATATTCAGGGTACTAAACATGAAGAACATGCAGCCAAGAATACTTTATCCAGCAAGGCTGTCATTTAGAATGGATAGAGAGATGCAGAGCTTCCAAGACCGGCAGAAACTGAAAGAATATGTGACCACTAAGCCGGCCCTGCAAGAAATATGAAGCGGTGTTCTATAAAAGGAGAAAGACCCCAAGAGTGATATAGAAAAGAAATTTACAGGGGCAATCTATAAAAACAAGGTATTCACGGGCAACATGATGACAATTAATTCATATATTTCAATAATCTCTCTCAACGTGAACGGCCTAAATGCTCCCATAAAACGGCACAGGGTTGCAGATTGGATAAAAAGACAAGACCCATCCATATGCTGTCTACAAGAGACTCATTCTGTACCTAAAGATACATCCAGACTGAAAGTTAAAGGATGGAGATCCATCTTCCATGCCAATGGACCTCAAAAGAAAGCTGGGGTAGCAATTCTTATATAAGACAAATTAGATTTTAAACTAAAGACTGTAGTTAGAGACACAGAAGGACACTATATCTTTCTTAAAGGGTCTATCCAACAAGAAGATCTAACAATTGTAAATATCTATGCTCTCAACATGGAAGCAGCCATCTACATAAGCCAACTGTTAACCAAAATAAAGAGTCATATTGATAAGAATGCATTAATTGTAGGAGACCTCAATACTCCACTCTCAACAATAGACAGATCATCTAAGCAGAATATCAACAAAGTAACAAGAGCTTTGAATGACACATGGGACCAGATGGACCTCATAGATATTTATAGAACGTTCCACTCTAAAACAACAGAATACTCATTCTTCTCGAGCACACACGGAACTTTCTCCAAAATAGACCACATACTGGGTCAAAAATCAGGTCTCAACCAATACCAAAAGACTGAGATTATTCCCTGCATATTCTCAGACCATAATGCTTTAAAACTGGAACTCAATCACAAGAAAAAATTTGGAAGAAATTCAAACACTTGGAACCTAAAGACCACTCTGCTCAAGAATGTTTGGGTCAGCAGGAAATCAAAGAAGAACTTAAACAATTCATGGATGCCAATGAGAATGAAAACACATTCGTCCAAAACCTATGGGATACTGCAAAGGTGGTCCTAAGGGGGGAATACATAGCTATCCAAGCCTCACTCAAAAAAATAGAAAAATCCCGAATTCACCAACTAACTCTACACCTTAAAGAACTAGAGAAAAAGCAACAAACAATGCCTAAGCCACACATTAGAAGAGAAATAAGTGAGCAGAGATCAATGAATTAGAAACACAGTAGATCAGATCAACGAAACTAGAATCTGGTTCTTTGAAAGAATTAATAAGATTGAGAAACCACTGGCCAGACTTATCCAAAAGAAAAGAGAAAAGATCCAAATTAATAAAATTACGAATGAAAGGGGAGAGATCATGACTAACACCAAGGAAATAGAAATCATTATTAGAAATTATTATCAACAACTATATGCCAATAAGCTGAGCAACCTGGATGAAATGGATGCCTTCCTGGAAACCTATAAACTCCCAAGACTGAAACAGGAAGAAATTGACAACCTGAATAGGCCCATAACCAGTAACAAGATTGAAGCAGTGATCAAAAACCTCCCAAAAAACAAAGAGTCCAGGGCCTGATGGATTCCCTGGGGAATTCTACCAACATTCAAAGAAGAAATAATACCTATTCTCCTGAAGCTGTTTCAAAAAATAGAAACAGAAGGAAAGCTTCCAGATTCATTCTATGAGGCCAGCATTACCTTAACCCCCAAACCAGGCAAAGACCCCATCAAAAAGGAGAATTTCAGACTGATATCCTGATGAATAGGGATTCCAAAATCCTCAACAAAATCCTAGCTAATAGGATCCAACAATACATTAAAAGGATCATCCACCACGACCAAGTGGGATTTATCCCCAGGATGCAAGGGTGGTTCAACATTAGCCAATCAATCAATGTGACAGAACACATTAATAGGAGAGAGAAGAACCATATGGTCCTCTCAATTGATTCAGAAAAAGCATTTGACAAATACAGCATTCTTTCCTGATTAAAACTCTTCAGAGTATAGGGATAGAGGGGACATTTCCTCACTTTCACAAAATCCATCTATGAAAAACCCACAGTGAATATCATCCTCAATGGGGAAAAGCTGAGAGTCTTTCCCTTAAGATCAGAAGCACGTCAAGGATGCCCACTCTCACCACTATTGTTCAACATAGTACTAGAAGTCCTAGCAACAGCAATCAGACAACAAAAGAAATAAAAGGTATTCAAATTGGCAAAGAAGAAGTCAAACTCTCTCTTTTTGCAGATGACATGGTACTTTCTGTGGAAAACCCAAAAGACTCCACCCCCAAATTACTAAAACTCATACAGCAATTCAGTAATGTGGCAGGATACAAAATTAATGCACAGAAATCAGTTGGTTTCTTATACACTAACAATGCAACTGTAGAAAGAGAAATTAGAGAAATGATTCCATTTACAATAGCACCAAAACCCATAAGATACCTTGGAATAAACCTAACCAAAGAGGTAAAGGATCTATATTCTAGGAACTACAGAACACTCATGAAACAAATTGAAGAAGACACAAAAAGATGTAAAAACATTCCATGCTCATGGATCAGAAGAATAAACATTGTTAAAATGTCTATGTTACCCAGAGCTATCTATACCTTTAATGCTGTCCCAATCAAAATTCCAATGACATTTTTCAAAGTGCTGGAACAAACAATCCTAAAATTTGTATGGAATCAGAAAAGACCCCGTATCACCAAGGAAATGTTGAAAAAGAAAAACAAAGCTGGGGGCATCACGTTGCCCGATTTCAAGCTATATTACAAAGCAGTGATCACCAAGACAGCATGGTACTGGCACAAAAACAGATATATAGACCAATAGAAGGGAATAGAGAGCCCAGATATGGGCCCTCAACTCTGTGGTCAAATAATCTTCGATAAAGCAGGAAAAAATATGCAATGGATAAAAGACAGTCTCTTCAATAAATGGTGCTGGGAAAATTGGACAGCCACAAGCAGAAGAATGAAACTCGACCATTCTCTAACACCATACACAAAGATAAACTCAAAATGGATGAAAGACCTCAGTGTGAGACAGGAATCCATCAAAATCCTTGAGGAGAACATAGGCAGTAACCTCTTTGACATCGGCCACAGCAACTTCTTTCAGGATACATCTCAAAGGCTAATGAAACAAAAGCAAAAATGAACTTTTGGGGCTTCATCAAGATAAAAAGCTTCTGCACAGCAAAGGAAGCAGTCAGCAAAACAAAGAGGCAATCCACAGAATGGGAGAAGCTATTTGCAAATGACACTACAGATAAAGGGCTGGTATCCAAGATCTATAAAGAACTTCTCAAACTCAACCCCCAAAAAACAAATAATCAGGTCAAAAAATGGGCAGAAGACATGCCTAAGCCACACATTAGAAGAGAAATAATCAAGACATGAACAGACACTTAAGAAATAATTAAGACATGAACAGACACTTCTCCAAAGAAGACATGCAAATCTAACAGACACATGAAAAAATGTTCATCATCATTAGCCATCAGGGAATTCAAATCTAAACCACACTGAGATACCACCTTACACCAGTTAGAATGGCAAAAATTGACAAGGCCAAGAAACAACAAATGTTGGAGAGGCTGTGGAGAAAGAGGAACCCTCTTACACTGTTGGTGGGAATGCAAGTTGGTACAGCGACCTTGGAAAACAGTGGGGAGGGGCCTCAGAAAATTAAAAATAGAGCTACCCTATGACCCAGCAATTGCACTCCTGGGTATTTACCCCAAAGACACAGATGTAGTGAGAAGAAGGGCCATACGCACCCCAACGTTCATAGCAGCAATGTCCACAACAGCCAAACTGTGGAAAGAGCCGAGATGTCCTTCAACAGATGAATGGATAAAGAAGATGTGGTCCATATATACAATGGACTATTACTCAGCCATCAGAAAGGATGAATACCCAACTTTTACATCAACATGGATGGGACTGGAGGAGATTATGCTAAGTGAAATAAGTCAAACAGAGAAAGTCAATTATCATATGGTTTCACTTATTTGTGGAACATAAGGAATAGTATGGAGGATGTCAGGAGAAGGAAGGGAAAAATGAAGGGGGAGAAATTGGAAGGGGAGATGAACCATGAGAGACTGTGGACTCTGAGAAACAAACTGAGTGTTTTAGAGGGGCAGGTGTGGGGGGATGGGTTAGCCCGGTGATGGGTATTAAGGAGGGCACATGCTGCGTGGAGCACTGGGTGTTATATGAAAACAATCAATCGTGGATCACTATATCAAAAACTAATGATGTATTGTATGTTGACTAACATAACATAATAAAATTAAATTAAAAAATAAAAATAAAAATATTACCACACCTTATAATAAATAAATAAATAATGCTTCACATGAAAAAAAAAATGGGAAGAGGATCTGAATAGATATTTTTCCAAAGATCACATCCAATGGCCCACAGGTACATTAAAAGGTGCTCAATACCACTAATCATCAGAAAAATGTCAAAATCTCTAAAACGTAATGAGACATTAGCTCACGCCTGTTATGATTGCTATTACCAAACATATAAGAAATAACAGGTATTGGTAAAGATGAAGAGAAAAGAGAACACTTGTGCACTATTGGTGGGAATGTAAATTGATACAGCTGCTGTGAAAAACAGTTATGGAGGTTCCTCAAAATAAAAAGAAAAATAGAACTACCATATGATCAAGCAATTTCACTTCTAGGTATTATTCCAAAGGAAATAGGGAAAATACATCTACAGCCCCATACTCACTGCAGCATTATTTACAATAGCCAAGACATGGAAACAACCTGAGTGTCCATTGACAGATGAATGGATAAAGAAAATATGGTGTATACATATGATAGAATATTATTTAGCAAAAAAGAGGGAAGGAAGGAAGGAAGGAGGGAAGGAAGGAAGGAAGGAAGGAAGGAAGGAAGGAAGGAAGGAAGGAAGGAAGGAAGGAAGGAAGGAGAAAAAGATAGAAGAAACCTTACTATTTTCAATATAGATGGCTCTTGAGGGCATTATGCTAAGTGAAATTAAAGTCGGACAGAAAATCGTATATACTGCATGACCTTACTTATATGTGGAATTGAAAAGAAAAGAAAACAAAAGAAACAAAACCTAACGCATAGATACAGTGAACGGTGTTTGCCAGAGTTGGGGAGAAGGAGGTGGGTGAAATATAAACTTCTAGTTAAACAAATAAGTCTTGGGGATATAATGTATAACATGGAGACTATAGTTAACAATACTGTATTCTGTATTTGAAAGTTGCTAAGAGAGTAGATCTTAAAAGTTCTCATCATAAGAAAAAAATATTGTAGCTATGTGTGGTGATGGATGTTAACTAAACTCATTGTGGCAATCATTTTGTAATATATACATATATCAAATTATGTTATATGCCTGAAGCTAATATCATGTTAAATGTCAATTATATTTTAATAAAAAAATTTGTTTAAAATTTAGTATACCTGTAACAAGTCCTATTTAAAAAAGAAATACAATGGTGAATTTTAGTAACATTTTGATTGTTGTGTCACAATATTTTTAACTAACAATATCTCTATTTAATAACTTAGTAGAATAAATTTCTCATTAATTTACTTTTCTAGTCATACTGATTTTGTCAGAGATATATCAACATCTGAAATATGGATATTTTCCATCTGTGAATAGAAGTTAACAAACATAATTTTTAATTAGCTACCTTTAACTGCTTTAATATGTTTTAAATTATTTCATAATTTTGTAAATTAATGTATTTTATGATTTTCATGTCCTTTTATCTTCCACTTCTTTTTATTATTTGCCAAATGATTTCATTAATTATGCAGATAAACTAGTGAATAAAATTATGCAACATCACAATCAACTTTTTTTTTAAGTTTGGTCACTTTTTAAAAAATACATGAAAAAAATATAGGAGAAAGTATTCCTGTATTTTAACGAAAAGTATCTTTTACTTGTAGGTATATTGAAGATGTATTGGAAATTTTTATATTAAAGTTTTATGTATATAAAAATTCTTTTTTCTTGTTTTTAATCTTTACATATTTTATTTCCTTTTATTGCTATCTAGGACCCACCAGTACAACACTGAATAGAAATGGGAAATTTTATATGAACTGGGATCATCCTATCATTTGAGATTAAATTGAATTTGGCTTCAGTTTCTATCCCACATGCGTTGGGTAGTACCAACATATTTTCCAGTCTTGTTGGGAATCTCGGATATACTGATACTTCCTTTACTTACCAATGACTTTTGACCCCAAGATAAAAACAGAGCTTCGTTGAGCTCAGTCCAGCCAGACATAATCCAGCTCATTTAATGGACCCCATGTGACTTTTGCAAGTAATTAGTGTTTATTGTCATTTTCTCAGACTCTGGCAACTTGTTGGCCCAGCAAAAGCTAAGACAGGACATGAAACACTAAAAGAAGTAAAAACGCAGAGATGTTTCTCCTGGATATTTGTCCAGGACTGTGCATAAATAATCAGAACATTTAGTTGAGATTAACAAATGGTAGCTGTAGCTAGAATTCAGAGAAACATCTACCTCAGTACTTGGTGTGTATGAATGTTGAAACCTTCTAAAATTAAAGACAGATCTCTAGTTGAGATATAAAAAAATGTATGTATCTGAGGACAGAAAGAAACTAGAGAGTAAATTTCACTCACAATATCTAGAACTTTCTAAATGGGATGCCTTGCCTAAGGAACATCATGGTTCAACCCATGTATGTAATCACTGCATACTGAGAGCTTGTTAATCATATATAATCAGTGATTTAGTAGGTTATTTGAGCAAAATATAATATAAACATAAAATGTTATAGTCTCTATTTTCTAGTCTGTGAATTTTGGGAAATATTATTGGCCTCAAAATTTTTCATAAGAATCAAACCAGTGAATAGCCTTATAACCAGATGTTGGAAGACAAACCAGTGAATAACCTTATAACCAGATGTTAGAAGACAAACCAGTGAATAGCCTTATAACCAGATGTTAGAAGACAAACCAGTGAATAGCCTTATAACCAGATGTTAGAAGACAAACCAGTGAATAGCCTTATGACCAGATGTTGGAAGATTTGCTATTACTGTCTTGTTGGAACACAGAAGCCAGGACCAAAACTTTGCTATTAGATAATCTGTTGCTGCCCTCCAGATTTGTATAGCTCATGGCATGCTCAGGACTAAGCTCCTTAGTACAGCTGTTATCTTCTTACCACCGCCAACCCCCCACATCCTTCTGTGTCTCTGGCAACTCCGTTTTTCCAGCTGCTCATGTCCAAAAAGTTGCTGTTGTCCTAGATTTCTCTAGTTCTGTTCTAACCCACATCTTGCCAGAAGTCTAGTGTGCTGACTCTATTAGTAGATTTCCAGAATGTGACCACTTCTTTCCACTTCATAAACTACCATCCTGGTCCACATCACCAGCACCTCTCATCTAGAATAATGCAACACCCTCCTAACTTGTCTCTCTACTCCCTCCTTTGCCTTCCATTGTCCTTCTCTGTCTACACTCAATATAGCAATTGAAGTCAGTCCACTTCTCTCCTTAAAACCATCTATCACTTTCACTCCATTCACTGACAGGCTTCTCCATTGTCCCTTGAACAAACTAGATATGGACTTAGCTCCAGGCCCTTTGCAAATGCTGCTCACTTTATCTGAAATGTTTCCGCCCCACACACACATAGTCCCAAGACTGGCTAGAGAGCCAGTCTTTAGCTCAACTCAAAAGTTCCTTCTCAATGAGGACCTCTCTAGATACCCTACCTAAAAATTATCTATACACTTTTACACACATACATTTAAATTTCATATTCCCTTCAGTTTTTATTTTTCTACTAAGTATTTAGCACACTACTAACATAGTATATTGGTCAGGATACTCCAGACAAAGAGAATCAATAGGATATATATGTTATCCTATATATCCTCTAAATATATACTACGAGATTTATTTTAAGAAATTGTCTCACATGACTGTGAGGGATAATAAGTCTGAAATCAATAGAGGAGACTGGCAGGCTGAAAACTCAGACAGGAGTTGATGTTGTCTTGAGTTTAAAAAGTAAAGGGCAAGCCATAAATCTGGAAATTCAGGCAGCTTTTTGTATCACCCTCTCTAGGGAATCAACTGATTGTCAAGGCCCTATGTAATGTCCTTCAAGTGATTGTGGATGTTAGTCACATCTCCAAAACACCTTCCCAGCAAAACCAAGGCTAATATCTGACCAAAAAACTGAGCAACGTAGCCAGGTTGACACATGAAATTTAATGATCACATATAGTATATATTGTTCTTCTTAAAAAGTCATATTTACTGTCTGCCTCTCCCAACAAAATTTAAGCTCTCTGGGAAACGATTGTTGTCTGCTTGTTTATGAATGTTTTTCCACTGCTCAGAACAGAACCTGAGAACTCAATAAATATCTGATTTAATGAATGAACTGATGTTGGATTGTTAGGGATGTTTAAAACTAATTGGGGAAGCTTACCTACCCCATCACTCACATCAAAATTATATGAGAATCAAGAGACTGAAATAGAGGGAAGTATTCTTTGGGGATGCAGTTAGTGTGCTGTGCAGAAAGAGCCAATGTGGGTGAGGCAAGAGCCACACATTTGCTGGGGGAGAATACTGTGGGCAGTAGCCAACAACATCAAAGACTCAAGGAAATGTCAATAAGAGGTTCTGAGCAGAGGGAGAAACAAAACAAAACAAAACAAAAAAAACCTAACACCTTGAAATTTCCCATGGAAGAAAGAACCAGCTCTAACTGCTTACTATACCCTGATACCCAATCCCAAGAACACAAACAAAAAACAAACAAGCAAACAACCTTCCCCCCCAAATAAAACACCTCATTCCTAGTAATCACCTTTTTCTTGGCTCAAATCCTGGAAGGGTAGAGTAACTCAGAAATGGTGGGGAGAATGGAAGTATAGGGAGGATAGAAATCACAGGCTGGTCATAACCACTCTGTCAATCCTCATCCCTAAGCTTGAATCAGTAGCTAGCTGTAGGAGGAAAAGACGTTCTAAATGAGATAAGAAAACTATTTGTATTTTACACTGGAATTAATATTCTATTTTACACTGAAACTATAGAAATAGACTGTTTGGGCTTAAAATACCTAGAGGAATGTTTATTTTCGAGTAGTGATTGAG
The DNA here is from genome assembly GCF_037043125.1 of Eumetopias jubatus. Taxonomy (NCBI): domain Eukaryota; kingdom Metazoa; phylum Chordata; class Mammalia; order Carnivora; family Otariidae; genus Eumetopias; species Eumetopias jubatus. Next base: position 20,571,353 of record NW_028274807.1, on the reverse strand, counting down.
AATGTCATTAGTCCAGCTTAATTGTTCATCTAATGGCTTGGTAGAAACAATGAGTCTTCAGATTCAGTTTACGGGGTAGTGAGAAAAATTGTCTTTAAAAAGTTGTCTAATGCTTACACCCTCTTGAATGTAGTCCATTTAGAAAAATAAAACATACGTACTGGTCTTAAGGTAGTATTAGACATTTTGAATGTGCAAATATAATCTGAATCATAATAAGTTTAGACATGAACATATTATGATGCATGCATATTTAACATTAAGTTTGTAAAGTACTGTATTCCCAATCATATTGGGTTTACTTGCATATTCTTTTTTAAAACCGGTTCAGCAAAAATACCACAAGGTAAAACAAAACAACCTATTCCACATAAGTCATATTGATTTAGAATATCTTGCCAGAGAAGGTGACTGACGTTTTAACTTTCTAGATCCTTGTGTCTTCAGTAATTATCTTTTAGTAAGTATCTCAACATGAAGATGGTTTGCTCACCCGTACCAATGACAGTATGTTATTAGTGGTATATTTTCAAACCTGCTCTGCAGTTGTAATACAACAGAATGCAAATAAACTTACAGGTACATCGAAAAGCAGTGAGCTATTTCTCATAACTCACTCATCTGTTCTTGGAATCAGCAGGCAGATGCTATACCTACGTTACTGGGAGCTACTCCCAGCAGACAGCATATTTCTTTGGTTTGCGCTGAATCTACTAGTTATCTCCATGAGTATTGCTAAACTAAATGAGGAACGTCTGCTGTGCTGGTCATTTAGACAACAGACTTGATGAACCAGTTGTGATCATTCAAATCTATACTAAATAAACATCATTAGAATTGAGTTGATTTACTTATGCTTATAGAATAATGATTCTACAAATTATAGAACTTGTACTGATATCTAACAATCTCTTTACTACTCTAAATTTTTAAATGGGGTTTATTTATTGAGATAAAGTTAATAAAAGCCCAATAATTTTCTTTTTGGGAATATGCTGAAATTGACCAAAATTATCAAAAATAATGTTATATAAATTCTTAGGGATTGCATTTGCTGATGTTAAGTATCTTCATGATTTTAAGTATGCTAAACAAAATCTGTGGGGTTGAAGAGGGCTGAACACTGGAAAATATTCCAACTCAAGTAACAAACAAAGTTATGAATTTTGGCAAATCAGCCGTCTTAGTAAGAGTAAACAAATTGGGATTACATATCTTATTGCAAAAATGCAAAGGACTGAAGTGTTTCATATATCAGAAAGTTCATCACATGTCTATTAGTAGTCTGTCTGAGATCCAATTGAATGGCTCATTAATTTTCAGATTCTAGGTAATCACCCACCAGAGATTCTGATTTAAGAAGTTAGGGAAGGAGTCTACAAAGTCAGGGAAAGACTCCAAGGAAGAGGAGTCCTGCATTTTTGAAACAAGTATTTAGGAGGTAGACCATTCTTAATCCAATCTTAAAGAAATGGTGATATAAAGTTTGCTTCATACCATTCTACCTGCCCACTAAAATCATAGAATAAAAAGTATATGCATTCTACACACACACAAACAAACAAACAAACAACATTAACACGAAGTTTCTAATTGTTCTAAAACAAAGCCTACAAGATAGTCATTTAGTAGCTATTGATTTAGTTGATAGAGGCTTTGCACCTCAACTTGCTTTTGGATCAAAGTCACAGAAGACTACTCACCTACCTTCAATAGAAACAAATTTCATGTCACATACAAAGAGTATGGAAGTGGAGAAACTTTAGTTTGTAAGTTCCGCAGCTCAAAGATGTCTTTAAGAACTTAGATTCTTTCAAAAACTTTGCTCTGCTTTCCAAACCTGTTGTTTTCACTCTGATGGGCTCTTCTTGTGTACAGGAGAAAGCTACAGCAGCAGCCACAACCAGACTTGACATAAGGGAGTTTCTGCTATCTCCTTCCTTTTCCCTTCCTCCCTATCTCCAGAGTAAATTAAACTTTCATACAGATTTCAGGCAAGTATCTCTGATGATCTAATTGGTTAAAATAAGTCTACAAGTTAATACAAGACTATGACTGACTACATCACTGGAAAGGGTAATGAGCCCTGATAATTGGTTTAAACTGACTAGGGTTTGATAACTGGAGTTGAGGATGAGGTGACCTTATGTAAGTCCTATGGTGCAGAGGTGAATGCCTGCACAAAATTTGGGTTCCCCCGAAAGTGAAGTAGAGGGACCCAGCTCATGGATATGTCATCAAAAGTTTCTGCTAACATTAAAAGCAGAGTAGATTCCTGCTTTGTTGTCTTTTTCTCCCCCCCCCCACTTTTTTTTAAATGGTTAAGACAAATACAGTTAGAGGGCACCTGGGTGGCTCAGTTGGTAAAGCGACTGTCTTCTGCTCAGGTCATGATCCCGGAATCCCGGGATCAAGTCCCGCATCAGGCTCCCTGCTCAGCAGGGAGTCTGCTTCTCCCTCTGACCCTCTTCCCTCTCGTGCTCTCTCTCTCTCTCTCATTCTCTCTCTCTCAAATAAATAAATAAAATCTTTAAAAAAAAAGACAAATACAGTTAGAATACAAGTTGGACATTTAAAATTGTTCTCTATTCTTTCTTTCCATTTTATAATATAAAAAATATAAAATATAAAGCAAACTTTAGTGAATGTGGGCAATATTCTTTTCCCTTCATTGATCAAATAAGACAAAAGAAGAGCTTTTTTTACAACGGGTTTGCCACAGGAACACAGGTGTGAAAAACACTGCTAAGACTAAACCAAAATGGGAAAAGAAAAGACTCATATCAACATCGTCATCATTGGACACGTAGATTGGGACAAGTCTACCACTAATGGTCATCTGATCTACAAATGTGGTGGGATTGACAAAGAAGTACTGAAACATTTGAGAAGGAGGTTGCTGAGGTGGGAACAGGCTCCCTCAAGTATGCCTGGGTCTTGGATAAACTGAAAGCTGAACGTGAACATGTTACCACCATTGATATCTGCCTGTAGACATTCAAGACCAGCAAGTATTATGTGACCATCACTGATGCTCCAGGACACAGACACTTTATCAAAAACATGATTACATGATTACAGGAATATCTTAGACTGACTGTGCTGTCCTGATTGTTGCTGCTGGTGTTGGTGAATTTGAAGCAGGTAGCTCCAAGGATGGGCCGTGAGCAAACCCTCTAACTTACACACTGGGTATAAAACAACTAATTGTTGGTGTTCACAAAATGGATTCCACTGAGCCACCCTACAGCCAGAAGACAAACAAGGAAATTATTACAGGAAGTCAGCACCTACATTAAGAAAATTGGCTACAACCACAATTTGTTAGCATTTGTGCCAATTTCTGGTTGGAATGGTGACAACATGCTGGAGCCAAGTGTTCGAGGGATGGAAAGTCACCATAAAGATGGCAAAGCCAGTGGAATCAACCTGCTTGAAGCTCTGGATGGCATTTCTGCCACCAGCTCGTCCAACTGACAAGGCCTTGTGTCTGCCCTTCCAGGACATCTACAAAATTGGTGGTATTGGTACTGTCCCTGTGGGCCGAGGGGAGACTGGCATGGTGGTCATCTTTGCTCTAGTCAATGTTGCATCTGAAGTAAAGTCTGTTGAAATGCACCCTGCAGTTTTGAGTGAGGCTCTTCCTGGGGACAATGTGGGCTTCGGTGTCAAGAACATATTTGTCAAAGATGTTCATCATGGCACTGAAGCTGGTGACAGCAAAAATGACCCACCCATGGAAGCAGCTGGCTACACGGCTCAGGTGATTATCCTGAATCGTCGAGGCCAAGTCAGTGCTGAATATGCACCTGTGCTGTATTGTCACATAACTCACTTTGTTTGTGAGTTTGCTGAGCTGAAGGAAAAGATAGATCGTTATTCTGGAAAAAATATGGAAGATGGTCCCAAGTTCTTGAAATCTGGTGATGCTGCCATCATTGATATGGTTCCCTGCAAGCCTGTGTGTGTCGGAGCTTCTCTGACTATCCTCCTCTGGGTTGTTTTGCTGTTTGTGACATGAGACAGTTGCTGTGGGTGTCATCAAATCAGTGGACATGAAGGCAGCTGGAGCTGGCAAGGTTACCAAGTATGTCCAGAAAGCTCAAAAGGCTAGTGAATATTATCCCCGATACCTGCCACCCCAGTCTTAATCAGCGGTGGAAGAACGGTCTCAGAACTATTTACATCAATTGGCCATTTCATAGTAAAAGACTGGCTAATAATGCCTTGTAAAACCTTCAAAAGGAAAGGAGAATGCTTCGTGGACCACCCGTTGTGTGTGTGCGTGTGTGTGTGTCTGCGTGTGGCAGTTTTAAATTATCGGTTTTTAAAATCAGTACTTTTTAATGGAAAAAAAATTATCACAAAATTTTGAGACCCATTCAAACAAAAGTTTAATGAGAAAAAAACAAAAAGAAAAGAAAGGACCCATTAGCTTGGGAGTTTCAGAGTGTCCTTAATATTTAAACTTGCATTTGCTTTTCGCTTTTTCCTTTTTGGGCTTTAATAAAGTAGATGCCATATGTTATTTTTCTTAATAACTGTGCGCAGAAGATAAAAACATAAAAAAAGATACATTACTTAAAGTAATCAGGTTTTCTGTTTTTAATATGTTTCTTCATGCCTTCAGATCTCCAACTTGTCACAATTTTCCATATGCCACCTACCTCAAAGGAAGCAAACCACTAGTTGGTCAAATTGCTTTTTCCCCCTCCCCTAGTGTATCTGCATGCATTTCACACTGCACCAAGCAAGAATGCTAGAAATATGAAATCAAAGGACATCAAGATGTTATGCCTTCTCAGTTGGTATCTGTGATTGGTGGAATATTTACTTAGATGAATACATGTCTGTTCCTACTCATTAACCATGGTGATTGCAATAAGAAACTGGAGTCATTTAAAGGTGATAACCAGCCCTGTCATCCATAAAGCACACTTTTTGGGGAAAAAAAAAACAAAACTCTATGTCTAGTTTAATGTACACTGTTAGGCCACTTCAATCATGTATCTTACCATGGGATGTTGACATATTTTGCCCTTAAAATTGACACATATCTTATGGTGATGATAAGGAAATCCACATAATCATATTATGGCATATCGACACAGGAAAAAGACCGAATTCATTTAATCAGAACTGTATTCAGTTAGGAACAAGAAGCTCTAAAACAGTGCCTTGACCAAATGAAAACAGTAATGTTTTTTAAGTACAGAAAATTCAGACTAGGGAGTTCAGGATTAGAGCAGAGGGTCAAGTGTTACCAGGGGATGTTAGCACCTTAACATCTTTCCTGTCCTTGATTTTGATGTTATGTCTCATTTTTATGTTCTCCAGACAGTTGCCAGATCTCCAGCCATCACATCAATGTTTCAGGCATGAAGAAAGGAAAGAACAAAGGGAATGCATGCCCCCGAGTCCTGAGAAGTTGCTCTGGGACTTTTGTCTTCCTTTCATTGGCTATAATATATGGCATGACAGAAGGAGGTGAGCATGACAGAAGGAGGTGAGCATGACAGAAGGAGGTGAGAAACATTTTTTTATTATCAAATTTCTTAAAGCTGGCCTTATTAAAACTACAACTGAAACAGAATTTTGTGGTAAGAAAGAAAAGAGGCTATTGGGTGGGCATTTAGCAGTCTTGCCAATTCATCAGAATGAAAGAAACTTGACAGTTTAACTCTCATAAAGGAATGATACAAATGGATAAGATGAAGTTCAAAATTTAAGGTATTTTTTAAAGTGAGAGATGTCCTGGCCAGAGCAGAAAAGATCAAGAAGTACGTTGAACCTTCCCTTTAGGACCAGTAGAATCCTATCTGAGTTCACAGGTTTCAATGAATATTTCTATTCTGGAAACACTCAGAGTATATAACTGTCACCCTCTCTTTATCATTCATTATTCAAAGGATATAGGTGCCCAAGGCCCAGATGCTGTCTATTTAATATGAAACATGTGCAAAACCGGACTTCTACTCCCCCACATCTGCGTCTGTTTCCAACATCCCTGTTCCTCTTAGTTGTGGCACTGTTCTGTCCTTCTGGCTTAAAACTCCACAGTTAACGTTGGTTCAGTTTTGTTCTTTATCTCTCATATCCAATTATTTTCCAACTCCTGCAGCTTCTACCTCTAGAATTCCTTCTGTCATTCATTCTTCAGTTCTTCCTGCCACTGTCTTTTTTTTTTTTAAAGATTTTATTTATTTATTTGACAGAGATAGAGAGAGAGAGAGCACAAGTAAGCAGAGGCAGGCAGAGCGAGAGGGAGAAGCAGGCTCTCCGCCGAGCAGGGAGCCTGCTGCGGGACTCGTTCCCAGGACGCTGGGATCACGACCTGAGCTGAAGCCAGCCGCTTAACCAACTGAGCCACCCAGGCGCCCTCTGCCACTGTCTTGATTGAGGTTCTGTAGTGTTAATATCCAACTAATTATTTTCCAAAATTGTATTGCAGTATAATATCAATTCTTAAACAGAAAAACATGGAAAGAATTACAACTATTAAAATGGAAAGATCTCACACTGGATTTCAAGCCTCCCAATAAGTATTTTCCAGACTTAATGTGTACTGTTCCTCTATATTGACCTTCATTCCAGCCAAACTTGGTTATTTACTTTCCAGACATTCCCTTTTTTCCAACATCTGAACTGTTGTTCATCCTATACCGCTCCCCCTAGTGAACTCTTACTATTGTTTCTACCTGTTGATATTTTATTCACTCAAGTTCAAATTCAATATTGCTTTCTCTATCAACGGCTTCCTTGCTTTATCCAACTGACTATGGTTCCTCCCTTCTTTGGACTTCCATTGCATTTTAGTTTATATATTTTTTAAATATTCTACTTATTTGACTTTTAGTGTGAGTAGGTATCTATAAGTTCCCTGAACAGGACTGCATTTAATAGAGAATAAGAATAACCATATATTCCTCTTTTGCAAAATATAGAAATGTGGTTTCCCTATATGCCCAGAAATGGGAACACTTTGGTATTGTGAATCAGAACTAAGACATTGTAAACAGAGCCCAGGGTCCCTACCAGGGTCTAACCTCTGGTTACCACTCTGTGATGGTAGCCAAAGTGAAGAGAGACTTACGTAAATAAGATCAGACAGGAAGGATGACATTCAGGAAAAGATCTTTGTGCTCAGGCCTCCAAAGCTGTAGTTGATACCATTAATCAAAATAAAATTTACTTCATGCAATTATTCTAAGAATTAAATTAGATAATGGCTAGGAAATCGTTATAGGAATATTAATGTGCTTTTTAAAAATTTCTGGTGGAGGGGCTCCTGGGCTGCTCAATTGGTTAAGTGTCTGCCTTCAGCTCAGGGCATGATCTCAGGGTGCTGGGACAGAACCCTGCATCAGGCTCCCTGCTCAGTGAGGAGTCTGCTTCTCCCTCTCCTTCTGCCCTTGCCCCCAGCTCGTGCTCTCTCTCTCTCTCTCTCTATTTCAAATAAATAAATAAAATCTTAAAAAAAAATCTGGTTGTGAAAATGGATGGAATTTTGTTTTTAGTACCCTGAAATACATTTGTTGATAAATGTAAACACAGAATTAAAAAAATATATATATATCCACTCTTGGATATTTACCCAAAGGAAACAAAAATGCTAATTTGAAAAAGATATACACACCCTTAGTTTATTCCAGCATTGTCTACAATAGCCAATATATGGAAACAATCTAAGGGTCCATCCCTAGATGAATGGATAAGGAAAAGTAGTATATATACACCAAGGAATATTACGCAGCCATAAACATGATGGGATCATACCATTTGAGAAAACATGGATGGCATTATGCTAAGTGAAATAACTCAGACTGAGAAAGACAAATATCATCATTCCACTCATATGTGGAATCTAAAACAAAACAAAGCAAAACATCAATAAGCAAACAAAAAGTAGGATCAGACCTATAAATCCAGAGAACAAACTGATGGTTGCCAGAGGAAAGGCGTCTGGGGATTGGGCAAAATGAGTGAAGGAGAGAGGGAGAAACAGGCCTCCAGTTATGGAATGAGTAAGTCATAGGAATAAAAAGCAAAGCATATGGAATACAGTCAGTGATATTGTAATAGTGATGTAAAGGGACACATGGTAGCTAGACCTGTGGTGAACATAGAATAATGTATCAACTTATCAAATCACTAAGTTGTACACCAGGAACAAATGTAAACTTGTGTGTCAACTACACTCAGATTCAAAAATAAGTAAATAATGTGTGGTTGGAAAAAAAAAACCTATATGTGTCTATGTGTGTGAGTGTGTGTGTGTAAGTAATACCAATCATTACAAAATACATTTTGTAGTTATTTCTTGTTGGAACTGGGTGGAGAAACCAAGATATCCATGTCTGTTGTTATTCTCCTTTGAAGACAGTGAGGAGATAGAGAGTGTACACTAGAAAGCACAGAATTTGCTGGAGTGACTGGCCTTCTCCAACCGCTGGGGAATAAATGCTGAAATACAGCATTTGAAACTAAAAAGAAGGTATTTTTTATACCTCTCATCAACAACATTAACTTAGATCCCTCTGTAATGCCTCCCCCCAAAGATACTTCTTATATATGCACATGGGCAATCATTTCAACATTTCCTACTTAATGCAAATCACTGTCCTGTCTAGTAATTAAATTGCAATTAAGCTTTTATTACTAAAGCCATTCGGGAATAAAGTCTTCTATTATGGAGCTATTTAAACACTTAAACACCAGATTCATGTATCTAACTCCTACTCAGCATTCCCACTTGTAGAATATCATTTTAAACTTAGCATGTTCTAAAGTTAATATGATGTCATGTTTTACTTTCTACCTCCCAGTCTCGGTTAACCTGATTCCATCCTCCTAGAAGCGCAAGGTCAAAAGCTTTGACTCTTTTCTTACCAGAAATTTAAGCTGTTCACTTTAAAATAATTGACCCTGACGCTTCTCTGCTCAAAACCCTCTAGTGGTTTGTCAGCCATCCAGAGTAACAGCAAAATTCTACGTTAGACCTATCCATCCCTGTTTGTTGTAATGCCTATGTACTTCTTTAATTTTCCTACTCTTTCTACTCACTCCCTCCATCTCAAGGCCTGGTCTTCATTTCCAGGAACCAGTCATGTCCTAGAACTGCAATGTGAGTGTCCAATTATTAGATTTTTAGGAATTTGGAAAGCCAGTTATTAAAAGTTAAATTACACTAATAATAATTAATAAATTATTAATTTATTAATAATTATTAAATAATTAATAAATAATTAATAAATTAACTAATAATGACTAATTATCATAGCTGTTGGGTGTGAAAATAAACAAAGACCACTCCCCTTGAGAACAAACAGAAGCTATTTATTCAAAGCTTTCTGTAACAAGGGAGTCAGACACAATCATCTGTATTTTGCTAAGACTTCCCTTTTATCACAGGCACAGGAGTGAGAAACCTTTACAGTGATAACAGGGAAGCCTCCAGGTATGTTCTGACTGGAAGTTGTTGGAACAAGGAAGCTGGAGGCAAGCTAGCTAAAAGCAAGCCATCTCTTGTGATTGGTTTGGAGAGCATAGTTAGATTTCTCTATTTGGTCCCGAGTTGTAAGTAGGGCCCAAAAAGGGGGACGGTGGCAGTCATTGATCAAATTCTGACTTTTTGGGGCTGATCGCTTCACAGCTTATGGTTTGGCTTCCTAAATTGGTTACTATAGAGTGTGTGGGTCCAAGCTCTACTGTGGCATGTAGTCTGGCCATTTTTTGTGTATTCAGTCTCTCAAAGGACACCTACTCTAAACTGATTTGTGTCTATTTTAATCAACCCCCTCAAAATCAGAGCATTAGATATAAAGGATATTTTAAACTAAACACCCAGAGAGCTTAGTTAGATAAAAGTCACAAACTTACTATTTCAGTGTTAATGACAAGTGAATTATAGAATAAAATGTGATTTGGTGAAATCTATGCATTGTCTAGAGGACATCCTTCTCCGGGTCACCTGATTCTAGTCTTTTATTGTTGGGAGCTTTTTCACACCTGCATTGGTTACATCCAACACAGGACGCTGGGGTATCTGATTTAAACTCTTATTGTCTTTGAACTATTACAACTCTACATAAATATGTCTGTGCTTCTCATTCTCTCTTGGCCAGTTATGTCTTTTTTTTTCTTTAAAGATTTTATTTATTTATTTGACAGAGAGAGACACAGCGAGAGAGGGAACACAAGCAGGGGAAGTGGGAAAGGGAGAAGCAGGCTTCCCGCCGAGCAGGAAGCCCGATGCGGGACTCGATTCCGGGACTCCAGGATCATGACCTGAGTCAAAGGCAGTCACTTAACCAACTGACCCACCCAGGCGCCCTTGGCCAGTTATGTCTTCCTGGTTCATTCATTGAATGAATTAAGTAAAATCTTTAATGACTGTTCATTTTTATATCTATACGAGAATTACAATTTTTTCCTTTTCTAAAATTTTCTTTTTAAAAAAATGTTTGCCTTTATATGAAGAGTTACTTAAATCTGCACTTGTTTCAGATTAAGTGAAGTAAGAAATAGATAGTAAAAAGTGAATTTATATACACTAAGTATTCACAGTGTGTCAAACAAGCCAGGTCATTTAGAATTAGCACCTGTGCTGGTAAAATATTGACTAAGGCCAGTTGCACTTGACTCTGCTAAAAGCATTGCCTTAGGCTTAGCCATAGACTAGGTGTCCTGAGTTTTAACCTTGGATTTATTTCCTGAAATTAATCCTGGAAATCTATTAAAAAAAAAAAGGTGCCCATAATCACAAACCACGCCTCAAATTATGACAATCAGCATCCATAAATTATTCAAATGATGATTTAATAATACTTCTAAATGGTTTGGCATGAATACTAGAAAGAGGTTCCCTTAGTTCAATTTAATTTTACTTATTTTACAGCTGTACTTCCAGAAATGTAGAGGCCATTTATACAACCAAAAGGCCAAAAATTATCAGTGTATAACACTTCAGCACAGTGCTTAACCTCAACCAAAACAGTCATTCTAAAAGTTAATTTTCAGTCGTCATTGGTAATGATGATTTATTATGCTTTATTACTAAATTGAATGTTTCCTTGTTATCCATGATACTGGCTTTGTATCTTTTTTAAATGTTAATTTACTATCTTTTTTAAATGTTAATTTACTATTTACTGTTCAGTGGGCTTTTTCTTTGATAAAATGAATGAATTCAATTGAACAAGTTGTGGGTTAATAAAGAGTTCATCTGTGAAAGTAAGAAATTTTGTATCCTGTGTGTGTCTCTAAAGAAATAAAGAATTGCAAGCTTTGAAAAAAAAAAAAAATGGACCTCTTCTAAAATATTTTCTTCATATTCTTTTCAAATAAAGGAATGTTTTATTCTCCATGAAGGTCTTCTGTATAGTTTTGTAGAGATTTATTTTATTAGCAATTGGATAAATGAGGAGAAAAAAAGAACATTTCAATTCTTGTTTCAAGAATAAGTCTGAGTGGGCATTTGGAATGCCTCCCAAAATAGTAAGGGCTTTAGCAAATGGTTGCATAGTTTTTTTAATTTCTGTACTTAGTAACCTAAGGATGTGTGATTTATTTTGTAACTTTACAGATGCACACATATAAACAGCAACAACACACCTGCTCATTCTTTCCTAAAATTATTCATTTTGTGCAAAATTACTAAAGCATATGACAAAGTAATTAAAACTGAGGATATTAGTAGAATATCATTAATAAAATTACTAATTAAGTACATTAAATAATAAAATTAATTTGGTCAACATATTAATTGCATTATTAACTTGCTCCTATAATTAAAACAAATTATATACTTAAAAATTATTATGATTGCATACTCTGTGACTTTGAGAACTTTAGAAATTTATTCTCCATATATGGCTAAAACATATAAAAGACTGAATACACAAAAGGACAATGGCCAGATCATATACAAAAATAGAATCCTGACCCAGAACCTGCAGCAACCAGGCCAGGAAAACCACCCATTATCTATAGGAAGCCAGTCTTCTATCTGTAAGTCAAACTTACGGGAATTCAGACCACTAACTCTAATAACAATTCAAGAAACCAAACAAAACCTCTGTAATAATTGACCCCAAATAGCCAGGACTTTTAAATTCCCAAATATTTGTTCCCACCTCCCACTTAAGATCAACCAGTGAGAGCCAACTATGCACCATTAACCAATCACACAGAATGCCCACTTCTAGTGAGCCCATCTCCAGCTTCTCCATGCCAAGAGCCTCGACCAGGGCATGTCGGGAGCTTTCTTTTTTTCCTACTATGAACTTTCCTGCCTGCCTTTAAGTTTCTGCTAAGACCTAAGTGATGGTGCTTGCTACAACACGCCTGAATAAATAACTTTCTTTGTTCTAATTCAGTTGGTCGTCATTCATTTCTGCACATATTTTAGTATTACTTGAAAGAAGTCTCCAAAATTAAACAATAGACATATATAGGAAAGGGAAGGCAGAGATCCACTCTAGGCTTATGCAAAATCTGTGAAATTGAATTTACTAAAATTTTTAAAGTATATTCCCAGAGAGGAATGAGTTAAAAGAGTAAAATGCTAATTATAAAGCATATGAATGATGTTCCATGTATGAATCACATTTGTAAGTGCTTCACCCTATTTTATCCACAAAACAACCCTTTGAGAGAGTGCCTATTATTGTTCCCATTTTAAAGATGAAAGAGCTGAGGAACTCAAAATGTTAACTTGACTAGACTGAACAGACTGAAATCTATCAGTCTGAAATCTATCAGGTAGCAGAGCCAGAATTTATACTTGGGAAATCTGATGCTGTAGTCTGGACATTTAACCAATGCCCTTTTCACAAAATATAGACGTTACAACGAGCTATAAATTATATTATTGCTTATTTGCAAAACTTATTTTGAAATATGTAGAAATTCTACAATACTTCTATAAAATCGGTTTTTATTTTATTTTATTTTATTAAAGATTCTACTTATTTATTTATATGACAGAGAGACACAGCAAGAGAGGGAACACAAACAGGGGAAGTGGGAGAGGGAGAAGCAGGCTTCCCATCGAGCAGGGAGCCCGATGTGGGGCTGGATCCCAGGACCCCGGGATCATGACCTGAGCCGAAGGCAGACGCTTAACGACTGAGCCACCCAGGCGCCCCTATAAAATCAGTTTTTAATTAATCATTAGCTTTCTGTTTACAGACATTAATAAAAATGTGACCCTTCAAGGTCAAGTTTTTAGAATTTCAAAAAATATCTATTGGCTTAAAAATTTAAAGTTGAAGCAACTTCTGTTTATGTAACAAATGTACACAGGTTATAGTTTACATCTTCAAACACTCTGAAATGTACATAAATGTCATAATGTTTGTATAGTAATTAAACATTGCAAAACAAATTTTATCACTCCACTTCTAAAATCACAACAAAATTATTTTCTGTATATTTATATGTGTTGATCAGTACCTCCAACTGTCAAAAACTAACTTAGAATAACTTATTTCTTTTATTACTCTCTAATCTTGAGACCAGATGAGAAGTGCTGGGGGCCAAGCCAGGGCAGCAGCATGGGAAGGAAGTGGACAGACTGGGGTCATATTAAGGAGTTAGAATCTGAAGGACCTGGATCTAGCAGGAAGATGAGAAATCTAAATGTCCCAGCAGAGGCTCCTTAGCAAATGACTCTGAGGTAAGACGAGAAGGTTGGAAATGTTGGAAATGCTGACCTGAGCCTCCCACAACCCAGATTTTTATGCCACACTGGATTTTTACAACTTTGGTAAGGGGAAGCTTAGAAATAACTTATAAATTCCATGAGGTGAGTTTCTTCAAATATACTCTCAATCACGTTAAAATAACTACAAAATATATCTTAAACTGGACTGATCTAAGAAATTTCTTGTCATTATAGATCTTGCCTCCTTTTCTCCTGAGAATTCACTATTGTTTTAGGAAACCTCAACCTAAATTTTGTCTCAATTTTTAATTCAATTTTTTCCTCATGATTTTTATTTTTTCTTCTGATAACATCATATGTATTTTCACAATTAAAGCCACTAACCTTCCATCTTACCCTTTAATGAAATGAAAAGAGATATACAAAAATTTTCTAAATTAAAAAATGAAATGTGGGGCACCTGGGTGGCTCAGTTGGTTAAGTGTCTGACTCTTGATTTTGGCTCAGGTCATGATCTCAGGGCCCTGAGGTGGAGCCCCAAGTCAGGCTCCATGCTCAGCATGGGTCTTGTCCCTCTCCCACTGCCTTGCTTGCATGCTTGTGCAATCTCTCTCTCAAATAAATAAATAAATAAAATATTTTAAAAAAGTAAAACGTAAAACATTTTAACTGTTGCTGCATTTTGAATATCGGAAATGGATATGCATTTCTTCTTAAACATTGATTACTGAAAGCAAGAATGTTGCTAAAATTGAGTGTGGTTGAAGAAAAATAAATAGGCCCTTATATTTTCCCCAAATAAGGCCAATTTATTTCCATTTTGTCTTTTCAGAACTGTGCTTGCAAAATGACAAGTGAAATGAAAGATTGAAGCAATTATCTGCATCATTCAGATCAAATAGACTCTCATTAAATAAGAGCAGATGGTATGTGTAGAAATTGTAGCTTGAAGGAGATGTTCCTCATATACTACATATAAAAATAGATTGTTCCTTCAGCATTTATTTTAAAATAGTCTACACCTCCTCTAAAAGATGAGTTTATTTAAAATGTTAAATGGAAACATATAGTCATGCGTTATTTTCTTCAGACATTTAAAGTAATACAAAGCTATTTACACTCATCAAGTTTACAAAAGTGTAGTAAAATTAAGTATGTGATGTAAGTGTTGTATTTGAGGTCCTGGCATCCCCTGCTGGGCATCAGGCAGCACCCCACACCCCACATGCACACACACTTCTCCACAGGAATATATAAGTATCAGAAAGAATGACACAAAGGCACTGATGGTTGTGATATAAAGTTTATCACTCAGAGTAAACAGCAAAATGATTCTCCAAGGAGAAGCGATCAGGTCAGATCCTGACTAAAATAGGAATGAGTGGGGACAGCTGGTTTTGTTCTTTATTATGGTTGGATGTTGGAGCCAAGGTGATGGTTTTGCTGGACTTGGTTTTGAATGGTTTAAATTTACCACCAGCAGTAATGGAGGGATCTCAGGGTCTTGCTTATCAGCTTGCCCAGATGTGGGTCAGGAGAGAGAGGGGAGTAGTGCTCGAACAACAGTCAAACATGAAAAATGTCATCAGATTCTTGATAATAGTAAACAAGTAACTGTGGGAGGTTTCTGGAGGACAACTTAAATTTCAAAAACTTTTATAATGTTCATACATTTATCTATGCATTAGTAAAATAATCATAGACATTCACAAAGGTCTTATAGAGTTTTATTGCAATATTATAATATAACACGACAAACAAGGATTCAACTGTCTCACATTATGCAATAATTAAATTTTAAAATAACATTTTATATTCTATAAATGATTAGTTTTGTATTTTTAGTAACTTGTATACTATCAGATGTTTAATACTGGGTATTTTATAAGGATGTTTCTACCCAAGATAGTAATTAGATTATAATCATAAATGGAATGAGAATAAAAATCTTGTATACAATACACTGTGTGAGTATATGCATATGTAATGTTTTAGAAGGAAATACACTAGGACTGGTGATTATTCTAGTTGTGTAGATCATGGAGGTATTTTATCTTCTATGTATGCTACTTTTATACAAAGCTAATCGTAAACATTTTTACATGAACAGAAAAAAAAATAATTGTCAATTTTTCTCCTGAAAGTGCTTCACAGAATATCTTGGTTTAATCATATTCTAATAATTTTTTATTGCATCATTGGAAAAAGCTTACAGTAATTTTAAAGCAACCTATTCTTTAAGAAATATGTATAGTAAGAATCTTACTTAAGAATGAAATCAAACTACATCACAGATTTTCTTTCTTTTTAATTAGAATTTGACACTCATGTTAATATTGGTCATCCAGAAATTATTATAGCATGACTATAATTAAAAACCTCTATATTTCTAAATAGGATTTCCATATGGACAGAGAAAAAGCTGGGTATGTGAAGTAACACTTTGAAGCTCTATAGGGATAGCTCTTCCTTTTTCTGTATAAATTGAAGAATTTAGCCAACTCAATACAAATAAAAGGACTAATAAAAGGAAAAATAAAATATATAATTTTAATTATGTGCTTCCTAAACACTCAATTTCTAATTATTATCATGAATCCTGGCATCCAAGTATTGTTTTTTTATTTTGAGTGCATGTACTCTCTATGAAGCATGATGCCCTGCTGCCTGCCTGCCTCCTTACATTTTCTGCCTTTCTGCCCCCCCTTCTTCCCCCCTTCCTTTCTTCCTTCTTCCCTCGCTCTCTCCCTTCCTTCCTTCTTTTTTTTTTCCTATTTTATATTACTCTGCAGAAGAGATCTAAAGTGATTACAGTTGCTTCCATAAACACATAGTATGCAAGTTATAATATCAAAGTAATTTAACAACATAAAATAATGAAAAGAAGAATATTGTACAGATTTTTGTGACTTGCACTTTCTATAACGTGTGTGATACGGAATAAATTGAGTCTTGATTTCCTCATCTATAAGACAACAGCTATATCCGTCATTCCTTAAGAAAGTTTGTTTATCACCTATTTGTTTAAAAGGTTATTAGCAATGTTCAGGACACTTATTAGGCATTTAAGTTATAACAAATTTTTTGTTAATTTATCAAATGTTTCCTGAGAACCCATTATATGTCAGACTCTCTTCTGTTTCCTTGGGATGTAGCAGTGAAGAATATAGATAATACCAATGGACTTTATATATTGTACAAATGCATTAATATGTTATAAGTAGTTATAATAGTAAAATAGAACATCATATTAGATGTTGAAGGAGTATCTCCTATGTTCAACAAGAACTCGTTGATATAATAAATTCAAGCCACTACTTAAAACATATGCCAAACTATTCTATATATTTGCTCGAGAATGATACAAAATCCTCACAGCTATCAAACAAAAAGTACATTTTCTATTACCTGATCCCCAGTGTTCACTTAATCATCAGAATTAAAAGTGCAGTGAGATTTCTCAAACAAAATATACTAAGCAAAGATCAGTAAGTTTCTTTAATGTAAATACAATAGTAAATTTTATAGCTGGAGTTTTCATGATTCCCCCCTGCCAAAGACCAATAATGCATTGCTAAAGTGTGTGCAAATTACAACAAATCTAGAAAGGCCCCAAATGGTGGGAGCACATACCAGTCTTATTGCCTCAATAGAGAGATTGCAAAGATTCAGTTTGTACATTACAGTCCACTAGCAGATGTGAGTTTCTTTGGTCAATACATAAACATCACGAAATTTCACATAAATATCCATATTCCCAGCTTTCCTTAAAAAATTGGAAGTGTGTCAGCTTTCATCTTTCATTAACATACAGTCATATCCTCTATTTGAACAACTGCTATCCCCCTTAAATCAGGCAAAAGTCCTCCAGTTTGCTTCCTTCATATTGTTATACATCCTGCTTTCCTGCCTGATCCCAGTAGGTCTCAAATGAAATCTATTTTAGTCCAGGCTGCTATAGTATAGACCAGGTGGCTTATAAATAACAGAAATTTCTCATGATTCTAGAGGCTGGAAGTTCCAAACCAAGGTGCCAGGAGTATTGGTTATCTGGTGAGAGATGTTTCTTTTTTTACACGGTGGAAGAGGTGAGGGGAGCTCTCGGGGGCCTTTTTAGTAAAGGCACTATTCCAATTTCTGAGCCATCCACCCTCCTGACCTTATCACCTCCCAAAAGTGCCCTTCCAAATTGCATTACACTGGGGAATAGGTTTCAATACATGAATTTTGAATTTGGGGGGGACATAATCAGTCTATAGCAAGGTGTTCATCTTCATATATATTACACTTTAGCCTTTATAAAGGAATGGTTTAGCTTTGTCTCCTTCAAAAACATCCCTTAGTATTTTTTGAAATACATATATGGTTACATTTGGAGATTATATAATCAAAAAGAACCATATAAATGAATGGGCAAATGAGCTGGAATAGGCTTGATGTTGACCTCAGAGAGTCGGGGACCTGGGGCGGCGAAGGAACTGAGAAAAAGAGACGACAGTAGAGCGAGGCACAGGGGACCCGAACAATCAGCCCGAGATGCCGAGGTTTATTTTCCATCCTCTTATATACCTTCTACAGCGATATAGATCTATAGTGATTTACAGCAGGGGCGTAGTAAGGCACATTCCTCCACGTACCCAGGATTAGTCAAGCACGTAAGCATCTTTAAAACAGAATAAAGGAACAAAGAAGGGAGTGCCCAGTGTGCTGCTTACAGCTGGCTTCCAATCTACAAAACATCTGCTGCTGCTACTTTAATGAACTGACCACACACGTCCCAAGGCCATTTCACTCTGATCCTTTCGGGTTATTTTTAACCATGCAATCTCGAGTTTTCTCAGAGATCTAGGAGTCTGAGTGAACATGCACCAGTGGTCGTTGTGGCGTTCTGTTTCCCACAGCTTGATATTACTTCTAGAAATCTAAAGAGTGCCTGAACCTAATATTATTAGTCAAGGCAGGTTTACTTGCTGGAACTAGCAATAGAGTAAAAAATACAATGTCCAAATCCTCATGGAGTTTACAATCCAGTGAAGAATGCAGAAAATAAGAAAAAGAAATAAATTGTGTAATTTTAGAAAAGTATTAAAGCAAGAAAGAGGACAGAGAATGAATTAATATGGATGATGGTTATTTTAGATAGGATGGATCAGGAAATTCGTCTCTGAAGGCACAATAGTTGGGGAGAGATATGCTTTGTTTTTAATATTCATCATTATGAATTTCATCTTGAATGTGCTCAGGAGGTAATCCAGATCAGATTTCTTGTTCATTACCTGATAGTAAATAATAAACATGTTGCACTCAAACTTCTTTGTTCCTGGCCTTTCTCTTCAGGAGATTCAGTGAACACCAACCAGAGAGGGTGGGAACTAGTTTTCCTGTAGTGGGACACTCCACAGGTGAGAGAGAAGGAAAAATGAGTTTCTCTACCTATCAAGAAGAAAGAGGTGGCTGTTTACTCTCCCTTTCCCCTCCTTACTCCAACCCTTAGTTATGCAAATAAAATCCCTCCAGGAGCCAGACAACCCAGTGAGACTGGCCTTTGACAACCTGGAGATGGCTCCAAGTTCTAGAGTGTCTTCTCTAGAAGGTTGTAGCCTGGACTAGGTCTTTAGGTTAATTAAGCACAGGTGTTTGGGAGACTAGCGTGCTATTTGCCTACGTACTTACTTGTAGTCCAGGCTACAACCACTTGGCCCTCGCAGAGAGATAAGAGAAGTTTTATTTTCCATTTGGATCAGAGCAAAATAACTAGACAAATGTCTATAGAGCTAATTCTCAGGCTATGTAAAGAGTCCTAGGGGGCTACAGTTTGTGAAAGAAGCACTTAGAAATCAAGGTAAGTTTTATTTCCCTAGAAGACATGAATGTGTGTGAGAGAAAAGGCCATGTGGCAAATCTTGGAGGGTGGAGGGGCCATTCTCAGGCAGAACTATACTTGAAGTTTTCTGTATTGAACACACTTATTTACTTTATTTCAATTGAATATACAGGATTAAAAGCTATAAATAATCTGATTATTTTCTTGACAGTTTTTCACAAGATAATGCATTTTGAAACAAAAATCAATACTGGGAAGACAAGGGCCTGAAAACTTACTTTTCTTACTGTTAAGTATTTATCCAAGGATTTGAGATGACTCAAAAAGTAAACTGATGTAATACTTTATTTGGACAGTTCATCAAATTAACATACCTGTAAGATAGTTTGTACTGTAACTATTTTTTGGATGGCATATACCACATTCTGGGATGGGTGATGGATGCAGTGAGCTCAACCAAGCAAGGCAGTGACTATAGAGTTGATAAAGGTAAAAACATCAGGGACTGGCACCCAATGTTTGAGATTATCCCTGAAAAGAATTATGCAAAGTTGTTCATCAAAAAGTCTCAATCTAAAGATGATGGAAATTAGTTTAGAGCAAACTCCATTTGTTCTTTCAGCAGATATTTATTGAGAGGCCCCACTGTTCGGGTCTTTCAGACAAGCTCTGCTGTGAGGGAAGGGAGTGACAAGAGAACACTGCATTTTTGACTTAGAATATTTGGGGGTCCGTTTACAGGAAATACACATGAAGAAGTAGCAATAGCCCAGGATGATTCAGAAAATGATTCCATCTTTCTCTGAAAGTAAAGTTTGCTTTTTGTATAAGATAAAAAGGGAAGACATATTTATGGTGGAGTTCTAAGAGGAGCGGATATAGAGTTCATTGAGCACGGCAACTTAATATTTAATCTTTTGAAGATTTCACCCTGAATTGTAATCAGATAGTATTTGACTGCACAAAGGGTGCTACAGATGTATGAGGAATTGTTTTTTGTTTTCCTGAAGAGTTGCAGTTCCAGTAATGTGAGCAAGAAAGTCTTAAAGTTCTTCCTCTCAGTTTGATTAAATTTTACACAAGATCTTGACTGTAGGTCCCTGACTTCCTCGTCACTCCCACCTTTTTAAAGCACTTTGGAAAACTTTCAGTTGTAATTTTTTTTCTCTGCTCCTTTGAGGTGTGAGTTTGTCTTCTCTTAGGCCCTTGCCAGTTTGACAAACAGGCAAAGTCTTTCTCAAGGACCTGGGAGCCATCCATTTTAAACCATCCATAATCACCTAAGGAGACTGTGCTCCTATCACCCAGTCTCTGTGTGAGATGAGAAGGTTAACTCCCCCAAGGGGCAATTAGCAAATGCAGATGGCTTCATCATGGTGAAGAACAGCCTTCCATCTGAAGACCTCCAGTGCTTCTCCTTCTACCTTTTTTTCTAGCAGAGTTGAGTTCAAGCTCTCTCCTCTTTCAATAGTCTTGAATAAAGTTTTCCTTGCCAGTTTAACTTAACTGCAATTTTTCTTTGACAATAAATAACAAATACAATTGAAAATATATCCTTAGCAATCGATTACAATGAAGATAATCTAAACTGCAGGTGAACCAGTGAACCTTAGGAGCAGCCAGAGATGGAAGCATGAACTCTCCAGAAGACTGAGAAGCCCTTTTGGCAAACTACTGGGACATTTTTTGGAGGAAGTGCCTCTGCTTTGTTTTCTAAAGCATGAGCTTATGATGAAAAATGATAAGAAGGAAGTGCAAGCTGTTCATTTGGAGGGACTTTGATATTTTAGAGAGGCATTTACTTCATTTTTTGTAGACAACATTATATGTTAATAATGATAATAGTAATACTGTACTACTGAGCAATCATTCAATCAATTGTTCAAGGGGACTGTTCAAATCTCCTACTATGTAGTTGTTTACTGGTATTATCACATTTAGTCCTCAAAGCTTATTTCAAAGATGACATTTTCATGCCGTTTTACTGATGTGGAAACTGAAGCTTAAATTAAAAACAAAACATTTTTTTCTCTAAAAACAGTTTCCAGGAAGACAGTTTTTCTGAGCTGGAGTATGGATTTTCCAGTAATGCCTTCTGTTTTTATTAGTGAAATCACTTTCCAATAAAGCACTGTGGACTATATTCAATAGTAGAGCAAAAAAGTTTATATAGATCAACTTCTGAAATTCAGATAGGTATGACATTTGTTCAATATTCCTTAGCAATCTAGGAACCAACATGTGTGATCATCAATGATGCGATGTTTTATAAAGATTAGAATCCCCAAAGGGGTATTCTCTTATACAGGCAAGACTGCAGATGATTCTGTGTACATATTGTCAGAAGGTAGCCTGACAAATTTACATTGTTCCAATTTTTTTCTCAGATTGTTTTCTTGGTTTCCTAAAAAATTGAAAAGCTAAGATGCTTAGTAGCTGCTAAGAAAAATTTTAGTAACAAAGGCACAAACACAAATGGATTTTCTGTATATTAAAATATCATCAATATTCCTACATTATAATATAAAATAGGTACCAGTAAGAACTCAATTTTACATAAAAGGGAAGTAAGCAGGTGACAATTGTCACTTAGTTAATAGTTATATGAATTGAGATCCAGACCCATGTACGCTTGATTTTGAAATCCATGCTTTGCCTGATGCTGCCATAGAAGGAAAGATTGGAAAATGTGTATAGAAAGAGTCACAGCAACTGAAAAAAAGAAAATGAAACATGGTATTGATCACAAGGGTATCCTGCAAACAATGGGGAATTTAGATGTTAAAGGGGCACAGAATTTTATCCAACACAATATAAATCTCCCATGGACAAAAGTTTAAGTAACAAGATTTTTTTTCTTTATAATTCTAATTTTTAAGGAATAACACACTGCACAGCATACAATATAGCTATGAATAAGGATTTAGGGATCATCATGCATTTATGTATACATTTTGATGAAAATCACCAGAAAAGATAACATCTCCAAAGTATAACAGAAAAAGAATGAACACAAGATGAGCTGATATTGTATAATGCATGGTTTCTTTGTCAAAGTACCTACAATATTTTGTTAAGTCCTAAACTTTCTTCAGAAAATTTATAATATGTTGGTTTTTCTACCATGCTGTATGCATTTTTCACAGTCTTTAATAAAAATAAAGTAATAAAACAAATAAAATCTAAAGACTGACATAGCCTGTATTAACATATCATTTTGAATTTGAATGTCTTTCCCTTGAGCTAGATATTTTAAAGTCCCTGTCAGAGCAGCTAAAAATATTACATAAAAATTTAAGTTTTTTTCTCCCAGCAATTTTTCAATTCTTGATTGCCATGCTATTTTCATTGGAGTATGTTTAAAAATCCATTTTAAAAATTGAAATACAGGACGCCTGGGTGGCTCAGTTGGTTCAGCGACTGCCTTCAGCTCAGGTCATGATCCTGGAGTCCCGGGATCAAGTCCCACATCGGGCTCCCTGCTCAGTGGGGAGTCAGTCTGTTTCTCCTTCTGACCCTCTTCCCTCTCGTGCTCTCTATCTCTCATTCTCTCTCTCTCAAATAAATAAAAATAAAATCTGAAAAAAAAATTGAAATACATTGCTTTTCAATACACATGTAAGCAAATTCCTTCCTTATTTTGATATAACATCTATAAATAAAATACAAGGATCTTAAAACCCTGTGAGCTATGCTTCCAGGTCTCTGGAAGTGGGACATCAGGGAATTTTACCAGGTATAGAAGCAAATAAAAGATTGATCTAAGCGGTAAAAAAAAAAAAAATCCCAAAGCCAAAAAGATGTCAAAGTACATTTTCTTTAACTGCACTTCCTTTTTCAAGCTTACATTTAATGAACTTCCAATAGAATTTAAAGAAAATCTAGAAAATATTGCAGTTTATCTTCTCTTAAGCATTTTTAAGGGGAAAAAAGAGGAATAAAGCCATAAACAAAACTCATCCTAACTGAAATTATCAGTAAAATATATGCTGAAATTCTCTTCATTTCATCAGTATATAGGCATCACTTCAAGATACTGACATTGGAAAAAATTATGAATTAGATATATCCCAAGGATATGTTTTGAATTTATACCAATAATGTACTAATAACACTCTGACAGCCAAAATTTATTGGACCAAAGCTGAAACACAGGCCTAAATGTGTATGTCCCCCCTTAATTTCATATGTTTAAATCTTAATGCCTGAATGTGATGGTATTAGGAGGCAGGGCCTTTGAGAGGAGCCTTCATGAATGGGATTAGTGCCCTCATATAGAGGCTCCAGAAAGATCCCTAAGTCCTTGCACCATTACAGGACACAGAGAAGGCACCAGCTGCAAACCGGGAAAAGAGTTCTCAGCAGAACACGTCTATGCTGGTTTCTTGATGTTGGATTTTCCAGCCTCTGGAACTATGAGCAATACATTTCTGTTATTTATAAACTCCCCAGTCTATGGTATTTTGTTACAGCAGCTCAAAAAGACGAAGACACAAACCTAAGGTTATCCTTGTAAGCGCCAAACTAGTTTGCCCTATGTTATATATATAGCATCTCAAGGCCTATTTAGACCTAGAAGCTCTTACTTTTTCCATCCCCACTTTAATAATCCTGAGAGTAAATGCTATTCTGAATTATTAAGCATTCTTCTTTTTTTTTTACACTTCTGACACGGATGGATATGTGTGTATATATATATTTATTATTATATATATTCTCTATACATGTGTTTTTATATATATGTTGTTTCTGAAATTTACATAAATGGAGACTTATTTTTCTGTGACTTGAAACAGTTGTTCCATATTATGTTTTAAAGATAAATCCATGTTCAATTATGCTTTTATTTTCACAACTATATTAATATTCCATTGTGTGAATGTAACACAATGTATTTGATCATTCTAGTATGTATGAACATATTACATGGTTCTTGGTGCACATTTGCAAGAGTTATTGAGTGAATATGTTAAGGAGAAAAATTTCTGAATTGTAAGATATTGGCATGTTGACACCATTAAAAAGTTTTTTTCTAAGGTACTTTCTTTAGATTTTACAAAGTGACTGGCAGTCCCTGTTACTCTATAACTTCATTGTCATTTGAGCTGTTAGACCTGTAAGTTGTGTCATTCTTTAGATAAGTAACAGCATTTCACTGACGTAGTTGGAATTTCTCCGATCACTAATTAAAATGAGCTTATTTTTATTTGTTTATATAAGCTATAAAAGTACATATGCATGTAATTTGCACATCTAAAAACACTTCGGATTTTTGTTTTTCTTTTAATTTGGAGGATTTCTTATTTTACTATAGATGTCAATCCTTTCTTAGTCATATTTGATGCAAATGTCTTCTCCCCGATTGTAACTTGAATTTTTATTCCCTTTTATTTCCTTTTGATACATACTATCTTAACTTTAATATGCACTTATATATCAATTTACCATATTTATATTACTATATTTATCTGTGTGTATATATGTGTATATATGTGTATACACATATGCAGTCAATCCTCTTTATTCATGGATTCAGTATTTGTGAATTCAACTACTTGTTAAAATTTATTAGTAACCCTAAAATTAGCATTCGCGGTTCTTCCATAGTCATTTGTAGACATGTGCAAAGCAATGAAGAATTTGAGTCACTTAATGCATATGTGCCCAGCTGAGATCCAAGAAATGCTCTTTGCCTTTTTTTTCAACTCTCATACTGTAAAGAAATGTTCGATCATGGTCTTAGTGACATGTTTTTCACATTTTTATGTTGGTTTCTCTGTTTAACACGGTCCCAAGTTGTGTGGTGTGTAGTGCTAAAGACCTTCCAGTTTCCTGAGTGCAAGAACGCTGAGATGTGCCTTAGGGAAAATACATGTGTTACATAGCTTTGTTCAGCCATGAATGATGGTGCTGTTGGTCACAAGTTCGGTGTTAACAAATCAACAGTATATATTCAATGAGATGTCTTCAAACAAAAGCACACATGAGACAAAGTTATATATTTATTGACTGATGAAAACGTTGTGACCAAAGTTTCAAAGGAACCTAAATCTATTTCCCTCAGAAGCAGTATTCACTAGTTTAATGTTCATAAATACTCTATAGAACAGGGGCACCTCGGTGGCTCAGTCGGTTAAGCATCTGCCTTTAACTCAGGTCATGATCCCAGGACTCTGGGATCAAGCCCTGCGTCTGGCTCTCTGCTCAGTGGGGAGCCTCCTTCTCCCTCTTCCTGCCACTCCACCAGTTTGTTCTCTCTCTGTGTGTCAAATAAATACATAAATAAAATATTTGGGAAAAAAAGACTCTATATAACATTACTATTGCAAAAAATGAAAATAGAGTGTGTGTGTGTGTGTGTGTATATATATATATATATATATATATATATATATATATATATATGGCAAAAGCAAATGTGATTAAGAGTCTTGAGACTTGTTTAGGTATCCAGAGGTCCAAGTGGTGTCTATATTTTGTACACCTGTTTTAATATTTTTAAAAGATTTTATTCATTTATTTGACAGAGAGAGAGAGAGAGCACAAGCAGGGGGAGTGGCAGGGAAAGGGAGAAGCAGGCTCCCGCTGAGCAGACAGCCCAATGTGGGGCTTGAGCTCAGGACCCTGGGATCATGACCTGAGCTGAAGGCAGACACTTAACGGACTGAGCCACGAAAGGCACCCCTGTACACCTGTATTCATTTATAATGATTAGTAAGATTAGTTTAAGCATGTTTATATGATATACTGATGAAAACGTGTGTGGGGGGGTGTTTATTTAATGTCTTTTTAAGTGTGGAAATACTGGTCCCCCTCATCCCAATCAATAGGTATGATAGAAAAACTATTTTTTTCCAAAAGAATACATATTCAGCATCATATTTCAAAGTACAAGAAGTTTTGCTGATATTATGACTACAAACACCTAAAGAAATCACTTCCTAAAATATGGTACACCAAAACTATTTATAAGTATAAACTCCATTTCTTTTCATTTATCAAAATTTTGTCCTAGGCAGAAGCAGTTGACAGTATTCCCCAGGCATATGCAAGCAGAACACTATCTGAAGTCACATGAAAAATAAATGTACTTTTTTTTTAAATATTTTGTTTATTTATTTGAAAGAGAGGCAGCAAGAATGAGAGACGGAACACAAGCAGGGGGAGTGGGAGAGGGAGAAGCAGGCTTCCTGCGGAGCAGGGAACCCGATGCGGGGCTCGATCCCAGACCCTGGGATCATGACCTGAGCCGAAGGCAGACGCTTAATGACTGAGCCACCCAGGTGCCCCGAAAAAATAAATGTACTTATCCAAGTGGATAATATGGCAAATGTATATATTATTTATGACACCAATTAATTATTGAATCAACAAATATGATAAAATGTATTCAAAGGTACACATCTATACAGGTCATGCATATACACATAAATCCAAAAGGAAATCTTATGAGATTGACAAAGATAACTAAGTCTAGAAGAGTATTTTACTTGAAATATCTATGAATAAATGATACAGAAACTAGAGTTGTTTGGTTTTATTGTATGTCATAGATCTTTCTCTTTGAGTGAATTAATCGAACAGATAGCCAATGAAAAAAATGCTCCTTTAAGTATTCAGAATTTTCTTTTAATTTTACCCTCATGAGAAACATTCAATTGGGGCACCTGGGTGACTAAGTCTGTTGGTGTCTGACTCTTGATTTTGGCTCAGGTCATAATCTCAGGGCTGTGAGATCAAGCCCTGCGTCAGACTGTGCTGAGCGTGGAGTCTGCTTGTGGATTGTCTCTCTCCCTCTCCTTTTGCTCCTCCTTGTGCATGCTTGTTCTTTCTCTCTCTCTCTAAAAACAAATTAATTAATTAAAAACAAACAAAAACACATTCAATTAGATATCCAGATGTGAAACTGGTCCTTAGAGAATCTAAGAGATTTCATCAAATTACCCAATGGAAAGTATAACGTTGAAATTCATTATCATTTCTGCCACATTACAAAATTTGCATTCATCCCACTAAAGCAGGTTACTTCGGAATTCATTGAATTGCAAGATTTGCTGTAGAGAACTTAACTTCCTTGTAAAGCAGTACTCTCAAATTGAATTATGTTTGATGAAGTATTGCAAATAATTCCTTCTTGCAACACTTTAATTTTCTTAACATATCTTCAGTCTAAAGGGTATTAGCATAAGATTTAACATTGTCATCTTATATATTTAAATTTACCTATTTAATCAGATATATTTAATCAACTTTTTATTTGAATACTTAATTGAAATTATTTTGGTTAACATTTTGGAACAGCTGGAGAGGAGCTGAACTGCTACATACTGAGTTCATGCACTCACAAAATAATGATATTCATATCCAGAGTGGCTGTTGTTAATTTGTCTTCGAAAATCACTTTGACACTGAATATAACTTTAAAAAGCCTAAATGTCCAAAACTGAGTGCTTGAAAAAATTTAGTGCTTTATTATTACATACAGAATGCACAGTCATTAAATTAAGTTTAAGAACAATCAAGACTTAGGACTTGTAAGTTTAACACTTGTTTGGAGTGAACACAAGTGAGATTAGAGAGAACAAGAATGAAAATGGTTAAATAAATAAATGAGAAAACATTAAAAGGGTTACTATAATAGAGGTTAATAGAAATTTTATGATTTTTTCTTTATATGTTCCTCCAATTTCAAAATCTCATACAAACGTGAATTACATTTATGTAAAAATGTGTAAATTGTTAAAAATTTTAACTCTATGATCAATAATAGTAAATCAATATCCAAATCCACACACATGCATACAAACATAAAGAAAACATGGAAACCTGAAATCCTCTTAACAAGGCACATGGAGTTTCTTGATCGGAGAGCTGTTTATTTTTCATGGAAAGATCCATATTTCCATGGGTAGAGGCAGTGGCTGGAGAATAAGCAATAGGCTCAGAGCTGAATAGCAAAAATATTACTCACAGTCACTGGTTAGTTATATAGTAGGTGGCCTAAGTATATGCAGAAGAGACTAACATTCTTTCTAAATTGTTACTTGATATTTTTATAAAAATGTCACTTAATGGAAAGGTTGGGTGTCCTGACAATTATTTTAAAGTTAGCATATTTTTTTTTTTAATATTGCGCATAGCAGTGGAAGACACTTAGGTTTACAATGAAAGGACCTGTAAAGGTTGGATTCCAGGCCTGTTCCTGGTGTCTATTTTACTAAGGAAAATAGACCTGGAAAGCCACTCATCCAGGGCTGATGTGCTTGCCTCCAAAGACGCATGCAAAAATGCTCCTCAGCATCCTGGTTCACAATTTATCTTTTCAGTGCCACACATAAGGTTGCTGTTTCTGCCAGCCAGAAGATATGGTTTTCTATGAACAGTTGTTGGATGTAGCTTACTTCTCTAGATCCTCTTTAGCACAGTTCTGTTTCATTACAAGTGACAGGGAAAACAAATATGTGACTTGAAGAATACTTTGCTAGATGGGAAAATCAAATGAGGGTCTCTAAAGTCTGCTAGGTTACAGTGGGACTATACTTTCTTGTCTCATGTCATCCAGTCCTGGGGAAAGCCTTGTTTTAGTTTCCACCATAATTTGTATACTTCTCTGCTGTCAAAGAGAATTAGGCGCTAAGGAAAATTTTCCATTTCAGTAAAAAAAAATAATGAGTTAAATATCTTTCAGTTGTATCTAAAACCTTGACATTGCTAGAAAGTTTATATTCTAAGGCAAAAGAAGTTATATTTCATTGGCATTAGCATGTAATAAATATGAAATGCACAGAGATATCAACTGGCAAGATGGAGAGTTAGTTCATATGTTCAAAACTCTTCCATTGTAATGTAGTTAATAAAATCCGCAATGAAAGAGATCAGAATCACAACTAGAAAAAACCTAGAAAAGTCTCTCCAACATCTTACAAATGTTGAAATGTCAACATGATATAAAGAAATTTAGAAGCTTGTAGAGGATATCAGAAGCCAACAAACGACTCTGATTCATCAGTAGAGTGCCGGTTTCTTGTAAGCAAAGAGAAGACATTTGAAGGACTCCAGAAATAAACCTTTCGGATATCACACAGCAACCAGGACTGAAGAAGAATTCAATCACCTAAATGTTTTTTTTTCTTTTTGGTTTTTGTTTTTTGACTTGATATTCCAAGAAGGAAGCAAAATGGTGGAGATAAGCCTGATCTACCGCTAGAATCAGAGATGATGGCACACGTGGGAGTGGACCTCTCTACTGTCAGGGATAAATTACTTGGTGTTACTTCACAAATTCAAAGACTGTAAGCACAGTGGCATCACTGTACTTCAGTTTCTCACCAAAGTTGTTGTGTAGTTTAGAAGAACTAGTGAATTGATCCCTATGTACCCCCTACAATGACAAAGTTAAGTTCTGCAAAGTGGAAATGCCTGGCCATAGAATCAAGATTTTACATGCACAAGTACATGCATTCTTGTGACTTCATTATCTTTAATCAGCTTTTTCCTCTTCTTTTTCAGGCAACTGATAGGTTGGTTTTAGACTGGACTGTGTCACCATCCTGTCACGCCAATGTTCATAGCAGCAATGTTCACAATAGCCAAACTGTGGAAAGAACCAAGATGCCCTTCAACAAATGAATGGATAAAGAAGATGTGTTCCATATATATAATGGAATATTACTCAGCCATCAGAAAGGATGAATACCCACCATTTGCATCAACATGGATGGAACAGGAGAGGATTAGGCTAAGTGAAATAAGTCAAGCAGAGAAAAACAATTATCATATGGTTTCACTCATACGTGGAACATAAGGAACAGCAGCATGGAGGACCATATTAGAAGGGAGGGGAAACTGAATAGGAGAGGGAGACAAACCATGAGAGATTCTGGACTCTGGGAAACAAACTGAGGGTTATAGAAGGGAGGGGGGGCCAGGGTATGGGGTGACTGGGTGATGGGTATTAGGGAGGGCATGTATTGGGATGAGCACTGGGTGTTATACACAACTAATGAATTGTTGAACACTACAACAAAAACGTATGGTGTACTATATGTTGGCTAACTAAACATAATAAATAAATAAATAAATAAATAAATAAATAAATAAATAAATAAATAAAATGAAAACTTACTCTTTGACTACAGGGTGCCCCAGTGGCCTGAGTATATCACAGGGTGAGGGGCTTCTCCATCCTCTAGTGCTGGTGATAACCAAAGTAATCTTCTTTCCAATTCTGGGAAAATGAGATTTCAAGTACGTGGACCACCTGATTTCCCTTCATTCCAATTCAGATAATTTAAGTATTGTCAGTAAAAATAATTTCCACTAGATTTTTACAATGTTTGCAGTGTGCATCTTAATGAATAACATTTTTTTTCTCTAAGTGGGTAGATAGTAAAGCCATAAGACACAGAATACAGCATTTATAAGCTGCTCATCACTTGCGGAAGGCACACACTACAGGATAAGGAGACAATTGCATCTGACCTTGACAAGTGAATGGGTTACATGCACCTAAACCTTGCTCTCTGAAACAAAATAATGAAAATATGCTTCAGAGGAGATAAGTGACTACTCAAGAAGGGGGCAAAAGTTATGCTCCACTTATGAGCTCTAAAGTGTTCATTGTAAAAGGGAGATTCTTATCCCCAGGACTGCCCCTGGAGGAAAGGCACTGGGGAGTAGAGAAGATAGGCACAGCATGAATTCAGGGAACATTTTCATTTCAGTGAGCATCTGCTGACAGATAGTAAATCTAGTGATAACTGTCATGCAGCGTGGGTGCCTTTCTTTCTAGTAAGCATGGTGAGAGTACCTTATCCCTCTTGTCATAATTGTTCTTTTCCTATCAGCATAATAGGGATATAAAAATTTATAAGACATGGTAAAGGCAAAGAAAAAATCTACAGTAATAAAAGTAAAAGCTATTTCTAATGAACCTATTTTCTTTCCATGCAATTCATCCTTATTTCTTAATTTCATAATGTTACATAAAATATATTTTAGCATTCTGAAATCTCTTATTATGAATTAAAACCTCCATTATCTTTTCATTTTATTTATTTCTTTATCATTGATCTCTTATTATGATGGAGAGAAGTATACTGTAATTTTCAAAAGAGAGAGGATGGAAGAACTTAAGAAGCAACAGAGACAATAATAAAATTGCTTTGGCTGCCAAGAGACACATGAGATTACTTGTTTCAATGAGTTTATGGTAATAAAAGGTAATTTGATACTATAGATTCACAGTTAGACATAGAGTTTCTAACAATAGTGTTTGTTAATATTATCTTTCCTTATTAACACATGTATTATACTCATTTCTCTTGTATAACAGAAATGTAAACTCTTCACAATATTTTAAATATGTATTTAATATGTATAATAATTAATATTAATTTTTAACTGGGAGACTCAATCTAACTATAATAGAGAAGTACTACAATTGAAACGATGGTTTGTTTGATTTTCTATAAATGGGATTTATCTTTGGCCTGCTTAATAAGGCTTATTTACATGGAAGTCTCATGAACATTATAATAAAAGAATCTCAACACAAAACACATTTTTGTCTGTTGGGGCTGCTTTAACAAACTATCATGGACTGGGTAGCTTAAACCACAAACATGTATTTCTCATGACTCTGGAGGTTGGGAAGTCCAAGTTCAAGGTACAGGTAGATTTGGTGTCTGGTGAGAAACCATTTCCTGGTTGGTAAATGGTTGAGTTTTTCCCTGTAACTTCACATGGTGGAAGGGACAAGGAAGCTCTCTGGAGTCTCTCTTGTAAGGGCACTAATATCATTCATGAGGGCTCCACCTTCAAGATTTAATCACCTTCCCAAGGCCCCACTTCCAAAATCACATTGGGATTAAGTTTCAACATATTAATTTTAGGAGGGCATAAACATTCATTCTATAGCACAGTAAGATTACATTGTGACACGCACATGGTAGTCACTCCAGTGTCAGGGACTGTAATGTCTCCATACGGATTGAGAATGTCTTCAAAGAAACTACTCTGTCTCAACAACAGTATAATGTTTTTGTTATACTGTTGTTATACTGTTATATACATAATGTGTTATGTGTGTTTTTATACTTATAGCAGAAGTTCAAGTTTATTAATTCTAGCAATCAAAACATTTATCAGAAATCTTGAAATAGGGGTGCCTGGGTGGCTCAGTCAGTTAAGCCTCTACCTTTGGCTCAGGTCATGATCCTGGGATCCTGAGATCCAGCCCACATCGGGCTCCCTGCTTGCGGGTAGGCTACTTCTCCCTCTCTTCCCTGCTCGTGCTCTCTGTTCCTATCTCTCTCTCTCTGTCTCTCTGAAATTTATAAATTAAAAAAATCTTAAAAAAAAAGAAATCTTGAAATAAGTAAGTTAAAAAAAAAAACATATTTTATCTGTGGAAACTGGATATATCCTCCAGAGATTTGATGTCAGTGTTAATTTTCCTTGCTGGTAGCCACAAATGATCACTTCTATATTTTACCTGGTAGCTAGCATATTGAACAGAATCATAAAAAGCTTACAACTGATTTCATTATGGATGTATCCCAAAGCTTAAATATAAATACTTGTTTTTGATAAGTAACATGTTTAAATGAATTAGATTATTAACTACACAGGGTCAAGTTATATGTTTGAGTAATTTACTGTGAAAATTTCTATTTATCAAAATGTAAGGTTGATAATGTATATGCTGTCCTAACTAGTTGACTCTGTGCTAATTTATATGTTTCAAATTTACTATCTGCTATATCAGATTACCCCAACTTTGAAAGAAATACCCATGTGACTCAAAAGTGTGCCGACCTTTCCTTAGATCTGGTTGAATATCTAATTTAGTTCCTATTTATTATGCATACTAAATTACAAATCATGTTTTAAAGTGTTTTACACATTTGGTTGTACGTTCTCTCCCAGTTTTGCTTAAAATGTCTGAGGGAAAAATCAAGGTTAAAGAAATTTAATGTATGTTGTTAAAGACTTGAATTGCTTCTGATTATTTAAAAATAATATTTTCTACTCTAATTTGCCTTAAATATCTTTTTTTAACATTTATTTATTTATTTTGGAGAGAGAAAGAGAGAGAGCGAGCTGAGCTGGAGGGGAAGAGGGAGGGGGAGAATCTTAAGCAGACTCCACACTGAGGGCAGAGCTTGATTCAGGGCTGGATCTCCACACTGAAATCACACCCTAAGCTGAAACCAAGAGTTGGATGCTTAACCAACTACACCACACAGGCACCCCTCTGCCTTGAATATCTTATCCAATAGAGCCTTCACATATTCCTTTATTCCTTTATTTACCTAATAATTTCTGTCTATCTGCATTGTGTCAGGTCATTTGTTTAAGTAGTGAGACAAACATAAAATAATACGTATTT
The DNA here is from genome assembly GCF_037043125.1 of Eumetopias jubatus. Lineage (NCBI taxonomy): Eukaryota > Metazoa > Chordata > Mammalia > Carnivora > Otariidae > Eumetopias > Eumetopias jubatus. The sequence goes on along the minus strand of NW_028274807.1, from coordinate 20,537,471 downwards.
CTAGATTTTGAGAGCATTAATATAATAGCAAATTAAGTTTATAAGAAGAAAAAGAATAAACTATTATAAAAAGAAAGGGAAAAAAAAATACACAGATAACTGCAACATCATGTTAAAATAGAAGGACCACAAAGTTTAGTAAGGAAAACCAGAGGGAATGAAAAACTACCTAGAAGAGAAGAGATGTCACTAAGACTTAAAAAGAATGGACAAAGAAAAGGAAATAAAAAGAATAAATATTGGAATGGAAGAAATAAAATTGTCATTGTATATGACATGACTGTCTTTGTAGAAAATCAAAAAGAATCAACAAAATAACTCTTGAAACTAATGAGTGATTATAGCAAGGTTGCAGGATATAGGTTAATATACAGGTCAATCACATATATTAGCAATGAAAAATTTTAATTTGAAATTAAAAGCAAAATACTATTTACATTAGCACGAAAAAATAAAATATTTAGGTAGAAATCTAAAAATATCTATATGAGGGAAACTACAAAACTCTGATGAAACAAATCAGTAACTAAATAAATGGAGAGATATTTTAGGTTCAGGGATAGGAAGATTCAATAACCTTAAGATGTTAGTTTTTCCCAAGTTGATCTATAAATTCAAGGCAATCCCAATGAAAATCCTAGTAACTTATTTTGTAGATAACAACAAAATGATTCTATAATTTGTAAGGAGAGGCAAAAGACTCAGAGCAGTGAACACAACATTAAAGGAAAAGAACAAAGTGAGAGCTCTAACACTACCTGACCTCAAGACTTATTTGATAACTACAGGAATCAAGACAGTATAGTATTGATTAAAAAATAGACAAGCAAATCAATGGAACAGAATAGAGACCCCAGAAATAGAACCACAAAAATATAGTCAGCTAATCTTTGAAAAATAGCGAAGATAATTAATGGATAAAGGATAGTCTTCTCAACAAAGGGCTAAAACAATGGGACATTTATGGACAAGAAAGAAAAAAAGAAAAGATGTAAGGAAGGAAGGGGAAGGAAGGGAAGGGAAGGAAGGTAGGAAAGAAAGAAGAAAGAAAGAAAGAAAGAGAGAGAGAGGGAGGGAGGGAGGGAAGGAAGGAGGGACAAACCAGGTTAAAAAAAATTGAAATGTTTATTTTCTCATGGTAGGAGTTTTGTTCATTTATTTTCTTTATTTTTACTCAATTTAAATTATTTCTGCAATAATTATATATAAATTGTTCAAGAGAATAGTGAGAATTTGTTCAAAAATAACTACACTCTAAATGAACTAAGAAATAAAATGATCCAACTTTTACCACATTCCCTGGACTCAATGTACATTTGGCTGGTAAATCTCTGTTTGCCACCAAAGTTTATAGGTAGGATTAGACAGAGACAACTTGGGAGCTCAGGTCCCTTATTTCACTGAGAAATGCTAATGTCTAGCTTGTCAGGACTTCAGTTACACAATCCGTGCTAAAAGCCAATTGGCAGCAAGCATTATTTTGCTTCTGTGGATCCTCATTCCAGAGTAAACATTTGCATGCCTAAGGTAGTGATTTCACTAGTACAGCTGATACTGCTTGAGATAGCCAAGGTCTGATCTCACTGAGATCCCACAGAGTGAGATTTTGAGGACATAGCATTTTTTTTCTTGCCTCTTTTCAATATATTGATCTTATTGGTAAGAAAAGAATAGCAGAAGTCTATATTTATTACAAAAATTCTGCATTTGTTATTTTCCAAATGTTCCTTTTCCCTCTCCCTTTTAATTGAATTCACAGAGAACTCAGAAATCATGATATCTATTACAGGTTTATTCTGTTTTCCTAAACAAAACAAAACAAAACAAAATGACTACTAAATAATTTCTTGTTCTAACTACCCTTTAATAAAACTGAATAAATACATTAAAAAAACTAAATGAAGGGGTGCCTGGGTGGCTCAGTCGTTAAGCGTCTGCCTTCAGCTCGGGTCATGATCCCAGGGTCCTGGGATCAAGCCCCGCACCTGCTCGGCGGGAAGCCTGCTTCTCCCTCTCCCACTCCCCCTGCTTGTGTTCCCTCTCTCGCTGTGTCTCTCTCTGTCAAATAAATAAATAAAATCTTTAAAAAAAAAACCTAAGTAAAGTATAGGATAAATTTGAAGCATCTTTTGGGACTTGTAAAATTAAATAGAATTGTAATATCTATGATCTTGTAAAATATAATTTTTTCTATTGTCAAGATACTACGGACTGAAATATATTTCTTCTGAATTTGTATGTTGAATCCCTTATCCCCAGTGTGACTATGTTTGGAGATGGGGCTTTTAAGGGTTAATTAAGGTTAAAGGAGGTTATAGGGTTGGGATCTAATCTGAAAGGATTAGTGGCTTTATAAGGAGAGGAAGCGCAAGAGAGATTTGTTTTTTTTGTTTTTTTGTTTTTTTTTTCTTTTCAAGAAGGCAGCCATCTGCAAGCCAGAAAGAAGGCTCTCACCAGAGCCCAATCATCCTGGCACCCTGATTTCAGATTTCCAGCCTCCAAAACTGTGAAAAAATAAATTTCTGTAGTTTAAACCATCCAGTCTATGATACTTTGTTATGGCAGCCAGAGCAGATATTTTTACTTTTATCAGCTGAGTTGCAGAGACATGCAAAATTAAGAGACCATTTCCAAAGAGATGCAGTTTAACTTCCCATACAAACAGAAGAAAGCAAATGACAAAAGATCCTGAAGTTTCCTAGAAATTATGTGATATGTTAACATAAATAACTGTGTCGAAACCTACTGACTCATGCTCCTAGAACTTACTTGGACAAATTAATCTGTTCCTCAAAATTACTTAACTGGGGACTAAAAATCACAAGGCAATAAAGCATTGGTAAGTACAAAGAGTTATGCATTCTAAATTCTACACAAAGATGCATGGTGGTCTGTGAGTGTAGGATGGAGTCTGACCTGTACAGTTGTTGGAGACATTAGGTGGTTATATTGAAGGGCATGGTTTATGGTTCCATAATTAGAAATGGGAAGTAAAATTTGATTTTCAGTTGCCAATTTGTTATAAAACATTAGGATTTAAGTGAGATATTAGGAAGTTTTCTCACTGGTTAGACAGTCACTGGGTTTACCTATTGGGAAACTGCAGGATGTTAAAAGAAAACAAGAGAATGTTCTGAAAGGGTTTTAATTTGATCTGTTTTCTTTCCATACACACACACACACACACAAAAGCACATATGTATAAATTGTATAAATTTGACAAATATATGAAATATCAAAAAAGATTTGACTGAAGTAAAGTAAAATTGGGAGATTGGTGACACATGAGGTCTTTGAATGCAAACCAGCTACTTGAAATATTTTGTAAACTTTTATCTTGGGGGAATATGTTTCCAAAGAAAATACCTTCAATACAAACATCACTTTATTTTTTTTTCAGTGAGGATCTGATTACACAATTTCTGACGATTCAAAAAAAAAAAAAAACCCTCTATATTTGCCACATTTATTCTAAAGCATTTTCTTTGTCTCTCATGTTAGGTGGAGTACAAAAACATTTTCAGTCTGTCTTTTAAAGATACAAAATATATATATTTATATAAAATGTATATAAAACTATATATATATATGTATATGTAATTTTTAAAGACTTAAGGCATCCATAGGGGCTGCATTTACAAGGTGATTTTTTTTCTTCTCACAATTTTAAAGCATCAACAAAATAATGGTTGGTATTATTGTCTTTTTCAATATTGTGATTTTTTTTGTAAAGTTCAGAGAGAAAACCTTATTTTCTTATTTTTGAATTTATTGTGTTTCTTTTCTGCTGCTAAAATTTACATTCAAATATGATGATCAAGAAATACTACACCAAATATAGAAATTATGCAGTTTTATAATTTTCTCTGTTACTTCTAATCTAATAAAAGTAATTTTACATTTGAACACTTTTAGGCAGCATCTTTTTTACTTTCTTTGGTTTCTGCTTATTTAGGCAACAATGACTTTAGTCACAAGTCTTCACTTGAACTATGAAGGCAAGTGTGTACCATAAAGGGTCCCAAACTCAGAGGTCTATCCTACAAACTTCATTGATAATTCTTTGTGCATTGGCCACTATCCAGTTATTTGATCCAATGTTGCTACTTTCTCTAGAAAGTTTTCCCTTTCTTCATCAGCCTTAATTTCATACCCAATTTTAGTTTATTTATTATTTATTTATTTATTGTTTTGGTGCAAAATGGTGCTTTTATTAAAGCGCAGGGACAGGACCCATGGGCAGAAAGAGCTGCTGCCTCATACCCAATTTTAAATAATTCAAGCATTTTGGCGATGTCACAGCCAACGGAATTTCAAATAAGCTTTGAAAAAAATTTTTTTTTTTCAGTTTCTTCTTTAATGGAGTAACCTCAGGCATTATTTCTGGAACAGCTACATAAAAGTCTGCATGAATTTCATCATCCAAAATCCCCTGAATCGTATTAATTCCTTTTGTATGCATACCTCTGTTTTCTTCTGCTATTTTAATCTCTGATGTATTCACTGTGAATACAGTAACTTCACTGATTTCTGTAACAAATGAGTATGGGAAACTAAGAACACTGGCCAATGATTCCACTTTTTTTTTTTTTTTCTTCCTCAAGTGCTATATATCCAGTGTCAGGTCAAGATAGTTACCTTGCTTTGAATTAGTGAAGTGCAGAATTTGAAATTCTTTACTTTCTTCACAGTGTATATCTGTGAAGGGTACATGTGTTTTATTTATTTATTTATTTATTTATTTATTTATTTATTTATTTATTTATTTATTGAAAGATTCTACCTATGAAAGAGAGAGAGAGAGAGAGAGAGAGGCTCCCCTCTGCACTGGGAGACCAATGCGGGGCTCCATCCCAGGAACCTGGGATCATGACCAGAGCTGAAGGCAGACGCTTAACCGACTGAGCCACCCAGGTGCCCCAAGGAGGTATACGCGTTTTAGATAGAGACCCTCAGGATTGCTTTCTATATAGTTTATTTTTTCTGTCTCATCTTTTTTTTTCTTTTTTTTTTATCTGATGCTTTTGCTGTGACACCTTTTTTGTGTTTTGCAGGATTTGTAGCAGCAGCAAAATATCTGATGGGCATTTGAATGTTTACAGAACAAGGATAAAGAGATATCTGATAAGCCATCTTAAAAAGACTATGCCTTTGGTGATTTATCAAGAGTCTATCAGGCATCTTAGAGCTACCACCATATTGACAATTTTGGATTATGTTGAACTATCATGACCTTTTTATCTTCAAACTTGCCAAAGCAAATATCTCTTTACTATAGATTCTAATTTTAACATTTTTTTATTTTATATGGATTCTACTATATGAAAAGTTCCAGATTAAAGATAAATCATTTTCTTTTCTGTGTATTGATGGGATATATTGAGGATGTGGCTGATTTGATGGATTTATGCACAACGTGATCATTCAAATAATATCTATCAGAACCCCCACTACATTTCTCAATACTCTAGCCATCTCTAGAAGCACATTTCTAAGGAGCTTTTGAGGTTATAAAAAAGTATGGCTAATAGTAGTTAGTGTTCTGTTAGCAACACCATGTAGATATTTAAACTCTATATGATAACAGAAAAATAACTGGACGTCATTCTCATATTGCCATGGAATTGTGTTTGCTTTTTTCTTATATGCTACACTTGCTACTGTAATTCTTCTTGAATTTCATGTTGAGTACATTATGAAACGCAAGGAATAGACTAGTGTTATGACAAGAGGATGGTGAAAGTGGAGAGCACTAGAGGGGAATATATTTGTTAAGTGGAGAGTATGTATTGCTGGAAGGTAATTTGATACCTAATGTGTTTAAAATTCAAATATATACATTTATATATCTAATACATATTTTATATATGATATATATACACATATACACATTAATACTCGTATACATATATGCACGTATACCTATATACATTTGGAGAACAAAACCATACAACTATTTCTGAGGGGAAAAATACTATATTCTCTTTAAAGGATTTATTGTTTTCATTTAACTAACTGAACAGTAAAATTAAAGTTTCATTCTTTTCTCCTAATTTTATTTGAGAAATGGCTGCACAAACCCTTAAGTTAATCGTTTCTCCTCCTTTAACTCGTAATGAATTTATAATGATCAGTGAAGAAAGGTCTTTCTCTTTGTTATTTCATATGAACAATTAAATTTTTCTTGGTTGCTCCAAATCAGTTTCAAACCTTGACCTTTGCATTTATATGTTAAAAATCATCTTGCTTCTTACAATCATATTTTCATTTTTTCCTCTCTCTTTTCTATAAGGTATATACCATTGTTGTCATTTCAGAATTCAAGTTAAGTCTACTATTAACACTGATCCTAGACATAAGTGATTTGTAATATCAGCAAAACCACCCACCATTAATAATAAGAAACCAATGAGCAAGAATTCTGTGAAGTATCTCAAAGCAGCATTAACTGACTTAATAGCATACCAGGAATGCAAAATCACTTAAATTGTTCAAATAAGACTTGGTAATTTGTCTTTTCCCATTAGGCTTAATACATTTTGATAGTTAATTAGAATAAGGAAGAGAGAACAAACTATAATAGTCAAGGCCAACGAATAAGCCCGCATTGCATTCATTAATATCAAGCCACTGGTGAATGAGTATTCAGCACATGAATAATTATTATTCTTGGCTGAGAAGGTGGAGAACATTACTAGGGAATATTTGCATTTTAATGGCTCTCAGAAGTTTTTTTTTTTTTTTTTACATTATTTAGTTTTCTATCTTTGTCCATGGTACTCGAAATGTTCATTGATAAACTCTTTAAAATGATTATTCTTTGTTGTTTATACATCTATTGAGCACTATTTTTTCAATTGAGTTTTGTTTTGTTTGTTTTTGTTTTTTTAGCTATTGACAATATCAAAAGCCCAATACAACAATTCCACGTATAAATTTACGATCTTCATTTCACTCTGGTGAATCTCTACTTATCTGAAATATTTGAATAATTCTGTGTAAAGTCATACAATTTTGTTTGAAGAAAAAAAATCAATTAAGCTTGTATTTTTAAAGCAGTAACTTGATGTGAAGATCAGTGGTGATACATTTCAAAGTATTTTAACATTAAAGCTTAGCATTTTTATAGTAGGTTGTCAATTTTTTAAGATCTATTTTGAAGAATATTAAAAAATATTTTAAAAAGAGGCACCTGGGTGGCTAAGTCTGTTAACATCCCACTCTTGGTTTCAGCCCAGAATATGATCTCAAGGTCATGAGATTGAGCCTTGGGACAGGCTCTGGGCTCAGCATCTAGTCTGCTTGAGATTCTCCCTCTCCCTCTGCCCCTCCCCCCATTATATATATTTATATATAAATTCTCTTACTAAGGCCTAATACAGGTAACATAACTCGTATGTATGAAAAGACTAAGTCACCCTGTGTTTTTCATTATAAGTACATCAACATATATTGGGCCAACAATGTCTATATGCTCTTTCAGTTAAGGAACTGAAACAGTCTTCCATCTTTTCTTAGAAGGAAAGACAAAACGTTTATTTGTAATTATGTAAAGTACAATACTTGTTGATTACAAATAACTTGAAATAAATCAAGAGATAAAAACATTCATTATTTTCATGTTCTACCAAAAGTTTATGTTGAATTTTCAGATAAAATACTGTTCTGTCTATCCTGCATATGCTCTCATAATTTTGTATTTTATAATGCATAGAAAAATGTTTAAAAATTATTTAGGATTATTATTTAGGATTTCAGTTATCTGTAGTTCCAGAAGTTTGAATGGTTTCAAGATTTTGACATACTAACAAGATTGTTACCCATACCCAGTTTTAATTATTATTACTCATATTCAGGAAAGAATGAGGCAAGTGTGTTAGAAAGTAGATCCTTAAGAGTGAGTTTGGATTCTTCTCCCATGCCAAACCGTGAACTTTTAACCAATTTTTTTTTTAAGATTTTATTTATTTATTTAATTGACAGAGAGAGAGAGACAGCGTGAGAGGGAACACAAGCAGGGGGAGTGGGAGAGGGAGAAGCAGGTTTCTGGCCGAGCAGGGAGCCGGATGCGGGGCTCGATCCCAGGACCCTGGGATCATGACCTGAGCCGAAGGCAGTCGCTTAACCAACTGAGTCACCCAGGCGCCCCCAAACCGTGTACTTTTAGTGAAATTCATTAAACCAAAAAAATAGAGACTCTGACTTTTTTTCAACAATAAATTTTCATCTAATTAGCTCAATCACATCCCTTTTATTTTATGACCTAATGTCCTAGGAAATAATTGCTTGCAGGTGTCTATTCTCCAACTACTGTAAAATTTTTCATTTCACCATGTAATTCTTGTCACTGTAATAATATATATCAATGATATTTCTGCTACTTTTAGTCTGTCATGATTGTTTTGACATAAATCGAAACAGCTCATTCACGGCCCTCTTTCATTTATTTTGCAAAATGTATCAGCTCTTGAAACAAAAACAAAAACTAGGATCTCTGTAACCATATGCCCACTTCCCTTCCCCTCCTCTGCCTTTGTTTCTCCCTCCCTATTTTTACTCTTATATGCTTATCCAGCCAGTGTGACTTCAGATCCCGCATGTGATCTTCACAACTGGTCCCCGGAACTACAAAAACATTGTTGTGCTCTGATCAAAGTCCCAGGTCCTTTTCACTGAATAAACCTTGATCTCCTTTACCTGCTTATGTTCTGGCTTTTCCTGGTTTTCACACAAAACTGTCTGCTTTGAACGGTCACAGGTGGTTCTCAGTCTTTGCTCATTAACTTTGGGAATGATTGTCTGTCTTGTGCAAGAAGGCTTTGTATATGTCTTCACTCCATGGGACGTAATGATGGTAAAGGGATTCTAAATTACTTGAGGAGGAAAAGTAACCTCTTGATTGGAGACAGAACTCCCCCACCGTGTGAGGTGCCATGACAATGCCCATTAAATTTCTAAAGACTCTCCCTGAAGCATTAGTTCTTGTCACTATTGCTCATTAACTCTGTAGCCAGTGTTATATGGGTCATAGTAGATTTGCATACATTACAAATGTCACAAATCAGGAAAATCAGATTTACTGTCCATTTTAAGATTTGTAAGTGTTGTTTCATTCTTGAAAAACAAAGTAATAAATAGTATTTGCAACCAAAGGACTTATGGAGAAAAAACATCATCAACTTGTAGAACCTTTATTAGTCATTATTTCATCCTTACTTACGTATGCATTCAGTGTACAAACACACATACAGAGTTTCCTCTGTGCATAATTATCTGTAGTGCAGCAGGTGGAACAATAACATAAGATCGTTTGGATGGAAACACGTATTTTTATTTATTTTTCTTGATTTTTTTTCCTTATACATCAGGTGAGAAGGGACAAAATACTTTTTCAGTCCAATTTCCATAAAATCAGCTTCCTCATAGCTCCAAATGATATTCTTTCAAAATTATTCAATGAAATTAAATAATTATTGACTCACCAAAACAATCAGGCACAATAGCTGCACTGTATTGATGTAATATAAACATGTAATAGTGTTAGTTTCATTCACAGTGGGAAAACCATTAGGTTTTGAAAAAAAATATTTATATAAAGTAATTTATCTACAGAAATTAAGAATTTTTCTTTCTTTCATTTGTTCTTCTCCCTTCCCCCCCAAAAAAACATGATATCAAGTAGTTAGCTGGAAGTTTCTCTATGGTATAAAGTCTAAGCCAAATTACACTTAGGAATAAAAATGTATATGGAAGAAATTGGCTGGGTTTACATGGGAAGACATTCACTAAAGCACAAATTAAATTAACTCTACCACAGAAGCATTGACACTAGAGGGAAGAAAAGAGAGAAAATGTGCTCATGAAATCTGGTATAGAATTTCCTTTCTAATTTGAAAAACCAATTCACAAATATAAAACATAACACCTCTGTGCTTACTAATAATTAATTTTATAGCTCAAGCACTTAATAGTTAAAATTTTCCAATAATGGTAAGATGTAGATAGGAATGATCAATAACAGTCATGAATCTTCTTTGGAGTTCCATGAAATCCCCAGTTGCCCAACACAAGCATAAATATAACCACACTCATCTTTGTAAGTTTACCTGATAACATAAAATTACATCTATTTGTTTTACTCTATATCTCAGTATTTATAAAACTTACTGTACCATAGAAGAGTGAGTTTTGGTAAGGTTACCATTTTCCTGTGGAAACAAATCCTAGTCTTTTAAATTTGGCCATCATATTAAAAATTGCTTAAAAATTAAGCAATACAGGAGCAATATTTCTTACAGCATTTTTACCTTTTGCATAAGCTATGATCTTCACTTTATATGTTTGGGATAGCGAAAATGAAATTTTAATGAATGCCGTGTATCTTACCTTTCTTTCTTCTTTGTACCTGCACTCAGAAAAGGCAAACTTTGGTGCAAGAGCATCCCTGAGATGGCGGTCCATCTTGAACATTCCTTGAATTACTAGACAAATTGGGTATCCAGTAAAACTAGTCTACATATATCCTTAATAGCTATAAAACAGGATTTGGAATATGTTTTTTTTTTTTCCCCTTTTTTTTGGTCTTCCAGAATTTTGGCTAAAATTTTAAAGCAGACAAGAAAGGTGACAAGTTCCTCTTATATGAGAAAGAAAGAAAGAAGAAAGGAAGAAAGGAAGAAAGGAAGAAAGGAAGAAAGGAAGAAAGGAAGAAAGGAAGAAAGGAAGAAAGGAAGAAAGGAAGAAAGAAAGAAAGAAAGAAAGAAAGAAAGAAAGAAAGAAAGAAAGAAAGAAAGAAAGAAAGAAAGAAAGAAACCAAGCTACAACTAAGATCTTATTAAGAAGTGACGTTATTAATTCCTTATTTTTAGCCTTAATGGAAAGAAAGCTAAACATCTACTAAGATCAAAGATTATATGAAGAATGCTCTCATGTTTGGCCCTTGAAGCATATTTTGGAGATATCAGCAAAAAAGTAGAAAAAAACATTATCTCTTTACCTATCTGGAAGCTGCTGAGTTAAACATGACATGCTTTGTCTGTTCTGTTCTATGAACTTAGCAGGGCACTCAAGATCTTCAGGAAACCATCAGGATTCTTCAGAAATTTGGGGAGAGTAGAAACTAGTGTCCGCTTTTCACCTTCCTCCCCAAAGAACTCACAACAAAGGACTCAAATATTGAGTCTATTCCCTGATGGAGATGTGTGACAGCTCGGAGAACACATAACCCCCTGAGTGAAAGGATATTTTCCTTTCCTCTACTGCACCATCTCTCTTTCTCAGAACTTGGACTGTCCACAGGCAGCCATTTAGGAAGGAGAGGGGATAGAGCAAATGTGAGCAGTGACCATACCTCCTTGAAACTGTATCCTCCAAGTCATGCGCCAGGCCTGACCTGCAGGATGGGGGAAACTTATAACTGAATATGAGCTTAAAGTTCTGATGTAGACTGGACTGGTCTTTCAAATACCTGAACATAAAACTGATCTTAAAAAACAAAAAACTGGATATGGGGGAAGGGAGAAAACAAGAAAAAGATTAATCAGATACCTGCAATTTTCTAATTGCAATTAGAAATCCAAAATTTACTGAGAGAATTTATACAAGAAAAAATATAAAATGGTACTGATGATTTTTGTGCCTCTAAAATATAGGTTATGAATTATCTTTAACATGTGCTGAAATGTAATAGTTGGCAAAAATTTATGGTCTTAACACTGGGACTCAAATTGTACTTTAATTTTAAAAAACGGTATCCTCTTTAATCCAAGGGGAGTTACCAAAGATAAAATAGAAGAAAGCAAATGTACTTCACGCTTAGCCATCAGAACTATTGCCTTACCCAGATTCTCTATAGTCATAGTGCCTATCGCCTTAAAATATTCCACGATAGGAATAGACACTTTATTCAACAAGCAGAAATTTAAATAGTCATAAAGTAACTAAATAGTAATAAATTAAATTACATTTAAATTGTTTTTTTTAACCTTATAACCCACTTGACAAAATAAGACCCTGTGGACTTTACCTATCTCCACCAGTTAAAATAGTTAATATAAATCAATATAAATTAAAACAAGACCTCCAAGGATTCAACCCAATTATACAAGGTCTATTTAGATAAGGGATGATTAACCCATTGTTTCTCTACTTAGCCTAATTTCTCCTGTTCTTAAACCTGGAAAGAATAAATGGTGCTTCATGGTAGATTGGCCCTCATACTCAGTATTATTGAAACTAAAGACTCCATTCAATAATCAACTGGTAAATAATTTGCAGTCAAAGATTTGGATAATATATTCTGTTCAGGGCCTATTATGATAGCCTTTCAACTACAGTTTGCCTTCATCTTCAAAAAGACACAATATACTTTACCCTACAACTTATGGGATATAACAGCCTTGCCATCACACACAATATTTGCATACAAGATCTTAACCATATCTAGCTTTCTCTAGGAACACAAATATATCATCACAGCAATGACATCTTTCTATAAGTAGGTTTATTTGACATACAGATCAAGGACATCCAAATACAAAGGAGCTCTAGAAAAGTACGGACCATTGCCCCAGATAAAGACCACTGCTTCAGTAAAATTTCTGTATGTTATTTGGTCAGTTAAAGGCACTTAATCCCTGACATTGTCAAGAAACAGCTATTGAACATTTCAGCATCCATAATATTAACATGAACATTAATATTAATATTTTAAGCCTTTTGGGGTTCTGAAAGAAACATATTTCCAGTTTAAATATTTTCCTAAGCCTAGAAATGCTGTTATTCATAAATTGACCCAATTTGAATGCTCCCCTTTCCATTAAAATAGTCTAGGGTCTGTCCAAATTTCAATACAACAGATACTCCAATTCGTGTCTCCAAGAAACTCTTTTACTCTGCATGGTATAGAAACCTCCTTTCATGCCACCTAGATTCTTTGGACCACCTATGGTAGCTATAAATTTCCCATAATCTTCTGATGCAAGCAACTGCCATTCTTGGCTGCATGTTACCTGATATGAGAGAAGTAATTGCTGGATACATACATGGATCTTATTGAAATTGATACTTTCACAGGTGCTGAACCGGGGACCTTTATATCCTGCTACCCGTTGTGAATTAGGTCAGGAAGAAGCATTCCGTAAAGTATGGCCACTTGGTAAATGAAAATAGTACCAATATGAAAGTCCTGATCCTGGGCCTCCTGGCATATCTCAAATGCAGGAGGAGGTGGCTTCCTCATCCTCAGTCCCTTGCCAGATATCATGAGGCTGAATGGAGTCATCTCTCTACCAAATCCCTTAGCTACATGAGAGTCCATTGTTATCAACTGACCACATATCAAAGAAAATTCATACACTTTATGAATGGCAGCACCACTATTACAAGTTCTAGAACCCACAGGGGAGTTGTTGTCTTCTGCTCCTTAACCATGGCATTTCTCATCAAGGACAAGAATTATGAGTCAACACAACTGGCCAAAATTTGGGTAGCAATTCTTGACAATGGATGCCCTGACCAACAACAGCCCTATCTGCCCATTTTTGTAGACCCTTGCACCAATGCCAGTGGTATGGTCATCTGGTCTGGCCAATCTCCAAAACAAGAATTTCTTTTCCAAGGTTGCCTCATCCAAGATAAAGAACACTAAGAATTTCTTCCTTCACAGATACCCAAAATTAAAAGCACAATACAAGCCTCATTAAGACACTTACACCTTCTGTAGTTTAAGATATCACTGACAGTAACCAAAGCACATATTTCACTTCTCAAGAGCTGGGCTCTTGAACAAGGCATTCAGTGGAACTTTCACTTCTATTATTGGCCTCAGCCTACCAGCCTCGAAGAGTGCCAGCCATATGTTTATTTAAATAAAATTTAATTAAATGAAACATGGTACGTTTCAGCAACCAGTCAAACATTAGGGGTGAATTGGAGTAAAGTGGCTCCCTTTTTGATGTTTGACTGCTAACAGCTTTCAAGACCCACCTCTCCTTTTTCCCCCTCTTCCCTCACCTGTTAGCAAACAAAAAACAAAATTCAATTGATTCTTTCTCTGGCACTGTCAAGAAGTTCAAATCATGTAGGCTGCTGGCCCATACAGTAACTATCCCTCTGACCTACCCCCTAATCATAATAATAACTAAAACCCTTCTTTGTTCTTTTCCTTTTCAAATCATTTTCAGACATGCATGGAAGCCTCCCCTAGATAACCTCATTATATGATGAATAAAACTTTCAACATTGTCTTGGTATGTGTGTGTATATAGCATACACATTTTGTATATAATATAAATATATATTTTTATATATATGGAAAATATTTATACTATATGGAAAATGTATTTTTTAAATGTGATTAAAGTTAACAAATGCAAAGGAGTGGCTACATAGGCAGTGGGTGTTGTATATTACCAGGAAGGGAAATACAGAAAATAGTCAAGAGATTGGAAATGTATTTCTTAAGCTGGGTGGTGGTCACATTAATAACCATTATTTTTTCTCAAATTCTTCTAATTAATTTTAATGTTTATAGTCAACAGTAGAGTACATATAGGATAATATGACCAATATTCTAGTTATTGAGTAACTGAAAATGAAAAATTTAATTTGAAAAAAAGACAAATTTCAGGCATTGGAAAGGAAATTTAAAATGCTTTAAAAATTTGTAATTGTGCATAAAGAATATCCACAGTAACAAAAATAAGATAATATCTAATGGATAATTATCATTGGAATTTGAGCTATTCCTTATCTATTTATCACATGGTAATATTATTTTCAACACTGAAAATATTATTTTCAACAACAAATCTTTAAATTATTTTAAAGATTTATTTATTTATTTTAGAGAGAGAGAAGAGTGTGTGTGTGTGCATAGGGAGAGGGCCAGAGGGAGACAATCTTCAAACAGACTACCCATTGAGTGCCGAGCCTGACATGGGGCTGGATCCCATCACCCATGAGATCATGACCTGAGCTGCAACCAAGAGTCAGATGCTTAACCTATGAGCCACCCAGCCACCCCTTCAACACTGAAAAAATGTAAACGTTAAGTCAAAATAAAGTATTTTTGTGTGACTCAGGAAAAAAAAATAATAAAGCACTAATGGTGTACTTTTCAATGTGCTCAATGCAGATTACAATTTTTTTATATTATAAAATTATGAATGTCACTAACATATTCTGGATTTAATATCTTCAAGTATTAGATTTAAAGTCAGAGTTCATAGGTAATATCTTTGCCATGTTAAATAATTTCTATGACCCTCCATTTCTCCATCCATAAAACGAGGATAACACAAACCTTTGAAAAGGTTTGCTATAAGGAACAAAAGATAATAAAAGTGAAAATGACTTTCACAGTGTCTGACTTACATACGGTATTCAATAAATTTTTGGCATGATTTAAGAATGCTATTAAAAATAGAAAATATTTAAAATATGTGTGTGTGCTTCAGTGCTTCCTAATGAAATATCCTAGAAATGGGTCCTGCCTCATAAATACCTCTGTGAATTTAGACAATTAATTAAATAGCCACAAGTTTAGGACTAACCAGAAGGGGCAGCTTGATGAATTTGCTGAGATGGGAATCAGTGAACTCTTAGGAATGAATAATATCAGGATTTTAGTATGCACGTAGGTCTCAGGAACAAAATTTATGTATGGGGGTGGGAGGAGCGACAAAAGATTGGCTCCTAGTTATGATGAAATTTATTCAAATTGCCAGCTTAGTATTAAAGACTGAACTCATGTCAGACTTCCTGACACCTTGACTTGATTCCATGTCATCTCTGATTCATATTTGGATCACACTACTCCTACCCTTAAATTTTTTTTATGTATCTGTCTTTCCACCTCAATTCGTATCTTCTACCTGATTTCTGTGAACAGATTAAGATCTTAGGCAGAAAAGAGTGGAAATTCTAAGTCTCCTTAGGGCAGAGGTCACCTGCAGCTTCTAAGGAAAGATGACCAGGTGGTCAAACAGAATGAGGTCTGTCGGGTCAGCCATAGTGAGAAACGGCAGCTCTAGAGCACAGTCCATAAGGAGATCATTGTTGCCTCTGGGGTGGATGGCCCTGCCAGTTGCTGCCTAATCTAGATACATTTAAAATCGAACTCCAATGTTTTTTGAGGCCCACTGGGAAATGTTTCCACTGAATAGGCTTACAGAGATGCTGCCTGATACTGATCTTCATTCTTATCCTCAGCTCTATCTTGGCACAAGAAATTTGGGCATTGTCAATGACAGAAGAGAGGTTGTTTGTAGTTTCATGTGAGATTTTACCTTTATTCCCTCAGGCCCGGTTTAAAACCTTTTTTTATAATTTCTGCCCCTATAGTTTAGCCACAATTCCCAAACGGAATTTTCAAAGTGTCTAACAAGGAATGTGATTTGGAAGGCTATGGGAAAAACAATTGACTATAGTTTAATCTGCAAAAGAGAAAACTACAGGTGTTATGGAAACTCATTTATTCTCTCTCTCTTCATTCATCCATCCATTTCTCCAACTATCCATCTCTTTAGCTCTCCATCTTTCTATTTGCTTAGATGATGCTAATATATTATTTAGTCTATTTTCAGTTCTATTAGTAAAAAGAAATAGGAAAAGACCTCACTCATTTAGAATAGATAAAATTAACTATAGATAAAAAAAGGACACTCATAAATGCTTTCAGTTAAAAAGAACTAATAAATTGCTTCTCTTTAGAAAGTGGCTAACATATCATTCTAAGAAAATTTCTCTGACAAATGTAAGATCCTTACAAATTCTTTCAGGGAAGTTCTCATTGTTGTGAGAGAGATTATTAGTAAACTGATACAAAGAGGGAAACAGCTTAATGCATCTAAAAATGGTAGCCATACATACTTTCAGTTTCTTCTTTTTGTGTACTAAATGAGCATTTTTTCTTAGATGGAAATAATATTATTAAATCCTGGAATTGGCCTCTGGAAAATCGGCCTCTGAAATTTCACATTAATTTTTTATCTAACTAGACATTTTTAAATGTTTCATATATTACTAGTATTATTAATTTATGTTTTTCAATAAAGTTGAATATACAATATAATATATTAATATATTATATTATCATTGGTTTAAATATCTATAATTGACAATTGTCACTGGTTTAAATATCTATAATTGATAATGGTAAAGGAAATACTGGTAATCATTTCAGATCTTGACACACCAAAATATATAGTTTATTAGGTACCTAATATTTTTGCATCAAAATGTAATTAATAAAACATAATTTGAAGACTTGAAAATATTTTTTTCAAAAGCACAAAATCTAACAGAAGATCCAGGTTTTGATGATGGCATTAGACAATGCAAAATTAAGGCTTTTGGTGACTGGTGAGCAGTAAAATTAGAGCCCATGAGCATGGCTGATTCTAGAAAAATATCTTTTCTCTGCTCATAACTAGTGAATTGGCTTGATAAAGAACATTTCTAGCAAAAATAGAAAAGGCACAATGTTAAAATGATTAAAAATTACTGATCATAACTAAATCAAATCTATCATCATCACTGGTGGCAAAGAGCTGGAAGGCATGCTCGCCCTTAACACTTTCACTTAGCATAGTTTTTCTAAATGTGTTCAGTCCTTAAAATGTTTAAGTGTGATATCTGCGAACAGATTATCAAAAGACGGTTATTTCTCCATGCCCTACATGCATATTTTAAATAATAATTGGTTGAAAAGCCTTGACTGCTTAGCAGATGTTTCTGCTCTCTCTTTTGTAATTAAATATGCAAAGCTTGTTTCTTTTGGCCTCTATGTTTCTTTATTATTTACAATTTCGTGAAGTTTTTAAAATAGTCTGCCAAGTTGAAAAGACCTGCTCTGCCCTTTATAAAACAGCACAGCGAAATGTTTATATTTTCAAGCCTGAAAAAAATGACTTGAAATTAATGGAATTTGTTCCAAAAGAAGTCAATAGATCACAAGCCACAAAAGTTAATTTAATTGATTTTGGGAGTTTATTGTCACTGAGACTGCTAATGCCCGCCCCCCCAATCAATTATATTTTTTTCCTAGGTTACATGGTTACTTTAAAATCCAAATTTCTTATGTGGTCTAAGTTTTACCTTGCGCTGATATAAGATATTATCTTTATTTCAAAGGATCAGAGCTTATGACAGTGTCATTCAGTATAATGCACTTTTTAATACATATTTCCTTTAAGCATTTGAGAGACATAATTTACTCAATAAGTGTGCATTTGTAAGATCCTATCCATTTGTGAAAGACTTATTTGGATTTATAGCAACCACAAACACCTGAATTTATCTTTACCCAGTTTTTCTTTACACAGCATAGATTTGGTAGTTAAAGGACTTCTCTGCTCAAACATAGCAGACTAGTTGTTGTGTTTGAATAGTATGTTTGAAAGAGACAAGAGCTCTAAAACACTCTAAAAGGTCAATATTATTATTACTTTTGTTAGCTTCACAATTTTAGAAAACAGTCAGTCTGGCTGATCTCAGTACCAACTGGTGTCAACATTCACTTACTTTATCATCTTATTGTAAAATTTAAACCAAAATTCACTGATGTTACTTCATGGGGTTGGTAAAAGAATACACTTCAGTCATAGATACAAGAATGTATTTTGAAATATTCAGTTCCTGACTTAAACTTTTTTTCTCTCTTTCTCCAAGTACTTTAGCATGGAATTTGTTTTTCTCTAACTATATGTGAAAATTCATTTGGAAACAAACAGATTTCTGTTTTTAAAGAAAATTAGAAATATTATAATCAATCATAAAATAAACACTTGGTTGAACTGTTTTAGCTATAATCTCAAATTTATTTAGGATTGGATTTATATAGATTTATCATTTTATCCTGTTTGTCAAGAAAAAAAAAAAAAGACTCGGGCGCCTGGGTGGAGCAGTTGGTTGGGCATCTGCCTTTGGCTCATGTCATGATCCCAAGGTCCTGGGATCAAGTCCCGCATTGGGATCCCTGCTCAGCGGGGAGTCTGCTTCTCCCTCTCCCCTCTCATACTCTCTCTCTCTCTCTCATTCTCTCTCAAATAAATAAATAAAAATCTTTAAAAAAAATAGAAGAAGAAAATGACTCATCATATACCAATATGTAAATAGTTTTGTTTCTTCACAGCTGTCGTTAGAAATATCTTAACCTTGTATAACTTTTACAATTAACCTAGTTTCTTTCATGTAAATCATCTGTTCATTTACTGATGTTTTTAAAAAAATATGTAGTTATTGAATATATATTATATGCCAGATCCTGTAAATTCCTTATTGTCAACTCTGTTATAAGGGTAAGTCCATTGTTCCACTTTTTAGATGGAATGTCTCTGAAAAGCTGAAGAATTTTCAAAACAGTTTGCAGATAATATGTGCCATTTTAGGATATAGAACCTTAGTCCAGCATACTTTCCAATATAGCATGGTGTAATGCAATTCTATTGTTCTTCGAAACCCTATTTTTCTTTTAGTGGCAGAAAATATTGGTTTTAGAATGCATTAATTTTATTAGAATTTTTAATAGGTAGTGAGCTACACTATTGGCCTTTTTACAGTAAAAACCAAGCAGCTTGTAACTCTGATCATTCTCAATTTCAGTTTAAGAATCAAGAAAATTTATCTTAATCCAGAAAATAATCAGGAAGATATTACTTAACTGTGCATTTGAACCCAGACAAAAGATTAGATGTGTGATTTGACTAAAGCCTATTAAATTTTTTTCTAATAAGTAATAACATTTATTTCATAAAAGACGTTTATAAGTGCCTGTTACAGAAACTAGCAGCTTCTCTCATAGATATCCCCCATATCCAGAGGTTTGTTTAATCCTTTCTACATAGTTCTTCTGATTATTTCCTCCATAATCTAAATAATGTGACTAACATAAATTAGATATGAAAATCCTAAAAATATAAGGAAATATAATCTGTATGTGTGTTTTTATATCATATGTAAATATGATATATATGTACATAATGTACATATCTTAAATCCACGTATATATGGACTTGAGAAAATAAACCATGAAAGTAAGGTTGATTTGACTTTCAAAAATCAGTGTGCTTTACTGCATTAACAATAAAGAAGAAAATTATTTCAAGGAAGCAAAATATTGTCTCTTTAGTTTGATAGATGCATAGATGGAGGGGACTTCTGCCCCAAGAACTCTACATAATGGACTCTCCCTATAAGTCTGATGTACTGATTTAACTGATTTATATAATACAATTTTAGACTTTTGAGATGATGAACTGAGATAGGATTTTGGACTTTGAACCAATGTTGGAATAGGATGGGGTTTGGGGGCTCAAGGAATGGTAAATGTATCTTGCTTTTGGGAGGGACGAGAATCACTGCAGGCCAGAATGTGGGCTGCGTTGGGCAGAGTCCTAAGATGTCTTCCATATCCCATGCTCCTGGAGCACATGCCTTACATAATCCTTGGGGCCATAAATATAATGAATTTTACTTCCATTTGTTAGGTTATGTTATATGTCACAATCGACCTTAATACAGGGAGATTATCTAGGTAAGTCTGACATAATCACGTGAGTCCTTTACACACAGAGAATTTTATCAGGCTGGTTCCAAGAGAGAAAATCAGATTCAAAGCATAAGAACGATGAGACATGCCTTGCTGACTTGAAGATGGAGTGGACCAAGTGCCAAATATGTGGCTTATGGCAGCTTAGTGGCTTCTGCTGGTTAACAATAAGAAAACTGGAATCTCAGTCTTACAAATGCAAAGAACTGAATTCTGCCAATAAGAATGAGCCTCTAGAGGGGCGCCTGGATGGCTCCGTCGATCGTGGTCAACTCTTGATGTTGGTTGGCTCAGGTCATGATCTCAGGGTCACGATTTCTGGGTCATGAGAGCAAGCCCCACGTGGAGTCCCGTGAAGGCTCCGCACTCAGCAAGGAGTCTGCTTGGGATTCTGTCTCTCCCTCTCCTTTTGCCCCTCCCCACCATGCTTTATCTCTCTCTCTCTCAAATAAATACATGAATAAATCTTTAAAAAAGAAAAAAAAAAAAGAATGAGCCTCTAGATAAAAACTCAGCCATGCTGACATTATGACTTCAGCCTTAGGACGTGAGCAGAGAACTCACCCATGCCATTTTAAACTTCTGATATATGCAAGTGAGCTAATGAATAGATACTGTCTTCAGCCAATGAATGTGTGGTAATTTGTTAGGAAGCAATAGAAAACCAAAACAGAAGACTTACATTTCCCTTTAGTAAACTGATGGAATGGGTACTGATTACTTAGGAAGAAGAGCAGCTGGTTTGTAGTTTTGTCATTGCTGTCCAGGGCCCAGTCCTTCAAGGATTCTCAAACAGGGTTTCAAGTATATACCGTGGCCTCTCCTTTTCACAGTTTCAAAATTCTGATCTTTACTGTCTCAGTAACATACAGTTGCCCCAAACTCCTCATTGCTTGGATAATTAGCCTCCTGCCATGGGCAGGCTCAGAATTCAGTAAATGTCTTGAGGGGAACTGGCAGAGTTTTGGTATCAGTTTCTTTCTATTCCCTTAATATCACAGTCCTCAGGCTCTTGTCCTGGGCCTAAAATCAGCCAAGTTCCTGAAGGAGAATGTAGGTGAAAATACTAGTTCATGGCTTCCTGTGGTTCGCCTTTATTTTGAAATTATTTTCTCAGATCTTCTTTGCCTTAGTATTCCTCCATTGCCTTGATGATAGAAAAGTTATTTTTTCTCATAGTTGTTTTTAACAGAGGCATCCATTGTTCTATGTCAAGCTACTACATCGTAACTTAATGCACATTTTTTAATAAAATCTATTAATTTAATAATAAAAAAATCACAGCATTACTTTATATGATAAGGAGAAATAACTTGTTCGTTAATATGCATATGATTATATCTGAAAACATGATGTAGTTAATGTGTAACTCTTAGAAATTTTTCTCAGCCTCTAAACAAAGGATATGCTTAAACAGTTAGGAACTTGGAGGTTATTGTTTTATAATTAAACTCAGGATGTTTAAGCTGTTTTTTAAGATTGGTTGATTGATTTGAAAGAGAGAAAGAGAGCACAAGTGGGGAGATAGAATCTCAAGCAGACTCCCCACTGAGTGAGGAGCCCGATGTGGGGCCTGATCACACAACCCCGAGATCATGACCTTAGCCAAAATCAAAAGTCTGATGCTTAACCAACTAGCCCCCCAGGCATCCCTGTTTAGGCTATTCTATTTTATAGAATTATAAATGCTAGTGATGGAGAGGATCCTCAATACTTCACACCCAATTCTGGGTCACTTGGCAACAGAACTGTGACTTTGAGCCCCCCTGGAAACCTACCCTAAAACAGACTGCATTTGGATTCATTTCTCTTTTTTTCTTTTTAATGTGACATTCTTCTTTTTAAAGAAAATCTCCATATGTTAAATAATATTAAAGAGAAGCAAGTGTTCTCAAAAACGTGGAGAAATTAAAACACTTGTGTACTGTTGGTGGGAATGTAAAATGGCGCAGCTGCTATGGAAAGCAGTGTGGACGTTCCTCAAAACATTAGAAATAGAACTACCATATAATCTAGCAATCTATTTCTGGGTATTTATCCAAAAGAATTGAAACTAGAATCTCACAGAGGCTTCTCCTATGTACTCCTATGTTCATTGCAGTTCTAGCCACAATAGCCAAGACAGGAAAACAAACAGAATATCCATCAACGGATAAATGGATAAAGAAAATGTGATATGTACATACAATGGAATATTATTCACAGTCTTAAAAAAGGAAAACCTGCAATATGTGACAATATCGATGAACCTGGAGGACATTATGCTGAGTGAAATAAACCAGTCACAGAAGGACAAATACTTCTATGAAGTATCTAAAATAGCCAAGTTCACAGAAGGAAAAACCAGAACCCTAGTTGCCCTAGGAGCAGGGGTTAGTGAAAATGGAAGTCTGTTGTTCAATAGACATAAAGTTTTCATTATGCAAGATAAAAAAGTTCTAGAGATTTGCTGTACAACATTGTGCCTATAATTAATGATATTGTATTATGTTTTAAAAAAATTGTTATGAGAATAGATGTTAAGTGTTCTTAATACAATAAAATAAAAATCAAGTTTAAAAATAATACATTATAATGATAAATTTGACTATTCATGCTTTTTATTGATAAATGTTAAGATGTCATTGCTTAGTAAATCAAGAAACTACAACACATCTTGCCTTGTAATTTTGGTGTCAGAAACCTCACTATTTTGTAAAATTTATTGCTATACCTCCCTTAAAATTATTAGGTGATATTTTTCTTTTTTTAAAACATTTATTAAATATTTGCTTCATATTATACATCACCAACAATTTTGTTGCCACTTTCTGATCTAATTGCTATATAAAAGTGGTACAATATCACAGGAACTATTAAAACATTTTAAGTCATAATAAATTTCAACTTCCATATATGCAGAAAATATAGTAAGCTTTCATAGTAGAGAAAGTCAGTCCATGTGTTTTCTTGGGTCAACTTGTATATGCTTCTTTTTTTTTTTTCTTTCATAGACTCTATGAGAGATCTCTAGGACCAAGAACTTAAGACTACATCCACACAGGAAAAGGAAAAGATTGAAGGAATCCAAGACAGAATGGGGAAGAGGTGCTTCTAGAAGGAAAGAGTAGAGATATTTGCTCATCAATCCAGTTACCAAAAAGGATTCCATAAACTTACAACACTCTCTTTTTACCACTTATAAGCAATAATTTCAAGGCAGGAAGTTACTTCTCTATTTCTTTAATGGAGAGTGAAATGTTAATTTAATGTATTCATAAGAGAGTTTTACTTAAATTTTATTTCAAGCAAAGGAACAAATTATGACCACAATAAGTGCAATAATAATAGTGACAAAAAAGCAATGCTTACTAATGTTTATTAATTATATGGCATTTGCTTCTACTCAGCAAACTATCAACATCAATAATTTAAATCCTTTTCATAAGTAATGTAACTGAAGCTTAGACCAATTAAATAACTTTCCTAAGGTCATTCAGAAACCATGCGCTATAGGGGTTATGAAGTTGAAACCAGCAGAAAATTTAAAGCTTGATTTTCAGAGAACTGGTCCTTCCTAATCAGCTATTATGTTTTTTTCAGACCCTGCTAACAAATCTACTAGCTGTCTCTTCAGCAGCCTACGAACAAGAAAGGCCCTGCATTTCTTCCCCACAGTAATGAGCCCAAGACCCCATCCAGTTTATAATGGCTCTCAGATTGTGCCCAGAGCCCCTTCTCCTTGTCCTAAGATACCTCCTGATGTCAGGGCTGACTTGTGCCTTATCCCGATGTTAAATCTCCACCCCATGAACATGGGATGAATGTTACATATATGTCTGCTCAAGGTACATGCTCCGTCTTTCCTCATGAATAGTCCTAACTTTCCCTGTCCTTTTCGTCAATATGTATATAATCTCCTATCCTGAATTCCCCCTTTTAAAACCTCACTCCCTTAACACGGAACCTCCGAGAGGCCTTCAGAAGTCAGTCTGTCATTGCCTCAGGTTGCTGGCCTCCTAAATAAAGTGAACTTTCCTTTCTACCAACACTTGTCTCTGGAGTACTGACTTTCAAGCAGCGAGCAGCTGAACTTGGGTTTGGGTAACAACTCAAGTTGCATGTGGTATTGAAGAATTCAGTAGACACCTGCCCCTAACAGCACAATGGCTAGCATATACTGAATCTTCACCACAATCTGCCAATATGGAAACCGAACGATAAGAATAAAATGCATATTATCCCTTTGAAATGTGAATACCATGCAAGAGAGTTTCAACATTGAAGCGCATATGACTTTAGAACTCAGTGAAGATCTCTAGAGACTTCTAGTGTGGAAAAGCTAAGCTTTAGTGATAAGCAGCATTTTAGACTTAGTTTAAAAATGCCTATAATGAATACAAAATCAAAATAATTGCCTTGTGGAAATAAATATACTGTTAAATATGTCTTTGTGTTTGGGATATTTTTACAATGTTAAAAAGTATCACATCAATAATTCACCGGGCAGAGGAGCCTGGGTGCCTCATTCAGTTGAACTTCTGCCCACCACTGGGGTCATGATCCCAGAGACCCAGATCCATCCAGCCCCACCTCAGGCTCCCTGCTGAGTGGGGAGCCTGCTTCTGCCTCTCCCGCTGCTGCTCTCCCAGGTTATGCTCTCTCTCATTCTCTCAAATAAATAAATAAGATCTTTAAAAAATTAATAAAAAATAATACACTGGGCTTTTTTTCCTAAGGATGTAGAGAACTTCTAGATTTCAAAGGAGCAAATAGAAAATAAATGAGTTGTAAAATTGAGAAATAAAGTCAACATCAAAGTTAGAAGTCTGCAGCTCTTTCCAAAACTGAGTAAATTGCAAGAATAAATAGTACTAGAAACTGGTCACTTTATTTTTTTTTTCTTTTTTTAAAAATTCCCTTCAGTGATGTTGCTGATTTCTAAGCATCAGAAAGAGAAAGAGCATTGTGGTTTTCATTTGCATTTCCCTGATGATCAGTGACTTTGAGCATCTCTTCCTTTGCCTGTTGACATCTATATGTCTTCCTTGGGAAAGTATCTATTCAAGTCATTTGCTCATTTTTTCATCAGGGTTTTCTTTTTTAATAATGAGTTGTGTAAGTTCTTTATTTATTTTAGATAGTAGCCCTTTCTTGGGTAAGATATCTCCTTACACCTGTCAGGCTGGCTGTTATCCAAAAAAACCAAAAATAAAACATAAACAAAACAAAACAACACAAATGTTGGCAAAGACATGGAGAAAAGGGAATGTTTGTGCACTGTTGGTGGGAATGTAAATTGGTGCAGCCACTATGGAAAACAGTACGGCAGTTCCTGAAAAAATTAAAAATACAACTACCATATGATCCAGCAATTTCACTTCAGTGTGGATTTATCTGAAGAAAATGAAAACACCAATTCAAAGAGATATTTGCATCCCATTGTTTATTGCAGTATTATTAACAATAACCAAGATAAGAAAACAATCTAAATGTTCATCAAGGGGTGAGTGGATACAGATATCATATACACATGCACACACACAATGGAATATTACTCAGCCATAAAGAAGGAATGAAATCTTAGTGCGCCTGGGTGGCTCAGTCAGTTACTAAGCGTCTGCCTTCAGCTCAAGTCATGATCCTGGGATCCTGGGATCCTGGGATCCTGGGATCAAGCCCTATATTGGGCTTCCTGCTTGGCAGGGGCCTGCTTTTCCCTCTCCCTTTGCCCCTGCCACCCCACCCCCCATACACACAGCCAGCTTGTGCTCTCTCTCCTGGTTTCTCTCTCTGTCAAATAAATAAATCAAATCTTAAAAAAGAATGAAATCTTGCCATTTGTGACAACATGGTGGACCTAAAGGGTATTATGCCAAGTGAAAAAAACCAGACAGAGGAAGATACATACAATGATTTCAACTTGCATATGGAATCTAGGAAACAAAACAAACAAGAAACAGACTCATAAATATGGGAAGCAAAATGATTATTAGCAAAAAGGGGAGGGGTTGCGGGCAGCTGAAATAGGTGAGGAGTACGAAGAGGTACAAATATCCTGTTATAAAGTAAATCAGGGGATGTAATGCACAGCATAGAGACTAGTCAGTAATATTGCCATAACTTTGTATGACAGATGGTAACTAGTCTTATCCTGAGAATCACTTTGTAACATATAGGAATATTAAATCATTATGGGAGAGCTTGTCAGTTTGAGTGTGTCACTGATTACGCCACTCAAGGTCAAGGAGACACAACACAGCACTAGCCGATAACAGCCATAAATTTATAGCTAGATTTGTTCAAAAAGAGTTGAATTCCTGGTCTCAGGCTAAAATAAGCATATCTTTAATAGACCATTTTGATTTTTTAATAAATTCATGTTCTTTATTAAAATGAGCACAAGTTGCATTGTTTTGTTGTTCATTGCAAATACATGCAAAATGGTCCATTATTAAAATCCTAGTATTGTAGATTGCTTTATTTTTTAATAATTTTTAAAAAACTGTTAACATCTTTGTTGGGGTATAGTTACTATACAAAAACACAAACATGTTTAATATATACAATTTAATGAATTTGGATATATGTGTGCAGCCATGAAACTTATTAAGATCGAAGTAGCAGATATATCCATCACCTCCAAGAGCTGCAATCCTGTGTTTTGGGGTAAAATGCTTAACATGAGCGATAGCCTCTTAACAGATTTGTAAATACACAATGCAGTATTGTTAACTATAAGCACTATGTTGTACAACAGGTAGAACTTATTCATCTTGCACTATAGAGACTTTATGCTTATTGAACAACAACTCTCATTTCATCCACCCTCTGCTCCCTGGCAACCACCATTCTCTTTTCTCCTACTAAGAGTGACTATTTTGGATACCTCATGTAAGCGGAATCATGGCAGTATCTGTCTTTCTGTGACTGGTATTTGTTTCACTTTGCATGATGTCTTCTAACTTTTCAGACATGTTATTGCAAATGGCAGGATTTTTTTGTTATTTTAAGACTGAATAATATTC
Organism: Eumetopias jubatus; assembly: GCF_037043125.1. Classification (NCBI taxonomy): domain Eukaryota; kingdom Metazoa; phylum Chordata; class Mammalia; order Carnivora; family Otariidae; genus Eumetopias; species Eumetopias jubatus. The sequence goes on along the minus strand of NW_028274807.1, from coordinate 20,509,913 downwards.
CACTGTATGTATAATATATCACATTTTTGTATCCATTCATCCATCCATCAATGGACACTACTTAGCTATTGTAAATAATGTTGTAATGAACATGGGGTACAGATATCTCTTTGAGATCCTGATTTCAATTCTTTTAGGTATATATATATCCTGAAGTGGGTAGATTAGTTTTCAATGTTTAATCTCTAACATAATAAAATCTTTTTAAAAATTTTATTTAAATTCAATTAACCAACATGTAGTATATCAGTTTTTGATGTAGTGTTCAACGATTCATCAGTTGCACATAACACCCAGTTCTCATCTCATCACCTGCCCTTAATGCCCACCACCCAGTTACCTCATCCACCCACCCCCTCCCCCTTCTGCAACCCTCGGTTTTTTTTCCCAGAGTCAAGAGTCTCTCATGGTTTGTCTCCCTCCCTGATTTCTTCTCATTCAGTTTTCCCTCCCTTCCCCCATGATCCTCTGTGCTATTTCTTATATTGCACATATGAGTGAAACCACATAATAATTTCTCTGAGTGACTTATTTCACTTCACATAATACCCTCCAGGTCCATCTATGTCGATGTAAATGATAGGTACTCATCCTTTCTGATGGCTCAGAAATATTCCATTGTATATATGAACCACATCTTCTTTATCCATTCATCTCAGCTCCTTCCACAGTTTGGCTATTATGGGCATTTCTACTATGAAGATTGGGGTGCATGTGCCCCTTCTTTTCACTACATCTGTATCTTTGGGGTAAATACCGAGTAGTGTAATTGCTGGGTCATAGGATAGTTCCATTTTTAACTCCTAGAGGAAACTCCATACTGTTTCCCAGAGTGGCTGTACCAGCTTGCATTCCCACCAACAGTATAAGAGGGTTCCCCTTTCTCCACATCTTCGTCAACAATTTGTTGTTTCCTGCCTTGTTAATTTTAGCCATTCTAACTGGTTTAAGGTGGTATCTCATTAGAATGCTTGACAGAACAAGGAACACTCACAGGGAAAGAAATTCTACAAAATTCAGAGGAATCTGGTCATGTTTAGCCACATAACTGATCTTCCTTTCTTTGTTGTCATCTAAAAGACTTTAAATATTTAGCTTGTTGTGTATGTTTGTGTTGAACAAATATTCAATTAGTGTGCTTTATAAATTTATGAAATGGCTACTTAAATTAAAAAACATTGCATTTATATATTTGAACATTTGGCTAATTGTCATCTTGGCCTGACAACTGGGACAAAGAATATTTTAAATATAAAGCATATAAATAAGTACCAGCATATATTTACTTTATAAATATATTTTAAATATAATATATATCATATAATAAACACACTATATAAATCTATTATAAATAATTTATGTATAATAAATAACAAATATTTATATTATATTTAAACATAAAATAGGAATAACATATAATTTAGCAATATATATTAGATGAACTATGTGCTGCTCTTTGAGTTAATTAAAAAAGATTATTTCTCTGAAATAAAGAAATCAAATAAAAAGAAGAGTGGAAGAACTAACAGTTTAATTCCTCAAATTGAAGAAGTACCTTGGATTTTGTTTTTTTAAGTGTGCAACATTTTTCACACCTGCCCCTATTAAGATCACTTCCAACCCAGATGACTGAATTGAAAAAACAAGGCCTAACTCCATAGGAGCAAGTAATGTGTCTCTTCTGTGCATTCCCATATCATTGGCTCATACACCAATCCCAGTTACAAGGTAGGTGTTCAGTACACATTTGTTGAATATATTGAATGAATTAAGTTTCTTTTATGCTTTGGATTCTTACCAAAAATACTTCTGTTTTTGGTTTTTGGATTTTGTTTTGCTTTATCTGAGGTGAACAAGTTAAATCCTCAGGTAGGTGTTGGAAATAACTTGGAAGTGGAGACATGCCCAATAAAAAAGAGTAACTGAACTAAAAATGAAGTTATTTTTCATCAAGGCACTTCAATGAGCTTTTGAAAGCTCTTGCAAGGCTACAGTTAGGGTGAATATATGCACAAAGAGGTAACAAAAGGGTAGCTAAGTATTTTTAAGGAATTTGAAAAATCAGTTGGCAATGGATTGAAATTAGAATATACATTATAGCTAGAATCTGTTAGAGATTCCAATTTTTATTTTCCAAGTTTGATATAGTTATTCTATAGTGCTGGCACAGCATTTCAAAGAAAGTGTTACATCAATTAACTTTAAACAATCTGTGTAATTTTCATTAATATTTCCTACAAAGCTATACAAATTCTATTGCTAATGAGGTCAAAGTGTGCTTCAAACCCATGCGCAACCACTGTCTTCAAAGATAGGAGAATGCCACCATGACTTCACACTGTCTATCAACACATTGACTGCCTCTTGACAAATGTGTGAGCTAGAAAGGGAACTGGGAAGAGAACAGGGTAACATTGGGTAAAAATTTCAGTTTCTTTCTCAAATTGTTAGCTTTATAGAAACAAGAAAATATCCACTCTATTCTCAGATTCTGTTAATAGATTTCTTAATTTCCATATCCATTACTGTTCCATAATGGAATAATGCCTCGAAAAAAATTCTGCTAATGGGTTTAGCAGAAAATGGTTTTATGTATCAGATTTAGTGAGATAACAATGAGCCAGCTTATAGGAGGGATATAGAAGAAAAGACAGAAATTTTCTAAAATACATCACGTCTGGAGGCACCTGGGTGGCTCAGGGGGTTAAGTGCCCAACTCTTGATTTTGGCTCAGGTGATGATCTCAGGGTCCGGGAATGGAGTCCTGTGTCAGGCTCTGGGAAAGCAGGAATTCTGCTTGAGATTCTCTCTGACCCTCCCCCTCTGGCCCTCCCCTCCATGTACACTAAATAAATAAATAAATAAATAAATAAGTAAATAAAATCTGAAAACGGAAACAAAAACAAAACAAAAATAAAAACATCAGGTCTGTAAATTGATTCACTCTTTCACTTCTTCCATTCAGTTCTTCCCCAACTGAGTTTCCTATTTGGCCCAAACATAATGAGACATTATCTGTCACCTAGGCCTGCATGAGAATATTCTTTAAATTAAAAGTTAAATTTGCATTGTGGCTTCGAGAGTTTCTTGAAGCCCTTTGCCTACTTAATGAGCAATTTTGATCCACAAGTAAAATTATTTTCAATATATCTTAAATAATTGATTCTTGAATGTTGTGGAAATAAAAGTAATGATGATGATCTCAGCTTAATTTCATATTTACTGTGATGATTGCTACTAATAATCAACTGAAGTGTTTATTTAACCTTCTAGAATGGTCTCTAATTTTGTCATTATGAGGAACCTTTCATGAGAAAGTATTTATATTTAAGAGATTGTGGGGAATAAAAAGCACTCTTAATATTTGATTTTTGATTTATGATGACTAATTATTAACACGAGTTAACTTATTTTAAGTGGCTTTAATTGGGAATACTTCAATAGACATTGAATATATCTAACAAACATTATGAGATTTCAAATAAAATGCTACATTAATTGATTCAACATGTATGTAGTAGGCACCAGTTATGTCAATATTGCATAATATCAACCATTATATTAATTATTATGTGTCAGCCATGGCAGCCACTACTAGGGGCCAACAAAGAATGAGAAATGACTTTTGCACAAAAAAAATTAAACTCTAAGGAGTTCCACTTCATTTTCTTGTTGATTAGCCTCTTTAAAATAACAAAACAATTTAAACCTAAATAGAAAATATGTGGATTAATATCGAAAATCTTCTCAGAAATACTATTAAATTTCAACTGTGAAGTAATAAATCCCAAATCTGTTGTTAGTATTATTATTGTAATTATTTTAAAATAGAAATGAAATGTACAAATAACAGTAGTAACAGTCATTAGTAGCTATTGCAATATTTACAATTTTGTACTTTATGTTACTTCTTTAAAAAAAAAAAGTAGTCCCAATTTCTGACCCTGGTTAAACTGTTTTCTCTAATTCTTCTCTAGAAGTCAATATCATTTGTTGCGTATGGAAAATTGTAAAATACCAAATTGACTTTTCCAGTCAGCACACCTATATGCCTACGGCAAGTTCTTAATTGTTTTCACATATGTATTCAAATTACAACAAATAATTCACTTAATTTTTTCAATTAAATTGAAATTTTTCAAATGCGTTGAAGGATAGTGTACCATCGGGGGAGGAGGTGGGATAAAACTGAAGAAGTTAATAGCAGTGGCTGAGTAAAATTCTGCAGAGAGGAAATTGGTAGGGATGAAAGACAGTGGGACACACTTCCCTTCTCCTCAGTTCCTTGTTGCCTCGACATACTACATTCTTTTCAAGGTTATAAATTTTTATGTATATATTTTAAGTTCCCAACTAATCTTTAAATCATGGTACAAGATTTTTATCAAAGGGTTAAATTAATTGTTTTTAAAAATCAGTTTAATTTCATTTGTAGTATTATTAATGCAAGCAATAATAGTAGTATTAAAAATGGGAGTTTTAATAGTAAAAATAATAATGGTTATGCTAGTTATGGTTTATTAAATATTCATTCTGTTCAGGAATTGTGCTAAATTCTGCATTCATTATTGTTTTTTTATCCATTCACAATGCCATGTAACAATTATTGTTATTTAGATGAAAACTGTAACATATTTGGAGACATGCATGCAGAGTGTCCACTGGACACATGGCTTGAGCCGGTAAATATTGTGTATTAAGTAGAAATGTGAGGCTCTAGATCAGGGTGGCTTTTGAGAATATTTTTAAGACCCATAAAGGCCAGTACACCGACTAAAGTCATATAAATAATTGATGGAAGATATAGTATTGGAATTCCTGACCTATGGTTAATCCCCTCTTGATATTTCCATAATTTCTGACAGACAGTGCAATGGCTAGTTTTGGTTTATAGCCTGTCTGTTGAACTTATTATTCACTAATTTGAGTTTGAAAGAGTTGTTTTAAACTCCCTTGTTTCTTCATCTCTAAAATGGCTGCAATAATAGTGTCTCCCTCCGAAAAGAATTCTGAGGATAAAACAAGTGAAGATATCATGTAAATAAATTCATTTTATTTAATTTAATCAATAAATTTAAAACAGTGTCAGACACATAGCACTCTAGAAAGTATTACCCACTATTGGTCTAACACTAAAGAATCTATTGTGGAGATTGCTTTAAATAAGTACACAGCCAATGAATATCCAAGATCACTTAGTGGTTATTTGCCTTTAATAGTCAAATAACTGTCTTTGTTTATAAACCTATCCAATAGACTTTGATATTTAATACATTTTAGATAGGGGGTAGGAATGGAATACAGCAAACCTATTTTCTGCTTTCAGTCTTGGTGGCAAATAGAAGTGAAGTACAAGTAAAAATCAGAAATGATGCATTTAGAAAATTTTATTACACTCTCCTAACTTTCTTCTGGATATTTTAGTTTGCACATCAATAACTGATAATTTGACAAGAGCCAACAGCTGCTTTTTTGTAGCATCACCTTTGCTAGGTAATATACTTGTTGCTAAAATCTTGAATCTACATCTAGAGGATGAGATGCATATGAGTTAACCTCAGGCAACAGACCTGTATGACTTGCTGTGAATTCTTATCACATAGATTGAAAGGATTCCCCAAATGATACATACGGTGTTCCACATTAGTAAGGGAAACCGCATTGTTAAAATATGGTGAAGGCCCTTTTGTGTTCCTTATACAGCTGTTCCTGTTAAGCATTTCTTCTACATTAAGACAGATGGGGTTTTTTATGGGAAAAAAAAATGAAGACTCTTTCGCAGGATCCCCAATGTTAAAAACAGAATTTCCTTCTTAGAATAAAGAGAAATTCTTCAGCAGTTATCTTAATGATTCAAGCAAAAATTTTTCATTCTAGATGGTCAGGGAACTAACACAGCATTTTCAATACATCTAAAGATAATTTTGCACCTTCTAATCCTATATGTCCCTTACATTTTTACAACAAGGAAGAAATATTTTTTTAAATATTCATTTATTTATTTGAGAGAGAGAGAGAGCAAGTGGGGGGAGAGACAGAAGAGGAAGAGAAGTAGACTCCCTGCTGAGTGCGGAGCCCACCATTGGGCTGGATCCCATGACCCTGAGATCATGACATGAGCTGAAATCTAGAGTCCAACTGAACCACACAGGTACCCCAAGAAATAATTTATAACTTTCAAAGTTTCAAAAAAATCAATTGTACTTGTGGAGATTTAGCTAGGGACAAAATCACACAACATTTACATGATGTTTTGAGATTGAAGAATAATACCTTGCTCGGTATTTGTAGAATTTACAGGAAAAAAAATATGCCAAGGATATATTTAACATTCAAGTTTGTAATCACCGTCGAAGAAGGATATTATAAGTTATTAAATACAGACTAATCACCATTTCACTTTAACTTTATAAATGTTAAATTTGCATCCAAAACTTGGCTAATCAGTCATGTCTTTTGGGAGAGAAAATGGAATAATTGATCTGGGTTTTGTGCTTACCATGTGGGACAAAGGGTTTTCCACCTTAGTTTTCTGAACAATTATTGATGTTCAACTTCAGTTTCTATCTGAATTATATGCAAAGGTTCCAGAACCACCTCTTTCAAATGCGTTTATCTTGAGCAACCTACATTAGATGGTTTGTTCTAGTTGCCAATTCTCTTCTAGGCATGGGCCCAGATGCTACGTATTGCAGATAAATCAATATAGGATGGAATCTCTTTTCTCAAAGAATTTACCATCTAATTGGGAAACTAAAAATATAAGAAAATAAATACATCTTTTGAGAATACAATATATATTTATACAAAATGGTATTGTGTAGAACAGGATAAAAAAATAAATGCTAATGAAGAATGAATTCTTTTAAGAAGAGGTATCTGAAGAGGGAGAAAGCACCCAGACAGATAATGCCATGGATAGTTTATATTTAAGCATCAAAAATGTATAAGTACTTATTCCTCAAAAAGCCCTATCCTGCAATTTTACTATTCAAATAATTTAAGCCAAAATGTTACATTGTCTCATTACTAATGATCTTATTATTTTTCCATTAGTTATTTGATTAAATCTCTCCATTGCCTTATATCAAATATAATATACATTTAGTAACAGATATTTAGTTAATACATATTTTGTAAAATTTATATTTTCTTTGTAAATCTTTTTGTAGCAATATGGAAAGTAAATATTGGCTCATATATCAAAGTTTTAAATATTGAGCTGACATAATTTTAATTGTTTTAGTTATTTCACTTGTATTGGACGTACTTTTTATTCTTGTTGTAACATAAACAAAAATGTTTACCTTTCATATTTTTAGGCTAAAATAACAAAAATATTGTTTTTAAAATGTGTCACTAAAAATAACATTAATTTTGCTTCTAGAAATGGAATATTTGTAAATAATAGAAAATGTTATAAATTTCTTTGTCTGAAGTAATGGATAAAAGATTAACTTGATATTACATATCAAAAAAAATGGAAGAGGGCAATTTTGACAATTTGTTTTGTGGTAGAAAGGATATTATTCAATAGTACAGCCCTGATTCTCCCCCCAAAGTTGAGACACTACTTTTAAAAATATAATTCTAAAATACTGTATATTCAAATTCAGTCTTAAGTCAAAAGTGAATTGGAATTTTTAATAGGGTAATAATTGCAACTAACATAAAATCTTTCTGTTTCACCCTTCCCTCTTTCCCCCTCCCTTCCTTCCCTCTTTTCTTCCTTCCTTCTTTCTTTCTTTCCTTTCTTCCTTCCTTCCTTCCTTCCTTCCTTCCTTCCTTCCTTCCTTCCTTCCTTCCTTCCTTCCCCTTTCTATACTTCTTTTCCTTCTTTTCTAAATACCCAGTGACTGAGCATAATTTCACGGAAAACTAAGCAAAGACATCATGTTTCTTTGTACCTTCTGCTCAGTGGTATGATTTTATAATTTCTCTTTATATATTACCTATAAGAGGTTTTGTGTAATAAGCAAAATTGTACAGAAGTGGCCTTCAACATCACTATAGGTTGCTTGGACAAGAATCCAAAGAGGAACATGCTTTACTCCAGTCTAGAGACCTGACAGTCCCATCTCCCAAGGGTGGTGAAGCTGAATCATAAACAACTTCCAGCTACTTCTCACAATCATCAAGATTCCAAGTGTTGACTATCGAGATTTCCCAGACAACTCATATAGACAGCTGATATACCAAATCTCTATTGCCTGGCTCCTTCACTTAAAATTTTACTTTCAGGCTTACCCTTTAACAAGAGGATACAACAGAAGTGTGGAGGATGGAAGATCTCTGCTTGGTTTATAAATGTCTTCTATAAGCCTGTCCCTTTTCCATGCCATATGATATGGGAAATGTCCTGCCGCACATTATGGGAAGACTATGAAAGAACTCATCTTCTACATTCTTTAGACATGTAAGAATGTAAGATTTAACAAAAAATGTTTATCAAAAGTATATTGTATACATAGTGTAAGTGAATAAATAAGGAAAACCATTTAAGTAGAAATTTAAACTTATGGTATATATAAAAATAGTATACTAGTAAATATCTGGGAATAGTAAAAGTAAAAGCAAATAAGCAAAGCTTATACCAGATTCCATTTATGTGTCATACCTTCTCCCCATTCTTGGGTTTTCCTGGGTCCACCTGCCCCCTGAGCCTCAGGAGCCCAATACAGAGCTTTGGTCATCAATGTCATTATCTCATCTCCATTTTAACCTCTACTAGGGTGAAAGCCAGACTTTGGGAGAACCTATGGAAATACTATGGACACCTATCACAGCAAGAGCTACTGCCCGACCCCAAAGGTTAAGGTTCCTCCATCACTTCCAAATCCTGTTAATGTACTGCATTGCCTCCTTCTCTGCCTCATGTCCCTTTTGTCTTCATTCTTTATTCTGTGATCTTTATACTTTATTTCATAATCGCAATAATAAAAATGTTGGCCCAGACTAAACCAGGGCAAAGACAATAGATACCAAAGAGGAAAACTCTACCCTTTGAGGAGACTTACACTGAAAAGCCCACTTCTAATGCGAAGCAGGGATCAAAGGCGTTTTGGGCTTAAATCCAGGCTTTTCCACCCAAATACTCCCATCTCCGAAGTAAAAACACACAGAAGAATGTAAAGTAGGGGTCTTTCCTAGAATAAGGGTTATTAGCAAATACATTTTATTCGAGTGACCTACCTGTATGGCAGGGCAAACATCTAATTACCAAATATCTGTTCTTATCACACTGTGAAGTGCATTCCTTTTCTCTGAAGTTCTGAACCCCTACTCCCTTCTCCTTAGTTCAGGATGATAAATGTACCTCATTTTGTTTGACCGTCTTTGGAATTCCCATGTCTATGTGGGTTCCCTGTACATACACTATTACATTTGATTTTCTCCTGTTAAGCTGTCTCATGTCGATGTGATTCTTAGTCCAGGTAGAAGGACCTTTGAGGAGATAGGAATTCTTGCTCCTCAACAATACCATGCATTTGCTCTTACTATCCATTTTACCTAAGTGGGTCTTCCTTTCCATTCTAGCAGTTACACTCCTTTAAGCATTTACAAATTATCTCAGAAAACACAGTTTTATCGATGCATTGTTGATTCCCTCATCACATGATATTTCAGCATCTTTTGAATGTTCACACCATTCCCCACCTCATTTATGGCAATTGCCATTCTAAACCCTGAGGCATACTGTGACTCTATGGTTTGTCAGGTTTGTGACTGTACCCTCTCCTCCTGACCCACAAACCTTTCCCAATTCCTAAACACCTAAAAGATAGATATTGCCTCTTACTCATGTCAGAAGGGACATATTTATACACAATTTGTTTAATAAATACTTTTTGAATTGTTAAACTCATTAGGACCCAGTGTTCTTTTTAATTGTACTAACATTTATTACCTCGCCCTCATTTGCCTGTGTATTTCATTTTAATTGTTTTCTCATCTGTCTCCTAATGAATACATAAAAGACAAGCTTTCATAGTTTCTAATGACTTTCCTAATGTACAGAGCACATTTTTCCTGTTCTTACAATTTTCTTATGTTTCCCCAAAGCCTTCAGCATAGATACTTTTATAACATTCTTCTTCTTTTTTTTTTTTTAGATTATTTATTTGAGAGAGAGAGAGAGTGGGTGGGGGGCAGGGGGAGAGGGGAGAGAAAATCTTAAGCAGACTCTGCGCTCAATGTGGAGCCCAATGAGGGCTTCAATCCCATGACCCTGAGATCAGGACTTGAGCTGAAATGAAGAATCAGATGCTTAACCAAATGTGCCACCCAGGGGTCACAAGATACTTCAGTGACATTCTTAACTACTAAGCAATATCATAAATAAATTTTCTTAAGAAATTGCATAAAATGCTTCCTTTACATCCAGACCAATAAATATGCAATATTTCCAATAGTTAGCAAACATTTAAGAAATCAAAAGAAAAGATTTATAAATGAAAGTCTGAAGAGTTTTGGAAATATTTTTCTTCATTTGCCAAATTCTTAAATTTAAAAGAAATGCTAATTAGTACAGCTTCAAAGTAGCTTCTGAGAGCAAATGACCACATAGCAAAAAAACTATTAAGTAATGGTAAACTCAAATTAAACAAAACCATCTCATAGTATATACACAATACCAGAAGGAGAGCTATTTTATAGGTCATATTAAAAAGAAAGTTTTGTTTATCCTGTTATGACTAATTCTGTTATGATTAATCCTGTTATGACAATGACCAACATTTTATAAAATAATAAGTATTACATATTTGGTGCATCCATACATACTTCTGGGTACATATATACACATAGATATACATACATACACACATACACACATATACACACATATGTACACAGACATACATGTATGTACAAACACACATAGGTGTTCATTTATTTCTTCGAACATTGCTCATCTGAGGACACAAGTGTGCATGTGCACGTGTGTGTATGTGTATGGAAAGAGGATGAAAGAGCTATTGTTCTGGCTTTGGAAAATCATGGAGAAAACTTTTAAATATTTGAGTATTGTAAAATGACCTTGAATGATTTTGTTATTTCAGTATATAAAATACTTTCAATCACATCTGCCTAGGGCAATATTCTCCATTAATTTCTGATTTTCTACAAACCAATATTTATGAATGCCCATTTTTAATGCAGAAAGCATTGGAAAGGAGCTCGATGTTTTTTTAGAAGATTTATAACACGTAATAACTTATATAGTTGGTTCTAGAAAGCCTAAAAATATGAAGAAGAGTATGTCATGTGGCCCTTATGCAGGGAACCAATTTTGATTGTTCAGGGTCCCTTTATTATATTATATCCCTGGAGGTTCTATTAGGCTTCCAGTGAATACTTTTAGTAGTTCTTCCACACTATTTTATTAAAGATGTTTAAATCTTGAGGTTAGCAGAGTTCTCTACCTACTGCCAGTAGGACTTAGAAAATTCCTAAACTAGGCTTCATTAAGAAGCACACATTTGATTTATGGTTCATTGGGTCTTCAGGGAGAAAGTTGCAACAAAGAAATAACCACATACTCAAGAGGTTGATATTCACCTAATGCTTCATATATATTGAGGCTAATTTGGAAAATAGAGTATAGCAAAATAGAATAGATCAATAAGGATGTAGCTCAGAGTCATTAAAATAAAAGGTATTGAATCAAAAATTCTGAGTTCTAATTTTTCTTTTACTCTAAGTTTAATCCTTTAAAGCTCAATTTCCTCATTAATAAAATGGATTTTAAAATCCAATGCTCCTTTGAGAATCTGTGAATAACTGAAAAGTTACAGAAACTTTAAAAATGCTATAAGTATTATTGTCATGATAGCAAATATGGTTTATTACAGAATGCCCCTCACAGTATTATATAACTAAATTGCTAAATCATCTGAGAATATCTAGAAAGTTTGTTTTGTAAAGAATATTTGGGAGTGTAGTTAGTGAAAATACTCAAAATAGAGTTGATTTTTTTTTCTATGTGAACTGCTCATCTTAAGACATTTCTTTCTTTACACAGTTCTCTTTTGAGATTGGCCTGTGTTTTATTCAGCTGGAAAAAGTTGGATTACAGACTCAACTGCTTACTCTCCTCAGGACGTAATGGATCATGTGGCAAGAGACCTCAGTCTTGTATGTTAGCAAGAGGCAGTTTAAATAAAGTGTTTTGGGGGTGCCTGGGTGGCTCAGTGGGTTAAGCGTCTGCCTTCAGTTTGGGTCATGATCTCACAGTCCTGGGATCAAGCTACACATCAGGCTCCTTGCCCAGCAGGGAGCCTGCTTTTTCTTCTACCTCTGTCTGTGGCTCTCCCTGCTTGTGGTCTCTCTCCCTCTCTGTCAAATAAATAAATAAAATATTTGATTAAACTACAGAAAAATATTCCAGGTAGAGAGTGTTAGCATTACCAAATACTGTGCACAGACGAAGGGACTCAGAGGTGGGCCTATCAGTTACAGTACCAACTACAACAAGATATGCTTGCATTGAATCAAGAAGGCTTACACAAGTTTCATGGATGGTAACATGCTATTCTCTATTAAAAATGATGGTATTTGATAAAATGCCCAACACATTTTAATACCCCATAATTTGCTTGATTTTTTAACCATAATCTATAAATTTCTATTAAAAATAAGTTAACTAAAAGATTATCGCAATTTCTATCTCACCTGTAAGGAAATTAGAAACACCTTAAAATCAAACATCAAAAAAGACAAACTAAACTAGTCTGCTTACAATTAGCAAGAATAATTAGCTAGAAATATTAAAAGTATTACAATTCCATTCTGAATTTATAACTATTTTGTGGGGAATTACTTGGCAAAAGCAATAGCAAAAGAAAGTTTTAATATTTAAGAAAAATTAAAAGTATTTGGTTTAAAGTGTAAGTATAATTATATCATATACCAAGAAGAGACTGATGGCCTCTTCCTCACTGTAATTTCATTGTTTCTTATTATTTAAAAGTTGTCTTTGAGGATTTAATTAACTCATTCTCATTATTGGCTTTTTAAAAAACTTTGAATGTAAAAATTTGAAAAATGTCAGAAAACAAAATAGCCACATAAAGCCTATTGTCACTTATGCTCTAATTTTTCCCTTCAGTTGAGGTTATACAGCACATATCAATCACCCCTGACTTATTCTAAATATTATACTCAGATACAATCTTAAATATTTAAACACAAATATGGACCAGCTCTATGAAAACAGAAGAGTTGATACTATGGTATAGCTAAAAACCAAGGAAAAAAAGTACATAAGACAAATTTCCATAAATCTAACTCTATTTTGATATAATGAATATTTTAAGGAAATGTTCCTACTTAGAATTGAGTAATTAAGTGCAGTTACAGTTAAGGACAAAATTTATTGCTAAAGATGGAGGCCTCTAATTCATGTAGTCATGAGAGTTGATCTTATCTGAAAACAAACTCAAGGTGGTCAACAAAAGCACTTCTCAAATTTTGTTATATTCTTTGAGTTGAAAATACTAGATTAGTTATGAAAATCAAAGTGACAGTTTTGTATTTTACCTTTAAAAAATATTTGTAACTAGACAATCTTATCTTTGAAAGCGATTCATTTGTTCTAGACCTAAGGAAGCTAATACACATCATATGGAGAAATTCTCTTACAGTAACTGGAAAGATACTGATATTTAAACATGATGGTCAACATGTAAAATTGACATGTATTATCGTATCCAAAAATAATTTAAGTAAGATCAAGATTGAATCAACACATCCAAAACTTACATTTATTGATTCTCCCATTTATTCAACAATATGAAGCCTTTATTTAAGTGTCTAGCTCCTTTCTTGTCGTTGGACACATAGAGTAGCTTGCGAGAGCCAGTTCATACAGGCTTGTGACAGCTGAATGCGTGCATCTCTTTCCACCTCCATGTTTAGTGCTTTCCCATTTGTAGCTTGCCATTGGCTATGGTGTGAATATTTATACCATGAGAATTGGCAATTCTGAGCCTTTTTATTTCATCAGAGAGCCAGTTTTTCAATATTTCCTAGCATATCACTATATACACAGCAGCAAACAAGACAGACAAGGACCTAGCTATTCTGAAGACTGTCTTCCAGGTGAAGGACATGGTAATTAATTAGTGTTAACTAATTTGAATTTGAATTTAATCAAACACATGTGGCTAGTCATTACCATATCGGACAGCACAGCTTTAGGCAAAGAAGGATGACAGAAGAATATACCAGAAAGGAATATGAAGGGCAAACACTCTATGGCTGGAATCATATTGAAACATTCTAGAAAACATAAGATAAATGTGGCAGAAGCTTAGTGGAGAGGGGAAAATGGTTTGAGATTAGAGCAGTTGGCTGGGCAAATTGAAAGATCATTTAGGTCATGCATAATTGCTTGCTTCTGACAGGTATATATTAAATTTTATGTTTAATAGTTACAAAGATTTTATTTGCCCCCAAATAGTATGTACTTGGCACCACTAAGAATTAATTTTGTTTTACTATATTGTCATAGAAAATGTATAGGAAAAATAAGATATTCTAATATGCAGAGATCTAAAATAAATTCTTTATTCTGTATAATGCTAACAGTGAAAATTGCGTTGAACTGTCATTTATTGATCACAAACTATGATTCTCTTTCTCTATTTATCTCATTAAATGAGGTCAACAACCTTTTGAAAAGAATGTTATCTTTCTCATTTTATAGATGAGACTACAGTTTAAAGAACTTACATAGCACATGATCATGCAAGAAACTGAGGAAAGACGGATTTCTATCAGGCTTTCAGGAATTCCAAATGTATGGATATAGTGGAGAAAGAGAAAATATAATTACAAATACAACTACAGATCAACCATTATAAACTAAACAATAAATACTAGATTAATTTTAATTTTAAGAAAGTATTTAAAGAGAGGTGCTTGGGTGGCTCATTCAGTTAAGCGTCTGCCTTTGGCTCAGGTCATGATCCCAGGGTCCTGGGATCGAGTCCCATGTCAGGCTCCCCACTCAGTGCAAGGCCTGCTTCTCCTTCTCCCTCTGCCTGATGCTCTCCCTGCTTGTGCTCGCTCTCTCTCTCTCTTTCTGTCAAATAAATAAACAAAATCTTAAAAAATATATATTTAGGGGCGCCTAGATGGCTCAGTCATTAAGCGTCTGCCTTTAGCTCAGGTCATGATCCCAGAATCCTGGGATCGAGCCCCACATCAGGCTCCCTGCTCGGTGGGAAGCCTGCTTCTCCCTCTCACACTCCCCCTGCCTGTGTTCCCTCTTTTGCTGTGTCTTTCTCTGGCAAATAAAAAAAAAAAAATTCTTAAAAAAAAAAATATATATATATATATACATATATATATATATTTAAAGGATTCTCTGGGTATTCACGGTTTTCCTCAATAAACTGAATTTTGAGGTTGTGTATATATGTAAGTTTGTATTTAATTTTTTATTCCTCCATCCCTCTCCCCCTCCTCTCTTGACTGACAGATGATACGGATTGATGATGGGGCTCCAGGGTGGCACAGTTGGTAAGAATCCAACTCTTGGTTTCAGCTCAGGTCTGATCTTGGGGTTGTGAGATCAAGCACCATGTGGGGCTCCAGGCTCAGCATGGAATCTGCTTGAGTTTCTCTCTCCCTCTCCATCTGCCCCTCCCCACTGCACCCATGTTCTCTCTTTCTCTCTCCTAAAATAAATAAAGCTCAAAAAAAAATTCGATGAGTTTATGAAAGTAACTAATAGTCAACTTCTGGCTATACCATCAAATCTAGTAACAAATTTGTTATGTGGGAAGAACAGGTAAGAAGCCATTATTGATGCCGATTAGTTCTTACAAAGAAGGAACATAGAGTTCAATAATTGGTAATAGCCTATTAAAAGGTTAGAGTCTGTATGAAATATGAAAACACTTTACAGAATGTTAATATTAGAACAAAAATTAGAAGTAATAAAGAGGATACTTAGAGAAAAAAAGGTGTGGAATGCATGTACAATTGCTTTAGCTATGAAAGAAATTATAATGGAAATTTGGATAAGGAGAATTTAAGAAATGGAAGAAATTATTTTAGTATTTTTTCTAAAGATATATTAATAAGTTTTGAGATTATGTAATAAAAATGTATGGGATTCTAATTTGAAATTTTAATTTCCAAAGACCCAAATACAGCCTGCATATAATGGGAAATGGCTAATGTATTACCATTAAAAAAAAAGGAAAATTTATAAAAAGCAACTGCATTTGAAATCACTTTGACGTTTGAGCTAATTTCAACATTGTCATGTTCTGGTTGGTTTAAAATAGGACTAAATAATCATGAAATAAAAATTACAACACTAATGGAATCAAATAAATATAATCTGCTTTACAAATGAATCCTTGTGGATTCTATTAGTTAAAAGCAAATGGAAATTTTATTATTTAGAAGGTTTTTCTTCTAATGTCAGTGAAATGAAGACCAGCTTGTATAAGAATATATATAAATTACTCTAAGAAGTCATCCTTTTTATATGCGGATCATGGAAAAAGCATTCCCATCTTTTCATGCTAGTTATATTTTTGATTAATACTGTTTTCTATAACTGAAGGACTTTTATTTTATTGTTTTTCAATATAGCACCTCATTGCAATTGTTTATTTAAATAACCTTTATATATAGGAAACCAAACCAAACAAACAAAATGATAGGGCTGTGTACCATACATTAAAAAAAATTATTTTGCCCGGGGGCACCCGGGTGGCTCAGTCGGTTAAGCATCCGATTCTTGGTTTCCACTAGGGTCATGATCGCAGGGTGGTGAGATTCAGCCATGCCTTGGACTTCATGCTGGGCATGTAGTCTGCTTGAGATTCTTTCCCCCTTTATCTCCCTCCCCCAAATTGCACTCTCTGTCTCTTTCTAAAATAAATAAATAAATACAATTTTTTTTTTTAAGTATTTTGTTGGGGTGCCTGGGTGGTTCAGTCAGTTAAGTGTCCCACTCTTGAGCTCAGCTCAGGTGTTGATCTCAGGTTCATGAGTTTAAGCCCTGCATTGGGCTCCATGCTGGGGCATGGCTCTTACCTAAAAAAAAAAAAATTATTTTGTCTGGATTAAGCCAAGATACTCAGTAGTGGTTTTCCATCAAGATACTGAAGATACAAAAAATAAATAAGTTACTACTTATAGTCCTCACCTAATTCCAACATAAACTGACAAGCAAGAATGGTTAAAGTTAAGCCCTCAGACTGATTATGGGGGGACAGATTAGTAGTAGTGTTTGCTTAGTTGCTTGAATGAGGATTATTGTTTTAGTAAAGGTATTTGCATATAGAGAAAACATTCTGCTGTAACTCCTTTCTTCTTTAGATCTAATGTGGCTAATCCTCTCAAATCTGAGCTGTGTCAGGTAAATTTGACATATTCAAGACCAAGCATTCTGCAGTCCGCTGAAGATCACTTTCTTGCATTTTGTAAGTAACTGCTAATTCACTGATTTGAAATTGAGAAAAATTGGCAGATGATGGAAGTAATGCAAAATTTCTTCTTAATAAAAAGTACTTTGCAAATACTAGATTCCTTGTATTTTAATATAAGATATTTAATTTTCTTGCACAATCTCTAATTGTGCTTTTGGTTTTAAGACTTTTAAAAATAGTTAAAAATTAATGAAAAAGAAACAGAATTCTATTACTAGTAATAATTGGAAAACCTTTAAGTTATTAAAAAGATATTGTAGTATACAAAAGTATCAAGAATTTTAAAGTTAATACTGATGAATAACCCTTATGACAATGAATAGCAGGGCATTTCTTGTCTTTATTAAGTGCAAGTACCATACTTGAAAAAAAACAAAAAATGGGAAATGACAAAGGTATATTAATGCAATATGATAAAGCCATGGACATTGTTACGAGTATCAAACATGTCATTCTGGCCAAATGCAGATGACATGTTGCCTGGCCAAGTTCTGTGCTTTGAGAATTTATTCCAAGCACTCATCTGGCCCTAATCCAACCTCTATTCCAGCACTGGAACAGCTTGCTTCCCCAAAAGTTTTATTCAGGCATTGAGCTCTCTTCTATTCTCATCCATGTCCTAAACCCCTTACTGTGGACCAGAACTATCTTCACCTGAAAGTTAAGACCTGATTGAAATCTACAACACATGAAGAAGCACAGGACACAGAGTAATTCTCCAAGAGGGAAAGATAGTGCAATGGGGAGTGGTTCATAAACATGAATAAAAAACAAACAAACAAAAAAATTAAGCTCTCAAGAATTATGAAACAATAACAGCAGAATCTTCACTCTACATGAATATTTTAGATCTTTTTCACTAATGGAGATCTTATAGGCAGTGACTGTCAGTACACATGCCAATGTTTTCCCCATAACAAAATAATATGAAGAACTTTGGGAAGGAACAAAAGTATAAAAGTCATTCCAAACCATTTTAAATACATATAAAACATCTTAAGTCCAAAGTCTAAAATTTCAATTTGACAAATGATCTAGTATTATTGATTGAGGAAGCTTATATCAATTCTTGAATAATTATTTTTGGGAGCTACAAAATATTCAGAGGTCATTTTATAATAATATTGTACAATGTGGCTATATTTTGGATCATGGTTCTCAATCTAAAAATGTTATCAAAATGTTTATAGTTTAGTTACTTAAATCCCTATTAAAGATTCTCTGTAAGTCTCATTTTTAAAAAATCCATTTGATGTAAGTTTACATGTGATATACTCAATGGAGAAAACTTAAAATGAGTTTTATAATTTTTAAGTTATCAATATCTTCAAAATATTCTCACAGCACATAAAACATTAGAATTCAGAATAACTTATAAAAATAATCAAAATCCATGACTACATTAACTATTTTATTACTGTATTCACCTGTGTGTACCCAAGCATATTAGAACATGTTTTCTTTTAAACTAATCTAAAATGTTACTGTAGTCAAGTTTTACAGTATCCATAGTTCATATAATAGTCTGTCACTACACTAAATTAAATATTTTACTGATTATGAGATATTTTTTACTCAATTTGAAAATTTACACTGTGACCAAAAGAAAAAAAAATAGTGTAGTATAATGTACTACCTGTTCAGTCAGAATTTTGTTCAATCAAAAAATTAATCTGAAATACATTTCTTCTAGGATTTATAGAATAATAGATTATAGGTCAATAATTTTGAAATAACTGATATTGAATTTCAATTGAAGTTATTAAAGCACAATAAAAACTTTCAGCCAGAGGATTGTCTGCCTTACCCTCTTGAACTACCAGTAGATAGATGGTAGATGACAGATCAGTGTTTTTTTTCTCAAATCCTCAGTTATGTTATGTGGCTAATAGTTGACAGGAGAGTTAATGGTGCTTAGCATCTCATGTATATCAGACCTATAATCCCAGTAGCCATAGCTATTATTCCCTTCACCCATGTGCATATGATTAACATTCTGTGCTGTAGGAAGCTCCAAAGAACTGTATGAGAACAGGGCACAACATTAGCCCCTGTATTCCTAGCAACCACCCAGTATGTAGAAATGGAAAGCACTTAATCAATTTATAAGTAGATGAATAAATAAATGGATGATTATGGATCTGGTTAGTGCCATTAGTTTCATGAAGTTCACCTCTGTAATGGTCCATAGCAATAGACTTACTGGTATAGTAAATTTTAAATTCAGACAGCAATTAATAAAAATTACCTTCTCAGTTATATTGATTAAACACAAGCAATTATTATATGACTTTGTAAACATTCCAAGAGAGTATATTTCCAATTCAGATTCAAACAATAAACGTTACTCAGTTATATTGATGAAACACAATTATAAAATCACTTTAAGTGTCATAAAATGTTACTTACCATATTTAACATGTAAATTTCTTCTGCTGTTTCTAGGAAGGCCAAGTAATGCATGTCTGATACTGCATACATAAAGCAATTAATGCAATTTTTTGAATGGCATATAAGGGCAAATAAAGCCTAAACAATCGTAAGAGAAAAAAAAAAGATGAAGCCTATTCTATCCAATCACATTAGCAATAGCTACATCTAGAGTTTTTACATGATGACAGAATAGAAGTGAGACAGAAATGTGGTTTCCACCCAAGAAATAAGTAAGGAGAATGGAAATAACATATTGATTATGAAAATAAAATCTTTAAAATGATTGATTTACTTCTTCAATTATGAAATATATGGATTTAAGTAAAACATGATCTATCTTCTACAAAGACAAAAGTTAAGCAAAGTAACTTTTTGTTTCTCAAGTTAACCATTCCACTACTGTTCGGTGCTTTATATCTCCCAGGTGTTCATGATATTCCAAAAGAACTGGTAACTTTCCCATAGCCAGTAGGGCAGAATTAACAAAAATCATTCATTTTTTTTTTCTCATCCCTCTTACTGCATCATAATGTATGCTAGTTGATGCTAAGGTATTTTTTAAAAGGTTCATTTTGGTGAAAGGGAATTGATATCTGGGAATGTCTTCCAAGGTTTTTAAGTTACTCGTATCACACAAAAATTAGAGCATGAAAGTTTAATCTTTGGATAAAGCTGCAATTCTTGGTGTTTTACTCTTATTTCATGTACCAATTGCTTTAGAATAATCTACTCCAAAATTCAATGGCTTCGCACAACACCATCACATCTTACAATTCTGTGGGTCCAATGGTGATAGCTCATTTCTGCTTTGCATGATGTCTGCTGAGCTACAATATTAAATACGACAATTCTCACGTGTCTATTGTCATATCTACGGTAGCTGGAATGCCAAGGGCTGGGGTGGTAGGTGGAATGTTTTGATTTAGGCCATATGTTTGGAACCTTTCACATTATCCGTTCAGTTCTTCTCCAGGTGGTCTCTCCATGTTGCTGTTTGGGTTTCTTACAGCATGGCAACTGGATTCCACAAGGAAGGAAGTGGAGCTTGCTCTACTCCCACAATACCTGAGCTCAGAATTCCCAAATTATCACTTCTGGTGCATTTTATTGGCCAAAGCTAGCCACGAGAATGGTCAATACTCAACAGGAGAAAAAATAAGCTTTATCTCTTAAAACAAGGGACAAAGTGTTTACACAGTAGAGAAAAAGTGGTATTGGGCAAATTCTTAGAGGATTAATTTGCAAAACCAAAATGAATTTTCCATCTACTCTTCACTTGTTTTGATTATGTGGAAATCTGAAAGTTATTTGGCTTAATGTCATTAATATTTAGTATCTAACTTATGTTGCACAAGCTTTATTAACTTTTGAGAATTTGGCATAGAGGAGAACATTTTTAAATAAAAATTTTAATACTTTGTGTATGTATAAAACTATGGCTGGTTCTGATTATTACTTTAAAATTTTTATATCATTTTCAAATAAAGTTTAACTATTATGAATGTTAGCAATTTAATTTAGAAAAAACCCACAAAATGAAAAGCAAAATTTTAAAAATTAAGAACATCTTAATTGCTTCAGTAGGTCAGTAGCAATTAAATTTACCTTTTTTGCATGTCTACTCAATATTCACTTTTCCTTATATTTTTATGGTGCTCTTTAAAAAAATATTGCTCTTAATAGTCTTATAAGCACACAAAGACATTCATATAGTGGTCTTTTGTTTTTCAAACATTTTCGTTCATGATGAAATCATTTTTCTTGGCTCTAATTAAGTCAATGAACCATAAACCCTAGGACAACTGACCAACTAAAGAATTCTTGCTGCTGTATTCAGTAGAAGTAGTTCCTAGGGCTTTATGTTTCATTCACTCCATTTTACTAGTTCATAAACCATGAAAACACCAGTTTTATCCAATATTTTTCTTGGCACATGGACTGAATAAGTTTCTAACAAATGAGACTTGTGGTTGAGAGACATATCTGTGCTATGAATATTTTCTTACATGAACATAATTTTATAAAGTTGCCAATAAGTTTTTATTTTTGGACAAATACATGTATGTACTCATTGCGCACAATATCAATGCTCTTAAATCTTCATATCTCTTGAAATAAAATGAAAGACAAAGGGAAGGGAATATTAGCAAATTCTTTTGTCCATTGCAAAATAAAAGCATTTTTAGGTGAATTTTTGAAGTAATGGTTCAAAGAATACTTAATTCTTGTGAGTATAATGATTCCTGTCATTCATAAACTTTCACAAATATAAACCCTCAGCTCAGGCCTTTTGAATAAGTTGGTTTCTCCACTATGGTTCTTGACTTTTGTCTCCTTTTATGCCCAGCATTTCTAGACCGTGAGTGTATAGCTTCCTTTCCACAATCTTCAATATTAAAATCTTTTGAAGGATGATCAAGTAAGGAAGGGCAGCCTACTACATAAAGTTGACCAATATGACAAGCACTATAGTATCAGTAGTTGACCATGGATGAAAATCAGAAGAACAGTAAACTTGGCAGCAGGAAAAAACAAAAAGTTTACTAATCTATAATTGAAATTTCACATTTCCTAAAGGAAAGTAGGCAAAAAATTATACAAGTGTTAAATAGAAATCACGTTTTCACCAAAAGAAATCACATGTTTTCATATAAACTTACAGTTGTTGTTATTGCAGATATCTCAAAGTAGTAAACTAGCCACTACTTTGATATTATGGTAGGTTTTAGAAATGCTATTTCTTATTATTTAATATGTTTATGAAGAACCACATATATTGATATATTATGTATTAAATATTGGTAAAACATTTCCTGGAAATGTATTTTATTTCATGAATTTATAAGTCTGCTAAGAAAAAGTGCACAAATCAAAAATGATTAAGAATCCCTGTGATTCTCAGCATGGTATGATTGTTAATATTATCAATTCCTTCCTCCATCCATTTTAGATTTTTCTCTTTAGCTAGAACAAATACCTTTCCTGATGGGATTACCTGGATTTTTATTTTTGAGTTGCTTTGCCCTTGACAGAACCTGTTCGGGAAAATTGCCCTTTAAATATAATTTAACATGAAAATACGTCCTCTTTACAATCTAGACAAAATGTATGAGATTTATTTTCAAAATATATCCTGACACTGGACTGTTCTATCCATTTTGTATTTTCCAATATGGTATATTACCTAGTAACTATTCTAATTGTTGCAGCATCTATTGTGAATTTTTATTAAAACTATGTCATACTAGGCATTAAGACTTTGCATATTATCCCTTCTTCTCAACATCTTCTATGTTATTACATTAGTCCAAGACATTGTCATCTCTTACCTACTTATTGCGATGAAAGCCATGCTGATCTTTCTGCTCCCAACTCTTCCAGTTTATATACTACCCTGAACTTAGAGATTCCCTTCATCCACATGACTTAAGTCATGTCGCTCGTTTTCTGAGAACACTCAAATGTATGCCCATTTCATTCACATCTAAGAGCCAACATCCTCACAGTGACCAGGAATGTTTCACATAACCTCATTTTATGACTTCTGGGTAAGCACAACTGGGTTTTCTGCCTGTGATCTTACATGTGTGAAATCAAAATGTTGATCAGGCTGGGTTCTAATCTGGAGGTTTTAGGAAGAATTTGCTCCCAAGCCCATTCAGGTAATTGGCATAACTTAGTTCCTGTGGTTATAGGACTAAGGTTCCCATTTCTTTGTTGGCTGTCTGAGGGAAACCACTACCATCACTTAGAGGCCTCCTGGATTCTTGACATATGACACCCCTCATCTTCAAGTCAGTGCTGTGACATTAAATTCTCCTCATAATTAGAATGGCTTTTACTTACTTATCTTCTGGTAGCAATTACAAGCACAACAACCAAAAAAAAAAAAAAAAAAGAAAAAGAAAAAAGAAAGCCCACAACTATATTTGGAAAGAACAGACTGAATTAGGCCCACTCAGTTTTCTTTTCGAAAGTTTACTAATCAAAGTCAACAGACTAGTAACTTTTTTTATATTTTTAAAATCTCTGCAATGCAACTCAATATAATCATGGGCTGAATATCTAACTATATTCACAACCATATTCACTAGGGCTGGAAATCTTAAGGTAGTCATTTTAGAATTTTCCTTGCCACAGAGGGAAAATACTTGGGAAGGAAGATTTTTTTTTATTTTTGCATGAAAATATTGTCACAAACTTAGCTTAAAACACTCATTTATTATGTCACAGTGTCTAAGGGTCAGGAGTCCAGCATGATTTACCTAGGTTTTTTGTAAGGTTGCAATCAACATGTCCACCATGGCTGTATTATAAATCTGGAAACTTGACTAAAGAAGACTCTGCTTCAAGTTCATGTCATTATGGATAGAATTCAATGTCTTATGGTTACAACAAGAATGCCCTATTTTCTTGCTGTCTCTTGGCTGGAGACCACTCTCAGTTCCCAGACAATGTTTTGTATCTTGTGTCCTCAACATACCTGCTTCCTTCAACAAACCATCAAGGGAGAGTCTCTTCCCATAATGGGCATTACAATCTTATGTAATGTAATCTTATACATGTAATCTCTACATTCCATCACTTTATCTCATTCTATTGATTAGAAGCAAGTCACGGGTCAATCTTCAGGAGAGGAGGATGACACAAAGGAGAAATACTAAGGAGAAAACATGGAGCTGAGGAAGGTGCCACCTTAAGAAAGTTTTCATGACAAAGAACATTGAAAAACAGAAGTAAAAACAGAAAGGAGGATGTGTGTATATGTATGAAGTCTGTGTGTGAGAGAGAGAGGTAAGTATGTGTTGGTGTTGTGAGGTAGGGCATGAGGCTATTGGCATTTGAACCACATTGATACGTATATAAATCCCTTGTGCTGCTTTATTTCATGGTCCTTAAACTGTAGGTCTTGCATTTTGTTTTGTTTTGAATAGCACAGTTTGAGTTTGGTTTCTATCCCTAGCAACTTGTACCAATTGGGAATCAGTCCCATATAAATAAAATGTTTTAAATAGTAACTGAGCAGTAAATAGCAGCTATATCATTATTATTCTTAGAAATAGAAAATGAATCAAAAAAGTACTAAATTGCCATAAAAGATTAAGAAAAGATGTTCATTCCCTTATCAAGTTCACTGTCTTTATGTCCCTTCCATTCAAAAAGTCATTTTAGAAATGTTAATTTTGCCATGAGAAAAACTTATATCTTTTAGTCAATAAAATTTTTAAATAGCTTTTTCTGTATTCAACATTATTTTCAAAACTAAAGATAATCCTGAATACGATTATATGTAAAAGAAAGAAACAGATACAAAAACTTTAAATCATGATATTATAAATGGTACATCAGATAGGAGAAGAGATGATCAAGGTAGGTTTTCTCGAAGCATGTTATACTTAGTTTGGATGTGGGTGGGGCAAGGAATGAAAACTGAATCAAAAGGAAGAGATTTTGATTAGGAATGGTGCAAATTTTAAAGGGTTTTCAAAATATTCTATTCTGAAGTAGTTGGGAGATACACAGGATTACTCTTAAAAAGGAATCCAAAGTTAGTTTTTGAATCAGAAACACCAGAATGGTGACAATATAAAATGATCAGCCCTGGGTAATAAGACATAAGGAGACCAGTTAAAAGTTTACTGCAGTGTACCAAACTAAATAATGAAAGTATGGATTTGGAAATTTCAGGAATGATAAAGATGGTGAAACACCTTCTGGAATATTTAGAAGGAGGTATTGATAGAAAGTAATAGGAAACTTTATTTCTTTTATTTTTTTATTTAATTATTTATTTAATCACCATACATTACACAATTAGTTTTTGATGTATGTAGTGTTCCATGATTCATTGTTTGCATATAACACTCAGTGTTCAGTTCAGTATGTGCCCTCTTTAATACCCATCATCAGGCTAACCCATCCCCCCACCCCCCTCCCCTCTAGAACTCTCAGTTTGTTTCTCAGAGTCCATAGTCTCTCATGGTTCATCTCCCCCCTCCAATTCCTCCCCCTTCATTTTTCCCTTCCTGCTATCTTCTTTTTTTTTTTAACATATAATGTATTATTATCTGTGATTCAACAGTCTTACACAATTCACAGTGCTCACCATAGCACATACCCTCCCCAATGTCTATCACCCAGCCACCCCATCCCTCCCACCCCCACCACTCCAGCAACACTCAGTTTGTTTCCTGAGATTAATAATTCCTCATATCGGTGAGGTCATATGTTATATGTCTTTCTCTGATTGGCTTATTTCGCTCAGCATAATACCCTCCAGTTCCATCCACGTTGCTGCAAATGTCAAGATTTCATTCCTTTTGATGGCTGCATAATATCCCATTGTATATATATACCATTTCTTCTTTATCCACTCATCTGTTGATGGACACCTTGGCTCTTTCCATAGATTGGCTATTGTGGACATTGCTGTTATAAACATTGGGGTGCACGTATCCCTTCGGATCACTACATTTGTGTCTTTGGGGTAAATACCCAGTAGTGCAATTGCTGAGTCATATGGTAGCTCTATTCTCAACTTTTTGAGGAACTTCCATACTGTTTTCCAGAGTGGCCACACCAGCTTGCATTCCCACCAATAGTGTAGGAGGGTTCCCCTTTCTCTGCATCCTCACCAACATCTGTCATTTCCTGATTGTTAATTTTAGCCATTCTGACTGGTGTGAGGTGGTATCTCATTGAGGTTTTGATTTGGATTTCCCTGATGCCAAGAAATGTTGAGCACTTTTTCACGTGCCTGTTGGCCATTTGGATGTCTTCTTTGGAAAAATGTCTGTTCATGTCTTCTGCCCATTTCTTGACTGGATTATTTGTTCTTTGGGTGTTGAATTTGATAAGTTCTTTATAAATTTTGGATACTAGCCCTTTATCTGATATGTCATTTGCAAATATCTTCTCCCATTCTGTCAGTTGTCTTTTGGTTTTGTTGACTGTTTCTTTTGATAGGAAACTTTGAAACGTGTTCAAATCAAAGACTACTTATTGATTTGGAACAATAGAAATTAAGCAAATTTTGCTGAAAATATTTGCAACAGAAATAAAAGAGGTGAAGTTTGGTGAGACCTGAAGAGCCAAGCAAACAATTCAGGTTTGGATACTTCATGTGTTTGATATTGAGAAATTACCAACATGCAGAAGATAGCTGAAGCCAAATAAATGAATATATTTTTCTAAGGAAGACTTGATATTCAATCACCACTTTTAGAATTCCAAGGAAAACCACTGAAAGTAATTATCAAAATGTGAGGAGGAGAACAAGGAAATATCCAAATAGAGGAGGCCAAGGGAGTTTCAAAAAAGAAGCAGTCTTCAACCTATCAAATTCGGATGTCAGAAGAAAAAAATACTGAAAAATACAAAATTACCTATTGAATTTTATATGTAAGAATCAATAGGTTATTTTTAGAAGACCATTTTGAGAAAACTTTTGAAGACAGAAGTCATTCTTAAAAGTAAATGTGAATGGTCCACATTTAATTTGAGATTAAGTAAGGAGGGCAGTAATAATATTTAATGTTGTGAATAATTAAGTGCGGAGAGAAGAAGGGACAACATATTTGTAAGGGCACCCAGTAGGGCGTATGATTCCTAAGAAATCAACAACAGGTTAAAGTAAATGAGATTGAGGAAAAGTTCCATGTTAGTGTTTTGCTTACACGTTTTCTAAAATCTTCCCAGAGTGTTGTCTGCAGAATAGCAGCATGGACCTCATCTGAAAATCCCAGGACTTTCCCCAAACCTGTCGATCAGAATGTGCATTTTGTCAGCATCTCTAGACTGCATTATTCTAAACCGCCCTGTTGTATACCCTTTGAGGAGGTATTTTCTGTCAATTTATATTAATACTCAAATAATGAATTTTTGATATGAAATGATTCAATGTCAGTATTTATAAGAAGGCAATTTACTGCTAAGAAAATAATCTTTAAAGAGCACCTCACTGGATATAACAGATATGAAACAAACTTGAGTTTTCTATTAGAGTAAACAGAGATTTTCAGCTATCTTAATTCTTACATCTTAAAAGTGAAGTAATTTTTTAATGCCCGAAACCAAAGACTTGGGAAGGGAATTGTGGTTAAAAGCTGCCATCAGAGTGTGTATTAAGAGCATTGTAAATACAAACGCTCTGTAAGTAACAGGCAGTTGGATTAGAAGTTCTGGTTCCTTTGTGAGTAGAACTATTACACATGCAAGTATTCCCAAAAGAGGATGAACCTAAGATCCCAAACCACACTGTACGTCAATGAGCAATTACCAAACTGGAACCATATGAGACCTTCTCATAAGCTCACAAAGGGTGCCATATAATTGCGCTCTCCTCTTGATTCCCTAGTAATGAAATTTAAATTTCATTTCCTGTTAAAATAAACAAAAGATATTTGATGACACAGGAAATTAAAAAAAAAAATTACCTTGTTTCTATATGAATTAAGAATGTAAATATTTAGGGGCACCTGGGTGGCTCAGTCGGTTAAGCATCTGCTTTTGGTCCAGGTCGTGATCCCAGGGACCTGGGATTGAGCACCTCGTAGGGCTCCCTGCTCAGTGGGGAGTCAGCTGCTTCTCCCTCTCCCTCTGCTCCTCACTCCGCTCATATACTCTCTCTCACTTGCTCTCTCTTTCAAATAAATAAATACAATCTTTTAAAAGAAAAAGAATATAAATATTTAGGCGTTCCTGGGTGGTACAGTCGGTTAAGCCTCCAACTCTTGATTTTGGCTCAGGTCATAATCTCATGGGTTGTGAGGTGGAGCCCCCAACACGCTCCTTGCTTACTGAGGAGTCTGCTTGGGACTCTCTCTCTGTCTCCCTCTGCCTCCCCCTCTCATTCTCTCTCTCTCTAAAATAAATAAATAAATCATCAAAAAAAGAATATAAATATTTAATTATAATTCTGTGTCAAATAGGTAAATATAAAATGGAAGAGCTAATTGTCAATACCTGCATAAGAAAAAACACCTTAGAAATTTTATACAACAAACTTTTATAATACAAAAATTTAAACTTACATTACAAATTATATGAATCAAAAATCTGAAAGGTCCTGAACTGCTTCCAGGAAATAATAGTGCTAGTCAGTGGTATATTTCTTTTTATCTCAAGTGTTCTAATATTTCCTGACCGTGCGCTTTGAAACAGGCAACATGATATTCAACTGGATATATCAGTAAATGTGAAAGAGAAACAGCCTGCACAGAGCTTGACATTTAGGAGATATATTAAATTGGTGAATTGTTTTTCAATCTAAGGAAGGGGATTACACAGATTCCTTTCAATCTGGAAGTAATTGTTACAACCCATTATTAGAAAAATGATTGAATTAAAAAGGATATGTATAAGAAAATGAGCTAGGTGCCTTTTTTCAGCAAATTAACTTATTTAATATATATTAGGGAGAGTGTTTGAAAACTATTCACTACTAATAAAATCCATGCCCAGAATCATCTTGTAGCAATACTCTCAAATTTGAATGTGCATATAATTTAAATGAAGATTCTGATTTGATGGATCTGTAGAAATGCCCAAGATCATGGATTTCTAACAAACTTTCAGGTTGTACCAATGCTGCTGGATCACCCCTTAATTGATTGACAAGGTTGTATTATAGACCTACTGAATCACTATTAGTAAATTTTCTTCATGAAATTACTTTTCCTAAAATTTAAATGTTCTTGCCAGATACCTTTTTAAAAAATTGCTGAATGTCTCTGTCCAATATATCAGTATCTGTGGTGAAGGCTTTTGCTCTTGGCTTTCAAAGAGCTCATCTGCCCAGATCTCATACTGAAGTAGGAGGAATGTTCTTTGTAGTTTCCTCACCAGGAAGCTGCTCTATCACTGCCTGAGGTAGTTACTGTGTGAGCAGGTTCATGCAATTCTTACACTGGAATAAAAAGCAAGATCAAGAAAACTAAATCCAAATTTCCCATCTTTTACTGAAGCACCTGACATGTTAAAGGGGACAAAAGAAATATCAAACACTCTGACATTTTATTTATGTTGAAAATAATTTATTTCTAAAAGAACCACATGTCTATAGAAAGATAAAGTGCAGCTAAAATCTTCACAGCAAAGCACACCGAAATTGAGTGTTATTGTGTGGATGAAATATCCCTCAACAGAATAAACTCACAGTTCTGTAAATAGGCTGTATTGTTAAAGATAAAGCAAGTATTTTTATTTTCGGCAGCCCACACTGCTGCCCTGTTTGATTGAAATACATAATATATATGTTAAAAAATGTTGGCATTCTATATTAAAAAGAGGGTCCCTTAAGTATTCTTAAGTACCATTAAAAATACAAATTAGAACTGTAAGTATGGTGGACCAGAATAAGTAGATCCAGCTTGGATCTGCACTCTTTTGTTTAAAATCGTGATATATCATGAAAGGCACATAATTTCAGAGCCTCAGTTTGATCCTTTAAGAATTTGGAGATAAAAATTTTGTGATTTTCTCTCTTTTAGATTATGAAGCTTAAATTAAAAATAAAGGGAAAATGTTTTATAAATTGTAAATAATTATATAAATGAAAAGCATTATTACTATTATTATAATATTTGAAACTGTGGAAAATAAAATAAAGCCTAACTTCAACACTAGCTAATTGCAATGTGCTCTGTCAAGACGGATTCTAAGTGTTATAGCTTCACTCTGCAGAGAATTATTTTTTTTAATGTGCATATGTTGCTTTCTGGAATGATACATTTCACTGTTAAACCTAAATATTGTGAAATTAAGGTTTTCCCTTTAAATTCATTTGTTTTATTGCCGTAGTTTGGTATTTTAATGTTTTAGCAATAAACTAATATTTCCCATTCCCTTATACAGCATTAAAATGAGATCTAATTTTTTCATAAAAATGTATCACTTTAATATTTCTAAAAAAGAAGCTTTATAATTGAAAATAATTTTAATTGGAAAAATTATTTTGGTGAATAGGATTCACATAAGAATATTTTCTTAGTATTATGTAATGGACTCTTTATTATGGATTCAGAAGGAGAAATTTTTTTTTAATAAATTCAGCTACAGATCTCATGAATCTGAAAAATCTGAAAAAAATAAATCCTTCCCTAATACTACCAGGGCTGGACAGGCTGGACAAAATACAACAAACATTTTTTTGAAGCTTGCAATAAAGTCAAGGAAGGTCTCAGGAACCAAAAGTAAAGAAAGAACCAGTGAAAAGCTGGCAGGTATAGACTAAAATGGGGACTCTCCCAAAGAAGTCTGCAGCAACCCAGAGTAAGGGAGACAAGGCCCTATGATTTCAGAAGTCCTTTATCACAGTATCATAAGGTGAGGAGTTGGAACAATGTCTCTTCAGAATTCATAGGCTTCAAAAGGACACATGATCAATGAAAGGGTAAACTCTAAAAATCCATCCACTACTAAGAAGATAAAATGAGATCTTTATTAGTTTTAGCTGCGGGGGAAAGGGTTATCCTCTGAAGATGTTCTGAAACTACAGCTATGCTTCTACTCATATTTGGATTTTGAACTTCTAGTGGAAAATCTAAGCCAATGAACAGCTGTAAAGTATTTCCAGGTTGGTGGCACCTGTGAGCAATTCAAAATGGAGCAAGCATGGTTAATAGAGTTATTTTAAAATGGACCAGGGTGCCATTAGAGAAGTGGAACTCATGCATGTCTTTATATCGAATTCCAGGAATTATTGCTGAACTCAGCCAAAAGCCAAGGCATCTGCTGCACGTTAGAATGGACATAAACGGGCTTCATGCCTAGCAATAGCCCTGGCAACCAATCACGTGCAGAGTAGTATAACTGTAGCTCTACCAACATCAGTCACACTTCACTCAAAACAACATGTACACCTTCCATCTGTCCTCTTTAAAAACTCTAACCTCCTTGCGGCACCTGGGTAGATCAGTTGGTTAAGCATCTGACTCTTGATTTCAGCTCAGGTCCTGATCTCATAGCTTGGAGATTGAGCCCTAGGGTGGCCCTGGTGCTCAGCGAGAGTCTGCTTAGATATTCCTACCCTCTGCCCCCTCCCCTGCTTGTGCTTGCTCTCGCTCTCTCTCAAATAAATAAATTCATCTTTAAATACATATATATGTAACTTAAAAAACAAGTATTTGAGATATTTAAATTAGCATATACAGACATTTCAAAAGTAAATAATCATTGAATCAGACCAAAACATAAGCAATTATTCATATTTTATTAAAACTTTTTTCTTTGTTTCATAATTTCAGTTTTTCTGGAAATCATGACTATGTAAATTTTTAAGAACCAATGGTATTTAAAAATATTTTTTTCTTTATAGCTGAGTTCTATACTTACTAATGCACAGATTATGCTGTAGCATTATTTTAAGGTCTCATTGAAATCTGTGCTTGTTATGAATTTCTTTTTTTTTAAGATTTATTTATTTATTGGAGAGAGTGAGAATGAGAAAGAGAGAAGAGTACATGAGAAGGGGGAGGGTAAGAGGGAGAAGCAGGCTCCTTGCTGAGCAGAGAGCCCGATGCGGGACTCGATCCCCGGACTCCAGGATCATGACCTGAGCCGAAGGCAGTCGCTTAAACAACTGAGCCACCCAGGCGCCCCATGAATTTCTTTAAAAGTATTGATAAGATACTATAAACAATTGGTCATGCTTATTAAGTATTCTCTAACCAAAAATAGACTTGCTGGCATGAGATCTTTACCACCTTGATCTTTTTTGTTGTTGTTGTTGTTTTTTAACTTTTTTTATTTATTTATTTGAGAGAATGAGAGAGAGAGAGAGAGAGCACGAGAGGGGGTTGGGTCAGAGGGAGAAGCAGACTCCCTGCCGAGCAGGGAGCCCGATGCGGGACTCGATCCCAGAACTCCAGGATCATGACCTGAGTGGAAGGCAGTCGCTTAACCAACTGAGCCACCCAGGCGCCCTACCACCTTGATCTTTAAGGCAAATATCATTTTAAGAGCTCATTATTAAAGAAAGACACTGCCAGTCTTTCACATGTCTCTAGAGGAGCTCTCTAAGCCTTTGAGTCCAAAGAGAACTTGGTGCCTTGCCTTAGTCTCCTTTCTTTAAATAAATATTAGACATGCTTCAAATCATTGCTTTATACCTTTACTCCAAACCTACGATTCCAAACACTCTTGACCATTGACATGAGATTATAAACCATTTAGTTCAAACCTCTTGTTTTATAGCTGACAATCATGCCAAATAGAGAAAAGTATTTTACAGGATTATACATAATTTGATCATGGGACACAGATAAATTCTCTCTCCACTATGTTTTCATTTGGGGCTATAATTTATGTTACCAGACTCAGTCCCCCCTGTATCTTGTTTTGGTCTGATTTCAATGATCTGATCCCATGAGTCCATCAGACTTCTTTCTTTGTACAGTCAAAGCAGAATCCTTAATCTCATAATGTTTTTTATCCATTTAAATCTAAGACCTCTGGTTACATCTTTGTTCCAACAAATGCAAAATGAATGTCTACTAACTCTGGTCATTTACGAATGTATATTGAACTAATGAATGAATGCATCTCAATCACCAAATGGTTTTGAATATTTGCTAAGTAGTAGCTTAGAAAAGGATATTTTAAACGCTGGGAAAATACTCTATCAGAGTTGGAGAATACTAAAATAAAAGAACACACAAAACTATAGCTTTGCAGTTTTAAGTTAATTAAAATATCTACTTCTTTGTAATTTTTTTCTATAGATTTTTAATACACTCAAAATTATTCTAAACGTCTAAAGTTTTCATTTATCACGACCTCAAGGCTTTGAATTTATATCCTTAAACCCAGTCATAAAGTGTTTTTTTAATATACTATATTTTATAAAATATGTTTTATTCAGTTATCCATATGAAGTTATTTGATTTTGGTGTAGTTTAAAAAATTATGCTATAATTAGCTTTATATGTTTATACCTTTGGCACATGCCTTAGGATTTCCTGCATCTGCTAAGCACAATTGCATTATACACACTGAATAACAATGACTGTAAAATATTCAAAAAGGTAAACTCCTTCATATAAATTAGAAATGGTAAGGCTTGATAAGTTTACTTTAGGACAATGCATCTTCATGATCTCTCCACAATTCTATAAAAACTAATATCTGAAGAATAATCTTAGGAGAAAATCAGCCCCTAAAATAATATACTCCTTACCACTTATAAATAGGTGTTTTATAAGATAATTTCAAGCCCGGGACGTGGCAATTTTCAGGTTATTTATAGAACATTCTCATATGTCATAGAATATGATCTCTAAACATAAACTGCATCAAATGAGACAAAACGTGAAAAAAATGTAAAATATAAATTTTTTCAGCAATATAAAATATTGTTACTATTACTTTTATTATGCTATTGCTTTCTTATCTTTACAGAGTAACAGTAGCCATAGATAATACAAATTATGTGCATTACTCTGCAGTCTTTGAAGCAATGATTGTTCAAAATCTGTTTTTCAGGAAAGAAACTATCATATTTCAAACAGTGCAACACCATGACAGTAATAGTGCATCCATTCACTGAAAGCTGAAATAAAAGTTATAGATACCATTAACTTTTATATCATTTCTTGTTTCTTGCTTTTTTTTAGTCAAATAAAATGAGTTGATACCCAGATTTTAGGGATAATAGTCCCTTTATTATTTTTTGTTTAAAATGTGAAAAATGGTCCAAAATTAGAAGTCTTTATAGAATTAATAAATGTAGGAGATGCAGGAGTTTGATATGGTGCAAATTAACTGGGATAATAAAGGAATATTTTATGAGCAACACTGTGACAACAAATTTTATAAGTTAGATGAAATGGACCAGTTTCTTGAAGAACAGGAACTTCTAAAACTCACACAAGGGGAAACAGATCATCTATTAAGGATTTTTAATCAATAGTTAATAACCTTCCAAAAAGAAAGCACTGGGTACTCAAGACTTCACTGGTAAATTCTACCAAACATCTAAGAAAGAAAGAGTTTATATTCTTCACAAACTGCTTCATAAAAGAGAAGCAGAATGAACACTTCCTACTACATTGATGAGGCTGGAATTACCATCATAACAAAATCAGATAAAAACATTACGGGAAAGGAAAACTACATATTATCATTTCCTGTGATCATAGATGCAATAATGCTCAACAAAATATTACCAAGTCAAATCTAACAATGTATTAAAAGAATTATATACCAAGTGGGAAATATTCTAGTAGGCAAGGCTGGTTCAACATTCATTCTAAAATCTTTCAAGATAACCCATCATTTTGATAGGCTAAAGAAAATAAACTCATATGATCATACTAATTGATATTTAAAAAAAGGCATTTGACAAAATGCAACACCTAGTCATGATGAAAAGTCTACTTAAATTAAAAATAGAGCGAGACTTCCTCAACATGACAAAAAACATCTACAATCAATCTGTAGCTGACATCAAACTGGATGGTGAGAAAATAGACAATTTCCTTATAAGCCTAGAAAGAAGACAAGGATGTTCTCTCACTACTGCTATTCAACATCCTTTTGGCAGTCCTAGTCAGCACAAGACAAGAAAAGGAAACAAAGGTACACATATTAAGAGGATAAAAAAAAAAAAAACTGACTTTGTTTGCAGGTCATTTTATATCTATGTAGAAAACCCCAAAGAATCAACCCAAAACCTCCTCAAACTAACTAGCTAGAATAGCAAGGTCCCAGAGTACATGGTGCACATACACAGGTACCATGTCACAGTATACATACAGTTGATTTTTTTCTTACAAAAGTTACATTGAAATCCTAACTTAGATACCTCTGAATGAGATCTGTTTGGAAATAGGGTCTTTGCAGACATAATTCAACTAAAAACAAGACCATTAGGGTGGATTCTAATTCAATATGACTGATGTTCTTATCAGAAGAGGAAATTTGGACAGAGACAATCAGGAAGACATCATTTGACAACAGAGGCAAAGACTGGAACAATGCAACTGTAAGCCAAGGATGACTTTCCATCCATCAAGGATGGAAAGCTAATACTTAAAGTTAGGAAGAAGCAAGGAAGTTCTACACAGAGTCTCCGAAAGAGCATGGCTCTGCTAATACCTTGAATCTCGACTTCTAGCATTCAGAACTGTGAGAGAATAAATTTCTGTTATTTTAATCCACCCACCGAGTTTATAGTACTTTGCTATTACAGCAGCCTTAGGAAACTAATACACGTGGTTTAGATTAGAAGGTTAATCACTTTTCTCTATAAAAGTAGTGAATAATTGGGATTTGAAGTTGAAATAAAAAACATTTATAATAGTACCAAAAGGAAATATTTAAGTATAAATCAAACCAAATAAGTGCAGGATTTATATGAAGAAAATTACAAAAGTCTGATGAAAGAAATGAAAGAGAATCTAAACAAATAGATTAATATCTAATGTTTATGGATAAGACCAAATATTGTTAAGATGCCAATTATCTCCAACTGGATCTCTAGATTCAGTGCTACCCCAACCCTAATCCCTTTGAGCTGTTTTATACATAAACTGATTCCAATGTTTATATGGAAAGGAGGAAGACCTAGAAGAACCAACATAGACCTACTGTAGAACAAAGTCAAAGGATACATTATTTGATTCAAGATTTACTTTAAAGCTACAATAATCAAGATAGCACAGTATTAGAAAAAGATATACACACAGATGAATTGATCAGAATAGAAAGCCAAAAATAGATCCACAAAAATATACAGTCAACTGGTTTTTGTCAAAAGAGCAAAGGTAATTGAATGAAAAGAGGACTCCTTCTACAAATGGTGCTAAACATTTCGATGTCCATATATAAAAACAAAAAAGCAAAACAAAACAAAAATACCTAAACATATACTTTACATATTTCAAATAAATTAACTGAAAATAGATCAGAGACGTCAATGTAAAACAAAAAACTGAAAAATTTCTAGAAGAGATCATATGAGAAAATATAGCTTATCTCATATTTGGCAATTAATTTTTAGACACAATACCAAAAAAATGATCCAAGAAAGAAAAGTTAGGTAAGTTGGACTTTCTTAAAATTAAAACTTCTGCTCTATAAAAGATAAAATGATGATAATAAAAATGGCAAATCATGACTCCAATAAAACACTTGCAAAAAAATACTTGAAAAGGACTTGTAGCCAAAACATACGCAAGCCCCTTAGAATCCAACAATAAGAAAAAACCAATTAAATTAAAAATGAGCAAAAGTGAGGGAGGCTGTGGGTATAAGGGGGCTTAGGATATATGGAACTGTCTGTACTTTCCACTCAACTTTGCTGTGGTCCTAAAACTGTGGGCCTAAAATCCAAAAAAATAAAGTCTATTTTAAAAAATGATAAATAACAATGACAAAAAAAGTTGGCAAACCATCTGAACAAACACCTCACCGAAGAAAATACAGCTGCAAAAGGGCATAAGATAAGATTCTCAACATCAAAACAACAATGTGATACTATTATACACCTTTTAGAAAAGCTAAAATTAAACAAACAGAAAACAATGACAATATCAATTACCAGTGAAGATAGAAGCAGCAGAAACTCTCCCTCATTCCTAGTGGGAATGCAAAATGGAATAGCAAATTTGGAAGACAGTTTGTCAGTTTTTTTCAAAGCTAAACATGGCCTTGCCACATGATCTGACATTATGCTGTTATGCATTTACCAAATGGTTTGAAAACTATGTCCCCACAAAAACCCACATTTGGAAATGTATACATCTTTATATATATAATTGTCAAAACTACTAGAAGCAACCAAGATTTCTTTCAATAGTAATTGTATATACAAATTGTGGTTACTCATGCAATGGAATACTGTTCAGAAATAAAAAGAAATTAACTATCAAGCATAAAATGATATAGGTGCATCTTAAATGCATGTTGCAAAGTGAAGAAAGACAGTCTGAAAAGGAATACTGCATGATTCCAATTGTATCACATTCTGGAAAAGGCAAAACTACAGAGATACTAAAAGATAAGTGGCTACCAGGGGTGTTGGTGCAGGAAGAGGAGGTTGAATATGTGAAACACAGGAAATATGTTATGTGATTCTATTCTGTATGACACTGTAATTGTGGATATACATTTGTCAAAACATACAAATTTATAGCACAAGAAAAAAGCAAATCTTAATGCATGCAAATTTAAAACGTTTATTACAACGTGACGATTTCAGAAGTATAGAAGTCTATACATCTTAAACTTATAGAATGTTATATGCCAATTACAGCTCAATAAAACTGGAAAAATAACTTTAACAAAACACATTCTTTACAAAGCTGGGGAAATCACAAGACTGAGTGCAAAATGTTATAAAATAAATTAACAGTACGCAAATGTATAAAACAATCTCACTGAAGGAAAAAGGAGAAAAAATTTACCTGACCTAAGTAAATTTGGAAATGAGGGGAGTCTGTAGAGCTAAAGGGCAAGAAACTATGTAAGCACTCTTCTTTAGTGTTAAAGTTGTGTTCCATGGGAGCATGGGTTAACAACTCTAATACTGCTGCTATACATGTACACACACTAGAATGAAACCATTAAGTAAATGGATGGCAGATGGTAGAATCCGTGTTTCTCACTGTTGGAGGAGAATTCACAGACAAACAAGAGGAGGTTAAATGATCCGTGTGTAATGGGTTAGAATTACATACATCAGTATGAATTGATGTTTACTTTAATATAGATACCAACAGTTACAAATATCAATATTTATAGAGATTTGTATATCCATTGGTTAGTATACATGCATATATTTTCTTGCTTTGTCAGCTGAGACAGCTTAGAAGTAAGATATCCTAGTAGATACAAATATACCTAGAACCCAGTTCTTGGTTTCTAATGCCAATAAAAAGAAACCAGGGATCCTTGGAGAAATGGGTAGGAAATATACAAAATGAGCCCAAAGCATTAATTAGTGCCAGAACATAAGAAAATCCCATATATATATGTCAACTACACAATTATTGGGTATGCCAAACGGATGTAGGAGCCAGCTGAAAGAACTCCTGATGGCCAAATCTGGAAAAACCTTGGGCAACAACTAAATAAAGTAATATTGGATCGTAATCCAAAAAATAACATATATATCCATGACTTCATGTTAATATCAATTGATGATTGAATAAATAAATACATGGGAAGAAAGAGAAAAATCTCCTATGAAGGAAATGTCCAAATAGTTTTTATAGATATTTTGTTATCAAAGAGGTGGATGGATCCCCACTCCTTAGGTGTGAGTTGTGCATAGTGACTTCCTTCCAAAGAGTACAGTATGAAGGGCTGAAAAAAGTGTAACTTTACAGTGACTAAACCTCACAAACCTTACCTTAGACACGTGATTAAAGTCATCATCAATGATATCATATGGAAACCATGTATCATTCATGAGATGTGAGTAAAGAGCCCCTCACCTTTGTAGTCTTTCTCTCAAATATCCAGAACTCCAGCCTAATCACAAGAAGAACAAATGCTAGTGGTGGGAAAGTCTGCTAATTATCTGATCAATACTCTTCACAACCATCGTGGTCATCAGAAACAACCAACGTCTGAGAAGCTGCCACAGACAACAGGAGACTAAAGAAACCTGACAACTCCGTGCACTGTGGTATCCTGGATAAAATCTTGGAAGATAAAAGTACATTAAGTCAAAATTAAGGAAGTCTGAATAAAGTATGGGCTTTACTTAATGATAATTTATCAATATTGGTTTATTAATTATAATAGGTGTACTATACTGTTAGATATTAATGAGGACACTGACTGTATGGTACATGAGAATTCTCTGTTCTACCATTATAAACAATCCATAAATCTAAAACTGTTCAAATAATAAAATATATTAAAATAATGTTTTCTGTGATTAAAATGTCATGTATTTTTATGTATATTGGGAAAACATTTCTATGTTGTAGTTTACTGAGATGCATACAAATGGGTTATAAATTAAGATGCTCAAAAGGTAGCAACATCTTGTTTGCTTTCTCTTCTTTTACAG
Organism: Eumetopias jubatus; assembly: GCF_037043125.1. NCBI lineage: Eukaryota > Metazoa > Chordata > Mammalia > Carnivora > Otariidae > Eumetopias > Eumetopias jubatus. The sequence continues at coordinate 20,470,007 of NW_028274807.1, read as the reverse complement.
TAGAAATAACATAAAATGATATAACTCCCTGACAAAGATCTACAGTTTCAAACACAGTATATCATTTGAGAAGTATAACTAAAAATATTCAAATAATGCAAAACAAGGTAGGGAAGGAAGATTTAAAAAGAGCAAGCAAACAGAAAAATTATAAAATGTTATACTCAGTTGATACTTTATCAATAGTCATATGAAGTATGAATGGACCAAACACTCTAATAAGCAGAGACTTACCAAACTCTAGTTACTTGATAATTCAAATGTAATGGTTACTTTCCTTCTTACAATGGCTTATTTATAAATGTTTATTCAGGGGAGGAAAAATTGACTCTCTAAGTATACAGCATGTACTAATGTATAAATTATCTAAAATACATTTAATTCAATTTTAAAACAAATGTTTCATATCAAGGGGATATTTTAAATAGAATTTTTTTTGCAAAATGCCACCATTATTAAGAATGAATATAATTTAGTAATATATCTGATAACCATTTTTTAAGTATATAAAAATTTCAACCCCATATATGACATACATGACATAGATCAGGAAGTATAATTTCATATAAAAAGTTCAGTTGAGGGTTGCCTGGGTGGCGTAATTGGTTAGGTGTTGGATTCTTGGTTTAGGCTCAAGTCCTGATCTCAGGGTCCTGAGATCGAGTCCCCACCTGGGTTTCCATGCTCAGCGGGGAGTATGGTTAAGACTCTCTCTCCCTCTCCCTCTGCCCCTCCCTGCTGCGTGCTCACACTTGCTCTCTCTCTCTCTCTCTCTCTCAAATAAATAAATAAATCTTTTTAAAAAAAAAGTTCAGTTGAAGTCTACTTACCATCTAGTAGACTTATTTTTATTAATTCAGATCCAGAAATTGTCAACAGTATATAAAATTTTAATTGAACATATAAATATATACTCTATTTGTATGTCAATGCAAAAAATAAGTCAAAATGTTGAGTTTTTGAATTAGGATGTTTCTGAAACATGCACTCTGAAGACAGATGCTTAAGTGTGCTCACACATACATGTATGTATATGTGTGTATGTGTTTAGGATATTTGTCTTAGGGTATTTTGGAAGGAAGGAATCAATCATTTGGTTATTAAAAAAGCTGTTGATTTTTCCAAATGAAAAGTAGCGGAGTCAGTCAGCCTTGAGATGACTGACAACATCCACTCTAAATTGTAATGAAATACATTTGTGAAAATCTCTTTTTAAATTTTCTTTAATGAAACCACAAATTTAAGTTATTATATAACCTAAGTAATTAATGATGTTTCAAATATTTTCAGAATTTGAGCTTTATGTTTAGTATATCTTTTGAATCTAATTTCTGATATTCAAAATATACATAATGAAACAATTTAATTTAGAATGAAGAATAAAAATGTAATTTAAAATTAATAAGAAACATAGATTGTCAACTAACTGGGAGTAACATAAAACTTAAAACTATTTTTTTCATGTTAAATCTATTACATTTGCAGTAATTTATAAAATATGTTTATTTATAAAATTTTACAATATAAGAAATATAATAGTGTATATCTGAGGTTATAGTCTTTCTATTGGCCTAATGGTAGTAAAAATGACTTTTTCAACTTCATATTCTTAAATTCTGGATGAATGAGGGCAGTGTTGGAGCCTAAGAGTGAATCACTTTTTAGGTTACAAAGTTTAGATTATTCCTTTGGTTTGTTAAATTTTGACAAATTAGTATGTTAAGGTCTTCAATTGTGTTTAAGCAATAATATAATTCAACTCATGGATTTATCAATGAACTCTTCACTCAGAAGTTGCCTGATAAGATTAGCTACATATCACAAAGCTGCATTAACAAACAAACAAAATTTGCTGATTAAAAAAACAAACAACAACAAAAAACTAACACTGAATTCAGCTCTGAGCACCACAGATGTCATAGTGTAGCTTGATTAAAAAAATTAGCAACTTAACAAATGTGGATTCCTTGGACATCAGTAAGCAAGGAATTTCAGATTACTTACAAGTTTGTTTTTGTTGTTGTTGTTGTTGTTGTTTTTAATCAATGTTCTTGCCTGTAAAAATAAATATTGGGAAGAAAGCTATTTCATTTCACATTTCTTAATGTAAATACTCATATTAGAGATATATTAACACCATCAACAGTTAGTAAACATTGAAGTGCTCAAAATTCAGGCTCAAGCATTATTGCTTTGCCCTCTGAGTATATCTAAGAAGGCACTTCTGAAACAGTTTGTGGAAGACCTGAGAGACAGAAGAGTGAACTGCATATACGAATTAGAATTTTTATTTCTTTAATTTTGAGTAATTGGATTCAACTTTTTTTATTACAAGATGGCTAATATTTGCTGTATTAATATTTCTTTTAATATTTAAATTTCCTGTTATAACATAATTGTCTTGCTATTTTTTGAGTATCCAGTATTTTTAGAAAAGATTACCCCAACGATTTCATTGTCTACTTTTCCTGAAGATTATAGACAACTTTGTGTATATTTTTCCTAATGAAAGTGCTTCCTAATTAAACTTTTCCATTTGGCGATTTTCAGATACCATAGGCTCATATCTCACATTTGGCTCTTCTACCCACATGATATAAAAGATCTAACCCTTCTCCAGCCACATAGATATAAAGACAAAGACCAGTGAATGTTTAGCACTGGGATACTTGGAGAGAGGCATCACTGAAGCTCTTGTAGATCACAGAGAATTTTGAACCTCCTCCCCCAACATCTTAAAATTCATGTGAAACCTGTTCTAGGCTATTTTATTCCTCTGTCTGCTTTTATATAAAAATTGGTTGCGTTTCCCCAGTTTTCTCCCAAAACTGACTCTTAAGTAAGAAGTACCAATTTAATTTTGCAGCATCCAGCACCTCTTACTAGGATATGTGCACCCCTGAGGTTATATAAAGCCCAATTTTAGGAGCAAAACCCAGAGGATACAGATTACTAGCTTCTTATCAATAGCCATAAGTAAAAATATTAAACTCTGTTGGAAAGCAAAAAGCAGACTGTGGAAGGCAGAATTCTAAGATGCTTACAAAATTCCTATCCCCTGATGTATACACTGGAGATAATCCTTTCCCCTTCAGTGTGAGCAGAAATTCTGACTATGGTGGGATATCACTCCTCTAATTATGTTACATTGTATGGTAAAAGGATTTTGCAGAGGTAATTAAGACCCACAAACAAAGGGGAGATTGCCGTTGGTGGCCGACTTAATCAGGCAAAACCTTTATAAAGGATCTTAGGGTGAGAGACTGGAAGTAAGAGACACTCTCTCCCTGCCTTTACCCATCTCTATTTCTCACCCTCACTCGTTTTTTTGCTGGCTTTGAAGAAACACAGCACCATGTGTTCTAGCACCGTGAGGAAATAAATTTTGCTAACGACCACATGAGTTAGGAAGAGCACCCCAAACCTCCATGAGACCACAGTTTCTGCTGACACCCTAAGTGCAGCCTTGGAAGACCCTGAGCAGAAGATCCATATAAGCCATATCTGCAATTATGACCCATGTAAATGTTAACAAAACAAAATGTGTGTTGTCTTAAGGTGCTAATTTTGAGGTAATTGTTATGAAGCAATAGAAAACCAATACACGGGGGTGTCTTGAACACACCGGCCGGTCTAATGCACTTGTTTGGAAAACTACACACAACACATGGCAGCAAAACAGGGAAGGAAAGAGTTGTTGTGGTGGGCTGGACTCTAGGGTGGGTCATTCAGGTGGACACTGATGCCCAACTACAGACTGAAGCCTGAGTTAAAAAGCTGGAAGCAAAGCTGAGATTAGAGAAGGACGTGTGGTTCAGATACCATAGTGGTATCTTCCAGTACCATACCAAGTGGCTTCTTCCAGAAGCCACTACTCTGTGGCTTCTGGGCTGGCAGACAGAGTGGAAGAGCAAGACAATTAGCTGGCGAGCTTAGTGTGCCGTTCTGCAAAGCAAGGAAGGTGCAAGCTGCTGAGGATTTAAGGTCTGAGCCCTGAGCACTTGTGATTGGGATGCTAAGAGGTGGAATCCCCAGGAAGGTGCTGGGAACTAATAGGAGTATGTTGCAGTAATTGACAGTGAAATGGACAAAATGCAGGGTGTGTGACCCCTCACACAAAAGAAAGCAGAAGCACAGCAGCAATAAGCCCAGACAGCAGGGCAGCCCCTTGTTCAAGGAATATTCATGATGAGAGAGTATACTCCCACTGAGCTTGTGTACATAGCTGCTAAATTCCAACAAAGGCCAGGGAAAGAATCCAGGCATGGTTGGAGTGGCTATGGGATATAGGGATGATGGCATTTCTCTGACTGGGGTGAGGCAGAGAAAATGAGCAATATCACCATACACCCTGCCCTCCCATAGTACCTGAATGGCCCTCAGGGGATCCAATGCACTCACTCCCTTATGGATTGGATTATTCTATCTTGAAGGGAGGCTTGGCCAAATGAGAGGTATATCCCTGGGCATGTGGGACCGGGGAAATCTATAGAGGAAGTACAACAAATTCTTAAGAAGTTGGGAATAAGATAGGCCATCTATACTCCTGTCTTTGAAAGCTCTGGTCAGATCACATTCAATGCAGAAATTAAAGCCAACAGATTCCAGCGCCTGGTATGGGACACTGATATTCATGCTGAGCCCAGTGGTGGAACAAGATATTTATGATGTTAAGCGATCCATTGCTGATGTGGGGGAAAGTGACAAATCCTGGGAATGGTTACAGGCTGCAGGAAATTCCTGAGACAGAGAAGGAACTCAAAAAGTCAAAAGGTGGGTGCCTGGGTGGCTCAGTCCTTAAGCATCTGCCTTCGGCTCGGGTCATGATCCCAGGGTCCTGGGATCGAGTCCCACATCGGGCTCCCTGCTCGGCGGGAAGTCCGCTTCTCCCTCTCCCACTCCCCCTGCTTGTGTTCCTGCTCTTGCTATGTCTCTCTCTGTCAAATAAATAAATAAAATCTTAGAAAAAAAAAAAGTCAAAAGGCTATCCCAAATGGCTGTAAAACATTCAGTAAAAGAAACCTGAAAGCAAATGTGATTTGATCTCCTTGCTGCCAGGAACTTAACTGGAAAGATATAATGGAAACCTCATGCTGTGCTAGTGAGCCTAAGGAACACCTCAAAAGCTGAACAAGAGTTCAGACTTGCCCCATCTGCCCCTACCAACCGTGATGGCCCACCTGCTCCAGCAGAGGTCTCAGGGATATAGTCCTAGCCTGGGTGTGTGCCTCCCATGCCCTGGATACAAGATGTAGGTCAAGACTGCCTGCCTACCAACTGGGAACGCATAAGCCTGCCACCTCTGTGAAAAGTGGTAACTGTCAAACAATATAAATTGCTGGGGAGCATAAGGAGATAGGAGAAACTATCCAGGAACTGCACTGAGTGGGTATTGTACATCCTGTCCATAGTTCTTTCAACAGCCAGTAAAAAAGCTAGATGTCTCATGGCAAACTGACAGTGGACTACAGAGAATTAACAACATAATAACTCCCATCCATGTGGCTAGGTCCAATATTGTCAACATCTTGCATACCTGGGCCACAGTCCTAGGAGTGTCCCATGTTGTCCTGGACTTAGCAAAAGCCTTTTCTTGGCCACCAAGTCAAAGGATCAATTTGCCTTCACGTGGGAAGGACAACATTAGATCTTTCAAGTGTTTCCCCAAGATTACCTGCATAACATCATGAGATGATAGCTGGGGGCCTATCCCTGTTACCCTTCCCCACAGCAGTAAAATGGGCCTTACATTAATGATGTAACATTAACATGTGAAGATTTGTCTCTGCTGTAAGACACTCTTCAGGCTTTGCTGAAACATCTGTGAGGAAATGGATGGGTGGTGAGTCCATAGAAATTTGAAGGCCCAGGCACTACCATAAAGTTCTGGGCTTTGTTCCCATAAAGTTCTGGGCTTTGTTCAGGATAAATGTATATTGTCCCAGAAATAGGTATCGATACAATGTAAGCTTATCCAACTCCGAAAAATGTGGAAGAGGTGCAAGACTTTGTAGGGATTTGCAGGTTTGGAGGATTTTTATTCCCTTTTTGGCACAGTGCCTCCATCTCTTATGCCACCTTAAAGATAGAACCCATGTAAGACAGAGGATGAGAGCAGCAAGCAACTTTTGAAAAGGAAAAAATAGTAATGAAACAAATGAAAGTTCTGGGCATCAAACAAGCAGGGCTACCATTTGAGTTAGATATATCTGTGACCCCAGAAGCTATGGGTTGGGCACTGTGACAGAGACAACAAAAGGGAGAGTGCCCCTAGGATTTTGGCTCCAGTTCTGGAAGGGGACAGAAACAAGATGTACCCCCATAGAGAAACAGCCCCCTGGTAGTATACACAGGACTCCTCCAGGTAGAGCCTCTCATGAAGGAACCATAGCAGCCAATGGGCTGAACTCAGAGTGGTTTGGCTGGTCATCACTCATGAACCCTGGATGTTAACTCTCAACTGACAGTTGAGCTGTTCCAAAGGGATTAACTCTATGGCTTGGAAAATGGGAAGCCGATGAGTAGATGATCTTGATTAGGCCCTGTGGGGTAGGATATATGGTAAGACATTTGGGTTCAACTTCAAGACCCACTGTCTTGAACTTCATTGTTTTCCATGTCCTAGCTCATAAGTCGTTGACACCCCCTGGCAATCAAAAAGCCTATGCCCCAGCTGGTGTTATGGGCCCGAGAAACTGACCTTTTAGTATATACAGCAGATCGAATAGAAAAAGGGGCCATTGTAGCACCTGGGTGGAATGGCACATTGCAAGGATGCCAGATTGTCCTTGAAATATAGGAACTTGGTTAGTGCAGTAACGACATGTCTCATGTGTTCTAAACAATGTTCAAGGCAACTGCCAAAGGAGTCTGGAGCCATTTGTCAGGGTTCCCAACTGGTAAGGGATTGACAAATTGGTTACATTGTCCTCCTCCCTCTGAGTGAAGGTTCTAAATATTCCCTACTTCTGGCCTAACCCAAGATTAACCAAGTCACCATGGAAAACAGGCTATCACCATTTGGTGATTAGAGAAGCTTAGTAACATGTATGGATGCCTTCATCAAATAGATAGTGATTGGCGGGTCATATTTCAAAGATCCTAATTAAATTACTAACAGGTAAACCACCTTGGCTTGATGGACTAAAGTAGTGTCCCAGGCTTTAATACATTTGAATGATCAACCAGAGGGCCCATTGTTCCACATACCAGATTGGGGACCCCTGCTGAGACATCCAACACCTTAAAGGTATGGAAGGCCCAGGAGACAGCCATTGCCCTGACTCTCATTGTGGATCAGTGTGCTATGCTGCTGGGAATACCAAATCCCGTTGTGCCTGAGAAAGGCATTATCTACTGGAATTTGTAATGGGTCACACAGCCAAGGTGAGGGAGTTACTTCACACCCCTGAGTGAAAAGGAACTACTCAATCTCCACTGGGATTATTACATTGTCTTGCTGCAATGTGGACCTATGGAAATGTGCTATACCTGGAATGGAGCATGCACCATTGAAAGAAGGGAGAAGGCAGGAATCTTGGCTTAGCATATACCATCCCCTGTCTACCTCTTCATGCTTGACACTGCTGCATCCTCTGTTCAACATGTATGATATGTACAACCAGGCCAAGTTTCTAAAGCTGCATCTACATTAGCATCTAAGGATCAGGCCACAAGTGTAATTCTTATAGAAGAGGAAGCCTTTCCCATACAAGTTCTTATTAAGTGTCTGTGTTTTTTACCTAAGACTTGGGCTGCTCCTGATGTGTCTGGTCACAGAACGGGCATCTGATGGAAATACCTTTCTAAGTGGGTCCATTCACAAACCTAATAAAGGGATCAGTTCAGCTTTTGGGTATGTGGGCAGCCGCCTCTCTCTAGCTCATTAGGATTGCCATGGTGGGTATCAGCACTCCAGGGAAGGGATTGGAAGGCCATAAAGCAGTACATTAAGGAAGAATGAACTAGGACAAGTACACTGTTGTCTGATATTACCAATACTGATCCAGAAATCTGGCCTGTGGCACACACTAGCAATAACACTGGGCATAGGTATACTTTTTCTGTCAATTGACCTACACAGGTAGTATAACAAATTGCTGACCAGAAGGGTTCTAAAAATACCACCATCAGAGCCATGGGTGGCTATGTTCAGATTTAGATTAGGTTCATGAGGCTCACTCCAGGTTATGGACCTTGGAGCAGCCAGGCACCCCTATACTGGGAACAGAAAAAACACTCTAAATAGAACTAACACATCATACCAGGAATATAGAATGAACATCACTGAAACTGTGTGGTTATCCTGCCATATCAATGGATACCTAGTGGTTTGGCACTGACTGGCCATGCCACCCAGGTATTTAACTGAGTGGCCCCCAATGGAACCCAGTGATTGTGTGACATAAATCATTGACCATGGCTCCATCTGAGTGGTTGGGCCATTGCATCCTGGGTTTTCCCTGGGCACAGGGGAGAATTCACTCCATGGTAGCAAAAATTGCCAAGCTCCCTCTCCTCAAGGCCAGATGGGCACATTCTATTTCCCACTACTGTGATCATTTGGCCACTGATTTTATTCCCTCCATTGGCCTGTAAGGTGTTACAACACATGTAGAAGCCCCTACTAAATATACCCAACAAGCCTTAAATAATAGCTAGTAAAGCCTGACTTTACCACACACTGACATGTCTCTACTGAGAAAAGCTATCCTCCAAAATAGGATGGCCCTGGACATTTCTACTTTCTTGTGAGGACACACCTGTGCCGTTATCCAAACAGAAACTGTGTGTTCATACACTGATGAGTCTGTTAATGTGTCATATTTATTAAATCACATGAAAACAGAAGTGAATGCCCCAAATGACTTGATCTGCAGCTTAGGTAACTTAATTCAGATCATGGGCTCTTGGTGGAAAAAATTGTTACTTATTTTGGGAATCATTATCTTAATCCGTTTTCTCTGGCCAATGCAGCCAAAAGCCACCAAACAAGCTACCTCCATGCTAGTGAAATCCTTTGCTGACTGCTCAGGGCACATAGTGAAAGATGGGGGTTTGTAAGACTGTAAGATTGTCCTAAGGGGTGGACTGTTGGAGGAGTTCATCGAGAGGACATGACTGTGAGTCACCTACAAGCTGGACCCAGGCAACTAGTGGTTCCCTGCCCCTTCCGCTGTCCCTGGACTGTACGTTCTGCTCACTTTTCACACAGTAGGAGCTGTTTTCAAGGATTCAGCCTTGAGAGAGCAAGGTGTTATTGTGTTGAGAGGACTGTGAGTGTGCCCATCCCAGTGAAGTCCTCTCTATAAACTTTTAAGATTCTGGGTGATTGCAGAGAGATACTCATTTTGCAGCCTCCTAAAACAAGCCTTATGTGTAAGTTTCCTTGCTTATCAAAGCCGTCACCCAGCACACTGGAGTGCTCTGCCTCTTTCTCTAGCTCTCCTTGCCCTCCATGTACAGGGACCACTTTCAGATTTTATCCAAGAAACCCCCAAAGTTACGAGCCAACATTTCCTATATTATAGATTTATGAATGAATGTTATATTTTCCCTATATAATCTATATTATTTAAGCTATATACAATGATGATGTACTGTACTCAAATCAGAAATCAAAACCACACAATCTTTATTTCTTTAAAGACAAGTGATTTTGAAGGAAAGGAGGAGATTTCTGATTATATCTTTCAGGGCTTCTATTATTATTTCTTCAAATTTTTGCCAGGTTATCACCTCTATCTCACAAGTGCTCTCCATCCAAGACTAGGAAGTGAGCCTGGGTCATGAGAGACATGGTTCCAATGCTCAGTTTCTTTTGAAAATTGTTCGTCCAAATGTGAAGTCAGAGAGGCATATGCTGGTGTCATACCCTGCTCCTTTGTCCAAACACTGAAGTTATAACACTTGTAAGCTTCAAAGGGAAGTCTTCTTTTAACTCTTATTTTTATTTTTGAAACAGGGCAAATATGCCTAGCTAACTACATTTGTTAAGATTGGTATTTTAAAATGTTATTAAACCTGCAAAGTATAAAGGATCTTCTTGCACAGCATACAGAAATATACAAAGAAAATATATTTGTTTCTGACCAATTAGTATAGTTATCTCACAAAATACAGAATTCCTTCAAGGCAGTGTTTGCTTATTAAAAAGTCATTTGTGGTAAGAGTGAAATGCCAGAATTCTGAGTTTCTTATACATATATTTAATATGTGGCAAATGTGCATTCCTAAAGATCTGCTCAATTAGAAAAAGGAAATTTTGGCATTAATTTAGCTTCATAGGTGTGTATATCCAAGACCGAAAAAGATCTTGAAATTTTAATGATTGAAACCTTAAATGCACATAGAACAAACAAACTCTTGGTTAGAAGAGTGGAAATTCAGTATAATTTAGTAGCTGCTTCACTCACTGATCAGTATGAGAACAACTTACAAGCATATCACTTGAAACAATTTTACAGGTGAAAACATAAAAGATGATATTACTTTAACTTCTTAATCTAATTTTTCCTATCAGCAAATAAAAAATGTGTTTTCAAAGTCTATCAGGATTTCAACATTAATCTAAACAACGTTTCCTTGATAACATTTCTCATATATATATACAATTACTCCTATTGTCTGTGTATTTGTGTTAGCTCTTAGCTCTTGTACAAGATTATAAGATCCTGGATTATAGAATTTAAGTGTTATTCAGGCCCATATTGTCTGGAATTCATCATGGTGCTTTGTCATCAATAATTATTTTCACTATGGGATCTAAGTCCATTGTGTGTCCACTAAGGAGAATATGGCATATGTAGACAAAAATAAAACCAAATAAGATGATATCATGTATGATGTGTAAGTTTCTTTGGCTGTGCTTTTTGAACTCTAGAATTTCAACGGCAATCCTTAGACACAGTTAAAAAGACATCATTCTATAAGCTTGATTTTATTCTTACAACTATGGAAACAAAGGATTTCATTAAATTATAGAACAAGTGTCAGAGTGGAAAGAAAGCATGAAGGAGAAACAATCTTTCTGTCTTTTTGACATAAAATGCATTCCCAGTGGGGAACTGAGATGAAAATACTCTCTAGATACTGTTTACATCTGTATTACAGTTAAACTTCCCAAGTTTTATCCAACACTCTATCAACCATGCCTGAACCAGAGTCTGATACAGAATAGTTCTTTTGATAAATATATGTTGAATGAAGAACCCAACAATTTTACTGAACAAAAGAGACATAATTCTTATTTCTCTATTAAATAGCTCGGGAATAGGCAGACACTTTGAGATTTTAGCATTACCAACCTCCAGTTCTCTGCCAATCTCTGAAAAATGGGTGGAAGAATTGGGACACCTGGCTGGCTCAGTTGATTAAGCATCTGCCTTCCACTCAGGTCATGATCCCAGGGTCCTGGGATGGAGTTCCGCACTAGGCTGCTTAATTGGTGGGGAGTGTGTTTCTCCTTCTCCCTCTGCCTGCCGCTCCCCCTGTTTGTGCTCTTGCTCTCTCTCTTTTTCTCTCTCTCTCTGACAAATAAATAAATAAAACCTTTAAAAAAAATTTATGGGGCACTAAAATAATTACCTTTATTGATGACATGAATTGGAACTCAATGCATATGTTCATTCTCGGTCTAAAATAATATTTCCTGTTTCCATTTACAGTCTTCAAAAGACAAATGAGTTAGAGGAAACTTTCAATAATTTATTTATTTATTTATTTATTTATTTAATAAAATATTTATTAAAGACATGAAATATCAGACATGTTACAAACGTACTAAATGTATGAAAAAAGGTTCATTGTGGTTTAACCTAGGTTGGTGGCCCGGATGTCTGCCTCATCTAAGGGAAATTAAATTGGAAACTGAAGAATGAGTAGACGATATTTAATTTCAGTAGGTGTGGGAGTGTGTATGTGTTGGAATGGTAGTGAAGGTTTTACACCAAGGCTAATTAGCAGGGCAAAAGTGCTACAACTGGTGTCATGCATCCAGGGAACAGAAAGAAGCCAGTGTGGTTGGAAAAGAGAGAATATGAATTAATGCATGTTTAAAGCTGATGAAGTACATAGTAGCCAAATATGAAAGGCTGTTCAGTTGGTAGTAAAAATTATTAATCTTCACAGAAGAGAAAACCATTATATATTGTAACACTTTCCTCAAGAAACAAGATTTTGTGTATTCACTCTGTTGTAAGGCCCACTGCCTCACTTGAATGTTGCAAAAGCCTCCTTTTTCTTTTTTCTTTCCAAAAGGCAATTACTAGCAGGATGCTTTGTGTCACAACTGTGTAATTTTGGGTGGCTCAGGTGGTTAAGTGTCAGAATATTGATTTCGGCTCAGATCATGAAATCAAGCCCTCTCTCGGGCTCCACACTCAGTGTGGAGATTCTCTCCCTCTCCCTCTGCCTCTACCCCTGCTCATGCTCTCTCTTTCTCTCTGTCTCTCTAAAATAATAAATAAAATCTTTAAAAAATTCTCTAATATCATGTTAAGCAACTATGATGTGATACCAAAATGAGTTTGAGAATTCTTGTTTTGCATGCATGTAGATTTTCTTTAAAATGAAAAATATTTTTAATAAAAAAGGGGCAGTATGATTTAAAAAAAAATCACAGTAGAAAAAAGGAACCCCCATACAATAAGAAAGACTCTTGTAGTGGGTTATTGAAAATATACATGAGTTGCCTATTAGACATGAATTTAATGGTATCAACTGACATTGACAAAGTCTCTTTTCTAATAGAGTGGTGATTTGGGGTTGGTTCTTAGGATTCTGCCCTCTACACATTCTAGATTCCAGGTGATTTCCTTGTGCTAATTCTCCAGACATCATCTACCCCTCCTTAGTTTTCTCCTCAAAGCATGGGGAACAGTGTCTTACACTGGACTCTCCACTGGCCCTTGAGGAGCTAATTCTTATTGGATCCCTTTGTTTCAGAAGAACTGCTTAGCAACAAGGAGGGTGGCCCAGAGACAGGAAGGTCCTGTTGATTCACAAAACAGCTGCATCTAGGTTTGAGATGGATCTCCTTCCTTATGTTCTACCATAATTTATTCACCTTCAAAGCCAGGGCCACCTGAAAAATTATAATATCTTTATGGTACATTTAAGCGAATTCCTATCTAACACCCTCAAAGGCATTCTCATTTCAGTAGACAGAATCCTCTTCTAAAACTAAAAGATTAATCCCTCAATTGCCTACTTCATGTGACAAAGGAGACAGCACCTTTTCAGTCAGGTCCATAAAGCAGGTTGCAAATATTATTGAAGAATTAAAAACACTCTTAATTTGTTACTAGCATGAGGCTACACAGCTATGTACTGATTAGCTGTCACCATCCAGTTGTCCCTAATACATACCAAACACACTCAACCTCTCATTCCTTTATTTATTTTGCTATATTTCTGCAATTATAAGCAAATTGCAGTGACCTTTTCCTTTCCAGTGGCAAATCTACACATCTATGCGGGCTACTTAAACAGAAGTTGTTCAACTTCTTTCCTGTAAAAGGCCAGACAGTAAGTATATTAGGAATGCAGGCCATACGGTCTTTTCCCAACTATTAAAACCTGTCATTGTAGTGCAAGGCAGCCACAGACAATTTATAAATGACTGAGCATGTCTGTTTTCCAATTAAACTTTATTTCCAACAATAGAGAGAAAACCAGACTTTGCCTGCAGGTTTTATTTACACAAAAGCATTTTAATCTTGTAAAATGCAATTTGAGAGAGTTCCTTTCTTCTCCCCTACCCCAGCAATGTGCCAGTATTATATTTCAGGCATATGATTAACCCTTAGTTTTAAATTATCCTGTTAATTGGATGCCTGGGTAGCGCAGTCGGTTAAGCATCTACCTTTGGCTCAAGCCCTGATCCCAGGGTTCTGGGATGTAGGTCCGCATCAGGCTCCTTGCTCAGCAGGGAGTCTGCTTCTCCCTCTGTCTGCTGCTCCCCCTGCTTGTGCTCTCTTTCTCTCTCTGACAAATAAATAAATAAAATCTTTAAAAAAATAAATAAAAGAAAGAAAAAAATTATCCTGTTAAGTTTTTTATCCCACATTTTGAAAAAAAAAAATGCCTACTTTTAGTATAATGTAGCCTCTAGCAGGAGTCACCTGAAAAATGCTGGAATTTATATTCTTCCATACACATCAACCCATTCATGGTCCATGTGTAGCTTAGGTGCTCCTATGTAAGCAAGTTTCCAATAATTAAGTGTACCCACATGAGACCCAGAAAGAGAAATGAGTTGTAAGTGACAATGACTTCAACCATCAAATGGAATCTTCTATGGACAAGTCAGCAAAGGCAATGGATTTCCTCGGGAGCAGCAGTGACAGAGGTTTTAGAACCTACTCTTGAGCCAGATTAGTTCTCACTAGAACTGGCATCAGGACTGTGTTTCTCAAGAACAGTTCCCTCAGGCACTTCCTCTGAAACAGGAGGAGACAAGTCTAATTGAATATTTAAAAATCTCTGTTTCATGTTAATCAGAGATCTTATCCAATATGGAAATCTAACCTCATTAAAGGACATTTTAAAGCATATATAGGTCACAAAGAGATTGATTCTGGAAGGAAGTTATGAGAGTTAAAAAAAGAAAGCAAAATTTTAGTATACTCATACATATATAAATAAGGCATTAACATTATAAGGACTAAACTTAGGGGAAAAAACTGTGGTAGTGGCCTTTGAATTAATTTAGAGTGATGGTTTGGTTTCCTCATATAGCTTCCTGGAATGGCCATGCTTTTGCATAACTATCATGTTAAAATTTGCTATACTTACATTCCAGGAAACTTCTGCACAGATCATTAAATACAAGTAATTTTCCAATAAAAAAATTGCTTTAAAAATGAAGGGTAAGGAATAAACTGTGATATATTATCATTCTTGCCAGGATGATCAAATCTCTTGTAAAAACTATGGAGTATCATCAATCCGTGAGGTATTTTCTAGAGTCTTTGAAGTAAGAACCTTCATAAGTTGTATTTGTATCATTTAATGCCAGCAATTTTGGCTCAATTTTTCCTACTGCACAGATTTTTTTAAGCCAGAGGTATAATTAGCCTCATTATTTTATTAATGTATTCACTTGGGCATGCATTTAGCAAACCACTTACTTTATGAATACTAGGTTGCAAACAGTGATAGGCATTAGTGATACAAAGTTGGATGAGAGCAGATATGGATATTCTCACCCGAACATTTCCCACAGAGACTGCATTCTGCCTGCTTCAGTTACTTGAACTATAATCCAGGATAGAATGGTGAAGGCAAGGAGGAAGGGCAATGTTGAGGGAGCAATTACCAAGCCTCTTTGTCTTTTGGCAGGAGTGTAGTACATTGCCAAATTTGAGTTAGATCTGGAAATACAATCTCTGATTACCTGAATGTTCTTCATTCTCTAGATAATTCTTTTGCCACAGGTTTATTGACCCCTTCAGTGGGTGTACCTGCAGTCTCCATGCAGATTGGCTATTTTATAATTATATTCTCACACTTTCATGCATGTTACATCTGCATATTGAAAATAGCTAACTGTACCAAGATTTAAGTCTAAGTAATGGAGTAATTGTGAAAAAATGACATATATGTATACACACACATACATGCACACACAGAAGTGGGCTGGGATATTACATTTTGATAATCAAGAACTAGAAGTGAGAAGATGTATTATCAGTGTAAAGAACTTCAAATCTTAACACGTTTTATTAACCCAAATTGCATTTGGAGTGTTTGTTGTATGTAAACATGATTTTGTACTAGAGGGTAATTGATTTAGTATTGATATTCATTTATGTATTTCTGCTGTAAGAGAGATTAAGAATAATATTCCTTTCCATCCTTCCCAAAGAAAAGGTCATGCATTGGCATTTACATACTAAAACATCTACTTAAGAGGTTTATAAATGTTTTTTGTACTGCAACTAAAATCTATTGAAGCCCATTGAACTGGCAAGATCTCTCATCACCTAGCTTTTGGTTCTGAGTCTGAATTCAGTAGAGAGGACTCACACAAAGCACAACACCTAGACTTCTCAGAGTTATTAGTGTCAAACTGTAAAGGGCTAACTATTGTGAGACAGAAGAAGCAAAGCCAATGCAGCTATTCATCATGAACTAAGAATCAAGAAAACTTTCCACTTTGAAAATTACTCTTATGCTTCGACCTCAAGGAAAGGATAAAGAAATCATGATAAAGGTCGAATTTCTCACTACATATGTGCATGGGACTTGAAGCACATACAGTTTTATAGCAGAACAAATGAAGTTATTCCTTGCATTTTAAAAAAATAGTTGGGATGACAACATTCGGTTAAGCATCTGCCTTCGGCTCAGGTCATGATTCCAGGGTTCTAGGATCAGGTTCCTTGCACAGCGGGGAGCCTGCTTCTCCCTCTGCCTACCACTCCTCTTGCTTGTTCTCTCTATCTCTCTCACTCTGACAAATAAAATCTTTAAAAAAATAGTTAATATATTCTTTTCTTTTTCTTTTTTGGGGTTTGTTTTCCAGTTTTATTGAGAATTAGCTGACACACATCACTATATCAATATATTTTCTTATTTACATTTTCTTTTGTAAATGATTATTTAGGAATGTTTCTTTTTTTTAATTTTATTTTATTATGTTATGTTACTCACCATACATTACATCATTAGTTTTTAATCTAGTGTTCCATGATTCATTCTTTGTGTATAACACCCAGTGGTATATATATACAATGGAATATTATACAGCCATCAAAAAACCTGAAATCTTGCCATTTGCAATGACATGGATGGAAATAGAGGGTATTATGCTAAGCGAAATAAGTCAATCAGATAAAGACAAGTATCATATGATCTCAATGATATCAGGAATTTGAGAAATAAGACAAAGTATCATAGGGGAAAGGAGGGAAAAATGAAACAAGATGAAACCAGAGAGGGAGACAAACCATAAGAGACTCTTAATCTCAGGAAACAAACTGAGGGTTGCTGGAGTGCAGTGGGGGTGGGAGGGAAAGGGTAGCTCGGTGATGGATTTTGAAGAGGGTATGTGCTAAGAAAAAAAAAATGATAGTTAATATAGATTATATGACGTTTATTTGATTTTGTCCCTGGGCCTTTGCCATGTCTGTTATAGATGCATACAGCCATGAAAGTCCTCCAATTATAGGTGTAGTGTTAAACTAATATTCGAAATACTTAATTCTAAATCTAGCAGAATAACAGTCCAAGTAGTCTAAACCAGCAGTGAAGCTATTCATTCATTCAGTTAAGGTGTAGAGAGCACAACCATATTATCATGCATTTTTTTTTTCAGCATTGAAGTTACAATACTATACATAACAGAAAAGATCTTTGCTCTCATGGACCTAATACTGTTTTTGGAAAATAGATGATAAGCAACTGAGAATTTGAATAAGAAAATATTATAATAAGTATTAAAAGGAATAAAAATGAATTGTCTGAAGGCGACTGTGGCTGGAGACCAATAAATCAGAAAGAAAATGGTAGGAGATGGTATCAGCAATGGAAGCCTGGACAAACCACATTAGCCCTTTTAGCACAGGGTAAGGAGCTTGAATTTTATTATCAGTTGCATTGGAAAGACAGTGGATGCTTTTAATTTGGCTAAAATATTTTCTGTATGTTTCTTTATGACTGTTATATGAAAAATCATATTTGGAGGAGGTAGGAGAGATGGTCAAAAATTAGAAGCTGGATAGGATAGTTTTGAGGCTTTTGTCATTGGCCTGCTGAGAGTTTGGGCCAAGATGTTTAAAATGGAAGGAAATGGGGCAGCTGAGTGGTTCAGTTAGTCCAACTTTGATTCAGGCTTAGGTCATGATCTCAGGGTCCTAGGATTACTCCTCGCTGAGCGTGGAGCCTACTTGAGGATTCTTCCTCTCCCTCCACCAGCTAGCGTTCTCTCTCTCTCTCTCTCTCTGCCTCAAATAAATAAGTAAATCCTTAAAATACAATAAAATATGTATATTTAAAAAACTATACAGTCACGGAGCATGCACATAAATATATCATTGTCATTTTGTGGAGCAACGAGCCACTGATCTCTCCTTAAGCCTCACAAGTGAGATTTTTCTCCTCTTGAGATTTTGGGGGTCAGAGATCCAACCAGCTGTATTATCTGTTCCATCCCAGTGACTAAAATAGAGAATTATAGAGAAGGAGGAGTGGACAAGCACTTTAACATAAAGGCATTCTCCCAAATCTTAAGAGTTTCCACTGTAAAATCTAAAGATGGTCCTTCCTATATTCAATGTTTCAGAGAACTGTATTAGTTAAGTCAAACTTTAAGTGCCCTTTGTTGTAAAATAAATACTTGCTATGTGGCATTCTAATGGAACATGGTCTGCAAGTTATTTGAGAGAATGCAATTACTTTTGCCTATTAAATTTCAGAACTGAAGTGATTTATCATTCTTACATAACCAAGGGCAAAATAATCAAAATAATTTAATAAAAATTAAAAAAGAAAACATTAAGAATTATATATTCCCCATCTTGTATTTTAACATATGTTAAATTTTCTTTGCTATCAGTTTCTCAAAACAATTTATGGTTAAATTATTTACTATCATATAATTATATACACAAATTGTGATAAGTGGTATTTCCCTAATGACATATCAGTATTATAAATATGAAAATTGTAGTTGTATTAGAGAAGTTTAATTAATAAGAATATATTCCATTTTAGAGATAAATTTAACCTTTATCAAACTTGCAGGGACTTTGAAGTACTCTGGAGTATATGGATTTGGGTTTCAAAAATATGACAGTTTCAGTGTTAGGATGGAATTTTAAAGGATAAAATCACAATGTGACTTTGCTTAGAGGAGGGAGACATAGAAGCTATAATAATTTTGTTTTCAGTCCCTTTGTCATTTCAAGTTCTTCTTTCCACTTTTATTCTATATCCAAAATACACTCATCCTGACAACTAGAAGTATAACTAAAAATTAAGGAAACCCACACAACAGCTGAATTTGCCTGTCATTCCTCCCACGCCTGACAAGGTCATTAGCATTCTCTCCTTCGCTCCCAGTTGCTCCCTCATTCCTCATAAACTTGACTGGTTTGAAACAAGTTCAACAGAAGGGTCAGTTCCTTAGGGCCAGGTTACCCAAGCAGCACATATAACCTCTTTACTTCTCTGATTAACTTGGAAAATACTGAAATAGCATTTACTGTTATTCAAAAGTTATCCATGAATCTCTTAAAAGTCACATTTCAGGGGTGCCTGGGAGGTGCAGTCAGTTGAGCGGCGCACTCTTGATTTCAGATTTCCACTCAGGTAATGAGCTCAGGGTCTTAGGATCGAACCCCATATTGGGCTCCTCATTGGGGCATCTACTTGAGGATTCTCTCTCCCTCTCTTTCTGCCCCTCCCCCATACACTCCTGTGTGCTCTCTCTCTTTCTCTCTCTCTCTTTCTCTCAAATAAATTAATTAATTAAAAAAATATTCACCTTGCAAATGGTCACCTCGCACAGGTAAGATGCAAGAGGCTCTATTTTATGGGGCGCCTGGGTGGCTCCATTGGTTAAGCATCTGCCTTCACTCAGGTCATGATCCCAGTGTCTTAGGATCGAGCCCCATGCTGGGCTCTCTCTGCTCAGTGGGGAGTCTGCTTCTCCCTCTCACTCTCCCTCTGTGCTTTCCCTCTCTCTCTCAAATAAATAAATAAAAATAAAAATAAAACAAAAAAGGAAGATGCTCTTTTTTCATCCCTTACACAATGCCAGGGCTTTCCTACATACTGTTACAGTTGTTTTGGCTGTGTAGGAAGATGACAATAGATATGCATTTGTTGATTTCGGAACTAAAGTTTGTGACATAATAACTACCACTTGGCAGATCTAACCACAGTGGAATTCCAAGTCATCAGCCTCAAAAGTACCACAAAAGGGAATAGTTACCACCTGCTTTACAAAAGAGGGTGAATTATTTTTCCCAAGTGCATTTAAAATTTGGCTAGCTACACTGGTTTTCTTTGCCATAATATTTATGAAGGTGATATTACAGCAAATAATCATATATATTACATTTATGGGTTAGTCCTGTTTGCTATAATAATAATAGTAGTGTTCCTAAAAATATTAAATTGTCCAAAAACATATTATTAAAAAAAAATTAAGAGGAGAAAGTTTATAAGCTAGTGAGAGTCACACTTACAAAACAAGGCATTTGCCATATATATATGGGTATTAAAGAGTGCCTTATAAAAAGAGTAAAAATATTGTTTCAGCATCTATGTTTGGATTTTAGGAAGCAAAACGTTGGTTCTTTATAATTGACGTAATTATTGTTAGTGAGAGATCTCCTTTAAACCTCAGTTAACACCTGGACCTGTTGCCTTTCAGCAAACTACAGTGTTGCTGGTGACACACTGCCAAATCTCTACACTAAAACAAAACAAAACAAAACAAAAACATTAAAAGAAAATTAAAAGAAAACAAGCTGAGAATGTATTCCTCAGCCTTAGTCTCCAAATCTATTTTTTCCCCTCTTATTATTATTATTTTTTCCCTCTTATAACTCTATGTTATTTAACATAATGTAGTCAGGGGTGAGTGGGTGGCTCAAGTGCTGATCAGGATCCAGTTATATCCAATAATAATGGGAGACATTGCAAATTGCAGGTCTCATTTGATAGCTTATTTAAATGCAACTTTGGGGCGCCTGGGTGGCTTAGTCAGGTAAGCATCTGCTTTCTGTTCAGGTCATGGTCCCAGAGTCTTGGGATTGAGTCCCACATAGGGTTCCCTGCTTAGCAGGGAGTCTGCTTCTCCTTCTCCCTCTGCCACTCTCCATGCTTGTGCTTTCTCTCTCTCTCTCTCTCTCTCTCTCTGTCAAATAAATAAATAAATAATCTTTAAAAAATAAAAATAAATACAACTTTAAAACCTCCTGTGCTTGTAGTTTATCACATAAAATTCAGTTCATTGCCCATTGCCATTGGTTGGCCAATATAATCAGCTTTGAATAAAAAAAGAAGTACTTTTGAGAGAAGAACATATTATTTTATTAGAGCTACTTCTCTCAACTTCTCCCATATATTCTTTTAATAAACAAAAACATTCTTAAGAACTTTCTGAATCATTCTACACTTACATATCTCCAGGCTTCAAACTACTCTGTGAATAAAAGCCTCATGGAACTCATGCTCCTTGTAAGTTTCCTTTGGTTGTATAACAAAGTACCAGATATTTAATGACTTAAAAATATACAAATGTATTATCTTATGGTTTTGTAGGGTCTCTCTGGGTTAAAAATAAGGTGTTGGAGGAATTGCATTTCTTCCTAGAGACTCTAGAGAAAAATGCACTTCTTTTGTTTCCCAGCTTCTAGAGGCTCCCCACATTCTGTGTCTCATAGTTCCCTTATTTCATCCTCAAAGCCAGAAGATTTGCATTTCTCTGACCATCCTTTTGTGGTCTCATTTCCATCTGACTCTCCTCTTCTGCCACCTGCTTCCACTCTTAAGGATTCATGCAATCACAGTGTGCTCACCTGGATAACGCAGACTGCTTTCTGCTTAAGGCCAGCTCACTGATAACCTTCATTCCACCTGCAACTTTAATTACCTTTGCAAATATAGCCTAACATAATTTATATGTTCTGGAGATTAGGATTTGGACATTTTGAGGGAACATTTTTCTTCCTACCACTCTTAACAATGAACTCCTTATGTACATCTGTGGTTAACTACAACTTTCAGAGTGATCAAAAATGCAGTCAGGGGTGAATGGGTGGCTCAGTCGGTTGAACCTCCGACTCTTCATTTTGACTCAGATCATAATCTCAGGGTCCTCAGATTGAGCCCCTAGTGGGATTCCACATTTAGTGTGGAGTCTGCTTGGGATTCTTTCCCTCTGTCCCTCCTCCAATGTATGAGCATGCACTCTCTCTCCCTCCCTCTCAAATAAATAAAAATAAATCTTTAAAAAAGAATGCAGTCAGATACTTTTCTCCTTGGCAAATCCTAGCAGTGAAGTGGTAAAGAAAAAATAATATAATTCCCACACTCCAGCATCACTCATGGAAAAGAATAGACAATTCAATACTTTGAATAAATGTCTCAGTAAATAGATTAAACCTACTTATTGCTTCTCTTCCATCTCTTGGAGACATAATTAAATAAATTTTCCCTTGCTGTATTTGATAGTATTAAGATCATCATGTATATGTTAAGGTGCATTTCATCACATTTGTTTATGTTCAATTATATAATACTTTCAATGCGGTATTTCACATTTGACTGTAGGTTGCTTGAAATAAGGGCTGTAACTTACCCACCTCCGTGTTCACCATGGCTTTCATATTATGATGTTGCACATTACAGACATTTGTTGAAAGGATGAGTGGATAAATTTGATTTATTGATTTATTTTATTGATGATTGCCCACCAATAAAATTCTTCCCAAGCCATTTTGTCCAAAAGAGGCTTTTAAATACTTGATCATTATTTTTATCCTGTCATTGGATGCAATTTCCTTTTCCCCCTTATCTTACAAATAATTGAAATTGCATTCAATTTAGAATAATTTAAAACAAGTTAAACCATCATCTTTACCTTGCATTCCAAGTTTATATTCTAAGTGAAAAAAGAGAAAATTTTTAAAAATGCTGTCTTTGACAGAGCAGTTGCAATATGAATATTTTTATAACATGTATTTTATTTTACCTTGCTAAGTAATCATCTTATGTTCCCAATCATTTATATAATCTTAAAAATCAAAGGACCAAAGTCACATTTAGGAATGATAAAGGTTGAGTGATAGCTGCCACATTCTAATGTAAAACCAAGTTGCTTTTGGGGCCAGGCTTGCAGCATTCTCTATTATAACATATCCTATTGACAAGGGAAACGTTTTTGAGCTTCTTCAATTTTGTCAGTTATGAAGCCTGAAATGTGTATCTCAGGCTGGAGTATCATTACATTTCTATGATTAGGCATTGGATTTCAACAAGAACTCATTATCAAGCCAATAGCTCCATTTTGAAAAAGAATGTGTCTAGTAGCTTTATCAAACCCAAGTGCAAAACCCCAAAAGCAGTATCTCCTGCTGCTACCCTTTGCATGCAGCTTCCCTTTTTCATGCTAAGTAGCCAGAAACATAGCAATTTTCCATGACTACCAGACATCAGAAATTATAGGCACTTGTATTAAACCATAACTCATTTGCTATTTGTAAATGACAGGGGAATTTGTCCCACTAATGTACTTCTCTAATTGCAGCTTTCCTCTATTGAGTTGTTGGGATGGTCCCTTCTGGACCTTATGAGATGGGAAATTTACAAGCAAAGAACACATCAATTCCAACTGTGCATACTTTTGGCAAATAACATATATTAAGATGTAGAAGCAATGAAACGATACAGTAAAACATTGTAACTTTTTATGTTTTGCTCTAAGCCTTATCAGTGAAAGTTACTGCTTCAAGGGTTAAGTTATAGCTGCTGAGATCCTATTATCTCCTGCCTAGAGCTTTGAGAATGAACAGGTGGAACTGAAGTGACAAAGGCTAGGTGAGGGATAGCTAATGCAGGCAAAGACTTTCTCTCTCTCTCCCCCTTGATTCCTTGTCCCAGAGTTTGTTTTCATCTGTGTAGCATCTGCAATGCCCAGGGTTCCAGGGATCCTTGCTTTGCCCCCACACATTCTACCTTACATTTCTTGGTACTTAGGCAAACGCTGCACCCGGCATCCACAAGTCCACAAGATAGTGGGCGTTTGGGTGCCTATATGCAACAGAGCTATAAAAATTCAGGGCGCATGGGTAGCTCAGTCAGTTAAGTGTCTGCCTTCAGCTCAGGTCATGATCCTGGAGTCCCAGGATCGAGTCCAGCATCGGGCTCCCTGCTCAGTGGGGAGTCTACTTCTTTCTCTGCCTTTCACCCTGCTCTCCCTCTTCCTCTCTCTGTCTCAAATAAATAAAATCTTAAAAAAAAATTCAAACCTTTCTCTCCCTGAAGTTCCCAAGTATATTCAGGTGAGCTACATTTACAGTGAAGCCTTGGCCCCACCCCTAATCTTTAAAGCATTTGCGGTCTTTGTAGAAGGGTAGCAAGTGATCTGGGGAACACGGAAAAAGTTATCTTTGTACCAGTAAATGAGACACATTTCCTTCAGGTTCAAGAAAGAATACCAGCTGTTCTACCCAAAGCCTTGTTCCAGCTGTAGAAATCAATGAACCATTTCCCTTTCCTTAGGAAGGCAAGAGCAAAAACAGAAACCAACAGGAGGTTGCCTATGGCCTTCTTCCCTGCACCCACCTAGCTACAATCTCCTGATTCTTCCTTAAGAGGAAAGGTAGAAATGGGACATAGAAAACCTGTGTTAAGATATTCTGTAAATAATCATTTTGCCTCTAATCCATAAGCCTAGTTTTTATTGTCAGAATATAATCAATTAATATAGACATAAAATCTTATCAATTTGGTGATCAAATACAGAGTCCTGTAAGAAATGTGATTTACCAGAAAAGAAAGATGACGGCCCCACAAGCCAGTTGAAATTGATAGCAAACCTATTGACCAAACTTCTGTCACTTTCTGTAACTTCATAGCTATATAAACTTTGGTAAGTTACTTAAACATTAAATATTTTGGTTTCTATTAAAAAAGAATATGAAGAGAGCAGTTCACATAATAAGCTCTTAAGAAACGTTAGTGATTGTGATTATAAATAATTTTAGATTTTTTCAGGGCAATGATTATGATACATGAAAAATTTATATAAAATATTTGTTGCATTCTCCAGTACATAACAAGAGCCTAATACATTTAAGCTATGGATATTTTGAATTACTCGTTCATTGACTGTGGCAGAATCATCATGGGAGTCTTCCTGAGGATGTAGTGATGTACTAAGAACATAAGAATAAGAGTTCAGAGTGGTGTATGGAAAGGGCTGTTCAGAAGGAAGGTTAGCAGGTACAAAGGCCATATGTCTAGAGATTATAAAGAACATGAGGGGAACTAAAGAAAACCTAATGTGTCAGAAGTACTGTAAATGAAGAGAACATGGGAGAATTGAAAATGGAGACATGATTAGAGGAGAGGCCACAAAGGGCTAATAGACATTTTTAAGGATGTGCGCTTTTAAATTGATTATTTGCAAACTCAGATACCTTCGAAGAATGTACAAGACCTATGACGGTGTGAGGGACCTAAGCCGAAGGTGATAGATGGTGTAGCATTTAGATGGGGCACTACCTAAATAATTTATACTCAAGGACTAGGGTTGTCAACTTCTACAGCTTAATTCAAGGATAAATCATGAGGATAAACCCTTTGCTATCCATTTGATTTGTTATGGGAAAAAAAAAATCCAGAGAATAATCCCCTCAGTTAAAAATAATGACTACCTACCAAAGTTTTTATAAAGAAAAGTATCATTAATTTGTAGCAATAAAGAGTCTATAGCTCTTCCTACATCACTAATATTGAAATCACCCCCATGAAGCTTACTGATACTTACTATTACAAACCCATATTAATTGTTAATCAAAATTGAAAATGGTAACATTGACATGACATATTTTATGTTTAACACCAAGATTTGTGAAAAAGAGCTATTGTGTCACTTGGAACTTTTAATCTTTAAAGATCTATCATGATATATTATCATTTGGTTAAACATGACCATTTAAACAAACAAACAAACCCCAAGAGTATAACATTATACTCTTTCTTCAACTAAGATCAGAAAAACTATATTTAGTAAAGTATACTTTATGTAAAATTTAAAGAATCATTGCACTCTCCTTACACCAGATCAAATAAAGTTGGCCTGTACAAGGAAGTGCTTCACATTCAAAGTATCTCTTTAAAAAACTAATTGCTGTGTTTTTTTTTAACATATAATATATTATTTGTTTCAGAGGTACAGGTCTGTGAGTCAACAGTCTTACACAATTCACAGCGCTCACCATAGCACATACCCTCCCCAATGTCTATCACCCAGCAACCCCATCCCTTCCACCCCCCACCACTCCAGCAACCCTCAGTTTGTTTCCTGAGATTAAGAATTCCTCATATCAGCGAGATCATGTGATACATGTCTTTTTCTGACTGACTTATTTCACTCAGCATAACACCCTCCAGTTCCATCCATGTCATTGCAAATGGCAAGATTTCAGGGGTTTTTTGATGGCTGCATAATATTCCATTGTGTATATATATATATATATATATATATACACCATATCTTCTTTATCCATTCATCTGTTGATGGACATCTTGGCTCTTTCCATAGCTTGGTTATTGTGGATATTGTTGAATCACAGACCTGTACCACTGAAACAAATAGTACATTATATGTTAAAGAAAAAAAAAAAAGAAGATAGTAGGAAGGGAAAAATGAAGGGGGGGGGAATCGGAGGGGGAGATAAACCAGGAGAGACTATGTGGACTCTGAGAAACAAACTGAGGGTTCTAGAAGGGGGGTGGGTGGGGGGAATGTGTTGGCTTGGTGATGGGTATTAAGAAAGGCACGTATTTAATGGAGTACTGGGTGTGATACACAAACAATGAATCATGGGACACTACATCAAAAACGAATGATGTAATGTGTGGTGATTAACATAACATAATAAAATAAAATTTTAAAAAAACTAATTGGTAATCATCTATAATGATACCTTTTTCTAAACTGACACATCCAGTGTTTTAGAATAACTCTGGGGGACAACGCCAGACATAATCAAGTGGAATATTTAGCAAGTCAGCAAATGCCATGTTCCTGGGTACCAGGAGAAAAACCTCACCTTCAGAGATGCATACTTTATGCATCTTAATAATGTGCAGAACTGGAACTGGAACCTCAAATCTAAGGGTGGTCAACATCAAACAAACCTGAAAATCTTGGAAAAACTAAGGCCTTCAGAGAAATGAATGTATTTGGGGCAAGAGTAAATAACCTCTTAAAGGTGGAAAACCAATTCCCTGAGAAAAAGGGCACCTCTGACAGCAAGAGCCCCAGGGAGACATGCCAGAGGAAGTCATGGGTTCAGGAAGTGACTCTAGGTTTAGATCAGTGAAAAGCCCCTTATTTGTTGATAGCTATGTCTTTCCCAGTTTCAATGATTGAGGGCAGAAATGACCTAAGAAGCACTTTTTGAATAGCACATATTCTGATGTTGAGGATCAGGAATTTCAAAAGCTTTGAGAAAATAAAGATATGAGAAAATTTGCCTACTATTATTCTGGTCACTTTGAGTTTTGAATCTACATCTTCCATTATTTCAAAGTGGAACTAAAGCAAAATATAATTTTTTTTAAAGTGGCCATTTCCACGCTGAAAAAAAATTAAGAATATCAACTTATGGTTTATGATATCATAAAAATTTAGGGGCAGATATATGGATATATCTTTCAAACAATTAGCAAATAAATAGAATAGTTTTCTGACAGATTATTGTTTTTAGTGTGACAGTTTAATTTTGTCTGGATATACAAAGGTTTAATTTTATTAAGTTTGTTGAAATAGTTATTGAAACAACAGGTTTTATTGCCTTTATTTATATTAAAATCTATTTCACAAAGTGAACCATTAAAATGATAAATGTGGTTTTTTTTTTTTTTTTTAGATGTGAATTGAATCTGGGACTCTGAGTTGTGTGTTTTTCCAATTTGAGAGCATTTTTCTACTGATATATCTTTATAATCAAGTTATTGCTTATGAAGTGATTTTATTTTAAACTATTTTATTAAAATAATCTGCTGTTAAATGTGATACACTGAGCATTTTAGGCACAGAACAATGTTGTCTTTACCACAGTGTGAATGACCAGGCAAAATTACTCATTTTTGTGGTCATCGACACTGAGACACATATATAACTGTGCCATGCGTGAAATGTTCAAGGTATCACATGAGATTGTAAAAATTGTTATAAATGGTATTATTATATAATTACATTTTATATATGTATATTATATTATATTTATGTTATTATATTATGTTTTATATTATATTTTATATTTTACATATTATATTAATATATTATATATTTTATTATATATTATATTTTATTATATAAAGATTGATTACAATGGTAGCATAATGAAAATGGTAGAGATCTAATGTAAACTATAATTAATTTTAAGTGCCCTGATGGCGGTTGTTAATATATCTATCTGGAAATGGATATAACCTGAACAAAAAACAAAAATTACAAATGTTGCCACAAGATAGAATTTTTTAGAGTTTGTGGTAAAATACATTATTAAAAATATATCTGCTACATATGCCCTTCTGAGATGATAAACACCACCATCAACTGGTTTGGTCCCTATGGTATATATCTATGGCTTCTGTTCAGACAGATTAACAACCTGCAGAGATAATGGTTGCATGCTTTCCTGGCATCTTTATTGTACAAGTCTCCATTCTCTGCACAAGAGGTGGTGCAAAAACACTGTAGGAAAACAATGTTGGTTCAGTGCAAACTTGATATGAAACAGCCAACCAGACACAGGCATCGTGGATTTTTTAAATGGTGAGTTTAAGTATGAATAGGAGTTTCTCCTGGATCCTACAGTCTGATCAGGTGTAAGATCAAGTATGTTAGCGTAGGGAATTTTTGTCTTTCCATGTATTCTCTGTGATGTGCAGAATCAGGGTCAATAATGGCTGATGCATCAGCAATGTGAACAACAGCATGCCTGAGACAAAATGAATGTGAGCAACATGGCTGAGAAGAAAAGATCGGGGCTATCGAGGTTTGCAGGTGAGGTGAGCATTTGTGATCAGCCTAACTTAGAAATGCTTTAAACCACACTGTGACATGGTGAAGACCACGTTGACAACAGTGTGGAAGATGAACGTGAAAGAGTCAAGGACAGAAACTGAGCCATGGTGGACCAGCAGGGTTGGAGGCAAAGTGCCAGATGTGAAAACTATTTAAGAGACATGATGTGGTGACTCATACAAGAATGGAGTATTGGAAAAAACAAGGAAGGGGGAGTCTACAGAAACTATTAATTCCTGTCTGACAATTTGGTGGCTGGTGTAACCATCATCTTATTGGGAGTGTTTAAGAGGAGAAAAATATTTCCTCTCTCATGTATTTTTATGAAACATTTTACCCTGAGTGTTCTCAAAGGCAATTTCATGTTCATAATCTAAATCTCAGTAGAGATAAATGGGAGGTGTTATCGTGTATCACCTAGTACAACATCTCATCCTGTTATTGTTCTAATTACATGAGTGAACAGCTTAATGTACCATAAAATCCCAGCACGTAGAGAGAAACATCACCAGTTTGCTATTCAAATAGGATTTTTAGAGTGGTTTTACCTATGACTTTTAAATTAAAAATCTAATGCGCTTTCATCTTCAATTAAGTTCAATTGCCAAACATAATTGACCATGGTAATGTAACTAGCAATTTGAGGACATTCAAACACACACATGCTGTACACATTTTTAAATGGGTTTAGCTTATTTCATGGAGCTTTAGGCCTAGAAATCACTCCATGAAAGAACCTAGTTCAAACCTTTTTCTGACAAGAGGAGACAGAATTATGAAATCCAGAGAGATACTCAGGAAGTGTGAGGTATAACCAAGGGGAAATACTAAGTCTAACCCTTACATGTATCAAGGTCAGGCTTAAGCATTTTCCACTGGACTTTGTTTCTAGAATTCACACTAATTAACTAGCATTCCCATTGACCTCCTTTCTGCCCCTCACTCCCCATCAATCAGTTAATACCTCCTACTCATTCTCTCATCTGGCTATTTGGCTAGGAGCCGTTAGCAGCTGATCTCGAATACGTCACCCTCGCAGTGTTCAAGTGAGAAGTTTCAGGCACAAAAGAGTAAAACTGGTGTTTACACTTGGAAAATTCATGTGAGAGAGAAGAGAATCTTTTCACTAATGTAACTGCACAGAAGGGAAAACTAAAAACTGAGGTGTGCTTTAGGCAGGAGGAAAATGGGAAGTAAAAGTGTAGCTAAATTTTACCACACCAAATTATTGTCGATTTTAAAATTTTTCAAAGAACTATTTGTTTTGTTCATTCTACTCTATGATTTTTTAAAATGTCTAACTCTCTGATCTCATCTTTATTATTTTCTTCTTTCTAGATCCTGTGGGCTTATTTTGGTGATTTAGCCTAAATTTGGGGATAGGTGGTGTTTTCATTGATTTGCCCATTTATTATTTTTAACTATAATTGATAAAACAACACTTTTTTTCATCTTCACACTGGTTTAGCTGACATCACAAGTTGTCACTGGTATTTTCTGGCATAGTTCAGTAAAATATATTTTCTAATTCTACTGTGGGTTTATGATAGTGGATTATTTTGGTATTTTATTTATTAATTTCCAAATTTATTCTAGTTATCCTTTTATTAGTTATTTCTCGCCTATTTTATGGACAAAGAACATATATCAACATATTGAAATTTGGTGGGGTTTTTTTGGTTGTTTTATTAGTTACTGAGGAATATTTAGTTGTTTTTGTGGATTTGCCTATTTTCCATGCTATTCTGTAAATTATTGAGTCATACATTTTGAAGTTATATTTATTTATTACGTGCTTATGATATCTTCTTGGCAATTGATCTTATTATCATATGAAATATTTCATTTATTTCTAGTAATGGTTTTTATCTTAAAATTAGTTTGAATTTGAATATAGCTCTAGGTTAATATTTGCATGGGATATTTCTTTACATTGTTTTACTTACACACTTTCTTTATGTTTATCTTTTGATATTTCTCTTCTAATTAGTTTAGTTTAGTTTCTTTTTTCTATTCTGAGAATCTTTTTTTACTGATACATGTAGTCACTGCCAATTAGTGTTATTTGGTGTGCGTAGGTTTAAATCTGTCACCTTAATATGTGCTTGTTGTTTTTCTTGGGACATATTTTTCTCTTTCATTTGCTTATTTTGTATTGTTTGCTGTTTTTCTGCTTTTATTCCTTCTATTCGTTTGGGTCTTACATAGAACATTTTGTTATTATTTGATAATAATGGTCCCATTAGAGATTACAACACATTAAAGTATCTCAGACTTACAAGAGTCTCCTATAGATGGCAACCTTTGACTCTCCTCCCAGGCAGTGTGTTGACCTTTCATTCCCTCCTCCACAAGAATATCCTGCTACTTCTCTGTATTTTAATTAAGTCTATATTTTAAATTCCACATAGCATTTCTACGGTTTTCAGAGCCAATATTTATTTAAATGTAGCATATTTACCTTCCACTTTTCTCCTGCTTACAGAATACATTCTAGCATTTTCTTCAGTGCAGTTACTAATTATCTGTCTCTCTTTCTGTCCCTTACTCCCTCTGTCCCTCTGTCTCTCTGTCTCTTCCTCTCCCTTCCCCGTCCCCTCATTTGGCTTTTATTTAATTTTTTTTAAAGATTTTTAATTTATTTTTTGACAGAGAGAGAGAGAGACAGCGAGAGAGGGAACACAAGCAGGGGGAGTGGGAGAGGGAGAAGCAGGCTTCCTGACACGGGGCTCGATCCCAGTACTCTGGGATCGTGACCTGAGCCGAAGGAAGATGCTTAACGACTGAGCCACCCAGGCGCTCCAGGCTTTTACATGTATTTATTTTACCTTAATTACAAAAGAGTATAATTACTGGCAGTAATTTTTTCTAATAGGTTTTGTTTTTGTTTTTGTTTTTAATTATATTATGTTAGTCACCATAGAGTACATCATTAGTTTTTGATGTAGTGTTCCATGATTCATTGTTTGCGTATAACACCCAGTGCTCCGTGCAATACGTGCCCTCTGGTGAGTTTTCTGGTGAATGAAATACTCATACCATTCTCCTCTTCAATTTTTTTTCAGTTTTGGAAAGATCTGTTTTTCTGTTTCTGTCATTTTAAATATCACCCTTTTGCCTTTGCTTTCTGAAGAAATAATAGCGATGGATTTATTTATTTATTTATTTATTTATTTATTTATTTATTTATTTTAGTGCTGCTTAGAGTTCTCTGGTTTTCTTGCATTTTCTCTCTCTCTCTCTCTTTCTTTTTTTTAGTATCTTTCATTAGTACCACCCCTAGTCTTTGATCTCTCCTTATTTCTCAGTCATATTTCTCACAAGCACTTTGTTTCAACCATGCTATTGTTGATATTGCTGAGATTTTATATTGCTGAGGACTTAGCCATTATTGATCTTAGTTCTGCATAACACAGAGATACTCATGTGCATACTTAAACTCAAGGGAATCCATGAAGCCTCTTTATGGTCAGATCTCTCATGTCTATTTCCACCATCCAAAAGAAAGTCACACTTACTGTAAATCAAAATGTTCCTTCTGTGCCTTTTTATAGGATGTACTCACTGAGCTCTTCAGGATGGGTGAAGTGCCTTACAGATTCTTTGCAGCCAGAATAATTGCACATGTTGCTCATCTGATATTTTCTGTGTCTACCCCATACATATACACAGGAGGATGAAAACATCTCAGTGCTTTAGTACAAGAAATGTTACCATTTCACTCATTCATGCTGTAGTTCAGTGCAGATTGTATGTCTCATGTGGGTAGCACTACTCCAAGTAATATCCTGGTGTAACAATCTCCTTGTGTCTTTGAATGTCTTCCCTTCCGACTCATTTCTTCTGCTTTTATCTTCTGAGAGATCTCTCTGACTCGTCTGAGAAAAATTATCTACTTTTTAAGGCATGTATGGCTATATTGGACATGCCTGGATAATACAGGATAATCCCCAATTTTAAGGGAACTTGATTAACAATTTTAATTACATCTGTAAAGTGCCTTGACAGCAGTATTTAGATTACTGTTTGATTGAATAAACTGGGAATAGAAACCTTTAGAATTCTGCCTACCACAATTCATAACACTAATTTGAATCACAAGCACACATTTCATTCTTTTATATTATTCAATCTTTTAAAACAAAAGCATATGTATGTTTTGGTTTAAAGTAAATAAAAAAATCTTGAAGTCATAAGCATAATCACATATATTTTAGGAGTAAATTTAAACTTTAAAGTGAGTACTGTTTGAGAGATATTTATAATTATAAAACATGTACATTAAGAAATAACTTTAGGGGCGCCTGAGTGGTGTGATTGGCTAAGCTTCACACTCTTGGTTTCTGCTCAGGTCCTGATCTCAGGATCGTGAGACTGAGCCCCACATGGGGCTCTGTGCTCAGCACAGAGCGTGTTTGAGTTTCTCTCTCATTCTTCCTTTGCCCTTCCCCTCTGCTCTCTTTCTCTCTGTCCTTAAAATAAATAAGTAAATCTTAAAATAAAGAAAAAAAAGGAAGAACTTTATGGGGGCACCTGGGTGGCTCAGTCAATTAAGCTTCCAACTCTTGATTTTGACTCAGGTCATGATCTCAGGGTTGTAAGACTGAGCCCTGCATCTGAGTTCCATGTCTGGGGTCCGCACTGGGCATGGAGCCCGCTTAAGATTCTCTCTCTCCATCTGCCCCTCCCCTTCCCTCCTCTCCCCATTCTCTAAAAAAGAAAAAAAGGAAAGAAGTAATTTTACAACATGAGAAAATACTGGGAAGCAGAAAAAAAATTGTGATATTATACAACAGACTTGGGAATATAACATAAAGTCGCTTTTTAAACTTGTGCTCTAAAATACCAGAATCTGAAAGAGAAATAGAGATAATAGAGAAGACTACTATAAAAATATTCAAAATACATTACTCAGAATGCAAGGAGAAATGATTTTACAGTAAAAAGAACAAAACAACAACACAACAACAAAAGAAACCTAGTCCAATAACTGCTATACTGTGACTGCTCCCCCTACAGGGTAATTAGTGATGTTATTTACACACACTGTGATATCATTCTAAGCTTAAAGTTTAAAGTCAGTGATAGAAAGGATTTAATCACAAATCCCTTATTTTAGCATTCATTAGATTTCTTCACATGTAATGATCAATGGTAAAATAATCCACACAATTGGAGTAAAATAATTCCCATGCATCCATGAGAGTAAAAATAAATAAATAAAAACTTCTGAGATTTAAATAAGCTATAATTACCATCTACATTTATCAAATTAGTGGGATAATTTCTCAACTAAATTTTTGTCTACATTTGCAGACAGTGATTTATTGACGTTTTGGAGATACACACACACGTGTGTGAGTATTAACTAGTTTTCTGGAAAGCAGAGGCTGTGATGGAGGGATGAGCCCAAGAGGTCTATTAGGGGCTAATGCTTGTGAAATATAAAATATAGATCAATATAAACTGTAGATAAAACAGTAGGGCAAAGAAATTCTTCATACCCCAGGGCAGATCTCATACCTGCAAAGAGAAACAGGTATGGAAACAAGATGGGCAAGGACAGGCTCAGACCACAGTGCAGACACACAATTTCCTGACTTTCACACAGGGAGTTCCAGAGCAAAGACTGTTGGGGTCCCACATTGAGAAGAAATGGCCAGACTCTAGTACCAGATCAGACATTGGCCTTAAGATCATTTTGTAGTACAAGTCTGCCAATGGTGAATTCTTCCAGCTTTTAGATGTCTGAAAACATCTTAATTTACCTTCATTTCATTTTTGAAAATATTTTGCTTCATATAGAATTCTAAGGTGACAGTATATTTTTCCATACTTTGAAGATGTTCCTCCACTGTCTTTTGCCTTCCATTATTTATGAGAAGAAAACAGCTATCATTCTTACCTTTACTTTCCTTTGTATGCAGTGTGTCTTTTTTTCTTAGTTGCTTTAATCTTTTTCTCTAAACCACCAGTTTTAAGCCATTCAGTTATGGGTTTTGGTTAGAAGGCCAGAAATTCATGTTCTAACTTTATTCCACAAGACACAGTCAGTTTGCAAATGATCTTAAAACTAAAGATGTAACAATATAATATACTAGAAATTACTTCCTTTTTTAGAAAAAGGAAGAGGAAAGTGGTAGAATTTACCTCTGCACTTAAAGGGATCAAAAGTTGAGCAAGAAAGGGGTGCCTGGGTGGCTCAGATGGTTAAGCGTCTGCCTTCGGCTCAGGTTATGATCCCAGGGTCCTGCGATCAAGTCCCGCATCGGGCTCCCTGCTCCTTGGGAGCCTGCTTCTCCCTCTGCCTCTCTCTCTCTCTCTGTCTCTCATGAATAAATAAATAAAATCTTTAAAAAAAAAGAAAAGTTGAGCAAGAAAGAGTAAAGTTTTTTGTTTTTTTTTAATTTTGAAAATGGGAAACTTCAAGTTAAATGTGATATAGGTATATACTTAGGTCAGAATTGACACTTGAATGACTCTAGTATGTGAGTGCCCCTTAAACTTTGCACCGTAGATGACTCAATCACTTCATCTTAGCCTCGACCCTATTCATAAGTCAGGATGTTAATCTTTTACCAGATGCAAATGTAAAAAAAACATATTCCCCAAGAAACAGATGGAATGGTAGCGGAACTTAATAGTAGACAATCTGTACAAGCAGTCACCTCTTCCACAATGATATCATAGGAGTCCATAGCCTCTCCAACTCATCTCTGGAGGAGAAAAGGGAAGGAAAATCTTCTTGGGATGATTGAGTTTAACTAAAGATGTTTAAGATTATATTTCCTTCCACTAGATAGAACAGGGGCTCAAAATAATCATTAAGCTGAGTTAAATAAAAAAAAAAAATTATGCATATGTGAGGTTTGGCATTGAAAATATCACTTTGTAAATAATAGCATTCATCTTTTTATTATAAATATTTTGGGAATAAATGAGTATTCTTGTCAGTAGGAAAAAAATGAGCAATCTAAAATATCATTTAGGGTTCTAAAAATATTTATAAAAAATAATGCTGGAATTTAATTACTAATATGTTTCAGTATATAATAAAATTAAATTCTCAGTGGTTTGATATCTTTAATTCATCACTATCTGGTGGATTCACAAGAAACACTTGTTTAAAGAACCCATAGGCTCAGTCGGTTAAGCATCTTCCTTTGGCTCAGGTCATGATCTGGAGTCCTGGGATTGAGTCCTGCATCTGGCTCCCTGCTCAGTGGGGAGTCTGCTTCTCCCTCTCTCCCTCTCCCTGCTTGTGCTCTCTCTTTCTCTCTTTCTGTCTAATGAGTAAATAAAATTAAAAAAATAAAAATAAAGGACCCATATTGTTGAACAAATCTATAAAGTGTAATGAGTACAATCTAATTTTTAACATTACTGAAATACACTGCCTTTTTATCTGTATTTCATAGTTTTGTATTATGCCAAGGGCAAAGAAGATTTTCATTGGTACTTGATTTTTTTTTTATCATTACACTGGCTTGAAAATGACCCAAATATCATATTCTAAAACATATCTAAACTATTAAAGTTTGTGTCAAAAAGGAAAATTTCATTTAATATTTGCTTAAGTCATTATGTGTAATTTTAAGGTGGGTTTTAATATATTTTCTAGAAAAATTATTTGTTCATTGGCATATTGGTTCACAATCTTATAAGTTTCTAACCTGGTGCAATTGAGTGTCTCATCCATGTGTAGATTAATTTTATTACTGGAGGATTAATTTATTAACTAAGACTGGAACTAATTCCTTTAAGAAATATAATACACTTCAAATTTTCAGATAATGGTTGCTTTCCAACACCTATTCACAATAAACCCCCAACTCTTCACTAGGGGTTGGTCAATATTAAGACTATCATTGGCAAAGAGGAGAGAGTGATCCCTTGTGCCCTTCACCATTTTTACAGGGAACAGTAGGAATCATAGCACTAAGTAGGGCTAGGTTTGGTTTTGCTTTTTTTTTAATGGGTTAAACCAATAATAATTTTATCATATCTCATGGTTTTATAGGTCAGTAACTCAACAGGACTTGGTGAGGTGATTTTTCTGTTCCATGTAGCATTAACTGGGTGTGTTCAGCTGGTATCTGGTCTGGTCTGATGGCGATTATTTCCTTTACCTTTGCCTGATCTTATGCATTTAGGGCTTCATGGGGAAGCGTGCAATGGTCAGGATGTGATTACATTATCTTGGTGTCCATGCCATCTAGTTCTTCATGATGACCTGTTATAATAGATTTCTAAAAAGTCACAAAAAAGAAATGGTTGATTGCTCTTCATTTTCTTGTATTACCTTCAAAGAACATACTGGTTAGTTCCTGAATTTTATCTATCTCTGACATTAAGAAACCAAGCATCAAACATGTGCTCTTGGTGCCAGTCTTAGTAGTAATACCTTGCAATACATATTACTTATTTATTTGAGGGACATTAAATCTGGCTGGACTCCGGACATGGGAGCCTTCCCAGTAGAAATGATCAGGACCTGATAAAAAAATAAACAGACAATATAATTTTAGACAATAGCTTGCTCTCTTACCTATCAGGCCCTGTGAAGACCAACAGGACTATGGAGCTGCATCAAGGGGCAACACGCATGGACTGCGGTAGGATGGTACATTAAAGGCAAGGGAAGATGACATTAGATTATCTTACCCCTTACATCCAGCTAATGCTCTGTAAACAAGTAGGAAGAGCGGTGTGTTAAAGTGTCAAAGTAGAGCACAAGGTGGATTGGGGAGTGGGGGCATCATTCCATAATGACGGAGCAATTAGGAACTTGCTTTTTTTAAATATATATTTAGGTTTAATTACTCACTTAAAATTCAGTGGAGGCCAAGGGTCTGTGAATTTGAGTTACACTGAACAAAAGTTATTACAAGACAAGTCTAATGACTCCAGAGATACCGGCTGTATTGTCAGGATTCAGTTCCTGAACAGAAAAAAGATAGTATACAGTGGAACATGGAGAAATCTAGATTACCAATGGTAATTGTTCCTCAGAAATGTCCAAATTTCCCTGACTCTTCACTAATATGTTTGCTTGTCAAAGGAAGCTAGTGTACGACCTGGTTGCATTTGTGTGGCGGGCACCTAGGCAGGCTTTTGCAGGTTAGACCATCTTTTGAGTAAGATGTGATGTTTGAGTTAAGATATAAAGACACAGCATCGTCTGAGAAAAGCAGTCAAAGAAGAGTGTTGTGGGCATCGGTATCAAGCCAAGAAATAACTCAGCATCTTCAGAGAACTAAAAGAAAAAAAAAAAAAAACAATTAGCACTCAATCTATAAACGAGGAAGTTTTGAAGGCTGACTACAAAGCAAAGCAGAGGCCAGGTAATCAATTTTCTTGCTTGGACATGTTTTAAGAAATAGAGTAGTGAATAACTTGATTAGATTTATGTTGTGGAGATAGCAGATCAATAAGAAGGTGCTTGTGGTAATTGGAAAAAAAAAAGACATGATGCTTGGCTGAGCTGGGGAAAAGGAAGAGCGTTTGGAAATCGAGGATTCCAAGATTTAAGAGCTAAAAGACAGCCTTATATACTGGAGAAGAGCAGGGACTCTGAACAAAGGTAGATCCGGTTTCAAATGCCAACCTTATCGTTTAATGATTTTTGTACTTGGCCAAAACGTTTAATCTCTGTGATTGTTAATTTGCATTGGTAAATTTAAGATAATAGCAGTAATTCTGAAATTCTTGCAAGAATTCATTGTGACATTCTATGCAAAGCTCTTGGCACAGCATCTGGCATAAATCCTCAAAGCAAAATAGCTATTTTTACTATAATTCACTAAACATAGCGATTGATCAGATGTTGATATTAAAAAGAGAAAAAAAAGCACTCTGATATATGCTGAAATGTTAGTAACATTTTATCATCGATTGTTCTATCTAAATGTTTCTTCATATGATTTTTTTTGTGTTTTAATTGAGCAGTCATTGCAATCCAATATAAATTAGAAAGAGATGAACAGTATTTTCCTAAAGTAGAACAGATATTCATCTTCATTCCAAATTGCTCAGGAAAATATTTTATTTCATACAGCGTGTGTGTCAATTTTCTGAGGTTTAAGTGCCTTAAATATGTAACAGAGTCATGGATCATACTAAGGATGGTTGATGGTTATAAAACCTATGCCTTAATCTTGAAATACAAATGTTAGCAATGTGATTTTGAGAATAGCAATAATGGACCATGTGAAATTTATAGAAAGTATGATAATCTTTAAATACTAGTTTTAAAATAGAATAATAT
The DNA here is from genome assembly GCF_037043125.1 of Eumetopias jubatus. Lineage (NCBI taxonomy): Eukaryota > Metazoa > Chordata > Mammalia > Carnivora > Otariidae > Eumetopias > Eumetopias jubatus. The sequence continues at coordinate 20,430,960 of NW_028274807.1, read as the reverse complement.
GAATAGGGTTGTATTTTTTTTACAACTACTCCCTTGAATTCTTGTTTTGAGAGTACTTGGTGGAAAAATAAGTATTAAGTATGAAAGCCTTTTGTAAAGCTTTCTAGATTTTAATATGCAGTCAAAATTTTAAGTATGATATTTAAAATGTGTTTTTGATGTTCTCCAATTTCACTTAGGTTGAATATCCTCAAGTAAATCCATAAGCAGTGATTACTTGAATTTTGTGCATGTCATGTCTCTTACAAGTTTGCAGGTTAATTTATGAAAGAGTTTTTCTCTGTTAGTGGCTGAGAATCTCCTTCCTCTCCAACTAATCCAGGGATGCTCATTGAGTGAGAACAGTGTTAGTAACACTGTTAAACTGTTAAATTTATCTATTTAAGGAAAGAGGTCTTAGGTAGAAGATGATTGTTTATAAATTAACTTGGAATAGCTATATTTCCCTCTGGAACCACAAAGATCACACACATGTACTTCTTGGTGAATCATTCTGTTTATTGCAAACTAGCAAAAACACTCATGAATGTTACCATGGACTAGAATATAATCCTAAACTGCAAATTTTATTTTTTATAGCATCTAACATTTAGCATGGCCTTTTACATTCTATAGAAAACCTTATAGTCTAAATTTGCATCTATATTCAATTTTTTGTCTATTATGAAAATGAATTATAATATTAATAGCTAACATTTGCCAAAAGCAATTTACATGTTAGACTCTTCTAAGCACATCACATGGATTAGGCTACACAACTCTAAATGTAACTGCATATGGAATACTATTTCTCTCACTCTAAGTGAGAGAGCTGGGTCATTGAATGTTTAAATATCTTTCCCTTTGTTAGTCTCCTAGTAGGTAGTATAGCGTATATTTCAAATGCACCATATCTGCCTTCAAATCTTGTATCCTAAACTATGCTATATTGCTGCCCGGTAATTAAGCAATTATCATTATGTAAAAGATGGATGAAGGATAAATGGTACAACACAGGGAATATAGTCAATGGTATTCTAATAGTTGTATATGGTGACATATGGTAGCTGCACTTGTGGTGAACATAGCACAACATATAGGCTTGTTGAATCACTATGTTGTACACCTGAAATAATGTAGCATTGTATGTCAACTATACTACAATTTAAAAAAAAGAAAGAAAAGAGGAACAGTCTCAAAGCCATTATTTAAGTCATTATTTTTCAGGAATCCAGAAAAATAGAAGCAAAATAAACCCAAGGAAAGCAAAAGAAAGGAAATAATAAAGATAAAAGCAAGAACCAATGTAATTAAAGAGAGCAAACCATAAATAAAGTCAAAGAACAGGGAGCTCTTTCTTTGAATAGATCAATAAAATTAAAAAATAAAAGAATCACAAACACACACACACACAAAAATAATAAATAAGTTTTTAAGGAAAATATTTATTCAAGAAACTCCTATCACTTGAAGGATATCAAAGCACATTACCAAATCTATGTTAATTACTTCAAAAATATATATATTATAAATATATAATAATATATTTTCTCAAAATATATATGAAAACTCAATATTTCAAAACAATTTTACTCTATCTTAATTGAAGCAGAAGTCAGACACATCCTTTCCTCTGTCTCTGTCTCTGTCTCTCTCTCTCTAGAGAACAGGCTCAGAAATCTTTGGAAACCAAGGAACACAGAGATTTAGCAAATCTTGAGGCTGGCCTCTCAATTACTTTTCCTTCTCTAGTGATCTGGAAGTTATGTTCAACATAGTCGTCCTGCAAAAGTGGATTTGAGATTATAGCCTACATATTTATTACAAAATTCCCAGTATAATAATCTAACTAGATGGCTAGATAAAATAAAATGTTCAATGTGTTGATTGTAGCATATTTGAAAAATGTAATGGTGGCCATTCAAAATGATGATATTAATTCCTGAATATTGGCTTATATCTCAAGAAAATTAAATCAAATCTCAAAGGAAGTCCTTATATATGGTAAGAATTCAAAAGAAAACTATATTTAGAAAATACATATTATGTACCCATCTTCTGAAAAGTTACAATAATTAGAAGAATAAAGTATTGGGATAAAAACAAAAGAAAAGAAAAAGATCTATGAAACAGAAAAGCCTCTCCCCACCCCCTTTTTTTGCATCTGTGTGTATTTGTGTATGTGTATATACATAGGAGCAGGGGTGGGTGGTGGTGGAGCTAGGTGATGTGGGTATCTGTATACATATACATATATATGTACACACACGTATATGTATATCATGATATATATAACTATAAACATTAAATATATACTTTATGACATTTTATTATGTCACTACAATTTCAACAGATTAAAAAAATCTACTGTTGTAATTGATTGTGTTTTCTCAGGCTAGGGAATCATAATAGGTAGAAATGTGTTCAGAAAGACACAGCTAGAAATAAAAATGGCCATGTAGGCTGAAAAAGAACAATGCTTTACTATATTGACTAACTCCAGAAATGATCGGAACCAACTCAAACAAAACAAGACAAGAAAACAAGCAACAACAACAGCAAGCAATGGCTATCTATATCCACTGAATGTATGCCAGCAATCAGCTGCCCTTTTTCTAGGTCCTTTAACCCAAAATAGCTCATACAATCTCAAAATAACCTTTGATTTGAATAAAAGCCAACATTATCACTGAGTGCATGCCCGCTATCAGCTGCCTTTTTTCTGAGTCCTTTACCTAAATTAGCTCATATAATCTCAAAATATCCCCCACTTTAAATAAAGACCAATATTATCCTTACCATTTCAAAATTGAACAAACCAAAGAACAGAAAGATTAAGTCTTTTATTCAGTGCTAACAGAGTTAGCTTTCAGACTTGAGATTTGAATCAAGGATGTTTGCTCTAGAGGTTATAGCCTTAATTATATAGAACCTTGTTTCTCAAGGGACCATTAGTAAATTAGGTGGTGTTTTAAAAAATGGACACATTTCCTTTAATATACAATTCTGAATTCTGAAGGGCAACGATTCTAAGTAACTTATAAATTGACAAAGGCATTCATCATTTTTTATGATTGTCATACCAATTTTTGTTCATCTGCCTGGTGAAGCAGGCAGACATTCAGTAAAGATTTCATTTGTATTTTCACAGACAATTAGTGGCATAGCAAGAACTATAAGTCTAATAACTTTTTATGGTATATACTACCTATAAAATTCATACTGTCTGCCATAGGAAATGAAGCAGAGTGTTGATGATACTCAAGAATATGAGGAAAATGATTTCCAATATTTGTTTTGGACTATTCATAACTGATATGCAATTCTGACATTCTAAATTCTAAATTATTTTTCATATTTTCTTTATTAAAAAGTAGAGAAATCTTAAATAGTTTTACATATGGTATAACAGAAAAAAATGTAAACCTCATTGGATATATGACTATAGTATTATCATTAAGTTTGGGTAAAAGCTCAGATTATTGATAAGTAAATATCACAATAAAGTGTTAGATAAAGTGTTAGATAATCTAGGCTTTAGATTACTGGTCTCTCAATTACTTTTCCTTCTCTAGTGATCTGGCAGTTATGTTCAACATAGTCGTAATTTGAGATTTGAGATTAAAGTGTTAGATAATCTAGGCTTTAGATTTACAAAATTCAGAGATTTTAGCTAACTCTGTAACAATTTTCTGATGAGGTCATAAACTTAAAGAATTTGGATTTCATTCTTCAAATGTACTTGCAAGTAATTTCAATATCATTCCATTTATTAGAGTTTATACTTCAGAATGTGTGCCTTCTGTGGGTAACTGGATCCTATTAGTGATGCTGACCAACTTTTCATGTACCCGTTGGCCAGTTGTTGTCTTTTTGGAAAAAAAAAAAATGTTTATTCAGTTCTTCTGCCCATTTTAAAATCAGATTGTTTATTGTTTGGTTGGTTTGTTTTGCTATTGAGTTGTATGAGTTCTTTATATGTTTCTGGATATTAACCCATTATCAGATATATGATTTGCAAATACTATCTACTATTCCATAAATTGCTTTTTATTTTGGTGGTTTCCTTAGCTGTGTAATTTTCCTATGTATTTAAATATGCGTAGTTTTTAGTTGTCTGTATCTTCTTGTAAATACTTTCAGAGTGATATTTTCAGATGTTATTACAATTCAAACTTGCCATCAACAACATAAAAAGTAATTGCTTTCCTCCATAGTTTGAATTCCACCATGGATCATTGATCCACTCTGGATCAGGATAGGTTAGGTGTGCTGGAATAACAACTCCCAGATCCCTGGGGTTTACATCAAACAAGGTTTGTGTTTTGCTCCTGCTACATGTCTACGATGGATCATCTGTGGCTCTTTTGTACAGTGTCTTCACTCCAGGATTCAAGCTGAAGTTGCAGCCAACAGCAGGACCATTGTTAATTTTCACAAGAGAAAGAAAGAGGAAGCATGCTGGTTCTGTGAGCTGTAAGTGACATATATTACTTCCTCTCCCATGTCATCAGACTAAACAAATCATGTTGTCGAGTCTAATTTTATTGGTGTAGGAAGATAAAATCTTCTCCTAGGAAGGAGCAGTAGATATTGCTGAGCTGTGATATAGTCTATCACAGATAGCAACAGTAATATTTCTCTTAAATAAATCTGAGAAAAGGGGCATAATGATTGAGTTCACTTTTGTTGGATACAAGTTTGTTTTTGTGTTTTTTTATAAGTTATTTGCCCATTGCATTTTTCCTTTCTAAATGTGTGTGGCACATCTCTGATATGTAAGGCTCTTATTTCCCCTGAGCAGATCATGGCAATGTGAATTCTCCAAAGTGCCATTTGGGGATTTTCAGGAGTTTCAGGTATCTTTAGCCTTTTATAAACAGTACATAAAGCAAACCTAGTGCAGAATGAACATCTGACCCAGAATGTATCAATCACAATTCTGAGCTTCATTAATTCAAATCCACTTTTTACTGACAAGGAAACTATTGAAGTGGCCCCACATAATTGCATCTTCACTAAATAAATTGCTTTCTGAGTAGGAAAGTTTTCTCTATTTCAGTTTTTAACACCTCTCATCACAACTTAAATATTCAAATTCCAATTTTTTTACATTTCAATGTGTTGTATTATTTCATGCTGAAATATGGATAGGTCAGGGTTATAAATTTCTAGATAATTGATAATAGGCTATATCACAAAATGCCATGCTGTTTGAAATGTTAGTAAATGTTAATAACTTTAGTAATTTGTATTCAATTATTATTGGCTTTATTTTCCTAGGGGAAAATAATGATCTTATATTAGAAAATGAAACTTTATAAAGCACTAAGTAGGATTTTGTAATAGAAATTGAGATATAATATCTAGGTGACATTTATTAATACTGATTATATTATGATGATAATATCCCTTGCTAAAATCAACACACTTACTTTTGGAGCACATAATGTGAAATTGTAATGTCATATTAGTCTTACTGAGACAATTTTTTAGAAGTAATCATATGTTTTTATTTAACACTGCTTTCATTCCATACATAATTACTGTCATCTTCTTTGTGATAGGTCCCAAGTATCATATATTGAACACATCTGAAAATACGTTCTCCTTCAGTATACCATTTAGAATGTGAAGGCAAATGATAAATAAATGAACACTATACATACTAGGTAGTGGTAAGCTTTAAAAAAACAAATAAAGCATTTTAAGGGTAGTTAATTAGGGGGTTACTATTCTTATAGTTAGTGAACACTTCTCTGAGGGGAGATATTTGAACAGAAAAGTAAATGGCATTATATCCTTTATGTATTTTCATCAATTGAATGGTACTGTAGATCCAGTTGAGATCAGTGGTAATGGGAAAAGGAGATACTTTCTAGTAATCATACTATCAAGTAGATACTTGAGTAATCAGAGGACACACAGCCTTCATGGAATGTTTATCCATGCTATCCATAGCCAGGATCTTACAAGCATTACTTTCTTCCTAACCTCCCTACATGAATGGGATTTTCTGGGTTGTACTCCTTATGAATTTCAGGTACTTAACACCATAAGACCAAAGGTGATATTTTCTTTTTTGAAAGAATAGGATGATATAAGCACAAAGCAAAAGAAAACAACTCCCAAGATGGTGATGAACACAATATGAATTTCTGAGCCATAGCTCAGTGCTAGAACACAGGATCACTAACAAAAGGTGAGTCATGTGAAGAACATGTTTTGAAAGAACTACTGACCATGAGGATTTCAAATAAAGATCTGAGTAAAGGGAAAATTTCAAATAAGATGAAAGACAGTGGGTGTGAAAAAGAAAAAAGAACCAAAAGATGATTTCTGCATGAGATTGAGGTTATCTTTAAGGGAACTTCCTCCTGTAAGACTGTCAATAATTTCTTTCACCTTACTTTCAAAAAGTCATCTGATTTTTGTTTTAGTATATAAACAATGTTTCGGTAAATCGTTTCTAAATAAGTGTTTACTCACATGTTTTTCATTGTTATCCTCCTAAATTGCCTTTTAAGAATTATTTTTTTCTAATTCATCCTCGAAATTTTAATAACACACATTCTGTACATCTGTTTATGTACTGTATATATTTGCTTTATTAAAAATATATTTCACCACTTCTGAGAACCATTTTGCCCACTCGCAAGCAATATGTCTCACATTGATAATGATGCTGGATATTGATAAAGAAAATTTTATTTTCATAGTTTGTGCATTTTCTATTTTTAGTGTATTTTGAAAGCAATAACCATTCTCAGAAAAAAATTAAAGATATATCAACTCATATGTTAGTTTTGTTAAAGATTACTTAAAAATGCAGAATTGCAGCTAAGCTGGAAATTAAGAGTGCTTTATTTGCAGATCCACTTGCCGAACTTAATGATGAATAAAATGCACATGAATTGAAGTTTTATTATAAAGTGATATAATGTTTTCATATTCAATACTCTTTCATGCATAAATTTTGCCTCTAAACTCACCAAGGACTCATTTTGTTAAAAAAAAAAAAAAAGGATCTCAGATCCTATTGTCCCTATAAACTCAATTAACTAGCATCTGAACCTTTTGTCCCCATTACCTCAATTAACTACCTGTGTACCATTGGTCAAGTCACTTAACCTTAGGGGATGGTAAGATTTTTTTTGTCTAAATCTGACTCCTCTTGAATCTGACAGGGGGTTCTTTCTGATCCTGAGCTATCAGCTTATTCTGGGACTGAGCAAGTAAATATTTAACACTGCCATCAGAAAACTAAATCATACAAATCACTCTCTTCATTTGAGTAATATCCTTATTAGTCCATTAATTGTAATTTTTATCCTCATATGTCCTAGCCCCAAAGAGAATTCATTGGCCAAAGGGCTCAGAGTCAATTTGAATTAATAGTTATGATTTTCATTTTAAATGAATACCATGTATTCCATTTTAATATTAGTCTCCACCATGCTTGGTTGCTAGACATTTATCTTCAGGTGTCTGATTTACCTTCTATGTGCTGCTCAATCATGTGGCCAAGGATCAGAATTTGAATTTTGTTGTATTTATCAAACCAATTCCCCAATCTGATGATTAACAGTAGCCTACTATGGTGCTTCTCACTGAGGTGCCCAAGGCTTGCCTGGGGATTCTTTCTAGATGCTACATCTCCAGTTTTGCCTTTCCATTATTACTGATGTAAGCCCAAATAGACTATTAGAGTGTAACTCATTACAATGAACAGAAGCCCTCATCCTATTATAAGGAGTGAATTATCTAAAGATTCTTATTTCCTCAGTCCTGCAAAGACAGTGAGGGAACATGATGTATCACTCATCTAAAATATAAGTTGGAGTAAAAAATAAGAAAAAAAGGAGAAAAGAAATGGAAGGACGATTTGTAAACCTCAGAGATTATTGTAACCCCATTACAATCATAGACTCATTGAATTTTATTGCTTACCAAGTCTCTTTCGTAGCATAGCCAAGAACTACACTTTAAAACACTAGGAAAAATTATTCTGGTGTTGCTTTAAAAAGTCTGCAGATCTGTGGCTGCTTCAATTCAAGTGGCTTGTTTGGAATAGGATCTAAGTATTCTTCAAAGAAAACAGAGGTCATGAGCAAAGAACAACATAAATGTCCATTTCATCTTTGAATAGTAAAAACTTTATCACGACCAGATAAATATTCTTTATAATAAGCAGAATTTTTTAACTATAAAATCTAATTGATTCTAATTCTCACCTCTGAAATTATGCAAGTCAAGTTCCCCTCATATTCCAAATAATATGTGTTCAAATATTTGAAACAGTCCACATTATATACCACCAAGTTCTTTCTTAAAAAAAAAAAAACAACTTTATTTACAATTTCTTTTTTTTTAAGATTTTTATTTATTTGACAGAAAAAGATACAGCGAGAGAGGGAACACAAGCAGGGGGAGTGGGAGAGGGAGAAGCAGGCTCCACGCTGAGCAGGGAGCCCGATGTGGGGCTCCATCCCAGGACCCTGGGATCATGACCTGAGCCAAAGGCTGACACTTAACGACTGAGCCACCCAGGCGCCCCAAGTTCTTTCAAATTTATATTTATCTATCATTCTGGTTTGCAATATGTTTATGTGAGTTTGATGTCAAGAAATGGAAAACATAGTCCAACTGTAGAAAATAAAGACTAAAACGGAATAATGAAATTTTACTTAACTGATGATGTTATTGCTTTATTATTCAAGTGTAGTGAAGATGTATAATATTTTCGTAATTATTTAACACATTGTTCACACCGAAGATTTTTGCCATTTTTATACCCCATTAACAAATCTTGGTTGGGTTTACTACTTAAATCCTTTGAGGTGTTTATTGTTTATTTTAAATTTGATTCTACTGTCTTTTAGGATATTCCTCCCACCCCATCTCATTTGTAAGTTTTAGAACTAGGACAATTGTGAATTCATATCTCAGATGTGGTTTAAATCAATAGTCCAAATTTATATTCTTTCAGTCATAAGGTTTAGGAATTATCCACTAGAGAAAATACACTAAAATCTCCCATCTCTTAACCCACTTTTACCTACTTTTATCACAACAAACAATGTGAAAGGTGTTTGGCAGTTAAGATATACAGAGGAGTATATTTTATTAGTTAACCATTTAGTAGCTATATGTAACCAAAAATACATTTATGCTTAATAAAACTTTGATGCATCTTAGCAATCACTGCTGCTGCTTCTTCTCCTTCTCCTCCTTCTCTTCTTCATCTTCTCTCCTTTTTCTTCTCCTTCGCCCCCTCCTTCTTCTCCTCCTCCTCCTCCTCCTTCTTCTTCTTCTTCATCATCTTCTTCATCATCATCTTCTTTTTCTTCTTCTTCTTCTTCTTCATCATCTTCTTCATCATCATCTTCTTTTTCTTCTTCTTCTTCATCATCATCTTCTTTTTCTTCTTCTTCATCATCATCTTCTTCTTCTTCATCTTCTTCTTCTTCATCATCTTCTTTTTCTTCTTCTTCTTCTTCATCATCATCTTCTTCTTCTTCACCTTCTTCATCATCATCATCATCTCTTCTTCTTCTTCTTCACCTTCTTCTTCATCATCATCATCTTCTTCTTCTTCATCATCATCTTCTTCTTCTCATCATCTTCATCATCATCTTCTTCTTCTTCTTCTTCTTCTTCTTCATCTTCTTCATCTTCTTCTTCTTCTTCTTCATCATCTTCTTCATCATCTTCTTCTTCTTCTTTATCTTCTTCTTCATCTTCTTCTTCTTCTTCTTCTTTCTTCTTCATCATCATCTTCTTCTTTTTCTTCTTCTTCTTTTTCTTCTTCTTCTTCTTCTTCTTCTTCTTCTTCTTCTTCTTCTTCTTCTTCTTCCTCTTCCTCCTCCTCCTCCTCCTCCTTCTTCTCTTCGTATCCAAGTCAATCAATATCCAGTCTCTATTCTTTCTCTGGGACCATTACATGTCTACCTAGTTTTGACAGCTTTCCCACATTCCAGAAACTGCATTTGTACATGCTATTTTAAAACCTGAGAATGTAATCTAATTTGGCTAGAGAAAACAATATCCTAATAGTGCTAAATAATCTCATATTATTTTCTTTCCTGAACAGATCTTTAATTACTTTGCAGTGATACTCAAAATACTTGTTATGGATTGAATTGTGCCCCCCCCCACCAAAGATCATGAAATTCTAACCTCCAGTACCTGTGAATGTGATCTTATTTGGAAATAAGACCTTTGTATCTGATCAAGTTTAAGACAAAGTCATTAAAGTTGGCCCAGATCCAAGAAGACTGGTGTCCTTATAAAAAGGAGAAATTTGGGACAGAGAGAGATGTAAAGAGGGAAGATAATATGAAGACACAGAGAAGGATCTACAAGTTAAGAAACTCCTGAAGTTACCAGAAACCAGGAAAGACATGGAACAGATTCTCTCTCACAGCCCTCAGAAGGAAGCAACCCTGCCCACACTTTGATTTTGACTTCTAATTTTTAGACTTCATAACTGTGAAGCCACACCTTTCTGTTGTATAAGCTACCCAATTTGTGCTTCTTTCTAATGGCAACCCCAGGAAACTATTAAAATATTCTTTTAGTAATAATAATTTAATATTAAGATTTTTCCCTTTGGAGAATATGGAGTTAATATAGTTGAGTATATTCATTTTAGTGCATTTCTCTTTTTAATATGGCATATCTTCCAAGATATTAATAATCTATACAATAAAATGAAATTGTTTTAAGCCCTATGCTTTCTATTTTCCTCCCATCATCAATTTTATTTAAGTTCTTTTTGTTCCTGGCTATTTTAGAATGGGTAGACACTCTGAAATCCCCTTTTCTTATTAAAATATTTGATATATGTAGGATTTTAAAATTCAAAGGTTATTAGTCACTTTCTTTTTTAATACAGTGGATTTATTTAGTTCTTTATCTTTTTATTATCATCAGTTTAAATGACCAAAATATTTCAATAATTTTACAAATTTTAATACCATTCAAAGTTCAGAGCATGCTCAATTTAACTTAAATTTTATAGTGATATTCTTGAGAGTAGGAAACAGGTCTCTTTCTTCTAATATCATGATGGCAACTAATTTATTATTGGCCACATAGTAAATCTCCAACAGTTACTTTGGAGATGGCAAAAGTATAATAGGAAGAAAGAACAGGAAAACATAATTGCTGTATAAAAATTGTATCAAATAAATTAAAAAATAGTAACAACACAGTCACTTTGTTTTAAAAGTATAAATGATGTCCATGTCCATTTACAAGATTTTAGCAATTTTTCTCATTTTTTTTCACAAGAGTCCTAGGGCCTTTGGAACACTGAGAAGTGGACGATTCAAATGAATTCCTTTTGTATTTAAGGGCACAGTATTGCTTCTTTTTAGTCAGTTTAGCATTTAAGCAATCTTTGAAATTTAAATAAAACTTGCCATTCTGCTGATTCTTGCTAAGTGCTACGATACCTCCTAATAGATCAATCCAATACATTTATGAATCTTGTTAAAATAATACTAGGACTGTGGACAGTTACCAAAAGTTCCATCACTAGTTCAATTTAGCTGTCACACTGATTTCTCATTGATTTTATTCAGGAATATTTTATGTACTATAAACTTCATCCATCTCAACTGTACAATTCAATGAATTGTGACCATGTTACAAACCTCTGCAATCACTACAGCAATCAAAATTCAGTATATTTTCATCACCCATCCCTCTACATATACAAATTTCTCATGGCTTTTTGCAATACCTCTCTCCCTCCACCCATGGACTCAGCAATGTCTGCCCTGCTTTTGGTCACTATGGATTAATTTGAATTTTGTATGCACAATTTTGTTCCTGCCTGTTTTTATTCACTATGATTTTGAGATTCATCCATGTTTTTGTGTTTATCAATAATTTGTTTCCTTTTGCGGCTGAGAAATATTTCATTGAAAGACATATTACATTTTATTTGTCCATTTATATGTCATACATTTGGGTTATTTCTAGTTTTTAACTACTGTGAAGTTTGCTGTTGTAAATAATCATGTACATGTCCTTGTGCGGACACAAGTTTTTATTTCTTTTGGATAAGTATCTAGGACTCGAAAGACTGGGTCACATGGGAAGAGTATGTTTAAATTATTTAAGGGAAACAGACAAAATGTTTTCCAAAGTGTTATACAATTTTATACTCCTAGCAGTATATGAGAGTTTCATTTCCTGCAAATATTTGTTCATTTTAACATCATTCTAGAAGATATTTGGTAGATATTTTTGGCTTTAATTTGCATTCACCTTATTTCTACTTTTGTTGAGGATCTCTTCACTGCTTAATGACCAGTTTTAGCAAAATGGGTCCTAAGGTATCACAAAGCTTGAGAGAGGTTATTTTTGGGTCTGGAAATGCTAAAAAAATTTTCCATATAAATTAATGGTAATTGCCTTTCACTTTACATCATTTTGGTTCATGAAAGTTTTCATAGGAACTCTACTTCAGATAGTAGGGAAAATGTGTACTACTTTTGGTCTTATATTCACATGTAAAATATTCTCCCAGCTTCCATCATTTCTACTACATACATTCTGAACAAGTACTTTTAAATAATCTTACGTGTTCAATTTTAATGCCAGTAGTTTATGAAACCAAGAAGTAGACAAGACAGGGGCGCCTGGGTGGCTCAGTTGTTAAGCGTCTGCCTTCGGCTCAGGTCGTGATCCCAGGGTCCTGGGATCAAGCCTCACATTGGGCTCCCTGCTCCGCGGGGAAGCCTGCTTCTCCCTCTCCTAGTCCCCCTGCTTGTGTTCCCTCTCTCGCTATGTCTCTCTCTGTCAAATAAATAAATAAAATCTTTAAAAAAAATAAGAGGTAGACAAGACAAATGACAACACATACTATAGAAACTACACCTTAGCCCTTTACATCAATTTTTGATGGGAAAAATAACAAAACATCCTCATGTCTTTTATAGATCGTCTTTTGAAACAACAGTGAATTGAGCCATTAAAAAGTAGAACACTCCATTGAACTGAAAAGCAAACAATGAATGTGAAAACCAATACATAAGGAAAAAACATGTTGTCTGATCTCTGTTTTTATGCCTTCTTTTGCTCCTGATAAATGATGCAAAACTAAATTCAAAATTAAAATGCCACAGGGATTGGAATACTAATATTTAACCTATTTTGCATACCATTAGAGCTTACAAAAATTAAAGAATAAAATACATGAGATACTATCCAACTGGAAAGTGGGAGGACAATGATGCAAACAATCCTATCAAATCTGTTATTAAGTAACTTTTTCTAATGGCATATGATTTCTTTTATAGTCATTCAATTTAGTTGGGAAAGACATGTTAAAATATATAGAGACTGGTCACATTTTATCATTAACTACTAAGTCTTTAAGTATTGGATTTTTTTTTTCCAGCTCTTCCAAATGCTGGGCTATGTGTGTGTGTGTGTGTGTGTGTGTGTGTGTTTGTGTGTGTGTGTGCGTGTGTGTGTGTGTGTGTGTGTGTGTGTTGGCTTCATGATAAAGGGCCTGGGTTTCTTCAGGGACCTTAATCTACTGATGTCAGAAACAATAAGAATAGACAGGTATTTTAGTCTATCTCTGGGGGCTGTAGCCCATGCTCATAGGTTCCAACTTGTTCTTGCCAGCCATACATCTCTCTGCCTAACCCAACTGCTTTCCCTGTGGTTTTCAAGTGTTAGCATCAATCCAACAGGAAGACAACCTCTTTAAAGACACTGCTTAACTGGCTTCCACAATTGCCTCAGGTCAAATCTCTTATTGAACCTTGACTGATCCACCACACTCAGCCATGTTCCTAATATAAAAGAGTTATATTTTTTTGTAGAAAGTGTTGTAAAGATAAGCTTCTAAGATCTGACCATGTACATAGTAATTTCAAAGTCATCTGGATACTTTCCTCTTCTCACTTTTTCAGACTGTCTACTTCGTGAAAATAAATCCTACCCAAGAAATGAACAATACTACATAAATGCAGAGCATTTCCCTACATCTTTATTGAGAATATTTATTCTTTGAAATAATTGGATGATTATGCTTATGGCTACCAACCAATCTACTAATGTATAGAAGAAAATAGAAGCATATTATTTTTGGTTTTTATGTGAAGTGTATCTTTTACTAACATGATAAAGTGCATTGCAGCTTCACCCAAGGGTTAACAGATCTGCTTAACAGATTCACTATAGTTTATTGACTCAAACTTCTAAGAATGAAATTTAGAATGGTCATAGAAAAGATGCCTCTTCTTTGTCTTCAATATTTTTCAGAGAATATGTTATAAATTTGTGTCATTCCCTTTCCCTGGAGGAGATAACATTGTTCTGATTTCATATTGAAAATGAAAGAGGCACACCAGAAAACAAAATGAATTTTGACATGTTTTACTCTCAAGAAAAATCCTCGACTTTAGTGGCACTGAATCTTATCAGAACAATTCACTGTAGAAGGCTAAACTCTGGAATCAAGGCAGGATTTCAAAACTCTACAGATTTGAGGAAAAGTAATATAAGGGAGACTCTAAGTAGTCCCTTCCTAAACCATAGAGGAATGGTGTTTGTTTGACCTACTTTTACAAACCTTACTGAAAATAAGAGCCCTGTATGACAAGTTGTTACAGGTAAGAGGATCTTAAACTACTTTTTCAATACAACTAAACTAACCAAGCAAGGTTATTAACTTATACCACTAATAAGTGAGACCTGAAAACTTAGAAACCTGGCTTAATTGGAATTTATGTGGGGAGAAATTGATAAAAAACAGCAGTGTGTTACCCATATATCTTCTATTTCTTTGTCCGATCTCTACATTTTATCTCATATTCTTTGGTCCAAATTACAGGATAAGATTATTTTCCAAAATAGATCAAATAAAAAGGGAACTAAAGCAATCCTACCAGAATGTTATTGAAAGGTTACTATTGAGGGGAGTATTGACTGGGGGGGCGGATTCTATTGCATATGAAGAGAGAAAAGCATTAAATTTAGCTAACTAAATTAAGAGTTAAATTAGTAAATTAAAGAGAAAAGTGGTTCAGTTCAATAAGACATTGAAAGTAAAGACAAAACAAACAAGAAATAAGTCCAATGGAATGGATTTTATCCTTCTAACCACAAGAATAAAGGTAGGCAGGGCAGCTTACTATTCAGACCACTTAAAGTGAAGTGTCTCACTCAGAGTTGTACCGTACATATTCCATTCCTATTTGTCCTTAGAATCAGAGCCCTCAATGTAAGCTATAGCATTACAGTGACAAAATGCATGTGAGTTAGACTATTGGGAACAGAAACTCAATATCTTATTGCAGTACATTAAAAACCTTCCAGTTAAAACAAAAGATATACTATATTTATGAACAGGAAGAGTCAGTAATGGTATAATAGCAATTACCCAGGAATAAATGTGTAAACCCAATAATTCCAAATAATGATATTTGTCAAACTGGATCAAAATATATTTGGGAGATTAAAGATCAAATAATGCTCTTGGCAATTCTTAAAAAAAAAAAAACTATCGCAAACTAACATTGGAAATGAAATAAAATAGGGAAAAATGGATCAAAACACAGGCATGCCTCAGAAACGTTCCTGACCACCAAAATAAAGTAATACTGCAATAAAGCAAGTTAAATTAATGTTTTAGTTTCCCAGTGCATATAAAAGTTATGTTTACAATACACTATAGTATATTAAGTATGCAATGGCATTATGTCTAAAAAATAATGCTCATGCCTTAATTTAAAAACACTTTATTGCTAAATAATGCTACCAGAATTTATTGCTAAAAAATGCTAGTTTTCAATGAGTCATAATCTCTTTGTGGGTGGAAGGTCTTGCCTCAATGTTGATGGCTTCTGACCAAGGTGGTGGGTGCTGAAGTTTGGGGTGGCTGTGGTAATGTCTTACAAAATGAAATTTTTGGCATCAATTCTTTCTTTCATGAACAATATCTCTGTAGCTCTCAAGGCTGCTTGGTGGCATTTTACCCACAGGAGAACTTCTTTCAAAATTCAAGTCAATCCTCTCAAACCTTGCCACTGCTTTGTCATCTAAGTTTATGTAATATTTTAGGACTTTTGCTATCATTCCGACAATCTTCAGAGCATCTTCACCAGGAGTAGATTCCATCTGAAGAAAGCACTTTCTTTATGTATCCATAAGAAGCAATTCCTCATCTATTCAAGTTTTATTATGAGGTTGCAGCAATTCAGTCCCATCTTCAGGCTCCACTTCTAATCTTAGTTCTCTTGCTATTTCCACCACATTTGTAGGTACTGTTTCCACTAAAGTCTTGAAGCCCTCACATCATCCATAAGGCTTGGAATCAGCTTTTTCCAAACTCCTGTTTATGTTAATATTTTGAACTTGTGTCATGACTCAAAAAGATTCCTAATGGCATCTAGAATGGCAAATCCTTTTGGGAAGCTTTTCAATTTGCTTTGCCCAAATCCATCACTATATATGCCAGCATATGGCATATATTAACATTAACAAAATGTATTTCTCAAATAGAAAGACTTAAAAGTCAAAATGACTCCTGACCCATGAGATGGATGGTGCGTGTGAGCAGGCATGAAAACAACATTCATCTCATTGCACATCTTCATCAGAGCTCTTGAGTAACAAGGTGCATTGTCAACGAGCAGTAGGTATTTTGAAAATTATCTTTTTTCAGAGCAGCAGTTCTCAACAATGGTCTTAAAATATTCAGTAATCCATGTTATAGACAGATGAGCTATCAACCAGGCTTTGTTGTTCCATTTATAGAGCACAGATAGAGTATATTTAGCAGAACTCTTAAGGGCCCTAGGATTTTCAGAATGAAAAAAGAGCGTCGGTTTCAATTTCAAGTCATCAGTTGCATTAGCCCCTAAACAAGAGAGTCACCCTGTCCTTTGAAGTCAGGCATTAACTTCTCCTCTCAGCTATGAAAATTCTAGATGGCATCTTCTTCCACTATAAGGCTGTTTTGTCAACATTGAAAATTGGTTGTTTGGTGTAACCACCTTCATTGATCACTATATCTTAGCTAGATCTTCTGGATAATTTAGTGCAGCTTTACATCAACACTTACTTCTTCTACCTTGTACTTTTATATTATGGAGAAGACTTCTTTTTTTCAACCCCATGAAACTACCTCTACTAGCTTCCAACTTTTCTTCTGCAGCCTCTTCACCTCTTCCAGCCCTCATAGAATTGAAAGAAGTCAGGGCCTTGCTCTGGATTAAGCTTTGACTTAAAGGAATATGTGGCTAGTTTGATCTTCTATCCAGGCCACTCAAACTTTCTCCATTATCAGCAGTAAAGCTGTTTTCCTTTCGTATCATTCATGTATTTACTGGAGTAGCACTTCTAATTTCCTGCAAGACCTTTCCTTTGCATTCACAGCTTAGCTAACTGTTGGGCACAAGAGGCCTACTTTTTGCCTATCTTGGCTATCGACTTGCCTTCTTCACCATGCTCAGTCATTTCTGGTTTTTGATTGAAAGTTAGCATAGTACTTTTCTTCCTTTCACTTAAACACTTAGAGGCCATTGTAGGATATTAATTGGCCTAATTTCAGTATTGTTGTGCCTTACAGAATCAGGAGGCCTGAGGAGAGGGACAGAAATGGGGGAAGAGACAGTCAGTGCAATACTCAGAACACACATAACACTTAAGTTTGCCATCTCACATGGGTGTCATTCGTGGTGCCCCTAAAACAATGATGACAGTAGCATCAAAGATCACTGATTGCAGATCACCACAACAAATATAATAAGAAGTTTGAAATACTGTGAGAATTACCAAAATGTGGCAGAGACAAGAAGTCAGCAAATACTGTTTAAAAAATGGCGCCGACTTGCTTAACACAGAGTTGCCACCAGTCTTCAATTTGCAAAATATGCAATATCTGCAAAGCCCAACAACATGAAGCACAATGAAGTGACATATGCCTGTAAATATTTCAGAAATGAATTGATATCTGTGGCAACTTGCTAAAGGACCTAAGTTTCATTTTATATCAGTTGACAAAAAAATGTGTTCTTCAAACACTTTAGTATTGCTAAAATTAGTTATATATAGAATATTCAATGTTTTAATGTCCAGAATGAAAAAATGAAGTACAATTTAAAAAAAGAAACAAACACATTAGAAGAAAATGGCAAGTTATATAATGAGAACTCCCAACACTGACTTAATAAGGTAGATGTTGTTTTACACACTCTGTCATTATGAACTCATTCAATCTTCACAGCAATAATATGTTGTAAGTACTGTTATTATCCCCATTATTTGGAAGAGCTTTGGTACCACAAGTATGTGCTTTCCATTCCACACTGTCTACCAGTGCTGAGGTGGTTAGCCTGTACTACAAGCTTTCATAAGTTTCACACGGATGTAACCCAATAATCCACAACTGAGGTCATGGTTTGGACCTTCCCACTGGTTGTCTGATGCTTAGGTTTGGCATAACTGAAGGAAAATACTAGACACACATATGTGACCTTTTAATTTGAGACCTTTACCAAAGTGTAGATGGGGGATGGGAGGCACTGGGTAAGTATTTCCCTTATTCCAAGAATTGCAAGAGGGTAAGTGGCAGGATCATAAAGAAAAGTGGGTGTGTGGAATAAAATGAAGCTGAAGATGAGAAACCAGTGTATGTAAGACTTTAGTAGTACTGCAACAAAGGTAGATCTTTCGCCTAAGAACAATGGGAAGCAAGGGCAGTTTGAGATTCTTTTGAGACATTACCTGGTTTTTGTTTTAAGAAAAAGTGTAAAACACAGTGGGAGGAGTTAGGGAAGGAAGCATAAAAGGAGACGAACCATGAGAGATGATGGACTCTGAAAAACAAACTGAGGGTTCTAGAGGGGAGAGGGATGGGAGGATGGGTTAGCCTGGTGATGGGTATTAAAGAGGGCACGTACTGAATGGAGCACTGGGTGTTATGCACAAACAATGAATCATGGAACACTACATCAAAAACTAATGATGTAATGTATGGTGATTAACATAACAATAAAAATGTAAATAAAAAAAGACTGATTTAGGGAGAACATATATTGAGCTATATAATATATAGGCAGGATTACGGAATTTTTACATTTATTAAGTAAAAACTTTTGTAAATAATGTGCTTTTAGGGTTTGAAGAATAACTTCGTCTGAAGTCATAGATGTTATTTCTGGGACTGTGAATATCCAAAGATGTTCTTGTGACAAGGTGAGTTTCTTTGTTTCAATTTTTGAGCTAATGAACATAAAACCTTTACTGCAACTCATACATGAAACTCTGGGTTATTTGGAACATACAAAGGCTAATTCTCATTTTGAAACTCAATTTTTATTTTTGATGTATTTAGCAACCTCATTCACATAAAATGAGACTCAAATTGTATAAACTTCCTGGGCCATATTATCATAATTTCTCAAACGATCCAATCACTATTGGGTAGTATATAATGCCCATTCACACAGAAATTGAAAAATATCTTCAGATAACAAAATTTGTAACTAAAATATCTGAATGGTTAAACAAACACATACACCCCACACCTTTGTTGCTCCTTCCCCCGTTTGAGGCAAGTGAAGTACCACTTTCTCACATGTAGCCCACTATCTGACTCATGTTTCAGTAGAAACCAAATAGCTTTTAAAAATTATTTCTGTTGTTATTGTTAAATGGACTTGGAGGTGTCATGGTGTGTGAGGAATTTGATAGATAACTCTGAGTATGAGCCTTAAGAGAAATCATGATACAAATAAAATTAAAAAAGAATACAATATCAATTCAAATAAAAAAGTCATAGTGAGGAAAATAGAAATCACAGACAGATAACATATATAATAATTCTATATATAATATAAATATATATGTAATGTAATATATATATTAGCTAATAATGGTGGTATCACTAAAATTGTGGGTGGAATACATAGTGATGATGGGAAAAATGAACCTGGTTTAAGAGGAAGAATAAAAATGTACCTTTACCTAACACAAAATATAAATTTGGCCTCTAGATAGTTATAGATTTCAGGGTGAAAGTAAAACTATATATTTAGCAAAGGCAAATGGAGGCTCCTTGTGAAATAAGGAAGATGACTTCCTGAAAAATATGTCCAAAAGTATAAACCCCAAAACAAAAATGATTCTATCAAAAGTCATGTTCAATAAAGGATTCCATGAATAACAATAACTGACAGCTGATGGCAGAGAAGATAGTTGCCATATCAACCAAAATGTTTATGTGAATTACATCCAGGATATCAATAAACTTGCACAAGTAAACAAGAAAAAAGCAAACATAATTTTGCAAAAATATGAAATTTATAAGATGTATTAATTCTCTTTGCTGCTGTAAAAATTTACCACAAATCAGTGACTTAAACAACAAACATTTATTGGAATGTTTAAAATCAGTTTCCCTGGGCCAAATTCAAGTTAGCATCAGGGATGGTTTCTTCTGGAAACAGCTGGGTGTGCAAAGTACAAAATAGCAAGTGGGCAATGGTTGAATGGTTTCTGTGTCATGTGGGGAAAGATATATTTGATTTTACCTCTTATCAAAATGAACTTTTTAGAAATTCCCAAAACACTCCCTAAAAATATTACATGGTTTAAATAGATTCAAATAAAGTTTTCACAGCATTCCAAAGGGTTTCTTTTTAGTATGGGCACGTATAATTTTAAGAATGTACTTGAGGCTATAGTTTATAGACCCCCTCCAAGGAAAGAATTCAACCAGGTATTTTAATTGTACTAGTTTTGTTTTGCTTTTGAAAAAGAATATTCTGGCATAGGTAGACGAAGGATAACTTCTGTTCATAATCAGCTCTAAATCTTCCTTATCTTACATAACTTTGCCTCTTGAGCTTAACCTACTCTGCTCACTGGCATATATAGAGGTGGGTTACCTCAGTATACTTTCTGTATTATTTAGTTTCTCAAGACAAAAGGAAATAAAATCCTCAATCAGAATCTTTCATTCAACATAAACTCTTCTACTTCCTTTTTGATGCTAACCTTAAAATTGTAGATGACATCTGGCTGAGGCAAAATTGTTCCCTCTTTCTCCCTATTCACGTCCCCAGCTATTGATATATAAAATGTATGAAAACTTGTGGCAGTGGCAGGGGAAAAGGAGCTGATAGTGAATGGAGTGTTCATATGTGAAGAAACAAGTTGCCAGGCCAAGGAAGCATAATGGCATACCTAGAATATGTGTTTCCTCAACACAAAATGAAAAATCAGGTCATTGATTAGGTGAGTATCAATCCTTGCCACTGAACCTTCTAGAGCCACAATTTACAGTGGTTATATGGGTAATTTTCTCTTCGTCATCTGGTTGCTGCAAAATCTTTAGTGTACCCAGATTTCCAGGTCAACTCTACAGGAATTTTCATCTGTGTCCCTCAACATGGGGTTTAAAGACCCATGCGGTGTGAAATCTGTTTGTTACTAATTCAGGATGAGATAAGGAGTTGCAGCAAGTATGTCAATCAACCAAGTTGTGAGGCACACTGTTCAGTTCACCTGATTTTTTTTACTTAGCAAAACTTTCTTGTTTCCTGGAGTGCAGGTAATAAACAGTTCAAATACAGACTGTTTTGAGTAGTAGTTTTTACAATCTGTCTTTCAGCCTTTGTATTAATGTTAAATATATGGAAACACATAAGTATGTGAAAATAAATGTTTGCTAATAAAACTGGACAGCAGCATAGGGGTCAGAAAACCTGGGTCTTTGTGTAGACTCTGCCCCTTTCCAGTTGTGTGAACTGAAAGGAATCATTTAGTCTCTGTGAGTTTCTGTCTTCCTCATTTGCAAAATGAGCTGGAATCATTCTGGATTAAATAGCTTAATGAAATGGGGAAAGATAAAGGAACTGAATGCACAGAAGCATCACATTCTTACATCTAGACCCATGTCGGTGGCATATGAATACCAACTATTGATTAACTGAGAAGACAAGTGCTAAACATGTTTATTTTTGAAATCAATTTGAACACCTCCTCAACTCTCATCCCTTGAATATTTCCCATCTTTAAACACACGTTTGGTGTTCAAGAAACCTCTGTGGCTGCAGTGCGTCTTTGTTGCTTATAATAGTGTTCTGGGATTCAACCTACAAGATCACAGCTGTATTTGGTTAAGGTAGGTACTCAAATAAATACTTGTTGAATTATTGAAATGCAATCTGCCGGAAGCTAGAAAAAAAAATTAGTCTCACTAGACTAAAGTCAAGGTATTAACAGCGCTGACATTTTCTGGAGGCTCTGAGGGGAAAACCATTTCCTTCCCTCTTTCAGCTTCTAGAGGACACCTTCTTCATGGTCCGGCCTCACGCTGCTCCAACCGCATTTCTGTCGTCGCATCTACTGTTGATTCTGGTCTTCTGCCTCTCTCTATCAGAACCCTTATGTTTACATTGGGCCCACTGAGATAATCCAGAATGATCTCACAACTCAATATCCTTATTTTAATCACACTTAGAAAGCCCCCTGTGTCATGTAAGGAGATATTCACAGGTTCCAAGGATTAGGATGTAGACATCTTGGGGGATTAAGAGATTTTTTCCTTCTACATAAGAGAAGTCCAAACAGTAATCATATAATAGAGGCTCAGAAATCACTAGTAAGAGAAAAACCCTAACTAAAACATTGAGATGCCATTTTACATGTACTGGACCAGAAAACATAAACATCCAAATGAAGTCAAACATTGGTGGGACCGTGGGGAAATAAGAATGCTCAGGCTCTGCTGGTAGAAATGTTTGCTGGCGTAGTTGTGCTGAAGAACCTATCAACATTTCATTGTCAAATTGGGTTGAGAAGTGTGCAAATAACTCAATCATGCCACCCCTCATTGTACAGCCCTGGGAAATTTCCACATACATCTCTACACTTGAGTGAACCAACATGTTCATAATGGTAATGTTTCTTATTGTGTGTTTTCTATTCAGTGGTATCAGAAAGCAATCTGAGCAGTCATCATTGGCAGAGGAAAGATTTTATGAGGAAAACTATGGACTATGAGGCAGCAGTCAGAAATAACTGATTAGATAAATATTGACAGAGAAATCTGATGGGCTGTATTTAGTGTCATGTGTTTAGTGAACCAAGATGTATTCACACACACACACACGCACACATACATACATACATATCAGTGTAAATATGTTTAATACATATAATGATGTAATTGCATATTTTTATATTAAAATACGTGTCTGATGCTATATAATTTAGAAAACACATTCAGATAAAAAATGATACACACAAAGGATATCAAAACATTTCTGCTGTTGGGGAGAGAAATGGCTTATTATGGCATGGAGATGAAAAGGAATAAATGAATAAATGAATGACCACATTGCACAGACTAATGATACTAATGTCCCAGCAATTGGGTAATATGATTAATTCAATCCAGCGCCTCTGAGATGAGAAAAATAATCATCAACTAATGCCATGTTGGTAATAACTCCAAAATACTCTGAAAAGTAATTATTACATTACATTACTGCAAATCTGTGGAATACATACACTTGGTGCTTCATTTTAAAACTTCCTTATCATTTAGTAGTGACTTTCATGTGGCAGAGAGAATATTCAAAATACTTACCAAGTAGTATGGCTCAGGCACTAGCCAATCAGAATAAATTCATGATATAAATAGACATACTAGGGTATACCTTTTAATGTGAGTGCTGCAGGTAAATTATATTACAGTAACCACTGTATACAAACTACAATCCCAGGTGGGTATCCTGCCAATCCTTTAAGTTCAATTTTACAAAATATTTCAATTTAAAATGTACATCCTCCAAAAAAATCTATGTCATGTGGTTAATATGGTTGTAACTATGAAATAAGTAATATTTCAATATGTTTGGATGAAAAATAGGCATTTCCTATAATGTTAACTTTAACAATATTAGCAGGTTCTTTCCACTGGTCTTTTGTATTTTCACTCACAACACTTTTAGCATCAAATGTGTGGGTTTTTTCCTTTACTGAATGACTTGGTCATTCTCCAATCTCTAGACATTCACTGGGTATCCTCTGACTCAGTTCCAACACTAACTACCCAGACTTAGTGTCTGACACCATGGGTTTAAGGGCTCAGTTCCACAAAAATGCTCTACTTCAGTTACCAGCCGTGGGTCCTAGTTTACCACCTGTACTTCTGACCAACCAGCTATAAGTTGGGGGTCCCACAGCCCTCCTCTCAGGTTCTATAATCGGTTAGAACAACTCGCAGACCTCAGGAAAGGGCTTTATGTACCCTTACTGGTTTATTATAAAGGATATAGGTCAGGAACAACTAAATGGAAGCAATGTGGAGGGTAAAATATGGGGTAAGGGCAGGACATCACACCGAAGCTTCCATGCCCTCTGGGGTATGCCACTGTCCCAGCACCTCAATGTGTTTACCAACCCAGAAGCTCTCTGAACCTTGCTGTTTAGGGTTTTTATGGTGGTTTCATTACTTAGGCATGGTTGACTGAATCACTGGACATACGTGATTAACTCAATCTTCAGCCCCTCCCGTATCTCCCTGGAAGTCAGAAGATGGGGTTAAAAGTTGCAACCTTCTAATTACATGGTTGGTAATGAGCTGGCAACCAGCTCCCATCCTGAAAGTATCAAGAAGCCCATCAAGACTTCCCTCATTAGTATAAACTTAGAAAACGGTTATGATGAATAACAAAAGACACTCCTCTCATCCCCATCACTCAGGAAATTCCAAGCATTTAGAAGCTTTTGTGCCAGGAACCAGGGGCAAAGACCAAATATATTCCTTATTATGTGACAATATCACATCTGTATCATAGTGATTTGACTTAGCAGTATTTATTTAGCTCTATAATTGAATAAAGGGATATTAGGGGACATTCAGGATCCAGTTGTACTTAACTGTTTTCGATGTATTGTCCCTGTATTGCTCTTATGGAAGGGAATTGGAAGACACTTTTCATATAATTTTGAACTGAAAAAGATAAGTGAAATATGAAGTAATCATTTAATACAGTCTAAAATATGCTACTTTATTTGGACAATGGGAAGAATAAAATTTGACACAATATAATAGCAGTCAAGAGTTGCTATGCCTGGGAGCTGGGTTTATAAGGTTCTGTGTCAGAGGGACTTCAGGTGTTGGTATGTAAAAACCTTGTTTAGGCAAATTAAGGCAAGCGCAAAAGAGGACAAAACAACTTATTTGACATATGTTAAGAATATATAAATTCCAAAATGGAACCAGTGATTTTTCTTTTTTTTTTTTAAAGATTTTATTTATTCATTTGAGAGAGAGAGCACGCGAGAGGGGGGAGGGTCAGAGAGAGAAGCGGACTCCCCGCCGAGAAGGGAGCCCAATGTGGGACTCGATCCCAGGACTCCAGGATCATGACCTGAGCCGAAGGCAGTTGCTTAACCAACTGAGCCACCCAGGCGCCCCGCCAGTGATTTTTCTGATAAAAGTTGATAAAGGAACTAACCAGTGGGTCAAGTATATTCTTTGTTGCCAGGGAAGGAACAGATTAATAGGTGATTTTCCCTCCAGTTCTCAGTAGGAAGTGGAATATCAAAAGCACAAATTTTCCAAGGGGTTTCAGTAACATGAATTAGGATATGTCTCAAAAAAACTGTATTCCATGACTCTGTCACTGGAATCTAATAATATTACCTACCTCATAGTCAGTGATATACTGGCTAAAATACTTAAGTATTGACTTTTTAGAGTGAGGAGAATGCGTATTTGTATTATTTTCCAATTTCTATGTTGTAAATAACCGATATCAAGCTATCAACTGGATGCCAACAAGCTCACAAAATTTCAGAAATTTAACAACTGGCCCTAAACAAAGAGAAAGCAGAGCAGCCAGCCTTCAACACATCATTATACAGAGCTTTTGTGACTGTTAAAACTATTAAACTGTGTAAAGGAAAGTGTTTGCCACATGGAAAGCGAGAAATAGTAGCTCTTGTTGACTTTCTATTTCAGTGCAATATAAGACCTTTCTCCTATTTGTATTACATGTGTGGGTGAATATACATAATAATTTTACTAATAGCAAGATATATATATATATATATGTATATCTACATAGTGACACTGAAAAGGAAAGTTAATCTTGAAGGACTAGAGAACAATGTAGCATTCCTATGATTGTGTATCACTGACCTAGTGGATGTTGTGAATAAAGAAAGGGATATGTGCAATAATGAATTAGCAAGCCTGGGTTGTCCAACCCCAGCACATTCTAAGGAATGGTCTGGTCCTTGGCCAGCTTTTTGGGAGATAATCTCTAATCTTTTGGAATAGACTAACTGCAAAAGATGTCTATTTACCTGGGAACTGTGACATGCCAGATAGTCTATGATAACAATGTGATTTATGATGGGGGTCTTGGACTCTGTGGCATTAGTTGACCTAGAAAGGGGCTGGAGATTGAGCAACTGAAGTCAGCCATATGGGCACTCATTTTATACATGGCCAACACTTAACAACAACCCCAGACTCAAGACTCTGGTGAACAGTGCTGGTTTGGCAATACTTTGTACATATTGCCACACATCACTGCTGACAGAATTAGTGCTTTCTCTAAGACTCTACTGGGAAAGGACAACATGAAGCTTACCCTGGTCTCTCCTGGACTCTGTCCTCTGCAACTTTAACCTTTGCTGATTTTAATCTGTATACTTTTGCTATAATGACCTGTAAACCAGAGAGTGAGGGAAGTTGAAGTTTTATGGTTTATTTCATTTCTCCCAACTTTCCCCCCACAATTTTAGTTTTCAGACACTCCTGGCCTTCTACTATGCATCACTTCTCATATACTAGTATTTTGTTAAAAAGCATTATGATCTACTATTTTTATTATGTTCAGTTAGCCAACATATAATACTAATTTTCACTACAAAGAGTTAATAACATAGTTTTACCTTTTCCAATCATATTTGAATTTTAAGAGATTAAGGTTGAAAAAGTCCTTTGAACTAAGTGAATAATTACTAGAAATGGAATTCCTTCCACTGAGTTAATAAAAAAAATTCTGGAAATGAGTATCTCTAGAGCAGTCAAACATTGAGCAATGTCTGGAGAAAGTTTTGGTGGTATAAACTTGGGTGAGGATTCTACTATGCAGCCTACAATACACCGGACAGGTCCCTATACAAGAAGTTATAGAGCCCAAGATGTCCACAGTGCAAAGCTGAGAACATGCCTGTTCTGCAGTTATCCTAATCATCCAATATGAAAGCAGAGGAATTCCACATGACTTCAGAGAACAGAATAGCATGGACTTTCTCTTATAGAACTCAACCTGTGAATTCTAATGAATTAGCAGAAATCTACATGGAAAGCCAGAAATACTGAAATTGCATGAAGCTTAATTCTAAGTAGAATCAGCTGATAGAACTTGAAGTATTAGTTTAAATACATTCTGAATTTTATTTGGTTAGTGTAATTATAATGGGAGATTTTTTGTTTTCCTCTTTACTAGGTGAAAATGTTTTTCATTATTGATAATTAACTGAAAAAAAGTGATGTTTATGTGCGTATAAATTTATGGTGGCAACAAAACTGCTTTCTATGGAAAGAAATATCTCAGGTGCTGGGAATGGCCAGCAATCCCTATATGGACAGATGAAAGATGACTCCAAACTCTGCTGTGAAAGAAAGGAGAAGGCAAGGGGGTCAAGGCACAAAGACCCTTTGTTCTTCTTTGCTCCCGCTTTTATTAGTCCTTCAGGATAAGCACAAATCCCTATCACTGTTTCTCAAGCACTTGATGTGTGACAACGGATCTTACTGAAACTAGGAAGATCTGTTTATGGGAAAGATACGGTACGCTAATCTGCGTGTTCTACAGGTTCTCCTAAACATAGCCTAAGGGACAATGCATACATCTCTTCGATCACAGGACCGCTGTTTGGGCTGCGAAGGCTTCAGGAAGGCAGCTCCCCATGGCATTCCAATGGCAGAGTGGTCACGCGGGCCTCAGCATTCCAAAGGCCCATGCCCTTCTCTGAAAATTTCCCTGCCTCCAGCGGCCTCCGTGTTACATTTTAGCAAGCCAAGTATTATGGCTGATTTCATGCTCTACAATAACCCCAACATGTCCCCCTTTATGTTTCTTTAAAGCGGCAGCAAGTAGTTCTTGAGACAGTTGCACTGTGTAGATATGCTTCATATCTCTGGCAGTGAATTGGGCATTTAGTCCAATTTTGCAGACTATGATGAGAAGAAAAACAGTAATGACTACAATAGCAACTCCTAAGAATCCCCATTTTGTGGAAAAGAACCGTGTGGCCAGGTTAAGCCACTGTGGATTGTTAGAAAGAGAGAGCCAAGCTTCTGTGTGAAGCTTATGATTTTCCACTGCCATCAATGAGGCAGGGACCTGATCCTTTAGCTGCTGAACATCTAAAGTTAAATTGCCATGGAGTGATCCATGCATTTGTTTCTTTATCTTTTCCCAATCATGTATGGTCCGGGTCCAGGGCATGGCGGTAACACAGATGGATCTGTGAGCCCAGTCACATAAGAGGCCTTGTGGAGAGTGTAAGTTTTCTTATTTTTCCCCAAGATATTCAATAGCAGCTTCCATTAGTCGAAGACGTCCTAATATTTTTTGATCGATAGTTTGCTGAAGTTGAAATTCCCTTGTGGCATTAATAGCGAGTTGATCCACAAAGGCAGCAGTCTGAACCAAGTGAGAAAGAGAGGCAACTGCCACACTAGTGGCAGTAATAATTGGGATAGCCGAGATAATGCCGGCCATGAGTAGACCCAAGAAGCCCGTGGAGCGTCTGATGTCAGATAATGCCTGATTCAGAATGCTCATGGATTTGCATTCTTCCGAACCTATGGTTAGATTAACAGGATTGATGGCACTGTTGAAAATGGGAAAATGCGAAAAGGGGCATCCACCCAAGTAACAGGTTTCCAGAGGGGGAATTTATAGGCCCAATAAGAGGATGCAAAGCACCCAGGCATCAGCAAAAGAAAGACAAGAATACATACCATGGTAGAACTGGTGTTAAGCAGAGATACCATAGCCAAGAACATGTTTCAGGAGTAGAGGACTTACTGGTCTGTTGTAGGAATCTCCTCGACTTTCTGGGTCATTTTCTCGACATCTCCCCAGGTCATGAATTTAGCCTTGTGGGTACTGGGGAGGCACATGAAGGATGGCTGTTCTTCCTCTAGATTCAGGTGACTCATCTGACGGACTGGATTCTGGCTGTGCCAGGCCATGGTTATGTTTAATGTTTCTAGCAGGGATCCACACTGATCAGTCCTTAGTGGAAACCCAAGCATAGCCTCACTCTCACGTTAGGAGTTCTACTGGTCCAAGCTAAATGCCCATGTTTGGGTCCTTCCAGAGTACTTGAGCTTGTGTTTTTGGCGGGGAGTGCGGCTTAAAATGCTTTTCTTTGGCAGGAGTTTCAAAATCAGAATTTAAATTAAAAAGATTTAGAGTAAGCAATGCTTTCTGTAATTGTGCTATAGGACCCATATTTCCCCCTCTTTCTTTTTGTATCATGTGTTTAAGGGTAGAATGTGCTCTCAATAATAGTCTGATTATGACTGATTTGTCTCTGAATAGCTTGCTGTCATTTATTGACAAATTCGATAAAGGGTTCTTAGGGGCCCTGCTTGATAAAGGCAAAAGAGTCTTGAGGAGTGCCCTGAGCAGGGATCCATTCCCAAGCTCATTTTGCACAGAGAGCATTGTTCAAAGACTCGAGGGTCCGTAAGAAGTTGTTGTCCTATATCTACGTATGGGCCTCTCCCCTGGAGCATGTATAGTGACTATAGGAACTCCTGGTAAGTGATTGAGCAGCTTGTTGTTCACATAAATCATCATATGCAGTACGCCAGACCAAATACTGAGGGGCCCAAGTACTGCTTTGCATAAATGCTTTGTTTACAAATGAATAATTTGTCACATTTCTGTAAGTCACTGATATGTTTAAGAGAAAGTTTCCTTAATCTGGAAGAGCACACACTAGAGAATCAGCAATGTTTTTTTTTTTTTTTTTTTTTTTTTTATTTGAGAGACAGAGAGAGCATGAGAGGGGAGAGGGTCAGAGGGAGAAGCAGACTCCCCACTGAGCAGGGAGCCCGATGTGGGACTCGATCCCAGGACTCCGGGATCATGACCTGAGCTGAAGGCAGACGCTTAACCAACTGAGCCACCCAGGCGCCCAGAATCAGCAATGTTTTAAACAAGAATCACAAAAGTGTAATAATCTTTTACTTCATTTAGTCCCATGTTACTAATTCTTGTTTAATTTGAATGCAGCCTTCGTTCTGGGAGTTTTTACCCATTTCCATTTTTTTTAGGTTTTTAAAGATATAAAACCTGTATTTGTCCTAAGTCCTTTTATGAATTTCCTTGAAGATGAACCTCATTTTGGAAGAGAGTAAGAACAATTATAAATGACAAAAACTCAGAAATGGACATTGTTAATGATCTGAGAATGCTTTATGATGTTATTGACAAGGAAACTCAGTTATTCCTGTGACACATGAAACACTTCAGTAGCCAGAATATCGAGTATTGACATTATACCAGAAGGTAACATACCAAACAAGCCGAATTAGTCAATGAGACTTTGTTCATGATTTAAATCTTGGGGAAGTCTGTTAAAAACCTTAGAAAGGTTTAAACACATGCCTAAATAGGTTTAGGGATCGTCAAAGACCTGATAAAGTCAAAACGTAGAAACTGTTTTTTTCTGGAGATAGCAGATTTTCAACCTTATACAAATGTATTTATAAAATCCCTTTATTTTAATCTTAGTCTGTCCTGACTACATCTAAAATTCCTTTCCAAAGATTTTCCTTCACAAACTTTCTACAACTTTCTTTTGCATTCAGATTTTGTCCCAAGCCATCTCCCTCCAAACAACCATCTTATTTAGGACAAAATTATCTTCTTTTACCTTCAACAAAAATGTATTTCCATTCCTTATCTTTCTTACTTCTCCTACTTTTCTACCTACTGAGTTGTTTCCCTTATTTCCATCAGTTTTAATTACATTTAGCAGAATTTTGCATTCTTAGAAATCTTAGTCTCCAGTGAAGACTAAGTTGTAACCAATTGTGAACTGTTAACACCGAAATTCTTTAGGTGGCAAATTTATGAATCATCCTTTTGCTGACAAATTGCAACAGAGATAACATGAGCTTATTTGACCTTTAGTAAAATTTTAGTGAAAGTTTTATATTTAATGCTGATAACTTCAAAGACATGTCTATCTTGATTAAACTGACAAATTAGTTCAAATACCAAATTACATTCCACCTAGATCCTTCCCATTGTCAATTTTTACCTGAGACACTGGTGGGGAAATCTGGAGTGGGAGGTGTTAGTACCAAGGGGTGCTTTTCTTGCTCCTTGATAGTGAAGGGAGAAGGAGCCATGGTGCCAGAGGCACCAAGGATGGTCTAGAAACCGGGGAAGAGGAGACAGAAGAGGCAAAGTGCTGACAGAAGGCAGAGAAAGGGTTCCCGGTTCCAGACTTCATCAGCTCCAGGGGAGCAAACACCATGTTTTCCCACCAACAAGGGGGAATAGGCAGTCCATGTCCTGCTGGAGAAGACAGGGAATTTCCCTGAAACAAAGGAGTTTCGGGAGCTGCTTGGGAATATTCCTTAAAATCCCCATCCTGAGGTAGACTAACCACAGTTGGCTCCAAGTATGGCTATTAACCTGGGAAATGAAGAAGCCCCCACACTATTAAGAACAGTGAGAGTGTGTCCCTTTTTTTCTGGGATGGCCTGTGTTTCCTCCAGTAAACTGGGTTTACTCGGAGGAGGCCTATGTGGATAATTATCATCCAGTATTATCAGGAGGGAGTTTACTAGGGCAAGCAGTGTTACGGATCAATCCTTTCCTGAATTTTGCAATCCGAAATGTTTCCAGTGGGTTAAAAGGCACCCCAAGGGAGAATCCTTGGGAACTTAAGGTCCATTACCTAGAAAATCCCTGACTCCCAGGTGGCATTCCACATGGAATGTCAGAGG
Source organism: Eumetopias jubatus (assembly GCF_037043125.1). NCBI lineage: Eukaryota > Metazoa > Chordata > Mammalia > Carnivora > Otariidae > Eumetopias > Eumetopias jubatus. The sequence continues at coordinate 20,398,934 of NW_028274807.1, read as the reverse complement.
TTCTTGGTGTCAAAGCAACCTGAGGTGTCCCCCGCAAAAAATCACTATGACCCCCACCACTGATCCCTGTAGGAGGGAGGCCTGCCCTCCTCCCAGCTTCCCATTTGCATTCTAGACTACGATGGGTGCCGGGGTATGGAATGAAATACCATGCCTTGAAGGTCATGCCATGAAGGTCACGCCATATTTAACCTCGCCTTGAAGAAGCCACCATTTTTAACCTATGGAAAACACTAGAAGTTTTACAAGGGGAAATTACCCAATTTTGTAGCTTAAATGGTAGCAGACATTGATGTAAAACAGTAAAGATAGAAATCCATCATGCTAGTCTTGACAGCCTACTTCCCTGGGGTCCCCTGAAGTATCACTTCCCAGATGTAGCCCCCAGTAACGATTGACTAAGCAGGGGACGGAGGGGGCAAGTGGTCGAATTTCCTGGTCTGGTGCAGGGACATTCTTCCTCTTTGTTGGGTCTAACTTGAGAAATTAGAGGGCAAATTTGGGGAGCTGGAGTCATAGGTTCCCTTTTAAGATGTTTGAGGTATCCTCAGTATGTAAAATGGCCAGGGCAGACCCGACTAGACCCCACATAGTAAGAGAAGCAAGGGACACCTTTTTACCTTGTTTATGGCAACGTTTCAAGTTCTTTCCAATTCTCTCCCATACTTCTAAAGTACCTCGGTCAGGGAACCATGGGTTCTGTTCAATAACCTCGAACAAACTCTTAAGTTGGTCCTCCATTACAGATGTTTTAGAATGTGAGGTTTGGTGGGGTGAGGTCCAGAGCCGACAAGAATTCTTAAGATGTCTTCGGTGCAAAAAGGTGATTTTATTAAAGCATGGGGATAGGACCTGTGGGCAGAAAGAGCTGCTGCACTGAGGTCCTGAGGGGTGGCTGATTATGTACTCAGGAGTTGGGGAAGTGAGGACTAAGGGTGTGTTCAGAAGGGCCGTCATATGGTAAAGACAGCTCTCAGGATAATGGAGACCTACTTATTGTCAAGCCAAGCTGATTTTCCCTCTGATGAGCTACCAACATGAAGACAGGTGCAAGTTTCCTGGAGGAAGGTCACACACTTATCACACGTCCTTGTCAATGAGCTTTAGGTTTAGAAGAAATTCAGTTTTATTTACATTTCCATCCGCCTCAGCCTCCCTCAATTTCATGGAGGGGAGGGTGAAGTTAGGGCTTCAGGAACTGAGTTTTGGGTCTCTGGCAGTTAGGCTATTGATAAGAAAGCTTCTTCCTTGTAAATCACTAGGACATTGGTAAACTGAGGGAGACTCCTGTCCTGCAGGACTGTGATCTCTTATCAGTTAACCATTTGTTCCTTTAGGGCAGCCAGGAGTGCCTGAGGAATGTCACACACATTTCAAAGGGGGTGGGGGTATAGGGTGGCAGCTTCTGCTTTGTCCTCAGCTAGGCTTCTGCTCCATCATTTCTCTCCTGAACAATTTTGACCCTTAAATCCATAAGGTTGTTGAAGGTGGAAGGTCTCATCTTCTGTAACTTTTTCCTGCTGAATAGGGGTGTAGAGATGTCCCTACCTATGGGTCACATTGGTCAGCTGGGGAATGTGTAGGGGGATTACGAAAGATAGAGGCAGCTGAATCCAACGGAAATATTTCTATGGGTGGTAAGGATCATCTGTCAACGTGATGTCATTGTAGCAACGGAGTCTCGGCACCAAGTAGAGAAACACTGAAGAAAGCAACACGTTAAGATTAGTAAGGCTCTAAGAATGAGAAGTCCGACACAGAGATCTTTAATAGTTGACCATAATCCTCCTTTAAACCAGAAATTTAACCAACCAGAGAGAAAGGACTTTGTAGGGCCCCCATTTGGGTATTCGTATCTTTTACTAGTCCTGTGACATTTTTGTGATAATCTGGGATGTACACACAACATTCTGTTTGGGTGATTGCACATGTGCCACCCTGTGCTGCCATTAGGACATCTAAGGCCATTCTATTTTGTAGAACTGCCTTGTGCATCTCTGTGACTTCAATATTAAGTAAGGCGATGCTATTTAGTGAATCACTGAGTGCCTTCCTGGTATATTTATTAAGGGCTTCTACATGCCAAATTACATTCTCTAGCCCCACAGATGGAACAAAAATGGATGTTAAATGATCATACCATTTAAAACCGGTTCGTGTCCATCTTTGCTTTAAACTGGGGAGATTAGCTGGAGTAGTGATGGTTTTAGTAATGCGTCCATGAATCCAGGCAAAACCTAATGTGCAGCGACCTATCCACCCCGGAGGAAGTCAGGGCCATAGGTTAGTTCCACATATCCAGGGGGTTCTATTTGGAGCTAACCATCTGATGCCAGATCGCCTTACCCAATCAGTAGCAAACCAGTCAGTAGCCTGGAGTACTCTATTACTTGGGAACATGTTTCTAATGATAGCCATCCTAGATGTCGTGTGTTATTTGCCCAAGTATCATATGTATGATTTCTTTGCTCCCAGCATAAAGCTGCCTTTTGACTGAGGTGTCCAATAGTGGGTGTGAGCCACAAATATGTATCCCAAATTTGATATATGCCATCCTCAGTATAGCGATAAGTAGGGTTTTGTAACTTAGGCACTGGTCAGTGGCTATTAATTTGTGGATTTGTAAAGTCAGTTAAAATTTTAATAGTTTGAGGGTATGAAAAAGTTTGGTTATGTCCTGGTGAATTCCATGTCCTACTGATCATGGGCCAGGAAGAAACATTTTGATTGGTGATAGATTTATCCTGATACATATTATCTCTATATATTATTTCTGGAAATATAAGCATGTAGAGTGCCAATCAGTGCCCTGTAAAGGGGAAACCCATCAGGGTAACCCATAGACATTTTGCCTTGAGATGATCCAACAACCCCTTTGATTTTGTAGTTCAGCATAATGCTGTGCCCACTGTGGAAAGGAATTGCCAGTTAAGACAGGTGAAAGGAAAAGAGAGAGAAGATGCACAACCTTCATTTTCATTTGAAGAGGAGTTTGAGCTCTTCTACGGGGTCACGGGGCTAAGAAGGCACGTTAGTTTGCTCACTGGGTTCCTGTGAAGGAGGTACAGGTTTTATTCTAGATGTATGAGCCCATGAAGAGTGCCCTTCTAGTTTTACTGCAGTGGGAGTACACACAGTGACCCTATATGGACCTTTCCATTTTTGGATTTAGGCTTTCTGCTATATCTGATTTCCAATTTTTCAAATAAACCATGTGTCCCGGATTCACATGGGGTGGGTTTTCAGTTATAGTTAAATCAGGTTTGGGGAGTATTATGATTGGTATATTCATTGAGTAACCTATGAATTATACCGGCCTCCAGTTAGTAATTTTTTTATAAAAAGATTTATTTGACAGAGAAAGAAAGAGCACAAGTGGACAGAGAGGCAGGCAGAGGGAGAAGCAGCCTCCCCGCTGAGCAGGGAGCCCAATACAGGGCTCAATCCCATGACCCTGGGATCATGACCTAAGCCATAAGGCAGCCACTTAACTGACTGAGCCACCTAGGCACCCCTCCAGTGAATAATTTAATAAAGCATTATAATCCTCACCTAATAACAGATCTACAGAAAGGAATGATTTTCCGTACAATAACTCAAAAGAGCTGAGTCCTAGAGGTTGTTTTGAAGCAGTTCTTATCCTGAAAAGTCCTACTGGCAAGAGAGTAATCCAGTTTTCCTGGGCTTCTAGACTAAGTTTAAACAAGACGGCAGTTTTAAAAGTATGATTAGCCTTTTCTACTTTCCCAGAGGATTGTGGATGCCAGACTGAATGCAAGAAATAGTTGATTTTTAAAGCTTGGGCTATTTGTTATTTGGGTGGTAAAAGAAGGACCACTGTCACTTTGAAGAGATCAAGGAAGGTCAAATCCAGGAATAATTTCTTGCAACAAAATCTTAGTTACTTCTATGGCTTTTTCAGTTTTACATGGAAAGGCCTCGATCCATCTGTTGAAGGTATCAACAAACGCTAATAGAAACTTACAGCCTTTGCACGGTGGCATTTGTGTGCAATCAAGCTGCCAGTCCTCCCCTGGATAGGATCCACACCTTTGGACTGGTTTTAAGAAGGGGAGGGCGAGCTGCGCCTTCCGGATTTACTTGGGCACAGACAATACAGGATCGGCAGACCTGTTTTATTGTGGCTGTTAAAAATTTAAATTTTTAAAGCGCCTTTGCCCAAATGAGTAGGCTGGTGTAGGTCCTATATTACCTTCCATTGGCTATTTTTGGGCATAAAGATTTTTCCCTCATTGTTAACAAGCTGGTCCTGTGTATTTTTAGTATATCCTCGCTCCTGAGCGTTATGAATCTCTTGGTCTGAATAGACTGGAGTTATGGACTCCGTTGGAGTAAGACTGGTATAAGGCTTAATTAATAACTGTTTATTTTTTGCTGCCTCTTGACTGCATGGTCTGCTGAATGATTTCCTTTAGATTCTAAGGTCATATTCTTTTGATGTTCTTCCAGGTGAATTACAGCTACCTCCTTGGGCAGGTGTACAGCTTCAAGAAGGGTAATGATTTCAGGCCTGTGTTTGATTGGGGCGTTATGGCTTGATAATAATCCCCTTTCCTTTCAAATAGCTCCATGGGCATGTAGTACCAGAAAGGTTTATTTGGAGCCAGTATGTTAATTGTTAGACCCTTTGCCAATTGAAGAGCATAGGTGAGTGCTATTATTTCAGGGGTTTTTGCCTCAATAGTTTTAATCAGACTAACTATAGCATATCCAGCCTTTTTTCCACCCTTATCCATGAAGCTGTTGCCATCAGTAAACCAGTTATCATCTGCATTTTTAAAAGGGGAGTCTTTTAAATCTGGCCTGTTAGAATAGGCAAGATCTAGAATAGACAACATCAATGATCTCTGAACAGTTATGCTCTGTAGAAGTACAATGGTCAGGTCCAGGCATTAAGAATAGCTGGGCTTAAAGTCTGACAAGTTTTAAGTATCATTTCAGGTGTATCTAAAAGCATAACCTGGTATTTCGTAGGGTGGCCTCCCATCATCCATTGGTGGCCCTTGGTCTCTAAGACACTCTGGACTTGATGCGAATCTGTTAGGGACTATCCCATAGCGAGCTTTGAGGTTTCTTCTACTAGGAGGGCTGTGGAAGCCACCACTCAAACACAAACCAGCCACTCTTGGGCTACATTGTCAAGTTTAGCTTTTAATGTTTGAAAGGCTGTCTGCTGAGCTTTAGTACAGAGCAAAGGTTCCTCATCGGGGCCTTTAAATGAATCGTACAATGGTTTGGCTAAGAGTCCAAATCCAGGAATCCACAGGCGGCGAAAACCTGCCATACCTAGAAAAGTGCCGAGCACTCAAGATCTAGTATAGCCTTTTTTCTGTTAGTAGACAGAATATGGTGACCTGGTGTCAGTTCATATCCTAAATATTGTACTTTTTTAGGTATTTGTGCCTTTTTTTAGGGGATACACAACACCCTCTATCTGCCAAGAAATTAAGTTATAGAATTTTATTGGATGTCTCCTTTGTGGGACTACAGATTAGAATGTCATCTACATATTGAATTATTGTCCCTTGAGACAAGGATATATTAGAGATCTCTGCTAAGTGCAGCTCTAAATACCTGAGGACTGTTTTAAATCCCTGTGACAAGACTGTCCAGGTTAATTGAGCCGCCTGTGGGCTTGAAGGTGAGGTCCATTCAAAGGCTAATAGTGGCCTCATTTCCTTGCTTTTATTGGGATGCAAAAGAAGGCATCTTTTAAGTATTGTAAACCAGCTGGCATCACCAGGGACCTGGGTGAGAATATATGCATTTGGCCCTATGGGATGAATAGGTGTTACTGCCTCACTTACAGCTCTTAAGTCTTATACCATTCGATATTCCCCATTTGGCTTTTTTTTACTGGTGAAATTGGGGTGTTATAAGGGGATTGGCAAGGCTTTAAAATACCATGTCTGAGAAACCCAGCTTTGGCCTCGGTTTTAGAGGGTATTGTTTTTTATGAGGTATACTGGTTGGGTCTTTTAAGGTCACTTTAACTGGTTGGGTTGTGAGAGCCCATGCTGGGATATCACAATCCCAGACCTGTGGATTTGCTTCCTGCCAGACATTGGAAAGGATAGTAGGGTATGGTTTTAGCTCTCCAGATGTTAAAGAGAACAAGCCATCCCCCTCTATAGTAAGAGCAAATCGGCTTCCCACTTTATATATTAAGTTCTGTCCGAGTAATGGAGTGGGACAAGTTGGAACGCCTAGAAAAACGTTGAGTGACCAATTGACTTTTGTATTTACAGGTTAAGGCCATTGTCTGATGACATGTTTTAGTTTCCCCTTCTATGCAATTTTAAGGTTAGAAAGACAAGTAGGGCTGGAATGCTGAGTAAGGACAGAGTCAGTGGCTCCTGTATCAATAAGAAAATTGATAAACTTACGTCCCACCTCCAGGGTAACCTGAGGCCCAGTCATCTTGATGTCAAGGGGAGCTGGACCAGCCTCAGGGCCCAGTCATGCCAATTCCTCCAGCTTTGACTCTCAGGCAGGGAAGTGACTTCCTCTCTTCCTCTCTCTCTCTCAAGATGAGGACAGTCTCTCTTCCAATGTCCTGTTTCTTTACAGACAGGACATGGCCCTAGTGGAGAGTGGTTGTTTGGACATTCTTTGCTCCAAGGTCTGATCTGGCCACATTCAGAGTCTGGGGACTTACCTAGTTCTCTGATAAGGGTCTTTTCTTCTGCCCCTTGTTAGTCTGGTGCCGTGGGGAATTCTCAATAGCGGCAGCCGTTATTTTAACTTGTATCTTATCCTGCAATTTAGCTCTCTGGTCCTTTCCTTGCCTTAAGGCCGTATCTCTAAGACTCGGGTCGCTGCTTCTAGTAGGCGCTGGATGGGAGTTTGAGGGCCTAAAGTCATTTTAGTTTTCGGCAAATGTCAGGTGCTGACTAGCTTGTAAAATGCATATTTAGTATGGTTACTCCCTCGGGTAAGGCTGGGTCCAAATTTTTAATATTTACGGATGGATTCTACCAATCAGCCCTGAAAGAGAGCTGGATTCTCATCAGTTCCTTGCTAACTTCCTGAAGTTTATCGAAGTTTACAGGTTTAGAGAATCCTTTTTTTCATTCCTTCTATAAAACAAGTAATCATATGGTCCCATTTTTCTCTCCCTGGACTATCCTCCTGGTAGTCTGGATAACGTTCCCTATCTCTCACTGCCAGTTCATCAGCAAACTCTAGTGCTCCCTCCCAGGTGCTTTTCCTCAGGGGTGGAACAAGGAGTTAAAATGATACATATATATATCCTGCCAGGTTAAATCAAACATAACAGGTACTTCTTGTAAGCCCTCAATAAATTGAGAGGGGTTTTCAAAATATCGTCGTGTTGCTTTATCTGAGCCAGGTCTGCCATGGAGAATGGGACATGGAGCCTAATTGTGCCCACTTCTCCATTAGCAACTCCCCTAAGAGGATACATCCCATACGTGGATGGAGCTCCTGGAAGATAGGGAGTCCCGCTCCTAGTATGTCTCGCTGGGCTGGAGCAGAGGGGTCTTAGGGTTTATGAGGAGGAGGGATAACAACAGAGCCAGTGTCCTCTTTCTTTGGACTGGCCCACAATTCCTCCAATATCCCAGGTTTATCAAGAGGAATTGGACTCTTTAATCATCATCCAATATATCCAGGGTTTGGGGGGGAGAGGGGGTTGTTAACCTGGTTGAGGGTTAGACATACTCTACGGGAGGCCCACAGGTCTGGATCCTGATTTAGGGCCCTAAAGGCTTGGACATATGGGACTTCAGTCCATTTGCTCTTCTCCTTGCAAAAGAGGTCTCATAGATTGAATTGAAACCTAATGTCCATTTATGGGCCATTTCTCCTCTTTTCCGAAGGAGCACTGAGGCCATACAATGTTATAGAAGATCATTTTTTTCTTTCTTAAATCTTGCAGTCAGAATTGAGTCCAATGGCTTAAAAGGCATCCCAAGGGAGAATCCTTGAGAATAGAAGAAAAGGATCCCATGTTCCTAGAAAGTAAAGAAGGTCCACTACCACCCCCCCGCCACCGATTCCTGGGTGGCATCTCACGCAAGGTACGTCAGAGGTTCCAGATGTCAAAAATGACCAGAGGCGTCCCTCAACCCCTCAACAAAAATCCTGCCTTCCCATGAAGGCATTCCTGAGGTCAAAGTCCTGTAGGATGGATGACGGTGTCCTTCCTCTACCCCATCACATCCTAGGCTACAGGTGGGGGCCTGGCGAATGGACTGAGATACTGCTATCCTATACCCTGAAAGTTGTGTTATTGCCCTGCCATTTTTAACCCATGGAAAATAGAAAAGTTTTACAAGGGAAAATTACCCAGTTTTGTAGCTTTAAGTTGTTAGTGGTGGACAGTGATGGAAGACAGTAAAGATTAAAATCCATCATGTTCTGGGTGCCTGGGTGGCTCAGTTGGTTAAGCGACTGCCTTCGGCTCAGGTCATGATCCTGGAGTCCCGGGATCGAGTCCCGCATCGGGCTCCCTGCTGAGCAGGGAGTCTGCTTCTCCCTCTGACCCTCCCCCCTCTCATGTACTCTCTCTATCTCATTCTGTCTCTCAAATACATAAATAAAAAAAAAATTAAAAATCCATCATGTTCTAAGCAACATTCCAACACACGTAGTCCTTACAGCCAACTTCCCTAGAAAATGGTCCCTGGTTAGTTTTAATTTAATCAGGTACCGGTTTTGGCTGGCTCCGAGGGGAGGGCCCATGCCAGAAGCGGCTAGACCGTGGATAAAAGGGGGATCACATCAATCAGGAGGAAACCTCACATGGAAGTCTTAAAGATTGGCAGCCGTCCTGGTGACTTAGGTGGCTGCCCCATGCTTAAGACAGACAACTTTGTATAAGAACAGGAATAAAGAGGGCATCGAGTTTCTGGGTCTTACTACCATTCTGGCCAGGGTACTAACTTCCAGCCAAAAGGCAGGCTTTCTCCTCCCCATAGAGTGGCCATGGACTAGAGGATTACAGCCCGAGCAATTTATGTGAAAGTGTTCTAATAAGACCATACATACTCCTTGAAGGGCCCCTGAAATTAGAGTAAAGGAAGAGGAGAGAAAGTACTGACCAATTTTGCACTGAAGCTCAGAGTCCAGATGTAAAGACTCAAAGCCCCACATTTGGGAGCCAAATGATGTAATCGTTTTAGAATATAAGTGACGCTCAGTGAGGTGAGGTCCAGAGCTGACAATCAAGAAAGAATTCTTAAGACATCTTTGGTGCAAAAAGGTGATTTTATTAAAGCATGGGGATAGGACCTGTGGGCAGAAAGAGCTGCTGCACCGGCATTGTGAGGGGTGGCTGATTATATACTACTGAGGAGTTGGGGAAGTGAGGACTAAGGGTGTGTTCAGAAGGGCCGTCATATGGTAAAGACAGCTCTCAGGATAATGGAGACCTACTTATTCCCTCTGATGAGCTACCAATATGAAGACAGTTGCAAGTTTCCTGGAGGAAGGTCACACACCTATCACACGTCCTTGTCAATGAGCTTTAGGTTTAGAAGAAATTCATTTTATTTACATTTCCATCCGCCTCAGCCTCCCTCAATTTCATGGAGGGGAGGGTGAAGTTAGGGCTTCAGGAACTGAGTTTTGGGTCTCTGGCAGTTAGGCTATTGATAAGAAAGCTTCTTCCTTGTAAATCACTAGGACATTTGTAAACTGAGGGAGACTCCTGTCCTGCAGGACTGTGATCTCTTTTCAGTTAACCATTTGTTCTTCCTTTAGGGCAGCCAGGAGTGCCTGAGGAATGTCACACACATCGCAAGGCCATGGGGTTGGGGGGGGGGATGTAGGGTGGCAGCTTCTGTTTTGTCCTCAGCTAACCCTTCTGCTTCCTCATCACAGAAGCCCTCCTCAGCTTAAGGGTCTGTTTCGCATTTATAGTAGCACCGTTAGCCTTTAAGAGTTACTTTAAAACCTTAATCTATTGTCTCTAAGAGAAATACTTTGTCCCATACCTGGAGTTCTTAGAGAACTTTCAATTCCATAAAAATACCCAAGCCTGAGACTTCCCTGAACTCGGCCGTGAGCCGATGCCAACTTACTGCTCACAGACTTTTCCTTTTCAGGGGGGTCCATATGGTGTCCATTGCAAGATGGTCACATCGGGGTCACCACTTGCCAGGAATGGCCAGCAAAATCTGCACCGATGGATGAAGGATTACTCCAAACTTTGCTGTGAAAGAGACAAGAAGGCAAGGGGGTCAAAGCTCAGACGAAAACCCTTTGCTTGTCTTTGCTCCCGTTTTTATTAATCCTTCAGGATAAGCACAAATCCTTATCACTGTTTCTCAAGCACATGATGTGTGACAAGGGGTCCTCCTGAAACTAGGAGGAACTGTTTATGGGAAAGATAAGACAGGCTACGTGTTCTGCTAAACATAGCCTAAGGGCCAATGCACACATCTCTTAGATCACAGGGTGGCTGTTTGGGCTGAGAAGGCTTCTGGAAGGCAACTCCTCACGGCATTCCAATGGCCGAGTGGTCACGCAGGCCTCAGCATTCAAAGGCCCACGCCTCCGAAACCTTCCTTTGCCCCCAGCGGCCTCCGTGTTACATTTTAGCAAGCCAGGTATTATGGCTGATTTCATGCTCTACATTAACCCCAGCATCAGTTACGAAAATATTCACACCACCTTAAATCCCTTCAAGATGTTTCAGTTAATTTAACTCTGACCTTCAAATTACTTTTTTTTTTTTTTTTTTAATTAAACCAGTATTGCCCACCATATTTAGATAGGGGGTGAGCTTTGGAAACTAGGGGGTGAGCTTTAGAAACTAAGTGTCCTTGCAGAGTATAAAGTCAGCATGGTGAATTTCAGACAATTTTTTAAATCATCAAATATATTGTCAATCATATAAACTGTTATCCTTTGTCCTCAATCCATGCACATAAAATTCTGATTGATGTCAATGGGAGCTATGTGTGGTTTTGAGGGCACTGAAGTTTGAAACTTTATCTATTCAGAATATCTTTGAAGTCCAGTTTCTGAGGAGAGACACAACTTTAAAAAGTAGTTCTTCAGGGCTTTTTCTTATCCACTGGGAACAAGTTTAGATTGCCTATTTTACATGCAATGTTAGGCTAGAATTGCAAAACACAATATGGATTGTGAGTAGTTGATTTCAAATGGATTGTTTCAGTTTATTTCAATTCTAAATCTGTAGCCTTGGGGGCCCAAAATGGCAAACAGCCCACCTCTCTTTTGGAACATTAATATTCATGAATTTCTTTCATTCAGTTGCAATAGTGGTAGATAGTTATTTTATTCATGGTATTGCTATAAATAAAGTGCATTACTTTCATTAGCTTAGTCCACAAAATCCATCAACAGAACAAGTGAGATCACCTTTGTATCACCAAATTCATTAATGAATTTTATTTTTAAATTATGGCTAAGTACGCTTTTATAAGAATTCTTCAACTTTTTATTGGTGCTTATTTTGATAAGTGTATTTAAATACTTAGCAAATAAAACTCTTTGAATTTACTTCTACATCAAAAGATGGTTCATAGAGTAATTAAAAGCAACTGTCAAATGCAAGTGATGGTTTATCTCAGGAGACCCCAAGGATATAAATCTATTATGCGGCACATGATATGACATTCATCTACTGACACATAAAATTAAATAAAATCAATTATTTTCATATGAAATAGAATTTTTGAATAATTTAGATTTCTTTTGTAACAGGACTAAACAGTTCTAAGCATTCAATTACCAAAGGAAATGCAACAAATAAGAATTACTTAATCTCACTCATCAAAGTATTTAGTTGGGTTTACAGATTTTTGAATAAAATGCATGACCTGCATAGAAATAATCATACAGGTTTTAACAGAAACAAATTTTCTGTTATCTGAAACCTCCACATTTTCCCATTTGAAGAGCTAAATGCCATAATTCAAGTAAATACCCTGAATGTTGTCTTTTTTAGCTAACTGTGGTTTTCTTATTGGAGCATAATTAAATTGTGCTTAGAACTCTTGAATCTGAAGCCTCCCCGAGAAATCTTTGCCATTTTGCTATGTTAGTCTTATCACCTCCATGCAGGGTCAATGTTCTTGACAACTCATCAAGCATGAGCCTGATAATCCAACTCAACCATAACTGAAGGAAAGTAATGAAGCAGCAATCAAGAAACAGGATGTTTGACAGAAGAGAGGGAAAAAAATGACAGACTGCCTTCTAACCAGGAGCTAACTTTTACATTCCAAGAGATTTTAGGGTGAGTATGCAGTTGTGAGGATTAAAACACCTGAAAGAAGACAAGGAATGGAGTGTAGAAATGGACCCATGGGAGGGAAGAAAGAAGGAACCAGACACATGATTTAGTTACTTTTTAATTTATTTTTCTTGATCAAAGAAAGATAATGAAGGGCTTTACATAGGCAAATGAGTGATTAGCTATGTATTTTTTTTAAAAGATTTTATTTATTCATGAGAGACAGAGAGAGAGAGAGAGAGAGAGAGAAGCAGAGGGAGAAGCAGGCTCCCCGCTGAGCAGGGAGCCGGATGTGGGACTCGACCCCAGGACCCTGGGATCATGACCTGAGCCAAAGGCAGATGCTTAACCATCTGAGCCACCCAGGTGCCCTAGCTATGTACTTTTTTAAAAATATTTTTTATTATGTTAATCACCATATATTACATCATTAGTTTTTGATATAGTGTTCCATGATTCATTGTTTGGGTATAACACCCAGTGCTCCATTCAATATGTGACCCCTTTAATACCCATCACCAGGCTAACCCATCCCTCCACACCCCTCCCTTCTAGAACCCTGAGTTTCTTTCTCAGAGTCCATAGTCTCTCATGGTTCGTCTCCCCCTCCAATTTCCCCCCCTTCATTTTTCCCTTCCTACTATCTTCTTCTTTTTTTTAACATACAATGTATTATTTGTTTCAGAGGTACAGGTCTGTGATTCATCAGTCTTACACAATTCACAGCGCTCACCATAGCACATACCCTCCCCAATGTCTATCACCCAGCCACCCCATCCCTCCCACCCCCACCACTCCAGCAACCCTCAGTTTGTTTCCTGAGATTAAGAATTCCTTATATCAGTGAGACCATATGATACATGTCTTTCTCTGATTGACTTACTTCGCTCAGCATAATACCCTCCAGTTCCATCCACATCATTGCAAATGTCAAGATTTCATTCCTTTTGATGGCTGCATAATATTCCTCTGTGTGTGTGTGTGTGTGTGTGTGTGTGCGCGTGTGTGTGTGTGTGTGTGTGTGTATCACATCTTCTTTATCCATTCATCAGTCGATGGACATCTTGGCTCTTTCCATAGTTTGGCTATTGTGGACATTGCTGCTATAAACATCAGGGTGCATGTACCCCTTCAGATCACTATGTTTGTATCCTCTGGATAAATACCTAGTAGTGCACTTGCTGGGTCATTGGGTAGCTCTATTTTTAACTTTTGAAGGACCTCCAAACTGTTTTCCAGAGTGGCCGCACCAGCTTGCATTCCCACCAACAGTGTAGGAGGGTTCCCCTTTCTCCGCATCCCCGCCAACATCTGTCATTTCTTGACTTGTTAATTTTAGCCATTCTGACTGGTGTGAGGTGGTATCTCACTGAAGTTTTGATTTGGATTTCCCTGATGCCGAGCGATGTTGAGCACTTTTTCATGTGTCTGTTGGCCATTTGGATGTCTTCTTTGGAAAAATGTCTGTTCATGTCTTCTGCCCATTTCTTGATTGGATTATTTGTTCTTTGGGTGTTGAGTTTGATAAGTTCTTTGCCTCTTTGGTTAGATTTTTTCCTAGGTATCTTATGGTTTTGGGTTTGGGGTTTAGACTCCACCCCAAAACTGCTAGAAATCATACAGGAATTCAGTAAAGTGGCAGGATATAAAATCAATGCACAGAAATCAGTGACATTCCTATACACCAACAACAAGACAGAAGAAAGAGAAATTAAGGAGTTGATCCCATTTACAACTGCACCCAAAACCATAGATACCTAGGAATAAATCTAACCAAAGAGACATAGCTATGTACTTTTAAATGTTGGTTTTTGTTTTGTTGAGAGAATGCATTAAAATGAAGGCTCTGAAACAAGTTAATCTTATCCAACTAAGAGATGATAGTGAAGTAATGCAGAAGATAAAGTTAACATTCCTAAGAGAGTTACAGAGTACTGAATATCCAGGTGGTAGAATTGATTATATTTAATAATTGGATGAACAAAAACAGGGGAAAAAAGAAAACTGAGCAAAATCTTAAGTCTCTGGCATGGGTCACATTCTAGACAGAAATGTGATTTGATGAGAAATACAATTCAAGATAATAAACAGGTATTTTGGAGGGTAAGATAAACTTAGTTTAAGGCATTCAAGCATAAAAGTTCAACAGTTAGTTTTTAATTTTATCTGCCACAGAAAATTGCCTCTTCTGCTACATCCCAGGTATGCCTTCAATAGGTTCCTTATAACCAAGTACCATAATTGGAGAACACAACCACATAGCTCATATTCCTTGGGTATGGCTTGTCTCTGGGGTTCTGCTAGATAGCTCTCATTGGCTCCAGCAGATTTACTCCACTCTCCGCTATCCTGCTCTATGCTCCTGGACTGGGTCAAGGGATCCTTTGCACTCGATCAGTTTCAGCCAATAGTAAGATCAAAATGAAGGAGGAGAGTGAGTAGCCCCCTACCCATAGAATTTACACTAGCTGGCTGCAATGGGCTAAATGTTTGTCTCCCCACCCATCCCCCAACCCTAAATTCATATGTTGAAATCTTAATCCCAAATGTAATGGTGTTGGAGGTGGGGCCTTTGGGATGTTGTTAAGTCATCATGGTGGCACCCTCACGATGAGATTAGAACCTTTATAAAAAGAAGAAGACGTGATAAATTAGAGGCCAAGATTTTTCTTGTTTTGGTCTTGCCAACATCTCCCTTACAGAACCTAGATATCTTTTGTTCAGAAGGGAAAATAAGAGGGCAAATATTAGCAATAGAAAGAAAATTACATAATACAGGGAAAATCTCATAGGATGACAAAATTTTTCTCCCTATGTTCACAAATGACTAATACAACCTTAAAATTACATTATTTCTCAAGAAAATTGTATTATTTCTCAAAGGGGAATTCGTTATGAAAAGAGGATCAGTCCTATTCCACTTGGATAGAGTGTAACCACCCTCTAACCTATGAATACCAAATCTCCACATGAGGTGTGGTTTTATCCAAAAAGACTCTTTCTGTATATACAAAATGGAAATTACTTGGGAAAGATTTTCTTTTATGACAGTATCATAAATGAATGCAACTCCAAAGTTCAAGTACAGTGAAAATTGAAAACACTTCTTTCACAATCCTTCTGGAAATGAATGGGATGGCTTTCTCACTTCCATCCCAACATTTACTGTTTGATTGAAACATGTTTTTGTTTTTGTTTTTAACATTGTACTATAATCAATTATATACGATGACAGGATGACAATCTCTGCACTTACAAAACCAAGGTCAGATCAGCATACATGGTCTTTTTTTCCAGGTTACTGAAGGATTTTGACTATAATATTTGTAAGCATCACTATTTTTAAATCCTCACCAAGCTATAAAAGGTTTGTAAAATTTTCTCCTCAACTTTTCTTTTTTACTTGCATTCCCTAAGAATTAAGTTTGCATTTGTCAACTTCCCAGCTCTTTCTCAGTATCCTTGCCATGATTCCTTCTGGGTCCCCATCACCTGTCACACTATTCATGGGGACTTTTCTATGTATATTTCAAGTTGAGAAACAATTTGCATATATAGTTAAATTGAAGTCCACATTTTTTAACTTATGTGCTATGAGTGTGTACAAATACATACAATACAAATCCTTACAAAACCCTGCATAATATCAATATCTTCCAAATACTTACAAATGAAAAAAAAGCACTAGTTTTCTCCAATGTCCTGACATCCAAAGAATACAAACTAAAAAGACTTCCATCTGCTCTCCAGGCCAGATGAATTTTTTTTTTCACTATCATTATTCGCAAAGACACTGCCCCATTTTATATACCCTTCTAGGATACCAATAAAATGGTCTTCAAATTTAAATAAAAAAAAAAAACATATATACATGTAAAGTCATTGGCTTAAGGCAACTTCCTCTTTTTGATCTTTGAGTGTTCCTAGGAAATACAGAGATTCTGCCTACACACTTGTTTGGAGGGTGTAGGCCTCAGGGGAGTGGGTCTGTGGTTCAAAAATACACACACAATAACAAAAAAGTTCCTATCATATAATCCGGTTACAGATAAGAGAAACAAATGGCCCAGCTTGGATAGGGATAGAAAAAGAGACTTCCATATAATTGAGTCTTATACTACTATAGCAATTGCAGAAAAATAGTGACTTCAGACATGTTTTATTGATAACAGAACACTAAACGTAAAGATAAGTATGTTTGATTTTAAAATGGGGGAAAACAGGGAAATTAGAGGAATCTGCTTTGACTGTGTGTGTGTGTGTGTGTGTGTGTGTGGTTTTCTTCCTCTCTATTCATCTTTATTCCATCCCTATAAAACACACATACAAACTATCTTCACAAAGATGCTTCTGACCTGTATACTCATTATAGAGTGTGAGTGTATTAGAGTGACCTAAAGGAGCACTGCCAGACTAGGTCCAGGACAGGGTTTCTAAACCTCAGCACTATGGACATCTTCAGCCAGATAAATTCTTTGCTGTAGGGGCATATACATTGTAGGACATTAAGCAGCATCCCTGGTCTCTAACACATTAGAATCAGTAGCACCCCTCCTCACCACCCCATCCATTTGTTACAATAAAACATATCCCAGACGTTTCCAAATGTCCCCTGGGAGAAGGGAGGATACAGTCACTCCCGTTGAGAACCACTGGTATAGGATAAGGATGTCCTTGGCGATGCCCTCTGATCTTCTGACTCTATAATATTTGATTGAAAATATTTGAAATTTGCAAAACAAAGCACACATGACCATTTTATCAGTAAATAAGGTCTTTTCATTGTTGAAATAAAACCCCAACTCTCAGTTTTCTGCATGAAATCATCCAACATTCCTGTCCCATCATTTCCTCATTGGATAATTGGAGCCAATTAATAACTATTTTATATTGTTGAAGGATGAAATCAGTTAACACCTGTAAATAACTTAGAATACTGCTGGGAACATAGGGTGAACTCTTGTTGTTCAGAAATAAGAGTGGGTCTTGGCAAGGGGATTAGGGCTGACCTGTGGTTCAAGCTTTATCACAAATCGTATAACCTCAGAGCAATCACAACAATTCCTTAGCCTCAATTTCTTTGTGCATAAACATGGTCTTGAATAATATTCCAAAAGTCAATATTCCAAATTTTTTGACTTTGATCATGAAACTATATTTTGTTAGCAATTTTCAAAACAAACAAAAAAAGGCTTCATTGTTATACACATCACAGTAGAAATGTGTGTGAATATATGTCTTTGCTGCTTTGAGCCAACATTTCACCATAACATGCATAATTTCTAGCTGCATAGAACATGTCTCTGCTGTCTTTACCACTGATGCACTTTTTTTCTATTGCTCCGATTTGCCTTCAGCAACTGTTACTCAGATAGGGCTGAATGAATACCAAACTTGAAAATAATGCCAGTACTTGAGTTCTCTCCAAGTTCTTCGTAGCTGTTGGTCTCAGTAGTATTTCAGCTAAGTCATAAGCCCACAGAGGAAATAGAGAAGTAGCAAATCTACAAAAATTAGATTATAAATGGAACATGGACTAAAACAAGGAGTATTACATGGGAATTTCCACATTTAAAGCAAAAGCTCTAAATCTTTGAAACTTAAAGGGGAAATAATAATTGTATCTATTGAATTTTTAGGTAAGACAAAACCTTTCTGGAGAGTAACCACCCAGAAACCAGGGAAAAGGCCATCTTAGATTCTGGGGCATATGGGAAAGGTGAGGGGAGACATTAATGATTGGCAACCCTCTTTAAAACTGTTGAAACCAGGGGCGCCTGGGTGGCTCAGTAGTTAAGCGTCTGCCTTCAGCTCAGGTCATGATCCCAGGGTTCAGGAACGAGCCTGCATCGGGCTCCCTGCTCTGCAGGGAGCCTGCTTCTCCCTTTCCCACTCCCCCTGTCAAATAAATAAATAAATAAAATCTTAAAAAAAACCCAAAAACTGTTGAAACCATAGTAATTTTCACTAACTACTGGATTTTCCATCCCCCAACAGAAAGCTCTGAACACAATTTGATCACCCTCTGTTCAAACTTTCTACGGTGTCCACTAGGAACAGTCTAGTGGAGATAAATGGCCCCCATGCAAAACACCAGTATTTCCAGTTATCTGTCACATTCCCACTCATTTCTGCCACATTCCCACTCATCATTCCTTGGGAGTGGAATACCCCTCACTGAGTGCTGTGGTACAAAGGACAGCCTGACGTAACAAAAGATTTAAGCCAATTTGAAAGGAATGAGGGGCCCCAAGGGTCTGCCAACCAGTCAGAGTACCACTTTGGAGGCAATATGAACTTTTGTCTTCCAGTAGCACTTGATGAATCTCCGCAATAGTAAATAGCATTTTATTTTCCCAAAGGCACTGTTCGTGTGGAGGCCAGGCATCAACCAATCCTCTTCCAAAAACTTTATGACTTGCTTCATGAGGACAGTCTGAAAAGTCCGCAAGGCATGTAATGAAAGACTACCAGCATATGATGTAGCCTTCAAATGATGTGACGGTTTTCCCAAAATCGGGCTACATTAGATTACGTGGAGCTTCCCAAAGGATAACTGAAT
Source organism: Eumetopias jubatus (assembly GCF_037043125.1). Classification (NCBI taxonomy): domain Eukaryota; kingdom Metazoa; phylum Chordata; class Mammalia; order Carnivora; family Otariidae; genus Eumetopias; species Eumetopias jubatus. The sequence continues at coordinate 20,380,122 of NW_028274807.1, read as the reverse complement.
GCTAATTTATGCAACAACTGTGAACAGTTATCACTGCAATGGGAGTCATTCAATTAGAAAGTAGGAATGAAGTTTGTCTCTGACTCTAGTTGAAGTGGTCAATGGTATCCCTTCAGTAATGGAAAATATTGAGTTCAACCTCAACTGATTGGCTAGGATTGTTATGAAAGACAGAACTGTCGTACACATCCTCCCGTGGGACAAGGCAGATTATATGCAATTGCTATACCTCTTTATGGATTAATGTCTCAGGAAAAGTAGAAAGGTCACTTCAGAATATTAAAAGGAAAGACACCTATATTTCTAAGGTGTGACCCTGACAGTCAGGAGATTTGTCCAACTGGTGGGTTTGAGACTCTGGAACATTTTTGAGCTCATTAGCTCAGATTGCCACATCCTGTTGTTTGGAGGTCTGTGGAGGGTGGCCTTAATTAATTAAATGCTGTATATTTTTTAAAAAATGGATTTTACCACAGTCTCTGTTGGTTGGATTCATCCAAGTGGCCAATGGAGTGACATATTCATGGCCAGAAGACAAGACAGAATAGAAATGAGGAGTAGATGTTGGACCAACTCTTTATGGATTTCTCATGTTTTGGCACATCGTGCAAGAAAAGGCACTGCTCCTTGGTTCCAAATTACTTTTTCCAAAGATGTTTTCTATCAAGCACCCTTGGTGGACAGAGATAGTATCTCCTTTCAAAGCAAATGAGAGATTTTTTTTTCAGTTGTTCATTATAATATTGTCTCTTTTGCTGCCAAAGGTAAGATAGGTTTGCTTGAAGCCCATTTTAAAATATTAGAATTTCCTAAACTCAGGATTCCTTTCCTATATTGCAACCCATGTATGTCCAGGTGTCACCTGACCCTCTTTTAGTCACCTTTTGACATAGGGGTTCAGAGAAACATCACAAGAAAATTATGTATTCTGGCTATAGTTACTGCTATGAATAATAAACCATCTTTTATTATTAGCCCAGTGGGCTCATGCTTTTTGCCAGCATCAATAAAACTATGGCACACTAACCTGTTAGCTTGCAAGTGGGATAAATCTCAGACCCTTTAAAATTCTTGAGACTAATTAACCGAAGGACCCTTTTATCCTTCGTCCACAAAAGTACCTTAAATAATAGTGTGTTCTATTTTCCCTTTTGACATTAGACATTTTATTCTGTTTTCAGTTTTCCCTGACCATTTCATAGTCATGAAATTCTAGGATCCAAGGAAATGATGAACAGTTCCATCACATATGGACTGAATAAGGAAACGCAATTGTGTAGAACCCACATTTACTTTCCTTTGCCTGATCTTGTCTGTTTTGTCTCTTCTCCCCCTATTTTTGTCTTGTACTCCTTCCCCCTATTCTGTGAAATTGGTGATGCCTCTCCAATTTAAAAGAATTAATAAGTGTAACAAGTAAATGTGATTTTAAAAATAACTTAGTGTTTATAAATATAATTTTAAGAATTAAAGAAAAAAATTAACAGCTGTGTCATTAAAAAAAAATTCAGTTTCAACAAGCTCTTATAATACTCTATTCTCAGCTCCTGAACCATCTTTATGAGAAATCTAGTTCTTCTGGGAACATTGTTTGGGGGTGTGTTATTCTTTTTGTTTGTGTGTTTTGTTTTGGCTGACTTTCATTATGGCAATAATCTAAGCTAATTCTTTCTGATGTTCCATCATTTACTCAGCTTATAGAGGTGAAAATTTGTACCTTAAAGCCTCTCTAGACTGTACATCTCATATACCTAGAATCAAAACCTGAACTTGAAGTTAAATATTGTCAGTATTGTTAATTTTGTCAAGTAAAAATATTAACAAACAATAACAAAAAACTAAAAGAAAATGCTCTAGTCCTTTTAATTTAGGCATGTGTGTTCACGATCCTATGATTCAATTAAACTTAGTAGAGACTTATGAACAAATGGATGTTTGTACTATAGTATATATCATACATAATGTTTATGTGCATTTATTCACTTTCATAAGTTAAATAGTGAGATATCTGGAAACAGTGAAACTGTCTTTTCTTTTGTTGATTAGAAATCTGTTCAGGAGGCTCATATTTTTGACCAACTGTTTGTTGTTTAAATTAAATATATTGATTTATTTACATTCCATATATCCTACAGGATATGCTTTTAAATAAACATTTATGTTGGGGCACCTGGGTGGCTCAGTCATTAAGCATCTGCCTTATGCTCAGGTCATGATCCCAGGGTCCTAGGATCCAGCCCCGCATCAGGCTCCCTGCTCAGCGGGAAGGCTGCTTCTCCCTCTCACACTCCCCCTGCTTATGTTCCCTCTCTCTCCGTCTCTCTCTGTCAAATAAATAAATAAAATCTTTTTAAAAATTTTAAAAATAAAAAAGTAAAATAATAAAGTAACACTGCCCTTTTGAAAATAAAAGAGAGAGGGAAAAATAAATAAACATTTATATCAAATGAGCCATACACTTTTAAACCACTTGGGGAAAAAAATAAAAGAAAATGTACATTAACATTACAGATAATCTTATGTCTCAGTTTAATTATCCTTTGTAGGGTATTGCCATGTTTCTTATCTAACAGTCACAGAGAGTACACTCATGACCTTTTAAGTTTTTAAAGATCATTTGAGAAACAGCAATTTCGAAGCATTTTTTTCTGTGACACTATACAGCACAATAAAATGTAAAATTCAGAAATTACATCCTATGACAAATCTCCAAAGAATTTCCTTTATCACATTCATTGACATTTCTGCAATGCACAGATGAATTTATTACAGAACTTTTATCCAATAAAAAGGAATTAGATTAATGGAAGAGAAAAGGAATCCTAATTAAGTACAAGCATATTTTGTGAATCTATTTCTATTCAATTTTTTTTTGATAAAAGTTCTTTCTTTTTTAAAGTCATGCTAAAATCTGAAACAATCAGACTTTATCTAGATATGTGCATGGAATTTTTTTATCCATTTGAAATGAAATTTAATGTTTAATTATAATGATTTATGCTGATTGACATATAATTAAAGATCACAAGTAAAAAGACCATTTTTATTTGTAAAATAAAAAGTAAAGTTTTCCTTCCTAGCTGTATGATACTTTTGAGAATAAGATATTTTTATTTTTTTAGAAGATTTATTTATTTATTTGAGAGAGAGAGAGGAGGGAGCATGAGTGAGGGAGGGGCAGAGGAGAGGGAGAATCTCAAGCAGACTCCCCTCTGAGCACAGAGGGCTCAAGCTCAAGACCCTGAGATCATGACCTAAGCTGAAACCAAGAGCTGGAAGCTTAACCATCTGAGCCACCCAGGCACCACCAGAATAGGATATTTTTAAACACAAGATTCAAAAGGATATTATTCTACACAGAAGTATTTCTCTCATATGAAGAACATTTTGATGAGTAAGGAATTGTCAAAATGCAATGTGGTTCTATTACACAGCTTGCCTAGTGACCACAGATAGTTATAACAATGAGTAATGGGTTGATGATGAGGCAAAATCATTCTTCCTATTAATATTTGTGCTTATTATGGAGAAACGATTGTTTACCTCTGTATCTAGTGTATTTTAAACTAACAGGGGGAAACTCAGTAAGAAAATTTTGAAGCAACTTTCCTCATCTAACATAATCATTTCTCACCAGTCTTCATTTTTAAAAAGTTTTTGTAGGCTTTATTTTGAAAGTTTGGAATACTTCTGTGGATAAAGGCACATGTAATTTAAAACAACTGGACAATGAAAAATATTTTAAACAGACACAAGAGCTAAATCAGTCACTCAAAAACACACGTTAAAGTTTATAGGTAATTCTATAGGTAAATATAGTCATTAAAAAAGCTTCTAAGGTAAATATTTCAATAGCCGTATTTGGCAACAAAGCAGTGAGCACAGTTTACATCGTTCTTTTAACATTTTAGCTTAATTTGGAGTCTTCTATTTGAAAATACAAGATAAAAATATTTGCAGACAAAAGTTACATTTTAACTCTCTAGAGCATAACTTGTGATCAGTTCTTTCTTTTAACCACGAATTACTGCACAATGCGCAACCAAGGCCAGTATTATTTTCAAGTATTTTCTCTGATGCATCAGGAACAATTTAAACTTAAGAAGATATGTCACTTGAAGAATATTTGTGATTTCCAGTTTCCTATTCTGATGTAAGGAGCTTGGAAGTCAGTCACCACTCCATCAAGAAAAAGCTGAACAGACTGAAAAATCAACTCTTCTTGGATCCATAGGAGGGGTGAAGACACAGGGCAAACCTCTGCCCCCACAATTGGAGAGACAGATGGGAATACAGGGAGTCTCAGCTTACTTGAACAGAAGACTGAGCAGAAACCCCAGGGAAACCAGCAACGGGGAAGGAAAACCCAAATTAGAATTGACGGATTGCTGGAGGCTCAGCACAGACATCTCTCTGAGTTAAAAACACTGGGACCCCATCACCAGGGGGCCCCCACAGTTGTAAGATTTACCTCTAGAAATTCAACCAGGTTCTCGCCACAAATGTCAGAAAAAAGTCCTTTGGTGCTTCTGGCAGGGAGAAGGAAAAAGAAACCATTTTGAAATATCCCCGAGTACTCTATTATTAATAGGGAAGGCAGTTAACCCTACCCTTCCACATGGGAGAAGATAAACGCCCAACTCCACACTCTAGCCATCCTATCCCACCAAAGTAGGGGAAGAAAAAAAAAAAGAAAAAAAAAAACCCTGAGAAACTCTTGTGAAGTTCATAGTCCAGTCACAAAAAGACGGAGACCTAATCATAGCACTATGAATACTTCCTGTACCCAATATGTCACCATTGCAGTACTAAAAGCCTACTTACAGCAGCTCTTTTTGTCAAATACATCATGTCCTATTACCAAGGAAAAATTATAAGGCATACCATACCAAATGATAAAAGGCAAAAGACATAATTTGAAGAGAACACACAGCAGAATCAGACAGAGATACTGGAATTATCAAACCAGGAGTTTAAAAGAACAACTACAATGATGGATAAGTAGATAGCATGCAAGAACAGATGGAGAATATAAGCAGAAAGATAAAAATCCAAGAAAAAACAAAAATTATAGAGATCGAAAAATCAAAAACACTGTCAAAGAAATAAAGACTACCTTAATAATAGAATGACAATAGTTTAGAAGTGTTTATAAAAAAAGAGAAACTATTTTTGAAAGCGGAGGCCAAAAATTCAAAAGTTCTTACAGTTTTCTGTTCATTTTTGTATGAGCTGACATTTAAAAGTTCTCAATTTAGACTCAGGAAATACATAGCATAAAGGTGAGAATTTTGGAGTGAGTGTTTTAAAAAATAACCTTCAGCACAAAAGACCAGACCAGGAGAATTAGACACCCAGAAGATTCCTAGAAAATCTTGATGTTTGTCACATGAAAACATTGTATTCCCCTGAGAAGAGTGGAAGATATAAGAGCTCTAAGATATTAGAGCTCTAAGAGCTCTAAGAATAGTGACACCCATAAGATATAATTTCTATAAATAAAAATGAGGGGTAAAACACCAAATGTTGATGAGCATGTGGAGCACCAGGAACTCCCATTCATCAATGATGGAAATCAAAAATGGTGCAGCCACTTTGGAAGGCAGTTTGCTAGTTTCTTACAAAACTAAACATTCTTTTAACCATAGGATCCTGCAATTGTGCTCCTTGGTATTTGAGTGTGTTGAAAACTTATGTCCACAGAAAATCATGCACACAAATATTTATAGCATCTTTATTTATAATTTTCAAAGCTTGAAAGCAGCCAAGATATTCTTTAATAGGTCAATGGATCGACAAATTTTGGTACATCCATACTATGGATTATTATTCACAATTAAAAAGAAGTAATACTATCAAGACATGGAAAAACATGAAAGTTTAAATACACATTAAGTGAAAAAAAGACAATCTGAGAAGGTAGCATATGGTATGGTTCCAACCATAAGACCTTCTGGAAAAGGAAAATTATGGAAACAGTAAAGGGATAGTGGTTGCCAAGGGATGGGAGTAGGGGGACAAATAGGTAGAACTCAGGAGATTTTTTAGGGAAGTGAATCTATTCTGCAAAATAATACCATGGTGGATACCCATGTAGGGAGGGAGAATTTTTCCTCAACCCTCATGTTCTTCCAGCTGGACTCAGAATTACATTAACATAAAGCAGGCTAACAGGAGAAAAAGTTTTATTACATGCAAACAGACACCCAGTAACACAACTGAGATCTAAAGAAATGACCAAAGCAGGTAGTTTTTGTACATTTTAGACAAAGAGATGATAAATTTATGAGGCATTTACAGTATAAGGAAAACAGGTGTTTGGGAACTTTAATTAGTAAGGAATTCTAAGTGGCATTTGGGCTGAGGTAGTAGATTAGTTTCAGAAAAAAAAATTAATAAGGTTTATTTCTACAGCTTTCTAAACTTTAAAGCTCCTATATCTGGTGATAAGGATGTCTTTTTACTTCTCGGTATAAGCAGGCTATTTCTCACCCAGGAAATCTTTTTCCTGCTTTCAGGGGGACAGAGGAGGATCTGAGTGTGCTTGCATTGGTTGTTTCTTCAGTAACATTTATTTAAAATTGTCAATGTATCAAAATGGCACATTTTGGAAGTTGGCCCTTGGCCCCTACACTTGTCATTTCACATTTCTCAAAATCCATAGAATATACAACATAAAGAGTCAACTCTAATGTATACTACGGGCTTTAGTTAAAAATTATGAATCATCACCAACTCATCAATGTAACAAATGTCCACACTTAATCAAGATGTTGTAATAGGGGAAACTGGGCTAAGGATAAGAGGGGGTATATGGAAACTCTCTGTACATTCCACTCAATTTTTCTACTAAAAAAAAAAAAGACTATTAATTAAAAAAAGAAAACTGAAGGGTGGAAACAAATACATAGAATAGCAAAAATATTTATATTTTTTAAAAGAATGTACTTTTGCATACTTCCATAAATAGATTAAAAACAAGATTTAATTATTTTATTTTCATGAGCAAGAATCTGGAATCAAATTATGTCAGTAGGTTTTGAACCTAAATATAATAAAAAACATGACTTGTCCATCAGTTTTCTTCAAACTTGAAAAATGATTAAACAAAGAAAAATCAACAAAAAAGAGCTAAGTAATGTTATTGCAGTATTCATTAATTAAATATTACAGAACAATGAGGACTGAAATTGCTGTCTTAAAAGTGTAACTAAGTAGGAAACTAGGATCTTGGTCAACAGTGAGGATTCTAAATTTAAATTTGGCCAAGAGTCCCACTAAAACAGAATACTACAAACATCTATTGATTATCTACTAAGATATCGAAGTGGGAGAAGAAGGTTCTTGTCTCACAGAGTCAAAGAATGAATCTTGTGGACGTAGGAGAGTGAGTAAAGCGATAGAGTTTTATTAAGCAAAGATACAGAAAAAGCTCTCAGGAATGAGAGGGGTTCTGACAGGGTTGCCAACGTGGGCCTCCACTGACAGTCTTTTATTTAGAACTGACCAGGGAGCTTGTGGCCTTATCATTCTTGTGATGTCTTGGTTTGAGTAAGGACTGGTGATCGCATCTTTAATGGCTTACTTCTTTTTAGGGTCTGTTTATTCTTTGTTGGTCACAGGTGACTGTCATAAAAAAAAAAAAAGACACCCCCCCAACACCTCAGGCAGAGTGGTCTGGTGTGTTCCCTTATCTCTGGTTTCCTTACACCTCCACATTTTTGGGATTTCTGTGAACCTGATCATGTAGCCCCCTACCTATCTGTTCCTACCTAGCCCCACCTGTCCCTCACTCAATATTTCAGACATATTGTAAAATTAGTTTAACCACGAAGATTGTCTCTGTTTCTTGATACAAATGATTTAATGGAAATAGCACCCACTAAACTTGATGGTCAACTCAGCAAAATCCACTGATCATTCAGGCCACCTCCACAAGTCCATTTCTGGCTCTCAGAGTCCTAATAAAATTATTACTTGTTTCTATGTAATTAGTGATCACTATAAATTATTCCCTATAATGTATCTAATTCATAATGCTGTAAGTTATATATTTAAAAACTATATTTAATTAAATAATAAAAAATAAATAAAAAGTAAAACCTTGTAATTTTCAGTACATACATACTATATTTAAAAGCTCTTTAAATATGTTCTTACATTTCAGATTATGACACTTTGAGCCTGACTCCATTTTTGATGTTTGCTTGCTGACAGCTTTCAAGCCCACCATTTAACTAACTCAGTGACAGCCAGATGGAAAAGATGCATAGGATACGATATGGGGAAAGGGCACAGTGCTTCCAAGCCCTCTCCAGGCTCTCCGCTCTTCCGACATCACATATTCACCAACCCAGAAGTTTTCCATACCCTGCCCTTTTAGATTTTTACGGACCTTGCATCACGTAGGCAAGGTTGATTAAATCAGTGGACATTGGCTGTTGAATTCAACCTCTAGCCCCTCTCCCCTTCTCCCAAGGGTTGGGGGGCAGTGTTGAAGTTTCCAGCCCTCTAATACTAGGGCTGGTTCCTAGGCAACCAGTTCCCATCCTTAGGAGAGTTCCAAAAATCACTCCATTAACATAACAAAAGGTCTTTGTTGCACCTCTCACTTAGGAAATTCCAAGAAACTCTATGTCAGAAACTGGGATGAAGACCAAATATATATTTTCTATTATAAATCACAATATCACAATTGTTCTTTTCCTATTCAATTATTTTATCCTTTCATTTTTTGGTTTAAAATTTTGGTGGTCAGGGAGGTAGAGTTATGTTCACTTAATTTGTAGCCAGTAATTATAATAGCAAGAATTATTGCTATGTGTTAGGACCATTCCAAGTGATTTTTTTTTTTTTTAAGTAAGCTCTATGCCAAATGTGGGGTTTGAACTCACCACCCTGACATCAAGAGTTGCATTAAGTGATTTTTATAATTAAATAACTTGAAATCTAAAACAAGTCTATGAGGAAGGAGATATTATTAGCCCTATTTTATAGATGAGAAAAAATATGGACAGAGAAACACAAGGTTTTGGCTAGCAAATTGCAAACCTGAGATTAGAATGAAGCAGCCTTACCCTCAAAACTGTGTGCCCACCTGGCACATTATACTCTCTTCATCTAGATCTCCTGGCTCTCATGGACATTTAATTTGACCAAAATATTTTATTTATGTACAACTTGACTGCATTCTTGATTGTATCCTTAATTCATTATGTAGCCATTCTCTAAAATGGCCTCTACCACTAAACTGGTGTTAAGACTTTAGAATAATGTCGACTATTTGCAATTTTATGTTGTTCATATTTATAACTCAATCAGAGCAGACACTGGAGTTCTGATTAGATGCACACTGATCAATATGCAAACATCCAACACAGTTGTCATAAAGAATCAGAAGTTGAAAAAATTCCAACTAATTTACAGCTCTAAATGTTGGCCCATGTTGTTATCCAGGCTGCATATAAAATATTCATTGAATTTGTATTTGTTTCAAGGAATTCTACATTTCACATGCTATTATCACAGACTTAATCTAAATAATAAATACAAAAGGTGCATTATAAAGCCTGTAAACTATAAAAAGTGAAATCAAATGGGATTTGATACAAAGACTTGAGTTTTTATGTATGTTTTTTAATCATGACTACTGTTGTGTTAACTCTTAATTTTAGCACTGGCTAAAAATCAGAAGGTAAAATTAATTTCCACGTTTTTAAAAAAAATATTTAGAATTTGCTTTCTGGTAACAGTCAAAGCATTTCTATGTGCAATGAAAATAATAAAGAGAAGTCTCATTACCCTTGAAACTAAGAGATGGAACCACCAAAAAATTAACTGAATACTAAATAATACAGAAGGGAGACAACATTATTTGAATATCCTCAGGACTTGAATCCCAGAACCCAGAAAATTGATGGGTTTTCACAAATATAGAAAACAATGTACAAGTTTTGTTTTCAAAAACCCTTTTATTCAATTCTGCACATGAAGTACTTGTTTTATTTCTGAAACACCAGAAATCACTCTTCCGTAATCTGAAATTCTATAGAAAATGCCCAAGAATGCCAAAATTCCAAAATATATATATTTTGTGTTTCCTCTAATATACTGTATACTATAAGTCCCATCTGCAAAATGTCATAAAAATATTTCAGCATTGGTTCCACTCTTTTGACAACCTACACTCATCATTATTTGCATTAGGTTGTTGTCCATATTCAAAGGGAAAAAATCAGGCAGAACAAGTGATAGGTTATAAATCTTGTGCTTTAAAAAAAAAAAAAAATCTTCCAGAGATCACAAGAATAAGAGATTTAGATTGGAAAGGCAAATGTAAGACCTAAAATAAAATTGTGAAACCACAATAGATCAATATGTACAACATATTAACTGAACACAGGAAGTAGTGACATTAAATGATTTCTCTGCTTAGGAGCTTCATGGAGAGACACCATTGCAGAGCTCCTTCCACCACTACAGAGTTTGTAAATGCATGCTCCTGCTCACCTCTGAGGTGTAATCTGGCATCATTTCTGCAATTTTGCACTACCCCAAAGAGTACTCAGTATTTGGCAACAGTAAATATTTCCTTTTCTCTTGGGCGCCTGGGTGGCTCAGTTGGTTAAGCGACTGCTTTCGGGGCTCAGGTCATGATCCCGGAGTCCCAGGATTGAGTCCCGCATGGGGCTCCTTGCTCAGCAGGGAGTCTGCTTCTCCCTCTGACCCTCCCCCCCTCATGCTCTCTCTCTATCTCTCATTCTCTCTCTCAAATAAATAAATAAAATCTTAAAAAAAAAATTTCCTTTTCTCAAAATGGGGGTATCCACTTTTTGTCCTCTTTCCTCTGGGGTGTTTATCCAATGAATGTATAGTGCATCTCATCCCAGAACCTTCTGGTTAATGCTTATCCTTCATATCTCAGTGCCATATCATTTTCTTTTCCAGAATATATTTTTTGACCAGTTTAAGTAAATGGGTTAAATGTCACTAATCAGCACTTTTGTGGCAATCAATAGTTGTCATAATTTTAGAATTCCTCAAATTTTATTGAACTTGATTTTTTTTTTGTTTCTTTAACCCTCAAAATTGTAAGCTTGGTGGAATTTTAGTTTTAGGTATCTTTATGTCCCTAGGACCTGTTATCTTACATTACATAAATTCTTAATAAATATTAGCATTAATTGGTTATTTATAAAATTTCTCTCATTTTATTCCCCTGAGAAGGCTTATTTCTCAGGTGATTCATGTATAGTAAAGAGTGTTATATGTAGAACTACTCTTTAGGAATTTCTAGAATATTTAGTCTTAGCTCCATTTACCTAACAAGATGGTAAAATACATTTATCCCTATTCTCTCTCAGATATTAAAAAAGCTGACCCATAAGAGTAACACAAAAAATATAAATAAAAGGTTATTTATACATTTACATAGTAACATATATTTATATATTATATGTTTATATAATATATATTAATATATTTAACTATAAAAATATATTTACATATTTAACTATATATAGTTTCATGTTTTATGTTAGTGCTATAAATTTGTAAGCATGATGTACAGTTCTAAAGCAATATAAAAAGCTTATGAAAATGAGAAAAACTTGAACAAATTCATAGAAATAAATTGAAAATATAGATTTTAGCGATGCTGAGTTCCCCACAGATCTGTGAGACTCAACAGTTCATTAAAAAACCCAGCAGCTTACTGATGATCAAAATGTACCAGGGTCACTTTGAAACTTAAACCTGAGTCATATCAATGAGCAAACCCCTTTCAAGATTCAGGACCCACCAGGAAACTTGGTATTGCATTATACCACAAGATTTCAGTTTACAGCAATTACACAAGATAGTAGCAAGTTATATTTATGTGAGGCTTTATAATAGTTAAAAGGACAAAAAATAGCAGAAGAAAGAAATCACAGGCAAACATCAAAGATGTTTGAGACATTCAGTTTCCAGAGTTTGTTCTCAGTCACATAGGATACAGTTTGTCTCTAGATCATGAAGCACCAATGATTCATATACAACATCTTGATCTCAGGGAAGACCCAGTCTCATTCAGGGAGGTATCTTTTATAAACTTCTGGCTATATGACCATACTCCATCACAGAAATCAAGAGACCAAAACAGAAAGCAGGTACAAACCATCATTCAGGATATTTTCTATACAAAATTGATCAGCAGGATATCATTCTTTCTTGAAGATGTAGTGGAGAACTGTTTCTTTGACTCTTCAAGGTTTTGGAGGCTATCTGCATTCCTTAGCTTGTGTGGGTCCCACATCCCCTCAACCTCTGTTTCTATCACTACAACTCTTTCTCTGACCTTCCTGCCTCTGTTTTATACAGACCCTTGTGCTTACATTGGATCTATCCAGAAAATATAGGATAATCTCTCCATCTAAAGTTCCTTAATTTAATCATATTTGCAAAGTCCCATATACAATGTAAGGTAATATATTCACAGGTTCCAGAGATTAAGAGGTGGGCATCTTTTGGGAACCCTTCGCAGCTGGTTTTTAATTTGTGTGTTGAGCATTGGCAGTTAGACAGCTCATATGCAAATCACATTTTCTGATTTTAAATCTCCACAGAGTGGTGAGGTCATAATTGTCCTACAAATTCATTTATTGTACTTCTACTGCCAAGATCCCAGGCCATTTGCCTTCACCTATGTCTACTTCTCTCTGTAAGAATACGTTTAACACTATCTTGAATCAGTGTTCACAATCTGTTCCAACTTTCTCCCCAGCAGTTCAACTATTTGCTGAGTTTGTGTAATCCATTTTTCTGAATCTATGCTATCTGTCCAAACTTCTCCCTTCTTCCTAAAATAACATTGTCAATGAGTCTTTTTCTTCAATAAGACTCATTTTTTTAAAGTTAGTTGAGCTTTTCCTGGGAATCCTAGATTTTTGTTAATTATGTTTTAAGTCTCTTTTAGACTCTTAGAAAATTTTGGTTTATCCATCAAGTAGGTGGTTTTCATTCATTGCTTAAATATGGCTTGAATCTAGACTTTTAACATAAAAGTATTTAGTTTCCTAGGATAGTGCCTTAAGTGTATTAGCCACTTATACACTTTAGATTGAGTGTGTCAAAGAGCTTATCATATGTTACATCTGTGAACCTTGGGGCTATCAGTAATACAGTATGTGGGCTAGCCCTCCAAGTAACCTCTAAGCTAAATTTGGTTTGAATTGACCAAGTGTGCTTTATTTTCCCCCATTCACAAAAAGCATGGTTGACAGGCATCAGGGCTCCCAATGCAAGTCAGATACATAACAAACAAATATAATATATATCATACTCTGTACATTTCTCCACAGGTCATCCCTTATGTTCCTACTCACACTGTGATGCTTGTCCAGACATTGGACAAATCATCTGCATACTTTTGAGAGGAAGCATGTAAACCGCCCCAAAAAAGTTCTCTGTAATAATTATAAACTTTAAAATAGGAACCAAATAGGGGCGCCTGGGTGGCTTAGCCATTAAGTGTCTGCCTTCAGCTCAGGTCATGGTCCCAGGGTCCTGGGATCAAGCCCTGCATTGGGCTCCCTGCTCTGCAGGAAGCCTGCTTCTCCCTCTCCCACTCCCCCTGCTTGTGTTCCCTCTCTCACTGTGCCTCTCTCTGTCAAATAAATAAATAAAATCTTAAAAAAAATTAAAATAAAATAGGAACCAAATAATAGAGCAACATTATGATTTTTCCAAGTGCTATGTAAAGGTGTTATGAGTCATTTTTATACATCATGTAGATGAATGCACATTGAATTTCCTTAAATCCATCAAGACCCAACCTAGATCTTTACCTTCATATAAAATAGTAGATTACATCAAGCAATCCCCCTTATGGATATCTGTAAATACACATTTTCTCATTCTCAGCCTCTCAGGAGGTGCCAAAGCAATGTAATATTTTGCACTAACTCTTTATTGGCTCACTGTCAATCAGCAATCAATTATCTTTCTTTCCATCTGCCATTAATCTTCACCCATACCCTCAATTCTAGGGTATGATAGCCAAACTAGCTAGAATACTAACCTGTAGAGATGACAACAATATGAGTCTGATTAATGTTTTCCCACTGCCAGTTACATGGAGTAATATTAGATATGTACATGAATATAGGACTGTTTCATCCACTGGTAGAAAGAGGCAGATTGGACAAGTAAATACAAAGACAACCTATTGTTCCTCCAAAGAATAATCATTCTAAATTTTTTTAAATATTTTACTTATTTATTTGAGAGACAGAGAGATAAAGAGAGCACAAGCAGAGGGAGGGGCAGGAGGGGTGGAAGAGGCATACTCCCCACTGAGCAGGGAGCCCGATGTGGGGCTTGATCCCAGGACCCTGAGACCATGACCCGTGCCGAATGCAGACACTCAACTGACTGAGCCATCAGGAACCCCTCATTCTAAAATTTTTGATAGAAATATTTAAAGGAATGATCATGATGTCATGTTTAGCAATAAAGGTTGTTTTTTTTTTTCAGAATTCATAAAGTTAACACATTTTCTGGCACTACAATTTGAGATGAAAAAAAAAAGACATCAAGTACATGCAAGTTCCTGTGTCATCCCCCATTATCTCTTTCCTGTTTTCCCTACAATATTTTAAGCACTGATCCAATAATGATCTCCTTACTTTCATGCACATTCATTCAATCATTTGAACTATTGCTTGAGTCTCTTATGAACCTTCAATTTAGCCAGCATATTTCAGTCACCTATTAGAATCTTAAATGATCTACCTTTTTGTGTATTGTAAAGCAAATGATAAGTCCATTGTTGCTTAATCTTAGTCTGGTGTTTTGGTACACCTTCAGTAAAATGGATGCATTTATCAGTTGATAGATCAGGGAGTCCAAATTAGAATAGTATTTTCAAATATTTTCAACATAAGACCCTAATAATATTAATGACATCTGCTTCAGGTACCAGATATGAAAAACTAAATCCAGAGGCAATACATATTTAGGTCAAGACCCCTACTTATCCACTTGGAATCCTGACAACTAAACAAATCTAATTGATTTAGCACATCCTGGTTAGCCTGATCTTCTTAGTAAGGTGACAGTGATATTCCCATTAACAGAAATGCCAACTGTTAGTAACACTCTTCGTTTCTGAAGAAGTGGATATGTCATTTTCCACTCCTTTTTGCATTGTTTGTATGACTTCATGACCTCTTATCATGTCTACTTAAAAGGCCACTTCCAATAAAATAAAGAGCATATCCTCTTGTTGGTTTCATTCTCTCTCTGTGAATTCAGAAGTTTGTTTTTTTTTTTTTTTTCTTTCTCTCAGTGATAAATTTTTCCATAACATGGGCTCTACAAAGGAATCTATGATTCCTTTGGGCTTCCAGTCATTTCAGGTCTGCTTTCTAGACGATATTGTCAGTTCATTGGCTCTGCCCAGGATTAGTATAAATTCCTGCCTCATCATCATTATCACCATCATCATCCTCATGTATGTACCTCCAGGAGTCCCATGACACATGCTCCCGAACATTTGATGAGGAAACATTTTTTTGTGTAACATTCTCTATTGGAGTGTGGTTCTAACATAGTCTGTGACATAATAGGTATCTCAGGTCTCAAAATAATTTTATGTCTTCTCATAATAGTAACAGTTTTAATTAAAGCTGATGACCATAGTTGTATTTCAGAGGGAATGTATTTGGCAGCAGCCTCAAGTAACTTTCTAATAAAATCCTACTAGTCATTTATTGGTGGTAGTCAAGGTCTTACTCCAGAGGCTCCAGTCAACATGAGTGCGAGTGGCTCACATTCCTAATATTGCTGAGCTCTGGCAATATGCAGTTTCAAAGGAATTGATTCCTTTGAAGCTCTAAGAGAGGCGATTGTTGCTCAGAGTTCCATTCCAAATTAGATTCTAAGGTAAATGAATTTGTAAATATGGGGCTAAGAATATTGCTAGTTGTGGTATGTGGTTTCTCCAGAAACCAAAAATCTAATCAGTCTTTGTGCTACTTGTTTTACACTTGTTTTACTTTGGAGTTTTTAAAGAAAATCTTTTTTTTTTTTAATAAAAACGTGCAAGACCTTTAGTACCAATGGCCCAAGTAATTCATTCACCTTTTTTTTTTCTTCTTCAGTTGAATCAAATTTAAGTCTTTTAGTATCAGGTTGTGGCGATGGGCAAAATCGTTCAAATATTTCTGTGGTTTAATAATAATCATGTATTATAATCTGTCCCACATGAATGCATTTTTCTTACTTCATTCTGTAAAGAAAGCATTAACCAAATAGGTAATAAAATGTAAACATTCTTAATGTATTAGTTGATGCTAGAATAACTTTTTATCTTTATTTTTAAAAATAACAAATACAACAATGGCAAAAGAAAAATACCTTGATCGCTGCCTCCCTTTATACAAAAATTAACTTGAAAACTGATCATAAGAAAAAGAAAGGAAACATATAAGAAATTTATAGGAAAAAATATTTGCAAACCTGGAGAAAGCAAAGCTTACTTAGCCAGGACACAAAAGCACTAAATAGAAATAATAGAACAAAAATGAGCTTCATCAAGTTTACAAAGACCTATGTTTGGTGGTATTTTTTTTTTTTTTTTGCAGGAAAAGAAATGGCATACTCAGAAATTAAGAGAAAATATCCATAAATATATTTCTCACTAAACACTTGCATATAGAATACAAAAAAAAACAGAAAAAAAACTATTACAAATGAATGATCAGAAGACATTCGAATAAAACAATGAAATAGAAAACTGAAACAACTCACAACAGAAATTACGTGCATGGCAAATAAGCAGATGAAAGGATGTTCAATATCATCAATCATCAAGGAAACACAAATTTAAAAACCCAGGATATCACCATCAGTCTACCTAAATGGCTTCAATAAAAAGGAGGCAATACCAAATGTTGGTGAGAATGCAAAACAACTGGAAGACCTTATGATAGAAAAATTGTAAAATGATATATCCACCGTACAATCCGTATGACAGTTTCTTAGCACATCAAACACACATTTATACATTTACCCAGAAATTTCACTACTAGGTATTCATCTGAGAGAAATGAAAATATATGTCCACACACACACAAACTTTACACAAATGTTCACAGAAAATTTTCTTAAATATCTGAAACTGTAAACAGACTAATAATGGTAAAGCCATATAATGAAATACTACTCAGTAAAAAAAGAAAACAAAAAGAAACAAGCAAAAAAAAAAACAAAACAAAACAGATTCCTCATAACACAATAATATGAAAGAAGCCTTTGTAATCATTGTCTCCATAAAGTCAACCTGAAAACTGCCTGGTCATATCTGATTCTATGCATCATTCTTAAATATGACACTCCAAAACCTTGACTATCAAACCAAATTTTCCAATGATGTTCTGTTACAATGAAGACAGATTCTTATTAAATTAATGCAAATAATTACATCACCATAAAAATAAGAATACTCAATAAATTTTTTCAAATTCTGGAGGAATCCACCAGGCAGGGAAAAAAAAAAATTTCACTTTGTTTACAAAATTTAGTAGTACAATCTACTAAATTGAAGCTATAGACAAGAGGAATAAAAAGTTGGGCATAGCTTTTGTCCTGAAAATAGAACATTAAAGAACCAGGAATGTTTGAAATAAAGCAGTAATCATTCTTAATCAGTTCATTTAATCCCAGTTAATTTTTGTTCTTTCTGATCCTAGGTTAGTAGTTTTATGAACGCATCCGCTTCTCCACTAATATTCTGCAAATCCTTACTCAGTCCAGTGATGTGGTCTCAAAGTAATTACCATCAGAAGCCTGTACACCAAGTACCTATCATAGTTCTTTCCATGGGTCTCTAAAACAGTCCTTTTTTCTTGAAAGGGAAACATCCTGACCTGTAGCTAATTGCAAATACTTTCACGTAGGAAACAATAAAACAAAAACTACCTGTAGATAGCAAAAAAACTTCAAATGCCATGGTTAAAGATCTAGTGAGTGTTCATTTGACAAGGAAATTTGGTTATTTCAATGACACACAATCTTTTAAAATAATAACCAGGTTTAGGGTGCCTGGGTGGATGAGTAGGTTAAGTGTCTGACTTTGGCTAAGGGAAGTCTGGGATCCAGCCCTGACTCTGCTTCCCTGCTCAGGGGGAATTTGTTTGTGCTTTGCCACTCCTTCTCCCCTCCCACCCTGCTCTCTCTCTCTCTTTCAAATAAATGAATAAGATCTTAAATAATAATAATAATAATAATAATAAACAAGTTTATGACTGATACATTGCACCAGACGTTGTGGACAGTGAGGTGTTAACAAATTTCTAAGAAGTTTATACAACTTTTGAGATAGTTATAATAATAACATTCACCCATACCAATATAACTTAGGAAAGGCTAAGCATCTCATTATTTTACAATGCTTTTCATGCAACTCAACATATCAGAGAAGCCTAATTATTTTTTTACATCTCTCTTTTCACAGGTGAAAGAACGAATCATTTGAGATTTTCCAAGTCTCCTCTAGGAAACCTCATGAGAAAGCAAAATTGTCAAAAATTGTAAATAAAAACCTTAGCTCATTTAAACATGAGAAATCTTCATTCTGTTAAAAAATCAAGGACATGAAAAGGTTAGCATCAAACACAAGGAGAGAGTCTAACATTAATTTGGGGGAAATTCCTACTCATTGTTGCTGTGCTTTTTTCTCTCTCTTTCTTCTGGTATTCTCATTACCTGTACTTTTGTAGTTGTCTTTGGTCCTTGGATATTGTTTGTTTTTGTTTTTTGTCTTCAGTTTTGGAAGTTACTATTGTCATATCCTCAAGCTCAGAGATTTTTCTTAGCTGCATGCAGTCTACTAATGAGCCCGTTAAAGGCATTCATCATTTCTGTTACAGTGTTTTTGGTCTCTAGCTTTTAGTTTTGATTCTTTCTTAAACTGCTGTCTCTCTGCTTACATTATCCATCTGTTCATGAATGCTGTCTGCTTTTCCATTATATCCCTTAGCATATTAATCATAGTTTTTATTTTGTTTTCATTTTTCAAACTCTTGGTCTGATAATTCCCATGTTCCTTCCATATCTGATTTGAGTTCTGATACCTATTCAGTCTCTTTAAACTGTGTTTTTGCCTTTTGACATGCCTTGTAGTTGTTTGTTGAAAGGTGGACGTGGTGTACTGGTTAAAATGGAAAAAAAATAGCTAAGCATCTGTAGAATATATTATTAGTACTCAAAAGTTTAATAATATTTGCACCAGGTTAAACTTTATTTCACTTACTATATTGAATCAGTTATTAAAATTATATTTTATAAAAATAATATATTTAAACCCATTTATTAAAATTGTATTCAACAATAATTAAAACTTTGAATTAAGATATAATATATACCTGGGGCACCTGGGTGGCTCAGTCATTTAAGCATCCAGCTCTTGATTTTGGCTCAAGACATGATCTCAGGGTCATGAGATCGAGACCTGCATCAGGCTCCACACTGGGCGTGAAGAATGCTTAAGATTCTCCATCTCCCTTTTCCTCTGATGCTCACCCATGCTCTCTCTCTAAAAAAAAAAAAAAAAAATACATATATGTATTATATACAAATTATATATGTATTTCTCTCTCAACATATATATCTCGAAAAATATATATTATATACATTAAATAAAAATATATACTATATATTATAATAAATAAATATTATATATATTATATATAATATATATATTTATATATATATTATATATATTTATATATACATATATCATATGCCTTCAGAAAGCCTGATTAATTCTTGAGGTATTACAACACTATGAAAAATTAATATCCATTTTCAGAAAAGGTGACTACAAATAGCTGTCTCTGTCATTTGAAATCCTTTATCTCTTTCAGTTAATTTCAGCTTTGCTTTAGTGCTGATATCACAACAGGCCATTGATCATTATTAGTGAAAAGATCTATGAATAATAAAATGGGACATATTATTTTTTACTGAATAATTAAGATTATTAGTTGACATGGGCGCCTGGGTGGCTCAGTTGGTTAAGCGACTGCCTTCAGCTCAGGTCATGATCCTGGAGTCCCGGGATCGAGTCCCGCATCGGGCTTCCTGCTCAGCGGGGAGTCTGCTTCTCCCTCTGACCCTCTTCCCTCTCATGCTTTCTATCTCTCATTCTCTCTCTCTCTCAAATAAATAAATAAAATCTTAAAAAAAAAAAAAAAAGATTATTAGTTGACAGTACAAATTGCACTTACTTTTTATGTTCTAGTAAGATAATAATTCAGTAAACATGTAAATGAAAATGATTTGACATTTAATATGTTTGAAAACATCGATGTCAATGAAAATGAACAATTTTATTTGGTATTTTAGTGTAATTTTCCTCCTAAGTCTTCTACTCAGTATCATGCAAGACCATGTTTTCTGAAATTACCTAGATGATTTAATCAGGGGGAAAAAGTCACAGAAAGCTTTGTTTATTAGCAACTTCTTAAAGAAAAAGACATACACCAAGTGTAGAGCTGCTAAAGCTAATGTTTCTAAATAGTGCTCAATATGACCATATTTGTCATTTTAATCCCTTGATATAAATATAAAACCTTTACACAAAATGTGTTGCTAAATATGTTAAATATATTTTCAGATTAATCTGATGTCAAGATTATTAACAATCTCAAAAGCATGATCTAAGGAAACTAAAAGCAAAAGAATATGATTTAGAACACAGAACTACTCTTTTTTTTCTTTTTTTTAAGATTTCATCTGTTTATTTGTCAGAGAGAGAGAGCAAGCACAAGCAGGGGGAGTGGCAGTCAGAAGGAGAAGCAGGCTCTCCACCGAGCAGGGAGCCCAACACCAGACTTGATCCCAGGACCCTGGGATCATGACCTGAGCTGAAGGCAGACGCTTACCCAACTGAGCCACCCACGTGAACACAGAACTATTCTAACAAAGACAGCTTACTAAACAAATTTAAGATTACTTTCTGTAATGACAGCTTGGGGAATATTAATCAATTTCACTTCAGATAAATGATTTATGAAGTGAAAACAATTATTTAAAACATAAAAAAACAAAGAAAATGTTTAAAAATAACAATGCAACAAGTTTGTAAACTCCCAAAGGCAATCAAAACTCAAAAATGATTCATAAAAAATATCTAGCTTATGAGATAAGAATGGCAAGTTTGTGTGCATTTGGACTAGGGATTGGAAGAGTAACTTAAAACTAGGGAATTTTTGAAGTGAGAGATCTTTAGATGGGCTAAGATAATAAATTCTCTGCACATTCTTGAATGGAGAAGCCAGGATCTCAGTGAAAATTTAAAGCCTGGGAGACTCGAAAAGTTGCTGTGGCGGTGGATGTATTCTTTAATCCACATACATCTCAATTGGCAGAAAGCCTAATTGGCTTGAAGAGTCTGAGCACAACCTCGGAAAATCATAATCTGACCCCTGAACCACAGAAGTACAGGAGCTGTCACTAAGGAGACAAGCTAGAGACACATCAACAAACGATTATACACATGGGGGGGTGTAAACTCAAAAATATGAGTTCAGACACATCAGTTGTATAGGAAATAAGAATCAGGTTACCTTCAAAGAAAACTTTCAAAGCAGAAACTAAATTGTAGAATTACACTACAATTTATTGTAAAAACAAAGTCCAGTCTTCAATAACTACAACAAAAATTACTAAATATATAAAGCAGTAAGAAAGCATTGCACTTATTCTGAAAAAAACAGTCTACATAAACTAACTTTAATTAGGTCCAGATGCTGAGTTTAGCAAAATACTTCATAGTTTCTATAATTATATTAAGATAATTAAAGTAATGAATGAAGAAAATTAATGCACAAGTAGAAAATCTCAACAAAAAAGGCAATTAATCTTATGGAAAATTTAAAGCTGAAAAGTACAGTCACTGATGTATTCATTAGAAAGGTCTAATAAAGATTTAAGATGGCAGAATAGAGAATATTTTCTCCCCAGGAATAAAGATCACTTGATGCATAATAAGGTCTGAATACATTTTTTATTGAAAGGATGAATGGTGAATAAAGACCTAAAGAATTTTATTGAGGTGATACTGACTTGTTTTTACTTAGATTGTATATTCATTTTATGTATATTCATGCAGTTGCGAATGTAACTAATGGTAGTTGGGGACCACCACCAAGTACTTCCTTTGTTCTGTGATCTGTATAGAAAGAAAAAGAAAGTTTTTGTTCAACCCGAATCTAATCTACCATCCTCTCTTTAAAGGCAACCAATATTATCAGTTTCATAGGTATATGTAGAAATAATTTTATACATGTACCTATACCTAAATTTTATTATTTTTCAGCTTCACTGTGGCATAATTTACATAAAATAAAATTTGTTCATGTTGTGCTCAGTTTGATGAATGTTCATATACAAATGTAAAACAAGTATAAACACTACCATAAACACTACCATCATCTAGATTTAGAACACTGCCATCACCCTAGATGTGCTTTCAGGCTCTTCTGTAGTCAGTTCCTCCTCTGATCCATAGCTGCTGGCAAAGACTGACCAGATTTATTGCTATCAGTAGAGTTATGCCTTATATATAATTTAATATAAATGAAATCACATAATATGTAGCATTTTGTGTCTGGTTTCTTTCACTTATCATTTCTTTAAGAATTTTATTTATTTATTTATTTATGATAGGGAGAGAGAGAGAGAGAGAGAAAGAGCACGAGTGGGGAGCAGACAAGAGGGAAAGGGACAAGCAGACTCCACACTGAGCACAGAGCACCACTTGGGGCTGGATCTCCCCACACTGAGATCATAACCTGAGCTGAAATCAAGAGTTGGTGCTTAACCAACTCAGCCACCCAGGCACCCCTCACTTCTCATCATCTTTTAAAGATGTATCCATGTTATAGTTTTACCAGTAGTCTGTTCTCCCCACTTTTTTTTTTTTTTTTTTAATTGCCGGACAGTAGTATTGCTGGTATGGATATACCCTATTTTGTTCATCCATTTATTGTTTGGACGTTTTAGTTGATTTTTTATAGGAGGAGCTCTTATGAATAATTTTTCTGAGTATTCATTTACAAGTCTGTGTATGGATATATAGTTTTCTTTCTTTTGGTTATATACATAAGAATAGAAATGCTTAATTACTTAGTAACTGTATGTTTCAATTAAAAAAGGAAAACCTGTCAAGCTGTTAACTGTACCGTTTCGTGTCTGAATCATCCAAATGGAAAATGCCAAGATGGAAACTGAAAAAGAAAGCTACCTGACTTTCTGAGATAGTTCCTAATGGTTTAGGGGATTGGTGCAGCTGGGAAACTGGAAGTGGTGTGACTGGATATGACTGAGTTGCCTCAATCTGGGGTCTAGAGTACTTTGATAGTGGCCTGAATTAAATGCTGCATGAACCAGATTCAACAGATAAGGTCCCATTCCATGTCAGTCAAATCAGCTGATGGAGTGAAAATTTTCCAGAACCGAAGATGGTGTAGATATGGGGTGGGGGGGGGGGTGGTAAATACTGGGGAAAACACAATTTCCTCTTTGTCTTTCACATGGACAGTTTTATTCGAGACTTTTCAAAGCATATTTGGTATAGCAAACGCTTTGGAAGATCGAGATAAAGCCTCTTACAGGTACAGAGTCAGTTTGTTTCCTGACCAGGCCACAGTCAAGTCTGAGCAGGTTGACCACCAGCACGTTTATATGATTGGAGATTCCCTAAACTTGGGATTTCTCAGCCATTACATAAATCCATTGGCTGTGTAGCATCAACCTATGCAATCTTACATCACCCTCAGGATCCTTGAGGGCAAGGAGATAGATGCAAACATGCAACTTGAGCTGCCTACTCGGCTCTGACTAAAGTACCTTAGTCTCTGAGCCAGAGGTTAATGTCCTCAGTCACCATCTATAAACCGGTGGCACACTAACCCACTAGGCTACAGGTAAAGTAAATTCTAGACCCTTCATGGTTCTTGGCATCTTGATCTCGCGGAGCTTGCCTTCCAGACAGATACTAGGACAGAGATACAAATATTAGTACTTCAGGTGATAGAGCACTATGAAAAACAGAATATTTCCAACTGAAGCAATTTGAGGATTTACATAAAGAAGCAGCCATCTGTTCAGAATATTCTCTTAACTCACACTCTCATTTCCTTTAAATCTCTGTTTAATGTTGGAGCACTTCGTATAAAATAGCACTCATCACCATTCTGTTCTATTTTGTTTCCTCCTTCTGCTCATTCTCTATGCCACAGCTTCTGTCAGTCAGGTCCTCTCCACTCCCCTCTCACTTTCCACATTTGAGAAAGAGCACCTTGGTTTCGTCCTCTCAATTTAATAGAAGTAATGCAATTCTGTTATTAGCCCCAGAAAATGGCAATAATCTTTCGGGCTTAATAAATCCTACACTTTGATTTATTAGACTATCCTCAAATAATCTAAATGATCCTTGCCATCTGTTTCTGGCCAAGACTGATCTGGAGTAATGGACTGTGATATCATACATCTATGGCAAGTTAAGTAATTCGGTCAATTAGGACATCAAATACATTTGAACAAAAGTTATTTTTTTTAAATGGTTCTTTTTTTCTTTTTTAATAGAATAAAATATAAGAAAATCTATAATTTCTGTGAAGAACATTTTGGCTTACTATCTGTATTATAAAGTGCCAAGACAAATATGACATTCCGAGGTACAACTTACATTTAGGAAGATAACACTATCCCTTTTTGTTTCTATGACTACCTGTTTAATAGCATGAGAAATTCTTCAAAAATGATATTTTCCCTCCACTTAAAAGAGACCAGTCTTTTGATAATCCTACATTTCTCAACCAGTGCCCTATTTATCCCATAGGTACCTTTTTAAGAATAAGACTAGGGTGTATATATGTTTTACTCCTTATATTTACTTTGAAAGTTGAAAAATATTTTGACTGCAATCAGTATAGTGAATTTATGGTCCAAACCCTACCTTTCACTTCATTTCAAAAATTGCCCAAACTTTTATAGCTATATCATGAAATGATTATCCAAATGGCTAAGAAGCATATAAAAGGGTGCCAAAAGCCAACAAGATGTAAATTAAAACTACAATGTGATAGCATTATACACTTAGCAGAATGCCTTGTGAAAAAATATCCAAAAAGTATCAAGTGTTGGCTGGAATGTGACACGCCTTTATTTTCATTCTGATATCTTCCTATTCCCTTCTCAGATTAAGCCAAATGAGGGAGAGATTTTTTTTTGAGGGAGAGATTTTTTTTTGCTTTTTAATCTTCACCATCATGACAGTGTCAAGAGCACACTGAAATTAGGGACCATACTTGACCATCTCCTAAATGACTAACAGCTCCCTTTGTTTGGGACATAAATTCATTTCTCATACAAAAACACACATAGAAACACAAAGCTACTCTTGTAGCTTTGATCAACAAATCTTGTTGATCTGGATGTCATTTTATTTAATTGCAAGTAAAGTAAGAGAGTAATGATGAGGTGTATGGAAACACGATATAAATACACTAGAACCGAGAGATTTACCCAAGAAAGGACTTGAAAGGGGTTCCGACCTATTGGAGAAGATATGATTCAATTTATCCTATAATAGGGAACCTCTCTTGTTTGGTCAGGTCAGAGATGGTCCAGAGTTGCTGGGTAATCAATGGACTACCTGAATAGCATAGGTGGTGGATGAAGCAATCAACCACCAGTGGTATGGTGTGAGCATGCAGTGGGAATCCAGGAGAGGGCAGGAAGCCTTCATAGTGTGGGGTTATGTGGGGGTTGCAGAAGGAATGTCAGCACCACATGTGACCCTCCAGGCCTACCAGCAGCTGCCTGTGGGCTCTATCAGTGTCTACAGGACCTTCAGGCTGGTCAGTGGCTCTAGTCTCCAAGTGAGGAAATAATGAAACAGTGAACATCAGGCTGAGGCTGCAAGTTCAGAAGTACTAGATCATTGGTCTACCAGACTCCACCAGATGCTCTCACACCCACAGAAGTGTACCTTCTCACTCTCAACATGGCAGAACAATGTCTTTTTCCTGCAATGTCTTTCCTGGGGTCTTTCCTAAGAATGCTTAACATCCTGCTCATTGTAAAGGATCAATACTTTAAAATAATTTCTTTATTTATCAGAGAGCACATATTGAAGGGTACACTTAGAACTGAAGGGCAATAAATTGATAACTGAAATAGGAGGCCATCCAACATTCTCAAACCTCTGTCAGTGTCGACTTGTGGGCAGCACCAGACCATAGTAGTTGTACTGTGCTTGCCTGCTAGTCAGAACTAGTTTTTCCTTTGATAGCTCTAAAGGATTAAAGGAGAGAAGGAAAAAGATTGAAAACAAATGAAGAGAATAGATATGTATTAGTTAGCAAGGGATACCGTAGCAAAGTACCACAGGCTGGGTGACTAAGTGAGGAGAAATTTATTTTCTCACAATTCTGGAAGCTAGAAGTCTGAGATCAAGCTGGTGGCAGGTCTGATTCCTCCTGAGGTTTCTCTCCTTGGCTTGTGGATGGTGGTGTTATCTCTGTGTCTTCACCTGCTCTTCCTAGGCTCCAGGCAAATTTGTGTCCTAATCTCCTCTTTGTATAAGGATACCAGTTTTATTGGATTAAGGCCCTTGTATATGACCTTATTTTACCTTCCTTAGCTCTTTAACGACTATAAGACTATCTCCAAATACAATTACATTCTGAAGTACTAGGTATTAGAGTTTCAACATGAATTTTGAGGAGATACAATTCAAACTGTAACAGAATAGTAACAATTTCTTAAGTGATAGAAAATTTTTCTGTAGCAATTTATTTAATATATACTCAATAATTCATCTACCAACTCTTTTTCACTCTGACATTATCCTGAGTATTGGAATTTTCAACCCCAATTTCAATCCTGCTGTCCTGGTGAGAAGTGGCTTAATAATAGCCATACTTTCACTGAGCTAGTTAGTATTCCATTATGTTTAGTCATTTTCTTTTAAAAATTACCTTTAGTTTATTTTTAAATTTATTTTCCTCAAAGAATGGAAAGATGTTTCCAAATAATATTCAGGATTGAAGAAGGACAAAAATCAATTTTATTGACCTTCATTATAAAAATATATGTCTATAATGTTCAGAGTACTAAAAGGAATGAAAATACAATTAAAAATTATCCTAAAGTAATACATAAAGTAAAATGTTGGATTTAAGTATAAGCATAATATGGACAAAATATGAGAGCTTTGTGGGAATATAAATTATATAAAAATGATTTTACTAATGTAACAGCCAATAGTTAATCATTACAGAAGAAAAATAACTTTTCAGCATTTTTGGCTTCCATCATAAGGAGTCTTACATAAGTAGTACGTCCTTCTTTCTTCATCCCATAAAACTTCCATTGGAAGTAGAGAGAGTTAAATCCTTGTTAAGTAATATTTATTGGTCCTATTGCTGGAGTTAATCTTTCACTGGGTCGGAGTAAAGAGTATTTGATCTTCTTCTTGTCCCTTCTTCATAGAATACTGGGAAGCAGTTGCCCAAATAACTATTTTTTAATTAGGGATTAAAATTTCCCTTCTGGTGGAATGTTCCAAGATTTTCCAGGAGTAAAAAGTCAACAAGATTGTTTGTCTCTTAAGCTTATCTTTAAGTGTAGTGTTTATCGGTATTCAAGAGATATTCTTTTTCTCTATAGATTATTTTGTTTTGTTTTTTAACTGATTTAGAATTCAAGTGGGGAGAAAAGTTGCCATTTATGTACTCTAGGTTCTTAATAATTATCTACTATTCCTCTCACTCTGAAGCTAAAATAAAAAGGAAGAGATTTATAATACATATAATTTAACAACAGAGTTTAGAAATTTACTGAGATTAAGCATTCATTTTAGTCTCTAGTATACTACTGGGGCACTCTGAAAGAAATCTAGAGAAAGTTACAAAACATAAAAATGATATTCTTTCTCTTCTCAGCAAATGTGAAACATGTCCAGTTCTCCTTTAAATGGAAACGGGTTTAGTGGGGAATGCAATTTTAAATCAGTTAATTGTAGATGTCTCTAGATTATAAAACTTGAGAATTTTTAGTTTTAGAGATATATACATAGGGTTTTCTACAAAATGTAAAGTCTTTTTCATCTAATTATGCAGCAATTCTGACCATTGATAAATGCTCAAAGCCTTTCACTGTTTTTTCCCCCACAATAATACCATTTCATTCAGAATTTGCAACTCTTTCAAAATAGAGTTTAGTAGTACTAGGGTCTTTTGGCAAATGTGTTCTGAATACTGCTATACCAACACGTGGTATTGTTAAAAGTTTGGTTGCCAAAAACATTATGAGGATGGTTGCTTAACAAATATTTGATAATATTATTTTAAGTTTTCCTGTTATGATTCCCTAAATATACCCTGCTTTTTCCCCCAATAATGGTTATCTCCTTAATTTACCTTATATGTTGTCATTTATATAATTTTGTCATTTATAATCTACCGGGTAGTTAAGAAGAACATAATGAATGTCTAAAATTAATCACTAACTATAGTTTTCAATAAATAACCCAAAATTCCCTCCTGTGAATAAATAATAACTAAGCATTTATAATGTGCTAGGTATATTTAGAGCTCTGCATAAAGTTATATAATTTCTGATTGACATATTCATTCAAAAAGACCATTTAGTTTAATCTCTTCATCATAAAGGTGAGAGAATAAAAAGCAAAATATACTAGTGATTCATAAAAATTTTAAAAGCCAGTTAAAAGCCAAATATCTGATAATTTGGTTGTTTCAGGTAAATGCTCTGTCTTCTACATCATGAGGTTATGTCCATGTCCTTATAATTCTTGTCTTTATGCTGTATTTAGCACATGTCAGAGAAATAGTAGGTGACCAAAACTTACCTATCATTGGTTGACTAAATAAACTTGTGTTTATTTAACCTGGAAAGAAGTGCTCTTTAGGTTTCCCTAAAGATACAAACAAAATATAATTACAGTCCAAACCATCTTGTATGTTTCTTACCTCAATATACCTGTGATAAATATCTTGAATATCCCATTCTTCTGAATTCATAGAAATGTTTAAGTTTTAAGTAGACGTATGACTGCCCCAGTTATTATCAAATATACATAATTTTCCTATATTTAGACTACTGCAGAATTAAACTAGAAATCAATAACAGAAAGATATCTGGAAAATCCTCAAATACTTGGAAATGTGACAACACATTTCTAAATAACATAAGGGTTAAAAAAGAAATCTCGGGGCGCCTGGGTGGCTCAGTCATTAAGCATCTGCCTTTGGCTTGGGTGGTGATCCCAGGGTCCTGGGATCGAGCCCCGTGTTGGGCTCCCTGCTCCGCAGGGGACTGCTTCTCCCTCTCCCACTCTCCCTGCTTGTGTTCGTCTTTTGCTGTGTCTCTCTGTCGAATAAATAAATAAAATCTAAAAAAAAAAAAAATTAGAAACCGAGTTTAAAAAAAGAAATCTCAATAGAAATTTAAAAAGTATTTTTATCTGAATGAAAATAAAAACGATTTATCAAAGAAAAGAAAAACTACATAATGGAAATATATTCCATGTTCATGAATAAGAAGACTAAATATTATCAAGATGTCAATTCTTCTTCACTTGATCTGTGAATTCAAGTCAATTCCAATAGAAATCCCAGCAAGTTATTTTGTGGATATTGACAAAGTGATTCTCAAGTTTACATGGAGAGTCAAGAGACCCAGAATAGCCAACCAGCATTGAAGAAGAGCAAAGTAGAGAAGGATGTTTTCCAACCTTAAGACTTACTATAAATCTGTAGTAATCAAGACAATGTGCTACTGGCAAAAGAATAGACAAATAGATTAATGGGGCAGGATAGAAACCCCAGAAATAGACTCCTTTAAATACAGTCAATTGATCTTTGACACAGTATTAAGGACAATTCAATGAAGCAAGGATAGTCCTTTCAACAAATAGTGCTGGAACAGCAGGATATCCATGCGCAAAAACATGAACCTACACACAATCCATACACCCTTCACAGAAACTAAGTCAAAATGAATCACAGACCTAGAAAGCAGAATCATAAAATTTTTAGAAGATAATATAGAAGAAAATCTAGATTATCTTGGGTCTGGCTGTGACATTAAGATACACTAACAGCACATTCCATGAAAGAAATAATTGATCAGCTGGACTTTATTAAAAGTAAAATTTTTTGCTTGACATTTAAAAATGTCAAGAGAATAAAAAGGCAAGCCATAACGTGAGAAAATAATTACAGAAGACTTATCTGATAAAAAACTGTTATGCAAATATACAAAAAATTATTGATACTCAACAATAAGAAAACAACCTCTTTTTTTCTTGTAAAAAAAGAAATATATATATATATATATATATATATATATATATAGGCCCAAGACCTTAACAGACACCTCACCAGAGAAAATGAACATTTGAAAATGTGCTCAACATCATGAGTCATCAGGGAAATGTAAATTAAAACAATGAGATACACTACTCCTCTATTAAAATATCTCCAAATTAAGAACATTGACAATACCAAATACTATGAGGATGTGGAGTAATAGAAACTCTCATTCATTGCTGGTGGGAATGCAAAATGGTACGGCCAGATTGGAGGAAATGTTGGCAGTTTCTTACAAAATTATAAATATACTCTTACCATGCAATCCGGTAGTTGTACTCCCTAGTATTTACCCAAAAGAGTTGAAAATGATTTCCCCACAGAAACGCGTACATGGATGTTTACAGCAGCCTTATTCACAACTGAAAATATTTGGAAGCAACAAAGATGCTCTTTAGTATGTGAAAGGACAGACTGGGTTGCATGAAGGCAGACAATGAAATATTATTTGGTGCTAAAGAGAAGTGAGCTAACAAGCCATGAAGAGGCATGGATGAAAGTTGAATGCATAGTATTAAATTAAAAAGGCCAATCTGAAAAGACTACATACTGTATGATTCCAACTACATGAAATTTTGGAAAATGCAAAACCATGGAGACAGTAGAAGATCAGTGGTCCCCTGAGGTAAAGAGGAGAGGGAGGTATGAATAAGCAGAACACGGAGGAATCCTAGAGCATGAAGCTACTCTCTGGGATATAATCATGATGTCTACTGTAACAAGTATGCTATACTAGTTTTACATGTCAGTATGAATTTATCAAAACCTACAGAATGTTCAACACCAAGAGTGAACCCTACTGTAAACTATGGACTCTGGGTGATAACAATGTGTCAGCAATCACCCATCATTTGTAACAGATGAACCACTCTGGTGATGGATGTGGAAAATGGGAGAGGCCATGCATGTGTGAAGGCAGTGAATATGTTGAAATCTCTACCTTCTCTTCAATTTTGCTATGAAACTAAAACGTCTCTTAAAATTTTTGTCTACTTAAAAAAAAAAGTAGAGGACGGTATCAGATTAAAAAACAAGACAGTATCAGATAAAAAACAAAAAAACAAAAAACAAAAGTAATGTGTGCACATTTTCAGACCTGTTTCCCTACCTTCCATACACCTTCTTCAGTTCTGCTGCTGATAGCATTAAAACATATTCATAACATGTTCATTCACATTCTATCTTACAACATGTGAAAGAAGGCTGCATGCCAGGAATGCTGGGAGAAGCCTGGATCCAAAAGGATTGAGAAGTTCTGAGTTACCTGTATTTAAACTTCTAGGTTAGAAGGAAAAAGACTTTTATCTTGTTTGATATGTTTTTATTTTATTACCTAGTTTAATCGTTACCAGATACCAAAAAGCTATTTGGTATTATAGCTATTGCTATTTCAAACAATTGCTAAATAGCTATTGCTATTTCAAGCAATAGATGAACCCATTTCTCTTCTGATGCTTTATATACATTGAAAATTTAATGTGCTTGCTTATCAAAAAGCTCCCCCACCAGTGTGGTTTAAATGTTAAAATCGATTTAATCAACTCATGTCCCTATTATGCTCTATATATATCTTTATTAAACCTTATCACACTTTTGGAGTAATTATTTTTATACTCACTTGTCACCCATTTTTCTCCTTCTTTAATCAAAACAGCTAATAAAAATGCTGGTTGTCTTACTCATGTTTTCATTATCAGAGTAAATGACACATATTGAGATTTAAAAAAAACAAAGCAGAAATTAAGTCATGTTTGAAAAAGTATTTTATCTATCTGGACAGAATTAGTCATAGCACAATCAAGTGAATGAAGATGCATAACCACAAACCTGACATCAGACTAATGGTACAGACATAGCTGTGAATATAGTCCCTACTGAATTCTTGAGGATACAGGGTGTTGGAGCTTTCCATGTACCACTCTATAGAGCAACACGGCATGAAATTTCCCTCCCCACTTATGGTGTACTATTCTTAGTTTAAATTTCTTTACCACCAAATCAGCCCGAGTGGCCCTTTGGAATTTAAAGATGTGCTAACTTTCTTCCAGGCTTTGTATTTACTTTGGTTATTTGCATTTCTGTATTCCGCTCAGTATTTTTTTTAATTAAAAAAAATCTAATCATAATGCACACAGTAACTACAATATTTAGAATCACCCTGTAACCTACTTTCAGTATTGCTCCTCTCATGTAATTTTGGAGAATGCATAGCACATTATTTTGTAATGCACACCTCATGCTAGATCAAAATCATCTGCCCTTACGCAGTAAAGGTACTGAGGCCCTGGCTACACCTGGCTGAGCCTTTTTCATGTAGGACTTATGGATATATATAAAATTTTTTAAAGATACATATACATATATATTTGTATAAACAATTATGTGTATGCCTAAAATGTGTATTTAAAATACAAATATTTTGCATATACATACTTTATACATGAGCATGTGTGTGTATATATGGCTGTATGTTTCTTATATAGATCATCATAGGTGTGTTTTATTGTTGATTTTGTACTTTTAGAAACAAATGTTTTAAAATTTATGAAAGAAAAATCATATGAGCATGTTTCATTTCTTATTTTAGGAAGATACTAAGAAATATTATGTTTGGATACTGATATTCTTTATTGAACCAAACTAGTTGTTCTGCTACATAATCTTTTCCTTCTTTCTTTAGATAACTTCATTTATATTAAAGAATGAATGAAGAAAGCTGCTGCTCATGCAGACAGCTCAATCTATAAAATTTTGGAGAAAATTTCTTCTCAATAGTGTGAATAAGATTACAAAATGAGATTCATTATAAGCCTTATTTTTCATAATGATCTTAAATGGAACAGATGGTGGTTTATTTCTACTACTTTATGTTTGGCACATAAAATCATTTAATTTTTATATCAATCTTCCTCAAGGTAGAATATGTTCAATTATTAATATAATTTGCCTAGTTTATGTCTTTAAATCCTCTCTTCACAATTATAAATTTGGCGCTTGAAATATAAAGCATGATATTTTGTCATTAGAAAAGTCTGTTATGCTCAAATGTTTTCAAATTTTATATGTGAAACTCAATTTCATTACCCATTATTTTACTTAAAATAAACAAAAGAACATGTTGGAGTCTGCCAACTAATCATAATTAATCATAAATGTAATCATGGTGAGTCGTGATAGAAATTTCCCTGTATTAGTACACTAGTATGAATAATAAAATGAGAATCTAAATAGTCCATAAAATTCTCTTAGGTGTATTATTCAGTTGCCCAAAGCTCTATAGTTTATGATCTTTTTTAAAAATGGAGTTCTGATCATGTCAATACTCTGCTCAAAATCCTGGCTTTTCCCTGGGTTAATTAGCATTTCCTTGAAATCTGCTGAAAAGTTGCCCTCACAGTGAGGTCCTATTTATCTAGGGGCCAACTGGGTGGTTTTTTGTTTTTTTTTTTTCCCACCCCAAGTAATCTCCTCCACCCTGATCATCCTAATTTACCATAGTGATAATCCAACTATAGTTGCTCATAGTAGTCTCTTCACATTCCTTTGTTTTTCTACAGCATCAGTTGTAATGTCTCCTCTTCCATCTATAATTCTGTTGATTTGGTTCCTGTCTCTTTTTTCCTTGGTTAGTCTAACTAAAGGTTTGCACATTCTGTTTACCTTTCCAGAAACCAACTTTTAGTTTTGTTTCTCTTTTTTATTGTTTTCCTGTCCTCTATTGCATTTATTTCTGCTCTAAACTTATTATTTCTTCCATTCTGCTAACATGTGGCTTAATTTGTTCTTTTTCTAGTTCTTTGAAGCATAGAACTAGGTTGTTTATTTGAGATCTCTTTTGTTTCTTAAGGTAGGCATTTATTGCTATAAACATCCTGTAAGTTTTAGTTATGTTGTGTTTCCATTTTTTTCTCTCAAGATACTTTTTTTTAATCTCCTCTTTAACTTCTTCTTTGAGTCATTTTTTGTTTAAGAAAATGTTGTTTAATTTCCATGTATTTATGAGTTTCTCAGTTTTCCTCTTGCTGATTTCCAGTTCCATACTTTTGTGGAGTATCAGAGAAGATACTTGGTATGATTTCAATCTTCTGAATTTATTAAGACTTGTTTTGTGGCCTGATATATGGTCTATCCTGGGCAATGTTCCATGTGTGCTTGAAAAAAGTGTGTGTCCTGCTTTTGTCAGATAAAATGTTCTGTATATGTCTATTAGGTCCATTTGTTGTATAGGGTTGTTCAAATCTGCTGTTTCCCTATTGATTCTCTGTCTGGATGACCTATCTAGGGGTTTGTTGGATTTGTATTATGATTAGACTAGGTAAATGTGTTTTAGGGAGGAAGGTCACAGAGTTAAAGTGACATTCTTACTATATGATATCAAGAGCACATATTATTTTAAGAAAAAGTACATATTATTAAGTGATGTTAACTTTGAACACCCGGCTGAGGTAGTGTTTGTTAGTTTTCTCCACTATAAAGTTACTCTTTTTTCTTCATTTTCATATCATACACTTTGAAAGGAAATCACTGTGTGCAGCTTACCCTTAGGAAGGAAGGAGTTATGCTCTACATTTTTGAAAGCAAAGTATCTACATAAATAATTTGAAATTTTCACGCACAAATTTATCTTTTTTCTCCATTTATATATTTTTTCAAACATTTATTTATATCAATATGAAATTTTTTACTTTGACTTATATCCCACCATACTTAATTTATTTGTTGCTTATATTGTTCTAAATGTAGTCACTGGGAGCTCTTTTTTTGATATTCTCCCATTATTGTCAGTTCTCTTTCCTTCCCTACTTTCTGCCGCTACTGGATGCTCCAGGCTCATCTCATATATTTTCTCCCATGCTCTTAGAATCTGTCATTTCTCCAAAGAGCCCTGGTTCTTTCTACTAGAGAAAGCCATTAGAAATCAAGATTTAAAGAATTAAGTGTGCTCATTGTTCTGAAGTGTCTTTGTTCCCAGGGGTTTTCATGTGAAAGAAGAAGGGAAATATGTGTGTGTAGATTGACCTACATATATATGCATAGTTTTCAATATTGCATTATGCAATCAGCTGCATCTATTTAAACTAAACATGAAATTGTACTCTAATCCATATTTTCAAAAATCTCATGGATCACAGCTATTGTAATGATAAACAGAAAATACATAGAATTGAATAAAAATATAAATATGACATACCAAAATTAATTAAATTCAGCCTAAAGCAACACTTAAAGGAAATATATGTAACCTTAATGGATTATAGAATAAAAAAAGGAGAATGAAAATTAATAATAGCCTGTTGTAATCAACTTAGGCTGTCACAACAAATAACATATTCTGAATGACTTAGACAACAGAAAGTTATTATTTACAGTTCCAGAGACTGAAGAGTCCAAGATCAAAGTGCTGGCCAATCCAGTTCCTGATGAGAGCTCTCCTCCTGGTTTGCAGATAGATACCTTCCTCCTATATCTTCATATAGCAGAAAGAGAGGTGTCAGCTTTCTCATGGCTCTTCCAAAAAGGGCACTAATCCCATTCATGAGGGTTCCACCCTCATGACCTAATTACCACCCAATAGACCCTACCTCCAAATACCATCATAATGGGGAGTAGGTCTTCAATATATGGATTTGGGGGGAACACAAATATTCTGTCTACAGTATAACCTAACTTAAGACCAAAGCATCTGCAAGGTTAACCTATATAGAATATAAGTTGTAAATTAAAAATAATTTTAAAAATAATTCAGAAATTAGTTATATAGAAAAAAATGACCTGAAGTAGAATTAAGAAATACAAAACAAAAGATTATTTTTGGAAAGGTAATTAAAATTGACAAATCTTTCTTAAGAATGATATAGAAAAGAAAGACATAATTATCCACTACAAATAATATAAACTGTAACATAAATACAGAAAGATAGAACAGAGAGTAACATATTTAATTATATACATATCTATGCAACACATATATCTATATTTATATTCACACATACAAACAATCTATTCTTATTATTTGTAGTAGTTATGTTCTAAAAGTTGCCGCAAACACCAAATTAGGAAATACTGAACTCTTAGGAAGGTACAGGGTTAGGTTTCTGTGAGTGTCTGGTCACATTTCATCAATTCATGAATATACAATTGTTTTATGTGTTCCTCTGTTTAGAAAGAACTTATTTAATATTTTTGTTAACTTGTCATCATTTAACTCATTGCTGGGCAACACTATAACTCGTGGCTAAACACAGTTTATCTAACATGCAATTTCCCCCATAAGTCCCATTACTCTTCCTGAACTTAGGAACATGAGACTGCATTTCAAACACTACAACTTGGGGACATTTTGAACAGGACAATCATAAAAAAAAAAACAAAAAAACATAAAAATGTGAAAAACTTGTCCTTTAATGGCCCACAAAAGGGATACTTGCTTATAGTGAGAGAGCAAAACAGAAGGTAGAACATTGCCATGTCGAATCTCATCTAGGAATGTATGTGTTAGGCAACTCAAAATTTTTGCTTCTCTGCATATGACCACAAATGACTATGAAAAAGTACCATAAGTGATTCTTTAGGTTACAAATAAATTTTAGCTAGTAGGTGAATTTGCAAATATGTAATCAATGAATATGATGATTGCTAGTAGAGATACCATAATATACCATATCCCATATAAATACACACACCCACCATATATATAGCATATGTATATCATATAACAATAAATATATGCATATACCATCAGTAACATGAATTTAAGAATACACTGAGAATGTAAATAGAATAGATTAATTTATAGGGAAGTTCTGTCAATCAATAAATAACTCTAATGTCATATAAACTATTCCAGCATATAAAAAAGAAGAAAATACTACTTCAATAATTTTCTAAGGCTAACGCAACCTGAATACAAAAATATGACAAGGACAATCTGAAAAAAAAAAAAAAATCACAACAGAACCTTGAATGCACTTAGAAACATTTGTGCAGTGTTTAGTAGAAAATAGTTTGTCGGCACAAGGAAAGACATTTACCAATCACATTTCGTATGGCATCAGGATCTTCAGCTGACCTATTGAATTATATAAGTTTAAAAAACTACAAATTTTAGTTAAAACACTGAATGCTGATTGCATTTAAACATACGCACATCTACAAGCATTAAGAATAGATAAATTCCATATGACTCTAATAAAAAATTGGAAGGTTTTATAGTGCATACCTTTATGAAATATTTAAGTTCAGTGAGTAAGCTTGCAATCTGATGCAGCTCTAAGTCCAGAGAAGAAGCACTTATCATTACCTTATATTTTTATCTTTCACAAAAATTATTATCACTCAGCTTGATTATTAGAGTTAAATTTAAGTGTTATTTTGCCATTTCATATACCCACACAAACACGCACTAAAAAATAACGATTTATCATTTTTGTAAAGATTTCCCACAACAGATAAGTTCAGTTTTAAAGGTTCATTATCAGCCTTTGAACATGTTCTCCATCACAGTGGTAACCTCTTAAGCAAATTAATAAAGTTATTTAATTTATAAACTTAGTATGGTAGTATCTGTGCTTATTTGAGATCCGTATCATGACCAGGAGGTACAGGATAGAGTTGAAGAAGCAGCAAATGGGGAGAGCCCAGACTTTTTATAGACAAAGAATAGTTTTAGGGGGCAAAAACACATTGAAATACCCCTAACTCTGATTTGCTCTGTATCTAAACAAGTTCTTATCAAACTATATTTTACCTCCAGTGTAGCATTAAGACCCACTCAAAAATTCCATACTTCAAACTGCCTTTATTTCACTCCTCCTAACCAAGTATCTTATTACTTCATCAGAGTTAATTTGTTAGTGAATATTGAAATTGTCATATATTTTATATCATTAAGAGACTATATGATTTTGCTCAAATATATTATTATATGTTTATCTTATCACATTGAAGAACAAATTAGGTCAAGATGAATGAAAGGCAAACATTTAAATGTTCATGAATACACAAACAAAAAACTTGAATTTGAAAATACCTACACTTCATGTGCATAATTTATCTAAAAACAGACCAAATATTAATGACAGAATAAAATAAATACATATATTTTACTGTGTGTATTATTCATTATTAAATTGATTTGATAGTAATAAATAATTTAGAATTTTATTTTTAAATTTATAATGAAATATAACTTATAAATATCTCAATTTTCCTAAAATTGTTAGCTTTTCTATCTTTAGTTCTCAATTTCTCAATATTTCAATTCATTTATTATCCTAATTTACAGAAATACATCATTTTATTTTTTAATATCTCATATCAATAAACTAAAGACAGATTAATGCTCTGTATTTATTTTTAAAGTCTTTTACAAATTAAATATTCAATGGTCTGTTTTAATTAAAATATAATGAATACAGAATATGGTACATATATGTATTATAGACTTTGACACTTAAATGTGTTTGATAGATTCAATTATTACTTATTTTCAATAATTCCAAGTCTGCCAAGTCCTGTTTACCAGATAAAGCAAAATGATTCAAGTAG
The DNA here is from genome assembly GCF_037043125.1 of Eumetopias jubatus. NCBI lineage: Eukaryota > Metazoa > Chordata > Mammalia > Carnivora > Otariidae > Eumetopias > Eumetopias jubatus. The sequence continues at coordinate 20,341,126 of NW_028274807.1, read as the reverse complement.
ATAAATACTGAGAGAGAATTTAGCTACTGTAATAACTTCAACTCTGAATTTTGCCAAATTCTGTTGGGTTTTAGAATTTTAAGTCAGTAAATTTAAAACAGATTGAATCTGGGTGCTTTCTTTCTAGGGAAAAAGTTTCTCCTTATGCCATGAAGAACATTATTCTATATGGTGATGTTATTTAATAAGACTATTAAGATTCAGATACAATTTTTTTCTGATAGGACATTTTAGGTCATGAATTTTGTCACCCAAAACGGATTGCTTATTTGATTATTTTTCCTTGCCTACAAGTCAATCTCTTAGTCAACAAGTTTGATAAAATACTTATGATCACTTCAAAAGTTACCAACTGTGGATTTTCTGTTTAATATTGCTAAGGATCTATCCTATCTCTCTTTTTTTTTTTTCATATTGCACTTATATCCTCCACAAATTAATACTGCTTAGATCAAGCAAAGGGCTAGATGCTGCATTTCTGCTGTCTTTCCTCTGATATTTTTCACATTCCTCACTGAGTCAGCTCCTGTCTAGTTTTCCTTTAGATTTCTTCTCCTTCTTTTATTCCTGGTAGCTCATACTACCTTCTACCCAAAAAAGGTCAAGGACATCACTATACTTTATCAGCTCCCCATCTTCACTATTCTTGTCTCTTGTCTTGTTTATAATCTCTCCTATATTCCCCTTAAAAATGGTGAATATGAAATCCCAGATCATAAAGCCTAATAATCTTGAGACTGTCAATTTGTTCTTGAGTGGATCATTTTAAAATAATTTTCAAGTTTTTATTCAAGAAAGTAGAAATAAGCAAAGTCCCAAATCAGTTCCAATTAAAGCAACTCTAGAGAAATGAACACCTCTATCTATTTAATAAAGTTCTCAGTAAATTTTAAGAATGGCACAAACACCATGCAAAAGAACAAACTATATATAGAAATCAATGAACAAGTCCATTTTCCATAAAATTAAATTTTAAAATAGATGTTTAAGCTTGTAGGCTCTAATGTATTTCCATTACATCAAAGAGTAAGAGTTACTGAAAGTATAAAATAAGTTTGTACCTCTCTACCTTCCTATCAATATCAGACCATCATTCCATCAATGTGGATGTTCTCTAACTACATTGGAAAGATATGATTCAGGTAAAGCCTCCTCCTTGATGGTCTCTAACACGTTGCTGGGGGATGTGTAGCTTAGATAAAGATTCACGTAGTGTTTAAATTTTGTATTGCTTTGATGAGTAGTTATAACTGAGCATTTCATTTTCAACTTTGTGATATATTGGTTTATGTCATTTTTAAATATTTTACCACTTGCTTATTATTTTCCCTATAGATTTTTTGGGAAAACTGATTAATTAAACATTTATTTTGGAGTCTATCTCATATGTTGTGAACATGGAACAAATTTAAGAGTTTTAATTTTATATCGTTAAAAATATGCTGTCAATTGTTCCAATGTCATCAATAATTTTTCATATATTAAATTCCTGTATATTATCAGATCTGTTACTACCATGTCTATTGTCACGATTTTTCGGTCAATCTTGTATCTCACATATTTAACTGTTATATAATAGTATTTTTTGAATCTTTATAAATTTTCAGTTATTTTATTATTTTTAAATTTTTTCTGGTTAACTAATTTTGCAAACTCATGAACAAATTAAAAAATTAGAATTTTGATTGTTAGTCTTTTAATTTACATAATCATTTGGCAAGAAATGACCTCCACTGGATATCTTAATGCATTCTATCCCTTCAATTTCAGGGGGATGAGCTAGTGTTATGAGTAGAAAAATATGTCTCAGGTATTGTACAGTAGAAAAATTGAAGATTTGTTAGTTGGGATATAAGGTAGGAACTTAATAAAGCAACACAAAAATATAGTGCTTCAGACATTTTATATATTTTAGTGCTACAGAGTAAATACTATAAAAGTTTATTTTCTCATGGTTATGAATCCAAGTATCTCCAGGGCTGGACATGAAACTTACAAAAATGCAGTCCCAGGCTCTTTCTCTCTTGTTGCTCTGCCATATTCAGCAGAGGGCTCTGATGACTGTTTTTGCTCTTTGCTCTCACCACCACATCCACACAGTGGCTGGCGAGAAAGAAGAGAAAGATGGAGGTGTGTTCCTTTCCTTGAATGGCAGAACCCAACACTTGTACACATCACTTGTACCCTCTTATGATGAGTCAGAATCTAGACCTAATTACATATGGAGCTGGAAAAGAATTTTACAAACATAGTCTTCAGTTGCTGACTAGAGGTCCATTCAAAACTTTCATTGTTGATACACTTAGAACCTGTATTGGGAGATATATGTTAGTCTACAGTACAGTAATCATTGTTACAGTCTAATTTTTTTAAAAATACAGTAATTTGTAATTATCACTTTAAGTATCACTAAGGGAGGTTTGTTTGTGTTTCCTAACACTTTGTTTTTATTTCCTGTTTTACTATATGCTCTTAGTAATTTTTTTTTTTTTCCTTTTTAGAATTTATTCAGAGTTTTCATATGGCTTAATATGTGGTAAATGTATGGGTCCTATGTATTCTTTTGGGGCTTTCAAAAAAATGCATTCTTTCTTCTACAAAACACTTTTTAAAAAAAATATTTTATTTATTTATTTGATAGAAAGAGAGAACACAAATAGGCAGAGCAGCAGGCAGAGGGAGAGGGAGAAGCAGGCTCTCTGCTGAGCAGAGAGGCTGATGTGGGGCTTGATCCCAGGACCCTGGGATCATGACCTGAGCCAAAGGCAGACGCTTAACCAACTGAGCAACCCAGGTGCCCTCAAAACACTTTTGACATATAGTTATTATACATGATTTCAAACTTCTAGATATTTTCTCTTGAATTATTTTGGGTATAAAAGATTATTTTAAAAATATTCTATTATCTCTTTGACTAAGATAGTGATCATTAGCCAAGACACAAATTTATTAATACATAAATTTTAGTAAATGTTGATGATTTTTTAGCAGGTAAATTAATTATGCTCCAAGAACATGGCATTTAAGCAAGTACATGCTTGTTTATACTCTTTGGAAACATATTTTCCTGCTTTACAATAGAAAAAAAATATTCTTTTAATTCTATATTTTGTATCATAACAAAAACTAAATATTGAATTTAATACATATGTGAAATAAAGGAATCAGAAGTAAAAAGCTTTAGTTTAAGGTATTCACAAAGAAATCATTTACTCAAACATACCAGTGAGTTCTTAAAAAGAAAATCTTTTATGTTCTAATTAAAGTAACAAACTTCACGACTTGAATTACTCAGCTCATTTGTTTCCTGACTTCTTTATTTCAAGTTAAATACTTCTAAGGTAGGTCATATAATTCAGTGACCTTTAAAGTAAAATTGAAATATTTGATTTTACTGCTTTTCTTTACCTCTTTTTCTCTCACCACATGCAGCCTATAAATGCCAGTAGAATTAATTGCCTAATTACAGGGAATAAAAACATTGCCTTTTGAAAGGTTTTGAATTTGTATATCTTGCTGTGGAGATTTTGCTTGAATACCTGACATGTATAGTCTGCACTTCTTAAAGAAAGAAAATAAGGGGTCTACTTTGGAACACATTTTTAACTTGATAATGAGTGCAACAGGACTGCTCTATAATTTTATATTATTTTACATTTTTAAGGCTTAATCTGAGGCCATTTTACTGTTTAATCTTTAACCATAACTATTATATATAACTTTTTAAAAAGCACCATTATATATTTTATTTTTTTTCTTGATACAACTTAATAATATGGCAGAAAAGTAGGAATAAGGAAAATATTAATCATTTTCAGATTAAAGCACAATGTTACACTTTTTCCAGCATGAGGGCTGGATTAGTTTGATTTATAGGTTGCACAAGCAAGCTGTATACCTAAGTAATATACATAATTCCTTTTACCATATTCCCTGAAGAAATATATTACTAGATATGCTAAATACTATTTTACCTTTTAGGTAATCCCGCTGTTTCTGAGTAATGTGGGTCCAGGTAAATATAGTATAGTCATGTCAATTTTATAAGATCCTACTTCAAGCATTAGAGGCAAACGCATAGAAAGAGAAGGTAAGATTCTAGAATAGAGAGAGGTATTATGTGCTATTACAGAAAGACAGAAAGAACAGACATTTTGTAACCAACCAGCAAAGGGAGAATGGACCTGTGACCCAAAATTTAGTTCAAATAACAACACTGATAATGCCACATATGCATCAAAGGGATAGGAAACATTGTATTTCTCACATAATGAAAATTTCTGGAGAGTGTGTGGGCTCCCAGACAGGTCTGAAAATAGCCTGAGAAAACATGGAGAAATAAAACTTGCCTCTTACTGTGTTAGAGCTGGGGCCAGGTTGAGGGGTTTGTGCCTTTGGGATGGGGTGTATGTGGTTTGAACTTCCCACTAGGGAGGCAGATTATATTATTGGCTTGCCAAGATATGGGACAAAAGAGGAAAGGGGAGCGGTAGGGCATGAAAATTGTCAAAAAGAAGGCAAAAATAGATTCAAACTCTAATAACTTACCCTAGTGTTTGACTGAACTAAAATGTGCCATGATTCATTTAATTGTGTTTGAACTTGTTAAAGTGAACCATTATGAGACTGTATGAGAGTTGTAACATAAGGCTGGTAAGGAAGTAAAAGTTCCATTAAATACTTTGGTCATGAGTTGTGATGATTAATTTTATGTGTCAGCTTGACTGGGTCAAATATTATTCTGGGTGTTCCTAAGAGGGTGTTTGTGCATCAAATTAACAGTGAAATTGGTGGACTGAGTAAATTAGATTATCTTCCCTAATGTGGGTGAGACTTACCCAATTAGTTGAAGGTCTGAAAAGAACAAAAGGGAAGGGCTGACTCTTCCTCAAATAAGGAGACCTCTTCCTGCCTGAGACATTGCTTTTGTTTTTGTTTTTTTTTTTTTTTTTTTCTATTTTCCGACTCAAGCTGAAGCATCTGCTCTCTCTGGGTCTTGAGCCTGTGCAACCTTAGACTGGAACTATACCATCAGCTTTCTAACACTTTTGGATTTAGGATTGGAGATAAACCATTAGCTTTCCCACTTCCTGATTCACTCTGCAGAACTTGGGACTTGCCAGTCTCCATGATTGCCAATTCCTTAAGAAATCTTTCTAGGGCCACCTGGGTGATGCAGTCAGTTGGTGACCAACTTTTGGTTTTGGCTCGGGTGGTGATATTCCAGTCCTGAGATCAAGTCCCACATTGGGCTCAGTGCGGATTCTGCTTGGAGTTTCTCTCTCACTCCTGCATGCTCTCTCTCTCTTTCTCTCCCAAATTACATAAATAAATCTTTAAAAGAAAGAAATTTCTTTCTAATAGCTAGCTAGCTAGCTAGCTAGATAGATAGATGATAGATAGATACTACCAACAATGTCTAGAACTCTGAAGGAGATAAGGAGTGTCTTTATAAAAACTTGTAACGTAGTTCTACTATGTGGAGAGACATGTATGATCTTGATATATATTGTGGGCATTTGTGAAGCACAAAATTCTCATATTTCTTCTTTTTTTTTTGTCCCTAAGGGAAAAAAACTTGTATATGGTAATTTTGTTGTCGCAATCAGCCTGGACTGGTGACAGGACCATTGTCAGTGGACAAACGATTCTGTCAAAATATGCACATGAAGCCCATTGTTGACCAAGATACTCAGTGATAAAATGACTCAGTGAACTTTGGCCAGTTGTGTTAAGCCTGAGTTCCATCCTTAAATGAGTAGTTAAGGGACGAAAAGCAGCAACTATTCAATGGGCTCCATCATGTGCAATGGTGGTGCTTCCATCTATAAATTATAAAAAATATATTTTCTGTTTGCAGAGGGAGAGCTAGGTTCTTGTCTCATGGAGTCGAAGAATGAATCCTGAGGAAAAAAGAGAGTGAGTAAAGCCATAGAAGTTTATTAAGTGAGGATACAGAGGAAGCTCTCAAGAGTGAGAGGGGTCCCAACAGGGTTGCCAATGAGGGCCTTTAGGGTTGGACTTTTATAGAAAGCTAACCAGGGAACTTAAATCCTTTTAACATCTCTATTGATATCACTGTTGAGCAAGAACTAGTGATAACACCTTTAATCGCTTACTTCCTTTTTAGCGTCTGGATATTCTTTGTTGGTCACAGGTGATTATCATAAAAAAGACACCCACTCCACACACCTAGGGCAGGGTGGTACAGTTTGGGTTTGTTCCCATATCTCTGGTTTCCCCACACCTCCACATTTTTGGGATTTCTGGGAGCCTGATTACATAGCCCCCTCTCTATCTCTCTTTACCTAGCCCCACCTGTCCCTTACTCATGTTCACTCTGTTGATCCCCAAAGACTCTCCAATGCCATGGGGTCCGGGACAGGGATGACCATCTCCAGTACTGTGACATCAAGCAGGGGCTGAGGACAAGGATGGATTGCTCCTCCTAAAGGTTGTATATGTCACAGGCTACAGTTTTGGCTCTTGCCTGTAGGTAGCATTTTTGTTTTAGCCAGAGGCTGGTGGTCAAACTGAGGTCGCAGAGTGCCATTTCCATGGGTATCTGATATAGTGAGTTAATGGGCTGAGGGCTTGTGAGAGCCCCTGATACAAGGAAAGCCCAGTAGCCAACCAACAATTAGCATTCTGATGGCACAAACAGAAGAAAAGTAGTTTCTTGCATCAGAAACCCATGGACAATATTGTGGGTGGTCTAGACTCTAAAAGACATGAAAGGAGGTTGTTAAATCCTCTAAACAAGTCTCTGTGGGACACTAATGGGAGTGCCTGTTTTATTATAATTTTAACACATTCTAGAACCTTTTGCTGGGGAGGGTCCATTCAGAATGGGTCAATTTGTGAGTTATCAGCATACAAATGCTTAAGTAAAATTTGTGAATAAAGAATGTGTTGCTCTCAGAACTTAAAAATATCTAAAAGATACTGGGTTTGTATTTTAATGTTGTGGGTGAGGAGAGAATCAATTGCTTGACAGTGTCAGGAATGGAGCACCCATTGTCTAATCAAATAACTCTCAGAAATTTTATTGAGGTCTTGGGGCCTTGTACTTTGTGTAAGGCCATGGTCCATCACTGTTTGTGAGCTCCTCTGTGAATGTCTGCATGCTCTGAGTGAGTATATAGAACGAATTTCTTCAGAGGAGGATGCCATCAATGTAATGTCATGCTTCTACTCCTGAGAGATGGATATGATTAGATATTGCCTTCAAACATTATGTGCCATGGTAAGGCTGTGAGATACCCCATGGGTAGCTGTTTAAAGATGTCCTTTTGTGTCCTTTTGAAGGTGAAGGCAAACTGTGGCTGAGAAATTGCTGATATAGGCACTGAACAGAATATATTAACTATATCTATGCCTACAAAGTACTTACCAGTTGCTGACTGGATTGTAGAGCTAGCAATCTAAATAATATTGTTTATGGGGGGAAAGTCTGACATTAAGTTTATAATTATCCAATGTTAAGTGCTACTGATTATTTCCAGGTTTGAGTACAGACCAAATACAGTTGTTAAATGGAGAGAAACAATGGGAATAATCACCCCTCCTCAAAATAGCTCTTGTACAGTGTGTTTCACACCTTGAAGACTGTTTCACTTCATATTGAACCATATTAACTATTTTGACCACAGGGAAATATCTATGGGGTTATCTGAAGCTGATTATAAATGTGAAATGTTTCATATTAATGTATTACTCTTTAGGTCATATCATCCATGCCCAGTATCGAATATTTTAAGGAAATATGTAAGATTAAAATAATCCCATCTCTCTTTCTTGATAGTGATGGGAAATTCAAATCATGCAAATCTAGGTCTTCTTGTAGGAACCCTCACTCTAGCCCCATTCCCTAAATAAGAAAACTCAAACCACTCATCCATATCTTCTTTCCAAACCTCTCTCTCAGACCTGTTTTGGAATTATCCATGTTCTCCCTAGAAAGGCTCGTTAGTGAGTGACAAACCTTTCAAACCTACTTGTGTATATGTGGGATCATCATTCTTCTGAACTAAATTTTGGGTGAGGTGTTCATCCTGCCTTCAGAGATCAACCACAAGAAACCACCCTCATCTGAAGTTGCTATGAAAGACTTTTCAGAATAATTGAAAATTTGAGGGAGACTGAGGGAAAGGGATTTTCATGAGCACAGATGAGGAAAGAAAAATTAAAGATTTTATGGACTTTGACAGTTGCTTGCTGGTTTGCTATGTTAGCAATATCTAATGTGCAATGAGTTCATCTAAATTAAATGATGTTTGAATATACTTTGAATTATTTGCCATTTTGCCATGGTGTATTTATTTTCTCTGTTTTTCTCCCTTTGCTCAGATAAGAATATTTTGTATTCATTGTTTCAAGGGTAATCACCAAAATATTTATTTCCTGGAACTCCATACATAGATATATTTAAGGAAATAAAGAAGCTTAAATAATGTTTGCTAACCTAAGATTTGATTAGGTTATATCTTCCTTGTCTCAAATAGAAAAAAAAAAAGAGGATAAATATATAAATACAGATAGAAATACATAAATCTAGATATCCCTAAGGATGAGGGAACAGAAGGCAAGCTGAGGACAAAGCAGGAGCTGACCACCGCCCCCCCCCACTCACCCCCGGCCCATGGGATCTATGACATTCCTCAGGCACTCCTGGCTGCCCTAAAGCTAAGAAGAGATAAAACAAATAGTTAACTTATAGAGAAAACAATCCTGTAAGAATGAGTCTCCCTCAGTTTTCAGATGCCTTAGCAATCTACAAGAACAAAGCATTTCTATCAATAATCTAGCTTCCAGAAAGAAATGAAGATACAATTAAATGTCCTTATAACCTGCAGCTCATTGACAAATACTTGAGGTGGGCAGAGTATAAAGTTCCTCCAGGAAGCTCCCAACTATCTTCAACTATTTCCCTCTATCTTGTTAGAGGGAAAAGCAACCTTAACTTGATAATGGCAAGGCTTCCGGTATCCTGTGAGTCTTCTTTAACATATGAAAATCCTCTTGAAACCTCCCTTTTCCTTACCTTCCCCAACCCCATAGTAAATAATCAGCCACCCCTCACATGCCTGATGCAGCAGCTCTTTCTGCCCACCGGTCCTGTCTCCATGCTTTAATAAACCACCATTTTGCACCAAAGGCGTCTCAAGAATTCTTTCTTGGTCATAGGCTCCAGACCTCACCCCACCAAACCTCACCTATATTCCAAAACCCCATCACCTAGGGCAGAAGAAGAAGAAAGGCAAGGGAGTATAGATATTTTTGAGTCATAAATGAAGGGAACTTGGCTGTTGTTTCTAGTCTCAGCTTAAGTTAACTGGCAGTATTCCAAAGTTTTTGAAACTTGAGAGAAGAGAAAACCCCTATCCTACCCCTTACACCCTTGGACAGTGTGAAAAGACATCAAATAGAGAGAGGCTAAATATTTAGTCTTAGCAGCCAAATACTTAACCTTCAACGATCCCTGTTAACTAGTGAGACATTAAAGCTACAGATATGATTTACTCACATCAAAATGGGGCACGGACATTGCCACTGGAACAGAAGGGATCGTGTCCATGGGAACCAGGAGGACTTAGCAGCAATCTACACGGTCTAATGACTGAGACTTGGGGAGGAGAACTGAAATATCTCTATTGACAGATGGAACCAGATACCAAGGGCTTAGTGCCTTCCTGTCCCTGTACCCATCTCTTGGCAATGCATATACCACCTGGAACTAAATCCAACTCTGGAATAGATGCTAGGAATAGGAAAGTTCAAACTTATTAAAAGTGTTTCTGTCACTTAACACAGAATGGGAGTTGCACATGTAAATAAGCTAGGAAAAAAATAAACTTAGAAGTTTTCACTTTACCATGTCAATTGAAAGTTACACACTCCATTTAAATGGAATAAGGATGAAAGTAATGTGGAAGGACGCACATATCAGATTACAGAGATTAGGCTTTACACATTCTAGAGAAGATTTTGAGTTTGCATTTCATTATGAAATCAACGCTTAAGAAAAATTAATCTAGTAACTGCAGATGGAGAAGAGGAGACATTTTAAAACAATAGATTACAGGTGATTTATCTAGTTCAGTTTTATGAGATAAAATTGTCCCAGGTTATGGTAATAGTAATACTATATGGTGGATAAAAATATATAAACAAAATTACAAATTTAAGAAACTTGATTATAGATTCACTGGAAAAGCCAAAGGAGAAAAAAGTGTATTGTACTGAAAAGTTTTAACTCTGGTGATTGGGAAATGACAAGCCAATGGATTAGAATCAAATCAGGAGAGTTTTGTTGGAAAAAAAAAAATAATGCCAATTTAGGTCATGCAAATTTCTTGGTTATCTACAAGACAATCTGAAAAAGAGTTGAAAATGTAAAAATAGAATGTGTTGGCTATATTGAGAGGGATTAAAGGATTTCTAATTAGAGATTTAAAAAGCCCAAGCGGGAAGTGAATCAAAATGCTTCAAACATGAAAGTACACCTTTTGGAAGGGTTTTACCTGCCTAATTGTAGGTAGAAGATTAACAGCAATATAAATGGGAAAACAGAGAAATAAACCAAGAGAAAAATAGTCACAAAAGGGATAAGAGATACTAGAAAGAAAAAGGGATTAAGTTAAGAAAAGGGCTTCAGAAAACCTAGTAGGAATCCACACACAGAGTAGCTATTTATCATGCTCATTAATATTAGCATTATATCAGTTTTCACTGTTGAATTTGTAATGTTTGATCTTGGAATACTTAGCTACCAGAAGGAAATGTAGATACAATTAAATGTCCTTATAACCTGCAGCCATTGACAGATACTTGAGGTGGGCAGAGTGTAATGTTCCTCCAGGAACAGTATGCATGTGGCAAACAGTATTTGCATGTGGCAAATGCATTGAATAACAGAACACTTTAGTATTCTAGAGAGTTATAATCAATTATTCAAATGTTCAAATAGTTAAGCAATCAAATAGTGTGTATTGACACTTATTTTCATATTTTTTATTAGCCTGAGTTTTCCTTTGGGGGACTTTTATTATTCTATTTGCCAATCCTCCACTCTTTTTTTTTTTTTTTTTTGTGGTAAAAAAACAGCAAACAAATAACATAAAATTTACCCTCTTAATCATTTTTAAGTGCACAGTATAGTAATGTTAACCATATAAACATTGTTTTACAACAGATCTCTAGACTTTTCCATCCTGCAAAACTAAAGCTCTACATGCATTGAACAACTCACCTTTTCTCCTATCCCCAGCCCCTGACAATCACCACTCTTTTTGTTACTGAGATTTTGACTATTTTAGGTACCTCATATAAATATAATCATGCAATATTTGTCTCTTTGTGATTGGCTTATCTTACTTAGCATAATGTCCTCAAGTTTCATCCATGTTGTAGCATATGATGGTTTCTTATTTTATAAGGGTGAATAATATTCTATTGTCTGTTTATATCACATTTTCTTTATTTATTCAGACATAATGGACATTTAAGTTTCTTCCACCTCTTGGCTATTGTGAATAACACTGCAGTAAACATAAGTGTATAAATTTCTTTTCAAGATCTTTTTTCCAATTCTTTGGGAAAAATCCCCAAAGTGGGATTAATGGGTCAATGGTATTTCTATTTTTAATTTTTTTGAAGAACCTTACTGTTTTCCATAGCAGCCACACCATTTTACATTCCCAACAGTACACAAGGGTTCCAATTTCTCCAAGTGTCCATCAACACATTTTTATTTTATTCCATTTTGTTGATAATGTCATGTTAAGAGGTATGAGGTGATATTTTATTGTGATTTTGATTTGTATTTCTCTGATCATTAGTGATGTTGACCATCTTTCCATATGCTTCTTGGTCATTTGTATATCTTCTTTGGAGAAATGTGTATTCAAAGTCCTTTGTACATTCTTAAGTCAGGTTATTTGTTTTTGTGTTGAGTAATAGGGTTTCTTTATATATTCTGGATATTAAATCCTTATTAGATATATGGGTTGAAAATATTTTCTCCTATTCTGTATGTTGCCTTTTGACTCTGTTAATTGTATCATTTGCTGTAAAGAAGTTCTTAAGTTTGATGTGGTCCCTTATGTCTATTTTTGTTTTTATAACCTGCGCTTTTGAGTTAAGAAATCATTGCCAAATCAATGCCATGAAGATTTTTCCCTGTGTTTTCCTCTAGCACTTTCATAGATTTAGGTCTAATGTTTAGCCCTTTAGCCCATTTTGAGTTAACGTTTCTATCTGGTGTAAGGTAATGGTCCAGCTTCAGTCTTTGCACATGGATATCCTAAGTTTCCCAGCACCATTTGCTGGAGACACTGTCCTTTCCCCATTGTGTAGTCTTGACAACCTTATCAGAGAGCCTTTGACCACACATAGGAGGTTTTATTTCTGGGCTTTCTGTTCTGTTCCATTGATAGATATGTCTGTCTTTTTGCTAGTACCAATCTGTTTTAATTAATAAAACTTTGTAATATCTTTGGAAATCAGGAAGTATAAGGCCTCCTGCTTTGTTTTTCTTTCTCAAGATTGTTTTAACTACCAGGTTCTTTTGATATTAAATATATATTTTAGAATTGTTTTATCTGTTTTTGCTAAAAAATACCATTGGGATTTTCACAGGGATTACAATGAATCTGTAGATTCTTTTGAGTAGTATGAACATTTTAAAAATATTGTTTTCCAATCTGTGAACACAAGATGTCTTTCCAATGAAGGATGTCCTGATTGCTTCCAAGGTTTGGCACTTATAAATAAAACTGTCATAATTAAGAAGTTCATCTGATCTATTGTACACATAAAATTCAGGGCAGGGAGAGAATTGAGTAGAATTCAACTAAATAAATAGTCCATAAAACAGTAACCCAGCTTGCTTCAATTGACTTAACAAATAGAGTGATGAGATTTATTGTTGAGTTATTTATTGGTTGTTATTTTGAGAGAGAAGGGAGAAAGAGAATCACTCTCAGTAACTTTGACAAAGCTGTCCTCAAGTATACGGAAACTATGCCTATGGGGAACGTACACTTCAGCAGGAACTACTACAAGTGCCTTAATTTTACATGTAGTAATCCTGAGACTGCTAAAGGTTCACTATTGTTCAATGAAATCTTATAAATTCATTACATGGGCAATACCTAGATTTCTAAATCCAGAACCTCTGTTTTTTTTTTCTTTTTTTAAGATTTTATTTATTTATTTATTAGAGAGCAAGCGAAAGAGAAACAGCCTGAGAGGGGACAGGGTCAGAGGGAGAAGCAGGCTCCCCGCTGAGCTGGGAGCCCGATGTGGAACTCGATCCCAGGACCCCAGGATCATGATGTGAGCCGAAGGCAGTCTCTTAAACAACTGAGCCACCCAGGCGCCCCAGAACCTCTGTTTTTAAAAGTACATAATTATTTAAGTTTTGGGAGGAAATAATCTCTAGTTAAAACACAGTAGGTACTTAGTATTCAAGTGTATTATCTTGTTTCCCTAGATTTTGATGATGAATTATTAAGGGAACTTAGCAATTTTAGAAATGTAACCATCCAGAGAAGTAATGCATTCATGAAGGGGACAATCTGGTACTTTTGAAAAACACAAACTAAATAGCTTGAGAAAATTTTTTAAAAATGAAGGCCATTCACTTCCTTCAGGGAAGGAAGGCAGATTATTAGACACTAAGAAATGAAAGAGAGAACTGGTTAAGGCTACAGATGACATTAATTTCTGAAAGCCAATGGTCTCCTTGAAAGTAACTTGTGACCATGTCCCCAAGTCCTAATTGAAGTGTGGGTATCAATCTGCCCTGCTAAGGTCATAGTTGGTAATTCATAATTATCAGAAGGCCATTGTTCTTACCTAGGAGGCTCTTCAGGCATAAATGTGCTGGGGAAAAAAATGAATTTTTGGTATGTCCTAGAATGGTCTGGAATGATCTCCGAATGTTCTCTGATTTAACAAAAAAATGATGTTCTGTACATCTATTACATGTTATACTCCTGGGAGAGGCTATACTGTGGTATCCCAAGCAGTTTTTTCTGTAATTAAACATTGAGTGCTGATAGGAGACAATTGAAACTACAGATTAATTATTGATAAATTAATAGATACTTTAAAATTTAAAGTGAATGCTTGGACCTGAGTATCTCCTAAAGCATACATTTACAGTATAACAATTAATTGTTATACTTCTTGGTTTCTTTATAACAGTGGACATAGAGGGTATTATGCTCAGTGAAATAAGTTAGACAGAGAGAGACAAATACCATATGATTTCATTTATGTGTGGAATCAAAAAACAAAACCAACAAATGAAAAAAGAAACTAACAGATCTTAAATACAGAGAACAAACTGGTGGTTGCCAGAGGGGTAGTAAGTGGAGATGAGTGAAATAGGGAAAGGGGATTAGAAGGTACAAACTTTCAGTTATAAAATGTCATAGAGATGACAAATACAGCATAAAAAACGTTTTGCTATATATTTGCATGATAAATGATATGAATATATGTACAAATAATATATTTAAAATTTATTTTTCCTGATTGTGTGTAGTGGTTTTTGTTTTTGTTTTTTAAGTAGACCACCCCTAGCATGGGGCTCAATGCGGGGCTTGAACTCAGAAATCTGAGATCAAGAGTTGAATGCTTAACCAACTGAGCCATCCAGGTGCCCCTCAGTGTATTATAAATTTAAATTTTCTAATTCAGATGTATAACATAAATTTTTTCTATATTCTCATTATCAGAAATATTCACCATTGAGCTTAAATCCTAATTCTTTATATTTTTTAGGATGTACTGACAAAGAGGTATAGTGTTATGGATATTGTTAAGATAAATACATAGGTATAAGTACACCAACATGTTTTTACATAAGTAATATTTTTAATATTTTATAAGCTGCATTTTGATTTTAAGCATTTTACTAATTTTTCATGATAAGGAAAATATTCTTATCTGATTTTAATAATCATCTAGTTAGCCACTGTAAGATTCATTATAAAAATTAACAAGTTTATATTATTAGATATTTAAATTACATCAAATATTTCATGGCTATGAATAATACTGTGTTGGACATCCTTATGGATAATTTGTTCAGACTTTCTCATTATTTCCTTGGAAATATATTTGCAGTGCTCATTTATTTTATCAAAATGCAAACATATTGCCCAATTGTCCTCTGGATAGTTTATTCTAGTTTACACATCCACCAATAGGATTTAAGAGGTTTAGTACCCTAATAATTTGACAATCCTTCGTATTAAGAATGTTTGATTTGATGCAGTGAATAAATCTGTAGAAATAGATCTTATTTTTAAAGATACTGAATAGCATTTATGTTGGTAAGTATGGAAAAGAAGAACCTTGCCTTGGTACTTTTTGAACTTCTTTAAAACCAATGCAACACTATCGTAGGAAAAAGGACTACTACTCACAAGTATCCTGTGAAACTCTTTGTTGCTCTTAATTGAAAAATAAATTCTATGACACTGTATTTTCTTCTCTATTGAGAGTACTGAATTGATACCTTCACACCAAAGAGAGTGTCTATATAGAAGAATTATTTTTGTAGTGATGGTGAGGCAGAAATTCTGTAAGGTATAACTTAGGTATCAAAATAATTTGGTGGTTTACAGTGGTGTTTTCAATCTGTAGCAATAAAAATGGTACAGACCTCTCTCAAAAACTCAATGACATCTATATCCTCTTAATAATAATAAGAAGCTGAACATTAATAGCTACCGTAAATGTATTTGGTTCCTATCTCTTTAATAGTCTCCGGTAGACATTAAAGAAAAATTAGATGTCTTATGAAATCTTGAAAGTCAGGAAATTCAAAAAAAATAGCAACTGCAAACAATGTGATTTCTTTGATTCATCACAATTAAAATGGATAAATTGAAATTGTAGTCCAGTGAGGAAATGCTATCTAAGTGAAAATTAAAGGATATACTACCACCTAGTGGTAAAATGTGTTGCTCAAGGGAAAATACTGGGGGGTTTTTTGGTTTTGGGTTTTGGGTTTTTTGGCGTTTTTTTTTTTTCCAAATAAATACCAGGCTGATGTATGATTGTCTATTATTCAATGAGGTGTGTAATAATTAACGAACTTGTGCATGTGTTAGGTTCTTAACTGCAGCACACTTTATTTACTTTAACAGTTTAAGCATTTTCACACGAGGGAGGTAGATTTTATCATAGATATGAATCTAAGGAAAAAATAATAGCCTAGTTTCCTTTATGGAATGACTAAAGATAAATTTTTATGGATAAGGTAGTAACTGTATTGGAGACTACTTAAAAAACTTTGAAAGATAATGCTCCATTTAAAATATTTCTTTATTTCAATAAATGTATATTTAGGTTTTGTCCACATAACACTAAGTATTGTGGAGATTTGAAGACCTAGAAAAAATAGTAGATTAAATTAACAAGCACAGAAGGAAAAAATTGAATACCTTAAAGAAAATTACCTCTTAGAAATAAAATATGTATAGTTTAAGAACCAGAAAGAGTTTTAAAGTAAGAATAAACAGGACAATGTTCATTTTACATTTATTTAAAAAAACATTATGTATTATTTAAATAGTATGTTTTCTAAGAAATAGTATGAATCTTTGTGTATGGTTCTGATTATGCATGTGCTCATGTATTGTGTAAGACACAGAATCTTTTTGTTAGATCCTACAGTCATGATGTGATAGCCATGACAGACAAATACAAACCAAACACTATTAAAAAATAATATACCTGAATGCTTTTGTTGCTTGTTTCATAAATTATTAAGTTTAGATAGGTGATCACTCTTTTCAAAATTGTAGTTTATACTTAAGAAAAGTTTTCATTTTGGGGTGCCTGGGTGGCTTAGTCAGTTAAGCGTCTGCCTCCGGATTTCAGCTCAGTTCATGATCTCAGGGTCATTTGATGGAGCCTCAGTTGGGCTCCATGCTGGGTGTGGAGGCTGCTTATGATTTTCTCTCTCCTTCTTAAAAAAAAAAAAAAATAGTTTTCATTTTGTTCTGCATGTTGTCTCCCTTTGTACCATATATGCAGCAGCAAACAACAGATTAGGAATTTTTAAATATGATCTTTTAGGAATACCTGGGTGGCTCAGTCGGTTAAGTGTCTGCCTTAGGCTCAGGTCATGATCCCAGAGTCTTGGGATCAAGTCCCACAACAGGCTCCCTGCTCCGTGGGGAGTCTGCTTCTGCTGCTGCCTGCTCAGCCTGCCACTCCCCCTGTTTGTACTCTCTCTCTCTGACAAATAAATATAATCTTAATCAATAAATATGATATTTTATTATTTCAAAACCCACCAAGGGTTTATTTTATCACAAAATAATATTCTGCCACAACAGCACACCTGGAAGACAAAATGATTTTTGTTAGTTTCTTATGCTATTCAACCAGAAAATAAAGGATGGTATGATAAAAAAAATAGCCAATGAAATATGAATTCATTAATTTATTTATTCACCAAGTATTTTTGAATTCCAAATACTTACACTGCCATATATATGATTCCAAAGGTGGCTCTGAGTAAGACAGACAAGGTCCTGTTCACACGGGCAGCTCTGCTTCTCCTCAAACTTCTTCCTTTTCTTCCTCCTTCTCCTTTTTTTAGTATCTTAAGAAATAGAGAAGAAAAAAAATGATTTGTTTGATATCCTTGATTTTCTCTATTTTTTTTTCTATTTCTTATTTCATCAGTCCTTCCTGTCGGTATTATTTTCTTTATTCTTTCTACTTTGGGGTAATTTGATATTTTTCTAGATTCATAATTTGAAAAGTGAGGTCAACTATTTAAGAACTTTCTTTTTTTTTTTGCTAATAGTGTTTAATGCTCTAAATTTTCCTCTAAGTTTTGTTTCACTACTTCCCACAAATTTTGCTATGTTGTATTTTAATTTTCTTTAACTTTAAAATACATTTTTATTTCCCATTGAAGTTTTTTCTTGGACCTTTGGGCTATCCAGAAGTGTATTATTTAGTTTCTAAATATTTGGTGATTTTCCAGATATTATTTTGTTATTGTTTAGGTTGAGTATCATTGTAGTTGGAGAACCTATTGGGTATGACCTATTTTAGGGCATAGAATCTGATGTATCTTTTAAATGTTCCTTGAAAATTAAAAAAAAAAAGTTTTCTGCCATCTTTAACTCAAGTATTACATAATGTTGATTTGATCAATTTGATGGTGTTATTAAAATTTGCTATATGCTTATTACTTTTTTCCTAAATTTTCTATTTACAGTGAGTGTTTAAAATCTCTGATTTTAACTTTGGACTTGTGATTTTCTCTTTAGACATCTATCAGATTTTGCTTGATGAATTTTGAAGCTTTGATATTAGGTTGATAACAATATTTATAAATATTATATCCTATTGTTAAAATTGACCCTGTTCTCACTATGAAATGACCCTCTTTATTATGATAATCTCTTCTTTGTTCTAAAAACTATTTTTTCGTATATAAATATAGCCACTCCAGCTTTCTTTGTGTTTAGCATATGATAGATTTTTTCATCATTTTACTTTTAACTTGTGTCATATATTTAAAAAAATTTTTTGTGTGTGCCTGGGTGGCTCAGATGGTTAAGGTCTGACTTCGGCTCAGGTCATGATCCCAGGGTCCTGGGATCGAGTCCCACATCGGGCTCCCTGCTCCTTGGGAGCCTGCTTCTCCTTCTGCTTCTCTCTCTGTCTCTGTCTCTCATGAATAAATAAATAAAATCTTAAAAAAAATTTTTTTTTGTAGGAACCATATAGTTGTCTTACTTTTTTTCAATTCAATATGATAATGTATACCTTTTAATTGAGGTATTTAGACCATTCATATTATTGTGACATTTTCTTCTGTTTGAAGGACTCCCTTAAAATTTTTGTACTGTATACCTGCTGGTTATGAAGATTTTAAATTTTTATATATTAAGTAAAGTCTCTATTTCACTTTCCTTTTGAAATATATATTCACGGGGCAGATAAATATAGGTTGACACTTTCATATTGTTTTATTTTGATTTGATTTTTCAATGATGTTATAATAATTTGGATGAAAGAACATTTTGTTTTGTTTTGGTCCTTTGAAAAATGTATTTTGAAAGTACTTTAAGACTTTTCCACTTATTTTATTATTTATGTCATTGCTTTGTTAACATTGTTTGATTGTAATTTTTCTTTACTGTGAGTTGTTTCTTCCCGATTCTTTGACTGGCTGGTGATTTTGATTGCATGCCAGATAATGTGAATTTACTTTGTTGTGTGCTAAATATTTGTATTCATAAATAAAATACAAAAATACAATATTTGTATTCATAAAAAGTATTCTTTTTTAAGTTTTTTTTTTTCCTTTGGGTATTTTGTTTTGTTTTGTTTTTGATGCAGTTAAATTACTTAAAATCAAACTTCTTAGGTCTTGCTTTTAAGTCTTCTAAGCTCAATGTTTAATCTCTGGATTTTTCATGCCGCCAAGGTAAGGTCCTTCTTAGTACTTGATCCAATGTCCATGAATTATGAGGTTTTCCACCTACCCTGTGTATGTTTTGGCCCAGTTCCTTCTCAGATTTAGACTTTAGGTAGTTCTTTTTCTGGCCTCAGGTGGATTCTTCATACATGTGCCCTAATCTGTATCCAGATCTATAATGTATGATGAAGAATTTCAGATGTTCACTTTCTCTCTAGGCAGCTCGTCCTTCTCTACTCTGCCCTAAAAATTCTAGCCATGGGGCTTCCCTGGATTACTATCTTAGTCTGCTGAACTCAGGGAGACTGTGGTTACTTCCTGGGCATCTCCTCCTTGTGCTGTAGCTTGGGATCTCTCTGGGTAGGAAGCTGGGACAATTTTATAGCTCAATTGATTTTTCCCTCAACTCTTAAAGATCGCTGGATTTCTTTGCCTGTTATCTAGTGTGTTTTGTGGACCATTGTTTCATACATTTAGTCTTTCAGTTGTTTCAGATGGGAATTTGTTTCCTGTTATTCCATGAGAAAAACTTACCTTCACTTTTTTTTAATTTCAATTTTGAACAATTTAAAAATTATAGAAAAATTTTAAGAATACAACCAACATCCATATACCTTTCACTGAGATTATTTACTTTTTAAATATTTTGCTATATTTTCTCTCTCTGTATATTTTTAAATCTTTTTTTTATGAATTATTTGAAAAAAGTTAGAGACAACATGATCTCTAACTCCTTAGTACTTTGGCATATAGCTCTTAAGGAGAATCAGTTAGACTGAATAACAAAAGTGTTCTGTTTTTCCAGTGATGTGAAAGCAAACATCTTCTGATGTTTCTGTTTATCAAAAGAGAAGAAATAAATTCATCAAACCAATAGCTGAGAATCAGAAACTAGGCATTGCAGTAATTTGTTCCAAGTTAGCTACTGACATATAGAAGACACACTCCAGCTAATGAGAGTACAGGTGATAGAAAATAATAGGAAAGCAGAGCTTAAAAACATGCTTTATAAGTTTATAAATTATAAATTATGTGGTAAAAATCTGTATTTTCAAGAACCTAAGGACTTAAATATAAACAGGTGTTAAATGAAGTGTGTTTATATTCTTAAAATCTCTTATTTGCTAATTTGTAGAGAATACATGTAAAGTTTCCAGAAAAGCAAACAAAGCAAGACACAGGTCATAAACTGTGACTGTAATCTAGGGGAATTATCATGGTGACTTGACATAGATTATTTGCCATGGGGTTGGAGAAATATATAGAAATATTTGATTTAAAAATTATGAAGAATAAGGATCAATTGAGAGCAGAGGAAATGAAGAAAGTATCAGATACATTTGAACTTGATCATTGGTGACTGTACTTATTGAGATGAAGAAGATAGATGGGGTTTTCTTTTTTTACAGTTAGTTTAGGAGTAATGAATGTTGGCTTTTGAGATGGACAATTAATAACACATTTGTATTAGGTATCTGTCACTATGTAACAAAATTACTCCCAAAACCAGTGTCTTCAAAATCAATCAGGATATTTTCTCAGACAATTTGTTAGCATCAAGAATTTGAGAGTGTGGGGGGGACCTGGGTGGCCCAGTCGTTAAGCGTCTGCCTTCGGCTCAGATCATGATCCCAGGGTCCTGGGATCAAGCCTCACATCGGGCTCCCTGCTTGGCGGGAAGCCTGCTTCTCCCTCTCCCACTCCCCCTGCTTGTGTTCCCTCTCTCACTGTCTCTCTCTCTCTGTCAAATAAATAAGTAAAATCTTAAAAAAAAAAAAAAATTGAGAGTGGTATTTATCCTAATATTTCTAAGAGAATTACTTCTAAGTAGAAGAATAAGGTTAGGAAAAATAAAGGTTTTCCCATAACTGACCTTAGGCTTGGTACTTTTTACATATCTTGGGAGTATATGTTCGATCTCCATGTCTTGATCTCATTCAAGGAACTAAACTGGAAATAAAAAATTAGGTTTGAAAAACATAACAGCCTATACACTACTGAGATTAACCTGAGAGTATAAAGTAAAAAGAGAA
The DNA here is from genome assembly GCF_037043125.1 of Eumetopias jubatus. Classification (NCBI taxonomy): domain Eukaryota; kingdom Metazoa; phylum Chordata; class Mammalia; order Carnivora; family Otariidae; genus Eumetopias; species Eumetopias jubatus. Next base: position 20,319,625 of record NW_028274807.1, on the reverse strand, counting down.
AACCTTCTGTTAAACATTTTGTTATAGAGAAATATTTACACTCTCTGTTCTTTAAAATGGTAAAATCACAGTGTAACAATCATCAAAGCATTTGACATGACATTAATGTGCTTTTCAGTCATCATTGCTGTTTCTTGGACAGTAACTCAGAGGTGAAACTGAATTTATTTTACATAAAATAATAAAGACAATATGTCATACAGGTTTTTGTGCCTGCATGCATACACATGGATTAGTAATAGGAAAATTCTATGAAGAGATGGATAAAAATTGATGTCTGCACAGAGCTGATATATACTGGAAAAGGAAATAAGAGCATTTGGTGAGTAAAATTGGCAGGTTTCTTCTTTTACTATAAAATTATTTTTAAACATATATCTTTTATCTAATAAGGTGTTTAAAATATTTATATATTTATCCTTAACATTTTGGCTTGGCATTTTATTTCAAGGAAATCATTCACTAACCACATTTTATATTAATTTACTTTGCATATGTGATGAGCACTGGTCTATTTTAACTCTATTTCCCAATTTTAGTAAGTACCATAAATTTAAACCTTCTCTGCCCAGACTGTATGTACGAAGGCAGGCTGTGTGTGTCAAAACAAAAAGCAGAGTCTTGTGTTCTTCAAATTTTGTTTTAGGCCAAAGTCATCACAATATGACATGATGCAATCATTTTGTTATTTTCATCTTCATACAATAAACTTATAATTATATTTCTTGTACTTTTTATATAAAACCATGCATCAAATTTCAATAACACTTTACTATAATTAAGTTAGTTACACTATTTTTAATTCAAAAGAGTCTTTCATTTTCTGCCCCAGCTATTGTTTTGTCATTATAACACTTAAAAGTTAAAAAAGTGTTATATGACCAAAAATATTTGTGAAATTCTGGACTAAATTCCAGAAATTCCCAGTGTTCTGGGAAATAAGTCTGAAGAGATAAGTAGCATCCAACAATAGGTGGTCTTGATATGCAAAGAGAAGAAGTGACATGTTTTAAACAGATGTCTTTCAATATTCTAAGATTCCATATAATTAGCTACTTCTGCATATTTTAATTTATGCAGAAGAGCTCTGATCAGTTTCCATTAAACACTTAAGAGAACTAGATTTAGGGATAGAGAAACTAACTGGTATTATTTTTTATTTTTTATTTTAATATACCAATGAAAAAGTTACTTTTCAGCAAAGTCAGTATCAAAACTTATTTTTTGCTAGAGCAATTTTTTGAAATGGGTTAAATAAAGCAACTATTTGTGACAGTTTATTGAAACACAGCTTCATACATAGCATTGTGGGGAAAAAGAACTCACTATTATCATGTTTAGAAGATTAAAAGTAATTTGATATATTGAAAATGCCTAGGAAATTGAGAATTGTTCCCCTTTATTTCTTCTGTCTCTTAAATTCCACAAATGAGTGAAATCATATGGTATTTGTCTTTCTTTGACTGATATTTTGCTTAGCATAATACTTTTTCGCTCCATCCATGTTATTGCAAGTGGCAAGATTTCTTTCTTTTTTTTTTTTTATGGCTGAGTAATATCCCATTGTATACATACATATATACCACTTCTTTATCCATTCATCAGTCGATGGGCACTTGGGCTGTTTCCATAGTTTAGCTATTGTAGATAATGCTGCTTTAAACATCGAGGTACATGTATCCTTCGAATTGTATTTTTGTATCCTTTGCATAAGTACTTAGTAGTGCAATTGCTGGGTCATAGGGTAGTTCTATATTTAACATTTTGAGGAACCTCCGTACTGTTTTCCAGAGTGGCTGCACCAACTTGCATTCCCACCAACAGTATAGGAAGGTTCCCCTTTCTCCGCATCCCTGTCAACATCTGTCATTTCTTGTATTATTAATTTTAGTCATTCTGACAGTATGAGGTGATACCTCATTGTAGTTTTAATTTGTTATATTCTAGCATCATTTTGCAAATTTAAAATGGTTTCCTACTTCATGTTTCCTTATTACCAATTCTTTGAACCTGCATACTTCCATATAGCAATTAAATATCCAAAGGTTTTTGTGTGTTTTAAAATTGTCTTATACTTCTTTTATCATCCACATTTTATCTTATTTTTTAATTTTTAAATGTGTAAGTTAACGAGTTTTATTTTTTCCAACATTTTGAAAGTTTTGAAACTCAAAGAAAAGTTGAAAGAATTTTAACACTCACATCCCTACCACCTAGATTACACAATTCAGGTTTTAAATAGTTGTTTTTGCAGTAGAAGCATGGAAACAAAATGATTTCTAAGACAAGTTCAGTTTGCACAATGATGTATTGTCTTGCCAAAAGAACAGTGATAAGTGTTTAAGATGTTCGCTCATGTTGTTTTATATTCTAATGCCTCCCTGACCATGCGGCAGCAAATTTAAAACTTAACAGCCATGTGCAGTAATGAATTGAGACAAGTATTCCATGGCATTTCTCTGAAACATTTCACTTCTAGCACAGCCTAGTGAAGTCTTCACTAAATTAAATGATTGTTACTTTTAATAGAATTCACGACTTTTTCAGAAATCTTGAAGTTTCCACAGCAAATAAAAATGTATTCTAATTCTATAAGTAAATTTTGCCCTTGAAAAATTTAATTAATCTGATTTACAGATATAGAATACCTTGAGGTCTTACAAATACCGAAGTTATTGCTAAACTTCAAGAAGTTATTTATTAATAACAACTGTTTCTTAAACTGTGGTTACATTGGCATTTTTCCCCTGTGGAATCCTTTAAAAAGTTTTTTTTTTTCAATATTTAGTCATTATGCAAATCTCACACTTCAGAGAATTTTCTCTAAGTCTGCAAGATTGCTCTAAGAACTCATTCCTAGCCATTGTACAATATTATTAAATTGTATTAAAATAGTTTACATATTTAAATGAATATATATGCAAAATATTGGGAAAAATTAAAATGTATGTACTTTTAGAGAAATATCACATTACAGCTTAGGAAAAAATATAATAAAAACAAAACCAAAACAACCCAAAACTACCAGCTTAATAACTGATAAAACATACAGTTAAATATAAATTTCCAAACCATAATCAGGAGTATAATCAAGCTTTAGTATTTTATGAGTAAACATCTTGAATTTTACGAAACCACATCTATATGTACAGGGTGGTGTTATCTGCTTCATTAACACTATGAAGGTTGAGTTGTTAAGCTGTCAAGGATGTGGTATGGTAATGAACAGATAATTTCAGATCAATTGCAATCAATCAACAATTTCCCATAACTTCCCAGAATTTTCCTCCTCAGATTATTAAGTTAGATATTATAATGTTATCACTTAATGAATTCAGATCTGATGGGTCATTTTTCTAGCATATTATATCATGACAAGAATTCAAAGTGAAATTAATCACCTAGTTATTTCAAAGCATTCAGTGCTCAGCACGAAAATACAAAAATCTTTATGTTAAAATTATTGCAGATTTGCATTACTTAATAGATTATTTAAATGATAATATGTAAAGAGACTACTTGTTCAGCCATATATGTAGTATCAGTGTATAAAAATATGAACATGTAAAACATTTGATATATGAAAACTATATGCATGGATATTTATATAATTTTTATATATTTAAGATTCATCTATGAATTTCTTTACTTCTTTTGTTTTGGATATTTGGATTTTAATAAGTTAGCCACCCCATCATTCTTTGTTTTTCCTGTTCCTTTAAAAATATACTGTATTTACTGTATTTCTATACTGTATTTGCTCCATATTATCTATTTTTGAATTAAACTGAATATTTATTAATTTACAAAATTTAAGGAAATACACTTTCTGGTAGCTTTATATGTAGACTCTTCAAATGAGGATGATGGTTTATAGATAGGTTAGCAAAATTATTTCCCTGGAGAGCAGAACTAAAGTGATGATAGGGTTGAAGAAAATAGAAGCACGCAGAACTGAGCTATATTAATGGTAGAATGTGCTGTTTAACAAAATTGTTTTGTTGTTAACTACCTCTCCAATTAGAGGTTCATAAGACTCAACTGTTTTCCTCCCTCTCTGTCTCCTATTCCACCCTGACCCCCACCCACCTTTTGATTTTTTTTGTCCCCGTGAACTTAGTTATGTGATCCAGTTTATGACATTTAACTGATATGTTTTTGTGCATAAAAATATACACACACATAAGTGTGTGTGTACTTGAATATAATCAAACATTCAAATACTTGAAAATGGAAAGCAATAAACAGATCTTTTAAGTCAAATTCTTGTTTTGTTTTTATTTTTGTTGTTATTTTATTTCATTTTATTTTATTTGAAATGAAGCAAATGAAAAGGTGAGAAGTTAAACTTAACTTTTAATTGGTGGCAGGATACTTCATTGACATTTGTGTTTTTTGTTTGTTCATAAATTTCTTCAATACTAAAAGTTATTGAAAATAAAATTTTGTATTTCTGTATTTTGTTCACCATTTCTAGTATGATGCAATCTTCAATTAGGAAATCATAAAGAAATTTTTGATAAATAATTTTAAATGACATTTAGAAAATAAATAGGAACTGTATTTTCCAAATGTAATTCCTCTTAGCAAATAAATCAGTAGAATGAGGGACCAAAATTTCCCAGAGTGAATATCTGACATTAAAGAAAACTTGTGTTTGGGAATGAACAAGAAAGGAGCTTGAGTAAATTATGTATAGATTATGCAAAAGTAGGATGATTATCTTGTATATTACATAATGCAGCTTGCAATTTAGCAGGCTCTCTTTCTATCACATTGAAGATGAATTGGAAGGATGCTTTAATCATTTCCACATTTGAAAGACTTTACTTTCCTCCATGCTGGCAGGCACAGGTCTGTGCCTGTCCAGATGTACAATATAATCAGCACGGGAATCTACCATTTGATCAAACAACAAAAAGTTATTGGCATGTCCATGGTATTTTTTCTCTCTGGTCTTTAACGGCTGTATTCATTCATTTTCTGGTTGCGCTTTTAGTATTTGACACCAGTGCCAAAAAGTGGTCATTTGCTCTTTAGTAATTAGGACAATGGTATACAAATGCTGAAAACATAGACATCAAAAGGGAAGCTCAACATCAAAAGAGCTCTAATCCCCAGATATATCTCATTCTCTCATAAACGGCCACTAGATTAACAAAATCATTTTTTTTTAAGATTTTATTTATTTGACAGATAGAGACACAGTGAGAGAGGGAACACAAGCAGGGGGAGTAGGAGAGGGAGAAGCAGGCTTCCCGCCGAGCAAGGAGCCTGATATGGGGCTCGATCCCAGGAACCTGGGACCATGACCTGAGCCTAAGGCAGACACTTAATGACTGAGCCACCCAGGTGCCCCAACAAAATCATTTTTAAGAAGTCAATTTTCAGAGTCTAATTTCAGATCATTGACCAAATTAACTGTCTCAAGATACACAATTGAGAACATGGCCAAAAACTTAGGTGATGGTTGTCGGGTACTTCCATGTGCCATCATGTCAAGATAGGTCACTATTGCAGAACTAAGTGCTGGAGTTTTCAGCAAATATTTATTTTCTTGACTTTTGATTTCTAAATCATGACTTCTTAGAGGAGATTCTAACATGGGGCAAAGGGAAACACAAAGGGCAAAAGGTTGAAAAGTCAAGTTGGCATTTTCTATAAAGCATGGTCTCAAGTCTGCTCCATACTCCAACTGGAGAAGTAGCAGGACTAAATAAGAGGCAGTGTAGCTGGGCCCCACCCAGCTAGCATGTGCTAGAACTGGTCCAGATTGACCCCAAAAGTGAATTTTGGAGAATTTCACAAGTCAGTTGTTAAAAACACCCATCATCGAACAGTGAATTTTATCAACTTAATATTAATTAAAATACACTAAAAATGAAGATAGTAAACACTCAAACTTATCATCCCTACTCTATGTTAAATAAGGTTATATTTATAGCTTCAAATCACCCATAAAATGATAGTATTTACACCATGGAAACAAGCAAAATGCAAATTGGCTTATTTTTTCTGTAAAACCAGTCATTAAACATTTACCAGCACATAATGGCTGGACCCTGAGCCCTAGACTTAAAACTTAGACCTCATACTTCAGTTTCCAATGCTCAAAGGATCTTGCAAGGTAGGGCAATGAAATCTCTGTGGCGAAAGATAAAAATTTATACCTAAAGGACTTTTATCATCAATGAAACTTGGATGTGGAATCAAATTAATATAAATAGGAATTTAAAATGACATAACATACAATTCATATCCACTAAAACAAAATTGTTTAAATGTAAGTCATCCTTGGGCACCTGGGTGTATCAGTCATTAAGTGTCTGCCTTCGGCTCAGGTCATGATTCCAGGGTCCTGGGATCGAACTCCACATCAGGCTCCCTGCTCCGCGGGGAGCCTGCTTTTCCCTTTCCCACTCCCCCTGCTTGTGTTTCCTCTCTCACTGTGTCTCTCTCTGTCAAAATAAATAAATAAAATCTTAAAATAAATAAATAAATAAATAAATAAATAAATAAATAAATGTAAGTCATCCTTCCTCTGGAATTCTGACTGATGGAACAACATTTCTGGACTCCAGTCATTGTTATGTTAACTTTATCATGCCATGAATTTATATTTTAGCATACAGGAATTAATTTACCTGTCTTATCTTATTATATTTTGATAACAATTATGGACAGGTATTATTATCCTAACATTATAGATTAGAAAATTAATACTCACTGAAATAAAAAAGTCCCCATAAATTTAAATTTAAAAAAAAATACACACTTCTTGACAAAGACTGTAACGAATCCATGTTTTTCCTAATTGAGCTAGCATCCCTCAGAAAGAGGCTCATGACTGCAGTATATTTATTCATCTATAAATAACAATTAAATAAGACTTATCTATGCTTTAGCAATGAATACATTTATTATATTAAGCAAATTATATACAACCTGTGCTCTTCTGGAGTGATTATAACATTGAGGTAAAAATCAAGTCAAATAAAACAAAATAACAAGCAAATAAGTAAAATGTCACAAACTATGGAAAGAACAGTGAATTAAAGCAAAGAAAGTTATACGAATGAGTATCATTAAAATGAAGCTGTGAATTGAATTAAATGAAGCAATTTTAGAAGTCCTCCAAGAGAAAGTGAAACTTGTGGATATTTTAGTCACTTTTTTCCCTTTATTAAAACTTACGTCACCTGAAGGAAGATACTGCTCTCACTAGAAGTTTCTGTGGTAGAGGCTTTCTTCCCCTCGCATGTTCCTACCCTATACCCTGTATGCCGGTTAACTCTGACCTTGAGCCTCAGGGAAGAAGAAGTATTCTTCACAGAAAACCAGTCCCATTTCCAAATCATTCTGTTTTCCTTCTTCAGATACTGTGGTTGGAATTCTTGCCTTAAGACTGTGCCATGATTGATTATTCTTAACTGATCTAACATGACAATTTGTTCAAAATACAATATATTTGATTATGTATGTTCATGTATATATCTTATGTATTAAGTTCCAAAAATGCCTCAATAGCTCCTGGGACTATTTTAAGTGGTTAGAGAATCTAGCTCATTAGAGTATTTATTTCAATATTTTCATTATGCTAAACACATAAACCCTGAAATGCAATCAATTTGCAGGGTTTTATTTAAAGATTCTCCTCTAGTTTCCTTGTTATCTATTCATCTAATCAGACAAAGGGAAATATAAATATCATTTTTCTGCCCTAGCGACTAATAAAAAGTTTGTGGATTTCTAGTGGTTAATTAGAGACAGAAGTAAGGAAATAATAAATTTACATTTAACAATAAGAATGCTAATATCTAATTCCCTGCTTATCTTATTTCCCTTCTCTAAAATTAAAGGTAGAAACATTCGTATCTTAAGATGATCAAAAAAACACAACTAATTATTCATCATTTAAAGTGAAATTTATGGGGAGCCCGGGTGGCTCAGGTGGTTAAGTGCCTGACTCTTGGTCTCAGCTCAGGTTGTGAGTTTGAGTCGTGAGTTTGAGCCCCATGGAGCCTACTTAAAGATACTTAAATTAAAAAAATAATAATCAAACAATCAATAAATAAATATGACATTTATTAGAGTCTCTGTCAAAGGATTTGAACAGACATTTTTCTAAAGAATATATATAAAGAGACAATAAACACATAAGAAGATTCTCAACATCATTAGTCACTAGGGAAATAAAAATCAGAGCCACAATGAGATACCACTTTACACCTACTAGGATGGCTATAATTAAAGTAAATAAATAAATAAACAAACAACATCTTTGGGGAAGATGTGGAAAAATTGGAATGCTCATATACTGTTGGTAGGAATGTAACGTGGTATATCCATTGTGGAAAACACTTTGGTAGTTCTTCAAAAAGTTAAAAGTAGAATTACCATATGACATAACAATTCTATTCCTCAGTATGTGCCCAAAAGAATTAGATATAGGAACTCAAACAGGTATTTGCCACCAGTGTTCATTGCAGCATTATTTAAAATAGCCAACGGGGGAAACAATCCAAGTGCCCATCAACAGATGAATAATAAGTGAAATGCGGCAAAGGAATGTTATTTAACCATAAAAAGGAACAAAATGTTGGTATTTACTACAACATGCGTGAGCATTGTAAATACTATGTATGCTCAGTGAAATAAGCCAGATATTAAAGAACAAACATTGCATAATTCCACTCATATGAAATATAATATCTGGAATGGGCAAATTCAAAGGACAGGAATTATTCCAGCTTATCAGAGACTGACGGAAGGTGAGAACGGTGGCTTAATGCTCAATGCATACAGGGTTTCTGTCTTGGGTAACCAAAATACATGGTTGTTGCACAACATTGTGAATGAAACTAATGTCACCGAAGTTTCCACTTAAAATGCTTAAAATGGCAAATTATATGTTAAATATACCTTAGCACAATAAAATATTTAAAAATATGATAAACACAGAATTCAAAACTTGACTGCTATAAATTAGTTCACAGTTTTCAACCAAAACTGTATCAAATGTAACAGGTGTAAAATGAAATCTAATGTGAAGATATTTTGAAAGTTAAGCAAGCAAAAGTAGCGTAAGAGCTATATTGTTATTTTATGTTATTTTTCTCTATGATACTTTTTTTAAGATATGCATGAAAGCAAGTTGTTCCACGGCATATGAAAACCGTTAGATGAGATTAATTCAAAAAGATGCAAAACATGTCAGAATGTAAATGTAACTTTGAGAGCACCTAGTGTTTGGCCCTCTGGGTTATCTATCACAGTTGGGCATCTAGAAGAACCTAAGTGAAGTGAATGAATGAGTGTGCGGGTAAGCAGGCTGCATGCATTAAATTTATTCTCCTGGCTTCACAACCTTTATATCCCTATGTTTTACAATGTTTTCTCAAGATAAGGTAAATTTGTATCATCTGAACCTGTTTGTCTTGAAGCTTGCTTGAACTCTGGTAAAGACTGATTCAAAACTTATGTCCCTGTATTAGGAAGAAGTCTCGATTTCACCACTCAAGAGTGAACATATAAACATATTCCTTCAGAATGGGCAACAAAAATATTCTTTTGAGGTGCTCTAATTACATCTAATTATATCTTTTCTACTGCTTAACTTACTCTGTCAGCTCCAGACCCAAATCCTCATCATAGACTCAAAATATATATATCAAAGTTTTATAATACATAACTATATATATAAAATTATATATATGTATATATATATATATATAAATCTAGGTTTATCTTTATTCTTATGCCAAAAGTGAATCCAGATAAATAATACATTTGAAATGCAAATTAAAATTAAAAGGTACAATTGGAGTATATTTTACTGGGGAAGGTGATCTTAGCAAGACGTAGAATCAAGAAGGCTTATAGAAATGATTGAGAACTTTAAAAAATAAAAATAAAAAAAGAAAATTTTGAGAACTTTAACTACAAAACAAAATTTTAGCACAGGAAAAAGATGCCAGATAAATGGCATAAGTATATTGAAAATGATATCTTTATAACGTATCTTAAACATTGTATTCATTTACTTAATCATATTTATCATACGTATAGAGCTTATGAAGAATTAGCATTAAAAAAAATCAAAGCAGAATAGATGTGGGAATGCATTAGTTTTGGATGGATAAGTTATCAGCTGTTACTAAAACAGAGTTAAGGTAATGAACAATCTTAACTCCTTAACTTTTTTTTTCCTTCAACACTTTTTTCATTTAATCTTTTTTTAATTTTATTTTATTACGTCATGTTAATCACCATACATTACATCATTAGTTTTTGATGTAGTGTTCCATGATTCATTTTGGCGTATAACACCCAGTGCTCCATTCAATACATGCCCTCTTTAATGCCCATCAATGGGCTAACCTATCCCCCACCTCCCTCCCCTCTAGAACCCTCAGTTTGTTTCTCAGAGTCCATCATCTCTCATGTTTCGTCTCCCCCTCCGATTTCCCCCTTTTTGCCCAGCTTTCTGTACTAAGTTAATGTGTAAAATATATTAAATAAGGATACAAAGAAAATTGGGTAAAAGAATGATAAATGGATTTCATTTAACTCTTTTTTGTTTTAACTAAACTATAAGAAAAATATTTTACACATCCATATTTTTAATAACCACAATTAATAAATATTAGAAGCATAAATCCTTTATTAGTAGCACTGAACCATCCTCCCTTACATTGGTCTCCGACTACTCTAGAGGCAGTTATTACCATGAGTGGGATAAAGTGCCTCTTGAGCACACACCCCATATCTTTCACCCCATGACCTACCTGCACAAGCCAGAAGTGACTATCAGTTAAAGCTTTAATAGAACACATATTTCTTCTGTATGAAAGACAATAGTAAGCATTTTTTGGAAAATCTGCAGAAAGAATAAAAGAAGTGTATTGGGGAAGCAGGTCTATATTACACCTCTAAAGATAAATAACACTTTTAGTTATAGTTGCTGTTTACTAAGGACTAAGCACTATTTTAAAACAAAGTACATGTACTAATTTATTTAATTGTATTTCTCTTTTCAAAAAAAATGTACAATGTATCTTTATTATCTTTTGTTCACATAAACTATCAAGGTTCCAGTACATGAGGCAGCCTGGGAACTGACCTCAAGACTGTCTTATCTTATCTATGAAGTAGGTCCTATTGACAATTCTGAAATAAATTTGGCATCGATTTTAATTTCTCTATTTTTTAACTAGATCATATGAGAACTATTATTTTAAGGCAACTTATTTATATTTAGTTAGATACTTCTGTTGCTTTAGCTGAATGTCTTGGGGAAAATTGGGTAGATGGGAGTGAGATGCACCAGAAACAGTGCAAAAGACATGAGAATCTCTCATAAAGGCATACACTTTGGAGCAATTTTAAACAGGTAAATATCCCAGGGTCCTGCATAAGAATTCATTGGCTAATCTTTTCAAATCACTGTGAGTTTGTCTCTATTTATTATGCATGAAAAAGAGGTATTTTATGGCAATAAACTTTAATTTCATAATTTTTTCTTTTCCCCTTCAGTTTGTGTACTACTTTATGTAGGAAAACTATTCCTGAAAAGAAGATCAATTAATAAATGAACTTTTTACAGGTGATAATGATTGAAAGCATCTTTCATACATTAACATAAAATTATCATTATAGAACTTGAGTTAGAATATACTAATTTCCCTTAAAATATGGACTATGTTTTAAAATAAAGAACAAGGATGAGCAAGCCTAATACTGAGATGGCAATATCAGTAGATTTTCATACAAATCTATAAATTATGCTTCAACTCTATGTATTTAATGCATTCCAGGGCTCCCATTACATTTGAATTATGTGAAATGTCATATTTCTACTGATGCATTGCTCTTCTGAAAGGAATGAACTTGAAAGATGATTTTGACTTGCAATGCATACAACTTTATGCAAATATATCACATCATATAATCACATCAGCTGTAACAAAAATAGTTTATCAAGCATCAAAAAATAATGTTATCTTGGAAAATAATTCCAATAAAAGTGATGTGTGAGATATTTCATGCTTTGGTAATTTATCAGAATGACCAATATATGTTTAGACATACATGAATATACTTTTCATCCACATTTAAGCTAAGTTTTAGCACATAAGCCAATTAAATTAAATCTCAAATTGTTCTAGTATTAATAAAAATAAGTCAAGTTTTTCCTAGTATACCTATTCTTTAAAATGTGATCACATGGTGGAGGAAACTCAAGGTGAATAACCAGATAATTAAAGGTAAATCATATCTAAAACATAAAAATAAAGTCCAAAGTTTACCAGCTCTATTTTTATTGATTTTTATATATTGTGCTTTTTTTGGTTGATAATATTGAGACATTATTAACAGATTTCTTCATATAATGGATTCAATGGTAATATCCAAGTGATTTCAATATTTTCTACAATATTTTTTCCAAAACAATTATAATGAATGCTTTTTTATTATAGTATTCTAGTATGCTGATAAGATCCTGCCAGTAGACATAAAAATTTATTTGCTCACCAAGATAATTGCTATGATCATACTTATTTTTTTCTGATTAAATTTACCCAAATTGATATTGGAGGAGCAAATGGTTAATCATACATTCATTTGCTCATTCATTCATTTTATTCATCAAATATTGCCTCAAGGTTCTGTCCATGTCAGCATTGTTCTACAGCCTGTTTCTAGTGCTGAGACAAACACAGAATTACCCCCATGACACTTGTGGGAATAGACAAACATTAAACAAAATAAATCTTTTAACTACACAGAAGTTTACAAATACTATAGAGCTATGGAAGGGATGGGGAATAGGGTTTTGAGAAGTCAGAAAGTTTATTATTTATCACCTTATTAGATAAGGTGATAAAAGAATGTCTCTTAAGAAGATAATATTTATTCAGGGGCGCCTGGGTGGCTCAGTTGGTTAAGCCTCTGACTCTTGGTTTCTGCTCAGGTCCTGATCTCAGGGTGGGGTATCGAGCCCCAGGTGGGGACCCCGCTTCAGATTCTCTCTCCCTTCCCATCCTGATCTCTCATTACCTCTCTCTCTCCCTCTCAAATAAATAAATAAATAAAATCTTAAAAAAAAGAAGATAATATTTATTCAAAGAATGAAGTGAAAAAGATAGTGATGTGATTCTCTAGGGGAAGAGCATCCAAAGCAAATGAAAATAAAGTACAAAATGTCTGGGTCAGGGGCATCCATCCTCTCTATTAAAAAGAGACTTCAAAGGAGTAGGTTAAGAGGGAGAGAATAGCATATACAGACAAATAATGCAACGACAAATTGTGCTGGCCATTGCTGGCCACTGTCGAGATTTTGGTGTTTACTTTTGGTAAGAAGGTAAGGAGGGGACGGGGGGGGCACCTGGGTGGCTCAGTCAGTTAAGCATCTGCCTTCAGCTCAGGTCATGATCTCAGGGTCCTGGGATCGAGCCCCGCATCAGGCTCCCTACTCATCAGGGAGTCTGCTTCTCCCCCTGCCTTACCACTCCCCCTGAGTGTGCTCTCTCTCCGTCAAATAAGTAAATAAAATCTTAAAAAAAAAAGGGGGGGGAAGAAGGGAAGCTATGGGCGGGTTTTCCACATGACGTGACTCCTGTTTCATCAGAATTACTCTGACTGCTATGATGAGACTAGACTATAAGGGATAAGAAAGGAAGCAGGGCGACCAGTTATTATATTCTCTTGGGTGCTGTGAAACATCATGCAAATTCTCCAACAGGAATCAAGCACTCATTTCTCCAGTTGCTGAGAGTGTTGGCGGCTGATGACTTCCAGACCAGTCATGCCAGGAATTTCCCTTGGCTGAGAGAAGATGCCTCACCCAAGGCTACTCCTGGCCTTTGCATTTCAGTTCAGTTCATCTCTGAAGGGTCATCTCACTCTAAAACTTGCCGGAGGATGGTTAAATGCTTCTTGCCACTCAGTCACAGTTCAGCTTTCTCCCTCCTCCTGGTTATGCTACCAATTATTTTTTATAAGTGTAGTCCTAGAAAGCCCTCCTCAATAAACAGTATGCATATAAGTCTCCACCACACACAGATACAATTTCAGTAAACCGGGCAATTAATAATGGCATGACTGATGATCTATTTATTGCTAATTCCTGTGATTAATACTTGTCCATCATCAGGATTTGACACTGCTGGTTTCTCTCTTCTTATGAAACAATTTATTCACTTGTTTTTCAGAATAATAAAATTTATCTCATTTTCCACTTACACATATGGTCAATCTTAATCAGTCTTTTGGCTGATTCTTCTTCACATTCTGTATTCTACATGACACATTGTCTCAGGGTCTGGTCCTTCATCCCTGTCTCTTTTGTACCCATCCTCATTTCTTATAAATTGAAACATTTCAAGTTTCCTGATTCCTTTCTTTCTTTCATACACAATTATGGAGTCTTTCAAAAAAATCTTGGTAGCTCTACCTTCAAAATATATCTGGAATTCAATCACTTTTCACCATACCACTGCCTCCACACAGTCCTACCCGCCATCTTCCCACATGTGGATATTTTAAGAGTTTCCTCACTGATCCCCCTACTTCCACTTCTGCAGACGCTACTGAAGACATAAGTACCCTTTGAAATCTTGACACTTGTATTTTCAAATTTTCCAGTGGCTGACATTCGACCAAGAGTAAAAACCAATCATCATGCTATGATTTACGAGACCATGTGTGATCTGCTCCTGATCTGTAATTGCTAACTTGAATAAGATGTATTCTCTACAGACTCTCCTCCATGAAGAGGAGCTGGCTGCCTGAAAAGCTGAATGAAGACCAGAAGCTCTAGACAGGGAAACCAAAGCTCTACCTAGCCCACATCAAATACCAAGATTTTACCACTGACTCCTGATCTCAGTAGGGTTTGTTCGTGTGTGAGAGATGAATCTAGTTCTACATCCAGGATAGCAGTGCTGGCAAGACGAAGCTGGGCTGAAGATTCTGTCTTGTCACATTGTTCTATCTCAGCAGTAATTTCACCAGATTCCTTCCTTGTGCAGCTTAATACCAAAAGGCTCTGGGTGGCTTTCTTGAAATCCATCATCTCACATTTCCAGGTCTCTGTGCGCTGTGTAAGAATTGAGCATGGGAGGGGCAGTGATCCATATACACACCAATCCTGTCTCTGCAGATGTTCCTTGCTGAACACGGATCAAGTAGGGCAACATGTAGGCTGCCTGGACATTTGTTTTTGTCCACACAATGGCTCTCTTTTTTACTTTGTGGACTTTATCTTTTGGCATCCTTCTCTTTCCTTCATTCTGCTCCGGTCAGTGCCTCCTTGGAAATTTTTATGCCTGATACACAGGATCCCCTCCAATGACTTCCGTTTTTTCTACTCTTACCTGGGATGCTCTCCCTCCAGTGAGCCTGAGACCTAACTCCCTTGTGTGCTTCAGAACTTCAAACAAAATAGGCTTCTCCTTGAGACCATCCTATTACTTCAGGGCTCTTGCCCTGACTCATTTCATTATCATATGGTTTCTTCCTTGCCACTGTTAACCTTAACAGTAAAGCTCACTTGTTTTATCAGCAAAGCTTGGGTTTATTCAGCAGTAGTTTATAATTGGAATTCAGGACAAGCAAACTATGGCAAAACCATAAGGAAGTCCAGAGAAGAAAGGAGAGGTTCAGCCCTTTATAGAGGAATAGGAGAAGCTGGGCGGGGGGGGGGGGGGGGGTGCTGTTATAAACACAAAGTCCACTGGAGTGAACTTGGGAGTTCGAAGTACAGTGGCTTTTCATTGGCTGAGTTGTGACAGTCTCTCACTGTTTGGGCTGTTGCCAGGGGGAAGGAAAACCTTTCTTCTTCTTGTTGGGGTAGTAAAGTAGTAGCCGTAGCGGTATGGATTTGCAAGGTACATCTCTTCCTCTTGGTCTGCATTTGACCAGGAGCGCTAGGGTGTGAGAGCTCCCCCTGCTGGCCCCCAGACTCCATGTTAGTGAGTATTCCCTTCATTAATTTTCACACCACTTGTCACTATTTATTATCATAATTGTGTGTTTTGCTTCTTAGAGCCAGCATCTTTGTCTCTTTTATAGAGAACTCCTTGTGGCTAGCTGAGTTTACCCTGCAATACTTTGTATGACCCTGAAGTGCCAGGAGGACTTATATCCCTCCTGAGAGAGCCCTTAACTCAAAAGCTGACATGTATGGAATTGTGTAAATCTCAGTTCCCATTCTTACATCATGACAAATATGTATAATATACCCCAGAGCTCTGCAACAGGTTTACCATAAAACTGTTCTTTGTGGAAGTGTGCCCTTTTGACTTGCTCCCATTCCATATTTTCTTTGCCATTTCTGCTTTTATTGGTCTCTCTGGGGGTCTCTCCTTCATAAGAGGCTTGCAAATGAATCCTTGTCTCATGTCTGCTTCTGGGAAACCTGACTTAAGACAGTGGGTAACAGAGGTGGTTCTAGGGAGTGGAATATATTTATATGATTCTGAAGCTAGATGGATGGTACTAATTTCTGGCATATTATATGTTGGAGCATCACCACTGATCATTCTTTTAAGAAATTTTTAAAAAAGATTTTATTTATCTATTTGTGAGAGCACAAGCAGGGGGAGTGACAGAGGGAGAGGCAGAAGCAGGCTCCCAGCTGAGCAGGGAGCCCAACATGGGACTCGAGCCCAGGACCCTGGGATCATGACCTGAGCCAAAGGCAGATGCTTAACAGACTGCACCACCCAGGTGTCCTATGATCATTATTTTATATGTCATCATCTGAGATGTGATCATCCGGGTTGGAATACAAGCATAAGGTCTAATGTGTCAGGCTGTATCTATAGAATTAAAAAGGTATAGGAAGAATGGTAATTACAAGGACGATGGAATTGATTGTTGCTATGTACTGCAAATGCTTTAAACAAAGAAAATGATAGGCTTAAGTAAAGCCATCAGTAATTGAATTTATGGTAGGAAAGTTGTAAAGTATTCATATAAGCACTCAAAGAGCTATACTTTCCTGCAACTAAAGGGAAATTGATGTGGATGATCTAGCCCAAGATCTAACTATAAAAGTAGCAGAACTTCCAATTGAATTGTTTGCTCAGCAAGTCAAAAACGGACTCAGAAATGCAAGGGATAGGACCCTGAAACTTGGAATGGGTTAATATGGGTGAATGGGTTAAAAACTATGGAACAAGCAGATCTTGAACCCTCTACATCTGCAAAAGGGGCTTATTTTCCTTGGTTAGACCATAGCAGATTCCTGGAGACTCTGAAGTGGATCCATCTGACGCAGATTTCTTGCAAAACACAACTGTCCACAAGATCTTCTCCCACAATCCCTCTTGGCCATTTAACAAAAAGGTATTATTAAGTTTTTATCATGGCTTACAGAAGTTCTGGAATCCATTAATGAAGAAAGAGATCATTCATGATTGGAGTTGCTGGACCTGGCTAAGATGTATCAACAGGAAACAGAAAAACAATCCTGTGGCTACAGACTATAAGAATGAGAGAGATTTTAAGTGATACGGAGTTTTGTGGTATGGAGGGAATACAAAATTCAGTGGATTTCAAGAGCATATGGGCTCAATCCTAGTATGCTCTAGGGGTTGCTCCTGGAAATATTATGAGACACAGTACATGGAGTTATGCTTCCAGATATGCCATGCTGGGGTGTGTGAAGCCAATAAGAAGGCTGAGGGACTGGTTATGCTAGAATGACTGTGTACTTTAGGATGATCCAAAGGATGTTTTAGCCTTACTAAGATTACAATAAATGTGCTTGTTGTAGGCTTGACAGTGTCTATTGTTTGTAGGCCAAGAATAATGAGCAGGTGATGATATTTTTGAACTAGTGTCAGTGGTGATACAGAATTCTAGAACAGCAAAGGCAAGGTGGTACAACCTAATCACTACCAAGAGAGAAGGAACAATATACTTCCCACGAGAGCAGCATCAAGAAAACAACATAGATCTTGTTATGCAGGGATGTATGGTGGTGGCTAAAAGACCATTGTAGTGCCTAGAGAAAGACAGAAAGACTGCCAACAAGGGTTTCTGTATATATACGTATATTCAAAAAATATCTTAAATAGATGAGCAGAAAGTTGATGTTAACTACTCCAAAGGACAGTCTTTCTTTTCTTTTCTTTTCTTTTTTAAGATTTTATTTATTTATTTGAGAGAGAGAGAGCAAGAGAGAGAGCATGAACAGGTAGAGGGAGAAGCAGGCTCCCCACTGAGCAGGGATCCTGATGCGGGGCTCCATCCCAAGACCCTGGGATCATGACCTGAGCTGAAAGCAGACGCTTAACCGACTGAACCACCTAGGCGCCCCTCCAATAGACAGTCTTAATCCCTCAACCTTGTTTCTAAACCTAAGCCAATTCTCAGACTGAGAGTCCAATGATTAAAACAGGGTCTATGTCCTCCTGAGAAACAGCCCTGTTGCCAGGGCAAGGATATACAATACATGATTTCATTCCTTCACCCCAAGGGTCTATAGCCATGGGTACATGTGCAGAAGGAAGTGCCCACATCTTTTGGTACAGTGTGTGAGTTGACACTGATATCAGGGGAAACCAACTGTGATGAGAGACACTTTTAAGGGTCGTGCTCCCACTCAGTGGGGAGTCTGCTTCTCCCTCTCCCTCTCCCTCTGTGCTCTCTCTCTCTCTCTCTCAAATAAAATGCTTAAACAAACAAACAAATGCATCATGACATGCTGTAGTGAACTCCAGCAAACTTAACCAAATGGTAGCCCCATACATACTTGCCTTGGCAAGTATTACTAGAACCAATAGACAGACTCAGGTTTCTTATATATTTCAGGGCTTATTTTTAGTTCTAGAATTTTCAGTTTTCTTTTTAAATTTAATTTTCTATTCAATAATATTCACTTATTTTCATAAACATAAAACTCATATATTTTTTTCTCTTTTCTACTGGTGACACTATTTCCCAAGTTTATCATGATCAAATTTGGTTATCCATTTGACTTCCAAAGAGATTGTGAATTTTAATATTTCTTGACAGAAAGTTTCAAAGACATACTCATTTCTGATGAAGGAGCTTCTTCTGCTTGGATAGAAAAATAAAAACTGACAAAGGATTGTACTTACAGTTGTTAGGTCTCACGACTTGTATTTTCTTGGATCAAGAAAAAACATTAGGGGCACCAGGGTGGTTTAGTCAGTTAAGCGTCTGCCTTTGGCTCAGGTCATGATCGCAGGGTCCTGGAATCGAGCCCTGCATTGGGCTCCCTGCTCACTGGGGAGTCTGGTTCTCCCTCTCCCTCTGCCTGCAGCTCCCCCTGCTTGTGCTCTCTCTCTGTCAAATAAATGAATAAAACCTTCTTAAAAAAAAAGGAAAAGCATTTAAAAATCTAGCTAAACTCATTATTGAAATCAATACATAACAGTTTTTCTTTTTTCTTTCTTCTTTAAAGGTTTTATTTATTTATTTGTTAGAGAGAGAGAGTCAGACAGAAGGAGAGGCAGGCTCCTCGCCGAGCAAGGATCCCAATGCGGGACTCGGTCTCCGGACTCTGGAATCATGACCCGAGCCGCGGGCAGGTGTTCGACAGACTGAGCCACCGAGGAGTCCCCATAACATCTTCTCTAAGTTCTGTTTGCCAATAGTCTCTTGCAAATGATGTGCGCATAAAAGATTATAAATATTAGAACATATCTGTCAAACCTGACCCCACACATCCCTTAAAATAATTAGTTGACATTAATTTGATACAAAAGAAAATAATAATTTGATGCAGAAGTATAATGAAGTACTATACATTGCAAAAATAAATATGTTTAGATGAAATTAATTAGGTTGTCATAAACACCATCTTCTTCAAAATTATTAACTCTATTTGAGGTTATAAAATGTTTTTACTATAATTAATTTAATCAGCTGCATCACCAAAGTAGTTATCATACAGATAAATGTTCTATTATACAAAGAAATATTCTAAATAATATGAAATATTAATTATAAATTTTATATCATTCTTTCATTTACTTAACCTTTCTGGCTTTTTTTTTTTTCAGTCACATACGTCAAGCATTTTCTTTGAACTTGATTAAAATAAAATTTTATTTGAAATAATATAAGCCCAAAATAGGAGGCTATTAATAATTAGTTTTGCGGGATTTTTTTCCAATTGCACCATGATTTGTGTTTAGTTTTCTTTTTGCTGAATGTTCACTTTTCTAAACTTAAGACCAGAAGACCTCTGAAAATCCTAAGGAAAACACTCCATCTATTATATATTATGTACTATTTAAATACAGCTGTTGTTTTCATTTTATAATAATCTAGTGTGATTCAGTAAAATAAAATTAAGTATTCAAATAGATGTTTCAAGCCTACAGGACTTTTTGGTTTATTATTTGTCTTTTGGGTTTATTTTTTAGGGAAAGGGAAGGTAAGTGTTGGTTTGTGCTGTGTTTGGTCATATACTTTTTATTTGGATAAGTACCTAAAAATAGATGAATAAATTAATTAAGAATTATCTTTAGTTAAAATGGCACACACATACTATAAATAATTTTAAAATGGGTCAAAACACATTTTTAGGTAATGTATGAAGGATAAATACTCTGTCTCATGACACAGCTTTAAAAACAAAAAATAATAATAATTTTAGTTTCCTAAATTCTGACCTTCAAGTTTTTGGTTTTTGCGAAAGACACAGTAGCATTTATCCCATTTTATTATTTCAGGATGAAATAGATGGGAAAAGTATTCTGTCAGCCACCTTCAGCATGCATAACTCATAGTTTTTTAATAATTTTTGAAAATATATCTGATATCCTGGAAAGATACCAAGAAAACAACTGTAACAAAACGTGTAACTTGGTAAAGAGGCGCCAAACGCAAATTTAGACGCACCTAGAAAATCTGTATTCCAGTGCTCCTAGAAGGTGTTTTACTTTCTTACCCACTCCTCCCCCAGTCTTGATCGACTCCCTTTGCTCTGGACTCTGTTATAGAACAAAAGGGTATACCTATGCATTTTCTGTTAAGGGTATTGCTAAGTAAATCTTGTGATCAAAATATACATTAAATGTTCTATGAGGTATACAGATGCATTTTCATGCAACATTTACAAAATTATACATTTTTAAATTGAATTGATCCACATTAAGTAAGCTGCATTCAATTTCCATTCCCTTACATTCTCAGAGAAGTGGTGACTGAGGGAGAAATATTTTATTTTTGTGGCAGTTCACTGAACACTAGCTTCTTATATTACTTGTACTATGTCAGTCTTAGAGCTGTTTTTATGCATGGGAATTGGCTTCAGATACATTCATAACAGCAGCAGGAAGCCAGAGTGTGGCTGCTGAGATACATACCACTTCACAGCGAAGAATAGAATATAACCATAAGATAAGCCTTGATGTTTTTAAGCCGTACATTTAATTTCCATGGGGAAAGACTCTATCTACCTAAACAGTAGAATTCTGACAAGAAATAATGCAGAAATTTACTACAATCCAAAATTTGAAAGAGAAAACATGCAGGTCCTCAGTGAGTTATATTTTTGTTTTTAGTTGGAGACAAAAAGAATACATGAACTTTCCCGTAACTTTGGAAATTTGAATTCATATTAATGTCATACTTTGGAACAGCTGGCATATGCTCAATATGAGCAAAATATTCTATTTGTATTCCTTTAGAAATGAGTTTGGGACTTTTCTAAATCTGTATTGTTTCTTATGCCATTCAAACCTTGTATAGCAGTTTTTATTCAAGTCCTGTCTTTAGGTGGTTATCTAATTTTGGAGTGACTTTTCTTGAATTTTCTAATAATTCCAATCATGCACATAAATTTTTTTAAAGATTTTATTTATTTGACAGAGAGAGACACAGCGAGAGAGGGAACACAAGCAGGGGGAGTGGGAGAGGGAGAAGCAGGCTTCCGGTGGAGCAGGGACCCCAATGTGTGGCTGGATCCCAGGACTCTGGGATCATGACCTGAGCTGAAGGCAGACGCTTAATGACTGAGCCACCCAGGCGCTCATGCACATAATTTTCTACTGACAAATATATTTTATATGTTATCACAAAGCTAAACTTCACTAAAGACCCTGAAAAGCAGAAGGATAGTAAAATGAAATGTTTTGAGAAATATCTCTAAAAAGCAATTAATGAATACATGTGTAGTAAAAAATATTTTTTACTTGAAATTCACCACCTATGTATCTATGTATCATATCTAACTATATATCTATCTCTATATTCATCAAAATATATATCAAAACATAAAGAACATAGCTCATACATTATAATAATTGGTAAGAAAGCTCAACAATAATTGTTGAGCTTAGTTAAATTCTATTAATTAAGATTTCAAATGATTGAGAATAAAACATTTCTTGTACAGCTTGTTGAAATATCCTTTGGATGAAGGCTTGTAAATTTGAGTATATATATTCTATAAAAGACAAAAACTGATCTGTAAACACAGTATTATTTCTTAGCTTTCAAAGGTGGACCTGATGAAATATCAAACATATTATTTGACATACTTTGAGTTAGCATATTATGAAATGGACAAAAGACAGTCAAGTTACAAAATAAAGGGGTGTTTATGTGTAATGCATTTTTGCAATATGGATATACTACAATTTAGGAAAGAAGATAAATTCATTATCATTTTTGATAAGTTATGAAAAGAGAAAGACAAGAAAAAAAACAAAGATAAATGAAGAATCTTGTATAATGACTTTGTATGTTATATAAAAACTTCACTTTATGATTTGCATGCTAACAAGTGTAATATATGGTTCAGAATTATTAACTCATCAAAATTGTAAAATAACAAAAAGGCAAAAATCCAAACAGTGAAATGAAGAAAGATAAAAACGCATGAGAAGGGGTGTCTGGGTGGCTCAGTCGGTTAAGCATCTGCCTTTGGCTCAGGTCATGATTCCAGGGTCCTGGGATTGAGCCCCATATTGGGCTCCCTGCTGATCTTCTCCCTCTCCCTCTGCCCTTCTCTGTGCTTATGTGCTCTCTCTCAGATAAATATTAAAAAATCTTAAAAAAAAAACACAGGAGAAAATCCAAAGGGAATTAATACAGGGGCTAAAAACAAAACAAAACATCATGAATAACAATGAAATAACAAAGACTACAATAACATCAACAATAAACAAACAAAAATGAAGGACATCTTCTGGTTATAAAGAGATGTCTGATGTATCAAAGGAGTGACTGATACAAATATAGTAGGTGGATCACTTGAGTGATGCACAAAAGACAAAGACAGTGGATTGCAGGTTATCAAAGAAGAGAAATTCAGGATCCACTCTACTATAAACTGTTGTTGCTGTTGTGAGTAGCATATGGCTAAACCTGTAAACAAAGAAAAATGATAACCACATTCTTGGGGCACCTGGGTGGCTCAGTCAGTTAAATGTCTGACTCTGACTTTGGCTCAAAGTCATGATCTCAGGGTCCTTGGATGGAACCCTATTGGGATCCCTGCTCAGAATGGAGTCTGCTTGTCTCTCTTCCTGTCTCTCTCCCTCTGCCCTTCTTCCTGCTCCTGCACACTCTCTCTCTCAAATAAATAAAATCTTAAAAAAAACAAATAAATAAAAAAGAGGGGTGCCTGGGTGGCTCAGATGGTTAAGTGTCTGCCTTTGGCTCAGGTCATGATCCCAGGGTCCTGGGATCAAGCCCCCCATCGGGATTCCTGTTTGGTGGGGAGCCTGCTTCTCCTTCTCCCTCTACTGTTCCCCCTTCTTGTGCTCTCTTGCTCTCTCTGTCAAATAAATAAATAAAAACTTTAAAAATATAAAAAAGAAAGAAGAAAAATGATGACCATATTCTTATGTACAGGCTCCAGATATTCAGATCATCTTCATTTATTTATCCATTTGTTGAATAAGTATTTATTGAGATTTCAGCATTCATCCCCTGTTATAGGCATTAGGTACCTAAAATCAAGTAAGGAGTTAGAATAAAAAAGATTAACTTGTAGTGCAGGAGACTAAAATCCTGTGTTTCAAGTTACTATAGATAAATGAGCACAGAGGAAAGTGGTGTAAAGTAAATGAGTCATAGAAACTTCCCCATAAGAGGGGCTTCTAATTGAATTTTGAAAGGTGCATGAGAAGTATGTCTTGCATAGTTCACCAAGGATAAAAAAAGGTTAAAATATACTCCATTTGGTTGGCCATTTACAAAATATTTTTTTTTATAATTCCACATCAGGAGCTCACAGTGGAAGATTTAATTTAATTTTGCTTAAAATCTAAACAAATTTGAGTCTCCATTTATATGATCTAGGCAGATAACTTGTTCAGATGTCCCCAAGCATCTGAGCTAAGAAGTAGTTACCTTAATTTTTGTACAATAAAGCTATTTTTATTGTAGAATATAGAATTAAACACCAAACACACGTGCAGATACACATACATTGGAAAACTTGGTTATTGGCCATAAAAGTCTAATGGAGTTAGTACTACTTATTAGCCTATTCTTACAGTATTTTTAGATACAAGCAAAAAATCTTAGATTATTTGAAATTGGCATAATAATTTCAAGTAGTAAAACAATAGTAGGCAAAAAAGAGAAATGATGAGAAAGGAATCAAAGATAAATATATATGTGTATATATATATATATACATATATATATATATATATATATATATATATATATATATATAGGGCAGCTGGGTGGTTCAGTCGGTTAAGCGTCGGCCTTAGGTTCAGGTCATGTTCCCAGGGTCCTGGGATCAAGCCCTGTGTCGGGTTCTCTGCTGAGCAGGAAGCCTGCTTCTCCTTCTGCCTCTGCTGTTCCCCCTGCTTGTACCCACTGTCAAATAAATAAATAAAATCTTAAAAAAAAAATGTGTGTGTGTGTATATATATATGTAAAAAGTTACCTAGAAATAATGACTGGTGAAACTGAGTTAAATAAATTAAACATATGTAGTTTAGAAATCCCATATTTATGTGTGTTTTTTTTTAATTTGCACTGAATATGGATGGAGGATTAGATAGATTATTGAAAAAACATTATCTGGCTTTCCAAATAATGACAAATGACCTATTTGCAGAAAGGAAACTATTTTATAGTAAATTTTACAAAGACTTGTGAAGAAGTAAAGGCACTTAATGGAATAACCTAAGAATTCTGAAAAAAAATAATTAAGCACAGCATTGCCACGTGAAAGTGTTTCAAGATCAAATTATACAATCAATTCATATAGCATACTTAGTTTAATGGTATCATATTGGCAGATCACACAACCTTGAGCCTGGATATCCAGTTTACTGAGAACAACAGTGTCAAAGTGCTCTTGAACCTCACTGGAGGGATATTACTATGCACCCCAAACATGTCAGTAAAGTTCCAATGAATTTATGTCTCCCAGTTAAAAAGACTTCATACACTCACCTCCCAGATTTCCATGCTGATGGTTATCTAAAGCAGATTTCTCCAGGAGTCTCCAAAGGAAAAGCTATCCTGAGAAAGACAGTGTTCTCAAGAACCTTAAATATTAGATGATTAAACATGGACTTTTTCTGCCCAAACCTTCATGCAGAGAGTCCAAGGTGCTGGTACCCACTGATTGCCATGCTCTCTTTTATCTCTTTCTTTTCCTTTCATGCTTATTTTTCCATCTTTCTGTTAGTTTCAAGTTTTCAATTGTTAAATTGACATTTTTTTTTTCTTAAAGATTTTATTTATTTATTTGACACAGAGAGAAAAAGAGAGCGAGAGAGAGAGAGAGAGATCCCAAGCAGGGGGAGCAGCAGGCAGAGGGAGAAGCAGGCTCCCCGCTGAGCAGGGAACCTGACATGGGGCTCGATCCCAGGACCCTGGGATCATGACCTGAGCCGAAGGCAGACACTTAACTGACTGAGCCACCCAGGCACCTCTTAAATTGACATTCTTAAAGTCATTTTTAACCTGTCACTGTATGTCAGAGGGATGACTACTTTGTACACAAGCCTAGTGACATCAAGCCTTATTTCCTTACAGCCTTGGGATTAGGATAGGATATGTTCTCTTGAGTGATTTCTGGTTGGGAAGAATTTTGGTTCAAAGGACTACTACAAGGCTTTCTAATAATTCTAATTTTTGTCCATATATTCACAGGTTTCTTTTTTCCTGCAACTTTCTCCAGAGACTTAAAATATTCCAAATAGCAGCTTATTTGATAAATAAGTGGAATTCAACCATGACAAGTAAAAGTCATGAAAAGCCCTGATAAAGGCCATCATCAATGAGCCTGGGTGTTCCACTGATATTCGTGGTAGGGATTTGGAGGAACGAACAAAGTTTGTCATATGATGAGACTCAATCTCTCCTTTGACCAAAAGAAGAAACTGTGAGAGGTTGTGAAGGATTGAAAAATGTCCATGTAACCACCCATCCCCTCAACATTACTCTGGACATGGGACTTTTCTTCCCCACCTCTGATATTTGCAGGACCTTAACCTTTAAATATGTCTTCAACCCTCTTCATAAGACTGTATTAGCAAACAAACAACTGTTAAATCCCCAAATAATTCCTCCCTCTTTTGAAATCCATCTTTAGCCAACTATTCTCAAAAACTAACTGAATACTCTGGTAAAGTCCCATAGAACACTGCCCATCTCTCCCGAGCACAAACACACCTTTGTTATGATTTTTAAGCTGTCACATTCTAAAAAATTATGGTTAATAATACACGCATTTCTTTTCTTCCACTAATCTTACAGCTTCCACAGCCTTAAAGGCTATACGTGGAAAACTGCCAAGTGAGGATGTTATCTTCTAATGAGCGTTCTAGCACTTCTGTCGCAGTGACACCAGATACCAAGTGAAAACACAAATCTAGTACTTCACTTGATTTTATTCTTTCCATATTATGAATAAAAGAAAGTTTTTCTCCATGAGGCATAACAAACAGTTTTGTTTTCAACAACTGTGGTATTCTTGGACCACACAGCGGTTTGCTGGCCCTTTGTGACACACTGCCCAGTTACTCTTTCTAGTCACTCCCTTGACCTACAGGGAGAAGTTTGGAGCAAAAGATGTTTTCAGAAGTTGTAGTCCTGCCCATCCAAGAAAAAAAAAAAAAAAAGTGAAAAGCCAGCATAGAGCTGGTAGAAGGAAAGAAGCAGCAGCAGTTTCTCCTTCAATATTACTGCAGTGATCATGCTTGCCTGTTATCCAATTCATTTGTCCCTGTGGAGTTCATTACCACACTGCCCTTAGTTACTTAGTAGGAAAATAAGAGTCCTTAATGGTAGTACAAATGCAAAAACAGTTAACTTTCATCATCCTGTTGACATAAATTGTCTATCTCATTAAGGTAGTGTTCTCATTGGAAGACATGTAGAACATGGAAAATGCAAAGAAACCCTGTTCTTTATAATTGTTATTTTAATCTCATACTTGGTATATTATTCATTTGGACAAACCCCTTCTGTTTGATTGCTGCTCCATTACAGCAAATCTTGCAGTCTGGGATCAGAACAGAAAAGCTTTTGACTATTTCCTGCCCACCTTGAATTGGCTGCTTAAGTGTTTCTTTTTCATTTTACAAACACATTTTTCAAAATAAGCAGCTAAATTATTTTTACTTAATCAGAATAATCAGGGCCCTTGGAACACTATTAAACACAGGAGAATACGGAAATATTTTTCAGGGGCACAGTCCTTAATCATTTAATCCTATTCTCTGTCTGCTTCGGGTCCTGGTAGGGGAGCACAACAGCTGGCTATTTTTAAAGATTGGTCTGCTGGGTTCGATCGATGCACTCACTAACTTAAACATGGAGGTGATACTTTTATCACTCATTCAGCCTAGGATCATTTTTGTGAGCTTTTCTAGAAAGGAAAAAGAGAGTTGTTTTCTTCTCCAAAAGTACTACTTATTCATTTTGGGCCTTAGGAAAAAAATAAACCCACAGTGTTTCTTCAAAGCAGTAGATAAGAAAAGAAAACACAATAAAGATTTTTAAAATTAGTTTTAAATCATGTATAATTCTGAGTGACAACAAAACAAATCCATACTGTCTTTAGCTATTGCTGCATTGGTTAAATAAGAGGCATTTAGTTTTGAGAAAGTGGTGATCGAAAGGGCAGGGAGAAATAAACGGGTCTGAAAATTCTTCAGAATATGCTAAGAATGAAAAAGTGACCAATCTTCGATATGTCTAATGTCACACTTTTTACCACTTACTATTTTGATTGGTTGCATTTATTGTTATTGACGAAAAAGGAGAGAAAAGCCAAAAATGAAATCTGATTAATTACTTATATTATACTCAAGAAAAAGAATTATAATTCTGTTTGTAGTTAAATTCATATTAGACTATCTCAATAGCAATAAGGAGTTTTTTAAAATATAAGAAAATGGGACATGATTGTCATAAAATTGTATACGTGCATATATACTTTATATTTATATATACTTGAATTTTAAAAATATTTTATTAGTTTACGTAGTTTATATCTACATGTACATACCTCAAATTTAGAACATGTAGAATCAGAATAAACAGAGACCTACCATTCAATAACAAAGACTGGAATTGCAAGAAGAAATTACTGCCTCACCTCAACCTCTGCATGTGATGGAGATATCTTGCACAATTCAAAACTCTAAAATACACAACTTCAAAACAGCAAGATTTTTCTAACATGCTATTTTGTAGTGTCAGAATGCTTTTCAGTTAAACTGTTCCAGATGTTTAAGGATGAGAAATAAAAAAAAATTTAATTTAATTTTCCAGTTTTATTGGGATAAAACGGACATATAACATTGTGTTCATTTAAGACATACAACAAAATAATTTGATATCTGAATATATTGTGAAATGATTACCACAATAAGTTAATATCCATTCCATCACATAGTTACAATTTTTTTCTTGTGACAAGAACTATCATCTACTTTCTTAGTAAGTTTCAAATATACAATACAGTATTGTTCACTACAGTCACCATGCTGTGCATTACATCCTTAGACTTTATTTTATAACTTGAAGTTTATATCATGAATCTGATCTCTGTATTTATGAATTTGGCTTTTTTAAGATTCCACCTATATGTGAGATCATACAGTGTCTGTCTTTCTCTGTCTGATTTATTTCCCTTAACGTAATGCCCTAAAGGTCCATCTATGTTCTCAGATGGCAGAATTTCCTTCTTTTTTTTATGGCTAAATAATGTCTTGGTTGTTGTAAATAATGATGCAATGAGCTGGGAGTTCAGATATCTGAGATAGTGATTTTACTTTGAATAAATACTCAGAAGAGGATTTGCTGTATCATATAGTAGTTCTTTCTTTTTGAAAAAGATTTTATTTATTTACTTGGGAGAGAGAGAGAGAGAGAGCAGGGGGAGAGCAGAGGGAGAGGGACAAGCAGACTCTGTGCTGAGTGTGGAGCCTGAAGTGGGCTCCATCTCACAACCCTGAGATCATGACCTGAGCTGAAAGAGTTGGTTGCTTAACTGACTAAACCACCCAGGCACCCTCATATAGTATTTCTATTTTTAATTTTTTTGGAGGAACATCCATACTGTTTCCCATAATGGCTGTGTCAATTTACACTTCCACCAACAGTGCACAAAGATTCCCTTTCCTCCGCATCCTTGACATTTGTTATCTCTTGTCTTTGTGATGATAACCATTCTAACAGGTGTAAAATGATATTTCTTTATGCTTTTGGTTTACATTTCCCTGATGATCAGTGATGTTGAGCACATTTTCATATACCTGTTGGACATGTACATGTCTTCCTTCAGAAACAAAAAACCATGTCTCTTCCATTTCTCTGCCCATTTTTAAGTTTTCATTTTAAAATTTAATAACTAACAATATCTAATAAATTCACATGTATTTCCATTAATATAAATCAGAAATAATTTAGAGTCAGCACAAAACCATCCAACTGGTAGTAACAATAGCAAGTCACATTTTTGCTGGGCATTTCCTATGAGCTAGGTCCTGCTCTCAATGTCTGAACATGCCAGTTCTCATTTAATTTCCTTGATGGAAGTGTCAAAGGTTTACTTGTTTTTCACAACTGATAATAATGCCATGATGACAACTTGCACTGAGCATATGTTTCCAAACCTTTTGTCTGGCATTTCAGCTCACATGACATATTTGTATAGTGTCATTGTATTGGTCTATATCAACATATATCAAATGCTCATCATCAAAATATTAAAGGAAAATACAAATAGAAAAGAAAGCTTTCATGTATATACTCTGTAACAAAGGACACAATAATCAACTTTTAATCAAATTTTATGTTCTTAAATGATGTTTCTAAATTATTAAGCTGTCATTAGTCTTAATCTCAGGAAACAAACTGAGGGTTGCTGGAGTGGTGGGGGTGGGAGGGATGGGGTGGCTAGGTGATGGACATTGGGGAGGGTATGTGCTATGGTGAGCGCTGTGAATTGTGTAAGACTGGTGAATCACAGACCTGTACCTCTGAAACAAATAATACATTATATGTTAATAATAAAAAAAGATACCATGAGTCTTTTCAGCAAATGTCCATATACCTGTATAGAGACAACTTGCAGGACTTAAGTTGCAAATAGATGCTATGAGACTAGTGTGTGCATATTAAAAGTAATTCAGCAATATTGCTAAACAATGTAACTAGACAAGTTTAATAATCTCAGTCTTAGAGGCAGATATTAAAAATTATAGGCAAATTCTTTTTTAACTTCTAAAAAAGCAGTAATGGATTCATTAATATATTTTTAAGGAAGAAAATATTATTAATTTTTAAAAACATACTGTTCTATGGACACTGTTGTCATACTGTAACAATGTCTCAGTAGGACGCACATATTACACACCACTGACAGCTACTAGGAGCCTGAGAGCATTTGCACAATGGGCTCCAGGAGGATGGGGTTGACAATTGCAGCATGACTGAAGCATGAATGTAGCCTAATTAACAAACTGAAACTGCTACATTCATGATCTCCTTTCATTTATCTTATTTCACTTGCATGATATATGTTGCTGCTGCGTTCAGTGCAGTTGTTTTTCTCTGGCATACTGCAGTGTTTCTTGTCCACTTGCTGCATCTTGCTGCTATCTCAGGATGCTGGGAGTGCAATTATCTTTTTGCTCAGGAGTACTCTAATTACAGTCTAGCACACCATGTAGCTTCTACTATTAAAAGCTATTGTAAATATCCCATCTCTGGAAGCACATATAAAAATGTATTTAATTTCCTATGCATCATGTTTATGGATTGAATTTATTTCCACAAAATCCTAGCTAAATTCTTTCCTATCATTTTTAATGAACACACATAGTAACTTCCATTACAGAGAACTAAGCAAAGATAAAAACAAATGAGGCTCACACCCCTTGAAAACAAGCAAAGCGCTTCCTCTGAATATTTGTGTCAACTTAAGAACATCCATCAACCTTTTGCTATCCCTCCATTCAGTGGAATGACCAACTCTTTAGTTCCATGTAAGTTATACAAACAGCATTATCTGTTTGGAATAATAAAAGATCACTTGATAGAAAAACTTAACCCCTGCGTTTTAACTCTGGATGCTATAAAATGTGTAATTATGGCAAAAAAAAATTCACTGCTTCTATGTCATAGTTTCCTCTACATCATGAGAGTGATTTGATGACCTTTAGAATTTCATTGATCTCTAAATTTATTTGATTCATTTGTTTTTACTACTTGTCAAATACAACTTTGTAGGTAGGAACAAATCAGAAGCAGAATATATTTATGTGTAACAATACCATATAATCAAAATAAAGTATCATTTGGTGGCATTGTCACTTGTTTCATATTCATGAACTTCAGTAAAGTTAAAGCATCAGAAATCCTGAACAATAATGGCTTTTAGATAGCCAATGTGTCATGACATAATAATGGCAAGCAAGTTCTTCTCACCATACAGAAGCTTGCTTACAACTTGCAAGGATGAGTAAGATTTAAGATATTTACAAAGACATTCATATACACATATATGAATATTTTATATATGTACATTAGATATATTGTCTCTTTTTAACAGATGGATTAGTTATTATTGATGTACAGTACAATGAATATATTTAAGTTGTGCAATCTGATAAATGTTGACACATGCAATGTGTATGAAATTATCACTGCAATCAAAATAATGAACATACACATTACTCTCAAAGGTTTCCTGTGGCTCTGAAAGTCCTCTCTGTTATTGTATTTTCAAGGTGGTGGTTAAATGCATTTTTTTAAAGAAAACATTTAATATTGGAGGGTTATTGCAATGCATTTTACCAGAGGCCATAAATGATCATTATTTCCTTCCCCCACCACCCACTCCAGCATGGCTGCTAATCTAGGCTGCTCGGATGATTGGGTAGTCAAGAGCTTACTTCCTAAGTGGTATGAGCCATTTATTTTCTTGCTCTATCAAGGTTGTCATTACTGCAATTTCCAATTCATTATTATCACCTGGCAGAGGAGGAACACTGTAACCCCTGTTTTCTAGACATGCTTCAATTTGTATCAGGAAGTCTAACTACTCACAGTAACTTTTTTTAAAAAGAATCTATTTATTTATTTTTAAGAGAGAGAGAGCAGGGGGAGGGACAGAGGGAGAGTGAAGAGGAAGAGAGAGAATCTCAAGCAGACTCCCTGCCGAGCATGGAGCCTGACCCGGGGCTTGATCCCACAACCCTGAGATCATGACTTGAGCCAAAATGACTCCAGTCAGATGCTTAAGTGACTGAGCCACCCAGGTGCACACCCCTTTTTTAGATCTGTGGTTCTGCTGTTATGAGGACTCCAAAATGACCAGGAGGCAGTCACAGCTTCACATTCCATAAAAACCTTAACCCTACTTCCACCCAGTAAAACTATCTCTGCTTGGAAGTAGGAGTTCTGATGCAACAAAGCTGAAATTTGCCACGATTCTAGGTATTTGAACTAAGCCAATCACCACTGTCCAGGAATCCATATATATGTCTTCATCAAGCTACATTTGCACAACTGTGCAAAATTTATTAAAAAGAATATGGCTTACAGTGAGGATTTTTCCATTCCTAATGTGTGCTAGGGTTATAATTAAGTAAGGCAATAATGCCTCAATGGTTTGTTTTCTGTTCTAACATACTGAACAATTTTATGACCTACTCGGGATTTTTAACTTCCTCCATTAAGTGTATGGAAGAAACCACACATGGAAGCATAAGTGTAGTCTAAAAAGAGGTGAACGGATCAAAAGATGTAGGTGTGATGCGAGTCTGATCCATCTGTTTCAGCTGCCTACAGTGGCTTGCTACTCTCTCTGGAGCTGTTCGAACTATCCAAACTCATCATTTCCATCATAGGTTTGATTACTAGTATCCCTGCTGGCCTGATTATTTTGTGGATCTGACAATACCCTGACCAACTCTCGTCACTTAGGTACTTCATATTCCAGTCTCAGTCTCCTGACTCCAATAAGTTTCAGTAACATGTCAAAAACTATTACTCAACTGGCAAAGAGTTCTCTATGTCAGAAGACATAACCTTGCACTAAAATCTTAGTGTCTGTAGGAGGTGTAAACTCTGACTGCAAACTGCTGTTGATGTTCTTCCTTTAAAGAAGTGAAGTCCAGGGTGCCTCAGTGGGGTGGCTCAGATGGCTAAGCATCTGCCTTCGGCTTAGGTCATTGTCCTGGGGTTCTGGGATTGAATCCTGCGTCGGGCTCCCTTTTTGGCGGGGAGCCTGCTTTTCCCTCTGCCTCTGCCTCTGCCTCTCTCTTTCTCTGTCTCTCATGAATAAATAAATAAAATCTTAGAAAAAAAGAAGTGAAGTCCATTTTTTCCATCCCTTTGAATTTGGGAAGACTTTTTGAATTGCTTTAACTAAGTGATGAATCACTAAACTCTACTCCTGAAACCCAATATTACACTATATGTTAATTAACTAGAATTTAATGAAAATTTGAAAAAAAGTGAATTGCTTTAATTAATTGAAATGCATTTTGAAATAATGCTGTTTTTCACAGGTAGGATCCCTCAAGAGCAGATTCTGAGTTGGAGTTTAATGCACATGTTTATCAGGGGGTTCTCTTGCTTGAGAGCATACTTTTGATATGCAAACCAACCAAATCTGAGTCCACATCCCCATCTGTTCCTGTAGTAGGGGACACCATCCTTCTACCCTAAATCACCCCAAGGCCAGGTATTGGACAGCTAGGGACCATGCCCACCGTACAGAGCCCACCAAAATTATTCAAAGTATCCAATCTTAAACCTGCTCATCATGACACCCTTTCCTTCCCACAAAAAACACAATATAGTTTTCTGCCCATTTTTCCCCTGGCATCTTCTGCCTCCTGACTGACACTGATGCTTCCCCATGTGGCCATTCCACTTGGGAACTATAAGTAATAAACTTTTTTCAAAGGCAGTGGTCTTCTGATCTGTTGGACTCAGCATAGTTGAATAAAAACAAATCCCAGGTGCATTTTAAAACAACCCTTTCTTGGAGCTTCAACCTTGTAAAGAAGCACAGGTTAAATGATTAGATGTTGAGAGACCAGGTGGAATGAGAAAACCCACAGAGAACAGAGCCAAGGCTGTCCAGTCAACAGCCTACACAGATACTTCATGTATGGAAGGGAAATCTCCCAGGATATTTCAGGTCAGCTGAATCCCTAAGTGAGTGAAGTCCAATGAGTGATCACAGCCAGCACCATTTGTGCCTACTTGATCCTCGGGAGCATGAAAAATAATAAACCTTTACTGTTTCAAGACACTTTGTTTCCATGTGGTTTGTTATATCACAGTAAGTTATTAATCATGATAACTGAATAATCAGAAGTTAACGAAGTCTGTTGCAACAAAATCTGAAATGCTTGGCACTGGCTTTTGGAACTGTTAATAAGTAACAGCAGGAAAGATGGTTAGAAGGCTGTGGTTGGAAGTTAAAGTAAGAGTCAACTAATGAGTGGTGGAGTGTGGAACAGGAGAAAAGAAATTGCTATTGGAAGGTGAAGAGAGACATATAATATACTATAGTTGCCTGCAGTAACCCAGGAGATTGAAAATATACCAAATGAATATGTATATAAAGAGATTTTCCAGAAAGATATTAAAACTGCTAATTGGTTCCTTTTAGTTGCATATGCTAAGTTGCAGATAGAGATGAACTGATGAAGAAATTGTTACTTTTTCAAGTTTTTAGAAGAGACTTTTCCAACCCAGGACTTGCTTGGTTAGAAACATAAACTTTATCATTCCCAACTTCTCCAGCTGGAAAACAGTTGATAACTTAAGAAATGGCCTCAGGCAAAAATTTAACTTCATCCAATTGGTCGCAGAGGCTATCCAGAAGCAGAAGTAGGTGTTAGGCAAAAGGCCATTTGAAGGTAGACATTGTGTTGCCTGGATGTACTGCTGTTTTTGTTTTTGTTTTTGTTTTTGTTTTTTTTCCCCCTCTTGACTTATAAACTTGATTCATAAATCCAATAGATTAAAAGACACATACTTTTACAAAGTGAAATGAGACATTAATTAGTGGAATAAAAAAATGGAATCTTCCTCTTCTACCTCTGCAGAGAAGTTCTAAGAGTCGATTTCTGCCTCTCGCTCTGTTGCTGCTTCCTTCCTTAGGCAAGGGGCATGGGATCTGATTGAGGAAATCCTGACTCACATGTGTACAACATATATCTCATACAAAAGCAGTGGCTGCACTTTTTTTTTCTCACTGTCCGTCTTGTGCAATCTATAAGAAAGACCAAGATTTTCTTTTCCTGTAAAAGTTTCCTCATGGGAATGAGGCAGGAAAAGCAGGAGCCCACTCCACCTTCTCTGCCTAGAACTGAAAAAGAAGCCTGCTCTGATTTCCAGACTCTATTCCATTTAGTTAGGTTACAGGAGGTCCCAGCATATTTTCAAACCAGCTGATACTAGAGTTTATATATATCTGTTTTATATATCTCTCTTTAGCTAATCATACATCCTTTATATATTACGGGCGTGAAGTATGAATAGATGAATGCCAGAATTTAGGCAGCAAACCCTACCCTGCATTGCTCGGGTAATGTGTAAGTCACTTTGAAATAAGGGCAAGATAGTGCTATAACCACATTAATTGTGTGTTTTCAGTCATTTCATATCAATTTATTGGATGATTCATTTTTATCCTCTTTTCATGTTCTATGTGTTTTTAGGCTTTAGTCTGTTCTGTTGGATTAAGTAATCACTTTCCTTCAGGGATCTGCATATATTAATAACCCATGCCTCCTTGGATGGTTATTTGGTGAACAGAATATAGTTTTCACTGAACTGTTCTCTATGATTGACAGCTTAAAGATATTCTCCTTCAGAATGTGCCTGCATTTGATTTATTAATCAAGACAAGTAATTAAGGGAAAAAATATGGATGAGACGGGGAAGAGGAGGAGAAGAAGGAGGGGGAGGAGTGTATGCCAATAAGGAGCACACAGGCCCATGCCTAGCCATGATCGCTTGATTGCAACCTCATAGCAGCTGCAAATGCTCTGTAGTGGAAATGGCTCCAAGTACCTGGTTCCCTGTGTATCCCACAAATCTTCTGGCTATTTCTTTTTGAACTAGGGGGCCTACGAGCAAGATCTTCCACAATTTTGGCTCTTCTTTCTTCCAAAAACACTAAGCCATGTGTTTGTGCATGTCTGTGTGTTTTTTTTTTAAACCTAATCCAAAATACAACTGCCAGATATTCATGCATTAATACTGTAAGTTTGAAATACTTAATTTTAACAAAAATATTTCCCATATGTTTTTGCTATTTTTATTTAAGATCTAAGGAAGATCTAATTCTAATTAACTAATATGCTTGAATCCAACCCTCAATCTATCCTTTAAAGTACACACATATGTACTAAGAAAGCTGGTCTATGAATGCAATAAGAATTGAATAATCGAGCTACAAAGAGAAAATAACTGCTATCAATAAAATGTCTAATAGCTTTAATTTTTGTGCCAAAGGAATATTCATAAGTCATGTAAATCTTAGAAGAATTGTATACAGGTGTCAAATATCAGTTTACATTTTAAAAAAAAACTTGGAGTAATCAAATTTTTCTGTTCTGTAATAAGACACTTTAAAAATTTTTTAATTTAGGGGAAAATACAGCAATGCAATAATTAAATGCAGAATTAATACACTGAATACTTAATAATGTATTCCTGGAAAGAATTCCATGTTTCCTGAGGAATTATCACACCCCCAACTAAAAAGGTGGATTGAAATCTTTTAAGTTAAGAATGACTTTTAAATCAAGGTTTCCATACAGTCACTTTATACAACATAATTTCTTTCTTACTAGTAAGTAGAAATGCCATTCCCTTCATCTTCCTGAAAAACTAATTTAGTTTATTTTTATTAGAATTTCTTATTTCCTTTGTGAGCAACACACACTAGGGTTATGCATTTACCTTCAATAGAGCATCTTAAAGATCTAAGAGCTCAGTAAAAACAGAAACTCATTCAAAGAAGATGTTTACAAGTTCCAATGACCCCAAAACATCTCAGATATAGAACAGATTTCAAATTACTGTCTTGAGTACATTACCAGGGGAGAAATTATGCTTTGTTTCCCTAATTCATTGCATCACATTGATTCAAAATGCCAAACATTAAATGGTAAATATTAAGATACCATTTATAAGTAATTTAAAGTAATTTAAATTTAATTAAATTAGAATAACATTCAATGAACATAATTATTCTTTCATAGTGACATTTAAATGATAATGGTTATTATAAAAGTAATGCTAAATGAGTGTTTTTCAGCTAATTCTTTTATTTTAAAACATTTAAAAGCATTCAATTAAGGGCAGTATTTGTAAATCCATATTTCAATCTCTTTGTGTTATTTTTTCTCATTATATTTATTTATTTATTTATTTAATATTTTATTTATTTATTTGAGAGAGAGAGAGAGAGAGCAGGAACACAAGCAGGGAGAGTGGGAGAAGGAGAAGCAGACTTCCCGTGGAGCAGGGAGCCTGATGCGGGGCTCGATCCCAGGACCCTGGGATCATGACCTGAGCCGAAGACAGACGCTTAACGACTGAGCCACCCAGGTGCCCCTCATTATTTTTAAATAAGAGAAACTTTCCCATATTTCTCATATGAATCTCAATGCAAATATTTAAAATTATTTTCATAGATGCAAATTTCATCTTAGTGCTTGTTGAATACACTGCATTATTCAATTTAACTCAATCTGTTAAGAATGAGGGCATGCAACAGATTTTTTAAAAAGAAAATGTAAATGTTGACTAATTAAATTTTTAAAAATCCAAAAATTATAAATTACTTTATCCTACAAAATATAAATGTCTCTTAACTTGTGTGATTCATTGTTTTACTCCTAACACCACTTATAGGTGAAGCCAACCCATGCACAGTTAAGAGTCACAGAGAGAAATACAAAAATCAGTGAGCTTCAAATTGCTGTAATTCATACACAACTAAAATGGGTCACCAGGATAACAATTTCCTGGGGTGCCTGGCTGGCTCAGTCTGAAAAGCAGTCAACTTTTAATCTCGGATCATGAGTTTAAGTCCCACATTGGGTGTAGAGATTACTAAATAAATAAATAAATAAATAAATAAATAAATAAATAAATAAATAAATAAAATGGGTCACCAGGATAACAATTTCTAGATATTCCCAGTATAATATTCTTTATAGGTTCTAATGCCAATTTTCTGCCACTCCCCCATTCCTATGTTGAAGTTCTAATCCTCAGTACCTTAGTATGTGATCTTATTTGGAGAAAGCACCTTTAATAAAGTAATTTAAGTAAAATGAGGTCATTAGGGTATGACCTTAATCCAATATGATGGAGCGTTATAAGAGGAGGCGATAAGCTGATTAAAAAATGGTCTGAAGATATGAACAGACATTTTCCAAAGAAGACATACAGATGGTCAACAGACATATGAAAAGATGTTTAACATCACTAATCATCAGGGAAATGAAAATGAGATATCACCTTACACCTGTCAGAATGGTTAAAATAAAAAAAATACGAGAAAAAAGTGTTATCAAGGATGTGGAAAAAAAGGAACTCTCTTGCACTGTTGGTGGGAATGCAAACTAGTACAGCCACTGTGGAAAACAGTATGTAGATTCCTCAAAAAATTAAAAATAGAACTACTATAGGATCCAATAATTCCACTACTGAGTATTTACCCAAAGAAGACAAAAACACTAACTCGAAAAGATATATGCACCCCTATGTTTATTGCAACATTATTTACAATAGTCAAGATATGGAAGCAACTCAAGTGTCCATTGACATATGAATAAATGTATATATTCACATTATTCACCATATATATATATATATATACACACATATATAATGGAATATGGCTCAGCCATAAAAAGAATGAAATCTTGCCACTTACAAGGACATGGATAGAGCTAGAGTATTATGCTAAACAAAATAAGTCAGTTAGAGAAAGACAAATGCCATATGATTTCACTCATTTGTGTAATGTGAGAAACTCAACATGAACATGTAAAAAAACAACAAAAACAAAAACAAAAACAAAAAACGGAGAGGCAAACCAGGAAACAGATTCTTAACTATAAAAACACATTGAGGGTTACTGGAAGGGATGTGGGCAGGGGGATGGGTTAAATGGGTGATGGGTTAAGGAGGGTACTAGTAAGGATGAGTATGGAGTATTGAATGTAAATGATGAATCACTAAGTTCTCCACTTGAAACTAATATTATACTCTATGTTAACCAACTGGAATTTAAATAAAAACTTGAAAAAGAAGACAAAAATTTAGAAAAAAAGAGGGGCACCTGGGTGGTTCAGTTGGTTGAGTGTCTGACACTTGATTTTGGCCCAGGTGATGATCTTGGGGTCATGAGATCGAGCCCCATGTGGGACTTCATGCTCTATGGATTCTGCTTAAGATTCTCTCTCCCTGTCCCTCTGGCCCTCCCCCCCACTCAATAAATAAATCTTTTTTTTTTTTAATGTAAAAAAAGAAGGAAGTCAGAGAAAGACAAATACCATATGATTTCACTCATATGTGAATTTAAGAAACAAAACATACAAAGAAAAAAAGAGACAAACCAAAAAACAGACTCTTAACTACAGAGAGCAAACTGATGGTTACCAGAGGGGAGGTGAGTCAGGGAATGGGTGAAATAGGTGACAGGGATTAAGAGCACACTTATCATGATGAGCACTGAGTAATGTATACAATTGTTGAATCACTATATTGTATACCTGAAACTAACATTATATATTAATGACAAATAAAATAAAATTTAAAAAATAAAAAAGAAGAGGACATTAGGACACTAACATATATAGAGGGAAGACCTTATAAAGACACAAGGAGAGGACAGCTATCTAGAAGCTGAGGAGAGAGACCTCAGAAGAAATCAACCCTGCCAATACCTTGATGTTGGCCTTCTAGTCTCCATAACCATAAGAAAGTAAATTTCTTTTGTTTAAGCCACCCAAAGGAAATACATTCACGTATGCACACACTGTATTTCTCCCCCCACATTTTGTTTATTTTTTCACGAGATCCTAATGACCTCTACATGTTTCCCCGGAATTCACTGGTTTTACACGTTCTGTTACTGTTAGCCAACCCTGATACTCCCCCTCTGTTCCAACATACACCTTTGTAAGCAATTCTGCCTTTTTTCATTTTGTTGTTCTGTTTTATCTTACATCAGGGTTTTGAAGTTTCTAGATATCACTGGTTGTGCACAAAATGTCATTTGTGACTTTTCCTTTTCCTCTTTCTTAGTTCCTTTTCAAAAAGCTAGTTCTTTCAAAACTCTTAATAATATAATTTTCCTTCTGCTCTTTATTTTTTTAAAGATTTATTTATTTGAGAAAGAGTATGTGTGTGCACAAGGTGGGGGGAGGAAAAAGACAGAAGGAGAGAGAGAATCTCAAACAAACTCTCCTCTAAGCGTGGGGCCCAATGTCTAACTGTTGGGTATTTTGGTGAATACATATCATTTAATTTCCAATAAATAAGTTAATATTTAGGTAGGTAGATAGATACATGCATACATGCATACATAGATGATAGATAATCAGTCATTAAGTATGTAGACAGAGCTCTCGCATTGTGCTTGATACGTGAAGGACATACTTAAAATTGTTCACCAATGTTCAACTAATGTGCCCAATGATAAGAAAGACTTGTGACTGTTTTTTTTAAGATTTTATTTATTTTTTGAGAGAGAGTGAGAGAGAGTAAGAACGAGCATGAGTGGGGGGGAGGGGCAGAGGGAGAAACAGACTCTCCACCGAGCAGGTAGCCGGATGTGGAACTCAATCCCAGGACTCTGGGATTATGACCTGAGCCAAAGGCCGACGCTTAACTAGCTGAGCCACCCAGGTGCCCTTGTGACTGTTTTTGTGTCCTAAATGAACTTTAGTCTCGACTACTATGTAGACACATTGCATAAAAGCATCAGTTATATCTATAAGCAAAAAATAAACAATACAAGACCCATTACTTTCAAACTGCATCTTAAGTTCAATGTTATGGTCCCTCAATGCAAGTACTTAATATTGTTGCAAAATAATATTTTTAAAACAGACAAAAAAGAATATGCTTCCAAAAATAATTTCCTTCTGCTAGTGAATATCAAATTGATAAATACCACCATTCAAACTTGGCTTGATGTATATTCTGTTTATAACTATAGTCAAATCATTTAATTGCCAACTAAATATTTGATTTGTCTTTCTTGCAAATTCCTGTGGTGCAAAATGTAATTTGGCCTGAGAAGGCATGCAGTAGACTGGACTACACTCACACTTTTAGAAGAACTAAAAACATTAAAAATAAACGACCATTCTGTTAACACTAATTAATAAAGTAACTGTCTTGAGAGACAAGGCAATTTGGATTTACATTTGAAAAAGTTATGATTGTTAATGAAAGCAAATTTTCCAAATAGTTTACACATCTTAAGAAGGAACACTGTAACATCTTTTAAAACAGAATAATTATTTGGGCCTTTTAAAATAAAAATAATTATTTGCTCATCCTTACTTTAAAATGATGCTGTGAGTATGCTAAATGTCTTTTCTTCACTCCAAATATGTAAAAATGATTGTTAAATTTGCATCACTTAACTGTGCAAACATTTTTGCTCCACTCCATTTTACTCCTCTCAGACCATAAGAAGCTTTGGTTACACACAAATATTTATAAATCATGTTAGGAATAATTGTTCATGTTCATGTTCTTACACTCTACTAGGAGACATATATGTTATGTCATTGAGTACACGCACAAACTAAATGACATGAGCAAATTTCCTTTTTAAACCCTTTGTGAAGGTTGATGTCAATCAAACCCAAACCTGTAGTTCAATTAAATGCTCTCTACTGAAACCCACTGAGTGTAGCACAAACAAAAATTTACTATTCTATGTGCTTGGTCTCATTTCCTGTCTTCTTTTTACTGCCACATGCATGACCCTGTTAGTCCAACCAAAAAGATCTTTTACAGAAAAAAAAAAAGTATCATTTATTTATTGTGGACATCCATTAAACTGCCCCCCCCTTTGGATACATGACTTATTCTTTTAAAGAGAGATACACTAACAATTCACTACCTGGGTATTAATATAATGTATGGAAATTAAGTATTTGCCTATCACATTTTTATAGAATCTGAGAACAAACATTTTGACAAAAGCTACTGATTGTAAAATGATTCTATGCCTTACTGCATGATATGTTGGTCTGTCATCAAATTATTTTAATTGAAATCAGCTGTTCAAATGACCGTACCTCCATAGCAGTTCTTTCATTTATATGAACTCATTTATATCTAAAATTCCAATGTGGATGGACAATAGCAATTTAACTGGATTATCTCCCTTTCATTCTTTGGAATACTCTAGTGTTGTCATGAAAATTACAGTTATGTTTAAGCCATTTTTACTATCACTATCTTTTTTAGTAAGTAGTGACAAATGTAAAGCACTCACAGGAAATTGAAATGCTGAAATGAATTGAAAAGTAAGCCAAAGCATTTTAAGAAAATGCTAACACAGAGAGAAATAAATCCCTTTCTCAAGGAAGGATAGTGAATAAATTACATCAGCTTCATATTGGCTTTCAAATTGGTTTCGATCTAACATATCCTTTCAGAGAATATAGATTATGAAATTCCATGGCATTTCTATCATTTTAATTTGAGCAATAGTAATTGTTAGCCATTATTATTTAAATTTTAGTAAAATAAGCCATTAAATTCCCTCAAGATAAAGTAGCTGTAAATTACTATCTAGTCCTTCTTTCACGATAGGATTTCTCTAATTGTTTAGTTGTAAAAGCTCATCACCTTTATCAAGGAGTATCAAAGTAGAAAAAATTAAAGCAAACTTTAATTACTGGTAAATCTTCTCTGTGATTAAAAAATGCTCTTATACTTAAATGTAGTTACTTTTCTTAGTGGAAACATGAAGATTTTAATTCTCATTCTCTTTAGCTTGGGGTCATGGCAAAATATCAGTGGGGTAGAGAGAAGGTGACTGGTTTTGAGCTGTTTGGTGGAATCACATCTCATTATGCCTCCCAAAATAGCAATCATGCCATTAACTTTTTGCTTTATGAAATATCCAAATAACACATATTGATAAACACATATAAAATAAATGTTACAACTCAATGTTTCATGAGTATGAAAATAATTTCATACTTATTATTTGCATTAGATTTCTATTTTATGGTTGAAACTCCCTTCAAATCTCATTCCTCTATTTCCTGTATCTGGGATGAGGTTGATTTCCCTCAACAGGACCAATGATGCATGCTTGAGCACAGTGATGAAACGGAACCAATCAGAATCCTCACCATGAATTATTTATTCATGGGTTGTATACACTAGATTTCTCTTATCATATAATCCCCACTTTTTGTAGTAGATGAATATGAGAGCCAGAAAAGTAGACATAGAAAACAGGTGGAGAAAATTCCCTGCTTATATTTCCAGGGCCCTGTATCTAACCATAACTGAAAATAATTCATTAATGTTTTTAAACTTAGAGTTTTATGAAAATAATTTATTATTCTCCCATTTTCAGTCTTCGTAAGTTTTGCTAGCCTGCTATCATGAACCACAATCTACATTAAATTTCACTGTTTGGTTTGAAAATGATGTAATCCCAACCATAATTGTTCACCATTTTACAATCCAAGTACTGAAAAACTATTTGCCGATAGTGGTATTCAACAAAGGCTATTTCAAGTAATAGACCCTTATAACATGCAAATAGTTGAGTCAGCATAAGGCCTCAGATGGGTGGATTCTGATAGAAGGGACTGCTGAATTCTTTTTATGCTGAAGGAAAGCCACTAATTAATAATAATAGTAATAATTCAACTGAGACTTCAGGAAATATGGTAGAAATTGTTAGGACATTGATGTAGGTTGGCAACTACTGCCTGTGGCCTTCAGAGAGGTGTTTTATTATATTTAGTATAATAA
This sequence comes from Eumetopias jubatus, assembly GCF_037043125.1. Lineage (NCBI taxonomy): Eukaryota > Metazoa > Chordata > Mammalia > Carnivora > Otariidae > Eumetopias > Eumetopias jubatus. Next base: position 20,275,138 of record NW_028274807.1, on the reverse strand, counting down.
AAATAGACTGAATCTCATAGTTCAAAGACTTAAAACAGTCATGTACACATTTGAATTTCATTTTATTTTTAAATTTTCTTAAGATTTATTTATTTACTTAGAGAGATGGGGACTGTGGAAAGGCAGAGGTAAAAGAGAATCCTGAAGCCAACTCCCCACTGCACATGGAACCCGACATGGGTATCTATCCCAAGACCCTGAGATCATGACCTGAGCCTAAGTCAAGAGCTGGATGCTTAATGGCCTGAGCCACTCAGGGGCCCCTGAATTTTACTTTAATAAGTGTTATAGGAATACATTCCAGACTAGTAGTGGTGAGAATTCTGCTTCTCACCATTTTATACCTACTCTTTCCCCCACCATTTGCCCTCCTAACACAAAGGGAAGGTCGAAATGTAGTTATTGTTTCAGTGCCTTCAAAATTAGGAACAGTTGCTGGAGGTGAGTGATGGATGGGATGGGGTAATTGAGTGATGGGCATTAAGGAGGGCACGTGTTATGATGAGCAGTGAGAGTTATTCACAACTGATAAATTATTGAACACTACATCTGAAACTAATGATGTACTATATGTTGGCTAATTTAATTGAAATAAAAAAAAGAAAATAAATAAAATAAAATTAGGAATGGAAGCAGCTCTACTTAATGAATTTAATGAGCAGCATCATTATTGTTTTTCAGCTCACAAAATGAATACAGTTCAATGACTGTATGACCAGATTTTAGGAAAAATAAAAGTTTAAATAAAAGTTATCCAGTGAAAAACAAAACTATGTTCTTTCAGAATTCAGGAACTGCCTTCAGTATGGGCATATTTGTGGCTTAACATCTCTTAAATTTTACTTTCAGTAACATCCTTTCATTGAATCCTGGCAGAATACAATAGTATGAAGGGACATTAAGATCATAGGTCTTTCTTGTAATGAAGTGATAGATTATCTTATTTCTTTTTACTTCCTTCCTCAGTATATCACTTTGAGTAAATGTTGAAGACTGTAATAAATTGACATCATATTTTCAAACCCTCTCTTTTATACTGAAGGTCGTTTGGATAGGTGTTTGCCAGTAGTTTCCAATAAGATGCTATTGTCTATATAATACTTAAAGTAAAATTTCTCAAGGAGCTTTTTTTGGAGGTGGGATTAATGATAATTATGCACAGAAATACACAGCTACTTTGAAGTACCTTTTTAGAAAATAACAAATTGCATTATTGAAGCGTGTATTCATTCTAATGATGTGTATGTTTTAGTTTAATGTTAAATATTCTTAAGTATCTAAGTAATGCAAAGTCAACTAGATCCTTCCTGAGGTTTTTTTAAAAAGGCTTAAGCATGACTAACGCTTAATTACTGTTAAAAAATGAGAATAACTGGGCTCCTGGGTGGCTCAGTAGACTAAGCATCTGCCTTGGGCTCCTGTCATGATCCCTGGGTCCTGGGACGTAGCCCTGCTCAGTGGGGAGCTTGCTTCTCCCTCTCCCTTTGCCACTCCCCCTGCTTGTGCTCTCTTGCTCTCTCTCTCTGTCACATAAATAAATAAATAAAATAAGTTTAAAAAAATTAAAAATGAGAATAACTAACTAAAACATATAATCAAGAGTTAGTGAAATTACATGAAATTTTAGATTCACAGGTTGAGCAAATTCATTTATTCCGGGAATGGTTCTATCTCCCAGCTAATCAAACCAGTAAGGTCTCAACACAAGAATGGGACTCCAGAGACAAACAAGAATCTGAATGTCGACTCTGTCACTCAGTAGCTGTGTGAATGTGGGTAAGTTGCTTAACTTCTCTAAGTCTCAGTTTTCATGTCTGAATAATGAGAATATAATTAGAATGAACCAATGAGATAGATTATATAAAGCCATCTTAACTTTGCTTGTGACTAATAAGCACACCTACATATTTGCTATTCTTATTTTTATATTATTGTTAATACTATAAGCCTTTTAATATACAAATCTAAAATAAATATATTCAAGTAATGTACCATTGATTTTCAATTTGGATAAAAGTATGTATTTATCAACTAAATGATTTCATTAAGTTCTATGTTGTGTATCATTCATTTATATAACTATGTTAAGGTTTAATGTCTTCCAAAACTTACATGTTCAAAGAAACAAACATTTATAAATGGATATGAAATAGTATTTAAGAGAAAGGAATTAGACTATGTTTGGAATCCTGACTGTACTTCTTCCCAGCCGTGTGACCTTAAGCATTTACGTGGACTACCTGTGCTCAGGGCATCCATAGCATGTGTGGAGCATAGGTAAATATTTTTTGCAGAAATCCTATCCATATAAATCATCTGAGTGTCCCTAAATTAGCATGTCTGCCACTTTCTGATACCAGTTGTGCACTATTCAATGAAAGAAATGGCGTAGTGATCAGTGGGAGAGATTAACTTGCCAGACTGCTTTCCTGGAATCACGGACGAGAATCATTAGGCTCTGGGACATCTCTACACATGTGAATGTCAATGCCTCTTGTAACAAACTGACGAGTTAGGAAAGGGTGTTCAAGAGAGTGCCCTAAGGAAAGGAATAGAGGCTGGGTCTGACATGGGAACCAGGCTGGGCTCAGGACTCCCTACTCAGATATACCACTGGTACAAACCTGTGCCAGAAGGGTTTTTTTTTTTTTTTGAAGAAGGCACCCATAAGTATGGGACTTCATGAATCCCAGTGTAGCATGAGCCAAAGTAGCAGCCCTGCTTATCTATGTATGAGATCAGTACTGCTCTGAGCAACAGCCTCCCCAGCTGGAAGATGATGATATGAATACTTCATTTAATATAATGTTATCACAAGCTTTAGAGAAGCCACTGTGCATTTGTACTTCATAAGCATGATGATTGGGTGTTCATGCTGTTGCATGACACGTGCATTCCTCAAACCTTGCCACGATGACTTTGTCACATTATCCATCTGATGTGAAAAAAAAATCAAAAGTACAAAGAGCTCTACAGAAATCAAATGTAAGAAAAGGTCTACCTACAATTCAACTGTTTATTCCTAAATTATGATCACATGCTGTTTAATTTATAAAAATTATAAATAGTTAAAAACTCCCCTTTGACTCCACCAATGCCCAAGACAATTTAAAAATAAATTTTAAATATTCTTCTCTAAAAATATAAAACCTTGAGAATTTACAAATTCCCAAACTTAGTGTGCATCAGAATCATGAGAAGAGCTTGTTAAAAGATGACTGGCACTCAACTTGAGAGTTTCTTTTTCTGTAGGCAGGACTTTATAATTTGCATTTTTAAAAAGTCCCTAAATTGATTCAGATGCCTTGGTGCAGGGACCACCACATTGTTATGAGTTATTCTGATAGTAGCGTCATTGCCCTATTCTTTCTTTTCTATTTGATTTTTTTAAAGATTTTATTTACTTATGTGAGAGATAATGAGAGAGAGAGAGCACAAGTGGGGGGGGAGGAGCAGAGGGAGAGGGAGAAGCAGACTCCCCGCTGAGCAGGGAGCCTGATGCAGGGCTGGATGCCAGGACCCTAGGATCATGACCTGAGCCAAGGCAGATGCCCAACCAACTGAACTACCCAGGCACCCCTCTTTTCTATTTGTTAATCAGTTCCAGATTTTTCTAAGCTGGTACTGGGGAGCATTATTTTCATCCACATAACAAATCTCCAAAATGTTTTAGAAAGTAATTTCCTCTGTTCCATGCCCTCCACCATTCTGAATTCATTGCCTTAATTTATATATATATATATATATATATATATATATATATACACACACACACGTGTGTGTGTATATCTTAATTTATACATATTATATATCTTATATCTTATATATATCTTAATTTATATATATCTAATTTGTATATATATCTTTATACAGAGATATATATCTTTAATTTTATATATAAATATATTTATAAATATTTAAATATAGTTAAATTATTTAATATTTCACATATACCAAAATATATGTAACCAATATTCATTTTTTTTAACATTCTTCATTGTTGATGAATTTGGCTCAACATGAAAACAGCATGATAGTTGAAAATCACTTTATCGGTGCTTCTTAATTTGTCAGTGCACTCACTTTATTTTAGATTCTGAATCATTCGATAATCTTTCTCCCATGACTGTATTCCTGTCAATATTATCATTATTATATTTATTTTTATTGATTTGGTCTCCATAAGTAAGTAAATATAAGTAAGAACATTATGAAATATTCACAAATAAAAGAAATTTATTCAGTAACACTGTAACAAACCCCTGAGGTCACAGATGTTTTTAAGTGAATATGTCTCATTGCTATACTTGTTATTATAGGAGTCCAGGGCAGGTTGCCCCAAAATGTGCCAGAATGGCATTTTGATCATTTTGAATTGAAGTTAAGAAACAGTGCAAAAAGGACCCTCTGACCCTCCTTTGTCTCCAGAAATCAGGAATAAATCCCCCATGTGAACGATACCCTTCCTATACAGGAAGGTAAAAAGATATCATTATCACCAGAGATAAGGAATTCAGAGCCAAGGAGACTGTATAAACAAACTATTTTACTTTTACTAATTTACTACTGTAACGTAAATTTCAGAATTTTTTACTATTTGAAGCTCCCAAACATAAATTTTCTTTGTCCTGTCAATTCTTCACAGATTCATGTTTCTGTGTCTAAAATGTAGAAAAGCTGGATACCTTGATCATCTCTTCAGGTCTCTGTTGTATTATTTGGACTCTGTGCACATGTAATTAAACTTTGATTCATTTCTTCTGTTAATCTATCTCCTGTCAATTTAATTCTTAGAACAGCTAGAAGAACCTTGAAGAGTGGAAAAATTTGTCCTCCCCTACATCATGCTGAAAGTACATTTTACTTTGATGCTAAGTATATGGGTTTTTGTTTTGTTTTGTTTTGTTTTTAGATTTCAATATGAGGTCTTTGGAGATATTGCAATAATAGATTAAAAACACTGTGTTTTTGTTGCCATATTTTGTAAAAATTTTCCTTGAGATAATGAATAGCTACATTATAAATAAGTAAATAAATAAACCTTGACATTTCTCATAACAAATGAAATTTAGTAACAACACTGCATTTAATAATTTCATTACAAAATTAAATTATTTATTGGATCTTTGGGTCTGCCTTTCCAACATGGTCTTCCTCTCCCACTTCCCACTGAATTTCTATCTTCTTTTAGGGTTTCATATGAGTCTGGAATACTGACAACCATCCCACCATCAAAATACAGTGGCTTGAGGTGTGTAGTTTGCTAAGTTCAATCACTATATATTCTATCCTCTTGGTCATGTGGATTGTATACTTACTCATAACATGTTTTAAGCTAATCTAATCAGAGTGTTTCTCTAAGATTTTGTTAGCGATGCCATTGAGTAAGGGACAGGCAAGGCTAGGTAGGGAGAAACAGGTAAGGAGCTCCATGTCTAGGCTCACACAGAGGGCTACATAACCAGGCTCACAGAAATCTCAGGTGTAGAGAAGTGTTATGGACAAGATATTAACCTGAGAGAAGGGAACATAACAAATCCACCTTGTTTGTCTTAAATGTTATAGACAAGATATTTATCAAGTTCTCTGGTCAGATTTCTATAAAAGACCAACCATAAAAGCCTTCAGTGGCAACCTATTGGGACCCCTCTCACTCTAGAGGTGCCTTTCTTTCCTTTCTGTTCTTGCCTTCATTTAATAAACTTTCACTTCACTTCACCCTTTGTCCACGATGTTCACTCTTCAACTCTGTGAGACAAGAACCCTGCAACCCTGCAACACTGTGATACTTCTTTCTTGCATATATAAAAGTAAAAGCATATAACCTAGAATCGGTTAGTAATGAATTTTCTACCAGAAGGGAAGCCAGTCTGAAGATAAAGCCAATTGTGAGCAATGATCAGAAACTGGTCCTAAGTAGCATTGCTTAACCACTGGTTAAAGACTTACTTAAAGCAAACCTCTATATGTACTATTACATGAACAAACATAATCTTTAGTTGGTTAGTGAATTTAATTTGTTTAATATTACTGAAAAAATAAGGGTTTTTTTTGATACAGTATATATGATGGTATAGAAAATAACATTTTTTAAAGTTCAAGATATATTCTATGTATACTTTAAATCCATATTTAAATACAAATAACGTATGTAAAAATGAGCTGGGCAAAATTGCTGCATTTTAAAAATATATTCGAAATTTGAGGCATAACATTCAGAAATTCTAAAATTATTTGGACTGGTTTGCAATATCAAAGTCAAAATAACAGCATATTAACAAATTAACATAAAAGTTCCAATGTAAACTTAGAACTAGGATAAAATTATCAGAGAACTAAATATGAGATTGTACATTTACTTTTTTTATAATATTTTGAAAGATTTTATTTATTTATTTGAGAGAGCATGCTAGAGAGAGAGAGTGAGAGGTAGAGCAAGAGCTTTCAAGCATGAGCGGGGGGGGGAGGGGCAAAGGGAGAGGGAGAAGCAGACTCCTGCAGAACGGGGACACCAATGCAGGGCTCCATCCCAGGACCCAGGGATCATGACCTAAGCCGAAGGCAGACAATTAACGGACTGAGCCACCTAAGTGCCCCAAACATTTACTTCTAATTTTGAAGATTTAAAAACAAAACATGTACAGGGGTGCCTCAGCAGCTCAGTTGGTTAAGCGTCTGACTCTTGATTTCAGCTCAGGTCATGATCTCAGGGTCTTGGGACGTGATCAAGCCCCTCATCATGCTCCACTCTCAGTGTACAGTCAGCTTGAGATTTGATCTCTCCCTCTGCCTTTGCCCCTCCCTGTTAGCATGCATGCTCTCTCTCAAAAAAAGTAAATAAAATTTAAAATAAATAAATAGGGCGCCTGGGTGGCTCAGATGGTTAAGCGTCTGCCTTCGGCTCAGGTCATGATCCCAGAGTCCTGGGATCGAGTCCCGCATCGGGCTCCCTGCTCCTTGGGAGCCTGCTTCTCCCTCTGCCTCTCTCTCGCTCTCTCTCTCTCTGTGTCTCTCATGAATAAATAAATAAAATCTTTAAAAAAAAATAAATAAAATAAATAAATAAATAAATAAACAAACTTGTAGTATCATAACATCCATAGCTACAAAACAAAGCTAGTGATCTCTGACATTAGTTTCAGATTAAAATCTACTTACTATTATTTATCCTGAAATACCTTGTTTTTGTCCCTTAATATGTATACCTCACAAACTTTAAGCTCCTCTTCTCAGTTCACCTTTACCTTTTGTTGATTTTCCTCCAGGAACAGCTCTGGTATTTTATTAAGGTATTGAGCTTTAGATGAAATATTTTGTGTTAAGCAGAGGAATCTACATCTCAAAGCTAAATAGGTTGTTAAATACCTCTATTAAAATATAATTCACTTATTATAAAATTCACCAATTAAAGTATACAAGTGAATATTTTTTAGTATGTCTATGGAGTTGTGCAATCATTACCACAATCAATTTTAGAACATTTAATCACCCCAAAAGAAATCCTTAGATATCACTCCCCTTTTTCACCCAACTCCCAACCTTAGCTTTAGGCAACCATTAATCTTCGTTCTGTCACTACAGGTTTTCTTTATGGACATTTCATATAAATGGAATAATAAAACATGCAGGCCTCAGGGCTGGTTTCTTTCATTTAATAATGATGTTTTCAAGGTTCATCTAAATTGTACTATGAATCAAAACATTATTTATTTTATTGACAAATAACATTGTATGAGTATACCATATCATATGTATCTATTCATCAATTGACGAACATTTGGATATTATGAATAATGCTTCAGTGAACATTCATATAAACATTTTTATAGACATATATTTTCAACCCTCTTGGGTGTTTACCTAGTAGTGAATTTGATGAATCCTGTGGTTATTTTATGTTGAATATTTTGAAGAATTCCAGATGGTTTTCCAAAGTCACTGAACAATTTAACATCACACCAGAAGTGTTTGAATGTTCCAGTTTCTCCACATCCTTGCCAATATTTGTTATTATCTGTTTGATTTTTTTTTTTATAGCTATCTTAGTGGATGTAATATGGTATCTCACTGTGGTTTTAATTTGTATTCCCTCATGTCTAATGATGTCGAAAATCTTTTCATATGTTTATTGGGCACAAATATTTGTATAAAAAGTCAGTTAAAAATCAGTTTAAATCAGCTAAAAGAAGAAAGGAACATAATAGCATTTTAACTGGCTTTTGTAGTTACATAATTACTGCTCCTGGTACTCATTGTTTTGGATTGTGGTTTGGATTGTATGAGCCTGAAGAACTTCCTTTACTGTTTATTATAGGATAGCACAGCTAGCAACACATTTTCTCAGAACAGTGGAGACCCTGTGATGGTTTGTTCTCATATTTCTATTTTGGGTGTGTCAACTCAGACTTGGTGAATAACAGCATGAATGGGAAATGTCCAACATGCCTCAGTTGTGAAAGAAAATTGGTATATTCAAGAATATAGAAAGCTTGGGTCCAATACCATTTCACCTTTAAGTTGTGAAAAATTAACAGTTTTTTCCCATCTTTGGTAGAGACTTTATTCTCCACTCTGCAGCTTCCAGCTAGAGCCTAAATGGGGCGTGGTTATTCTACTTAGTGGGCAGAAGTCAAGGCCCTTCTCTTACCATGGTCACTAATTCTTTTGGTAAATTTTGTTCTATTTTTACTGATGGGCTGTTTGGTCTGCCACTTGGAAAACTCAGACTGAGAGATTTAATGATACTTCTTTGGGGCAGTGAACAGTTGAAAAAGAATTCTTATCACACCTCTGGGTTGCTCATGTAGATGCCACAGCAGACCCTGTTTTCTGATATGACCAAATGGAGTCAAGCTACCAATGGAGCTGCACTACCCAGATTTCTACCATTGTTGCTGGCATCTGTCATTATTTCAAACATGCCAGGACATTCATTTTCATGGACTAGACACACCATAGAAGACTGTTTCCAATACAGAGGCTTGAGGCATAAAAGCCTTGAGACTCTAGCCAAATCTGACCTCTTTGGAAGATTGCAGTTTGAATAGAATTGAGAAAGTATAAATACTTATGAAGGACAATTTTTGGCCCCACTTTTATTCCGAAACTGGGGATGTTAACATTTCAGATTCAAGGTGTCACCATACTGGGAGGAAAAAAATTCCAGGACATTAATAATTTTTCCCTGAGATACTGCATATGGACAGAAAGAAGGAAATGGAAGAAAATATTAGAGTAATTTTAAGCACATGTCATGCATTACAAAGCAAGCTAATATTAGAATCTGTGAATGATAGTCCAGTTTTAATGACAATCCAAACCCTGCCCTGCCCCCTTGCTCTGGAATTCTGAAGCAAAGATATATTTAGCATAAAATCTTCCTCCAGCCTAAGTCCTGGAAACAAATTATTGCTTTTATATATGCTTAAAAATCCACACTAACCCAAGCCCACATTACATTAACAATATTGCCTTCAAATCTCTGGATTAATCTTGTGACTTTTCATAGGCACAGTGGTTTTATACTCTTAAATATATAAGGTCATTTTAAAATATAGATCTGAATATAACAGAATATTATTCTTTCACAACAGATCCTTACTCAATAATTTCTCATGTACTCACAATTGCCCCCTCCATGAATCTTTCTTGGCCTAAAATGAATGAACAGGTGGTATGGTGGTAAGAAGCCATGTTGGTGTTAATGTGGCATCACTCTCTGTGGAAAAAGAGAAAGTGCTCTCAAAATTTCAGGCTGCCAATCTACTTAGTTGGCATCTGCTATCTAAATTATCACAGTATTTTGAGAGTAGGCCTGTTGCCATTATAACAGATGGTTACGAGTATTGACAGCCAAGTGATCATGTATGTACATTGGTTGTGAGCATTGAAGGTAAACGGCTTGGTTAAGGTCAGTCTGTCCAGAGCTTCCTTAATTAATATTAAGAGAATAGCTGTTGATTTATCATATCTTACTACCCATTTCCTTACTTACCTCTTGAATAATTATAGAGATACACCAATAAGATCTTTATATTGTATTCAATAGATTACAATCCAGAGGCATGGCAGATGCCTTAAATCTCAAACAAGAGAAATAATTTCAATAGCAGAAAAAATTAAAATATGTGCATAGAAAGTGAATGGATGTTTTGATGACTTGTATTTCACTTTTAATGTATTCTCTTTAATGGAGAAATGGGACTCCATTTGGAATGTTTATCTCCAGTCTTTCAAAGTTCAAAAAGCATGTCTGACAATCTCTTCCAGAAGTAGAGTTCAACAATTTTTGTAAGTTAGTACAATGTTGTAACTCAACTCAGAGTAAAGGTATTTAATTCCTACCAGTTGTTTATTGATTCAAATAAGCTAAGTTCAAATTACACCAATTTATGCCATCACTTTCCAATCTATCAAATTTCAATCTGCCATTAATACATTTTTGTGTATTTATTTTGGTCCAAGTAAAACCAAATTTGGCTGAGAGTCAAGGAAGAAACAAAATATATTTTATAATTTGTTTTCTGTTCAGTAGCTTACAAAAGAAAGCTAGCATTTTTAGTGATGGAAAAATGGATGTACAATGTTTTAGTGATAAAATTAATAGAAATTCAGAGAAGAAGGGGATATGTTGACTCAGTCTAAGAAAGTTGTCTGAAGAAGGTAGAATTTCAGAATGAAAATCTGTGGACTCTTCATCAGTAGAAAGGTAAAAAGAGTATTTTCCAACAGAGGAAAACGGCATGGCCATGCCAAGAGCTACATGTAGAACTAGCTTATAACAAAGAATATAGAAAAGCTGCATCTTTAGTGAACTTACACCCTCATCACCTTTTTAGTTCTTTGGATCATTGAAATCTCTTCAGTTTTCTGAACATTTGCTGGATGTTCAATAAAACAGAAACAATAGCGACATATATACAGAACAAACTGTATATAGGTAAGCATATGATCTGCTGAATCAGATACCTATGACAATAATACTGGTTAAATAAGTTTGAATACATTATGATAATGATAATTACAGAATAACATTTATTTAGAACACACAGTATCCTCATTGCTTCATATGCAGTACTACATTTAATATCCAAAATAAAACTGTAAGATAGCACACTATTTCCATATGAATAACAGCATGGCATAGATAGTGACGTTAAACTACTAATCAAGGTCACATTTAAATGACAAGATGGACTGTGACTCTATCCCAAGTTTTCCAAATTTCAATCCATTTTCTAAACCACTACCTGAGGTTGTGAAAATAATGAAATAATTCAAAGCTAAGTAAAACTAATTTTGTCTGAAGAAGGTAGAATTTTAAGCTAATGTCATGAAAGTATAAAAAATAAAGGAACAACGTACCCGAGTTTTATTTTTTGAACATACTCGCATTTTAATTATAACCACTTCCTAATTTTGCATCTTTTTCCTACCATTAGTGTCGATATTTATAAAATGAGGGTTGCTTATTTCAGGATCTCCTTTTTTCCCCCTGTAACTATCTGCAATTCTCGAAGGGCATCTGAGGTTGATTTTCTGAGCGCTGTTTGTTGATTTCATCTGTCTTAGTTTTATGTTATAGACTGAATTGGAGGTTACACCAAAATTTACACCATATTATATTACACTTAATTATTCCTTTTTGCAATTAGAAGATTTTAAAATTTACTTTTTAGAAGGGAGAGCCTTGTATACATATCTGTCCCTATGTGAGCACGGTAGAGCAAAAGACTCTGAAGTATGGGAAGAAAGGAGAAGTGACGGCTTATTTCCTAAATGGGAGTGGGGTTGGGAAAGATACCTGCTGCGTTGTTATAGAAAAGAGAGGGAGGGAAAAGTAAGAAGTAGGCTTGCACGCGACTATCCAGAACTATAATTCCTAATCAAATCATTGTGTGGCATTGTTTGGCAACAAAAGCGTGGCAATGATATGTGGTTATGTAACATCGCTGCATTTGGGCTACTCTGGGTAAAATCAGTATTGTATACGATAAATTGGAGAAGCTGAAATGGTGAATAGACGAAGCAAGCTAGAAGAGTACTCTCCAAAGTTCAAAGTGCATGCTGATCCTGTGGGAATCCTGTTGATACCTGCAGTTTGATTCAGGAAGTCTCAGGTGGGGCCTCCCAACCCCCAGGGGTCTCCTGGGAGCTTGTTAAAAATACAAAATCTCAGAGGCATCTGGGTGGCTCAGTTGGTCAAGCGTCCAACTCTTGATTTTGGCTTAGGTCACAGTCTCAGTGTCGGGAGGTTGTGGAGCTGGGTCTGCACTTTGTACTCTCTCCCCTATTGCTGGGGAGAGAGTATCAGAGTAAAACAACTTTTGTTTTCTCATTTTGTTCTGTGTGATGTTTCCTCTTTCACATACCACATGATGTAACATTAAAGAAGGATATTCATATAAGATTCTTCTAACTATGAGCTCTAAAGAAATATGTTATTAATACTATTGGTATTTTCTGATTTGTGATATTTCCTATTTTATATCTACGATGAAAATATGGCGATAATATAATATTCTACCAGGAATAAACTTTATTTTTAGAGAGGGAGACCACACGTGCTCATGTGCCTGTGCATGAGCTGGGGGTGGGGAGGGGCAGAGGGAGAGGGAGAGAGAGAATCTTAAGCAAGTTCCATGCCCATCATAGAGTCTGCTCATGGGGCTCAATATCATGACCCTTGACATCATTTCCTGAGCTGAAACCAAGAGTCAGGATGCTTAACCTACTGAGCTACCCAGGTGCTCCCAGGATGAAACTTTTTTTGCAAATTATGTGTATTTGAGGTATTTCAAGACTTCTTGACCATGTAGATCATCTGTTTTTTTCCTATTACCACAGAAATTTTCATTTTACTAACATATGCGTTAAATTAAAATACTGTGGTCCCTTGTAACTCCAAGTAGAATTTCAGACTCCACCCAATAACTGATTCAGAATATGTATTTTAAGAAGATATCCTGGTAATTCATATGTGCAGTGAAATCTGAGATGCCCTCCTCTACTTGACTGAATTGGTTCGAGAATCCCACTCAGTACTTAGAGATGACTGTTTTTCCCTTTAATAAAAAATATTTGAAATATATAGTGGCAGGAACATTTAAAGAAAGTTGATGTTTCTTTCTCATGGATCGGAAGTATAGTAGACCATGGATATGAGGACTGATTTTTGGAGTCTCAGTTATATTTATTATATTGCTACTATTACATTGCATGATCTACAATGTTATTCATGTGCCATTTCCATTATTTCTTGATTATTGTAGCTTTGTCATAAGTTTTGAAATTGTGAAATGTGAGTCTTCTGGCTTTTTTTCTCCTTTTCTAAGATTGTTTTCAGCATTTTCATGAGTTTCAGGATCAAGATATATACAAAGGCAGCTGTGATTGTGATAAGGATTTACTTGAATTTGCAGATAAAATTAGAGAATATTACCAATTTAGCAATATTAAATCCATTCCATGAACATGGGTTGTCTTTTGATTAATTATGTCTCTTTAATTTCTCTTTTTTTTTAAAGATTTAATTATTTATTTTAGAGAGCAAGAGAGAACATGAGTGGGAGGGGTGGAAGGAGAGGGAGAGAGAATCCTAAGCAGACTCCGTGCTGAGTGCAGAGCCTGATGCAGGGCTCAATCTTACAACCCTTAGATCAGACCTGAGTGGAAACCAAGAGTTAGATGCTTAATTGACTGTGCCACCCTGCTGCCCCTATGTCTCTTCAATTTCTTTAAAAAAATGTTTTATAATTTTCAAAGTGTAAGTTTACATGTTATTATTAAATGTATCCTAAAATTTGGTAGATTTTATTGAATAAATATTTCTGCATTTGCTCTATGCCTTTGGAGCATTTTTATAGTGTTTAAATGTTTTTATTTATCAATAATATTTACTAGTTAGAGTTTTTTTCACTGGGAATAAGATCTGCCAAGCTCTTTACATCATCAATCTGTAAATAGAATATTTGCTGTTGGTTTTTGTTTCATTTACTGACATTTTATCTTATACATGAGCAATTTCAAAAGTTAGCAAATGCCTAAATGGTAAATTTTATGTGCAGTTTGGTGCTTGCACTCTCTTCTTCCTGAAGTTCCATTCTTTTTGTCAGCTACACTTCAAACCCATTTCTTTAGAGCAGTAAGACACTCCTACCATTTTCTATTTGAATCTCTGCCCTTTTCTGCAAATTGACAAATTTCAGGAAGTCCACTTGTAACTGCTCTATCTTTCCTACAAAGGTTTGGCTGTGCCAGTTCAAGTTCCCTTGATTGTTTTGAATACAGCCTTTTCTCTCTTCCTCTCCCTGTCTTCTTCTTCCTCTTGAATTTCAAAACATTCCAAAATTTACACAACAGTTTCAAATGTTATATAAATAACTTGTTTTCTTGAACCATTGAGTGTAATTTGCCAACACGCTATCCTGTAACCCATATAACAGACAAGGGTATTTTCCTGTGTAACCACAACACCACTATACTGTTCCACCATAGTTTTATATATTACATGACCTTGAGCCTTCAAACTTCTATGAGTAAGATATATAATAAGCTGCTGCAGAATCTTCAGTGGATGATATTCTCAAACACTTCAGATATGGCTAAGCAAGATAATGAAAAATAAAATTAAAATTTAGAGGTAAATATTAGTAGAAAACACTAAAAAAATGACTCTTTGTATAGACAGAAAATCAGTATGATCAAGGAGCATTCCAAATGAAAATATTAATTGGGTTTGCCCTTTCCCTGTCCCACCATTGTACTGTGATGTGAGTAGGACATAAAACTGTTTTTTATGACCAAGACTTAGTTACAGACCTTATGTATTACCACATACAACTCATAATTTCTTGACTTTAATTTTAAGACCATGTCCGATTTAGAGTCTGTGTTATCTGTCATGGGGCAGGGTTAATGTAGTCTGCATGCAGAAATGAAGAGGAAAACATATTTTGTTGTAAAAAAAAATAAGGTAAATTGTGGCTTACAAAATGGTACTCTGCAAACTATCTGTGCGAAACTATCTGTGCAAACTATCTGTGAGAAACATGAGAATGTTTCTCAGCCCTTTTTCATTTAGACAGCCAAGTGAATAGTTGCGGATTCAAGTGACAGGTAGTGTTTCCGGGCAGAAGTATAAAGCAATCAGTACCTGTTTTCAAACTGTTCTCTCCTCCACCTTCAAAATGGAAGAGGTGCTTTGTTACAAAGATGTTACTAAAAAATTATAGAATTAGTTTGTTGTTGTTGTTGTTTTCTATGTAACAAACTTCCACAAACTTAGAAGCTTATCACAACACACCAATTTTTTAAAAATTTATTCATTTTAGAAAGAGAGAGAGAGAGCGTGAGCAGGGGGAGGAGCAACTGGAGGGGGAGACAAAAAGACTCCCTGCTGAATGGGGAGCCTGACAACGGCCTTGATCCCAGGACTCTCAGATCATGACCTGAGCTGAAACCAAGAGTCAGTCACTTAACTGAGCCACTCAGGCACCCCCACAACACACTTGTTTAAAATCTTACGTATTCATGGGTCAGAAGTTTGAGCAGGTCTTACCTCGGTCCTCTGTTCAGGGTATCAGAAGGCTACAATCAAGGTGTTGACTGGTGGGGCGCCTGGGTGGCTCAGTCATTAAGCGTCTGCCTTTGGCTCAGGTCAGGGTCCTGGGATCGAGCCCCACATCAGGCTCCCTGCTCAGCGGGAAGCCTGCTTCTCCCTCTCCCACTCCCCCTACTTGTGTTCCCTCTCTCGCTATCTCTCTCTGTCAAATAAATAAATAAAAATCTTAAAAAAAAAAAAAAAAGTAAATCAGTTTCCTTAAAAAAAAGATGTTGACTCGTTTGCTTTCTCTTCTAAAGGGTTTGGGGAAGAACCTGCCTCCAAGGTCATTCAGGCTTCTGGCAGAATTAATTTGCTTGTCCCAGCTTCTTACTGAATGTCAGATACAAGCCTCCTCCAGACCCTAGAGCCCACCTCTAGTTCTCTGCCATATGATCCTTTCCATAGGCATTTCATAGATGACAGTTTTTTGTTTTTTTTTTTCCAAAGCCAAAAGGAGAGTCTTTTTCCATCGGCTAAGATGGAGTTTTATATAATATAATGCAATCCGGGGAGAGACATTCCATTACTTTTGCCATATCTTATTGGTTAAGAGAAAGTCACAGATTTCCCTACACTCAGAGGAAAGGGGTCACACAAAAGAGGATCACTGGGGGCCAACAAAGAGTGTGCCTGCCATACTGGATTTTTATGTGACACGTGGAACTATGTGGGCTCTCCATTCACTTGTTTTAAATGTATAGTACAGTGAGAAAAAAATGTATTATGTTAAGTCACAGATATTGGGGAGTGATTTATTGGTACTGAATAAGCATAGTCTATTACTACTATACGTGCCTTTGTTCTGTAATAATTTTTCTTTTAATTAGTGTTACCAGAGGGGAGCCTGGGTGACTCAGTCAGTTAAGTGTCTGCCTTCAGCTCAGGCCATGATCCCAGAGTCCTGAGATTGTGTCCTGCATTGGGCTCCCTGCTCAGTGGGGAGCCTGCTTCTCCCTCTCCCTCTGCCTGCCACTCCCCTTGCTTGTACTATCTCTCTCTCTGTCATATAAATAAACAAATAAAATCTTAAAATAAAGAATAATGTTACCAGAAAAAATATATTGTTATTGCACTTTTGCATATTTAAATTATAACATAAAACAGTATAATTATAACATAAATAAATGATCACTTTAATACAGAAGGGAGAACTGAAATAATAAGAAAAATAAGGGGATATAGTGATATTTTAGTATTGTTTTTATGGCATTTGCAGATTGCTTTCTACTAAGACAACTTAAGATAGTTTTTTATCTCTCATGGTTAAATAAAATAAAGGAAATCTAGTGTTATTTTTAGCATCTCTCTTGGGGCACATATGACTAAGTTTCTATTATGATTATTTATAGCAGATTTCATCTGACATAGCTCCTTATAAGCTCCCTAAAGGAAGTGACTGCCTTACTTTTGTGTATCAAATACAACAACCAGGTGAAATAGTTGGATATTAAGTGGTATCAACTTTCAGTTGTAAAATTAATGAGTCACAGAGATGAAAACTACAGCATAGGGAATGTAACCAATAATACCGTAATAATGTCATATGGTGACAGATGGTGACTACACTTGTGGTGAACACTGAATAAAGCATAGAATTGAATCACTATGTTGTAAACTTGAAACAACATTATAGGTCAACTATACTTCAATAATAAGAAAGCACAACTATAAGATCCTTTTTCCCCAAGTAAGTGTTCAATAAAACTATCAAATTAAATAAGAATCTTTGTAATTACACAGTTTTTCTTCAGTTTGGGAAGCAAATGCTTATCGTTGGTACACTCCATTTGTAACTGGGTTTCTCACAGACCCAGTGAAGTTAGTGCTGAACTTTAAAATGCCTCTTTAACTTGTTAGGATCTGCCAGGCAAAACCACTTAGCCCAAGCCTGGAGGAAAACCATTATTAACTTGTGGAAGTATGCAAATCAGAAGAGCCAGGGGACCTTTCAGTAAGAGGGAACTGAGAGTGGTTTATCACCAGATTTGATATCATGCTGGGTGATTCTAAGAAGCAATAAGGAAAAGTGCCAGTCTGGTTTGCATTGGTGCTATCAGGGAGAAGGGGTTGTTTCCTGATCATATACCCTATAGTTGTCATTGATAAAGGAAATCATGTTAGCCAGCAGATTTCTCACTGGAGACTACAACCAGGTTGGTACACAATAATCACTACAATGAAGTTTATAGTTTGCTACCTTGATAAATGTGGTTGGATTGCATTATTTGTTTTTTTCATTGTTATTGTTAGGATTTGTTTCTTATATTTTTGGTTGTGCAATTACATTTTTGTACCATACAAAATTAATGTATATTTAAAATTTTATTGTTCAAATGAAAGGGAAGAAACCAAAAATAATGAGAATAACCCAAAGCTGTGCTCAAAATCAAAAGAAATGAGTCAAGCATAGAATAACACTTTCCAAAAGCCAACATTTCTCTTTTTTATTGTTTGAGCTCTCAAAAGGTAGGCTTTGACATGAATAGTAAGTAGACTTAGAATATTTCAATTGCTCCCCCACCCCACATATAGAAAAGACTAAAGCAAAACAATACAAACTAAAACATCCCCTGTAGGTTAAATTAGATGAATGGGTATTTGGAAGAAATCCAGACAGTTGAATAAACTATGGGGATCTGCACTCTGTCCTTCCATTTTATTTACATTTGAAGAGCAGGAAGCATGTGTGTGCCCAGGTTCCTAGGGGTAGATCAGAAAACCTGACTATCTCAGAAAAATTCACTTACACTGATGGTCAGTTGTTTGTGTGTTGCACATATTGGTGATTATTCAATCTGGGGCTTGGGGTTCTTGTCCCCTTTACCTAGCCACTACAGCTCCAATGTCAGCATAGAGATGGCTTCATGGAGTGACTTGTTATATGATCCTGAGGGAGTCCCATGAAAGTTCTTCAAACAGTTCATATGAATCATTCTGAATATTATTACGGTTCACTTGGGGAAAGGAATTTGATTCTGCCCCAGTCTATTTATACCTGGATGTCTATGAAGACAGAGAAACATACTTCTTTTCATAGATGATAATGCTCAGAAGTAAATTGCCGTCACCGAGAAGCAGTTCCATTTGGATAGTCTTTAGATTTTTTTTATTCCCTTTTTTTTCTTTTTTAAAAAATGTTTACATGTGAAAATAGTTTTAATATAATTCCACTGCTTGCTTGTTTTGAAAAGCTTCTTCTTTGATAAGTCCATCTTTTTATTGAAATTATATTATGAAGGAACAATGCTTGATCATTTATTTCAAAGGAGATGTTTTTCACCTTTTAAAATATATGTTATCTATTTCTTTGATATAATAGCAGGGCTATTTTTTCATATCTTATGGTGTATATACATATTATTGATCAAATTCAAAGTACATTATTACTGTAACACCTTACAGAGACTTATTTTTTTAAAAATTTTATTTATTTGAGAGAGACAGAGAGAGATAGAGGGAAGAAAGCATGGGGGTGGGCAGAGGGGCAGAGGGAGAGGGAGAAGTGGGGCTGGATCCCAGGACCCTTGAGATCACAACCTGAGCAGAAGGCAGCTATTTTTTTTTTAAGATTTTATTTATTTATTTGAGAGAGAGAGAGAGAGCACAAGCGGAGGGAGGGGTAGGGGGCGGTGGAGAAGCAGGTTCCTTTCTGAGCAGGGAGCCCTACGTGGGGCTCGATCCCAGGACCCTGGGATCATGGCCTGAGCCAAAGGCAGACGCTTAACTGGCTGAGCCACATAGGTACCCTCTTACAGAGATTTTTAAATTAGATTGAGCCTCTACCTCTATCCACCCCAGTGCACTCATGTGTCAGGTGAGGCAGCATTTCTACTGTAAAGATGTGGAACCTGCAAACCCTTTTCTTCCAAACACCCACATCAGTTCATTTTTGATTATCAATGTTGCTATCACTATTAAGATTCCATTTTTCAGTTATGGATTTTTTTTTCTATTGACAGTATTGTTTGCTGTACCCAAACAGTACAAATTCATACTGAGTAATTTGTCATCAACTGTAAGAGCTTAAAAAGAAGCCTTCTAGGCTACTTTGTGCCAGAGATTCATAAACAAGAGCCTTACCAACAAGCAACTGTGCTTTCTACAAGGTGACTTTAGAGTAAATTGATTATGAAAACAGCCTAATATCTGGAGCCAAGAAAAATCCCTGAGAGAAAAATAATCTTTTTTTATGCATAACTCCTATAATAATAACATTATTATATAGAGAAATTCTTTGTTAATTTACCTGGATATCATTTTCTCATTATTTAAGAGAATATCAACTGAATCAAATATTTTGTATATGGAGATTATTACAAAACATAACAAAGAACAGAAACTTTCAAACATGTAAACAAAATCAATTTCTGTTTCTAAATTCTTTTGATATTTGTCAATACATAAAATAATAATCCCTAATATAATAATAATACACCGAATCTATGTAACATTATATATGTCCATTACTTCCCAACCCCAGCCTTGTTTGCTAAGCTACAGCCTCATAGATTCCTAACATTCTCAACTTGGGTGTATTTGTTTCTGCCTCCGAATTCTGAATGCAGGTCTCTTAGACTAAAAATATCCCATCAGCTACCTTGTCCATTTATTCTTCTGGTTGCATTCTACATAATTGGTTTAATGTCATGCTCTTAGGGAAGAGTTGTGTAAGGCCCACAGATAGTTAGGTCTCTCTAATATACTTACACATAGCACTTTATTCTTTTAGAGTAATTTCACAATGACTTTGTGTGTGGAATAAGGCAAGGTAAAGAAACAATAAATTATTTCTGGGGTTTCATACCATAGACAATGCAGGATGAACATCTAACACATGACTTGGGGAGTTACTGAGTTTACATTCTCTACCCTTACTAGTCTATAAGTTCTAAACACACAAGGACAATGTTCTCCTTGCTCACTAGTGTAACTCTCACTTCCACATGCATCCCTAATAAGTAGTAGGCTTTAAGTTACTACTTAGTGAATGAAAGGATGATAGAAATGAATCTATGATCAGAAACGCCTGGTTTCTGATCTGCTAAGCAAAACTAAAAGGTTGACGATCTACAGGAACCTATCCTACTTCATTGATATATATACAGGTTCTTGCATATTAAGTACTTCATTTTTATGCCCAAACTACAATAATCTAATTTCATAGTCATAAGAGATATTAAAATAATCTACTAGTTTCAATATTGAACCAAACATGAACCAGTGATATAAGAACATGTTAGTCATTAGTAACATATGTAAATATGTTGCTAACACTCTGAAAAAAAAAACAAAACAAAATTGAAGTTAAAGCACATTTAAATTCAAAAATTAAAATTCTTTGATATGTGCTTTTTTAAAGGGGTATTTATAATAATTGAACATTGACATTTATGTAGACAGCTAAATTTACATCATCAGGAAAATTATTTCATTGATTCATTAAAACGCTGTAATGTTAAATTTAAAAGAGATAAATATAAGCGTAGCATCTCTTTATTAATTTCTATGATTAATATAATAAATGTTTATAACCTTTTATATAGTTACATTATATGTTCAGAAACAATTGACCTATGACACGATCAATATAATTTATACTATGCAATTCAAATACATGATTAAACACCATAACTTAAGCACCTTAAAGTTTATGCACCCATTATTTTATAGCCTAGTCTTTGACTAGGGAGTACTTCATTTCAACGGCTAAAATATAGCAGTGATCATGAATCAGATGGTTATCAGACAAATTTCTGCTCTGTTGTTCCCAGAGGAGAGTTCATTTCTCTCTCATTGTGCTCCAGTTCACACACAGAGGAATAACCACTCTGCTGCACACTTTAGTTATAGGACCTGCAAGGCCCCAGAGACATAGAACCAGATATGAAACCAGGGACAGACATGTCTTTACTTCCATGATAACCAAAGCTTCTCTATTACTTTAATATCAGGAAAGACCAACAGCCATGCATTCTTTCTTGAATGAGTATTACAAATGCTATAATAGATGCATGTACTTTTAGTATATGGGAAAATAACATTTTAAAATTAAATTTTTTGGCTTTTTTGTGGTTTGGATTTTTTTTTAATTTGACTTAAGATGGTGATGTTTTGAGTATAGGAGAGATTATGAAATAACTTCTGAAACTAAAGTATTTTAAATATACAAAGGAAAATTGTCATATATCAATGCATTTTACCCATATATAATGTAAACTTTAAGGTTGCATTTACATAAACACCTGTTCTGATTGTCCTACCAAATTTACTTGGTCTAAAATATTCATATCTCTGAACTGAAATAGTTCTATAGTCTTGACATTCAATTTTTTTTGTCTTTTACATATGTCTTCTATAAAACAATCATTGAGTTGTTATACAACATCCATCCTAGTTAGACTCTGTAACAAAGTACATAAATTGATTTAACTTTTGCTTTGGTATTCTCATTAGCAAATATTTTCAATGAAATTCTAATTAACTCATTTATATTAAATGCATCTTTCATCTGTAATGTAAAATCAATGTATATACTAGTTCATTTACAGAGAGAAACTGAGTTTGAAACTTCTACATATCAACCAAGAAATTTAAAAAAATTCTTCCTATTAAAAACAAAAAGATGTGCTTTTGTCCCTTGTATTATACTTTAAATACCCATGTCAATAATTCATGAAATAGATTTTCAGATATACAATTGATCCCACTTAAAATGCATATGGAGACAAGTTACATATGTATGCACTTTACATATTTACTTATATATATGTTCATGTAGTTCATGTATTCTTACATATATACTTAGATACATATAATGGTCTTGTTTTTACATTTGAATTAATTTTTATGTATGACTCTGATCCAGTTCCAATTCTGAGTGCTTATAATTAATTGATAAATGCTGACAATGCCAATATATTTTCTTATTATATAATTATAGCCCATGTTAAAATCATAAATCTCATTCTTTCTTTTTTTCATTGCAGAACTTGGAGATGCCTGAAAAGTATTAATTATCAATCTAAACTTAAAACAGAGATCATATAAAAGAATGAGATTATGTCACAGTGACAAGATGTGGATATTTTTTGGGAGGCCAGTATTTGGCCAACCACAGACAAGTGAAGTGAATCTTTTCCCTATCCCTTGTATACAACTCAAAGTGAATATTGACAAGTATCAATCCTGTTAAAAAGGCAAAGAGAAAAGTCATTATTTTTTCCATTTTATACAAATTGGTCATTTAGATGGAAATATTTACATTTATTAAAGATGGAATTTATGTTGAGGAATTTAGTGACTTTCTTGACACAATGTCCCCGAATTGAATATCATTGTACCCAATTTTTTATCCTCTTGTTGTACTGCATGGACAAGGATGTTAATATATATATATTATATATATATATAACTAATTTTAAAAAATGATTTAAGTGTGCATTAAATGAGTAGACTGTCAAGCACTGTGATTTGGAGAACTTAAAATATCATTGGTTAATTTTCAAATGCTAACCAATTTCCACTGCATATATAATCAACTTCAAGTAAAAACATGCTGAATGATTATAAATGTGCTGCATAATTTCCATTATTGAAAATTAATATATATATACATAATATATACATTTATATGTAAATATAGAGCATATCATAAGCAATGTTCTTATTTATTTTGAATTTGGTTAAGAATTACACCTCATTTTAAATATTATTCTAATATGAATGGCATGAGAATTCTCCTGGAGGAAAAAAATAGTTAATATTTATTCAGTTCTTGGCAAACTGTTTACAAAATCTGAGCTAAGGAAAACTACAACAACAAAAAAAAACATAAGAAAAAAAGAGGTAGCAGTGCTTTTCATTTGGATTTTTCACTGGAATTGAACACTATGTCAGTCTAATTTCCAAAGATTAAAAAAGCTAATGGAGTCTGCCTTTTTATTGTGATATCATAGTTTTTTCTACTTTCTTAAATTACCTGTAATGTTCTTCTATTTGGATCTACAAGATTATATTTAAACGGAAAATTTAATAATTTTATAATGAACACATGTTAGAACATCCAGTTCACAAACCTTACTCAGAATGTATAATACTGAGTCCTTCTTTCATAATATAAACATGGTTAAATACGGCCATGACTTCAGTCCGAAAGTATTTAATGAGAGCATAAACAATGCACTTTTGATAAGCAGTACTTAGTCTATTTCATTGCTTCCATCAATAAAAAGAATTTTTAATCTAACTTCCCTCTTATTTGAGTTGGGAAAGTCATTCCAAATTATATCAGTTTCCATTTTTTTGTCATAAGTATAAGTTTAAAAATCAGGTGATCATAAATTGGGGTGTGTATGTCTAAAAAATGAACCTTGGCAGGGCATCCTATGCTGAGGTCACTCTATTCTGCTAATGTAGATATTATTATGTAGAACCAAAAAAGAGAATAATTATTCTTTAGAAATTTGAAGGAATGTCGGAATATAAACTTTTTGATATGTGTCTATTTCAGATATAACATACTACTTTCTGACTACAACAAATATTTTAAAGAGTTTATAACTTTCTAATTATAAAAAGAATAGCCAGAGGAATGTTGAAAAAGCAAAGCAAAGCTGGTGGCATCACAATTCCGAACTCCAAGTTCTATTACAAAGCTGTAATCATCAAGACAGTATGGTACTGGCACAAAAACAGACACATAGATCAATGGAACAGAATAGAAAGCCCAGAAATGGACCTTCAACTCTTCAACAAAGCAAGAAAAAATGTCCAATGGAAAAATACAGTCTCTTCAACAAATGGTGTTGGAAAAACTGGACAGCCACATGCAGAAGAATGAAACTGGACCATTTCCTCACACCACACAAAAAATAGACTCCAAATGATTAAAAGACCTAAATGTGAGACAGGAGTCCATCAAAATCCTAAAGGAGAACACAGGCAGCAGCCTCTTCGACCTCAGCCGTAGCAACTTCTTCCTAGAAACATCGCCAAAGGCAAGGGAAGCAAGGGCAAAAATGAACTAGTGGGACTTCATCAAGATAAAGAGCTTTTGCACAGCAAAAGAAACAGTCCACAAAACCAAAAGACAACCGACAGAATGGGAGAAGATATTTGCAAATGATATATCCAATAAAAGGCTAGTATCCAAAATCTATAAAGAACTTATCAAACTCAACACCCAAAGAACAAATGATCCAATCAAGAAATGGGCAGAAGACATGAACAGACATTTTTCCAAAGAAGACATCCAAATGGCCAACAGATACATGAAAAAGTGCTCAACATTGCTCGGGATCAAGGAAATTCAAATCAAAACCTCAATGAGATATCACCTCACACCAGTCAGAATGGCTAAAATTAACAAGTCAGGAAACGACAGATGTTGGCGGGGATGTGGAGAAAGGGGAACCCTCCTACACTGTTGGTGGGAATGCAAGCTGGTGTAGCCACTCTGGAAAACAGTATGGAGATTCCTCAAATAGTTGAAAATAGAGCTACCATACCACCCAGCAATTGCACTACTCAGTGTTTACCCCAAAGATACAAATGTAGTGACCCAAAGGGACACCTGCACCCCAGTGTTTATAGCAGCAACGTCCACAATAGCCAAACTATGGAAAGAGCCAAGATGTCCATCGACAGATGAATGGATAAAGAAGATGTGGTGTATATATACAATGGAATATTATGCAGCCATCAAAAAAACCCTGAAATCTTGCCATTTGCAATGACGTGGATGGAACTGGAGGGTATTATGCTGAGCAAAATAAGTCAATCAGGGAAAGACATGTATCATATGACCTCACTGATATGAGGACTTCTTAATCTCAGGAAACAAACTGAGTGTTGCTGGAGTGGCAGGGGGGTGGGAGGGATGGGGTGTCTGGGTGATAGACATTGGGGAGGGTATGTGATATGGTGAGCGCTGTGAATTGTGTAAGACTGTTGAATCACAGACATGTACCTCTGAAACAAATAATACATTATATGTTAAAAAAAAAAAGAAGATAACAGGAAGGGAAAAATGAAGGGGGAAAATCGGAGGGGGAGACGAACCACGAGAGACTATGAACTCTGAGAAACAAACTGAGGGTTCTAGAGAGGAGGGGGTGGGTGGGTGTGTTAGCCTGGGGATGGGTATTAAAGAGGGCACGTACTGAATGGAGCACTGGGTGTTATGCACAAACAATGAATCATGGAACACTACATCAAAAACTAATGATGTAATGCATGGTGATTAACATAAGATAATAAAAAAAAGAAAAAAGTATTTTCGAACATCAAAATAAATATAATCTGATTTTTTAGTTTGACAATATTTATCATGCATTTTTTGTGTATCAGGTACTGTCACAGGCCCTGTAGGGTCACTGTCATGAGCGGAATTTCTGTTCTTATGGAAGATATATTATACTGAGTGAAATAGAGAATAAACAAGGTAAATAAAACATATAACATGCTAGATAGTGGTAATTTTAAACGGCTTTATTTTTTTAAGGATTTTATTTATTTATTTGACAAAGAGAGCAAGTCAGCACAAGCAGAGGGAGTAACAGTGGGAGAAGGAGAAGCAGGCTCCCCACTGAGCAGAGAGCCTGATGGGCTCGATCCCAGGACCCTGGGAACATGACCTGAGCCAAAGGCAGATGCTTAACCATCTGAGCCACACAGGTGCCCCTTTAAATAGCTTTAATAAGTTTAATTATTTCTACATAATTTTTTTTTGGTATTCTTGTCAGGAGCCACATTCACTAATTTGAACATGCACGGAAAAAAATTACAGTTCTCAGTTTTATATGTTTTTATTCAATTTTACCAGACCAAAAAAACATTGCAGTTATAAGATTTGAAATTTTCTTCTCAAATCCAGTAGTTTTCTTAGGACAACTTAAAATAATGTACAGGATATATACAGTATAACTCAATTATATTGCTAGACATAATATCCAATACGAGAAAATGTAGTATGTGCAATATAGAAATAAGGTTACCATGGCAACTGTGTGTTTTTTCAAGTCAAAGAAATATTTCTGTTGTAATACTCCATGAAATCCTGACCTTATTAAAAGCTACCCAAGAAATCATAACTTTTGCAGCTTTTAATTTTTTAATTCATTTTATATTTTAATGACTATATATTAAAATAGTGCCTTCTCATCTTAGTTTATAGCATGTTTTTCATTTCCTTTAAGGAAGAACCCAAGGATACCAAAAACTAAACAACTAGAAACAATTTGTCAAAGAAAAATAATATATTCTCCAGAGAAGTAATGCTTTTATAATAAAATCTTTTTATATCATTCTCAAACATATTTTCTAACATAGCCATAGACAGAAAGTTAAAAAAAAATGGTCCAAATAAGATGCCTCATATTGACTCAAGTGATAATATAATTCACATTTTAAATTATTAATGGGCATGAATAGGCGTTTTTCCAAAGAAGACATAGAGATAGCCACAGACATATGAAAATATGTTCAACATCACTGATCATCAGGGAAACACAAACCAAAACTACAATGAGATACCACCTCACACCTGTCAGAATGCCTAAAATCAACAACACATGGGCGCCTGGGTGGCTCAGTCATTAAGTGTCTGCCTTCGGCTCAGGTCATGATCCCAGGGTCCTGGGATCTAGCCCCGCATCGGGCTCCCTGCTCGGTGGGAAGCCTGCTTCTCCCTCTCCCACTCCCCTGCTTGTGTTCCTGCTCTCACTATCTCTCTCTCTCGCAAATAAATAAATAAAATCTTTATAAAAAATTTAAAAAAATAAAATCAGCAACACAAGAAATAACAGATGCTGGCAAGGATGTGGAGAACGGGAAACCATCTTGCACTGTTGGTGGGAATGCAAACTGGTGAAGCCACTGTGGAAAACAGTATGGAGGTTCCTCAGAAAGTTAAAAATAGAATTGGGTGGCTCACTTTGTTAAGCATCTGACTCTTGAACTTAGTTCAGGTCTTGATCTTAGGGTAGTGAGTTAAAGCCCCGTCTTTGGCTCCATGCTGCGGGTTGAGACTACTTAAAAATAAAAAAAAAAAGAAAGAAAAGAAAAAATAGAACTACCCTACAATCCAGTAATTGTACTACTAGGTATTTACCCAAAGGCTACAAAAATACAGATTTGATGGATAGACCCTTGAAGCTGGTGCCAGCCCTCTAGAAAACAGTATGGAGGTTCCTCTCAAACAGTTGAAAATAGAGCTACCATACAATCCAGCAATTGCACTACTGGGTATTTACCCCAAAGATACAAATGTAGGGATCCGAAGGGGTACGTGCACCCCAATGTTTATAGCAGCAATGTCCGCAATAGCCAAACTGTGGAAAGAGCCAAGATGTCCATCGACAGATGAATGGATAAAGAAGATGTGGTATATATACACAATGGAATATTATGCAGCCATCAAAAGGAATGAGATCTTGCCATTTGCAACGATGTGGATGGAACTGGAGGGTGTTATGCTGAGTGAAATAAGTCAATCAGAGAAAGACATGTACCATATGACCTCACTGATATGAGGAATTCTTAATCTCAGGAAACAAACTGAGGGTTGCTGGAGTGGTGGGGGGGTGGGAGGGATTGGGTGGCTGGGTGATAGACATTGGGGAGGGTATGTACTATGGCGAACACTGTGAATTGTACAAGACTAATGAATCACGGATCTGTACTTCTGAAACAAATGATGCAATATATGTTAAGAAAAAAAAAAGAAGAAGAAGATAGCAGGAGGGGAAGAATGAAGGGGAGTAAGTCGGAGGGGGAGATGAACCATGAGAGACTGTGGACTCTGAAAAACAAACTGAGGGTTCTAGAGGGGAGGGGGGTGAGGGGATGGGTTAGCCTGGTGATGGTTATTAATGAGGGCACGTTCTGCGTGGAGCACTGGGTGTCATGCACGAACAATGAATCATGGAACACTACATCAAAAACTAATGATGTAATGTATGGTGATTAACATAACAATAAAAAAATTATTTAAAAAATACAGATTTGAAGGGATATATCACCCTGATATTTATAGCAGCATAATCAACAATAGTGAAACTATGAAAAAGCCCAAGTGTCCATCGGCTGATGAATGGATAAAGATGATGTGACGTATATATATGTAATGGAATAAAAAAGAACCAGGGATGCCTGGGGTGGCTCAGTTGGTTAAGTGTCCAACTCTTGATTTTGGCTTAGGTCATGATCTCAAGGTGGTGAGATTGAGTCCCTACATCAGGCTCCGTGCTGAGTATGGAGCCTGGCTGGATTCTCTCTCTTTCTGCCGTTCCCCTTAATGTGCTTTTCTTCTCTCTCTCAAATAAATAAAATAAAATAAAATTCTTTAAAAATTTAAAAAAGAATGAAATCTTGCCATTTGCAACAACGTGGATGGAACTAGAGGGTATTATGCTAAATAAAATAGTTCAGTCAGAGAAAGACAAATACCATGTGATTTCATTTATACGTAGAATTTAAGAAACAAAACAAATGAGCAAAGGGGAAAAGAGAGAGAGAGAGAGGGAAAGGCAAACTAAGAAACAGACTCGTAAGTATAGAGAACAAACTGATGGTTACCAGAAAGGAGGTGGGGGGAGAATGGGTTAAATAGGTGATGCAGATTAAGGAGGGCAACTGTTGTGATGAGCACCACGCGGTATGGAAGTGTTGAATCATTATACTGTACACCTGAAACTAATACTACACTGTGTGTTAACTAACTGGAATTTAAATAAACCTAAATAAATAAATACATAAATAAATAATTTTAATGTAAATAAGCAATATGACCCTAATGTCAGTAAACATAAACTTATTTTTATAAAAGTTTTATAATCTCAGTTATAGGGTTATAGAAGTAGAAGTAGACAGAACTCATTAACAATTTGTGAAAACTATTATGGTTCTTATTTTATGTGTATGTGTGTTTGTGTGTGTGTGTGTGTGTGTGTGTGTGTATGATGCTTTTTTCTTTAAATTACAAATCCTTAGAACTGGGTGTCTTATTTAATGGAATAATCTGGACCCTTTCATAAGTCTCCTTAAGATGCCTCACTTAAAGTCTCTATCACATTTCTTATATTTGGACAATAAACTTTTTGAAAGATAAAATTGGTTGTAATCATTTTCATTATTCTAACTAATGCAGTGCAATAGTTTTCAGAAATTCCTTTGCACTGTTAAAAATTCTATGTATATAACTATAGATGCAGAATCAGTTCTTCCTAATTTTGACCAGTGATTAGAATAAAAATATAAAATTTAAACTTCCATGATTCTAATTTGACAAGAATATGCTCAACATATTCTATAATTTCATGTATATTTTATTAATTAATTTATTTCATAATATTGTTATATTTATATTCTCTTTTATTAGTTCTCTTTTGTTTTATTTTTAATAAAACATATACATTTAAGATGTGCAACATGATGACTTGATATATACACTTACTGAAGTGATTCCTATAGTCAAGCTAATTATTATATCATCTCCTCACATAGTTAACAATTTTATGTGTTTGTGTGTGTGTGTGTGTGTGTGTGTGTGTGTGTGTGAGATGAGGTCCCCTGAAATCTACTCTCTTAGTAGATTTCTAGTAGTCAGTAGAGTATTATTAACTACAGTCAATAGGCTGTATATTGGATCTCTTGGTTTATTCATGCTACATAACTGCAACTTTGTATCTTTTGACCGACATCTGCCCATTTCTCCCACCTCCCTGCCCCTCCACTTCTGCGACCACTCTTCTACTCTTTGCTTCTATGTATTCCACTCTTTTAGATTCCACATATAAGTGAAATGATGCAGTTTTGCTTTTCTTTTTGTGTCTGGCTTATTTTACTTAGCATAATGCCCTCTAGGCTTATCCATGTCGCTTCAAATGACAGGATCAATTTTTATTTTTAAGGCTAATTAATATCCCATTATATCTGTATATCTATCCATCCAGATAGATACCTCTTTTAACATTTAACTCTGTTATGATACATGGCATAGTCCTATAGCTAGAAACATACAAGACAATTTATCAAAAAAAAAAAGTTTAAAGCAAATCTAGTTAGGCAAGCACTTTCTTAACATTTATAAATATTTTAAAGGTTAATTTATGGATAACTATGACTAATAATAACATTAAAATAAAGATTCTCAAAGATTTTGATGGACCAAAAATTTACACCATACAGAATGTACTTTCAAATTGTGTTAAAAAATATTTTGGGGGTGGGACGCCTGGGTGGCTCAGTTGGTTAAGCGGCTGCCTTCGGCCCGGGTCATGATCCCAGGGTCCTGGGATCGAGTCCCACATCGGGCTCCTTGCTCGGCAGGGAGCCTGCTTCTCCCTCTCTCTCCCTCTGCTTGTGCTCTCTCTGTCAAATAAATAAAATCTTTAAAAATATATATATATTTTTGGGGTTCTTATAGTTCCAAAGTAAAAGTACCAGCATCAAATATTTTTGAAACAGACAGCTATAGGATAATTCATAACAGATATCTGCAGAATTTGCAGCCTAAGAAACCATAGTATATAATAAAGGTAATATAAAACACACACACACACAGGAGTAACTGAAATGGAAAAAGGCAAAGTTGATGTGGTTGAAAGAGGGTTTGTGGTCTGCATTTGGCATTCACAATATACTCCTAACCCACTACCCAGCAGGGGTTGTGGGATTGCCTGAAACCCACTAA
Organism: Eumetopias jubatus; assembly: GCF_037043125.1. NCBI lineage: Eukaryota > Metazoa > Chordata > Mammalia > Carnivora > Otariidae > Eumetopias > Eumetopias jubatus. The sequence goes on along the minus strand of NW_028274807.1, from coordinate 20,243,843 downwards.
TCTATCAGCTAAATTGATATTAAGGCAATTCTGAGTAAATGAGGGATGAACTATTGTATAAGCAAAACATTTCTTGAAGGTAATAATAGAATTCTATAATATTTCTGGAAAACACATTAAGTTTCTAGGCTACTCTGCCTTTTTCTTTGCATAAAACAATTCTGTACTATATTGCAGACCTTCTAATGTAACTTGGATATTTTTTATTATAATGAGAGATATCATTTATTCAAATTATAAATTTGAAGAATAAAAGATCAGAGAGAAAAACAAAATATTTGATATCTTTTTGGGGAAAGGAGGTATAAAACTGGCAAATGTTAGTATTTCATATAATAGAGATTCAGTAACTGAAAAACTTAAAAATGTGATGGGCAAAAATTGATTTTATGATTATAACAATTCAAGATATATAAGGAAAATAAAAATCCAAGTGTATTTTAATAGATTTTGCCTAAATTATCTTACTCTAAACAAGCAGTTAGAGCACTGAGAGGTAAATATCATTTTGCTTATATGAAATTTAAAATAATTTCAACTGTCTTTTCAAAATATTAATTGAAAAACAATTGTTTAATAAGACCAATGTAAACTCTGTTATATCTAAACAGAGTTAAATTTAATTATCTCTGTGGATCATTAAAATACTGTTGTAAAAAATATAAAACACTAAAGGGCGTTTTAGTTTAACTTTTATCATGTGCTTTTCTACTACTGAAGTTACTCTTCCCTTACCTGCAAACCAAAAAGCAAGAAGCTACTAAATTCACGAGCACATAAAATTCTAGGAATTAACATCTTTCACCCTTTATGCTACAAGAATGTGAAATGTTCAATTCTTAATGCTTAATGTTTTCTAAATCTGTATTCCTATTGAGAATTTGAATTTTTAAGGCAAAAGACATTTAAATTTACATAGATCTTATGAATAAACTCTATGTTAAGCCTTAATAGTAACATAATCAATATGACTCGAAATGTGTCTTATAAAAGAAATGATAAGACAAACTTTCAATACAGAGCATGTTTGAGTAGAATTTTAAGAAAGACATGCATTTTCATATAGTATTGATTTGTTTAAAATCTTCTAATGTCTGGTTATAAGGTTTAAGTGTGAACTTTATAAATGATTGCTAAGTGCCCCATTTTGAGATTCAAGGCAATGCTGCTGATAGTTCCTAATTAAGATTACCTATTCTCTTTTCCCACAAGATAGCAATTTATATTTTATTAGATCTAAGTTTTATTAAAATTGATTCTACTGCTTCTTCAATTCACTAAAAAGCAATTCCTTTGTCTCAATTAACATACAAAAGTGAGATGTGGAATATTTAAGCGACTTGTTCAAGGACACCTGAAACTTAGAGAGGGAAAATTAGAATTCTCTTTGCTTAATTTTTAAGTTTGTTGCTGTCTTGAACTATTCATAATTTAGTAACCTCTTGAAACATAAATTTTTACTTTGATATAGATAACTTCTTTGGAGAATCTTGAATGTTCTGATAAGGTTTCCATTGTTTTTAATTGTCCTTACAGTTTTAGGAAACAGTAATTATATTAATTATAAATAATTACTGCACACAAAATGGAGAAATTTTTAAATTATACTAAAATCTTTAAAAATTATTTTTTCTGTGTTTTGATATGTCTGCTAAATTGATTTAGTTAATTCTATAATTATTTTATAATTCAAAAGTTTTTTTTATCTGATAAATACAAATTTACAGGGATGTAGACTGAAAGGAAATTATAGTATTTCCCCAAATTTTAACAAAATGATACAATTCTATTTATTAAATATATTCAATGTCCTCTTTGGCCTAAAAAACATCTATCATGGAGTAAATTTTTATGTATTTGGAGTCCCTAATTTTATTTTAATCTCATATTTTTGCAGTGTCAGCTTAAAATCAAATTTTAAAAATATATATTACGCTGTAAAATAACAGCAATAATAATAATATTGAAATTAAGAAACACACACTAGGGGCATCTGGGTGGCACAGTTAAATATCTGACTCTTGGTTTCAACTCAGGTCGTGATCTCCGGATCTCATCATGCCCCTGGTTGGGCTCCATGCTGAGCACAGAGTCTGCTTGAGATTCTCCCTTTCCCTCTGCCCCTCCTACTTGTGCTCTCTCTCAGTCTCTCTGAAAGTAAATAAATAAATCTTTAAAAACATTAAAACACACACACAAATTTAATTCAGATGCTTCAGCCAAAAAATAAAACTGAAGCAGACTCATGATTTCAGTTTCCCATTAAAAAAAAACAAAAAAATAAATTCTATATACAGTTCAGCTATGTTTTATTTTTTCTGTACATTCCTTCAACTGCCAAACTGGGTTGGGATTAAAGTGAAACCAACTGCTTAGTTTATGTGGTTTTAATTGTAGGTAGCTCAGAGGGTGGTTGTTAGGATATAAAGTTATTTTCTTAGTCTTTACTTTCTTAAAATTTTTATCATTATCGTTGTTAACACAATAGCTCCAAAACTCTGAAACTTATTGTAATATTTTGTTTCTTAAAGAACACAATTTGTCCTAGATGTTCACAGGGCATTCTTACTCAATATTTAAGGCAACTCGCCTTTTTCAAAATCCTTTCCAGGATCATTAGAACAAAACAATCTACTTGTAACATTAAAAGAAGGCAAAAAATTTTCTATGGACTGAGAATTCTTGTTTGAAGAGTGGAAAATTCCAAGATTAAAACCAAATATTTGATTATTTTTGCTATTTTCTGACAGTTTACAATTATTTCCACATAAAATATTCTTAAATTTGAATGTAAGTTCAAAATCTTAAAGATACTATTGTATAGCTTTAAGAAACCTATTAATGAAAGTTTCTTTAATATTGAAAGAAAATATCATCTGTGTGATTTATATCATATTCTCATTTCTCCTGTGCTTATATATATGTTTTGATTTTAAAAAATATTATGATAACTTAACGTACAACATATGATTATAGAGAATTTCATAAGAATAATTATGTATTTACCAGCAACTTTAAAAATATAAAGGCCAAAAAGAGGCTATTCAGGCCAGGTTATTTTATGCATATTGCATGAAAGTGGAACTTGGGGGAGATTTAATATTCTGAAATGATAGGTGTTATAGTCTTCAAGACTGGTTCATAAATGCAACCAAGAATTTATTTACTAAAGAAGCCCACAGACATGTGTTTTGACCTCACTGGACATTGATGCCATCCCCTGCACTTGGGCTGTTGTGCTGGGAGATAGTCATTGATCCCTAACTCAAGGAAAGGTCATGTGAAATGTTTGGGGAATGAATCTCCACTACTTTTCACATCACTCTCTATGTCTGCCATACACTGGATACAGAGGGTAGCCTGTAGAGGAGCTCAATTAATCTCTCAATGGATTATTGACTTAAAATGGATTCTTGGATGGACTTTAATTTGTGCAGGATGCCAGGCAAAGTGGGGAAGGCAAAGATAATTATGTTGTAGCTTTATGCAGTGGGCTCAGTCTAGTGGAGGAAGGAATTAGACTCTTTCCTCCTTTATAATGGAAGGTAAAGTGGTGTTTCAGCTACCTATTGCTATGTAATAAGCCACGCCAAACTTATTTAAAAAATAATGTATTATTTCTCATGGTTCTGCAACTGGGCTGAACTCATCCCAGGTTGTTCTTCCACTCTACCTGGTATTTGCTGAGATGGGAATGTATAAGAGGGCTTCTTCTCTCCAGCATTTCTCTGGAATGGCTGGAACAGTGGGGTGGCTAGAAACCACCTCTCCAAGTGGTTTCTTAATCAGTGTCGTTGGACCTCTTTAGAAGGTAACTCAGGACCTCAAGAGACAGTGTGCCAAGAAGACAAGCCCCAGGGTTCAAGTTCCTGCTCTCATGACCCATTTGGCCAAAACAAGTCACTTGGCCAAACCCAGAGTTAATATGTGAGTGACTACAAAAGAGCATGAATACTGGAGGCTGTGTTTCACTGGCGACCATCCGTGTAACGGTGTACCACAACGAGGATAAGCACTGCATACAGGAATAAATAAACTGTCATAGCTCACCCAGGAGGAAGCTGTTCATTCTGCTAGAAAGATGTTATAAAAGAGTTCACTCATTCACTCATTTAATAAATATTTTTGAGTAGGTGCTAGGGATTCAGTATGGACAAAATAGATGAGCTTCTTCTTTTGTGGGGTATCAAACAATAAATATAAAAATAAAACAATTTCAGATAGTGATAAATGCTATAAAGGAAATAAAATAGTATAATATAATAGAGAGGGACTCGGGGTTGGGGAATGGCTATTTTAGCTAAGGGGGTCAGGAGAGCCCTTCCTCAGAGGGGGTAGCTTAGTCAAGACCTAAATATGAGAAGTTAGTGATCATGTGGAGCTCCACGGAAGAATGTTCTAGGAAGAGGGAACAAGGGCAAAAAATGGAGGCAGGTATGTGCTTTGACTAAGATTCAGCTTGACAAGTTTTAGGGATAGAAAGAATGCCAGAGTGATTAGAAGATGTGACCTGTCGTTCCTTGCCCATAAGTTTGCCCCTTGCATGCTCTCCTCTGCATTTCCTAAACGATTATTGAAAGGAATTGACTGACATAATTATGGATGCTGCCAAGTCCAAAGTTTGCTGTGAAGGCCGGCAAACTTGACACCCAATAGAGCCAATGACACAGGTGAAATCGAAGGCCATTTGGTGGAGGAGAATCTCTTCTGGCTTGAGAAGGCTGGTCTTTTTGTTCTATTCGGGCCTTCAGTTTATTGGATAAAGCCCATTCATGCTATGGGAGGATATCTGCTTTACATAAAACTCACTAATTTAGATAATTTCATCTAAAAACATCCTCTAACTTGACACATAAAATTAACCATGGCAAGTAGAATCATAGATGGCTGGTAAAGGAGGTGGGCAAACTTTTGTTAAAAAATAGTATCAGTGTGTTTACCTGCCAATTACTTCTTAAATATATAAAGGGAAACAATGAACCTTCACTTTGAAGAAATCTCAAAGAAGCCACCCTAAGTGACCTGAGTTATCATAACCAATATGATAATGCATTATTCTTACAACATGACATGCTGAAAAAATAAATCCTTTAGATTATTACTCCTGACAATAATATATAGCCTAGACTGATCATGGAAAAACAATCAGACAAACTCAACTATCCTTACTCTTTAATGACAAAGTCATGAAAAATAAAGAAAGGCTGAAAAAATATTCCCAGATGAAGGGAGATTAAAGAGTGTTATAAGTAAATGTAATGAAAGTTCCCAGATTTGAGAATGGATGAGAAAATATAAATGCTATAGAGGACATTTTGGCAAAAGAGAAAAGGTCATAATACCTGCAATTTATTCACAAAGTAGTTAGCAAAATGGTAATATTAATACTTGGAGAGTAAAGATAAATCAAGCAAGGAAAAAATATTTAAATTTGGTAAATTTAAGTAAGGAACATACATGTGATCAACTGTAGGGTTTGATGGCTTCAATGTGTCCCTCAACCGACCAAACTTTAGATGGACTTCTTGCCTCTAGTCCCCTGTCCTACTTGTAACTGGAAATTTTTATTTGCCTTTTTGAGGTGTAAATCTTTTTTTTAAAAACCTCTTGTCAATTTTATAACCGAGGAAATGTTTCTCAAGGACTTGCAAGCTAACCCTTTGAACTGTAATCAGCAAAGGAGATAAAGCCACTCTCTTCCAGTCTCTGCAGGAAGGAAAGAGCCCAACTTAAGTAGGTCCTGCTCCACATTGTAAAAATGCTTCCTTTCAAGAGATAGGAGCAAATGTACTTTTCCTTTGAGTGGGCCACTTAAAAAACACAGATGGCCTATGATACTTCACCCCACCACCCCAGATCCTCAACACTCTGCAACCTTTTGAGAAAATTTGACTTCCAAGTCAGTCCTGGTCTTACTCCCCCATTGCCATGGTCTTGAATAAAGTCCTCCTTAACTGTTTTTAGTTTTGTCAGGTGCAATTTTTGCTTTAACAGGTAGAAATCATTCAAAATTGGTTTAAAATAAAGGAATAGATATTTTATTAATAATGCTAAGCAGATGTGTTAATATCACCTTGACTTTTCCAGAAAAGCTTATCACTTAATGTGGGTAAAATCACTTGCTTTAAGTGTTCTGTGATTATAATAGGAAATTTTGTTTATGCTCCCTCATTCCTTATCTTTGGTAGCTCACATAGCACCAGCATCCTAACAGATGTAGAAAAAACAAACAAAAAAACAAAACAAAACAAAATCCTATAAAACAAAACAAAACAAAAAACAAAAAACCCAACAATTTGACAATTTCTGTATGTTCACACCAAAACTACTCTAAAAAACCAACCACTTGCCTCCTGAGGAAGTTGCTGACTGTGTGATATATTACAAGTTGCTTTTATTCTTATTTTCTTTCTGTTTGTTTTGAAGGTCTTTTTTACCACGTAATCTATCCTTGTGGACTTGAGAAGTTTGATGAACTATTGGCCTTAAAATATCAGGTGACTTTTTTTGAATTTGTATCTGGAATGAGAAATTACAAACCTGATGTTTGTTTCACTCATTATCGACAATCAAGATGACTGCTTTAATTTTGGTCTGTAATTCTGTCTGTCTACCTGAACCATGAAATGAAATGGGAATCCTCTCTTCTTTTTCTCTCAAAAAGTATAGAAAAAAATTAAGAGGAAGAATATTTTATATTTTAGCAATGAATATTAAAATCTGAATATCCACATCATACATACTCTGTTTTATCTCAGCAACCAGTGCTTGGAGTAAAAATTTCAAAGAATTTTTAAATTCTGCTCCTAGGTCAGGGACTCTGTGGTGATAGTGCCCCATCAGGGGACCATGGAGAAATGTCCCTGTCAATCATCTCCAGCTCTGAACAATCATAACCATTTCCACAAAAGCTGAAGTGTTACCAAGTACCCGAGAACATTTCAGCTATTCATTTGGCTTTTTCATTATTCTCTTTCCATATTTCCATTTTTTTTATTTTCCTTATCCTTATTTTGGATTTCAACTTTACCTGGAGCCCTGACCTTGGCTTCCCTCTATTTCATGATACAATTAATGTTTAAAAAAATGGTCCCAAATTAATCTGACACAAAACTTTGGGTGTGATCAAATCCATAATCACCATCTGAGAAGTTAACACTTCTGATAAAATGCTCAAAGAGTTTTCTTAAAAATTTTAATGTTACTGTAACGTTTTTATGCAAGCTAAAAATAAATATTTTATTTCCCGTGAAATATCCTTTACAAGATTAAATTGCAATATTGGCCTTGTTAGAGGCCATTTCTATGAAAGGAAAATTATAATGACATGTTAACATGTATTTATAGATAAAGTATTTGAAAAAAATTATAATGCAAATATTTTATTGTGAATTCTATTTCAACTATGTTTTTCAGGGTTTTTAAAGAATATATATACTCATATGAGTGTGTATGAATTCATTTATAGAATGCGTTTATTTCCAATTTCCACTTTCTTCTTTCTAAGATTCAGAATCTTGACTTCATCAAAACTCAATTCTCTGAGAGTCATCCTTTTCAACTCTTATATTAAGAAAATAAAAATTGACTGTGAAAGAAAAGAAATTTTAAATATGGAGAGGAGATTAAACATTTAATTTTAGAAGGTTCATTCAATCTGGGTTCAGGGACGATTACAGAAATCATAAGAGCCACATAAATAGGGTTTTCAGTTGAAAAGTGGGGTGCTGGAGCAACTAAGGTTTTTAAGAACAGATGAAAAGTGAGGGGAATGGGGAAAGGTTAATGGTTAGAATTTGTGTGCCTTCCACGGTTTTGGAGAAATACAGGAGAGAACTGGGTTTCTTTTGAAATTAGTGAAAGGGAGATAATCTTTCCAACAGTTGTGAATATTTGATTCATACAGATGTAGATATCGATATTTTGTGGGAGAATGGATTTGCTATATTAATTTATTACCTCTTTATACATAAAAGATTCAACCTGGCAAACTGATAAATGATTTCTTTGAAAGTATAAACAAACTCATACTTTTACAGAACAACCACTGTTGTGAGCACTGTTATTCTATGATGGATTTGGGGCAAATAAAGAAAAGATAATCTATCCAATTTGATTGGAGGACATTATTGATAGTGAAAGAGAGAAGAAAGAGGAGCCAATCCCAATCCTCGGGCAGATTTTAAAAATGGACAACACATTTCAGGGGGAATAAGGCAAATTAACACAGAAATAGGGAGTTTGAAAACTTCACATTCGTTATTCCTTTCCAAGTTGCCTTTTCATTGGTTTGTTTGGGTGCTGCTCGTGTGTGTGTGTGTGTGTGTGTGTGTGTGTGTGTGTTATACATATAAAAATATATAATTTATCTATATCTATGAATTTATAATACATATATTTGCATATTATATGTAAATATTATATATTTATATGTATTCATAGATATCAGAACACAACATATATTAATATATTATGAATATATTTATACTTATACATATGTGATTGTAGAATTTATATCATAAATCATTAGTAATGTGCCAGAAATGCATATACATATCCTACTAGTGTGGTCGAGAACTAGCTTCAAAATTTCTACAAAAAAATGTCTGCTAGGATATTGATTGGGATTGTGTTATCGGTATATATAGCATACTGTGAACAATAAATATTTTAACAGTACGAGCATTCTTATCCGTGAACACCCTTCATTTATTTAGGTATTTAATTTTTCTGTAAAATATTATGTTGTTTTCAGTGTGCCATGAGTGTGCCAATATTTTGTTGTCTTCAGTGTGCATGTCTTACAGCAAATTTGTCATTATCTATTTTATAATGTTGATGGGATTATAAATGTATTTTTGAATTTCTGGTTGTTTATTGCTAGTATGTGGATATATAATTTATTTCTTGCTTTCCTTCAGTTGTGTCATATATAGGTCTCTATATTTAAAGTGATTTCTTTATGGAAAACATGTAGTTGGATCTTTCAATATTTTTTACCCACTGTGACAATCCCTTCCTTTTCCCTGGTATATTTCTTTATTTTTTAGTAATAATATTTATCCTGATATTGTTGACACACTATTTCTTAAGTTTGAAGCTGTTTTGGTAATGTGATTATTGGTAATTTGCCAGAAACATATTTAGTGTTATATTCTGCTGGGACAGCCATGTAGATTCATATATAAGCAAATTATTCAGGAAATTTTTGTGAATGTGATTTTCTTAGAGACAATTTGCAGAAAATATTTTAATTTTATGAAATTTGCATTTAACATAAAGGCAACTTCTTGATAGAGCCTCAAATCTAGGTTAAGCACCATGCTGATTAGAAATGTATTTGATGTAATTGTAATAAAGTTATCAAGCTGTGATTAAAACATTAAAAATGTTCATCAATCTGCTCTTTTGAGGTAATTTAGATTTGTTGTTTATACAGTAGACTTTGTCTTATTTAAAATGGAAAGCATTATAGTACCCCCTAGAAATTTTCCTTTAATGAGTCTGGAAGAGAGCTAATTTTAAAATTAGGTTTCTTTCTGTGTCAGAAATGACTAATGAACTCTTAACTTTCAGCCAGTTTACTGGCCTATTATTTTAAGCCTATGTGTTGGAACTTCTTTTCGTTGTTAACTTCATGCTACAGAATGAGCTCTTTAATTCACAGTAGTGAGATGAGAAAGTACATCATTAGTAGTAGTCTTAAGTGAAAGTGACAAAGGGGGAGGAGTTAAGATGGTGGAGCAGTAGGGGGACCCTGAGCTTGCCTCATTCCTTGAGCACAGCTAGGTCAACATCAAATCATTTTGAACAATTAGGACATCAATCAGAGGGTTAAGAAAACAATCTGCACAATTGGAGGGAGAGAATGAGGCTGACCTGAGGTTCAGAATTGTGAGTTGGGGGAGAAAAACAAAGAACACCTAGTTAAAGTTCCAAACAGTCCCCACTGCTAGCGAGGAGGAACTCCGTAGAGAACTGACCTGTGGGAAAGAGTAGCCAAAACACAATAGTAGAGCTCACACAGCACACACTAGAAATATTTCCTGAAGCACCAGACCCTGGACAGTGCAGGACCCCTTCTTAATATAGTATTACTCTCAGGAGCAGGAAACACAACAAGCTTTCATGATACACAAAACTCCGAAATCTAGACATAATGACAAGATGGAGGAATTCTCTCAAAAAAAAAAAAAAAAAAAAAAGATCAAGAGGGAATCACAGCCAGGGATTTTCTCAAAACAGGCAAAAGCAATATATCTGAACAAGCATTTAGAACAGCAGTCATAAGAATACTAGCTGGACTGGAAAGATAAACCCTAACTTCAGAGATAAAAGACCTAAAAACTAGTCAGGCCAAAATTAAAAAATGCTATAACTGAGATGTAAAACCAACTGGATGTAATCACAAGGATGGAAAAAGCTGAGGATCAAGTAAGTCATATAGAAGATAAAATTATGGAAAACAATGAAGCTGAAAAGAAGAGGGAAGGAAAGCTATTAGATCACGAACACAGACTTAAGGAACTCAGCAATTCCAGAAAGCACAATAATATTTGTATCATAGGAGTCCCAAAAGAGGAGAGGGAAAAAGGGGAAGAAGTCTTATTTGAACAAATTATAGCTGAGAACTTCCCTAATCTGGGGAAGGAAACAGGCATTCAGCAAGACTGTCATTCAGAATAGAAGGAAAGATAAAGCGTTTCAAAGACACACAAAAACTAAAGTAGTTTGTAAACACGAAACCAGCTCTGCAAGAAATAATAAAAGGGACCGTTTGAGTAAGAAAGAGAAACCAAAAGCAACAAAGCCTAGAAAGGAACAGAGACAATCTACAGGAACTGTAACTTTATAGGTAATACAATAGCACTGAATTAATACCTATCAACAATTACTCTGAAACAGGAAGAAATAGAAAATCGAACAGACTCATAGCCAGCAAAGAAATTGAAGCAGTAATCAAAAATCTCCCAACAAACAAGAGTCTAGGGCTGGATGGCTTCCCAGGGGAATTCTACTGGACATTTAAAGAATTAATACCTACTCTTCTGAAACTGATCCACAAAATAGAAATAGTAGGAAAACTTCCAAACTCATTCTACTAGGCCAGCATTACCTTGATCCCAAAACCAGACAAAGACCCCACTAAAAAGGAGAATTACAGATCAATATCCCTGATGAACACGGATGCAAAAACTTCTCGATAATATACTAGCAAATCAAATCCAACAGTACATTAAAAGGATTATTCACTACAATCAAGTGGGATTTATTCCATGGCTTCAGGGGTCGTTCAGTATCTGTAAATCAATCAATATGATATACCACATTAATAAAAGAAAGGATAAGAACCATAGGATCCTCTCTATAGATGCAGAAAAAGCATTTGACAAAATACAGCATCCTTTCTTGATAAAAAACCTTAAGAAAGTAGGGATAGAAGGAACCTCAACATCTTAAAGGCCATATATGAAAGACCCACAGCTAATAGCATCCTCAGTGGGGAAAAAAGAGCTTTTCCCCTGAGGTCAGGAATACCATAGGGATACCCACTTTCACCACTGTTGTTCAACATACTCCTTGAAGATCTACCCTCAGAAATCAGACAACAAAAAGAAATAAAAGGCATTCAAATCAGCAAGGAAAAGTCAAACTTGCACTCTTCACAGATGACATGATACTCTATGTAGAAAACCCAAAAGACTCCACCAAAAAACAGCTAGAATGGATAAATGAATTCAGCAAAGTTGTAGGATATAAAATGAATGTACAGTCATCTGTTGCATTTCTATAGACCAATAATGAAGCAGCAAAAAGAGAAATCAAAGAATTGCTCTCATTTGCAATTGCACCAAAAATCATAAGATACCTAGGCATAAACCTAACAAAAAGAGGTTAAAGGTCTGTACATGGAAAACTACAGAACACTTATGATAGAAATTGAAGAAGACACAACAAAATGGAAAAACATTTCATCCTCTTGGATTGGAAGAACAAATATTGTTAAATGTCTGTACTACCCAAAGCAATCTACACATTCAATGCAATCCCGATCAAGATAACACCAGCATTTTTTACAGAGCTAGAACAAACAATTCTAAAATTTGTATCGAACCAGAAAAGACCCCAAATAGCCAAAAGAGTGTTTAAAAAGAAAAGCAAAGTGGGAGGCATCACAGTCCCAGACTTCAAGCTGTATCACAAAGCTGTAATTATCAGGAAAGTATGGTACTGGCACATAAAACAGACACCTAGACCCATGAGGGGCCCATGCACCTCAATGTTTATAGCAGCACTATCCACAATAGTCAACTTATGGAAAGAACCCAAATGTCCATCGACTGATGAATGGATAAAGAAGATGTGGTGTGTATATATATATATATATATATATATACAATGGAATATTACTCAGTGATCAAAAACAATGAAATCTTGCCATTTGCAAAAACATGGATGAAACTAGAGGGTATTATGCTAAGCAAAATATGTCAGAGAAAGACAAATATCATGATTTCACTCATATGTGGAATTTGAGGGGGAATTCCATATGTGAACATAGGAGCTGGGGGGAAAAAAGAGAGAGGGAAGCAAACCATAAGAGACTCTTAACAATAGAGAACAAACCGAGGGTTGCTGGATGGGGAGGTGTGGGGGAGGGGTTAAATGGGTGATGGGTATTAAGGAGGGCATTTGTTGGGGTGAGCACTGGGTATGTACATAAGTGATGAATCACTAAATTATACTCCTGAAACCAATACTACACAATATGTTAACTAACTTGAATTTAAATAAAAAAAAGAAAGTGAGGTAATATCCTTGTTGCCAATTTGGTATTAAATACTTCACATTATAAATTACATATATGTATTTAAATAACAAAATATAAATTGATCGTTAGTGAGATATGGGCAATAATAATAATACCTACATAGAAGGCTGTGGTGATCACTAAATGTTTGGAATACTAATAGAAGGCTCTAAAAGCACCTATTATTACAGTTATTACTGTTATTGTCTTAATGAGATGTATGGAAGAAAGATGAATAATTACAAAGCACTTATCACTGCTTGATATTTTTATATCTTATAATCAATCTCAATGAACATGTACAATAGGTATTATTCTCAGGCCACAGAATAGGAAATGATGTCAGGATCTTTTCTTCGGTAAACAATTAATAGCAACGGCAGGTGCTGCTCTTATTTTTTCCTAGCGGCCCTGTAGAACCTCAATATTAATGATTCCCTCAGCCCAACTACCAACATGACATCCCTGGGTGTGAAGTAACATTTCCACCATAGAGATTTAAGACTGTAACAAAGAGACATCATTGACACACTTGTTTAATACTCACACCAATCCGGGGCGCCTGGGTGGCTCAGTTGGTTAAGCGACTGCCTGCGGCTCAGGTCATGATCCTGGAGTCCGAGGATCGAGCCCCGCATCGGGCTTCCTGCTCGGGGGGGGAGTCTGCTTCTCCCTCTGACCCTCTTCCCTCTCGTGCTCTCCATCTCTCATTCTCTCTCTCTCTCAAATAAATAAATAAAATCTTTAAAAAAAAAAATACACTGATTCAGGTCCGAATTTACCCAACCTAAATGGACTTTGGCTACTGCCTATGGGATCAAAGACTCCAAACTTAAAATAACTTGTGGTGCATTTAGATCAGCGGATAAGTATTTTATTTTATTTATGATAATTTTTTTTTAAGATTTATTTATTTATTTTAGAGAGGGAGGTTGGAGAGGCAGAGGGGGAGGGAGAGAGAAAATCTTAAGCAGACTCCTTGCAGAGCACAGAGCCCTATGCAGGACTCTATCTCACGACCCTGAAATCAGGACCTGAGCCAGAATGAAGAGTTGCTCACTTAACCGAATACGCCATCCAGGCTCCCCCATTTGGTAAGTATTTTAAAAAGTGAATCCTGCATAGGTTCAGAATTTGTCACCAAAAACATTTCAAAAAATGAAGATATTCAGCTAGAGACACAGAAGCCTTGTTTGTTTGAGGGCCCATATGGGGCAATTGCCTTCAGAGTGTGCATTTGACAGGCCAGCCACTGGGCATGGCAATCATAGCTGTAACAGCTGAGACATTTGGTTCTAACAAAGAAAGACACATCCATCTGCCACTAGGAAAGGAATTTTAGCTCCAACAGCATTCTTGAATTATGACAGTTAACCAGACAACTGTTTGGTTAAGAAGACAACTGTCTTCCACCGGCCCTCTTCCAGCCTGCAAACACCTAAACTGCTGTATTCAGACTTGGGCTATAGAGACTTTCTTCTTCATCTTCTTTTTAAAATAGTAACCTTTAGAATTTTATATTTTTTTTATTTTATAATAAATAGAAAATATGAACTGATAGTTCCAACTTCAGGATGACTTAATTTTGAAAGTACATTAATTTGATGTTTTGTGGAAACTAGAAAATATTTTCAGCATTAAAAGTATCAAAAATGATCATAACATTTCCCAAGCTTGCTTGAGATAGTACATTTAAGCCAAAGCATTCTGGATTTTAATTTTATAAGTAAATTTTGAGTTCTGGGAAGCCAGTTTTGTTTAGGTTCATTGCTTAAAAAAGTAATATTTTTCTTAAAATTAAGTTCTATGAAACAAAGTTACCATTGCCTTTCCTTTGTATCTTTAACTGAATTTATTCTTCTTTGCTTATATACAACAACAAATCCACTGCATTTACCCAAAGATAAGCATCATATGCTTTTAATTTATTTGATATAGTTTGAAGAATGTCCTTAAATTTGGATTTATCATATATGTTCTCATAACCTTATTCAGATGATGCCCACTCCCCACACAAACATGCAGCAGGCATTGACTCCTACCTTGCTCACCCCCATCCAGTGGATTTTGAGCTGAATTGTTAAGGAGGTAAGGTAACCAACTGATGGAGAAAGAGAAAGAAGGAAGCCTATAGGTTTAGGTTTTAATTGGCTCATTAGGCAGATCTTTCTTGCATCAACTTCTTAACAAATCCAGGCTCTAAATAGTTAACTCTAGCTTGTATGATACATTACTTTTTAAGAAAGATTTCTCTAACCCAATTTAATGTTAACTTTTAAGCAAACTTTGTATCAGGTTCGACCTCAATCATTATTGGAATTCTCTTTGCCTGTCTTTTCCAGACATATCTCAAAAGATTTTTCATGTTTGTCATTAAACTGACACTGTCATTCACATATGTGATGGATTTTCACCTTAAAATAAAATTGGTACAAAATGATAATAATCCTAATATAGAATATTTCTAAGCATTGACCTTTTTAATCCTTAGTTTTATGTCTTTGCTCCAGGTGGGAAAAGACTTTGTATATAAACAGAACACCACTTTCTTTATGTGTTCCAGCTTGTGAATTTTGCTTGAAGTTACGTGCTTTAGATGCCATCATTTATTTTTATTTTTATGTTTGCGGTAAAATAAGCTTTTAGCTATATTTAGCAGTACTCTCTAACACATCTCCTGCAAAGACAATATCTTCTTGTACTCCCTGCAAGATTCAAATGAACTGAAACCTAACGAAATTAACAAGCAACATAGAACTTGTGTTTGTCAATATCAACCATACAATGCTTCCCTTTTATAATAGGTCTTCTAGGTTTCTATATTTCCTGCTTTTTGTAATAATACCTACATTTTATTGTTTAGCAAAGAAAATTAAAAATTGCAGAATTAAATACTTGCTCTTCTTCCCTTCTTTGCTATTTCTTTTTTTTTCTTTGCTAATTTCAAGTGATAAAGTTTTCTACTAAAGTGCTAGTATATACATTTTCTCCCTCCAGCTCTGTTTTCAGGGGAACCAAGCACAAGATATAGAGGTTTAGTGGCTAATTTCCAAACTCTCTAAATGGAAAGGAAAGAGAGCTCAAAACTCCCCATCCCAAGATATGGGTGATTCTGTGTAGTTTTAATATTTGAAATTAGCTAGCTTACTATCCCCACTTTCACAACTGTAATACTTCAATTCTATCCTACCCCCAAATGTTTCCTGATATCTCTGTGTGTCCATGAAGGAAAATCTCATACATATTCCGTTTTCAGACTATTATATTCTTTAGCATCTGTGTGGAATTCCACAGTACATTTCATCTTTACTCAGGCTTACATTTTAAAAAAGATTTATTTAAAAATTCTCAAGCAGACTCCTCGCTGAGCATGGAGCCTGACTCGGGGCTCCATCCCAGGACACTGAGATCATGACCTGAGCCAAAATCAAATGCCAGATGCTTAACTGACCGAGCCACCCAGGTGCCCCTAGGCTGACATTTTTGAGGTGGATTTGGTCTTCTACACCACCAGAATTCCTGGGTCTGTTGCTGTCCTGCCGTTGCTTTATTACTGATTCACTCTAGTTCTGTTGCTGCACTAAATACTACTGCCATGTCTCATGCATATATGGGGATAGGGACCCATTCCAAAAGTAACACTTTCTGTGACTTCAATCATGTAACACTTTAGCTGAAATTTCACTTCAAAAAATGGTATCTTCAACTGCTGCCTCTACACATTATTTCAAAAAGATTCGGGTCACTTGGGATTTGGTTCACCTGAGAAGGATGACAAAGGCTAAGTCATCTGACTTAAAAAATAGAGAATTCACCTTTGCCTCATATAAAAGAGGTCTCAAGGACATGTCCAAGAGCAAGTAGACCCTTCTATACTGTTCTTCTGCCATCTTCATCCTCAGCAATGCATCTTGAAGTCCACACAGTCCAAGACGACTCCCTGAATTTGAACTATCACACCCACACACAAGCCACCAGGAGGAAAGCCTGATGAAGGGTGTGATAGTTTGAAGAATTGCTTAGCAAATGTTCATTTGACATCCCTTCTCATTTTGGGCAGATTATACTGCCAACCCCATTGATGTTAAGCTTGGCCATATAACTTGCTTTGCCAGTAGAATACTACTATATTTAAAGGGTACATACCAGGTGCCTTCTTTTCTCTGGAACTGCATTTGTTTTCTATGTTATTAATGGATATTTCTGGATAGTGAGATTAAGGCTGATTGTACTTTCTCATTTATATTTTTTACTGTAATCAATACATTTTTTACAGTACAAATGTATTGTATGTTATTTAAAAAAAAAAAAAATGTTAAGTGACCTGAATAAAACACAAACCAGTTTGCCTTCCCTCTTTGAGGAGATCATAAAGCAATTAATGAAATTACCTTGCTAGCAATAACAGCCAAATGGATTGATCTTTAAAACAGCTTTTTCTAATCTGTTACTGTACTTAAATATTTTTAGATAGAATATAAAGCCCAATAGGATCAGTACAAATTATAGGGATTTTAATTTTTAGTATCATCAAATTTGCTAAAGTCAAATTGGAAAGTCCATTTAAAATGCTGACCCTTTAAGTGTTAGTAACGATATATTAATTAAAAATTTCAAGCTCTTGACCCATTAATGCTGTTCTTTATAAATACATTGGGAAATATTCATTTAATACTTCAGCAGTTTTATTGTCTTTCCTATCTCATTTCTCATTTCATGCCAAAGAGCCCTAATTTCTTCCTTGATTAAACTTTTGCAGTGATAATAATGAAAATTTATTTTAATTATGAGAAATCTTTATCCACAAAGATTTGATATCTTTCTTACTTGGGTTTTTATTGTCCTTCAAGTTCACACCATCACTTTATTTCCATATCTTAGTTACATGTTATTTTCTTTTTCTAAAATGAGAATTAACATCTTTCAGCTTATTTTTAACTTATTTAGTGAAGCTTATTTATTAATTTTCCTTTTCATTAAAATCAGGTATACAGTAATTCATTGATTTAGTTCCTAATTCAAAAGTCTATATGGTGATGTACAGAACCAGAGATCTAAATTGTATGGTTGCACAGAATAAGGATTTTTGAGTATTTCTCACTCTATTCCTCAATAATATCATAAAATTATCTCTGTATAACTACATAACCATGTCTTTGTTTTTGTAGTACATTTTATTTTGTGTCAAATGTTATAGAAGTAGACAAACATCTCTGAGTCTATACAGACACAGAATATTCTCACACTATTTATTAGTATCCATCAAGACACAGAATGAAGTAAGAAAAAAATAGGATAATTTAGGTCTACTATTTCTTGGCTCCTTCACTTGTCTTTTATGTCCTGCCTCCAAGCGCCACTGCCAGACACAATTCTTCACTATTTAATATAGGAATTAAGTGATAGTCACTTTAATATGTATTTTGTCTTCCACTCTTCCTGCTCTTTGTCATTATGTTTTCCATCATCTGCTCAGCTTTGTTGTTCAATGCTCAGTCATTCTATAGTGTCTTCATGGGTGGCTCCCTTCCATAACTATGGCTTCCAATACTATACACCAATCACTCTACATTTATATGTCTAGTGCATGTCTCTTCTTTTTTAGACATATATATTGAATTCGTTCTTTGAAATTCCTATCCAGTGGATGTGCCATAAAATCACTTAACTCAAATGCAACTTTGTTCTCCTTCACCTCTCTAACCTCAATGTCAGTAAATGGCACCACCATCCAAATTTTGTGTAGCCTTCAAAGTTTCTCTTTCAGATATCTATTTCCAATCCATAAAATCCTTTTAAATGTGCCTCCTAAAACTTTTCAACCTATCCATTTTTCAAAATCAACACTTAACCTAAATCACTATTACCTCAAACTTATATGCATGAACATTCTCCTTCAATCCTCTCTCCTCACTGCAAAAAGAGTTTTCTTATTCAAAGTCAAACCTGACTATGATCCGCTCCAGCTTTAAATAATATTCTTTGCTTCCCAGATTTCATAGACTAAGAAGCAACATTCCTGCCATGGCTCAAAAGGTTTTGGTAGATTTTCCCTGGGCCATGCTGTACAGCTATTCTTCTACTACTCTTTATATTACAGACCCAGTGGGCTTTTAATCTATATTTCAACATGCCACACACCCTCTAGCTTCAACTCCCATGGTTAAGCTTTACATAGTTATTTGTATCCATTCAAAAACTCTCAGCTCAAAAGTCACTAACTTAGGGCACATGAGATATGCGAAGGCATTGTCATCATAACTTAGTACTGAAATATTAAAGCTATGACATAATTTAATCATACTGTTAATATCAACATCATACTGATAATGACAAGAACAACAGCTAACATTTATGGAACAGTGTCTATGTATCAGGCACTGCTTTATGTGCTTTACATGGATTATCTCACCAAACTTCATAAAAACCCACTGTCGACCCCTGAGAGTTGGGGACCAGGGGCCGCGATGGAACTGAGAAAAAGAGACGACAGTAGAGCAAAGCACAGGGGACCCCGAGCAAACAGCCCAAGGTGCCGAGGTTTATTTTCCATACTCCTTTATACCTTCTACAGCGAAATAGCTCTATAATGATTTACAGCAGGGGCATAGTAAGGCACATTCCTCCACGTACCCAGGATTAGTCAAGCACATAAGAACCTTTTAAAACAGAATAAAGGAACAAAGAGGGGAGTGCCTAGTGTGCTATTTACAGGATAAGGGAACAAAGAAGGGAGTGCCCAGTGTGCTGCTTACAGCTGGCTTCCTATCTACTAAACATTTTCTGCTGCGGACTTTAGAACTGACCACACACATCCCAAGGGTATTTTCACTCTGATCCTTTCGGGTTATTTTTAACCCTGCAATCTCGAGTTTTCTCAGAGATCTCAGAGTCTGAGCGAACATGCACCAGTGGTTGTTGGGGCGTTCTGTTTCCCACAACCCATGAGGTAGTAAGTTACAAGTATCCTCATATTTTACAAATGAAAAAAGTGAGGCTTGGAGATAATAAATAACTTGCCCAAGGTCACACATTTAAGAAGTGGTAAAGCAAAGAAGCAAAATCAAGTAACTGGACAATAAGGTGCAGGTGTCTCAATATCATGTAGCCTCAGAATCTGGATTCTATTTTAGCTTAAAAAGCAAGAAAGTGGGGCACCTGGGTGGCACAGTTAGTTAAGTGTGCAACTCTTGGATGCAGCTCAGGTCGTGATCTCGGGGTTGTGAAATCAAGCCCCACATTGGGCTGTGTGCTCAGCACGGAGTCTGCTTAAGAATTTCTCTCCCTCTTCCTCTGCCCTTTCCCCCAGCTCTCTCTCTCTCTAAAATATATTAATAAATCTTTTTTTTAAAGCAAGAAAATATGATCTGAATCATAACATATGTTAAACTAGTATAAAATTATTGACACTGACAGAGCTAAAATGCACTGTAAATAAACAGTTTTAAGTCATCTCATACTTCTACATGTAATCTGATTCTGATTAGCTAATTTTTCCCAGTACAGATTTATCATCATCTTTGTGTTCTGAAGTAGTAAAAATCTGAGAAAAGGCATTCCATTAGAATAATAGCATGCTCCGTTTTTCTTTTAATATTCTTTGTTCCATGATGGAAAAAAATTGCCTTTTTTCTTTAGGCTTATATATCAGTTTCCATTGCTGTTTAGCCTCTAACTTAAAAATCACTTAAATTTAACTAAAATATTTTACTTAAGAGACATTTGATAATGTGGATTTGGTTGTTGCTAGTATTCAAAATATGTAATACTAAATGTAGTGTTATGGTAGAGGACAATAATATTCCTTAATCATCAAAGGGGGTATTGATGGGCTCCCATGCCTTAGGTGTCATGCAATAAAAGGTCGCTGTGATTGAAATTTGGTTATCGATGAGGAGAACACGCAAAGATGTTGGACAGATGATAAGGACTTCCATGTACGGAGTCAACCATGCCACGTGGTTTTATTTTATATTCAATGTCTGAAAAATATATAACATAGATTCAGAGTTAAAGATGAGATAGAGAGAGAGGGAGAGAAAGTTAGATATAAAGATAGAAAAAGATAGCTATAGATATGTGCATTTTAAAACCTACAGCATAGTTTGTCATACACATATATGCCTATATGTGGATGCCAGTTCTAGTAAGTTTTTATACTTAATAAAATATTGTGTATATCTTCACTGATCTTTGTACTTTTTGTTGGTTTTCCCATTATAATTATAGTTCAATGGGACACTTCATATACATTAATATATGTTTTTGAGCTGTTTTTATCTATAATGGTAATAACCAGTGATCTAACAATGCCTCTCTTTAACCTACAGAACAATACCTCAGCCTCAAGTGAAAAATGGGCCATTCCTCCCACAATGGAGTCCCAGTTTGTTGAGAATGTGGTACATCCATTCAGAGCAACCAAGAAAATATGGTGTCGTAGGCCATCATCCCTAAGGACCAAGCTATATGCACCATCCAACTTTGGCAAAAACTTGATAAGAAGTCATAAAGATACAATTCTTGATTTAGAATACCTGCATATGAGCATGGATGGTGTCCAATGTTCTAGCAATGCCATCAACACTATGGGAAACATTGATGAAATTGTTTATCAGAGAGAAAAAATGGTGACTCTACTTGAATATGAAATAAAAGTTTCTTCCTCAGGCCTCCAACTTTTGTCAGCTGAGATCCAGTATATATAAAGAACTCCTACAACCAAAGAAATTTTTCAAAAGCATAAATTGGCAAATGATTTGAAGAGACATTTTACGAAATTAAAAACATCAACAACACTAAATATTGGCAAGATGGTAGGACAACTAGAACTCTCAAACATGTGAAAATAGTACACCTGCTGAGAAAATCAGTCTGGATTTTTTAGGGGGAGAGTTATGATCCAGCAATTTCATTCTCAAGTATTCACCTAAGAAGCATAAAAATATAGGTTCATAATATAACTTGTACAAACAAGGAAATTGCAGTTTTACCCAGATTCAAAAACTGAAAAGACCAGGTGTCCATCGATGGATAAGCAGACTATATTTTATTCATATAGTAGAATCCTATATAGAGGTCATGAGTTATAGATACATGCAAAAATATGTATGAATTTTCAAAATCAGAGTGGTAAATGAAGAAACTTACACAAAGGGTGCATTCCATGTGAGTCTAATTAAATAAAATTCTAGAATATACAATACCAATCAATGGTGAGAAAATGAAAAAAGTGTTTGTATCCCCCAGTGTGGACACAGGTATAAGTGAACTTTATGGCCAGTACTAATGTTAGCCAACTCCTTATGGGTTTGGGTTATATTATAGTTGTCAAAATGCACGGCAAAAGTACTTTTTAAGGTTAGTATTTTAATACTTGTTGAAAAATAAACACTGAAATCTTTTTTTTAAAGATTTTATTTATTTGAGAGAGAAAGAGCCCAGAGGGAGAAGAGAGAGAGAAAGCGGACTCCCTGTTGAGCAGAGAGTCCAATGCAGGGCTTAATCTCGGGACCCTGAGATCATGACTTGAGCTGAAGGCAGATGCCTAACCAACTGAGCCACCCAAGCACCCCAACCCTGAACTCTTATTAATGTGAAATATTTAGAGAGAAGAGTATGATCTTATCAATTTAAAATGTATTCAAAAGAAAGACGTACAAATTGAATAAAAGGTTAGAAAGACAGATAGGTAATCAAATAAGTATAGCAAAATTTTAATCGTAATTCTACATGGTAAGTATATGGATATTTATTATAAAATTATTTTATCTTTGCTGCATGTTTGAAAATGTTTCATAACCAAATGCTGAATAAATGAATTATTAGAAAAATGCCATAAATGGGGCACCTGGGTGGCTCAGTTGTTTGAGTGTCCGACTCTTGATTTCAGCTTAGATCTTGATCTCAGGGTCGTGAGATTGAGGCCCACACCGGGCATGGAGCCTGCTTAAGATTTCCTCTTTCCCTCGCCCTCTGCCCCTCCCCTCATAAAATAAATAAATAAATAAAAAATAAAATAAAATAAAATAAATTAGAAAAATGGCACAAAAGACACACAATATTGTTTGCTAAGATTAATCAGGCATAATATTTATATTTTAGTAAATATAACCAGAATAACAAGCAACTTATAGGGAAATTATAATTATTACAGAAATTTACCTGCAGAATCTTTTAGATAAAAATGAATTGGGCTGGCTATTTTACTTATTTAAGAAGTTGGGGGGCGCCTGGGTGGCTCAGTCATTAAGCATCTGCCTTCAGCTCGGATCATGATCCCAGGGTCCTGGTATCCAGCCCTGCAAGGGGCTCACTGCTCCACGGGAAGCCTGCTTCTCCATCTCCCACTCCCCCTGCTTGTGTTCCCTCTCTCGCTGTCTCTCTCTCTGTCAAATAAATAAATAAATAAATCTTAAAAAAAAAAAGAAGTTGGGACAAAATTGTTTCACATTTTACAGAGAAACTGTCTATCTACAGTTTGAATAGTCTCTAAAAAAACTTACCTTTCAGTAACCATTAACCCTCAGCATGCAATTATAGTTGCTTGTAATCAGTATCCATATTATTATACAACAAAGAGAATGATTTCAACTTTAACATTAACCTTTACATATCTTACAATTTTTACATTACTAAACTTACTCTTTAGTTCAGCTAACATTTTGTTTTTCCTAGTAAGATTTTCTTGATGAAAAAGCAATGTGTTACTTTAAATTCTGACATAAACTCCTTATGGTGGGTGATTAATCTGAAAGGTTTTCCTGTTGTTGCAGCTAAGCCATTTAACAAAACACTTAAACTCCAAACCACATTTGTTGATGATGCTATCCCTCATAATATAATACAGTTCAGGGGTGCCTGGGTGGCACAGTAGGTTAAACATCCGACTCTTTGTTTCAGCTCAAGTCGTGATATCAGGGTTGTGATCTCAGGGTCTTGAGATTGAGACCCGCACTGGGCTTCACGCTTCAGTGGGGAGTCTTCTTGAGGATTCTCTCCCTCTCCCTTTGCCCCTTCCCCCACTCTCTCTCTCTCTAATAAATAAATGAATGTTTTTTTAAGAAACATGATACAGTGCATAACTAATTGCATTTGCTAGAAACAAAGCTGAAACCCACACATTTACATACACACACGTTTTTAAGAGACAAGAGAGGAGACAATGTTGCTTTAAGTTCTGTTTATATGAACAGAGGGGTCTCCAACAAATAATTTTTTGGGAAAGTGTTTTCGCATTTTGATCTTAATTAGATTTGGTATTCTATTTGACCTTATATGCTATCAAGTAACCTTTGCATTGCTTACTACTATAGATTGTGAGTAATAATTTCTTGCATAAACCAGGATTTAAATGCTTTGACAATTCAGTGGGATTGATTTCCATTTGCATCTAGAATAAACACTTGACCTCGTGACAGTAAACAGTCACAGATAGGAACTGAGGCAGCTGAAGAAAAAACAGCACCATATAGAAAAGGAAAAAACAAACAAACAAAAACAAGAACAAACCATATTCCAAGGACGTCAGCCTGATAGGAAGAGGTTATTTTTAATATCCCCATTGCAAGCAGTCTGAACATCCTCCTTTAAGAGGTACTACAAAGAGTACCTGAGTCATATCACTGTGGCAGAACATGCCATCATTTAAATTGATCTGAATCACTAATACATAGGATTTAAGGTAGACATCATTTTATATAGTTTTTTACTATAATCTGTGCCAAACTGAATATTAATATGTCAAAAATACTCATAACTTTATAAGAGGTCTTGAAAAAATATTAACTCTTTAAATGAATAATTTAGTGTTATTCAAAATTCCAGGTATTTTTAAATCATATTTTGACTTTTTAAATATAAGAAGCTTTTTTGTTTAATGTTTCAGTATGTTTAATGTTAGCATAGCATAGCATACATGGTTATATTGTGAGAAATAAGGAGAATTAAAAAGTTATGTCCAGTTTGGGGGAGTAAGGCTCCCCTTTCAGCTTAATTTGTGTGACTATATAGCATGAATAAATATTTCTGGAAAGCAACAGCCTAGGCATACGAAAGAAGTAACATTAAAGAGTAAGGAAAGCATTTTGCTTTTTCTTGTCCCATTTATTATTTTTGGACTTATCACCTACTTCTAAACTCCTTTTCACTATATTCAGAACCACCCCCCCCATGAGAAGTTCAGTAGCTCAGTGTTTAAAATCCAGATATAAATGTCATGGGCATTGCTCCTAATGCTTCCAAAATTGCTGCCCGCCTACTTTGATTTGGCCAAAACTGCTTCTCCATGCTTCTCAAACTTGTGGTACTAAGTGATACAATTCTCCAAGCTCTAGCTGACCCTGTCACAGATTTTACAAGCACTAGTTCCAGGTATGGCATGACTGGAGAGTTCCTCACTGACACTGATGAAACCTAACATATTTACCAATTGGACTCAGTTCCTTGGAACTACAGTGTGCAGAGGCCCTCCTGTTTTTTGGTCCTTACGAGGGGGTAATCCCATTCATAGATATATATATATATGTATATATATATATATTTCTTTATAATATTCTTCTCAAAGCAATCCTGCATGTCAATCCTAAAATTGTTAAGTAATCCTTTCAATGTTTGGTGGAGCCAAACATTGGAGCCCCTAACCCTTGATTTCACTACCATGTCAGATAAAAGTCCACCAAGAACAACCTTAGTGACACATTGCTATATTTAAATATGTCCCTTCCTTCTGATGATCAAGCTAATGTTACTGAATAAGTAGATATGCCTCATTCTCTTTTCTCTTAAGATGAATTATTACGTAGGAAACTTTCTCTTAAAGGCTTAGACATGGCATAGATTCCCTTACGAATTTTTCATCTATTTTCTTAAAAAACAGAAATAAATATCAGGGGATATAAATAAATAAAATAAAATTTCTAAGAAGTATTGAGACTCAGCTGAAGTTGTTGACCATAATACAACCAAAGAATGAATATTTTTGCTTTATTCAGTTTTTCTTCATTAGCCTATCACTAATTGTTATTAAATAAACATAAACCACTTACTTCGGTTAGTCCAGGCTTGGGATTTTTGCCACGTAGTTTTGACAAGGAAAACAGAAAAAGCAGTTGGATATTGCCAGATTTTAAAATATGAATCATGGAATCAAATGTGTAAAACATAAGAAAGTGAACTAAATAGAGAGAGAGAGGTAAACCCAAGAAACAGACTCTTAGCTATAGAGAACAACAGGATGGCTGGAGGGTAGGTGGGTGGGGGATGGGTTAAATGGGTGATGGGGATTAAGCAGGGCACTTGTGATGAGCACTCGGTGTTAATATGTAAGTGATGAATCACTAAATTCTGTGCCTGAAACCAATATTACACTATATGTTAACTAGCTGGAATTTAAAGAGAAACTTGGAAGAAAAAAAATTAAAAATAAAAGAAAGTGAATTAAGAATTGTGTTGATAGACAAGGAGGAAGTATTTTAATACTTAATAAACCAGACAAAGAAACAGGTTTTAGCAAGAAAGAAGGAGGGATAGGAGGACGAAGTTGAGTGTTTATATTGAAAATTGGGCAGTTTCAAATTATATTAAGGTTTAGGATACACACACAAGAGCTGGCTGATGTGGATAGGAGATCAGTGCTGGGTAAAGAGGCCAAGTATTACAAAACCTATCAAATTAAAAAACTGTTGAGTATAGTTGACACACGATGTTACATCAGTTTCCGGTGTACAACACAGTGATTCAGCCTCTATACCTTATGCTGTGCTCACAAGTGTAGCTACCATCTGTCAGCATACAATGCTATTACAGTATCATTGACTCTATTCCCTAGGCTGTGCCTTTTATTGTGACTTATTCATTCCATAAGTAGAAGTCTGCATGATGACTATAATGATCACACATGTTTAAATAAATAGAAAGTTTCACAGACTAAACAGAGCATACTCACCTAAGACTTGTAACAAAGGCAAAGAATATAATGGGGGAAGGGAGCAAGAAAGAGAGCAAGCTAACATCAAAGGTCTGAGGGACAGCTAGGGTCAAACCACCCCCAGAGTTTTCTTATTCATTCAAGGCCATGCTTTTCCTTTGAAATGAACAACCACGATGAGCTTGATGAATGTTAGTTTCAGAAGACTTCTAACAAAACCTTCCAGCTAAGTGTTCTATGCCTCCCTGGTCCAACTGTGAGGTGAAAACCATTCATAAATATACTGGGCGTGGGTGTCACGAGAGGAGTTTTGGCTTTTAAATAGTACCTCATGAATCATTAATTTGTTAGTTAACCCTCTAACCCTTATCTTGGCCAACAGCCAAGGCTAGACTCCTTGGCCTCCTTAGGGATAAGGATGAATATCTCCCAATCCAACTGTAACCTCACTCTGGCCTGAAAGATGACCTGTCCCATGGAGGGTGACCAAGGTAAAGCCACGCACATTATGACAAAGAGTTGGTGGTTGTGTAAGCTGCTCATCTATGAGGAATTATCTAGGATTTGGTGATAAAAAATCATTAGGGTACCTTAGAATTAACAGAGTAGATTCAAAGGTGCCAGTTTTTTATATGACTATTAGTCATACATAGATTCACAAAAGACAGGAAAGAGAGGAAGGAGGTCCATTCCACCTTCCATCCTCAAAGGTTGTTATCAAACCTCCCTAATCATTTCTCTTAGTCTATTCAGGCTGCCATAAGAGAAATACCATAGACCAGATGGCTTAAAAACAACAGACATGGATTTCTTACAGTTCTGGAGGCTGGTGCCAAGCAGATTAGGTGTCTGGTGAGAGCTCACTTTCTGGTTCATAAGTGGTGCTTTTGTCCTGTGATCTCACATGGTGGGAGGACACTTTGTGAATGCTGAGGGATGCCTGTGAGACCTCGTTTACAAGGGCACTAATTCCAAACATGAGGGCTCCACCCTCATGACCTAATCACTTCTACAGGGTCCCACTTCAAATACTTGGGGATTAGAATTTAAACATATGAATTGGGAGGTAAATTTGGGACACAAATATTCAGTCCATAGTATCATCCATTCAGATATATTTAATGGCAGCTCCTTACAATTAAGAAAAAAAATTCCATAGGAAAATCTGCTATTCACACACACAAAAATTGCATAGATTCCAGTTAAAAATTATTAAGCTATTCCTAACCAGTTGGAGTTCTTTAGTAATATACTTTGTAATTTTTTTAAAAAGATTTTATTTATTTATTTGAGAAAGAGAGAGAGAGCATGGTGGGGGAAGGAGAGGGAGAAGCAGACTCCCCACTAAACAGGGAACCTGACTTGGGGCTTTATCCCAGGACCCTGGGATCATGACCTGAGTGGAAGGCAGACGCTTAACTGACTGGCCCACCCAGGCACGCTAATACTTCGTAATTTTAAAAAATTACTTTTATATTTGCTACTTTATTATTTAGAAAGCAAAAATCACAATTTTGGAAGTTAACCAGGGGAAACATAGTTTGTTTTGTTTGCTTACTGAAAGCATTAGCTACTTCACTGTGGCTCTGAAATTTCATTTACAGCGTAAATATCTCTCGCCCTTTTCACCAATAATGCACTCTTAACCAATACATTTGGCTTAAATCACAAGAAATTTGGCAATATTAATGCCATGAATCTTTCCAGATGAAGAATTTGCCATATATGTGTGTATAAATTGATTGAGAGCCAAGAACTCGTTCAAAGCCCAGGAAAAAGCTAAGTAACATCAAGCAGTTGGCAACTCTGCAGATCGATCAAAGAAATACCTCATTGCTCCAGAGACAATGACAGGAACTCATGTTGAATCTGACAGGTTCACTGACATTAGCTCTAATAAGACCACATTTCAGCACAGTTGCATTAGGCTACAAACAAACTGCTCCCTGCTCCTAGTCCTTGAGGAAAAGACGTGAGTCACACCACACATACTGCACAGACAGGCGGTGAGCGATTACAGCTTACATGAGGTGGCGTAGACATGCTTTATACTCTCCATAATCTTTGAATTGCATTAGTCCAAAATATCCCACTATTTTAAACAAAGAACAACAGCCCAAAATATGTGCCCAGAAGGTTGCTGGAAACTCTGAGAATAATCATGAGGTATAAATTAGGCCCTCACCTTCATGGATCTTGGAGAGCTGTTTGTGTCCTGGTTCTACCTCTTTCCAGTTTTAGGGCTTTGGCCTTTGGTCCTATACTAGCATTGGATGTGCATAATTAGTTATGCATCAAATGTGTGATGTTGCAAGGAAATGCTATTTGAAATTCAGAGAATAACGATCCCTATGTAAACACTGCATAATGAAGATTGGCATTGAGTTCAGCTTTAATTGATGATATGAGTGGAGAAGGGGGTGATGAAAGGAGCCGGACATTTCAGAAAGCAGAAAATGAAACAAAAGGCATAAACATACGGAAGACTAGGGTGTCTGGGTAGCTCAGTTGGTTAAGCGCCTGCTTCGATTTCCGATCAGGTCATGATCTCAGGATCATGATATAGAATCCCTGAATGGGGCTCTGTGCCAGGCATGGAGCCCACTTAAGACTCCCTCTGCACCTTGCTCCCCAATGCACGTGCTCTCCCTCTCATAAAAAAAAAAAAAAAAAAATGAAAGACTAGGACATGTTATATGCTCTACGAGACACCTGCTCCAAAAGGAGATGTTTGCAAGTTAGGCTACAAAACAGAAAATTTGAGAAGAATAGAGTTGGGTGAATTGAATGATGAGGATCATGAACGGCCTTAAAAAAATAGGAAAAAACTCCAAATCCCAGCTAAAAATCCCAGTCTCAGCTAGATGTAGTTTTCTCAACTCTGAATATTTTTAAATTGTGGTGGGAAGAGAAAATCATAAATGTTCAGTACTGTTGAGCATTTGGCATTGTGAAAATTGGAGATGAAAGAGCCAGGAGTAGGGGCACCTGGGTGGCTCAGTCGGTTAAGGAGCTGCCTTCGGCTCAGGTCATGATCCCAGGGTCTGCACTCAGCGGGGAGCCTGCTTCTCCCTTTCCCTCTGCCTGCCTCTCTGCCTACTTGTGCTCTTTCTCTATTTCTCTCTCAAATAAATAAATAAAATCTTAAAAAAAAAAAAAAGAAAGAAAGAAAGAAAGAAAGAGCCAGGAGTTAAGATGACAATTACAAAGCCACTTTTGCTTCTGGGCAAGTTTTAGCGTGAGACATCAGGAGAAAAAGGAAATAGGCAATAGACATGAATGACATTTCAACAGATGAGTAGTGCCTTACAATTTATTAAAGCAGTGAGAATAACAAATGGGCTTTGTTCTTTTCTCAAGTGCTTTTTAATCATAAAACAATTATTAGCAAAACTAAAACTTTTGGGGGGCGACTACTGGGAAATATGTTTGTTTTGTTATTAAAAGGGTATGCATGCTCTCAGTTTTAAAAAGCCTATCTAGTTTTCTTTTCAAATTTTTAATCTCTATTTTATACTATTCATCTCAGATCAAACAGTTAGTCCTACTGTTTTTCTCTAGGTTTTTTGTTTGTTTGTTTGTTTGTTTGTTTTTGCAAATTTAACTATACATTGTAGAAATTCTCAAGCATATTCAGAGAATAGTATCATGAGCCTTAATTTCCCTATCACACAGCTTCAACAATGTGGACTATAACTCCACTCAATCTCTATCTCTATTTTATGTTATTTTATTTTATTTTATTTTATTTTATATTTTCTAAAAGATTTTACGTATTTATTTGAGAGAGAGAGTGCACACAAGTGGGAAGGGGGTGGGCGGAGACAGAGAAACTCAAGCAGACTCCGTGCTGAGTGTGGAACCCAGCACGGGGTGGAGGCGAGGTTTGATCTTACAACCCTGAGATCACGACCTGAGCCAAAACCAAGAGTCAGATGCTCAACCTACTGAGCCACCCAGGAGCCCTTCTGTCTCTATTTTAATTATCATGATTATTTCTAGAGGTTTTTCTAGTGAAATTTCTATCAACTTTCATTGCCTTATTATGATTTATTTGGTTTATTTTTATACATTACTGATATTGAGAAAAGAAACAAGGTGCATTAGATTTTGGTAAGGAGGGAAAAAAAAAGATGTGGAATAGTAAGCACTAACTGAGGAGAATTTGCTGGTAAATTAGAAAAAAATCTTAAAATGAAAGGATGTAAATAGGGGAAAAATAAAATCAAAGGCCCACTCCACTGTCTTCAAAAGTTACTGGAACATACTGGTGTGTATCCTGTACCTGTGCTTTTAGTCCAGCCAGTCTACTCATAGATTTTGTGGATTATTAAGATAGATTAGCTATTTCCAAGGTAATTGAAAAGGACCCCACACTTTCCTCCTGTTTTCTCCAACTATATTGAGCTGTGTGATGGTTCTAAATCCTACTGTTTTCCATTAGACCCAAGCCAAATCTTTTCTTCATTGCCAGAATCCTTCCTGGCCACAGGTTTACATTTGATGAGGGTGAATATAAAATAGAATCCTTGAATCCCCCTGCTGCAAGCTGTCTAGACCTAGTGGAGGGTGTTAGATAGGTGGCATTTTATTCAGTCTCCTTATTGTTTATATGTTTATTTGGACTTTCTAATTCTTAATGATTTAGTCTTGGTATGGTTTGTTTCTGTGGCTGGGTAAATTAGGGAGGGCCTTGGCCCTGAGGGCTTGACTCAGTGTGTCTGAAGATTTCACCAACAGCTCATGAGAAAGATTTCAAGGACAGACAGTGAGGTGGAGTAACAACAAATGTGGAAAAGTTTATTAGAGTGAAAGTACACTCTGGAGATGTGAGAACGGGTAAGCCGGAGAAAAAGCTGAATTGGGGGGATGTTGGGTTTCAATCTTATATTGACAGTTGTTAGCAAGGAGGTGCAATGCTTATTACTTGGAGCAGAGATTTCATGGAAGCTGGGTCTTTTGCTTTTTCTTCCTTATATGGTCAGGGGTTTTCTGTCACGGAGCCTGCCATCTTGGGCCCATCTAGTTTGATGGGCTTCTTGGGGAGTACTACCAGGAAAGGTCTCTGACTTTCCGGATAGCTGGCCATGACTTCCCCTTTGCTGGCCTCCGGTTATCCTGTTAGAATCTAACTAACATTTCCAGGAATTTATCCATCTCTTCTAAGTTATCCAGTATTTTGGCATGTAACTGTTCATAGTACTCTCATAATCTTTCTTATTTCTGTCGCATCAGTTGTAATATATCCTTCATTATAATTTTATTTGAGTCTTTTCTCTTTTTATCTTTTCAAATAAATCAACTCAGATTTGTTTATCTTTTCTGTTGTTCTTCTGGTTTGTATTTCATTTATTTCTGCTGTAATCTTTATTAAATTCTTTCTATAGCTAATTTGCATTTAGTTTATATTTTTTAGCTCCTTGAGGTTTAGCTATGTTGTCTGAGATCTTTCTTTTTGTGTTTTTTTTTTCCTTTGTCCCAAGATGTGTTTTGATTTCCCTTTTGATGTCTCCTTTGACCCATTGTATGTTTGGGAACTTGTCTAATTTCCACATTTTTGTAAATTTTTCAGTTTTCCTCCTGTTTTTGAGTTCTAATATCATAACATTGTGGTCAGAAAAGATACTTGCTATGATTTTCATCTTCTTAAACTTGTTAAGACTTGTTTTGTGGCCTAACATATGATCTGGGCTAAAGAATGTTCCATATTTTCTTGAGAAGAATGTAGATAGGATATTCTGTACCTGTTAGGTCCATTTGATCAACATTTGTTCAAGTTTTCTGTTTATTGATTTTCTACCTGGATAATCTATCCATTGTTGAATATAGGGTAGTGAAGCCAAATACAATTTTTTTAATATTTTATTTATTTCAAAAAGAAAGAGGGAGGAAGAGCATATGGGAGGGAGAAGCGGTGGGGGGAGAGAGAGAATCCCAAGCAGACTCCCTGCTGAGCATGGAGCTTGACAGGAGGCTTGATCTCAAGACCCGGCGATCATGACCTGAGCCAAAATGATGAACCAGCCTCTTAACTGACTGAGTCACCCAGGTGCCTCTGAAGTACAGTACTGTTATTGCATTGCTGTCCATTTCTCCCTTCAGTTCTGTTAACATTTGCTTTATAAATTTAGCTGCTCACACGTTAGTTGTATATATATTTCCTATTTATAGCCTTTTGATGAAAACTGACCCATTTATCACCACATAATGACCTTCTTTGTCCCATGTGACAAAGTCTATTTTTGATTTAAAGTCTATTTTGACTGATATAAGTAGCCCCTCTGCTTTCTTTTGGTTACCATTGTATGGAATATCTTTTCCTTCATTTGAAGCCCATGTATATCCTTATAGCCAAAGTAAGTCTTTTGTAGGCAAAATATAAATGGGTCTTTTTTTTTTTTTTAATCCATTCAGCCAGTCTATGTCTTTGGATTGGAAGATTTAATCTATTACACTTAACTATTCACAGGTAAGGACTTACTGTTGCTATTTCGTTCATTGTTTTCTGACTGTATTGTATTCCTTTGTTCCTTTCTTCCTCTCCTATTATCCTCTTTTCTGAATTGATGTTTTTTTGTTTTTGTTTTGCAGTGGTATAATTTGATTCCTTTCTTTTCATCTTTTGTAAATTTACTACAGATGTTTTTGTGTGTGTGGTTATCATGAGGCTTATATAAAATATCTTATAGTCATAATGGCCTATTTTAAGCTGATAACCACTTAACTCTCATTGCATACAAAAACTCTGTACTTTTTTCTCCCACTCACACATTTTGTTATTGTTATCACAATTTATATGGTTTGATATTGCGTATCCATTAAAATTTACTATAGCTGTAGTTATTTGTTCTTTATGCTAGAGTTAAAAGTGTTTTATAGACTGTCACTACAGTATTAAAGTGTTTTAAATTTGACTGGACACTTACCTTTACCAGTGAGTTTCTGTTTTCACATATTTCTGTGTGGCTAATTAGCATCTTTTTGTTTCAACTTGAAAAACTTTCTTTAGCATTTCTTCGAAGGCAGATCTAATGCTGACAAACTCCCTCAGCTTTTGTTTGTCTCCATAAGTCCTTATCTCAACTTCATTTCTGAAACTCAGCTTTTTCAAGCCTAAGGAGAGATTTCACTTTCCAAAACGACTGGACTCAGGGAACAGAGTGACTCCTCAAACAATTCTAGGATTTTACTAATATGGATAGAGAAAAACAGACTTGGGTATGCCTCCAGGAGTGCGTATGTACTATAGTGAGTTTAATTATCATAATCTACAAACAAGAAAACTAAAACTTATAAATGTACATGCTTACTCAAGATCTCACAATTTTTGCCTGCTATAGCTGGAATTGAGAATGACTGAAACAAAAGTCAATTTTTTAACCTAAATGCCTCCTTGATAATCTGTTTAATATGTTAATTCATTAAACATAGATACATTTAAAAGCTACTAGATCCATTGTGCCAAATGCTGGCGTTTTGAAAATAAATAAAAGAACAACATAGTATACACCATCAAGGATACCACAGTCCAGAGGGGCCAGGCATAAAACAGGTAGTTTCCCAATGAATGCAATTTAAGTAAGAAGATAACTGTAGTGAGCTTTAGGGATGGACATAGATAAAAGGGAGCGCTAAACAAGGTCAGTGGGACAGACCTACAGGAAAGGGAACAGCTGAACTGAATCTCAAACATTAAGAGCCAAAATTTGGTGAAATTTCTTGGAATCATCCATAAGAAAAAAAAAAGAAATTTATAAACAATGAAAAATTTATTTCCTTTTTCTTCCCCTACTCCTGATTTTACCTACTTTGTTTTTCATAGTCTTTAGATTTTGCTTTTTTTTTCTGTTTTTTTGAGACTTAAATAAAAGCTGGTTTTGATGGCTTTAAAATTTCTAATTAAGCTTTGACATTTATAAAAATTTATCACATTTGTAAGTGCCCAAGAGGGAAAAATAATTTACTGATGGAAATCAATGCTTTATTATTTACAAAATAAATTCATATTAACAAGAGTTACCAAATTATTTCCTTAATCAACTAACAAAATGCTTTCAATATTTTTTCTACCCTATAAGTATTTTAAAATATAATTGTACTATGATATAAATAATGTTTATATATTATAGCAGCAGATTTAAAAACTCTATTTTTTTCTAATTGTGATGGTAGAAATGAGTCAATGTATCAGAAATCCACAGTTACTTGTGTAGAAGAGGGAAAGGATCTTTTTAGTTCTTTGGCTAGGGCCCTATAAATTGGACTAACAGTGGATATTTACAAAAGTAAAACAAACTGAAATTTATTAACATGAACATCAGGCATACACTCAAGAGGTTAGAACTTGAGCTACATAGCACTTAACAAAGGAGCAATACGTTTTTAGAGGGGTGAAAAGACAAAGGAAAAAAACTTTTGAGCTTCTAAGGATGTCAAATCGTTAAGGAGAAAATATATGGGGAAACAAATGGTAGTTAGGGATTAGTTTATAAAGGTTTGCTATGCAGATTCCTCTGGTGATGACTCTAAGCTGGTAAGGGTCTAGAGTTGTCTCCAGTAATTAACTTCTGTCCTTCTTGGTAGGGGGCAAGTGGAAAGGTGGAGACACTTAGAAATGTATGTCCTTCTTTTAGGCAAATCAGGGGAGGACAGCGAGTTTTCTTGTATTTGCTTCCTCTTGATTGCCTTCAGTTCAAAATAATTCTTATGCCAAAGGGGTAGCATGTTCCATTCCGATACTCTTCACCTGAAACTACATAATAACCTATTGTAAAACCATTTAAACAATGGGAGTAAGATCCTGTTATATATGCCTTTCCAAATGTAATAAACCAGGAATAAACTAATAATATTTTTGTATGTTGTTTATTACCTGGCACAGTTAACTCACTTGTTCAGAATCTTGGTCATTCATATAGCATTTAGAAATAAAAAAGTATTAATATCAAAAGAAATTTTCAAAAAAAACAAATGTAAGGGAAGAAGGAAGAATTTTCTGCTAGGGTATGTAACTCAGTTATTTATAAAACCATTCCCTCAAAGTAGCTAGGACTCTTGGGAGGCCTTTTTTTGCTCTCTTTGTTTGAAGTGAAGAGCTATAAATGAAATTAATAGGATTACTCCTCCTTACATCTTTCTTGGAAGTGGCAAACAAGTTCTGCCCACTTTTCAGACTTAATGAAAACTCTAGTGCTAGCATGGTACAGATGAGCTGAAAATATTACAAGACTCAGTCAAAGTTTGAGGCATGGACCTCTCAGGAATGTTCGGACATTTATAGTGTCTGTTCATAATTTCTACTGTATAGTTTTATTTAAGAGTGATGAAAATTATGGAAACACTAAAGATTAAATATTCTTTCAGGTATGAATAGTTTATACAATTTATATAACTGCTATGAATATTCTTTTGATAGTTAGGAGTAGAAGAGACCTCCAGAGCTATTCTAGAGGTTTTAGCCAATCACATTCTAAGGAATGCATACAATTCTAAAAATTAATAAAACAAGTGCTGGAAATATGACTGCACCTTAAATAATATTTGGCCGAAGAGAAACTCTACTAATAATTACTATAGAGTATCTAAATACAAACTAAAAATATAAGACTGAGATCTTAGAGGGAAAAATGGCGTTCCCCAATTAGCAAGATCCAGTGGAATGTACAATCTCATCACTTTATTTTATTATAAAGTTTGCATAGTGAGCACATATTCTCACATTAGAGATGGAGGCATTCAGCACTTCTGACAGCAAGATGTCACTGAATGTTATATTCCTTTAGCCTGATGTCATCCTCTTTAAACTTCTGATTAAAATAGATCTTAAGACATTTGTTTCTTATAATGAAAAAATGTTCTGGTTATTCTCATAAATTTTATACTGCTCATTACAATTCAGTAAACTGATATACTGTTTAGTATTAGTTTGTAAGTTCTACTAACATGAGCCAATTCTTAAGACACTGAACCTATCCTATTAGTGCCATAGGAGTAAGCTTACACAATGGACAAAATGAAGGGAAGCATTAAGCAAAGTATATGTTATGGCAGTCAAAAATACCTGTTTCAAATACTTTACTCCTCCAGAAAGTTAATGTAGAAAATTAGGCACACAAATGAAAACTCTCATTCGTCATCCCTGCATAATTGACAGAGCCGTTTGTTACAGAAGTTATTTTTTTTTTATTTAAAATGCAAGTATAGGATTATCTGGCCTTTATTATGGAAAACTTTCCAGAATAGTAGAAGAAATTTCAGTTTTACTGAGAGCTAGACCAGATCCAATTGAATGAGAAAAATATAAGGAAGGGGAGACAGGAAACAGTAAGTCCAACCTTCTTGGATGTCACTGTTTGCCTCAACTTTGATGTAAATTAATTTGTGCGGAGACTAACAAAGCCAAGGATTCAAAACTGAAATGGGACAAACAAGTTAGCTTATCACAGTTCAGTACGTGCTGGCAGAAGATATGAGACTTCTGGGTTCGAGACAATGGACGTTCTTACTCATGGTACAGAGGCAGCATGAGTTTTCTGTTCACAATGACCTCCCTTGTTACCAAGTTCCACTAGGCAATGCATTGCAGCTCAGAAACATGCTACACACACTATATGCTTGCATGACTGAGGGGCGGCCCCAAGTTTAGGGAATCCCAGTCTTTCAAATGCAGCCACTAGGAAGCATGTCCAACCTGTGTTCCAGAGAGAGACTTTTTTTTTTCAATTCTGGGGAGGAAAAACAATCTGTCCTTTGCTGCCCTGGAGAGAAGTAGCATTTCTAGCCTTCCAAAC
The DNA here is from genome assembly GCF_037043125.1 of Eumetopias jubatus. Taxonomy (NCBI): domain Eukaryota; kingdom Metazoa; phylum Chordata; class Mammalia; order Carnivora; family Otariidae; genus Eumetopias; species Eumetopias jubatus. The sequence continues at coordinate 20,206,315 of NW_028274807.1, read as the reverse complement.
AAATGTAGCAATGATCTCAATGTCTCTATTCAGAAGACATTCGGGACCACAAGAGACCCATTTGTGATTTGCCTCTCAATTCATGGACAGTGCTCATTGACCTTCATTATAGTGTAGATATATAGTTCAGAAGGAACAAGAAAATAAGGGAGATTCAATAGAGAAACTTCATGTGTAATGATATTATTGTCTTGGTGATCGTTTTCATTTTCTTTATATATATTAGTTTATATATATATATGTGTGTATATCACACACACACACACACACACACACACACACAATGAATTATAGAACTATTTCCAACATATTTTGTTAATTACCTGGAACTTTGTGCATTATATGCTACTTTTGCACAGAAGAAAGTTCAAATAAAATGTTTTTTTTTAATATAATGCCTTGATATTGGACTTCCCAGCCTCCAGAACCGTGAGAAATACATGTTTGCTTTTTATAAGCCACCCAGCCTATGACATTTTACCTATCCATTGTATTCTCAGTTCCCTGGTGAGTTTGTGCGTGTGTATATACTTTATACTCAATACCAGTATATTTTCTTTTGTTTCTCCAGGCATTTCTCTTTTTTTATATTAAAAATTTTTATTTATTTGTCAGAGAGAGAGAGAGACAGAGAGACAAAGCATAAGCAGGGGAGGAGCAGGCTCCCCGCCAAGCAAGGAGCCTGATGCAGGACTCGATCCCAGGATACTGAGATCATGACGTGAGCTGAAGGCAGACACCCAACCAACTGAGCCATGCAGGCACCCCTCCCCAGACATTTCTTAACTGATTTAGAACAGTAGAAATTTCTAAGAACTCAAAGGAAAAATATTTTCTGACTTTTTGCATTTTCCTTTTTTCTTTAAATCCCAATTAGTTATCATGCAGTGTCATATTAGTTTCAACTGTACAGTATAGTGATTCAGCACCTCCATACATCACTCATCACAACAGATGCCCTCCTTAATCCCCATTACCTATTTGACCCATTCCCCCAACCACCTCCCCTCTGGTAACCATCAGTTTGTTCTCTATAGTTAAAAGTCAGCTTCTTGGTTTTCCTCTCTTTTTTTCCCCCAGGTTTGTTAGCTTTACTTCTTAAATTCCACATATGAGTGAAATAATATAGTATTTGTCTTTCTCCGATTTATATTGCTTAGCATAATACTCTCTAGCTCCATCCTCCAACCATGTCATTGCAAATGGCAAGATTTCATTCTTTTTTTATGGTTAATATTCCATCATCCATATATATATGATATTCCATCCATATATATATATATATATATATGCATTTCTTTACCTTCATTTATTTATTTAATCATTTATTATAACTATCAATTCATGTATTTTAGTTTTATGCACTGCATTATAATCCCATGCCACTTTATTTATTACTCAAATTTCTCCAGCTTTTGCAATTGGGAGTTCTTTTAAATTGTCTCCTATGTCCATTTGACATGTCCCCATCCTCTTGTTTTTGATCACTACCTTGTTTTCTGCCACTACAAGATGCCAAAGGTTCACCTTGTTTTTGCCTTTCCCAACCCTATATTTGGCCATTTCTTACAGAAATCCTATTTCCTTTTATTGGAAATCAAGGTCTGGTCTCTGGGTTTGCCTGTTGAGCACAGTTTATAAAATGGGGACAGATACTCTGACTCAATCACTTCAACTTTTGCTACAAATCCCAGTCTTCACAGATAAAGATGAAAAATGTTGTTTTTTTGACAAATTAAAAAGAAAAAACAGACTCTTAAATACAAAGAACAAACTGGTAGTTGCCAGAGGGGAAGTGGGTTGGGGGGCATGGGTTGATTAGATAAAGGGAATCAAAAGTACGTTTGTCTTGATGAGCACTGAGTCATAATGTATAGAATTGTGGAATTATTGTTTTGTACACCTGAAATTAATATGATACCATATGACAACTGAACTTGAATAAAAATAAATAAATAAATAAATAAGATGTTCTATTTTGGAGATTATATTAGGTGTATTAGTCTGCTTGCACTGTCATAGCAAGATATCATAGACTGGGTAGCTTAAACCACAGAAATTTATTTTCTCATAATTCTGAAAGCTGTAGGTCCAATACCAAGGTGCCAGCAGGTTTGGTTTCCTCTTGGCTTGCAAAAGGCCACCTTCTCCCTCTGTTCTCATGTGACTTTTCTTCTGTGTACAGAGAGAGATCTCTGTCTCTTATTATAAGGTTATCAGTTCTGTCATATTAGAGCCCCATCCTTATAACTTCATTGAACCTTAATTATTTCTTTAAGGACCCTGTCTCCAAATATAACTACATTGGTAGTTAGGACTTCAACATATGCATTTGGGGGGAGGACCACTCAGTCCATAACATTAGGCAAAAGCATAATGGTTGAAGGGCAGTACATTGTTTTGTGCCTTGCAAAACACTATTTACAAAGAAATTGATATCATTACAATTTGGCTGCTTCAGCAGTTGAAAAAATGGGGAAAAAAAATAACAAATGACCTGTATTTGCAATAGTACTTTAACTTTTTCTTTTTGCTTTATGTGAGCATCTTGTTTGACATGTAGTGACAATCTCAACTTTTAAAAAGTTTTGTATTTTTTGATGAAGCATCCCTACTCTTGAAATACGAAAATATGAATGAAAAATCAAACACTATCACTGGAGTCCCTGATATTATTTTAAATAAATTATCAGCCCAACTATTTCCAGTAATTATGAAAGAATTAAGTCACCTCTGTTTTCTTTGACAATTGTATGGCATTCTGTGTATTCTTTGAAATACCAAGAGAAATATTTCATTTTCTGCTAAAGTAGGTAAGAAAGACATCAAATTGAACAAAAAATGTGATCAATTTTCCTTTCACTCTCCTTTTTTTCCACTAGAGTTTTTGGTTCAGTCAAAGCAAACAAATACATGTTTTATTAATAATTTTATAAATGCTTTTGTAAACTCTGATAAAATTTTGGCAACAAATCAAAGGAAATGAGCAAATAATGAGACAAGCAGATGCAAACAACAATAAAAGCAATCAACATTGATTCTATTTTTGCACGATGGTCCTTGGCTTGTCTGTAGTTTCTGATGATTAGTGCCTCAGGAAAACAATTTAGTGAAATCAGTGTTCCATTTATTTTCTGTATCTTTTCAGTGGCTGGAGAGATTGCTAAAACTTTAAGTGACGATGAGCTAAATCCACATACAGTATAAGCCTATCATTTCTTATACTTTATTTAACTACTTTTAAACTTAGTACTGTGTGAAAACTACTGCAAAAATATAAGAACTTAAAATCTGTATGATATTTTAAGAAATAATTTAGTAAATCATATAATTTAAATTAATATTTATTTTTATAAAGTTATATAAAATTAAATATGGGTGTATAACTGCTCGTTCTTTTATTTTTATTGCTTATTGCCATTTATTAATCTATTCTGTTTTACTAATTTGTTGTTGGAAACATCTGAATGTCCTTATCGATCTGCATTTGTAATTGATTGTAAAGGCACAAGAATTACACATCACTAGAATAGCTTATAATTTTTAAGTTACTGATTTCTCTCTTTTCTTCTTTTCCATTATAGTGACCTTTGGGATATTGTCATTTTTAGACACTTAGCCACAATAAGAAACACATAAGACAAATTAAATATTGATGTTCACAGTTGTATAGTACAACATTTCATAGGCTTATACCAAATAATACTACTAAGTACCTCCTTGTTAGAATATTCTCTGCTGATGAAAATTCTTTATCTTCTCACCCTATAGGGAAAATAGACAAATAATTTTAACACTGCTTATCTGATATTGCACAGTTTCCTTTTTTTCCCTCAAAAACAAGTGGTCAAAGACTGCAAAAACATTGTCGATATAACAAGGTTTTAGGGGGTTTTCTTAAATCAATTTTCTCTGATGTAAACAAATCTTTATGTCCCTTAGAAATATGTCAATATCCATTCTAAAATGATTGTAATATTTTATGAATGGGAGAAAATGCACATTTTTATTTAGTAACTGATTCTCTTTCCTACTATAACACAAAATTTTAAAGTGATATTTAAGAACACAGAATGGTTTTGGTTTTATTGAAATCTTAGAATTGACACTGTCTTAGTCTGTTTGGGTTTTCATAACAGGTTACCATGGACTGGGTGACTTATAAACAACAAAAACTTACTTCTCCCAGTTCTGGAGGCTGGGAAGTCCAAGCAAGGCACAGACAGATCTTTTGTGAGGAATCTCTCCCTGGTTCATTTTTCTGTGTTCTCACGTGGTAGAAAAGGCAAGGAAGGCACTCTCTGAGGTCTCTTTTATAAGGACATGGATCCTATTTAAGAGAGCTCTGCCTTTATGACATAATCCTCTCCCAAGCCCCAACCACAAATATCATCACATTGGAGTTTCAATGTATGCATTTTTGGAGGACACAAACATTGTCTACAGCAGATAAAAAACAGGTGCTTACATATAAAATGTTGTGTAATTCCATAACACATCATCTTTAATTTGATAGTTTAGGAATTATTTTTAAAATGAATCTTTTAACCATTTTGTAAAAGATCTCTCAGACGTAGATTTTAGAAAATTCTGTCAGTTGTTTCTTGGATTTGCCAGAGTAACAGCATGGAATACTTGAAATAATCTATTAATGACCTCCTCTATCTTGTACATCTTGTTCTATATTAAAAGTTGTTGGGCGCCTGGGTGGCTCAGTTGGTTAAGCGACTGCCTTCGGCTCAGGTCATGATCCTGGAGTCCCTAGATCGAGTCCCGCATCGGGCTCCCTGCTCGGCAGAGAGTCTGCTTCTCCCTCTGACCTTCCCCCCTCTCATGTGCTCTCTCTCAAATAAATAAATAAAATCTTAAAAAAAAAAAGTTAAAGTCATTGTGACAGTTGACAATGGGTATATACACAGTTGTCACTATTTACATATTTTGCTAATTGATGTAATAAATAAGGTTCTCCATAAGGGTGGCAGAGAGAGAAGTGAGTAAGAAGACAAAAGAGATAAAAGCTATAGCATATGTTTCAGGGCAAAGGTCACTGGAATATCTCCAAGGCCTAGAGATTGATGAATAAATTAAAGTACACATATTTAAGGTTGCTTACAATATATTACCTGCATATTTCCTTTTATGTGGAATTTTAATTATTTCAAAGAACAGTTCAAATCAACATTTTAGAGTCCTTTCTTTATACTATTTGGGAAGTTTACATCATGATTTCTCTATCAAAGACATTGTACTGATCACTGTGGGAGTTTGAACAACTATACAACACATTATCCTTAAATATTGGAACCTTCCAAACTAGTTTGGTATGTCATATATCATCTATTAAGCAAGATACTGTAAGTTTAGTACATGATAAATAAATGTACTGTTTTTGATTTGTCAGGCTTTATCTTAAATACTTGACATTTATGAAGGCACTGAACATGCCCTACATAAAGGAATAAAGTTATTGAATTATAAAGCCAGAATGCATACTAAATAAATAGCTGAGCCTGATTTCTTAAACCTGGCGCTATTGTTTAAATCTTCTCTGAAAAAGGCATTACTATGGAGATATTTAAGGTGTAGGATTGTTTTTTATATTGATTGTTAACACTGTGTAGGGTAAAGTAGGTGGAAAATAAAGCTAGTGGAATTTGTACCACAGGGAGGAAGCTTGAAATTATGAGACCCAGAGTTTATCTAGGGCAGCCAGCACATTGTCCTCTCCTCACCTACAAAAAGACAAAAAGACCTTCAGAGAAATCCTCTCTGTGAGGTGAGTAGAAGTTTCCTTGGTTTTATTCATCTTAGAATGTGAACAAGTGTCTCCAAGAGAGAGTTTAAAGTGATCTAAAAATTTATTGCCTTTAGAATGTACCACCCAGTAGCAGAGAAGTGTCTGGAGAACAACTTCAAATCCCAGAGGAAGGATTGAAAAGACCAAAGAAGGCCTGAATAGTTGTTTTCATGAAATAAACCTCCAGTTGATTTCTGTAATAGGGGACAGAGTTTGTGTGGTTATATTCAACAGAACCATGAAGATAGAGGTTTAAAATCCTGTCTGATTCTGTCATTTTCATTATTTCTGGCATTTACCTATATCAACAACTTGCCCAGAGGTCAATATGTAAGCAGATATCAGTATACAAAAAAAAAAAAAGCAACCCATATTTGTCAAGACAGAATAGCGATGACTCATTAAAAACAAAACAATTGCTAAAGGGAATAGACAATCCCTATTCCTGGAGCTAAAATTAAAATTTTAACCTAATTTTCTGTTAGTTGAATTAAAGAACAGGTATTCAATGCTATAATCCATATTATAAACTTGGAGCGAATAAATATGAGGCATACCACAAATCTCAGAGCAAAAATAGAGATAGAAATCATGAGGGAAGACATGATATAGTCTTTGAAGATATATTCAAGAGCCTACTTAAAAAAATAGTGTCTTCTCAAGAAGAAAGAAAGAAGATTTTGAAGACATGGAAAAATTCAAGAAAATTTCCTGAGCTAAGGAACAGTCTAAGTTTGGAGATTCACATAGGATTATCCCAGTTCCAGTCTGGACTGCTAAACACATGAATATAAATGTGCATATCTTGATTTTTGAATTAAAAATATGAGAAATAATAAATTACTACTTCTGGTAGAAAGAAAACTGAGGTCACAGAATAAGCCAGCACCCTGAAATCTGGAGAGAGAGAAAAATACAGAATCACAGTCAGGATCTGATTACCAGAGGCAGGAGCCCCTGGAGCCATAGACTTGTAGGAACACTTAAACAGGAGCTGTGATGAATTACTTGAGGCTGTATGTAAACTGGGTTGAGTATTAAAAACTCTTGGGAGCCCATAGTCTTAGAAGGGCCCCCACACATTGCTGGATTTTACCTCTAGGACACACTAGGTCCTCATAGTAAAGAACCAAGAATTTTGTTTGTCTAGCAAGGAGAAGTAAGAAAAATTATTGTGAAAGTACCCAAACCCTTCCCCATAACACAGGTCTGCAATGGAAAATGCTTCAACCTGCTGGATTGGAAGACATTTACCCAGTTTTAGCCCCTTTTAGACTTACTGTCTTACCTAAAATGGGATGGAAAAAAAAATTAAGAAAGAACCCACTTGTGACGGTCACTGCCCCCTAAAAGATTAAGATTTAATCATAAGACAATAGATTGCTTCCCTTTTCTACACCCTACCATTATAATAGGAATCCAGTATGATAATACTGGATTACAGTTCAAAGAGCTTCAGAGTGTATACTCTTGTTAGGGGAAGAAGAAAAAAAAAACAGACATTAGAGAAATTTGAAATCTCTGATACCTACAGCTACAACAAACATTCCGTATAGCTTAGCTCCTAGAAATATTAACATAATAACTCACATTTACCTTATAACATGTTATGGCATACATCCATGTCCAAAAATTCAACAAAAAATTGATAAGTCATGTTAATAGGCAAGAAAAATAAGACAGTCTGAAAAGAAAAAGCGAGTAATAGAATCAGACTCATATATGACACAGATGTTGGAATAATAAAAAACATTTAAATAACTATGATTAATATGTTAAGGGCTCCAATGAGAAAAGAAGACAATAGAAAGAAAAGAAAGATATAAATAGAGAGATGCAAACTCTAAGAAATAACAAAAGAAAATGCTAAAAAAACAAAATCACTGTGACAGAAATGAAGAATGCCTGTGATGGAATCATCGGTAGATCAGATACAACCCACAAAAGAACTGGTGAACTGGAAGAACTTCTGAAACTTAAATGCAAGGGGAAAAAGAAGAAAAAGAAGAAGGAAAAAAAGACAACACAGAGAACTTAAGAATTGTGAGATAATTTCTGACCCAGCAATTGTACTACTGGGTATTTACCCCAAAGACACAGATGTAGTGAAAAGAAGGGCCATATGCACCCCGATGTTCATAGCAGCAATGTCCGCAATAGCCAAACTGTGGAAAGAGCCGAGATGCCCTTCAACAGATGAATGGATAAAGAAGATGTGGTCTATATATACAATGGAATATTACTCAGCCATCAGAAAGGATGAATACCCAACTTTTACATCAACATGGCTGGGACTGGAGGAGATTATGCTAAGTGAAATAAGTCAAGCAGAGAAAGTCATTATCATATGGTTTCACTTATTTGTGGAACATAAGGAATAGTATGGAGGACATTAGGAGAAGGAAGGCAAAAATGGGGGGGTGGAAATCAGAGGGGGAGATGAACCATGAGAGACTATGGACTCTGAGAAACAAACTGAGGGTTTTAGAGGGGAGGGGGGTGGGGGATGGGTTCGCCCGGTGCTGGGTGTTAAGGAGAACATGTACTGGGTGTTATACAAAAACAGTGAATCAAGGATTACTACATCAAAACTAATGATCTATTGTGTGGTGACTAACATAATAAAAAATAAATAAAATAAAATAAAATAAGAAAGAAAACTAGAGCAGCTATATTAATTTCAGATACAACAGACTTTGGACCAAGTTAAGTTATCAGGGATGAAGAAGGTAATCATATAATGATAAAGAAATTAATTCTCTAAAAATTATAAAAATCTATAACATACTTGCATTTGACAACAAATCATCAAAAATCATGAGGCAAAAACTGATAAACTATATGGAAGAATAAACCCCCTATTATGGTCGGAGAACAACAATCTCTTGCAGTAATTGATGGACAAGAAGGCAGAGCATGAGTAAGGATATAGCTGATCTGAAGAGCACTATAATCAACTTAATTTAATTGATATATTTAGACCATTTCACCAAGTAACAGCAGAATACATTCTTCTGAAGCTCACATGGAATACTCACTAAGATAAACTACATTCTTGGGCACTCACCAAATAAAAAAAAAAAAAAAATAGAAGTCATACAAAATATATTCTCAAATCCTAAGGGAACTTAATTAGAAATCAATAATGAAAGAGCTGGAAAACTTGCCAAATATTAGAAAATTAAATGTTAAATTACATATTAAGAAATTTAACAACACTCTGGAATAATATATTAGGTCATGGAAGAAGTCCCAGGACAAATTTTAAGACATGTTGAAATGCACATTGAAATATTAAAAGGAAAATATAACTTACCTAAATGTGTGGAAAGCAGCAAAAACTGTGCATTGAGGAAAATTTACAGCATTAAATGATTGTGTGGGAAAAGAAGAAATATGTAAAATCAATAGTTTAAGCTTCCATCTAGGAAAACTAAAGAAAGAAGAGAAATTTAAGCCTAAAACAAGCAGAAAAATAGAAATAAAATCAAGTAGAGCTTGGTCTAGGAAAGCAGATACATGCAAAAGCATGGCCAGCCAGGGGGGCCCAAGTCCTTGACTACAACTCTATTCAGAGACGAATTGGGCAGTGCCCTGATTGGGCACCTGGTTTGTTATAAGTACAACTTTCCCCCATTAGGGCTGCTGGGTAGTCTTTGTAACTGCCTAGAGCCAGGACTCAAAAATGACATCGATTTTTGGCCATGAGTTAGATTCTTACCAAATTTTAGAGAAAATGAATTTCCTTAAATATTTGTTTTAGAGAAAAATAAAAATGGCTGAAAACTTATGTGTTAAATGCAGAATGAAATAAAAGAAATCCAAAGGATCTGGGAAAGAAGAAATGTGTGAAAATTACTTGATAAGAATACAATAAAAAGTCAAAAATTTTTTAAAACACTAATTAAAAACCTCTGGCAAATGGTTCAATACCCTACAATTATTCTGTATTTTTTAATAACAATAGAGGAAGAACAAATAACATTAGCATATATCTATATACACATATACATATATACAGTTATATATATATTTAATATATATTATTAGTATATTATATTATACATTATATATATTAAAGTTAACCCTTGAACAATGCAAAGGGTAAGGGTCCTGACCCACCAGCGAGTGGAAAATTTACATATAACTTGACCTTTCAAAAACTTAACTACTAATAGCCTACTGTTGACTGGAAGCCTTACTGATAACACAGTTGATAAACATATATTTTGAATGTTATATGCACCATACACTGTATTCTTACAATAAAAGGAGCTAGAGAGATGAAAATGTTATTAAGAAAATCGTTAGAAAAAATACATTTACAATATTGCACTGGAAAATATCCACATATAAGTGGACCTGCACAGTTAAAACCCACATCGCTCAAGAATCAACTGTAAATGAATATATATACAGAGAGGGACTATCTCTCTCCAAATATACATGTATATACATATATACTCATATACTGAAGAGAATGTTTTGTAACATTAAGAGAATGTTATGTAAAACTTATGTGAATAAATTTGAAAATTGGGCCAAATCTCTAGAAATATACAAATTATTAAGCTGTAACCCTGAAGTCCTAAAACTGACAGAATTTTTCATCCATTACAAATATTCCCACAAAGAAAAGATCAAACTCAAATGTTTGTGCAGATAACTTTTCTAAATATTTAAGGTCTAGAAATTTGATTTTATGCGAAATGATACAGGAAATAAAACAGGAAGGGAAAGCCTCAACTAATTTTGAAAACCAGTTTAATATTGTTATCAAAGCCAATCAACGACTGTACGAATAAATAAAATTACAGATCACTATCATTTAAGACCACTGCTGCAAAATTCTATCTCAGATGGATAAAAATGAGATTAGGTTATGATCAGATTGGGAATTATAGGAATAAAATGTCAATACAATATTATAAAAGTATTTACAATTAATATGGTAAACACAAAAGGATAAATGCCATAAGTTATCTTAAATGAAAAAAATTCTATAAAATCAAACACTCATTTATGATTTAAAAAGGTATAAAATAAATACTTTTCAATTCAGTAACAAGATAATCTGCTAAATCTTAAAAACAATAAACATCCTGAATGGCAAAATATTGAGTTCATTGCTGTTATAGTCAGGAACAAGACAGGCATGCATGCTATCACCCTTCTATTCAATGTTCTTCTGCAATAATATTGTATTGTTGCAGTGATACCAGATGAAAAAGAAATATCTATATTTCTAGTATAGAAAATTAAATAAAATGTGATTTAGGGACACAATGTGAGCTCTAATGAAATAAAAGAGCATAAGTAACACAGTCATTGTAATAGGTACCCGGGGGAAAGGAGGTGGAAGGAAGGATGACATAGTCGAGAATCTAGGCCAGGGCATTTTAGAGACATGGCATCACTGTGTTTCTTAAGTTGAATGGTGAACACACTAGGGTTCATTTTATCCTTGTTGTTTCAATTGCACGTAGAAATTATCTATGCATGGGTATGAATAATATATTTCATAAGAAAATTCTACACTGGACCAAGAAGCAAAAACAGATGAGTTTAAGATCACTCGATACCCAGTTCAGGGCTTCCTTCCACTGAATTATCTAGCTTATCAATTATTGGGATTCCAGAAATGTTTCCTTCATGCACTACAACATTTCATTTAAGGAAAGTCTTTTTAAATAATCTGTCTTTCAATATAGCTAAGCACCTTCTTCATTCATTATCCAGCACCTGGATGTGGTAGGTCCGATGGTAAGGTTTGAGCTAACTCGTTGTGAGTCAGAATCAGGGAACTTTGTCTAGATCACCATAAATGTAGATTCTTTTTCATCTCCTTATGGATAAATCTTTCAAAAGATGCTAATATTGCTTTCAGAAACAATAATTTTGGTTTAAATTCTGGTATGTAGGGTGGAAAAGGGAATGATAAAGTCAAGGAATGTGTTTAAATTGTCTCAACATTGTAATTTATTTAAAAAATGTTTAAATTGGATTATAAAGAACATACAATGTTATATTAGTTTCAGATGCACACTACGACTCAACAATTCTATGTGACTCAGTGTTCATCACAATAAATGTATTCTTTTTTAACACTGTACTTTAAAATTAAACAAATATCTACTAAAACACATTAAGATATGAAAACGTCTTAATTGCATTTTACACTTTAATAGATTTTACACTGAGAACTCTATCGATTAACTAAGGATTTAATCTTTGACCATTGTCTAAAACCAATCATCCTATGTTACATGCTTAAGTATGTAAGTTAACATGATTTTAAAACAAATTAAGTAAAAATAACATCCACTTTGAAAGGTACTTAAACAGCATGTTCTTATAATGTTCATTATATTAAAATTCATTTCCACTCAATATTCCCCAGAGATTGAAATTCAGAAACATGTGAATCTGTTTTTATAATTTTCTGTACATTTGTGAAGACACACTGCCCTCTTTTGAACAGAAGCAGTTAAATTTCAGGGGAAAAAGTGAAGCAAAACCAAAATTCACTGAATGAAATAGGGAGAGCATGCTAAAAAAATCAGATTATCTTTCCCTTTTACAAAGGGTTAAAGAATGACTGTGGTATTGAATTTTAATTTCTCAAGGCCAAACTTTCTTTTGTATATTTTTTTGTCTTTTGTTTACTTTTGTGGGTGCATTTGAACACAGCTTGCTGTTTAAAGAATTTTTATACACTTGGAAATTCTCTTCTTAAAAATATCTAATATTTACGGTAATTAATAAAAAAAGCCTGATATTCTCTACAGATTGTTTATAATTTATCTGAAGTGTTTATGACTGTTTTACTCTTTGCTATCATTCATCTCCACAAATGCTTCGTCTTTAACAAATGGTTACTCACAGTTTAGTGACAAGGCCATTGCAATAAACCTGTCAGTGTGAGGTCCACTGTGTGTATACAAGTTTATAAGATGGTCTCTGTGGTAGATGGCTACTTAAAATTTATTTCTTGAATGCCACATCTATATTAACTTTTTCTCTTATTTTGTAATCTTTGGAAATTCTAAGTTAAAAAAATTAAATATAGAAAACAAAATGAATGTGGCAATTTCATAATTGTCAGTCATTTCTAAGAAAAATATTGAGACTCAGCATGACAAAGGAGCATTTAACATGCAGTATTGATGTTAGAGATATTTTGATCATTGATTCTTTTTTTAAAATTTTTTATTGTTATGTTAATCACCATACATTACATCATTAATTTTTGATGTAGTGTTCCATGATTCATTGTTTGTGTATAAACAATGCTCCATGCAGTGCTCCATGCAGAGCGCGCCCTTTAATACCCATCACCAGGCTAATCTATCCCCCCACCCCCCTCCCCTCTAGGACCCTCAGTTTGTTTCTCAGAGTCCATCGTCTCTCATGGTTCGTCTCCCCCTCTGATTTCGCCCCCTTCATTCTTCCCCTCCTGCTTTCTTCTTTTTTTTTTTTTAACACATATTGTATTATTTGTTTCAGAGGTACAGTTAATCACTGATTCTTGAGTGAAAGTAGATGAGTACAGAATATGATAGCACTGTAATAAACAAATGGAGTGTAATTACTCTCTTTAATAGATACTGTTCTAATTAAATTTAAAATGAATTAATTATTCACATTTGGTAAGTCCTAGTCTCCTTCTGTTATCCAAAAGTATAGTCCTTTGGGAAGAGTAAGCAAAAGATTTTCTTCCGCCCCCTGCATTTTGCCCTCCCCCAAGATGGAGAGTCAGATAAGCTGTTGTACATTCAATCTTATTTTCATTTTTATTATCAACAAAACTTAATAATTAGCTATCTTCTTAAATCCTTTGTTGTGTCAAATATGAATGATTTATCACTGAGGGCATGTCCTACCTAAATAAGGAACAGTTTCTCCTGATTAACTAAAAACTTTCCAAACTTATATTAGACACCTTCATAAAATGACAGCCAAAAAAATTCCTACACGTTTAGTCTGTCAGGCTGCTATTACAAAATACCATAAACTCGGTGGCTTATAAATAACAAAAATTTATTCATCACACTTTGGAGGCTGGAAATACAAGATCAGGTGCCCACATGATCAGGTTCAGATTCTCTATCTGCTGAGGGAGGGTTTCCTGGTTCATAGATGGCTTTTTTTCATTGTATTCTCAATATGGTAAAAGGGACAAAGGAGCTAAGAGAGTTCCACCCTATGGTGGAGGCTCCACCCTAATGACCTAATCACCTCCCAAAGCTCACCTCCAAATACCATCACCTTGGGGGTTAAGTTGCAAAATATGAATTTGCTGAGGGGACACAAATATTTAGTCCACAGGTCTGAGTTTAACTAGATGCTGTTGATGTGAATACCAATTCCTTCTGAGATTAAAACCTTTCTAATTAATTGACTAAGTCCACATTAAAAGACTCTCTTTGTGGAGCTTACACATGAACAGGACTTCAAGAACCTGGAGAAGGTTTTTCAACAGCCACCTTCTTTGGGCATCCCTACTACGAAAGTCTTCTATTTATGAGTGAACTGGTATCCTTGGAATTTTAACTCAACTTCATGGCAAACATAAAAATCCGTGCTTACTGTGTCTTCATCCTTGAATAGATTACAAAGGCCTTAGTCCTTTGTTTTAGGGCAATAGCTCCAAAAATTATCAATGTTTTTACCTGAACTAGTTCTAGGCTCCCCACTTGATCTCATGGTTCTTCACATGGTTCATATATTACCATGACTGAGGAAACAACAGAATCTATTATCAGAATCTATTGTCACCTCTCTGTCACATTACTATTCCCCACAATGACACCCTGAATTCTGCCATTCTCCAGGCCTTACCAGAGTAGGATACTCACTAATGTCATACTCACTTAGGGACATTTATCTTGCTTAGATGAAAGATTCTCACTGAGAACACTGACCTAATAGTTTGTTGATGGATCACGCTTCAATATTGAAACTACCAATTCATAAAAAGCATGTGCTATCACTAATAAAAACTCTCCTTTATTATACAGATCTGAGATAAAATTTCAGATGGAAGAAATATTGGACAAACTAGGGTTCGTCAACTAATCAATGGCCATAGAGTGCACACATAGACAAATAACAGGCCTGGTTTTTGAGCAGTACATGGCCTTGTTAGTATTTACACAGTCAATAATAGCCATAGCCATACTAAGTGTTTCTCTTGATCACAATCTTTTGTTTTTAGAAGTAGAGAAAAAGCATTATTCATAAATTTGTAAAACTTGTCGTAACTTGACAGGTTTTCATATATAATTTTTAAGTCACACCAGTATGACACAGTCTCCTGATAATTATCAGATGGAACTACAAGTGGCAGGCAAATATTCCTATTTTGATGAATCTATGTGATTATTAATCTAGTAACTACTAGACAGAGAATAACCATCAATGTTTTCAGTGTTTGTTGAACCCCTACTACTCATTGGCAGAGCATATTATTTGCTTCACTGCACAGTGAAAACAAACTAAGACATTATATTAAAGAAACAAGAACATACACTGAATGCTTAGTGCATTAACAAAGTCTTTGATGACTAATGCCAACAAACCTAGGGAGATTATTTACATAATAAAAATAGACATTAGCTTTGTATTACCATTCCCAAGCATTTACGTTGATATGGAGTGATATAATAACTTGCTTCTGTATGTTATCTGGAATCAATGGTTAGTTTTAATCAACACCATTTTTCTTATAAACAGAAATGTATGTTATAGTGTTTTCTTTAATAGGAGGTTGTATTTTGCATATGAAAATAAAATTGAACAAATGTTCATTTTAATAAGATTAATAAAAAGACAGAACTCAGAGCTTTAATATAAAAATTTTCCTTATGTAAAATAAAAAATGAATGATACCAAGTTTTAGATAATTTTAAACTATTTCCATTTAAATTTCCACCCAAGTGTAGAATGGGAAAAATCAAAAAATGAAACACAGGAACATGATGTTCATCTTCAGTTATCCACAATACAGTTATCCCTGACAGCTTAACTACAAAAATTTATAATAATCACACTTTCAAGATACTAGGTATAGTTTTCTATGATGGTAACATAATATCTTAATCAGTTTGTAGGATGTTAGTTTGACATGGAGAAGTGTACTAAAAGCATTTTTAAGTTGCTGAAACCAAAATATCATGTCCACCTTCCATTTTCACTTTTGCAGTAAGAACAGATTACTTGCGGTAATGGGAAAAAAAAAATGTGTTACAGCTTACAATGGCAAAAATGTATATATTATGAATTTAAGTAGACAAGTAATAGTATCTTTCTAGGACCACAACCGTGCTACAATTTCTCAAAAACTTATTGTTCAGTCCTGTGGATGTTATTTCACACATACACACACGCACATACACACACTGATAGTTTTGTTGGTTGTTGATTGATGTTGCTCTTATACAAATACTGGAGCAGACTGTGCTATAAAATTTTGGAAAGTGGCATGCTCAATTTGAGTGGGAGGTGTTATAGTGTAGGCTCTCTTTCTACCATTCCATAAGGATATTCGTAACTGCAACCTTCCTGTGCCAAGCTCGAGAACATTATATTCATTTTACTATTTAAAGCTCTGTTGAATAGAACATAAGTAAAATTCTGTCCAAATGGTGAGTAGTGTTTTTCTTCAAATAAAATAAATTCTCAAGCCAAATATGTATCATTCATTCCATCTAATAAATTATTATACTTATTCTACTTAAAAAGTTAAGTTTCTTATAATTATAATTCCTCTAATTTTATTCTTAAAAATATACATTTGCCATTTTGTAAATGGGCCCTCCTTTTTTGAATCGTGCTCACCTCTTTGTTCTCAAAAAATAGATCCATCTGAAAATGTCAATATTTGTGTCATAACATTATGCAATGCTATTTGTGAAGTATTTTTAAATTCTCTGTTCATGAGCTATCCAGAAAGAGATTTTGAAAAGATTGAAAGTTGTGCCTTTCACATTTAATTTCTAGAGATAGAGTATAATTTCCAAGGTACAAGTAAGGAATCTTTGTTGTTATTGTTAATTACTGTACTTTTTATGAGATCAGAAAAATTGTTCATGATAAAATACAAACCCTTAAAAGTCTGTCAAAACTCGTCACCTTAAAAAATTTTTGATGTTTTTATGTCAATAAAAATGATTATTATATAAATTTAAAATTATAAATTATAAAGCACATTTAATTTTTGGTGCTGTAAATCTTTAAAGCAATACATTTAGGCTAATATTTAGGCCGAAATTCTATAAATTTGCACTAGAATTTGCATTCATTGATATCATTTTTAAATAATGTGGAAAAATTTATTTTGTTAATTTTCTTATTTTTAATCTATTAACTTCAGTGAATCTAGATATCATTGTCTAATAAGTGTTATAGATAAAATGTATTGTTATCACCTAGAATCACAAATGAAACAAGTTAAAATGTAGTTATCTAAGTTATTTATTAAAATTGTAGAGAATGTGAATATCTCAAGTTCTTAAAATAAATCATACACATGGGATTAGCAGCAGTGATTCTGATAAACTATACCAAGGGAACTCATTGTATGGTAAGTAAAACTGCAATTTTTGTTTGAATATAGGAACTAATATTTGCATAAAATATAATTTTATGTAGTAGCAATACTAAAAGAAAAACTGGATTTTATTTTATTTATTTTTTTAATGAACTAGCAGTATTAGTTAGCTCATAAGAATTTAGGTGTTGATGGGTTGCCATTAACTTAACTAGCTGCCTTTGCCTTTGCTCTTTGAAGTCTACTGAACTTTGGAGTTATTCTCATTTTTTTTCTTAAATAAGAAACTAAAAAATATGTGAGAATATTTAAACAGAGAACATGATATATATCTTTTCATATGAACCTAGTATTGTAGTAATGCAATTTTTCTTACACTTATTTTAATATATTACTTATCTAGAATTTTCTACACGAACAATTATTAGGCTTGCAGGATGGTGATCATGTTTTATGCTTTTAAAATCATAATACAACAGTTAGCATTTTACTTTAAATACCCAGACAAATCTAAAATGCAAATTAGGAGGTCAGTATGAAAATGTTCAAGTCCTAGAAATTTAGTGTATGGTTAACTTTTCTGGAATAATTATTTTGGAAAGTTTTATATAATTTACTGAAATATTTTCCCTAGAGCAAGCACAGTATTCTTTTTTATTTACATGGTTATCATTTATATTTGGGGGAAGCTATTTAATTTATGGATGCTGGCTTGCTCATCTGCAAGCTTCTAATGAATATTAAATATACTATAACACATGTAAATCTCAGTTCAGTGACTGACCAACACTGACCATTCAGTAAATGTTAACTATTGTTAAAACTACTCTACACATCTGTATTTTAAAATGCACTGAGGCCTGACTATAATATAGTCAATATCGCCTTCATTTTCCTCCCACTATCCTGCATATACTTCTATTGCAACTTTCACAAAATCATATCATATTCAGAGATTATTTTTAATTCTGAGATACTGATCATTTCACGTGTAAAATTGTCAGGTCTTTTCATTCTCTTCTGGGTTAACAGTTAATGAAGATTCCCAGCAGAGTGTAAAGGTGGCAATTATAGCAGAATTTTTGAGCTGCAGAGCCTGAGTTGAAAAGCAAATTCTGCCTTAATCAAAGCCCTATCAAGAAAGTGATAGCAAAGGATAAAGCAGTAGCTACACTGGGTGGGTATTTGTCATGGAAACACTGCTGCTCTTAGAGACCTGAGGACGTCTATTCTCAAATAGTCAAATTGAGGGGAATATATCCGTTCTTGTTCTTAGGCTCATGCATTTGTTCTGTTCTTGAGATATGATTTACTTCACATTTTTGATAAGAGGAGATTAATAAGAATATCTTTATGTTTTTTTTAATCACTGAAGTAAATATGGTCATTAAATATAATTTGAAAATCACTGGAGCAGTAAAAAAAGCTTGTATATGACATGCTATTTAATGATATACTTATTCTTAAAGTTGCCTCAAAATGTATGTTCGTATTTCGGTGTATCTAAAAATTTTATATAGCACTCATTGGAAGCTTGCAGATGCACCAGCCAATATCCATCAGTTAAACAGATTTCAAAAGATCTGAATGACAAAAATACAAAAGCAGGAAGTTGATTCTAAGCCTGATTCTAAACTTTGATTTATACAACGTGAAAACTATTTTCAAATGGAGAATAATAAAAACATAACGATAATAATAAGCTTTCTTTAAGAATTATCTCAAAAGTAGAATTTGCATTTCACAGATGTCTCATTCTCAGGGTAAATATTGGACAATGTTTAGCATATTAACCAATCATTGTCTTAATAACATTTTTAGTTACAGTTCATATTGAAGTAATTTAATTTACAACAGGGTTGTGGCAACCAGGTAATCTTTTTCTAAGGAGAAAGGCTACTAATCACAACGATTCTCCATAAACTACTTGGCTGTCTCCAAACTTGCAACCAGTGTCTGAAACAAATTTGTCAATGTAATTTCGTTGATAATTTTAAAGAAATTGATTTAACACTTAAAAATGTCTGTTTAAATGCAAAAAGGATTTCTCAATATTGAAAGAACTTCCAAGTTTCAAATGTTAAAATGTGTGACACCTATATCAAATTTATATTTAAATAAATAAAGACTTTGCATAGCACTTTAAAAGGTTGTCATAAAAAGCATAAAGTAATAAAACAAAGATCGAGAGCATCAGACACAGTATCGGTAGGTACAAGTCTTAAAAGTTAAAAATTTTAAATAAATCTATTAATTAAAATGAAATAGGTGCAATAAATTCTCTAAGAATAATATATACAGCTGGTCAAGGGCAGAGCTTGAGTTAGAACTCATCTCTTCTGCTTCTTTTTCCAGCTGTTTCTTCAAAATAGTCATATCATTTGTATTTTCAGCTGGTCATTAAAAATTGGTGTTTTATACCTAATACGAGCGACATTTAGTATTTATCTATAATTTCACCTACAAAATATACTTCAAGATTATACTAAATTTTCTGAAAATTGAGATAGAGTTTGGTTGTTGAGCTATCATCCTCACTTGTTTGTAAAATTAGGTGCATCTCAAATATTTGTTTGACAAGATAGAGGCAACGTTGACAACAATAAAACAAACAAGATTAAGAAATGGACAAAGGACTTGAATAGACATTTCTCCAAACAAGATAGATAAATGGCTCATGATCAAATGAAAAGATGTCCATCATCACTAATCATTAGAAAAATGCAAGTAAAAACTATGAGATGCCACTTTACACCCCTTTGGATGGTTATTATTAAAACAAACAAACGAAACAGAAAGAGAAGCAAAAAAAAAACACCCAGAAAATAGCAAGTATTAGCAAGGACCTGAAGAAGCCGGAACCCTTGTTCATTGCTGGTGGGAATACAAAATGGTGCAGTCACTGCTAAAAGCAGTATGGTGATTCCTCACAAAATTAAACATAGAATTACCAGCAATTCCAGTTCTGAGTATATGCCCGGTATATGCCCAGTATATGGCCAAAAGAATTGAAGCAGGGACTCAAAAAAATATTTATATGCACATCTTCATAGCAGCATTATTCACAATGGCCAACAGGTGGAAACAAACCAAGTGTCCACTGACATAAAATTTGGTATATACGTTAAAAGAAATATTGTTCAACCTTGAAAAGGAAGACAAATTATGACACATACTACAGCATGGATGACTCTTGAAGAGAGTATGCTAAGTGAAATAAGCCAGTCCAAAAGGACAAATGATGTGGGAGGTTCCTAGGGTAGTCAAATTTGTAAAGGAAAAAAGTAGAATGGTGGTGGCCAAGAACTGGGAGGAGGGGGAAATGGAGATCTAGTATTTAATGTATTCAGAGTTTCAGTTGGGGAAGATGAGAAAGTTCTGGAGATGGATGGGGGTAATTGTTGCCCAGCAATGAGAATGTGCTTTATGTTACAAAACTGTATACTTTAAAATAATTAAAATGACAAATTTTAGTTTATGTATTTTTACCATGGTAAATTCATATGTATGAGAGAGATGAATTTCACATGATTTTAATTTATGGTATAATTTTGTACTCCCCCCAAGAAAACTATATACTTAGCTTTATTCTAATAAGCTGAATAAACTACTTAGCAGACAAATGTTTTGATTTTTCATGAAGAAAATTATATAAATGTATGAGAATGATTGTCCTATAAAGTTCCCAAAAGAGTCCATGTGGAGAGTCCTAATTGTCATTTCCAGAAAAGGATTTAAATGAGCATCAGCATCTTTGTGAACTGAAGTAATTAAGATCTGTGCTGTTTCATTCTTGCTTCAATGTGTAATTAAAGCCAGTTTTTTTTTTTTCTTTCAGCTGGTTACATTTCTGAGTCAAATAAAAAATTTTTATATGAATGATTCTTCAAGTTAAATTGGTCCCACTCAAAAATATTTCTTCTCAGGAACGCAAACTGAACATCACCATAAACACAAATCACTATATGAGAGAAAAGTCAGAATATACATTGAATTGAATTGAATGTAAATGGTCAGCTCTTCTTACAAATAAGCTCCTCAAGTGTCCTGTACAAACGTTTGCTTTACCTGTAAAAAAGGTATCTCACTGGTTAATCACAGGTGTTTGCCTAATATTGTGCTTTGTTGATATTTCCGTAAATAAAATACTGC
Source organism: Eumetopias jubatus (assembly GCF_037043125.1). Lineage (NCBI taxonomy): Eukaryota > Metazoa > Chordata > Mammalia > Carnivora > Otariidae > Eumetopias > Eumetopias jubatus. The sequence continues at coordinate 20,184,815 of NW_028274807.1, read as the reverse complement.
AATGACTATGAGTGTAACATCTAATATCCAATACATTTTTAAAATTTTAGCTTTAGCAAAGTGATGCCATGCATTATCTTTAAATATCTGCTTCAAAATAAGAGAAGCTGTGTCAAGGAAGGATTGTCCAAAAAAAAAGAAAAAGATATATTGACGTGACATGATGAGGAAAGCAGTGTGAACTGGAAGCTGAAAACTCTCAGTTCTCTTCACCATAAATTAACTTCGTGGTCGTGAGTCTACTAATCTAGTATCTTAGAGTGGCACTTAAACTTACTAAATAAGCAGAGTAGACTTGAATAAGAAGGTGTGAATTTGATACAAAGCCCTCTTTTTTGGCACTTAAAACATTTTTTTAAATATAGAAAAGTTGGTGATTTTGTCTCTCAGCCATTCTATATAATCTGGCAAAGTTATGCAGTTGAAAATGACAAACTTGACCCATTCTCTCAAAGCTCAAGGGCTTAAATAATTTTTCTACGTCAGATTTTCTAGACCAACTGCTGTGCTGGAACATTCAGGGAGAGATCATTTCTTGGCACTTGAAAGGCCTGGGTTTGATCTGTAAAAGAAGATAAGAGTCCTGGTGCAAAAGTCAAAGAGATGGTCCCAACCTTGTCCAGGAAACTTTACAGGTCAGCACTAATATTCCCAGGGTTTTAATCAGAAATGGGACTAAGAAAATTGTCCTAATGCCATACGCATGTTAAATATTACCTGAGGCCCAAGGTTGGACTGACTGTTGTCATGAGTGAATAAATAAAGCCAGAGAGAAGAAAGTGAATAAAACCTAAGGGATATGTTGTTGTTGTTGTTGTTGTTTTCCTTGAAGAGTTTATCCCTCTGAACCTACATTTCCAATTATTACAGAGTAAATTTTAGAATGGAAAAAAAAAAAGAAGTCCTTCTCCAAAATGTCATGGCAAAGCTATAAAACAATTTTTGGTTTGTTTCCTGCAGCTACACCTGATGAGGAAGAAGTAGGTCAAGGTTAATATGCTTAGTTGGCCTTCTCTGAGAATCTGAGTGAAATGGTGAGCCTGTCAGTGTAAAAACCTACTCCCAGCAAGGGGGCAAAAGATTCTATGGAAAGCGTGGTTCATTAAGAACATACACATTTTTGCTGTTCTTTTCTATCAGTGCTACCTTTGGGCAGTTTTCCTTTCTTTAAGAGTAGAAATTAGCAGACACTAAACTTTCCTGTTGCAAGAATGCTCAGTTTTAAGTCATTTGTCTTCTGCCACTTTGGCCTAACATGAAAAGTGTATGTTAGTGTCCCAAATATCAAGTTTCCTTGTGACAATATGATGCTTTCACGAATATTGTATCAAGAAGGTAACAATGAAAAAGTGTGACAGTATATTTTTTTTAACTCAAGCACCACCGTTAACAAATATTGGACGGAAGCTTCATAAAGTTGACTTTGGATGATAACAACCTAAATATTTAGAGCTGCTGATTTATGAAATCTCATTAAAAATCTGAAATTTGGCCTTTTTTCCCTTCCAGGTAATTTGTGACACAGTTGTTTCATGTATTGTGTTTTGAGAAGCATCAAAATAAATACTAACCAAGCGATAGAACAAATAACCACAAGATAATCATGTAGACCTTTCCCACGTGAACAACAGTGGATGTTGGGTTCCAGAAAGCTACTGTGTCATCTTTTCTGAGGTGGCCTTGCTCTGCTGATCTCCAACTATCAACATTTCTCATTTTATCAGTTTTTTGGGGGGAAACCACCTGGAGGATGTGACTCTTTCTATTTGAAGAAGTTCAAAGTACTCTAAGATTTAACCATAAATACAGAACTTTAAAATGTTTTGCCCATTATTTTTATTCAAGTTTATGGAAAACTTACTATAAGAAATTTTGAAAGCTGCACTTAAATTATTTAAGATAAAGTAATCAATTATTGGACCCCTAAAGGAATCTTTTAATCTTTTTAAACTATTAAGATGATACCTGGAAATAACACTTTAATCTTAATAAATGAATGGAGAGTCTTGGTCTTATAGCTTTGTTAGAGTACCAATAATAAGCCATTGAAATAGCTATGGGAGCCAAGGTTTAATATGAAACCTGTCCCTAAGCAAATATCTAAGATAAAACACCTTTGTACAATTTAACAAATCATATAGGTGGCTGACCTGTCCCACTCTGTTAGGTTTTATTAAGCATATACTCCTCATCCTCATTTTAAACTTCTGCTAGCAGTCAGGTTACTGGAAATGACATGATTATTCATTCATTCTAAGATGCTTATGATTAATATGTGATTACTGGGCTAGCTCTTAAATGGGAAATTGCAATCATTTAGGGACAAAGATTCATCCTAAATAAGTTCTAATCATATTATTTCAGGTATCAGTAATAGGCTTTCAGATTAAGAGATTTGGGCCAGTTAGATCTGGTCACTGCATGTATGTGTGTGTAGTTTCACTTAACATAATGCATTTCTATTCTAATTATGTAGTTAAATATAATTTTAACCATATTCAATATGAAGATATATTTTCAGCAAGACATTTTTAACTAAAATGTTTCTGTGAGTAGTATTTCTAAATACTGTTACAGATGAAAAAAAATCACAGGGATAAATCACTTAAATTCTATAAGAAATGTTCATTAAGGCACAGATAATGGGGATAATAAAGGTGACTACTCCCTGGCTCCTTTAAAATTTGTGTGTATAAATATACACATATATATATGTTATATGTAATAAAATATGTACAATATAGTATGCATTATATTATAAATACAACACACATCAAATAAACATTGTATATGTACTAGGCGATGCATAATAAAACAATAATACATATATGTATATGTACATCATTATACATATACACATGTGTTCTTGATACCACAGTGAATCTTTAGAAGCTAAATTAGTATATAAGTATTGTGGGCTCTTAAAGGGTTCTCCCTATGAAGAATAGCAAAATACACATTTCAGAGGTCCTAAGATTGTTTAATTTTTATGGGCTGGTATCATAGACAGTGAATTGGTCAGATTCTTAGAAATTAAAGTGATGAGTACCTGCCCAAGTATATCATAAAGGCTGAAGAAAATTGAAAGGCCAATATAAGGCCTTTCACAGAGATATTTCAGAGTCTTCTAATGGCAGAAGTGGTATTAAATGCCAAAGAATGACAGATTTTTAAAACTTTTGTTATTTTAATGTATTTTTATTTTTATTTCTTTTTAAAGATTTTATTTATTTTAGAAAGAGAGAGAGTGTGAGTGGGGTAGGGGCAGAGGAAGAAAGCTAGAGAGAGAATCTCAAGCAGATTCTGCACTGAGCCCAATGTGGGGCTCAATCTCATGACCCTGAGATCAAAACCAAGAGTTGGATGCTTAACTGACTGAGCCACCGAGGCACCCCTTTAATCTATTTTTAAGAAAATTAAACTAGTACTATTTCACATTTAAAGTAAAAATTTTATAACAAAGCACGTTTTAAACTTGACTCAATATTTGCATTTGTCCAATATTTGCATTTGGACAAATTTGGAATTTGATAAATGTGATAACTCTAAGAATAAGTGGAAAACATGTGTGCCAACAACAAAGTAATTTATGTAGCATTAAATATGTGTTAATCATTGTACTAAAGACTTCAGATATGGTATCTCCATTAGTCCCAAAACAAATATGTGACATAATTGCATCACCTACTCTGTTCAACTAGCACCTACAAATTCAGATTCAGGTTAACTACCAAACTAAACTCATAAACACAATATACCTCACCCACCACCATATCTACTTAGATTTAAAAAAGAATATAGGTCAGGTAATTGCACAGCAGAGTAAGATCTTAGCACTTAAGGGCCCAGCTTCAGCTATCCTAGTCATTCTGTATTTGGGATCTGTGTGATCACACACACACACACACACACACACACACACACACACACACGAGTGGGCATGAGTCATGTAGTTAGAGAAAACTTTCTAAGTTTTTCTAGCTTGTGCATATTGTTAATAACTTAGCTCTCACTGGTACCTGGCCAGCTCTCATTCATTAAATTCTCAATCTAGCCAGCTCGGCATGGGTAGTAAAGCATATGATAAACCCACATAAGGTTGCATTTTTAAGTTTGTTTTTGTACACTGTCAGCTTTGAAATGAAATGGTTTGATGAAATGTAGCCTCGAGGACAAAATTAAGACACAGTATGTTGTTACATTTAATGGAGTTCTCAGCAGTGTCTTCAGTCACAATGGAAACTCTAAGTAGAATATGTCTATTCATATCAGGATCTATTTAAGGCTAACAAGAACTACTTCAAAAGCTCCTATGTAATTTACTGCTTTTTACGGGAGAGCTGACTCAGTCTTGAATACTCTATCCAATGCCATCTTTAGCTGATTTATTTCCTGTTTGAATTCTGTAAAAATTTTAACCAAATTAATCATCTCAGTGAACAACCAGGAAATATGTCATTTTTCAGTGTAAAGATACATAATTTAGAATCTCAAGGACCAATCACAACATCTTCCCATGTAGGAAAATCCATGGACCAGAATAAGGTGTTTGCTTTTGCATCCCAGTTTTTGTTTTTTTTCTTGCTTTTGCTTTTCTGACTAAATAACTAGCTTTTTCTAGCAGGCATAAGCATGGCACACTTTAATTCTTTGGAATTCTCATGGAATATTCATAATTTATTGCCTTGCACATAAATATCCTGTCACCTGACAACCTAGGGCTCATAAGCTTCACATTACAATGAAGCCATAAATTTCTAAACATCACGTTGGAATTGAGAGCCCAATTCTTCCTGTAACGTCAGTTATATTGTCAGTTCTGTCCACATATAGACATTCTTGCCTACTTAACTTTACCATCTACAGAGTGAATGCCAGCAGAAATACAACCTCAGATCTTTCAATTTGTGAACTTCTTTCATTAAAGAAGGTGACTTGCTTGGCTTTACTGGCGGAGGAGAAAATTGTCCAATTTCAGATAATTTAGCAATAGAGGCTATCAGTTCTTCTGAGGGTTTTAGTGTAAGTCCCAAATATAGATATGATCATGGTCATGATGTTCTCAACCAGAGCCACTAGTAATGACTTACTTCTGTATATACCATTTCGATTTTATCTTTGAGCTTTTGCCAAGCTGTTCCATCTGAGTGGAATATAGCATTGAAGTGACCCTTGATATAATAGAAATTTTGAATCCAGCGTTGGCTGCATCATTTGTGAGCCCCAGGGCAAAATAAAAATATGGGGACCTTTGGTCAAAATATATTAAGAATTTCAAGACAATGGCAACAGAACATAAAACATGGCACTCTTCTGAATGTGGTGCTATGTGCAGGTAGCACACCATGAATCTCAGAATTATTTCATGTCTCTCAGTAACTGAGCTGTCTTTACCAAAGCTACGTAACAGGCCAGCAATTGACTCTCAAGAGGATCCTAGCGAGCCATGGCGTAAGGGAAGTTCTCAATCTCAAATCCCCCTGGAACCTGTATGGCAGTCCTGTTCTTCCACCACCTCCAGTCTGCACGTCCTCACAGAGCAGATAGCCCACGTTGTTAAGTAGAAATCAATAAATACTACAGAGCAATCAGCTGAAACTGTGCTTGAGTCTTTTGATGAGGAGGGTTGTTTTGCTGGGGGATCTTATCTGAAGAGCAGAGTAGGAGGGAAACTTGCCATTAGGTCAGTTTGAGGCAGTCTTTGAGGTCTTTCTTGCACCACATACCAGTCAACATAAACTATTAAACATCATGAACAGTTTCACCGTATGTGGTGAAGCAGAGTCTGTTGGTAGAACTGGATTATTCAAGTCCTAAAAGCTATCTGGGAACCATCTGCTTTTCTCATTGTAAGTCAAAGAAGACTGTGTTACAGTGTGTTGTTGACAATTAAATCCTCTCTTTCAAACATTCACTTTATGACTAATGTATGATATTCACTATAGAGAAGATGTGGGACCATCCAAAAGCTCCCTAGTTAATGTGATTAATTAAAATTGGCAAAAGATGTAAATGTCCACTGTCTAACCATAGAACGACTCGGTTCTCTATTCCTACAATACATCTATTTCAATTACACACTCACATATAGGTATTTTTTCTAATTTTACAAACATTCTTTTTACCATAATTATATTATCTTCCATTACACAATCATCGTACCTTCAAATTTTACTTTCAATCTCCTTTTACTATTCTTTTATCCTCCTATAGGGATTACAGTTCACTGTGCACTAGTTTCTAATAATCCCAAATAACTCTGTTTATCTGCCTTCTGCCATTCAATTTTATTTATTATAGATGCAACTGCATTGCTCTGCTGAGGATCAGCAGCCATATTATCCAAATTCTACTTTTAATATTTAGCTCCAGGAATCATTGACAGAACTTTCATCACATCAAACCAACAACAGTTTATCAAATATCCTTGCATCAAAGTCTTACCTGAACTTCCCTCTCCAAACTTTCACTTAGTCGAGGGTGCGTATTGATGTATTGATATGAGGATGTGACAATTGTTCCTTCTTCTGACCCCACTCTGCATCATGCTCTCACTCTATAAGCACCAACAGTCTTTAGATCAAACTGACAATCAAATTGTCCAAACAAAACAGGTTTCATGCAGTGCTCCTTTTTTTTTTTAAGATTTATTTATTTATTTGAGAGATAGAGAGAGCACGCAAGCTTCTCTCCACATGGGGCAGTGGCAGGGAGAGAAGCAGACTCCCTGCTGAGCATGGAGCCCCACGTGAGACTTGATGCAAGGGTCAAACTCATGACCCTGATATCACGCCCTGAGCTGAAATCAAGAGCTGGTCAACCGACTGAGACACCCAGGTGCTCCAACTTTTTTTTCAATTGTATGAAAGCATAGAGAACAGGAAAAAATGCAGCATTCACAGAAACAGTATATTGGAATTCTTGTAATTTCCAAAGAGAGCTTCCAAATGTCCCCAAATCACTGAGGTTCAGACACACATGGTCACAGGAGAAACCTGAGTGCATACCAAGAACACCAATACAGAGAGGCAAGCCATAAACTCAGGGAACCATTTGGATTTCAAACCTTGCTAGTTGTGAAGGCTCTCAGAAATACTGATTAGATCCAATTTTTGGCACAGCTGTATCTTATTACTACTCACAATGCATTTCTTGATTTTAAAAAAATCTCATAAATGGGCACAGGTTCATAAGTACATAGGCCAAATTCTCACTTATCTTGAATTCCTTAAGTAAGAGTTGTAAGAACTATTCTGCCAAGGACCTAATCCTTAGGTAGCTCTAAGGAGAACACACAATTACTAGAATCACTTGTTAGCCAGTTTCCTCCACTAACTTGCTTGAAAATTTTAAATGTCATCTTTGTTGTTTAGGAGTTTGCTAAATAACATTAAATATATATATATTTTTTCCTAAGCAGTTCTGCCTGAACCGCAGTAAACCCTTTCAATCTGCATACTTGAGTCTGTTCTTCACCTCAGAGAGTAATTCTTCTAGCATTTAAAAAAAAAATTAATTCATCATCTCTCTCCATCTGGCACTTCTTACACTTCTTCACCTTCCATTACTCACATATCACACCTTTAATATCTATCCTCTAATTCTTTCTTTTTTCCCCCAAATGATTGCCGTTCATCATATGTTTACTTCAAATCATCTCTTCTGCTTGATTTCCATCCCTCTTATCCATGTCTCAACATTGAGCATCTCCTTAGTTCATTTAGAGAATTTTCCTTTAATGATTTGTTAACTTTTTCTTAACAAAGATGATCTGGTTTTCAAAAGCACACTCAAGCAGGCAGCATCCACCCACAATTCTGAGGGACTTAACTCTGGAGGACTCAGCAATTTGGTGTCTCTCCGCTACCTTCCTCAGAACTCTTTCTAGCTTCTCCTCTGATCCGGAGAAGAAAATTTCTATACTGGCCTTCTTCTTCTTGACCAAAGCAGAACCTAGAGTACCTCCCATGCTAGGACACAGAAACTGCTAAACTAAAGGAGATGCACAGATTAGATTGGAATTGGGGGGAAATGACAGGTTGCTGCCTTTTCATATTGCTGTAGTCTTAGTTATATGTTTCTTTGATCTTTGGAAAAAGGTCATGTCCTATACAAATTGAGCATCCATTGGAATGCCTGGGTGTTGCCGTCTGTCAGGCAACCCACTCTTGGTTTTGGCTCGGGTCATGACCTCAGGCTCCTGAGCTTGAGCCCTACCTGAGGCTCCCTGACAGTGCGGAGTCTGCTTGGATCCTTCTCCCTGTCCCTCGGCCCTTCCCCCTTGCAGTTGCTCTCTTTCTCTTTCTCTCTCTCTAAAATAAATAAATAAATCTTTTAAAGAAATTGAGCATCTATTTCTTATACAAACATGAAAAATCTATAATTGTATTTAAATCCCCACGGTCCTTAATGAGTCAAGATATTTTGCTGTGCAACTGAATGTGACCATATTTGATGTGTAGATCATTAGTATCTCAATGAAATGTTTAAATTATGGCAAATGTTTTTGTAAAGCAAAGTAGAAAAAAAAAGATCATTGAATGTTTCCTTTAAAAATTGATACACTCAAACAAAATATTTAAACAATTATGCCTATGGGGTGCCTGGGTGGCTCAGTTGGTTAAGCATCAAACTCTTGATTTCAGCTCAGGTCAGCATCTCAAGGTCTTGGGATTGAGTCCCGTATTGGCTTGGTGCTCAGTGGGGAGTCTGCTTGGATTCTCTCTCTCTCCCTCTCCCTCTGCCATTCCCCTCATGTTCATGCTTGCTCTGTCTCTAAAATAAATAAATATTAAAAAAATAAATAAACACTTATGCCTATAATAGTCTTGATTTTAAGAATAAAATTACATATTCATCTTGTTTTAAATGAAATATTCTTGAAAAATAGTAAGGTTGTAAATATTTAAAGAGAAATTTAAAATATGATCTAAGTTACTTAAATAATAACATTGTACAATAAAATATTAACTAAGCTAATTAGATATCATTAAAATATATTAATTTTGTCTAAAATAATATTTTTTAAATATTTGAAATAATGATACACATTTATCAGTAGCATGGACTTTGGAATCAGAGAAATCTGTTTCAATTCCAGGTTTATTTCTATTTTTGTGCCCTTAGACAAAGTACTTAATTCATGTGGTCCCAGTATTTTTATGTATAAATCAGAGGTAATGATCCCACAGTAAATGTCAGTCCCTCCTCCTTTGTCCCTAATCTTTCTCACTTTTCTATATCACTAAATAAATAAATAAATAAATAAATAAATAAATAAATAAATAAAATGTAAAAGAAAAGAAACAGCTATTTGGTTGTAGCAGATAGCACAACTCTCCCCTCCATGCAGAGAAATAAGTAATGTGTCCTTTGTATAGTCTTATATTACTTATTTATAAATTATGAGGAGGACAGTAATTGATGGATAAAGTCTTCTGTTTGTCTATATGTTTACTTGCTTGGACTCTCTATTCTTCCCCCTCGTTATCATGTTCATGGATTGAAACCATGTTCCAGTTCCAGACAGTACTGGAACATGATATTTAATTTAGAGAATACAAAAATAATCTCCACCAAAACTCAGGTCACTAGTTGAGCTAATGGGTACAATTATCTTAAGAAACCAACTTGACCTACGATTTAATCATACCACTCACTTCAGTAGATAGTTAGGGTATGTCACATTTAATAATTAGTCAGAAAGCATACACATGATTCAATATCTTAATTTTGGACAAAACTTTGAGTCTAAAGGATCTCTCTTTTTTTATTTATAGGAGAGATTTATTTTAAGGAATATTACAACATAAAAAACTACAGAAAGCCTTAATTTCTACTCATAGAGTGGTAGAGATGCTATAACACACAAAAACAAACCTTTAAAATCTAGAATGTACAAAGTACTGCACAGTTCGATCACTAAGTCATTAGTTGGTAAGCAAACCTCACAAAACACCTTCATATCAGCCAAGGCCAAAAACACCAGTACAACACAATTGAACTGATGGATTTTAAGATGTGGAAAATACAACAGCATCGCTCTACTTTGGGGATCCCTGGTGCCAGAAACAAGGGTTGAGTGAAGTCACATTGAGTCTAAAGATTATTGAGAATAATGAAATATCAAATTAACTTAGTATAGGGGCGCCTGGGTGGCTCAGTTGTTAAGCGTCTGCCTTCAACTCAGGTCATGATTCCAGGGTGCTGCATTGGAGCTCCGCATCAGGCTCCCTGCTCGGCAGGAAGCCTGCTTCTCCCTCTCCCACTCCCCCTGCTTATGTTCCCTCTCTCGCTGTGTCTCTCTCTGTCAAATAAAAAATAACAAATCTTAAAAAAAATTAACTTAGCATAATACAACTGCTTACACAGACATCACAAAATATAGATTAATGATCAAATACAGTGAAAAGAAATTTAACAACTAGATTAAAGATTAAACCATAAGAATTTTTAGCTAAAAGAAATATGTGATTCTTAAAATCAGAAGTATCTTTAAATTTCTAACTTCCATCCAAAATAGGAATATCTTTTTCATGAAGAAATGTAATTTTTCTTCTGACAAATACCAAAGCAGCATAATATATTTCCACAGAATTAAAGCAAAGAATAGAGCTGCATTGTCCAAGAGAAGAACTATTCCTGACCAATAATCTTGTGCAGTTTGTATCCTCCAGAGCATACTGAAAGAGAATAATTGTTTCAGTGTGTGGGGATTTCATAGATTTGTGACATTTGCTACAATATATAGCAATTTTATGTTTTATATATGTCCATTTTCTAACATACACTTTGGAGCATTGCATTAATTCTGAATTTTGAAATCAGAAAACAGCAATGAATAAACCATAAAACAGTAATTAGTATTTATATCATCAACATATACTTCCTCTTTTATAATTATTGATAACATAATAAATAACAGCTTTTTGAGTTAGTAAAAATGTGTCTTTTGTTTAACTGGTTGGAGGGAGGGAGGGAGAGGGAGAGACAGTGAGTGAGAATATGCCATGTGGGTGTATAACTTCCTGTTTGAAATGCATTAGACAAGTTTCTCACAATTTTTGTTTCCATATAAATAACTTTGCTTGGTTAGTGATGTCATACCACTGCATAGTAATAGTATTTATTCTCAAATATGATACACCAGAATTTTCAGATATAGCTCTTATAATTTAAGAGAGTTCTCATTCTTCCATTTGAACCATTTTAGATTAATTTTAAAGAAAGCGGTACACTAATACACAAGACATATTTTTTTTATGTTTCTATTTTATTTAAATATGTTGTATCTTGTTCTACTGTACAAACACAAATAGGGTCCCATCTTCTATTTTCTCTAAAACCTCCAATTTAGATCCTACCTCAAAGGACTAATGAAAGCATATCCTTTCAAGACTTTTTCCTTTTCCATTGGATCATCTGTGAAACACTATGCTGAAATTCATTTAGGTAGGAAAAAAATGCACATAACAACAAATATAAAATTCTTTCTTTTGAGATTAGAAAAATGTTCTGCCAATTTATTGGTCATAATTCTTGTTTCATTTTCTGTTTACACACAGGAAGAGACTTTAAAATTAGAGTCTGTATTTTCCTTGAAAATGAGTATTAACTGTACTTCATACCATATCTTGGCAGTTAGTAGACAATTTAAGAATGGTCTGCTTCTGAGCATGAGAGATTAACAGGAATCCCACTGAGACCATTGTACAATTGGCCAAGGTGATTTGCTCACAGCCAAAGGAGACAGGGAAAGACAAGTGATACAGTAGAATTTCAGAGTCACACAACTAAATAGATCATTTTCATGACTTTATGCATTTCGAAAGGTACTTTTATTATAAATGTAATAATTATTATAAGTATATCAATGTACACATAAAAATGTATGCGTACATGTACACATATTTAAAAAGATGAAATCCCCTTCTTGCTCTCATATCCCCACCACAAAAGCTCAAGAAATATTCACCCTTTAAAGTTTAGTGAATATTTGTATTCACTAGCAACTTTGTAGCTAGTCACTGAAGGAACTAGGGAGGTGGAGAGTAGGGCTACTAGACAGTTTTAAGACAGAGATTCGGTACTATCCTCACAGGATTTGGGTACCTGACTAATAAGGTTGCCATGAGGACTGAAAAGTTGGTATATGTGAGCTCCAAACACATAATGGATATTATGTAGGTGTTTCATAAAAAAAACACACTAATTAATCACTTAATTGATTACACAAAGGGTATTTAGTGTACTATCTTGAAAAAAAAAAAAATGAAAAAGCAGTCTAGAGTGGCAGCCTGAGCTCAGATTTCTATCTCCCACTTACCAGCCATGTGACCTTAGGCAATGTACTTATTGTTCCCTGTGGCTCCCTTCCAGTCCTCTTCTGTGAAGTAAGGATGACAAAAGTCCCTGACTCATGAGGTTGTAAGAAGGATTAAATAAATTACTGTTTGTTAACTGTGGAGAACACTACATAAGGATTTATGAAATAAAGTGCTACCACTTACAGAATAAAAGATTCCTGAGAAGTCATTAGAACTAAATACCTAAACAAAAAATAAAATACATCTAATGCTGTATATTATATAAGACATAAGGAGAGAAATAACTAGCTTTATGTTGTGTTAACATTTATCATAAAGATGCCAGTTCTTCACATACATGTGTATATGTATACAATTCAAGACACTACATGTCTTTTTTTCTTCTTGCAAACAAGAAGTAACAGTAATTTTAAGATCAAATTTAAGAATCAAAACACAATAAATCCTTTTATTAAAAAAATACATAAATAGTTGTTCGCAGAAATTACCTTATCTGATTTTGAATGTACTGTGCTGTTACTTTAATTTAAACAAAAATAAAGCTGGTCATGATTAGGAAAACAGATTAGCGTAACTAACAGAGATTAACAAAATAAATGACAGTGTGTGTCTATGTGTTTTATGTATATCAAATATATATATGCCAAAACAAAGTAATAAAGTACCCTATAAAATGCAACTTCAGAATACACACACACACACACACACACACACACACACACACACACACACATTTAGGATATGAATCAATTAACATTTCTGCCCATAGCATGAAATATCTGGGGACAGTATTAGGTACTTGTTGCAAAAGGAACACACAAAAAAATCATGGATGGATTAAATATTTGAAAACAATAACTATAAAAATACAAAAAGCTAAAAATTACCTGTTATCTACTATCCTCTAGATGTTATTTTATGTGTTTTATGTGTATTAACTCATATAACCTTCACAAAGCAACATGTTTTAGGTACAGTTGTTGCCATTTATAATTGAGGAGCCTGAAACACACTGAGTTAAGTAACTGATTCAAGATCATGTAGCTAATAGAGGGTCAAGTCAGTTTAAATGCAATGACACCATAGCAAATATGTTTCCCCAGATCTTGGGTCAAGGAAGAGCCCACCTCTCTCTTCCAAGATAGCTTGAATTTCCTTTTCTGTAACAATGACACTTAGAAATATTTTTGTCCATCAAGGCAGATGTTGTTCATGTGGTCCTGAGTGTTATACTAATCACTGAGAACAATTTGTGACTTATTTTCAGTCCCTAATAAATAATGGGTGAATGAATTTCTTACTTCCAAGAGTTGGTCTTCTAAACTGTCAAACCAGATTTCAGCAACATCTGTTGTGTTCTTTGTCATTACTATTTTTTTTTTAATTTAAGGGATTTTTTTTTCTTTTTCTCTCACTATTCCTTGTAGCAAAGTATTTTTCTTTCAAACCTCAATTCAGTTTAGAAATATTACTGATAAAATATTTACAGTTGACCCTTAAACAATATGGGTCCATTGCATAAAATTTTTTCCAAAATATATATTGGAAAATTTTTTTGAAATTTGTGACAATTTGAAAACACTCTCAGACAAACCATGTAGCCTAGAAATAATACAAGAAAAATAAGAAAAAGTTAGGTATTATTGTAAGAATACAGTATATAATGCATATAACATACAAAATATGTATTAATTATTTATGTCATGAGTATGGCTTCCAGTCAACAATAGGCTATTAGTAGTTAAGTTCTGGGGGAGTCAAAAGTTATACGTAAATTTTCATCTGTGTGAGGGGATCAGTGCCCCCAACCACCATGTTGTTCAAGAGTGAACTCTACTTAGTTTTACATTATTTTCTTCATATTAAAATTTCTATTGTTTTCTGGTTCCTCTGTTTTAATTCTTTCTGCTTGTCCATAATATTTTTTTTTGTACTTGCTCAAATGTTAATTGAAGTTGTAGTTTGGTTAATATCTGCAGCCTGCAGAACATACATGAATATTGTGTAGGTCACTGAAATCAATTCAAATCTCTCTCTCAGATTTGTCATAGTGTAGCGGAAAGCCCCAGCCATCCTTGGGAAGGTTTCACCCTTTGTGAAACGGCCAGATGGTAATGGATGATCATGCAGGCTTCTCTGTGAACTAAGAAACCTAAAAGATTCAGGGCAGGAGTGGGCAGCCAGAGCAACATGTATCAACTATTATTTTCTTATTTCTTATTTTCTTATTTATATTTCTTATTGATACAGTACCAACTGTATTAACTATATTTTCTTATTTTCTATATTTTTGATACTCTGGGATTCAGGAGAATACAGACCCAAGGAAAAACTGTCCTCCCCAGGGCTATCTAATTCCTAAAGAAAATTACAACTTGCAAGTCTTTCATATACAAACCTCTTCATCTCAACCTCACACACCAAGCCAATATTTCCCCTGCCCTCAACATGGGAGGGCCCGGTATCAGATAGCTAGGAATAGCCCTATGTCCCAAAGACTTGCCTTGACTTTCCCATGGAAACCCCAGTAAAGGCTCTGACTCAGATTTTCCTCTTGCTCATGTCTTCTGTCTTCCACCATCAGGACTTTTCCCCTGTCTCCCTGTTTGGTGTGGCATGTCTTCTCTCAAGAAATCTAAGTAATAAATTCTTCTTTATTTCCCCTCAGTTTTATTGGGATATAATTGACATACAATGCTGTCTAAGTTTGAGGTATACAGAATAATGATTTCACTTACATATATCGTGAAATGATTACCACAATAAATTAACATCCATTATCTCACACAGATAACAAATATAATTTTTAATATTTTTCCTTGTGATGAATACTCTTAGGATATAATCTCTTAATATCTTTTTTTGGATTTATTTATTAATTTAGGGGGCTGAGGGGCAAAGGGAGAGGGAGAGGTAGAGAATCTCAAGCAAACTCCCTGCTGAGTGCAGAGCCCAATGTGGGGCTGGATCCCACAACCCATGAGATCATGACCTGAGCAGAAATCAAGAGTCTGATGCTTAACCAACTGAACCATCCAAGCGCCCTTCTCTTGATATCTTTCAAATTTGTCACACAACACCAATAAATTATTTCAGTGGCATTAGCCTCTGCATGTTGTCAATTAGTCATATCTCCATAAATTAAACCCTAGGTGCAATTTGAGAACAGGTCTACTATGCCACTCCATTATCCCTATGTTGGCAGTGACAGCTTAAAAGTGGCTTTCTCACTGCATACACTCCGTATAACAATGTGTTTGTTCAGTTTTAGCAATATAATACAGTTTTCAGCATTCTCCTGATTTGGATTATTCTAAATTGTGTTTCAGTTAATATTGTATTACATACTCCTGGAGATAGGACAGGGACTGAACTGGTTTTCGCTAAAATTTCATGCCTAATAAAGATCGCTGTTTTGGAGAAGAGCTTATATATTCTAAGATTGAAACTAATTCAAACATCATATGCCTAGTAGGAAAATCCGCGCAAGAAACCACTTCCTCCTCAGGGGTCCCTGGTTGTCCCCAGGTTGCTGCAATGCACAATACCCCTCTGGGTGCCCTCACATTTCTCCTTTGAAGCAAACCCAGCCTTCCCACCTCTGCTCCTCTCCCAGTGTGCTCCCTGTCTTCTCCCAGTGAGGTCAGTCGCAGCTCGTTGCTGAATGACAGTCCCTGAAGTGGACAGCTTTGCGGTACCCGAGGAAGTGCCACAATCCCCAGACTTGACGGCAGGTGTGCAATAAAGTACAAGTAGGGAATGACACTCAAATAAAAATGCAGGAGAAATATGATCAAGAGCAGGCATGTAGGGACCTGTGGCTGCTCAGGTAATATGACTAGATCTAGTTTCAGGATGAAAGGAAATTTCTAGTCCCAGTGAAAAGAGAATTTTAGGGTAAGGTGAGGCTATAGAGAAAATCGGGGTTGAAATTAATGTTCTGAAATTAGTCTCATTACTGAGAGTCCCCTAGTACCCAGGATAGCAGGATTTTTTGCCGGCATTGAACACATTAAATACAGTAACTTTAATTGTATTGTATTGTATTGTATTTTTTAAAGATGTTTTACTTATTCATTTGACAGAGAAAAAGAGACACAGCGAGAGAGGGAACACAAGCAGGGGGAGTGGGAGAGGAAGAAGCAGGCTCCCTGCTGAGCAGGGAGCTCGATGCAGGGCTCTATCCAAGGACCCTGGGATCATGACCTGAGCTGAAGGCAGACCCCCAATGACTGAGCCACCCAGGCACCCTGAATTGTATTTTAAAGTGTTAAGAAAGCACATTTGCCTCGTTTCATTTTCTTTGAAGTTCATCATCATTGAAAATGCCTACTGAGATCCTGTTAAATGCATGTTTGATTAAACAGCACTAAAATTAAAATCAAGAAAAATCTTCCTCCCTAGCTAATATTTTGTTGGCTAAGCAAAGTCAGTTATTGTCTATCATTCTAATTCAGTTTTCACCAAGTTTATTTTTGTTTCTTTCAGTTTTAATTATGCCTCCAATCCATCCACTTTTATTTACACTTACATTTTAAATCAATGTTGTAGATCATTTAAAATTACATGTTTTAAAACATCTGGTTTAATTATGTTTTCTCTCTTATTACCAGCTTGGCTGCAGCAGTTTTCCTCATTGACTGCTCCTGCAAGTTTATGCTGCCTTATTTTTCAATTTCGTTTTCTTCTTTTATGTGAGAAGATTCCCCCCTGCCCCACATGAGAGCCACCATTTTCTCCTTTATTTTCTAATAGCTGATTATCTGTTGTGCAAGGAAGAAATAAGCCATAGGGAAAAACCAACAGTGAATGAGCTCCATGGGGGGACCAGCTTTGCAGGCTCAGTCAGAGCCCCCGCGGTGTGTGGCTGTGACTTTTACCCTCCATGAAAGACACCAACTTGGGGAGAACTTTCATGCAGAGGGCTTGAACCTGGGGGAACACAAGACGGAGGCAATCTTATTCGTAGCTGACACTGCCCAGTCACCCTCACTGAGACATAGAATAATATTAAGAAATACTTGTGAAATAGATCCACCCAGATGTTTCCATCTTTATAAGTACAGTTTTCTAACTCCCTGAGCTGGCAATCTGGTGTTTAAGGAGAAGCAAAGAGGTAAATGTTGGCCGTGATCTCGTCTAGCTTAAACAGGATACATTGTTTCTATCTTCCCAATATACAGTTGAGTTTTAAACCCCATGGCTAATAAGATTTTGAGACTATATTTAGTCTCATTTAGTCTCTCTTATATCACATATTGTGTGGTTACATGGATACAACTAAAATTGAAATATCATTACTTAATGAGACACAGAACAGTACCTCCATATTTGTAACTTTATATTAGAAACACCTCCAATAAAAACAATCGTTGGTGATATTGAAATAACTGACACTGAGTAACACTACAGCAGTTGAAAAACAATTTTATATATATTATACCACTGGATCGCCATGACAGTGCTAAAAATTATTACAGGCTTCACAAAGTCTATGAGAAAGGTAAAATTTGAAAATGTGAAGGACCTGCCCAAAGTCACAAATATATTAAGAAACAGAAGTGGTACTGGACTCTGAGCCCATTGGCTTCAGTTCTAGGTTTCTTTCTTCCTACATGGCAGTAATAAAATGTCACCAGTTTAAGGGGCAGGGGACTGAGGTTTTAATTCCAGCTCCATCATTGGAAAGTTATTTGACAACTGGAAAGTTATTTTATGTTCCTGGAATGAGATCCAGGGATTTCAATGTAAGGTAAAAAATCTGGGGTCTAAAATATTCCATTTCACTCATAGATGAGCGCATATACATACACATATACATACATATTACAGCTTTTGAATTACCCATTAACCTAAATAAGTTCCATTGTTTACTTTTTTAACAGTAATAGTAAATAACCTAACAATACTCACATGCTACAAAAAGTCCACAAGGCCATGGGGACCATATTCTTATAATATTGGTGGTAAAATAAAAAATATTGTAATTATACAATAAGGAAAATTGAAAATGTATTTATTTCATCTTACCTGCCATATGAATGAATGGGCCAAACAATTTATTTTATTTTAAAAGTATTTAAGATCAAGAAGAGTGAAATATTTAACTAAAGAGACCAAAATTTCCAAACTGCAGTGATATTGTTTCATTCTATCCTTTTAAATTAAGTCAGTTGTGGAGTGCCTGGGTGGCTCGGTTGGTTAAGTGTCTGACTTTGGCTCAAGTCATGATCTTGGGGTCCTGAAATCGAGTCTTGTGTCCAGCTCCATACTCAGGGGAGTCTGCTTCTCCCTTTCCATCTGGCCTTCCCACTGCTCGTACTCACTTTCTCTCTCTCTCTCAAATAAATAAATAAAATCTCTCTCAAATAAATAAAAAAATCTTTCATATAAATAAATTTATATATAAAGATATATAAATAAAATATTTCATATATATGAAATATATATTTCATAGGCTTCCCAAGAATTGTATTTTTTTAAGATTTATTTATTTATTTTAGAGAGAGAGAGAGAAGGGAGAAGTGCAAAAGGCTAGAAAGAGAGAGAGAGGTGCCTGGGTGGCTCAGTCGTTGGGGTCTGTCTTCAGCTCAGGTCATGGTCCCAGGGTCCTGGGATCGAGCCCCGCATCGGGCTCCCTGCTCGATGGGAAGCCTGCTTCTCCCTCTCCCACTCCCCCTGCTTGTGTTCCCTCTCTCGCTGTGTCTCTGTCAAATAAATAAATAAAATCTTAAAAAAAAGAGAGAGAGAGAGAGAGAGAGAGAGGGAGAAACTCCAGCAGACTCCCTGCCGAGCCCAGAGCTTACTCAGGGCTGGAACTCACAACCCTGAGATCATGACCTGAGCTGAAATCGAGTTGGATGCTTAACCAACTGAGACACCCAGGCACACCAGAATTGTATGTTTTTACTTAATATGATTATCATCATGTGGACACTAGGGGAAGAGCAGTGAAGAATTGTATGTGCTCCCGGAAAGCAGTAACCAAAGCATCTCTGTAGTCTCTGACATTGTTAAAAACGTGTTTTGGGGGTTCACTCAATTGGCTCAGCGAACATCTACTGCATCTCTGGGAGACAGAATAACAATCCATTTTCTTCTTGTATTTAACATTTTAGGGGAAATAGCAGTAAGCCAGGGTTATTTTTCAGGCAGAAATATGATGCTTTCTTAGACAATCAGGTATATTATCAATATTTACAACACTTCTTAACATCTAAGATTTATGTGTTCCAATGTGAAAAAACATTACAAAACTTTTAGCATATAATAATGATATAAATATATGTTATCAAATTGCACTTAAGATTATGGTATAGTATAGTGAGGCATTTCCAACTGCTGCAGAGTATTAAGGTCAGCTTCTAAATGAGGGAATTAGGGAATTCATACAGCAGCAACAACAAAACAGCAGAGTACACCCAAATTCAGGAAAAGGAAGAAAATAAAGGTGAGAGCAATAATTAATAAAGTAGGCAAAAACATTTTTTTTTTAAAGATTGTATTTATTTGACAGAGAGAGACACAGCGAGAGAGGGAACACAAGCAGGGGGAGTGGGAGAGGGAGAAGCAGGCTCCATGCTGAGCAGGGAGCCCGAAGTGGGGCTTGATCCCAGGACCCTGGGACAATGACCTGAGCCGAAGGCAGATGCTTAACGACTGAGCCACCCAGGGGCCCCTATGCAAAATTTTGTTTTAATAGCAAAAGCTGCCCTGCTAAAAATTTATTCCTTTAAAAAAGAAACTAACAAATTAAACAAACCTCTGACTAGTTAGTAATGTGAAAACAGAATAATAAAAGACATGATTGGTGTGAAAAGGAGACATAGAAGGAGCTGCTGCAGACATAAACTGTTAAAACATGGGTTCAATGAATAGCTTTATGTCAGTAGCTTTGAAATCTCAGATTAACTGATAAATTCCTAGAATATAGTATATCAAAATTGAAGAAATTTTTATTCTAGAAAATATTGAAAAACTACATAGTTCCAAAACTTTAAAAAAAACAGGTCAGTAATTAATTTTTCCTTGAAGTTTATTATATATCATATATAAGTTTATTATATATCAAATTTATTACATAAGATAAAATAATCTTGATACAAAAAGCAAACAAAAAAGTGGAAGAAAGGATAATTGTACATTTATGTCAGTCATAACCATGGATTCAAGTATCTTAATCTAAATATTAGTAAACTGATTTCAGTAATGCATGAAAAAGCGTTGATACAGAAAGATCCATTTGGGTGAATATCATGAATGCAGGATTAGTTTAGTATCAACCAATTGATTAATGTGATTTCCTATAATAAAAGAGATTAACAGAGGAAAATAAGATTGTCACTGAAATTAACCTACAAAGTCATATAACATTTAATAGCACCAATCAGTGTAGATGATCTTATAAGAGACATTTTCATAAAAGCTTATGGTGAAATTGGACTAAGTGGTGAGAGTTCCAATATTTGTTTAAAGACATGAAAAATACTTAAGTAAATGCAGAGAGAAAGAAAGATATAACATGTTCTTGTAGAGAAAAGATTTAAGAGGAAGAAAAGGACAGTTCTTTTCTAAATGACCATTGGGGAATACAATTAAAAGCAAAATCACTGCAGGATGTGTGTGGTATGCAAAAAATGCAGGAAAGAATGGCCAAGAATTAGTGAGACTATGGAAAAAGAACAACGCAGTCATACTTTCTCTATCGACTATTCACATAGATGATAGAAATGTTAGGGATTTTTATTATTATTTAGGAATTTTAGTACTTTCTCTGGTATTTGTGTGGGCATAGGCAAATGGATCATTGGTTTTAAAGAGTGGGCTCAGGATTGCATTAAAGAACATGAGGGAAATGGCTTTTTCCAGAACAGGTATTTCCCATAATTTGGAAATGTTTAATTATCTGTGAAGTTATACGAGTATGACACTAACAGTTAATTATATAATTTGGAAATGATGTTGTTTACTGTACAAAAAATAATATAAAGACAATAAGTGCTGTTGGGACACTTTGTTCTCCATATGGAGGAGACTGAAACCACATAGTACCTCACAGTATGTACAAAACTCAGTTTAATTTGCTTAAAATAATTAAAAAGATAAAACTATGAAACTTTTAGAAGATAATGCAGAAGAAAACCTTTATATTCTTCATAGGGAAGGATTGTTAGCAAGGAAAGAAATGCAAACTATAATGGAAATGTTTAATAACATGAACTATATTAAACTTCAAAAAAAATACGCATTAAAGAGACAAAACCACACGTCAGGAAAATACTGCACCCAAACAAAGAATTTTTACTCTGAATATAAAGAAATCTTATCAGTCATTATGACAGATCCAATAATCAGATGTTAAAAAGATGAGAAAGTATGAAGAGGTATTTTACAGAGTAGAAATACGAATTGTCCATAAACATATGGAAATGTGTTCAAGCTCATTAAAATCAAGAAAATAATTAAGGTCCAAAATGCATATTTAAAATAGTGATTAAAAAAACTAAACTAAAACATATTTACAGCAAATATTGCTAAGGATGTGTAAAAACCAGGATTTTTATCCATCTTGGTAACACTGTAATTGATACCATCACTCTGGATTGTTTGGCAACATCCAGAGAGTTGAACAGGTGCATCAGGCATTGCACATGAAGAAATTGGGATGAGCACAGGAGAGGGGACAAGGGAAAGGTTTCCTTTTTTTTTTAAAGAGGTTTTATTTATTTATTTGACAAAGACAGAGCCTGAGCACAAGCAGGGGGAGTGGCAGGCAGAGGGAGAAGTGGGCTCCTAGATGAGCAAGGAGCCTGTTCTGGGACTCCATCCCAGGGTCCTGGGATGACCTGAGCTGAAGGCAGATGCTTAACCAACTGAGCCACCCAGGTACCCCAAGGGAAATGTTTCCTAATCTTGATGAATGGGGGGACATAAACTTTCATTTACCTTTTATTTTTTAATCTGAATAGAACATAAAAAAGAAATACATAATTTTATTTCTTACAGTAAAAATGTAAGTGAATACGTGCAAAAGTACTGTTAGATTAACAGTGTATCAGTGTTGCTAGAGTGTAGCACATTTTCAGTGATGCATGTATGTATTTATATATTGGTATATATATTTAACACACTAGATTTTAAAAAGAAACCTCAAAAAATTAAATATCATTTAAAAACTTCAATTTATTTCAAGTCAAACTCATAGATCACCAAGTGTAATTCACTGTATATATGTCATGAGCTAATAGTCTCTAGTCATACTTTATTAAAACTCATATGACAAGGCCACACATTTACAGTAATTTAATGTGGTGATATGAAATATAAATGAACCAAACAGAAAGGCATTAAAAGCCCCATAACATCTAAATTATCATAGGTATGTTAATCTTTTCATTTTTTTGTAACTGTCATAATTTTTTAATAGATCATTAAATATACAATTTTCTTTCCACACTGACCAGGTGGCAACTTTAAAATAAAAAAAGGAAGAAAAAAAATTCATGATGTATAAACTGAAATGAACTGAATTCATGATGTATAAAATGAAAACAAACCCAAGTAAAAGTACATCCGGTATTTAATCCACACAACATGATGTTGCACGTACTATCAGTATTCTTATTTTAAAGGTGAGAGAATGAAGATATACAGAGAAGTCTAACATCTTCCTCACGCTCATAACCCCTCAGCAGTGAAACTGCAATAAAACTTTGGCAGTGTTTCTCCAGTACCCATGTTCTAAATCACTGTGCTGTAACATACCAGCAGGAACGGGGAGAGTGTTGAAGCCCAAGTCCGTGCTGAAAACATCCTCCGAGATAACAGAGTATTCCCACTTTTAACTACCAGTGAGAGTTGACAAGATGAAAGCCCAGGTCTGTCTAATCACAAAGTCTAAGCTCTTTACTAACATCCTCAAATGAAAGTCAACAAAGGGATCTAAAGATGTATGTGATTTGAACCAGTTTGACTTCCATCCAAGCACATCTCTCTTAGGCTCCATTCAATTTGCTTATCGTTGTCGAAACTTCTGTTTCAATCCAATTGTTGCTTTCTTCCTGTCTATGTGGATATTGTGTTTGAAACTCTTTGCTTCTCATGTCCATGCTCGTTGGGACTTACACTTTATTTGCCCTTTCTCCAGTCCTCAGTCACTAGGCAGTCCACTCGCATACAGAAGCTTGTCTCTGAAGGGGCAACTCCAGGCAGAAACTGTTTCTTCTGAAGGAAGATGTAGTAAGAAAAAATAGTAATATATTTGCTTCTCTTTTCTTTCTTCAGTCTCTGTATTTGTGCAACTTCTCTTCATTTAAAACAAAAACAAAACTTTTTGGGCTTTCTGGAAGTTCTTCTTGTATGTAGCTTTCCCCATCATGTACACCCATACCACACATACACCATACTTTAACTCCACTTTTCCACATTTTTGCAAGTATTATCCTTTTAATGAAAACATGGTCATCTTATATCTCTGCTCTAAAACACTTCATGGTGCCCTGTTTTCTACAGGAGTAATTTAAAATCTTTATCGTGGGAAACTAGGACATCTCGAAATTCCTTGCATATATACGTTGAGGAATAATATTGTTTTAAGATTGTTGCTGACATTATTATTTACCTACCCAATAAGCATCCGTGTCCTTCGTCAATAGAATTCCTAGTCGACCCCAAATTACTGCAGGTAAATTGCTGTTCCTTTTCCCTTATGCCTCAGGGAAAGCTGAATCCAGTGGCTTCCTTGATGGTGGGGTAATCTCCAATATTTTGCCAGAGACGGTTGCAGGAGTGGACTACCGTCCTACTACCATAACTAGTGTCAGTGGGCTCAGAAACTTCAGGAAAAGTTTTCTCACTTTGAAGAAAGACTATAAGAGAGGTAGGATTTTCATTTTCTTCAGGCTAGGTTTGTGCCTGCAGATGTGACAACTGGAGTGAATGTAGCCATCTTGCTACCAGCCTCAGAATGAACTAACAGAAGGGAGGCAGGTAGAAGGATCTGGGTCCTTAGTGATGCTGATGAACTTCCAGCAGAACCACCACTGAAGTCTGTGCTGGCTTAGATCCCTTGTTTTATTATTGAGGACAACAGTTTGAGGCAAAATTCCTATTATTTGTGGGCAAAAATACACTAAACTGTATATAATATCTGAAAATGGTATATCCTGAATCTCTCATATTTCTGGTGTCCCTCAAATGAATCAATCAGTGGCATTCATTGCTTCTGGGAGAGCAGCAGATTTTTAAATAGATTTTTTTTCATGTTTAGCAGAAACATTAGTCTTAAAGCAGATATAGTTTTATTATGAAAGCTAGGCTGTTTTGGAGATTAATTTTAGCACAACAGTGCTATGATCCTGAATGATTTACAGCCTGAAGTGTATACCATAAACCCCATAGAGTGGGAAGCAATGGGGGAATATGTGAAAACTAGGTTTTCCTCCCACTAGGAAAAAAGATGCATGTTTGAACAACTCCAGAGGGGAAGAAATTTTACAGAAAATAAAAGAAGTAATTTATAAAACCTGAGTCCCTGAGAAGGGTGATAGAGACCAAACTCTAGACTACACTAAAGTCCAGGAATAAAATGGGGATGTTAGCGAGTAGAAAACATTACATTTACATCCAGAAGACTTTTTTGGGGGTGACGGAACACCTAACAAAATGCCCAACCTCAATGTGAAGTAATAATATTTAATGAGTGATAGCCAGATCAGAAGTGGATACAAGAAGGCTTTCTGGTAGCCTCACACAGACCTGTGAACCTTGGCTGGACAGTCCAAAGGTCAGCAATGAAAAGACACCTGAGGAGTGCCTGGGTGGCTCAGTCGGTTAAGCATCTGCCTTTGGCTCAGTTCATGGTCCCAGGGTCCTGGGATTGAGCCTCTCATCGGGCTCTCTGCTCGGCAGGAAGCCTGCTTCTCCCTCTCCCACTCCCCCTGCTTGTGTTCCCTCTCTCGCTGTGTCTCTCTCTGTCAAATAAATAAATAAAATCTTAGAAAAAAAGAAAAGAAAAGAAACCTGATAATCCCACCGTCAGGTGGAAAAGGCTACGTGCACATGGTCACAGGGAGTGGAGGTCATGGCATGAGCACAGGTTTCAAAATCTGATTCCAGTATATGATGGTTCATAATGAAGAGGACAAAACTTGAAATTCAATTCAGCAGATGCCAGCAGAGGGTCAGAGATGGCTGAAGACAACTCTTCACTGGATGGACAGTCATACACTCTCCTCATCATCCCCAGTAACATGTGGAATTGTCCCTATTAATCGAGAACTTAGTATGTTCTGTACGAAGACCATCTGCAAAAGAAAAACAAATGAATGAACAAAAGAAAAACAAAGTGAATCCACTGAATCACTGAGGAGTGTTTTTGAAACTGTAGCATCTGCAATGGGCCCCTGCAATGCCATTAGATGTGGGTGTTTTGGAATCTGATCTCTGATTAGATTCTCCTCAACTACAGTTGATTACTCACTACTGGAAGATGGTCTTGGATCCTTCGCTGTGATGATAGCCAAGAATGCTCAGAAATTCACTGAGTCACTAATTATCCTTCAACCACCCTAGGTTAAGTGAGTCTGAACTGATTCGGGCTGAAAGCTTTGGTCCCTTCACCTTGAGCTGACTGGGAGAATAAGCAGCTTTTTAAAAAATACTTAAGCACAATTGAGAAATAGCACAAGTTTGTCAGGATGGCCATGATGGTCCTTCATAGAATAGGCTCATAATTTCATTAATAAAATGTGCCCTTAAAAACGTAGATACTGAATTGTTTTTCCAGACTAATAGTGTGTGCACAGGATGGGTAGGGTTGGGTCTCCCTAAACTGGAATTTCTAGAGCTAAAATTGTGTTGGAGTTGTGAATGAGGTTGGCTCATGTTTAGAGATACTGAGGAAAGAGCCCCCAACATCTTCGTTCTGGTGAGGGCCACTTCTCAACACAGGAACAGTTGAAACAAGAAAGCAATGTATCAAAAGTAGATGATAAGAAATAGAAAGTTGGGGATTCCAAGATTCCGAAGCTATTTCTGAAAAACATACTCTGCCACTGAGAGTGAGTAAATAAAACAAGGTAGAACATGTTGCTAAGATTCTAGCTTACTAAACTAAATGATAGGTGATTAGAAGAAATGTTTTTTAAGGGATGTTGATGATGATGAGTTTAGTTTTGAGCCTATAAAATTGAACATTTCCTCCTACATCACTCAGCATCCCATAGTTAAACAAATGTTACACTCATATTGAGAAAGTTGAAAAATTCAACGAACAGACCAATTACAATGCTGTGTTCAGAGAAGCTACAGAACATAAAGTACCCAGGGGAGTGGAGGACAGGAGTTGGGGAGCAAGCTTTAGTAAACAGTGATTCTCTTTCTTTTTACCTGGCCATGAAGTTGGTTATCACTAAGTGCTCAGATGGAGAAGAAGCAGCACAAGAAAACTCAAAACAGATATGTGTGTGTGTTTAGATGCACATGTATGTGTGTACAAATATTTGTACGTGTTCCCTATGGCCTGGAACAGAATGAAAAATATTACACCTTATTACTGAAAGCAAAGAATCTAAGAAATCACTTGTTCCAGAACACTTTTATAAAGATTGTTATATACATCTTGCACAAAGCTCTAATCCTTAATGTTTCCTATGTCTATCCTCAAGAACTGATTTTTTTCACTCATATGTAAATTTCAATTTGTACAAGAAGGTGGAAAATTATACGTGTGTGTGTGTGTGTGTGTGAGAGAGAGAGTTTGGGGGAGCATGAAGGTTTAAGGTTTTGGCTTCCTGATGTACAGTATAAAGTACACGCCTTATTCCTCTGAATAAGTGGTAAACCTTTCAATTAATCGACTTACTTTTTTGGCACCTAAGTCACCGATGTAGCTAAAGTTTAATTTTACCCAATTTGGTCAAACTAACTCAGAGTTCATAAACATCATTTGTTTATTTTGGCATAAATTCATCTGAATTATCTAAAGATTCATTTTAACTTCTAAACATCGGTATGATGACCAGTACTGACAATGTGAATGTTTTGAAGATGTTGTTTCTTTAAACACCTTGGAATAAAGTCCAAATTTATCTGTTAAAAATTACTGACTTGGCTCTACTCCCACTCCAAGGTGCACACTTCCATTTCACCCAGTGAACTATCTTTGTCACATTTTTAAGTAAATATCCTTGGTATGTGTCTTCTAATGACAGCCAAGAAGCAATGATATGCGAATGGCAATGAGTGCAGTCACAGATGAAACAAATGTGTGAAAGCATTCATGCAGAGGAAACATACAGGCACCTTATAAACTGCTTCAAGCAATTCTTTCCAAAGGACGAACAGAGAGATAAGGCAGCAAAATATCAGCAAAGAAATGTAAGAACATGTTAGGGTGGCTCTTACAGACCAGTTGTTTCACATTCTATGATTGAACTCGCTTAAAGACAGTTATTATGGACTGCGATTGGAATTTTCTTTTGGAATATAAATAAATGGATTGCTAACCTCCTGGAATTGATGTATTTTTCTTCTTATCATAGAATGAATGTGTGTATACAGCAGCCAAACTAGTCTGAAGGAAGTATTTTAAGATTTCAGTCCAGGTGACATTTGTAGATGGCCTGCCAGACCTTTGTCATATGCTATGGTGGAGCCTGTGCAGATGTGGATCATGGATGAGGAGAGTTTTAATCAGAAAGAACTCAGACCGTAGGAAGCTACAGTGTCCAGGATTGCCAAGGGTGAAGGCCAGCAGGAATGTAACTGATGGGCAGGAGAGACAGGAAAGTCCACAGCCTTATTAGCATTACACTGGGCAAACTCTGAAAGGAAGGGTAGGAAGGGGGTTATACCTGAGGTCATGATGAAGTAGCAGGTCAACTTTCTAGAAAATATGTATGAGAAAAACTATTTTCTTCCCAAAACCTGAAAAACTTAAGTCATGTTGACATTTAAAAAATTACATACACATATACACATCTATATGTGTACCTTTATGGTGATTGGTATGATAACATTATTGATTTCACTTTAAGACCATAATAATACAAAAAAAACCTTTAATTAATTGAGTATAAATTGTAAGGCAGACATTTTACATATATTTTCCCTAGGTTTAAAAAAACCCTTTATAGGTAACTCTTATTGTTTCTATATTACCAATGAGACTCTAGATCCAAACTCTAGACCCACAAATTTGCTCAACAACAAAAAAGTAGTAATTGGCACCACACCAATTCAAACTTGGAAAAAGAACAGACGTTTCCAAAAGTTTATGTTCTACCACAATACATCCCACCACCTTCATTTTCCCAATAACAGATATAGATGTAATCATGTATGATTTTGTCCAAATTATGTTGTATTATTTATCTCACAAGATCTTGTTGCCATCTGGATCATTTACATAACAGAAAAAAAATGAGACAATTGCACAAGGAAATGACAATAGCTCTGAATCAATGTGTCGATTCAGTGCTATGCTTTGGATGACCATGTAAAAGAAGGTCTGATGTCACTAACCAGTGAGAGGGAAATGGAGCACTAAGATGGAATTGTCACGGGAAGTTATGATCTTCAAATAATCAGTCCGAGCTTTTCCCTGTCTCATGTAAATATATTTAACTCTAAAACCAGCAAACCAAATAAAGAATGCTGCAATGTCTTTTAAGATAGGAGTAAAAATTGTGCTACAGATACGCTATTGAATTCCCCTGAAACCAAGCAGATATAGAGATGTGGATACAGATGATGCAGAGAGAAGGCTGTATATGAAGGACAACACGAAAACTCTAACACTCGGACCCACTGCAATCAGGTTGTTTTGGTGCCACTTTATTACCACCACTGGCATCCATGCAGTTTATGACATTAAGATCGGATCAGTAACAAGACTTGGAACAGAATCAACCCGCCAATGTCACATACTAATCATATATATGCTAATACTGACCATGTAACTCAGTAAACTCATTTGATAAGAAATACAAACAGCTTATTAGAAAGTGGAACTAACTAGGGTGCCTGAGTGGCTCAGCCAGTTAAGCGTCTGCCTTCGGCTCAGGTCACGATCCCAGAGTCCTGGGATCGAGCCCCACGTCGGGCTGAGTACGCTTCTCCCTCTCCCTGTGCCACACACCCTGCTTGTGCTCTTTTGTGCTCTCTCCCTGTCAAATAAATAAATAAAATCTTAAAAAAATAAAAAGAAAGAAAGAAAGTTAACTAGGAAGACTAGAGCCAGAGTATTTCGCAGAAACATTCCAGATAGTCTGAAATACAATGTAAAACAATGCAGTGCATCTTTAGGCTGCCAAGACACTGTACGTAAAATGCATATGAGCTATTGTTAGATTAAAGTGACTTCTTTAACAAAATCTCTAAAAGCAATTCTATGTTTTGCAGTCTCCAGCTACATAACAGAGTGCGGGGAATGGGAACACAGTAGTCCTTCCTGCTCCAGAGGCTAGTGAAGCAGGTAGCCTACTTATTGTATACATTATATCCAAAGCAACACCCGGAACATATATACTTAAAATAAAATAATCTATACATTTTGTTATTTAATCAATTAATTGGAACTCTTAGAAATATAATTGTTATTATATATATTTATTTTATCAAATATAATATACATTTTATTGTATATTAAATAATACATATCAGCAGCATTAGCTTTACCTGGAAGCCTGCTTAAAGTGCAGAATTTCATTCCCCATCCAGACCTATTGAGTCAGAATCTATATCTTAAACAAGAGCTTCAGGTGAACCACATACATACTAAAGTTTGAGAGGCACTGGTCCATACTACATAATAGTGTGCATGTTTACCTTTCATGAAACTGTTTTTCTAACCTGTACTTCCTAAGTGAACTTGTGAGTAGAAAAATGTTTGTAGGATTTTAAAAAAATAAAAAAGAAGAAAAGTAAGGAGGTTCCTGCTTACTCATCTCCAAATTTTATAAAGAATGACAAGTTTTTGATCCACTTCTAAAAATATCCTTTATGGAAATATAATATTATGAATTAAATTTTATATATTACTTATTACTAATTTCTAAATAGTGGGTTTTTTTTTTAAGATTTATTTATTCATTCTAGAGAGAGAGAGCACAAGCAGGAGAGGCAGAGGGAGGAGAGAGAATCTCCAGCAGACTCCACACTGAGTGCGGGGCCCCACCCGGGCTCAATCCCACAACCCTGATATCACCACCTGAGCTGAAACCAAGAGTCAGAGGCTTAATGTGTCACCCAGGCACCCCCAAATATGATTTTAAATGGGATTATAACTTTGAGAATGCATGTGTTACTCAGATTAAGCATAAAAGAAAAAAAAAACACGCAAGAGAAAGACAATATTTTTCTCCCTTACAAAGAAGATACCATTACTATTGAAGGGATGTAACTGGGCTAATATGTGCGATATTATGGAAAGATGTGCACAACCAATACTCAACTATTGGTTACCTATCAATCAAATAAATCAGAGTTTTCTTTATGGTGCAAGGGATGATTTGTATGGGGATATTTTCTCTAATAAAGCTGGAAATGATTATGCAAGACAACAAGGACTTGTCGGTATCTAATTTTGCTCATCTAAATAAGACGTTGCATTTGTTGTTTAAGCTTTGAAACAACAAAATATCAGTTTGCAGAACTGAAAAAAGGCTCAGAGAGCAATAGAAGACATGAAATCATCATTCCATGTGTATTAAACAAATTTGCGCTGATACGGCCCTAAATTCTTGATACTCGTTCATATCCTAAAAGTAGTCTAAAAATTGGTTCATGATGAACATAAACATTATTGGTAAAACTTATGAAAATGGAAAATGTTCTTTTAAAATTGCATATCAGCATGTGAATTTTATTCCATTATTAGAAATACATTCCTTTTAAAATTACTTAGTTTAAAAACATCAAAAATATAATTGCAACCATTGCATTCTCTCCTATAATGTAAATTTGTGACATAATTTACTATATTTTCCCACTGTGTAAACTATACCAGAGAGGCTAAGAAGCATTTTTGTGCTCTTTTAGGCGATTTGGATAGTATATAGGAAATTAGCACTCATTAAACTGAATAATACACTTGGGACTTAGAAAGGTCAATATAGCTTTTAAAAATTCTAACTTGTGAGATTATGGCTTTAAAGGGGTCATGTTGCTTTAGCTACATATTATTATTTGCAAATAAAATCCTTATTGAGTGATAATAAAATGAAAATATGCTTGGATATAACTACCTCAAATTCTGGAAATAAGATGAGATATATGTTTAGGTAAATAAATGAAATAAAATAAATATAACGTTACTTTTTACAAAAACATATCTTTAAGTATGATGGAAGTAAATTGATTAACTCATTGCAGTGAGATGTTTATATACATTTAATGGAGAGAAATAATCCAGAGTCATTATCACGAGTCCTATTAGGAGCCTAATACTTCATACATTTCATGGGCTCAGAAACTTACTGAATATTCAAATTCCTAGAAATTTATATATACTCTCTACCACTCTGTGCTAAATGCTAATACATGTCTAGTTTATTTGTGATTTTAATCCTTACAAAAACTTTAATGCCAATTTTATCATCTCTATTTGATAACACAAGAAAATTTGCTTAGGAATGAAAAATTCCTTCTTTACGTCTCTACTTAATGTGATTTCACTGCTTTGCCCATTCTGGTGATTGATTTTGTATGGCAACTTGTCAGTTCTCAGACTTTTGGTCAAACATTATTCTGGGTGTGTCTGTCAGCGTATTTCTGGATGAGATCAACGTTTAAATCACTCAGTACACAAAGTAAAGCGTATCACCCTCCTTAATGTGAGTGGGCCTCACCCAATCAAATGAAGACCTGAATGAAACAAAAAGACTAAGAGAACTTTACCTCTTGCCTGACAGGAACTGGCACATTGTTCTTTTCCCGCCTTCAGACTTGAACTGAAGCATCAATTCAATTCTTGGGTCCTGAACTTGTGGCTTTCAGAATGTAACTTCCAGCTCACCTGGTTCTCAGGCCTTCAGACTCAGACTGACACAGCATTCACTGTGGCTCCTTTGGGTCTCCGGCTTGGTCAGTGGCAGATCTTGGGGCTTCTCAACCCCATAAATTATGTGAATGATATCTATATTACATGCAGCAGAGAGGGGTGACCTGATCTAGCCCTCACCCTCACA
This sequence comes from Eumetopias jubatus, assembly GCF_037043125.1. Classification (NCBI taxonomy): domain Eukaryota; kingdom Metazoa; phylum Chordata; class Mammalia; order Carnivora; family Otariidae; genus Eumetopias; species Eumetopias jubatus. The sequence goes on along the minus strand of NW_028274807.1, from coordinate 20,152,300 downwards.
GCAATGCACCTGGCAGAAAGGAGTTGTAGGAGCATAAAAGTGCTGAATAGGCTATGAATGGATGCTCTTCCTCAGGCTTGTGATAAAATATGTGCTCATCATAAACACATAGAAAATATTCTGAGAACATTGTTCTATAGTTGGTTTTTTGTTTGTTTGTCTATGCCTAAGATTTTCATATCCACTTCACTTTAAATAGCACTTAAAGGATTACTGAAGGGTTAACACAGTGGATTTCAGCAAAGGAACAAATCAAATTCATTAACAATAGGATTCTGAGGATTAGGTTAATATTTATAAGTAACTACAAAAATATTTTTATCCTCTCCACTTGTTTTATTATTACAAATTTTCTGATTCCCTATTTTAAGGCAATTAATAGCTTAATACTACATAACATAAGTTCAATAGCTAGAGGGAACTTATTTATGACATTTATTCACTATAGAAAGCATATACTGTTCAACAATGTAAGTTTCTGATGATTACATAAAATTCAAAAGGCAAACTATGGTCTTTCAACAAATGGTACTGGAACACCTGGACATACATATGCAAAAACACATAAACGGTTTAAATAAAAAATGAACCTAGACAAAAACTTCATACATTTCACAAAAATATTTACACAAAATGGATAATACATGTAAAATTCCTAGAAGAAACAGAAGGAAATCTAGGTGTCCTTGAATTTGGTAATGACTTTTCAGATTCAGTGCTCAATCGTGATCCATGAAAGAAATAATGGATATATTGGATTTCATTAAAATTAAGATTATCTGGGGTGCCTGGGTGGCGCAGTCAGTTAAGCATCTGAGTCTTGGTTTCAGCTCAGGTCATGATCTCAGGGTTGTGAATTGGGCGCTGTGCTGGGTGTGGAGCTTGCTTAAGATTCTCTTTCTCCCTCTGCCCCTCCCCCAACTCATGCTCTCTTTTTCTCTTTCGAGTAAATAAATAGATTTTTTTAAATATTAAATTAAAATAAATTAAAAATATCTGCTTTGCAAAAGATACTGTCAAGAGAATGAGAAGGCACAGACTAGAAGCAAATATTTTAAAAATGGCTTATCTGACAAACAACTATTATCCAAAATATCCAAGGAATCCTTAACACTCAACAATAAGAAAATGAAAAAATTAAAAAATAGGCAAAATATCTCAATGACATCTCACCAAAAAAAAAAAAAAAAACCTACAGATGGAAAATAACATCACATGTCATTAGGGATTAAATTAAATTAGGGATTAAATTGAAACAACCATCACTACACACCTATAAGAATGACAAAAATGCAAAACACTGGCAAATGATGGAAGGGACCTGGAACAATAGGAGCTCTGCTTTATCACTGGTGAGAATGCAAATTAGTATAGCCACTTTGGAAGAAAGTTTGACAATTTCTTAGAAAACTAAACATACTCTTTCATATGATCCAGCTATGCTTTTTGTACTTAGGCCAATCAGTTGAAACATGCCCAAACAAAAACCTGCACATGGATCTTTATAGCAGGTATACTCATCATCACCACATCTCAGGAACAACCAAGATGGCCTTCCATAGGTGAATGGATAAACACACTGTGGTACATTCATAGAAAGGAATATTGATCACACACAAAAAGAAATGAACGGTAAAGCCACATAAAGCAAGGGGAAACCTTGAAAACATGTGGTCAGGTGAAAGAAGTGTATCTGAAAAGGCTACCTGTGTTCTGATTTCAACTGTATGACATATTGGAAAAGTCAAAACTATGGAGAAAGTAAAAATATCAGTGTTTTCCAGGGGTTTGTGGGGAGGGAGGAAGAGATAAGTAGGGAGATCACCAGAGATTTTTAGGGTATCGAAACTACTCTGCATGATACTATCATGGTGGAGACATGTCATTTTTAAAACCCAGAGAATGTACAACACAAAGAGTGAATCCTAATGCAAACTATGGACTTTAATGACAATTTATTAATATCAGCTCCTCAACTGTAAGAAATGCAGCACACTAGTATGAGATACAAATTATAAGGGGAATAGGGGAAGGGTGAGGAGGTATACAGGAACTCCCTATACTCGCCAATCAAATTTTATTTAACCTAAAACTCTAAAAATCAGTATATAAATAAATAAAATAAAAACTCTATAATTTACATGTTTATGAATTTTTCTCAATAGACATTTTGTTTTCAAAATTAATCTGCCACAAGGGGTGTCTGGATGGCTCAGTCAGTTAAGCATCCTAATTTTGGCTCAGAGCTGTGACATCTAGCTCCATGTGGGGCTCTGTGCTGGACGTGGAGCCTGCTTGGGATTCTCCCCCCAACCCCCTGGCTTTCCTCTCTCTCTCTAAAAAAAAAAAAAGAAAAGAAAAAAAATTTAAAAACTATACTGCCATAAGAGAGTAACCAGAATTAACCCTACATAAAAAATTATGTTTTTAATAGAGATAACATCACTTATTGAGCTATAAGATTGTCCTTATAACCCACTTAGAAGAATTAGTGTTTTTTTGTTATTTTCATGTTTTTTAATTGGAAGCTTCACGTACATTGCCTTATACTTCTGTCTCTGAAGTCTAGGGATAGAAAAGAGAAGTATAATACTAATCACTTAATTCTGAATTTCTATCTGATCACTATTTAATTAAAAATGCATTTATCCTTTCTGTATGAAAATTCCTGATCATGACTGACTTCTTATTATATAAAAAAAAATGCATGATGATTAAACTAATGCCCCAAGGTACACCTGCTAAAGTTTTTTTTTTTTTTTTTAAGATTTTATTTATTTATTTGACAGAGAGAGACACAGCAAGAGAGGGAACACAAGCAGGGGGAGTGGGAGAGGGAGAAGCTGGCTTCCTGCCAAGCAGGGAGCCTGATGCGGGGCTCAATTCCAGGACCCTGGGACCATGACTTGAGCTGAAGGCAGATGCTTAACGACTGAGCCACCCAGGCGCCCCAAGTTATTTTTAAACATTTAGCTTGATTATGCATCTTGGCTAGGAAAATGAGAATCAATGTCACTTCCTGCAAGCCATGAAATTTAGAGTAAATAAACTTATTTCTGTGGATAGCTTACTTAATCTTTTCATCTCAACCAGACTTTATATTTAAAAATTTTAATATACATTATTTTTTAAAGTTGCCTTTTATTTTTTCCATTTTATAATTAAAGTAGCTCAATTACATTGCTATCTAAAACTGAACAGGAATTAATAGTTTAAACAAACATATGTATGTATTTTTATATTATATATTATATTATATTATTTTATATTATTATATATATTATTTTATGTATTTCATATGAATTTATTTATTTTAAGAAAATATGTAGTAATATATGTATAATGTTCTCCTGGAGACATGGATTTGATTTTAAATATATATTTTAAATATTTATTAATATGATGTATTGTATATTTATTTATTTAAAATTTAGATATAAAGTAATAGATTGAATTCCACACCTGATTTTTAATATATTAGCATCATTACTTTTAAGAAGTTTGCTATTACTTATAATTTTAAAATAATCCAGCTATGATGTATGTACATACATACACATGCATAAAAAATACATATCCATACAGAAACCATGGGAACCAATTGCAAGAAACAAGACACTACCGAGATCAGTTTGAAGTGTGTACTCAAAGCAGAGCAGAAACAAAACAGAGGGGCACCTGGGTGGCTCAATCCCTTAAACCTCTGCCTTTGGCTCAGATCATGATCTCAGGGTCCTGGGTTCATTAAGCCCTATGCTGGGTTTCCTGCTTAGCAGGGAGTCTGCTTCTCCTTCTCCCTTTGCCGCAACACCCCCGCACCCCGTGCCCCAGCCATGCTCTCTTGTGCTCTCTGTCTCTCAAATACATAAATAAAATCTTTAAAAAAAAAAAGAAACAAAACAGAGAAAATATAATTTAACACTTTCATAAGATAGGAAATGCAATTTAGCACTTTTAAAAGGTAATCTGTTAAACTTTGCTAAGGCAGTAACAAAGTCAAGATAAGATCATAATTGGGATAATTGGAATGGCAAAAATAGCCAACACGCATCATTTGAAATGTGACTTTGAAGATAATCCCATTAAGAATTAGTCTATTTCCTCACCAAGAGAAACTTGGCTGGCTTTGATACTTGCTTCACCAATATACGCCTGACATAAAGTGATAGTATACCAGTTTTGATCATAGTGATCAACCATTCTTTCTGGCTTCTGCTTTCTCTTTTGAATTCTGTTGTTGCCATGTGAACAAGCTTGGTCTTGGTTATATGAACAAGTGAGATTGTCCAGCAGACAGCCAGAATATGCTCAGAAGCAGAGCCAACTAGAAGGCTTTCAGCTTAATGCAAACACATGAAAGAGCTGCTGTGATCAGAAGTACTAGCCATCGGAGACCAGTCTAAAGTTCAAACCTGAAGAATGGTGAAGTAAAAAAATGTTTTCTATATTATGAATTGATTATTAGTTTGTTATACATCAATAAGAGATATGAACAAAAATATAACAAAAATAGAGATATGAACAAAAGATACTGCAAGTGTAATGTATTGACATATTATTATATTTCTGAAATAATAAATTTTATTTTTTAAATTTTTTTATTGTTATGTTAATCACCATACATTACATCATTAGTTTTTGATGTAGTGTTCCATGATTCATTGTTTGTGCATAACACACAGTGCTTCACGCAGAACGTGCCCTCTTTAATACCCATCACCAGGCTAATCCATCCCCCTACCCCCTCCCCTCTAGAACCCTCAGTTTGTTTTTCAGAGTCCATCATCTCTCATGGTTCGTCTCCCCCTCCAACTTACTCCCCTTCATTCTTCCCCTCCTGCTATCTTCTTCTTCTTTTTTTTTCTTAACATATATTGCATTATTTGTTTCAGAAGTACAGATCTGTGATTCAACAGTCTTGCACAATTCACAGCGCTCAGCATAGCCCATACCCTCCCCAATGTCTATCACCCAGCCACCCCATCCCTCCCACCCCCCACCACTCCAGCAACACTCAGTTTGTTTCGTGATATTAAGAATTCCTCATATCAGTGAGGTCATATCATACATGTCTTTCTCTGATTGACTTATTTCACTCAGCATAACACCCTCCAGTTCCATCCACGTCATTGCAAATGTCAAGATCTCATTCCTTTTGATGGCTGCATAATATTCCATTGTGTATATATACCACATCTTCTTTATCCATTCATCTGTCGATGGACATCTTGCCTCTTTCCACAGTTTGGCTATTGTGGACATTGTTGCTATAAACATTGGGGTGCAAGTACCCCTTCAGATCCTACATTTGTATCTTTGTGGTAAATACCCAGTAGTGCAATTGCTGGGTGGTATGGTAGCTCTATTTTCAACTGTTTGAGGAACCTCCATACTGTTTTCCAGAGTGGTTGCACCAGCTTGCATTCCCACCAACAGTGTAGGAGGGTTCCCCTTTCTCCACATCCCCGCCAACATCTGTTGTTTCCTGACATTAATTTTAGCCATTCTGACTGGTGGAAGGTGGTATCTCATTGAGGTTTTGATTTGGATTTCCCTGATGCCAAGCGATGTTGAGCACTTTTTCATGTGTCTTTTGGCCATTTGGATGTCTTCTTTGGAAAAATGTCTGTTCGTATCTTCTGCCCGTTTCTTGATTGGATTATTTGTTCTTTGGGTGTTTAGTCTGATAAGTTCTTTATAGATTTTGGATACTAGCCCTGTATCTGATATGTCATTTGCAAATATTTTCTCCCATTCTGTCAGTTGTCTTTTGGTTTTGTGGACTGTTTCTTTTGCTGTGCAAAAGTTTTTTGTCTTGATGAAATCCCAATAATTCATTTTTGCCCTTGCTTCCCTTGCCTTTGCCGATGTTTCTAGGAAGAAGTTGCTGTGGCTGAGGTCGAAGAGGTTGCTACCTGTGTTCTCCTTTAGGATTTTGATGGACTCCTGTCTCACATTTAGGTCTTTCAACCATTTGGAGTCTATTTTTGTGTGTGGTGTAAGGAAATGGTCTGGTTTCATTCTTCTGAATGTGGCTGTCCAATTTTCCCAACACCATTTGTTGAAGAGACTGTCTTTTTTCCATTGGACATTCTTTCCTGCTTTGTCAAAGATTAGTTGACCATAGAGTTAAGGGTCCATTTCTGGGCTCTCTATTCTGTTCCATTGATCTATGGGTCTGTTTTTGTGCCAGTACCATACTGTCTTCATGATGACAGCTTTGTAATAGAGCTGGAAGTCTGGAATTGTGATGCTGCCAGCTTTGCTTTTCTTTTTCAATATTCCTCTGGCTATTCGGGGTCTCTTCTGGTTCCATACAAATTTTAGGATTATTTGTTCCATTTCTTTGAAAAAAGTGGATGGTATTTTGATGGGGACGGCATTGAATGTGTAGATTGCTCTAGGTAGCATTGACATCTTCACAATGTTTGTTCTTCCAATCCATGAGCATGGAACATTTTTCCATTTCTTTGTGTCTTCTTCAATTTCTTTCATGAGTATTTTATAGTTTTCTGAGTACAGATCATTTGCCTCTTTGGTTAGATTTATTCCTAGGTATCTTATGGTTTTGGGTGCAATTGTAAATGGGATCGACTCCTTGATTTGTCTCTCTTCTGTCTTGTTGTTGGTGTATAGGAATGCCACTGATTTCTGTCCATTGATTTTATATCCTGCCACTTTACTGAATTCCTGTATGAGTTCTAGCAGTTTTGGGGTGGAGTCTTTTGGGTTTTCCACATACAGTATCATATCATCAGCAAAGAGTGAGAGTTTGACTTCCTCTTTGCCGATTTGGATGCCTTTGATTTCTTTTTGTTGTCTAATTGCTGTGGCTAGGACTTCTAATAATATGTTGAATAGCAGTGGTGATAGTGGACATCCCTGCCGCGTTCCTGACCTTAGGGGAAAAGCTCTCAGCTTTTCCCCATTGAGAAGGATATTCGCTGTAGGTTTTTCATAGATGGCTTTTATGATATTGACGTATGTACCCTCTATCCGTATACTCTGAAGAGTTTTGATGAAGAAAGGATGCTGTACTTTGTCAAATGCTTTTTCTGCATCTATTGAGAGGATCATATGATTCTTGTTCTTTCTTTTGTTAATGTATTGTATCACGTTGATTGATTTGTGGATGTTGAACCAAGCTTGCAGCCCAGGGATAAATCCCACTTGGTCGTGGTGAATAATCCTTTTAATGTACTGTTGGATACTATTGGCTAGTATTTTGGTGAGAATTTTTGCATCCATGTTCATCAAGGATATTGGTCTGTAATTCTCCTTTTTGATGGGGCTTTGTCTGGTTTGGGGATCAAGGGAATGGTGGCCTCATAAAATGAGTTTGGAAGTTTTCCTTCCATTTCTATTTTTTAGAACAGTTTCAGGAGAATAGGTATTAATTCTTCTTTAAATGTTTGGTAGAATTCCCCTGGGAAGCCATCTGGCCCTGGGCTTTTGTTTGTTGGGAGATTTTTGATGACTGCTTCAATTTCCTTAGTGGTTATAGGTCTGTTCAGGTTTTCTATTTCTTCCTGGTTCAGTTTTGGTAGTTGATACATCTCTAAGAATGCATCCATTTCTTCCAGGTTATCTAATTTGCTGGCATATAGTTGCTCATAATATGTTCTTATAATTGTTTGTATGTCTTTGGTGTTGGTTGTTATCTCTCCTCTTTCATTCATGATTTTGTTGATTCGGGTCATTTCTCTTTTCTTTTTGATAAGTCTGGCCAAGGGTTTATCAATCTTGTTAATTTTTTCAAAGAGCCAGCTCCTAGTTTTGTTGATCTGTTCTACTGTTCTTTTGGTTTCTATTTCATTGATTTCTGCTCTGATCTTTATTATTTCTCTTCTCCTGCTGGGTTTAGGCTTTATTTGCTGTTTTTTTTCTAGCTCCTTTGGGTGTAGGGTTAGGTTGTGTATTTGAGATCTTTCTTGTTTCTTGAGAAAGGCTTGTATTGCTATATACCTTCCTCTTAGAACTGCCTTTGCTGTATCCCAAAGATTTTGAAGAGTTGTGTTTTCATTTTCATTGGTTTACATGAATTTTTTAATTCTTCTTTAATTTCCTGGTTGACCCATTCATTCTTTAGTAGGATGCTCTTTAGCCTCCATGTATTTGAGTTCTTTCCGACTTTCCTCTTGTGATTGAGTTCTAGTTTCAAAGCATTGTGGTCTGAAAATATGCAGGGAATAATCCCAATCTTTTGGTACCGGTTGAGCCCTGATTTGTGACTAGGATGTGATCAATTCTGGAGAATGTTCCATGGGCACTAGAGAAGAATGTGTATTCCGTTGCTTTGGGATGGAATGTTCTGAATATGTCTGTGAAGTCCATTTGGTCCGGTGTTTCATTTAAAGTCTTTATTTCCTTGGTGATCTTTTGCTTAGATGATCTGTCCATTTCAGTCAGGGGGGTGTTAAAGTCCCCCACCATTATTGTATTGTTGTCAATGTGTTTCTTTGCTTTTGTTATTAATTGCCTTATATAATTGGCTGCTCCCATGTTAGGGGCATAGATATTTACAATTGTTAGATCTTCTTGTTGGATAGACCCTTTAAGTAGGATATAGTGTCTTTCTTCATCTCTTATTACAGTCTTTGTTTTAAAGTCTAATTTGTCTGATATAAGGATTGCCACCCCTGCTTTCTTTTGGTGTCCATTGGCATGGTAAATGGTTTTCCACCCCCTCACTTTCAATGTGGGGGTGTCTTGGGGTCTAAAATGAGTCTCTTGCAGACAGCATATTGATGGGTCTTGTTTTTGAATCCAATCTGATAGCCTCTGTCTTTTGATTAGGGCATTTAGCCCATTTACATTGAGGGTAACTATTGAAAGATATGAATTTAGTGCCATTGTATTGCCTGTAAGGTGACTGTTACTGTATATTGTCTGTGTTCCTTTCTGATCTATGCTGCTTTTAGGCTCTCTCTTTGCTTAGAGGACCCCTTGCAATACTTCTTGTAGGGCTGGTTTCGTATTTGAAAATTCCTTTAGTTTTTGTTTGTCCTGGAAGCTTTTTATCTCTCCTTCTATTTTCAATGACAGCCTAGCTGGATATAGTATTCTTGGCTGCATATTTTTCTCGTTTAGTGCTCTGAAGATATCATGCCAATCCTTTCTGGCCTGCCAGGTCTCTGTGGATAGGTCTGTTGCCAATCTAATGTTTCTACCATTGTAGGTTACAGATCTCTTCTCCAGAGCTGCTTTCAGGATTTTCTCTTTGTCTCTGAGACTTGTAAGTTTTACTATTAGATGTCAGGGTGTTGACCTATTTTTATTGATTTTGAGAGGGGTTCTCTGTGCCTCCTGGATTTTGATGCCTGTTTCCTTCCCCACATTAGGGAAGTTCTCTGCTATAATTTGCTCCAATATACCTTCTGCCCCCCTCTCTCTTTCTTCTTCTTCTGGGATCCCAATTATTCCAATGTTGTTTTGTCTTATCATATCGCTTCTCTCTCGAATTCTGCCCTCGTGATCCATTAGTTATTTATCTCTCTTTTTCTCAGCCTCTTTATTTTCCATCATTTGGTCTTCTATATCGCTGATTCTCTTCTCTGCCTCATTTATCCTAGCAGTTAGTGCCCCCACCTTTGATTGCACTTCATTAATAGCCTTTTTGATTTCGACTTGGTTAGATTTTAGTTCTTTTATTTCTCCAGAAAGGGTGTCTCTAATAACTTCCACGCTTTTATCAAGCCTAGCTAGTATCTTTAAAGTCATGATTCTGAACTCTAGGCCCGACATCGTAGTAATGTCTGTATTGAATAGGTCCCTGGCAGACGGTACTACCTCTTGTTCTTTTTGCTGAGGTGATTTTTTTTGTCTTGTTATTTTGTCCAGAGGAGAATAGATGAATGAGAGAACAAAATGCTAACAGGTTAACAACGTCCCCAGCAAATATACTCTATACAAATCAGAAAAGGCCTGAAACCAGGGGAAAAGAAAGGGAAAGAAAGAAAAAAGAAAGAGAAAAAAAAAGATAAAAACAAACAAAAACAGAACAAAACAAAAAAACAGAATATGATCAAATAAGATCAGGCTAGTGCATAGATCAGTGCCACACACTAGATTTTGTGCATATTTTGGTCTGTTAGAAGAAAGTGCCTCCTAAAATTTTAAAGGAAGAAAGACGTATATATGTACAAAATAAGGGTTGATACAATGAAGGGATGGAAGATGACTGTAAAGATGAAAATTATAAAAGATTTTATAAAAGGAATTGATAAGAATTTGCTTGAAGAAGGAAAGAAGAAGATTTAAAAAAAAAAGAAAAAAAAAGGGAGAGAATATGATCAGGCAGGAGACTAGAACAAAGCCATATACTAGTGATTTAGGGTATATTTTGATCTGTTAGAAGAAACTGTATTACAAAATTTTAAAGAAAGAACAACTTATATATATATGCCAAAAATAAGGATAACTACTTTGAAGGGATAAAATATTACTCTAAAAATGAAAAATAAAAAAATGCTTTTTTTAAAAAAAGGGATTGATAAGATGTTGGTTGAAAAAGGGAAAAAAAAATTCGAAAAAAAGTTAAAAAAATTAACTTTGAAAAACTAATGAATCATAGTAAAAAAGCCATGAATTCTAAGTGGAGTATTCCCCTGGCGCTGGAGCTCTCCCGTTCTCCTTGATTAGGTAAACTTGGTCTTGGCTTGCTGGCTGTTCGTGCTGATCTTCTGGGGGAGGGGCCTGTTGCCGTGGTTCCCAAATGTCTTTGCCGGAGGCGGAATTGCCCCGCCCTTGTCGGTCCGGTCCGGGCTAAGCAAGCTGCTCAGGTTTGCTCTCAGGAGCTTTTGTTCCCTGCAAGCTCTCGGTGCAGCTTTGGAGGACCAGAGTGAAAATGGCGGCCTCCCAATCTCCTCCGGAGGAGCCGAGAACTTGGGGTCCCGCTCCTCAGTGCGCCCCCCAGAGAAAAGGAGTCACTCCTGTGTTCCCGGTCTCCAGCCGCACTCCGTGCTCACCTGGCCTGTGACCGAGTGTTTCTATCTCTGGCACCCGACCCCGTGTGGAGTCTCCAAACCCAGCAGATCCCTGCGGTGCACTCCCGCGCCGCTCCTCCCAGGGGAGGAAGGGAAGTCTCCCCGGATCTGCCGCTTGTTGGGTCCCTGCTGGAGGAACAGTGGCCCAACTGGGCCGTGGATCACAGTTTATGGCAACCCCGAGCTGAGAGCCCACGCCTCGGCTCCGTCTCTGCAGCTGGCTTCCCTGCTCCAATACCTGGGAGCTTTGCTGCACTCAGGCGCCCCCGGTCTTTCTGTGACCCTGAGGGTCCTGAGACCACACTGTCCCGCGATGGTTCCACCCCCCGCTTAGCCACTGCAGCGACGTCCCTCAGCGGAGTTGACTTGTAAATGTTCCGATTTTGTGCTCCACGGCTCTAGCACTTGCCAGAAGCAGCCGGCAGAGGCCCCCTCCCTCGCCGCCTATCCTCTCGAATATTGCCTCGGATTCACTTCTCCGCACGTCCTACCTTCCAGTAAGTGGTCGCTTCTCTGTTCAGAGAGTTGTTGCTACTCTCCTCTTCGATCTCCTGTTGAGTTCGTAGGTGTTCAGAATGGTTTGATCCCTATTCAGCTGAATTCCTGAGACCAGACGAAATCCAGGTCTCCTACTCCTCTGCCATCTTGCTCCGCCCTATAATAAACATTTTCTAAAATTCACCTAAACAGAAGCTCCATGGGTACACAGATGGAGAGATGCATCCCTGAAAGCATGGACAGACAGACAGATAGATGAGTGGATGGTAGATTAGTGGATGAGGTAAATAGACAAGCAGACAGAGATAGATAGATGATAGATTTGCAGTTGTTTTACATTAAAAAATACATACATATATACTTGAAAAATGAATCTAAAATATGTTCATTTGCTAAAGCATATACAGTTTATTTTAGAAAATTTAATTGGTTTCTAATGGAAGTATTAAAATAAAATTAATTGCATTTTTCAGTTCTGGGAGCTCCCTGGATAGGAATTTGCTGTCTCCTTTATCGTGTATCTTCTTTATATTTTTATATTTTGTTCAAGATTCGAGATGAATTTCTCAAACTTATCTTTACCTTTTCTTTTGTTTTGATATTATACTTTCATTTTCACAAGATTCTTCTTGTTTTCTGTTGCCTTTTCAGAGAAGCAAGATCTTTTTGAAAATCTTTTAAGATATCTATATGTCCTTTTTCCTCCCACCCATCTGATCTGTTTCCTCTGAGGCTGTCTTTTCTTTTTGTCTGTTTTGCTCCTTTGCATCCCTTATAGGTCAGGTGACAGATAATTATACATAATTAGGATTTACTGAATAATAGGATACTTCATATATATATATACATATAAAACAATATAGGCACACATACATATACACATAAAAATACATGTAGAAAGTATGCTCACTAAAACAGTGTAATATATAAATGTGTGAGTTCAGTTAATCTGTATGTAAGGGCAGATTTCAAAATTTGACCTACTAAAATCATACACAATTTTAATTGTGTTCATTTTGTTTAAAAGTTCTCACACTGGGAGGGGCAGCTGGGTGGCTCAGTCGGTTAAGTGTCTGACTCTTGATTTTGGCTCAGGTCATGATCTAAGGGTCATGAGATAGTGCCTGTGCATGGAGCCTGCTTAAGATTCTCTCTCTGCCCCTTCCCCTACCCTCACCTCTCTCCCTCTCAAAAAAAAAAAAAAAAGATCGTTCTCACATTTGGAATCTGCATTCAGAGGTGGCTACCAAGACCTTAGTAAGCCATATCCTAAATATGCACTAGAAATTTCATTAATTAGATTAATAGGTTTTAAAAATAATTATTCATTGTTAAAGTTAGCAATGTTTAATAAATACTTACTAGAAAGAACTGTCATGTTGCACAGTCATTGCATGAACAGGGAGCACCTTATATGAACACCTTGCATGAACTGGAATAAGGATCTAACAATCTTTGCATATTCAAAATTTACAAAAGAATATTCCAGGTTGAAAGTCCCACTTAACCCCATTAATGGGGTATCTCAGCTGCACACTCAATAAAAGGTTAACTTACCCTGCCAATAAAACTGTGTGGCATCCACCTCAGGAGAATTAAAGCAAATCATCACCTAATTATATGCCTTACCTCAGTGTAAAAGCTTAAGAATTATGTTTCTAAAAATGGGATAATTTTTAATATTATTTTGCCAGGGGAAAAAAAATCTGAATTAAATTTTATTAAGCCTTCGCTGAGAACCAAGAATTGTTGATCACTGGGTACCGACTAACACCGTGCTATAGAAAACAAAGTGATTAACTCCACAGTCGTGCCTGCCTTCTAGGAGATAAAAGATAAGTCAATCAAATGGAAAAAAAAAGCCTAAAAATCACAAGTCACATAATATTACAGATAAACATAAAAGACACATCAAACATGAAAGAACAAATAGAAACCAACACAGATTGTTCAGGTCTTTGAAGATAGGTCTTTGCAAGAACTAGGAAAGTGCCTGATGTAATTGAGTACTCCTTGAGCTTCCATTAGAGCCTGAGACAAATCACTTCTCCAGGCAGATGTGATGACCCCCATCAAATCAAGCACATGTAACTTCTGCGAGGAGCTTGGCAGGGGTAAGACTGACAGCAGGGTACCCATTTGTTATAGAATATTCTTTTTTTTTTTTCTTATTTTACAAAACAAAACACCCTGAGAGATTATATCTTAAGCCCTTATTACATATTATTTTTATTATATGTTTATATCCAATTTGTGTTTGTCAGGCAGGGATAATGTTCAGATAGATCCCGGTTTGCATCAGAATGAAGAAGACTGCACACAAAGCAAGGGTGTGGGAGATAGGAGTAAATGTCAGCAAAAAGGACCAAGATCCTGAAAGATGAGGCTGGGATCATTAGAATCCAAGAATATTAGAGATAAATCATAATCATAATACCAAACTAATGAGGAATATTTACCATGTGCCCAAGGTTGCTATATATACTTCACGTATATTACCCATTTTATTTTCAAAATAATCCTTTAAGGTAAGTATTAGTTCCATTGTTTTTATTTTATAGATGAAGGAACCAAATCTTGAGGAAGTTAACATGTTCAAATTTACATAACAAGTAAATGGTGAGTCTGAGACTCAGTCTCAGGTATCCTAAATCTACTCTGCGCTGATGATCTATGAGTTCACATGTAGTATATTAGCTGGACTCTGTTGGCCTCTGTATTTTGACATCAACAGAAGAGAGTTTAGGATTCTACATAGAGCTCTGACCTGACCTCATAGAGTTGTTGTGTGTAGATCAAAGCAAATACAGGAGAAGAGCAGAGATACTCACTTTATTGTTTTTGTAAAAATATTTTTTTGAGTTGTTTGTAAATCCCATCCCATGTTTACCTTAAGAAATAAAACAAAACTGCAGTGATTTGGTGACCCATTGTTAAGTTTTTAATAAAATATGTAGTGCATTTAATTTAAAATATTTGAAATTCCAATTTACTTTTGTTTTCTGTCAATGTAAATTTTATTTGTACATTAAACATAAGCTAGAGAAATTCATTTTTAAGAACACTGATTATTGAAATTCTAATTCTATAAATCTTATAACTATGGAGTCCTTCTTAATATGATTTATTAGTAATTTTATTCGACAGAATTAAATTCTGAGGCATATTGAAAGCTGATTTTTCTCTTGTTTTTAATGTTTTAGAAAGCTGATTTTTTTAAATAGAAATTTTTGTTAGTGCAAAATAATCTGTTTTGACACCTATTTCTATTAAAATCTTTTGTTGTATTCAACCAATGAGATAATAAGGGATAATTTTATTGTATACATCCTAGTCATTTATTCACTCATTCATTTGAGAAAGGTTCATTAAATACCTATGATGAAAAAGATTTACTTAATTCTATTCCTTATTTAAGATTTGCAACATTGTTATATTACAGAATAGACTCTGAACCTGGTATTCATACCAGGCCTGTGTTTACCATCGTAAATCACATTCCTTAGCCTTATATAGATTTCCTTCCATCTGTTTTACTTGCGTAGATAATTTGTGAAATGGTATTAAAACTAACAATAATGATGATAACGTTTTTATTTTACCATCTCAAAAGCTTATTTTGATTTATGAATCATAAGAATAAAATAATTAGTATAATTCATGGGATAGGGAGCAGGTAATGTTAGAAAATTAAACTGCTTATAGCATTCTTTTGGATAACATTCTTTTCCGGCCCAGATCTGATGAACTCAGATCCACATCTTACAGAACTCATCCAAATACACATTTCCCATCCTTAGGCCAAGTTAAAAAAAATTGGCAATTTATTTTATGCCTTGCAAGATGTTGCCCACAAAAGAGATATTTAAGCCAGAATTTGATGTCTCCATGTATACTACACCTGTGGATTGAAGATTTATCTGATTTTTCACTCCATCAGGCCGCTACTGATAATGACTATTCATTCTGATTAAACACTCCCTCTAGTGTACTAAATATACTAAATCTATGGCTTTTTTATATTTTTTTAAGATTATTTATTTATTTGAGAGAGAGAGAGAGAGAGAGTACAAGCAGGGGGAGGGGTAAAGGGAGAGGGAGAACTAGAATCCCTGCTGAGCAGGGATCCTGATGTGGGGCTTGATGCGGGGCTCGATCCCAGGACCCTGAGATCATGACCTGAGCTGAGGGCAGACACTTAACCACCTGAGCCACCCAGGTGTCCCTAAATCTATTGCTTTTTAAAGTAAGTTATCACCATCCTAGGTTTAATAATATTTGTTTTCAAAGTTATCAAAGTAAGTTTAGCCTATCTAATAATTCAAAACAATTTTCCATAAAACATAACCATCTTCTATATATTGTCAAATGTACAAATCCAGAGAAGAAAAATTTTCAGTATGATAGAATTGGTAAATATTTAACTAAATTTCACTTTCTGTTGCTGTAAATGTATAGCATCAAATAATCATCAAAAACTTGTCAAAACCATATCAAAATATTAGAGTCATAAATAAAGGAAGAGCATATTTTTAAAGCTCAGAGCACCGGCCACAGCTTTCAGAGATATGAAGATTGCTTGGAACAAACTTTAGGTTTCTGAGGTCTCCTCCGGACCTTCTCCTCCAAGATATTTCTTGATCATTGTAGCTCAACAAACATCCAGTCCCCAACAGGAAATACTTTAACCTTCTCACTTTTTTCCATCATCATTTTATCTTACCCTTTCTTTCAAGGTTGCATTAGATATTTTACTGGATTGAGTTTGAGTTTTAGACAGTATATCAGTAGAACAGGATGGTTATTTCAAAGAGAAAGCAGCCACCTGGTGTGTGTTGAGTGGACTGAAGGGGATTTAGTAGACTGATCCTAGCTAAACCCTTCAGTGGATTTTCATTGCTCTTGGCTAAAGATCAAAAGCTTTAATATTCTCTACCAGGTGCCATTTGGTCTGGCAAATGAAGACTTTTCTAGCTTCATCTGATAACTCTTTTCTTCTCAGTCCAGCTCTGTATTTTTGTAATATGCATGCTTTGAGAGGTTTCCATTGGGCTGGAATATTATTCAGTGCATGTTCTCTTTCTCCTCCATCATAGGCTCACAACATAGGCTCCACAACAACTTTTCTACACAGTAATCTAGGCAGCCTCTACCTATCATTCAGAAATGATTCAGATTAAACTTCCTGATCATCCAAAATCTGAAACTACATAAAGTGGTTAAAATATATTGGAATAACTAATAGTTGTTAAGAACTGTATAGGGATTTAAAATCTCAAACTTTCTTGGAACATCTGGAAAGAATGGCATGTTAATAGCTCTCTTCCCAATGCTCATTATAAAAACTAAATGAAATGATTGAAAGTAAACACACATAGGAAAATATTCATTAATATGGAGAGAATGATATTAGCAGCCAGAAACTATTTAAATATATGAAATTATAAAGATTAGATCTTTGCACACAGGGGAGAAGTGAGATAATGCATTAAGAAGCAAGTCAATAACACCTGGAAAAAAAAAAGTGCAGTTTTTAAACACAAACTTAAAAAAAAATCCACTAGTATTCCCAAATTTGAAAGCTAGAAATAAGCACAAGCCATAAAAAGGGAGCGCCCTTCATATGAATTCTTTCATCAATGGCAGATTATCAATATCTGACATCTATAAGGGGGGAGGGAGTCAACCCACAGGCCACATAATAAAGAAAGTCTGTGGAGTTATGTGTTACTAGCAGTCACCAATGTACAGTACTCTTTTTTTCCTGGAGAACTGAATCCAGGAAGAGCACATTGACCTTCCCACTTGTTACAGTCAGGTGACACATTCCAGTCAATGGCCCTTCAATGAGTCACTTTGGCTAGAAGATTATGTCAGGTGTGACTTCTCTATTTTACTAGAATTTCCTAGACAGCTGTTATAGTGGCCCATGTTCCAAATAATACAGAAGTTGGGAGCATCAAAAACTAATTTTACCCTATTTGCAGAATAACAAATTAACTTGCTACAATGTCATCGATGCTAGCTGAACACCTGACACTTCTGGCCAGGGTCAAATGGCTTTATTTCTCACAGTGAACAGCAGGAGCTTCACGTTTATATTGGTTCTCGTTGCCTCAACTCCCATGGAGAATGACCCAGGAGACTGCGGCACTCAGTGAGTTCTGCCACAATTGAGGAACCCAGAGTTGAGGAAATTTCCACAGGGGCTGCTAGCAGATCTGCCCAACCTTTGTTCCAGAGACAGATGATAGTTCTATTATCATGGTCAGGAAATAAATCTGCCCTCTCTTCAGAAGGATGACATTATCTCTGTTCCAAGACTGTTTACTATTCAAATGTCCTTGAACATAGAATTCAGAATTAAAGTTGCTAATGCCCCTTCAGAAGACATGCAGAAACAAGTAATCCGTGGAGAATTGTGTCCCAACAGAGAATGTCTCTAACAGCCTGAGTATCAGAGCAAAAATGGAACTCCTGCCTGATACGTAACTTGATAAAGAAGTGAAACTTGGTTGTTTCAAGCTACTTGAAATGTGGGGGATGACTGACATTAGGGAGGGTATGTGCTACGGTGAGCGCTGTGAATTGTGCAAGGCTGTTGAATCACAGACCTGTACCTCTGAAACAAATAATGCAATATATGTGTTAACAAAAAAAAAAAAAGAAGAAGATAGCAGGAGGGGAAGAATGAAGGGGGGTAAATCGGAGGCGGAGACGAACCATGAGAGACGATGGACTCTGAAAAACAAACTGAGGGTTCTAGAGGGGAGGGGGGTGGGGGATGGGTTAGCCTGGTGATGGGTATTAAAGAGGGCACGTTCTGCATGGAGCACTGGGTGTTATGCACAAACAATGAGTCATGGAACACTACATCAAAAACTAATGATGTAATGTATGGTGATTAACATAACAATCAAAAAATTTAAAGAAAAAAATGAATACTATACTATTAACTTGTCTAGACTAACTAAAACAGACTGTAAGGGATGAGACTTTGTACCAATGTGGGATGTTGCTGATAATTTTGTTTCTCAAGGTCATCCACTCTGGATTTGTCTTCAGTCACTGCCCTCACTGTTGAACCTGCAAGCACACTGAATTCTAAGAACAGATAAAATCTTACTACTGTTCATGATCTAATTGTATATACTAATTACAGAATGATTGCCATTGTCAAGTTAAGGTTGCTTTCCCTCTAGCAAGGTATTAACATGAAGATAGTTGGGATCTTCCTGGAGGCACATTACACTCTGCCCACCTCAAGTATCTATCAATGAGCTGCAGGTTATAAAGACATTTCATTGTATCTTCATTTCCTTCTGGAAGCTAGGTTATTGATAGAAATGCTTTGTTTTTGCAGATTGCTAAGGCATTTGTAAACTGAGGGAGACTCATGTCTAACAGGATTGTGATCTCTATAAGTTAACTATTTGTTTTTCCTTTAGGGCAGCCAGGAGTGCCTGAGGAATGTCACATATAGCCCATGTTGTGTGTGGGGGGGGTGTCAGCTTCTGCTTTGTCCTCAGCTTGCCTTCTGTTTCCTCATCAGGAATGTGTTCCAGGAAAAACAGGAGTCTTGAGTTTTGTTTTATTTAAATAGTTCTAAAGATATATCCTTACCTTAAAAAAAAAGATATTTAGCCAAAAATAACTAGAAAGACTTGATATAAATGAAAAATTCCTGTCTATTTCATATGTTTCTCAGGAAGCATCATCCTTAACATGCCTTTTGGCAAATGTGAGTAAATCAGTAGACACTTATTTTAAATCTTAAATGATGCTATTCAAATGTATACTTATATTTTTAGAAAACAAAAGGAATAACCTCTTTAGATAGATTATAAAAACTTCTCTTGTAAATTGCATGTTCACATGGAAGGTGATGGGAATGAATATGCAGAAATGCAACCCCCAGGCTGAAGGTCAAGGAGAGTTACCCACTCTAAATGCCACAGAAGGATTTCTATGTAGAATGTAGAAATTGTAGAATGATTTCTATGTAGAAACAGTTTGGAAGACTGAAGCAACATATAAAAGTCATGTAAAAAGATAGCTGAAGTATCCCATGGCCCAGAGAAATGGAACACACTGCAATCAAATGATGTAATAAAGATTCATGTTTTCCTTGTCAGATCAAAGAACAGTATCCACCTGCTAGTATAAAATAAGGAACCTATACCAAGATAGAAGCTCCAGGAGGGCAGAAAGGTTTGTAAATTTTGGTCACTGCTGTAACTTAGCACCTAGCCTAGCACCTGGCCAGTAATGATGCATGGGGACCATCTGCCCAAGATAGTAATCCTCAAATGAAATCAGAACAGATGAAAGATTATGGAAGAAAAGACAAAAAATTCCTTCTAAATAGTAGCAGTGTTGGGGTAAGGGCCTTGTATGTTTCTAGAAAGTTGAGGTTCAGAAATTGGACACTGAGTCTGAGAAAACCGTAGAGGCAGTGGTTACTTAGATACTATTAGCAAGAGTAAGATGAGCCGAATTGTATACTACTGATGTAGAAAGATGTTAGGGTTTGAAGCCGACAGCCAAGAAAGAATTCTTAAGTGCAAGAATCGTCTTTGGTGCAAAAAGGTGGTTTTATTAAAGCCCGGGGACAGGACCCGTGGGCAGAAAGAGCTGCACTGGGGTCATGAGGAGGGGCCCATTGTATAATTTCAAGTTGGGAGTGGGAGTGGGGAGAGCTTAAGTCCCTAAGGAATTTTGGAAGCAAGGTTTCCAGGACCTTGAGGGGGCTAGCTATTGTTGGGAAAAGTCATTTATTACCATCTAATAAAACTTTGGTCATGAGACCCTTCAGATGTATATCAGTGGGCCATATGCTTGGGGGATGACTGCCAACACGTATCTTGGTGGGGGGGGCAGTTAGAGATAAAGGAAGTTTTCAAAGGAATTTTTATATGTTAAAGTAGACTTACAGGTTGGAGGGGCAGTCAAGCTAGGATTGCCTTTTGCCCTTAGCAAAGTATTAACATCCAGGCAGTTAAGTCCCTAAAGGAATGTCACTCTGCCTGTTTCAAGGACTTGTCAGTGGACTGTAGGTAGTAAGGAAATTTAATAATTTTTCTTCTGCCTTTGTTTCCCACATCACTATTGTTTCCTCATTATCCAACAGAGTGCCTTGTACATGAATATTCATGTAGTATTTGCTTAAATATGAATAAAAATTTTAAAGGACCAACCTAAGATGTTATTTTGTATTGCTGGTTGTTAAAAGATATAGCACGTATTAATCACTGAGCCACAAGAAGCAGATGGTCCATGCATATACCATAATTTCTGGAGGCTTCCATATGGATGTTATTTACAAAACTATAAGCAGGGTGTAGAAAACCCACATGGAACAATGGAGCAACAGAGAAGCAGAATGATCAGAGTGTTGCCACTCATATTCCCTAAGAAAGACAAGAGGGACAAGTGATTATCCAGACCCAAAAGAGAGAGTCTTGCAGAGAAGGACACCTGAAGGGAAGCAGTAATCCTTGATTGAAGGACACTGTGGGCCCCAGGTGAGGAAACCAGGCAAATGTGTACACTGACCTCCTTCTCCTTCTTCATCATGGGCCAAATTCAACTGGAATTCAGAGGGCCAGAAACTATTTTAATATTTTCTTGTGAGTCAGTCTCTTTACATTAGGAAGAGTGCAAGGTAGCTTTTGGGATCAAGTGGATGATAAAGGAACAACAGTACCAAACACCTAACTATGGAGGATTGGTAATTATATGCAAAATAATTGTATTTTTGACTGGTATTTCATTACATATTTACCCAAATTAATTATTTATTGGAATACCGTAGAATGGACTCATTAATATTCCAAGTGTTTCAAAATATTTTGTTTTTCATAGATCTGGATCTACTAGATTTAGGTGTCTCTAGAGTAGACTAATGATTAAATCCACATCTTCATAATGAACAGAACTTCACATCATATATTCTACAAGTTAAAAACCAAGCTGACATACAACAACAAAATCTGAAAAATACTCCATTTTATTCTTAGAAATCCCTTGTGCTTTTGTTTTTTTAATCCCCTGCACAATGAATCTAGGAAAAAAGAGAACACTAGGTGTTTACAATGGACTGGCGAGTTTTAGATCTTATAAAGATTGAAATTTCTTTTCCTGTAATAGGCCATTATGAATTCATATTTGTGAAGTACTTATGAAATAATTCAATTAATATGTATTATAGCCACTGGCCATACATCTGTTTCATTCTAGTCATTCATTTTTATGATCACAGAAAGTCATAGGGGTTCTATATGCAATTTGAAATTGTTCTAAAACACAAAGGAAAAGATTGCTTGCTATTTCAAACTGTCTGAACAATGATTTATGGCTCTAACAGCTGCATCATATGACATCTCTTGTTTACCTTTGAGTTTGGAAGAAATCACTGGAAACTATTCACAGGAAAGTGTATAGGAAGGGAGTGATGGATCGTTAAAGACCAACCAAAATGTATTTCCCACATTCAGAGATGAAAGCAGACTCTTTCAAGCTTGCAAGCAGAGTCAAGGCATACGGAGTTGAGAGAGAACTTTATTGAATAGTCTTAGGACTTCACTGATGTGAAGGTTGAGTTGGCAAAACCTATAGTGGGAAGAATTGGCAAGAAATAAATTGTGGAATCCATGAGGATACATTGAATTTAAATGATTTAGGATTGTACATTATGAAAGCGAATGGATTCAAATTACTGAAATTTGGGATCTTTCAGAGTGAGAAAAGCCACTCTTTCTAGACCTAAAGTAGAAAATATCAAATTAAGGAAGACTTTAGTTTTCAAAGACCCCAAATGACTCAAGACAATATTAGACTATTTAATGTGCAGTATAACCATTAGTTGGTCAACATGCTTTAATACAATGAGTAGATATGGTCATACACTGTACTTTCCAATATTACTTCAAGGTCACTATGTGATCTTTACTTTTGATTTTCACTTGGTTTTGTTACTCCCTATAACCAAAAAACCCATAAGATGGTTACCCTCACTAATACAGAGAAAGAATCCACTACTCAAACCGCTCTTGGGAATAGGTGTTCATTAGTGTAATCCTCACACTCCAAAAATCATCATGAAGTAAAAAACTAAATAAACAAAAGTGCAAAAATTATTCTTAAAAAATGAGAATTGTTAGAGTTTAAGATAAATATATCAATTTAAAGCAAGGCACCAAAGAAATATAGACTCATAGGTAGAAGAATAAACATCTTTGATAATTAAAAATTATAAGCTTGTAGACCACAAAGAACAATAGTTTTAAAAAACTGAATTATGTGGTTTATGCAGGACATATCCATAAAATGGTCATCATTCCGCATATGGCATTGTCCTTTCTTATTCCATTGCTTATATCTCCCCTACAATTCACTAGGATTATTCCATCGAACCCTATGGAATTATTTTCTTCAAAATTCTCATACTCTTGACTTCTCTCTCTGTTTCCTTTACCTTCAATCTTGTCTGCACAATTGAGTAATATAGGAAGGTGCCTTTCTTTCTTTCTTTTTCTTTACCTTCCTTCCTTCCTTCCTTCCTTCCTTTCTTCCTTCCTTCCTTCCTTCCTCCCTTCTTTCCTTCCTTCCTTCCTTCCTTTCTTCCTTCCTTCCTTCCTTCCTTCCTTTCATGTCCTTATGTCCATTCTTCAGATAAATTATCAGAATCTCTGAGGTTGGGGCATGGTTTTGCTGGTTGGGCCCTGTGGCTGGGTGATCCTGCTAGCTGGGCTGACGTTCAAGAATGCTCACTGGGTGGACTCCCTGGTTGGGCAGTGTGGCTGGCTATGTTCCATGGGCAGATGAGGCCTGGTTTTGTGATTGAGTAGGCTCTTGGCTGTGCTCCAGTGTTGGACGAGGTCACTGGCCAGGCTGTCTAATCAGACCTGGCCCCAAGCAGTACAGTGAAGTTGGGTGGGGCAACAGTGACAGTAAGGTTACTGTCCTGGCTTCCTAGGTCAGTGGGGCTGCAGTCCAGGTACCCTGATTGCTGCCTATGGAGACAAAAAAAAAAAAAAAAAAGGTTAAAAGAAATAGTGGATAAATAATTAGAATGCCAGGATTAAGAACTAAATCTGAAGAAAGGTACTGTAGAAAAAAATATTGACAATGTATTTCAGAAGTTTGACCATTATGGAGAGAACTAGGTACCTAACAAAAACTGCTTTTTTTTTTAAAGAGAATAAAAGAAAAAAGTTTAGTTAAAAAATGGAAATTGGACTCTTTGGAGAGAGGTATTGATGTAGAATGGAGATTCTAAATGGTCATAGTGGAAATCTGCATGTAAATTGAATTTTGGTGACAAGAACAAAGAAGAATAAAGTGAAAAAATTTGAGATTAAATAAGAGTACCAGGAAAAAGCGTTCAAAAGAAAGAAGAAGAAATGACGTATTTGCCTCTACAGATGTAATTTAAGGTTATAGTGTAAAAACACATAGAAAGATTTAGCTCTATAATCATAAATTTAAGTTTTTGCAAAGATTTTTGGTGCAAAGTCTAAATGAATGTCCAAGAAGAATCTGGCTCCTCTAAAAGATGCCCGACATCTATGTGTGGTTCCATGGGGACTATTAGTGTTCCATTTCTTCTATATGCTGTAAGTCCCTTAAAAGTAGGGATGAAGAGTTATATTTCTTGGATATTTATAATATATTCCTTATTCCATGTTATAGTATTCGATCACTGTATCTACCTCTAGATTACCAATGAGCAAAGATTCATCCTCTTTCTTTTTAACAAGTATTTGCTACTCCTCCTGATACTTCTCCTGCCTAATTATAGTAACTTTGTGTACAAGGTATGAAAGTTAGCAACAATATGAACATTGTCAAATAACTTGATATATCACAGACTGATGGTTCTTACCTATTACTTGGGGATAATATTATTTTGTAGAATAATTCTCTTGTTACATTTCATTGTTGTACAATAGGGCCAAAAAAAAAAAAAATCCAGAAGGATATAAAAACTGCAAACTCAATCTCTCAAAAAGGGTCAATCACCTCAATTTGAATGGTAACGTGTGATGAGAACGTTTCAAAGTGAATACTGAGGTCAACTCATTCCACTTAGTTCATAAAGTAACAGTAACCCATATTTCAAAAGATAGATTTTTGAAGTGTTTCAGTAATAAAACAGAAATATGTCTGTGTAAAACCACTGATGTTTCCTGTAAAGGTCGAATAATATGTAAAATAAATAAACCCTGTTAACATATATTTATGTTAGCTCCGTCAATTAAATTTAGACTTATATCTAAAGCTAAGTCAAACTATTCTGATACTTTAAGAAAATATTTTTTAAAATGTCTTATGCTTGGGGCACCTGGGTGGCACAGTGGGGTAGACATCTGTTTCTTGGTTTCGGCTAGGGTCATGATCTCAAGGTCTGGAATTAAACCCCACATCCAGCTCCATACTCAGTGCAGAGTCTGCTTGAGACTCTCTCTGCCCCTCCACCACTGCACTCTCCCTCTCTCTTTCACTCAGATAAATAAATAAATCTTTAAAAAAAAAGTCCTATGCTTAACCCTACTTTTAGTCATTAAATTTCAATACAAAGTTATTGTAAGTGGTTTAGAGGATGATTACATTTTATATAAAGTTTTAAACAACTGTACATGATACTGAGAAAAATAAGTTAGGATCAAATTCAAGGAAAAAAATCTATCTTTTTGAGAAAGAAATCATACTATGTTATACAAACTATTCTATGAAAGTTTAATCTTTCTAAAAATGAAATTTTCTCTCTGTTGTTTAATTTTATTCAAAAGTGTCTAAAATTGACCCAAACTTAATACTACACTATACTGTGTTTAAATTGGCCAGTTTAAAATCTATTTCTCCACCTTCTCCTGCTTTGTTTCTCATGCATCCATAGCAGTAATCTGTTTTTAGTTCTTCAAACATGCCAAACCATCCCCCCACTACAATGCTTTATACATGCCACTCTGCCTACTTCCAAGAGTGCCCCAGTTTCCAAACCTTCCACTCTTGTCCAGATTCTTCTGAAAGTCTTCATGCCTCACATTATGCTACACTTCCTCAAAAAGCTTTCCTCCCCCCTCCTAAATCTCTATGCCAATCTTTTTCTTTGTTTTCTTATAGGACCTTCTTTAATTTTATTTTATTTATTTATTTATTTATTTAAAGATTTTATTTATCCGACAGTGAGAGACACAGTGAGAGAGGGAACACAAGCAGGGGGAGTGGGAGAGGGAGAAGCAGGCTTCCCACGGAGCGGGGAGCCCGATGCGGGGCTTGATCCCAGGACCCTGGGATCATGACCTGAGCCGAAGGCAGACGCTTAACGACTGAGCCACCCAGGCGCCCCAGGACCTTCTTTAATTTTAAATTAGTTTATTTGTTTGCTACATTGATTTTTTTTTTCAAAACTGTCTCTTCACAAAAGTATAAGCTGAGTAGGGGCAAGGACTGAGTTTATTGTCAATTCCCTATAGCCTATTCATTTTGGTGTGTTGTAGGAGTTCAATAAAAAGCTACTGAATAAGTGAATCAATCAAGAATAGCTCTACAATGTAAAAACAATAATAATAAACAATGAAATTACCCAAATCAGCTAACAGTTACTGAGTGTGTTATACCTAAGGCACAGAGCATAACTTTATATTGATCATCCCATTCACACAGTAAAACAACCTATGAAATGGGTACTATTTTGCCCATCTTATAGGCAAGGAAATAAACTAATTAACTTGCCCTATATGGCATGGATAATAAGTGAATTTAAATCCATTTTATTTCAGAGCCTATTAAATCAGTGTAACACATTCTCTTGATTTTTCTGATTTTACTTGTGTTTTTGTAAGTTATACTTTGTATGTTCTTTGGTAGCTACCTTAAAAACATTTTAGAAATGATTAAGATGTTTACATTGGACAGATATAAAAGTAGTTGTAAATTTAGACTTGATCTAAAGCTATCAGAAGATCAAGAAAACCAGAAGACCAATAAAATATGTGAGACATTCTACATGTTATTGAGTTTACATGGAGATATAAGATATGCTGGATGCCAGAAAGAAGCTAAAACATTAAACTAGTAAATTTTACATTTAAAAAATAAATTAATTTGCATAGTAGAAATGGAGCATACATCAGGATTTGTGGAGCAGACACTTTATTCCAAAACCCAAGGAAAGGGAAATCTTATTATCATCTATATCTGATGGCCAGAGAAAGACATACCATCCAAGGTAAGACAGGTTGACTCTCCCAGGAAGTATGCACTGGGGTGCTGGCACTAACTCAGATGATATGACCACTGGAACCAAAATATTGTCTAGAGATGGTGCTAGAGGTGTTGTCCTGAAAGTCAGATCCACGTGTAAGTAAAAGTTTGGGGAAAGAGAATCAACAAAAGAGCCAAGGGAGTGATTCTGCAGAGAGAAGCGTGAGTACGGAGCAGGCACACAGAATAAAAACAAAGATGAGAGAGAATAATGGTCCCATAAGACAGAGAAAGGGATTTCTGCTTCTGCTTTTCCATTCAGCTGTATTTCCTGGACTTGCAAAATCCATTAGATTATATATTCATCTAATGTGCAAATATCTGCTTTCTTGCTCTAAAATCTATGCAAAGCTATAAAAAACAATGATCTTTAATCAAGATAGATGTTTCAAAAATTGAGTATGTAGTAAATCTCAATGGGATTCTTAAATAAAGAAGATAAAATATGTAAATACTTGCAAAAGATGTATCTTTGGAAACCAGGTTTAGGATTAGGGATTAAGATATATATATTATATATGTACCTATATAATATATACATATAATTTTGAGAATATTGATCAAAAGAACTTCAGAGCAATGAAGAAATAATGCTGATTGAGGCAGTAAGAAAGTCAGGCTAATTATTTACTTAATGCATTAAATAAAACCAAAGTGAGCATATTTCAGAGCACCTGGGTGGCTCAGTAAGTTAAGCATCTGCCTTCAGCAGATCCCTGCGTTGGGCTCCGAGCTCAGTGGAGAGACTGATTCTCCTTCTCCCTCTCCTTCTGTTTTTCTCCCTGCTTGTATTCTTTCTCTCTCTCTTTGTAAAATAACTCACTAACTAACTAAATAAATAAATAAAATCTTAAAAAATTAAAAAAACCCAAAATGAACATATTTGGTTAAGAATTATTTTTCAGTCTAAATCTCTATGTAAATCTGATTAGTTGCATACTAATTAGTACTCTTGACTTCAAGAACAGATATCCAATTTGACTTAGTTTAAAAAAAAGTAGGTGAATAGCTTTGGTTCTTGGAATTCAAGGTGGAATGGAACTACTCAGATGTAGAAAGAGTAGAGATGGAGCGGGACCTCAGGGGCCTCATGAAGATTTAAATAATATCAGGCTCTCCTTAGCTCTGGCTCTTGTCTCTTAATTTCTATGTGCTTAATTCTGTCTATTGGCATATTTTCTCCACAAGGCGAGAAACTTGTCCACTAACAGTTCCATAATTTTAAAATTCATAGATTTAAGCACCATAAGAGAGAATGACTAAGACCCAGTCCCAAAGAAGATTAAGTCAGGTACTCATATTTGGATCAATCATTATCACCTGTCACATTCAGAATGATGTTTAACTAGCAGGACACTCATGATAATATGTGAATGGCACAAAGGATAAGGGCCTCAAAGATGTCTCTACTCTAATCCTCAGACCTGTAAATATATTACTTTACATGGCAAAGGAAACATTCCGGTATGATTAAATTAAGATCAGAAGATCATCCTGGATTATCCAAGGAAGACCCAATCTAATCATAGAAGTCCTTACAAGTGGAGAAGGACCTTTCTCAGTTATGGTCAGAAGGCAGCATGAGACGAATGGTGTGCCCTATTGCTGGTTCTGGAATGCAGGGGGTTATGTGCAAGCATCAGAGGGAAGTCTTGAGAATCAGGAAAAGGCAAAGAAAGTGATTCTTCTCTAGAGTGTCCAGAAAGGAATGAAGTTCTCCTGACACCATGATTTTAGACCAGTGAGACCATGCACAGTTATAAAGTCTGATAGACAGATGATAGATAGACAAATATGACTCAAAAGAGCCTTAAAAAATTCAGATTATCAATTCATCTGTCTTCATGGTCATGATAATTATTGCTCTTGTGATTATTTGCTTTAAGTGTGTTAAAGTTTTAGGTGTTCTGCATCGTATTTATATGTAAATAAAATTAGAAAAATTTAATTATGTATATTTGAAATAATAATAAAAATATATAAAATGTCTCTACCTCCCCACCCCATCCTGACACAGAGATCCTAACACCCTTGTAAATAGGTGCTAAGAAATCTTCTGTTCTAATATTTAGTCATTGACCCCAGTTCCTGACGCCAAGCTTCTAAAACTTTTGTAATTTCCTGAGCGATGGGAGTGCTTCACACAGAGCTTCTCAGTCCCTTGGAATTTCCTGGGATGGAAATTCCAGGAAATCCAGAAATGTCTTCTGTTCTAATGAGGCAACTTGTTACGCTTCCGGATGGGGGATGGTCACCAAAAAGACCAAGCCAAGTTGGAAACTTGGAAATTTCGGCCCCACTCCTTATTCTTCAAAGAAGGGAGAGGAGCTGAAAATAAAATTAATCATCAATAATGCCTATGTAGGGTGCCTGGGTGGCTCAGATGGTTAAGTGTCTGCCTTCGGCTCAGGTCATGATCCCAGAGTCCTGGGATCGAGTCCCGCATCAGGCTCCCTGCTCCTTGGGAGCCTGCTTCTCCCTCTGCCTCTCTCTCTCTCTCTCTCTATCTCTCATGAATAAATAAAAATAAAATCTTTAAAAAAAATAATGCCTAGGTAATGAAGCCTCCATAAAAATTCTAATAGAGCAGAGTTTGGAGAGCATCCAGGTTGTGGAACATACCTACATGCTGGGAGGGGGACACACACCAACTCCAGCCTCCAAAAGCTCCTGCATTCAGTACCCCTCCAGATCTCTCCTATAAGCCTCTTCATCTGTGTCACTTATCATATCTCTATTTTATAGTAAACTGGCAAACATAAGTAAGTGTTTACCAAGTTTCTGTCAGCTGTTCTAGCAAATGATCGCATCCAAAGAGGGTGTTGTGGGAACCTCCAATTTGTAGCCAAGTCAGGCAGAATTTGTGGGTAACCTGGAGAACCCACTTGTAATTGGCATCTTAGGTCGGGGGGCAATCTTGTGAGACTGAGTCCTTAACCTGTGGAGTCTGCACTAATTCCAGTTAGTGTCAGAACTGAATTGAATTACAGGACACCCAGCTGGTGTTGGAGAATTGTTTGATGTGTGGAAAACTCATACATTTGGTGACCAGAAACAAAGTAGTATTTAGAGTACAGAGATATTCTGTGAGTAGTGAGTAAGGGAGAAACAGAAGCAGTTTTCCTTACATTGTACTAAATACATTTTTTAAATTATTTTTTAAAGCAGGCAAAATTATTTTCTAACATGAAGGAATGTTAATATCTAAATGGTTCCTTTTTATGTTCACATTTTATTATAATATAAATTAAGGGTGAAGACTTGATTTTGGAATCATTATTCAAACAAAATCAATACACAGGACTTGCTTATCTCTAGAATGATTACATGGATTTTTTAAAAAAAAAACCACACCAAATAAAATGTTACTTTTAATTTTCCTTTGGTGTGTATTGGAACTCAATCTCTGTTTTAGAAGGAATGAGTCAAATTATCAAAAACACTTTATGATAGGCATTGCAAAGAGACTGGGAAGAAGAAAATTCTCTTCTTTCTATAATTAATGGATTATTAGTTGTTAAACTGAGATAACAAAAAGTCATCAGATATAAACCTGCATTCTTTCAAAAAATATAGCAGGTGTGAAATTAACATTTAAAATAAAGAGAGTTGTCATTATAAGTATTAATGAAAATTCTAAATTTTGTAAATTTAGATTTGGCCATGGTCTTCATCTCATGAAAAGTGGTTAAAGTACTTAAATATAATAAAATAAGAATAATTTTGAGGTTTCTACTTTTAATTACACTGGACCATAATCACCAAATGATCCCTCAATCTTCTTAATCACCTAATAGTAGACAAAGAAGTACACATTCAGCATTAGAGATTCATATTATGAATAAAAATCATTCCTTAAAAAAAAATCCTGGTGATTATCACTTATGCAATATGGTTTCTTGAATTGAATTCTATTGCCCCCAAACTCATATATTGAAACTCTAAACCCCAATATGACTGTATTTGGAGGGAAAGCTCTAAGGAGGTAATTAATGTCAAATGGAATAGGACCCTATTCCAATAGGACTGGTGTCCTCATAAAAAGAGCCCCAGACATGAAGAACATGCACAGAGAGAAGGCCATGTGAGAACACAGAGAGAAGGTGGCCAAGGAGCGAACCCTCATGAGAAACTAAACCTACCTGCACCTTGGTCTTGGACTTCCAGGCTACAGAGCTGTGAGAAAATAAATTTCTATTGTTGAAGCCACCAAGTCTCTGATATTTTGTTACGGCAGCTGTCACATACTAATAAATTGTGTTGATCACTCATGTACTAAGACTAGAGGAACGTTTGAAGCAAAAGATGTCTCTTATTGCATCATATGCTATGTTCCACTGTTCAGTATATTCAATATTATTATTATGAATTATTCTAAAACAATAGAGTAGCAGCATCATTAAATATGGTATGTATTTGCAAGAATCTCATCACACCAAAGACATTGCTAGCGCTCAAAATATTCACTCATTGTTCAAAACAACAACAACAAACAAACAAAAAAGAAGACTTTTTATATACATTGTGTGTGTTAGGAATTAAACATTTGAGGATGACTCTGACCCAGTATGGATGGGATTTATGTCTGTTTCTAAAATTTCTTCAATGTTTCACAAATTTGCAAGCTATAGTTGTGGTGATGGACATCAGTGGAGAAAATAATCATTAAATTCTATTATTCAAGGACAGTGAACAGGATTCTGTTCCTCCTATTATCCTTTATCCCAAGAAGCCTTACTTGATGTGTTCTACAGTTTTTACTTTTTACACTTTTTTACTGAGCATTCTTTTGGAGAAATGAGTTAAAGATGAGAATAAAGATTTAATACTAGTACCGAAGTAATACACTCACTAGCCCAGGACTTATAAATTAATGGTACTGAAAACATCTGAATGTATAAACAAAGATAAAATATTGACTAAGCTACCACAAATAACCTTCCAAAAGTATCAAACACAAATAAAAATACTAATGATTATTTTGAAAACTGTAAGGAATTACTATATATGTGTACCATAAGTGTTTGACTGCAAAAAGACTCAATTCGCAAACCGCATATATTTGTGGAGCAATGATGTAGGAAGAAGATGTGTACACCAACAGCAAAAAAAAGGATCTGAGTCTTTGTCTTTCCACTACTGAGTCCCCTAAGATGTGTTCTGTCTAGATCTCAAACTACCAGTGGCATGTGTCTAATGAACCTGGGTACCAGGTGTCAGGCAGGAAGCCCAAAGTCTGCTCCAGGTGGGAGTCTATCATAGTGAACTGGTCACATAGGCATTCCAGCTACTGAACAGGCTTAAGTATCAAAACCAGGGGCCTCTGGGTGGCTCAGTCAGTTAAGCGTCTACCTTTGGCTCAGGTCATGATCTCCGGGTCCTGGGATCCAGGCCTGCATCATGCTTCCTGCTCAGCAGGGAGTCTGCTTCTCTCTCTCTCTCTCTCTCCCTCTCTCTCTCTCCCTCTGCCTCTCCCCCCTGCTCGTTTTCTCTCTCTCTCAAATAAATAAGTAAAATCTTTAAAAAAAAAAAAAAACACAACCCTCAAATCTCCAGTGAAACCAAGTGCAAATAATGAATTCCATTACTATTATTAAATAATGTTGGGAGGATAGTATATTATGCCCTAAAATAACTCATGAAACTGTGGTTACAGAATATCATTTATATAGTTATTATATTCCATCCTGTTCCTTGGAGACACTATCATGTTCTACAAAGTTCTGTTTAAAGCATTCCATGATATAGGGGCGCCTGGGTGGCTCAGTCGTTAGGCGTCTGCCTTCGGCTCAGGTCATGATCCCAGGGTCCTGGGATCGAGCCCCACATCGGGCTCCCTGCTCAGCGGGAAGCCTGCTTCTCCCTCTCCCACTCCCCCTGCTTGTGTTCCCTCTCTCGCTGTTTCTCTCTCTGTCAAATAAATAAAATCTTTTTAAAAAAAAAGCATTCCATGATATAGAAATCCATAGCTGGCACAGTCTTTTATCATCTGACCCGTAGCTACCTCTCTAGTTTTATTTGTTTGTTTTCCCCACCATTGACCCCTTACGCCCTCTGCTTCATAAAGCAGACCACCCTTCTAGTTTTTCCTCCAATACATATTCTTCCATCCTTCTGTAGTCAGGGCCTTGAAAACACTCCTTGCAACGCCTTCACACAATCCTTTGTGAGAACACTCCTTCTCATCACTGATCCACACTCACTTTTTCAGAGAGCTCTTCCTGAAACATGCTACCTAAGAATCTGTCTTATGGCACTGAGCATAGTCTGATATCATTTACCCTCTGCCTCTCCCACTTAAATGTAAGGTACATGAGGTTCGGAATATTATATTCCCAGGGCCTAGAATTGTGTCCCTCACATGTTATTATACTGGCATACATTTGCTACTTAATGATGAATTCGCTTTATTCAGCTTATCTCTCAGATAAACAAAATGATTTCATTTGAAAAGAGTTTAAATGCTGAAGCTCTTCTACATATATCGTAGAATATATATATATGTAATATACATATTCAGATTGATCCACATATAGTCAATGTTAATGTTATAGATGTTGGCTCAGGTAAAATCACCTAGTTATTTTTTATTTAGTGTAGATATTTAAGAATTGACAACATCAAATACACTCTGTCTGCAGGCTCCCATGCTGTCAATGAATAATAATACATATGGTACATATCTTGAATTTTGTATCAATGTCACAGACACTGTGCTTTTCACATTTTTCTTTTCTCATACGGGAAGTCTGTAGTTCCAGGCATCCTACCTTTGTTTTTGTTTTCTTTCTATTCTTCTTTAAGTTTCAGAAATACATTCTGAAAATCTCTCTGCTCAGAAACTAAATGGTATCAGGGCGCCTGGATGGCTCAGTCTGTTAAGCATCTGCCTTCGGCTCAGGTCACGATCCCAGTTTCTCTCTCTCTCCTTCACTCTCTCTCTCAAATAAATAAATAAAATCTTAAAAAAAAAGTGTTGGGAGAAAAACAAACTGAATATTATCAAAGGCAAATATTTGCCTCACCTTTAAATAAAAGGAAAGTTCAGAGGGATTAATATCATTTCTGCAAGAATATAGCTTATTATCTGCTTTGGGGAAAATTATTTTTAGAATTGTATTTTTCCCCATTTCCTCAGGTTGGCCAAGCTTAATTCCCCCTTACAAACTACACTGCAACTTAAAAAATGATAATGGAGGTAGATGCTACTGCTGAGTGTTTTAGAGATGTGAATCACCTTTAAACCTAAAGTATCGCTCTGAACATGGGGACACCGATCTTGGGTCTGAACTATAACTCAAATCCTGCTAACATCAATCACCAGTTCCAGTGACAAATGGAACAGATTCTACAAATACCTTGCACAAATAACGCTTTTGGATTGCTTATTGTGCTTGCTTGCAGAGCTGAAAGATCTATTTGTCTTCTAACCTTTAAGGACACAAATTCATGAGTCTTTCCACTTCTAATCCAATCAGTGCCATTTTTCCTCTTGTGAGTGACTGGTTGTGGGGAACATCTGTCTGCCATTTTAACCACTGGTTTATGAAAGCTTGGTGTGATTCTGAACTCTAAATTCTGTGACTTCTCACACAGGAATCCCTGGCTGGAAATAAAAGGGTAAAATACCGCAGAATAAAGTTGTTTTTGATCTTAGTTATTCTTTAACTTCAGATAGCTCTTTAAATAATAAAATCACTGTGATAGTTGCTCTGTATGGAAAAGTAACAAGTGACAACGACTTTTAAAAAGTATTTTAATTATGTTTTTTAAATGCAAAATGTTGCAATGATATGGAGAAGCAGCATAATGTATTGGTTGGGAACATGGACTTAGAAGGCAGATTACTTGAGTTCAAATCTCAACTAGAGCCAATAGCCCATTGTCTGACCTTGGGCGACTTAATTATATTGTGTTATATTCTTAATTATATTCTGTTTCTTCACCTACAAAATATTTTTAAAAAGACTAAGTATATCATTAAATAATACAGGCCCTGTGTAAGTGTTTATATATACTCCAAATGTGTATCTATATTTTACCTCATGTTGATTTTATTTGATGAAAAAATAGCAAATCTGAATATAGCCAATATTTCCTTGCACATAGTTTATATCCAATAAATAAGAGCTGAGTGCTTGATTGTTTGAAACAAAAAGCATGCAACATTTCTATTACTTATGTCATACTAATTTTGTACTAATCCTAACAGCACAGTTTTGCTAGATAGGCAAATATTCATATATATTTGCAAAGGAGATGTTTTTGGTGGCCTGTTGCTATGAACATGCTCTTCATAAACGTTCAGGCATGTGGTCTCTGAAGCAATTTTATTATGACTGGTGCTTTTATTTAAGTGTGTGTACGGGGGAAAGTGGGGGGATGTGGGTATGGTAATAATATAAAGCTACACTGGCAAACATCTAGTATGTCTTCCTCTTGGTCCCAACTTTGAGGGTATCTCATAACTAAGAATTCTCACTTCGCACCTTCACTTAGTACCAGTCCCCTCCTTCTGAAGCACGAAGATCAATACTCCAAAGGAACAAGCTAAACTAATAAGCTATAATGCAGTGTGGAAAGATAATAGTTATTGATATGTCAAGTCAACAGACTATATAGAGAAAGATATATTATATTGCATAAGACGGGAAGCAGAATGCACCACCAAATGAATTTAACAGAAGAGAAAACATTAAAGAAAACTTTTACAGGGGTATAACTGGGGTTAAGGGAATCCACAAGGAAATGAGGAGGGATGCAGATATTAGTAACAATGGAAATCTATAACTACTCTTAGGCTTTAACTAGGCTATAACTACTCTTAGGCTTTACTCAAAGCAAAAGATGAAATTATTTGGAATCAGAGCAACTGAAGCATGGTCCGCCTATAAGAATTACAATCTTAGAGGATGAGAGCTACTGCAAGAACCAAAAAGAGGGGATACCAATAGCATCTCCCATGGGGAAAACCCCACAAGGCTCAACAAGGGAACCTGATAACCCAAAGCACAGATGTTGACCTCTAGAGGCACAGAGCAATGTAAAGAAAGGAGAAAATAGATATGGTAGGGAAGTGGCTCAGGCTAATATTAATATTTTTTAATCAAAAGAGAAGAGGCTTAACATATAGCAAATTATTACATATTATCAAAGATTTAATAGAGTTATTAAGGGGCACCTGGGCAGCTCAGTAGGTTGTGTCTGACTTTTGTTTTCAGTTGAGATGGTGACCTTGGGGTTGAGGGAGGAGTCCCACAGGGGGCTCCATGCTCAGTGGGGAGTCTGCTTCTCTCTGCCCCCTACTCGTGCTGTATCAAGAAAGAAAGAAAGAAAGAAAGAAAGAAAGAAAGAAAGAAAGAAAGAAAGAAAGAAAGAAAGAAAGAGAAAGAAAGAAAGAAAATTTTCCAAAAAATAAATAATTACCACATTTCAATAATTCAATAAAGCAAAAACTTTCTGGGTACCCTTCATCAGGGCCCATGAATTATCAGGTTTTCTACTCTAGCATATGAAAACAGGTACTAATCTCTGACCTCATGGAAGCTCGAGTATTACCTCCTGCAATCTTTTGAAGGGTTCTTTCCTTGACTTGGGTAGTTTCTTTATATACATATGTTGATCAGTAGTCAGCAGAAGTCTTGAAGAAGACCCTGTACAGATTTCCTAGAATTTTCTCTCTGTAAAGCTTTCTACTCCCTGATAGTCTACACTGGGAACTCTAGCCACTTTGGCCTTTCCAGAGGCCAGCTCAATTACTCACTGTTCCTCAGTGAGATCATTGTGCTCCATGTGTGTGCTCTCTCCCTATATTGCAACCTGGAAAATATCCCCAATTGGTAACTAAACTGAGCTCTTCGATGGAAAATCTGAAATACTCATTCTCAGAACTCATCCATTTATAAGAGTTTTTATTAACTAAGGATCAATTCAAACCAGGCCTTACTTAAAATGGACAGATTGATCATTGCATCACTTTTTTATAGGAAGGAATAAAGAAATTCAGAATAAAGCACCTTGTCTAAAGGAATTATTGAAAATGAATTGGGCCTATACATTCCAGAAAAGAAGAAAAACATATTATTCTAAAACTAAATGCAGTTTTTAATGGAAATGATCCAAAGAAAAATTAAAATTATTCATTTAGGTCAGAGAATTGCTAGGGCAATTTTAATGGCTGATTAATCTATTCATGGTACTAAAAGAGATGGCTGATAATCATTAAATCAAGGAACTCTCAAACTATAAGGCCATAAAACTTAAAAAAAAAGGTGATATAATTTGCTGCAAGGTGATTTGATTTACTATAAGGGTACTTAATTCTCTTTACCTATCCTGGCATCTGGCCTCTACAACCATAGTAAATATATTACATGAATAAATACTATTAGTGAAAGTCTACTTAAACACTTAGAAAATAATCAATTGTCAGAAAATATAATGTACGTGTTTACTCAATTTACTCATATGTTACTCATGTTTTAAATTACTCCAGACTTCTGAACTGCTATCAGTTTGATTGCCTCTGAAGTCACATATTTGAAAACTGATCTAACAACAGAATTATCTAGAAACTGGAAGTAAACGCTGTGTACCAATTTCTGCCAACCGCAATTCCCAAATTATGCTCTTTTCTTATTTTTTAGTATAAGCAGGCCATGCATACCCTAATAAATTTTTTTAATTTTATTGATTTCAAGATAGAAGCCAATATAAATCATCATATGAAAAAAAAATCATGCAAAATAATACTTGGTATGGTATCATGGTGTTACATGGATGTGATATAGTTTACACTAAAATCGTAGAAGAAATTAATTCAGAAATATATTATTTGACATATTATATATTATTAATATATAATATAAATATATTATTATTTGAAAAAATATATTATGTTTTATCTATCAGCACTTGAATTTTTTTTCTTCCACATGCATTTATTTAGTTATAAATGTAGGTTTGAAAATTACTATTATAAATTTTACTTCAAATTACACATTGGGAAATTGAAATTAGCAGAAGAGAAAACAACATTTTGTATTACTCTTTCTTAATACAATATATTCACAAGAAAATAATTAAATATTGACAAAGAAAAATTAAAAGAAAGATGCAATATTCCTGCCACAACCTGATCTAAGCAGTTGACTTATGTTTGGATTTATTTATGAACAAATAAAGTAAATCTTGTTGTAGTGTTTTGTATAGATTACCAGGCCAGAGAAAACTCAGGAAAGATATAGTAAATCTGATTGATTTAACAAAACCAATTTAAATAAATTTTATGGAAAACTGCACCTAAGAGAAACTGTGCATCATTTTGTGTTACAGGAAGCATGTACCAAAATTAATTGGTAAATTATAATTAATTGATCATAAAATGGGACAAGGATCAATTATTTTTGAAGGGCTGTGATTATTTGTTTATGTTCTCTTACAAGAGCAGAATTAAGTTATATGTATTTAGAAATTAAGTAGTAAAACTCTAAATAATCTGCTGGTGGAAAAAGAAGTTACAAAGAAACTTACAAAATTTATCTTTATCTGAATTTAATTATAATTAAATACAGTAAATCAAAACTTGTGGAATATATGTTAGCAGTGCTTTAGAAATATTGTAGCCTCATCTGCTGCATTAGAAAGGAAAGGAAAGAATTCTAAAAATGAATGGGTGTTATATGTAAACAATGAATCATGGAACAGTACATCAAAAACTAATGATGTAACATACGGTAATTAACATAACATAATAAAATTAAAAAATTTAAAAAATGAAAGGTTCAAGAATTAAAACGAAGTTTGACAAAATTAGATGCAATTTGAGAATAAAAAGTAGAAGGTGAATAATAGAGATAAGAACAGATATTAATGAAACAAGATGAAATAAGACACAAGGTGAACAAATTTGTAATTAGAAAGTCTAATCCAGGAAAAAAAAAATACACACAAGATTAAGTTCTAAAGATATTAAAAATATATGATACAATTATGAACATTTTTATACCGATTAATGTGAAAACATAGATGGAATGGAAAAATCCGTGGACACAAACTGCCTATAACTGTAAAAATATACTGTGGAAGCCTGCATATTCTCATCTATTAAAGAAATTAAATCTGTATTTCAAAAGCTTCTCCCCTTAAAGAAACCTAGATAAAATGTACAAATAGCAAGGGGAGGGGGAACTACTAAAGCTCACTCAAGTAGTAGATAACTTAAATCATCTTGTTTCTGTTTTTTTAAAAATTGAATCCTTAATTCCCTG
Organism: Eumetopias jubatus; assembly: GCF_037043125.1. Classification (NCBI taxonomy): domain Eukaryota; kingdom Metazoa; phylum Chordata; class Mammalia; order Carnivora; family Otariidae; genus Eumetopias; species Eumetopias jubatus. The sequence goes on along the minus strand of NW_028274807.1, from coordinate 20,113,278 downwards.
AAAGCAAATTCAGTCTTGAATAGCTTCATTGTTTTGTTTTGTTTTTTTCTCCAAATATTTGAAGAGTAAATCATACCAGCTGTATACAAACTTTGCTAGAAAATAAGAGGCAGAAACATTTCCCAACTCACGTGAAGCTAAAATCATCCACAAACCAGACAAACATGTTGTAAGGAAAAAATAAACAAACAAAAACTAAGGATTGATATCCTTTATGAATATAAATGTAAGAATTCTGAATAAAATATTAACAAATCAAATTCAGGAATCTGTAGACAGGACAATTGTGATTTATCCCAGGAATGAATGCAAGATTACTGCAAATTTTGACAACCAATCAATGTAATGTCCCATATCAACAGGCTGAAACAAAAGAAAAAAAAAACTGTGATCAACCAATCATCTCAATAGATGCACACAGCACTTGACAAAATTTAATATCCATCTATGATAAGAACTCTCAATAAACCAGGTATAGAAGGAAACTCCCTCAATCTGATACACTAAAAAGAGGTGAATTTTATTATATGCAAATTATACCTCAAATTTAAAATGAAAAACAGACGGTGACAACAAAGAAACTTTAGATCCAGTTGATATTACTAGTAAATGCTTTCTTTATTTTTTTTAAGATTTTATTTATTTGAGAGAGAAAGAGCGAAAGAGAGGGAGTACGAGAGGGGTGAGGGGCAGAGAGAGAAGCAGACTCCCTGTTGAGCAGGGAGCCTGATGCCAATGCTGGGCTAGATCCCAGGACTCCAGGATCATTACCTGAGATGCTTAACCGACCGAGCCACCCAGGTGCCCCAATATTTTCAAGAATTTAAGGAACAAATGGCAAGAAATTTGCACAATTTTTTTCAGGTATTAGACAGAGAGGAGTAGGGAGAAACACTGTGATTTATAGGGGAAAATATCCTTACTATGAAAATTTTAAAGAGTATTACAAGAAGAAAAATGTATTGAGATTGTTGAAAATAATCTAGTGGTATACCATAGAAAGCTGAAAGCAGATCTTCTGTATGTGGAAACTTCCGGTATGAGTGGAGCCTTTCATCAGTATGGAAAAGACAGACAATTTTCAACAGTTTCTCATTTTTTGAAAGAAAAGGAATGCCTACCTTTCACCATCAAAAAAAAAAAAATCAAGTCCAGTTGGATTAAAGTTAGACACGAAAGTATCTTTTAGAATAGAACACAGTATCCTTATGATCTTTAGAAGTATTGTCAGTAATGTCATAAATAAGACAGAAAATATGAAGGAATTTATGAACTGACAGTAAATGTAAATCTATATAAAATATGTATGTATGTACATATGTATTTATTTATTTATTCATTTATTTTTAAGTAGGCTCTATGCCCAGCGTGGAACCCAGTGAGGGTGTTGAACGTGTGACCCTGAGATCAAGAATCTGACACTTGACCAACTGAGCCACCCAGGTGGCCTTTAAGATATTCATCAAAAATAAGATAAATACAAAAAATGCAAAAGAGAAATGGATGCAAAATATAAAAAAGCATTTCAATGAGTAAACAAAACAAATAGGCAATAAATCTAGTACTAGATGCTCAGCCTCATCAGGCAAAGCAATACAAATTAAAACACCAAAAATTAAGATTTTATTTTTCACTTGTAGGTTTAGCAAAAATTAAAATCTGACAATAATGATTTTGGAGAATATTTAAAGCAACCAGAACTCATGTACTGCTCAAGGTAAAAATTTTATATATATGTTGAAGAACAATTTGGAATAACCTACTACAGTTAAATATGCATTTATCCCATGACCTAGCAATTATACTCCTAAGTAGAGTCCTAAAGTCTGCATTTTTTGTGTCAAGAATCCCATAGATAATCTTTATGACAGCATCATTTGCAATACTGAAAACTTAGAAATGACTCACATGTTCATTGACAGGAAAATGGGTCTCCTGTGTGTGTCTATACATAGGACAATCTATATATTATATTATCATACATATATTATACATATGCATATGTACAAATACACATATATTATTATGCATATGTACCAAAATACCACATAATATTAAAAATCTTTACGTGTGAAACATGCAAACATAATGCTGAGTAAGAAAGATAATTTACAGAAGAAGAATTACTGTGTAGTGTAGATACTGTTCAAAGACCAGGAAAACAAATCACTAAATATATTTTAAGCGCACATATATTCATCATAAAATAACATATGGAAAAGAAAAATATTGGACATAAAATTAAAGTATTGAGTTTTGGTTAATTCTGAAAGGAAAGCTTGAGAATGCATCAGTGAGAGCCATAATGTGGTTTTCAAATTTAGTTGAAAAAAAAGTACTTTTTCCCCTAATACTCTTTAAGATACTCTTTAAATGTATATTTTTTGCATATTAAGATATTTTAATAAGCCCCCTGATAAATATTTGCATCGCAAACAGCAGCACACTTGAGTAAGCATTATTTTTTATCGAGCTAAAATTTACATAAAACACTGTGTAAGTTTAAAGTGTACAATGTGTTGATTTGATATTTTATGTATTATAATAAAATTATTACCATAGCTTTAGCTGAAACTTCTATCATGTCACATAATTATCTACCAATCTTTCTATCATCTATCATCTATCAATCATTTATCTATCATCTGTCTATCTATCTATCTATCTATCATCATCTATCTATCTATCTTTGTGAGAATATTTACGTTCTAGTCTGTTTTCAATTTTGAGGTATATAGTACAGTATTATTGACTATAATCATGATAGAGTGCATTAGATCTCTAGAACGTAGTCATATTGTAGTTTTGAGTTTGTACCTTATAACATGGTTGAGTTTATCTAGATATAATTTAGCTATAACGCTCAAAAGCTAAAAATGCTGTTGGCCTGATGATCCGCTAAATATAGATGCAGACTTGGGTATTTAGAAGGTAGCAAGAATCCTTATACGTCTACATAGTAAGTGGACTCTTGAACAGATATATGACTCTTGCGGTCTCATGCTAACTCATGAAGCCAGGCTGGGGCAGATGCTCATCCTGCGCTGGCCAAACTCATGGCCCTCAAAGTGGGTCTGCCTCACCAGAAACAAGGTAAAAAAACAATGACACAAAAACTCACTTAATCTGCTGCGTATCCTCTGTTATACCGCTCTTTTTGCTGGCACAGCTATTTACCACAGGGAAACCAACCTTAAAATATCTGCACCAATCTTCATCCTCCTTCATTTTTTTTAACTTGGAACGGACTTGTGATCTTGCCTCGCTAATGAGTCTAGGAGGATTTTGCTAAAGTCACCATACATATATATATATATATATATATACACATATATATATATCTCTCTCATGTTTCTACAATTTTGAAAGAAACTTGACTGAGGAATGTCTTCTTTCCCTCATGACCTTATTTAATGACAGATTCAGCAATTTCACTATTTAAAAAATGAGCTATTTTATATAGTTTAATACTTTTATAAATTAGCTTTCATAAGTTTAAAAATTACTTTTATAAATTTTAAAAATTGTTTATAATTTTTATAGATTATTTCCATATCATGGTCGATTTTCAAACAATAAGCATGGGATGCTTCATAACACAAATAAATTACCAAACAAATTCTTCTATTTACTATTTCTATTTTATATGACAACATTTTGAAAAACAGTGAAAGGATCTCTTTACATGTTTATCTGTGCTTTCAAACATTAATTAAATGCTTTTGAAAACCATTGAGTCTTTAAAATTAATAATTTCAACCTACTAATTTTCCTAATTATAAGCTACCCAAGGTAGCAGAAAGTTCTTGTGTCAGATCCTCACAACTTTTCCTGTGTAGTCTCTTTTTCTCCTTATTTTACTGAGGCTCTTAACTTGTTAAAACTGCATCTAGTTGTTCACAAATGGCAATTGGAATTGCAATAACTAGGCCAGCTCTCTTAAAAGGCAGTTTCTAGGATAGAATTCTGTAGTACGTATAAAGGTTTATTGAAAATCACAAACAGTTTTAACATTAACACTAAGAAAATGAACTGTCATTATTTGTGCAGGTTGGGTAATCAAATTGGAGACAAAAACTAAAAGCAGCATCAAACCGCAAAAAGAACTTAGATCCTGACCATTTTATGTTATCTGGTCAAATACAGATATGTCAAAAGAAAGACTCTTGGGTGGGGGGATGGGTTAGCCTCGTGATGGGTATTAAAGAGGGCACATTCTGCATGGAGCACTGGGTGTTATGCACAAACAATGAATCATGGAACACTACATCAAGAACTAATGATGTAATGTATGGTGATTAACATAACAATAAAATATTAAAAAAAAAGAAAGACTCTTTACAGTGTCATGATTATGTTACAAAGTGTACAGAGACGCTTAGCTTGCTCCCACATTAGTTGTTATTTGTGGTTCATGACAGATTCTGCCATATTATGTTGAAGATACAAAAATGAGCATGGATAACATATCACTTAAGTATGACACATTCATATTGCATTCTTAGAGCTGAAAGCCCTCACAAAAATTTTATGAGATTAAATTGGTACCTTCTTACTCCAGCTATTAACTCCAATTGATAGCTGATCTTTTTATGAAAAAAAAAAAGGGAACAGTACAATTTTTAAGTGCTTTTTCTTTCTATTTTGAAAACCAGCACTCCAGCAAGAAAAATCCTGCACAACTAAACTCAATAGATGCGGCAAAAAATATTCTTTGCCTGCTTAGGTGTCAAACACGACTCCTGCGGCAGTAAAAGCTTTAAATTCAGTATGTCTGGGTCTGTAGTTCCATTTACACGCTGAAATTCTAGAAAACAATTTTAACTGGACGACCCAGGACTCATTTTCTCTTTTGTTCTCTCTTTGTCTAGCTGACTTTATGGTAGCCTCATTATGACACCTTTTCCTTATGCATCTCCGATAGTCGTCTTGTTAGTGCTGTTTTAAAAGATAAACCATTTATTTTCCTCTCCCTTATAAGATCTAGCCAATCATAAAAAAAATGTTCTTTAAAAATACCTACTGGACGGCAGATAAGTTGTGTAAAATAGATAAATCTCATTTAACTCCAGCGTCAAAGAATATGTGGAAATCAAAGGGTTTTAAAAGGCTAAATCGGGGACGCCTGGGTGGCTCAGTCGGTTGAGCGTCTGCCTTCGGCTCAGGTCATGATCCCAGGGTCCTGGGATCGAGTCCCGCATCGGGCTCCTTGCTCAGCAGGGAGCCTGCTTCTCCCTCTGCCTGCAGCTCCCCCTGCTTGTACCCTTGCTCACTCTCTCTCTCGCCCATGCACTCTCTCTCTCTAACAAATAAACAAAATCTTAAAAAAAAGCCTAAATCGGTAATATAAACAATATGTTTTGAAAATCCTCAGCAAACTCAATGAATTAAAAGGAAGATGAGACAGGCGAGTCCACAGAAGCTCACTGCCAGTTTCACGACCCCCCCGACCTTGTGGGTTAGCTCTGCAGACCTGATGTAAAAGAATGGAAACTTTTTCTCCCACACTCCTGTAGTTCCCCAGGTAATGTCCTTTATACAGAGAAGAAATACAAATCAAAGTTGTCTAGTAAAAAAAAAAAGAGAGAGAAAGAGTCTTCAAATTAACATTTCTAATATCTTTGTACACTGACCTATAAAACTTTAGAAAGAAATGCAGTTTGTTGCATGCGCAGTGAGCAAAATCTTAATAACATTAAAAAATGCAACAATACTGCCCTCTATCGCTTCAAATATTTGTCCTTCTTTAATATTACAATGTGTAGTTCATGTCTTTTAAAATGAAAATATGTGACTTATGTCTGCTTTTGTCTTAAGTAATTTTATACAGATGATATAATATATAGCATTTGAATATAAATGAGAATTTCTTTTATGACCCTATATATGTCACCCAACTTTTATGATTATCATTCAACAGATATAATAATTTTACCAAACTGCATTTGCTTTCTAAGGTTTTCTTCTTTTAAATTTCTTCAGGGTGTGGCCAGAGGGTCATGGTTAGTGAACCACCTATGAATAAAAGTATAAGTGGAGTTTAGGGTAGAAATGAAATTTTTAAAAATAAAGCCATTTATAATTAAATACATGATCATGACTGTCATTGAGGTTGCTCTGAACCTTTATAATCTGCACTCCATTTATACCATCATATTACATATTGCAGCCTTACTGAAGGTCTGCTTGAAGAAAAGGAAAAATACAGAAAATATGTCAAAATCCTTTTCCTGTCAGAGGGAGACACCAAGAAGGTAGTCACCACTCCAATTCCTTCTGAGTTTTTTGCCCTGAGCTTAATTCAGCCTCATGTTAAAATCTATAGTGATGAGTTGGCTGCATTATAAACTAATCTGCCCTCCAGAATCTAGCATCCACTTAGGCTTTGTTTTGAAGAGCTGGGATCAAATCTCATAGCCCCTTATCAGATCCTGGAAAACAGGATCCTAGACCTTATAAAGAAATAATGCAATCAGTCTTTCACTTTCAAATTTAGCAATCTCTTTTGTTTGCTTTAATTTAGGACTTAGAATAAGTTACAAAAGTACTGGGCATATATCCATGTTCATAATTTTCAAGCTTAATTGTATTATTTATATTTCTATCCAAGGGTTAATGTTATTTTGCTGTTTTACTTTCATTTTGTATTTGCTGAGACTGCATGCTGTACCATGCCTGATTTGGGTTTTTGTTTCTGTTTTTGTTTTTGTTTTTGTTTTAAGATTTACTTATTTATTTTAGAGGGAGAGAGAGAGAGTGGGATCCAGTGAGAGTGGGGCAGAAGGGGGCAGAGGGAGAGGAAGAAAGAAACCCAAGCCAAATTTGCACTGAGAGCTCATGACCCTGACATTATGACCCCAAGATCATGACCTGAGCTGAAACCAAGAGTTGGAGGCTTAACCAACCGTGTCACCCAGGCGCCCCTTTAGTGGATTTATTTTAAGAGCCTGAATCTATGGGGTAGGTCGGTGTGCACTGCCCACTGGCTGTGCCGCTGCTGCCTGGTAGACTAGACTCACACAGATTTCTCACTATGCAGTGACCTCACTAAAGAGAACTTCTGCACTTGGATGATTCTTCTTGGAATATGGTAACTTGCGTTAAAATCTCTGGTTTCCATCAAAGTTTCTAATGCTCTGGTGTTATTAAATTTGGTTATGGTTTGTTTAAATTCATACAAGATATTAGTCTGACAATTTTCATGTCAAGAACCATAAAGGATATTGATGCTTGTTTGTCCCTATACAGCTTTTCTAATTAAACAGCCAAGAACACCCAAAGGAGAAGTACGGTTTCAGTACAAAACACCTGGAAAACTGATGAATGATCAGAACAATATGGGAAGGAGATAAGCATCAGGACATACCACCACATGCTTCTCCCTCTCAGAAGGTAGTGATTCAGTAACCACAGGGCTGCCATCACCCTCCCGTGAAGAAGCCAGCCAGACTACTTCATCTCTTTTCCCTACTCTACCTTCCTTCCGCCAGAGGTTACTCTATCTCTGAAATGGTGGGGCAATATGACTTTAGGAATGAATAAGCTACAGCAATGCTGTATTAATTCCCCACTGCTACTGAAACAACTTACTTTGTAGCTTAAAACAACAACAATAACAAAAGTGTATTATATTATAGTTCTGGAGGTCAGAAAACTAAAATAGGTGTCATGGGGTCAACATCAAGGTTTTGACAGGCATGAGTCCCTTCCAGTGCCTCTAGGAGAGAATCTGTTTCCTTGACTCTTCCAGTTTCTAGAAACCACCTCCATCTCTTAGCTCATGGCCCCTTCCTCCATACAAAGTACATCACTCCACTCTGCTTCCTTCGTCACAAATCTTCTCTCTCTGACTCTCTTAGCTCCCTCTTAACAAGACCCTGATAATTACATTGGACCCATACAGAAAATCTAGGATAATGCCCCCATCCCAAGAGCCTTAATTTAGTCAACTGTTAAATCCCTTTTGTCATGTAAGGTAACGTGGTGACAGGTTCTGGGGGATTAGGGAATGACATCTTTGTGGAGAGTGGGGGTTGACAGTAGTCTTTTTTTCTTCTTTTTTTTTTTAAGATTATTTATTTATTTATTTGACAGAGAGAGACACAGCGAGTGAGGGGACACAAGCAGGGGGCAGTGGGAGAGGGAGAAGCAGTCTTCCCGCCGAGCCGGGAGCCTGATGCGGGGCTTGATCCCAGGACCCTGGGATCATGATCCAAGCCGAAGGCAGATGCCCAACGACTGAGACACCCAGACGCCCTCATCTTTTTTTTAAATAATTCATTGGAATTCATTTTATTTGGTAATTTAGCCTATAAATGATTTATTTCAAACAAACATATATTTTGTTCCTGCTATATTACTCACTGAAATTTTTGCTGGAAAGTATTACTTTTATTTTTATTTTAACATTTTCTTTTAATTATTAATTAGACAAAAATGAAATTTTCTTCAAATACTTTTAACAGTTAGATGTATTTTCCTTTAAAGTAAACTAGTTAATGAACTGGTTAGTGAGCAGTATGTAAATAATAAAGTATATTACATTTCCAAATTTAACACTTAGTATAATTTTGCTTCACAAATTCACTTTTTAGATTGATAGTAAATATATACAACTTAGAATCCATATTCAGACAAATGCATTTTCTTTCCTCAAAATAAAGGCTTAAAAAGTGCTATATAAAAGTTTTAGATATAAAAGCACTGTCTACGTCTGCATCATCTGGCTAATGTATGGCAGGGGTCTAACTGCCAATGAACATTTCACACGTAATAGCTTCGGACACAGGGAACCCTGAAAGTTCTGGTTTTTCCTTCACTACCACAAGTCTCTGATAACTGAGGAAAAATATCAAAATAATTATTATGTGATGAAATGACTTCCATGAACTAACTACGGCCCACCTTTTTAATCTTATCTTTTGCTTTCTTTGTTTCATTTGCAACAGAATTTTTTCAGGACTTGAAAATCACTAAACGGTTTCCCCTCTCAGTGCCTTCACATAGGACTTTCTGTGTGCCTAAAATGATGACCCAAACTCACTTTTTTTAATAGAATGTTTAATGTTTTATGAGTCTCAAATTATTTGCATGTGTCTGACCTTGTGTCATCTGTAAAAGGTGGAGTGGGGAGATTTTTGGGACACCTAGCAAGTTGCCATTTCTATGCACACATACGTACATGCATATATGCATAACTCATGACAGGAATGAGTTCCTTCTGGGGGCTCTTGGGGATAATCCGTTTCCTTGACTTTTCCAGTTTCTAAGGCCCACCTTCTTTATTAAATAAATAAATTAATAAATGCAGCAAAATGTTCTTGTGGAAAACTTTGGGCTTCTTTTAAACTTACAAAAAATAAAAAATAAAATAAAATGCATGAATGTGTGATATATATAAAACTTCCAAACAATGTAAACATGTTTTAATAAAATGTGTAACATCCCCATCAGTTCCTCCAATTTTAGCTCTACCTTAATAATTTGGTTTGTTTTTTTTCCAGAATCTAATCATTATATAAATGGATATGCCAGGAGCAATTTCTGTTTCCATGAAGAATGTAGAAGGTAACTGCAAGCCATTGCAACAATTAGGGGGAAAAATCAAAATATAAAAAAATATAGTTTAGAAATATCAGATAGTTGTGGAAGCAAGGAGGACTGTATGAATTAAAATTCCAGAAAGATGGGGCACCTGGGTGGCTTAGTTGGTTAAATGTCTGCCTTCGGCTCAGGTCATGATCCCAGAGTTCTGGGATCGAGCCCCGCATCGGGCTCCCTGCTCCGCAGAGAGCCTGCTTCTCCCTCTCCCTGTGCTGTTCCCCCTGCTTGTGCTTTCTCTCTCTCTGTCAAATAAATAAATAAAATCTCTAAAAAAATAAAAATAAAAATAAAAAAAATTCCAGAAAGGAAATATTTTTCAGGATATCACATATGTATTAAATCAAAGACTTTGCACTATGTCTCTCCTCAGGAGAATATATGCATTTGGGACCCAAGGGGCGAAATCAGGAGTCACCTAGTTATCCCACTTATCGTTGGTGATTCTGTGCTTCCTGTCACTGCAATTTTGGGTTGTGCAGGATTGGAGCTTTTGGTTACCAAAGGGAGACATATTCTTATCAGGAAACATGGGGAAGTTCTCTATGAACTACAAAGTATGACCGTTCCCAAGATACTTTGGACTCCTTGCGGCCAGGGAGTAGCCAGCTTGAATAGAAACTACCATGTGGTCAGGTGTAACTGACCCTAATGAACAGATAGTGGTTAGGTTGTTTTTAATGCAATGGGGCGAGGAAGAATATGTTTGGAAACCAGTGGGTCCCTCTTAGTTCTTCACTGATTCATTGTAACTGTGACTGGACATGAAAAGCAACCTTATCCTAAAAGGAATATAACTGCCAAAGACTTAAATCCCTCTGTAGTAGGGCTTTGTTCATTTTAATGAGTAAGTCATCAAAACCTACCAGTAGTATTTATTAATTATTTTTATTTCTACCAAAGTTTATATCTTTCGGTAGAGCTTAAAATATAATTCTGAGTTTCTAGTGTAAGATCAATAGTGTAAGATGATAAGAGTCAAATAATCAATGTTTGATGTATGAAACCTGTTCCTACCTTGATAACTACTCATCACTTAGCTCGTCTCTTTGTGAGGCCAACACCCCCTTGCTCCTGCATACCTTCATTTCGGCTTCTAAGAGGCACTGTGTGCAGAAAGTTACAAAATGAGTGTAGTTAATGAGATGTTATGAAAACTGAGCCCCAAACCTGGTTCTGAGCAGAGTGAGAGGTAAATCTAAAGAAAGGGCTGATCACATCAACTTCATTATCAAGCACAGAAGCATATTTGCTTAACGGCCGAGTTTTGCACTTACAAAGGATAAAAGAGCCTGTTTGGGGTAATTTATTTTGGAATTGCTCTGTCAAAAGCTAATTTCATTTTGGCTTTCTGAGGCCAATTTGGCTCCTACGTTTGTGTTTTGATAAAGGCACTAGAATAGTATTAAAATTCTAGCAACTCTATGGAGATTAGAAAACTTTCTCTAGGCGCAATTCTTGTCTTTGGAAAGTATGAATGATGAATAATAAATGATGGAAAATTTTTAAATGAATTCACTCAACAAACACTTACTGAGTGAATGCTGTGTGCCAGACACATGCTAGGTATAAATCATCTTCTGCTGCAGTAAGTGAGCCAGAGTGCAAAACTAATTAGCAGGAAACCATTGTTATTCAAAATGGCTATTTCATCTTTATGCAAGGGTTTCAAATTTTGTAAAATTTCAAACCACTTTATTACTGACTCATCTAGTAGTATGAATTCTAAGACCTCAAAATATAGTGGCTTGAAAAGATTTATTTATCTCTCACCCAATATACCAGGCAGGTATTCAGGACCTTCAGAGCAGCTTGATCCTATTAGGAAGCCAGGCTTCCTTTCATCTTTATTCTCCCATCAGTATAGGCTCTTGTCCAAAGTGGGAAAAAGAAAAGAGAGAAAGTAACTCATATCATTTGAAGAAGATTATTTAGAATTTGACCACATAATTTTTACTTATATCTCATTAATCACAATAGGACATTAGGTCACACATAATGAAGGGGAGCACATAGTGTTTAGTTGGATGGTCATGTAAATCCCTCTTCCCACACATACAATAACCTGATCTCTAATCCAATAATGGCAACACAGAACCTATCCACATCGTGTAATTTTATCCAAGGTAAAATTACATGATGTCTTCATGATAAGCAATCATCTCTGGAAGGTTTTTTACCCAAATACTAAACTAAATTCTCCCCCACATAAAATATAAATCAGAATAGGGTCATGATCACTACCTTGATAACTCCATTTGGAAAATGAAAGCATAGGAAACAAGCATCCTTTGTTCCAAACAATTGCCAATACATATTAGGAACGAACGTGAAAAGTCTCTGTGCTGGTTTTCAAGGAATTCCCCTGGGTCAGTTTATGTGGCAGTTCTGGGTGGAAGTTTCGCAGATTCTTCTTTGCTCGTTTTACTCTGAGGCTGCATCTGGGATAGTGATGAGAAAGGGCAAATTATATCCTTGAGAGCTACCCAACATTTTCGCCTGATTCCTGTGGGATATGCTTCACAGGCTTTGCAGGCCAGGTAATTATGGTTTGTTGGTTCATTTATTTCTGCAACGCTGTTCCTGCAACATAGATAGGAAAATTCCAGTTTACTTGTTTCTGATAAGTTCCACATGCAAGTGGCAACATCAAAGACTCTATCTTTAAATAGCTAGTTCGTTTCTTTTGATCTCTGAAACTTTTTTATTTTTTCATTTAAAAACTTTGACTAGCCTCAGAACTCTGCCAACCCTCTTTGTCAACATAACAACATAATGACAGCAGGGATTTAAAGTGAGAGTTAAAGATGAGACACTACTCTGGATGAATAGCATAGAAAGAGGGTCTCCCTAGGTGCTGCAGCACTCCCACAGGCATTGACACAGTGCCTTTGTAAAAAGTAAAAGCTACTCCCTCTATGTGCTGCCAACTTTGTTGCATGTTGAATGGAGCCAAAGCTAGATTTCAACCCCAACCCACCCTCTTCACTGGTAGCATTTTGCAGTGAATCATTCAGCTGCACAGACCAATCTTGCATTAAGGTCATTTGGAACCATAGGTTAGAGTTGCTGGAAAAAAAAAAAAGTCTTTAATTCAATACCAGCAGCTGGACTGACTGAGGAGATAGAGAAAATCCTAGGGACACAGTGTTATCTCCTGCCTCTTTAGGGTAGAGCCACCTTTTGGAAAAATAATCTAAGTTCTTTTCTAGTAGAACATTACTAAAAGTAACAAGAACAAAATATTTTGCATGTTTTCAACCATTTTTGCTGAAAGAGGAAGCTCTGTTGGTATATGGTTGACCTTCTAAAAGATCCCCTGGTGACATTTTTACTGTGACTTTTCAGAGGTTACCAACTCCAACAGCAATAGCTGTGTCCTCGCTCAGCCCTCTCCCTGTTACAGTAGGACAAGACCACATGGTTTTTATTTTTTTGTCTAGAATTTTCCTACATCTTTCTACTAAATTCATTATTAGTTGAAATATGAGCTAGGCTATTTGCATAAAGGACAACAAAACACAGTGACTGGAACAGTCTATATATTTGTTTCATTCCTACATGGTAGTCACACTAAATGGAAAAACGCCGGCATGAAAGTTTGATGATGTTGGGAAGGCAGACCATCTGTAGAATGGGTTACAGTTCCACTTGGTGAAGGTTAACTGAGCACAACACCTGTATTGCAATCCACACACAGAGGAAAGAGAAGGTGCTTTCTTTCTAACGGCACTTTCCAGAACTTATAGACATCTCTTCTGCTCTAACACAAGAAGGCTAGAAATTATACTCTGTGATGGGCATTTGTGTACCCTGTTAAAAATAATCTTGCTAAGAATAAAGAAGAACAGATATTGGCGGAAATTACTAGCAGCCTCTTTCAAGGTATGGATACAGTTTGAATGTTTATTCTGGACATTTACGAAAACACAATTAAGAAGCTAAATATGAGCTCATTTTTAAGCTAAATAGGTTCTATCAGCAGAATATATTAAGATCACAAAACCTATAACAAAGCGCTAATAACGTTCCTTTCTTCAAACATTTCCAATCCAAATTCAGAGAGTAAAAGGTCATATACCACCTGAGGTGACAGGTTAGGATACCTGTGTGTAAAAAATACATGCTAAGTTTTTTTTTGCTAAGATTTATTGAAGTAAATGAGATGGTATGCCTGTAATTGATGGTATGTCTCTAAGCAAACTTCCCTTTACACTCCTTCATCATGTCCCCTTTTGTAACACTCTCTCAAACAACTGATTTTCTGATTAATGCCCCATAAATTCAAAGTTGTTGTTATGTCTAATTTGGGTTCTGGCAAGAAAGTGTATAGGACACAATTACATTGAACATACCAGTGATATATTATCTTCTGCTATCATTGAACACAAATTTGAGAAAATATTAAAACATTCATAATAAAAACTAAATCTTCTGTTTCCACTTTTTTCACAAAAACAAATTTCTAGGTGCTTAAGCTTATAATAGATCATGTACTGTATCTTCAAAGAAATATTGCTACTGCTTGATTAAACCAAAACAAATTATAGATGTCTGCACTTACCAAATCTTGAAACTGATTATTTTTATTTGCTACAATCAGCAAATCAGCTCAAAATATTTCACAAGAGACTGCAGGTTAGTTTCTTCTCTATCTGAATAAGAAATATGGGGAAATCAAAGGCAACTTAAATTTTTTGGAGGTTAGCACTATCCTGAAACAGGTATGGATTGAAGAGTGAAGTGGAGTGGACAGTATATTGATCTGTATTATGAATATGTAACAACACCTTTTTTATTATATTATTGACTGGTAATTACAATTTTGGATCAAAAAATTCAGCTTTCATTCTTTAGTATAATATAAGGGAATTAAATGAGCTAACATGGAAAATTTAGAACAGTGCTAGGCACTTAGAAAACAGTTTAAAATGTCAGTCTTTCTGTGTATCTTATTCATAAAAGTTGTACTATGAATGTTTGTGGAATATAAATAGAATACTTCATATACCTCATACCTCATATAAAGATAGTATCAGTCTGCATTTTGTCCTTTTTTGCCATAAATTACTCCTAATGTCAATTTCAATTAATAGCTTATAATTTGTCTTACAAAAATGTTTTTATTTACTCAATTCGAAGAATAAAATCTACTTTACTATTTTTGTCCTATTTCAACTTCTTTTACTTTATCTTATATACTTATTGAACCACAAGAGTAATTTTTTATTTGGATATGTTCTTATTCAAAATGTATTATGTACTTTTTAAAAGTCATCTTTATTTGTGAGGATCCATGTAACACAGAATAATTAATAGCACACACTCTGGGACACCTGGGTGACTCAGTCGTTAAGCATCTGCCTTCGGCTCAGGTCATGATCCCAGGGTTCTGGGATGGAGCCCAGCATTGGGCTCCCTGCTCCTCGGGAAGCCTGCTTCTCCCTCTCCCACTCCACTTCCTGCTTGTGTTCCCTCTCTCGCTGTGTCTCTCTCTGTCAAATAAATAAATAAATAAATAAATAAATAAATAAATAAAATCTTAAAAAAAAAAAGATAGCACATACTCTGAAGCCTAGCTGTCTCAGTCGGCCACTCACACACGGGGTGACAACATTTCTGTTCACAAGTTTCAAAAGAAGAGCTGATTTACTCAGTTTTCCATTTAAATCTCATATATATCAAACATAGGTTAATGTATCCATGATTTTACTTATCAATGGCTACTTTGGGAAAAACGTAAAATTTGGAATATAAAATGTTTGACTCACCAAGACTCAGGACCAGGATCACTTCAGATAAGTGATCGGTTTTTGATGTACAGTAAGCCCTCATCGAATCCCAACCAAGTTTTAATGACAATTCTAGGTACTAATATCGTCTCAAATAAAGCATGCCTTCTTTAATTTTTAAAATTTGTATACTCTTTATATTTAGTTACTGAAGAAAATAAAATGTTCAGAGGTTTCACATAAAAAGCCTCCTTAAATGAGCTTGGGAAAAGATGCTGTGAAAGAGACCATCTGACTCAAACTGTTGCTTCAATCAACGATTAAATTGTATAATTACTTTGAATAAGTAGAACCAGAGGAAAAGACACAAGCAAGAGAGTATATTATTCATTTCAAAGGAAGATATTTAGTAACAGAAAATTATCTTGTAGTACAAGCTCCAGATTAATAACTTTTGAAATAAATTTATGAATCAAAGTTATAGAAGTTAAAACCTCCCTAAGAAAAATCATGTAATTTTCACTAATGTATTTTACATTAGGATTACAGTTATGGTATGATATAGAGCATTCGATACTATTTTCATGAGGGAGGCAGAATCATAGCCCTCCAAAGTCCCCCACTTCCTAATGCCTGAAGCTAGAAATATGTTACCTTACCTGACAAGAGGGACTCTGTAGACATGATTAAGGATCTTGAATTGGGGAGATTATACTGGATTATCTATGGGGGCCCAGTATAATCACAAGTGTCTTTATAAGTGTAAGAGAGAGACAGCAAGTCAGAGACAGAGACATGACCATGGAGGCAGGGGGTGGAGTGACGTATCTGTGAAGGCCATGAGCCAAGGAGTGTAAGTGACCTGTAGACTCTGGAAAACACAAGGACACAGATTCTTCCCTGAAGCCTTGAGAAAAAAAACACAGTCCTGCGGATATCTGATTTTAACACAGTGAAACCCACTTTAGATTCCAAACCCCTAGAAGTATACATTTGTATTGTTTTAAGCCACTAATTGTGTGGTAGTTTTTTCCAACAGCGCTAAGAATCTAACATATCTGACAAGTTTAAGGAATTTGAGAAGCCTAGGTTAAAATTTAAGGAATACTATCAATCTTTATACTTATTTTCCTCAACTGTGCAATGGGCATGGCAGTGCCATCTCTTATCTACCTCACAATATCATGTAAATATAACATCAATAATTGAAATAATGCATTATTTATTCTATAGTTTAAATCACTTGCTTCCATAATGCATTCAGCCAACAAGTGCTTATCAAGTGTGATTTATATGTCCTTCGCACTGGAGATAAAGCGACAAACATTGAAAAAACCCTGTGCCTATGAAATATACATTCCACTGGTGGGAAGGTAGATAAAATACAAGTAAATAGAATACATAATATATCAGATAATGATCAGCAGATGGGAGAAAAAAAGAAGCATGGAAAGGATATCTAAAAGGAGGATTGCAGTTTAGAGTAGCCTGGAAAGTCTCAGTGATGGGATATTTGGGTAAAGACCTGAATGACATAACAGGGAATGAATCTCATACAGATCTGAGGGAAGGTGCTCCAGTCTGTTCATCCCGACACTGAGCCTGGATGTTGGGAGGCTAATGTGTGTGAATGGAACATAGGAAGACAGGCATTGGGTAGCAGGCACTGAGTGTGAAGTCAAATAGGAAGGAATTAGAGGTGGGGCAGATTATTGAGAGCCCTCTTTAATTAGGTCTTTGGTTTTAGCCAAGAAAGAAGAGATGTCTTCGGGGGTTTTGAACAGAAGAGTAACATGATTGAAATTAAGTTTTTTTAAAGATTCCCTCCAGCTGTTGTGTTAAGAAAAGATACAGAGTTGGGTGGAGAGAAGGTAAAAGAATATTGCAAAAAATCCAGATCATTGATATTGGTGGTTTGGATCAAGGTGGTACGACCAGAGGCAGTGAGATGTAGTTCAAGTTTAAATACATTTTGAAGGTTGAGCTGATGCAATTTGCTGATGTAATGGATGTGATGTATCAAGGGAGAAAGGAGTTAAGAATAGTTTCAAAGCTTCTAGATTGAGTAGCTGGATTGACGGTGTTGCCCCCAACTCAAACAGGCAAGACTGAAGGAAGGGTAGTTGAGGAAAAGCAAGTGTTTTGTTTTAGATGAGTTAAGTTAAAAATGCCTGGTGGCTCTCCTGGTATGGATGTTTTGACGGCATTTGCATGTGGCAGTCTGGGCTTTATTGATGTAGTTCAGATTGGAAACAAAAATCCTCATGCATAAATAATTTATTTCTTACAACTTTATCAGGTTTTCTAGAAAGTTTTTAATGCAGCAATACCTTTAATTTGCACACTAATTTGGTGACTCACTATTTAGAAAAACTAAATGGAGCCAATATTTTTCTTTCTACATAAATTATGTGAAAACGCGAAAGTAAATGAACTCTGTACAAATAAGAAAATCATATTAACTTATATTAATCATTCATGAAAATCTTTCATATTGAACTTTGGAAAATACATATGGATTTCAACATTTCAGGCAAAATGAAACAGAAAGTAAAAGACACTCAAGATGTAGATTATTCACTGAGGGTTGCAGAAGTGAAGGGGGGGTGGGAAGGATGGGGGGCTGGGTGATGGACATTGGGGAGGGTATGTGTTATGGTGAGAGCTGTGATTTGTGTAAGACTGATGAATCACAGACCTGTACCTCTGAAACAAATAATACATTATATGTTAATAAAAAAAATAAAGGTGTATTTAGCACAATTAAAAAAATGTAGATTATTCATCTGAGGATGTTTTTTTAGTATTTTCTTAATTAAACTATATAAATTATCTCCTTATTTAACTCCATATTCCTTTTTTAAATATAAAATCCTCTTTATTGTATTTATGTAATTTGAGGTTCAGAAACACTCTGAAAACCTGCTTCTTCACATTAAAGACTGAATTTTGATATATATGAAGATTATATCTCCACAACCATTCTGGACAGTTTCTTTAGGTCTACAAAAAAAGGGAGGGGAGAGAAGAGGACTTCACTGAATTATTATTTTTTTATTTACTTTAATATATTATATTGCTTGACAAGGATAAAAAGGAAATTCATATGCTTCCTTTGTTTTCATAGCTGTAAAAATTCACAGAACAAAATTTAATCCTTAACTAAGAAGAATGTTTCAAAGAAAAAGAGATCTGTGCTGTGGTCCAAAAGACAAACTTGAGACAGAAGTCTACTTGAAAATATTATACTGATGAATCATTGAACATTATGTCAAAAACCAGTGATGTACTATACCTTGGCTAATTGAATTTAAATAAATAAAATAATAATAATAATTTAAAAAATGCTTGGAGACTAGATATAGTTACTATTACCTCTTTATTCTTCTTTCTAAAATCTTCAGTCAAATTTAGAGTTCTTTCTAATAGTTTGTGGATTTTTTCCCCCTTTTGGTGGGTGTTGGGGATGTAATATTGGTTGGGGGAGATAGGGATGCAAAGAGTTAAGACTGCCCTCAAGTATAACATGGAGCAGAAGTAGAGGTTGTTCTCAAAAGACTGGTGACATATGTATGTAAGTAAAAGGTTAATAATAATAATATGAATAGGAGCACTGCTGTGATGGAAAAGGTGGGTTGAGAGTGAATAGAAAGGGAAATTAAACCTGATTTCACATGTCCGGATGATCTAGGGAAGTGATAGAATTAGAATTAGTTGAGATGTAGGTCAGAAAGAGCTGGAGATGTGGGGTGGTCTAGGAGACAGTGATTATGTGTGAGCAGCAAGAGTTAGAGCAGCGGGTTCAGGATCCTCAAGTGGGATGGGGGAGTAGTGGACAGGCAGCAAAGGCACTTAAGGATTGTCTGAATCCATAGGGTTTGCAGTTCAGCCTGAGGTCAATGAAGAGCCCTAGAAAGTCTACCCTGTAGTAGAAATTTGGTAGAAACCTAAGTGGTGGCAATAAAATGGTAAGCAAAGCAGATACAGTCTATGCTTTCATAAGGTTTAAATCCCCCTGGATGCAAAAGACATCAACCTATTAATAATAATAAAAATAAAAATAAAATGGCATCTCCTCCCTCTTTTTTTTGTTCGTTTGTTTCTGTGTTTTTTGGTAGCTCTAAAGAAAGTGTCTAGAATGACTATAAGGATACAATCCCCACTTACCTTACAACTTGGTCTTAACAAACAGGTTTTCAGAGTGATTAGATGATCGCCCTGGAAAGCAAATCAATGTTTTAAGAAAGAGCGACTCGGAAGAGCCAAGCCTGGTAGCAGGAAGACAGAAGGCTACTGCCGTCCACTAAGTAACCACTGGGTGAATTTCTACTTTCTCTTACTTCACCCACACTGTTTATTCATTGTAAATGCACATTTCTCATCCTGGTATTAATCCATCCTACTAATTCATCTTAAGCATCTACCCTCTAATAGAAGCTGAGCTAAGTGTCAAAGATATAACAGTATGTAAAGAAAATACATCCATTCTTTGGTGAAGCGTAAACTCCCTTGGGTGCAAAAACCATTGCACTATGAATGACGTGGATCAGTGTATTACTTGGCTATGTGATTACTGAAGAAATGAAAGTAGAGCAACCAAGAAATCATAATAAAGTATAATCCTGCCTAGTCTGGATTTGCTCACAATTCTGAACTGTTTTTAAATTTATGAAATTTTAGAAGTATCAAGAGATCCATTTTCCTATGACCAGTTAACATTTGAGTACATATCTCCCTCAAGAAAGTAATTGACAGAGAGAGAAAGGGATGGGGTGGGGTTGCGGGGAGAGATCCACTACATCTTATAAATGCGGGGCTCTGAGTAATACAAATATTGCTATCTTTTACACTAACTTTAAAATATAGGCCTGTTAACTCCAGATAACTAAGTCAGTCATATTTGCTAAGGAAGTCGTCTCTTTTTGTACCTTTAAGTTAACAGATGGTTTTTACACATTTTAGTTACTTTTCAGTCTTGACCTCTTAGAGAAATGATTTAAATATTGTTAACTTAAGGAGAGTTGGGGGGGGTGAGGGGAGGTGAGCTAAATGAGTGGCGGGGATGAAGGAGGGCACTTGTGATGAGCCCTGGGTGTTGTATGTAAGTGACGAATCACTAAATTCTACTCCTGAAACCAATATTACACTATATGTTAACTAACTAGAATTTAAATAAAAACTTGAAACAAACACAAAAATAGATACTGTAACTGAAGCTCCAGCAATCAATTATTCATATATAACAGAAAATAGCCACTATTCTAAAGTATTGTAGTTTGAGTCACTTTTGAGTTGAAAAAAATTTTTTAAATATCTGTTATTCTAGGTTTTTTTCTTTTTTTAAATCGAGTTTTAAGCTTAAATTATCAGATGTGCTACTAAAATATTCACGTAACTATAATGATTGCAAACTTCTACAGGCCTAGGGACATATGAATGTTCACCAAGTGTTCTTGGCCTTTGTGTTAGTATCTTCATTTGCAAGAGAATCAAAAAGAATTACTGACCTCTGCACATGAATGTAGAAAAACGCTGATAAACCGTTCTTATTTACATATTGTATTAAATCAGGAAGAGATTGATTTCTTCCCTTTTTTCATCATTTCTTCCCTTTTTTCAAAAAGGATAAATTCAGAGAGAATATTCTTGGGATTCTAAAAATACATTGCTCTTAATCTCCTGATAAGGATGTGAATTTTGAATCCTCCAAATGACTCCAATTAATTTTCCCCACACAATTAAAGAGTTAACTAAAACTAATGCATCATCTTGAGATAGTGATCCCTTCTTAAATCTATATGTGTACCTATTATTCATTATCCAATGTTTTAGGTACTTTTGATTTGAAAAGAATAAATTAATATAACAAATAATTAAAAGCTTATTGGATTACACAAAGGTGACTTGTTATTTCTGATGAATATGGTTTATTATTTGACAAATTTTGTTTTGCAAATATACAAATGATTTCTCTACTTATGTACAAATGATGAAAATTCTGTGTCCTAGAAATTAGTTTACATTCAATGATCATATTCCTCAAAATTAAACCAACTAACCATAGCAATATTCTGACCCAATTCAACAGACCATGGAAATATTCTGACCCAATTACAAACTGCTAAATTGGATTTTTCTTTTTTTATAAGCCTCCGCCAAATATCAACTTCAGGTGACTTACTTCTCCCATTAACCTAGCCAAACCTAAATAATTTAGCAATTCCTCATGCCTGTTTTACGTTTTTACATCCCTTACAAGTGCTCAGAGAATTAGAATTCTCTAAATGACTCAGAAGCAAATAAAATGAACATGTCAAGATTATGAGCACAAGAATGATGCCTAAAACATAGTTTTAAAAAATATGGGTTGGTCTCATAGGTGAACAAACATCCTTATGAAAGAATGCACAGTGATCATTGTGTTTAGATATGACATTTCACACTTCATTTGTATAATATATAGCATGTTAACAGTGACAACAAATCTCTATTTGCAAAATAGTGAAGATAACTATCTAAAGTGGCAAAGAAGAGTGATACTCAGCATCATGAAATGTACAACTTCCATGGGTGCTCAGAGATACACTTACTCTGGCCTAACAAATATCATACTGCTTTTCTGATAGCAATAATGATACCATAGTATTTTTTAATTGAAGCATACTACATAATTTAAAAATCACCAGGGCATGGCAGTGTAAACAATTGAACTACACAGAGTTTCAATGAATTTATTTTTACATTGTTTTATACCATGCAACATTCTGAATCAGGACATTATATATTCTAGGGCTCAAGCGATTTTTGAAATAGATAGTATCATAAATAGAAAGCTTGTCATTAGTTATACTGGATTTCAAAAAAATTAAGTCTGGTGGCTAAGGGTAATTAGACTAATAAAAATTTTTGAAGATGGGTCTCCTAGAGTTAATTTTCATAGTGAATCCACAAAGGTCAGGATCCAGAGACCCAAATTCTTGCTGCTCCTAAGATATTTAGATATTCTATGATAAGTCAGCAGAATTAATGTTATGATCCAATGTTTGATTCACCTTAGCTTTTATTGTTCTTAGCCACGTCTTCCTATTTTTTTCCTTTGTGCCAATGTTCTTTGCATTAAATTTATTTTCCATTATGAGGCTGTTAGACAACTTTGGCAGTGTGATTAGGAAATTCAGTTATGTTGCTTCAGTTCTGTTTATGTTCACAACCACAAAGTTGCACTGAAGAGCATCTCATCAATTCATATAATAAATCGTTATAAGATAAATCTGAATAAAGACTATGGAATCAAGTGAAGTACAGACTAAAGATGATTTACCTTATATTGCTACTTTCTTATCTGTTGTTCAAGTGTCCTGTGTGTGCCAGATGAAAAATGCAACAGAAACAAGTAATTATTTGGCAGGAAGGAAGTTGAAAAAAAGAAGTTGAATGCAGGTGTTCTCTCTATACACATACTCTTTATCAACAAGCTGAATTTGTCTCTTTTATAGCCTCTTATCTACTCCTTTAGAACGATCTAGATTTATTATAACTGATTTTCTTTGATGCTTTTAAAGAAATCTCAAGTGTGAGCACTTTACCCAGAGGGCACCAATTAAGCCTTTGTGAAATGGCAAGCAAGAAGAAAGTGTAAGAAAAATTCACCTTAAGTAAAAAAACACATTTTATTCACAGAAATTTTAAAATGTAGGTAAAGCCCTCAGAATAGATGATAAAATTGAATCATAGTTTGAATATGAATCACATATTTTATAATTCTGAAACTTCATCATATTAAAGCAAAAAACAGCTGTGATAAATTATATTCAAGACATATAACTCAAGAAAAAGGTTTGGCCAAGAAATATACTAGATTTGGTAATAATAATAATGTCAATATTAACTAAAAAGTTTAAGGAACTCCAAAATGTATAGATTTCATACAATTGCAGCATAGTCTGCAGACGTCTTATGACACTATAGTCATTATATTGGTTATATAAGTATTGTTTAAGTAGAGTTGAAATTCATTGCCAGTGGAAAATTTCAACAAATAGTGACAAATTATCATGATTACTAATTTGAGAAAGATAAAATACTTGGAATCAGTTGGACCTTTCCTTCCACACCTCTCAGAGAATAATTATGAAAATAAAACAATTTATACATGGCAAGTTATCGTGCATCATGAACGGTCCTTTCTCCTTGTTTCTTCTCTCATCATCCCATGCTTAGTATAATTAGGCATGACTCTCACATCACAGTCTCATATTACTAGGTAATAGTACCTAGGTACAGAATCTGAGGCAGGAATAGTTCAAATGTATTTAAAAATGTGGTAGGAAGACAAAGTTTCTCAAGCTATGAAATCTCCAAACATAAATTTTAAAAGCTGAGCAATATATTAAAACTCTTCAGGGCCACCTGGGTGGTGCAGTTGGTTAAATACTGGCCTCTTGTATTCAGCTCAGGTCATGGTCTCAGGGTCCTGGGATTAAGCCCCATACTGGGCTCTACCCTCAGCACAGAGTCTGCTTGAGATTCTTTCTCCCTCTCCTCTGCCCCTTCTGCTCATGTTCTCTCTCTCTCTCTAAAATAAATCAATAAATCTTAAAAAAAAAAAAAAACACCAAAACTCTCTTGACAATTACATTAGGGCATTTAGAAGAAAGAGCTGAGCAGTGCTGTGGAGGCTGCTGATAGAAGGTGGTCCTGTGCAGTCAGAGTCACCTCCGAGGTCCTTGGAGGAGAATGCAGCAGTGATCCAGGGAGAAACATCAGGGATTAACTCAGCAACAGTGTGCACATGGAGAAGAGGAGAAATGGAGAGAGAATTCAAATATTAAAATTACAGTTTCTCCTCCCCTACCAAAAAAAAGTTTTAATTCTTTTCTAACATAGGGGCAAAGGAGAATAAAATGTCAAAGATAATCTCAGGTTTATGGTATTGACATCTATGTAAAATATATATATTTAAAGATACAAGGGATTTTATGTAACTAGGGATTACCAAAGGGAAGCTAGGTACTGTGAAATCTAAACTCAGCAGGCGTATTTGATTTTGATTGATGATTTCATGCCATCATATTCATGAAGGCATTTACAATTTTGTCTAAGGGGAATGTACAAAACTTAAGAACGAAAAAATCATAAGAGGCAATAGATCTTCAATATCCAAAAAGGTGAACAAAGAAGAATAAAACCATTAAGAAGATTAAGGAAAAAATTTTTTCCAAGGGACATGATCGAAGGCCAAGTAAATATTTATTGATATATATCTCAGTGTTGCAGAAGAGAAAACGCTATCAACAGATGGCAACTCTCAATTATTTTACCACTGTCTAAAAATGTCCCTTTATACACATCCTTCTGGTCTTACATCACATCTCAGTGTAATCTGTAATCTTCTTCCTGCCTCAGACTAATGATTGACCTTGTATTTCTTTAGGAACATCATAAATGGGCAAACAGAGAATAGTGATTTTAAGGCAAGGGAGAAAAACACCTTCTATTCATGATGATATTGATATTCTAAAACATACAAAGGAAGCAAATATTTAAAAAGAGAGCCACCAAATTAAAATACTATGGACAAAATCCATTCAATAAAATTAAGTAATAAAAAATAGAAAATATTTTGTCCGTTTTTGAAAGTCGTAAAACAATAACAAGTAAATTGAACTAATGAGTGAAGATGAAACATGACCAAATATATATCCTAAAAACCAAATCTGCAGCCATAAACACAAACAACTCTTTCCATGGGTAAATCCTAGAACAGAGACCCAGAAAGAATTAGCGCATTATAACTGACCACTGTTAAATCCACTTAGAATACAACACAGAGAAACACAGAGTTGAAAAATGCAAGAAAGATATTGAGAGACCTGGTGGATATATTAAGTACGAAGTTACAAGGGGTAAGAGTTTCATGACTGTAGAATGGAAGAAACAGAAGAAAGGAAAATTCAAAACAGACAGATGCTAGTTTTCCATCACAAAGGCAGCAAGTGCAGACCATGGGTGTCTGAATTCCTTTGCCAACCTAGTTATGGTCTGAGGGATGGAAGTCTGTTATAAATGGTATCCTTCCCTTCTTACCAGATATTAAACATTTAAGAAATAATACAAATATGAAGAACTTTGAAGCCAAACTAACAATTTTATTGCTGATAGAGCCTTGGTTTCAAGGTGGGGTTTTGGCCATGTGTGCCGATTAACTAAATCTCAGAATTAGGCACAACTTCTCATCCAGTGGCAAGTGAGGCTGGATGCCAGCAGGACAGACACTCTAAGGCTCAGGAAAAGATTACTTCTGGAGAAGAAGTGGATATTACAACTAATTTCCAAGAAGGAAAGCAGAAAAGGGCAAGCCTGGAGTGAGACAAGATAGACTCCCTGAAGCCTATCCTGTCTCCAAGACGGAAAGGCAGAGCCCAGCCAAGGATATCCAGTCAGTTACAATTTTTACAGAAATCCACTACGTAAGTGCTTGGCCCCTCATCCATGGCTCCCCATCTTACCCCCACACCACATGCACACTAGCATGATAATGAAAATGTTGTGTGGGACCCAGGTTATTCTGAGGGAAATTTATTTTCCTGAAGCCAAGTGTCATTCCTTTTAACACCATGTAGATGCAGTAGACCCGTGCAGTTGGTGAACTTTCCATGAATATCTTCTTGTGTGAGTGTTTGTGAGAGTCTCACCACAGTGCTCAGTTTCAAAAATAAGTCAGCCTCAGGGTTCTATTATGCTTGTTGTCTTCTTGTCCAGTCACTTGCAGGAGTCAAATTCTTAGTCATCTCTGCTTGATTCTAGACCCAACTTCCAGGAAACCCATACCTCCAGCAAATTCTATGTGTTACATCATCCACGAATATTAGTATCATGGTTGTGAATATGTACATATATATTTGGAAGATATTTATCTGCGGAGTCAGGGGGGATTAGAAAATGGGTAGATTTTACAAAATAAAGTTTCAGTGTCATCTTGACCTGATGTCTTCCAGAAAAAAAAACACTTTTTTTTTGCATTATGAATATTAACACACACGCACACGTGAATTTAATGTCATCATCACATGTCTTTAAGATTATATTTGGCAGTATCTATCATGACTCTAAATACTTTAGCTTAACCAAATAAGGGTTGATTTTATCTTTTCACAGGAAGAAGATGTAGACATTAGAAAGCTGGTGAAGAATTTTCACATCAGCAATAGGTCTGGATCCTTCCATCATTCTGCTCTGCTATCCTGAGCACTCAGATACTGTTCTTACATTTCTGAACGCATAATGGCTTCTTTCCCTAGTGGTTATATAATGTTTTCTCGCTCTCCCCATTTCAC
Source organism: Eumetopias jubatus (assembly GCF_037043125.1). NCBI lineage: Eukaryota > Metazoa > Chordata > Mammalia > Carnivora > Otariidae > Eumetopias > Eumetopias jubatus. The sequence continues at coordinate 20,086,610 of NW_028274807.1, read as the reverse complement.
AGTACAGATGGGAGGTAGAAGGGAAGAATACTTGATTCACTGAATGTAGGGGAGAAACAATTCCTTATTTTGTCATAACTTTGTCGTCATCCAGAAACATTGTGGTGATATTGAAGCAAATAGTGTAATTTCTGGCAAACTCAGTCTGACATTTAAGTAATTTACTTTCAATGATCCTGAAAAGATGAAATATGCTAGACATAATTTTAAACTTTTTTTTGATGGTTCATCAAGAACTTACATTGATTAAATGTGGGCAGCCCGTTGGTATTATTTATAGTGAGATGGTTCTTGCAATCATTAACAAAATCATTCCAATGTTCTTATGCAAAGTTAATTGCTCAGAAGAGTAAATGAAGGAAGCCATCATAGCACATATAAAAATAAAAAAATATATTGATTTATTAAGACTAATAAATTAAATTTTAGTGAATATTACTTTAGTAAATATTACACATACCATGTGATAAACAATTTCTTCAATACTGACGTATGATTAAAAGTCATATGTCCCCACATTAACTGGTGAATAATTGTTCATTATGAATAAAACTGATACTATTGAAAGTGTCATTTTTTTTTCCAAAACAAAGTCAGGTATAATTATACTTAAGAAGATATAAATAATGTGATGTAAAAAGCAAGTGATGCCTTTGCATAATCAATCTTACTTTGGTCTTGGACAGAGCTTAATGTTATTACGATTTCTTAAGTGCTGATACCAGATCTCTAAAATTAAAAAAAAAGAAAACTAAAATATTTCAGATTAAATATGTACAACCAAATTTCAAAAGTCTTAAATTACTATATTGTACACCTGAAACTAATATAACACTGTCTCTTAACTAACTGGAATAAAAAAAAAACTTAAAAAAACAAAATAAATAAATAAAAATGGCTAAGTCTTACCTAATATTTGTAAAATATGAAAACAAATCATTTTTTCTAATAATAAAGCTAACTTTTGATTAGATTCCAAATGTATACAACAGAACAGGGATAACAATCCGATATCATGGTAGATCTCGTATAATATATTAATTTACTGGCAAGGAGTTTTAGTGAAGTATACATTTTAACATTTTTTTGCAATCTATGTAAATTATTTTCGTCTATCAATTATGTAGATACATAATGACTTTTGCCCTGGCAATACTATCAGCTTCACAGTGGAAATTTTTGTGCAATTTTTGCTTAGTTGCTCCGACAAACAATCTTTTAACAGAAATTCCAAACGGACCATGTCTATCTGCCACATGCTATATGAATTAACTAAATATAATTCTCTACAGAGCCTTGTGGCACTGATTGCTTTGACAAATCTGCTTTTGGTCAATCTCCATTTGTTTAATTTTTCAATAGGAAGAGAAGAAAGAAATGCTCTGCCCTTGAGCAGAACTAGTTATAGAGGATAGAAGGAGAATATAGTTCAGAGACGACACAAGCTAAACAAGTGCTATGTCACAGCCAAAAAAATCCTTGAAATAATTAGAGAGTAAAATCCAATGTGCCTGGATCTTAGAAGGTCTTTGAAAAATTTTACATAACAGAAATATTGAATACTTTCATCCCACCAAAAATTTTATATTTATGTGTTCGTTTGAAAAATATTCAGTAAGGTATTATTCTAAGAGCTGCAGGTCAAGAAAGACAGATAAGTTGGTGCTGAGGTGGCTCAGTTGGTTAAGCATCTGCTTTTGGCTCAGGTCATGGTCTGAGAGACCTGGGATCTTCCTGATCAGGCTCCCTGCTCAGCAAGGAGTCTGCTTCTCCCTCTGCCTCTCCCCCCGACTCGTGTTCACACACTCTCTCTCTCTCTCAAATAAATAAATAAAATCTTAAAAAAAAAAAAAAGACAGACAAGGGTTGTCCTTTCCTAGAGCTGATTTCTCAGGGAGATGTAAGCCAGTAAGCAAATAGGTAAGTATTTGTAATTACCAAGTGATTTGGTAATTACAATTGTTGATGAACAACTTCTATATAAATATTTCAGTTGTTGACAGAATAATGAATGCTGATGAATGTTGTGGATAAAATATAGTAGTGTGATGGTTTAGAGTTGGACTAGAGTAAGTTTGGAGGATGCAAGAAATATCGGCCAGAGCTGCCTGAATGGTCTTCAGAGGAAGCAACGTTTTAAAAAGAAATTGAAGTGTTCAGATGATTGTGACAGGAACAAGAACAAATAACCTGGGTCTCTATGGTGTTTACATTCACATTACTGGTCAAAGTTATTTTCTATTTTTTGACAAAATCATTTATCAATATTTTAGAAAAATAGCTTATAAGTATATGGGCAACTGTATGTACAAAGTCACATACTGAAGATAATAATTAAGAAATCAACAATGACTAAGAAGAGGTGACTTATCCTCAAGAAAAGTCCTGCCCAGTGGGACTGGGTGGTTCAGCCAAGAGAGTGCGTGACTCTTGATTTCAAGGTTGTGAGTTCAAGCCCCACACTGGGTGTAGAGATTACTCAAAGCCAAACCAAACAAAAAGTGCTGCCCAAACAACATATAATGTGAACAACACATATAACTTTCACTTTTCTAATATTTTTTAAAAAGTAAAAATAAATTTAATAATATGTTTTTATTTAACCTAACATATCTGAAGTATTATCAATATAAAATCAATATAATATTTTAAGGAGATACTTTACATTCTTTTTTGGTAATAAATCTTCAAAATCCAGTGTATATTTTATGTATAAGCCCATCTCCATCCAGGCTTGCCACATTTCAAGTGTTCAACAACCACATGTGCCTAGTGGCTTTTATATTAAACAGCACAATTCTAGAATATATTTAATTGTGGAAGTCTAAAATCCGGGGAAGAAGAAACATAACTAGGTAAGTAAGCAAGCAGTATTCCAGGAGTTCAGAGTAGGATCTGAAGGAAAAATGGAGAGGTTTTTATTAAATAAGTATGTCTTTGGGAATAGAAATTAGATTAAATTAATTATATTTATCATATCAAAGTCTGCAAAAGAACAAATCATGTGTTTACAATCTTCTTGACCAAAAGCAGTTTAACTTTATTTATTTTTTTAAAGATTTTATTTATTTGACAGAGAGAGACACAGAGAGAGAGGGAACACAAGCAGGGGGAGTGGGAGAGGGAGAAGCAGGCTCCCCACTGAGCAGGGAGCCTGATGCGGGGCTTGATCCCAGGACTCTGGGATCATGACCTGAGCCGAAGGTAGACGCTTAACGACTGAGCCACCCAGGCGCCCCAGCAGTTTAACTTTAGAAAATAAATTTGTGTTTGTTGATCGCTATCAGAATGATGTGCTATATGTAAATAAGTCCTTGAAAAAAATGGCTATTTTTATTATGTACTTACTATGTAAATTATATAATATAAAAAATTGTCAAATGAAAAACTGCCTGTCCATAACTGAAAAAAATGATATGCTTATGAGTTTCAGAAATTTTTTTATTAACCCTAGTGACTGAAAAAACAACTTAAAAAAAAGAATCTTATGATGAAGGAGAACAAGAGCAATATCTCACATGGAGAAAGACATTCGTGGTTTCCAACTATGCTTTATCTAAACTTAAAAAAAAAGTATTTGTATAACAATTTTACTGTATTTCTACAGCCATTCATAAATGTGTGTGTGTGTGTGTGTGTGTGTGTGTAATCGCCAACCACTTTTTACCTCTAAAATTAGAAGACAGAAATTAAGAGAAATAAAAATTATTTTCTTGGGGAAAGTAGTTGATTGCATTGTATTGTTTATAGAAAACAATTATAGAAGTAATAAAGGAAACACTAATGGCTAATGAAAAATAGACAATATTTACTTTAGAAATAGCAATGAAATATTTAGGGGTTATGATATCATATTGCTGATTATGTAAGTCTGAAAGTCAATGAATAGCAGCAAAGAAGAGTCAATAAAAGGAGGAAAAGGGGATACTTAGCTTGTGGGATTATTGGTTCATAAGGAAATGAACATTTCTGAAGAATAGACTTTTAGTAATGAGGGAGAAAATGTATATTCAGTATTATTAGATGATTTTTCTTTTTCTCAAAAATTGCTCACATAACACTGTTTCATCAAGCTATTCACAAAGGCTTTATTTATCAAATGAATGAATGGGTTGATAAATGACCCCAAATAATGATTTCTCACAAATTATTTTTAAATAGTGTTATTCTGAGTAATTACAGAAAAAAGTATTACTGATTTTGATTTTATTAGTCAAGTCATATTCCCCTTTTTTGCCAAATATTTACGTGAAAGTTACATGTTTGTAAGAATTCAAGACTATCATCAAATTATTATTTGATAGAGGATGTCCTCTTTAAAATAATTACCACCGAAAATATAGTTACTGACAGGTTAGAAATTTTAATCAATTCATTGCATGATATTTAAAATGTAAAACTAAGCTTGTCTAATTGAATACATACTGCAGCATATATATGTATATATAGTTATATATATACACAGGCATATACACACATTCACACATATATACTGTATTTATTATGTGAACAGTATTTTAATGTTTACTTTTCATGTAGAATGTATTATGTTTTCTTAGAGATTTAAAAAAGACAGTGCTAAGTTACAGGACTGTGTTTCAAGAAAAAGAAAGACAAAAAAATAGGCAGTAGGGGGCACCTGGGTGGCTCAGTTGGTTAAGCATCTGCCTTTGGCTCAGGTCCTGATCCCAGGGTCCTGGGATGGAGCCCCGCATCGGGCTCCCTGCTCAGCGGGGACTCTGCTTCTCCCTCTGCCCCTCACCCCGCTCTCATGCTCTCCCTCACTTTTTGTCTCTCAAATAAATAAATGAAATAAAATCTTTTAAAGAAAAGAGAAAAAGAAACAATTCTAAGTTCTTAAACCATGGGAAGTGCATCGCAGAAAATATGTCATTTTGGGTGAGAACCCCTCCCCCCAGGTGGCAGGGAAGCAGAGATTGGCAAGAGCAAGAAGTGGGTCCTCCCCTCAGGCATGAGTGACAAGGGCAGGAAGGGTGCTTCAAGGGCTGAGGTTCTGGGTTCTCTTGCAGAGGCAAAAACAATGGTGAGAGAGGGAAAGGTACCTTGGCTCTTGCCCTCTCCTCCCCATCAAATTCCCATTGGCAGAGCTCAGCAGGAAGGCAGCTGACACCGGGGCACAGGATACTCAGCTCACAGATGTCAAACTCTTAGAACAGAGCAGGAAGACGGTGAGGAATGAATCAGATGGAACCAGGCCTAGCTGCCAGCCCATGTCTGAGTGCTGTCATGATGTCCAACGCTTTCCCAAAATGGTGGTAATAATTTAAATTAATGCAGTCTGTGTAAAAGTGTCTCTTTGGGGGGCCCTGGGTGGCTCAACTGGTTAAGCATGTGATTCTTGGTTTCAGCTGGGGTCATGATCTCAGGGTCCTCAGATCCAGGCGCATGTCCGGCTCCGGGCTGAGTGGGGGGTCTGCTTGTCCCTCTCTCTCCGCCTTTCCCCCTCCCCCAGCTCATGCTCTCACTCTCTCTCTCAAATAAAAAAAGTCTTTCAAAGAAAAAAGTATTTCTTTTGAATCCATGTGCACACCAACATTTGAAGATGTCATTTTATTCTTTTTAATCTTACGAATGTAAAATATCTGATTGAATTTCCAAAGGAGGGCTTCAGGCAGGAAAAAGAAAATGATACCAGTGATAACCACAAAATTTTTGGAAGTGATAAAAGGCGAGAGAGATGGCAAGTATCTAGTTATGAATAAATGAATATTAGTTGTTAATAATATTTTATTTTAAATATATGTATTATAGAGCTGCTTGATAATAATGATGCAAAAGATGGAAGGAGGTAAATGGGATTAAATAATTCTAGGTACTAGTATTTTAGGGGAAATAATAAATGTAAAAGTTTTTATATGGGATTGTATTATATACATAGTTTAATCTCTAAGATGCCACTAAATGTATAATAAAGTAATGACTCCTTAATAACCTACAGAGGAGAAAATAATTTACTTACAGACATACCTCAGAGATATTGCCAGACTACTGCAACGAAAAGAATATCTCACTAAAGTGAGTCAAATAAATTTGTGGTTTCCTGGCAGGTATAAAATTATGTTTACACCATGCTATAGTCCATTAAGCATGCAATAGCATTATATCTTTAAAAAAAAGGATGTACAGGGGCACCTGGGTGGTTCAATCAGTTAAGCATCCAACTGTTGATTTCAGCTTAGGTCATGATCTCAGGGTTGTGAGATTGAGCCCCAGGTTGGGCTCTGCACTGGGTGTGGAGCCTGCTTAAGATTTTAAGTTTTCTCTCTCTCTCTTTAAAAAAAATAATAATTTAATTTAATTTAATTTAAAAATGCTTTATTTCTAATAATACTAACCATCATTGGAATTTTCAACAAATTGTTGTCTTTTTGCTGGTGGAGAGTCTTGCTTCAATATTGTTGGTTCCTGACTGAGAAGGTTGATGGGTGCTGAAGGCTGGGGTGGCTTCTTAAAATAGGACAACAGTGAAGCCTGCCACATTGATTGACTCGTTCCTTCATGAACAATTTTTCTGTAGCATCCATTGCTGCTTGATAACATTTCACACCCATAAGAACGTCTTTCAAAATTAGAGTCAATACTCTCAAACTCTGCGTCTGTTTTATTAACTAAGTTTGTGTAATATTCTAAACCTTTGGTTGTCATTTCAACAATCTTCACAACATCTTCACTAGGAGTTGATTCCATCACTAGAAGTTGATTCCATCTCAAAAAACCACTTGGCAAGTGGAAAACAACTCCTTATCCATTCAAATAGAGCAGTGGGTGTTTTACTCAAACAATGAATCCTGGAACATTACATCAAAAAAAATCAATCTATTAAAAAAAATTTTGATCATGAGATGACAGCAATCCATCCCATCTTCAGGCTCCACTTCTAATTCTCTTGCTATTTCCATCACATTTGCAGCCAGAACACACCCAACACTTATCAATTAAGTTCTTATAAAGGAAATTTTCAATTTTTAACATTTGTGGGCCCTGCTCCTGGGCTCCCAAGGAAGCTATATTTTAGTATATACCAAGGTCAGAATGACTCCTCAAAACCTCAAAACATGGACTCCACTTCTACTCCAAGCACACATTGTACATCTGCTTCATTAAAAATAATAACAATAATAATAATAACCAAAAAGGAGCATTCCAAACATAAAGATAAGGAAAACAAAAATCCTTCCTGGTTCCCATAAGATTAAATCATACAGCCTTGCACATACTAAAAACATAAGATAAAGTCTGTAACTTTCTAGAATGTCCTTCATCATGATGATTTATAACTTTTTCTTTTTTAAGATTTTATTTATTTATTTGACAGAGAGAGACACAGCGAGAGCAGGAACACAAGCAGGGGGACTGGGAGAGGGAGAAGCAGGCTTCCCGCTGAGCAGGGAGCCCGATGTGGGACTTGATCCCAGGACTCTGGGATCATGACCTGAGCCGAAGGCAGCTGCTTAATGACTGAGCCACCCAGTTGTCCGATTTGTAACTCTTTATGTAAGAAACATATATAACCATGCACCGAATATTTCTTCCCCAGAGCACCCTCCTCTTTGTAAAGATTGTGTACCCTGGGCAGCTGTCCTAACTTGGGCTTGAATAAAACTCTTTTCTTTTCTCTTTAAAATTTTTTAAAAGTTTTGTTCATTTTAAGTTGACAATTTGCTATCTTATGTGGGCATGATTTGTGGTGCCCTAAAACACTTATAATGGTAACATCAAAAATCGCTGATCACAGACCACCATAACAAATATAATAATAATGAAAAGGCTTGAAACCTTGAAAGAATTACCAAAATGTGACACAGAGACATGAAGTAAGCAAAAACTGTTGGAAAAATGGTGCCGATGAACTTGCTCAACTCAGGGTTACCACAAACATTCAATCTGAAAGAAAATGCAATATCTGGGAAGTGCAATAAAATGGCATATACCTGTATATTACATTAATACAAAAAGAGTAAAAAAAATAGAATATTGGGCTGGATAAAAAATATACAGTAAGAAAACTCTAAGGTGTGATATATTGCTGTAAATTTTAAAAAGGAGATATGTAATGAGAAAAGATATATAATGATAAAAATACTAACATTGTATGTACCTGCAATTGCAACTTCAGCACCTGTAAAGAAAAATTGACAGAACTAAAAGGAGTAGATCGATAAAAACATAGTTATAGATTTTAAAACGCTATCCACAGTTTTGATAGAGCAGACTAATGTAATTCAGTGAAGTATGGGAATAATCTGAAAATGGGAGAGAGGGAGGAGGGGGTAGGTAAGGGAGAAGAAGAGATCATTCACTGAGTAATGACGCAAACATATTGTTTTCAAAGAAATATCCATTTGTCAAATTTAGTTCTTTGCAAAGATGAAGAAAATGGCTCTGCTGTTCATTTACTTTCTATTTTTTGTTTCTTCCAAACATAGGAATACAGAATTTTGATATCACTAAAGAGGATACCAAAATGGACTGAACACATAGGAGAAGATGCTCAATTTTATTAGGCATCCTGCAAACAAAAATTAAAATCAAAGAGCAATATTGACACATAAGGAAATAACATGTAAGAAAACAACAATAAGCAAACAAAACTAAAAGATCCTGGCATTAACAATGTTAGTGAGCTCATGCAATCCCCTTACATATTGCAGACAGACCCATAAATTATTTTACCACTTCAAACATTTCCTACGTCAGTCTCTCTCCTGAGCTTCCTTGGATTTCACTTATTTATGGGCTGCATAATTTGGAGATTCTGTTCCTTTTCTTCCACTTTTTAGTCTTACCATGCTTACATTAATATATGTATTCTCTTTATCTGCTTTGCCATTTCTCTAATTGTATTTTTATTCAAGAATTTCCATTTTTGCCAAACATTTCTTAAATTTAGAAATGTTTTTCTCTTTCTTTACTTTTTCACTCTTTTCTTTGATATATTATTATTGTTACTTTAAAATCCTGTGTTTGATAACTCCAATATCCAGCTCTATTTCTGTCAGATATTTTTCTGAAGGTTGAAGTTTATATAACTCTACCTCTTGGCATGCCTAATATATATGATTGATTAATAACCTATTAAAATTAGGAACTTGCATTTATCAAAATAGACATAATGAAAGGGGTAACCCAAGCCAATTTAAAAAGATGCAACACATGTAATTAAAAAATAAATGATATCCAGAATATTTAAACAAATTATAAAATCATTTAAAAATTGAAAACAAAAGACTTAAGGCATAAAACATAAAAGACATAGAGAAAATCTGATAAAAGGGGAAGATTAAAGGTTAAAAACTGAAGAAAATCTAAATCTTCATTATTAGTCATATAAATGCAAATGGAAAATTTACATGCAATGATGCAAAGTTCTAATTATTAATTAGTCCAAAAAATGTATATACTTGGGCATCCTAAATACCTGTGATGTACAGAATGTTACCATCATTCCAGAATGTTTCCTCATTTTACTTCCCAAGAAATGCCACCCACTCCTACCACCAAGCAACCACTTTTTTAATTGCTTCCACCAAAAACTGGCTTTTCTTTTTTAGTAGTTTAGATGAATGGAATTATAGAGTATATACTGTTTCAGTCAGCTTTATGTTTTTCAGATCCATTAATTCAGTTGCATACAGTAGTACTCTATTGCGTTTTATTCCTGAATAGTTTTCCATTGTGTAAATATACCAGATATTGTATATCCATTTCTTATTGATGAAAAACAGGATGGTTATAAATTTTTGGCAATTATAAAGAAAGCTGCTATGAATATACTTGTACAAAACTATTTATAAACTAAAGTTCTTAGGCATGGGATTGTTGGAGCATAGAAATGCATGTTGGTTTATAAAACACTACCAGTCAAAAGAAAAACCAAAACCAATCCAAAACCAACCAACCAACCGACAAACAAAACACTACCAGCCAATTTTTGAAAGTGGCTGTATAATTTTATCTCCACCAAGAGAGTATGAGGCTTCGTTTCTCCAAATCCTTAACAACATTTGCTATGGTCTCTTTAATTTCTGATGTTTTGGTGATTGTATAGTGATGTTGCATTGTAGTTCCACCTGCGTTCTCTGATGACTAATGGTATGAAGTTTTTTAAAAATGTTTTTATTGGCTGTAATGTGTAGCTTTCATTGTGAAGTTTCTGCTCAAAAACTTTGTCCATTTATGTTGTGTATTTTGTCTTTTCATTATGAAGTTTGTAGGAATTCTTGTTTTATTTGGCTGTTGGTCTTATTTCACAGATTTTTTAAAAGACATATTTATTTTAATAACCGTGATTTAAGAACATGTGTGTATGTTCTACATATCCCACCAGAGTTTAACGGAGCTTCTTGAATTTGTATGTTTATCTTTAATAAATTAAGAACATTTCAGCCATTATTTTCCCAAACTATTTTCTGCTCTATTTTTTCCCTCTTCCTCTGAAAAAATATTGCACATGTGACCCATTTTAATGCTATGTCACAAGTCCCTGAGTCTCTGCTCATTTAAAAATATATTTGATCTACTTTATTCAGATTGTACAATTTCTATTAATCTACCTTAAAACTGACTAACACTTTTTCATATTCATTCTTCTGTTAAGCATATCCAATGATCCTTTTAAATTTTAAATATTGTGTTTTTGTAGAATATTTACTTGCTTCTTGTTACAGTTTTATCTTCTTTTTGCTCAGATATCCTCTCTTTTTACTAATTATAGGAATATCTTCTCTTAATTTCTAAGCATGATTATAATAGTTACTGTAAAACCCTTGTCTGCTAATTCCAACTTCAGGGTCAGCCTGTAGCTGGTTTCCATTGATAATCTTCCCTTTTGAGTATAGATCATGTTTTCTTGTTTCTTCTTATGGGATAAGTTATTTTCAACTGCCCCTTGTTCATTGTGAAAGATTTAAACAAACATACATGATGGTTACCCAGTCTTTCTAGGAAAATAACCATATTAATGCAAATGCCAGATTTGTTGTCACTTTTAAAAGAAAGAACATCTTATACTTTGGTAAGGTAGAGACTTTATTATTGGAAGTCTCTAAGAGCACATGTAATAAGAAGCATTAAAATCCTTTAAAATTATAATTAGTACAGCTCCTTACTATTAAATTCCACTCATCTTTGCAGGTTATCTTCTTGGACAGGATCCCATCAAAACCCCTTGAGGACGGCTGACATTCTGTCATCCATTTGGCCCAGACTACAATTCTGTCTCACCAAAGGACAAACATCTCACATAACCGCATATTCTAGCCTGGGACTATCCTATGAGACACTTACGAGGTCTTTTAAAATTGTGGTAAAGCACACATAGCATATCATTTACCATCTTAGTCATTTTAAAACCATATTATTTATTTTAAGTGTATAATTCAGTGGTGTTAAGCATATCCGCATTGTTGTAAAGCAACACAGTTCTCCAGAACTGTTTCATCTTGAAAATCTGAAACTCTCTACCAATTAAATACAACTCTCTTTTTCCCCTTTCTTCAGCCTCCAGTAACCAGCACTCTACTTTCTGTCGCTATGAATTTGACCATGTTCCATACCTCATATAAGTGGAATCATGCAGTGTGTGTCTTTTTTTCACTTACTATTTTTTCCACAAGGCCCATGTATGTTGTAACATGTGACAAGATTTCCTTTCTTTTCAAGCCTGAATAAAATTTCATTGTAGGTACACACCACATTTTACTTATTCATAAAAAAATTAAAAATTGAACTACCATACGATCCAAAGATGTCATCTCTGTCTCCAACTGAAGGCAGGATCTCAAAAACATATTTGCATGCCCATGTTCATAGCAGCACTATTCGTGAATAACCAAGAGTGGAAACAACCCAAATACTAATTGATGGATGAAAGGATAAAAATTCAAGGGATTTTTTTTCAAATATGTTTACAAGGGCTTCTTTCTTTGTCTACATGGCAGCAGAAGAAAGTAATATTTTCAGCCTATCAAATATATAAATTTCCCTACTAGATGGAACATTGTTTTTTTCTTTCACTTAGGTTTGCAACTGGAATATTGGAATATAATTTCTGTATCTGACATTCCTGAGACACTTTAAGGCACAAAATGGGAAAAGAACAGTATGAGTTTTGTATCAACATATATTCACTTAAACAGTAAACAAGTAGATTGCTTAAATATCCTGGATTGCTTAAATCATAAGAACATTTAAGTCAGAGTCTGGATCTCAAATCAAACAATACTTGCAGAATTCAAATATTATATTTTGCTGCATCTCTGATATGGAGACACTTAAGCCTTCTTAAGTTTTACTTTTACTTCACTGCCAGTTAAAATTAAAAAGAAAATTAAATAACAAAACAGACAAACAAAAACTCCAGGGCATTCTTCATTTCTGTTTTTTTCTGTTTTCCTCCTTAGGCAGAATCAGAGACATTGCCATTAACTTCCTCTCTACGCATTAAATAGATTTTACAACTTTTGAAAAATGTTAGATTTACTTGACAGGTTCTTAAAGCTCTGCTCAGCAGGAACTTCAACAATTCTCTCATCACTTACAATTGCTCCCCACAGCCTTGAAGCTAAAATTTACTACTGTATGCTCATTTCTCCAAAATGGAAGCAACTACTTTTCTGTTACAATCAAACTTACGTTATTATCCAAATGTTTTTCACTAGAAACAGATCTGCTTTTGTTCAATCTGCTTATTTTCATTCCAGTATTTGGGAGCATAAATTTACTGCCTCGATTCTGAAAGAAAAATAGATCATATAGAGAAAAGAAAGGAACTATAAGATTTTTTCAGTGAATATCTCAGATAAAGATTGAGATGGAATTATGGAAAAGAGATTAATTAAAATAAACGTTAGCAAATAGAAATTAAGTTTTGGCACAAATAAATTTCAATAATATGACCAGGACATGATTCCACTTTTTAAGAAAAATAAAATTTAGCTGTGGTTATATTGAGTGGTGAAATAATTGACTGGATCTAACAGCCAACCATTAAACTCAACTTGTTCTTAAAAATAAAGAAATTTTAAGTATTCTTTGTTTGATTTATTGGGAGATATTCATTCACTACACATCCTTTCTGGTATCACCCACGTTCACCCATTCACAAAAACAAACATGCTCAACACACAAAGTGACTATTATAACATAAAACCGAGCAGCCAAGAGAATAAATCAGGGAATTTAACAGGAGTTATCTTTGTAAATTTGGTAAATGTGTACATTTGTAAAATGAGTAAACACGTTTGAATTTTTTTTTATTTGTGCACTGTCAGAGAGTCTTGATGAAGTCTGTTTCATGATGGTCATTTTTGCATGGGGTTTTCATATATTTTTTCCCTGACCTTTATAATCTAAGGTTATTTTGGATTTTAATTCTATATACTTTTTTTTTCTCATCAGAGATAGTTGTGTTTTTTTTTTCTTTTTGACCAGCATAGATTGTCACCATAATATGAGATACTTTCACTTACCCTCTCTTATTGAAAAGTTCACCTTTCAAAGACCTCTTAATTCCTCTCTTTTTTTTGTTTAAAAGGCACTTGCCCTGAAGTTTTTGTTTGAAAATGTGTTTGATTTTTTTTTCCTCAAGGATCTGGGGACTCTAACCACTTCCATTAAGTAAATTTTTCTCTACCCTGATAATAATTTGTCATATAATAACAAAACAAACTCAAATGTGTGTTGGGCTTGAGAATATCATTTTAATTCAGATTTGCCAGATTTGGGTTTCTGTGGCCATTATTATAATTATATCAAAAAGGCATTAATCAAACAAAAATAATATTTGAGGTTCTTGAGACAGAATAATAAGTTGCAGCTTTCTAGCTCTCGCTGTCTCCCTGTGACATTCAGAATAATTCTGATAAATTTATCCATATGTGTATTGGATAGGAGTTCTCCCTTTCATGTATACAGAGTTAAATAATTTGAATTTTAAGATTCAAACTTAATGAAGACATTGACTTACAAGACTCTTATTTTCAGATATATACTAACTATAAAATATATACATCTGAAGACCTTTTTTGTTGCCTATGTGTTTTGAATATTTCCTTTGTTATTAACATTGTTATATTAGTCAGTTCATTGATTCTGTATAATTCAAATTTCAAGAAGAATGCAGTACAAAGTAAATGGCCTTCTCTTTTGCAAAATATTAATCATAAAATAAGTTGTATTCTTACCTAATGGATTCAAGTAACTTGAAAGACATTGTAATCAGTGAGTAGCAAATGGAATATGAACACATTCCAACTGTATAATCAGGAAATCTGGGGTGACCAGGAGCAGCTAACTGAGCACAGGTGGTTGTTTTCTCAGGAGAACCCTTTGTCATCAACTTTAAATGAGGAAAGTGAAAGTGTCAGTTTTAGATATTTTTGGAATCTCACAAGTATGAAAGCCATCATATATCATAAATGAAATAATGGGAAGTAATTAATAAACTTCACTGGCTTAAATGAGTTGCCAGATGTATCTGATTCCCAAGCAAGCACAAGAAAGGTAACAGAAGCCTATAAAACGTGTCACAAGTTTAAGACAACTTACATTAACAGTTGTTCAATGCCCCAAATAATGTAATTTCAGAAACACAAGTTATTTAATTTGAGTATTGAATCATATTTTTTGAGTTTAATTTGAGTATTGAATTCATATTTTACCATTTTAAACATTTCATTTATTTCTTTCTGAAAAATAATAATAATAATTAAAAGCCTAAATAACCGATAGCAAATATGGACCAAATATACCAAATGCCTCCACTGTATAAACAAAAATTAGAATCAAAAGAAGGTGAACATAAAAATAAAATCCTAAATAGAAGTTTATCTGTTTTCAAAGAATAACATAAAAATATAAATAAATAAAAGTAATGCAATTAGCAAATATTTTTAGGCTTCAATTCTGAAAACTAATTGCTAATGTAGTTAGCAAGTTATGCCTTGATATAGATCCTTGGTGGTCGTTTTAAATATAAGTGTTAGGAAAGTATGTTCAAATAAATAATCCTCTTTTCTTATGAGAAAGCCAAACTTGGCCAAAATGAAATACATTAATATGTTTTCTAAGTCACAAGCCTTTGTCAGTAAAAATACTAAATAGTGTCAATATAAACAACATGAAAAGCATGTTTTGTAAATATAAGATTTTTTCCTAATCGTTTTCCGATCATTTTCATTCTTCCAAATGGGAGCAACAAAAATACAAGTCTCAGCACCCCTCACTATCAATTATGTTCTAATGCTGAAAATATTCCTAAATTGTTACATTGTTTTTAAGATGGCCTCATCTTAAATGGAAATTTTCAAATTAGATTTTCAAGTTCCACATGATACATCCCACCCCCACAATTCATAGATCACAAGTTACTGGGATAGGATTGGTGCACTGGAGTTTTTGAATATATTCCCCAGGGTCTAATGTGCAGCTGGATTATGAAGCCCTGTGTGAGATAATATCTAGTAAAGTTTCTTTGCTTAAAGCAGGTACTTTTATTCACTCACATAATAAATATTTTTTGTTCTGTAACTCTAAGTAGCACAAAGATGAACAAAACACTGTCCTCTTATAAAATAAACTAGTTTTAGTAGAAAAAATGTATATAAAGATATTTATCTTTCTACTTATCTATCGATCTATCATCAGCCAACTTTAGTAATTTCCTCTCCTTTAAAGGTGCAATTAAATGACCCTCAAGTGTATATCCCAGACTAAAAAATAACTCTCAAATTCTTGAATGTTCTTCTAGTCCCTTGAATTCAGCATGACATAAACTAAACACGTTATCATCTGTACTAAATTGGTTTCTGTTCCTGACTTCCCTATTCTTTGTTTCTTTAAGTTCTTAAGTTTCTTAAAGAAACTCTTCCCATTGGCCCAGTTTTATTATTTAATTGAACTTTGAGACTTTTCCATCTCCAACTATTCTGAGTCAATAAAAAAATACTTTAAGTCCCATTTCAAAAGTATCTTTTAGATAAATCTCTTTGCTATTTCTACTGCCCACATGAAGATTCTTGTTCTCAGTACTTCTCAGTTTATTTTGCCTACTGACCATAAGTGTTATGCTTGACATTGCCAATTATCACACTCTCAGAAAAAGTTTTAGTACTCAGTGGATCAGATTAAATTCATACCATTCTGTCTGTGTTTTAAAATCTACACTGATTATTAGAGGAGTATTCATAGCCCATTGACAGATTTTGAAGCCCTCCTGTTTGCCTGTATATTAATTAAAAATGCAAGTCCTCTCCCAGACTTTTGTGCACGAACTCTGTGCAAATCCACAATCTTTTTGTTTTTTTAAGGAAAAGTATAGGCTGCTCAGAGTTCGTTTTCCAGATGAGTTATTAATGGTTTCTACAATTTATTTATAAAGTGCATAATTATAACTCATTAAAAAGTCAAACCACATGTTGAAGAAATCCTGCAAACAGTGGTTGAAATCCTTTTAAACTCCATCATCTTGTATGCATATCAATGTTAGAATTTCTGTAGCATTAAGGAATGTAAATGTTTATCATTCCATCAGAATTCTTTTCTTCAATGGGTCACATTTTTCTGTTTCTATTGTTACTTTAAATTTGATTTTCTTCAATTTGGCTTCATCATATTAGCATGCATTTACCCAATACTTTTGTTGAGTTAGTATCAAGAGTTTTTTGTTATGTACTAGTTTGATGAGAAAATTTGAAGATAATTATGCTTTGGAGTTTATATTAAATTATCTTTCCCAATCTTTTTAAAAATTTGCATAGTGACACTTTTTTTGTTATCAGAAAAGATTTTTTACTTGAAAAATGGAAAGGGCTGAAATCTGAATCATATTTTTTGAGTTTAATTTGAGTATTGAATTCATATTTTACCATTTTAAACATTTCATTTATTTCTTTCTGAAAAATAATAATAATTAAAAGCCTAAATAACCGATAGCAAATATGGACCAAATATACCAAATAGCCTTGGGAGATCTGTCTCACTCTGTGACTATAGTTATTTCTGTATTAGAAAGAGCATGGTGTTCAGTGTTAAACAGATGTGGGATCACATCTGTGAATTTTATAAATACTTGATGAGCACTAATTATATAATAAGTAAAGACCATTTATCTGTGCTTTATAGAGCCTGACAATATTAAATAATATAACATTTACAAAATTCTTTGCACAATGCCTAGATCATGGTTGATGCTCAATAAATGTTAATTCTTCCTCTCTTATTGTATGGCAGAGACTATTTCTCAAGATTCGTCCTTCCCTCTTCCATAACAATACAAATATTGATTTTTAACAGAAATAAAGACAGTTTCCAGGACTCTACTGCAAGTATGTGAAAGGGAACAAATCCTACCCAGGGGAGTAATAACAGAAGTGGTATAAGGAATTTCCAGGAAGGTTCCTTAAGCAGAGAGATTATAAATTTCTTGCCTTTCCTTTTTTTCTGTTGGCTGAAATGTTTATGTTATTCCTAGAACTTGAGGAATCACATTTGGTGACTTAAGAATGGAAACCTATTGGAGAAAAATAAAACAGAACACTCTTGGGATTGTGAAATTGTCAAGATACAGGGCATGGAGCATGATTTTTACATGAAAGAAGATATATGTCCTTTATCACAAAATGGGTTTCTGGTTACTCTTAATTAAAAACAACCCATTTTGGGGGCACTGGGTGGCTCAATCGGTTAAGTGTCTATCTTCTGTTCAGGTCATGATCCCCAGGGTCTTGGGATCAAGTCTTGCATTGGGCTCCCTGCTCAGTGGGGAGCCTGATTCTCCCTCTCCCTCTGCCTGCCAGTCCCCTAGCTTATGCTCTCTCTCTCTATCAAATAAATAAATAAAATCTTAAAAAAAAATCCCACTTTGAATTTCCTTTTTTCTATATCTGATGTAATATTATATTTCTCTTACAAGTAACACCCATATTATATATATATATATATTTGCATAAAGTATATGTATACACAACTAAGTGTGTGTGTGTATGTATATATTTATATTGGTTACATAATATAATACTATTATATATTATATTATATATAAAACAATTCTACTCATTTTTTTAGATTATATTTTATCCTTTGGTAATTCAGTTAGTGTTTAATGAAGACTTACTATGTGGCAAATATATCTAAATTGTGTAAACACAAGAATCAACTAGCCAGTCAAGATTCCCTTCCTCACGAATCTTAAATCTAAGTTGAAGAAAATAGAACAATAGTAAACAAATGACTAAGGAAATTTATTTTATATTATCTGGTGATAAGGGTATTGCAAAAAGAGTAATTAGAAAAGAGAGATAGTTAATGTCGGGGTTGGGGGAGGGTTGGGGAGGAATTGTACTTTGAAATAAAGAATTCAGGGAAGGCCTCAATGAGAAAATAGTAGCTGTACCATGACTTGAAAAGAGAAGAAATGAAAATATGTGGACACGTGGGGGAAGAGACTGACAAATGTCAGTTTCCTTTTTTTTTAATATTTTATTTATTTACTTGAGAGAGAGAGAGCACATGAGAGGGGGGAGGGTCAGAGGGAGAAACAGACTCCCTGCTGAGCAGGGAGCCCCATGCGGGACTCGATCCCAGGACTCCAGGATCATGACCTGAGCTGAAGGCAGTCGCTTAACCAACTGAGCCACCCAGGCACCCAAGTGTCAGTTTCCTGAGGTGGGAACATGGCTGAGAATGGAGGAAAATCAAAGTGCTTTACTAAAGCTGAAAAAAATGAATAAAGTAAATGAAAGAAAGATTAATTCAGAAACATGAAAGAGGAGCCCAGATTCCCTACTAACTCTGTGATTTTGTTCTTGTTATTTTCCCTACCCGGGGGACATTTCAACACTGTTACTTTTGAAATTCTACATGTCCTCCAAGTTCTCAAATGTACTTTCTTCTAGAAGCCTTTTCTCATACCCATTGACATCATCCTAATGATTTGATTGTACTTTAATACCTCTTGCTAAAGTCTGGCTATAACTAAGTAACTCTTCACCACCTCGCCTGATAGACTGTTTCTTGAAGGTGCACATCAAATATACCATCTTTCATTCAATAGTAATTAGCACATCAAAAAATCTCTTCATATATGGAGATACAAATGTATATATGAATGCTTCTACTAGCCAACATATTATTTTATTATTTTACATTTTAACCTAATCCTTTTTTGGTAATTAGAATAATTGTTCCCTTATATTAGGCATGTTAAAATTCTAGCTAACTATGCACAAAGTTGCTCAGTGGGGATGACCAAAGAGAAAAGTGTAATCATAGAAGTGTCTCTTCAAGCTATAAATAAGAACTAATGAAACAATTCTACCTCAAAAGCACACTAATTACTGTTGTCTTTCCTTTGCCTGGCTTAGAAAAATATTGTCAGATCCCTGTTCTCTAAAAGTTTCCTCTTTTAGGAAATTGTGTTTTAATGATGACCATGCTTTGTCTCCCATTTTACACACACTTCTGTAATGTAACCTTGCCATGCCCACATCCGAAGGTAGAGTCTATTTCTCTAATTTTCAGGGGGTCCTGTGTGTTCTTTGCTAAATAGGGCATGTAATAACACCATGAGAGTTCTAGGCATAGCTCCTACTTGGCCTTGTAGCTTCATTTTGTGCCTTTTGGAAGCCAGCCATCATATTAAAAGTTTACTTTTCCTTCAACAACTATAAATGGAAGAAGACTTTGGACATAGGGGGACTGAGAAAGATAATCCATCATGAAGCGAGAGAAAGACAAATGGGTACCAAGACACACAACATGTGAAGAAGCTACTTCATTAAGAGATTCTCCAGCCCCAACCGTCCTGCTGCCATGTAGCCCAGAGACAAATCATCCAGCTTTGCTGTTCCGTGAATCCTCACTTTCCTTTGCACTTGCCCATAAACAAAACTTCTTTCTTAAAGGTAATATTTTAATGTATTTTAAAGTAAACACTAACATGTCTATTGTAGAGACATTTTAAAATTAAGAAATTAGGGGTGCCTGGGTGGCTCAGATGGTTAAGCATATGCCTTCGGCTCAGGTCATGATCCCAGGGTCCTGGGACCAAGCCCCGCATCGGGCTCCCTGCTCCACGGGGAGCCTGCTTCTCCCTCTGCCTCTCTCTCTCTCTCTATCTGTCTTTCATGAATAAATAAATAAAATCTTTAAAAAAAATTAAGAAATCAGACTGGAAAGAAAAAATTCAAAAACTGGCTCCTTAGTGGCTCAGTCGGTTAAGCGTCTGCCTTCGGCTCAGATCATGATCTGAGGGTCCTGGGATCAAGTCCCCCATTGGGCTCTCTGCTCAGTGGGGAGTCTGCTCCCTCTGCCCCTCCCTCCTGCCCCTCGTGTGTGCACACGCGCTCACACGCTCTCTTTCTCACACAAAAATAAATAAATAAAATCTTTTTTAAAATAATTTTTATTGTTATGTTAATCACCATACATTACATCATTAGTTTTTGATGTAGTGTTCCATGATTCATTGTTCGTGCATGACACCCAGTGCTCCACGCAGAATGTGCCCTCTTTAATACTATTCACCAGGCTAACCCATCCCCCCACCCCCCTCCCCTCTAGAACCCTCAGTTTGTTTTTCAGAGTCCATCATCTCTCATGGTTCGTCTCCCCCTCTGACTTACTCCCCTTCATTCTTCCCCTCCTGCTATCTTCTTTTTCTTTTTTTTTCCCTTAACATATATTGCCTTATTTGTTTCAGAAGTACAGATCTGTGATTCAACAGTCTTGCACAATTCACAGCGCTCAGCATAGCCCATACCCTCCCCAATGTCTATCACCCAGCCACCCCATCCCTCCCACCCCCCCACCACTCCAGCAACCCTCAGTTTGTTTCCTGAGATTAAGAATTCCTCATATCAGTGAGGTCATATGATACATGTCTTTCTCTGACTGACTTATTTCACTCAGCATAACACCCTCCAGTTCCATCCACGTCATTGCAAATGGCAAGATCTCATTCCTTTTGATGGCTGCATAGTATTCCATTGTGTATATATACCACATCTTCTTTATCCATTCATCTGTCGATGGACAGATTTGAGTGTTCTGTACGCTTAGATGGGACAGAGCTGGCTGGATGCCAACAATGTTATCCTCTTTTCTCTGTTAACAAATCTAATGGCTGAAAACAAGGCAGTTTTATTCTCTTGCAGTTCTGGAAGCCAAAAGTTTGTAATAGGATTCACTAGACCAGAGTCAATAGGTCTACAGGGCTATGCTTTCTGAAGATTCTGGGGGACAATCCCTTTTTTAAAATTTTCCCATTTCTAGAGTGGTATTAGTTGCCTTCTTAAGTTGTGGCCTTTCACACCTTCAAAGACCACATGCAGCACCTTGCTTCAGTCATCAGATTGCCTTCTTTTTCTGTGTGAGATCTTCCTTAGCTTCCTTCTTATAAATACACTCGTGATTATATTTCAGGCCCATCTGATAATCTAAAATAATCCCCAAACTTTAAGACCTGGTAATTTAACCACACTTGAAAAACACTCTTTGCCAAATGGGGGGACATTCAGGGGTACCAGGCATTAGGACATAGATGTCGTTGGGGGTTGTCACAATACCAAATAATAAAACAATTTGGCTCGTGAGGATAAACAATGCTTCATTTTGGGGAAAAGCTTTCCACGGCAATCAGTGCACAATGACAATTCTAAAATTCAACATCTGTTGAAAGTTCAATATTTTTCCTTTCTGTATTTGGAATACTTAAAATCCCAATTCTAATTCTCACATGCCATGCCAGTATTTCCTATAGTCATGACAGAAACACGATATCTAATGAAATTTCAGAAGTAATTTCTTCATGCCTTCCTCAGAACTGCCAGTGAGGGGGACCCTACCCAGTGTACTCTATCTTTCCGCCTTCTCTTCCTCCCCACATTGGAAAGATTCCTTTATTTCTTATTGGACAGGAAACTGTGAGGAGAGTCAAAGCAAACAGCTAAAATGATCTTGCTTTCTCAATTTAAATATATATATATTTATAAATATATATATTTATACATAATTTTTCCCTCACACACTGAACTGGGACATTTGGGTTTAAGAGCCAAGAGTTTATTTACCACCTCTCTTCTTTTGTGCCATTCTGGTAAATTCATTCAGGCAGACTGCAATGATGTTTCAGTGCCTAAATAGATGACCATTATGTGGCAGAAAAAAATCAGTTAATATCTAACAGTAAACACACACACACACACATACATGTTCTATAGATATTTTAAGGTTCATTCATGTCTCTTCCTGTTGAGCAGTGGTTCAGAAAAATGGGCCCTGCCCCCTGAGGTTCTGATTCAGGAGGTCTGGATTGGGACCATGAATTTACATTTACAACAACTTCCTGGGTAATGTTGGTTCTGCACATCCAGGAATAACTGTCTTACAATCCAACTGACACTACATCTTCCAGTTGTCAGTCTAGAGTTGGTGACTAAATAGCTATTTTTATTATTGTTTGCAATGAGATGGATTTCATATACCATATACCACCTGCCAAAAATGCCTTACAGTAGTTTTAATGTCTTTGTGTTCAGAACCTGTTCTACAGAAAAAAAAGCTTTTCATGGTGTCATAATGAACCCTAAGATTAAGCAAATCTTAATCCATTTCCACGCATTATTTTTACTTCTTATTGTAAAACCCCACCAGGAATTAGAGCCCCCTCCAAGCGAGACTAAAGTTCCATTGGCTTCCTTTTCCCCACAAAAATCTTTCAATGAAGAAAATCTTTTATCAACCTGCAAGGATATCATTATTTCTCTGAGGAATGGAAGGGATAGAAACTAAATCCATCACAGAAAAATAACCAGCGGAGAACTGTCCCCCTCCACCCTTGTCACATACACAAACAAACACACAAAATTTGTTTCAAGGTTATTATGGCCCATTAGAAGTTAAGCTTAAAATTTTCTCTAGCCAACAAAACATAGAGAAGTAATTTTTTATGAATACTGATTAAAGCTTACATGTTCATATTTTTTAATAAAAGTGAGAATGTCATCTATTATCAATTCATGTGAGCAGGAAAATATGACCCTATGAATTGAAATCCTTGTGGTGATGTGGCAGAAACCATCTAATGAATTATCAACATAACACAGATTAAGATTAAGATTCTTAAGATATTTAAGAAATAATAAACCATGTAGGAGAGAAGTCTTCCTTCTTTCAACCATTCTTAATTTTTTAAATATTATTTATCATAGGGAAAAGGAAGGAAAACTGAAGGGTGGGAAATCAGAGAGGGAGACAAACCATGAGACACTATGGACCCTCGGGGAAACAAACTGAAGATTTCAGAGGGGAGGGGGTAAGGGATGCGGTAGCCGGTGATGGGTATTAAGGAAGACATGGGTTGTGATGAGCACTGGGTGTTATACGCAACTAATGAATCACTGAACACTACATCAAAAACTAATGATGGACTATATGATGGCTAACTGAACATAATAAAAAATTTTATCTATCATAATTGTCTAGAAATGTATTCAAGCACACATATATGAGTCGTATTGCCTTTGTCCTACAAACCAATTATGTATAGCTTTACAAACACACTTTTCCTGAAGTGAGCAGTTCCCTCCATTAGCCTTGCTGGGAGCATCCAATATCATAGCAATTACAGAGAGACTGTTCAATGCATACTAATTAGTAACAAAAATCAATGAGACTTGGCACTGCCTCTTTGTATAAAGACCATGATTTCCATTATCATGTCATTATGGTCATTATTTGGTAATTCTTGCTGTGAATTCTGATTGATTTTTAAAATCTAGAACATAGGATAATTTACTGCTTGGCATTAAAGGAATAAATCTTCTGGTGTGTTCCGTAGAGTTTCCTTCACATTTTATGTTACAAAAGCAGGCTCTTTGCCTTCTCTGTGGTAAGCAGAAGAAGAGATTTTTTTATTAAGTTATGGGATGCCAGTTTCCAGCTTTGTTTCCTGAAATTTTATAAACCAGGGAAGCAGAACTACTGTGAATATTACTAATTGTAATTAGTATATAGGGATTCCCTTAGTATATAGGGATTGCAGGAGGTAGATCATGCACACTTCAAATAAGGGATTGTAGGAAGTAGTTCATTCACATCTCTGAGCGGAGATGGGGAAAAGAGGTCTAGAAGAAAGAGCAAAAGGGGAAGTCACTCATCAGAGCTCTTGAAGCACTGGGATCTGCAAATTGGAGCCTTCTGATGGTCTCAATGCCTCAAAGGTACCATCAAGAGACTTTAGTGGGCGCTGTTGCTTTGTGCCCACTGGTTGATCTGGGGCCACTGTGGTCCCCTGCTTCACCTGCAACTTCCAAACATTACGGCAACGTCCTTAGATCAACCCTAACTCAGAACTATACAGAGAAGGGGACTGTGGGAAACCTGGTTCCAGGTTAGACACTGTGTGAAATCACCCCATGAAGCATTCTGCTTTCTACTCTCTTACTAAAATCATGTACATGTTTGTTCCCGTGTGTAAATGTGGTTATCAGTGGCTAAATTTTTTGGTTTAATTACATGTAATAAATATAAAATCAAATATAAAATTTGATTACATGTAATAAATATAAATATAAAATGTAATAAATACAATATATATACTATATTGTGTATATAGTATAATTATATATAATAAATATAAAATATGCATGCAATATATAAAACATATTCATATACTGATGTGTTTATTCATATACTAATATATTTATTATTACTAATATAATACAAATATATGAAAATACTAATATACTAATACATTAATATAATACTAATATATTTATTATATTTATTCATATACTATACTAATATAGTATATGATAATTAGTATATGAATATGTATATATTAGTATATGAATATATATCGTATATATATACATCAATAAACATGTAAATAAGATATTTTATGTTTCATACACAGACACATACACACACATGGTAAAGATCAAGGCTGGTTCCATAGGGGTTTTCTGTTACTCCATCATTTCTTTCCTTTTCTGTTCATGAGAAAAATTCATTAACATTATCACTGATCTCTTGGGTGATGAGGTTTTATTTTTTGCGTGCTAGAACACAAACAATGGTACAAATGGTAAAATGCATTTCCAGTGTCTTTTAGAAGTATTGGTATATAATAACTATCTATTTTTTTGAAATATTATTGAGGACCTTCACTTTTTACAATTTTCTAACAGCCCAGTAAAGTATAAATGGCCTTGGTGGAATTCTGACTAAAGACATTTATAAATGAGCTTGTATTCAGCTTTGCAGATTCTAAGACAAAGTGATCTTAGTTGGACCAAAACAACATTTGAGCTAATTAAAGAAAATTAGGTAAGCAAACTAATTGGGTGAGATTTGTTATTTAATCAGTTGTGGGGTACACAGCAGGTGATGTGCACTGGCTGGGAGAATGAGCAAGATGGATTATGCTAATGAGTTAAGATGTTAATTTACAATTCTAGTGAAAAAATATAAATGTTATTCCCCCATTCAGAATGCTAAAGCAAAATAAACATGCTTGAAAAAGAGCATGCACAAATATAAGGAAAGCATAAGGGTGCTAATGTCAACAAATGGTTTTCAATACTTAGCTCCTTGTCACAGAGGAACTGTGCGATCGAGGCATATTCACATACATCTTTGAAAAATGGTATCTGGTGAAAAACATTGACCATAAAGACACTTTTATGAATTCTCTTTCATCTAGTTCAGCAAAAAAAAAAAAAAAAAAAAAAATCAGTGATGATTTTTCATTACTGTAGTCTGATCTTACAGATACAGTTGTTACGTGTAACGTGATTCAATGAGTTGAATTCTTGAATAGATTCTATAGTTCCTTAATTTTAAAAATGAGATTCTGAAAATATGTATTGGGCACTGGGATTCAGAAGGGTGAAAACACTTCATGAACACAAATTATGATAAACTATATTATTTACAGCAAATTTTTTCTCTTTAAAACACTAGCTGAAACTCCTTACTAAATAAACCATACACTGGAGAAAAGCCCTATTTCATCTAATAAAAAAAAGATTAGTTTTGAACTTTACTGATATTACAAAAATTAAGCTATAAAAAATCAATTACCATTGAATAGCATTTCCATTCATGGAAGTTACTTCAGTTCCTTGTATGACTATAAAAAATGTATATTCCTTCTTCCATTTCCATAACATATGGATTTTATAGCAATGACTTGAAGAGACGTTGAATTTAGCGTTTTAAGAAAATATTTGGGAAAGAGAGAGAATGCGTGTGCTCACGCACGCACGTGTGTGTATGAGTGAGAGAGAGATAGAGGAAGAAAGTCTGAGGGAAACAATAAATGAAAGGCAGAGGGAGAAAGAGTGAACATAAAGGGATTTCTGTCTCTTGCTGCTTATTCTAAAGACAAGGATTGTTTTTAGCTATTGGGATCTAAGATCTTGACTAGACCATCAACTTCATGTTCCATATCTGATTTCCCACAATCTCAGTACCAAAAGAAATATTTTTCCTGATTAATCTTTAAGGCATTCTTACTTAGGGCTTTAAACTAAAGTAGCTAGGTAGAAATGATCTCTATGGAAACCATAGAGTAATGCTAAATACCTTAGAGATATCTAATATGATTTTTTATTTCCCTTTAGAGTCTACATTAAACCTGTTGTTTTCTGAAGCACAGTTAAGAAAAAGGTAGTTTTTGTAAATAAAATAATTTAGAAAATTCATAATTCACAGAAATGTAAGAAATATCTGAAAGGTTCTAATTATTTTTCCCACCTCTACATTCTCTGTTAAAACAACATGCTATACTGAAGGTATCAATAAATAAAGCTCTGTTTGTTATATAAAGTAAAATATGCAGTTAATTCTAACTGTTGTGATATTATAAATGGTATTTTCTTGGGGCATCTGGGTGGCTCAGGCAGTTGAGACTCTGACTCTTGATTTTGGTTCAGGTCATGATCTCAGGGTCTGAGTTCAAGCCCCACTCTGTACTCAGTTGGGAAGCTGCTTGTTCCTCTCCCTCCCCTTCTCCCCGTCCCCCTGCACGTGCTCTCTCTCTCTCAAATAAATAAATAAATAAATAAATTAATTAATTAATTAATAAAAATCTTTATAAACACACACACAAATGGAATTTTCTCATAATTCAAGCCTATTCTGTCAGGATGACCAAGTTCTGTAGCAAATGCTGACGAGAACCCAGGTTTAAAACTCACCAATTAATCTTTCTTATCCTTCATTACCTGCCTTTATACTTACACCATTTGAAAACCTACTTCACTACTTTATTCCACGGTGTTCACAGGTATAAGAGAAAAATAGTAGCTTGAGTACCCAGTCATCTAAAATCCTATTTTGATAATTCTGGAAATGTTGGTTCTTTATAAAATAACTTGCTAATGACTCAGAATTGTTTTAGCCTTACCAGAATAAGTGAAGTTTTCTACAAAGCTTCTCAGTGAACTATAGCTTACTTTTGAAGCTGTGAGAGGACAAATCAATCATTATTTATGCTGTTCCATTCACATGAGAGAATCTTTATCATCTTGGTTTTCAACACATAGTGAAACATTTACTTTCGGTTGAAAGTAGAATATTTCAAATCAACTATAAAAAAATAATTTTATGTTGGGTCATCTACATTTTTTAAGAAAATAGGTGGACTTTTTGTCTATAGGGATCTTTGGAAATAAGCCCCAAGTTACAGAAATTACTGTACACCTCCCATAGACACACACATACACAGAGCTTCAGAATTTCATTTGTTAATTATGACAACATATGTTGATGACATAAAGTATATTACACCATTCTTTAGTTACTTTTTAACCTGAATTAATTTGCTCTTTGCAATAAGCATATGAGTCAGCTATCATTATGCTTACCTTCAGACAAGGCACCATGATTAATTAAATTACCCAATGTCATTCAACAGTCAAATGGGTTTCCAAGTATCATAACTCAAGCAGTCTGTCTCCCAAGCCAGATTACATAAATGCTTATCAAATTCTGCAGATTCATTTTTAATTTAGGCATATATGGTAGTGTTGAAATTTTATACTATAATCAGTTAGTTACTTGAATAAATTCGTATTTACAACAAGGATAAAGATGTAGATGTAGGTGCATATACACACATGCTTGGAGATATAGAGCTAGAGATAGATATAGGCATTGTTAGGTGTGGTACTTCATTGTGAATTTTTGAAATAACTAATATAATTCATCAATTATCTTTTGCATACACACATGAAAGGAATAACACCAATTATAAAGACATCAAAGTGCTTTCACTGAAAATAAAATCATAAAGGTAACATTCAGAATTTAATTCCCCAACCGCATCCCACATGACCACATATGTATTTGCTTTATTACAGAATTATATTGTACTAATAATAGCTGTTTATCTTTGCATTTTTTATGTTTCGAGTCATATTTTAATACAAATTTTTATCATGAATACAATTTCTGCTGGAAATGTAAAATTCACTAATCATTTATTTTAAAAAAAGGCACAGGAGAACTTCTATGGCAAAACTGAACATCTCTTCTAACATCGTGTGTGTATTTTTTTGCAACAACACAATTAGTTAAAACTTGACAATAGACAGGAATAAACAAAAGCAAAATACAAGCAACTTTCAAACAACCATATGCCAGTGTTTTCTCATAAAGCTTTAATAAAGCAAAGTATTTGTAAGTGTTTGAACTCCTAGACGCTGAAGTGTTATAGAAGCCATCACTGAAAGCAAAACTCTCCCACTCAACTTATGTGGGACTATATTTTTTACAGTGAAAAAAATAGGGGCACCTGAGTGGCTCACTTGGTTGATCATCTGCCTTCAGCTCAGGTCATGATCCCGGGGTCCTGGGATCAAGTCCTGCATTGGGCTCTCTGCTCTGCAGGGAGCCAGCTTCTCCCTTTGTCTGCCACTCCCCCTGCTTGTGTGCGTGCACTCTTTATCTGTCAAATAAATAAATAAATAAATAAATCTTAAAAAAGAATAAATAAAATAAAATAAAATGAAACAAATACCAGTGCTTGATTCTTCTTATGCAATAAGAGTTTGACAATGTAAGTAATAAAGTACAGATGGCCCTCAACTTAGTGATGGCTTGACTTATGATTTTTCAACTTTATGGTGGTATAAAAGCCATATGTGTCCAGTAGAAACTGTACTTTGAATTTCGAATATGGATCTTTTCTCAGGCTGGTGCTCTGCTGTATGATCCTTTCTTGTACCACTGGGCAGGGGCAGCAAGCTTCAGTTCCCAGGCAGCCGTGGGATCACCAGAGTCAACAGTCAACCATTCTGCACTCATACAACCATTCTGTCTTTCACTTTCAGTATAGTATTCAGTAAAATACATAAACCATCCAACATTTTATTATAAAATTACCTTTTTTAGATGATTTTGCCCACCTGTAGGCTAACATAAATTTTCTGAGCACGTTTAAGATAGGCTAGGCTAAGCTATGATGTTCGGTTAGATTAGGTGTATCAAATGCATTTTCTACTTACAATATTTTGAACTTATGATGGGTTTATCAGGAGGCAAATCCATGGTAAGAGAAGTTAACTAACTAAAGACCACTAGATAAAAGAGATCTACTGCTGCAATGTACCAAGAGCGAATATCTCAGAGGAACGGTGAAAAGCGGCTACTCAAAATTGAGGTGGGAAGGGTCTTGTATAAGCTTTGGGCTCCCACTAAAAGATCTAAGGAAAGTGAAGGTAAGTTCCAGATTGGTTTCTGTTCCTGAGATAGTATGAGAAGTGAGAGTTTAATCAATGATTGAGTACTGTTACAAATTGAAGACAGCTTAGCTTTGGTTGAGTTGGGTAACCCCACTAAAGGATGGGACAGCAATGTCAACACTTCCATACATCACCCGTAATCCCCATCACCTATTTAACCCATCCCTCCACCCATCTCCCATCTGGTAACCCTCGGTTTGTTCTCTAACCATCAGTTAAGAGTCTCTTTCTTTCTTTTTCCCCCTATGCTCTTTTGTTTTGTTTCGTAAATTCCACATATAAGTGAAATTGTATGGTATTCATCTTTCTCTGACTTATTTCACTTAGCATAATACTCTCTAGTTCCACCAAAAAATTGCTAGAACTGATGCACATATTCAGTAAAGTTGCAGGATACAAAATCAATGTACAGAAATCTGTTGCATTTCTATACAGCCATAATGAAGCAGAAGAAAGAGAAATTAATCAACAAAACTAAAAGACAACCTCTGGAACAGGAGAAGATATTTACAACTGACATATCTGATAAAGGGTTAGTATACAAAATCTATAAAGAACTCATAAAACTCAACACCCAAAAACCAAATAATTCAATTAAAAATGTTCAAAAGACATGAATAGGCAGTTTTCTCGGGCCCCAGAGTGGCTCAGTCAGTTAAGCATCTGACTCTTGATTCCAGCTTAGGTCATGATCTCAGGGTGCTGGAATGGAATTCTGCTTGGGGCTCTCCACTCAGTGGGGAGTCTGCTTAAGGGTTTATCTCCCTCTGCTCCTCCCCCTTCTCACTCTCTTTCTCTCTCTCAAATAGATAAATAAATCTTAAAAAAAGAGACATGGATAGACATTTTTTCCAAAGAGGATATACAGATGGCCAACAGACATATGAAAAGATGCTCAACATCACTCACCATCAGGGAAATAAAAAACAAAATTTTTAATTGCAGTTTGTTTCATGTTCACATGATGAAAAAAATGAATCACCAATTAATCTTCTTGTATGTGATTATCTAGAAGAAACAAAGGAATCCAGGCAGAGTAAAAGGTCCATTTTGCCTCAGCTAAAACCAGTCAAAACTAGCCCATCACCTAAAAGGCAAAAAGAAATCAAAAGCTAAGACAATATGTTCCTTTGGCCTAAGTCTGTGTGATTACACAAGTACCCAGGTGGGACTAGATTGGTTAATTCTGAGGACAGAGGAATGACTTCATTCTACCCTGATTTATTTTTTCCTTCCATGAAGCAGAAACTCCACTAACACTAGTTACCTCTCTCCTCCTCTTCACTCACTCCTGCCCATAAAGGGGAAGGGTGACTTCTCATTGGTAAATTTAGAAAGAATAAACTGGGCATGCCCAATTTGGTCCCTCTCTCTTCCTCATGGGGTAAAACCTGCTCTCAATTGGCCTGAAAGGGTTCCTAACCTTGGGAGGGGCAGAGGCAAAGGGGCAAGCTGAGGATGGAGTGGGCAGATTGACTATGGTGGCTGAGGTATGCCTGAGATGAAGTTAATACTTTATATAATACTGGCTTGGAATTTAGGAATCTTTCTTGCACTCAGATATAACCTGTGTTCTTATTATATCATCTGTATCAATAATGACAATGTATTTTAGCTTCCATCTACTGATCGTTATCATCTTATTTTAATCATTGGCTCATGACTTAGGTAGGGAAAATGTCTGATTGGTTTACCTTAAATTCAGGAGTCATAGAAATATCTTTACATGCTAAGATTTTAAATCAGACTATTGTGAGAATGTTTTGGTAGGATTTCTGCAGACTGTGTTATTTTTGTGTGATCTTAAGAAGAATTGATAGGGAGGTAGGGGAGTGAAGTAGAAAAGGAAGGAAGACAAGACAGAACATGTGAAAAAGCACATCACCAGAGTGGACACCTGGGACACAATCTGACATGACTGCTGAGACACTGGCTGGAGCCTGCTCCTGTGCTGTTCTCCTGAGGGAGGAGGAAGCCGGTGTATTTATTAACCAACTCCTTTTCTTGTTGTTAAGGATTCATTCCAGTGGAGTTCAACTCCACAGAAACTCTGTCCTTTCTGCACATCACATTTGCTCTGATGGCCAGAAAAACCACAGGCTTCTCTTTTAGTAGGAAATCACTAGTATATTCATTCAGTGAAACTCAAAAGTCACAGGCAGATCACCAACAGCATCTCTATGAGGAATTTTCTCCACTTCTCTCCCCAAAAGTTCTTTGACATAGAGCTGTTTCCAAGTGGGATTGTGTCTTATGAAGGAGTGGAAAAATATCATTTGATTTTATTAAAAACATTTTAATTTTTAGGGTTTCAAGAAGGACATACACAATTCACGGACAGTTCATTTTCTATGCCATCATAAAATCTCATAGGTGACTTCTACTTGAAGTAAAACTTAATTTATGAACACTTGCCAAAACCATTTTCTGGGACCACATTTTTTTGCTATAAAATAAGTAGCAACAAGAAAGAATACTTAAATATATAGAAGCAAAAAGAAAAACTAAAAATTGGTAGTGAAGGAAATCACCGGCAATATACATAAGTGTATTCTGATGTACATACACTTTGTCAAAACAACTTAAAGAATATCACTTACTAATATAGAACCAATGTGGCACAAACATGGATTTCGAAAGAACTAAGAACAAGAATTCAGCTTAGCATTAGCAGGCAAAAACTTGAATCCGAACTCCCACCTTCATTAATGATGTTTTGGAAAAGCTCTGCATCATGAAGTTTATAATCTGAAAAATAGGAAGTTTGGTTAATGAATTTCTATTTTCCTGCCCTGAAATACTTGCTATGATTCTAAGGGAGCTCAAGCCCTTTCCAAGTTTCCTAATGATATTCAATTAAACTATTTCTCCAGTTTTCCTTGATCTGTCATAAGGTTTAAACAAATTTAGTCTATATTCCATTAAGGAAATTATTTGGAAAAAGATGCTTGGCTGAGAGTTTTGCTTTACAAATGGAAACCAGAATATTGCATCTTATTTATGAAATTAATTTGTTGATGTTGAGAATTAGTTTAAAAATCAAAGAGGGGTGCCTGGGTGGCTATCCTTCAGCTTCGGACTCTTGATTTTGGCTCAGGTCATGATCTCAGGGTCATGGGATCGAGCGCCCTGTTGGGCTCCACACTCAGCAGGGAATCTGCTTAAGGATTTCTCTTCCTCTGCTCCTCCCCCTGCACTCTCTCTCTCTTTAAAATAAATAAATAAATCTTTTAAAAAATAAAAACAAAAATCAGAGAAAATAAATGACCATTCTCTTCTTTGCCTTCCTTTAAAAATGTGCCCAATAAGACAAAAATAGTAGCTTTGCCTATAAACATTAGTTTTTACTAAGTCAACATTGAGTAAACCTAGCATGAGCGAGTGTTTCAAGATAGCACTCACATTGTTCTACTGGCAATGACTTTTCTCTGACATTATGAAATAGAGTGCATCCCTGATCGCAGGTGACCACAGCAGTTAACTTGCTCAGTCATGCCTGCAACAATTCATTCAGAGCTTTAGGAAAATTACTCAGGGATAATGTTCCCCAAACTAACTGTTCAGGTGACCGTCATTGCCCTTGCCCAGGGAAAGACTCAAGTTGATTAACAAGCCCATATGTCCATGTCACGATTGTGATGTTATGTGCATGGTGTTGACTAGGGAAGAGGAGAGAACCCGGATCTGTGAGAGGATTTTGGTAGAATGCCTACTCCTTTTATTTACCTCATTTTAGAAATAATCTGTCAGGCACTCTAGGCAAATGCCAGTTTAGCCATAACTTTGAGCTGAAATTTCAGAAGTCAAGGTTCATGGGAGGGTTAATAAAAACCCACAACGGGGCAGGATCGAGGGTCAGGAAGTCACTGATTTTGAGCACATGGAAACTGTGATATACACAGTTGGAGGACTGGTTACAAAAAAGTACAATCCCCAAATAAAAAGTCATTAGCATATGTAGACGAGCATATTATTTCTCAGCAGCTCTTTCTGCCAGGGGATAAAAGCTTAAGGCTTGAAAGAAAGAAGATCAAAATGCTAATAATGCTAATACATCATTTTCTATGTATTAACAAGAATATTTAACAAGTTCAGAAGTGTCAAATAGCATACCAGATTGCGCATTTTTATGCACTCGCACTGAATTTCTATTATAAAAACAAAATAAATGAAAATGCATTTAATATAAATACCTTGTGGGGAAAAGAAAAATAAAACAATTCCAAATGAAATCAATTCATTTCACATCCAGCTTTTCTGAAAAAAAACAAAAAACAAAAAACTGGTGTCTGAGTTCTTGCGGGAAACTCACGATCCTAAAGCATTTCTGATGTGTATGCACAAATATATTGTGTATGTCTGATTTTGTCTTTGTAGTACATCCTCAGGCACAAATAATATTGAAGAGTAGGGGAATTTATTCTTGGTAAATAATGGATATTCAATGGGGGAAAAAGTAAAAATTATTTCTGGATTGTCATTAATCATCTAAATTGCTTATTTTTAATTATAATACCTCCCCTTTAAAAAAAAAAGAAAAAATAGTATCTTACGAAGGATTTTATACCATGTATTATTGTCTTCTAAGATTTCTCAACACTCTTGGTCTCATAAATTTACATCAAAACTGACCCCTAACATTTCAAAGTTCAGAGAACTGAAACAAGACTCATGCTTCTGGGGCACCTGGGTGGCTCAGTTGGTTAAGCATCTGCCTTAGGTTCAGGTCATGATCCCTGAGTCCCAAGATTGAGCCCTGCCTTGGGCTCCCTGCTCAGGGGCATGTCTGCTTCTCCCTCTGACTCTCCCCAGTCTTGTGTTCTCTCTCTCACTCTCTCAAATAAATAAATAAAATCTTAAAAAAAAAAAAAAAAAAAAAAAACTCATGCTTCCATCTATCTCGGTTAAGAAAGGATTAAGAGAAGAACATATCTGAAATGGTTAAATAAACTCCAAAAAATCCACCTTTCCACAAAACAAAGTAAACACTGACAAAAACTTCAAAATCAAAGTTTCAGAAGTCTGGAAATTACCCAAAACTTGCAACCACCCAAGGAGTGTTTATTCAAGAAAAACAATTGGATAATGGGGCAAGAACAGTGAGGTTTGTGGTATTTGCTTCCCTTATTCGCATCCATGCTCCCCAACTTCCCCTCTCCAGCAGCTTTTCAAACACAGCAGCTGGAAAAACCAGCACCTTCCACGCAACTTGAATTCAGGTCTGGAGCTTCCCCAAAGCGCTGTCCCCAGAATATTGTCACTACTGGACCTGTCTGGCAGCAACCTGGAGACCCCGCTTGCTGGACAGACACAGAGCTCATGTCATACCAAATCCAACTCTATTTTTTATGTCAGACTGCTATCAGTTTCTATGCCTCACCTCCACGCCTTCCCCTCTGCCTACATCAAGTAAAGCTGATAAGAAAGCTCAGGTGCCTCCTCTTCTGGTGCTGATGAGAGTATACAGTATGCAAGACCTTGTCGACATGTGGGCATCCTCACACTGGCCTCATCCCATTACAATAGTAAAAACCCCAAGCCAGTCTACTTTTATTTTTTTTTTTATCAAGCTATTTTCCAGAGCAAGTTGAGAGGACTGCTTTGTGGTCCTCATAAAGTCTCCTTATGTAAATAACGACTTTTATATTCCCTTGAGGTGTGTTTATGGAATCATCGGTCTTGATATCTGAAACACATTTTGTGTGGAGGTTCTGTATTGTCTCCACAGGATGGTCTAAAAAACTGCTACTGTGAACAGGATGTGTAGACAATGACCACCATTAGGGGTTTTTCTTGTGTTGCTTTGGCTTGCTCACCAGATCTGCCGTCTGCTGGTGAACAGACACTTTGAGCTGCTATTTTCGGGGTAATTTGCACTTTGAGCCCTGCTGATTTCTGCATATTTTGTTTCGTTCTACCAAGCCCCTCTTATAGATTTAGATAACCTAAGTCAGAAGTTTCAATAATTGGCCCTTAGAAACAGGAGTACAGAACTAGAGCCCCCTAAAAGTGGCCTGGGTCTTATATTTCAGCCCCAAAATGTAAAGGAATAATGAAATACAATAGAATGAATCAGGTGTCTCAAGTCCCGTATGGTCATAATGGACACCATGTGCAGGAGAAAGACTTATAGCCTGTGTGATCTACAGGCTATTGGCTGGTCACACTTGTGGAAGAATAGTCACTATTTGAAAAGCAGTCCTACAACATGCTCTCGCCACTGCTTCTGACTATGCCTCTGTCAGAACAAGATCATGAGCCTCAAGACTGTAGGAAAACACACCCATGGCACCACTGTGGCAAAACCCCTGCAGCTCACATCTTTACACCCTGGAAAGTAGACATTGTGATGAGTGACAATGTTGTTTTGAGGTTCTTTGAAAGGCAGAAGCTTAAAAATAGGAACAGGGTAGAGAACCCTCCACACTAAAGTTTATCAATTAACCATAAAAAAAAAGAAAAGAAAAAAACACAGAAAGAAAAAGAAGCTTGGAGACAGGAAGAGTAAACAAAATCACTGAAACAAAGGTCCCAAATTTGACCCAGTTGGATATCCATAATTTGCTATAAGACGTTATACAACAAAAAGATAAAAGGGCACTGATTGGATTTTGCACATCTATAACAAAAGATCTGACTTAACTTTAACATCTGCTGACACATCAATTGACAAAACTTCTTAGCCTTAATTGTGGGGTTCAAGTTATAGTTATACCTTGGGATCCCACTAACTTTTAAAAAAATGTTTCCCCTATAATCTTCGGGAAGTTCTTAAACATGAAATATAGGATGAACAAGTATACTTCTCTTAAACTACAGAAATTATTGCATTGCTTAAATTCCCCATGATTATAACACTCATTGCCTTAAAATACCTCATAGTGGGGATGGATGCTCTTGATGCAGTGTGTAATAAATTAAAATTACATTAAATTTTTGACACTTACAAACTGACAATTGACTTATACCCTCCTGCCCCCAGTTAAAATAGTTAACATGGCCAATGTAAGTTAAAACAGGACTTTCAAGTATTCAAACCCTTTATATAAGAACTATTTAGAGAAGTGGTGATTATCTCCCACTGCTTCTCCATTTAACATTACAATTTTGCTTGTTTTTAAACTTGGAAAAAATGAATGGCATTTCAGAGCCAATTACTGTAACTTTAATACCACAGCTCCATCCACTGGGGCCCAGTACCAAATATTATTGAAATTACTGGCTATCTAATCAGCAAAAAGTAAATATCTTTCTATTATAGATTTGACTAATATATTCTGTTCAGTGCCTATTTCAACAGCCTCTCAGCTGTAATTTGCCTTCATGTCCAAAGAGATATTTATCTGGCTCCTCCTGGGTTATCTTCACTGCCTTGAAAGTACACATAATCTTCGCAGACAAAATCTTAACAGGATTCAATTTTCTCCATGAGCTCAGATATAACATGGCATCGATGATGTCCTCATCCAAATAGATTCATTCGGTACAATTATCCAAGACATACAAATACAAACGAGCTCACAAAGAAGGGGAAGGGTCATTGCACACATAGTTCAAGGGCTTATCACCTCAGTTAAATTTCTGAAAATTATCTGATGACCAAGAGCCGCTTCATTCTGATACTGCCAAGAAAATCTATTGACCCTCTCAACACCGACTATATTAAAATAATCCCAACATTTTTTAGGCTTGGGGAGGGGGCTCTGGATGCAACATAGTTTTTAATAGTTGAAGTTTTCCAAATCACTTGGGTGATCCAACACAGGGCAATAGGCCTGCACTTCAGAGCTATTTAAACTTTCATTCATCTTTATCTCAGCGTATGGTCTTTTGGGATAAAAGATTAAGTTAGTGATGGTTTATCATAATTTCTTCCTTTGCTATGCCCTTAAGTTGGACATGAGTCTCCACAGCCTAAGGAGATAATTTTTGTGGCTCTTTCTTCTTCGGCCAGAAAATGCCTGCCATTTTAGCAGAATCAGCTTTGAGTTCTAGAATTTTTCCTAGTATTTTTTCTATCTCTTACACCACCAATAAGATGCTGTGTTTATTTTGTCAAAAATTTTAGTTATTCTCAATGAAAAGTTTGAACTGAACTACTTAATACTCTGTGAACTAATGCAGAACCTTAGCCAATTTTATATTCCATGCACAGACAGATTCTTAAGTAATCTTTTTCAAGTGTAAGACGTTGGGTTATTTTTTATTTTTTTTATGATGAAATGACAAAATTGTTGCTGTAATTGTAATAACTCAACCAGATATTTTTCACCTTTCATGTGTGAATATCACACGAAGGCACTCTCACCACATTGTTAATCCCAAAATACCTGGAAATTTAATGTCATTACACTTCTCTATCTTTGATGAAGTTCTCTATCCTTGATGACTAAACATGGTTTATATTTTAAAGATGAAAGATGTTTGAGGCAGGCTATAATGACATTTGCAGTCTTCCTGTTCTTCAGCTATGTCTTAGAAAATTCCTTCATGAAAAACTGTACAAAGGAAACACTAATGAATTTATTTAAAATTTTGAAGATTTTTATATGTACATGTAAATGTATATATTAACATTGTATATACACATTACATAATTTTATATTTACACACATATATACACATACATGCATGATATTTTTGTTAAGTAACTACAAAATTTCAGAATCATCTAAAGTGAAAATTCTGTGGTTTATTTACATATCTATCTATTTATAGGCTTCATTCCCAAAATGAAAGCAAGAGAATATACGCCCTCTATGAATACAGAGCTTTAATACTTCTCTGCACATTTTGTAGTATCTATTTACCTTTTCTAATTTAGTGAAATTCTGTAAAAGGAAACTCATTTTCCTTTGTAATACAACTGTTTAAGCTTCTTATTTAAACGTGACTAGATAAGTCTATATGATATTTTATGAAGGTCATCTAAATTCCACCAAGCAAATTAAATTAATTGATATGGGTTGGCTGGGTGTTTGTGAAGAATTATGAAGAACTCCATTGTTATTACCTATTTTAAGATAATTGTTAAGAACTAGACATTTACCCCTTGTTAATTTAACAAATTCATTTGAGAAATTATAATATAATGGTTACCCGCTCAGTTATATTCTGTAATTATTTTACATTACAAAGCTCCTAACATCAAAAACCACTGATATGGGCTAGCTAAATCAAAGCCCCCTCATTATGGAAAGAGAACATTTTTTCAAATTTTCATTTACTGCACTCAGAAATACACTTATTAAGGCTTTACCACTTGAATAATATTGCATTTTTATGATGAACCAAAGTGTGCCATTTCAATTTTCCATTTTGATAATTATTAAATATACTCTCTCGTGATAGAAAAACAAATTTTGAATATTTTCATTCTCATAACTTTAAGAATACAGCTATTAATCCTATCATTTTTATGACTCATTAATTTCTCTCAAGAAATTGAAAAAAATCAGTCTACCTTTGTATTGTTATTCAAAAAAATGATACAAATTGGATGCTGATATTGAATTGTTAGAGAAGGAATATTAGATAATCTTTGATGCTAACACCATATCCTAAGTGATCTGTGGTAAAATACACTCTTTAATCAAACACTTTTAGGAGATAATTGCTTGCCACTTGTTATGGACTAAATATTTGTGTCCCTCCAAAATCCATATGTTGAAGTCCTAATCCCCAATATGATGGCATATGGAGGTTGGCCCTTTGGGAAGTAATTAGATTTAAATGAGATCATGAGGGCAGGAGCCCATTACGGGATTAGTGCCTTTATCGCAAGAAAGCGTCATCTGTAAACTAGGAAGAGGGCCCTCACCAGGAATCCAACCATGGTGGCTCCCTGATCTTGGACTTCCAGGCTGACTGATGTTCTAATTCTTGATTATCTAAAATCTATTTTGCATGTATGAATAACTCAGGGAACCCAAAGAATGGTTGAAGAGAATGTTTACAAATATAAAATGCCATTTCCTAAGAGTTTAGTCATATACTAGTAATAAGGTAATAAAGCTGATAAAATTTTTGTTGCTGCGGTTGTCCTTACAAATGTTAAAATTAAAGTTGTAAACATGAACGAACTTTAAAAATAAAACGAACAGGGGCACCTGGGTGGCACAGTTATGCGACCAACTCTTGGTTTCTGCTCAGGTGGTGATCTCAGAGTTGTGAGATTGAGTCCCTCGTCAGGTCCGCACTCTGCTTGGAGCCTGCCTGAGATTCTCTCTCCCTCTCCCTGCCCGTCCTGATTGTGCTCTGTCTCTTTCTCTCTCTAAAATAAATAAATAAATCTTTAAAAAAATAAAATAAAAATAAAATGAACAGAAAGAAAAAAAACAGAATTAGTCACATCAATTTATATTAATTGGCTGTTTTAATAATGTGTTTAAGAGATCACAGCTGGGGGGACATTGGGGGGATATTGATTTATATGGAAAAAAGGTCTTTGCAGATGAGGTTAAGAATATTGAGGTAGAAAGATTATCCTCAGATAGGTCTTAAGCATCATCACAAGTATTTTTATAAGAAGGAGGCAGAGGGAGATTTTATTCCAAATAGAAGAGAAGAATGTCATGTGACGGGAGCAGAGGGGAGCAGAGTCAAAGAAAATGCTCTGTCCCTGACTTTGACTGGAAGAAGGGGCTACAAGCCAAGGAATGAAGCTCTACTGGAAAAGGCAAGAAGTCGTTTCTCCCCCTAGAGCCTCCAGAAAGAGCACAGCCTTTCCAACAGCTAGATGTTAGTCCCACAAGTCTCATTTCAGACTCCTAGCCACTAGACCTCTGAGAGAAAAAAATTGCTTTTGTTTTAAGTCACTCACTTTGTGGTCATTTGTTACAGCAGCCCTGGGAGAGTGATGCAACCATGATGTGAAATTTTCCACTACATTTGCCACAACAGATCTTCCTTGACTTAGGATGGGGTTATAACCCAAGAAACCCAACCTAAGCGGAAAATATTTAAGTCAAATTGCATTTAATACACCTAACCAACTCAACATCATATCTTAGCCTAGTCCACCTTAAATGT
Organism: Eumetopias jubatus; assembly: GCF_037043125.1. NCBI lineage: Eukaryota > Metazoa > Chordata > Mammalia > Carnivora > Otariidae > Eumetopias > Eumetopias jubatus. Next base: position 20,045,811 of record NW_028274807.1, on the reverse strand, counting down.
GCTAAGAACGCTTACATTAGCTTGCGGTTGGGCAAAATCATCTCACACAAAGCCTATTATATAAAAAAGTGTTGGACAGCTCATGTAATTTGTTGAACACTTTACTGACAGCGAAAAACAAGATGGCTGTGTGGGTACAGAATGATTCTCGGCGTATCTATCAGTTGTCGATCCTGGTGATCCCATGGTGCTGTGGGAGCCCTGGCTCACTGCCACTGCCCAGCACCACGAGAGAGGATTGTTCTGCTAATCACTAGCCCAGGTAAAGATCCAAATTCAAAATCTGAGTCCTGTTTCTATCGACTGTGTATCGCTTTCGCAGGATCATAAAGTCAAGCCATCATAAGTCAAGGACCGGCTGTAGTTGATGTATATGAACCTTTTAGAGCTACAAGTTTTCCCACCACTCTAGTAAAAGATTTGGAAGCAACACTGTATGTTCTTTGTCCTTAAAATAACGTCATCAACTTAGAACATTCTTTCAATCGAAAAATGTATTTGACAAATATTCTGAAATCTACTTCTATATGGGAGAAGTTAAATGTATGTATATATTTTTCCAACTCTATTAATCAGAGCCAAAGTTGCTTAAATCAACATCTGTCCTTCTAAGACCAATTTTGAAAGACATTTTACATTGTGTGCTGGAAATCCTCAGAACCTGAGATGCTTATTTAGGTACCATCACAGAGGTTATTCTGATATGTGACAAGAAGTACTCACAAAGTATTCAACAACCCATTTCTTTGAATTACTGCTTCACCCAAAAGCAGTAAATCTTTTTGTATTTACAAGGAAGTTTCAAGCAACTGACAGGTTACTATTGATCCATAGCTACAAAGTCGTTTATGATTGGAAAAGTGTCCACACTCCTCATTGTAAGAACATTATTACAGTGCACATTAGACCTGAGTTCTTTTTCTCTTCTTCTCTGATCAGAGATTAAATTCATCCCTAATACAATAACTAATAGTTATTGAGTGTTTACTATATGCCAAACGCTGTTCGAACATTTTTACATGTATTGATTTATTTCATTTTATCAGTCTTGTAATGTCAGTGAGGGTTATGTTACAACTACAATTTTACTAGTTGGAAAACTGAGGAACAGAGAGGTTACAAAACTTGTTTAAGGATGCACAGGTAGTAAGTTTAAGAGCAGTTAATCTGCAGAGGTAGTGTCCTTAATCATAATGTCATTAACTCTGAGTATCTGTCAGCTGCAGATGTACAAGCCACTGCTGACAAGCCATCCAGAGACCCTGAAAATGCAAAAGGAGGATAAGTACCTTTTAGCTTATGCCAAACAGGTGCACAGTGCATTTGTGCATACACATACAAAACTTTGAAGCATCCAATATTCATCCAATGATGATCTAGACTGACAGACCACATGTTAGCATAACCTTCCCCAAAACTGCATATTCTCTACTTATAAAAAATTCAGAATATTGGTCTTCTGTATAGAGAATACAAATTTAATAGGATATAGTCTATAGGTTCCATCTCTAAAGAATTTTAAACTTATTATGTAATCTAGATATGCACACCTAATCTCTAGCAAATGTATAAATGGTATTATCTAACCCATAAGTTCAGGGTGAAATTTTCTCACTTTTAAAAAATATATAAAATTTTAAAATTTTATTTAAAATTAAATTTTAAAAGGCTTCTAGTTTAATTTATTGCTGCAACAGTAATTTTGCAAAGAAAAAAAAAAAAATTCCTCTCTTGAGTTTTCTAAATACCCTGGGTTTATGTGGTTCAAAAATCAAGGTAACTGGGGCACCTGTGTGGCTCAGTCGGTTAAGCTTCTGCCTTCAGCTCGGGTCATGATCCCGGGGTTCTGGGATCGAGCCCCATGTCGGACTCCCTGCTCAGCAGAGAGCCTGCTTCTCCCTCTGCCCCTCACCCGCTCATGCTCTCTCTCGCTCTTAAATTAAAAAAAAAAAAATCAGGATAACAAGAATCAGTTTAGTAAAAAATACACATCTCAGCTCAGTAAGACTGAATTAGTTTAGGCAAATGAGTGCTGCTGCATCTCACTTTTTCATATCACTGTTGAAATTGCTTCTATCCAGTCTGATACATGATACATATCTTCTATATTTCAGGATCCCTGCTTAGACCTCTCATAGGTGTCAAGGCAAATGACTTCCCCTTTCCAAGTAGCTTGGCCAAGAGTGCTTTTCTCCCAGGCTTCCAGGATGGCTGGGTTGGTAGTGGCGGGTGGGGAATGGTGGGAGAACTGAGAAATGGTTACATATTCACTGACTTCTAATGTTTCCTTCTAGGTTAAAGAGTGTCCATTAGCTTGGTTCTCTTGGTATCTTTTGTCTCCTTTGTTTACTCTCCCCACCAATACTTCTATTTATGTATATATCTATGCATGTATGCTTTCTATCTATCTGTCTATCTACTTATTGATCATCAGATGGATGATATATACATATAACTAGAATATGTAGTCCACTTCTTTCCTCTTCTCTTTCCTTTGATATTTGTCAATGTCAGGATGCAATGTGCTTTCAATTGCTCTTGGATATGCAATAAACTTACAAAGTACATTGGGGAAATACCTAAACCAAGTCCGCTACTCTAGCCTTTCATTTTATATAAAAGTATTATTTGATTTCCATCTGCCTTTCTTTGAATATTTTCCAGCCTACTAATTGCTATACTCCTGACTTTTTAAAATAGATCTTTGTAGATCTCTGTTTTAAATTTTTCCCCATAATATGTCTCTCATATTTCTTTTCATCCTATTCATGTGTAATTAGGTATATCTATCATCTATCTATCAATCTATCTATCTATCATCTATCCATCTCATTTTATTCCTAATGAATTGATGTGAGACCCTTCCCACCTCTGAGCTACAGTTGAAGAGTTGGGCATTGTTCCATTTCTTCTGTATCTCAAGAAGAAAGTAGATAAGGGGAGTCAGAGAATGACTTATTTGGGCTGAGTAGGATCTTATATGGAAGAACTGAGCTCAGCTCTCCTTGTGGAATTTTGTGATCTGACCCTTTTCAGGAGCCCACTATATATCCTCTGTTGCAGCAGTTAGAAAATGATTTTAAATGCATTTAGATCTAAATTGTCCTTAAATCATTAAATTTTATATCTTCATCAGATTTCTTTGATGATGTTGTAATTTGGTTAAATTTAACAGTTTCTTCTATAAGCTATTGAGGTCAGAATATTCTAGAATTTAGCTTGGTAGTCAATGTAATCTTTTGTGAATATCATCCACCAAGGTTATAGTCACAGACAAAATAACTTTTAGAAAATGGCTAAAAAATGTTGCATAACATTCTTTGTTCTTAAGGTAGAGATCTCAAAATACAACTGGAATAAATTAGATGCATAAACTCAAAAAGTCAAATCAACTTTTTTTTGAATTGCAAATACTCCCTCTGTGTCATTTTGCATGATCTCTGAAAGGGAACCCCCACAGGGTGAAGACTAGGCTCCCCTAAGTTCTTGTTGAGTAAACTTTGGAGTCCTGTCAGTCAGTGCTACTATTTTTTCTGTTTGCCACATAATGCAGATTCTGACAACTGGTCTACTACTGGTACAGATACCTGAGCTGGTTGCTAAGAATGTTTGAAGGAGACTGATGCCACTCTCCCAGCACTTACGTTATTAGAGTGTTTCCTGGGGTATAGATTCAATGATTTGATTGTTCTGTTCTATATATTCATCCCCCAAATCATGGGTCACTACCAAGTCTCTTGTACCAAGCTTGGTTTAAACTGATGGTACTCAATCAGGCATGCTTTTTCTCCCTCAGGAGATATTTGGTAATGTCTGGAAACGTTTCGGTTGTCACAGTGGGGCAAGGGGTTGCCACTGGCATCTAGTGTGTAGACTCCAGGGATGCCATTAAACATGAAATACACAGTACAGCTTCACAAAACAGAGTTACCTGGCCCAAAATGTCAAGTCAAAAGGCTGAAAAACCAATATTTAAAAAACACTGTGGACCTGATGCCAAACCTGTAGGTTCCAGATAATATTCCTTTTCAGTCTTGACAACACCAAGTGTCTGATTAAATAAACTCCATTTCCCAGTCATCTGAAATACCTAAACTCTTTCATTAGTGTAGTTAATTTTACATCCACACACATCTCCAATTATTCATGGAGAGAAACAATTATTATTACTAAGAGGTTAGTTTCCTCCTGAGCTAACAATAATTTAAGAAGCCATCTGGAATTTTTCTCACTAGAACAGAAAAAAAATGGAAAAAAAAAAAAACAACTTACGCTGAGAGTCCCACTACACAGAAATGGAAGGATGAAATAAACATTAAAACAAGAATGCAAATCAAATACTTGAAGAGTACATCAGGAGAAGCTCATGTTTACTTAACCTGGATTTAAAATTGATTAGAATGAGACTGATCTAGTAGCATTATGATTTTGTCACCCTCTAAGTTTGACTCAGCAGCTTCAATCCATTGCAGAAGCTGTTTTAGCTTTGGTTTTTAATAAAACCTTTGTAGAATGGGCAGTCTCAGCTCTGTTATAATGAACATCATCAACAATGGTTAACTATCTCTACTACTGTAACAAGTCATACATCCATTTTCATAAGTCTCTGTTCAACTGGTAAATCTCTGTAGCCTACTCTTCTTCAACCTAAAATTCTCACTCCTTTCCCACCATAAACAGAGAGATGTACATCTGCGGAGCTGAAATCCTGTGGGTGGGAGTTCTCACAGCAACTGCCTATAAATAACAGCTCTTGAAACTGGGACTGTGGAGGTTAAGTCACAACAAAGGAAAGAAAATATGTTCCTGCCTTCCAAATGTGCATTTAAGACTGTGGGCTGGTACAAGGTTTGAAAAGTTCACTGATTTAGGAGACCTATTTTCTAAGTTCTGTAGTTTAAATTCTGGTTATACTATATATATACTGTATATATATATATACTAATATATATAATATTATATATATTATATATAATATTAAAAAACAGACTTAAAATAATAAACATTTTAAAATTATCTTTGAATAATTTATGTAAGCATAAGTACTGATGATCATTTTATAACAATTAATGGATTTAAAATGTTATTTCCTAAGCCTTTACCTTGAATATTTAATTTAATTTATATTAAATATTAAGTGTTTCATGCTGAAGAAAGCACACATTAAGTAGTTGATGAATTAGTAACTAAATGAATGAAGATGGGACAATATGCCAAAGTTTAAGAGTATTCTGTCTCTCTCTTAATGAGAAAATACTCCTGCCCTATTCTAAGGAATAGAGAGAATGTGGGAACGCCCTATGATGAAGGAATGAATCCTATGATGAAGGAATGAATCCTAAGTCTGCTGTCCAGATTTAGAAAATGAAGGCAGCCGCTTAACCTACTGAGCCACCCTGGTGGCCCTTGAAAATATTCTTAAAAGATGTTCATTAAAGCTGGATTATAGGAGTTATGCTATGATCACATATTATTGTACAGGGGACCATGCATAAGCAGGTAATCCTCACATTTCAGCTGTGTTTCTGCTTTGGTTCTCCCACTTTTAACAGCAACATGGAAGCCTGAGGCTAAATGGCCCCTTCTAGTATGAATCACTTAAATGGATGGGATTCCCTGGCCATTCTCACACTATAATTAGATATGAGAAAAATTTAGACCTTCTCGCTGGGATTTAGTTTATCTAGGAAACTTTGGAAACTATTATAGTCAATGATTATTGATGGTTCCAAAACAGGGAGAAACATTTATCATCCAATGCCTAGTTTTTATCTTGGCCACTTCAACAGATCCATAGGAACCATGAGGTGGGCTTGTAGAATCCATGTTGCTTGTGTTCCTGCTCTCACTCTCTCTCTCTCTGTCAAACAAATAAATAAAATCTTAAAAAAAAAAAAATATTTTCCAGGGGCACCAGAGTGGTTCAGTCGGTTAAGTGGCTGCCTTCAGCTCAGGTCGTGATCCCGGGGTCCTGGGATCGAGCCCCACATCAGGCTCCTTGCTCAGCGGGAAACTTGCTTCTCCCTCTGCCTGCCACTCCCCCTGTTGTGCGCTCTCTCTCTCTCTCTCTCTCTGTCAAATAAATAAATAAAATATTTTTTTAAAAAAAGAATATTTTCCAGGGGTGCCTGGCTGGCTCAGTCAGTTAATCGTCAGACTCTTTGTTTTAACTCAGGTCATGATCTCACTGTTGTGGGACAAAACCCCACATCTGGCTCTGCATTCAGCATGGAATCTGCTTCAGATTCTCTCACCCTCTCCTTCCCACTCACCCTCTCTCTCTCTCAAATAAATAAAAAAACAAAATCTTAAAAAAAAGAGTATCTTTCAGAACTCACACCCCCTTAATGTAAGAAGTGCCCCCCTGTTTTTACTCCACCTGCCGCCCCATAATCACACAGGAACTGACAGGTTCTTTTGTGACTGGACTCAATTAGCTGTGCTTATAATGACACCTGACACAAATTAAACTCCATTAACACTGTGAATTTAGATAGAGACAAATATCCAATTCATATAGAACTAATCTGTCCCTTTCCTCGAATTTTTGAATTTGGCAACAGAGAAAGCATTATGGTAGTTTTTCTTTAATGATATAAACTGAGAATCATAAAACATGAGCTCTATGGATGGTTAGCTATGTTACCGTATTGCCCATCTTGCACAGGAAGCCAATGGGTATTAGGATAAAAGAAAACAAATGTTCTGAGAGAAATAATGGCCAGATATTGAGATTTCTACCTCATGCTTTGGAAAATTATCACATCTTCATTTATTTAGTTATTCCCCACCAACTACTTAATGTGAGCTTTCTTTATCATCATCAACATGCCAGTACCCAATAGCCATTTTCCTTACTGTTCAGCTGCATTGCTCCCCTTCCTGCTGTTTTGTTGATAAATCCTTCCTTGAATTCTATACTCTAATAAATTTCCCTTTTTGCCTAAGTCAATTTTAGTAAATATTTGTTAATTTGCAACAAAAAAAGCCTAAGTAATATAACCTCTTCTTAGAGCATTTATTTTAAGAAAATTTAGAAATTAAGAAAATGCTTAATTTTAAGAAAATTTAATAATCATCTTTTAAAAAATAACAAAATATATGAATTTCCTATTTCAATGCTATATAATCAAATCTTCCATGTTTTCCCATCAAATCTACTTCCATTCTCCAGTTCACTTAAATTAACTGAACGCATATCTTTTCTTTGACACTTTTATTTTGTATCAGCAGGGGGCTCAAGTCTTTCAACTTTCCTGAAGCAACCGGAAGTCAGGGCTAAAGTGTGAGAGTGAGTAGGAATGTCCTATTGCTTGAACTATGGATAAAGGGGGAACTTAAGTATGTACTCTGTTTAGGATTATCTCAAGAAGTGAGTGGGAATATAAAATATCAAGAATACAGACAAGAAAAGATCTGATAGACAACAAGCTTAAGAACATTAACTTGGGGCTCTAAGTGGCACAGTTGGTTAAATGTCTGACTCTTGGTTTTGGCTCAGGTCGTGATCTCAGGATTGTGAGATTGAATCCTGTGTCAGGCCCCACACTCAGTGCAGAGTCTGCTTAAGTTTCTCTCTCCCTCCCCCTGTGCCTTGCCCCTCCCCTCCATGCTCATGCTCTCTCTCTCTCTAAAATAAATAAATAAATCTTAAAAAAAAAAAGAACATTAAATTAGCCTAAAGTGAAGATTCCATTACAGTCTGTAGGGAAGTTTGATTTAATAACAGAGACAGAGCTTCAAAAGATTCTCAAAGACCCTCAAGTATAGGCAGCCTTTCTTAGAGTACTGTAGTTGGGCCTATTGAGATAGAGGAAATTTTAAAGAGCACCTCCTTACTTGGGTTTCCCCAAAGGAAGAGAGGAGGCTAACATGACCAGATGGATATTGGAGTGTTTATTGGATTCATTCAGCACTAGGCAACCTTACAAAGGCCTAAATGCAGACTGATAATTTTCATTCATCCTCTCTCACTTCCTAATCCTGAAAGCATTAAGGCCTCTTGAACTGACGCTTTCCACGGAATAAGCAACTTCGAAAAGGCCTACTGTGTTTCCCTGTGCCTTCCCCTTGGGTCTCTCTGTCCTATTTTACATATTCTGAATGTATATCATAGGGGAAAGTCTCCCCAACCTAAACTTTCAACAGAGTATAAGTCATTTGGCCATACTGGTAAGGTGTGACTGTCCCCATGGGGCGAATTTGAGCTGACAGTAGAATAACCCTCCTAATCAGCCTGGGAATAAAAGCACTGAACAGAAAAAGATAGAGAAGGCATATCATCAGCTGAATAATTCTTACAAAGATCATTGTAGACATCCCAGAGAGTTCAGAAATTTTGACCCAATAAATCTTTTGAAAAAAATTACTCTGAGACTTGCAAAATCTGTGAACTCAAAACTAAGTCGTGTACTTATAATTTCAGGGTAGAATTGTGCAACCCAGCAAATTACCAAGCTGACTCCCTGCCAGAGTCTATGGATCACAGCTATAGTTATTTTATGCCAGACAAGAAATGGACCATTTGCCCTAATGAGAGAGAGAGAAGCCATTGCCCTATTTTCACATACAGGAGCAAAACAGAAAGCAGGCATGCCTAGCTTCTGACCAGCACAGAAAGTTAAATGTGCTATGTGCTTATTTTGACTGTAAAATTAAATCCTGAGGTTGCACACTAATTCAGCTAAGGACAACATTAGTGAAAGTATGTGGTTCAAGCACAGCTCATCTTTCACTCACTGGTACAAGATCCAACTTTTAAATACTTTTGAAAACAGTATCACTTTATGTTCTAATTTTACACCCACACAAAAAAATAATTACATGTAAATTAAAGAATTAATCTTAAAAGAAAAAAATCAAAGCATTAAAACTACATGAAAATATAAACTATTTCTCTTATTCTGAAATATGAAAAGATATTTGAAGTTTAAATACTCTAGTAAAAATAATTACAAAGAGGAAACTGGTAGACTCAATGGTAAACTGGTATTTTTTTTTTTCCAAAACCTCATTTTAGCCATGGAGAATTGATAGAGGCATAGACAAAATCATATGGTTACTTGAGACAGAATTAAGATGAACACATTGAGCAGTTCATTAAAACTGTTCCTAGAGCAATTACTCAGCTTTCAGCAGGAATGAGCTCCCACCCTCCAGTGAAGGTCCTCATCACAGCTGATCACATGACACAAGCAGAGACCTGAGCAGTGACCTAGCACTGAATGCAGCATACTGGCTGACTCGGCAACCTAGAATCTTCATGACAGCTATGCTAGCCAATATCAGCTTCCTCATCAGAGCAATTCATTTTCACAGAGAGCAGGCAGACATTGTGACAAAATCAATGCTATTAATTATTCAGTGCAGAGGTGAATTACAGGAGACCAGCCAGTTGGATATGTTTATCATCAGGAATTGCTGGTAATTAAATTTATTTTTATAATTAAATTTAATTGTATATATAGCAAAATATTAAGTAGACTAAAACATAAAATGTTTCAACCTGACAGTAAAAAGAGCAGATTTAGGATTCCATTAAACAGCTTTCGGAGGATTATGGAAAATGACTCATCTTTATGATTCCCTAATTTCAGAGGTCCCAAAGTTAAACCCTCTGTAAAGCAACAATTTTTATGTCAGTTATGAAGTTCTATCTCTTTGATGATAAACTTATTGCTTGCAATCTCTAGCAGTATAATGATGCCCAGAATACTGAAATAATTTATGAAATTCCTCTTCCTTTTATCTCAAAGTCTTATATCCTGTAATTGTATGTATGTATGCACACACGCACATGCACACACACATGCGCACATGTATATACACACATATACACATACATATGCACATATATATACATGCATATAGATATACACACATATATACACATACACATGCACACATGTACACACATATGCACATATATACACATACACATACACACATGTACACACATACATGCATATATATACACACCTACACACATATATGTATTTTTGCACATACATTGACCCTGATATTATCCCTTTCTGTGTAGTCTTCACAGATTGATATTACCTAATGATCTTTACACATAGACCATTGTCAGATGTAACGAGGAACTTCTTACCTCCTACCTAGCACCTGAGGTAAGGTGTAGCCACGTCTCAGTGACATCATGATGCTGACTTTTATAGACATCTCTTAAATACCACTAAAGGCTTATATTCTCTATTTCAGTGTAAACATCCCTAACATGTTATTCTCAAGTAGAAAGCATGTTTCTACTAGTTTTCTTTAAAAGCTGATTGTTTTTAAATTTTAGTCTTTATGAATATGATAATTATATTTCTTAGAATAATTACAAGCAGTGTTTGTTCTTCATAATTACAACCCCACTGAATTAAAATGGGTGCTTGCAAGACGTGCTTTTACGTGTCTTCCTGACTGAGCAGTTATGAGGATTCTCACAGCAGAAGTACTGAGGCTGAGAGCGAGCAGGCCTGCTGGATACCTAGTAATGAAACAGGATAGAGCTCTCCCCACAAATGCCCGTAGTCACAGTCACAGACCATTAAAAATGGAATCATTTGTTTTTAAATTTTAAAATTAGATATTAATTATGTTCTATGCGTATGCCTATGTGCCCAAAGGCAAGCTTGAGATCAACTTATTCTGAGATGCAGGCATGCTGTGTAGGTATTTTGCATTTGCTCAGAAAGACTATGCTTATAATGTATATGTGTTTACATATATATGTATGTGTTTGCACAGAGACAGAGACAGACAAGAGAGAGACAGAGACAGAGATCATTCTAAAAAAACATTTCATCTCGGGGGAAAAGCAGCTAAGTTCTAAGTATGCTTTAGAGGTAAAGAAACAGCTTGGGTTGGGGAGTAATACTTAGTAGAATGCTCGTGATTCAAATTTGCTTTAGGCATACCAAGAGTACTAAGGCCTCACCTTAGAGAAATAAGTTTGCATTTAATGAATGAAAAACTTTAGAAAACAGATTTTATTAGCATCCCTATGGGACTTTGAAGGTTGGCAATGAAATGACCCTTTCAAACCTGCCCCCCACCGTTGACCCTGGTAGGACTGGGAACCATGGTAACAATTTTAGGGTTTCCACAGAGAGTGCCCTCAGCACAGACATCGGTAGCAGTTTCAGGCACTCATTACATTGGCACAAATGGCAGGCTAGGCAGTGTTACCATGGAGCCAACCCCTCTACCAGGTATAGTACCTTAGCAAACAAAACCACAGGTGCAATAGATGAGGAAGTTGACACTTGCCACAAAATGCCCACAAAGACGGATGTGTGGGGGAGATTTGAAACAGTTCCTGGAGTTTCCTGGATTTATTTGAGATGCTTCTGGTGGAGCTGTAATCTCCATAAAGCAAGTGGGAACAGAGCCAGAGAAATATATTTTTGTAAATATAATTATCTATGCAGTTTTGTATATAGTTTGATGTTTTCCTGGTCATACCTTATTTTTTCCTTAGTCTAGGGGTTTAAGGGGCCACAACTGATATCCAAATCATTCTGTGTACGTGTATGTGTGTGTGTACACGTGTGTGTATGCGTGCGTACCCCTATGGTATATACAACTTTTATCACACGGTATTTGTAGAAATCTCACTGCGGTTTTGTATATACATGCTGTCAATTTATTTTAAAAGGGCTATCCATTAGATCTAAACATAGAATAGTGGCCATTAAGTTTAACATTAAGGAAATGTTTTGTTTTTATTTTGGATTGATTGGAAAATAAGCATCTATTGGAAATACCTTTATGAAGAACATACTGTATTTTTAAGTTCCCCGACTTTCTCTGCTTATGGCATCTTTTAGTATCTCAATATTTTTTTCAATACCCTGGGCCGAATGAAATACTTACAGCAGTTAAGTCCAACAACTTAATACATATTTATTTCTTAATGTTCTAACACTTACTGGCGTAGAACAACTTCTCAAACTTCCAAATCAGATTGGATCACCTTTATTTTTTTTCTAAATTATTTTTTGCACAGTACTTGCCTTTTACTTTAGGCATCACTGAAAACCCATTTTCACAATGATAAAACACCATAGAAAGGAATGTAGTGATCTGTTTAAATTATGAACTACTTTGGGCAAGTAGTTTGAGTAGTTACCAATTGATGCCACTGTGTTTCCCACAAAAATTTAAAATCGCTTGTCATTTAATATAATCTTTTGAAATTTTAAAACAATCCTGTGACTTAATTGTGCTATCCTAAGCGAGCTTCAGGGGCTGGTTCAAGGAACACAGATATATTTAAAAGAAAATGACAAATATCAGAGTAAAAATAGAGGAATTCTAGATATATGTGCTAAAATGTTTACCAAGGGGCGCTTGGGTGGTTCAGTCGGTTAAGCGGCTGCCTTCAGCTCAGGTCATGATCCTGGGGTCCTGGGATCGAGCCCCACATCTGGCTCCCTGCTCAGTGGAGAGCCTGCTTCTCCCTCTCCCTCTACCTGCCACTCTGCCTACTTGTGCTCTCTCTCTATCAAATAAATAAATAAAATCTTAAAAAAATAAAATAAAATGTTTACCAAAAAGCGAATACTATTGACAATAATACTTGTCATTATAGACAAAAGCAAATAAAAGTTGATGCTATCAAAGTAAATTAAATATGCAGTGAATAAAAACCTTATTATCATATGTATCATTCTAGGCCAACATTTGCAAGCCAATCTTTTTTCAAAATTTTTTTTCTATTCTCAGGCGAGACTAATATATTATCTACAACTGTTTGTACAGTGAAAGTGAATAAAAACCAGATAAAAGTATTTTCATGTTGGTATAAGAGAAACTGTTTGCCTAAGAATTATTTTTCTATAGATTAAGATTTCATCAGCATAAAACTGAGGCATATTAATGATTTTCTGTTTACATGTGGCATTAATAAGAAATTTAATTAAAAATCCTAGCAAATAAAAGTTCAGTACCAGCAAAACGCTGTTGTTTTATCCACTTATAAGCAGGTGAGATATCAAAAACTAAAAGAAAAACAATATTTAAATATTTCCTGAATAAGAGTTATTTTGTATATGCATTATTTTCTCTAATGCCCTATTTTTCCATTCCTAAGGTAGTTCCAAATATCATTAGAAAGTTTCATCTTTTTATTATAATGCTTCTTTTTATACAATGTGATGCCAAAACCAAACTAATAAAATCATAAATATGTAGAATGCATTATTGTAGTAGTGAAAATGAATAGAAGTTGCATGTGTGTGTTTTCCTTCTTCTGCAATCATCTTTGTCTGACTTACCAAGCCCCTCACTGCAGCACCGTATCTTAACCCTGCGTCTTGGGGCTCTTATCACTGGGAATTCTGCAGATCTAGTTCCCATGTTGGCAGGTGCCTTGGCCAAGGCCCAGCTGTCCCAGGTCCTGCTCCCTCTAGCATCTCAGGAAGAGCTCAATAGATACACCAGTTTCTCAGTGATCATGGGGCCCTACCTTAACTTTTTCAAGGTCCAGGATTTACACTGCACTTCAATGTCCAGTGGGAGAAATTCATGGAGCTTCAAACCAAGCGATTTGAAGTCTTGGTTGGGTCTCCTACTTTCTGGCCTGGAGCCGAGCAGTCTTGCTGTTCCAGACCCAAGCACAACTGTGAGTTTCTATTCCAATCCAGATCCATGGTGATGCATGTCTTATTTTTTAATATGGTTGGTTCCTTTTTGCTATGTAATCTAAATTGGGCGATTGAAGGATTGAAAGGTGGTGATCCTACCACGTGAAATAACAGCACTGACCTGGTCAGACATGTGCAGAGCAAGATAAATTTTTTTTTTATTTTCAAGCATAAATATATTATGAAATATATTAAAGGCAGTAAGTTTGAAGCCATGTCTTATAGTTTTTGAAGCAGGATAAATAAGAGCAATAAACTGGGTGTGAATTGGGGAAAGGGGATGAGAAGTAGAGGAAAGTGATGAACATAGCTTAAATATCAAGGTGTAAGAGAAGAAAATTTCATATTAATAAGGGACCCTCACTCAGGATAATGGATTTCAACAGGAAGCAAGTGCATAGAAATTGGAAGCAGCTCAGTAAAAACTCAGGAAAATGTCCTTAATCCAACTAGGAATTGCTTCTCATTAAAGCTTTATGTCAGGCCTGGACAGAGACATGTGGGCACCCCAGCAGGCTAGTAATGTGCTCTTTATTTAAAACAAAGATAAAGGGACTCCTGGGTGGCTCAGTTGGTTAAGCATCTGCCTTCAGCTCAGGTCATGATCCCAGGGTCCTGGGATCGAGTCCCGCATCAGGCTCCTTGCTCAGAGGGGAGCCTGCTTCTCCCTCTGCCTGCCGCTCCCCCTGTTTGTGCTTTCTCTTGCTCTCTCCCTCTGACAAATAAATAAAATCTTTAAAAAAAATTAAAACAAAGATAAAAAATAGATATTTCATAGAAGAGGGTACTTCTTTCTATAAACATTCATGTACACTAAGTTTGAAATAAAAGATTAATGGCCAGTAGAGAATGTAAAATTATAGTTTACTTTACAGATACTATCTTGGTTTTGAACTTTCTCACAACCACACCATTAAAGTGAAAGCATATTAAATTTTGGATAGCAAAAAAAACAAATGTTCTTTTCCAGTTAGATAGCATTCACTCTGTCACTTACTAACTTAACAACCTTTGAAAAGTTACTTAACAATGTACCCTAATTGCATCATTTTATAAAATGGGAGTGATAATAATAATAGTCATCTGACAACATTGCTGTAGAAATTAAGAAAGTTAATATGTGTAAATGTTTAGAGCAATACGTGATGTATTTCAGTGATTAATAAGATTTTTTATTAATATTTGATTGCAAAATTCCTCCGCATTTGATGGTCTAGACCACAGAAGCCCCTCATTACTTGCATGAAACCATTGTAAAAATACTCCAGGGAATTGGTCAATTGAGATGACTAGTGGTGTTTTGTTTGTTTGGTTTTTGGTTTTGTCTATTTGTTTTTAAATTCTAAAGTTTTGAAGCATGTTGAAAGAATGCGGTCAGTTATAATTTCTTGGTTTTATAAGGAGTCCCATGTGGAATCCTGAGATTCCAAATACTGTGATTCAGTGTTTTAAAAGGCTTTACTTTTTTAGAGCAACTCGATGTAGATGATAAAATTGAAAGGAAGGTGCAGCGATTTCCTATATTGTCCCTTCCCCACACATGCCTAGCCTCTCCACTATCAACATCAGAATTGTACATTTTTTTTGTCAAAAATTAACCTAAATTGAAACACATCATAATCACCCAAAGTCCAGAGTTTATGTTAGAATTCACGCAGCGTTGTATAGTCTATGGCCTTACACAAATGTATAATGACATATATCCAACATTATAATATCATACAGAATATTCTAAATCCCCAGAAACCACTGATCTTATTATTGTCTCTATAGTTTTGCCTTTTTCAGAATGTCATAGAGTCAGAATCACACAGTATGCAGACTTGTCAGATTGGCATTTGCACTTAGCAATAGGCATTTAGAATTCTTCCACATCTTTTCATGGCTAGTAGCTCATTTCTTTTTAGCCCTGAATACTATTCTATTTTCTGGATGTACAAGAACTTATTTGTCCCTTCATTTACTGAAGGACATATTGGTTGCTTCTGAGTTTGGTCAATTATGCTTCAACTCCTTTGGATAAAAGCTTGGTTGGTGGATCTTATGATAAGATCTTATGATAAGAGTATGTTTAGTATTGTAAGAAACTGCCAAGCTGTCTTCCAAAGTGGCTGTACCACTTTGCATTTCACCAGCAATGGAGGAGAGTTTCAGTGCTGTACATCCTCACTGGCATTTGGTGTTGTCAGTGTCCTGGACATAGTCATTCTGATAGGTGTGTGGTAATATCTCATAGTTGTTTGAATTTGCACTTCCTTGATGACATATGATAGGGAAGATCTTTGCATATGCTTATTTACAATCTATCTTCTCTGGAGAGGTGTCTGTGAAAGTCTTTCACCCACTTTTTAATACGGTTGTTATTTTATTGTTGAATTTTTAGAGTGCTTTGTATATTTTCTGTAACAGTCTTTTATCACGTATGTCTTCTGCAAATATTTCCTCCCAGTCTGTGGCTTGTCTTCTAATTCTTTTGATACTGCCTTTTGTAGAACAAAAGTTGTTTTCTTTTTAATTTTAATGAAGTCCAGCTTATCACTTATTTCTTTTATGAATTGTGTTTTTGGTGTTGTATCACCATACTCAACATCATCTAGGATTTCTCTTCTGCTACCTTCTGTGAGTTTTATAGTTTCCATTTTATATTTAGATCTATTGTCCATCTTAAATTACTTTTAATGAAGGGTATAAGGTCTGCATCCAGTCTCATTGTTTTTTGCATGTGGATGTCCAGGGTTTCCAGCACTGTTTATCAAAGAGATTATCTTTGTTCCATTGTATTGTCTTTGCTCCTTTGTTAATGATCAGTTGGCTCTATTTATGTGGGTCTGTTTCCCTATTCTGTTCTATCTATTTTTCTATTCTTTCAACAACACCACGCCTTGTTCTTCAATATTGTGTTGGCTCTATTGGATCTTTTGCCTTACTATATAGGCACTAGAATCAGTGTGTCAATATCCATAAAACTACTTGCTGGAATTCTGATTGGGATTGCAATGTATCTACAGATCAAGCTGGGAAGAACTGGCATCTTGACAATATTGAGTTTCCCCCATAATTCAAATTTAAGCCACTGTTATTATAGCACTGCTTCTATTTTGGTTTCCCAAATAAGTTTCCCAGCCGGCCCATTCACTAACCTGACTCTGATTTTTTTAATACAGTTACTGTGGCACCATGGAACGCAAATTAGATTTGGACTTAGCCAAGCCAAGCTTTGGCTGTTTGAGTCTGGGATAAGTCTTTTAACTTGGCTTAGTTTCCCACCAGGATAAAATAAAGGACTTGTAATGTTACTGAACCTTAAATGAGAAAACATACTATAGCATGGCTAATAAAAACTTACATTAGAAAAGATGGATTCATAATCTGCAGACAAAAGGCACATGCTGCCTGTTGTGGGGGTGATTTGCATTTCCCAAAATGAGAAGATAAAGCCTTCATCCCTAGTACCTTAGAACATGACCTTATTTAGAAATAGGGTCATAACAGATATAATTATATATATAATTAGATAAGTTAATATGAATTCATATTGGAGTAAAGTGGGCTCTTAATCCAATATGACTAGTGTCCTTATAAGAAGAGAAACAAACGTGGACACACAAGGAGCATTGCCATGTGACCATAGAAAGAGAGACAGAAGTGCTACAGTTGCAAGCCAAGAAAGGCAAATTATTTCCTGCAAACTGTCAGAGGTTAGGAGGAGGCAAAGAAAGATTATAAGTTTCAAGGAAGCATGACCCTGTTGACACCTTGATTTTGGACTTCCAGACTTCCAGTGTTTTAAATCCCCTACTTTGTAGTACTTTGTTACGACAGTCCTGGGAAACTAACCACTGTCCAAATGAAAAATTATTGTTTAATATTTATCCATTTAATACTTTTCAAATTTATATCCAAAGTTTTTTTCATTGTTATATGTCCAGTAGGCAGACACCACTTTGTTCTCTGCTCAGAGAACAAGGACTCGCTGCCTTTGTGCCTCAGGATGCAGGCAGCCTGCAGCAAGGAGTAACAGTTTATTTTTTTAAAATAGATCTTAATCTTTATTAATATGGGGCAAAGGATAATTTTATCTAAAACCAAAGTCAAAGGTAATTAACATAAAAATAATGATAGAGGTCTGGACTATCATGCTAGTTTGTACATTCATAACTCCCACAAAAAAATTCAGGCATGCCATTTTGAAAATAAAGATGGAAACATAATTACCCGCTGATCGTCTTTTAAAACACAATTATCCTCTGTGACAAAGGGCAAAACCAGCTCAATTCATTTTTATCTTGAGAATTTTATACAAAGTATCCTGAAATATCTAACAGAAAAAAAAGCAATGAGAAATACCTTATTTTATTAAATGCAGAGTCTTACATGGATGGAGAGATGATTCTGTCAGCAGATAAATTGAATATGTATGAAAAGAAAATCAGTATTGAAAACTGCTTATGATTTAAACACATGTCCTTGAATACCTTATTTGCAGAGAGGATATTTAGGAGGGGAAAGTAAATCCATTTGTATTTATCACCAATATATTTTTATTTATTTATTTATTTTGAGTTTTTATTTAAATTCCAGTTAGTTAGCATACAGTGTAATACTAGTTTCAGGTATAGAATTTAGTGATTCATCACTTACATACAACACCCAGTGCTCATCACTACAAGTGCCCTCCTTAGTCCACATAACTCATTTAGCCTCCCTCACCACCCACCTCCCCTCCAGGAACCCTGAGTTTGTTCGCTGTAGTTAAGAATCTGCTTTTGGGTGGTATCTCTTCTTTTTCCCCCTATCCTCATCTGTTTTGTGTAACCAATATATTTTTAAACATTAAAAAAAAATTGAAAACATTCTGTGGAAAAGAAATTCTGTTCCAAAAATCCAGCAGTCATCCTTGTGTTCACTTTTTCTTTCAATTCCCATATACAATTGAATGGTGTATCTTATTGATTTCAAAATATATCCAGAATGGAGCCACCCCTCTGCACTATACTTCTGTCCCAAACCACGGTCATCTTTTACCTAGATTGCTACTGTAGCCTCTTAACTCGTCTTTTGATTACTTATCTTGCCTCCTTGAATGGTGTTAACAAAGCTGTCAGCATGATATTGCTAAACCTGCGTCAGATCCTGTGACTCTTCAGTTGAAAACCTACAGTAGTTCCCATTTCAATCAGAGGAAACACAACCACACCTTCATGGGTTGCCAAGTCTTCCACATTCGACTGTAGCTCTCTTCTGCAACTTCATCTTCTTCCAAGTTCCCATTCCCTTACTCTGGGTGCTGGTCTCCATGGTGTTTCTAGAAGATACCCAAGTCCAGTCCTACCTACAATACTTTCCTCTGTATAGAAAGCTCTTTTCCTGTTTATCACATGGTTAACACCCTCACTACACTTGAGTCATTTGTTCAAAAGTCAATTTCTGGGGCATCTGGGTGGCTCAGTCTGTTAAGTGTCTGCCTTCAGTTCAGGGCATAATCTCAGGGTCTTGGGATCGGGCTCCCTGCTCAGCGGGGAGTCTGCTTCTCCCTCTCCCTCCATCCCTTCCACCTGCTTATGCTTTCTCTCTCTCTCTCTCAAATAAATCAATAAAATCTTAAAAAAAAAAAAACCATAAAAGTCAGTTTCTTTTATGGTTTACATTATGTCTCACCTAAAATTCATGTTAAGTCCTAACCTCCAATACCTCAGAATTGCAATCTTATTTAGAAATAGGGTCATCACAGATATAATTAGTTAAAATGAGGTCAGACTGGAGTATAGTTAGCCCCTAAACCAATAGGACTGGTGTCCTTACAAAGGGAAAATTTAGAGACAGACATGGACAGAGGGAAGACTACATGAAGAGACACAGGGAGAACACCACATCAGGATTGAGATCAGAATGATGCATCTATAAGCCAAAAAATGTCAAAGATTATTGTCAGCCATCATGAACCAAGGGAAAGGCATTGAACAGAATCTCCCTTACAGCCCCTGAAGGAACGCCACCTTGTCTACTCTTAGATCTCAGACTTCTGGCCTCCACAAGCGTGAGACAATAAATTTTTGCTCTTTAAGCCACCAGTACGAAGCACTTGGTTATAGCAGCCCTTGGAAACTAATAAAGCTTCTCCATGTGCTTTACCTTGACCTCCCTATTTAAAAATTTTTATACTGTACATCTCCACCCCCACACTGACCCCACTTACTGTGTTATATTTTTCTATAGCATTCCAAATCATTTACTCTTTTCATGTTAATTGGTTAATGTCTTCTTTCCTCACGTAGAACATGAGCTCCACAAAAGCAGGCTTTTTTGTTCACAATGGTAGAGCAGATGTTTTGAATATAGCACTTGGCAAAAGATAAGTTCTCAGTATGTTGGTTAAATGAATACAATGGAATAGATTATTCTAGGTTTCTGTATAAATAGAGAACATTGTGAGATATTTAACCTTAGCAGTACAGTATACCACATTGACTTGTGAATTTGGTGTCATAAACGGTTTGAAAGTTAGCATGAGGTACTTTTGTGTAGACATATACAAGAGGTAACAGATCAAAGAAGACTTTTTTTTTTAAATAAAGGCTGAGTATAAAACTATCATATATAGAGAGCAAAAGACTATCATATATAGAGAGCAAAAGAAGGCAAAATTCCTGACAGGTTATTATGAAGCTGTGCTATAATATTATCCACCAACAACCAACAAGTAATCACTAAAGTCCTCCTAGTATTAGCCAGGGCTGTTCTTGAATCTGAAGGGATAATTATAACATTAAGCCATGGTCCATGGGCCCCAGTGTTTCTTGGTGTATCAGAGAGAAAACAACTGATAATAAAGCCAATTACAGAGAAAATTATTATGTGATAATAAACACCAAAATAGTTGAAACACATGCAGAATATTGTTCAAAAGCTAGAAAAAGTCTTAATTGAGGAAGTAAAACTCAAAACAGATTTTGAAAAAAATGTCTAAACTCTATGTCCAAGACATGCTAGAAGATTTGTTTGAAATAGTGTCATCTATTATATGGGCTCAGAATCAGAGCGGGAAATGTATGCCGTATATCAGTAAATGACACTATAAATGTCATATTTAAGAAAAAGGACTAAAATTGGGAAGAATTTTAGAAGCATAACGTGCAGCTGTGTGGCTCACAAAATAGCATATAGATCATATGAAAATAAGATAATGTAAAAATATATATTATAGTAATATATATTATATGATTGTGTATTTTGATACTTACTATACACTGTTACATACTGTAAAATGTATATACATGTGCATGCGTGTTCGTGTGCATGTTTATTCTGATTTGATCACCCCAATGGCAGAGAAGATATCTTATACCTCTTTTGACCCATGGAGCCCAGTACATGTTCAAAAATGTATTGTGTGTGTGTGTGTGTGTGTGTGTGTGTGTGTGTGTGTGTAACAGAGCAACCATAAAATCATTTTCATTTATTTATCTTCATTTTGATGTTTTAAAATAAATGCATTTAAAGACTGAGGTATGAAATCACTGCCTAGGCCAAGAGAATTTCCGAAGCCGAGATGTAGAAGAAGAGATAACTCCACAGAAGTGAAGGGTCACTTCCTTTAAGAAAACTGCAGTTTCAGTGATGAACAAGAAGCTGAGAAGCTGAGCAGAGCTTTGGATGCAACAAGAATACGTTTTTCTAGTAAGCGCTACAGAGTATCCCTTGAGGCCCTGACCCCATACACTATAAAAAAAGGTGAACATGATATAGATCAATTTTCTCATAGACTAAAAGCCACCTTGGAAAGATCTCACGCCTCACTGGATTAAGTCAAATATGAGATTACTAGTGCATTTAAAGTTGTCTTCTTGTATCAAAAGTATACCCTTCTTAATAGAAATGAACATTATTTTGAGTCTCAGTTTACCTATAATATTTTCACATAAAACTAAGTTCTGATCCAGAAGTTATCAGACATACCAGAAGATCAGAAAAAATGGAAAACTATTAGCAAATACAGACTTAAAGGTAATACATATTAAATATGGATTTTGACAAATGTGTTTATAAAAAAATAAACCAGTATGTATTCAAGAACCAAAGAACTAAAATGAACATGAAAACTGAGTATGCATTTAACAGCAGATTAGACACAAGGGAAGAGAATGACCAGGCAGATAGGTCCCAAGTAAATATCCAGACCAAAGCACAAGAGATAAAAGGAAGGAAAATGTAGAATAGACAGTACATGTGTAATATGGTGAAAAGTTCTACCACATATTTAATTATAGAAGGGGAGGTGAGAAGGAATTATTAGGAAGCAATAATTGAAGAGGTTATGTCTGAGAATTGTCGAAAACTAGACATGATATAAAGCCACAGATAGAAGAAATATAAAGATTCCTAAACAGGAAATTGAAAGAACACCAGACTTCAAAGCAAACAGGCAAACATAATAAAATTGTTAAAAAAAAAAAAGAGAGAGAGAGAGATAGAGAAAAACAAAAACAGCCATAGGTTGGGATGGGGAGCAGAGGGTGGGGGAGTAAAGGAGATTTTAACTGCAAAGTAATTATATTAAGATTTACAGCTAACATTTTATCAGCATCAATGGAAGCAAGATGATAAGGAAAAATATTTTCAAGTAATTCAAGTAATTGATTACCAATCTAGAATTCTCTATACTTCAAAAAGTATCCCTGTAGCTAACTTCCCTTGCCTTTGAAGTTACTTCTTTGTGCCCCTTCTACACTTAATTGACATACATTTGTTGAGCTGGGTTTGTTATATTCTGGACACAGCATGAAAAATAGGTTCTGTGTCTGTAACTACATGGAGTGTGGTCATCTACCACAAGGTCCAGCTTGTCATAAATCCTAATAAATATTGTTAATCATATATGTAAGTGCCCAACTATCTCTTGACAATGTTCCTTACTAGAAGCTGGTCTTCTTAGTCCTCTTTAAATAAAATTAAAAGGGAAATGCTGATTACTTTTAGGTGAGTATTTGTTTTTATATTAATAAAAATATACAGTAATTTAAATAAATACACAAATTGAAGGCATGTCTTTCACTGATTCACATTGTTCGTGATCTAATTTCAAGAATCCATGAACATGAACCTGATATGTAGTAGCCACTCGCCACTTTTCTATGCAGGGAGTGGTCATGTGTGTGTATGACCACATATTCTACTTATTCAATTAGCCCCTTTTTCTATATCCGTTCACCCTACAATCTCTGCTTTCCCAATTCAATCAGTGAAAGCAAACTCTGCTGATACATACTTATCTCTTTCCAAAGTTTAACTTCTATTTCTTTCTTTTGAAATGAAATTTATTTTACTTTTCATATTTTTTAACTTTTTAACTTTAAATAATTTCTTACCGACAAATTGTTGTAAAAATTATAGAGTCTGGGAACCAAACTGAGGGTTACAGAAGGGAGGGGGTGGGGGATGGGATAACAGGGTGATGGGTATTAAGGAGGGCAAGTGTGGTGATGAGCACTGGGTGTTATACGCAACTAATGAATCGTTGAACACTACATCAAAAACTAATGATGTACTATATGTTAACTAATTGAACATAATAATAATAAAGTTGTAGAATCCATTGACATGTCTAGCTTCCCCGTATGGCAATGCCTTACATAACCAAAGTGCAATTGCCAACAAGAACAAATTACCATTGGTGTAATACAGCTAATCATCCAGAGATTTAATTCAAATTTTACCAATTGTGTCATTAAGATTTTTCTCAGTCCTAGAACCCAATTCAAAATCATTCATTGCATTTAATTGTCATGTCTCCATATTTTCCTCAATCTGTCTTTTTTGGCTTTGAAATCTGTGATTTTTTTTGTTGAGTTATTGCATAGAATTCCCATCAGTTTGGCTTTATCTAATATACACCACAGAAATTACGCTGTATTCTTCCCAGGACATCATATCAGAAGATATCTGATGTGATTGGTTACTGGTGATATTTACACAGTAGGATGGTATTTCAAGGTTATGTGGTATATGATACAAACACTTGAGCTTAAACTCTGCAAGCTTTGGTAGCCCATCAAATTTAAGATAGATTGATTATAACATGCATTATTGATTTATATGCAATATAAATACTTTTTTATATAATTAACATGCAGTGTTATATTAGTTTCAGATGTAAAATATAGTGATTCAACACTTCTGTACATTACTCAGTGCTCATCACGGTAAGTGTACTCTTGATCCCCTTCAGCTATTTCACCCATTCCCCACCCACCTCCTCTCTTAAGATATATTGATTGTAAGATGCATCATTGATTCATACATAATTTTTAAACAAAAAATCTTCCAAATAAAGTATGACACAATAACTTTCTATCCCTTAGAAACGTGATATTAATTGAAAATCTATTTTGTTTCTATTTAGCTAATAGAAATGTTGACAATAGGAGCAGTTGTAAGCAACGTTAGCAGGGGCAGGCAAGAAATAGCACATCACCACAATTGTTGCCAGACCAACAGATTGTCTCTTCCCAAGTTCACAGATCCTGAAAGGGGAGGGGAAATTTCTATCTTAGAATCAATGAAAATGAGGAGATTAATACCCTCAAACCGGGAGGAAAAAGTCACACTGGATTGCAGGTGGTAAGATATCCATTAAAAGAAGGGAATAATATGATCGGAGTTAGGTACATATGCTGGAACATTCTAGTCTTCAGGAATGACACTGAATGGAAAAGTGTTGGAGTTTAGGGATCATATTGCTAAGAAAAAAAAGAGCACAACTATTTACATAACTATAATATTTTATCCACGGCCACAGCCGTGGTACTATGCTAATAGTACCCTACTTTAATTTAAACATGGGGAAAAACTGAGACAATTTTAGAAAACAAGCATAAAGGAGATTTTGAAGCCATGATTTTCAAAGCTGGGCTTCATTTTCCCATCTCACAGTGATGTTCCCCATGGAACTTCACTTATATTCTTGACCCAATGATTGAATAATGAATATACCACAGTAAGAAATCTGACAAGACAATCAAAAACAAATTGATAATTATGGATTAGTTTACCAGAGTAACAACTCTTTATCACTGTAAAGTGAAAAGGTTCATTTCCCAAAATGTACTGTAAAGTATTAGAAAACCTACATAAATTATTTTAATTAGAGAATCTATCAGTTTATGTGAAAGAAATAAGGCCATTCTATTGTCTATAGGTATAGATATATGAAGACAGAGATAGATACATAGAGACATCATAGATATAGATATATAGGTCCATAACTAAGGTGAGTGGATAGCCCAATTTGGCCAGGATAATGTTCAGTGAGTCCATCATCCTGGCATAATTATCAATACCCTCTCCTTTCACTCTCAAAATTCCCAGTTTGTCAATAAGTTATATGATCAGAGAACTGATAATGGAATTTATCTATCCCACAGGGGGTTTACAATTGTTGATCTAGGATATACAATGTCCAAAAGCATATTCATTTTCACACTAATTCCAATCAAGTTATGAGGGACAAGAACTTGAAATTATAGGTGTTACACCGTACACTTCCAAAATGTCTTTTTAACTTCAAAAATGTATCTATATGCTAAGTTTCTTAGGTTAGCTTTATTTGTCATGGTTTTTTTTTTTTTTTTTGAAGTGTATGGGATGCCCAGGAAATTTCCTAAATAATTTGAATAGTACAAAAGAACATAGGTTTTATGGAGTTAAGTTAATAGCATGGACTTCCCCAAAAGCCTTTGAGTTCTGGCTGAATGACCTGAATGAGTCATTCAAAATCTTCTGTGCCTGTTTTATAATCCGTAAATTAAAAATCATTACAGTGCTTACCTTCAAGCGTTGCTGTAAGAATATAAATGAGTGATAAAGTTTATACGTAAGTCAGAGATAGTACCTGGCATCTTGTAAGCATGATGTTAAGTGTTTAAAGAAGGATAAGGAGGAAAAGATAGATAACGGTAGATAAAGAGGAATTTGTGTTCATTACTAAGTCGGCTATGCAAGTTAAAATTTTCGTGGGAGGAAGGAGAACACGGATGGATTATCAACCACAGCACTCTGAGAGGACATGCTTAAAGAATATAAACAAAAACTTGACCATGGAAAAGATAATAGACTTTTAAACCCTTTGAGGACTCAGCACTGTGCAGGTCTAAGATAAGTTGTAAGAATTGACATGGGTGTGACTTCCAAGAGTTCTGAATACATTTCTTCAAAGAGCTGAAAATTCAAGTGGAAACAAAAAATGTTAACTTCCTTGTCTCTTCACTTCATCTCTTATTCCATATCTCATATTTTAATGAATACCATTGCCATTACCTTTAACATATTTTGAACGGGTGCCCATAGGGGATCACTTCCTGCTCTACCACCCTGCTCCCGGCCACCACTATCCAGATTTGAATTAATGTCCTAAGCGGTCTCTCTGCTCCGCCCTTGTCCTCCATTCAGGGTATTCTCTCCCTACAGCAAGAACTACTTAGTTGAGGTGTCTCTCAAAACCATTCAATGGGTTCCCAACCAATTGGAATAACAAAGTCCTGATGGTTGAACACAAGGCCCTGTATGATCTGATCCCTGTTACCCTGTTTTAAATTATACTCCCTAATACTGTTCTTCTTCACCTTGGTAGAAGCCACAAGGACTCCATGCTTGTATATTTCTGCCTTATGGCTTTGGACTTGCTTTTCCCTGTACAGGAAAACTCTCTTCCCACAGAGCCATGTGGCTCAAAGGCTCACCTCCTTTGGGTCTTGGCTAAATTTTCTTCATTCAGTAACCTTTTGTCAACTCTTGTGAGAGAAAGAATTTCTGCCTGTTTTGTTCCCTGCTACATGGCCAATGTCTGGGATGGTTTCAGACATGTAATAAGCCCTCAGTAAATATGTGGTGAATAAATAAGCATTGTGTTAGCTATTTCATTAGTTATCTTTTGATAACTAGATGATAGCCATGTTAATTCAGTACATCAATCATGATTTAGGTTAAGGGTCAAGTCTTCATTTCAAACAAAATTCCAATGTCAATATTTCTGCTAAAATATCATTGCAAAACCTGGAATGAATTGGATTGGAATACAAATATTATCTGGGCATTTACTATGCATTAGCAGCTCTCGATGCTGATGAACAAAAGAATAATACAAAGTGTCTATGTAATCCACTAGTAAAATATAATACACTAACAAAATGTATTGTAAACTGCTAATGAAAAGCAAGTGGCTAATTATAAAGTGATGGCTATTGACCTGCACATTTGATTGCTTTCCTTTCAGCAAGTGATTATTAGTACCCCACAACCTGTGATGACACTGCACATCCTCAATCGGCAAAGAAAGTGCAAAACACATCCCTGCTATTTTATTGAGTATCAAATTGTTTATCTATTAAAATAAGGATTACATCCATTAACTACAAATTTCTTTTCATAGGCCTAACTCAGGCAAGTACACCTTTGCTTACTAAGCACCCAATAGAACGAGCCTGTTTTCTCTCCCCATGCAGATTAACAGCAGACATTTCAAGGCATGTAGAATGAATATGTTTCTGATACTGCCTTCAAGCTTCTTAAACTTGATTCATGGGGGGTTTTGTGATTAAAAAAATATAAAACACTAAAACACACATACATTCTGAGGAATGCAGCTTTATAAAATAAATGATTCAGTTTTCCAGTTTGCTAGGGATAATTTTGTATTTGGAGTCGGACAAATACAGGTTTTTCCATAGTTTACAGATTCCTTGCTCTTCAAGTATAGTATTCTTCCTGGCAGTCCTCTATGAAGACAGCTGGCCACTCTGAAGGATGATTTGCTCTTCTCCAAAAATGTCGCTTTTCAAGAACACTTGATCACTTCCCACTTAGTGTGCAGCATGCTGGTTGGCTGAATTTATGAACATGCTCATCCAAAATGTACCATCAAAATTCTTTGTGTCAAAAGGTCAAACTTATATTTATTACCTCCAAAAGAGAGAATGCAATATCATAATTTAAAAATAATAGTGACTCTCTAGAGAACATATTTATATGCAAAATAAATTTTAGGGATGATTATTATATGATCATAACATGATTTCATAAATAATATGATAAGTGGATGTGTTGCCTCAAAATCTCATAAAATAATACCCCAAAATATATTTTCTAAAAACAGATGAGTCACAGATACTAACAAAAATTCTACTAAATGAGAGAACTTTGTATATTAATTAATACATTAATTAATGTTAAATGTGTCATTTTCTTAAATGACTATGGTTTTGGTCATTGCAATATTGTTTTGTTTCTCTGGCTACTTCCCCCTATAAAATGATTACTACTCTCAGATACCACGTGTTAAATCTGAGACAAAAGTTGCCAAAGGATATTGACATGGAATTAGATATTCTAGGATGTCAGCCACCTCTTTAGTGATAGCTCCAAACATCAATTATTTTGGTTCTGTATTTTCTGCACTTTCACAAGATGAAAATAAAAAAATATTAATAATGTTAATAATATAGCTTAAACATTATTGAGTGTTTTAGAATGTTAACTCATCTTCTATACAGACACTCAAAACTTCAGTGACTGAATATGCTTTCTTTTGGAAGATACAAACGTCTATTGCAGCAAAACTTGCTCTGGTAAGAATATAAATAATGTAAGACAAACTGGGCTCAATGCACTGCATTCATCTTCTAGATTCATTACTAAAATGTCTTTTGAGTCTAACTTTCTTCATTTAAGAAACAAAGACCCGTACACTAAAGACACACTTTATTTCCCAGAAGTCACACCTTGGAAAATTCTGATGTAGGATTTAATTAGATAAGATGCCTTCAAGTGAGTAATTGGCTCACCCAACAGATGATTTCTAAAATGTTTCTCTGAAGGCAGACCTATTATGTTTTCACCTTCAGATACCAGAGGTAACATGTCTTATTAATACCTTGATGAAATTGTTCTGGTTCCACAGGCATAAAGCCGAATAGACAGCTCATCAACTAAAATGGATCCTTTCTTATCAATTGTTCAATAAAGGAATTTATACATGGTTATGCACTTTCTGAAGAGAAGTTTCCATTTTCCATGGAGAAACATGAAGAAATTTGAATTCACTGCATCATTTTGCTAACTAGGATACCAACTTTAATGTCAGAAATGATTATTTTATAGAAAACTGCTGAACAAGTAGCGTTATACATTATGAGTTAATTTCTCATTATTGTTCTTATAAGACCCATACTCTTTTCCTATAAATAAAGTATTAAGATAATTTAATTGGAATTCAACTTACCTCATATGCATCGTCTAGGATTTAAAGAGATCCATGCATATATTCCAACTTATATAACTTATAATTTATAACACTGAAAATTAAGGTACTTTCCCTTAAATATCAACGCCAAGAAGACAAACACCGTCAAGTTGTAGCTGTATCTATTACTCCAACTATATGCTGAAGACACCTACGTGATGTCTTCTAAAAATTAAAGAGATTTTTATACCCATGAACATTACATATCTGCACACCCAGAAAGAAAAGTAATATATTCAACTTTACAGAATCCATAAATTAGCTTACAAGTGGGATGAAGTCTCAGACTCTTCACAGTTTTTGACAATTTCAGCAATGAACATGTGATACTGATAGGCACGTAGCCTTCTGGAAAAGAAAGGATGAGTGCTTTGCAAACTGACTAAGAGGATTTGAAGGAAATCTATGGAAATCAAAGGTGAAAATAACAGTGGTGACAACATTATGAGGTCAACAGGAAGATAATGGTTCTCTACGTTTTTCCTACAATGGAGGAGAAATCGGACAGGTGGTTGCAAGCTGAGTACCGTGAAGCAGAATCAAGGATGGAACAGTGTCCTGGTTTTGCTCACTCTCTTCTGAGGAGGAGGAGGGAGTCCTACTAATCAACTGGAGGTCGATCTCTGGTCCACCACATTACAACAACTAACACTGAGCTCTGTCCCTGATAGGCAGAGAATCTAGATACTTTCCAGTTGTAGTTTGAAAGAAGCACATCTACACTGGATTTTAGACTGCTTCAAATGGGCAGAAATGAGGCAAATAATCAAACTTTTGTTGGTTTTCTTGGGAGAGAAAGGGCAAGGTGTATAATGCTTATAAAGGACAAAAGGCAACAGCTGGGCTATCTTAGGGCTCAAGCCCTCCTACACTCCTTAGGTTCATTAGGAGGGAATGCTAAAGGGATTCAGAATTTCTGCACAGTAAATCCTGGCTGCCAAAAGGACACTTTGGCTCTCTTGAGATTTCTCTTTAAGAGACAAATTCTTTTTTGACAACATTTAAGACCTTATAGTCTCAGATTGGGTTTAAGGTAGCAATGATGGTGACCCGCTAGAGAATGTGAAACAGCAATCTAGACATATTCTTGCGTTTATCCCTGTCTGCCCTTGAACTCCCATAAAATTTATGTAGAAACCTGGCAAGAATATAAGAGATGTCATCTTGGTAATTGGGCTGCAGACCTGAAGACTAAGGTAGACTTCTAGAAAAAGCTCACAACTATGTGAACCAAAACTTGTCCATCCAGAGGGAGCACATTCCCAGGCCCCAAGCCAGAAAACAGTGTGGTTGTGATTGTTGAATCAAGGAGTCCTCGAAACTGAAATAGACAGGGCCAATAACAATGCCCTTACAGTATATATTGGGCTTTTGGTGGACACATTAGAAGTCTATTGAATGAAATGTTGGAAATTTAAAGAATATTTACATTGCTTACTGGCTGCAAGCTACCTTCTACTACTGCATTAACTTTCTACACCAACCTTAGATGCTTTAAGAAAAAAAGATGATAAAGGATTGGGCCCAGGATCTGGCTAACTCCAAAGAAGACTGAAAGCTATATGCACTTATTCAAGTAGGCAGGGAAACTGTGACCTTGGAAACTGAAAACCAAAGGTAAGCTACAGCACACCATAGAGTAGGCTACACAAGGAATGATTTCAGTGAGCTATGCATGAATATTTCTATGTGTGCCTTTCTGGTGCAAACAATGATTTAGCACATTTTCCCTAATGACCATGTTGAGCATGAGTTCAAATTGTAGGAAGGGCATGAAGTCAAATCACCTGAAGAAAGATCAGGCATCATGAGCTGGGGAGTAAAAAAACTCCAGCAAATTGTTGCAGGGTATTGAAGCAGGCAATGAACCTGCCCAAGGACATGAGATAGATGAAGAATCAGCAAGTCGCAGAACTCACCACAGCAAAGGTGAAAAATCAGGGAGAGATTCAAAGAGCAGGATGAGAAGTTTAGGCAAAACAGTGGACAGTAGGGCGCAAGTGACAAGTCAATAGTATTGTGGCAATAAAATAATTCCCGCAGAGCTAGGAAAAGTGATTCTTTAGAGGTTTCAAAGCTTGTCTCTATCCTTATTGTCTTATAACTCGGCCTCAGTCCCAATCTCTAAACTCCATGATATTTACATCTTCCTTTATTCTGGCTTCTATGTTCTTTCCAGGATTGAGACTATTTTATGTGTAATTCTCCAGTTTCCACTCTTTCTTAGCTGGGTAGAAATTGTTCATGACCTTTTCTCCATCCTCTATTCTAGTATTTAGCTCATGTTTAACTCATCTGACTTGGCATATCATTGCCTACGGAAAGGCACAAATAAGAGCCTCCTACCACCATCTCTCACTTCTCTCACAGAAACAGTTCTACTTGTCCCCCAAGGTGATATTATCAAAATATGAGGAGCAGAAACAAAGTGTGACAGAACACGTAGACCACGTTAATAAAGAGAAAACATTTGACTCAGACAATTTCACTTTATGTGCCTTTTGTGAGGGCATTTACCAACCTTGTTTAGACCAAAATTTGGGCCAAAAATATCAGAACACTATTGGAATTATAGCTAAAGGGGAACAACATAGGGTAATGAATAACACTCTGGGAAGGAAAAATGGAAGATGCTTGTTTTTATTATATTTAAAAACTCCAGTTATGGACATAAAAACTCTCAATTCACCTATCCTATGAACAATTACTGACTTATGCATTTGTACAGCATCTGTTTCCATGGAATCTAAGTAGCAAATGTTATGTACATAATATATAAATGCAGATTTTTGTATACAAAACATCTTTTACAAATACATTTTCTTTCCATTTAGGTAATAGCCCCAAACTCAGCCAGATATGCAATAGTATTTTGACTGAGTGTCTGTTTGATGTAGAAAAACAGTGCTATTTTCCTCCTGTTCAAAATATAGTACTCTTTTTCTTCCATTTAATTCACAGAGTGTTTCATTTTTAATGAATACTCATCATTCTCCAATGCTTCACTATATCAATCCATGGCAATGATGCTTATTTCTTTGGAGAAAATATTGTTCATTCAGATACATTTAATTTGCCCAGAAACAACCCAGGCAAAAAGGAAAAAAAAAAAAGTTTGATGATATTTACAAGTAAATAAACTTCACCTAATTTATAAAAACCCCACTTAGTTCAATGTGATAGACAGTAATAAGGAACAAATTCTTATTCATTGTCAGTTTGTTTGGACATGTCTGCAGTGAAATTTAGAAATGAACATATACCAAGACCTTAGTGTTAACTTTGTAATGTGTTAGAGAGTACATCATGTGGGTACAATTTCTCTAGTAAATCTCCTAGAAACTGGAAAGGCTGTTCTGTAGATTGGCTCCTAATAGAGCAAATATTTTAAAAATCTGTAGTTTTCATTGAACTTCATTTGAAATGCTCTACTAAGTGACTCTTTTTCTTACCAGACCATTAAAGTTAGCATTAACAGGAAAATATAAGCAGAAAAACAGGTTATTTATGACTTAAAAATTAAGTAAAAAATATAACATCTCCCAGTTGGGGAGGGGGGGAACAACACTAGCATATGCAAAGAAACTTTAAAGACCAACAGAAGCATCTTCCTCATTTATCTTAAAATGAATCTCTGGAATTTGCTTACCATTCATTTGATAGCACCCAAGAGAAATTTTTCTAAAATATAAAATTGATATTAGTGATACTGAATCATTATCCTAATTCCAAAAGTTTTATCAAAAAAATTGAGAATTTATTTCTTCTTGGATCCAAGTTGCTTTAAAAAAGAAAGAGAAACTGGAAGGAGGAAAATATGGCAGAGGAGTGGGGGATCCAATTCCAAACAGTCCCCGGAATTGAGCTGGATATCTACCAGACCACTCTGAACACCCATGAAATCAGCCTGAGATGTAAGAAGATAGATCTGGATCTCTACAAACAGAATATCACAGGCGGTTGGTTTTGAGGTACAAGACAGGGAGCCGTGATTCCACAGGCAGATATCAGAGGATAAACGGCAGTGGGAGGGAGCCTGGCTGTGGGGATCCTACACTGCCAGCGAGCAATAACCTCCTGCGCTGGGGATGGAGCACAGACTTGTAGACCCGTAGCAGAGGGGAAAGGACTTTAGGGTAGCCCCCCCAGATGGAAACCTGGAATGGCGGGGCCACGTGTGTGAACTGGGGCAGCAACAGGTTTTAGAAGCACAAAGAGCAGAGAGGAGCCTTGACATGGAGGCGAGACCTGGGAGCACTGCTAAGGGGCACACAACCCAGGACTGCAATTTATAAACTGCAGCACAGACAGAAACGGAGATAGTGTGGCCTAGTGAGCTCACTGAAGAACAGACTGCAATCTCTCTGCTCTGAGGCAGAGGGTTGGAAATGGTCTCTTCTGCTCTGACTCTCCGAAGAGACGTGGAAAGCTGCCAGGGAAAGCAGCCAGAGAACAAAAGCCCCAAAAAAACGGCTTTCACTGAACCCATCCCCTGCCACAAGTGGCAGGGCAACTTGGCCCAAACAGGTTGCCTGAGTAACAGTGTGGCAGGTCCCTCCTCAAGAAGACAGGCTGGGAAAACAAGAGGCCAGCAACCCTAAGGTGCATCTTGCTTGGATTGTGGTCAGTAATTTGGACTCTATACATTCCCTCAACCACCCATCAACAGAATGACTAGGAGGAAAAACTCCCAAAATAGGAAAGACTCAGAGACTATGATTTATACCACAGATTTACAAATGGATTCAGATATAACCAAGATGTTGGAGATGGAATTCAGGCTAGCAATTGTGAAGACAATAGCTAGAATGAGAAAATTGATTAATGGCAACATAGAGTCTCTAAGGGCAGAAATGAAAGCTGAATTGGCAGAATTTAAAAATGCTATCAATGAGATCCAATCTAATCTAGATAATCTAACAGCTAGGGTAAGCAAGGCAGAGGAATGAATTAGTGACCTAGAAGACCAAATAATAGAGAAAAAGGGAAAAGAGGAGGCCCAGGAAAAACAACTCAGAACCCATGAAAATAGAATCAGAGAAATAAGTGACACCATGAAATGTTCCAATGTCAGAATTATTGGAATCCCTGAGGAGGTGGAGAGAGAGGACTAGAAGATATATTTGAGCAAATTGTAGCTGAGAACTTCACTAATCTGGGGAATGAAACAAACATTTGTGTCCTAGAGGCAGAGAGGAACCCTCCCAAGATCAAGGAAAACAGGCCAACACCCCGACATGTAATAGTAAAACTTGCAAATCTTAGAACCAAGGAAACCATCCTAAGGGCAGCTAGGGGGAAGAGATTCCTTACATACAGAGGGAGGAACATCAGAATAACGTCAGACCTACCCACAGAGACCTGGCAAGCTAGAAAGGCCTGGCAAGACATATTCAGGGTACTAAATGAGAAGAACATGCAGCCAAGAATACTTTATCTGGCAAGGCTGTCATTTAGAATGGATGGAGAGATGCAGAGCTTCCAAGACCTGCAAAAACTGAAAGAATATGTGACCACTAAGCCGGCCCTGCAAGAAATATTAAGGGGGATTCTATAAAAGGAGAAAGAACCCAAAAGGATATAGAACAGAAATTTACAGGGACAATCTACAAAAACAAGGCCTTCACAGGCAACATGATGACAATCAATTCATATCTTTCAGTAATCACTCTCAACGTGAACAGCCTAAATGCTCCCATAAAATGGCACAGGGTTGCAGATTGGATAAAAAGACAGGACCCATCCATATGCTGTCTACAAGAGACTGATTTTGAACCTAAAGATACAACCAGACTGAAAGTGAAGGGATGGAGATCCATCTTCCATGCCAACAGATTTCAAAAGAAAGTGGGGGTAGCAATTCTTATATCAGACAAATTAGATTTTAATCTAAAGACTATAATTAGAGACACAGAAGGACACTATATCATTCTTAAAGGATCTATCCAACAAGAAGATCTAAAAATTATAAATATCTATGACCCAACATGGAAGCAGCCATGTACATAAGCCAACTGTTAACCAAAATAAAGAGTCATATTGATAACAATACGTTAATTGTAGGAGACCTCAATACTCCACTCTCAGAAACAGACAGATCATCTAAGCAGAAGATAAACAAAGAAACAAGAGCTTTGAATGACACATGGGACCAGATAGACCTCGTAGATATATATGGAGCATTCCACCCTAAAACAACAGAATACTCATTCTTCTCGAGCACACATGGAACTTTTTCCAGAATAGACCACATATTGGGTCACAAATCAGGTATCAACTGATACCAAAAGATTGAGATTATTCCCTGCATTTTCTCAGACCATAATGTTTTAAAACTGGAACTCAATCACAAGAAAAAATTTGGCAGAAATTCAAACACTTGGAAGCTAAAGACCACTCTGCTGAAGAATGTTTGGGTAAACCAGGAAATCAAAGAAGAACTTAAACAATTCATGGAAAACAATGAGAACAAAAACACATCAGTCCGAAAACCTATGGGATATTGCAAAGGCGGCCCTAAGGGGGAAATACATAGCCATCCAAGCCTCACTGAAAAAAAAAAAAAAAATCCCAATTCACCAACTAACTCCACACCTTAAAGAACTAGAGAAAAAGCAACAAACAATGCCTAAGCCATGCGTTAGAAAAGAAATAATTAAGATTAGAGCAGAGATCAATGAATTAGAAACCAGAAACACAGTAAATCAGATCAACGAAACTAGAAGCTGGTTCTTTGAAAGGATTAATAAGATCGATAAACCACTGGCCAGATTTATCCAAAAGAAAAGAGAAAGGACCCAAATTAATAAAATTAGGAATCAAAGGGGAGAGATCATGACTAACGTCAAGGAAATAGAAACCATTATTAGAAATTATTATCAACAACTATATGCCAATAAGCTGAGCAACCTGGATGAAATGGATGCCTTCCTGGAAACCTATAAACTCCCAAGACTGAAACAGGAAGAAATTGACAACCTGAATAGGCCAACAACCAGTAACGAGATTGAAGGAGCAATCAAAAACTTCCCAAAAAACAAGAGTCCAGGGCCTGATGGATTCCCTGGGGAATTCTACCAAACATTCAAAGAAGAAATAATACCTATTCTCCCGAAGCTGTTTCAAAAAATAGAAACAGAAGGAAAGCTTCCAGACTCATTCTATGAGGCCAGCATTACCTTAATCCCCAAACCAGGCAAAGACCCCATCAAAAAGAAGAATTTCAGACCGATATCCCTGATGAATATGGATTCCAAAATCCTCAACAAAATCCTAGCTAATAAGATCCAACAATACTTTAAAAGGATCATCCACCACGACCAAGTGGGATTTATCCCCAGGATTCAAAGGTGGTTCAACATTAGCAAATCAATCAATGTACTAGAACAGATTAATAAGAGGAGAGAGAAGAACAATATGGTCCTCTCAACTGATGCAGAAAAAGCATTTGACAAAATACAGCATCCTTTCGTGATTAAAACTTCAGGGTATAGGGATAGAGGGAACATTCCTCAAGTTCATAAAATCCATCTAAGATAAACCCACAGTGAAAATCATCCTCAATGGGGAAAAGCTGAGAGCCTTTCCCTTAAGACCAGGAACACATCAAGGATGCCCACTCTCACCACTATTGTTCAACATAGTACTAGAAGTCCTAGCAACAGCAATCAGACAACAAAAAGAAATAAAAGATATTCAAATTGGCAAAGAAGAAGTCAAACTCTCTCTTTTCACAGATGACATGATACTTTATGTGGAAAACCCAAAAGACTCCACCCCCAAATTACTAGGACTCATACAGCAATTCAGTAATGTGGCAGGATACAAAATCAATGCACAGAAATCGGTTGCTTTCTTATATACTAACAATGCATCTGTAGAAAGAGAAATTAGAGAAACGATTCCATTTACAATAGCACCAAAAACCATAAGATACCTCAGAATAAACCTAACCAAACAGGTAAACTATCTATACTCTAGGAACTACAGAACACTCATGAAAGAAATTGAAGAAGACACAAAAAGATGGAAAAACATTCCATGCTCATGGATCAGAAGAATAAACATTGTTAAAATGTCTATGCTACCCAGAGCAATCTATACCTTCAATGCCATCCCGATCAAAATTCCAATGACATTTTTCAAAGTGCTGGAACAAACAATCCTAAAATTTGCATGGAATCAGAAAAGACCCCGAATCTCCAAGGAAATGTTGAAAAAGAAAAACAAAGCTGGGAGCATCATGTTGCCCGATTTCAAGCTATATTACAAAGCTGTGATCACCAAGACAGCATGATACTCGTACAAAAATAGACAT
This sequence comes from Eumetopias jubatus, assembly GCF_037043125.1. NCBI lineage: Eukaryota > Metazoa > Chordata > Mammalia > Carnivora > Otariidae > Eumetopias > Eumetopias jubatus. The sequence continues at coordinate 20,008,547 of NW_028274807.1, read as the reverse complement.
ATAGACCAATGGAACAGAATAGAGAGCCCACATATGGACCCTCAATTCTGTGGTCAAATAATCTTCAAAAAAGCAGGAAAAAACATGCAATGGAAAAAAGACAGTCTCTTCAATAAATGGTGCTGGGAAAATTGGACAGCCACATGCAGAAGAATTAAACTCGACAATTTTCTTACACCATACACAAAGATAAACTCAAAATGGATGAAAGACCTCAATGTGAGACAGGAATCCATCAAAACCCTAGAGAAGAACATAGGCAATAACCTCTTTGACATAGGCCACAGCAACTTCTTTCAAGATACATCTCCAAAGGCTAGTGAAACAAAAGCAAAAATGAACTTTTGGGACTACATCAAGATAAAAAAAATTTCTGCACAGCAAAGGAAACAGTCAACAAAACAAAGAGGCAACTCACAGAATGGGAGAAGAAATTTGCAAACGACACTACAAATAAAGGGCTTGTATCCAAGATCTATAAAGAACTTCTCAAACTCAACACCCAAAAAACAAATAAGTCAGAAAATGGGCAGAAGATATGAACAGACACTTCTCCAAAGAAGACATACAAATGGCTAACAGAAACATGAAAAAATGTTCATCAACATTAGCCATCAGGGAAATTCAAATCAAAACCACATTGAGATCCACCTTACACCAGTTAGAATGTCAAAAATTGACAAGGCAAGAAACAGCAAATGTTGGAGAGGTTGTGGAGAAAGGGGAACCCTCTTACACTTTTGGTGGGAATGCACGTTGGCACAGCCACTTTGGAAAACAGTGTGGAGGTGCCCCAAAAATTAAAAGTAGAGTTACCCTATGACCCAGCAATTGCACTCATGGGTATTTACCCCAAATACACAGATGTAGTGAAAAGAAGGGCCATATGCACCCCAATTTTCATAGCAGCAATGTCCACAATATCCAAACTGTGGAAAGAGCCGAGATGCCCTTCAACAGATGAATAGATAAAGAAGATGTGGTCCATAGATACAATGGAATATTATTCAGCCCTCAGAAACGATGAGTATCCAACTTTTACATCAACATGGATGGGACTGGAGGAGATTATGCTAAGTGAAATAAGTCAAGCAGAGAAAGTCAATTATCATACGGTTTCACTTATTGTCGAACATAAGGAATAGCAGGGAGGACGTTAGGAGAAGGAAGGCAAAAATGAAGGGGGGAATTGGAGGGGGAGACGAACCATGAGAAGACTATGGACTCTGAGAAACAAACTGAGGGTTTTAGAGGGGAGGGGAATGGGGAGATGGGTTAGCCCCGTGATGGGTATTAAGGAAAACATGTACTGCATGGACCACTGGATGTTATACGAAAACAATGAATAGTGGATCACCACATCAAAAACTAATGATGTATTGTATGGTGACTAACATAACATAATAAAATTAAATTAAAAAAACAAAAAGGAAAAGAAAGAAAGAATAACTAATAAACTGAGAGGACTGGGTTGAGGCACAAAGCAATTGATACTAGAGATTTCAAATAATGCTAATTTAACAGCAGGCTTCCTTTTCTCTCTGGGGATAACTGGTCCGGCGAGGCAGAGGCAGGGCACACTTACATTCTACTGCAATAACAAATGCAGGGACAATTTGATGGTTGTGGCAAAATTGCCAAGAGGCTGCATCTTAAATGCCCTCACAAAAAAAAAAAAAAGATAATTATGTGGCATGATAGAGGTAATAGCTAACACTAAGGTGGTAATCATATTGCAATATATAAATGTATTAAATCAACATATTTTACACCTTAAAATTACACGTTATGTCAATTATATCTCCAATTACCAAAAATAAAAAAGGTAAACATAGAACCCACACTTGCCAGTGCAATGTTATCACAGAGTAATAATTATCACAAGCCTATTACCATGGGTTTTATTAACAAAAGATCACAGGTTATTATAGGCAAAGTTCTCATGAAGGCATTAACATGAGTCAAACTCTAAGCAAGAGAGGAGAGAAGTTTAATACCAACAGAAAGGCAATAATATACGTTGATTTTAAAACATGATTGCAAATGATATGGTGGTTTTCTCATGAAGAGTGCCATTTCCTGAGATTAGGACCCCTTCAACCAATCACATATGACAAAAGAAATGCCACTTACTTATTAGTTATTAATATTACTATCTTAGCATTCTAGGGCTGCCATGACAGAATATGACAGACTGGGTGGCTTCCACAGTTTGGAAAGCTGGAAGTTGAAGATCAAGGTATCAGCAAAATTGATTTCTTCTGAGGCCTCTCTCCTTGACTCACAAAGAGTGCTTTCTTTCTGTGTCCTCACATGGCCTTTTTTCTATGAGCAGGCAGTCCTGGGGTTTCTTCCTCTTCTTACAAAGGCACCTATCACACTGGATTCGGGTCCCACCCTTATGACCTTATTTAACCGTTATTGCTTCTTTAAATGCCCTATCTCCAAATGCAGTCACATTGGGTGTTAGACCTTCGACATATGAATTTGGGGTGGAAGTACACAATTCAGTTCATAACAATGACTTTTGAGGATAGGTTATAATAGACTTCCACTTTTATTGCTGAGAATTTTTATTGTATAGACTTGAGTTGCCATTAAGGAAGTTCAACTACCAAAAACAGTAGAGGGACAATGGAGAGAGCAGCCATTTCATATTTTGAATGAGAATCTCGGTGTATATATAGGTATATAGTTAGGTTTTGTGGATGTGGAAATGTTATAATGTTATTGACCTTTAGATTTTTTTCTATTGGAACTGCATAGTTGCAATGCCTAGATCTAAGAATTCGGTCAATGTAAGATCGAATTTGAAGATGAAGGCATGAAAAAGGAATCTATGGATATCATAATGTCCCAACACTGGGTGTGGGGCCTCTTTTCCATCCATTTTTGTTTTCTAGGTGATGTTGTCCAGTAAGTGGCTTTTTAAAAAATATCTATTCTGATGGCAACCAGAATTCTATCTTTAGCATGATCTTACCTCTAAACTTCTAACTTGTATCCTAAATTTCCAGCGCATATACTGTTCGTCACCCAATCTTCGTTATCAAATAAATGGCAACCCCCAAGTCATTTTTAAAAGACATACCCCCTAAGTCATTCTTTAAGGAACATAATTTCACGCACACACTCAAACCAGTGAGAAAGCTGATCTAGACTCATTCTAACATATGTGGCTTCTTACAATCTACGTGATGACAGCACTAGTCTAAGACATAATGTTTTCTTGTCTTAAACACTGTTATGTCATCCACATCAGTTTTTCCTACTTTTTCTCTTGCCCCTCTACCATCAACTATCCACAGAGTATCCAAGAAGATTTAAATGCGTGCACACCACACACACACTTTATATCATTTCCATTTTAATGACTGTCCATTTCAGTGAAAACACACTCTAGATCTATTACTTTGTTTTATAAAGTTTTACTGGATTTCCTTCTTGGTTCTACCACTATTCCACCCTTATCTCCATTTTCCTCCTTACTTCACATTTGTGCTTTCTCCTACCCTCCTGATGCTAAGCATGTGTCTGCTTTAGGGCAGTTATATCTTAAAAAATCCCTTCTGGAGATGTGTACAAGGCAAGCTGCTTCTGGTCATTTGTGTCTCACCTTAAGAGTCCTTTCTTAATCCAAGCCTTATCTAAACATGCAATCAGAGATATTCCATTCATTGTTGTATTATATCACCTGCTTAACTTTTGTAGTGGCATTTATCTATCACACTTATAGTATTACATTTAAAAAGTAATAACTTGATAGCAAGAAATCAAAGTAGAAAATCTTATTCTCATATTGAAACCTCATTGCCTCTTTTAATTATCAAGAGAAAGTTAATACCAAGAAATATAGTTTAGAAATGTAGTTACTGTATTTAAAATATCTACTTCTTTTTATAGTTTTTATAAAATATACAGTAATATTCTCACAGTGGCAATATTTGTAGTTAGACATGACAAATAAGAAAAAATAGTAATTTTCCATGTGGAAACACTTCTTATCCCTCTACCCACAGCAAGAATTAAGAACAAATATATGGTAGCTGCTCCACTAAATTTCCTAAGGATGCCTTAAAGCCTGATGGTGACAACCCTAAGCCCTTTTGTATTGGAATAATGTGTGGTTGATCCTTGCTTCTTTCTCTAGTAATCTTAACCATAATGTTACTAAAGCAAAAACAAAAACAAACAAAAACTTACCTGATTCTTTTCTCTTTTTTTCTTGAGATGAGATTAGCATCACAAAAACCTAGGGGAAGTAGGATGAAAATGTTGATTGTTAACTGTGTCATTACCAGCACCTAGAAGACAGCTCAGCATATAACAAATTCTGCATGAAATATTGGTTTTAAAAATGAATAAAAGATTGAGTAAATTATAATGAATACACTTGCGTGTTTTCTTCCAAATCTATTAGCTATACTGTTTGGATCCTGATGTTACCTATTTGATCTCTTCATCTAATTTTTTCATTGAATGTTATGGACTGAATTGTGTGCCTCCACAATTCATATGTTAAAAGCCCAATGAGACTTTTTGGGACTTTAAGGAGGTAATTAGGGGCAAAAAGAGGTTTTAAGTTTGGGACCTTAATCCATTAAGACTGTATCCTTATAAAAAGAGGAAGAGACATCATCAGAGATCTGTCTCTGTCTCTATCTGCACACACACAGGAAAGTCCATATGAGGACACAGTGCCAGTGTGTGGTCTACAAGTCAGGAAGAAAGGCCTCACCAGAAACCAACCCTGCAGGCACATTGATCTTGGACTTCTAGCCTCCAAAACTGCAAGAAAATACATTTCTGCTGTTTAAGCCACACTGCCTGCAGTATTTGGTTATGGCAACCTGAGCAGACTAATATAATGAATCTTAGGATAATCACAATTATCCAATCGTTCTATATGATGATTTTTGTCACCTAAGATGGATAAGCAATAAAATAAAAATAACTGCACATGTATCCCATTATTATCCTGGGTCACTGGATCATCTAGTGGACATGAATGACATGACAGAGCCAGATCTGAACACATCTGTTGGATCCCCAACCTCACTCTCTGATTCACTATATGGGGTCATCTCCAATTTTTTAACATAATTCCAAGTGGACTAATATAAAAATGATATACTTGTGAATATGTTGTAAAATATGTGTCTTTGGGAAGCAAGAAGGGCTAACCGAAAGCATAGCTTCAAGTTCTAGTGCTACCACATAGTAGCTATGATATGGCCTTGAGGTTCTTTGAACATTGGTTCTTTTATATGTAAAATGATATGAGTAATATCTTTCTAGTAGATCCATAAAGGAGTTAAGTGGTAAGTGGATTAAATAAATGAGAAAGCATTCTTGAGTCTATTAATACCATGCATATATACTATATTTTATTGAGAATACTAATGCAGTATAATTTTGTTGAGTTTTTGTTGTTGTTGGAAGGTACAAGCAAATAAGTATTCAAATGACCCATAACTCTCAAAATAATGTACCCTCAAATGTGCATATGATTTGTTTAGAGTCTTTAATATTTCCCCGCATTTTTTGCATTTAATTGTACTAATTTGTGTAATTTTTAATTAGCTGCATCAATCAGAAAGAATAAAAGCATATTGAATAACAAATGTCATATATAACATACTTATATTATTAACATTTGTATTTAAAGAAATAGGATTTGAATTAATTTTACAGAAGTATTTGAACTTTATAAAGTATTTCTGCATTATTTATTACATATAAGGCCCACAGAAAAAAAGTAATGGGATATATTGTTTGGTTTGTTTTAATATTAGTGGAAATTCTCAAGATTTTTAAAATATATGGTTAGAGGGCACTTGGGTGTTTCAGTCGTTAAGCAACTGCCTTCGGCTAAGGTCATGATCCCAGGGTCCTGGGATCAAGCCCCGCATTGGGCTCCCTGCTGGGCAGGAGACCTGCTTCTCCCTCTCCCACTCCCCCTGCTTGTGTTCCCTCTCTCACTGTGTCTCTCTCTGTCAAATAAATAAATAAAATCTTTTAAAAAATAAAAAAATAAAATATATGGTTAAGGCTTATCATTCTGCTTGCAAATGTATTCATCATAATCTGCTCTACCTTTGCTATATCCTGGCATTTGGTAAAGAAAATATTATTTTACCAAAATAGCTTTATACAAAACAGATATGATGGAATAAAGACTAGAAATATAATAGTCTTTTTCTTCAATCAAAAGTACTAAAATTCTTTTGTAAAACTACATATAAATATTCATGGAATTCCTAAGCACAAACTTATATTCCATTTATTTTTATGAGTAACAATCTAGTAGGAATATTATATATGTTCAACTTTGCCTATTCCAAAAACAAATGATTTCTATGTAATAGCATTCAAATGAACAATTCTTAACCTCATTTCATAAAAAGCACTCTCTGCCACTTAGATGAATCTTTAATACCACAACATAAAATAAGTTTGCCAATGCCAAACATTTAGGGGCAAGAATACTAATGAAGTAAAGGGGAAACGAGTATTCTTCCATTATCTATCTGTGTTTTTCTTTATCCAGAGTAATATTTTATTCAACGATACTCACTAGAAATAATTGGCTTAGCCAAGAATGAGAAGGTAAAAGAAGGAGTTAAGAACATAACACAGGGGCACCTGGGTGGCTCAGTCGGTTAAACATGTTTGCCTTCAGTTCAGGTCATGATCCCAGGGTCATGGGATCTAGTCCTGAGTTTGTTTCCCTCCTCTGTGTTGGGCTCTCTATTCCATGGGGAGCCTGCTTCTCCCTCTCCCTCTGCCACTCTCCCTGCTTGTGTGCTCACTCTCTCTCTCTGTCAAATAAATAAATAAAATCTTTAAAAAAAAGAACAGTAACACAGAAGGACTTCATCTTCCTTAAATCCTTACAAAGGCTAATTACAATGTACAAAAACCAGCTGGAAATAATTCAACTCCATGTAATTACTGGTTCCAGAGAACAATTCATTTACTTTTCTTCAGTAGCCATTAAAAAAAGAAAATTATTTTGACTAATATGGGATTTGAAAATCTTAATACTTCCAAATCTAGCCCACAGATATGGATTGTTCATATATGTGAACAATCTATAAAATATAATATGTAAATTTCTATACAATGTTAAAGAAAGTTGAAATGGACAATATTCACCATCAGTACCTTTATATTTTCTTCTTTGTGGTTTTTTGTAAGAGAAGCTTCTGGGTCTCGGTGAAGGCTTTGCTCCCAAAATATCAACAATAAAATTAAGTTGGGGAAAATATTCCTGAGATGTTATTTTTTTTTCACATAAGCGACCTTATTTTTTAAATGTATTTTTCCAGCTTTTTGGACTTTATGTATTTATCTAGCTCATATATTGACATATATTAGTGTGTAAGTTTAAGGTATACAATATGATGATTTAGTATACTATATATTATGAAATAGTTATCACAATAAGTTTAGTTAACACATCTATCACTTCACATAGTTACTCTTTTTTAGGGTGAGAATACTTAAAATCTACTCCCTTAGCAAATTTTAAATTCTATAGAGTATTATCAACTATAATCACCATGCTGTAGATTAGATTCCAAGAATTTATTTATCTTATAACTAGAAGTTTGAATCTTTTGGCCATTATCTTCCCATTTCTTCCACCACCCAGGCCCTGGTGCAGCTATCTCTTGAGATAGTCATTTCATTTTCAGATCCAGCAGTAAAAGTATCAAAAACTCCTTCTCAAGAAAATGCTGTGTGGAGAAAATGAAAAGATTGCTCTAATATACCATGGAATGGCCAAATTTTATCATCTAGTTGACTCAGAAGATAAAATTAACAAAAATATTGTTCCTGTCTGTGTTGATTCTGCTAGTCTGTAAGTATAGCCTACTATACACACACACACACACACACACACACACGCACACACATACACACACACACACACCCCAGAGCTAATAGCCATGGGTGGGCTGAGTCATGCATGAGAATGTTACTTAGGGAGAGTGTCAACAGCAATATGGTGAAATAAGAGGTCCCCCATCCTGTCCCTGTTAGAAACAATAATTTGTTTGGCCATCCATGGACAAAAGTAAATTAGTGGGAGCTTTTGGATCCAGGTAGGAGATTGTGAAACCCCAGTGAAGTCCAAAACTGCAGAGACTCATTTTCAGAAGGCAGAACTGCACTCAACTGCCTGAATCTTTAAAGCCTGCCTCATCACATTTGAAGTAAGACAATTAAAAATTATTTCAATGTAGCATTTACAACCATTTTATAAATCAAAACTCATTAGTATTCAAGTGTAATTTAATGAAAAAAATCTTAAGTAAAACATTTAAGAAGTTCATCATTTTGATGCTTCAGGTGAAAGAAACAAAACCTGAAAATAAGGTGACCTAAAAATATCCAAAATAGATAAAGAATTGATAAAACTTAATAGCAAAACAATCTGATTAAAAAATTGGCAAAGGACAGAAATAGACATTTTTAAAGAAAATATAGAAATGCCAACAAGTATATAAAAGGTGCTCAACATCACAAATCATCAGAGAAATGCAAATCAAAACCAGTAGATATCACACCAGTTAGAATGGCTATTATCAAAAAAGACAAGGATAACAAGTGTTGGTGAGGATGTAAATTTGTACTACCATTATGGAAAACAATATGGCACCTCCTACAAATATTAGAAATAAAACTATCAAATGTTCCAGCAATCTCACTTCTTGTTATATATGTGAAGAAAATGAAATGACTATCTCAAGAGATATCTGCACTTCTATGTTCTTTGCAACATTATTCACAAGAGCCAAGACATGGAAACAACCTAAACATCCATCCACAGATGAATGGATATTTAATTTAGGCAATTAGAAAGTACATGGTAAAATTGCCATTATGTAATTATCTAAATCAACATGGAATGAACTTTGAGTTTTTGAACAAGAAAAATGATCTATATAATCTATCTTATTTTTTTAATTTAAATTCAATTAGCCAACCTATAGTACATCCTTAATTTCAGATGTAGTGTTCAATAATTCATTAGTAGCATATAACACCCACTGCTCATCACATCACATGCCCTCCTTAATGCCTATCACGTAATTACCCCATCCCCACACCCACTTCCCCTCCAGCAACCCTCATTTTGTTCCCTATAGTTAAGAGTATCTCATGGTTTTTCTCCCTCTCTGATGACTTCCCATTCAGTTTTCCCTCCCTTCCCCTACGGTCCTCTGCCTTCTTTCTTATATTCCACATATGAGTGAAACCATATAATAATTGTCTTTCTCTGATTGACTTATTTCGCTCAGCATAATACCTTCCAGTTCCATCCATATTGATGTAAATGGTAAATAGTCATCCTTTCTGATGGCTGAGTAATATTCCATGTGTGTATACCACATCTTCTTTATCCATGCATCTGTCAATGAACATCTGGATTCTTTCCAGTTTGGCTATTGTAGACATAGCTGCTATAAATCTTGGGGTGCAGGTGACCCTTCAGATCACTACATTTGTATCTTTGGGGTAAATACCTAGTAGTGCAATTGCTGGATCATAGGGTAGCTCTATTTTTAACTTGAGGAACCTCCATACTTCTTGCCAGAGTGGCTATACCAGCTTTCATTCCCACCAACAGTGTAAGAAGGTTCCCCTTTCTATGCAACCTCACTAACATTTGTTGTTTCCTGTCTTGTTAATTTTAGCCATTCTGACTGGTGTGAAGTGGTATCTCATTGTGGCTTTGATTTGTATTTCCCTGATGCCTATATGAGTTATAGCAATTTTGGGGTGAATTCTTTTGGGTTTTCCACGTAAAGTATCATATCATCTACAAAGAGTAAGAGTTTGGCTTCTTCTTTGCCAATTTGAATGCCTTTTATTTCTTTTTGTTGTCTGATTGCTGAGGTTAGGACTTCTAGTACTATGTTGAACAACAGTGCTGAGAGTGGGCATCCCTGTTGTGTTCCAACAAATTAGGCAATTTGGAAGAAATGGATGCATTCCTGGAAATTTATAAACTACCAAACCTGAAACAGGAGGAAATAGAAAGCCTGAACAGACCCATAACCAGCAAGGAAATTGAAGCAGTAATCAAAAATCTCCCAACAAACAAGAGCCCAGGGCCAGATGGCTTCCCAGAAGAATTCTACCAAACATTTAAAGAAAAACTAACACCTATTCTTCTGAAACTCTTTCAAAAAATAGGAAGGGAAGGAAAACTTCCAAACTCGTTCTATGAGACCAGCATTATCTTGATCCCAAAAGCAGACAAAGACCACAACAGAAAGGAGAATTATAGACCAATATCCCTGTTGAACATGGACGCAAAAATTCTCACCAATATATTAGCCAATAGGATCCAACAGTACATTAAAAGGATTATTCACTACGACCAAGTGGGATTTATTCCTGGACTGCATGGGTGGTTCAACATTCGCAAATCAATCAACATGATACATCACATTAATTAAAGAAAGGACAAGAACCATATGATCCTCTCAATTGATGAAGAAAAAGTACTTGACAAAATACAGCATCCTTTTTTGATTAAAACTCTCCACAGTGTAGGGATATCATAAAAGCCATCTATGAAAACCCCACAGCAAATATCATTCTCAATGGGGAAAAACTGAAAGCTTTTCCCTTAAGGTCAGGACCACAACACCACTGTTGTTCAACATAGTACTATGAAATCTATTTTAATTTAAAAATTTGTTAAAGCTTCCAAAGGGTCCTTATATCTAAATCTCTGTTCTAGAGTCTGTTAGGTTTGTCATGATACACTGGAACGTCATGTTTGACCACTTGAGGACAGAAGCACTTTTTCAGAACCACCCTTTTCAAGCAATCAGATTCTACAGGAGACAAAACCAAATGGTAGATCAATATAAAACAAAAATTACAAAACCATCTTTTTTTTTTTCTCCAGAGCTCTCATACATTTTATGTCAGATAGCCTGTTACTAATACTTCATTAAGAATTAACTATCCTGGGGTTCCTGGGTGGCTCAGTCATTAAGCGTCTGCCTTCGGCTCAGGTCATGATCCTAGGGTCCTGGGATCGAGCCCCACATTGGGTTCCTTGCTCAGCGGGAAGCCTGCTTCTCCCTCTCCCCTCCCCCTGCTTGTGTTCCTGCTCTCGCTGTGTCTCTCTCTGTCAAATAAATAAATAAAATCTTAAAAAAAAAGAATTAAATATCCCAATAAATACTTCAGGTGGAATGCTGCACACCTACATAAAAAATTCAATGTTGATGTAAATATTTATCTGAGAGCTAGAATTATTATAAATATAAATACATGAAAAACACTGCATCCAATGTTTAGTATTACCTGTACTGCCTAAACATAAAATGCATACTATATTCTTTACAGATTAAACAAGTTGTCCATCCCCAAATATATTACATTGACTCATCAAGGCCCCAAGAGAATATCACAAATTTTGTGTACATCCTGTTCTACAATCTCTCACTGACTATCTCATCTAACTCTGTGTGTGTGTGTGTGTGTGTGTGTGTGTGTGTGCGTGCATGCAATTCTCTAAAAAAAGGTAAAAGAATAAGTCACAATTTACCTATTTTTCTGTACTCTTTCTACAGCTGGTCTATCAGAAGAATGAACAGACTCATTTTTATGGAAAGGAACATGGTAATCTTAACTTTTGAAATAAATGGAAATACTAGTGCCAGTTAAAAGCACAAGTGGAGCTACTTCTGAAAACATTTTCCTGTTACTCCACACTGTACAATAGCATCGTGTAACGTAAAGTGCCTTTTTAATAACACACCTATGTTCTTAACATTTCCATTAGAGATTTCAATTAATGCAATGTGGTTTGAAGTTGCAATTATTTTAAAATGTATGGGGAAGGGAATGGTAATTGTGATCAGCTCTATTTTTGTTGTTGTTGCTCTTTATTCAAAGACAAAGCACTCTGTAATAAAAAGCAGCAATACTTCCTGAAATGTTGCAAATTCAACTTGAAAAAAGCATTTGCTTTGATATCTGGTATTTAAGGACTAGAAATAGTTCTGTCCGGTTTTAAATAAATGACATTTTATTTCAAACAAAGGTTTGAGGTTTCTCTTTTGATAACATCAGTTAATATAAAACTTTTTTGCTAATAAATGGAGAGTTTATGATTCTTTCTGGTTTTATATATGGTTGTATAAAAATATGTAGAACTTCACAATATATTTAATGAAGCTAATATAACTCACATCAAAATCAAAAAAGAACAGCCCAAAAAATTAAACTATGGAAATATTAGTTCCTTAATAAAATATTTGCAAATAGAATGTATCATTGTAATAAAAAGAACAATATGCCATTACGGTTTATCAAAGAACTAAAATTGTGTTTCCATCTACTATTTATCTTTTACTGTATCTTAACCAACACAATTCATAAAGGCAACAAGTTATAAGCATGCATTTTGGAAGAGAAAAACAAATCCTCATTATTTTTGGACAATATGATTTACAAACAAGAAAAAAATCCCAAATAATAATAATAATAATAATAATAGAACTAATAAAGAGTTTAGGAAGATAACCAAATAAAGAATTAATCTATAAAAACAAACAATTGCCTTACTATCTATCAGAAATGGCCTATTAAAAACATAATTAAAAATTATTTGATTTTCGGGTGCCTGGGTGGCTCAGTCAGTTAAGCAGCTGCCTTTGGCTCAGGTCATGGTCCCAGGGTCCTGGGATCAAGTCCTTCATCGGGCTCCCTGCTCAGTGAGGAGCCTGCTTCTCCCTCTGCTTGCTGCTCCCCCTGCTTGTGCTCTCCCTCTCCCTTTGTCAAATAAATAAATAAAATCCTTTTTCTCATTATTATGTTATGTTTAAATAAAATATTTTTAAAAATTATTTAATTTGCAATGGCATCATTATCAATAAATATCTAAAAATACATCTGCCTAAATATGCAGATATTCTTTTAAAAGATATAATAAAAGCCACCAATTACCTTGAGTGAGCTGGACATGGTGGTATGCTACTCAGAAAAGAACTTCTGCCCCAACTGTTAGAAGCTCTATAGACATCTTCTAGAAATCAGGTGCCTTCACTGCAGAAAAAAATTTGTCAAAAACCATGCCTTTTATAGGGTGGCTCACATCCAGTTACTGATAAAGGCAGGTGCATAAAGGTTCCATTATTCTGGACCAACATGGAACCTTTGTTCAGAGCAACACTGAAATAAAGGGAGCAGGATCCATTCGACATGGGTGATAGAATGCAATTTTGCTCAAGGGCCCATTCTAGATGGCAGCAAGTAGCTCTGTAGCTTGTATCTGTACTCTGAGTGGGAAAGACAGAAATCCTCATACTTCATCTGAAACTGGGAGGTAATATAAATGATGATCTTCTTGGTAGATAAGTAAACAAGTAAGAAAATGGCCTTGCAGCAGCTTCTCCTAAGCCTCACCTGCTCTCAGGTTCCAAGAGGATCATGTGTCTCATCAAGACACAGATCATCTGTGGCTCAAGCTTTGTCCATGTGTCCTTTTCCACCAGGCACTGTCATGGAGCTCCTACCTCCATCACCATCACTCCTTGTTGAAGAAAATGCAAAAGCTTCTCCCCACACCTGTCAGGACCCCACTTTCCTCCACCATTGGACTTATAACTTGCAAAACCATGCTACAGAATATAGTCTCCCCCACCCCCTTTCCATAAGTGTTGATCCCCAAATACTCCATAATAAATATTCTCCGCACTGAATAATGTTTTAGCATCTGGTTTATGAAGACACAACTTTTGACAATGAGCTAAGTATAAATACTTTATATATTCTATCATATTTAATCCCTATACAGTTCTTTTAATAAGCTCACAGAGATTTTAAGTAATAGACTCAGAGTTTTAATAGAGAAGTAGAGTCATAATGTCATTCTGCTGTGATGTGACAATGCTATGTTGCCTCACTACATGAGAGATCTATACACTAACAAGGGCATTACTCAATGAAATTTTTCCCTAATAAAAATAAATAAATAAAATGAAAGAAAGGAAGTTCTTGAGGGTAAAATATGAAATAAGAAAGGCAATGAGTTGGTAATTATTTGAGGCTGAATAACAGGCACAAAGGTTCATCATACTCTTTTGTCTGTTTTTGTGTCTGGTTGAGATTTTCCACGATAAAGAATTTTTAAAAGAACCAGTAATTGCAAACTATTATAGTCAAGATATATAAAATAGAGGGCTAGCTATATAGATACATGCAGTTATAATAATTTTAAGGAAAAATTATGGTAAAATACAATTTTTGGAATACATTAGCTAATATCTTTGGATATGTCTTAAATGCAATCAAAACAGAAGCCATATTGACAGAATAATAAAATGAACTTCTTTAAAATCTAAAATTTTTCAACCAAAAGAAAGCATATGTAAAAATTGCAAGAATTGACAGTTTGGGGGAAAAACTTGTTTCCCATATAAAAGATATTCACTATTCAGAATAAAGGATTTCTAAAAACGAACAAGAATATGACATTCACTGGAAGAAACTTTTGGAGGTGATGGATATATTTATAGCATAGATTGTGGTGATGATTTTATCTCCAAACTTATTAAGTTATACAGATTAAATATATATATATACAGTTTTTTGTATGTCAATCATACCCCAGCAAATTAGTTTTAAAAACAAAAGAATGATACTCAATTAGAAAAAATTATCAATTAATATTGAACAGAAAGTATCCAGAATATTTAAACGTAAATGCATAGAAAAATTTAGCAAGAGGGGTGCCTGGGTGTCTCAGTCGGTTAAGCATCTGACTCTTGGTTTCAGCTCAGGTCATGTTCTCAGGGTGGGGGGATCTAGCCCCACGTTGGGCTCCATGCTCAGCAGGGAGACAGCTGGAGATTCTCCCTCACTGTCTGCCCCTCCCCCTGCTCGTACACCATCTCCCTCTCTGTAAAATAAATGAATCTAAAAAAAAGAAAGAAGGAAAGAAGGAAGGAAGGAAGGAAGGAAAGAAAGAAAGAAAGAAAGAAAGAAAGAAAGAAAGAAAGAAAGAAAGAAAGAAAGAAAGAAAGAAAGAAAGAAAGAAAGAAAGAAAGAAAGAAAGAAAGAAAAAGAAAAAGAGAAAGAAAGAAAGAAAGAAAGAAAGAAAGAAAGGAAGGAAGGAAGGAAGGAAGGAAGGAAGGAAAGAAAGAAAGAAAGAAAGAAAGAAAGAAAGAAAGAAAGAAAGAAAGAAAGAGAAAGAAAGAAAGAAAGAAAAGGAAGAAACCTAAAGGTATATCTAGAGGGAGATATACCAGAACAATGGTAGTACCTAAGTCCAGGAAGGGGACTTGGATTCACAACACAGTCAAAGGACACAGCTTCTCCTGTAATTAAAAAAAAAAAAAAAAAAAGTTTTCAAAAAAATGTAATCTTATTATTAAAACCGTTTAAGAAAATATTTTTAAAAATAAAATAGGTATGCATTTTCTTAGAAAAATGATTTAAAATTATATTTTTTAAAAAGTGTAGCAGTCTGAAGGTAATTTTGAAAAAATTAATAACTAAAATACAAATAGTATATATTTGTAAAACACAAATTATAGACATTAGCTGATGATAAAGTAGAAAACCTAAATTTTGCTAAAAAACAAAAATTTAATAGAAAAATTTACTCATATAAAGCAAAAGTCAAAGGAATAGTCCCACCCCTGGGCCCAAAGCTTCAGGCCCAGATACCCTTCTGTAAGTACTTAAAAGTTAATAAGAATGGAACAATATTCTTGATACTTAATGATCTTAGTACTAAAGGATATGAACCTGACCAATTTCCTTTTTAAACTAAACCCATACATTTTTTTTTCCACACTTTTCATGGTGAAAAATGCATTTAATTTATATTTCTAAATTCAACCATACATAAGATTTTTCTTGTCATTAATTAATATAAACAAAATCTATAATTATAACTCTATACTTACTACTCCTTGATTTGATAAACTGTTATGGTCCTTAAAAAATACATAAAATGCAGCAGAAAAAATTTCTGAGGCCTAAGAGCTATAGCTAATTTGTCTTAGTTTTTAATAGAACTACTCTACATCATACCAAACCAGTAATTGTTTTATGATGCCCCCAAATAGGCACTTAATAGTGTTCATTGAACAAATTCATGTGTGTACCATAGAGTAACAGAGAGTACTTTCATTTCAAAATGATTTTGACCACATATCGATAGCAATAAAAAATTAAATTAACATATATTTTCTTATAAATTACACATACGTACAAATCATTTACTATTATATACATTAGAAAATATGCCCAAACATCAGATTTAAGGTAATAATATAAATACTATTTTTTACTATTTATGCGATTGATATAATTATATCAATGATATGATTGATTTGAAATAATTACTACTATTGACATTCCTTTATGATTCAGGCATTTGAAGTTCTGAATCTAAGTTCAGAATACTTCCAAACTTTGTTTTCATAGCTGTTAGAACTGGAAAAAAAAAACAAACAAGAAATATGCAAACGTACAAATGGAAGAACCCTCTCCTTGTCGGTGTTTACCATATCTTATTCAATTTTCCAATTCTATCTATCAGCTCCGCAAATGATTTTTTGAAGTTAAGCAATTAAATGTCAATATTCTTTAAAGTCAACTGGATGCTATTTTAAAAAAAGGCAAAAAAAAGCACAAATTATTTAAGTATTTTTATCACATTAGAAAGTTTTTTCCAAAATTGAAAATTTTAAGTTATGGGATTTTTATAGATAATTCATTGTAGTGTTCATAGCAACTAAATAATACAATTAGAAAAATACTTCCAAACACCAGTTTTCAAAAGTCTATTTCCATAACATGAGTTTCTTTCAAGAAATTATGTTCCTACTTGTTAAGATGTCAGCCTCACTTTGAAGGCTGTATGTCTATGTAGGTGTGTGCACACCTAAATGTCAGATAGGTGTATGCGTGTTTTAATATATGCAATATAGCAAAATACTGATGACCCTTTTTATTACAGAAATAGCTACAAAATTAGAACACTTAAGGTTTTTATTTTATAATACTTTCCAAAAATTGTTCAATTTTTTTATTTTGATGTTAAAAATTTTTTCCATAGGGTAATTAGTGAATCTCTATATGAAATGAGACATTTTAATTTTTATCTCTCATATTCTTCCATTGCATTTTAAAGAGTCTCTTCTATAAGAGTCTTATATTTGAAAAAAAATAAAAGCACATCAGTTGTATTTTGTAGTACCCAAACTGAAATGCATTGCAATATGCAGGAAGCTAATTAACATGTGAGGGTGTCAATTATAACCCCTTGCATGGTGGCTTTCCCTTTTTTTCCTCAGGAACCCTTTCTAAATATAGACTATGTGACCCTTTACAATTCTTTTGAATGACAGTGGTGGTGTCAAACCCTATGCTGAATATTACTAAAGTTTAGTGCTTCAATTTTTCCTTTTAAGCAAAAATATATATGAAAATTCTAATATTTTATCCTTCCAAACTATTGACTTCTCCTGCATCCAGTTATCCTCTTCAGAGACTATTACATTGGTATGTTATATAATTATCTACAATACTGTTCTAGAAACCATATTAGAAACCTGTAACTATTTTCATAAGTATATATATTCATAATCATCTATAGGAATATACAATATACATATATATGAATATTTAATCTATAATATACATATATTGTTGTTAGTATAGTGTATCTTTCAAACTGTTGTCTTTATCTGTATTATTTGATTCCTTTTAGTTCTAATTCACTTAAAAGTACCCGTTGACTAAAAATAGTGAGCATTGTAGCCTAATACTTCCAGTTTTGAACTTTATTATAAGGTGGTAAGTATACAAGCATACTTAAGAATATTTATAAAAGTGACACATTGAAGCAGAAAATATACAAAAGCCCTAAATACCCATAGAGCAGAATTTCAATAGGTACAATCACGATGCAGCTCACACACAGCGTCTCTTTCCCCACCCCCGGAGGGATCATGGCAATGTGTTCACATGATCATACATTTGTCACTTGATATAAAGTGACCCTCAGTGGTCTCATTGAAACCATCTCTCATGACAAATTAACATCAGGATTACAAATAAGCATCCCTAAACCCAATATTGGGGTGGAGATGGGGGTCTGGTATCTAAGTGCTCAATGTCAGATGTCTCCAGAGAAAAATCTCACAGCTCTCGTCTCCCTTTTTCAATTCAGTTATTTAATGAAAGAGAGTCAGGAGGTTTCACAGTGGAAACATTTCTTATAGTTTTCAGGCACTTCCCTTTGGAATGGAACATCTTTCACATTTTGATATATCATTTGAAATTTCCTTTTAAAAACTTGGTACAAGTGTATAAAACTAGAGATGTTTCTCTGTGCCCCTCTGCAAATAACAAATACCTGGAAGAATGTCCTCCCCAAAATGAACCAGTCACCTCTGATGGAGGGATTTTGCTGAGTCTTACATTCTTTTTAATCTTAAACGTGAAATAACATTTCTGTAATTTTCTGTTTTTCTCTTTTAACCACTATAAACTATGTGACTCTTTTCTTCTTGAAAATAAATACTGGCCATAAAAGTGTGTGATATCCCTGAAAGAGGCTTATAGCTATTAAACAATTTCTCAGGTATTATTTCATTTAATTCTCATAATATCCTGAAGGTAATAGGATTATATTCATCCAAACTTAATATATTTGAAACAAAATATGTCATTGAAATTCAAAAGAATAATTACTGCCTGAAGTTACTTACATATCTTTCTATCTTTGGTTGGCCTTGTTCTGAGAATACTACAGAAAAATTCAGGCAGAGAACATGAACAATGACAAGGTCAGGATTGAGAAGCTTGTCTCTTGGCCCTTCTAGAATCAAACTCTGAGGAAACATTATTGAGAGCTCATTTTACTTTATCTTCCTTAACATTTTTGTGACAACCACATCCTAGTATTTAATAAGAAAAACTTACCTACTATGATTCCACCAGCAGACTTTTTTCCCCGAAATGTAGTTCACTTCTTGTCTTTGCATATTATTCATTCTTGAGGGTGATAAAGAGTAACACCAAGAAATTATTTTATTAAAAGTTAAAAATGAACTCTTGTTATCTGAATGATCACAACAAAACATACATCACCATTATTCCTCTTTCTCATATATATTGTATGTGGGAAATTGAAAAGTTATTGAACCTTTGTCTATTTTAACTCTCCTGTCAATTGAGTGGACTGGAAAAAAATAAAATTTCAAGTAAACTCCTTCTGAAAAATCTTCCTTGGTGAGACAGACATTTCATTAAAAAAAATAAGGATATAGACCTTTTAAACATCAAGTTGTAAACATTTTATATAATTTAAAAATTAAGGGAAATTTAAAAAAATAAAGTGCAATATTCAAATCTGAGGTTGTAGTTTAACCATCCATTTTGATTATTTTTTCATATGAATTACAAAACTAAACATTGCTATAAAACTTTCAGAATCTGATTTATTTTTCATATGAATAATTCATTTGCAAAAAACTAAAAGCTATTGAGTGCCAAAAGGAAGTTAATATACCTAACTTACATTTACTATTTCAAAATCGTAATGAAAGATGCTAATACATAATCTTAAGAGAGGCCAAAATACCATTCAATGTCATTATGGATTATATTTACTTTGATGACCACAAAACAGCATCAATGGTTTCAGCTTTCTCTGCTCCAGATGATCTCCAGAAATACTTGTCATTAATCCAAAACAAGATCAAGAAAGAAGGAAATGTCTGAATTAATCATCAGTTGTTATATTTCTCTCATTTTCCTTGACGATCTTCTTTTCCCCAGTTTCTCCTGCACTTATGTAAGGACAAGATTGCTAGACACAAGCTCTATTCACACCTAATATCTAAACTGCCACTTTTCCTAACTCAATCTTAAGTGATACACATTCCTATTTCAGAAATATCAAAAATCATTAACAAATACGTGTCTGAGAATAAACAAAATACTATAACTTTTTTAGATTTATCATTTATGACAACACTGTCTTTTAAAATTCTGATTTCACATATATATACATATTTTTATTTATTTATTTATTTATTTATTTATTTATTTATTTATTTAACAACAAAAGTCTTGGAAGCCGTGAGGAGTAAATTGCATTCTTCAAGTTATTCAGGATATTAAAATCTTAGCTAGTAAATGACTCCAGGCTTGTGATTTGAGGACAATGTTTCCTAAATTGTTGAAAGAGAATTGCAGACATCAGAATCCCCTTGGGTACTTATTAAAATTACTAATTTCTGGTAATTACTTATTAAAATGACTTAGTTCTGTCTCAGACCTAATAAATTGGCATCTTAGAGGGGTTGAGGTCTGAGAATATTAAATCAGTGCATATGCCCAGATGACTTGCCAGATGCCTGAAGTCTGAGGAACATTTAGGTTTGTTACATTGCCTGATTGTGTTCTCCATATTTTTAAGCAATCCATACATAAGTATTAACAAGACATGACATTTCTGCTTCCTATGGAGTCTAAAAATTTTGTATTATTTAGAACATAATAAACTATGCAGTAGTAGATAACACTCTATTCTACCCCACAAAGAGTAGGCTCCTCTACACACATATTTTTCCTTTATATTTCCATAAATATTTTTCTTTGTAAATACTGATTGGTTGCTAAAAACTATGGGTGATAGTAATTCTTAGCACTTTTGTTAGGAATCATCTTATTCAATTAATAACATTTTTACTCATGACACTTTTAAACATATACACACAGTAGAAAAAATGTATCAATTAAAATGTTAATAGTTCCCTTATCATTATTGTCATTTTCATAAACATTTTATTTTATTTTAAAAATGTTTGAATTTGGTTAGAGAATTTCAGAAGAAATCAACACTCAACTTTCCACTGGGTTATTCTTAGTCAACCATTACATTCATCATAAAGAACATACTAAAAACTTAAATGGCAGGCAGAATTTTAAGATGGCAACAGTAATCCCATCGCATGGGTCCCACCCTCATGATCCCATTTAATTACTCCCCTAAGGCCCTACCCCCAAGTACCATCACACTGGGGGTTAGAGCTTTGTGAGATCATAGAAAATGTACCTATTAGTTTCTGCCCCCAATTCCTGGCACAGAGCTCCTAAAACCCATGTAATTTACTAAATTATAAGAACACCAGAAGCATCTTTTGTTCTAATAGTTGGTCTTTGGCTCCAGTTCCTGACACAGAGCTCCTAAAATCTTTGGAACTTTCTGGGTGAGAGCAGTGTCTTCTGTTCTAATGAATGTCTTTTGTTCATCTGAAGTGGTGATGGTGGTGGTGGTAAGGGGGCAGTCTTATAGGACTGACCCTTCAACCTGTGGCATCTGATGCTATCTTCTGGTAGATAGTGTCAGAATTGAGTTAAAGTATAGGACACCCAGCTGGTGTCACAGAGAATTGCTTGGTGTGGGGAAAAACTTACATGTATTTGGTGACTAGAAGTGTCAGAGTGTTCTGTGTGAGTAGAGGAGAAACACATCAGAAGAAAGAGGCTGTAACATACGAATTTGGAGGAGACACAATCATTCAATCCATAATAGGTGCTGTATTGAATAGAAGGTATTGACTTCTAGAAGCACGTTTTCCAAGATTAAAATTGTCAAAAAATATCTATTTTAGGTATTACAATAAAATTTTAATATCATTACTTTAATCCACTTAATTCTGTCTGTCCCATAGGATGTTTAGCTCTAGGAAAGAATGGAGGTAGTAGGAGGGGCATCTTCCACTATTACACTTTCTAAACACATCAGGAGTTAAGTGGATGCAAATTAAAACTAGGAAAACCAATCCTAATTTCAAGGGTATGGATTTAGAGATCCTATTGATGTGTAATGGGAAAAAAATGGAATTAATATATCTATCTGTGATGAAAGAAAATATCAGTCTGGACTTAGGTAGGACTTATATCTTATTCTCAAATCTCCGGACACAAAACAACTTCAGTTCCTTGAAGATAGAAACTATATCAGGTAATGAAATATTTACAAAATATTGGCTAGCAAACTATGGAAAGAGTCAAGAGGTCCATCGACAGATGAATGGATAAAGAAGATGTGGTATATATATATATATATAATGGAATATTATGTAGCCATCCAAAGGAATGAAATCTTGCCATTTACAATGATGTGGATGGAACTGGAGGGTATTACGCTGAGCAAAATAAGTCAATCAGAGAAAGACATGTATCATATGATCTCACTGATATGAGGAATTCTTAATCTCAGGAAACAAACTGAGGGTTGCTGGAGTGGTGGGGGGTGGGAGGGATGGGGTGGCTGGGTGATAGACATTGGGGAGGGTATGTGCTATGGTGTACACTGTGAATTGTGTAAGACTGTTGAATCACAGACCTGTACCTCTAAAACAGATAATACATTATATGCTATAAAAAAAGAAGATAGTAAGAAGGGTAAAATGAAGGGGGGGATATCGGAGGGGGAGATGAACCATGAAAGACTATGGACTCTGAGAAACAAACTGAGGGTTCTAGAGGGGAGGGGGTGAGGGGATGAGTTAGCCTGGTGATGGGTATTAAAGAGGGCATGTATTGAATGGAGCACGAGGCATTATATGCAAACAATGAATCATGGAACACTCATCAAAAACTAATGATGTAATGTAGGTGATTAACATAACATAATAAAATTAAAAAAAATATATATTGGCTAGCTTTAAATGGCAAAACTGTTCCACGTATAGGTAAATATATATTTTTATTCTTAATATGAAAGAAGATTATCTCTCTCACACAGAATACAAATGTGTGTTAGGCCATTTATGCATCTCCAGATCCTTTAGCTGCTATCTGAAGCTTAGTACTTCCCAACAAGGTCCAGGATGGCTTCTCCAGCCTGCGCTCTTGGTATAGTGGTGAGCATAGCTGTCTTCCAAGATGGCTGCTCTCTTCCCAGCCATTGCATTTACATTTTGACTACAGGAAAGAGTAAGAGATAAGAAAAATAGAGTGGCCTATGTTTTTATTTTATTAAATAAAGTGATTTATTTTTAAACTAAAATAAGTGATATGCAGAAATTGTACAGATTTAAGTGTATGTTAAGTGATGATTTGTCACCAAATAAACTTACACGTGTAATTATTTCTAAGATTATTAAGAAAATATTAATGGCAACCAAGAAAGTGCAGCAAACATAAAAGTCTCCAAAATATTAGTGGATTTGAAACAACTGCTACTTTTGCAATGTTTTCACACTTTCAAACGTTTCGTTTATGCCCCCTCTCAAATGCTGATCTCTTTCATTATATATATAATTTTAAAAACTCTGAATTTATTCTAACAGTATAGTTTTGTCTGTTTTTGAATTTTATGCAAATGGAATAATACAGTATTTATTTTTCAGTATCTGGCTTATTTTAGTCAAAATAATGATTGTAAGACTCATCAAAATTTTGCATATAGAAGCAAATGTCTTATCATGCCATATTATTAACTTGCACAAATATATTATTAGTCATTTGAATGTTATATAGTCATTCTAATTGACAACTTGGATATCTGCAATTTTTCAGATTTGAATAATTACAAATAATGCCACTATGAATATTCTTATACACACCTTCTGATCAGAGTCATATCTGGGAAATAAGTATGTATGTGAATGTGAATATATAAATATATTAATACACACATATATACATATATGATATGTCTGTATGTTTGGTCCAGAGCTATCAAAAAATCCAAAGAGATAATTCAAGAGAAAGTGAATCCTGACTGGAAAGATTCGGATTTGTCTTCCCACCCACAGGTTTGGGTAACTAAGTTGAATACAATGAGTGAATCCACAACTCTCACTGTATTCCATTAATGAACTGCTTTGCAGCCTTAAGGAATTCCATATGTATAATTTCTCTGACAAAACATGTAAAGAACAAATGTTTACAAAGGTATATTTATGGGCTAAACTCCATTGCACAAAAGAAAGTTGTGATCCATCCACCTGGATTCTATGAAGCTTCAGTGATCCCAACATCATTTGGCCTCAGCTTCAACACAGTGATTTCTGAGTCCCAGTTCTCTTTTTGTTACACTTCACTCTCTAGGAGCCATTGTTCCCAAATTGCCCATACATGGGAGGAGCTGATGTGTTTGGGGGAAATATGGCTATCACAATTTCATTTTTTAGTTCAAAGTGGTATAAATGTAAAACCTGTGAGGATTAAAAGAACAGAATCAATCCAAAAGAGATAGTAGGCATTTCATCAAGTATTAAAAGGTCAACTAGTGTGAAATCCCTACATTAGGGAAATTTATTTAAGAAAATTCTATCTACTGAGAACTCAACTTTGAAATGTGATAAAGGTCATAGAACAAATTAATTGAAAACATTGCAAAAGTAGCAGTTGTTTCAAATCCACTAATATTTTGGAGACTTTTATGTTCACTGCACTCTCTTTTTAACCATATAGTCTATCCTCCATATGCAGTATCCCTCTCCCAATAAAATCACATTTCAAACATCATCAATAACCTCTTTCCTGAGCATAACATGCTCTTTAATTTCTCACCCACCCCAGTCTCTTTGAAGTATTTGAGACTATTTGCTCTCACTTTCTTTTTTAAGATCTTATATCCTTGGCTTTTTGATAATCTTTTTAAATCTCTGAAATGTATCTCAGTCTATTTGCTGCAACCTCCTAAACCCCCAGTGTGCACTCTAGAGTCTTGTCACAAAAAACTTGTCTTACTGTTTCCCCTTAATAAATCTGAAACTTTGTAAATGTTGTTGATTTCCATGAAATATACTCTTCCTCCTTCTCATCCCTATAGACTTTTGATGACCTTGTTTACCAACAAAATTCCTAGTCACTTTTCAAGATTCAGGTGATAGTTTTTTTTCTCTATGATGACTTCCACTGTGAATGTAGCTGAATTCTATCACAAAGCCTTATTCCCAAGGCACAGGAAAGTCCCCAGCAAATAAGAGACATTCAATTTAAGCAGTATATCAAACAAGGGCTTTAGGTTCAGAAGTCTTATATTTAAATTTTAGCTCTCTCGTGTATTTGAAATTAAACTGATAAATCCTTCTCTAGAAGGCTTTGCTGCTTCATAGGAAACAGAACTAATAATAACTTTCCTGCAAGAGCTACATGAGATAATGTAGGGAAATCACCAAAGACAATGTCTGGCACTTAGTAAAAGATCTGTAATTGGTTGTAACTACTGCCACTACTATTTCTCTGTTCCTCCACCTCTTCTTAATAGTAATCGATAGTTGAATAAATGGAAATCTTAAAATTTCCCTTCTTTGTGAAGTTATATCATGAGTCAAGATAATTACTTTTCTAGCTAGAGAGATACATGGGAAAATGCATTCTCTGAAATCTACTTGGAATTTGTTTCTCTCCTGTTAGAGGAGGTCATCAAGGGAACATCACCACTGGTTGACCAGTTAGCTGGATCTGGGCAATCAGACCTCCTCACCCTATCCCTTGTCCTTGAAAAGTGTGTTCTGCCCACACTTTCCACAGTGGAAGCCATTTTCAAGCATGGCCTTCACAGAACAATGTATTGTTAGACTATTGGGCTGGTATACTTAACTGAACCCAAGTAAGACCTCTCTATAAGTGTTTAAGATTCTGGCAGGCAGATGCAAAGATCTACTTGTCTTAAGACCACAGAAGATAAGCTTCATCTGTAAGTTCCCTTGCTTATTAAACCTGCTCCCTACCAATATGGAGTGGCCTGCTTCTTTCTTTGGTCTCTCCTTGCCTTTGGTGTTCGGATTTCAGATTTCACCCAGGAAATTCCTGTGTTTGCAAACTGACACTCCCATCATGTATTTAATGGTTTATGTGCTTACTGAATCCTCATCAAGTCGAAAATACAGTAGCTTCTCCATAGATCATATTGGTTTATCCTTCCTCTATTATACTATCTTCTCCCACTGTAGCAACGTGATGATCCATATACCACAACAACCAAAAAAGTTATCGTGGTAAGTAGCAGAAGAATGTTGATGTTTGCTTACAGATGTGTCATTCACCTACTCTTTTTTTTTCTTCTTCCCTTCCCTTCCTTGGAAGTTTGAGGCATTTGATAGTTTATAAGAAAGACAATCAAATTGTTAAAATTCAGACATATTTACCAGTTCCTACTCCAGACATTTAGTAGGACACTTAAAGTTAGTGTAAATTTTTCTTCCACAGTGACCACTAGCCAGGCAAAAAGAAATTACAGATTACAATACATATTGTTTAGCCTCTAGGAAAAGATGGGCACAAATCTCTGACCACAGTATTGGCTAAAACTACCTAAGGGGAAAAATAGGATATTGCGGAGTAATGCTTCTTTTAAATGTGTAACTGGGGAAACAAAAGGATCAGAGAAGTAGTATGAGAACAAATGAACAAGAAGAGATGATTAAGCAGACTTAGCAAGAAATCATGGCTCTGTCTCTGACTGAAGGACAAGAGAGAAGCCAGCATATTGGAGTCTTTTGCTTTTCAGGAAAATCACACCTTATTTGATTGGAATAAAAGTCTTTTGCAATAATTGTAGTCTTTTTCAACATTATCAGTCTGTAACACTGCTTCTATAGAACAATTCACCAATTTCCCTTATTTCTTCTCACAGAAATGCTTTGCCCACGGACATCTAAATATATTAAAGATCCAAATCAAAGCCATGAGTTAATTTGAGGGTTCCTCAGCGATTGGAAAAATTTCCTAGATGGCCAACATTAATAAATGCCAAAGTCCAATGCTCTATTTACTCCTTGAAGGTTTTCTAGCAATATTCTAATTATCAACATCCAGTACACTAACTCCCAAATTGTGAGAACCACAAATCTACGAAGAAATAAATCATCATAACTCTAATAATTAAGGCTTCATAGTTACCAGCATTTTTATCTAATGGTGATAGTCATTTTGCAAGGTTAATGAATTTTAATTTGAATGCCATTATCTTACTCTCTCCACTCTTTTCTGTCTGCTGCACAGAAAAATTCAATCTATTAAACTCAGTATGGGGCAAAGCCACAATGACCTGTTAGTAATTGCTGGTTGACAACATTGCACAATAGTCCAGAAGAAGGCTGTCCCGGTTGATCTGACATGGGAATCTAGTGAAATATCACAAAGGTTACTGAAGAATACTAAATCAGAATTTGAATAACGGTAGTCACTCCAGTGTTGAACAGTGAGGTTATGTTTACTTAAGTGGTAGCAGCATGGTGACAGAATCATGCATAACCTTCATCACAGGCAAATTAATTAGCTTAGACTTCTCCAAAGCCACTTGGCAAAAAATTGCAAATCACTGGAGAATCCACTTATACTATAATAAAGGAAACCATACTGATTAGTTCGCTATATATTATAGAGTGCAGCCTCTCCCAAGCCTTTTCCTTTTGTGTATACCCACATAATCTAAGATTGATCCTGGCCAGAATGGAAAAACGAGACAGTATTGAGACAATAGACAATATTTCAAAGAGTTTTATGTATGGCATGTGTAGATGTGGTAAAAAAGTAACAACTGGTCATCTGGATGAGAGAAGTATGAGAGTGGTTTTTACTCTTCTTGCTACTTTTATGTACTTTGGAAATTATTTCACAAGAACTACTGAAAACCATTTAAATCCCAAGTATTAAAAAAAAAATTGAAGCGCTATGAAGTAAAATAATAACAACAACAACAATAACAAAGAGTCTAACAACCAAACCTGTCATAGTAATTTTATTTTCAATCAAATTAACTTTAAAATCAAAGTGTAAACAGGAGCATGATGTATATTTACACTTATTACTGACAAAGTAACTCTCAGTGAATGCAATACTTAATGAATGCGTAATAATAGAAAAAGAAAGAATGTATTTAGGATGTTTGAAAAACAAGTCTTGATTTAATTGTATTAAAAAAGAAAGGAAAGAAAAGAACCGAAGGCTCATATTGTGGGGGCATGTACAATTAAGGAAGTGCATGACGCAAAATACTTTTTCTGTTTTGATATTGACCAGTACTTAAGAAGAAATGTAGACCACGCATCTTTCAAGGTAAATCATGAAATTTAGGTGAAAAATATGAGCAGCCCAAAAGCTGCTATCTTTGGTGCTGCTTATAGCCTGGCTATAGACTCATATGCCCGCCTGTCTCAAAGGACGCGAGAAGCAGCCTGGCTGACTTCTGAATATTGGCACTTCCCTCTATAATCATCTTCAACATTCTGACTTCCTATCAGAGGAAGAGAAGATGAGCAAACTAGATGTTCAGATGAGAGGAAAGAACAGACAACAGATTCTATTAATGAATTACAGTGAATAATAATAAATCAAGTTAGTTACTTTTGTTGTCATTGAACTCCATTTTGACAAAAATATATCACATTCATATATCACTAATATTCTCATGAAGATTCTCTCTCACACACATATACACAATTATCTGTTGGGAAATATGAGTTTCTTTTATTTCTGTTATTAAAAATCTACTTTTTCAAAGTAAATTTCTTTAAAAAGGACAGCAAGTTGCATGATTTTGTGGCCTCTCTTATTTATGAAGTGTTGAGTAATTAATCTGTCAATTATGATCATAGATTTTATTAAATTTAGCCCTAATATCCCCCACTTTATTTCATCTAGGCATCATTTTAATACTTTCTCAAAATCCAGCTCAAATCCTAATCCTCCCTAAAGATTGCAAGAGCATACCAGCAAAATGTGACCATTCCTCTTCTGGAAACAGAATGATTTCCAAAAGTTTGCTCTATAGAACATTCTGATCCTTGAGATTATTTTTTTGATTAATTTTATTTTTAATTAAGTTTAGAAAGTACTGTATATTATATCCCCTCTTTTAGAGATTGAAAAGACAAATTAGTTATTAAAATTTGTCAAATTTCCTGAAGTAATAATCCAAATTGGCTTGATTAAATCCAGGTACCATTAAATGTACTTGACAATGGAAGGTTTCCCATGTTCTGTAAGATTTATTAACTACCTGAATCATATTTTATGTATCTCAATTTAAGAAATGCTGTATTATGGAAAGTAGATAACATTGGTTGGTTATTAATTTATATACTTGTCACAAGCACGCTATAAAGGCACACACATGTGTCTTTCCACAATGTCAGCTTTATTCAATCATAAAGCAAGGTTAACATAACCATAAGGCAATTTCAGGATTCCAAACAATGACATTTCATTATGCATTTCACTTGACTTCATATGTATCCCACAAAGCAAAGCACAATCCAAAGTCACACAAGAAACAAGATACAAGAAGGGGTTGAGAAGTTAACCAACCCAGTGCAAAGTCTGTGAGCATGCAGTTGAGGTGAAGCCTTTGTCCTGTCTAGGGCAGCTCTTGGCACATGCTGCTCATTATGTTCAGGCAGTGGAGGGTCTCTGTTATGCTCAGAGATACGTCGGGCAGAACCTTCAGTGGCAGCTGCCTTTTTAATGTAGTCAGATGTGGAAGGGTCAGCAGTCTGAGAGTTTGCTGCAAAAGTCCTCCATTTTTAGAGGAGTTTCATCAGTCTCGGGCCTTTGCAGGCTTCTTCTGGTTCTAGTGATTATCAGCTCTTTGTTCCTGCAGGCTCTCTTGGTTTTGCTGGTTATCAGTTCTGGGTGCCATCAGCCCCTGCTGGTTTCAATGATATTTGGTCTCAGCTGCAGTATCTTTGGCTGCTTACATCACTGCTTGACACGAAGGACTCCAACTTGATGTCTACCTCATGACATCCTTTATTACACTGAAATTGGCTGCTTTCTTATTTAGCTTTTTACACATTTATGAGCACTTGAGTATTGTTTTTTTTTCTTAAGTTTCCCAAATACCTAGCAAAAGCATTATATATAAAAATTCTATCACCTATCTATCATCTATCTATCTACAGAAAGAAGATAAAGAAAAGCTACAAATAAGAAATAATGTCACATTTAATTCATTAAAATGACATTGAAATATTTCAGACAAAATGGTATAAAGCACAGTATAGGGAATAATATATTCATATCACTTAGCTTAAAAAATAAAACTTCAGACTAAAAATTGAAAAGCCCTGTATATCCCTCCCTGGTGGTATTGTATGCTTTCTCTTTAGAGGAAACCACTATCCTGAAGTTATTATTTCCCATTTTCAAAAGCTTTTTTGATAGTTTATTATAAACCCTATGTTCTTAAACAGTACTGTCAATTCATGTATTTTATGGTTTATATAAATTGTTACCCTGTATGCATTTTTATTAATTCTCTAATTCATAATTATATTTTTGATATTTAGCTATACTGAAAATACTCATAAAATTTATGCACTCTGAATGCTGAATAAAATTGTATTATATAAATGTGATACAATATATGCATTCAATCTTCAGTTGATGTATATTTAAGTATTCCAATTTGTTTGTACTCCACATAATACTTGAATACTCTTAAAACAGCTCTATTAGCACTGTTGAATTCATTCTGTTATAGTTGTGATAATAGACTTTCTGCACCATAATATATGCATACTATCAACTTTGTTTACCACTTACATATTGGGTAACAAATAACCTCCAAAACTTTGTAGTGTAAAACAACAACCATTTGTGTCCACTCACAGAATGGTGGGTTGGCTGGGATAACTGGTAGAGGGAAGACAGTTAAGATGGCTTGGAATGTTGAGATGCCTGGATCCTCATGAGCTCTGAATGTTTTTCTTTCAAGGGTTGTTTAAAACAAAAACAAAACAAGACAAAAAACAAACACAAAGTAGAAGAGTTTTTATGTGATCTTCAAAGTCTAAATTATTTACCAGGTGGCCCTTTACAGAAAACAAAACAGAACAAAGCAAAATAAAAACTTTGCTGACCCACCATGGTCAGCTAGCTGGGGCTTCACGTGGCGGTGTCCAGGTTCTCAACAAGCAAGGAGAGGGCAAGCCCCAGTGAAAAGTTTCCAATGTTCTGCTTGCATTAAGATTGCAAACGTCTCATTGGTGAAAGCACTTACTACACCATCCAACAGAGACCCAGAGAAATATGGTTAATTGAGTCATTACTACAACATTCTAGCACTAATGGGCATGGTCAGCTGACTCCAAATTTCTTGTAATAATGCACTTCCCCATAAGTAGTAAATAAAGCTTCCTATTGTTCCTTACTCACTTCACTGCTTGATATTTAGAGACTAAACAATTTTTGCTTAACTGGTATATATAAAATTGTATTTCATTGGGATTTTCTTTTGCATCTCCCCAAATACGAGGTAGAGTATCTTTTTATATGTTTATTCAGAATTTATATTCTCTATTTTGTGAATCTTTGTTCATATCTTTTAAAAAACTTTGTTGGTCTTTTAAAAATGTTAGTCTTTATCTAATTGATTTGTGGGAAATATATATATATAAATATTATTATAATTGGTTATTAATTATCTGACATATATATAATCTATTTCTGTTTTGTCTTTTCATGTTTAACAGTATATTTTACATAGATAAGTCTGTAATTGTTATGAAGGAACATGTATTTCCCTTCCCAAGTTTATAAAAATAGATTCCTATTATTACTTCTAATATTTTTTTTAAGATTTTATTTATTTATTTGAGAGAGAGAATGAGGTAGAGAGAGAGCATGAGAGGGGGTAGGGTCAGAGGGAGAAGCAGGCTCCCCGCTGAGCAGGGAGCCTGATGTGGGACTCGATCCCAGAACTCCAGGATCATGACCTGAGCCGAAGGCAGTGGCTTAACCAACTGAGCCACCCAGGCGCCCCTACTTCTAATATTTTTAAAGTTTTTCTTTTCATGTTTAGGTCTTAATTATAATAAGCATATATTTTTGTAAAGCCTTTTTATAGGATTCCCATTTTTTCCAAAGGAGAAAAAATTGACCAAACATTAATTCAAAATTCTGTTAATTCTACATTGATACAAAATGACAATTTTGTCAAATATGTCCTTTTTTGGTAAAACTGGGTCTGCTTTAACTCTATTCTTTCTAACAGACTATGTTTGTTCTCCATTTCAATATATCCTATCATGTAAATTATAATAGTTTAAGAATATTTCTTGTAAGACTAGTCTTTATATCTGTTTTGTTTTTATTTTTGCCCTAGAATTTGCATGTCAATTTTGTTATCTATGGTGATGCTTGGCACACACATACACACAAACACAAACAAGCAATTTTTTCAAGTTTTAGGAAACTTTCATTGAGATTGTTATTAGAATTATGATTTATGTTTTAACTTAGGAGGCATGTACATATTTATGATATTGAATATTTCTATGTGTGAATATGATATATCTGTCTATATAGAAACTCTTTAATGTCTTTTAACAAAGTTTTATAAATTTCAACATTTTGATGTCATTATTTGTGACTACAGGGATTTTATGGACTAGAATCTCGCTCAGTTTTAATAAATTTTTCATGTATATTTTAGAAGAATATGTACATATATAATTTATGGGTGCAAAATTTCACATATATTTATTTGACCAAATGTTATAATTGTGCCATTTACATCATCACTATTTTTTCTTATTTTCTCTCTACTTCATTTAGGAATTGATGAAAGGATATTAAAAAAACTACCAAAGTGAAAGCATGATTGTGAATATATGAATTTCTTCTTGAGTTGCACCAACTTCTTTACACATTTTGAAGATCTGCTACTAGGTGCATTGAAGATTATTGATAATTATATCTCATGAATTGAACTACATACCGTTAAGAAAAAAACCTCCTTTTACTTAATGATGAATGTTTTGCCTTAGAATCTAATTTGTCTGTTCTTTTTTTTTTAAGATTTATTTATTTATTTATTTGACAGAGAGAGACACAGCGAGAGAGGGGACACAAACAGGGGGAGGGTAGAGGGAGAAGCAGGCTTCCCACTGATCAGGGAGCCCGATGTGGGGCTCAATCCTAGGACCCTGGGATCATGACCTGAGCTGAAGGTAGACGCTTAACGACTGAGCCACCCAGGCGCCCCGTAATTTGTCTGTTCTTAATATAGCTATTTTAGATTGCATCGTGTTCATATTCATTTGGTATATATTTTTCTATCTTTTAATTTATCTTACATTCTAAGAATATTTCTTATATATGGCATGTGATGGGTTTTTTAAAATATTATATGCTTTGTCTTTACTGGTAAGTTTAATACAGTTACATTTATTGTGTTTATTGGCAAGTTAGGTTTCTTTTCTGCCATCTTGTCTAGTACTTGTTATTTGTTCTTTTTTTCCTTCCATATATTTGTATTTTTGGAATCTATTTTTGAGATAATTTAAAAAACGAAAAAATATTTCTTCAATATTCTCTTTTGTTTAAGTGTCGGAGAAAAGCTCCTACTGTTTCACTTCAAAATAATCTAAAACCCGGTTTATCATTCTGTTCAATTCAAAACATAAAGCCAAAACTTTAAAATACAGTTGTTTTCTAATCAGGACTGGAGAAAAAAAAAAAATCTAATAGCTTAACCTGAGACTAAACTCAGCTGCTGTTTTTCATCTATCAAATTGTTTTTCTTTTTTCATGCTGAAAACTTCACTCACAGAATGGTGGGTTGGCTGAGAAAAAAATGCCAATATACACCAATCTCATTCTGTCAATGGTAAGGTGGGGCTACAAGGCTTGATATCATTGGGTCATTCATGTTCTTAGCTCTCTAAACTAAAGTATGTGGTGGGAGGAAGGGGAAAAAGGATGGACTGTGATGAATGGCAACCATGGGAAAAGGAGTAGAAGATGGAGGAGTAGGTGATACTGAAGAAAGAGCCAATCAGTATGATGATGGATTTCACTTGGGGTTCCTTGGCTCTTGCTCTTTCTCATAAGGACTTCCTAAATCTGCTCCACCTTTTCTATGATATCTTTTGTCTTCCCTCCTTCTTTCTTTGGATTGGCCTAGTATTTCATTCTATTTTTTTTCTATTAGAAAAGTATTATGACATATTTTTAATTTATTCATGGATGTCCATTAAATTTTAACACTCTTACTTAATTGAATAGTATAAACATAATTCAGTTAACTAAATCCGTCTTCCAAACACTAGTATAATAGCTCATTTGAATATGCAACAGTTGGCTGATAACTAGTTGTATTCCATCAAAATTTTGATAACGATATAATGCCTTGTGTTTATTTTATTATTATAGAGATGTTTGCTTTCTTATTCCTTAAGAGGTATCCCCTCCCTCTTTGAACCACCTTAAAGATGTCTCTTTTTTGGTGCTTTGTTGTTTTATTTTAATGTTCCTAAGTATGGACGTTATATTCACTTTCTATGATCCATTTGGAAATTTACAGATATTTCCTAATCTGATAATTCATGTACTATGTCAGTTTCAGAAAATCATCAGCCCAAATTCCTTGAATTCTGCCTAACACCATGTTTGCTCTATAATTTTCTTCTGGAACTCCAACTGAACACATATTTGTGCCATTCTACTCCAACTTATTATTCTCAACTCCTTGTCTTTTTTTGTGCTGAATCCATGTGGCATTCTGTGCAGTCCTTCATATATATTTCTTCAAGTTGACTAATTCTCTTTTTGGTTGTATAAATTATCTATTTTATATGCAAATTAACTTTCGTTATATATCTTTTATGTAAAATTGATATACATTTTAACTGCACTATCAGTAAATTCTAGAAGTCTTATTTTCTTTTTAAGTATGATTTTTTTGGACTATTGCATTGTCTTCTCAACTATTTGGTTAACCTTTGCACTTTTAAACAAACTATTTTGTCTTATTTACCTTAAAATTCAAATGTCTGAAAATATTGGTATCTATTTCTGATGTTTATTGTCTCTGTTGACTCTTCCACTTTGGCTTATTTTTTTTATTTTATTTTATTATGTTATGTTAATCACCATACATTACATCATTAGTTTTTGATGTAATGTTCCATGATTCATTGTTTGCATATAACACCCAGTGCTCCATGCAATACGTGCCCTCTCTAATACCCATCACCAGGCTAACCCAGCCCCGCAACCCCCTCCCCTCTAGAACCCTCAGTTTGTTTCTCAGAGTCCATAGTTTCTCATGGTTCATCTCCCCCTCTGATTTCTCCCCCACTTAATTTTTCCCTTCCTACTCTCTTCTTTCTTTTTTTTTTTAACATATAATGTATTATTTGTTTCAGAGGTACAGGTCTGTGATTCAACAGTCTTACACAATTCTCTTATATTTGAAATTTTGACTGTGCAATGAGGTAGTCCGTTTTAATTTATGGGAAATCTGAGAGGCGCATGTTGAAGATGTTTCTTCACAGAGGATTTTGTTTGTTTCTGCTATACACCCTAGGACCTCGTTCACTCTCAGTCAGTAAAACTAAACTCATTGTCAGCTTAGAGATACCCAACATGCTGGGAGTTCAAAGTCTAAATACTTATAAGATCTAGTTCAAAGTCAAAATACTTAAAAACTCATCTGAGTTTCAATAGATGGGGGAAACTTGATTCTTATCCAGAAGCCAGGCAACCTAGTTAGGTTTTTTTCTAGTTCTCCTTTCTCTTTGTGTGGATCTTTTCTAGACCTTACTTTTCCTGAGTGTGTGACCCTTCACAAACGTAAAGGGATGTGAGGCCTCAGACCCACTTTCCTACATTATTCTGGCTTAAAAAGAGAGCCTCCTTTAAAATCAAGCCTTTATTTTGGAAAAATTGGAAAAGATCTCTAAGTCAGCTTATGCCTTATATATACATTATATCTTATGAGTTTATATGCGCATATATATGCATTTCTTTTAATTGTCTTATATTTCATACATATAAACCTCTATTTTTACATTTCATAATTCCATGTATGTGTATATTCAGAACAGAAAATGCCTCATATTGCTATAAACAACTTTCATTTACTATTCAAAGGAATTTTTATGAAACCTATGTACTACATTAAAATTTAAAAAGGCAGAACTTGGGGCACCTGGGTGGGACAGTCAGTTGAACCTCAGGCTCTTGGTTTTGGCTCAGGTCTGATATCAGAGTCATGAGATCGAGCCCTGCATCAGACTGTGCACTCAGTGTGGAGTCTGCTTGGGTTTCTCTCTCCTTCTGCGCCAACCCCCCAACTCTCTCTCTCAATTAATTAATTAATTAATTAAAAAAATAAAAAATGAACTGCTTATTAAAAAAGGGGGCAAAACTTCCTGTGTGGAGAATGGCACTTCCATAGTTTATGCAAAGGCAAATCAGTATAAATAAACACATTTGCCCCCTCAAAATAACATTTTTATTTATATGAAACTGATTTAGCAGTAAGTCTTTAATGCTTTAATGCTTTAATATGTAGTCCTTAATTAAATATATTTTAAAAATAAAAATACACTCTCCTAGATTAAAGTAAAAATAAGAAAAAATATATAAATATTTTCACATTTTATGATACATTTTCACACTTTTATTAAAGTTACCATCGTGTGTAATTTATTTTTTCTAAATGCTCAAAGATAAATAAGTGAAAGAATTTTCATCAGAAAACTGTATATGTATAATAGCTTTAAACTGTCAAGCTTAAATAATAAACAAGAACCAGAAAAGTTTTCAAGTCTAACTTCAATAATATATTAAAACATACTGGTTCTGCATAAAGTTAAAAGCTACCAAAGTGAAAATACTTACTTTGGAATGCCAACAACAGACATTAACAATTTTCAATACATCTATCATAACCCCCAGTTTTAATTACACATTATCTTTATTTAGATAGAACTTCCTATTTACATGATTAGGTAAAACAACACATTTGTAGGGCACTGGCAAAGCAATAATAATTGTACAAGTACTAACACCTCATGAAATTTGTAAATCTTTAATAGCATGCCGATTCACATATAAAAATTTTTAAAATGCATACGCTTTAGCTGCAGATTAAAATATATATATATATATATATATATATTGTGTCCTAGTGCAATTTCAATGTAAACTGACTTAGCCATGATCCAAACCCTTGCCCCAGGGACCAAATGTATTTTTAACATTTTTCTCCTTGGATATATTTATCCCAGGTACTTGC
The DNA here is from genome assembly GCF_037043125.1 of Eumetopias jubatus. Classification (NCBI taxonomy): domain Eukaryota; kingdom Metazoa; phylum Chordata; class Mammalia; order Carnivora; family Otariidae; genus Eumetopias; species Eumetopias jubatus. The sequence goes on along the minus strand of NW_028274807.1, from coordinate 19,971,490 downwards.
TTAGTGACATGACTTCATAATAATTTGGTTCCCAAACCACAAAATTTTAAAATTCTCTAAGATTAACTAACCTCTTATTCCCCAACTGATGCACCATCAGCATATGAAAATTGCTTAAGGCAATTTATATGCAGCCTAAGTAATGTAGAGAGTGAGGCAATTATCCCAGTTAGTCATCTACATTGATTAAATTCACCTTCAAGTTGCTCTCTTCTTCAAATCATTTGATGAACCTACACAGGTAAAGGATCCAGTTAAAATTATAATTCCTTCCATTCACCACGTAATACTTTTCTTCCTTCATAGAAAGAGAACTCATCTGAAAGATTATGATTGGAAATGAGTAAAAGCCTGTCATTCAAGTAGGATAGTGATTCTCAGCTTTAGCGTGCCTTAGAATCATCTGGAGCACTTGTTCTTGTTAAAAGAGAGATAGCTGGACCTTACTCCCAAGATTCCTGATTCAGTAGAATTAGGGTGGAATCAGAGAATTTGTGTTCCTAACAAGTTCCCAGGTGATGACGGTGATGACACTGCTCTAGCCACCACACTTTAAGAACCATTGACCTAAGCTGCTCTTAGAGAATTGGTCATGTAACAACATTCAGAGGAAACAAGGAATATTTGCAACATATTCCCATCTTCAGCCATACAATTTTTTAGAATGTTGAATCAGCTCTATTAAATAGCTTCTCCATTAAAAATATTATTATAAACCATAAGAGTTCAAGAAACTCTACAAGACAGTTTCCATGAATCAATTAGGTATATAGATAGATCATCAAGTCAACATTTTCAGTTGTCTCCTTGACCGAAGTAATTGACATCATGGTCTGCTTAAGGAGAGCTGACTCTTAGAAACAGGTAATGACAAATTTATGTTTCTGGAAAGAGGCTGAGGACAGAGGAAAGGACACATACAATCATAATGAGACAATCCATGTGGTATCAAATAGTCTGGATTTCATTAATTCTGGGACTCCTCAGATTTCTTCCATTTGGGGGTCACCACATAAAATACTGAATATCCAGTTCAATTGAATTTCAAATTAACAAGTTTGTTTGTTTGTTTGTTTGTTTTTAAAGTAGGCTCCATACCCAGCGTAGAGCCCAATGCAGGGCCTCAACTAATGACCCCGAGATCAAGACCTAAGCTGAGATCAAGAGTAGGATGCTTAACTGAATGAGGCACCCAAGTGCCTCAAGACAAGTATTTTTTTAAAGATCTTATTTATTTTTTAATTTTTTTTTTTAGAGAGAGGGAGAGAGCAAGCAGGGGGAGGGGGAGGGACAAGCAGACTCCACTCAGTGTGGAGCCCAACTTGGGGCTTGATCACATGACCCTAAGATCATGACCTGTACCAAAATTAAGAGTCAGATGCTTAACCAACTGAGCCGCTCAGATGCCCCCCAAAACAAATATTTTTAAGAGGTGTTTGTTTGTTTGTTTGTTTGTTTGTTTTAACCATAAGCATGTCTCAAATATTACATGGGGCATACTTTACTAGAAATAATTTGTTATTTATGAGATCCTCAAATTTAATTGGGTATTTTTATTTGCTAAGTCTGGCAATCATATTCTAATTGGCCTTGTTCAAATCAAAGGTTGGCAAAGCATATGGGTATATAAATATACAGTTATGAGTAAAGTGTTTTTCAGGAAAATAGAACTTGCTTGAGTATTAACACCTTCACATTTGTTGGAAAGGCTGAGGAAGAGATGGTCCAAAAGGAGGAAAGTTACTAACCAACCTCTGGAAACACTAGTAGGGTTGAAAAAGTCAGAACTAGCAAGGAAATCTCGGAAGCCAGGTATATCCAGCTGCATGTGGGATAGGGACTGTGAAAGAAGCTAGTGAAAGAGCTTAGGGAAAGCTCTTACATCTCTGCTTCTGAAGGTGAGCCTATGAGAACCAAGGATATAGCCAATTGATGGAGATACAAACGTCAAGGGCAAAGTTGGAATTGGAGATAAAGATTTAAGAACACTGCCCTATACCACAATGCTCCCATTCCTGCTCTTAACAGGCACTATTATGAGTTGTTGAATTGTAAACCTGTTAGTAAGAAAATGGGCTTAATTGAATCCTCACAGCTGTGATGGGCTTAGTCTTTTCAAAACACTGAAGTTTTTTCACTATATTCTGTAGCATATAAGTTTGATTCAAAGCTATATAGGGAAAATAAAGAGCAAAGAGTCAAACATTTTCTTAAAAAAGAGAGGGAGGGGGCACCTGGGGGGCTCAGTTGGTTAAGCAGTGGACTCTTGGTTTCCGCTCAGGTCATTTTATCAAGGTCATGAAATCCAGACCCACATCAGCCTCAGCAGGCAGTCTGCTTCAGGATTTGCTCTCTCCATCTGTCCCTACCCCCACTTGCTCACTCTCTCTAAAATAAATAGGTAAATCCTAAAAAAAAAAAAAAAAGGGAGGTAGGACATTTAATTTTGTGTGTCTATGTACCTTTTTAATCCATAATTTCTTATGAAAACAAGAGTGAAGGAGTTGAGGTGAAGACATTTAACTTTTTCACTGCCAGGTATTTATTGTTGATGAAAGCAAGAGCCCCTTTGCATTTTCCATATCTCCAAACCCCTCCATTTTGATACAATGCCAGATTTTATAAAATCATAGAATTGTGTTTGGGCTGGGGCTCCTGGGTGGTGCAGTCGGTTAAGCATTGGACTCTTGGTTGAAGCGCAGGTCATGACCTCAGTTTTGTGAGATCAAGCCCTGTGTCAGGCTCCACGCTCAGCATGGAGTCTGCTTCTGGATTCGTTCTCTCCCCACGCCCCTCATGCTGTCGTCTCTCTCTCTCTTTCCCTCTCAAATAAATAAATAAATATATCTTAAAAATAAAAAAAAGAATTTTGTATTGGTTAAATTAATTAATACGTAGGTAGATATAGATACAGACATCTACCCACAGGGCATCTTTGGACCACACACAGATGTAGAGATAGAATTAGGTCAATAGAAGTTACAGAGCCTCTGTACAATCAAGCAGGAGAGACAAGATTAGCACAGCGTTTGTAGAAAAGTGACTGAAATTTTCAAAATTATAAAGCCACGGTTTTTACCCATAGATGTGTAGGTAGTCAATATAAGGTTCCCTTCTCTCTGGAAGTTAAGGGGCTGAAGGACAATTCTCCCACCTGACCCCAGCCTCCTGAGACAGCAGATCTGTCGGGGTTCTGAAGAATGGCAAGGCCTGAGATGTGAAAATCTTGGGAAGTTTGGTTGTGACAATTTGGCAGGGCCAGTGATGCCAGACACTGACTCCCAAGGGATGATCAAAAATTAAGAATTTGTTATTGATAACAGAACTTCAGTTAGCTGATTAAATTACCCCTTCCTGAGAATTGAAGCCATGAACGTATGCTAGTCTCTGGTTTACCTTACCAATAACATTTGGACTAGGTAATGATCAGTAGAGAGGACAAAATTTAAAAACTTAGCAAAATTGTTAAGTCAATATAATTTATTTGTTTTAAATATAATCTCTGTGAAACAAAAATTAGTGCCCTTCTTCCCAGAAAATTCATAACAGTGTTGAATTTATATTTAAATTTGTAACATTTTCTGTTGCTAGCATTTTACTCTTGGAGAACATTGTGAAACCTCTAATGGGTTAATTGGATAAGGCAGCTGTATAAGACAGAACAGAGTGAATTTTCTGAGTAGCTTTGGACTTAATTAGATATAATGATCATTTTTATATTCTAATGGCAAAAGATAAAATTCCCTTTGTTTATAATATGAAAATATATGAAGACATAGTATCAGGTTCTGGAGGAGTTGCTTCAGGAAAGTAGAACCACCCTGTCCGAATTTCATCTCTACTTGGAAGGGGCTTCCAGCCCTCAGATGCAGTAAACTTTACAGAAAAGACAAGCAGACTAAAAACAGAACTGGAAGGGATGTTAGGAAGGAGCAATATGTTCCACTCTTCAAGTGTAACTCTTTCTGCTTCTCCCTACCCTTTAGTTTGTTCTCTAGGGTATTAGAGAACCTGGGCTTATTGTTGGGTTTGGGAGAAGAATCCAGGCATTGGATGACCAAGCATTCCTTTCCTCTCTTTCTGAGGACTTTGCCTCCACAAAACTGACTTTATGCCAGTCATCTTTGTTCCTACATGCAAGTTTTATAGGGGTCTATGGTCTTCAAATTTTCCCTGTGACTGGGAAAAGGTATATATAATTCTTGCCCACTGGCCTAGAGGTCTGAATGCCATCCCCAAACCCAACATTGAACAGTAATAAACTTGACACTTTTTTCTTCGTTTCCTTGATTTCTATCTCTAGTTTTCAACAGTGTTAGAACCTGGATGGAGAAAGGAGTACATAACTCAGAACTCAATAGTATTCATGACAATGACAGTGAATGAAAACTCTAGAGTCTACATGCCATTCTTTTTTTTTTCTTTATCTAAAATGTTCTTTCCTATCTCTGCTGAATAGAAACTTTCTTATTAATTCTTATGGTGTAATCAATACCATGAAACCTTAAGTGGCTTTCTTAAATGTTCCTTTCTCAATGCTTCCATATTATTTGCTATATTTCTATATGAGATCAAGAATCACATCCATTTGGCATGGCACATCTCTGTCTGTCTTTACACTGAGGTTTTAGCTGTTATTGTTGTATTGGTCTCTTTAGCACAAATCAAAAACCTTAAACCAAAGCAGGAATTAACTAAATGTTATTAAATAAGTAAATGCATTTCCCCAAATTTTAACACTTCTTTACTATACAGCTCTTATTTTCAAACATCTTCAGTAGGATCTAAAAACCATCACCCAGAAGCCAAATCTGTCACTATCCCAACCCCCACTGGCCTGTTTTATCAAATAATATTCTATAGGGAAACAGCCACTGTCATTAATTTTAATACTGTCTATGTCTCCTATGATGACAAAACTGAGCAGTTGCTGATGAGATCTGTAGGCCAGTGAAACCTAAAACAACCATTATCTGCCCCGACTCTGTCAGGTAGGAAAATTTGTCCTCTAGTCTCTTCAATTAAATACCAGAAGGCCTGCAAATTAAACAAACCAAAGACAAATTAACAGGAGAAAAGCGCACACTTTTTACCAATAACTATCCCATTCCATAGGTTGCCTTTTAGTTTTGTTGACTATTTCCTTTCTATGCACAAGAGTTCATAGAAAAGAAGTGAAACTCATAGAAGCAGTTAGACTCAGAAGCCTATATACCCTTTTATAATTTTTTAATTTAAATTCAACTTAATTAACATAAACTGTATTATTAGTTTCAGAGGTAAAATTTAGTGATTCATCAGTTGCATACAACACCCAGTGCTCAATACTTCAAGTGCCCTCCTTAATGTCCATCACTTAGTTTCCCAATCCCCCACCCATCTCCCCTCCAGCAACCTTCAGTTGTTTCCTATAGTTAAGAGTCTCCTATTGTTAGCCTCCCTCTTTTTGTCTTATTTTATTTTTCCATCCCTTCCCCATGTTCATCTGTTTTGTTTCTTAAATTCCACATATGAGTGAAATCATATGGTATTTGTCTTTCTCTGACTCATTTATTTCACTTAGCATAATACCCTCTAGTTTAATCCATGTCATTGCAAATGGCAAGATTTCTTTTTTTTTTTTTTTTTTGATGGCTGAGCAATATTCCATTGTATATATATATATATATATATACCACATCTTTATCCACTCATCTGTCGATGGACCTCTGGGCTCTTTCCATATTTTAACTCTTGTGGACATTGTTGCTATAAATATTGGATCCCTTTGAATGACTATGTTTGTATCCTTTGGATAAATACCTAGTAGTGAAATTGCTGGGTCATAGGGTAGCTCTACTTTTAACTTTTTGAGAAACCTCCATACTGTTTTCCAGAGTGGCTGCACCAGTTTGTATTCCCACTAACAGTGTAAGAGTGTTGAGTTGTTCATTTTAGCCATTTTGACCAGTGTGAGGTGGTATCTCATTGTGGTTTTGATTTGTATTCCCTTGATGCCGAGTGATGTTGAGCACTTTTTCATGTGTCTGTTGGCCATTTGGATGTCTTCTTTGGGGAAATGTCTATTCATATCTTCTGCTCATTTCTTGACTGGATTTTTTGCTTTTTGGGTATTGAGTTTGATTTCTTTATAGATTTTAGATACTAGCCCTTTATCTGAGGAGACATTTGCAAATATCTTCTCCCATTCCATAGGTTGTCTTTTAGTTTTGTTGACTATTTCCTTTGCTGTGCAAAAGATTTTTTTCTTGATGAAATCCCAATAGTTCATTTTTGCTTTTGTTTCTCTTGCCCTCAGAGATGTGTCTAACAAGAAGTTGCTGCAGTAGAGGTCAAAGAGGTTGCTGCCTGTGTTCTCCTCTAGGATTTTGATGGATTCCTGTCTCACATTGAGGTCTTTCTTCCATTTTGACTTTGATTTTGTATATTAGGTAAGAAAGTGGTCTAGTTTCATTCTTCTGAATGTGGCTGCCCAATTTTCCCAACACCATTTTTTGAAGAGACTGTCTTTTTTTCATTAGATATTCTTTCCTGCTTATATACCCTTTTAACAAAGGAAAGAAGATTTTAGCCTCAAGGGATGATACATTGTGGGGAAGTGATTAGGAAATATATAGAGGAAGTAATAGAAGGTAAAGGTTATAAAGGTAAGATCTGCTAATGCAAACTCATCTTGGTAACTTCCTGTTTTCAGTGATGAGAATTATTCTTTTCTCCATGGTGGGGATGTGAAGGGATACCTTCCTCAAAGGGAAATGTATGCCCTGCTTTAAGGCAGATAAGGGTAGGGCAGAAAACTCTTCCTGTACCTGTTGATTCTCATTGTCTTCAGCTCAAAATAGTCCTTATGCCAGAGAGGCATATTTTGGAGTGGCATATTCTGGACCCTTTCAACGAAAAGAGTTTGCAATAAACATCAGCAATGTTCCATAATAGCCAAACTGTGGAAAGAGCCAAGATGTCCATCGACAGATGAATGGATAAAGGAGATGTGGTATATACATACAATGGAATATTATGCAGCCATCAAAAGGAATGAAATCTTGCTCTTTGCAACGATGTGGATGGAACTGGAGGGTATTATGCTGAGCAAAATAAGTCAATCAGAGAAAGACATGTATCATATGACCTCACTGATATGAGGAATTCTTAATCTCAGGAAACAAACTGAGGGTTGCTGGAGTGGTAGGGGGGTGGGAGAGATGGGGTGGCTGAGTGATAGACATTGGGGAGGGTATGTGCTATGGTGAGCGCTGTGAATTGTGTGAGACTGTTGAATCACAGACCTGTACCTCTGAAACAAATAATACATTATATGTTAAATAGAAAAGAAGAAGAAGAAAAAGAGTTTGCAGACACCTGCTTTAAAATATGAAAGCCCTAATGAAGGGAACACACGATAATATTCTTAAGTCTCTAGAGTCAAAATACCTTTTTGCATCCCATAGCACATAACTTAATTTCTTAGTATCCTCTTAAATCATCTTTTACTACTTTCAAGTTTAACAATGTTCTTTTTAATTTTCTTATTATATGATTCCATCTAGTATTTGCCACTATAATATTTCTATTGGTATATTTTTAAATAATTTGAATATGCCATTTCCAGTTAGAGATTATCTTAGCCCTTCCTTACAAAACTGATTCTGAGGGGGGCCAAAACAAAAAAACAAAACAACAACAAAAAAAAAAACAAAATCTACAATGTATATGTTAACACTATAATGGGAGTGCAAGCACAGGGAAGCAGGAAAGAGTGCAAAAGAGAAATGACACAGAAGTAAGGAAAAATAAATAAAAGAAGGGGCATCACCAACCTAGTCATGACCTTGTAATAAGAGTGGTTGACTGCTCTATCTCACAAACTACCTTCAGAGAAAATGTACAAACTACTGCAATTCTATGCCATCTTAGAGTGGGGGCAGGAAAGGAGGAAATAAGAAAACCATCTTTCATTTGTCCCAGTTCAACCGTAGGCTGCCAACCCTCATGCACTCCAGTTGCACCGACTGGTCCTCATGGCATTCACCATAAACATTAGATCTCAAGATAGCAGCAGGGCCTCCATGGCATAAGCAGTGCATTGCATGTTTAAGACAAATGAATAAAAATGTGGAAGAATCACTTAGATATAATGTTAATATTACTTTCCTAAACAGAATAATTAATGTTGTAACTCTTACAGTTGAAAATATCTCAGAATACCAAGTAGTAGTGAGGGAAATCTTCAAAATTGCTCCTCTCTGCCTTTTCTTAGAATGTACCGTCACAGGAGTCCCTGGGTGGGGGCTCAGTCCGTTAAACACCTGACTTCAGTTCAGGTCATGATCTCAGGGTCCTGGGGTCGAGCCCCATGTCTAACTCCCCACTCAGTGGGGAGTCTGCTTCTCTCTCTCCCACTCCCCCTGCTTGTGTTCCCACTCTCGCTGTGTCTCTCTCTGTCAAATAAATAAAACCTTTAAAAATTAATAAATACATAAATAAAATCTATCTATATCTATATATATATAAAGGATGTACTGTCACATTATCTTGAAGCCAAGATTTGCATGTAGATCTGGAAATGTGCTTCTTGTAAATAATAGGAGAGCCCAAAGAGTCAGATAGAAAGAAGCCAAGTCAAATTGACCCTTATCTTCAAATGAGTTTTCAGATACCTGTGTGTGTTAAATTGCATTGCTATTTCATTTCAATCATTTTGGGAGGACTAATTTTTTAACTAATATTTTTATATTTTAATTCTAGTTTAGGATTTGAAAAAATTAAACCATTAAATATTGTAGAACTCTAATCTATAATAAGTAAACAAATGTTATATGAGGGATTTGAGAGACTTGCACTCCTTGCAAAGAAACTTTTATCTCATAAACATTAATAGAGTCATGGATTTTATCAAACACCAAAACCCAAGAATGCTGCCTTTTAGTCTATTTCTATTGAAAGCTGAATTTCATGGAGCACCATGAGCACCATTTTTCTGATAGTAGACATATAAATGAATAAATAACTACCTATTTAAGCATTAAAATATAAACTTATTCCCATGGAAAACTGACAATTTATAATTAGGAAGAAACAACTGACTTTAGAAGTTGTTGATGTGATATGAAATTACAAAAATTATTTTCATTTCCTAAGTTGCTTGTCATTGTTGAGCTAATAAGCATATGGCATAGAATTCCTGCATATTATTTATGCAATTCTAGATTTAGTTCTTTTAATGACAGTGCTAAATTCTAGTCTTATGCTTTTAATTTTTTTTAAATTACTATGGATGGCACAGTAAAACTGTCTACTCTCAACTGCATAAAAGCACAAAAATATAACATTTGAATTTTAGATTAAAAATTTGAAAATTTGGGGGGCTCAGTCAGTAGAGCATGCAACTCTCCATCACAAGATCATGTGTTCAAGCCCCTCGTTGAGCATGGAGCCTACTTAAAAAAAAGTTGAAAATTTTTAACTTTAAGGATTTAATTTTTTATAACCCAAAGCTGTCTATAATTGGAAGGTTACTCATTAAATTGTTTTGTAGAAATGATTTTTAAATGCACAAACACTGAAAATGCATTCTAATAAATGCTTTATAGTCTATAACCATTCAGAAGCAAATTTGGGATAGCTTACAGATGTTAATAATTCATCTTACGAAGACACAAGTAGATCAAATTAAGTAGTAGTCTATTGACTTGATGTTTCCGTCAAAAATGTTTGATATTTCAGGCAAAAAAATGATGATGATATCAAATAAAGACAGATATCCTATTGGCTATGCTAGGAAAATAAAGGCTAGGAAAATTCCCTTATATTTTGATTCATGAGAAAACATAGTCTATAATACTATGTCAAAAAATCAACTTTTTTCTCTTTAAAAATCACAAAAGTTCTTTAAAACTTTGATGGATGTATTTATTACAACTTGATCTTTATGGTTGCTGAAATTATTAACTAACCAGATAACACCTCTTTTGTCACTCTCTCTTGACAAGGTTTCCTCGATGACAAGGTCATAGAGGACACAATTACATTTCTATTGCCCACATACCTAGATAAAAAATTATTTTTCACCAAAATGGATGTTTCTCAACATCACATAGTAAATACTCAATAATTATTAGTTTCTATGAGTAATTTATTTATGCATACTCTTGCTCATTGGATGAGGAAAATGTTTATCTTAAATGCTAAATGACCATAGCTTGAGCCTCACAGCTTTAGAATTTCCGAGCCATCTGCAAAACTACTGTAGTGATCTTTAACAAATATATTTAGGTTGTTTCTGTGTCCAGGCACTATGCTAGGCACAGGGAATGTGATGATGATGAAGATGCAAATAGTTTCAGTTCCTTGGGGTTTCTGCTTACAAATTTTATATATGTTATGAAACAAGTAAGAATTGAGCTAAAGAATGACGTGGGTGTGCCTACTTTGGGAAGGTGACTAGAAAAGGCCATTGAAGATAGAGGTAATATTGAATGGAAGAATTACAAATTGGGAATGGGATAGACGCAGGAACCAAGGAGGAAAGAACAGCGCAAAGAAGAGGGGTGGCCTTAGGTGGTGTGAAGAATTTTTAACTGTAATACAGTCTAGATGAGGAGTCCATAGCACTGGATGACATTGGAATAGACATGACTCTGTATTTTATTTCAAGGAGAAAAAGGAAACATTGGCAGTTTTGTAAGCATGAAAGATAAATGATGCTATTTGTGTTTTTAAAGAGTCACTTGAGTTGCTGTTGATATTGAAGGGTTAGAGTAGAATTAGGAAAGCATTTTACTAGACTGTTACATTAGAATGAGGAGTGGCAGTGGGTTTGACTAGGGTGGTAGAGAAGTTTATGAGAAGTAAACAATAATAGCAACCAGGATAGTAATAGTAATGATAAGACATAGCAGCTGAGGATATATGGAAGAATAATTACAATGTTACATATGAAACCTAAGTTACACAAAGAAGCTAGTGATACCATTTGATACCTAAATCTTCATGAAAATAATGTGAGGATAATGGCCTAACAGTTACAATGATATTGAATGATTGTGGCAGTAAGTTTCTTGAGCAAGTGTTGTGGTCAGAAAGCAAACTTCTTGAAATAAAATTTCAAAGATAGCCCAAAATGTGGAGATGACAAATCTAAATGGTGGCCACAGCAACAGGTAACTGAGTTAGAGGGGAGGGAAAGAAGATGGATGGACCGAGACCAGAGTGTTAGGTAGTTAAACCCCGTGAAGGTTTAATGCACAATGATTAGTGACAGGTGGTAAGAGGAAGGAGGACAACATCTTCAGTGAATTAGGTGAAGTTACCATGAAGTTAAAAGTATAGTGTTATTGGATTTTTAAATTGAATCATTCAGCTTTAAAAGCAATCTAGAAGTTGAGGTTGTAAGCAAAATTGCAATGGCTCATTGAAGAACTGTAAAACAAAGCAATCTCCTCATCTCTAATGTGGGGATCATTATATTTGATTTGAGATTATGTAAATGGAAGCATAATTACCTCAGCCTTAGCATGATGAAGCCCTTTGAAAGGATTAGAAAGAAAACGCTGAACATATACAAAGTATTACCATTAAAAAATCCCCAAATCTCTACCTGGAATACAATTTATTTTTTCTGGTTTTGTTTGTATGAGCCATTGTAGCACAAAACACAATTTCACTTACATAGATATAAAACATTAATATGATTTTGGAATCGGTCACTATGCTTTATTGATCTAAGTAAAAAGCCAATGCTTTCCTTAGCAGAACAATGGAGTTATTGTACAGAGGAAAAGATTGCTTTAGCTTGGCTTCCCTGCTAAGTCAGGAAATTAAAACATACAAACAAATTGCTAAGTGTTTTTCATGGAACATAAATACTGATATAGAAGACACACATCTTTGGAACAGTTATCATATAACAAGACTTGCGCCGAAAGAAGAGATGTCATCTGGTGTCTCCAATTTGATGTATAAGTAACCTGTGATTGAATTTATCACAGAAAAATCCATACACATAGGACTTTTAGAATGTTCAAACTATGGGTGACCATAAATCATTAGCATCACCTGTGAATCAGAGACACTTCCACTCTAAGAGCCTCCTGATTCAGAATCTGTCCTGTTTTCCTTCACTCTGTTTTTCCTTCTCACAGTTTCCACAAACCATCATCTGCTTACAGGACAAAAAAGCAGAATGAGGACCTCTTAGAATACAAACTCCAAAACACATGAGTGAACAAAATTCACTCTACCTTACATTTTCTTCATTTCTTTGGGTTCTTTCCTCAATATTGACTAATGCTATGTAACATATAAAATAAAACACGTAATTAAAAATATGGTTTCGGGGCACCTGGGTGGCTCAGTCATTAAGCGTCTGCCTTCGGCTCAGGTCATGATCCCAGGGTCCTGGGATCGAGCCACGCATCGGGCAACCTGCTCCCCAGGGAAGCCTGCCTCTCCCTCTCCCACTCCCCCTGCTTGTGTTCCCTCTCTCGCTGTGTCTGTCTCTGTCAAATAAATAAATAAAATCTTTAAAAATAAATAAATAAATAAATAGATAGATAGATAGATAAATAAATAAATAATAAAAATAAATAAAAATATGGTTTCACTGCTTACTATCCATTCTTGGACTATAAGCTGAAAGACGGTGGTTATTTCTTATATGCAAGTAAAGCACTGCTAGAAAATACTTAGAGATCCAGGAAAGTGATTTTGAAAATACAATGTTATTTCCATAGGGTATAGTCCCACTTCATTTCTTGACACTGTGAAATCCTTTACCTTTGAATTCTTTCTTTTCCATCCATGGGGAGGTTAATGAATTTCAATATAGCACCAGATGATCTCTCCCCTTCTTTATTCTTTGAATTACAGTGATTTGTAAATGCAGTCATATGACTAGATTGATGTTAAAAATAGGTTTTGTTCATAGGATTGGTATCACCAAATAACATTATTCTACCAAATGACTTACTGTATTTAAAAGACATGAAAATTTCAAATTGAAAGGGATATTATTTAAATATGTACATGCAGGAAAATCATTATCGACATTAGATTCTATCTTATAATTTTCAGAAAATCAGTTAAAATTAAGTTGGCAAAAGAAATTTAATTTACCAGGTAAATACATTGTGAATCTAGTCATTTACTTTTTTGTGTCTGCTTCACTGTATGTTTTTCATATTATACATTTATATGTCCCTGGGTCACTACAAAATATAGAAGTATCTGCTAAACCACATTCAATTACTCTCAGTATGGTTTTTTTTAAAGATTTTATTTATTTATTTGAGAGAGAGAGAGAGAAACAGCATGAGAGGGGAGAAGGTCAGAGGGAGAAGCAGGCTCCCTGCTGAGCAGGGAGCCCGATGTGGGACTCAATCCCAGGACTCCGGGATCATGACCCGAGCCGAAGGCAGTCGCTTTACCGACTGAGCCACCCAGGCGCCCTCTCAATATGGTTTTAAAATAGGCTGTAATATTGCCTTAATCAGACTATCTCAATAACCATAGCAGCTCACTGTATAGCTTTTAGATAAAAGGAATTTTACTCAATTGCCTCAAAGTTTAGTTGATTTGAGATCTGTGCATATTTAGGTCACTGATAATTTTCTAGAAATGATGTCTGTAAATTTGCAAGTTCACAGGCTCACCATGCCTGTAAATTACTTATGGTTGAGGTCTCTAAATCTAATTTAAATAAGTAGCTGCTTCCTTCAATGAGCAATTTTATAAAGAAGCAACTATTATATTAATGCAGATCTGTATAAGAATTTAAATCACTATGAAGCTTTTAAGAACTTTTCTTAGAGAACAGATACACCAGACCTTAAGTAGGAAACTGAATAAACAAATCCCTCTAACACCTGCATCTCACCTAATAACATTTGACATGCACGTGACATTTTTTTATTATCTGAAAGATAAATTATTCCACTCTATAATATGTTTTGAGAATAACTTCTAAATAACCATCATTTTCACATTCTATACTTTTTTTCTGTGTGCACATCAGTGGTTTCCAACTTTAGTGAGGAGATATTCTCCTTGATTAATTATCAGCAAAGTATAAATTAAAACAAGAATATGGGGGCACCTGGGTGGCTCAGTCGTTAAGCATCTGCCTTTGGCTCAGGTCATGATCCCAAGGTCCTGGGATCGAGCCCCGCATCGGGCTCCCTGCTCTGCGGGAAGCCTGCTTCTCCCTCTCCCACTCCCCCTGCTTGTGTTGCCTCTCTCTCTCTGTCTCTCTCTGTCAAATAAATAAATAAAATATTTTTAAAAAGATAAAACAAGAACGTATCACCAAAGATTGAGAATATTAAGTATTCTTTTTTTTTTAAAGACCATTTATTTATTCGAGAGAGAGAGAGAGAGAGAGTGCGTGTGCATGTGAGTGGGAGGAAGAGAGAGAATCTTAAGCAGGCTCCACACCCAGCATGGAGCCCAACACTGGCTGGATCTCACAACCCTGAGCTCACTACCCTGAGATTACAACCTCAGCCCAAACCAAGAATTGGACACTTAACCAGCTATGAGACTAAGGCACCCCAAGAATGCTAAGTGTTCTTAAGGATATACTGATACAGGAACTTTTGTACTTTCCCCTTATTATTTTTCTGATAGTCTTTTCATGGGCAGAATTCTCAAGTTTCTAAGCACTGGAATTCCAGCATTTGGTACTTGAAGAAAACAGCAGTCCTAACAAACTTAAACTTACAATATTGAGAAAGAAAAGTACTGAGAGAATTATTTCAACAAACAGAATATGGGGAATGTAATGCCCCCCTTCTTTATTGCACCGTATGCAGACTCTCTTACATTTATTAATTATTAATAGGTAAAATATTTATCTCTTATTTTTCAGATTTAATGTTCTCTCTAAATTCATAGTGGGCATTATTTGTTTACTATCTAAATAAGAATATTTGCCATGCACCCTTTTATGGCTCCAAACTGTGCAACATTTTCTAGACATCACTGAAGACAAATACTACCGTCCCCAGTGTCATTAAAATACTTTGTATATGTTTTTATACCTTAATTTCGATAAGGGTCACCAGCCCATGAAAATATAGCTCAGCCTTCATCTAGTATAATGTGGAGACTTCTTTTTGGGGGATTGGATTTGAAAACTATGCATAAGATCCAATTTTTCACAAACGCACAAGGTAAATTCTTGCTAATTAGGCAACATATTTCTCTTGCTGATTAAATGAAATCCATCATGCAATTGTGCAAAATAATTGTTTTAAAGTCACTATCCCAGTGACCTTATAATTAATTTGCCTTATTACTCTGACTTGTCCTGGAATGTTAACTAGGATCACAGTGTCTCCAGCAGAGCCAGAAATCCCGTATGATGGGACCATTGTGGTTCTTCATGTCATTGATGTGTGGCTCTTTCCCATAAGGAAAGTTAGGAAATAACTCATGGCTGGAGTACAATCCATAATCTAAGGGTTAAACGAACTGCCTAGAAACCAGGGATAAATGCAGGTTCTACAAATAAAAATATAAACCTTTTCAGATTATTATAATTTCTGTATAATGCATAACGCATTCCATGGAATGCATAACTCCATATAATGCACAACCCAAAGTTGAGTTTTTAGTACAGTTTAAGTTTTATTAGAAGCCTGGTTTTCCAGAAACACAGAAAAATTGGGGTGTATTAAAATAATCCAGGGACAGAGACTGTTAAAAGGAAGGCATTTTTAACTGACTAGTGTGGAGTAGGAAATTATCACTTTGTGCAGAGCAGAGTTAGTTAATACTGATAATTTTAAAGATTATGTTTCAACTCCTGCAGTCCCCCTGCCACACATGTCATCTGTACTGGGGATTTCCCCCTCGGTACAATTTGGTAATAAGAGCAAACCTAAAAGTTAGAGGCATTTAATTTCTATCTGGGTGCTGATAACACAGAGAAATAAAGAATCAGCATAATATCTTTGTGCTCTTTTAAGCAATAGTACAATAACAATAACTAGACAATCTCTATCGATTTCAATGGGCAATATTCTTTACTATTAGCAATTCTGAACCAGTAGCCCAGAACAGAAATTTTAGCTCAAACAGTACAGCAAATAGCATTTTTCAAGACACTTGCTTACTGACCTACCTGTTGATGATGGTCATTAGGTTGTTTTCTTCCGTGGAGGAGAGAAGATTAGCAATCTTGCTCAATCCCCCATTGTTTCAGATAAGGAGACTTTTATGATGAGAAAGTCTGTTTTGTGCTGTGACTAGTGAATGAGGTAAATAAGACCCTTCCTTAGTGTATGGGGATGAGTGAGAGGGAAGACAGAAAGAGAAGAAAGTATAGTCTCCTGTGGACAAACAGGCAGGAATGCTGTCCTGTTGGGAACTTTGTTAACCACACAATACAGGACAGAACTCAGAGAATGTTTGAATCATGGAAGAATGAATCTGTAGCATAGAGCTTAACTTTCCTGATCATCAGGAAGATGTGAAATTGAAAGTCTACAAGCTGCTACCAAGATCTTTCTTCCACTCATCATCACCAGAGTAGAATTCAAGTGAGAGGTGGGCTGCTAATTCAATTTCTAAGAAGGAAAATAGTAATTAATATTATGCAGTTGTTTAATGGGTATAACTGTCTTTTTCCACATGAATCTTCAAGATAGTACCTCTTGGGGGCGCCTGGGTGGTACAGTCGGTTAAGCATCTGACTCTTGGTTTCCGCTCATTTCATGATCTCACAATTGTGAGATCAAGCCCTGCTTTGGCTCCATGCTCAGCATGGAGTCTGCTTCTGACTCTCTCTCTCCCTCACCTTCTGCCCCTCCCCATCACACTCTCTCTCTCTCTAATAAATAAATAAATCTTAAAAAAAAGATAGTACATCTTGGCACTTAGCAACCTATAATTACACAGCAAACCATGATTAGGCTTCTCTCGTGAAGTTCTAGGGATGTTTCCAGCTGCGGGTCCTTATTGTGAACCCTATTATCTGACAGGTACCTTGACACTGTTTGTTCAAATCAAACTTTGGGAAAATAAAACACAAAATCACGTAGTGACAATGCTTCCCAAAACTTTCCATGTCACTATACATAGAGTGACCACATTGATGTGACACACTGGTATTGCCAGACGAGGCTGCCCAGGCCAAAGGTGAGTTGTCAGGTGCTCTAAGAAGGTGAGTTGTCGGGTGCTCTAAGAAGCCTTGGGCTCTCTGTCTGTCCACTCTGATGTGGCTCTTTTGCCTCTGTCTCATCACACTATTTGGGAAAATCTGATCAGATCTGGTCTACCAAATGAATATTCCAGTCCACACATCAACACTTTATATACATTAAAGAGAATCCATAAATCTTCTTTTTCTGCAGCTGCCGTATCTAATAAGGGCCGTAAGTGGAACATCTGGCCCTTAAAAACACTTCCTACATAGAATTTTAAAATGTTATTTTGGAATTTCTGAGTTGCCGTTTTGGATGTTCTAGGCAGTGATAGTGCTTATGAATCCGAGAGAGATGATAACCTCTACCATCAGACCTGTAAAGTATAGGCCCATATTGTCAGAACACAGATCAAAATATTTCAGAAAAATCTTGCCAGTGGTCACTGTGTCAGTTTTTGTTCATGGTTATGCTTTATGCTTTATTTATTCTTGATATCATAAATGCACTCCAGATTTTTCAGGTGAATAATGGGCTCTGAATATATTTTCAAATAGTCTCTGAAGGGTGAAGGGAAGGAAAATGAGCCACTTTCTTTGTCTTAAGAATCTGCTCCCCCAACACACAGTTTGTGTAACTGGCAATAAGAGAGTTCTTGATTACTATTAGGTCATGCTGGAGAAATGTTGGGACATATCGATCATGTTCAATTCTTCCTAGCATCATCTATTTGCACCATGTGCTGGGGAAAGATTACACTATGGAAATGAGGAATGAATACTTTGGTATTTTGAGCAACTACCTAAGGAGCACCGAGATGATCAAACAAAAAAGACACAAATAGTCTTTAAAGTTTCTTTGTCTTTCTTTTCCCCTTCTTTTTATTTGTTTTTAATTTAATTAGAGAAGGGCAATATCTGAAACAGTTAGCAAGGGAGAGTGCTCTGGTGATGAAGCAGTGCGGGAAGAGTCTGAGAATGAGGAATGACCACGGCCTTGGCTGTGTTATTAGGCAGAAAACAATGTTTTTTAACAGCCTGGGTAGAAGGTAACATAAGTACCATTAGCAATTTAGCTTCTCCAGAAGTAAAAAAAATACTTATTACTTTCACAATTTTTCTCAGCCAAGAAGTACCCAAGGGTATTATGAAAGGGACAATAAGTGATGCTTTTTAATATGTGAATGTACATTGCCCAGGTTCCTCCACCTGAGCAGAATGCAGAGGAGTCAGGAAAACTCAGGAACTCATGACCAGACTGCTGACCAGGGACCAGTTCTATTTACTTTCCAACCTGCCAGCGTTTTCCCTTTTTTCTCTATTATATATAGGTTTTTACTACATTTTAAATACATTGATTTATACCTATGTACAGCCATATAGAAACATATTTAAATATTATTTATCGATCTAAAGCATAACTGTAACAAGGATATCTATCAAAAGATAAAGTATATCAGAGCTTCATAATATATCCATTAAGGTTATTATTTTCAGTGTCATGAAAAATTGCGAGAAAATAGAGACTTAGATAAATATGTGGGGATCTTACTTTTATTATCTTTCTTTTGAACTTTAACTTTCTCAAAAGGCTTTTTGTAACATAAATACTATCAACACTTTACCTTTACGATGCCTTATTCTACCTGTTCAAACTCCCAAAGCAATTAGAAAGTTAAATATAAAAATATATTTATGTAGGTGCGTATTTAAATTCATAGTTAATTATTAACTAATAATCTAATGCTAATAATGAAATATCAATTTATTATTTTATGTAATATATTCCATTTAATGTCAGTAATTCATTTCTGAAAACAGCCATACTGCATGTGACTATAGATGGGGAGACTATTTCCCTTTATTTTGTATTTTTTTAAATTTTAATTCCAGTGTAGTTACCCTACAGTGTTATATTAGTTTCAGGTGCACAATACAATGATTCAACAATTTCATACATTACTCAGTGCTCATCATGATAACCTTAATCCCCATCACCTATTTCACGCATCCTCCCTACCTACCTCCTCTCTGGTAACCATCAGTTTGTTCTCTATAGTTAAGATTCTGGTTTTGGGTTTGTCTCTTTTTTTTTTTTTTACCTTTGTTTGTTTGTTTTGTTCATTTCTGAAAAAAAGACATTCTGCACAGGAGTGTAAATAGGGAGACTATTTCCATTATTTTGAAAGGAAAATAATGACAATTCATTTACATGTCAACCCTCATCGATTTCTTAGAATATAACCAAAATACAGAGCCATACTTTTATATAAACTGCAAACTATCATACCAAAGTATAATATTGTTGAAAACATTACTTCCTGGTCATAAAAAATTCAGCTGTTATCCACCAGCTGTAGTGACCCAGCAATATCCAATTAAAGCCAGCAGTACTTGAGACACAGGACCCCTTGGTTTAGTCTTAGGGAGCTGTTCCAACCATCCAAATGTGATTCTGGCATGCCTCCAGTTGTGTTTGGAGTGGAGCTAACAGACTTTCCCACTGGAGACTTTTATGTTCTGAGACATTAACAACTGTTAACAACATAGCAACTTTTCCTATATAATTTTTAACTGAAACACTTGTTATTAAGAGTTAGATACATAAGTTAGTATGTAAAAACTGAGAGGCATTCTACCAGAAAGGTATTTCTTCATGAAAACATAATTATTTGAAAACACTTTTATTATTATTATATTGCCAGTTATCCTGGAGGTTTACTGAAGAGATAGCACTGAATTCTCATAACTTCTGCCTTTTTCCCAGTCCAAAAACAAGAAAAAAAAAAGAGAGATCCAAAAATTTAGATGTCTTTGCCAGATGGTTTGGATTGTTAGACTATTAGATGTCATTCCAGAGCTATAGTTCCCAAAATTGAGTAGTTCTTTGGTAGACTAAAATTAAAATTATCATATTTGCATGTTTTCCCAAAATTTTTAGCCATATTCATGTAAATTTAAGTCATCTCAACTTAGAATGGGTGACTGTGTCATGTTTTGACCACAGAGAGATCTGGGGGTAGATATTCTTTTCCTATCGGCCTTGACATTGTAGAAATGAATGTGCCCAGGACAGGGGAAGAGATCTCAAGATAAACATTAGAGATAAGT
The DNA here is from genome assembly GCF_037043125.1 of Eumetopias jubatus. Taxonomy (NCBI): domain Eukaryota; kingdom Metazoa; phylum Chordata; class Mammalia; order Carnivora; family Otariidae; genus Eumetopias; species Eumetopias jubatus. The sequence goes on along the minus strand of NW_028274807.1, from coordinate 19,951,239 downwards.
GAAAGCTATTTCTGTTATAAAAAGGAAATTCTTCATCATTTACTTGTATTGTTATGTTTCAGGATTTTATAGCAGGAAAAATAACAGTATGGAAAATAATGATACCTTTTTTATTTGGCATACATTTTTACATGATAAAATAATTTCCCATCTCTAAATAGAGCCTCATCCATAGTCAGGTAATTAAATACCAATTAATTTTTTCATGTATATTTTATTAGCGGGTGCATGAGATGAGGCTCAGAAGATGGAAGAATGAAGAATGAGTGGTGACATGCTAAGTTCTGTTGAACAATTAAAAATAAAATAACCACTTAGGTTAGAAAAATATAACCAGTGGTCATATCACAATGACCTCTGTGAGAAAAAAGAAATTGAAAAGGAATTCGTATTTTCAGTGCCTGGGAAGTATCCTGAGGGTTCACAGAGGATGGTAAGATGCCAACTATAGGTTATAGAAAAATGCAAGTTCAGGAGCATGAATCATATTGGCTGTTACATAAAGAGACTAGTCATTCAAAGTAAGACAAATACCATTTCCCTCACATGTGGAATTTAAGAGACAAAACCAATGAACAAACAAAGAAAAAAAGAGACAAATGAAAAGACTCTTAATACAGAGAACAAACTGGTGGTTGCCAGGGGAGAGGTGGGTGAGGGAAAAGGGTGAAATTGATACGTGATTAAGAGTATGCTTATCTTGGTGAGCACTGAGAAATGTATAGAATTGTTGAATCATTATAGTGTACCCCTGAAACTAACATAACACTATATGTTAATAATACTTAAATTAAAAAAAAAGAAACAGTAAGGGACTGATCCATAAAACTTAATAGCAAGCAATTATTTCCAAAACAGATTTACTGTCTATTTGTGTTTGTGTTGAAACCCTGATAAATTGTCACAATTTATCATTTTCTGCAACATTTTTAGTAATCAGATTTTTGGCTCAGATTTTGTAATCGAATTTAATTTTCCCATAGAAGCTCACCAAGAAGTTTTCTCTTGGTTTTTAACTTTAATAAAATTAGTCTTTCTTTTAATAGTTTTAGTTCTAATAGTTCCTTAGATCCACACTATATCATAAAAAAATTATGCCATTAAGAATCGTAACATTTGTTAATTTGTGATGTTGCATAATATTTATTATGTGATTAAAAGGTTTTGATTCATGGAGTGCATGGGTGGCTCAGTTGATTAAGCATCTGACTCTTGATTTCAGTTCAAGTCATGATCTCAGGTTTGTGAGATGGAGGCCCACATCAGGCTCTGTCTCAGTGGGGAGTCTGCTTGAGATTCTCTCTCCCTCTCCTTCTGCCCAACCTCCCTGCGCTCTCTCTCTCTCTCACTCTCTCTCTCTAAAACAAATAAATAAATCTTTAAAAATGTTTCAAAAAAACTTTTAATTCATAAGAATGTGTAGGTTAGTCATAATTATGTAATTAAATCACATTTAAAATAAGAGATCATATGTGATACCTGAACAATTTTTATCAGGTCCCCATTATGTTATACTCTGTGTATGACTGAAACAAGCAAAGATGATCTGGAGCAATAAAACATTACTGTGCTGACCCTCCAGGTCCCAGGATATGCTTGGGTGGCAAAGAACTCAAAAAGGCTAAATGTACAAACGTCCAACAATCATTCGGAGCGCACAGTACTTGTCAGAACAATTGTCATAACCTTACCAAAGATTTCGTCCACCTTATTTCTTCTTCCTTTTTAAAATTTTACTTATTTATGTATTTATTTATTTTACAATATTTTATTTATTTATTATTTGAGAGAGAGAGAGAGAGCAGGGGGAGGAACAGCGGGAGAGGGAGAGACGGACTCTGCGCTGAGCTCTCACAACCCTGGGATCGTGACCTGTGCTGAAATCAAGAGTCGGATGCTCAACTGACTGAGCCACCCAGGTGCCCCTCTTCTTCCTTTTTTTTTTAAAAGACATTATTTTAGAACAGTTTTTAGGTTCACAACAAAATTTAAAGGAAAGGACAGAGATTTCCCATAACCCTCTGCCCCTACACGTGTAGGATCCCCTACTATCAACAACATCAACAACACCAAGGAAGATGTGGTGTATAAACACACACACACACACACACACACACACACACACACACACAATGGAATATTATTCAGCCGTAAGAAAGAAGGAAATCCTACCACTTGTGACAACATGGATGAACCTTAAGAGCATTATGTTAAGTAAAATAAGTCACATGGAGAAAGACAAATACTGGATGGTATCACCTATATGTAGAATCAAAAAAGCTAAACATTTAAAAACAGAGAGCAGAATGGTGGTTGCCAGGGACTAAGAGGTGGGGAAATTGGGGAGGTATTGTTTACACTGTGCAACTAATGGATAAATATGTCCTGGAGATTTAGTGCACAGCATAGTGATTATAGCCAACAATATTATAAATTTTAAATTTGCTAAGAGACTACATCTTAATTGTTCTCACCACCAAAAAAAAAAAAATCAGAAATGATAATTATGTGATCTGAGAGAGGCTAACTAACACTATGGTGGTAATCATATTGGATTCTATAAATATATCAGATCAACACATAGTACAACTTAAACTTAAACCATGTTATATGTCAATTACTTCTCAAACAAAAAAAAATTACTCACCAGAATAGTACATTTGATACCAAGGTTGAAGCTACACTGATACATCATAATCATCCAAAGTCCTTGGTTTACCTTAGGGTTCACCCTTGGTCTTGTACATTCTACGGGTTTGAACGAATGTATAATGACATGTATTCATTATTATAATATCATACTGAGCATTTTCACTGCTCTAAAAATACTCTATGCTCTACTTATTCTTCCCTTCTCCCTCCCCACATCCAACTCTTGGCAAACACTGAACTTACTATTCTGTCTATACTTTGTTTTTCCTTTTCCAGAATGTCATATAGTTAGAATCATACAGTATGTAGCCATTCCAAATTGGATTCTTTCACTTGGTAATATACTTTTAAGGTTTTTCCATGTCTTTTCAGGGCTCAGTAGTTCATTTCTTTTTAGTACTGAAAAATATTCCATTGTCTGGGTGTACTACAGATGTGTTTATTCACCTACTGAAGGACATCTTAGTTGTTTCCAAGATTTGGCAATTATGATTAAAGTTTCTATAAACATTTGCTGCAGGTTTTTGTGGAGACATAAGCTTTCAGCTCCTTTGAGTAAATACGAAGGAGCATGACTGCTGAATTGTCTAGTAAGGGTATGTTTAGTTTTGCAAGAAACCACCAAACTGTTTTCCAAAGTAGCCACACCGTTTTGTATTTGGTATTGTCAACGTTCCAGATTTGGGTCATTCTAGCAGGTATGCAGTGATATTTCATTGTTGTTTTAATTTTCCTTTCCCTGAGAATATTTGACATAGAATAATTTTCATATGCTTATTTGCCATCTGTGTATCTTCTTTGATGAGGTATCGATTAAGGTCTTTGGTCCATTTATTAATTGGGTTGTTTGTTTTCTTATTATTGAATTTTAATTGTTGTTTTTCTATTTTGCATAATAGTTCTTCACCAGATGTGTCTTTTGCAAATATTTTCTCCCAGTTTATAACTTGTCTTCTAATTTTCTTGACATTGTTTCCACAGAAGGTTTAATTTTAATGAAGTCTACTTTATCAATTATTTCTTCCATGACATGTCTTTGGTGTTGTATCTAAAAAGCCATCACCTAAATAAATACATAAAAATAAATAATAAATAAAAAGGCATCACCATACTCGAGGTCATCCGGATTTTATCCTATGCCATCTTCTAAGAGTTTTATAGTTTTGCATTTTACATGTATATCTATGATCCATTCTTTTTTAAAAAAATATTATTTATCTATTTGTGAGAGAGAGAGAGAGAGCATGAGCAGGGGGGAGAGGAAGAAGCAGGCTCCCCACTGAGCAGGGAGCCCGATGTGGGGCTTGATCCCAGGGTCATGACTGAGCTGAAGATGGGCGGTTAACCAACTGAGGCACCCGGGTGCCCTCTATGATCCATTCTTGAGGTAATTTTTGTGAAGGGTGTATGATCTATGTCTAGATCTTTTCTCTTTTTCTTTTTTTTCCCGCATGTGGGAGTCCAGTGATTCCAGCACTGTTTATTGAAGACACTATTTTTGCTCCATTATATTGCCCTTGTTCCTTTGTCAAAACTGAGTTGACTATATTTATGAGGCTCTATTTCTGAGCTCTCCATTCTGTTCTATTGATGTATTTGTCTGTTCTTTTGCCAATACCACACTGTCTTCATTTATAACAAGTCTAGAAGTCAAATAGCATCAGTCCTTCAACTTTGTTCTCCTTTACCCCATTTCTTTTGATGTTTATGTTTGCAAAAGAAAACTGTTCTTAGAGGTGGGCCTAATTACTCAAATTTAGACAGTGACTTTAGAACAGGTTTGCTTTTGAACACCTGTCTCTATTAAGAAAACATGTTTCTAAAGATAGAGGAGTGGTTGGGAATTGTGGTGTTTATTTTTATGTGTCCATTTGGTTAAGTTATAGTGCCCCATTACTCAACCACTAACATAATTGTTGCTAATCTAGCTGTTGTTGTAAAGGTATTTAGTACATGTGATTAATATCTACAATCAGTAGGCTTCCAGTAAAGGAGATTATCCTCCATATTAAGTGGACCTTATATAACCAATTTAAAGGCCTTAAGAGCAGTTTTCCCTGAGGTAGATGAAATTTCACCCTTGAAGTGCAGCCTCAACCTCTGAGAGTATCCAGCCTGCCCATTGATTTCAGACTTGCCTAACCAGACCCCACAATCATGTAAGCCAAGACCAAATCATTGGAATAAACGTCTTTACATACACACAAACACACACATGCATTGTCTCCTATTGGTTCTATTTGTTTGCTGGATGCAGGAGTTATACTAGGTATTCATTTCACTCTTGTGATATCATAATTAACCTCTACCTGAAAACATACCAAATTATTCCCTTGTTCTGAGCTGTGGAGAGGCAGATGGAATTCCTGATACATGGTGTATATGCACCTTCCATATTTCTATTTAACAAACCTAAACCATGATTATTTTTAAATGAAAGATAACTAAAGTTAGGATAGGAAGCTCAAATGATTGCTTTCTAAATATGAAATATGACATAATTTACTTGAAGGTCATCTCTAAAATAGCTTAATTTTAAGGATACTTTTTTTTTTCCCCTCCTCTTACTATCCTAAATAAGCATTGGGACAATTCCTTAAACTCTGTAGGTGTATTAATCTGTATTATTCTATCTAGTATGTACTCATTCTTAGTTGCTCTAGTATTTGGTATTTCCATTCTTCAATGCCACTTCTCATTAATGGACTGAGTCATTTACTGTCATCTGATGACTTCTGCATTGCCATCTCAGTTCATGAACTCATTATTTTCTAATTACTATTTTGTGCTTCTCTTTGATTCATCGGTTTTTAATATTCCACTTAATTGACTCCTTTGTTTAAGTGATGTAAAAAAATGGTGTTTAATTTATCATTTATCTTATAAATTCTGATATAAGAGAGTTTAATTTGGTTGTTCCATTTTCTGAATAGAAAAGCTAAAGAAACATTTTCTGTATTCTATTCAAATTTGTTTCACTGAAGTCATTCTTATACCATGACCTTTCAAAATGTTCTTCAAAACTTCAGAAACATTTACACGTACACTGACGTTTGTTTATTGTGAAGTTTTATGTTATGCTCATTTTTTTAAAAATCTGTAAACTTTCATATATATTTTTAAAATCTTACCACAGATCTTATTTCTTACAGTTAAGTCAAAGATAAAAAAGACGTTAAAGAATTGGTAATAAAATGTCAGAATATGCCAGGGATATATCTTTAGTTTTAAAGTTGAAAAAAATTACTGGAGAAAATTAAAGAAAGGTTAAAGAAAATCCAATTTCTATAGCATTTGATATAATCTTTCTCATAAAAGATAATACAATTTGCAAAATGTAAGCAGGAAAATTTTATTTATTGTTATTATTTTACTACAAATGAAACTAGGTGTTCTTTTTTTTAAATATAAGGCCAAGAATCTAAATATTAGTAAATTAACACACTAATTTGAATACCATTCTCATTCATGAAAATGTCCTTAGAACAGACAGAATTCAAAAATATGAATTGATGATCTATCTTCAACTTCCAAATGTATTAATATGAGTCCCAAATGTTAAATTTATTCCAGGAGATTGTAATGACCAATGGAAAAGCTTCATGCAATTCATCACAATAAGCATGACATAACGGCACCTTTATTCTCCTTTTTCATATATCATTGTAGACACAAACTGTACTATGTGACCTATACTTATGAAGAGATTTTTTAACTCCAAGTTCATCCTATAGTATTAATTTTCAAATCTTTTTGAATCCTACACAAAATGCTTACTCCAATTTTTAGAGTGCAACCACAGGCTAAGCAGGTCCAGATTTTGAAAGATAGCCAAAATACAGTGGGTATTACTGAAACTGCACTGGAAAAAAAAAAGAAATTCATTATCTCAAGTATCTGGAGGATAAGAGATTTAAAGTCAGTCTTTCTTTTTTCCAATGGATTTCTATTATTGAACTTAACACACAGGTAAGATGAAGTTCTATGCAGCATGTAATTGCCTGGATATTTTTAATTTTTTCCAAATTTTCTAATTTTCCAGAGTATATTGATAATTTCATTACTAAGAAAAGAGTTTTAACCACATTTCAAATAGGGGGATTGAAGACAGCCTGAGTCCAAAATGTGCAGTGGCTACTCTGAAAATAAAATTTTAACTCACCTCCACTAAATATAAGATTTCTCACTAAAAGCCTCATATAAGTAAGTAGACAAAGGACAGCAGTGCTGTTGTTGACAGAAAATTCCTCCATATCTATGTGTGTACCCGTGTTCTTAAGTACTTAGGTACTTTAGGTTTCCTAAAATGCATAGCAAGGATCTGCGAGAGTTAATTCATACTAGAAATACTAGTGATTTAACAACTATTACTGTCTAGTTTAGATATTAGGGATGGGAAATATGATTCATTTAGAAATTAATTAAAATTGGGAATTATTTAGGGAAATTCAGAAAACCAAATATTTATGAGGATATTTGGCATTGATTATGTATATATATAATATTATGTATATATAACAAAAATTAGTATTCTCCTGGCTCTCTTAAATATTTCAGACTAAATTCAATAAGGAAATAAGTCCCAAAGCATTTGTCAGATTTTTAGAGAGCACTGAAAAAAATAACAATAGATTTCCAGAAGGAAGGAAAGATGGAAGAAGGAAGGAAGGAAGGAAGGAAGGAAGGAAGGAAGGAAGGAAGGAAGGAAAGAAAGAAAGAAAGAAAGAAAGAAAGAAAGAAAGAAAGAAAGAAAGAAAGAAAGAAAGAAAGAAAGAAAGAAAGAAAGAAAGAAAGAAAGAAAGAAAGAAAGAAAGAAAGAAAGAAAGAAAGAAAGAAAGAAAGAAAGAAAGAAAGAAAGAAAGAAAGAAAGAAAGAAAGAAAGAAAGAAAGAAAGAAAGAAAGAAAGAAAGAAAGAAAGAAAGAAAGAAAGAAAGAAAGAAAGAAAGAAAGAAAGAAAGAAAGAAAGAGAAAGAAAGGAAAATAAATGAGATGTGGAGGGTGGGTCTTCTGGCTTTGCACAATATCTAACTGGCTGAAAATAGCCAACGTCTGTTGCTCTGATATCCATTTAGTTAGTGACACAGCATTATAACTTCATTTCATGGTTAGAGATTAATAAAGGAAAAGTCCAATTCTTTAAATCTAACAACTGATGTAGTAATTTTTCTAGCTAAAGAAATCTTTTCATATTCCCTATCTCTACCTCATGCTTTGCAAGTCCCATTATTGTTAAAATACATTGTTCCTCTCATTGAATTTAGAGAAAGACTGGTTAATACACATTGCAGAATTATTTGCCAACATTATTTTATAAACACATGTTTTTATTTTAACACCTTTGTTGTGGTATATTTGACATACCAAATGGCGCGTATTTAAGTTAGCAAGTTTTGGCATGCACATACACCTGTAAGTGATGAATCACTAAATTCTACACTGAAACTAAATTTACACTGTATGTTAACTAACTGGAATTTAAATAAAAACTTGGAAATTCAAAAAAAAGAATGACCAGCAGGAGGCAGTGTGATACAATGAGAAAAACATCGAGTTCCCTACCACTTATTAGCTAAGGTGTCTTTAAATTCTCAGATTAAGAAGCTGTACATACAGAGAAATATTCTCTTACTGAGATTCTGAAAATGTTAGAGTCAATATATGTGAAGTGGTTGGCATATATTGCCAAAGTGAAGTGCTACGACATGAATGTTAAAGGTTCTTTTTAATATTATCATTTGCTGCTGGGCAAAATGAATTTCTTTCTTGGGTGAGTTAACTGCTGTAGGAGAGGCAAGTTAATAACCAACAGGGCACTTATGGAACTGAAACTGGTGATGCAAAATAGAGAGGTTTAAACTCTATATTTTACCATGGTTTTTATATTATTTCATTTTCTGAAACTAGATATTACTTAAATATTACATAGGGTAAAATGTTGAGGTTTTCACAGAATATTTAAGGCAACTTGTTTAAAACAAGATCTGTATGAATAGAATAGAAAAATGATTTAAGTTTAATGGAATAATTCCATAAAATTATTATTATTTTAACAAATAGAACAGAATTCTAGAGAACAATAAAAACATTGTTTCTAGAGGACAATAAAAATTTTACTCAAATGTAGATTGATGATAGATGATAGATAGATAGATGTAGATAGATAACAACCACATCTGTGCTTTTTCAGTAGTGACATGTGTAATATAATATGTGTCTAACTGGACCAGTAAAGATAATGAGGGAACTCAGTGAGTGAAGTAAATAGCTTTAGAGTTTTTCATTATGCTGCATTGAGTTCTGTTTTGGGCAAAGCTACTCTTTTCTTACATAGAAAAGATTTTTTATATGGCCAAATTTTTTTTAATTATATGTTTCTATCAATTACAGAGTATTTTTCCTCTCCCAAAAGATCTAAAATTTACAGATATAATAAATATAATTTTTAAAAATTAAGAATGGAAATTTTGTTTTTAATCAAACAGTTTTGAGCAAAGCATTTAGGACTTAACTGAATCAAATTTTAGTTCTGTTCCTTAGTATCTGTAACAATAAACTTTTTTTTTATCTGTTAACAACCTTATTATGTTGAGTCATTACATTACAGGGTATTTGGGAATTTAAGGAAAAGAAAGTTCCAACAAATAATACATGACCTATTTATGGTAACTACTGATCTTATAAATAAATTAATTCCTAAGACCAACAAATTTTTATATTTTAATTGAGAATAAAATGAGATTTGGAATCTCCCCACCAACAAGAAATAAAAAAACTTTGGGATTCTTAAGTCAAAAAAATCATGCCATAGAAAAAAGTTTATAAAATAACATCAATAGGTAAAAGTACTAAAACAAATAATTAAAAAGTGGTGTTTTATTTTTCTGTTCAGTTTAATTCAACATTTATTAATTTATAATTACCTAATTCTGTACTGTTCTGCTAGGAGTATAGAATAAAAAGATGGCAAATTCTTACCTCTGTTATTGAGTTAGTATAAATGCAGTATTTGAGCATTGGATCACTAATGTCGCAGCAAAAATAGATTTACATCTAAAATAAGAATATACATAAAAAAATACATGATAAGTGGATTTGAAAGCAAAAGCTAAGAAAGAAATTTCCCAATGCTTAATTCAAGCATATGTGTTCTAGATAGTCATTAGGACAGAAAGAACAGATAATATTTGTTACAACCCTCTGAGGAAGTTTGATGATGGAGTAGGGTTTACCTGAACTTCAAGGAGTGGTCAGCTTAGGAAGAGCAAAATGCAGATCATCAGAAGCACAAACTAACATAAAACCTCAAGAAAATTTAGATATGAGAAAATTCATATTGTATATTGGGTGAGAGTAAAGAAACAGACTACTGTAGGAGAAAAAAGACTTTCAAAAGTCACGGTAAGGTTACACTACTGTGAAAGATCACGTGTGTTATGAATATGATTTGAACTTGATCTGAAGGGCAATGTAAATCCTTATGAGTTGTAGAAGAAAGGTATTATCTATTTCTGCATTCTACAGTAAGTTTGATCAAATATGGAGTCAATATAGTTGACTATATATTTTACATTGGATAATATGCTGAAACATTATATACCGTAGATTCACTATATAATCATAAACATAAAAGAAATTTCTGCTTCCCCACTAGATTTCTCTACACCAGGTGACTGTGTAAGGACAATTGTGTCAAGCTAGCAGTGGGTCACCTGTACTTCTGTCTCGCTAAAATAATGGTCTACAGAAATTGTCCAAAAATCTACCATAAAGATATGTCCACTTTCCTAGGGATACTCTTATTAATCTGAAATCAGTGTTTATTATTTACTTTTGTGGATTTAATTATAAAAATCCATGTCAACAGACTTTTAATAATACAAATTCTATGTTACCATTTTATTAAAGAAGATTTTAACATGCACTGGATAAATTAGGCTTAGAATCTTGTAGATTAATTTCTCTAATTCAATAATCTCCCCAGTAGCCCAGGTATTGATGAATGACTAATAATGCAAGGAAATTTTTCTTGAGCTTTCACATATTATCATCTCTAAAGTTATTACACACTAATTAGAACCCAATCTTCCTTGTTATTATGTTAACTGAAGATCAATTTGCTAATCTCTAAATAACACAAGAGCAAGAGAGGGATAATATAGATCATCTCCGCCTTCTCATCACCAGACTGGTCTGATGTCTAAGAGGTTGTCAGGACTTGTGCATTTAAAGTCAAGGTTAATGTGATAGCCTTCTTCAATACAGCAGAAGAACTGCCATCAGGAGAGACATAATGGTGAGCATCTTATGCCACCATAGGCAGTAGCTTCTTGAGAAGAGCTCTAGCTTGCTTTTGAATTTTTTTTTTTTCTCTCTAGAAGATAATTTCTGTATAGCCAAGGCTGGGACTCCCAAGTCTCTGACTTTCTGTTAAGTGTCATGAAAAAAAATTTTTTTTCTAAGCATATTTAGGAAAGAAAAAAAAAGCTGTATGTATTTTTTACTTGAGAAGCCGATTTAACTTTTTTTGAAAAACTGCAACAATACAAAATTGCCATAGCATTCCTAAAGTGCAGAAGTAGTACCGAGAAAGTAAAAGTCCCAATAAAGTATCCATGTAAATGCCACAGGCTAACCTCATTCCCCTTCATGAAAACAAAATCTCCAGTGTGTATATTTTTATTTGTGCATTGATTTTGTTACTATTTCAAACTGAAAGGTCAAGGAATTTTATCTTGGTGATACATCCACCAACATTGTTAAGTCATTAAGTCAAGTGTATTACCAATTTGTTTCTAATATATAGGAGAAAAAACAGATCTTCTATTTGAAGTTCTGTGCAATACCAGTGCACCCCTCTTCCGTAAGTGAGAAATTGAAGCACAGAACATTTGTTCAATGCTATTGAACATTAAATAGACTTAATAAAAACAATTTATTTCAAAACTAATTCTGACTTGGACCTATGTGGGCCACCAGATCTATCTACTGCTTAATTTTCTTATGGAATATTCATGACTTTTCAGTGTGTTGGTTGCTAAAATTATTTTAGTTTAACTTCCCCAAGATTGATAGAGTTGTATTTCCCATATGTTACATCCAGATTTTCTTTTTTTGAGAAATAGTTCATGAGAATAGAGTTAAAGAGAAAAAAAAATTGGGGTTTAAGTGAAAGTTAATAAGTCAATATTACTAAATCACTATTAAGAGTGGTAAGAAACCATGGTTTTAAAAGATTATGACATCATAGGTGAGGAGTCTAGGAAGATCGCTTAGTACTTAATCAAGAGCATTAATATTTAAAGTTAAAAAAGTGTGGGGCGTCTGGGTGGCTGAGTCGGTTAAGCTTCCGACTCTTGGTTTCAGCTCAGGTCATGATCTCAGGGTCCTGGGATGGAGCCCCGAGTCGGGCTCAGCGCTGGGTGCGGAGTTTGCTTAGAATTCTCTCTCTCCCTCTGCCCCTTCTCTCTCTCGCTTTCTCTCCCTCTAAAATAAATAAATTTAAAAAAATTTAAAGTTAAAAAAGTGTGAGGTTATGGATGTGTTAATTTGATGGGAATCTTTTTCCTATATGTACATATGTGTGTATGCATATATATTTTTATATACACATATATGTATTTATAGATATACCTATATAATTATCATGTGCACTTTATAATGCAATTTTATTTGTTAATAATACTTTAATAAAGCTGGAAAAAAACTCTTTATCAAGTTCTTCAGTTCAGTTACTGGATTTTTCAGCTCAATTTTTTGAGGGTTTCTATTGCTTTCTTGAACTTATTGTTTTGCCCATGAATTATTTTCCTAATTTTATTTAGTTGACTGTCTGTGTGTTCTTGTAATTAACTAAACTTCTTTAAAAGAATTATTCTGAATTATTTGTCTGATGTTTTATAGATCTCCCTTTTTTTGGATCAGTTATTAGAGCTTTATTAGTTTCCTTTGGTGTTGTCATTTTACCAGTTCTTTTTTTTTTTTTTTTTTTAAAGATTTTGTTTATTTATTTCAGAGAGAGAGATAGGGAGAGCAGGAACACAAGCAGGGGGAGTGGGAGAGGGAGAAGCAGGCTTCTGGCCGAGCAGGGAGCCTGATGTGGGGGGCTCGATCTCAGGACCCTGGGATCATGACCTGAGCTGAAGGCAGTTGCTTAACCAACTGAGCCACCCAGGCGCCCCTTTACCGGTTCTTTTATAATCCTGATTCCTTACGTGGATATCTGTGCATTTGAGCAATCAGTTTCCATTTTTGGAGTTTATAGGTTTGCTCTGGCAGAGATGGATTCTCACCAGTCTGTTCAGTTTGGGTTTCTAGGTATGTCTGCTGGTAATGCACTTGGGCAGGTAGGCCCCACTACTATGGTCTATTTTTGGGTGAGACAACTGAACTGTTTGAACTGTGAGGTCAGGGATGGGGGGTTGTGCACCAGCTGAGAACAGTTGGCTAAGACTACTGGTTTGATTCCCTACCCAAGTGAGGCTATAGGATGGGCTCTGTGGTTGCCTGTATTCTCTGGTCAGGCTTACTAGGTGGTCACAACTTGGTGTTAAATGCAATAGCAGGTGGGGTTATGCATTAGCTTCTCTGCCCTGGTAAGACAGCAAGATAGGATCCAGAGCCTATATGGCTCTTTGTTTGGGAATCCAAATCAGTCAAGAGTGTGCACCGAATTATCTGGTCAGGTGAGGCCACTGTTTTTGCTCTGCAGTTGGGGAAGGCATGGGCTATGCTTTCTGTTCAAGGGCCACATTAAACAGGGCTGTTGGATGGGCTATGTCGCTTCCTGTGTGCTCTAGTTAAGTTCCCTGGCTGGGCAGCCTGAATGCTAAATTCAGCAACGAGTGGGTCTACAAATTAGTGTTCCTGGTCAGGTGTATTAGAAGAAGCAATAAAGTCAGCAAGGGCTCTTTGTTTGTTTTCTTAACCCAAGCCGACTCACTCCCCAAGAGCCCTGGCTGAACAGGGCAGCAGGCTTTGCTCGGCAGACTATCAATGCTGCCTGCCAGTCAGCTGGCTGCTGGCTTTGCCTGGGGGCAATCGGCTCTGCATGGCCTCCTCTCAGCTCTTGAGCTGAGTGTTATCTCCAGCCCTTCTGGCCTGATGGGGCCTGGGAGTCCCAGGGGGTGGAGTTATGTTTCAGCTTTCTTGCCTTGATGCACGGAGGCCATTCCAGACACCTCCTAACTGTTTTTTTCTTTAAGCTGCTTGCCTCTCAGGATTTGTTTGGAACTACCCTCAGCCTTGACTATAAATTAATCCCCTGCCTCAGAGAGGCAGGAGCACCCTCCATGCCTGGTACTAGCTTTTTCTTTGGAGCAATCAGGTTTTTCTGCCTGCCTCTCACCTCAAGTATTGTAGAGCTGTGCAGCTTCGGGTACTCCTGCCAGCCCTTCTGGTCAGATAGAGCCAGAAGACACTCCCTTCGTTGGTGGGGCAATGACTTTGCTCCTTACAGGAGTGTGGGCAAACCAGGCTTTGGGGCTGGCAAAACCCATCGTGTGAAGACCCAAATCAAGCAGATCTCCACTCCAGCAAGTTCTCTGGTCAGAGTGCACCACCAGCTTGGTTCTGCAGATGGGCAAAACCACTAGTTGAGATCACTATTGGACACTGCAGGTGTGAATGTGGTGGTCCACCATCCGTGTGCTGGTTGTTGCAAGTCCCTTCTGCCTTCCCTGTCAGTCAGATCCCTAGTTATAGAACCCCATGGTTTCCCCTGCAATCCCTGGGATAAGACTAGAATAGGGTCTCCCATGAAGTGGCCCACAATGCTGAGGGAGCTGGTTGTCCCCCGTGGGCTTTTTTTTTTTCCCCTGGAGGAACCGGAATTTCAGGGGACACCTCTCTGCAGGGGAGACCTCACTGTACTGACCTGAGGGAGGAGGAAAGCCATCTGTGGGTAGCTGCTTCTCCTACCCTTCTAAGAAGTCTGTCTTGGTCTCTGTGGTGCACTGGGTGCTTCAGCTTCAGCCCCATGTTCTAGGTTTCTCTCACTGGTGTCTTCTACACTTGCTCTTGTGTGCAAAAGATAGCCGTATTGTTGCTTCACAACCCAGGTCATTTAACACATCCTGCATGGAATCACAAAGAAGACAGGAGGGAACGGGAATTTTTTATTTATTTCAATCTTGGCTTGATTCAGAATGAAACAGAGGACGCACACTCTCCTAAATGAACACTAGAGTTTTGCAACATGAGCCGAGCAAATCAGGGCTATATATAAAATGGAAGAACAGAAAGGCTTGTGGTGGCAAACTAATTTTAGGACACATCTTTTAAAGCTATTAGGTTTATTCTTCACAAGTGCTACAGATCTACAAGGTCTGTAATTGCTGAAAGGTCTCTCTATGGGTCTCCATTTCAGAGTGGAGAAAGACAATGGGTTGTGTGCAATAGCATTTACAAACTAGTTGTGAAAGTCATGGCTGTGGGATCAGATGAATAGAGTGGGTGGGCAAAAACAACATGCCTTCAATTAGGACTCCAAAGAGTGATTTCTCTCCAAGCTCCCTTTGTTTAGGAAGGATTGCAAAGCTGTGCTCCTACTTAATTATTGTTGCACACTTTGCCTCTGCTTCCAGGGTTGGCATGGCCTCTGCTGGTTTCCAGTGTGATGCTGCCAAGGCTGCTTCTATTCCTTTTACCGAGTGTTGGCTCACTGAAAACCCCTGGCAATAACCCAAGTGCACACATATGCCTGGGCACAATGGTGCCAAATTCCCTCTTAAATGCCTACCCCCAGGTGTTTTTGCCTTGTTATAGTGTGTGCCACTGAGTTTTAAAGTACAGTTTCCCCCTGCCGACAAGAAAATTTCTATCCAAAAGGCTGATTCATTTAACTGGATGATGAGTATTCTCTCCTTAACTTTTTGATTCTAGCGGTCCATTGAAGTATCATTTCTACTGCTGTGTTCTTCATATATAGATACGTATCTTGAAGCTGTAGGATAATGGTCTTCAAAATTTGACAATAAACCACAGAAGTACATGACTTTGAGAGGCAAAGTCTAATTCTATCTACTAGGCTTTGTGCATGGCTCCGCAAATAATTTTGTCTTATGTTTGGCTTATTATAATACCTTGCTTCAAGGGAAAGTGGTTTAATGTGATTCTCATTTCCATCATACTTTCAAGGACTCTGCTCCTTGGAGAATCATACATGTTCATCTACACAGTGGATGTGTAGATGATCATTGGCTGATCATTGGCTCCGTGTGTGGTCTCTGTTTAAGCCCCTTGTCCCACTGCAAGATTTCTGTAAGTCTTCCTCTTAATTGTTCTCTCTCTAAAGGTGACCTACCAGGATATCATCTAATCTGTTGTGAGATGTCCCAAGCTCTCTGTTACTGTTAATAAATCCCTTGTTTTTATGATTGCATTATTTCAAATATAAACTACAACAGCTTCAAACTGATGTCTATAAGAAAATTGCCATTTCACTCACTGAAGTTCTCCCGTGCCTTTTTAATAGTGAGTAAAGGGATCTGAGTTAAAGTTGGAACCCAAGGGAGAACACATAACTCAGCCTAGCTCCAAACTGACATCTTCCCCAAACTTTTCATTAGCTCTTTTTTTGGTCCCTAAAATCAGATTCAAAACTTACTTCCAATAAAACACTTTCAAAATTAATCCCACTCTAGCTTTTGAAGAGTATTCTTTCCTACTGTGTTTGCTTCTTTACCATAGGCTAATTTTGATATTAAGTTTAACAAGGACACACTATTTTTCCTTCATCAGATTTCTGAACCATATGGACTGCGTGCTTTAAAACGTTTCTCTATCACACATTAAAAATAAAATAAAATAAAATAAAACAAAATGGTGTGTAAAAACTAAACTTTGTTTAATAATACTAAATGTAGAATCTGACAAAAACCTCAAAATATATTTAATGGAAAAAACACAGGTGACCTACAGCATTTTGTTTCTGAGTTGAAAAGAAATACACAAATATAAAAATAAAAACCAAAAATAAAAACTTTGATAAATCCATATACTTTGAAAGAATATTTTCCTCTCTTTCCCTTTCTCTTTTACACTCTCTCTGAAATATATATATATATATATATTTCACTTTGATTTGTATATTACAGTTTCCAAAGTCTTGAAAAACTTGTAAATTAAATGACACTATAAAAAAAGATACTTAGGGCTATGACAATTTTGTGTCAGTTTTACTTGGCTAAGGGATATCCAGATAGCTGACAGAATATTTCTGGGTGTGTCTGTAAGGGTGTTGCCTGAAGAAGTTAGCATTTTAATGGTTAGAGTATGTAAAAAAAAAATCCCTCCCCAAAGAGGTCAGGCATCATCCAAACCACAGAGGGCCTGAATAAAACAAACAAACAAAGACAGGAAGAACCAATGACTTGGGACACTTACCTTCTTCCCTCATACATTGACATTTCCGGTTCTTGAGCCTTCAGACTCAGAATGAGACTCGCTCTATTGTCTTCCCTGGTACTCAGGCCTTCAGATTCGGACTGGAACTACACCTGACTTTCCTGGGCCTCCAGCTTACAGACAGCAAATTGTGAGACTTCTCAGCCTCCATAATCATGGGAGCCAATTCCTCATAGTATCTATCTATCTATCTATCTATCTATCTATCTATCTATCTATCCTATTGGTTCTGTTTCTCTGGAAACCCCTGGCTAATACAGGAGTAATGGGGTAAAGTGCCATCTGAAATATTTGAATCAATAGATGGTTTTTAGCCCTTAAGTTATAGAAATAATAACATTTGCATCTAGAACAAAGTACTTGATAAATATCAATTGAATGATAAAACGATGAGTGAGTGAATGAATCGATCAATTGAATTTAAAGTATAAGCATATAAGATTATATTTTAAAATATACCCAGGATTTTTATTAAGCGGGTATAGCAGTACATGCAGATATGGAAATGACTATCATGAAGGAAGACATTTATACTCACATACAGGAGGCACGACACACCATACAAGACCAAAGGAGGAAGCACCAGGGTTATTAAGGAGACAGAAGAAGCAAGCAGAAAATATAAGAGCCTTTGCTGTGGTTTCTGAATGAAAGAAAGAGGGGTAAATTAAGTAGGCTTGAATTGGCTAGTTGATACTTTTTATGGGCACTGGATTGCAGAAGCTGTCCAGAGTTGTATGATACCTGACCCTGGCAAGATTAGTACCAGAGAGACTACTGGCCTGGAGTTTTAAGAGCCAGAGGAGAGCTGGAGAGGAGGGCGTTCATTGGTTAGTTTGCATTTGAAAGGAAACCTCCCTGGCGAACTGTTTTCTATCTCTAGGAATTAGCTAGTACTGGGAGGAGCAAACCCTTCCGTTGTGGTGTCAAGTAAATGATGTAGGAAAGACGTTGTTAGGGTTTGAAGCCAATGGCCAAGAAAGAATTCTTGAGACGTCTTTGGTGCAAAAAGGCGGTTTTATTAAAGCCCGGGGAAAGGACCCGTGGCCAGAAAGAGCTGCACCGGGGTCCTGAGAAGTGGCCCATTATATACTTTCAAATTGGGAGGGGGTCAGGGATAGCCTAAGTCTCTAAGGAATTTGGAAGCAAGGTCTCTAGGACCTTGAGGGGGCTAGCTATTGTTGGGAAAATGTCATTTATTACCATCTAATAAAACCTTAGTCATGAGACCCTTCAGATGTATATTCGTAGGCCATATGCTTGGGGGATGACTGCCAACACGCATCTTGGAAGGTTTAGAGATAAAGTTTCCAAAGGAATTCTTACACGTTAAAGTAGATTTACAGGATTGGGGGTGGGATCAGACTAGAATTGCCTTTAGCCCTTAGCAAAGTTATTAACACCAAGACAATTGAGTCCCTAGAGGAATGTCACTCTGCCTGTTTCAAGATCTTGTCAGTGGGCTGTAGGTAGTAAGGAAATTTAGTAATTTTTCTTCTGCCTTTGTGTCCCACATCATAAAGACATGCCTAATACAGATTAGAAGAGTTATTGTCTATTAATTTTGTTTGCTCAATCTCTCTCTGTTTTGTTGTGAGGGGGTCCCATATTCATTTAGTGTGATTCTTGTAAACCTTTTCAACAAGCAGCCCTAGCCCGTCTGCCAATCCCGGTATCCCACGTGCTTGAACACAGTGATTGATCTGTTAATAAGCACATGGTACAAGGCTTGTCAGAATCTTTATCTAGGATTTTTATGGTAAGGGAGAGAAACAGTGGAAACAAGCAAAGCCATATGATGCAGAGAAAGGGAGTGCAATTGAGAAAGAGTTCTGATGTCATTGTTTGAGCTCCTGATCCAACTATGCTGGACAAAGTGTTCCGCTCAGCTGGACTTCTCAGTTAGGGATAAGACAATAGGTTGATTTTTTTTTTCCCTTGGGAAATTTTGAGTTGATTTTATCAATTTACAATGAAAATAATTCAATGATACAATATCTTTAATTTTCTGCACTAGAAATCACAATCAATCTCAAGTAGCAACTCCAAATCTGAGCCCAATTAATATTAGTCAAGCATTCATGAATGGCCTCAGCCAGTTCCTCAAAGAAAAGACAAATTTAATGCCTACAGGATTCCCTGGTGAATTCTCTAGCAAGATACACTAGCTACCAAATAAATCTGACAAGACTTCATTTTGTAAGAGGTGACATCACAATATTATTGCAAAAGATATAGCACTCTATCTACATTAGTATGTTGTATAGCTAATTAACATCAATAAAACAAGATTGAACATCTCAATGTATTTTCATTGTATTTATAATAAGATATTTATTTAAATTTAAAATAATGTTGATTTCAGACTTGAATTTGTCAGTTCATGTTATATTCCTTCATTTCCCTTTTAGCTTTAGGGAAAGCCTGTGTGTGTGTGTGGTGTGTGTGTGTGTGTGTGTGTGTGCGTGTGTCTGAAAAAGTGAAGTGGAAGTACTACTGAAAATAGTTCAAACTAGTGAGCAAGAAATAATAATAAATTCTGGCTTCTATGCTCTAAGACACTTAAAATATAATCATCAAAGATTTGAAAAACTAGAACTAGCTCTGGAGATCTATGCTGTAGGAAGTGGAGGCAAGGCAGTGTCAGGAAAGGCTTGGGGAAACCTTCGTCCTACCCTCCTTTGTATTTCTCTGTCCCTACGACACCAGAAAATCCCATCTCTTCTGCTCTGTTGTCTCAGCTTATAATGAAAAAGATTATGATCCCCTGTAGTCTGTAAATGATAAAAGATTCTTTAGATTTAGATCAAGAGGTAATTGCCCTCTACACTGCCCCACCTCTCTACTCCCCAGCCCTATGCACTTCTATACAAAAATGTTTCTAGTCGCAGTTCTAAAAGCATTATTCTTGCACTCCATTTCAATTTTCCCAAGTCCGACACATTTCTAAATTATTCATATTTTAATTAGAAGACTCTGTCAGATCACTAAAAGTTTCTCACCCTTATTTAGGACTACTAAGATTGTAAAGAGTTGTTTTAATAATGCACCCCCTTATTAAAGTGACTTCTAATCTTATGATGTGGCAAGTGGTGATCTTGTCAAAGCAGGAGGGTTATGTTGTCACAATGGTGCCTCTAAATTAGTCTCTACTTGTGGTAGGCACCCTGAGGCTCCACAAAGCACAATGTAAAAGTTACATTACTGAAAGCTACTCTGAATGAAGCCTGTTCTAAGCATGAGGTGCCCCTCCTGGTCTGCATATCTGTTCATTTAGAGGTTTTCTGATCCGAGGGGATTAGTCTTGTTCTTTCCAGGGAAATTGTCTCACAAATTTTATAATACCTGGCTACACCCAAACCTAATTAATGGTATAGCTTACACATCTGAAGCTGAAGGACAGGTTATAATACCAGTAACAGGGTATGACTGTTTTCATTATTGCACATACTTACTGGGGTTTGCCGAATCCAGTAAAATGTTCTATTGTAGCACGTTCCTAATTAATAGTGAAGTGAATGTCAGTTATTACGTTTATCGCCCATTTGGGCTTTCTCTTTTGCAGATTGTTAATTCGGACTTTTTGCTCATATTTCCATTGCATCTGCTGTCCTATCCACTTTTCAGTTATTGATTTTTCATTGGCTGTTTACTTTTTCTTTTTAGTAGCTTCATTTTTCTTCTCTTTTTCTTTTTCCCCCTTAGTTCTTAATATCTCCCCACCAGAAAGAAGGGTGTGATGGTTAATTTTATGTGTCAATCGTACTGGTTCACAGGGGCCCAGATATTTGGTCAAGCATTATTTGTCGGTGTGTCTGTGAGGGTGTTTCTGGAAAAAATTAGTATTTGAATGGGCAGCCTGAGTGAAGTAGATTGCACTCCTCAGTGTAAGTGGGCACAATCCAATCCAACAGAACAAAAAGGCAGAGGAAGGGAGAATTCTTTCTCTCAGACAGACTGTTGGTCCAGGACATCAATCTTCTCTTGCCCTTGAACTGGGATTTACACGGGTTCGCACTTCTCGTTCTCAGGCTTATGGACTCAGAATGGAATTTAGGCCATAAGCTCTCCAGTTCTTAGGCCTTTGGACATGGATAGAACATATACCATCAGTTCTCTTGATTCTTAGGCCTTCAAACTCAAATTGGAACTACACCATCAGCTTTCCTGGGTCTCCAGCATACAGACAGCAAATTGTGGAACTTCTCAGTCTCTATAATCATGTGACCTAATTCTTTGTAATGCATTTCTTTCAAGAGATGGATAGAGAGCTAGATAAATGGATATAACCTATTGGTTACAGGATATAAATCAGTTATGTGTGTGTGTGTGTGTGTATGTATTACAACAGTATATGTTGTAATTGCTTTGTCTTAGAGTTCTCCAGAAAAACAGAACCAATAGGATTTATGTGCCATATACATTTTATATATTTTATATATAATATACATATTTTTGTAAATGTATAGTATATACATATGTATATATGCATATAATGGAAACAGAACCAATATATTGGTTATTATTGGTTATATATTACATACACATAATTTATATAACTGGCCTCTCAGTTAGAGAGAAAAGTCTTGAGTTTGCACAGCCTAGCTGGGAGCAACTCCTCCCATACTTGGGATGACATATTCGCATGTGATTACTATGGCCCTCTCAGCAGGCTGTACCCGTCCTCAGGAGTTTGATTGTCTAAATCTTACCAGTCCGGGATTTCCCTCAGGACCAGAGTGCTTGATTTTCTCTCAGCTACATTGTCCCATCCTATGCAGTTCCTGGCAGATATTCGGTGATATCTGGTAAAAGAATATAGGAATGAATTTCATGTATATGAACACCTATGAAAGAATTGCTTTCTCCTGCCACTTTATTTTGGTTCATAAACACTTTGAAAATAGCACAGTTTTTGGACATCAGAGATGCAAGGGCATGCGTATCTTCAGGCTACTTCCAAATATATTTTCTGAGTAATATTTTTAAATAAAAAGAGGGTAAGTAACACTTATTCCCACTGCAATTCTCTCCAACCCCTTCAAAGAGGGTAACATTGAGGAAATTATTGTGAGAAAGTCAATTGACTTTGAACTTAGGAGCCAGATGTTTGCTTTGTATCACTGCTGTTTTTTCACTGTCGTCTCTGAGTATTTATGACTTTTTAAATTTGTACACCATTGAAGGCAGGTCTTCTTTTCCTTTCCAAAAATGCAGAGATCGGTCAAGTATCAATAATAACGTTAATATACTTATCAGCCAAAAGCAGGTTGAGCATTCTTTTTTTTTTTTTTTTTTTTTTTTTTTTTAGGTTGAGCGTTCTTAAAGGGAGTGCACATGATCACTAGGATGTCTGTTTAATGTGAAGGCAATGCTGAGTGGCTCATTCCTTAAACCTGAAATAGCCATGGGGCGCCTGGGTGGCTCAGTCATTAAGCGCCTGCCTTCAGCTCAGGGCATGATCCCAGGGTCCTGGGATTGAGCCCCGCATCAGGCTCCCTGCTCTGCGGAAAGTCTGCTTCTCACTCTCCCACTCCCCATGCTGGTGTTCCCTCTCTTGCTGTGTCTCTCTCTGTCAAATAAATAAAAATCTTAAAAACAAACAAACAAAAACCTGAAATAGCCTTGACTGCAGATTTCCAGGAATTGATTGAAATCCTGATATACAAAAAGAGACAGTTGCTGTGTAAGAGAACCTACCACAAAACACTTTGTCTTGGTATTGTTAGAATGAGTTAAATGAGAGGTCATATTCAATAGTTTGGTGAGGGTTGAAGTTCCAAATTCCTGGAAAAGAAGTTTGGGAGTAGTTCATTTGTCACCTTCTTCAGAGACTTTGCTGCTGTTTTGGGGACCTGGTTAGATGTGTTTTCCTGTCAGGTAGGTGGAGAATTCTCTTTGTAGTTGCCACAATAAAAAGGTTTAACACCACTTTCTCACCTTCATGACTATTAATCTAGTTCTTCCAAGTTCCCTCTCCTGATGGTCTGATCTTTGGCTGTGTTTCAACATCAAGTATCTTTGATTGTTTTGTTGTCACTTTCTTTAGAAATGTGGAAATGTGCCATTAAATGAGAACCTCATTACATTTCATGTAGAGGTTAGAATATGGCTTACACCTCTAATGGATAGTGCTATGAATTCATTTTTTTCTAAAATATATTTTTCAGAGTAATATATAATCTGTGTCATCCCTAATAGAAATAAGTCCTGTTCATGTATCAGGATATTTTCTAATTGCTTCTACAAAAACCTTATTATTTAATTGCCATCTGGTAAGAGTCATTTCACATTAACATGTCAGTTCATTATGTTTTCCTCCTCAAAATGTCCAAATCAGTACTATAATCAGTACTTTTGACCAAATGTGCTGTATTATGAATAATAAACCGAGAAATCTAAATCCTATTTATTAAAATTATTTGCTTAGAACACAATCCAAACTTTGATGCAAAAGGTGCAGCTGCTGAACAAGTCACAAACCTCTGAACAACTTTAATAATGACACTGATTGTTGTCAACAATTAAAAATTGTATTTTATGGGATTCCCCTCTTATCTGATTATGAATTTCTAGAACATGAATATTTGGGCTTTTGTTTTCACAATGTTTATCAGTTTTTATCCTTTAAAAGCTATTGTTTTTTTAAGTACTGCAGGGGGATAAGTATGCTTATTTATTTCCATTTAACATAAATTATTTAACCTCTGTATGTGCCAGTACCTGCCCTAGGCATTTTAGATAAAGCAATGAATGACATATATTGATTCTCTTCATGCAGCTTAAAATCTGGTGGGGAGGTTTAAGAAACAGATAAGAGAGACCCAGGTGAGGAAAGGGTAGAGTGGAGTCTTGGAAGACGAATTAACATGGAATTCTCAAGGCATAGTAAAATGATCAATGTGTCAGATGGTGAGAAAATTAGATGTTTAGATTTCTCTTTATCAGTTATCTAATATTCCAGTCATGTCTAGGACACTAGTTATTGAATTCTTATATCTTTTTCACTGACATATTCTTCTGAAATTAATATTTCAGGCCTAGAATTTATTAGTTATATCTTTTGTGTATGCAGTGCAAGAACAATGGGTTTAGAGTTCAGAAAATGGGCCTCTATTTTTTCCATTTACCCTTTTAATGAACACATTCGGGGGGAAATTGGATCAAATTTTAAAATTGTGAAAGAAAACATATTGAAACCACATTGCATTATGAGAAAAAGGATTTGTTCAAAAATAGTATATCTATCTTCATTCTCATCTTTCAAATACAGTAAGTACTTATTGGAAAACTCAGCCATTCATGAAAAGCTCATTTTGGAATCTCGTTCAGCTTGGCAAAGTATGTCCAACTAGCACTCCTGAAGGTTGACCGGTGCAGGGTAGTGGTTAGGGGTAGTTGTTTCAAAATCTGACAGCTCTGAGGGTCTCGGACACTTTCGATCCTGGCTCTCCTCTACACACTCTGCCTGAGGGTTCAACCTTAAATTCTACAATTTAGCCACTTTGCATTTTACAAACTTCAGGAAGAAGTCCACCGCAATGACTTCAGCCATTAGTGGGCACTTTTATATTGTAAAACCAGTGAATGTATGGTTCTATTAATAGCTTGCAGTTTACTTCCAATTTATCTTTATTTATTCATTTCAGAGCCATATGAAAATATCCTACACTTCCATTCTTTCTTTAAAATTTTTGTTACTTGTTTGATGTTGCCTAGATGACAAAGAGTTTTTCAGGAGTTTTTGACATATTTTTGTCTGTATTTTCAAATGATCTGTCAAAATGATGAGTTTTGATAGCATTTTCATACGTAGGGTGACATAATAGTTGATGTTTGTATTTCTTTTTTTTTCCCACTAGATACTTTCATTTATTTTTGTTTTATTTTATTTTTTTATTTTTTTTATTATGTTATGTTAATCACCATACATTACATCATTAGTTTTTGATGTAGTGTTCCATGATTCATTGTTTGCGCATAACACCCAGTGCTCCACGCAGAACGTGCCCTCCTTAATACCCATCACCAGGCTAACCCATCCTCCCACCTTTTTTCTTTTTTTTAATTTGAGTGTAGTTGATACACAATATTACATTGGTTTCATGTGTACAACGTAGTGATCCAGCATCTCTATATGGTATGTTATTTTCACTGCAAGGGTAGCTGCCATCTGTCACCATACAACACTATTATAATATCATTGACATATTCCCTCTGCTGTGCCTTTCATTCCCATGACTTATTATTGATGTTCCCATTTACATTTAAAATTAGTGACACACATGGGGCGCCTGAGAGCTCAATTGGTTAAGCATCCGACTCTTGACTTTGGCCCAGGTCATGGTCTCAGGTTCATGAGATTGAGCCCCATGTCAGCTCCACGCTGGGCGTGTAGTCGGCTTAGGACTCTCTCCCTCTCTCCCTCTCCCTCTACCCTTCCCACACCTCTAAATAAACAAACAAACAAATAAATAAATAAATAAAATTAATGACACACATTAAAACGCATACATTCTTCTTTGAGATAATTCACAATTGCATTTAATTGGGGTCTTTCCCATTAATAAATCTTTTGTACTGAACCTCCTTTCTTCATTTTCAAAATACTTTTATTTATAATTTGAGAAATGATGACTTTGAACCTGATGTATTTATTTAGGTCAATGTCACTGCTATTTCTTAGTCTTCTAGCTTATTTTAACAGTCCATGATTTCGCGTTCCTATGCACAACTATGAGTAAATTTTCACATTTTCATTAAGAAGTTCTGAGGTTATGATAATCTGATTAAATGTTTAACATAGTTAATTTTCTACATATTTTCATTTCTGCATTTTATTATAATTTTTGTTAGATATTTCTTTAGTCACCACCACATATTTAATATTGCTTTTACCCAGGTTTTTCAAACAGCTCTGTTGAGGCATAATTTTAATACACTAAAATTCACCAGTTTTCAATGTTCAAATCATCATATGTACAAATTCAGTAGCCACTAGCAAAGTATTTTTATCAAGCCCAAATATTATTTCCTTCCCCTTTGTCGTCAGTGCTTTCTCCCCACTTCCCTGCATCTGGCAAATTCTGATCTTCTTTCTAAAATAATAATTTTGCCTTTTGAAAAGTATTTTTACATAAACAAAATCATATGGTATGAAGTCCTTTATGTTAGGCTTCTTTCACTTACCATAGTGCTTTTGACATTCATCCAAGTCGGTATTTTTATCAGTCATTCATTTCCTTTTATTTCTGAGTATTCCACTGGATAGATATACTACAAATTATTTATCTGTTCACCAACTGAGGGACATTTGGATTCTTTTCGATTTGGCTGTTATGAATAAAGATGCTGTGTGAACATTCAATGAAGTGTGAGATTGTGTGGGTTTATGTTTTTATTTTTCCTGGTTAAGTATTGAAGGATGGAATTGCTATGTCATATAGTAAGTACATGTTTAATCTTTTAAAAAACTAACAAAATGTTTTCCAAAGTGGCTATAACATTTTGCTTTTCAAGTTGTTTCACATCCATGTAAACATCAGTCCTTTAAAAATATCAATCATTGCAATATGTATGTAGTTCAAACTCATTGTGGTTTTAATTTGCTTTTCCCTGATGACTAATGATATCAAGCATTTTTTTTTTCTTTTAAGTAGGCTCTATCCCCAACATGGGGCTTGAACTCCAGACCCCAAGATCAAGAGTCACGTTCTCTGCCAACTGAGCCAGCCAGGCACCCTGATATCAAAAAATTTTAATGTGCTTATTTACTAATCCTATATGTTCTTTGGTGAAGCGTCTGCTCACATCTTCCCATTTTATCATCTTATTTTTTTTCCTCTTCTTTTGTGTTGTCACTAAATATATGCTCTGCATATATTCTAAATTTAAATTCATTTTCAGAAAATCTGTTTTCATATATATTCTCCCAGTCTGTGGCTTGTGTTTTTATTGATTTCACACAGCATTTGAAGAGAAAGAAATGTTAAATTCTGATGACATCTAATTTATCTTTTTTTCTTTTGTGCTTTTTCATGTCTTATTTAAGGAAGTTTTATCTAACCAAAGTTTACTAAGATTTTCCTCTGTTTTTTTTCCCCCAAATTAATAAATTTATCTCTTACACATAGGTTGACCTTTTAATTTCTGTGTATGTTTTAAGTTAGACTTGAAGTAAAATATTTTGCGCATTGATATCCAATTGTTCCAGCACCACTTACTGAAGAGGTTAACTTTTCCTCCATTAAATTGCCTTGAAAACTGTGTTAAAAATCAACTGAACATGTAATTTATGGATCCTGAATACTGTTCCATTGATCTATATGTCAATCTTTATACTGATACTGTACTGCTTTGAACTTAGGTAGTCTACGTTCTCCAACATTGATTTTGTTTTTCCATAAAATTTTTGGTTATTCTAGATCTGTTGAATTTCCATAAAATTTTATAATTAGCTTGGCACTTTTTATTTAAAAAAATTAGTTTGTTGTTGTTTTAATTAGGATTTATTTGAATCTGTAGATGAATTTGGAGTGAGTTGGCATCTTGCCACTATTGGGTCTGTCATCTTTGAACATGGCCTATTCCTCTATTTACTTAGGTTTTCTTTATTTTTTTTTAATAATCTTTTGCCAGCTTCTACATATAAGTTTTGTACAATTTCTATTAACTTTATCTCTAACATTTACACATTTTTGGTGAAATTGTAAACAGTAATTTTCTAAATTTCAGTTTCAATTTTTTTTGTTATTATGAGGATGTGGAAATAAAATTGATTAGTGTAGAATGACCTACTTGTAAACTATAGCCTCCCAAATTTACTTCCAATTTTTAGTAATTTTTTTCGCAGGTCCTCTGGATTACCTATATACATGATCATATCTCCTGAAGATAACACAATTTTACTTTTTTTTTTGCATTTCAGTCTGTATGCTTTTTATTTCTCTTCCTGCCTTATTTTAGTTCTATGACCTTTCAGCACAATGTTGAATAGAAGTCACGAGGGAGAACAAAATAAGTGAAAGCATTCAGTTGTTCAGCTTTATATATATTAGCTATAGGACTTTAGTTGTTTTCCTTTATCAGGTTGCAGATGTGTCTTTCTATTTCTAGTATGCTGAGAATTGTTTTCATGAATGGATTTTGAATGTCATCAACCATTTCCCTGTATTTATTGAAACCATATGTTTTTTCTTTCTTAGTGTGTTAGTATGATGAATTGCATTGTTTGATTTTCAAATCTTAGCACGGTTTGCATTCCTTGGATAAATCCCATTTAGATTCATTCTCCTTTCTTCAAATATATAAAGAAACATATTTTTTTGCTTCATTTAATTTGATAAAATATTAAGAATGAAGAATATTGTTTAGTGCTTTTATTTTTTTTGTGAAGTCTTGCCATCCAAGTAGTGTTGGTCTCTATGTAAAATGACTTAGGAAGTGTTTCCCCTTCTTCTATTTTCTCAAAGAACTTATAGATAATTAAAATAATTTCTTCTGTTAAGTGTATGATATTATTCACCACTGAAGCCTTAACAGACTAAAGTTTTCTTTGTGGGGAAGTTTTAAGTAAATATTTTTAATGAATATAAGATTATTTGGTCTAATTCTTTCTTCTTAGTGAGCTGTGGCAGCATCTTCTTTAAGGTATCTGTCTATTTTGTTTATGTTATTGAATTGATCAATATATAGGTTTTCACCATCTCTCTTTATTAGCTTTCTCATGTCTGTGAGATCTGTAGTGATGACTGTTATTTTATTCCTGATATTCATACTTGTGTCTCTTCTCACTTTTTCCTGATCAGTCTGGCTGATGAACTGTGTTCATTTTTTCAAATATTTGGCTTTTTTTGCCTTGCTTTTATCTACTCTTTCACTGCTTTCTATTTCATTAATATTTGCTCTCTTTATCATTTTCTTCTCTTTAATTTGAGTTTAATTTGTCCTTTTTCTACTTTCATAAGTGGGAGATTAGAATATTTGTTTAATATTATGCATTTTATCTTCCATCAGTTCAAATATTAAAATTCCCTTGTGATTTCTTCTTTGACTCATTAGTTATTTGAATTGTGTTGTTTGATTTCCTAATATTTGAAGATTGCACAGAGAGCATTCTGTTATTTCTGTTTCTATGCTGTTGTGTCTAGAGAACACACTTTCTTTTATCTGAATCCTTTTATATTTATTGAGACTTGTTTTATGACACAAAATATGGTTTATCTTAATGAATTTTTTGGCCGTACTTGAAAAGAGTGTGTATTCTGCCATTGCTGTGTGTTCTATTAATATCAGTTAGGTCAAGTTGGTTGACAATGTTATTTGTACAAATTCTCTATATATTTTTATTTTTTGTCTACTTGTAATATTGATTACAGAGGGAGGAGTGTTGAAATATCTGATTATAATTTTGAAATTATAATTTCAAAAAAGATAATTTTGAATTATCTTTTTATGCTTTCATTTTTTCTTTCACATATTTTGAAGCTCTGTTAATAAGTATGTGTATACATTTAGGATCATTATGTCTTTTTGGTGAATTGACACTTTATCATTAAGATATATCCCATTTTATCCATGTTAATATCCCTTGTTGTAAAATTCCTTTCTCATACAATAATATAGCTACTCAAGCTTACTATTAGTGGACTTTGTAAAGTAAATGATTTTGTGTCCTTTGATTTTTCACCTATTGGTTCCTTTCTATTCAAAGTGGATTTCTTGAAGTTGTACATTGCTTTTTTCTTTTTTTTTTTTTAATAACCCCATCTGACATTTGTGCCTTTCAGTTGGTGTTTTTACACTGTTTTCATTAAATGTGATTTTGCTGTGTTTTTTTTTTGTTGTTAAATAATTTCTTTGTTTTTCCCACTTTCTTTTCAGTAAACGAAGTATTTTTGTGTGATTCTGTTAGATGGCCACTAGGGTTTAATAGCTTTGACTTTTTTTTTTTTAATTTTTTATTGTTATGTTAATAATCATATATTACATAATTTGTTTTGGTGTAGTGTTCCATGATTCATTGTTTGTGCATAACACCCAGTGCTCCATGCAGAATGTGCCCTCTTTAATACCCATCACCAGGCTAACCCATCCCCCTACCCTCCTCCCCTCTAGAAACCTCAGTTTGTTTTTCAGAGTCCATCATCTCTCCTGGTTCGTCTCCCCCTCTGACTTATTCCCCTTCATTCTTCCTCTCCTGCTATCTTCTTCTTTTTCTTTTTTCTTAAAATATGTTGCGTTATTTGTTTCAGAAGTACAGATCTGTGATTCAACAGTCTTACACAATTCACAGCGCTCACCGTAGCACATATCTTCCCCAATGTCTATCACCCAGCCACCCCATCCCTCCCACCCCCGACCACTCCAGCAACCCTCAGTTTGTTCCTGAGATTAAGAATTCCTCATATCAGTGAGGTCATATGATACATGTCTTTCTCTGATTGACTTATTTCACTCAGCATAACACCCTCCGGTTCCATCCACGTCGTTGCAAATGGCAAGATCTCATTCCTTTTGATGGCTGCATAATATTCCATTGTGTATATATACCACTTCTTCTTTATCCATTCATCTGTCGATGGACATCTTGGCTCTTTCCACAGTTTGGCTATTGTGAACATTGCTGCTATAAACATTGGGGTGCACGTACCCCTTCGGGTCCCTACATTTGTATCTTTGGGGTAAATACCCAGTAGTGCAATTGCTGGATCGAATGGTAGCTCTAATTTCAACTGTTTGAGGAACGTCCATACTGTTTTCCAGAGGGGTTGCACCAGCTTGCATTCCCACCAACAGTGTAGGAGGGTTCCCCTTTCTCCATATCCCCGCCAACATCTGTCGTTCCCTGACTTGTTAATTTTAGCCATTCTGATGGGTGTGAGGTGGTATCTCCTTGAGGTTTTGATTTGGATTTCCCTGATGCCGAGCGATGTTGAGCACTTTTTCATGTGCCTGTTGGCCATTTGGATGTCTTCTTTGGAAAAATGTCTGTTCATGTCTTCTGCCCATTTCTTGATTGGATTATTTGTTCTTTGGGTGTTGAGTTTGATAAGTTCTTTAAAGATTTTGGATACTAGCCCTTTATTTGATATGTAATAGCTTTGACTTTTGTTTGAGTTGTTTCTCTGGAGTTTAGAATATAGACATACTATCTTATTGTCTATCTTCAAAAAACTATAATAGCACTTTATAAATTATTGGATTCTTAAAACAGTGGACTCCCTGTCCCCATCCTTTCCCCTATGGTTGTCACAGCTTTCATTAAATTTTATAACCCTGCAACATATTATTATTTTGCTTTAAATAGTCATTTATTTTGGAAAAATTGTTTTAAAATAGAATTTTTATATATTTACCTACATAGTAATAATGTTAAGTGTTCTTCATTGTGTAGATACAAATGGCTTTGACATCATTTTTCTTCTGCCTTAAGAACTTTAACATTTCTGGGGCGCCTGGGTGGCTCAGTTGTTAAGTGTCTGCCTTTGGCTCAGGTCATGATCCTATGATCCTGGGATCGAGTCCCACATCAGGCTCCCTGCTCCACAGGAAGCCTACTTCTCCCTCTTCCACTCCCCCTGTGCCAGCAGTGAATTATCTCAGCCACTTTTTTTTCTGAAAAAGTCTTTATTTTGCCTTCGTTTTTGAAAGACATTTTGTGGATTACACTTATAAGTGGATAGTTGTTTTTCATTCCCACAGTACTTTAAAGGTATCACTTTATTATCTTCTGGTTTGCTTTGTTTCTGATGAGAAGATTGCAGTTATTCTTATCTTTGTTCCATTATTTCTTTTTCTCTGGCTTTGTGTTCAAAGATATTATTTTTATTAGTGCCTTCCAGCAATTTTATTCTTAAATGCCTTAATGTAGTTTTCTTTATGTTCCCTGTGATCTTTTATAACTTTTTGGATTTTGTGTTTATATTTTTCATTAAATGTGGAAAATTATACCTTTTTTTTTCAAATAAATTTCTGTCCATATTCTTTCTGTGATTCCAGTTCTGAGTGTGATAGGCTGATGGATTTTTTTTTTTTTTTTTTTTTTTTTTAGAAAGAGAGTGCCTGTGGGGTGGGGGGAGAGGGAGGGAGAGAATCTTAAGCGGACTCTACATCCAACATGGAGCCCAATGTAGGGCTCAATCTTACCACCCTGAGGTCATGACGCGAGCCGAAAGCAAGAATCAGACACTTAATTAAGTCACCCATGTGCCCCTGATTGATATTGTTCTAAAGATCACTATTAGTAACTTGTTCATATGTAGTACATCTGTTAATATTTTCATTTCAGTTTTCTTCTTCTGTGTTTCAGTTAGTCTCTATTTCTAGGTATTTATATTCATTGATCTTTTATTCTGGTTTCTTTTTTTTAAGATTTATTTATTTGAATGAGAGAGAGAGAGAAAAGGGGAAGGGCAGAGAAGTGCTGAGCACAGAGACCCATGTGGGCCTCTGTCTCATGACCCTGAGATCATGACCTGAGCTGAAATCAAGAGTCAGAGGCTCAACTGACTGCCCAATCCAGGCACCCCAACTCTGAAGTTTCTAATCACCTGTTAATGTCAAGTGTTTTCATTTCAGATAGATATTTCATCTCTAGAAATTCAATTTCATTCTTTTTATACCTTTCATTTTGCTACTCCTTATGGTTCATTTATTCTATACCATCTTGAATATGGCTTATATTTATAATAGATATTTTAATTTTCTTTACTGCTAATTCTGTATTTTTTTGTTTGTTTGTTTCTGGGTTTGCTTCCACTTGTAATTTTTCTTGGTTATCAATCATATTTTTCTGCTTCATTTCATGGTTGTTTAGTTTTTGTTCAGATTTTGAGCAGTGTGGATTTTATGTTTTTGTTTCCTGGGTGTTTGGCACGGTCCTTTAAATATTGTTAGGTTTTGTTTGGGACACAGTTAAGATACCTGGGATCATTTTGATCCTTTTAAGACTTACTTCTCAGGCTTGTTAGGATGGTCAAGACCAACCATACAGAGCTAATTTGTCCTTATTACTAATATAATACTCTTCTGAGCACTATACACTATGCCCTTTATATTAGTAAGTCTTTCCACTTTGGCTGGTTGGAACATTAACTTTCCTCAGCTCTTTGTGAGCTACAAGCATTATTCCACATTCCTTTCCAATACTTCTTTCCTTAACTTCAATTAATGCCCTCTCATGTTTGCAAAGTTTAGTACTCAAAAATGAGAGATGCCCTATTACAAATATGCAGTTCTCATATCTGTTAATCTCTCCTCTTTAGCATTTTGTGCTGTGTAAATTTTAACCACTTTGTTCTTCCAAACCCAAACTGCTTCCTCAGCTCATCAGGAATTCCAAATTCTGATTAGTCTCCCACAGTCTGTATTTAAGTCTGGAAACTATCATGTTTTACTCAAGAATCACTTTCTCCTACTGCATGTTGCCTATTCTTCAATATTTAAAAAATGGCTATTTCATATACTTTGTCCAGTTTTCCAGGTTTTTTTTTTTTTAGATTGGATATAAATTTCTTTCTCTTATACCATTTTCCCTGCAAATAAATACCAGATTTTAAAAAATATATTATAGCATATACTTGTCTATTTCTAAATTTACTGTGTAATTAATTTCCATTTCTATTCATATTGAAAGTATATCCTATGTGATAAGATCCCAAACTGCCTGTGTTTAGTTGTGCTTTGCCAATTGTTTGTTAGGTGACCCTGGATAGGCTTCTTAGCATCTGCGTGTCTTAATTTCCCATAGTAGTAGCTCTTCAGAATTTTTGAGATGATTAAATTAGTTGACACATATATATATATAAAGTGCTTAAAGTTGTGTCGGTCATATATTAAGATATTATTATTATCTTTAATTTTGTTATCTACTCATTTATTTTTAAATCAGAAAATCAAAACCAATTTGTAGTATAATAGTATCTGTGGGCACACATTATATTTTGGTTTTGATTTTTAAAGTCCACTTTTGAATAAGTTCTTTCAGTATTTTAATATAAGGATGCTCACTAATCTTGTGCTTCTATTTGTTGTTGTTGTTATTTCAGGTTTTTATTTAAATTCCAGTTACTTAACATGTAGTGTAATATTAATTTCAGGAATAGAATTTAGTGATTTATCACTTAATACAACACCCAGTGCTCATCACAATAAGTGCCCTCCTTAATACCCATCACCCATTTAGCCCAGCTCCCCACCCACTGCCCTTCTAGCAGCCCTCGGTTTGTTCTCTATAGTTAAGAAGAGTATGTTTTATGGTTTGCCTCTTTTTTCTTTTTTTCCTACCTATGCTTATCGTTTTTTTTCTTAAATTCCATATATGAGTGAAATCGTATGGTATTTGTCTTTCTCTGACTGACTTATTTCACTTAGCATAATACTCTCTAGCTCCATTCACGTCATTGGAAATGGCAAGATTTCATTCTTTTTTGGTGGCTGAATAATACTCTATTGTATATTTATACCACCTCTTCTTTATCCATTCATCATAAATAAGTGGACATTTAATCCATGAACATTTTGGCTCTTTCTATAATTTGACTACTGTTGATAACGATGCTATAAACATCAAGGCTCATGTGTTCCTTTGAATCAGTATTTTTGTATACTTTGGGTATATACCTACTAGTGTAATTGCTGGATCATAGGGTAACTTTCTGAGGAATCTCCATACTGTTTTCCAGAGTAGCTGCATCAATTTGCATTCCCACCAACAGTGCAAGACGGTTCCCCTTTCTATGCATCCTCGTCAACATCTGTTGTTTCTTGTGTTGTTAATTTTAGCCATTCTGACAGGTCTGAGAGGATATCTCATTGTAGTTTTGATTTGTATTTCCCTGATGATGAGTGATGTTGAGTATCTTTTCATGTGTCTGTTAGCCATCTGTACGTCGTCTTTGGAAAAATTTCCATTCATGTCTTCTGTCCATTTCTTATCTGGATTATTTGTTTTTTAGGCATTGAGTTTGATAAGGTCTTTATGTATTTTGTATACTAACCCTTTATCAGATATGTCATTTGCAAGTATCTTCTCCCATTCCATAGGTTGACTTTTAGCTTTATTGATTGTTTCTTTCAAAAGATTTTTATCTTGATTCAATCCCAATAGTTCATTTTTGCTTTTGTTTCCCTTGCTTCTGGAGACATGCCTAGTAAGACGTTGCTATGGCTGAAGTCAAAGAATTTGCTGCCTGTGTTTTTCTCTAGGATTTTGATGGTTTACTGTCTCACACTTAGGTCTTTCATCCATTTTGAATTTATTTTTGTGTATGGTGTAAAAAAGTGGTCCAGTTTCATTTTCTGCATGTTGCTGCCCAGTTTTCCCAACATCATTTGTTGAAGATACTGTCTTTTTCACATTGGATAGTCTTCCTCACTTCATTGAAAATTAGTTGACCATATAATTGTGGGTCCATTTTTGAGTTTTCTATTCTGTTTCACTGATTTATGTGTCTGTTTTTGTGTCAGTACTGTACCGTCGTGATCCCACAGCTTTGGATTATAACTTGGAGTCAGAATTGTGATGTCTCCAGCTTTGCTTTTCTTTTTCAAGAGTGTTTGGCCCTTCAGGGTCTTTTGTGGTTCCATACAAATTTTAGGATTGTTTGTTCTAGCTCTTTGAAAAATGCCAGTGGTATTTTGATAGGGATTGCATGAAATGTGTACTTTGCTTTGGGATAGTATAGACATTTTAACAATATTTGTTCTTCTAATCCATGAGCATGGAATGAGACAGGGATGCTCACTCTCACCATTGTTATTCAAGATGGTACTAAAAATCCTAGCCTCAGCAATCAGACAACAAAAGAAATCAAAGGCATCCAAATCAGCAAGAAGGAAGAGTCAAACTTTCACTATTTGCAGACAACATGATATTCTTTGTAGAAAACCCAAAGACTCCACCAAAAAATTGCCAGAACTGATACATGAATTCAGTAAAGTCTCAGGATACAAAATCAATGTACAGAGATCTGTTGCACTTCTATACACCAATAATGAAGCAGCAGAAAGAGGAATCAAGGAATCAACACCATTTACAATTGCACCAAAAACCATAAGATACCTGGGAATAAACCTAATCAGAGGGGTAAAAGATCTGTACTCTGAAAACTATAGAATACTTATGAAGGAAATTGAAGATGATGCAAAGAAATTGTGCTTCTATTTTTGAGTAAATATACATAACCCCTAAGCTAAATAATTTAATATACAACCCCAGTGAATCTTCATGGCAATCCTATGAAATAAATACTATGGATAACTACATTCCACAAATGTAGAAAGTGAGGTTCAGAGAGGTTAAAGGATTTCCCCAAGGTGCTACAGCTGTATCATGAACACTGGAATACAAATCTGGTTTTCTGTGATTCTAGGACCTGATTTGTTAGCCACAATGTGATTTTATTAAATATAATATGTAAGCAGAGTAAACATAATTTTTGCTTTGCATAGTTCTGCTTCATACCTGTTATCATGACTTAATTTTTAATAGTGTCCATGGTCACTTGCAAAAACGTACATTTGTTGAAAAATTAAATGTTCACTCTATTTATAACAGATATTATTGACTGACATGATTTATGAGAAGTACTTAAAATCTAGGGAGAGATTTATACTGTTAAAGAAGGTGAAGTCTGTAATGTCATTTACCAATGCTTCACTGATTTTTATCACTTTGACTTTTAGAGAAAAATGACATAATGATGACACTTAACAGAGATGTGTTAGAATTTAGCAGTTTGTTATTTAGCAATTCTAATTCTGCTACTAGGTACCAAATCAGACAGATATTGAAGAACAAAGATTAAATGAGGAAGTGGACTTTGTCAGATATTCAGCAGTCCTTCTTTGCCTCCTCAGCTTCAACTGGGACAGAAATAGAATAAATTTTTGGTAAGAATCTGTAATTAAGTGGCTCTCTTGGGGATGGAAATAAGAGAAATAAGAGTGAGAGAAAGTGAATAGAACAAATATAGAAAAGAAATGAATAGCCCACAAAGTGTTCTTTGAATTCATATCAGAACTGTAAGATAGAGAAAGAAAGAAAGAAAGAAAGAAAGAAAGAAAGAAAGAAAGAAAGAAAGAAAGAGAGAAAGAAAGAAAGAGAGAAAGAGAGAAAGAAAGAAAGAGAGAAAGAAAGAAAGAAAGAAAAAGAAAGAAAGAACCAGAAATATAATCATTCATTCCAGTCATTCCTGAAGAGGTACAATTGAATATTTAGTATTATCCTATGCAAATGTTAAAAAAAGATGATGAACACAAAATAAAGAATGTTCCCAGAAGAAAAACCACTGTATCATTAAAGGTTGTCTAAATTATTTCATCTGTGAAGTGAAGGAAAACAATGTACTTTTCAATAAAAGAAGCTTTGACTGATATACCAGTGATCCTTAAATAGTCCATGAACTGTCATAGAGCAAATGGAATAAAATTGCCCTCTTTGGGGCCTTTATTGTGCTGTTCCTTTTGCCTGGAAATAGTACTCCAAATATGCATATGGTTTTCTTTATCTTGGTCATTGAAAGTCACCTTCTCAGTGAGGATTTCTATGGTCACCATATTTATATTGCTAACTCCTGCGCGCACACACACACACACACACACACACACACACACACACCTTCTAACCCCCTCCATGTTTGTATTTCCCCACTTAACACTTATTTCCACCTAATATGGTACATATTTTTCTTTTGTTCTTCTTTGTCTTCTTAAACCGACTAAAATGTTAAGCCCAACAAAGACAGGACTGATTTTGTCATCTGCTAATCATCAGTAAAAAGACCAGTGCCTGGCGGTGTTTAGTAAATACCTGCCGCATCCATGAAGACTAAATGAAGGCTTTGTTGTGCTTCAGTCCAAAGGGTTGAACAAAGTCATGGGGAGTAAACTGGAGGGTGGCCAATTCAACTAATCACATAAAATATTAACACTACGCTTTGTCTCTAGGAGGAAATATCTGTTCAGACCATGACTATAACAACCCTGAAGTGACTGGATGAACAACTGGTTATGTTATTATAATGTGTATACACATTTAATTAGTAGTTATTG
Organism: Eumetopias jubatus; assembly: GCF_037043125.1. Taxonomy (NCBI): domain Eukaryota; kingdom Metazoa; phylum Chordata; class Mammalia; order Carnivora; family Otariidae; genus Eumetopias; species Eumetopias jubatus. The sequence goes on along the minus strand of NW_028274807.1, from coordinate 19,913,130 downwards.
GATGCCTGGGTGGCTCAGTCGGTTAATCATTGACACTTGATTTCTGCTTAGGTCATGATCTCAGGGTCGTGAGATCCAGCCCTGTATCTGAGCCTTGCGTTGGGCTCCACGCTGGGCATAGAGCCTGCTTAAGTTTCTCTCTCTCCCTGTGTCCCTCCCTTACCTCTCCCCCTCTTAAAAAAAAAAAATAGTAGTTATTTTATAAATTGGGAAAAAAAGATACAGACATACCTCAGAGATATTGCAGGTTTGGTTCCAGACCACTACAACAAAGTGAATATCATAATAAAATGAGTCAAATGAATTTTTTTGGTTTCCCAGTGCATATAAAAATTATGTTTACACTATACTGTAGTCTATTAAGGGTGCAATAATAGCATTATGTCTAAAAAAAAAAAACAAAATACATCCTTAAATAAAAAATACTTAGTTGCTAAAAAATGCTAACCACCATCTAATGTCGGTGAATTACAATCACTGATCACAGATCACCATAATAAATATAATAGGAGGAATGAAAATGTTTGAAATGTGAGAATCACCAAAATGTGACACAGAGACACAAGACGAGCAAATGCTGTTGGAAAATGGTGCCCCTAGACTTGCTCAACAGAGCGACCCCAAACTTTGATTTGTAAAAAACACATTATTTGCCAACTACAATAAGGCAAAGCACTAAATAACTAATAAAAACTAATAAAATGAGGCATGCCTGTATTTGTAAATTATGTAGAAATTAAATATATTTCAAGAGGAAAAAAAACACTTTTCTGATGACAGCCAACTATGGAAAATTAAATGTTCCACAATTCAAATATTTAATTTTGAGTCTAAATTGAGATTGATAATTGAAATTTTTCTTAATGTCAGGGCTCCTGGGAGGCTCAGTTGGTAAAGCATCTGCCTTTGGCTTAGTTCATGATCCTGGAGTCCAGGGTCTAGCCCCAGTTCAGTCTCCACCCCACCCCCCGGACTCAGTGGGGAGTCTGCTTCTCCTTCTCCCTATGCTCCTCCCTGCTCATGATCATGCACTCTCTCTCCGTGTCTCTCTCGCAAATAAATAAATAAAATCTTTAAAAATAATAAACTTTTCTTGGGGCCCCTGGGTGGCTCAGTCCGTTAAGCACCTGCCTTCAGCTCAGGTCCTGGGATTGAGCCCCATGTCGGGCTCCCTGCTTGGCGGGGAGTCTGCTTCTCCCTCTCCCTCCACCCCTCCCCATGCTTGTGCTCTTTCTCTCTCTCTCTCTCTCTCAAATAAATAAAATATTTAAAATAAATAAATAAATAAATAAATAAATAATTTTTCTTCATGTCTAAACTAGGAAAAAAACATTGGAAATATATTGAAATAGTTTATTAATTCATACCTATGTTTAAAAATGCCAATTACATGTATAAATCAAAAGTACTTATTGGAAGTGCCATATGAATATAGGCACAAGCCTACTCCAAAAACTACTGGGGCTCAGTCCTGGGGGCTCCCGCACTTTTGTAAGTTTTATACCTTCAGGAGCCTTATCAACGTGCCACAGTGAAGATCAGAGAAAAATCCCTTTATACTGCAGGCTCGCAGAGAAATAAAGTAGCCATTTTTTAATAAACCAAGGGGTAAAGTAACTATTTTCAGATGGATTTCTAGTGTTCTGCTCTCCTTAAAAACACTGACATACCTAACTAAAAGGCTGTGGAGGAAACTACTTTACCATGGCCTTGTAAGACTGGGTCTCCAAAGTCTTCTAGACTTCCCAGATTTATCGGGGCCGGTCCTCATGACAGAAAACAATCAGGAGAAAAATCACTTCTTTCTAATCCTCATGAGCTTCTGTTCCTATGGAAACCATTCAGTATTTTCCACACATCAGCTCATTCATTCAGCATCAACATTATTCAGCTTTTAGGAAACATCACCTGTGTACTGTACTAAGTCCTGTGTTAGGATCAGATTAAAAAAAGAAAAGAATACAACACAATCCATACCCAAAGAAGTAGTCTCAGTCTCCCATAATATTAGCAAATAGGTTTCCTGTTCTTCCGTTAAAGTCAAAATAAATTTACCTATCCATATCTATCTAATCAGTGTGCCTGTGTATATAAATCCCTTGAACAAAACAGTCATGACGTGAATCTCAGTATTTTTTCTAAAACATAGTTGTATTGTTTAACTTAAATGCTGTAGAAACTATAGTTTGAATAAGCAGTAAAACGTACTACTTAAAAGCAGAGACTGCAACCAGATTGCCTGGTTTCAAATTGAATTCTTCATTTCCTAGTTGCACGAACTTGGCCAAGCTACTTAACATTTCTGTGCTTTATTTTTCTCATCCATACTGCATATGGCAGAGTAATGGTCTGTTCCTGGCAGGGCTGCTGTGAGGATTTAGGTGATGTGAAACTTATAAAGTACCTGAAACAGTCTAGAGACCTGTTTGCTGCTCCTTGTCCTCTTGTTATTACTGTGGCTGGCACTGTTGTTTTAATCCCAATGGGCAACAAGTTAACTTCTGCCCATATAATCAACAGGAAAATGTTTTCACCATCCTGCAGCATGTTAACCACTGCAAATGTTGATTATTTGGTAGTTACATTTGTACTGGGAGCCTTCAATAGTTTATACCTACTACTAAATAATATCTTGCTTTGGGCTTACAGACCTACACTGTTTTGTGACAGTCACTAACACCTCATTAAGCACAGTTTGTAATTTTTTTTCCCAGCTAGAGATATATGCAAAGATTATGTATACTCATTGTTCAATTAAACCGAAAATGACTGACATTGCACATCAGCTTGTCAGATTTCTCCAAGTAGTGTAGCATAGGTGTTCCATCAGCTTTATGACAAGAAAATGGCAGAGCTGGGCATCCTCCAACAGACCTTCTATGACTACTTAAAGTCCTTACACACAGAATCCTCAGGATTTCTCCAGAGGAAAAAGAGTAAAATCTTTAACGGTTATGCCTTCCACTCCCTGCTGCATCTTCACATCTCTGTGAATCTTGATTTAGGATAAGTGCATCATTAATCTTTAACATATCAACCCAAGAACACAAAGTCAAACAATAATAATGGGCATTAAAGGAGTACAGAGAAGCATGCCTAAGAATGCATTCAAGCACTGCATATGCTGCCTAATTACACACACCTGCACACACCCGCGCACCCACACACTAATTTGCTTGGATCCAGAACTTTTAACTCTTTGTTGAAAAGCAAGTGTTGGCAAACCTTTTCTGTAACAGGCCAGATAGTAAATATGTTCTGCTTTGTGAGCCATGTGGTCTCTGTCACAACAACTCCGCTCTGCTGCTAAGACATGAAAGTAACCACAAACAATACAGAAATGAGTGAGCGTAACTGTACCTACCAAAATTTTATTTATGAGCACAATTTTAATTACATAGAATTTTCATGTATACATATAATTCTACTTAATTTTTTCAAAAATGCAAAAAGAATTCATAGCTCACAAGCCATATGAAAAACATGGCAGGCTCAATTGGGCCCATGGGCTGCAGTTTCATGACCCCTGATATAAAAGAATCAGAATATTTTAAGGTTAACAAGTTATTGTAAATACTAACAGTTATGACCAAGAAGATTAACTGGTAATATAAAATGTCTCAAGGTATAGATTGTAGTATCAGTTTTATTTATTCAGAATTCTTTTTTTTTAAAGATTTATTTAATTATTTATTTATTTTAAAGAGAGACAACTTGAGTGAGGAGAGGGCCAGAGAGGGGGGGAGATAGAGAATCTCAAGCAGACTCCCCGATGAGCGTGGAGCCCGACGTGGGCCTCTATCTCACGACCCTGAGATAATGACCTGAACCAAAATCAAGAGTTGGACACAACCAACTGAGCCACCCAGGCACCCCTGTTCAAGATTCTTACTTTGACATCAGAAATCATAAGTTATCATTTCACAGCCACCACTTACTGGTTTGATAACCTTGAGTGAGAAGATAACCTCTGGAATCCCTATTTTCCGAAAAGCAGTATATGGTAGAGGGATTATTATATCAGTACTGCTAAATTATCCCTCTGCATCACAATCATCTGTGGAGAAATTAAGGGTTAACACTAAGGAATGTGGCTCCAACAGGTGATTTCCAACTGATAGCTGGGGTCAAACACTAGCGGTCTCTGATAGTCAGATCTATTCCCGCTCAGTAAACCGAAGGATTTACGTTCTTTATACTCACATTGACACAGCCCTCAACCATAATGTAGCATTACTTCAGAAAATATTAATTTTAGTAATTAGTAGAAACCCTTTACACAAAAATCTGGAACTATTTACTTTTCTTTTATGATGGCAAAAAAAAGAAAAAATATATTTCACTTCTGTCAACTTACTGTCGATATGGAAAGAATAGAAAGACAAAACAAATAAACAAAGAAAAAAACCATACATAGTTTCCATCTCAGTAACTAGACCTTAGAAATTCCAAAGGAGGAAAAAAGACAACAATCTTAGTCTGTTCTTTTCTTGGTGTTTCCCTGAAGCCCTTATCTGTCCACTTTAGAGTACTTTGTAGATGAGCAACTGCAACATCATTTCTCTGCCTCTATAGACAATTCACCCAAATATGCAAAAACAAAGTACAATTTCAGTGTGTTTCATTTGTTCTTAACTTTCAACAGTTCCAAAGTCAGTATTTAGTCTATACTCATCCACTTGATTCCATTGTCAACTGTCAACTTCTCAAAAATCGTCATCAGAAAAATTAAGATAACCCAGCAGTTTAATGTGAAACTTCTTGCAGCATTGAACACACACACACACACACACACACACACACACTCCTTGACAAAGCTGTAATAATGTCACAACCTTTGAAACTTTGGAAAGGAGATGTTTAGGATTTTATGGACTGGGTTGAGTGATTTTAAAATGGGTCTTTTAAAGCAGGAAACTGATTGAATTTGGGAAGAGTTTATGAATTAATATCTTTGAGTACATTAGGGAATAAGTCTTGAAGGGAGTTTGGATAAACTCTGGGTCTTTTTTTTTTTAAGATTTTATTTGCCAGAGAGAGAGAGAGAAAGAGAGCACAAGCAGGGGGAGAAGGCAGAGGGAGAAGCAGGCTCCCTGCTGAGCAAGGAGCCCAATGTGGGACTCGATCCCAGGACCCTGGATCCTGACCTGAGCGGAAGGCAGCCACTTAACTGAGCCACCCAGGCGTCCCAACTCTGGTCTTGATTAGCTATTAAAGTTAAACAGTATCATCTTTAAAAAAAAGAAAGAAAGGAAGAAAGAAAGAAAAAGAAAGAAAGAAAGAAAGAAAGAAAGAAAGAAAGAAAGAAAGAAAGAAAGAAAGAGAGAGAGAGAGAGAGGGAGGGAGGGAGGGAGGGAGGGAGGGAGGGAGGGAGGGAGGGAGGAAGGAAGGAAGGAAGGAAGAAAGAAAGAAAGAAAGAAAGAAAGAAAGAAAGAAAGAAAGAAAGAAAGAAAGAAAGAAAGAAAGAGAAAGAAAGAATAAATGTCCCTGTGAACAAATACCTAAGTTATGCTTGCTTGTTTTCAGTATTGTTTGACGCAGGGGCATGTAAGTATACTCAACATCCAAATTACTTAACACAGGAGCAGAAGAGTATGCCTGGTTTAAGACAAAGACAGAAAAGTATGTTTGTATTAATTTTCACTGGCCCTTTTTTGGTCATGCTTTAAGCTAAGTTGGAAGATAGACCATTATGTTATGGGGATTTGGTCAGTATAGATCAGCACCACTTTTTGATGTGTCAAGGTCATTATAGAAAAATGGCCCTGTAAAGATGTCCACTTCTTCACCTCCAGAACCCATGAATAGGCTAGATTAGATTATGTGGCAAAGAGGAATTTAGGGTTACAGATTTATCAGCTGATCTTAAAGTAAGATTATTCTGGATTATCTAGGTGGGCACAATGCAATCACAAGGGTCTTTAAAATAAAGAAGGGAGGAGAAGACTTCCAGCATTACAGTGTGAGGAGCTCTTGGGCTATTGAAACTATCGAAAATTCTTAAAATTTTCCCCGGTGAAACTATTGAAAATTCTTAAAAATAACAACTCCCTCAGAAGCAACATCAAAGGTTTAACAATGCAGAGTGGGGGAGATATATATGACTAAAACATCAGCCCTGAAGAGTGGGGGACCAGAATTATCCCCCAAATTTATAATATATATTTAGTGTCCAGTTTGCACCAATAAAGTGTGAGGCATGCAAAGGAGAAGCAGGACATACATCAGAACAAAAGCAAGCAACAGAAAAGGTGTGTGGGGGCAACCAGATGTCAAATTTAACAGGAAAAGACTTCAAGGTAGCAATTATAAAGATGTTCACAGATATAAAGGAAACCGTAATTTGAGAAATAAAAGAAAATATGACAGTGTCACACCAAATATAGACTACCAATAAAGAGAGATTACCTAAAAAAATGGAAGTTCTGGAATGGATAGATAAATTAACCCAAGTGAAAAATATATTAGATGAACTCAACACTAGACTTGAATTGGCAGAAGAAAGAAAGAAGCAAACTTGAGGACAGATTGATAGATATTGTCCAAGCTGAAGAACAGAGGGGAAAAAAAGAATGAAGAAAAATGAACAGCTCCTCAGAGAAATGTGAGACATGCATTATGTATAATATCATACATATAATGGAAGGATAAGAAGAGAGGAGAAAAAAAGGAACAAAAAATAATACTCAAAGGACTAATGGCAGGGACCCTGGGTGGTTCAGTCAGTTAAGCTCGGGTTATGATCCCAGTGTCCTGGGATCAAGTCTTGCATAGGGCTTCCTGCTCAGCAGGGAGTCTGCTTCTCTGGCCTTCTCTCTCTCTGCCCCTCCCCACTGTTCTTTCTCTCTCTCTCTCTCTCTCTCTCTCTCTCTCTCAGATAAATAAATAAAATCTCAAAGGACTAAGGGCTGAAAATGTCCCAGTCTAATCAGAAAATACAAATGTGCATGCCCAAGAAGTTCAATGAGTTCCAAGTAGAAAATACAAAGGGATCCACAAATGGACACATCATAGTGAAAATGTTGAAAGTCAAAGACAAGGAGAACATCTCAAAAGCAGCAAGGGGAAAAACAACTTTTCACTTACAAGGAGACCTCAAGATTAATAGCTGATTTCTCAACAGAAACAATATAGATCGAAGGCAATAGGATATCATATTCAAAATGCTCAAAGGAAAAAAAAGTGACAACCAACAATCCTCTATCAAACAAAGCTATTTTTTCCAAATTGAGGGTTAACTAAAGACATTCCTAGATTTAAAAAAAAAATGAATATGTGGTTAGCAGATCCATCTTACAAGAAACACTAAAGAAAGTACTTTGGGCCAAAAACAAGAGACCCCAAACAGTAATTTCAATCCACATGGAAAAATATGAGCTCCAGTAAAGGTAATTATGTAATTATAAAAGACAATATAAATGCAAATGTTCTCCTTTGTTCTTTTAACTGGCAAAACAATTGTATGATATAAATGTATTTAATGTATTGTTAAGCCTACAAAATAGAAATGTAATTAATATATTTGTAATATATTTGCTGGTAGCAGCATCAAGGAGGTGGAGCAAGCAGAGATGTAAAGGGAATGACTACAGAATGTGAAGTAATAAAGATAACAATGTATTATGAGGTTTGTAATATCAATACATATATATAGAATAACAAAATACAAAAAGAGGGAAAGAGAGAATAGAGTTAAGCACTAGTCAGCTCAGGCTGCTCTAATATAATACCGTAGAATGGGTGTTATAAATAGTAGACATTTATTTCTCACAGCTCTGGTGGCTGGAAGTCCAAGATCAGGGTGCCAGTATGATCAGGTTCTGGTGAGGACTGCCTTCCTGGCTTGTGGTCTTCTCTAAGCCCACAGATGGTGGAGAGAGAGCAAGCTCTGGTCTCTTCCTTTTCTTGTAAGGACTCTAATCCTATCATGAGACCACCTCCCTTATGACATCATCTAAATCTAATTACGTCCCCAGGTTCCACTTCCTAAAACTACCACATAGTGGATTAAAACTTGAAAGTATGAATTTTGAAGGGCACACAAATAGTCCATAGCAAGATATACAGAAGTAATATTTCTTTATCTCTGCTAAAATTAAGTTAGCATAAATCTGAAACTGATTCTGGTAAATTAAGATGTATATGGGGCGCCTGGGTGGCTCAGTCGTTAAGGTCTGCCTTTGGCTCAGGTCATGATCCCAGAGTCCTGGGATCGAGCCCCGCATTGGGCTTCCTGCTCCATAGGAAGCCTGCTTCTCCCTCTCCCACTCCCCCTGCTTGTGTTCCCTCTCCCACCATGTCTCTCTCTGTCAAATAAATAAAATCTTAATAAAAAAAAAAAAAGATGTATGTGGTAAGGCCTAAAGAAACTACTTTAAAAAAAACAAGATATAGTGAAAAAATTAAATTAGTTTAAATGCTTCATTAGAAAATATCCACTTAACACAAAAGAAATCAGCAAAGGAAAACAACAACAAAAAAGACAAAAGACACATAGAAAACAGACTAAAATCTCTTTGAATTTGGATGCAAAGATATTTAACAAAATGCTAGCAAATGGAATGCAACAACATATAAAAGGAATTATACACCATGACCAAAGGGGATTTCTTCCATGAATGCAAGATTGGTTCAACATACAAAAGCCAATTAGTTAATATGTCATATCACTAGAATTTTTCTAGGGGCACCTGGGTGGCTCAGTCAGTTAAGTATCTGACTCTTGGTTTCAGCTCAGCTCATGATCTCATTGGTCTTGAGATGGAGCAGTGTGGGTTCCATGCTCAGTGGGGAGTCTGCTTGGGACTCCCTCCTTCTGCCCCTTCCCCTGCACACTCTCCCTTTCCCCATGCCCCCTGCTCACATGAGAGAGCACTCTCTCTCTCCTTAAACAGATAAATAAATCCTTAAAAAAATAAAAATATTTTTTTAAATCACATGATTATCTCCAAAGATACAAAAAAGTGTTTGACAAAATCTGAGGGACAGAAACCAATCACAAAAGACCACATATTATATAAACGAATAGAAAAGGAATTGTGCAGAATAAGAAAATCTATTGAGGCAGTAATTAGATCATTGATTGCTTTAGGGCTCTGGATGATGGGGAGTAATAGCTAAAGAATATGAGGTTTCTTTTTGAGATAATGAAAATATTCAAAATTGGACCAGGATAGTGGTTGCCCATATCTGTGGATATACTCCAAATCATTAAATTTTATCCTTTAAATAAGTGAGATGTATGGCATGTTTATTCTGTCTCAATAAAATGTAAAACACACACACACGCGGAAAACAACAACAAAAGAAGGAGACAGAAGAGACAAAAGCAGGTATGGATATGTGATGACAGAAGCAATGTCAGAGTGAGGTCATGCGAGAAGGACTCATCTTGCCCTGCTGGCTTTGAAGACAGAGGAAGGAGGCGATGTACCAAAGAACATGGGAAACCTCCAATGTCTGGAAAAAAATCCATGAAACAGATTCTCTGCTAGAGCCTCCAGAATGGAACGCAGCCCTAACATCCCTTGTATTTAATTCAGGAAGAATGGTACTGGACTTCTGACCCACAGAATTGGAAGATACTGTATTTGTGTTGTTTAAGCCACTAAAATTGTGCTAACTTGTTCGGACAGCCAAAGAAAAGTAATGAAGATTATTGAAGATTAGATTAACTGTGATGGCCATTTTAATATGCCAACTTGGGTAAGCTACCGTCTCAAGTTATTCAATAAAACATTAATCAAGGTGTAGCTGTGAAAATATTTTGTAGACGTGGTTATGGCTGATCATTAGTTGCCTGTAATTACTGGAGAGTGTCCTGGATAGTCTGAGTAAGACTGATTCAGTCCATCACAAAACATTAAAATGGGGCTGAGTCTCTCCCGAAGAAGAAATGTCACCTGTGGACAACTTCAGCCCGTGCCCCGAGAGTTCCAGGCTTCCCAGCAGCCTGCCTACAGATCTTAGATTTGTCTAGCCAGCCCCTACAATCACATCAGCCGATTCCCCCATGACCAGCTGCTGAATGTCCATCTACTGATTCTGTTTCTCTAGCTCAACCCTAATGCATACTGGCATGAATGAAGTCTTCGATGGAGGCTATCCCAAAATCCATTTGTGACAAATTGGTTGGATGATCATTCTTTGGAACTTTTCATAGGACAAGAGCTACGCAGCATTTATGACAATGACTGAGCAATGGGATTTGTCTAGTGATCACACATGGGAACACTATAACCCAGAAAAATACGAAGAGAAAGATAATGATCAGAGCCCACAGTTTACTTCTAAGACAGCAACCAAGAGAGTCCAAATTAAAGCAAGAGAACACATCTCCTCTGAAGGAGACCAGATTTAACTAAGTTAATTCAACTGGGTATTAAACAAATCACCCAATTTCATTTATTTGTTTCGTGGATCTTTTTGTTATAGTAAAGCAACCTGAGGTATCTAAAGGATATAAACACAATCTAAAGGATATATATTACTTTCTTCTAAGATAGTATATGCTCTATTCTCAAAGGCCAATGATATATCAAAACTATCAACTAAAGCTTTATTTTTAACTATTGCCTGTCCAATTTCATGACAGTGTTCTAAAGTCGTAGTGACATTATCTAGTTCTTCTTTTATTCTATGAACCATAAAATTCAGAATTTTCCTCACTTTGGTGGGCTCTTTTAAAGCATGGAATGAACTCTGAGAAAAACAAAATTCCCTTTCGATCATTAAAATTGTCAAACTGAAGTCCCAATCTCCTTTTCGATTTAAATTATCTAAAGATCTCTTCTGGGGAAAAAGGGAAACTGAGAGACCAAAAGAGACATTGTTTGAAACCACTGGCCTGGGTAAAAATGGGCAACCATCAGATAACATCTCTTGCAGGTAACACCCCATAGGCCATATATGACTCAAATCCAGTTAATAGTCATTAGTGCCTGTCTAGTGATTTATTTTCAGCCAACATACCACATACTGTGGTGTCAAATATTATTTTAATGATTTCCTGCCACCCCTCAAAAGTGGACCAACATTTGGAAAGGTTATTTTTGGTATACAAAACTTCAGGTAGATCTAAAACAAAATGCCTGGAGCTAAGACCATGTAATCTAGCTCTACAACAAAACCTATAAAAGGAATACAGCCTCTAAATAAATATCACTTGTTTCTTATTTTTCCCCCAGGTCTATTTCTGTAAACATTCAGTTAAAAAGGCTAGCTGAAAAGAAAAGGAAAGGAGAGGAAAGGAAGATAAGAAGAAAGGAAAAAAGAAAAGGAAAAGGCTAGCTGTTACAAAGGTGGTCTCTCTGGATGTGATGGGATAAGGTGTTAGGGACTTTCGGTTTTCTGGCCTGTTGTGCTTGCCATTCTAAAAATCTTTTGTAAGTCAAGTCCACTGATCCAAGACACTAACTTACTTATAAAAAGGAACTGCTGTAAAAGGAAGCTGTCTGCCATCCAATGAAACTGATAACAAAATTGGTGGTTTGTTTCTTTGTATATTTTAGCAAAATCTCAGGAAATTATAACAGGACATTTAATAAGTAGACACTCAGGATGCACAAAACAATATTAAAGATAAGGGCTTTATAGATACCATAACTATCATAATCAAGAGACAACATGTTTATTAATAATCCAGAGCCTTAAACCCGCAAAGAGGCAAGAAAATATTTGGGAAGACAAAGGATAGCAGCATTCAAATTAAAATGTGACAATCTGTATCTCTGATTATCTTCTTCCTTGTGCTTTGGATCGATGACTTCCTGCAATCATCAACTTGATATAAAAATCTTAGGTTGAAGCTGTCTCTCCCTGGGGATCCGCTTCTGGATGATTCCTAAGAATCCTCAGCTTGAAGTCTCTGGTTGGAACAGTTTTCTAGGATTTGAGGAAGATTGCTCTTCCCTTGTTGTGGGATGTATATCCGAGAAACAAACATATTCCTAAAGTGTTTACTTCTGTGCTAACTAGTTACAGTACTTAATAAGAAATTTTGCACTAAATTCAATGCATTATCTGATGTCTTTTCCAAAAGACAAAAACTCAACATTTAGATCACTCAAGTGTTGTCTAGGAGGATGTTGAAGAAAGTGTAAGTGTCTGTTGATGATAAGACTAGGTAAATACCTTGAATCCCTTGCAGTATTAAGGCAATGTCTGCTTGTAGTAGAAGATGATCTAGAATCAAAGCCAACACTCCTAGGTGCAAGAGGCAGCCTAATACTAATTCAGAAGGGAAGACTCAGTTACCCCTTAAAAATAGCTAATTCCATTGTCATTAAAAGCAGTGCCAATTCCATAGAAATTCCTATAATGTCTGAAAGTTTTGTTGATGCTGGTTTTAGTTTAAGAATTAATTTTTTTCCTTCTACCATTCCTGGAGCCTGGGGGTCCTAGGGAGAGTGAAGTTTCTGAATAAGCAGCAAAGTATTGAAAATCTCTTTACTGGAAGTAATACTCTTTCACTGGCAGTCCCAGTGAAATGGATATATGTCACTAGAGAGGTTGGAATCCCCAGACTCGGAAAACAGAATCAAGTGATATTTTTTGCCAGTATCAGACTCATAGCTCTGTGACAAGGAAAAGCTTTCATCCATCCCTAGAATAAGAAAGCTGTGAACAAACATATTCAGAATCTATTGTGGGGGATAGTGGCATGAAACATACTCGGAGATGTTCAGAAGGACTCTGAGATTTGCGCTCTTGCCCTTGTGTCTTCCTCACATTTTTACTGGGACTTGTGTTGATGACTGGTGAGACATTTGTCATGACCAACATCAGCACTTTTAGTCAAACTTCCCAGCAATGCTGGTTGACTACAGTGGCCAATTCGTCCTTTCTAGAGCGAATGACTTCACTAATTTTTTTTTTTTTTTTTGGAAGTGTCTATTTGAGATTCTCTGGTGCCAACAAGTGTTCGTCCTGAAAGTGCCAGAGATTATTCTCATGGAATTTGCAAAGATTTTTCCCCCAAATATCCCTTTCTGACACTGGAGTCAAAAACTGCATTTTATAATACCCATTTTATACCTTTCATGAGGGCTAGGATCTTAGTGATCCTATTAAAAAAAAAAAAATGACCAGCCAGGAAATTTTTTACTTTAACCTCCATATGATCTCTTTTTGTGTGGGTTTTACCATTATATCAGTAACCTCTTCAGAAAGTTTTATAGGATTTAAAAGTTTTTTAACCTATTGACAATTCTTACTTGTGTCCCTGTGTAAGATCAAACAGACTTATTTCCAAGCATTCCAAAACCACGAACTATTTGATAAGTACACCTGCTGTCAGTATAAATATATTAACCCCCTTATCTATCTTAGTGAACAATGAAATATGCCACCTGGGCAGGTTTTTCCCTGGTAGGGAGTCATGTACTAGGAGTGAGTTGAGATCCACTGAGGCATATCTTGCCCGGTAGTCTCCTTTATCAGTCTTAAACCATGAGTCATCAACAAGCAAGATTAAATCTGGACCTTTTTTTTTATAAGCGTTTCTAATAAATCTGTATAGAGCCCAGCAGTTTTTCAGACAAATGCTAGGAAGTTATGAATTTTTCTTTGTTCAGGGAATGGGAGGAGACTAGAAGGATTTAAAGTATTATAAACAGAAATTTATGAAGAGAAAATAATAAGATTTATAGAATGTAAGCCTATTTTTTTGAGAAATATTATGTATTTCATTGAGCAAAAAAGATTGTACAACATGAGGGACCATCTAGTTGAAGGAGGACTTTATTTTTTTTTCAAGATTTTATTTCTTTATTTGAAAGAGGGACAGAGACAAAGCATGAGCAGGGAAGAGAAGGCAGAGGGAGAGGGAGAAGCAAAATCCCCGCTGAGCAGGGATCCTGATGTGGGCTCAATGCCCGGACCTCAAGATCATGACCTGAGTCCAGGCAGATGTCCAACCAACTAAGCCACCCAGGTGCCCTTGAAGGAGGACTTTAAAATAAGGTAGCATAGGATTTTGCTAGTTTAGATGCAGCTGTTACATTGAGGCAGGATGGGTAAGGTTTTACCACTGGTTTGAGTGAAAGGCTGTAGTAAACAATTGGTCACTGATGATTCCCATAATGTTGAGTCATAATATCAAGGGCTTCTCCATATCACTGCATCACCAGTAGGTAAGCAGGTATGTGATTATAAAGTAGACTCAAGGTTGGGAGTTGTTGAAGTACCAATTTTAAATTGCGTATTCTCTGGTCTTTTCGAGTTCCTAAGGAAGAATTTTGGTTATTAAGGACTTAGCTAAGTCAAATATAAGCATGACAATTTTAAAGAAAATTTGGGAACCCATTCCCAATAAGAACTAATGGAATTCAAAAATCCTCTTAATTATCCTATCTTTTTACGGTAAATGTTTCATTTTTATTTATTTTTTGTGTTCCTTTTTTTATTCAAGTATAATTAGCATACAGTGTTATATTAGTTTTAGGGGTATAATAAAATGATTCAACAATTCTATACATTTTCAGGGCTCATCAAAATAAGTGTACTCTTAATCCCCTTTAAGTGACTGGGAATGTTCAAATTGTTTATAATCTGTCAGAAGTGTGAGGTGAATGTCTCCTTTGGCTAAATCATGTCCTATTGTGTAAAAATGTAAACTTTCCTTTGTAAACCTTATATCCTTTTGGAGCTCAAACAGAAAGGAAATAAACGTAGTCGGTGTGCTCACCCCATGATTAGAACACAGCAATAGGGCTGTGAAGAATATGTAAAGTTCTTAAGAATTCTGATAATTCTTTATCTTTAAGAATTGTGAATGAAAGAATGTCTTAGTAATCAAGATATACTGTTGATGTTCCCAGGAAAAGGCAAACAATATTGAGTATTTACCTGAAGGACACTAAAGGAGTCAGAACACAGACCTACAGCTAGAATGTAACACAGAGGATAAAACGGTATTTATATTCAGTACCACGAGTTAATGTAGAATGACTATTTCAAATGGCCATGAGTTACTTAATACACCGATATCCTCTATAAATGGGTTTCTTGACTGGGAAGATAGAACTATTACATAGATAAATGCAAGGAATGGTGATCCCCTACTCTACAAGGCTTTCAAATACTGGTTTTAGTCTTTTTTCTTTAATTTCTAGTTTTAGAGGGTATTGTGCAAGCTTGCATAAAATTGTGGATGCATCTCTCTGAACCTTTGTGGGTTTAGCCCCAGTGATTATGCAAATGTCAATAGAAATTTGGCCTCACAAGGAATTTACCACTTTGTGGTGATCTTCAATTTGGGCTTCACTTTGACAAATGGATATTGTTAAGTCGATGTCTAAAGTAGCTATGGGCTGATTATGAATGGGGTGTATTTGGAGTTTTTCAAAATATATAAACAAACAAATAAGAGTACATCGGAGTATTTAATCTGACAATTCTATTTGTATAGGAGACCTCTTCCTCTTAAACTGGCAGATGTGATGTCACAAGGGAGGAAAGAATGTCCCTCAATTATAAAATCTGAAAATGATGGTTGTAGGATGAGAGGTGGGGGAAATCAGAGCATTATGAGAAATACCTGCTCCTTGATTAGGTTTTTGATTCTGAGGAAGTTGTGTTTGGTTAAAGGGTGGAAGGTAAATACTTTGGCATCCAAATAAATCAAACATTTTCAAGTTTTATTTTTAAATATTTACGTGACATTTCTCATTGTGACTTTAACTGTAAAATAGTAATTCAGGCACTTGGTTTCCCCTCAAGCACCATCGTTGATCATCAACCTTTTTTTTCTTTTTCCACTCAGTATCTTAGTATGAAAGAATTATTTTTCCCACGTCTGTTCCATTTAGCATATCTACATTTGTTTTTATGAAAAGTCTCCCTTACCCTAATGATGCATAACTGGTGTGGAAGCCTTTAATTGCTTTACTGTAAAGCCAGCAACTCATATTCTGGATTTTTGTGTGCTTTTGTCCCACGCCTCTTTCAAAATATCCGTGGAGGCGTTGGAGATATGGTAATAGGGCTAATTCTCCTTGCAGTATTCTCTTGATACTATGTTCACTGTTTCTGGCTTATGGCTGTTTACATAAAGGAAGAAGAGCTAGGTTTTCATATGCTTCAGGATCTCCTGACTAATGCTATCTAAAGTTGTTAAAAAATATCAGAATTTCCAGTGGACTCATTCCTTCTTTGCCTATAGGAGCAAATTAGAGTTCAGTCTATTTTCATAGTAAAGATGGCGAAGATAAATCTCCAAAATACCTTGACTAACATCTATGTACAGCTTTTCTAAACTCCTCTGGCTTTCAGTGTAATGGGTGTACTGGGATGGGGAGGAAGACTCTCACAACGCCTGCAGGTAATTCCAACTCTGCCTTTTCCATCAATTGCTTGTACTTGAGGTCTTTCCTACCTTAAGAAAAAAAAAATAATATACAGTGTGGAGCTCTATATACTCCTAGAACCATTCTAACCTCTTCTGTAAATTTTGTTCTTTCATATTTAGGCTTTAGAAAGCTCTTCACAAGAATGACACTAAGGCTTAAAATCAGCCATGAGGAGCTTGCTCTAATCTGAAGGAGGTTTAACAAAAAAAAAAAAAAAGGCAATTGAGATATGAGGGTTTCTTTTTTTTTTTAAGATTTTTTTATTTATTTATTTGAGAGAGAGAGAGAGAGAAACAGCATGAGAGGGAAGGAGGTCAGAGGGAGAGGCAGACTCCCTGCTGAGCAGGGAGCCCGATGTGGGACTCGATCCGGGGACTCCAGGATCATGACCTGAGCCGAAGGCAGTCGCTTAACCGACTGAGCCACCCAGGCGCCCTGAGGGTTTCTTTTTGAACAGAGGGGAAAGGAAATAGGTCAGAAGAGGGAGTGGTCAGAGCAGAGAGTAATGTAGGATTATAAATGGACGGAAAAGGAACACTGGAATCAAGTCTGGTAGGTTCGAGTTATGACTTAGGGAGATAAAAGAGAAAGATAGTTTATATTTTTCATGTGTTTCATTTGACCTGACTACAAATTTTTTTACAGAAGCAATTTTGGAATCTGAATTCCTTTTGGAAGTTTTCTCCTAGTGATCGAAACCTACTGAACATTGGATGTTTTGTTCTGCATCCCTTCTCAAATGAATAATTTTGTTTATATTGGAAGTCCCTCAAAGGGCCCACTTAATTCT
Source organism: Eumetopias jubatus (assembly GCF_037043125.1). NCBI lineage: Eukaryota > Metazoa > Chordata > Mammalia > Carnivora > Otariidae > Eumetopias > Eumetopias jubatus. The sequence continues at coordinate 19,895,991 of NW_028274807.1, read as the reverse complement.
AAATTATCTTTGGAGAAATTATGTGATTTTGAAGATAAGTACATAATTAGAATTATAGTGTGAACACATGAAGTAAGCTGAAGTCTGTCCCAGAGAGAACATAGACTTTGAGAGGTAAATCCAGCCAAGTCTGGCAACAAATATCTTTTTTGTACACATTGCCATAACTTGAGCCCTCATCTAATTGATTACCTGTCTTTAATTAAGGACCTCATCCATTCCTAACACTTCTCATGTTCAGGAGTTTTCAGGAGGTTTCTTCCTGAACCAAACTCTCACAGACAAATTTAGACAAGGCTATGGCAAACTCTAACAAGATTTTGATAGATGATCTAATGCAAACTTTTCCTGTAGCACCTGTCTGACATGGCTTTTGGAATTCATCAGCCCTTGGGGTGAACTTAACGGATAGATTATCAAGTCTATGTCCAGTTCCTTCTCCAAGAACTTGTTTTTATAAGCTTAGAACAGAATATGACAAAGACCAAAAAGAAAAAAAAAATTAAAGCCACAGAAATGTGTTGTGAGTAAAAGGCAGGTTTCCTCCAAGGGTAAGAATTTCAAACCTGGACACACAGTCAAGTTATTCCAAAAAAAAAAAAAAAAAAAAAAAAACCAACTCTCCCCTCAAAACAAACAAACAAACATACTTCACGTGTAGAAGTTAAAATAAGCTAAGTAGGGGGTGGCTGGGTGTCTCAGTTAGTTGAGCGACTGACTTGATTTTGACTCAGTTCGTGATCTCAGGGTCATGAGATTGAGCCCTGTGTCTGTGTCAGGCTTTGCGCTGGGTGTGTAGCCTGTTTGGGATTCTCTTTCTTCTTCTCCCTCTGCCCCACCCCTCTCTCTCTCTAAAAAAATAAAATAAGTGTTTAGATAAGGAAGAGCTATGTGCCTGAAAACAAAGTTTGAACCTCTGGGGGCCAAAAGTTCTGTGGTCTTCTGAAGACTAGGCATTCATTGTGAACTGAAAAATATCATTCAAGCAGAAAGTCTTCATCTTCTGAGGGCATAAAGACTTAATATTGTTTACTGAACTGGAACTTTTGGAGATAAAAGTGCATGGATACACTAAGAGTTGCCAGGATCTAGAAAAGATGTGTTGGGATATTTCAGGAGCAAAAAAGAGGAGAGGAGAACCTAGAATCTTGGTTATATATCATGCTAAGGAGAAAAAAAAAAGCCTGAGTTACTAATTTTGTACTTCCTTAAGTGCCCTGATGCTTAGGGAGGAAGAATTGAAAATGAGATCTGTGTTCTTACATGGTTTTGGTATGGAAGTGTGGGGAAGTAGGAAAGAGAGATTTTAACATAAAAGGAGACTATCAAGAGGATTTAAGAAATTGTATTTACTTGTAGAGATTAGATGAAGGATCTGGGTAAACATTTGACCTAATCCTCAGTGACTGTAAATCTCAACTTTATTTATTTATTTATTTTTGTCTGGTCTTGGCTTTGTGGAGCCAAGAGTGAAAGATGAAATAACAAATGTTCCTGAAATCCTAAATTTTATTGTTAAAATTTTCATAAAATCAGAGGCGTGGGGTGATTGTAATTGGTGGAAAGAATGCAGTATTCGGTAACCACTGAAAACACAATTTATTCTTAATGGATAACTGGGAAAAAGACATTATCAGTGGGAGAAATAAATTTGATATTTTGAGAACACCAGAGCTTTATGTATAGGACTAAGCCAACACCAATTCCTTTCCTGTGTTGAAAAAAAAAAATAAGTTCAGACGTATTTTCCCATTTCAAGTTCCTATTGGCAAAGAGGTCATGGTGCATTACCTCTCCAGGACAGAGGGGGAAAGCTATCTTGCATGCCTGAGTACTGTCATAGTACTCTCCACAACACATTCCATTTCTTAATACCCCAAATATAAATATTGTTATTGCTATTAGATGCTTGAGAAAACAGACTTAGAATGGTTAAAAAGCTGCCTTAGACCACATACCTAATGAGTAATATGGCCAGAGATTGGAAGGCTAAGCTTTGTTCATTACACTACTATTCCTTGTTTGGTGTCATCTTCCATGAACCCTTACCTTGTGTAAGGATTGTCGTCATCATCATCATCATCATCAACATCATCATTTACTCTTTCATCTCTCAGAGTTATTCCCTAGGGTATTCTTTTTTTTTAAATATTTTATTTATTTATTTGAGAGAGAGAATGAGAGAGAGAGAGCACATGAGAGGGGATAGGGTCAGAGGGAGAAGCAGACTCCCTGCCGAACAGGGAGCCCGATGCGGGACTCGATCCTGGGACTCCAGGATCATGACCTGAGCCGAAGGCAGTCGCTTAACCAACTGAGCCATCCAGGCGCCCTAGAGTATTCTTTTTTTAATGAGTTGGTGCGGACTTTCTCTTCACTTCCTTATTTGAGAATCAGAATGTCATTGACTTCAGAAAAATATAACATTATTTTGGATTTGGAGGGAGAATTAAAGGTTTAGGCTATATTTATTTGGAAGATATGGGGGGGAGGGAAAACTATTAAGCCCAGAGCCAGCAAGTCAAATTTGGCACGTTCCAGGGAAGTGACCCTGACTTTTATTTATTTATTTATCTTTTAAATTAATAGATTTAAACTGTTTTCTTTTCCTTAAACTGCTATTGGTTAACAAAAGAACTGAGTGAAAAGTACAGAGATTTCCATGTACCCCTCTCCCTCCCCAGTTTTCCCTATTATTAACATCTTGCCTTAGTATGGTATAATTGTTAAATTAATGAACAAATATTGATACATTTTTATTAACTAAATTCCATAATTTACACTGGGGTCCATTCTTGTGCTGTCCATCCTACGGGTTTTGACAAATGTTTAATGACATGTATCTACCAATTAGAGTATCATACAGAATACTTTCACTGCCCTAAATAATCCCCTGTACTCTACCTATTCATCTTTCCTTCCCTTTGTAGGAACTCATGGCAACCACTGATCCATGCAGTGTCTCCATAGTTTTGCCTTTTCCAGAATGTCACATAGGTGGTACAGTATATATGTAGCCTTTTCAGATTGGCTTCTTTTGCATAGCAATATGCATTAAAGTTCCCTCCATATCTTTTCATGGCCTGATAGCTCTTTGATGTTGTTGTGGCTGTTGCTTTTTTGGTTTGTTTGTTTTTTAGTTCTGAATAATATTTCATTGTCTGATTATACCATAGTATGTTTACCCATTCATCTATTGAAAGACATCTTTTTCCAAGTTTTAGCAATTATGAATAAAGCAAATATAAACATTTGTGTGCAGGTTTTTGGGTAGACATAGGTTTTCAACTCATGTGGGTAAATAAATACCAAGGAGCACAATTGCTAGATCATATTTTATGAGTATGTTAGTTTGGTAAGAAACTGCCAAACTGTCTTCCAAAGTAGTTGTACCCTTTTTATTCCTATCAACAATAAATGGAGGTTCTTGTTGCTTCACATTCTTCTTGTTAGCATTTGGTTTTGTTAGTGCTTTGGATTTTGGCATGTAGTATATCTCATGGCTGTTTTAATTTGCACTTCCCTAATAACATGATTTTGCAAACCTTGTCCTAGGTTTATTTGCTATCTACATATCTTCTTTGGTGAGGTATCTGTTCAGATCATTTGCCCATTTTTTTTGGTTGGATTGTTTCCTTGTTGTTGAATTTTAAGAGTATTTTTTTCCAAAGGATTTCTAGGATTTCAAAAGTGAATAGGCTACCTAGCTGTCAGAAGCAGATAAACACTTATAGTATAAACCCTGACAGTTGTTTCTTTTTTCTTTTTGTCATGCAAATACCTGATTTAAGCTTTTATTGCCAAGGCATCCACTTCAAAGAGGCATCTTCTTCAAAGATGAGCATCTGGCATATCAACACTTTGCCAGACACACAACCAAATAAAGAGCAAGGCCATCTTGCCCCACAAACATCCTGGTTGATTTCAATAACTCAACCTTTGGGCCATTTGTTTTTTGTCTGCGTGGACTTTAAGCTCTGACTCTCATTAGCCAATAAAGATTGAGCCCATGAAACCCTACGTCCCCTCCCTTGGTACCAGTAAAAGCAGAACCCCAGGTTGGTGTGTTTTCTTTCTCTCTACCTGTGATCTTGCTGTGTGGCCCAGATGCGTTGTGTCATTTCTAGGTCCTATAAGTAATAAAACTTTTTGTTTGTTTGTTTTCAAAATTTCCTGATGGTTATGGCTGAAGGGCATCTTGCAATAATAATAACAAGAAACACAAGGGCCAGTCCAGCCACAACATTGGTTAATTGATAAGCTGAGACCGACCCACAACAGCACATCAGGCTGTTCATGTAAATGGTTCTCAATTTTTTTTTTTCACAATGACTGTTTTTTCCCCCCATGGAGAAACAAATCATATATTTGTACTTAATTATAGTTTTTAAACTAAAATTAGATACATGATTAACAAAATAATTCAATTCTAACCAAAAACAAAGGAATGAATTATTTCAATACTACTTTGTGAAAGTATTTTTAAGAGGTTATATTTAATACCTAGAACAAATCTGGACACTTACTATTGCCTAGAATTCCAAGGACTGGTTTGAAAAAAGTTGATGCAATATTGCCTAACCTACAGCTCCTAAGAAATGTTTTGGTATTGGGGTGCCTGGGTGGCTCAGTCGTTAAGCGTCTGCCTTCAGCTCAGGTCATGGTCCCAGGGTCCTGGGATTGAGCCCCTCATCGGGGTCCCTGCTCGGCGGGAAGCCTGCGTCTCCTTCTCCCTGTCCCCCTGCTTGTGTTCCCTCTCTCGCTGTGTCTGTCAAATAAATAAAAATTTAAAAAATCTTTAAAAAAAAAAAGAAGAAATGTCTTGGTGTTATAAATACGCATTTAATTTTTTTTTAGATAATTAGCTTTTTTTGATCCATAGATACAGTTTCTCTGGAATGATTTGAACCATTCTTTTCATCAACACAGATAATGCTCTTAGATTTCATTTTCAATATTTGATTAACAATGATGCTAGCTAGTATTAACTGAATAACTGTTGTTTTCTTGGCAATGTGATCAGTACTTTCCACGCACTTTGTTATTTGTTCCTCTCAACAATCTGAGAGGTAGGTATTATGGTCCCTATTTTATAGATGGAAATACTAAAGCATCAATAATATCAGTATTAGAGCCCAGATCTGATTTTTACATTGGCGCCAGTCAGTCTTTCTTCTTCCAATTAATGATATATACTCCTGCCATAGTAATTTATATAAGACACATATGCAATCATGCCACCATTGTTTTTAAAAACTTTGGAGGCAGTTTTCCACTTCCCTGACATGTCAGACTCCCTAAACTGTAAGAGGAAGGCCCTAATAATTTACCTCAATTGGACTCTTGATTTTACTGGCCTAGATCTATGTCAGAGGTAGATAGAAAATTTTATAAGAACAGAGGAAAGAATGATTCAAGAATTTAAAGCTAGAATATATAACATTTGATCTGGATCCTGAAAAATAGATTAGTTTTTGCCAGAAAAAAAATGATGGGGAAATTATTCAAGGCAAAAAAAAAATTACTTATTAAGAAATTACTTTTTTATTAAAAAGTTAAAAACATAGATCAACAGATATACATAGATACATAGTGCTAAAACTATTAAAAATCACTATCAGAAGACCATCACTTGTAATAAGAAAGACTATGCACAAATATATAAATTGAATGCAAAGTAAAACAAATAAAAACCAAGAGTTGGTATACACCATGGCCTTCATTTTGTTTAGAGCATCTCAATAATACCAAAAATCATCCTGCAGCAAATAACATTACAGGGTAGTTTAAAACAAAATTGATCCACTTATGCCTCTGAATAATTAAACAACATATCTAAAGTTAAAAAAAAGTATTCCTGTATATATAATGTGTGTGTATAGATGCACACACGCACAGAGATATGGTTGGGTATCTATACACACAAACATACATACAAACACATACAGGTACACTAGTAGTGTATAATACACAGCATACATGTACTCTGGTCCATGATCATCTGATAACTAAACCCACAATAAATGTAAGTGGTTCCTGCTTGCTGGAAATTAACAAGTGAGCTGAGGGATGAATGGATCACTTCTCTATGCTTAGCTCTCCCCTTTAAGGTCAATGAGACCTATCACCTGTCATTCTCCCTTCTATTTTTCTGATACCACAGTTACTTTGACCTGAGAAATATACTAAAATTTTTAAATGGGCCACTACAAATTAAATTCATCAGTGTTGCTTCTTTTCCCTGTTCTCCATTATATCCCCAAGACAGGAATACATGAGAGAACAGAGCGATAAGGCTCAACAGGACTGAGTATCACGTTTCTTTGAATTTCAAATATATTTGGACCATACACATGAATGTAATCCAAAGAATCTGGGAAGGAACTCAGAGTAAATCACCGAGAGCAAGTTTTGGAGGATCCTCTTCTGTGCAAAATGAGCAGATGAAATTTTTATTGAACTGAACCCATGTAGTAAGCCTAACCAAGTCAGCTGTTAGACAAATGCCAGACCCTGCCATGTACTCAGTACTACTATCCTAGGTGCTGTGGGGAATACAGAAGGAGACAGGGTTCAAATCTTTTTGAAAGAAAAAAAGACTAAGACATGCGAAGTAACAGTTTCCTAAGTGATAAGCCCTTGAGGAAACATCGACATAAAGAGAAGTAGTTGGCTCCAAAAAACACTCATCTTATATATGTAGAGATTTTATCACATGCAAAAAAACTTTCATCTTCAAAAACAGCCATCATTTTTCCATTTTTGTGTGTCTGTCACTCTTTTTAATTGATGTATTTTTCCTTCTATTGAAGACTGATAAGATGTGTTTTCATTAACATTTTTGTTAGAATGACTGTTCTGATAAAAAATTAAATGACAAGTCAGAAATTGATTATTTAAAACTTGAATTTAATCAGTCCAGAATAACAAAGAATAGACTTTTATAGTCGCATTACCAAAACCTTTCCAACAATATAGAAAAGAAAGCATTTTAGAAATATGATATTTCCTTTGTGACCTTAGCTTTTACATTAATTTACATTTTCTTTATGGGTTCGTAAATCAAGTTCTATAAATATTATCTTCTCATCTATGAAAAGTTCCTGTGCATAATAGGATGTGGTAAATCAGCATAATTCCTTTTATGAACATAGAGTAATTGACTTTGTATGAGATTTTAAAAAATTAAGCAGAGCAGAATCTATTCTTAAAGGAAGATGATACAAATTTCTTCCTCATTGGAAATTTGGCACTAGTTTCACAGCTATTAATTACATAATAAAAAATTACAAAAGTAGCTTCTCACAATATTATTAGGATAGGTATTAAACTAAATTTCAGTTTTCATCTTTCTTAGTTACTGCACAACATCTTACAAGGCTGATTTCTTTTTGCCTACTGACTCAGGGAAAAGTTATTTTTGTTGCATAAATTCTGCCTCAATAAAGTTGATTTGAAAAAAATTTTGCAAAACCATTTAAATAAGCATGTGTGCATACACATTCCATATACTTCAACCTACAGACTAAAAATTTTAACTCTTCTTCCTCCTCCATGTTCTTTTTCTTTTTTTAAAGATTTTATTTATTTATTTATTTGAGAGAGAGAGAGTGAGCATGATGGGGGAGGGGCAGAGGGAGAGGAAGAAGCAGGCTCCCCGCTGAGCAGGGAGCCTGACTAGCTAGGGCTTGATCCCAGGACCCAGAGATCATGACCTGAGTCAAAGACAGATGCTTAACCAACTGAGCCACCCAGCATCCCCTCTCTTCCGTGGTCTTAATCCAGTCTGTCATCAAGTCTTGTCACCTCCTTGGAAATATCCCTCCCATGTGTCCTCTGTCTTCTTCACTCTAGTAGCTCCTTCTCACCCTGTACCTGCCAATGTTTTGCTGATCATGCTCCAGTCCACCCCACCAATACATTCTTAAAGCTACTGCCAGATAAATTTGACTAAAACATTCACTCTTTTTTTTTCATTGAAATTACTTGCTCAGAGACACGTGAGGATTGCCTATTTTCTCTCACGTCGTATAAAAATCCTTTTCTCCCTGAACGTTAATCTCTGCTCCAGAAAGAAGATTCCTTGTGCACGTGCTCATGCCTATCTCTACCTTTTTAGAGCTGTCACCACAACCTGAAATGTCTTCCTCCTCCAAAATCAGTAAATGTGCATCTGTGTGTACTTGTGTGTGTGTGTGTGTGTGTGTGTGTGTGTTGTGTGATACTTTCTGCATATAAAAGCTTACACATGAAAGCTACGGTTTACACCTAGATTCTGAGAGACCAAACTTTCCATGAGTTTTCGTGACAAGTGTGTCTCCTTTTCTGCCACAAATTCAAGGGATGCAGCCCTTTTTCTGCTGTGACAGTTTCCATGGTGTCCCTGCCCCAGCCAGTCATCCGAAACTTCCGGGAGGCTGCAATTTTATTAAAACCATTCAAATCACCAGCTCATGCCCTGGTCTGTATTGCTCCCGGTAACAACTCACCAGCTCTTGACTCGATCTAATCTGTAGCAGGTTGTAAACGTCTTATATTGGAATTTGCTTAATACGTTCCTAACTGCTATTTGATTCAATCATGCCAAAAGGTATAAGATTGGGAAGTTGATTATTACTTCTTTCATTTTTGAAGTCAGGAAACAGAAAATCAAGAGATGGAAAGTTCTTCAGGATCACAGGGCAGATAAGTATTAAAAAAAGATCCTGTAAACTCAGATTCACATTTGTTTTTTTTTTCTTAAACAAACTCTGACCTCTGTTGCCTCCTAAAGAAACAAACCTGGCCTCTGTTTATTGTACTGACATTTTTTTTTAGCTTCCTTTAGATAGTTATGCCAGCACTTTGCGGTAGGCCAAAAATAGCTTGATTTTAAATCTCTATGTCAATGTATGAATTCAAAATTTGAGCTACTAGAATTACTACTTCACACACACAAACACACACAGAAGAAAATGATGAGCATGCTAAAACCAAATACAATTTTATTTCCTAATGGGCTGAATGAAGCATAAATATGACAAAGTGTGCATTGGAGAATAATTATCAGCCTTCCTTTCAGACAATAGCAGGTTCTGTGAAGTCAGTTGGAATATAAATGCAAAATACATTGACAAGAACACATTTAGAGAAAAGCAATAATAGTTACTAAAACAGGCTATTAAATTATCTTTTAATAACTTTATAATAGCAATGTGATTCTGTGGAAAAAGTCTAAGATTGCCAATAAAAATCATACATGTCTGATTTAGAAAAAATAAATACAATTTAAATCAGATCAAATTTTATAAAGAGTATCATAAAGTGAATTTATTCTGCTACAATATCTGCTGGAAATAAGGAACCATGTCAACAACTAGTTCTTATAAATTATCAAATATAAGAATCATAATAAACAGGAAAATACATTTGTATCATGTATGTAGAGAAGAGAGGGGCAATATTAGTATATTTATGTTTTTTATATTGAGATTTGATTTAGGAGGTTCATCTGATGTTATAAATTTTAAAATATGGTTTCAATTGGAAAGGGAGCATGTGTATGTGTATTTTATTACCTAGGATTTGAATGTTTATATCATTTGGTATTGTCTAGCAATATGTTTTAGGTGCTAGCAGCTCATATGTGGTGTTGATAACTCTAAATACATTGATTGGAAATGAAAAAAGAAGGTTCTATGGTGACACTTGAGCTACGTATACATGAATAATATTGTGAGTTTGCATGATTATGTGCATACGTACAATTGTTTCACTTTGGAACACATTACTCTCGAAAGGAGACTGCAGTAGATTGCAAGGACGGCCCCAATTTGTACTTCCTCTATTTCTGTCCTTAGCCATGTACTTTGTAGTATCCTCCATGGAGTGATGAGAAGTGTAATTTCTCAGCCCTGGGCTTAGCCAAGCGACTTGCTTTGGGCAATGGTGTGTTGGGAGCTGTGACATAAGTAGACGTGGGAAAGAAGCTTGCAAGACCAGTTTGCTCACACTTACTCTTGCCATTGTCATGAGGTAGACATACTCAGCATTGCTTATTGGGCCCAGAAAGAAGATGAAGGACACACAGAACAGAGCAAAGTTGTCCCAATGGCCCCAGCTGAAGCCAGCTTACAACAGCCAGTAGCTCTCCTTCCACTGGATATATTAGTGAGCACATCTGAGATAAGCCAAACCCCAAACTCAGAACTTGAGAGCTATTATAATAAATGATTGTTGTTTTAAGCACAGAGTTTTGGCGGTGGTTTACACAGAAATAGACAATTGACACAGTGATGATAGGACTTCCCTGATCAAAATTTCACTGTGCACAAATGAAGAGAAAATGGAGCAGCTGTCTCTGCAAAACAACAGAAACAAAGCTGCTCAGAGAATGTTTTTTGGGTTTCTGCCCCTTACAAGATCGCAGTGAAAATGATCATGGTGCAAATACTAAGATGAGTTTTGTCTACAGTTTTCTAAGTTACATTGCCCATTCATATTAATTTTCTCATGTGACTGTCAAAAATACATAGCAGATGGGGCATATATTTTCATCCACTTTTAAATAGATGCCCTCCACCAGAGTCAACATTAAACCCAAGGCTTCTCAATCCTAGTTCATCGCCCCATCCTTGGCTGGCCCGGGAACATTTTTACACAATAGAATGTAACTGCAAAAAGCAAAGCAGGAAGCCCAAATGACAGTGGCAAATATAAACAATGTTATCACATAGTAGCAGGAAAAAAATTGCATTTCTGAAAAGTGCACCAGGTAAATTCATTCAAGACTATGGCTCAGGCAAACAGCAGGTTTCAAGAGCCACTTGGAGAGCTCATTTTGCAACATAAACCCAGAGCATCATCCTAAACCAGGCTTCCAGGTCACCTGCATGCCCTACGCCCCCTGAGGGTAATTAGGATCACAGAAAAGCACAGTAGAAACACAGTTGGGAACCGTACACCTTTACAAAGAGGATGACATCAGTGTCTGAGTTCTAGAAGCGGGGCCATTCTCTTCCAGGATGCCAAACACGTTGTATTTATAGTTTATCTACATCCTCACATCCATAGGCAGATTATTTAGATAATTCATTTCACTAAAATACCTTCTCATGATGATATTTTAGTGTGAATTGAGAAGAAAATTAACTATACCCACTCCAAATCTTTACCTTACAGAATTATTTTCCATATAAGTAATATAACATTCTGTCTTCCAAGCACTTCTATGAAAAAGAAAATTCATGTGTGACTGCTGGCTGCCTGTATCAAATATAGCATAGGCAAGTGAAAGAAGTTTTTTTTTAAGAGAAATATGTAGATAATTTGTATGTTAAGAAATAGTTCTCGAAATCTCTCCAATGTTTTATTTTGTACCAGTGATTGGCACAAAATTGGTCCAAATGTGTCTGGTTTCGAAAGAAGGGAAATCCAGGAGAAATGTAGCAGGAAAACCACGCTCAGAGTACAAATGACAATATCCGGAAGTCCCAGGTGGTTGAAGAAGGAAACTTTACAGAGAAGTTTGGGCTTCAGAGACTGTAAATGCCACAAGCTATTAAAACTGTAAAGATTGCTTTCGAAACTGTTTATTCCTGAAAGTGAGTGGGGAAATCTTACGGCCAAAAGGAAACAGAATAGAATGAGTTTCCAGTGTCTTGGGATTCAGGGTTTGCTTTTCACCTTATTTTCTCACAGTAGAAGATGAAAATACAAGGGTTTGGCTCAGAGATCCAGAAGGGAAGAGGAGTTGCCAAGTTCAGTTGGAAAGACAAGAGTCCTATCCCAAGTTTGCTTGGTTTTGGGGGTTGGGGTATTTATTTATTTATTCATAATTTATATATATATATTCATAATTGTATACACATATTCATGCATTTATTTTTTGTTTGTTTCAAGTTTTTATTTCCAAGTTTGTTTTTATGTTCACTGGAGCCGAGTTGATTGTTTTGATGTGTGAAAACTCTTCAGCCTGCATAATTGTGAGATCCTGGAAGAAAAGTTTCTAGTAAAAAAAAAAAAAAAATGCTCTGCTTTGCACAGGCTTTTGTAAAAAGCTAAAGGTACTTTTAATGCACATTCAGTGTTATGCTGCTTCTGCACAGAAATAAAAGTATAAAAATGTATGACTGTTCTAAACTTATTTTTAGAGGGACTTTTATGTGTTACCATTGTTTTACTATTATTATATTTTTGGTGATGAGAGGTTGGAAAAAGAATCAAATAAATTATCAAGATGTGTCTAAAGTTTTTTTCTTTCTTTCTTTCTTTTTTTTCTCTTTCCTCTCGTGTCTCCTCAACACTTCTCCAGGGTATCCATTCAAGGGACATCTTCTGCCAGGGTCCCTCTTGTAGGCAAAGTTGTTTTATAGGTTAGCTGTCTCAAAGTGTCTGTATGTTAAATATTGAATGGAAAATAACCCAACTGCATCTGGGAATCTAAGGTGCAGGGCTTTCTTTTAGCTTTCCCCCAATTATATCCTATAGGCAATTAATAGTACAGAATGCTCCAGATAAGAATGAGTTTCAGGGGCACCTGTATGGTTCAGTCAGTTAAGTGTGGGACTCTTGGTTTCGACTCAGGTCATGATCTCAGGGTCTCGGGATCAAGCCCTGCAAAGGGCTCTGTGTTCAGAAGGGAGTCTGCTTGAGATTCTCTCTCCCTCTACCTCTGCCCCTCCTGCTCATGTGCTCTCTCTGTCTCTCTCTTGCTCTAAAATAAATAAATAAATCCATTTAAAAAAAAAAAAGAATGAGTTTCAGAAGTGATAGCAATGGTACTGATAAGGATGGAGAGGAGAATTCAAAATGATATATTCCATAATAAAAATCATAATCGCAAAACACCATCACTTAAAAAAAAAATGTAGATTGTCTTCCCTTAACTGAGAACTTAAAGCAAACTGGCATCCCACCAACCCATTCTCCAAATGAAAATGATTTAAAGTACCTCAACCGAGGGGCGCCTGGGTGGCTCAGTCGTTAAGCCTCTGCCTTCGGCTCAGGTCATGATCCCACGGTCCTGGGATCGAGCCCCGCAGGGGGCCTGCTTCTCCCTCTGCCTCTCCCTCTCCCTCTGCTTGTGTTCCCTCTCTCGCTGTGTCTCTCTTTGTCGAATAAATAAATAAAATCTTTTTTTTTTTAAAAAAGGAAGTGCCTCAACTGAGACATGATCTCTTTCTAGTTCTCCTGTTTATTTGTGATAGCGCATTCTCTTAGAAATCATATAATTTGTTCCAAGGGTGGTCATCCTCCAAGCCTGAATATTAGGTATTTTGCTCTCGTTTCTCTCCTTTCCTTGATAAGGAGACCATTTCTGCTCTACTGACTCTGAAATTTACATCTCTGCCCCAGTTTCTTCTTTCTTTGTTCATTTAGATTTGTTTTAATTAAAATTCTGCTTTATGCTGTTTCCCATTTTACAGAACCATTACCTAAAAAAGTTTATCATTATGTCTTACTCTAAATCATAACCTCTGCCTAGCTTGTCCCACACTATAAATGGCAGCAGAAGTAACCCTTCAACCAGTTTTCAAAGTTTACTGTAGAAAAGGAAACTAATTCTTTATTTCCAAATTTCCAGCTGGTAATGATATAGCAAATGTTATAGTCAAAGTCCACAATGTCTGTACATCACACAAGCAGTAACCCTTGTTTACTTTACTTACTTTAAAAATCTTTGCTCAGTGGTCACACATCACCACTTGTCCTTTACAAAGGCCATGGTTGATCTAACTCAAGTATTAACCATGAGCTACATGAGTCTTCAATTCACTCCTTCACCTGCCAGCATATATTGTCTGCCATTCCTGACTTTTCTGTTCTGAATTTTACTGTAACGCAACTTGCCTTTCATTTTTTCCCCTATTGTCTCAAAATGCTATTTAAGTCTTACACTCTTCATCAAGTATTCCATAAAAATATTCTACTTAATTCTGGTCACTTTAATACCTTATCAACTCACATAATCTTTAAAGAGAAGTTTGGCTCAGTATGTGACTTTGTGTTTTCTGTGTAAGCTATGTAACTGTATTCTTGAAAAATATCCTTTCTTCCTGAAAGACATTTTAAACTTTCCTAGATAAATTGTGTATGGTAATTCGAATGATAATATTTTCAAAATAAAATAAATCAATTTTAATTTTTGACATTAAACAATTTTTCAAAGATTTAAGAAAGTAGGTTTCTCTATCTCCCATCTTTATGGACTCTCCGTATAAAATATGAGTGTATCTGTTCCAGTGAAGAGTTTCCTACTCAACACTAGAGATCAACATTTATTCACTGAAACAATTCTTTTAGGTATCCAACGAATATTTACTGTCTACCTACTGTAGCCAGCGATGACCTTGAGCTGTCTCACACACTGAGAACAATGAAGTCAGACATCTCCTTGCCCTCAAAGAACTCTTTACAGTGGGAGAAAGCGAAAGTAAATCTGTTAAGAGCTGAAACTTATCCCCCCAGAATTCATATGTTAAAGTCCCAACTCCTAGTACATCAGAATGTGACTATATTTGGAGACAAGACTCTTAAGACCTGATTAATTTAAAATGAGGCCATAAGGGTAGGTCCTACCTCAATCTGTCTGGTGTCTTTGCAAGAGGAGAAGAATAGAACATATTGAGAGATACTAGGTTTATGTGTACGCATAGAAAAGACCATGTGTAAGCCAAGAAAAGAGGCCTCAGAAGAAACCAACCCTGCAGACACCTTCAGTCTCAGAACCTCCAGAACTGTGAGAAAATAAATATCCAAGGATTAAGACATCCAGCGTGTGGAATTTTGTTACTCGGCTATAAGGATCTACTTGGAAGCCCATAGGTGGTACGAAGATTTGAGATCTTCAGTGAGGTCTTCACAGAGCTTCCCTTGTGTGACCAAGAGCAACAACATCTGGGAAAAGAGGCCATCATAAATTCCCTCCCAGGAAAGCAATGATGAGTAAACCCACCATAAATTCCCTCTCTGGGGGAGTTTCATGTCCATGAATAACAGGGAAAAACCACACACATCTGCATAAACAAATATATCTCAAACTTCCCTATCTCCCATCTGTTTTAAAAACCCGTTTTTCCTTGTAAAGAAAATGATTTGTTCTTCCCATAGAAGCCTTTTTTCTCCCCTCTTTTCCCCTCCTGAATAAGGTAAGGTATGCCTCTAACTTCAGCCACTTAGCAAGCTAGCTATTTCTTTTGTTGGTTCCCATATACACACACACAAACAAACCTGTTTTCTCCAGTTAATCTATTGTTTACCAGTTTAATTCAACCCCCTTCCCCAGGAATAGACACTAAGGGGGTGGAGCAAAAATTCTCCCTCTGCAACAAAGCCCTAGCAATCAAATATAACATCCAATAGTGATGCATACTACAAAGAAAAGGAGACAAGGGGATGGATTCTATCCATGAGTTTAAAGGCCATCGGAAATGCCTTTGAAGAGGTGACATTTGAGCTGAGATGTGAATTAAAAGATGGTCTGAGGGAGATGACATTTGAGCTGCTAACCGAATTACAAGATGATTTGGGGAAAGATGAACTATAAAGTGCAAAGCCCCTAAGGCAGAGCAAGTTTGATGTGCTCTGGGGTCGGAAAGGCCAGACTGAGTGGAGCAAACTACCTTCTGGGATGAGTGAGGGGGCCGCTGTCTTTGGGCTTTGTAGGCAGGGTAAGGAGTTCAGTGTTCATTGTCACTATGAGGCAAGCTAATGGAAGATATAAAGCAATACAGTAAAGCCAAGTTTAAATTTGTGAAAATATTTTAAAAGGCACACTGAGAGGATTTCTTTTTCTAAAGACTCCCCAAGTATAATGTAGTCATCTTGTTCGAAAGGGAGTAGCCATCTTTTTTCAAAATCCTATTTGAATTTTCAATCATTGCCCACACCTTTCAAATAAAAATGGCATTATTATACTTTACTCTATTTTACAGAGAGGAAATTCATTTCTAAACCATCTTTTCAAAATGAGCAGCATTCCTAGAGATAGGCTGTATTATATCTCTCATCTTTTATCCCATTTACATCAAACTGGTTTTGTATTTTGTAGTCATTAAAAGCCCACGACTATTTGGCTAATTGGACTAGAGAATAAACATAATGGCTGCTTTCAACTAATAATTTGTGAGTTTTTGCTTACATAGTTTTTCTTAATATGGCAACATAATATGGAAAACACTAGTCCAAGGATCTGTCAGAGAGTATTAATTTAAAAACTCCTTGTTGTTAGTAAAGTATAATAAGTGAAGTATATTTGGAAGGAAATTATTCAGAAGGAAAATATCAGGCCCCTAACACAGAGTCCTTAGCATGAGAGCCGAGCATCTGACAATGTTACATTTTAGATATCTCTAAGTAGGAGCTGTAAATTTGGTTATCAATTGGATATATTGTAATCTAAAATGAATACTAATCACATTCTCTTTGATTTATTATGGTAAACAGATTTAAAAGTCACTCACAACAGTAGGCTGGTGAGTAGATATTCGCTAACACCTCTGCAGGAGCCTCTATGCAATGATGGGCTATAATACTTTAGTTTAGTAAATACATTCTTCATAGAAATCCAGCTGGTGTTTGGGATTCAGTAGTGTGTCTATGCAGTCTGTATTAATTCTTATCATAATATGGACATCCCAAGGCTCAAAGTAGCTGTGACTCTTTAGAGCAATTGGTTTCCTGGGCTATTCTGTCTTGTAATAGGTTATTAGTTATAATAATAGACTTAATATCTGCATTCGTCATCATATTTGTTGCACTTAAATTTTTTCTCTGACCTAGGTCTTTTATATCAGGCTGTCATTTTTCCAATTTAATTGCTTTGCAAAATGTGCAATTTTGTCCCCAAACTAACAAGATTCTTTGCATAATGAGAACTGCAAACTCATTGTTCACTTAGAACACAGAGAGGAGAAACAGAAGAGGCAGAAATTTATAGTGATCTCAACTTTGTGCCGAGCACTGTGCCACTTGTTCCAAGTCTTCATGGAATCTTCACAGCGCTTTCTTGAATTGGTTATTATAACATAATATAATTCACAGTACCAGCCTTTTAGAAATCAAATTGATATGTGATATGTAAATAGCTATACACAAGGAAGGAAAATTTGTTGACCCAAAGTCAGTAGAATGAGAACACATTTAGCTGTTTTTCCAGCAATAATAATAGAAAACAGTAAAATAGTCATAATAAATGAAAAAGTAGCAGTTATAGTTGTTAGTTTTCCCACAGTTTTCAAAGCTTCTTGTAAACCTTCTTACTGAATCTACCATTCTATATGGTGGGCATTAACCTGATTTTTATTTTATAAGTAAAAATATTTTTTAAAATATTTTATTTATTTACTTGAGAGAGAGCAAGACAGAGAAAGAGTGCGAGCACAGAGAGGCAGAGGAAGGAGAAGCAGACTCCCGTGGGGCTCGATTCCAGCACCCCGGAATTGTGACCTGAGCGGAAGGCAGACGCTTAACCAACTGAACCACCCAGGCGCCCCTATAAGTAAAAATATTACTATGCAAGTGTTTTTCCAAAACCACAAAATCACTTGCAAAGTGAGGGCTTAAGCCTAGGACTTTGATATATAAATATTACCTTTCTTACTATATAATAACATTTTGGGAAAATTGCGGGTCTTTACTGAGACATCCGACAACATACTTTGGTGAAAACTTTCTAGTTGAAATCAGAAGGCAGGTCCAAAGAAACAGCTTCTCCATGCAGGGTTAGCTCACATTTTTAGTACCTTTTCTTGGCTCTATTCACACCGCACTCTCCCTGACAAGGTCAACTTGCTCAGACCTCCAGAACCAAGCACCTAGCACCTGAGAGTTGCTTAGGATGCTTTTGTACTATGTTCTTATTCTATAATCAACATCAACACATTAAGATGTTTCCTGTAATTTTATTGTTTAAGTAATGATGAAGATGTAGAGTATTTGTATGCAAGAACAGTTTACCTGATATTCAAAACATAGATCTTTAAAGTAACAAAACATTCAAAAGTGATTTATAATTATCACATTCAAATATTTCCATCCCCAAAGAACATAGAAACACAAATCATTTACTCAGTTAAATAACCTACACTTCATTCTCCCTAATTACTGTCTAGATATTTTTTTCTATAGTGTTCTTATAAAAAAGTAATGCTTTATTGCTAGAATCAGAAAATTAAAATACTTAGGCAAAAAGAAGTGGAGAAACTAGAATGAACTAAAATACAATTCAGAGTAAGAGCAGGTTTTATAGGTTTTGCTTTGTTTTGGTTTGGTGTTGAGCATGTGAAAACAAGAACTCTTCAGGAGGGGAGATTTCAACTTAGATTTTCAGTGAACTCACAATAGGGAAAAGGGATAGAAAAACAGATAAACATGAAAAGTATATTATTAGTTAACTACTGGAAAACACTAAAGAAGGATGCACTACTCACTTTAATAAGATGTATTATATAACTAAAATACATTTTATCAATGATGAAAAATGCTTCATAATTATCTGGGTGGTATTAAGTTTTCCAAAGATTTTAGAACACATATTTTAGTATCTTTAGTATCTTTAGCCAAAGAGTCAAATTCCCCTAGAGATTGGTATCACTTGAAATTTCAATCCCTGCAACATCTCAAATCTGTGTTTCGGTCTCATAGATGACAGATTGCTTGAGTCTCTATCAGATCCAGTATTTTTCTCTCTCATAGTTTAAATAATAGGTTGCTGCTTCAGATCAATATAGCAAGCAGATTAAGCCATGAAGCTCAGAAAGATAAAGGCATTCTGGTGCTATCCATCTCATCACATAACCTTCCCACCATTGCTTCAAGAATTAAATGCATGCCTTCATGAATATCAGATACATTCAACCATAAATTACATAGAATAATAGGCAATATATTTACAAATAGTAACTATTTGCTTTTTGGTATATTTGTTCACTTACATCTCACTTCATTCCTGTGAGTTATAGATTTCATAATGAATTACTGAATGTTTTTTTATTTTGACAAATATTACTAAGTGTATACTATACAGCAGCCATTATGTAAGTGTTGGGATATGAAGATGAGCAAAAATAGTAAAAATCCTTGCACTGAGAGAAATTAGAATCAAACAGGGGCCAGGAAGCAAACATTAAATGAAAAATCACACAAATAAAGGCAAAACAACAACTCTGGTAAGTGTTAAAAGGACAATATAAGGTTCTGTAAATGCTCCTAACAGGGGGATCAGAACGAATCATGTAGCCAAGGAGCACGTGTCCTGTTGTTTGAATCCAGGGTTAAAAAGGGGGATTAAATGGCACATTAGTGTCCTTGGGCTACTGCAACAAAGTGAGTGACTTAAAACAATAGAAATGTATTGCCTCACAGCTGCAGATGCTTAAAGTCTAAAATAAATGTGTTGGCAGGGCCATGCTCCCTCTGAAACCTCCTCCCTTGCCTCTTGCAGGTTCCAGTGTTCCTTGAATTGTGACAGCTTAACTCCAATCTCTGCCTTCCTCATCGCATGGCATTCCCCTGGGTGTCTCTATACTCTCTTTTCTCTGTGCATGTTGTCTCTGTATCTGAATTTCCCCTTGTAAGGACAGCAGTCGTATTGGATGAGGGCCCATCCTAATGATCTCATCTTAACTTGATTACCCTTGCAAAGACCTTATTTCCAAAAAATGATCACATTCACAGCTACTGGAGGTTAAGACTTGACCATATCCTTTTGGAGGATACGATTCAACCCATAACAAATGGGGTGACAGTATTTTTGGTAAAGGAGTTTGTCGCTGGAAAGAACCAGATGCATTTGGGGAACTGAAGAAAGAGACTGTATGTTTAGATCAAAGAGAAACACGACATGGTATAAATTTGCCAATGAAGTCAGGGGTCTGGAGGCCAAGAAAAATCAAATAAAGCATTTGAAAGGTTTGGAGAGCAGATGGCTTAATTTTTATATTACCAAGATAAGTTTGTCTCCAGTGCTTAAAATAGATATATGACTAAGTGTCAGGCTGTCTAGGAGTATTTGATGTGGGAAGTGTCAATTTGGGGAGACCAATTAGGAAATCATTGGAGTCATCCAGATGAGCAACAAGTGGATTGGGATCAATATACAACTAGGAAGTAAATTTGTAGATTTTGAGAAAGACTGTTAAACTACATAAGGAAGATGGAGGGGTTAAGGTTGACTCTTATATTTCTAAATTGTGAAATTAGAAAGATGATGGTATTGTTTTGGGGTTAGAGATTAAGGTTTGATGAACCAGATTAAAGAGAAGATCATGAGTTCAAGTTTGGGTATGCTGAGTATGGAGTTTCTTGGCGAAAACCAAGAAGACATACATTGTAGGCGGGTAACCAAATATATGGAACTCAAAGAGATATCTGGAGTTTAAAAATTTTCAGGCCATCAGAATAATAAAGTAATTGATTCTATAGGCAAGCCTATGTTTGTAATTTGGTATTTAAGATTATTAACAGTGGGGGCGTCTGAGTGGCTCATTGGTTAAGCATCTGCCTTCAGCTCAGGTCATGATCTCGGGGTCCTGGGATTGAGCCCCAGGTCATGTTCCGTGCTCAACGGAGAGCCTGTTTCTCTGTCTCCCTCTCATGTTCTCTCTACAACTACTTCTATCTAGTCCCAAAATATTTTCATTATTCCCAGAGAAAACCCTGGACCCATTCAGCAATTCTATTCTCCTGTCTCCCTAGCCCCTGGAAAACACCAATCCACTTTCTATATCTATGGACTTACTTATCCTGGATATTTCACAAAAAGATCACATATGTTAATTTACATTTTGTGGTGTTTATTTTAAACACTAAGTAATGGTATCACAACTTGGAGAATAAAATTAACTTACAGCTTTTGCAATCCCTAGAGGCTTGGTTTCATGTGAACTTAGATCAAATAGATCTAGTAAAAATAATGTTCCTTTATTTACAGCTAAGAACATACAGTTGAAAAGCATCTCCTAGGGTGGAATTAGAAAGTGTCACTAAAATAAATCAGTTTAATTAATTTTGCAATATCCATATATTTCACACTTAAATAGTACTTACTATGACACAGTATTATTTTAAGTTCCTTACAAATATTAATTCTCTTCACTCCTCATTTCTATTTTCTGAGAAAAGTACTATTATTTCTTATTTTATAGATGAAGAAGCTAAGGCATGAGGAGATTAAATAAATCACCCAATTTAACACAGCTATTCAGTAGAAAATCCAGTCAATCTGGCTCCAGAATCTATTGTCTTAGTGTGACATAACTGTTCTTATTTGCTGACTTCCCACTTTGTAAAAGGACAATCTGTTACCAACCATTGCCATGGAACCTTTGGTCCCTGTCCCAGTGACTCTTGGTTCGGCCTCATGACATGTTTTGGTCAATGAAATAAGTACATGGTTCTGAGCAAAGACTTTAAGACCCCTCCCTATGTGTTTCCATCAGTTCTCTTTTTCTTGGCACAAAATGGCATATTCTAGATGGCGGATGATCTTTCAGCATAGGGTTAATAACAACAACAACAACAACAAAACACACATGGAGAAAAAAAAAAAAAACCTATATCCCCTAACATGCAATGTGAGAAATAAACAAAATGTTGTAATCTACTGTGGTTCATGGGCTTATTGTTCCCACTTAGCTAAAACTGACCATTATAGTTCTTAACCACTGTACTATACTTCCTTTGGAGTGTCCTGCTCATTTATCAAAGATCAAAGTTACACTTACTTTTTTTAAAAGTTTACTTATTTATTTGAGAAAGAGAGAGAGCATGAGCAGGGAAAGGGGCAGAGGAAGAGAATCCCAAGCAGGTATGAGCTGAGCACAGAGCCCTAGGCAAGGGTTGATCCCAGGCCTTGAAATCATGACCCGAGCCGAAAAACAAGAGTCAAGAGTCGATGCTTAATGGACTAAGCCACCCAGGCATCCCTCAAAGTTATACTGAATGATGCCTTAGTTCCACAGCATCACAACACCATTCTTTCTTGACAGTGGACATTGTTTCAGCAATTGCATTTTCTCATTAAAAAGTGTATATTTTCAATGACCACTGGACAACTGGGGTATCCTCTGACAATTTTAATGAAACTTCTTCCTACAAAAGTCAGTCTACCTTCAAAACTTCAGTGTATTTCAAATTTAATGGGTTATATTTATTTTTGGATGACTTCTTTTATACTTACCATATGATTTTATTGACAAAACCCAAATGTTCAAGCAAAATCTTTCATTTTGCCTTGTTAATGGCAGGCACAAGAACCTATTTATTAGGAATAGCTTATATTTTTCTACACTTTTTTTGGTTTCTTTTTCTTTCCCTTCAGAATTCTCTTTACTTTTTTCTCAACAGTGGCAACCACAGGAAGAACACTGTCTAAGACACAACACAGATCCTGGCACATTACAAGAACTTAATTGAGGTGTAAAGCATCCATTATTGAATTCTTGATTAAATAAATGAATACATGTATCAACTTATAAAAATGGGCAGGCACTGGGGTGCCTGGGTGACTCAATCAGTTCTGCTGACTTTTGATTTCGGCTCAGGTCATGATCTCAGGGTCATGAGATTGAGCCCCATGTCGGGTTCCATGCTGGGTGTGGAGCCTGCTTAAGATTCTCTCTCTCCCTTTCCCTCTGCCCATTCTCCCCTGCTGGTCCCATGTTCTCTTGCTCTCTCTTAAAAAAAAAAAAAAAATCTAATGCCAACGTTCAAGGAAAATGGGGTAGAATGAGAAAGGAAATAAAGAAATCCGATTTACTATACTTTCTTGATTGTTTTCCTCTGCATTTATTTCCTATAAGAAATCCATTCATTTTTTTCCTGTTGATAAGATCACTTGAATTCCCAGACTTCCTCCAATAAAATTTTATTAATGATAGAATCTGCCAGGTTTTTCTCCATTTCTAAAATTATCAGCATTCTATTCCTAAGGAAAGTCAAGCAAGTCATTAATTATCATCAGCAGTGGGTTACACTGAGAATCAACAAGCTTCCAATATGCAATCAAAGCCAGCCATCTATGTAGAATACATCCTATCATCTGGACAGGGTCATTGTATACAGCAGGTCAGAGATAAGTATAGCAGCATGTATCAGGTTGCAAAATCTAAGACTGTTGAGCATTACCAAGGCCATTCCACTTACAGAAACAAAAGTAAATCTACCATATCATTTACCATATCATTTAAGTGATGACCCAGCTGTAGAGCAAGGTATGTATAAACCACTCAACCATTTCCAAAGACATCAGTGAGTCCTGAGGATATATATGCTCTCGGGGTGTCATGGCAGCAGAAGAACTATTTGAGAATTGGTTTATCCTCTTGATTTTCAGCCCTCACGTTTATAAAGTACCACTTCAAACTGTAAGTTTCTCATCTCAACTTATTGTCTGTTATATTTTCTTTCCTCAATTTGCTTTTATCTGCATGGTAGATTTGATTTATATTGAAAAAGATCTACAAAATTATAGAGGACCAAAAGTGTTTGGTTTATGAACTGTCTTGCAGGAACTCCCTCTTGCTTCTTTTGAATAATAATAACACAAAAGACAGATGGATTGTATAGTCCAATCTTTTGTTGTGTTATATTTTATACTCTCTGTACTATACCATAAAATGCTAGTAAATAATATTAACCCTCTATGCTCTTCATATTTAGCTTAAATAGAGCTAAACAGTTGCTTTCTTCATTTATGTAATAACTATATTATTGTTTTGTAATTTTAGCCATGGAACTCAGCAAAGTACAAAATAACGCTTAGTCTGAAAAAAAAAATCCATGCTACTTAAATATTAAAGGACTCTTAGATAAGCTCTTTAATGAAGTATAAGATGAAAAGTCAAAGGGAAATTTTCACAGCCCAATGAGAACAAATAGTTTTTTTTACTTTTTTATTGTTATGTTAATCACCATACATTACATCATTAGTTTTTGATGTAGTGTTCCATGATTCATTGTTTGTGCATAACACCCAGTGCTCCACGCAGAACGTGCCCTCTTTAATACCCATCACCAGGCTAACACATCCCCCCAACCCCCTGCCCTCTAGAACCCTCAGTTTGTTTTTCAGAGTCCATCGTCTCTCATGGTTCGTCTCCCCCTTCAACTTACTCCCCTTCATTCTTCCCCTCCTATTTTCTTCTTTTTTTTTTAACATATATTGCATTATTTGTTTCAGAAGTACAGATCTGTGATTCAAGTCTTGCACAATTCACAACACTCACCATAGCACATACCCTCCCCAATGTCTATCACCCAGCCACCCAATCCCTCCCACCCACCCCCCACCACTCCAGCAACCCTCAGTTTGTTTCCTGAGATTAAGAATTCCTCCTGTCAGTGAGGTCATATGTTACATGTCTTTCTCTGATTGACTCATTTCACTCAGCATAACACCCTCCAGTTCCATCCACGTCGTTGCAAATGGCAAGATCTCATTCTTTTTTATGGCTGCATAATATTCCATTGTGTATATATACCACTTCTTCTTTATCCATCCATCTGTCGATGGACATCTTGGTGCTTTCCACAGTTTGGCTATTGTGGACATTGCTGCTATAAACATTGGGGTGCACGTACCCCTTCGGATCCCTACATTTGTATCTTTGTGGTAAATACTCAGTAGTGCAATTGCTGGATCGTATGGTAGCTCTATTTTCAACTGTTTGAGGAACCTCCATACTGTTTTCCAGGTTGGCTGCACCAGCTTGCATTCCCACCAACAGTGTAGGAGGGTTCCCCTTTCTCCGCATCCCCGCCAACATACGTCGTTTCCTGACTTGTTAATTTTAGCCATTCTGACTAGTGTGAGGTGGTATCTCATTGAGGTTTTGATTTGGATTTCCCTGATGCCGAGCGATGTTGAGCACTTTTTCATGTGTCTCTTGGCCATTTAGATGTGTTCTTTGGAAAAATGTCTGTTCATGTCGTCTGCCCATTTCTTGATTGGATTATTTGTTCTTTGGGTGTTTAGTCTGATAAGTTCTTTAGAGATTTTGGATACTAGCCCTTTATCTGATATGTCATTTGCAAATATTTTCTCCCATTCTGTCAGTTGTCTTTTGGTTTTGTGGACTGTCTCTTTTGCTGTGCAAAAGCTTTTTATCTTGATGAAATCCCAAAAGTTCATTTTTGCCCTGGCTTCCCTTGCCTTTGCAATGTTTCCAGGAAGAAGTTGCTGCAGCTGAGGTCGAAGAGGTTGCTACCTGTGTTCTCCTTCAGGATTTTGATGGACTGCCGTCTCACGTTTAGGTCTTTCAACCATTTGGAGTCTATTTTTGTGTGTGGTGTAAGGAAATGGTCCAGTTTCATTCTTCTGCATGTGGCTGTCCAATTTTCCCAACACCATTTGTTGAACAGACTGTCTTTTTTCCATTGGACATTCTTTACTGCTTTGTCAAAGATGAGTTGACCATAGACTTGAGGGTCCATTTCTGGGCTCTCTATTCTGTTCCATTGATCTATGTGTCTGTTTTTGTGCCAGTACCATACTGTCTTCATGATGACAGCTTTGTAATAGAGCTGGAAGTCCGGAATTGTGATGCCACCAGCTTTGCTTTTCTTTTTCAGTATTCCTCTGGCTATTCGGGGTCTCTTCTGGTTCCATACAAATTTTAGGATTATTTGTTCCATTTCTTTGAAAAAAGTGGATGGTATTTTGATGGGGACTGCATTGAATGTGTAGATTGCTCTAGGTAGCATTGACATCTTCACAATGATGGTTGTTCCATTCCATGAGCATGGAACGTTTTTCCATTTCTTTGTGTCTTCTTCAATTTCCTTCATGAGTATTTTATAGTTTTCTGAGTACAGATCCTTGGCCTCTTTGGTTAGATTTATTCCTAGGTATCTTATGGTTTTGGGTGCAATTGTAAATGGGATCGACTCCTTGATTTGTCTCTCTTCTGTCTTGTTGTTGGTGCATAGGAATGCCACTGATTTCTGTGCATTGATTTTGTATCCTGCTACTTTACTGAATTTCTATATGAGTTCTAGCAGTTCTGGGGTGGAGTCTTTGGGTTTTCCACATACAGTAATCATATCATCTACAAAGAGAGTTTGACTTCCTCTTTGCCAATTTGGATGCCTTTGATTTCTTCTTGTTGTCTGATTGCTGTGGCTAGGACTTCTAATACTATGTTGAATAGCAGTGGTGATAGTGGACATCCCTGCCGCATTCCTGACCTTAGGGGAAAAGCTCTCAGCTTTTCCCCATTGAGAATGATATTCGCTGTAGATTTTTCGTAGATGGCTTTTATGATATTGAGGTATGTACCCTCTATCCCTATACTCTGAAGAGTTTTGATCAAGCAAAGATGCTGTACTTTGTCAAATGCTTTTTCTGCATCTATTGAGAGGATCATATGATTCTTGTTCTTTCTTTTGTTAATGTATTGTATCACGTTCATTGATTTGCAGATGTTGAACCAACCTTGCAGCCCAGGGATAAATCCCACTTGGTCGTGGTGAATAATCCTTTCCATGTACTGTTGGATCCTATTGGCTAGTATTTTGGTGAGAATTTTGCATCCATGTTCATCAAGGATATTGGTCTGTAATTCTCCTTTTTGATGGGGTCTTTGTCTGGTTTGGGGATCAAGGTAATGGTGGCCTCATAAAATGAGTTTGGACGTTTTCCTTCCATTTCTATTTTTTGGAGCAGTTTCAGGGGAATAGGTATTAATTCTTGTTTAAATGTCTGACAGAATTCCCCTGGGAAGCCATCTGGCCCTGGGCTTTTGTTTGTTGGGAGATTTTTGATGACTGCTTCAATTTCCTTAGTGGTTATAGGTCTGTTCAGGTTTTCTATTTCTTCCTGGTTCAATTTTGGTCCTTGATACATCTCTAGGAATGCACCCATTTCTTCCAGGTTATCTAATTTGCTGGCATAGAGTTGTTCATAGTATGTTCTTATAATTGTTTGTATTTCTTTGGTGTTGGCTGTGATCTCTCCTCTTTCATTCATGATTTTGTTGATTTGGGTCATTTCTCTTTTCTTTTTGATAACTCTGGCCAGGGGTTTATCAATCTTGTTAATTCTTTCAAAGAACCAGCTCCTAGTTTCGTTGATCTGTTCTACTGTTCTTTTGGTTTCTATTTCATTGATTTCTGCTTTGATCTTTATTATTTCTCTTCTCTTGCTGGGTTTAGGCTTTATTTGCTGTTCTTTCTCCAGCTCCTTTAGGTGTAGGGTTAGGTTGTGTATTTGAGAACTTTCTTGTTTCTTGAGAAAGGGTGGAATTGCTATATACTTTCCTCTCAGGACTGCCTTTGCTGTATCCCAAAGATTTTGGACAGTTGTGTTTTCATTTTCATTGGTTTCCGTGAATTTTTTTAATTCTTCTTTAATTTCCTGGTTGACCCATTCATTCTTTAGTAGGATGCTCTTTAACCTCCACGTATTTGAGTTCTTTCCGACTTCCCTCTTGTGATTGAGTTTGCGTTTCAAAGCATTGTGGTCTGAAAATATGCAGGGAATAATCCCAATCTTTTGGTACCGGTTGAGCCCTGATTTGTGACTAGGATGTGATCAATTCTGGAGAATGTTCCATGGGCACTAGAGAAGAATGTGTATTCCGTTGCTTTGGGATGGAATGTTCTGAATATGTCTGTGAAGTGCATTTGGTCCGGTGTTTCATTTAAAGTCTTTATTTCCTTGTTGATCTTTTGCTTAGATGATCTGTCCATTTCAGTCAAGGGGGTGTTAAAGTCCCCCACTATTATTGTATTCTTGTCAATGTGTTTCTTTGCTTTTGTTATTAATTGCCTTATATAATTGGCTGCTCCCATGTTAGGGGCATAGATATTTACAACTGTTAGATCTTCTTGTTGGATAGACCCTTTAAGTAGGATACAGTCTCCTTCTTCAGCTCTTATTCAAGTCTTTGTTTTAAAATCTAATTTGTCTGATATAAGGATTGCCACCCCAGCTTTCTTTTGGTGTCCATTAGCATGGTAAATGGTTTTCCACCCCCTCACTTTCAATCTGGGGGTGTCTTTGCGTCTAAAATGAGTCTCTTGCAGACAGCATATTGATGGGTCTTGTTTTTTAATCCAATCTGATAGCCTGTGTCTTTTGATTGGGGCATTTAGCCCATTTACATTCAGGGTAACTATTGAAAGATATGAATTTAGTGCCATTGTATTGCCTGTAAGGCGACTGTTACTGTATATTGTCTGTGTTCCTTTCTGATCTATGCTGCTCTTAGGCTCTCTCTTTGCTTAGAGGACCTCTTTCAATATTTCTTGTAGGGCCGGTTTCGTGTTTGCAAATTCCTTTAGTTTTTGTTTGTCCTGGAAGAATTTTATCTCTCCTTCTATTTTTAATGACAGCCTAGCTGGATATAGTATTCTTGGCTGCATATTTTTCTCGTTTAGTGCTCTGAAGATATCATGCCAATCCTTTCTGGCCTGCCAGGTCTCTGTGGATAGGTCTGTTGCCAGTCTAATGTTTCCACCATTGTAGGTTACATAGCTCTTCTCCCGAGCTGCTTTCAGGATTTTCTCTCTGTCTCTGAGACTCGTAAGTTTTACTATTAGATGTCGGGGTGTTGACCTATTTTTACTGATTTTGAGAGGGGTTCTCTGTGCCTCCTGGATTTTGATGCCTCTTTCCTTCCCAACAGTAGGGAAGTTCTCTGCTATAATTTGCTCCAATATACCTTCTGCCCCTCTCTTTTTCTTCTTCTTCTGGGATCCCAATAATTCTAATGTTGTTTCGTCTTATCGTATCGCTTATCTCTTGAATTCTGCCCTTGTGATCCTGTAATTGTTTATCTCTCTTTTTCTCAGCCTCTTTATTTTCCATCATTTGGTCTTCTATATCGCTGATTCTCTCTTCTGCCTCATTTATCCTCGTAGTTAGTGCCCCCATTTTTGATTGCACCTCATTAATAGCCTTTTTGATAGTGACTTGGTTAGATTTTAGTTCTTTTATTTCTCCAGGAAGGGTGTCTCTAATAACTTCCACGCTTTTTTCAAGCCCAGCTACTATCTTTAAAGTCATGATTCTGAACTCTAGGTCCGATATCGTACTAATGTCCATATTGATTAGGTCCCTGGCAGACG
Source organism: Eumetopias jubatus (assembly GCF_037043125.1). Classification (NCBI taxonomy): domain Eukaryota; kingdom Metazoa; phylum Chordata; class Mammalia; order Carnivora; family Otariidae; genus Eumetopias; species Eumetopias jubatus. The sequence continues at coordinate 19,866,942 of NW_028274807.1, read as the reverse complement.
GTACTACCTCTTGTTCTTTTTGCTGAGATGATTTTTTTTCATCTTGTCATTTTGTCCAGAGGAGAATAGATGAATGAGAGAACAAAATGCTAACAGGTTAACAACGTCCCCAGCAAATATACTCTATACAAATCAGAAAAGACCTGAAACCAGGGGAAAAGAAAGGGAAAGAAAGAGAAAAAAAAAAAAGAAAAAGAAAAAGATAAAAACAAAAAACAGAATAAACAAAAAAAACAGAATATGATCAAATATGATCAAGCTAGTGCATAGATCAGTGCCACACACTAGATTTTGGGTGTATTTTGGCCTGTTAGAAGAAAGTGCCTCCTAAAATTTTAAGGAAAGAAAGACTTATATATGTACAAAGGGTTGATACAATGAAGGGATGGAAGATGACTGTAAAGATGAAAATTATAAAAGATTTTATAAAAGGAAGTGATAAGAAGTTGTTTGAAAAAAGAAAGAAGAAGATTTAAAAAAAAAAAAAGGAGAGAATGTGATCAGGCAGGAGACTGGAACAAAGCCATACACTAGTGATTTAGGGTATATTTTGATCTGTTAGAAGAAACTGTATCTCAAAATTTTAAAGAGAGAACAACTTATATATATATGCCAAAAATAAGGGTAACTACTATGAAGAGATAAAATATGACTCTAAAAATGAAAAATAAAAAATGTTTTTTTAAAAAAAAAGGATTGATAAGATGTTGGTTGAAAAAGGGAAAAAGAAAAATTCAAAAAAAAAAAACAGTTAAAAAAATTAACTTTGAGAAACTAATGAATCATGGTAAAAAAGCCATGAATTCTATGTGCAGTATTCCCCTAGTGGTGGAGTTCTCCCATTCTCCTTGATCGGTAAACTTGGTCTTGGCTTGCTGGCTGTTCATGCTGATCTTCTGGGGGAGGGGCCTGTTGCCGTGGTTCCCAAATGTCTTTGCCGGAGGCGGAATTGCCCCGCCCTTGTGAGTCTGGGCTAAGCAATCTGCTCGGGTTTGCTCTCAGGAGCTTTTGTTCCCTGCAAGCTCTCGGTACAGCTTTGGAGGACCAGGGTGAAAATGGTGGCCTCCCAATCTCTGCCCCGTAGAGCTGAGAACTCGGGGCCCCGCTCCTCAGTGCACCCCCAGAGAAAAGCAGTCACTCCCGTGTCCCTGGTCTCCAGCCGCACTCCGTGCTCACCCAGCCTGTGACCGAGCATTTCTATCTCTGGCATCCAACCCCGTGTGGAGTCTCCAAACCCAGCAGATCCCTGCCGTGCACTCCCGCGCCGCTCCTCCTGGGGGAGGAAGGGGAGTCTCCCCACATCTGCCGCTTGTTGGGTCCCTGCTGGAGGAGCAGTGGCCCGACTGGGCCGTGGATCACAGTTTATGGCAACCCTGAGCTGAGAGCTCGTGCCTCGGCTCTGTCTCTGCAGCCGGCTTCCCCGCTCTGATACCTGGGAGCTCTGCCGCACTCAGGCACCCCCTGGTCTTTCTGTGACCCCGAGGGTCCTGAGACCACACTGTCCCGCGAGGGTTCCACCCCCCGCTTAGCCACTGGAGCGACGTCCCTCAGCGGAGCCGGCTTCTAAAAGTTCCGATTTTGTGCTCCGCGGCTCTGTCACTTGCCAGAAGCAGCCGACAGAGACCCCCTCCCCCGCCGTCTATCCTCCCGAATATCACCTCGGATTCACTTCTCCGCATGTCCTACCTTCCAGTAAGTGGTCGCTTCTCTGTTCAGAGAGTTGCTACTCTCTTCTTCGATCTCCTGTTGAGTTCGTAGGTGTTCAGAATGGTTTGATCCCTATTCAGCTGAATTCCTGAGACCAGAGGAAATCCAGGTCTCCTACTCCTCCGCCATCTTGCCGAGAACAAATACAGTTTTAATGTCCACAAAATCTTGCACTAAATATATGAGCACTTACTTCAACAAAATACTAGGAGTAAAATAAAATGACATTGTAAGAGTTTTCTGCACCTCTGCTTGACGATTGTTTGTCCTATTGTAATTTTGGTTCCCATGGCCATCAGCACCAGCTTTGTGGTTGGTAATCCCTTTATTCTGCTTATTGTAGCAAACGTAACAACATCCATCTCTCTTATATTTTGAAGAGCCAACCATGGGAACATGCAGTGATATTTCCAATAACTACAGTTATTTCCCATCCCCTTCATACTTATGAACCTGAAAAAGAATTATCCTGACGCTGTGCTAAAACTATTTTTTCAAAGGCCAACAGTCACTTTCTCACTAACAAATCCACTAGTCTGATGATCCATTGTACAGATGTGGTTCAGAGATGGGAGCACAGAGGCCTTTGCTGATCTATCGAGACAGAAATGGGAGTTTGAAGCTACCGAGGAGACCTGACTTGTCAGACAAGATACCAGAAAGACAGAGGATATCCAGGGAAGGAGATCCAGAAATCTGTACGGAAACTGTATAGAGCTCTGGCTAATCTTTAACTGATTATAAGTACAGATACACAGGATAAAACTTCATGAAACTGAGCAAAAAAAAAAAAAAAAAAATTAACTAAATTAAAAAAAGGAAAGAACATCTACTGAAAGCTGGATAACTGTTAGGCCTCCCAAAGGGATAAAAAATGTTTGTGTGCAAACCAGCTAGCGTGGAGAGAACACCTACACCCATGGATATGGAGTAATAACCCCCAAGTATTACACTGTTAGAGAATAGGAACTCTAGATCTAGAATAAAAGCAATTCTAGAACTGCCCTAACACCACTGAAAAACAGGATTTTAATAATTATGCTGATTGTTAATTAGTAAATGAACTGCCCATGAGAACCAGACTAATCACTTTATTAGGTAAGGTAATAAAATAGAGATACTCCACATTAGGCATTCTTTATATGTAACATGCAAAAATAAAAACTGTAAACATGTAGAAAATCAGGAAAATGTGACTAATAAATATGAATTGGGGATAAATAGGGAACCTTAGTAAAGACATGGAAACTATAAAAATTAACCAAATGGAAGTTCTACTGTTAAAGCATACATCATCTAAAGTGAAAAATTTTTTGGCTGGATATAACAGAAGACTAAACCTGTTAGAAGTAAACTTGAAGTGACTTTGAAGATAGATCTTGAAAATATGAAACAGAAACAAACGATGAAATAAAAATTGGAAAATAATTGAACAACACCCCATTGATCCATGGGATATTATTAAGTGGCCTATGTGTGATTAGAATGCCACAATAAGAGAAAAGAGAGAGAGAAATCACTGAAGAAACACTGGTCCAAAGTTTTCAAAGAATTGCAATAAACAAAGCATCTGTGTGGCTCAGTTAAGCGGCTGCCTTCGACTCAGATCATGATCCCAGGGCCCAGGGATCAAGCCCTGCATTGGGTTCCCTGTTTGATGGGAGCCTGCTTCTCCCTCTGCTTCCCTCCACCCCTGCTTGTGCTCTCTCTCCCTCTCTCAAATAAATAAATAAAATCTTAGGAAAAAAAAAAGAATTGCAATAAACTCCAGGCAACATAAAAATACAAAGCCATCTCAAGGCCAGTCATAATTAAACTGCTGAGAACTAATGACTGAGAAAAAATATTGAAAGTGGCCAAAGGAAAAATCTAGATCGGATACAGGGTTCTTGTCGGGAAGAATGGAAACAAAACAAATAAACAAACAAACATTAGTAACAGCATCAGGTCCTGAGGGGGGTGGGGGTGGGAGGAAATGACTTAGAATTCTGTACCCATTCAAAACTGAAAAATCTCATCCTAGAATTCTGAATTCTAAAAAAACAAAGGCCAAAAAAAATATTTTCAAATAACAAATGCATGAGAGAATTTGGCACCAACAGACCTATCCTACAACAAGTGTTTAGGAAAGTTGCTCAGACTGAAAAGAAATTATATCAGATGGAAACACAAGACCTGCAGTGTACCAAAAATGATAAATATGTTAAACTGAAACATATTTTTCTCATTTTAAAAATTAATTTTTAAATGACTCCTTAAAACAACTAATGGTAAGTTTAGTGTTATAGAATACAAAAAAGAAAAATATGTCAGAGAAGACCAGGACCAAAAGGGGGAATGACAATAGACTACTGTTAAGAATCCTACGTTGTACATGAAGTGATACAGGATTTCAGTGGAGGCTGTGATACGTTAAAGACATATGTATTGAAAATTGTGCAGGAACCAATAAAAAAACTAAGGTGAAGATATATACTAATAAGACAATGAACACATCAAATGTACTGCTTGGAAGACCAACAGTTTTTTGACTTTAGGACCTCGGAGGCATTCTATACTCCAGCTTACTACTAGTTGGTGAATAAAACAAGTTCACCGAAGGCAACTCTTGGGCTTAACAAAGTTTTAAGAAGGGTTTTGAGGACACAAAACAAGTGGGAACACAGAGAAACTAGAATCCTGGAATCACAGCCTCAAAGCATTAAGTAGGATGTTTGTACCAAGGCAACTGGAAGCCTTGGGGTTGTGTTTCCTGACACCAAAGAGGAAAGTCTCTGCCTCATACAGGCAGCAAGGATTCAGAGTGATAGACTACCAGTTTCACAGCTAATGAGTGATGAGCAGAAAACCAGCAAGTTTGGGGATGGACTGGCTGGGCTGAGAATAAAATGTTGGGAGATAAGACCAAGAGATAGAAACCTAGGAAAGACTGAGGGTTATGGGATGCCATCATTTCAGGAAATCATGTTGTCTCTCAAACCAGAAATTTGACTGGAGAGCCAGATTATCTTCAGTTATGATTTTCAAAAAACAGATGCTGTCTTTCTCAACCCTTCATACTGAAGGAGGTTACACAGTGTTCTTTATATACAAAGAGCTATGAAATATGAGCTCAGTAGAATTTTTTTTATAACTGATATGATAGGTGAGCTATGTTCTATTTTCCAAGATCATGTTTCCAAACTGTGGCTAAGAGTTTTCTAAGACTTTCTGACTTTGTCAATATGTGTGGGAAGGAATTGCACCTGGTTTTTTTTTTAAGACTTTATTTATTTAATTGACAGAGAGAGACACACACACAGCGAGAGCAGGAACACAAGCAGTGGGAGCAGGAGAGGGGGAAGCAGGCCTCCCGCCGAGCAGGGAGCCGGATGTGGGGCTCGATCCCACCTGAGCCGAAGGCGGTCGCTTAACCGACTGAGCAACCCAGGTTCCCCGCACCTGGATTTTTTTTAATGATTTTGAAGTCCTCAGTAAACTGCTGAAGGAACTGGTACCAGAGATGGACTTCTTTTCTTCCAGCTGAAGAAACAGAAAGCACACTTTGGAAAGGAAGAAATATTTAGGAACTGAATGTCAGCTGTACATGTCTTATAACAGAATGTGGAATTCATAATTCTTTCATTCCAGAAAAAAAAAAATGGCCTCTTGGTAAAAGAATGCATCTTGCAATCCCTAGAAAGGAGTTTGGCATGAGATACAATTCAACTACTATTTGAAAAAAAAAAAAACAACAAAAAACCTCATTGAATATTGGGAAGTGATGAGAATATTAAGGTAAACCAATAATAATACCACTTGTCTTTTCTAATACCAGCAATCCTCGTGAAAGTCAGAAGTATAACCTAACTTTGATCAAATTAGATTTAAGAGATCTGTTTTTTTCCTAAAGTAAGTAGTGAGTACACAGATAAGCATTATGTTTTGTTTTTATTAATCTTCAAATTTTATATGTATATTTTATATGCTATCTTACATGTATGACATTTTAAAATAAAACATTAAAAAATTAATATGTCAGGGGGGCACCTGGGTGTCTCAGTCAGTTAAATGTCTCCCTTCAGCTCAGGTCATGATCCTAGGGTCCAGGTCCAGTGTCCAGGTGTGCAGGATGATGAGAAAGGGGCAGTTTCTGTGATGCAGGGAGATGAGATTGGCAACAACCAGTGGACTTCTGGCATGTGAGGGTAGATCCTAAGCCCCATCTCCCTCAGCAAGGACTCATACGCCTTCTGCATGTTGTAGCCCACACTGATGTTTCACTTAAGACTTAAGACTTTTCTAAGTAGGCTTCCCTGACCACTCCTTCCCCAGGTAGAATTAACAGCTCCATCCTGTGTCCTCTCGTTTTACTTTACATTTCTTCTGAACTCAGAACTTATCAAGTATGCTATAGTTTGTATGTGTGCATGCATGTAAAATTTCTCTTTGGATATATTTTGAGTACTTAAAGGAATTTAGATACTTAAAGATGAGTATCTATGTAATTTCTCTATCCCCAGTGCCCAAATACCTAAGGTGATCACAATGTGTAAATGTATAGAAAGGAATTATCAGTGTAGCTCTTCATTATTCTTACCTTTTTTATTTCCTCTTCATGCCTGTCTTCTTTTCCTGGCAAGTTTTTCTTTTTTTCACTTTATCTATCAAATTCATCCTCTATGATGGCCTCTCTCACAATTCTAATCCCCAGTGGCCACCCCTCTTCTGAAAAACCACAGTGCGAATACCATGTGTCTTAGCTCAGGCTGCTATAACAAAATAACATAGCCTGGGTCGCTTTAACAGCACAAGTTTATTTATCTATCACAGTTCTAGAGGCTTGGAAGTCCTAGATCAAGGTGCCAACAAATTAGGCTTCTGGTGACAGCCTCTTCTTGATTTGCAGACAATCACCTTCTCACTGTGTCCTCACGTGGTAGCTCTTCCTCTCCTTCTAAGAACACTAATTCCATGATGGGGGCTCCACCCTCATAACCTTATCTAAACCTAATTGCTTATAAAAGGTCCCATCTCTCTGGGCACCTGGGTGGCTCAGATGGTTAAGTGTCTGCCTTCGGCTCAGGTCATGACCCCAGAGTCCTGGGATCGAGGCCCGCATCGGGATCCCTGCTCCTTGGGAGCCTGCTTCTCCCTCTGCCTCTCTCTCTCTCTGTGTGTGTCTCTCATGAATAAATAAATAAAATCTTAAAAAAAAAAAAAGGCCCCATCTCCAAACACAATCACATTGGGGGATTCATGCTTCAACACACAAATTTCACACAGATAGAAACATTCAATCCATAGCACCATGTGACATGCCACATGACACACAATATAAATATAGCTGATGCCTAGCAGTTAGAAGACATCTGTCCTCCCTTCACATAGAACACTGGTAGGTAAGTTGAGAGCACTCCAGTCATAGGCTCTCAAGCTCTTTGCTAATCCCAAGTCATGGTCTACAGCAGAAACAAATATCATGCAGCAGATTGTTTGGGTTTTTCCAATCATGTTTGCATTAATAGTCTTGGCTCAAAATTTCCTCTTATTCCCAACGAATGGATTTCTCTTAAATATTTCACTGTAAAATTATTTCTTGCAAGTTCACCCTAAAGAGATTTGTTTCCAATAGTTCTCTCCTTCTTCTCATCTGTCCTACCCAATAAGCAAAAACAGCATAGATAGATAGATGATCAATAGATGATAGATCAATAGATGATAGATAGATGGATAGATAGATAGATAGATGATAGATAGTCAGGACAAGTGTATGTATGAACTTATGTTGTTCTACACCGGTAGTTACAGGCATATCTGATTCCAGTAGAGATATGAATGAGCACTTCATGAAAATTATTAAAACATTCTGAAGAACTCAGATGTTGATAGGAGAAGGAGCAATCTAAAGAGATGTTCTTTTTCAGAATTCTAAAATAGCACAAAGCGGAAAATCATGACCATTTCATCTCAGTAATATTCTAGTAATTTGTAGTTGAAAAATCAGCCTTTCAGTCCCCACTGGCTTCTCCCCTGACTCCAGCTCTTGGCTAATACCAAAGGCACAATGGAGAATGCAACCCTCTGACAATTTCAGGACTCCATAATCACTTGGAAAAGAGCTAATCCCTGAACTCAGCTTTTAGCAGGTAAATAGAAAAAGCAATCTGTTTTAAAGGCTAAAAAACAATCATAATCTTTATGTACTTTTCTCAACTTCAGTACAATTTTATTTATAATATGCTGGAAATTTCAGTGCAAAGGGTATACTTTATGAAGTAGAAAATTGTATTTTTTATTTTCCCAGGATGCTCCTTCTATTACTAACCTCTGATTCGGTTAAACCACACTGTGATATTTTTCCTGCAATCGAGCCTATTAAAAGTATAATTCTTTAGGAATTTCATTAAGACCAGCCCATGAACTGCCTCCTGACTTTTTTCCTGCATGGACAGTGTTCCTCTCGTCTTCTCTCCTCCTGGTGCTCACCCTTTGTTATGTCTGAGGAGAGAAATCAGATTTGCAATTTTCTGGGCAGTGAAGAGGGAATTTCTCTTTTTCAAATTTCTCTTTTTCACATTTGTGAATTATGCTGTTACCCCCAGATGAGGTTTTAAAGACTTTTTTTAATTGGGACTGTAATTACATATAAACAATTTTTGTACAGAAAAGGAAAAGAATGATGATGGCCACTGCATTCCAATATGAAATTAAGAAACAAGGAATATATTCACTTTCTGTACTCTTGGAATAAAAATTGTGTTGCCATAGATTGTGATGATTTCACTCATGTGTACTTTCTCTAATCTCATCAAGTTGTATATATTAAGTATGTGCAGTTTTTTGTATGTCAGTCACACTTCAATAAAGCAGTTTAAAAAAAAAGAATTGGACTGGCAAACTATTCATGTAATTAATCTATGCAGCACTTAAAGAGATACCATATTTCTAAAATAAACTTGTCAAAGATTTATTTAGATTTAAATTCAAAATATTCTTAAATTATTAAAGTATTGTGGACTCACAATACTTTAACACGAGTCCACATTTTTGGAAATCCCCATCCCCAATTTATCTGCAATGATCCAGAGTCAAAGCCTCCCTACCTCTAAGCCAAGGCCACCTCAATGTCCTACTCACCTCATTAAATGACAGTTTTCTCCCATGTGCCCTATTGGTTATGGTGTGTTTTCTGAGAGAAATTTAGTGACTACTCCCATACCACACCTTCTCTGGCTACCAGCTCACAGGCTCCTCCACCCACTTAGATGGCACAAGACCTCAAAGAGGCCTCCCTCTAACAGTGTGATACCCCTGTATGCACCCCCCCCAGGGTTGCTGGGGGTCTGTATGCACGTTTGCTGAGAGTTTGTACAATCGTGCTGCCTAAACCATAAGTTCAGGAACCTAGTCCTTCCAGAAACCACCCAGACACCACCGGCATCCAGCTCTTAGAGCCCTAGGGAGACTGAACCTGTGGGATGTCAGATAATCCTTCAGTGGACTGTAGCCCCTCTTACATGCAAAACTACCACCTAATGCCACACACACTGTGTCCTCATTTGGATTGCGGGTTGTTGCCCTGCAGCCTGGCCAGGTCATGGAAGGTGATGAGAATCTAGAGCAGGAAAGATTCCTGTCCTGTTCCCACCAACCATGTGCCATCAAAAATCTTGCTATTGCTTCTTCTTGTCAACTCAGCTCCTCTTGGCTAAATATAACTTCTCCAGTTTCCTACTGTCTGAACTGTTTAAATGCCATACCCATTTGGGACTCAGGCCCCTTAAATCTCAACTCTACCTAATTTCCAAGCCTCATTTCTTACTACCTACCTCATCACTCCATGCTCTCATGCTCTCCTGTGGCCCCTCCTAGGTCCTCCTGTCTGCCAGATTTTTCTGCTTTCCCATACTCTGTGAAGGATTCTGTCCCTGCCCCCCCTGGGGTAGCTTCATCTCATTCCTCTGTAGGCATTACTTGAATCTTCACTTGACTTGGAATGTCTTTCAGGAACCCTGAAAGACATTTCCATTATAAAACTCATTTTATTAACTCAATTTCCTATTTTTTGTGTTATACTATAAACTCCATAAGAGACAGGACCAGATTTATTTTTCTTTACTGTACTTTGATACTTAATTTAGTGCAATTATATAGTATGCCCTTCAATGTATACTTGCCGAATGAACTGAAAGTGGCAAGGATTTTATTTGTGTACCATACTGCAGGAATTCAGCTAGGATGCAAACAAAAATATCTAATATGTACCTTCATTCCTGTGGTATTTGTTATCATAGTGCTCATTTATATTCTAAGGTAGTTCTTCACACAAGAATGTTCTTCACACAAGCTGAGATCTTGTTTGATGAGTTTACTATCACATACCTCTCTGCTATCAGTACACCATAGAATACTATACAAATTACAAATCTTTTAATATATGAAGTATGGATGTCAGGGAGCCAGAAACTCCATTCCCACAATCAGGAGTCAAACAGGGAAGTTCTGAAAATCGGGAAATGGGGAATGAGAGAAGTCACCGACCAATCAATCTGAGAAACCATAATACGGTCAGCCACTGATGAGGAGCCATGAAGGGCAATGCAAAAATCTACAGAGAATTCTTTGGGTCTGCAGGCAGAAACTTGAGATAGGCCTGGTTGTTCAGCAGCAGGAAAGATGAGCTGGATACAGAGCACTGGGATCTGAGGGTATGCTGGAATCTTCTGGTCTGGGTGAGTCGGTCACAATCATGTGACACCTTTGGAGATCAATGAGTAATACCTCACTTTCCACTCCAGATCTCACACAAGTATTTCTTTTAATCAACTCTGCCAAAACCCTTCAAAAAGGATATTCAGGGCAACATAGTTCCAAGTTGAAAGTATAATCATATAGCCTATCCCCTTTTATTACAGGTAAATTTCAAGGTACACACACACAAATTAGCTTGATAATTCTAAATAAAACAAAATTACAAACTTAGGAAAACTTTAAAGAAGAGTTAACATAATAATCTTCACTGTTTAACATTGCTATGGTAGACATTTAATAAAATATTTCAAGCTGTTTATCTGTGTTATCTGCTATTTCATACCAAACTACCCCAAAACTTAGTGACTTAAAACAACAGCAAAAATGTATTTGCTCACAATTCTGCAACTTGGACAGGGCTTGGTGGAAATGTTCCAAGTGGGGAGCATCATGCTGAGAAGCTCTACTGGGGCCAGAAAATCTACTTCCAAGATGATTTACTCACAGTATTGGCTTTCAGGTGGAACTCAGCCCAATGGGTGGTATTAGCCAGGACCTCAATTCTCTCACTATTTGGGCTTCCTCACAGCATGGCTGATGGGTTCCCTAAAGGGAGCATCTGAAGTGCCAGTCCTCTGAAAAGTTTAAGCCTGTCACTGACACAAGTCAAATCTACTACATTCTATTGATTAAATTAGTCACAGGTCCAGCAAAGATTCAAGAGGCTGAAGAAATAGACTCTAGCCACAAATGGATTTTAGAGACAACCAGTAAACAACTGTGTAGGTACAAGTTTCCAAATCATAGTATATTGTCAACTTTACCAGGTAAGGATTAAACATATATATTATAGATATGTGGTAATTAATATTTCTCACTTAATAATTGCTAGAAAAACTCATGTGCACATTGGCCTTACATTTCTATGCAGTTTTAAATTACTTCTTTCTGATTTTTGCTATAGTGAGAGGCAGAAATGTGAAAAGGGTAAAAGCATGGACTCTGGACAAGTCACCCAAGATTTGAAATCCAGATTTGACTTTAAACAAGTTATATGGCCTATCTGTGCCTCAGTTTCCTATTTGTACAATGATGCTAATAGTAGTACCGACCTCATAGGCTTACTGTCAGGATTAAATAAACTACATATAAATATATGTAAGTAAATAAGTAATATGTAAATCATTAATAAGAATGCCTAACATACTACAAGCAGTATTTAAGCATTTGCTATCATTATGAATACTTCTTTCTATAAACCTTTCTAGAATTTGAGATAAATAATAGTATAGCATGTTTTATTAGTGAAATGCAAAGGAAAAACGATATGACAATTTTTTTTTAATTGAATTAAATATCACTACATAGAAAAATATAAAAACCTCTAAGGACTGAGTTTTCTTTTTTGAGTCAAAACAGAAGTGATATGAACATACACGTATAGATGTCTACATAACATATATAGAAAGAGATAAATCTACTTAGAGTAGTGGCAATGTAGAGATGCAGAATATAGAGATGTTTCATTATTTTTGGAAATCCTTGAGGTTTCCATGGTAAGGCATTGAATCAAGTAACAAACTGCCCTGGTTCAACCCAAGCTTTCACATATCCCCCTTTCTTGACTTTGACTTTAGGTCTATGATGTATGATTACTGAGTTTCCATTTCCTCACCTGTAAAGTAGATAAAGTAATAAATCCTATTTCAAAAGTTATGAAAACGGTATAAGCTAGCAAATGTAGAGTACATAGAACACTGTCTATCAAATAGTAAACATACCAAAGCAGCTGCTATTATTATCTTTAAGCAGCATTTGATTTACAAGAATGTAATGCAATTCAGTATTAAAACTTTCACAACAATCACATAAAATGTGAATTCATGTAAAATTCATATTCCACTTTACATTTTTTTCATTTCAACCACTGCTCACATACACACACAATCAGCACATAGCAAGAAATATTTTAGCTCCATCCTTTCCTTTAAAAGGTCAAAAGCTTTGAATTTAAAAAAAGGAAATATTTTGTAGATTCAGAATATTCCAACAGTATTCATGGTTTACGATGGTACTCCACTTTTGCATGGTGCCGTTTCAAAATAAAATAAGATCACTTAAAAAATGAACTTGTCAAAATGAATGTAACTCACAGTTTCATGAAGGGGGCGGAATATTCTGTGCACTGACATAGGCTTAGGGCTGCAGATTTTCCTGGTTGGTGCGACAACTGTTTCGGAAATCAGGCTACAATTTCCACCTTACTGTTCTTGTGAAAGTTAGAGAAAACCATGCCCTATCTAAATGGGGCAGAAACAAAATGCTTCTAAATTATTAAACTTGGAACTTCCAAACCCTAAAGAGAAACTAATAATGGAGTTGCTAATTAAGTTGAGAAATGTTGGGGCACCTAGGTGGCTCAGTCGTTAAGTGTCTGCCTTCTGCTCAGGTCATGACCCCAGGATCCCAGGATTGCGCCCTGCGTCGGGCTCCCTGTTCCGCGGGAAGCCTGCTTCTCCCTCTCCCACTCCCCCTGCTTGTGTTCCCTCTCTGGTTGTCTCTGTAAAATAAATAAATAAAATCTTAAAAAAAAATTTTTTTTTAAAGTTGAGAAATATTTTCTACAATTGCTGGAAGTGAAATATAAGAACAGTATTGGTGATGATAGGAAAAAAATCCAACAAAGCTTTGTGTGTTAGTTTGCTAGGGCTGCCATAACAAAACACTGCAGACTGAGTGATTTAACAAAAATTTCTTTTCTCATAGTTCTGGAGGCTTGAAGTCTATGATCAAGGTGTCATCAGGTTTGGTTTCTCTTGAGGCTTCGTCTCTCCTTGGCTTGAAGATGGCTTTCTTCTCACGGTGTCCTTACATGGCCTTCCCTCAGCACATGGGCATCCCTAGTGTCTCTGTCTGTCCAAATTTCCCCTTGTTATAAGGACACCAATCATATTGGTTTAGGGCCCATCTTAACAGCCTCATTTTAATCACTTTTTTTAAGACTTTATCTGTAAATATGGTTATATTCTGAGGTATCATGGATTGGAACTTCCACATACGAATTTTGAAGGGACACAATTCAGCCTAAAACATTATGCATTTAGATACCAAAACAATACCGTATTCCTGGAGGGATTGCAGAGATTATTGCCACCATCAAGGACTTGCAAGAAGCAGGGGTGGTGATTTCCATCACTTCTCCATTCAACCAGTCTATGTGGTCTGGGAAGAAGACAGATGGAACTAGGAGAATGACAGTGGATTATCATTAATTTAACCAAGTGGCACCTCAAATTGCAATTGCTTTAACAGATGTGGTTTCATTGCTCAAAAACTTAACACATCCCCTGGTACCTGCTATGTAGCTGTTAATCTGGCAAATGTTTTTCCTCCAAAACTTTTCATAAGAGGATGTCTGGAATACAGGAGATCCCTTAGGGTGTTTGTTGATATCACCATTCCCTGGGATTAAAGTCAGTGGAAAACTACAACAGCCTAATCCATGCAAGACTAATAATGGACTAGACCCCTCGGGAACAAAGGTTTGGGTCACCTCACCAGGCAAAGAACCATGACCAACTGAGAAGTTTGCTGAGGACAAAAGGAATACAGAATGACTATTGGAAGAAGGTGGTTATAAATACCAGCTATGACCACATAACCAATGACAGAAATGAGGACTATAATTATCACAAGTATTTCTTCCACATTTTGTTATGTTTGTGTTTGAATATGTACTTGGCAATGACTAGGTTTGTGTGTGTGTATCTACATCTATACCTATATCTATATTTATATCTTTGTTTTTTTCTCTTATCCTCTCATCATGTAGCATAAAATGTAGTGACTATATCATAGTATTTATGTATCATTAACTTTATATCATAGTGTTTAAGTTACAGGACACCAAAGAGAAGAACAAACATCACCCAAAGACTTTTTGTCTTCTCTGGAGAAAGGGTTAGTTCATTGTCAGTTGTACACTGCATAGTTGTATCATGTTAAGTTGAAGTATGACCTTGTTTTTGTCTTATAAGTGCGGCTTAAAGAGACGCATATGGGTGCCAAATTGGCAAAGGACGAATTTGTGATGGTCCAATTTTATGTATCAATTTGGCTGGGCCACAATACCTAGATATTTAGTCAAATATACTTGGGATGTTTCTGAGGCTGTCTTTTGGATGAGATTAACATTTAAATCTGTGGATTTTGAGTAAATCAGATTGCCCTCCATAATGTATGTGGACATCATCCAACCAGTTGAAAGCATCAATAGGTCAAAGACTGTTCTCCCCTGGACAAGGAAGAATTCTGTCAGTAGGCAACCTTTGGATCTGAACTACATCCCCTCTTTCCTTGGTCTCCAGCCTACCAGGCTACCCTGCAGATTTTCAACTTATATAAAAATATATATGTATTTACACGTCCTATTCATTCTGTTTCTCTGGAAAACCCTGACTAATGCAATGGTGTATGATTCCATTTGTGAAGTTCTAGGACAGCAAAACTACTTATGATGACAAAAATGAGGACAGGTGTTGTTTTTAAAATGGTGGGAATTGTTGAGGAAAGGGCAAAGAAGGAATTTTTTTAGACGATGGAAATGTCTTAATAGGAAGTGGTTTACATAACTGTGTGTATCTGTCAAAACTGATCAAGCTGAATACTTAAGATTTGGGCATTTTATCATACATAAATTAAACCTCACGTTTTAAAAAATGAGAGAAAAAAGGTCTTGCCATTGTAGACTGCACATGGACTCCTTCTCATTCTCGGAATCTCTAGGACTTCTGCGGCTGCATCTTTTTCTTGCTTTTAAAGGCTCACATGATTAGATTGAGCCTCCACCCAGATCATCCAAGATAATCTCTGAATTTTAAAGTCCTTAACCTGAAATACGTCTGTGAAGTTTATTTTGCTAAGTAATAGAACATGTTCTCAGGTGCTAGGGTTTAGGACATGGACATCTTTGGGGAGCATAAGCGACTGCATCCTGTCTCCCACATGCACTGTGTACCACATTAACAACAAGTTACATTGATTGTACAACCCAGCACAAGGCTCTCCACCTAGGGGAGGTACTCAGTTGACTGGATTATGATTCTTGAATTAAAAAGAAAATTAGGTTTATTCTTACAATTATGAAAATTGCATTATACTAAAACCTTGGCAGAATTAGTCAGAAGTAAATAACTTTTATGTGTATTATCTTCATGTTATTATTCTGTCAGATAGCTTCAGTTATGGAAATCACCAAGGTACTCATTTATACTTTTTGGCATTCCTGTATTTCATTTGCACTTTCTGGCATATGGCATTTGGTATTATAGGGTACCTCTAAATTGTTAGTAAACTGCCATAATTTATTCACTTCCTTGGAAAGATACTTATTAAATGCTAAGTATTTACCATGTTGATTTGCTTTTGAAATAAGTGACAAAGATTGTGCCACCAATCAAGGAAATGGCTAACACTGGAAATAGACTCTTTTGGAGAATGTTAATACACAAAGGGACTATTTATGAAAGTGTGGGTTTAGGAGAACTTCAATGCATAAAGAATTGTGTGGTAGGCTAACTAAAGTCTCCCCCCAAAAAGCCCCCATCCTAATTCCTGGAACCTGTGAATATATTACCTTACATGGCAAAAGGGACTTTGCAGATGTGAGTAAATGAGGAATCTTGAGATGGGGAGATTTTCTTGAATTATCCAGGTGGTTCCCATGTAATCACAAGAATCTTTATAAAGCAAAGAGGGAGGCAAGGGGGTCAGAGAAGGAGACTTGATAAAAGAATCAGAAATCAGAAAGAAGATGCTGTGTTGATGGCCTTCAAGATGGAGGAAGGGACCACCATCCAAGGAAGGCAGGCAGCCTCTAGAAGCTAAAAAAAGACAGGAGAATCCAGAAGGAACCAACCCTGTCAACACTTGGACTTTAGCCCAGTAAGACTGAGTTCTCACTTCTTTTCCTCCAGAACTTTAAAATAATTAGTTTGTGGGTATTTTTTATTGAAATATAGTTGACATGCAATATTATACTAGTTTCAGGTGTACAACATAGTGATTCAGTATTGATACACATTATTAAATGATCACCATGAGAAGTCTAGTTATCATTTGTCACCATACATAGTTTCACAATATTATTTATATTCCCTTTGCTGTACATCCTGTGGCTTCTTTTTTTTTTACAACTGGATGCCAAGTGTCATCTTAATCCCCTTCACCTATTTCAGCAATCTGCCCCCTGCCCCCCACCAGCAACCATCAGTTTGTTCTCTGTATCTATGAGACTGTTCCTGTTATGCTTTGTTTCTTTTGCTTTTTAGATTGGTGTTTTTGTTTTTTTTTTTAAGCCACCAAGTTTGTGGTAATTCCTCACCAAAAAACAATAGGAAACCCATATGAGCAGTGACCTGGGGTAAAGTCCAACTGTTATTCTGTTTAGTAGAAAATCAAGATGTTACTGGGTGTAACCCTATACCCTGTTGACTCTTTTTCAGGGTTTTCCTGCAGAGATTTAAATAAGGCTTATTTAAAGTAGTGCCAAACAGTATTCAGGGTAGTTAGAAAACATCCAAGAGTTGTCTTTGCCCCTGGCAACCCCCTAAACACAGCCCTAATCTGTCCTCACTTCTCCATTTTCATGACGAGCACCCCAGTGTCAGCCGCCAGTGCTCTTTTGCAGATAGCTTTATGTCCCCTCATCAAAATCCTCCCCTCCCTAAATTCCATTTTTTGCCCAACCAAAGAGACCTATGCAGAGTACACAGCACATCATGTTCAGGTCCCCCTGATCCCCCATAAGGGCTAAAATTCTCCCTCCAAACATACTAGCTGTGCAATTGGTCCTGTTCACCCTCTCCCACTCTCCTCTACCCTGTCATCTTGGCTCCTTTCCCCTGGCCCCGGAAGCCAAGGGCTCAGATCCTCTATGCTACCTCCTGTTCTTCTGCCTGGAATATTCTGCTCCCTGACATTCCTGGGCTGTCTTCTTATCCAGTAGGATCACAATTTAAATGCCGCCTATTCATCGTTATCCTGTAACTCCCATTCTTCCACCACCTTTATTGTAATTGTCTGCCTAGCACTTCATACCATCTGTTTGCTTATTTGTTCATTATTATCTGAACTTGCCCCTTACTAGGATCTAAGCCTAGTGGGTCCACAGGTCTTATTGGGTTGTTTTTTTATCACTGCATTCCAAGCATCTAGAGTAGCGCTGAAGACATTGTGGAAGCTCAATAGATATTCATTGAACAAATAGTTATTAATGAATGCAATAACACACACACACACACACACACACACACACAGTTTCAATCAAATCTAGCCAAGTGTGCTGGTCATTCTCCAAATCCATTCTGCACTCACTCCCTTCTGGCCTGCTCTGTCAAAGGGGCAGGTGAGCCAGGATCCCTGAGCTTTTGCAGCATGACCTGCCTCTTTCCTAGAAGACCTGATGACCCAGGGGGTCTCCAGACACTTCTGGACTTCTGTGGACTGCTGGTGGAAGCAGCACAAGCAAAAGGCCCCCTTGAGAAAGGTCAGAATTTGGACTCAGTTTTAGCCCACATTTACCTGTTATAAATCATCTTGGTCTTTCTCTCAGCTGACAGATGCCATCTCACTTTCTTGAATTATTTTCTCATAGCAGAGAATCTCCTTTTGATAGGAGAGAGTGGTTCTCTCCAATTCTCTGTTCATGTCTGTTGCCAATTTCTTGTAAAAATTGCATCTCTGATACAAGACTTCATGTTTCTATACATGTTGGGAAATACACTAAACAGTGTATTTCCTCCTCAGCCAAATTTCTCTGAAGTTACGTTACATGTTTTTGATGCAGGCAGTATTTGAAGTTTCAGTGGAAGCTTCTGGATTTCACTTTCAAACTAGGACATTTTCAGACTGTGGACACTTGCTTGGTTTGAACTTTCTATTTTTCCTGTAAGATCTTCATTCATTTGATGTTCTTCACACAATTTTCTGGATATTTCTTGTTTTTTCTCTTTCAGGCCTTTTTTTTTTTTAAGATTTTATTTATTCATTTGATAGAGACACAGTGAGAGAGAGAACACAAGCAGGGGGAGTGGGAGAGAGAGAAGCAGTCTTCCTGCTGAGCAGGGAGCCCGATGTGGGGCTTGATCCCAGGACCCTGGGAGCATGACCTGAGCCAAAGGCAGATGCTTAACAATTGAGCCACCAGGAGCCCCTCTCTTTCAGGCCTTTTAAAGGACATATTTAAGTTAATATCATGAAGGAGCCTCTTTGGATCCACTTCTGGCCAATAGACTGGATGGTAGCCATGTTCTACTTTCCTCCATTTCTCTGCTTCCAAGTTCCTGTCATCCATGTGATCTCTCACAGTATCAGGAAACATCTGGTCTTCAGCATGGTTTCAGCCAAGGATTTTAATTGTCTCACTTTATCATTCATGACCATTTCACTTGTGCATTTGAATGTTCCTTCTTTTCTTCCCATGTTCTTTCTTCTCCCACACTTTTTCTTCCCTCCTGCCATTTTTGGTCGAACAGTTCTGGACCTTGCCAAAGATGAGCATTTTCATTCAAATCTTTCTTTATTTTCTTCTGAAATTGTTTTCCATTGTTCTGTAATGCTTTGATGACATCATTAACATCAGTCACTTGGGAAAGTTTTATGGGACTTGCTTTTCTGTCCTTTGTCAAGAAAGACTATTATGTCTTCAGATGAAGCTTTGTTCAGAATTTTCAGTGCCACCAAACATGGAACTTGCAATACTGAAGGACTTGCCTCCACCACAGGGAACTTGAGGGCTTCAACAACTTCTTCTTAAGGAGACCTGGGACTTGTCTCAAGCATTCACGCCGTTATCAGTAGAGCACTTGAAAGCTGCTCCAGGACTGCCTGAAAAGACATCTCAGTGGCAGGCAATACATCCTTCATGGCTCCGAAGGGGTCTGCAGTTCTGCCTCCAACTGCCAGTGTCCTATAGGCCCCAAGTGACTATGTGGAAACTTGTGGAGCTTTCAGTCTCTAATGTGTACAGGTGCCCCAAAACCAGGGCAATCCAGTAGTTGGGCTGGGGGAGGAGGAGGCCAACCAGGTTCTAGAAAAGTGTTTCCTAACTTTGTTTGGCTCACTGTATGAATAGAAAATTATACTACCTCTACAATACATCAAAGGAAGTGGAAGGGGCTGATTGCAGCCTGGAGCTCTGCCATTCTAGGCCCCACCTGGCCCTATAGCAAATAGCAAACCTAGAAGACATTAAAGCAATCCCATGCCATACCCCCTTCTGTGCACACAAATTTGTCAGAGCATAGTTGTGGGGCCACTTTTATGAGTGAGGCCCATTCTCTTGATTTCGAGTTTCCTCTGATTTTGCCTACTAAGTTTCCAAGTATCTCCCTCCTCTGAAGTCTCCTTCTCTTTTTTGTGTTTAGTCAAAGCAGTCAGGCAGGGCAGATGATAAAGGGTGTTCCCATAGCTATCAACTAAGAAATCTGGGGGATGCCTGGGTGGCTCAGTCATTAAGCATCTGCCTTTGGCTCGGGTCATGATCCCAGGGTCTTGGGATCGAGCCCCACATCGGGCTCCCTTCTCCTGGGGCGGGGGGCTGCTTCTCCCTCTCCCACTCCCTCTGCTTGTGTTCCCTCTCTCGCTATGTATCTCTCTGCCAAATAAGTAAATAAAATCTTTAAAAAAAATAAAAAACTAAGAAACCTGGATTTTGATCATAAGAACTCAGGAGAAGTCAATTAGAAATGGCAGGCTTTTATAATTCCATGAATTTTCTGTGGAGCCAGCATGTCCCTGTTTGATCCAAGTGTTCCTGGAAGGGGGTGACTCTTCTCCTGGGGTGACACAGTGACTCAGGCTCTTGCTCTCATGTGGCCCTGCCATTTTTAGCACATGCCTCCCAAGGAAGTCCTGGGGACAATCTCCAATCCACCAATTCATCTTCAGAAGTGTACCTCCAGGGATGCCTGGGTGGCTCAGTTGGTCAAGTGTCCTACTCTTGATTTCAGTTCAGGTCATGGTCTCAGGGTCATGGGATTAAACACCACAATAGGGGAGTAGGGAGTAGGGAGTCTGCTTGAGATTCTCCCCCTCCTTCTGCCCCTCCCCCTGCTCTCTCTCTCTCTCTCAAATAAATAAATAAATCTTGAAAAAAAGGTGTACCTCCACCCTCAATTGTATTTTTTTATTCTTTATAATATGTTCCTAAAATAATGGTGTGCTTTCAATATTCCCATTCTCTTGACTCTAGGTTTATGTCTCCGAATCTGGGAAGCAGTTGCTTCTGCTCTTGGATGCCTAATATTAACTATGGAAGCACTATAAATTTCCTTTAAAAGACCATGACAAAACCATGATGATTGAGCAAAGCTAAATCCATTACTTGTGAGAGAGATTTCCACTTTCAGATATGTCAATAGTGTCTCAAAAGGGGAAATTTAAGGGGCACCTGGGTTGATCAGTTGGTTAAGCATCTGCCTTCAGCTCAAGTCATGATCTCGGCATCCTGGGATTGAGCCCCGCAAAGGGGTCCCTCCTCGGCTGGGAGTCTGTTTTTCCCCCTCCCTCTGACCCTTCTTCCTGACCTGCTCCTACAGGCCTGCTCTCTCTCTCTCGACTAAATAAAAAATCTTTTTTATAAAAAGGGGGGTCAGAATTTAAGATAGAACATTTGTAATGTTTGGGGACATGGTTTTGAGTCATTTAAGGCAAGTTTTTCAGTAAAGAACCAGGATTTGGATTTGGGAAAGTTCACAGGATAGTAGTTTAAGACTTGGAGAACGTAGTCAAGTGCCCTGGGTGAGTTTTGATGAGCAAACTATCACCCTCAAAAGACAGCTCTTTTCCCAGATGAGCAAACTGTTTGCTTGAATCATGTGGTTAACAAAAATTTTCTAAAGTAGGGATATTATTTACTGGCTTTCAGTCTGGTATTCCAACATAAGAATTTCCTGGAGCAAACCATTAGTTCTCCATTTTCATCCAAGTTAGATGTCTGAGTAGCTTCAGTCCAAACTGCTTCTCTCAAACCTCAGCTGTCTTTTCATCCATAACAATTTGTCCAATTCTCAGAAATTTCTAATTTCCTGAGTCAACTTTTCCATTGTGTATTAGATATCTCCTTTTGACAAACACCTCAGAAAAAACAAATGTGGTTCTGTAGAACAGTGACCCACACATTTCTTTTAAACAAAGGTTTGGGATTTTTTTAATGGTTCACAATTTGTTTCTTGATATTGCTGTTACTAGAAGTCTACAATGAGCCATTATTCACAGAGAGAAAGACTTCTAGTACACATATATACATAAGCACGTATGTGTGTCTGTGTGCATATATTTCTAGTTTATACTGAAAGATTGCATTTTTAAAAATTACTCACTGGAGAAAATATATACAACCCCATAATATGAAATTTTGTAATTGACTATTTGATTTGTTTGGAATAATTTGTGTCACAAGAAAAAAAAGGTGCTTTTGGCTGTCTCATGAGAAAGTCCATGTGCTTTCTAGATTCCAACAGGGGTGACATAAATCATATACACTTATCTAACTTCAGATGTGCTGCTTCAGAAAAAAAAATGTTAATATATCTCTCCCTTCAATTCAAGTAATTTTCCTTTTGGATGCATGCCATTAAAAATAAGGTGAGTAAAAACAGAACGTACTTGATGAAGGCAGAATATGATGCAAGCTACCAATTTTGAGTGAAATCTAATTTTAAAATGTAAAATCAGAGTAAGAGCCAAGAAAAAATCTTTTTCATTTCTTTATTTGCCCAGCAAGTTCATGATTGTGACTTTATTGAATATTTAATGCATCAAACCTCACCATTTACCATAGAATATTTTGAGAGCAGCTATAGCATCTAAAGATACAAAGCATCAAGTAAGGCTATGTCGAGAAACCCTAGAGGCCATGATGAGCATAAAGCAGAGACTTACCATGGATATTCTTCTCCCTGACTAACCCTTTTTGAAACACTGAAAGCATCTTGTGTTTAATTATAGATTTCTAAGACTTGTTTATAACATATAGGCAAATTAATATTCTTATAGATTTAAAAAAAAAGATACTTTACACAGGAAATCTTTGTGAACTCTTCTCAGATTACATTTACTTCCAGGTAATAAGCCTTTTACTTTAGAGTATTTTAGCATTTATATATTTGGGCCAAAGCCTCTATATTATCCTGACTGATGAATTGTCTCAGGGTTATTTTTCCATCATTCCTCACACATATATTTTCTTTCTCTAAATAGGTTGAAAACTCCTCCAGAACTGAAAGAATATCTTCTGTGGCCCATTTTTCCTCTACATTATTATATCCCTACTTTATGAGTCATTCCTAAAGGACCAACTTTTCCCTTAAAAATCCTGAGTGAGTTCATAGATTGGCATTTTACACTTTTCAAGAACATTCTAAACACCTCACTGCCTTGTTATAGAGTTGCTATATATAGCAACTCTAGGGGTTCCTGCCACAGAAAAATTATCATAAACCAACACTGCAAACGCTGGTCTGGACACACGCATACAGGTGTCTGTCAAAATCTTATGCAGCCTGGCAAATGGAGAAAAATAGGGAAAGAGTCGTAGGTTTTCATGACTCTAAGGTCTGAAACATAAAGGATTCTGCTTTATTCGAGGGTTATGTTCATTAAGTGCTGATCTTAAGCATCGTTCTCCAGTAGAGTTTAGCAACCAAGGTCTGTTTTGACTGGTCAATTAGTATGAGCACCATACCAGTCGCTTAATATTTTGAATATAACCCAGGGAATGAATTATGCTTTTATCTATGAAAAGTTCTTTCTTCTATGAAGCAGTGGCAATATTAGAGTTTAGTTATTTTCTATTTTTTTCTTTAATACAGACTTAGTCGGAAAACAACATTGACAACCCTTTCTTGGTCCTCTCTCTCTGTAGTACAAAAATAATTTTATCAACGTACAAAGTCCAAAAGCCTGGAAGCCACACAAAACTTCTTCTTTCACCTGTTTAGGACTCTTTCTTTACAAAAGTAATGTGTTTATTGCCTAGCTTCCAAAATTTTATCACACTGTTCAGTTTTCATGCTTGCATAGAGTGTCTTAGAAACTGAATGGAAACAAAAGGTTTCAAAGTCAATTTCTTTCCAAAATCCTAGATGTCTAGAATTTGACATAGGAGTCATGCCATAAAACATGATGAAAATAAGCACAGTTACTAAAAATAAAACTCCATCTATAGCTTTATATTTTATGCACCTTCTATGCATACTACTTTATTTATGTATTTATGTATTTATGTATGTATTTATTTATTTATTTTTAAAGATTTATTTATTTATTTTGAGAGAGTGAGAATGAGAGAGAGAGAGTACATGAGAGCCAGGAGGGTTAGAGGGAGAAGCAGGCCCCTCGCCGAGCAGGGAGCCCGATGTGGGACTCGATCCCGGGACTCCAGGATCATGACCTGAGCCGAAGGCAGTTGCTTAACCAACTGAGCCACCCAGGCGCCCTATGCATACTACTTTAAATGTGTTATCAAAAATTCCAGGTAGTGAGATTATGTTAACACATATGCTAATTTCTGCCTTCACATATTCATAAGCATAGCTGTGCTGGTATATTTAAGACAAAATATTCTTTATTATCAGGGCATAGATTATCAGGGAATCATAAAATCTTAAAGTCATCTAGACTAACCATGTTAAGTGTGGTCACAATGCTGGTATTTACTTCTCTGTCCATCTTATTTCGGCACTCATAATACTAAAATCCCCACCACCTCGAATGAAAGCTGGTACAGCCACTCTGGAATACAGTATGGAGGTTTCTCAAAAAGTTGAAAATAGAGCTACCCTACAACCCAGCAATTGCACTACTGGGTATTTACCCCAAAGATACAAATGTAGTGATCCAAAGGGGTATGTGCTCCCCAATGTTTATAGCAGCAATGTCCACAATAGCCAAACTATGGAAAGAGCCAAAATGTCCATCAACAGATGAATGGATAAAGAAGATGTGGTACACACACACACACACACACACACACACACACACACACTAGAATATTATGCAGCCATCAAAAAAAAAATGAAATCTTGCCCTTTGCAATAACATGGATAGAACTAGAGGGTATTATGCTAAGCGAAATAAGTCAATCAGAAAAAGACAAGTGTCATATGATCTCACTGATATGAGGAATTCTTAATCTCAGGAAACAAACTGAGGGTTGCTAGAGTGATGGGGGGTGGGAGGGTTGGGGTGGCTGGGTGATAGACATTGGGGAGGGTATGTGCTATGGTGACCCCTGTGAATTGTGTAAGACTGTTGAATCACAGACCTGTATCTCTGAAACAAATAATACATTATATGTTAAAAAAAAAGAAGAAGAAGAAGATAGTAGGAAGGGAAAAATGAAGGGGGGGAATCAAAGGGGGAGACGAACCATGAGAGACTATGGACTCTGAGAAACAAACTGAGGGTTCTAGAGGGGAGGGGGGTGGGGGGATGGGTTAGCCCGGGGATGAGTATTAAGGAGGGCACATATTGCATGGAGCACTGGGTGTTATATGCAAACAATGAATCATGGAACACTACATTAAAATAAATAAATAAATAAAATAAAATAAAATAAAATAAAATAAAATAAAATAAAATAAAATAAAATACCCACCACCTCACACGGCTTCCCATTACTGCTATCGTGAGCCGCCAGGTTCTAAAACTCTGCCTGAATGGAAGCTGAGTCCTCATCTATCAGCAACATCTTCATCAGCAGTTTGTCTTTAGTGCAACACAGACCGCATAGTTCTTCTCCACAAATATAATAGCATTTTAAATATCTGGGATACTATCAGGTCCCTCATAAAAGTTAAGGTCATTTAGAAAATCTTCCACCAAGAATTGCAATCCCCTACCCTAAGTTTGGTTTCTTTCCTGAAACCCAAACTGTGGAATGTGCTCTCTCGGAGTGGTTTAAACTGTTTTCCTTGCAAAATTCCAAAACACAGACTTGCTTATTCTTAGGCCATATATTTCTGCGAAGTGAGACTGGATCATCTGCCTCACCTCATACATCACATTCTTGTTTGTTCCTTCCTTTTAACTCATGACCAACACACCTGCCTGTAACGTATAAATCTTGTGCTAACTGCCAAAAGGTAGGGGACTCTCACCTGCAGGATACTTCAAACCCTTTAGCTTTTTTGTTTTGCCTTGTTTCTGTTTATGTTACTGTCTTACCAGCTCTAATGAGCTATAATTGACACATAACATTGTGGAATTTTAAAGTGTACAACATGTTGATTTGATACATTTATATAAACCTTTTAGTTTTTGCTTTGTTTTATTTTGTTTTTTTCGTTCTGTTATTGATCTCCATTTTTCTCTTACTATCCCTACTGGGATATTACTCATTTCAGGAAATGATGATACCTGGAAGGGGAAAGGTATGCTCTCCTTCTATCTAAAGACATGTCTTTAACAGAAGGACTCCTTATTTGCTGACTTTATCATTTCTTTATCCACTACTTGAATAGGTGGTATCATTAGGGAACAACTGTCTATAGATCATGGACACATTTTCACTGACTTGTTTGTTCTTTGCCCCATTTGTAGAAATGCTCTTCATTTTTAAAGATTTTATTTATTAATTTATTTGAGAGAGAGCCAGAATGAGAGAGCACAAGCAGGGTGTGAGCAGCAGAGAGAGGGAGAAGCAGGTCCCTCGCCGAGCAGGAGCTGATGTGGGGCTCAATCCCAGGACCCTTGGATCATGACCTGAGCCAAAGGCAAATGCTTAACTGACTAAGCCACCCAGGTGCCCCTCTCAGTGTATGTGTGATAGTTAATTTTATGTGTCAACTTAGCTAGGCTCTGAAGCCCAGTTGTTGGTCAAAGACCAGTGTACATATTGTTGTGAGAGTAATTTTTAGATGTGATTAATATTTGAATCAGTAGACTTTGGGTAAAGTGTATTAACGGCTAAAATGTGGTGGGCCTCATCTAATCAGTTGATGTCCTTAAGAGCAAAGACTGATGTTTTCAGAAGAAAGGATTGTCCTCAAAATTGCAACATAGAAACTCTGCCTGAGGCAGTATATATATGTACATACACACACACACACACACACACATATGTAGAGAGAGAGAGAAAGAGAAACAGAACCAATTATATATATTGAGAGAACCCTGACAAATACACTGTATATATATTTTGATGTATGTGGATAGATGATAGGTAGATGATAGATAGATGATAGATAGATAGATAGATAGATAGATAGATAGATAGATAGATAGATGGATAGATGATAGATAGATAGATATAGATGGATAGACAAACATAGCCTGCTATAAAGGTAAGCAATACAAGCGTAAGCATACTATTTTTAAGTTAGTTAAGCTAATTAGTATATATGCATAGTTCAGCATTAAATAATACAAGAAATCATATACCAAAAAAGCACACAACCCCTCCCCTTCCCAAGCTTCTCAGTCTTTTGGTTCCCCTTCCTAAGTTAGCCATTGTGATCCGTTGCCTATGGATCTTTTCAAAGATAGCCTTTATATGTATAATCATGTATATGTTTTTATTTCCACATAGTAATACATTATATGAAGTGCTTTGCACCTTTCTTTTTATTGTTAATATTTCATGAAGATGCTTCCATATAAGTACATATAGAATGATCTCCTTTTTTTCACAATTTGTTACCATAATTTTAACTATTGAAATTCATTTAGGATATTTCTCATTCACTGCTATGTCATACCATGCTGAAATCACATTATTCCAAAAACTGTGGTGTGTGTGTGTGCGTGTGTGAAAGTTATAGTTTATCTTTACAATACAATCCTAGATGTTGAATTTCTGGGTCAAAGATTTATGTGCTTTTTTTTAATTTGTGAAGTAATGCTATGTTAATATTAATATGACAAACTTTTTATATGATTAATATATCCTGGTACCACTCTGATATTTAAATAACATTTATTACTATTTGGTGTCTGTGGTCCTATATCAGTGCAGGGTACTATTTTTATCTTGTGTCAAGCAATTAATTTGGAAACTTGTGATTCCTGATATTGTCATAATTCCCAGCTTGCTATGAACAGAATAAATCACTGAAAAACCTTTCAGACAAGTGCACTGTTTGGGGATGGGCTATTAATATCACTGTAAGAGGTTACTGGAAGTAGGGTTATAACAATTGCTGCACCGTTGTAAAGCTCAGGGGCATGGCTAGAGACTCACATGATGAGAGAATTTGTTTCCACATCAAGGAAGGGTGAAAATCTTAGTGAAAATATTTCGAATTGTTAGATAAATCAAATCTCATATGAGATCTCAAAAGTGATTGCAAGGAAAAACAGAGCGGCTTTTCCTAAGAATAGATTCATTTTGTGTTTTGATTTCCATAAAATCCTAAGAGAAGGAGACACACAGGTGTTTGATGTGGGTTTTGGTTTAGCTCTCACCATTCTCCTTTGTCTCTTCTCTTGTCTTCTCTTCGTCACCAGAGCTTTTGACAATCCTTCCGCTTCTGAGAAGTTTCTTTTTATTGTGTCAATTTGAAGAGAGAGAGAGAGAGACAGAGAGAGAGATCACTCTACCTGTACTGAAAATGACTACACTTGAGGGCAATTTCACTTTATACATTGTGTGCTCATCCAAGATGAAATGTTGGTAGTAGTTTTGGACACTTTAGCCAAGAATCAGAACTGCGGGGTGATCTGAGGGCAGGAGAGCTGTGTCCCTTTGTGAATTTCTTCCTCAAACTTTCCCTTCAATCGACCAACAGCCCAGTTCATTTTATTTCCCAAATAGCCCTGATATCTGCCCATTCCTTTTTCATTTCTGCTGCTTTCCATGCACAGCCTTGCCCTTGTCTTCTCTCCTTCTCCTGGCTAACGAATCTCCCTAAGTCCATACTAGTCTCCCTTCTTCCTAAAACCCTTTGGTGACATTCCTGTGCCCTGAGAATAAAGACTAAACTAAAGGCCTGTCCCAACAGGAAGGGAGCTGGAGCCCATCCCAGGCCCGGTACCACCAGCCCTGGTTGCTCTGGTGAGTGCTGGGGCACTGAAGCAAGATGGCCATAGGGCTCTTGTTTAGGGACAATTCATTACCTACCTGGGGTGTGTCCAACTGTGGGTACCCCTTCCCTGGGGGTTATTAAGCCACAGGAAGTGGCACCCAAGCATATTGATGTCTGTCCTCTCAAGTGTCCATGATGCTGGGACCCAAGGGAGGTGGAGGCATTGTAGTCACGCTCTGTGGCCTGGCCTGTTCCTGCTCTGTTGTCGAGGATGCGCAGCACGTCCTTTCTCGGTGAGCAATCCATGACGGGGCTGCAGGCATTCATCCCTCCTAAGCTAGAGAAGGCAGGCGCAGCAGGGAGGCTTTTATTGAACTTGAATCAGAAAATGATGCAAAAATGGCCCTCAAAAAAGACAGGGAAAGCATGGGACACCGGTACATTGAGGTGTCCAAGTCCCACAGAACCCAAAGGGATTGGGTGTTGAAACACAGCGGTCTGAACAGTGCTGACACCGCCAATGACCGCTTCATGTGGCTTTGAGAACTCCCATTTGGATGCAACAAGGAAGAAATTGTTCAGTTCTCATGGTTGGAAATTGTGCCAAACAGGATCACATTGCCTGTGACGCCAAGGGCAAGATTACAGAGGAAGCCTTGTGCAATTTGCCTCCCAGGAGTTAGCTGAGAAGGCCCTAGGGGAAGCACAAGGAGAGAATCGGGCACAGGTATACTGAAGTGTTCAAGAGCAGTCAG
Source organism: Eumetopias jubatus (assembly GCF_037043125.1). Classification (NCBI taxonomy): domain Eukaryota; kingdom Metazoa; phylum Chordata; class Mammalia; order Carnivora; family Otariidae; genus Eumetopias; species Eumetopias jubatus. The sequence goes on along the minus strand of NW_028274807.1, from coordinate 19,837,721 downwards.
GAAGAAGTCCGGTCATACGCGCATCCTCCTCTGAAGTTCACGTCCGTACGGCGGCTGGTCTTCCGCCCGCCCCGGCACAGCCAGGAGGTATATTGGCATCGTCCAGCAAGCAGGCCTGGAGAGGATGAGATCTGGTGCTGATCATGCAGGCTCTGGGGGCTACGAGGAGTACAGCGGCCTCGGCAATGGCTACGGCTTCACCACCCATCTGTTTGGGAGAGACCTCAGTTACTGTCTCTCGGGCGTGTATGACCACAGGTATGGAGACGGCGAGTTCACAGCCCAGAGTACCACTGTACCCTGGGTCCACATGAGAGGCTGCCACACACAGCCACAGAGTACGACATTTACAACTTCTTTCCCCTCAACCCTGGGAGAGCCCATACTGAGATGATGGAAGAGAGACCCTGATGGAAGAGTGATGGGGGAAGCCGATGTCGAGTTTGCCACTCACAAAGAAGCTATGGCAGCCATGTCCAAAGACGTGGCCAACATGCAACACAGCTATCCAGAACTTTTCCTGAACTCCACAACTGGGGCCAGCAACGGGCCGTATTGCAGCCGGATGATGCAAGGCATGGGGGTGTCAGCCCAGGCCACTTGCAGTGGCCTCCAGAGCAGTCTGTGAGTGGCTGCTCCCAGGCTGGCTCTGGAGGCCGGAACAGCGTGGGTGGATACAACGAGTTCCATAGGAACATTTCAGTTACTGCAATCAAATTTTCACAGGCAGCCAACAAGCAGTGAAAAGTGATTATGACTCTAGAGGAAGCTGTGGGACCCATTTTGTACCAGGAGTTGTGAAATCTGGATTAAGAAATCACCTCTTCAGTGTTTTCTCATGCAAACTTTCTTGTAGCACGTGTTAATGAGTAAACTAAAACTCCTTTCCACTTTTCTCAATTAACATTTCGGTAGTGTGTACTTCAGGGTGATGTTATCTGAGTTAAAGTAGTTTTTAAGTACATTAAATGGATCTTTTATACCACATCACCATGAACACCTTGGGGAGGCGTGCTTTTTTGGAAAACTCAAGGTGTTAGATCTCTATCTAATTCAAAGAGGAACATTTTCATGTTTGTTTATTCTAGTTTATTTTCATTTAAAATCTTTTAGGTTAGGTTTAAGCTTTTTAAAAATAAGTTAGTTTTGAAAATTGAGACACCCTGCTAACACTGCAGGAACTGGTAATGCCTTGACTTAAAACTGGCTTTGTACTGTGATTTCCTTTTGGGTGTATTTTGCTAAGTGAAACCTGTTATATTTTTTTGTTCACTAATTTTTTTTCTTAAAATAAATGTTTTTTTTCACGTACACAAAAAACTAAACCAAGTAATAAAATAAAGCCTAAACTAGGGGTGTCTGGGTGGCTCAGTTGTTAAGCGTCTGCCTTCGGCTCAGGTCATGGTCCCAGGGTCCCGGGAACAAGTCCCGCCTTGGGCTCCCTGCTCAGCAGGAAGCCTGCTTCTCCCTCCCCCACTCCCTCTGCTTGTGTTCCCTTTCTGGCTGTCTTTCTCTCTGTCAAATAAATAAAATCTTAAAAAAAAAAAGCCTAAACTAAACTCCTAAATATGATCTTCAGAACTGAATAATCTGGCCACTGACCAACTTCTCAGCCTCATATGGAAATACTCTCTCATTCCCAAATCTCAAGGCTTCTTTTAGCCTCTGCTACTTTAAACATAAATACATAATAAGGTTGTCAGCAAAAATGGCTGAGTAAAGACTTCCAAATTTTTTTCTCTATAAAAGAAATGACAAAACTCACAAAGATTTTCAAGAACTTTTTCAAAACTCCGGAAATTAACAAGATATTTTTAGTAGTCCAAGGAATGTTTATTCAGGAAAAGTAACCTAATCTTGGTAAGAACAGCAAGCATCATTATAGGGATTTAATTTGCCCTAATTGCATCCCCCCCTTCTCCTGTTCTGAGATAGTGTTGAAAATCAAAGGCCCAGAAACATGGTGAAAATCCACTGGAGATAGCAGAGCAGGATCAGAACTCCTTCACTGTCTTATTCCAGAAAATGATTATTTAGCTATCCAGTCATTCCCTGGAAGAACCCCCTTGCAAGTCTATCTTTAACTAACCCAACGCTGAGCTCCCTGTGTGAAAAAGTTTTGCCCCAGGGCATTTGTTTTGGGGTTGTAAATCTTTTCTTTTCTTCTACCTCATCTAAGATACAACTGCATAAAGAAATGTTTATAAATGTATGTTGGTGAGCACACAGTGCATAATAATGGGATTTGTATGACAATAGCAGTACAAAGGAAAGGAGAGGGAAATGAGTTATGTAACAGTAAGTTTTTGTATATAATTGAAATTAAGTTATTAATCCTAACTAGATTGTTATAAATTAAGATATTAACTGGACTCCCCAGAGCCACCACTAAGAAAATAACCCCAAAAAGGAATATATAAAAATACTACTAAATGATAAATAACCCAGATGAAAATGGGCAAATTGTTTCAATAGATTTCTCTAAAAAATATACAAATGGCCAATAAACACACGAAAGGACATTCAACATCACTAGTCATTAAAGAATGCAAATCTAAATGACAACAAGTTCATACTTCACACTTTCTAGGATGACTATAATAAAAAAAGGCTACCAATAATAAGTGTTGGCGAGGCTATGGAGAAATTGGAACCATCATACATTGCTAGTGGGAATATAAAATGGTATCGCCACATTTTGGTAGTTCCTCAAAAAATTAAGTATAGGCTTATCATGTGATCTAATAACCCCACTCCCAATTATATGCCCAAAAGAATAAAACAATACATCTTCACACAAAAAATTGTACACAAATGTTCATAGCAGCATTGTTTATAAGAGCCAAAAAGTAGAAATAAGCCAAGTATCTATCACCTGATGAACAGGATAAACAAATCCAAACAAATATTACTTAGATTCACAAAATAGTATTTAGATTTATAAAACATTATCTAGATTCATAAAAGAATGAAGTAATAATACATATATATGCTACAACATGGATTAACCTCAAAAACCTTATGCTTAATGAAAGAAGCCAGACACAATGGCTCCATATTTTATGATTCCATTTATACGAAATGCCCAGCATAAGCAAATCCATTACAACAAAGTAGATTAGGGGATGCAGAGGGGGCAATCGGGAGAGACTGGTAAGAGACATAATTAGGGTTTATTTATGGGGTGATAAAAATGTTCTAAAATTAGATAGTAGTGATAGTGGCACATTCTTACTAACACACTTAAAACCACCAAATTGTACACTTCAAAAAGGTAAAATTTGTGTTTACTATATCTCAATTAAACTTGAATTTAAAAATGTGTATTACACCTCAGTTTCATAGCACTTGTCAGAGTTGCATTTTTATCTTTCATTTGTAACCATTTGAAAATACCTTTTCCCTTACTAGACTGTAATCTTCCTGAAGATGGAAACCTGACCTATTTTTGATCGGTCTTATATACTCACTGTCTAATTCAATGCTTATCTCATACTGAGTGCTAAATAAATAGTAGTTTTATTAATGACTGTAACTCTTCATAGTGAATAAAGCTGATCTGGCCCCAAATGATGTCTGGCAAACAGACCAAGGGCAGGAAGACTACACGTTCAAGCTATATAGAAGATTTGCTTCTATCCGTCAATGTCTTTCCATCTCTCTGCCTGACATCAGCCTATAGTTTAACAATCTGCAATTCGCTTCCACCTATAATAAATATGTTATTTTAAATCATTTCACTCGGGGCACCTGGGTGGCTTAGTTGGTTGGGTGACCGAATCTTGGTTTCTGCTCAGATCATGATCTCAGGGTTGTGGGATCAAGCCCCGCATCAGGCTCGGCTTGCTCAGTGGGGTGTCTGCTTGGGATTCTGTCTCTCTGTCTCTCCTTCTCCCTCTCCTCTGCCCCATGCTCTCTCTCTCTCCCTCTAAAAAAATAAACGGATCTAGTAATTAATTAAATAATTAAAATAATTTACTTGATCAAATAGAATTCAGACACATAATCACAGACTTCTGAAATGGATACTCTTTTCAAGGAGAAAAACAACAGAATACAGGATCTGAGAGTGTTTAGTAAACAATGTTAATAGATGTAGAGTGAATATAGTAAATACAAAAGAGGCAAAATTATATCTTTTAGACCTGGAATACGAAAATCTCTATACATAAAAAGATATTGCTAAAACAAGTATAAATGTCTTAATTTAATAATTGTTTAAAGATTTTATTTATTTATTTGAGAGAGAGAAAGAGCAGCTGGGATGAGCAGAGGGAAAGGCATAAGCAGACTCCCCACAGAGTGCAGAGCCCAAAGCAGGGCTTGATCTCAGGACGCTGAGATCATGACTTGAACTGAAACCAAGAGACAGATGCTTAACTGACGGAGCCACCCAGATGCCCCTTATTTAATAATTTTTAATGAGCATTTGCTGAATGAACACCTGAGCTATTTGTATTTTGAGAAAAAGCAAATATAATAACGTACATGGACATTATTTCATTAGCTGGAATCTTATCCAAATGTATAACTTAGAAGATCTTGGTATAATCTGAAAAATGATGCAGCAAGGAGATAGTTTCTGAAAATTGATTGGGCAGAGAATCATCAATGTTGGGGTTAATGTACAGCATGAAATCAGCCATAATACCTGGCTTGCTAAAATGTAACATCGAGGCCACTGGGGGTGAGGGAAGGTTTCAGAGAAGGGCTTGGGCCTTTGGAACGCCAAGGCCTGCTTGACCACTCTGCCATTGGAATGCTGCGGGGAGTTGCCTTCCGGAAGCCTTCTCAGCCCAAACAGCCACCCTGTGATCTAAGAGATGTGTGCATTGTCCCTTAGGCTATGTTTAGTAGAACATGCAGATTAGTATATCTTATCTTTCCCGTAAATCCTCTCAGTTTCAGTAAGACCCCTTGTCACACATGACGTGCTTGAGAAATAGTGATAAGGATTTGTGATTATCCTGAAGGACTAATAAAAGCGGGAGCAAAGCCGAGCAAAGGGTCTTCGTCTCTGAGCGTTGAACCCCTCGCCTTCTCTTCTCTCACGGCAAAGTTTGGAGTCATCTTTCATGCCTTGGCACAGGGGTTGCTGGCTATTCCCGGCACATCAAAAGAAGTAGAAATGTGAATCTGCCCACCATCAAGTTATGAACCAGGTGAAGCTGTCTGATCTCGAGTAGGAAAAAAAAAAAAAAAAAGATATCAAGAAAAGAACCACTGCTTCTTTTTTATCCTCATATTGCCTCCTTTCCTCTTTCTGCCGTCTCTAGGAATATTCCGCACGTGCAAACTGGGCTTCAGGAAACACAAAAGAACCTCAGACAGATAAATGCAGTCAGCGTACAAGAAACGTATCTGTTCCTGCAAGAGAGAAGGTTCCTACCGGGACAAGTTGATACTAACTAGGACACTTCCCACATCAATAGCTACTGAAGTAAGCAAAGGACATTCAAAACACAAATCATTCTTCACTGATGAGCTTCTGGGCAATCCAAGGGTAAGTGCTTATCCCCACCCCCAAATTTGTGAAGGCTACGGTAGACTCTCTCCAGAGGAATCCATGGAAAAGATTCTGGGTTCCTGGTAAGAAAAGCAGGGCACTAAGGAACTGGTTTGTCAGACATCTAGGGTCATATGTTTTTTCCACCTTTTTTGAAAGGAATTTAAACAAAAAAGTTCAAAGAACAATACAGCCACAACAACACTGAGATGAATAGGCATTTGACATCATTGCAAATAGGCTTTTCAGGTTTCATGTAGCATGCATTCACTTTTGTTATGATACAAAATTTTCTACTTTGCAGTCGGCTTTTTATCACTTTGTCAAAAATACGTAGGAGGAGAATAGGCCGCCTGGTTCTGTATGGTCTCTATGTATCTCATGATAAAATGTTGGGAAATTCATAAATTCATAAAAAAAGCTACCATTTCTAGCAGTGACAGCAAGGAGTTTGCACTTAGTAAAGAGCAACACAGTCTCCATCCTCAGAGGGTTTGCAATCTAGTGGTGAACCCAGAATACATACATTAAAAATTAAGGCATTGACTTCATTAATAACATGTCATGTTGATAGTATTTACCCTTAATATGATGTGATGAGAAAGACATTTCACTCTATGTTCTCCTTCCCCAGAATCCACAAACCTGTTTTAAAAACAGTAGACAAATTCCAGCTGAGGAATATTCTACAAAATACTGAGGAGCACTCCTTAAAACTTCCAAGGCCGGAAACAAGGAAAGTCCGAGCAACTGTCACAGTTCACAGGGGCCTGAAGAGACTGGACAACTAAATGTGAGGTGATGTCATTGACAAACCCCTGGGAGAGAAATTGCACCAAGTAAAAACTAAGGTCTGAATAAAGCATGAACTTTAGTTAATAATAATGTATCAATGTCGGTTTGTTATAGCAAATGTAGCATGTCTAAGGTAAAATGCGACCAATAGGGAAGACTAGGCATGGGGTATATGGGAACTGTGTACCATCCTCAAAACTTTCCTGTAAATCTAAAACCAGCCTAAAATAAAAAGTTTAGGGGCACCTGGGTGGCTCAGTCGGTTAAGCATCTGCCTTAGGCTCAGGTCATGTTCCCGGAGTCCCGGAATCGAGCCCCATGTCAGGCTCCCTGCTCAGCGGAGAGTCTGCTTCTCCCTCTGCCCTTTACCCCACTCATGCTTTCTCTCTCTCAAATAAAATCTTTAAAAAATAAAATAAAATAAAAAGTTTAAAAACATAAAGCAAAGGAATACATAAATCTTAGAAGAAAAACTCAAAACCATAAATCTATGTGTAGCTTTTCATCTAGACTTGTGAAAATCAGGTATTATCTACTTGAAATTTGTCTTTAAAATTGTCTCCATTAACCAAACCCACTTTTTGTGCAAAATCTAGTATTCTCCCAAGATTTCTCAACATTCCCAGGCAGCTTAAGTACATACAGTTATTTCTAGTTGCAAAAGTCCTTTTCTGATGAATTATTGATCCTATTTTGGCTTCTCTCCTGTGACCAATTTCTTCTCTCCTTTCTGCTAAAGAATTCATATATTCCCTCATTCGCAAATACCACTAAAACCTAAAAGTCATAGACTTACACCCCCTCACACACTTCTCCGCCTCCCACCCAAAAGCTCAGCAGGTTCCAGAGGGCTTGGACAAAAATAGATTGGCTTTTGTTTATTTGTCTAAATCGTTTCAATAGAGAAGCCCCTGAAGTAAAGGCCTATAGTTTTATATTCACAATGTTTGCATAGTACATGTAAGCAACACTGAAAATACACCAATGATCTCTTCCTGCTCTCTGGATACAGAATGTCATGAAGTTTCATGTCAGTAAATCAGTGTAGCATGGGGACCATACCAACAATGAACTCAGTATCTTTTCCATAACACTGCCCCCAATACCAACAACAACTTTCCATTAATCGAGGTCCTGGTGGGAGATGAGTCTTCTCAGAGAAGAGACTATGTAGAGGTTTGAGAACCAAAAATGGAGGCAGCAATAGACAGGGATCTGCAAAACAGGGAAGCCATTGCCATCCTAGGCTGGAAGAAGCAAGGAAAGGGGACAGTGGTATCAGATCCAGAGGCTCTCAGGTCTCAGGGATATCCGGGCTTTACAGAATCCTGTGCAGGAGAGGGACGGAGGAGGAGAAGCACCGTGTTCTCTCTCTCCTTCTATCACCCACTCTTCTGCAAGTGCTTCCCACTGATCACGTCCAAATGGAAATGTAGAAAGAGAGGTTCTGTGGGAACCATTCTGTGGCGCAGAGCAGGAAGAGAGGAGCAGAGGATGGAAAAGAACCAGCACATGGCCTCACTGTCACTGCCAAAAATCACTGGGATACATCAGTCTTTATTAAAAACTGCCAGCCCCTCTTTTTTTTTTTTTAATTTTATTTTGTTATGTTAATCACCATACATTACGTCATTAGTTTTTGATGAGTGTTCCATGATTCATTGTTTGCATATAACACCCAGTGCTCCATGCAATACGTGCCCTCCTTAATACCCATCACCAGGCTAACCCAGCCCCCCACACCCCTCCCCTCTAGAACCCTCAGTTTGTTTCTCAGAGTCCATCATCTCTCATGGTTTGTCTCCCCCTCCGATTTCCCCCCTTCATTTTTCCCTTCCTACTATCTTCTTTTTTTTTTTTTAAATATTTGTTTCAGAGGTACAGGTCTGTGATTCAACAGTCTTACACAATTCACAGCACTCACCATAGCACATACCCTCCCCAATGTCCATCATCCAGCCACCCCATCCCTCCCACCCCCCACCACTCCAGCAACCCTCAGTTTGTTTCCTGAGATTAAGAATTCCTCATATCAGTGAGATCATATGATACTTGTCTTTCTCTGATTGACTTATTTCGCTTAGCAGAATACTCTCTTTGCATTGCAAATGGCAAGATTTTGGGGGTTTTTTGATGGTTGTGTAATATTCCATTGTATATATATTCCACATCTTCTTTTTCCATTCATCTGTTGATGGACATCTTAGCTCTTTCCATAGTCTGGCTATTTGTGCCCCTCTTCTTAAGACAGTATCTCATATCCCCCTATCCATCCAACTCATTTCCTCTTACATCATTATTTGGAAAACTTGAGCTTTTCACTTTCTGCTTATTTTTAGGCCTCCACTCCCTTCTGCACCCCTAAAGATGGATTACTGAGTGGTTCTACAGTGGGCCATCTCTTCAGGTTCTCTTCTTCTACAGGAAAGAAATAGTTGTAACTTAGGAATTTCTAACTTTCTGCTGCACTCTAAACTTGGGAGAGGAAGGAAAGAATAATAAAATAAAATAAAACTCACTCCCCATCCATTGGAACATATAAGTGACTGCCATCGATTTTAGCTTTAAATGTTTTTCTCCATTATATCGTCTCATGGAGAAAATTGAGCAAAAGCATGAGGAGGCAGATATCTGTGCAAATGTACTCTAACACTAACAATTGATGAGACATTGGCATCTTTAAATTAAAAAAAAAATGGATTAATGAGAAATGAGCTCCAGTATAGAGCATTGCTAATGAGTTGAATGAGCAGTCTGCTCTCCCATCAAAAGGAACTTACTACTTGGTATCCCTATTTCAATGGAGAAAGTTCTAAAGAATCATAGTAAATCGTATGCTACCATGTGATTACTAGCCCCCTCCTTTTTTAATGATAGTATTAGTTTGGGCAATATTAACTGCTGGAACAAATAGAGGTTTATTTCCCACTTGCCTAATAGCTACTGAGCCACGGATGCATCCCTTCACATGGAGACACAGGAACCCAGATCCTTTACATTTTGTGGCTCTGCTATCCCTGAGGGCCTCCCTGCCATCTGCATCTGGGCAATAGAGGGAAAAATCGATCTTTTATGGTTGGAACCATACCTTCTTCCAAGAAGCACAAAAATGACATATGTTCCTACCATGCCCATTCCATTGGGCAGAACTCAGGCATATGGCCACATCTAACTAGAGACCAGGAAACGTAGGCTGGCTGTGTGCCCAAGAAGAAGAAATTGACTTTTGGTTGATAGCTCTACCACGCGAGGGTCGTGAGAATGAATAGTTAAACATTTAACAGTGTCTGAACAATCATTTCACCTGTTGATATTTAAAGTTAATATTGTTACGAAGTTAAATATTACAAGATAAAGTAAGCCTTTATTTATATATGTTAATTTAAAATGTTCATATATAATTGGTATAGATTGAGCACAAATAATGTATCTTTACTTTAAATTTTGGTGAAGCAACTGGGACAAAAATGTTTAACCATATGCTATTTTCCCATTTGGGTTCATCCCAGGGAAGGTGGGCTACAAAACAATATCTACAATTACAGTAACAGAATAAAACATAAAAGAACATACTTTTATTTCTACTTATCTAGATAAAATAGTTTATTCTCTTAGTGCTTCTGAAAACTAGAATAAAATTCTCTCATCAATAATGAAACGCCTTCGATCATTTAATTGGGAATAATCAAATTTCTCTCCTAAGGAAAAGGAAAGAGTGAAATAGCCAAGCACTCGAAAGTTCAAGATTAGTAACTAATTCCTTTTTACGCTTGCCCAACTTCTTGTTTAAGTAAGAATCATCAGTAAATCAACACACAAATCAGCTAAGGTTTTTTGTCCCCTTGTTAGTAATATAATCAACTTCTACACTGCTTTTCTAGGTTAGGCATTATGCTATTTGGTGGTCATAGATGTCTTATTAAGATGACAACCAAGGGGCACCTGTGTGGCTCAGTTGGTCAGGGGTCTGACTTCAGCTCAGGTCATGATCTCAGGATCCTGGGATATCGCATCATTGGCATCCCCACTCAGTAGGGAGTCTGCTTGTCCTTCTGCAACCTTCCCCCCTCCGCATCCTATCTGCCTCCTCCTCCCCTCCCTCTGCTCGCGCTCTCTCTCAGACAAATGAATAAAATCTTTTTTAAAAAATGATAACCAAAAGCTATAGTCTGGTAATTGCTAATGAACTTTTACTATGTGGTTATTCAATCCACAAAACTATCCTACAGAGTAGGTGTTATTACCCCCACTTTGTAGTAACATTTAGACTCAAGGAGACATTGAACAGCTTGTGCCAAGGTCTTATGGTTGTGTTGGAACCCAAACCCAAGTCCCTGGTTCCTTCCTCTACCATATGTGACTACAATTGCTTTCTGCTTGGAATGGGTTGTTCTTAAAAATTCCGTGTGGTAAGACTGTTTTCTAACTGTTTTGTTTACCTTGTCTAATTTTAGATTTATATTTTCTATTGTAATATTAAAAAACTGTGCTTATTATATATGCAGTCTTACTTCCAATTTCTAATAGTATTGTATGTTCTCGCAGGGAAAGCAGTTTTTTTAAGGTGGGGTTTGCTGACCTTTTACTAATGAGTAAACAGTGCCATCTTCTGTCTGTTTTCTCATAAGCTGTTGGAAATAAAGTCTTGAAAGACTAGGCTAACATAAATCCATGACAGGAAGCAAGGAATCTGGAGAGTTTTATCATATTGGTAATGTGTACCTCATCTTTGAACACTTGCAAAGAAGCTAATTGTTTGAAAGGCCTCTCAGGGCAGATTCATGTGAAAAAAAAAAAAACAGTTCTGTGTGATTAATTATCTGAAACCTTTGGATATGGAAGGAAGAGGGAAGAGGCAGGAGGGAGACACAGTGATAGGTGGCAAGTGGTTATAAAGATTCGGGGTTAACATAGTTGAAGGAGGAAGGCAAGCAATTCTCTTATTTGTTCTATCATTAGTTTATTCATTCCCTTCAATATCCTTCTTTAGAGAAACACGCCTGACGTTTGTCAAAAAAGGGAAAAAGAAAAAGATAGAAAGGAAATAATGTATTAAGCCCTTAAGGTTGAATACCAGAAAAAAAATACTTTTCTCTCTGCATATGAAGCATGATTGTCAAAACTGAGGCACATGTGACAGCTTATATAAATGTGAAAATCTTCTAGGGTTGGACGTTCAGCCAGGGATACAAGTTTTTACTTGTTTGGTTGGTTGGTTGGTTTATTTTATTTTATTTTATTTTGGTTTGTTTGCAAATCTCTGCTATTTTGGAAAATGTATTTTTAGTCTCACTGTACTTTCTAGTCATCTCACAAAAGAAAAAAATCAGTTAATAAGTTTTTATCAAGACTTACATGAGTTCATTTAAATATTTCTATCTCACAATGCTTACCTTTCACGAATATAGACTAGCTTTAAGCTTTATGAGTATAGCCCGCCTTCAGAAATGTTTATGATGTTAATCATATTAACTGCCCACAAGGTAGCTGTTCTTCTAAGGAATTTGAAGGGACGGTGGGAACCCCAAAGGGAAGTAACTAACATTGCCGAAGTTCTCTTAGTCAGGGAGCTCCATACCATGGCAAGTCAAGAGCATGAATCAAAACGGCTTGAACCCATGTCTGAAAAGTATGGCTTTTGGGAGATGCGGCTTTCTATATCATTTTGCATATTCAGAGGCAAAGCAGGGACAATGACCATGTGTGGGTAAAATAAACGTATAATTGGAAATTTTTTGCACATTGCACCAAGGGAAAACAGTTGCTTGATCGTGGGCAGTTAATCACAATCTACCTCTTCATGTTCATCTGTTTTTCTCAGCCTTTTACCAAAATGAGGTAAAGGGAGTTTTCTTACTATATATGAGGCTAATTTTCATTCTGTCAAGAGTTACTCCAAAGATTCTCCAAATCCCCAAACACATTTCAATTCATTTTAATTTGGATTTTATGTGCTGCTGTAGAGGGATAAGTGTTGGACAGAGGTGCTCAGACTTTTGGGGCTTAGTGAAATTATTTACTGACGTGTCTTCCAGAAAGCTGGGTATCTAAAGTCTGAAAGGTAATCCATTATGAAGAGAATGTTTCATCCAGTTCTGAGTAATCTGTGTGAGGGTCCTTGACCCCCTCCGAGTGTCCCCCTAATAGCTCATTCTATTCAACATTAGCCAGAGGTATCATACTTTGATTTTATATTAAACACATTTGAGAAAACCCAGAATTTCCCATCAATTTGCAAGTCAACACAAGAAACTTAGCTTCCTAGTTTGGCATATCTATTTCTATAGATTCATTAATGTCAACATTTCATTATTTCTGTTTGCAGGACAGTCATTATGTGGTACCATGGGCATGACATGTAAACATATGAGGTGATTACACTGATCTGTTTCATAAAACCGTAATACTCTCTACAATTATTTTTCTTTTAAATGAAGTTATTTCCCAAGCATACATAATGCAAATCATTATGAAAAATCTTAATGTCCTGTTGCCTCTCTCTGGCTGTAGGTGAGCAGGAGTAAAGACAAGGGGGCTACGTTTGCTGGGAGCGCTCCAAATGTCCTTAAGCAGATCCCCAGGAGAATGAGATTCTGCTATTACTCCCTGGCTGCAATGCCTTGCGATGGGAAAAAGGCTAGGGTACATGCAACAACATGATTGAGTAATTATACCAACCAGTGTAATTCACTCAGGCATTAGGCTTGAGGTTTAACCGGAAGCTATCTCAAGCATATGATAACCTTCCATACATGAGCCAAGGTTTATCTCTCATGGACTCACCTTTATGCGTGGCCCTGGCCTGTCCCAGCTACTCCACAGGACTTCCTCCAAAGGGCAGCTCATTAGACCACTTGTGGCCTTCTCCCTGACAACTGTTTATCCTTATATCCAGTTAGTTAGATGTATATAAATTGAATTATTATCACATGTGTTTTTATAGGTAAGTCACTTATATGTGCATTAATTTAAGGCTGTCATAACAAAATACCATAAATATTTACATTTATTTACTATAATCATCTTAAGGTAAAAGTCCCAGGGCCAGAGAAACTGGGAGGGGTGTTTGCATCCAGATCATGGGCGGCATGGGCTTCATGAAGGAGCCTGGGGGAGAGTGTGTTCTCCGAGACCTTCACATTTTCCGGAGCTTCGAGGGGACCAATGACAATCTCCGGCTGTTTGTGGCTCTTCAGGGCTGTATGGACAAAGGCAAGGAAATTTTTGGAATTGGCAATGCTCTAAAGAATCCCTTTGGTAATGCCAGCCTCCTGCTAGGAGAGGCAGGCAAACAGCTGAGGAGGCTGTTTCTCTGAGCTCTCACTCAGGCAGTGGCCTGAGTCTCAGTGCTGTCATCCACCAGGAGCTGAATCGGAGTGGAGAGCTGACAGTGAAGGCTCTAGAGCAGTTTGCCGCTGTGGTGGAGGCCAAGCTAATAAAACACAAGAAGGGGATCGTCAATGAACAGTTCGTGCTGCAGCGCCTGGCAGACAGTGCCATTGACCTCTACGCCATGGTGGTAGTTCTGTCCAGGGCCTCAAGATCCCTGAGCGAGGGCCACCCTACAGCCCAGCACGAGAAGATGCTGTGTGACAGCTAGTGTATCGAGGCGGCAGCCCGGGTCCGGGAGAACATGGCCACTCTGCAGTCTGACCCACAGCAACAGGAGCTGTTCCGTAACTTCAAGAGCATCTCCAAGGCCTTGGTGGAACGAGGTGGCATGGTCAACAGCAACCCCCTGGGCTTCTGACTGCTCCCCACCCCCAGGGCCTGGCCTGGCACGTACCTTCTTGAGCCCAGCGCCACCCACAGGCCCTGGTTCTTCAGTCCTTGCTCACACTTAAGAATTAACTTCCCTTGTGTTCTTAACTCGGCTTTGTCCTGAGGTCAACAGAATGAAAATGAACAGTTTCCATAATTCTACTTATATCTTCTCCTCTCTCTCTCTCTCTCTCTCTCAGTCTCTTGCTTTCTTTTCTCTCTACCTCTTGGTCCAGCTGTTTCTCTTTTTTAAATGAGTAGCTGGTATAATTTCTCCTAAATATTCTAATTAACTAACTTCATTTCATTTCTAATTAACCTTAATGACTTTCCCACTTCCTATAAAATATGCTCATCCTTGAATATGTACAGCCTAGTCAAAAGTCGACTGTGTCTGTTGCAGGGTTATGGATTTTAAGCTTCTAAAGTATTCTTCCTCACTGAAATTTGAGAAAAGTGCAAGGTAATATTATAAAAATTAAAGTCTTACCACCACCTAGTAAGAGATAGCTGAATAGACAAATATGTGTTGAAAAAGGTAAGTGACATAGTGGATTATAGGCATGGGAAATCCAGAGTTCATTGTTAATGTATTAGTGAATATAGTTTTTCTTAAAAAGATTTTTATTTATTTATTTTTTAGTAATCTCTACACCTGATATGGGGCTTGAACTCACAACCCTGAGATCAAAAATCACATATCCACCAACTGAGCCAACCAGGCACTCTGACATAGTTTTGAAAAACTCTTATATATCTTTAAATTTTTCTTCATTACCTCACTTTGACTATGTATTTGGAGACAAAGTTCCCTCATCTTTGGTCTGCCTTGGACTCTCTCAGGGTACCAACCACTGACTCATCACAATTCATTCTATTCACAGTTTTCTAAGTAAAATGGTAATAGTTCTATTTATTGATGGCTTGCATATGCTAAAAACGCTATTAGATGATAATACATACATACAACACTATCAACAGCCTGGGAGGTTTTAAGAAATTTCTTTATGAATGAAGAAATAGATATTCCAGTTTATTATCATCCAGGCAGAGAGGTCAGCCACCTCTCCAATGTCGTGCAAAGCAGAGATATAGTTGAGATTCAAGACCAGGTATGTTAGCCTGATTTTAATGTTCTTTCATGTGCATTAAAATGTCTTGAAGAAAATTTATTAATTCTCCTCTTCAGTAACCTTTTCCTTTTAACAAGTCCTCTTTTTAAATAAAAATAAATAATCAAGGGGCACTTGCAATCCTTCCAGAGAAATCAGTAGTTGATATTTTCTATTAATCCCTGCATTAAAAATAAAATAAAATGAGAATTTATTTGAATTATACAGTCTCAATACAAATGCTAGTAAAAGAAGACCCATGGCTCACACACAACATAATAATGCCAAGTTTTAACATTTTACCTGTCTTAATTTCTGATTTATCATAAATTACTTACACTCTATTAGTTTGATAGATATAAATTACTGTGTTTTTATAAGTAAGTCACTTATGCATGTATTAATTTGCTAGGATGGGCCTCATAAAATGCCACAAACTGGGTGACTTACACAACACAAATTTATTTTCTCACAGTTCTGGAAAATCAAGGTGCCAACAGTGTTGGTCTCTCCTGGGGCCTTTCTTTGGCTAGCAGATAGCCCCCCACCATGCTTCCTTTTCCTCCTCATACTTGCCTTGCACACATGCCTCTGATATCACTTTGTGTGTCCAAATCTCTTCTTGTAAGGACACCAGTCCAACTGGATTTGTGCCTACTACTATGACCTCATTTAACCTGAATTACTTTTTAGAGGTCATGTTCCCAAATACAGTCATATCTTGAGGTACTGTGAGTTAGGGCTTGAATATATAAATTTTGGGTCGGGGGGGGACACAGTTCAGCCCATAACAGTTTGCATAATCAGAAAATTATAACACAGAATATTAAATTTATCTTTGTGTAAAGAAGGAAGATGTTAGGTTTTGAAACAACTCAAAGAAGTAGGTAAAACCTGATCTGTTAGTCAAGTTTGCAGTAGACAAACAGAAGATAAGTGATTGTTTCATGTCAGGTAATATTTCAAATACGTGAATAACATAGATGGAATATGAGAAACACTGTTACTATGGCAATAAATAAAGGTGTGCTGGGGCGCCTGGGTGGCTCAGTCGTTAAGCGTCTGCCTTCGGCTCAGGTCACGATCCCAGAGTCCTGGGATCGAGCCCCGCATCGGGCTCCCTGCTCCGCGGGAAGACTGCTTCTCCCTCTCCCACTCCCCCTGCTTGTGTTCCCTCTCTCGCTGTGTCTCTCTCTGTCAAGTAAATAAAATCTTTAAAAATAAATAAATAAATAAAGGTGTGCTGAAGCCAGGAAGGTCGGAACTCAGGATGGCAGGAGTTTTAGTCAAGGAGAAATGACCGCTGGATTTAGCAAGATACATCAGGGGAATTTGGTAAATTAAAGATACAACTCAAATGATAACATAACAATAAAAAATTTAAAAAAAAGAGAAAGTACTTGTAAGCACTAACAATAATCACTCCAAAAGAAAATAGGTTGAAACAAAGTAAAGGAAGTTGACAACTAGAAAATTTATTGAGAAGACCTCATCATAAGCACCTGAGAATATTTAGGAATTTGATGTTCAACAAGGAGTGGGAAGGGGTGGCAGAGAAAGCCTGCCAGGAAAGAGTTTCAAATGTTTGCACTGTAAAGCCTTCAGGGGGATGTGGACACCAAAAGCACCTCTCTCGTCCAGAATTAAATCACTGACAGTCCACTCCCCTACCCCTTGAGTTTCTCAACTCCATAATCTCTTTTCTTTTGAGCTAATTTTCTACATTTAGAAAAAAATAAGACCATTCATTTGGGGGTCTTTCTCAGATTTAATTGTTCTAATTTAGAGATTTCCAGTCAGTGGGACTTAGAAGCTTGGAGGTGAAAGTGGGGAGAACCTCAAACCATATGAGGAAGCCCTCAAATCTATTTTCATACCAGGCATCAGTTATAGAATTCATTCTTTATCTCAAGATTAAAAAAAAAAAAGAGAGAGTTTATTGTTTAGAAGCAGAGTTGTGGCCCTTTAATGGCAATGGTGTTTCTTTAAATAAAATTTTCAAAAATACATGAAATGTTCGCAAGAGTAGAAAGAACATGGTACTTTTTCAACAGTCTTAGATTTGAATGTATGCATACAATTTAAGTAGACTATAAGGGAGAAATGGTATCATGTTTGGAACATTGTTAAGAATTCTTTAAAGAGCAAAATATTTGAGGGAGTTCTGAGCTCAAAATTTTGAAATTAAAAAATGGTGTGGTATTTTTTAAAATCTGATAGTTCACTTATAAAGATGTTGCTAGAAAAAGCTAGTGTCATGGTGCAGACATGTTATGGACAGAGAAAATATTTTTCTATTTGGAAGAAAGAATTAATGCGGGGTATATGTCAGATTTGGTGGGTTTTTCTCCTTTAATTCAAGAGAAAAAGTGGCAAATATAGAAGAGGTTTTCCCCACTGAGAAAGGAAATCACACATCTTTTTTTTTTACAGTTTTAAATGGAACAAATCCCATTTGGAAGACAAGAATGCATCTGATATTAGCAAAGAACAATTAGAATAGTAAGACAAATTCACAAATAATGACACATAAAGATGGACACCATGTTGCAAAATTCAAAGCAATGTGAATAATAAAAGCGAGTGCCAAAAATTAATCAGATTCACAGGGATTTGAATAGTCTTTTATGACTATCAGAGACTGTACTAAAGCTTTATGCAATAGAATCCAAGAAACAGTTCCTTAATTCAGTGGCTTGATTGGACAGAGTTACGGTCTCAGAATATAACCCTTACGGCAGTAGCAGATGAAAGAGATGCTGGCAACCAGAAACTATGTCAGAGCTCATGAAGAGTTTATGAGCATCTAAACAGAAAATCGGACAGAGCCAATGGAGTGGAAGAGATGGATATACTTGACCGCTAGAGTAGTGACATGGTTATGAATGATACTCCAAGATGTGGGTCAAGAAGTGTTGGAGACAACTTTGCGATCTCTAGCTGAGATGGCTAAGCAGATGATAAGGCTGTTAACTTAGGAAAGCAAGAAAGAGACACAAAATAAAGGGCAAGTCGTCTCACAGGATTGAGGGAGTGAGAATAAGAATGTAAGTAAGAGTAAGAATTTGCACATGATGAGTCTAAATTCTAGCTCAAATCCAGATGGAAAAGTCTACAAGACAGAGAAAATGAACATGAAATGTTCATTCACAAATACTCCGTATTTGCCATTTCTTTTAACATTTCTTATAGACTTATGCTCAGCACTTTATATACATTTTTGTCTGATCTTGTTGGCTTGCCTCATTGATAACACTCTCATCTCTGTACCTGGCCCTTGCTTCTCATCTCCAGAGAATAAAAAAATAAGCACAAAAATATATATACACTTTTAGGTAAGGAACTGTCAAAATAACTTAATGAATTTGGCTTTCATTTTTCCATTGAAAAATACACTTTTATAAATGGAATAGATTTGAGTATTTATATTTAGTTATGCATTTATCCTGATATGCTTAAACTGGAAAAGGAAAAACATAGGAAGAGAAAAATTGAAAGGACCTAGGAGTTAGCATCTGTTGAAATAAAAATAAAATTTGGAATTTTTTCCCCCTACCTATCAGAACATTTTTATGCTGCAGGCAGTGGGTACCTGGGTAGCTTCATTATTTGATGTCATTTTAGAAGCAAAAAAGACATGGGTGACTTTAGCCTGGGATAGTCGCATAGAGGAGACCATTAAAAAGACATTTGATTATGCGCAACCTATAAAGATGTTCACTCCCCTAACATGCTTTTTGTGCAAATATATCCCACTCCCTGTGGCGACTGCCTGAAATTAATCAATGGTTCTTTTAGAACAGGGAGGATTTAGTACGCAGGCAGAATCCCCTTGAAGGCTGCCTTGGGCTTTGCCTGGGGCTGTTAGAAGGGGCCTTCCACAGGG
Organism: Eumetopias jubatus; assembly: GCF_037043125.1. Lineage (NCBI taxonomy): Eukaryota > Metazoa > Chordata > Mammalia > Carnivora > Otariidae > Eumetopias > Eumetopias jubatus. The sequence continues at coordinate 19,818,661 of NW_028274807.1, read as the reverse complement.
AAGACCTGCAAAACCCAGCATAGAGTGTCCATTGAAATCTGAGGAGATGATTAACTCATTTAAAATATCTCTGAAGGAACTTTCCAGAATCTTGGAAGAGGAAAACTACCTAGTTCATATAGTTTTTATTAACTTCAAGGATCCATGATATCCTTTCTCTGGAGCAGAGCCGAAAGGGGTCATTTGAGCAGCAGGAGTATTTGGTCATACGTAGCAGTCTCCCCAGAAGATTACTTTGCCCTCCTGATAGAGTTCTTTGTCTAAGGTTGAGGGGTCATTTTTAAAATTCCCATGGGGATGTTTTTCTCACACACTGAGAAGAGACATTAGTTAGAGTCACAGAAACTGATTTTATACTCTTTATGTGGAGTCAAGTATGTTCAGAATTTTACATTTGATACCCTGTGGAGTGGGACTTGATGAAGTTTCTGGGGTCTTCGCTTTATATTTGCAACAATATTTTGAGCATAGGAAAGAGACAAAATAGGATCATTCATCCTGCCCCATCAGATGTTATTCAACAGCCCCTAAAGCTGATTGATTAACTCACTGCAAACCTTACTGGAGAAGGAACTGGACTTCCCTGCTTCAAAAGGGTAATCACAGAAAAATGACAGCTGGGATAAACAAGTTGTGTGAGACAGTAGAAATGATTGCATTTTTTGTCTCTAAAGACAACACTGGTGAATTTGCTGGTCTTGGTATGAAAAAGACAATTTTTCTTTCATCTTTATTCCAGTCAGTAACTATCCCATCAACCAAAAAGCCCAGAGCTTTTGCTACAAACTTTGGCGACACTTTGACCTTCAGCTCCTCCTACTGAGATGCACAACAAATTTTCTTTAGAAAACTGACTTTCTCATGATGAAAACCTGTGAAAGGAAAGTGAGGAAAATACTGTTTTTCTCACCTGAGGAACATCAGCATAACATTTGAGGCCTTTGACTTATTTGTGAAACTCATTATTCTGGTTGATCATGTCCACAAGGCTAAAAATTATGACATTATGACCAAATACTTTTAATTTACAAAAAGAATAACATTCCTTTCTTTTTGAAGTGATACTGTTCCATAAAACTTTAAAATAGTGTGCATTTGTAGTTTCTAAATTTATTATTCCTTGATTTTTCCTGGATTGAAAAACTCCTATACATTACTGAGGTGTATAACACATATCTGGTAATTAAAGGGTTTTGAAATACATCAGAGCAGAAGCAATTTCTTCACATGTAGAAAGTGTCAACATCCGTAAAGTTTAAAAACAAATATAACCCAAGCTTTTATACAAAAAGTTTTTTTTGACATTTAGATTTTCTAAAGTAACTTGAACAGATTAGACTTTAGGTATTAGGTATGAAAAATAGAAAAATTCTGTTTACAGTTGAAGCTTTAAGACTAGAGGATAAAAATTGTAAAATAAATGGCTCTGAGTTACAATAAATGTGTGACTCTAGAATTTCAACTCCACTGGACAAGGAACTTTACTTTGATACCTTAAATTAAAATCATATTTAGATATTTAGTTGGATTACTTCATCATGTTCTAGGTACATTTCATACTTTTTAAAAACAATTAAACTTTTTTTTTTTTTTAGTCTTGACCCCCACTGAGCTATCATTCTATTTCCTGTAATGAATCAGGGTTCTGAACAGAACTTGTCATATGTTGTTTCCTCTTTCGGATTTTGCAAGCACTCTTCAACTCATGCAAAACTGATTTCTACTTCTTCCATATCAGCAAAAATGTTTTTGAAAAGATTTTAATGTCCTCCATGATGTTCATTCCAATGGGGCCTTTTCAGTCCTCATCTGTCTTGATCTGCAGCAGCATTTAAGAGTACTCCAGGAGAATTTCTGAGGTGGGCTGATACTTGAGAATCACATCCTTAGGTCATTTATAACTCGGGTCTACTACTTTGATAAAGGTAGGGTCATGACCTCCACAGATGGGCAGAGTGAGAGATTGGAGCATGAAGATTATCCACTAGAGCCTCCCTTCTCACATTTACAAGGTATCAAAAAACCAAGTATTTGCAAATTGTGCAGGAAGTATTATTTAGTTATGTAGCCAAGTCATAGTTCTGAATTTCCACTATTCCCTCTGGCAATTCACACTCTCTTACAAACATGTGAATGTTTGTGGTGAGCAGGTTGGGAAGGGTTGTGTTAGTGGAAGGATGAAGTATGGCAACCATATGCTGATGGTTTTCCTAAAATATCTTTTTTAACTTATAGGCTATAAACTTCAGATTTTCATAATCCAACTAGTATTCCCAACCCCATAGTCCTAACTGTCCAGGTCAACTAGTATATTGCTCCACGAGTTCCAATCTTACATTGAGAGGAGAAAAGAGTTTCAAAGAAGGAACATAAAGATCTGTGCATGTAACTATCCCAAATCTCACTTTTTCATTGTCCTCTTTTCTAAGTGTCTTTAAATGTTATTTATTTAACATTTTTTAAGCAGAATTGAACTTTTAAAAGGTCATTTTTGTAGTACTTTCTTGGAACATAGAAGATGAAAATAATGAGAGAAGCAACTTTCAAAAACACATACTACTCTAGGTTTTGTTTTGTCTCTAAAACATGTAATTGGTAGAGGTGATTTTCTTTTGAAAAATTGCTCTATCTTGTCCCTCACTTGCCAACATGGTATAGGAACAGTTTCTATGAGGTTGAATGTGTCATCTCAAAGTGGATTTAACTCCAATCAGAGAAGTTGGAGTGATAAAAGCAAGAAATTACCATAAATCTTCAAGTACATTTTGCTCTTTACAGTATGTTCACTTATCTCTTTAGGGAACGAACTACTCATTTTCTTGTGTTCTCAAAATGTGGCCATTTAAAGCAACGTAATTATAATAATTTTGCAAGCATTTCCTTCCTCATGTACTCATTAACTTAGCTGGAATTGAAATTTTAATAGATACCACTATGACTAGAGTCACATATTTTACATGTAAGTAATTACAAAGTTAGAGCAAAGTTAGAACAAAAATACTACACCTATTTATCACTTCATGTGCTGATTAATTAGTAGAATTTGGAATCAAGTCAGCCTATAGAGCAAAAGCATACTAGCTAAACTTAAATAAAAAATCCAGGATTTGAAATTTTCATTGATTCTAGGATCTGTTTGTCTGTCTATTGTTGAGAGAGTGTATAATGTTCAGGTAATATCCTAACTTACCACTAATTACAGCCACAAATAAACAGGAGAAAAAATAAATAAAATTGTTTTGGTGAGGTTATTAGTGAATGAATTGATAAATTAATGAATGAACTAATGAATAAATTAATATATAAAATGTAATGAGTAAATGAATACATAGTCTTTCCTTTAGTCCAATTTTTCAGATATTGACTATGGGCTACCCTATGCTCTCCTCCCCAAATGCCAAGCCATTTTGTCCTCTCCTTCTAGGCTCTTTTCCTTTTTTATCTGTGGACCAACTGTCATCTTTCTTAACAGAGACTGCTCATCTCCCTGTAACGCCTCTCAGATAACACCAACATTTGGTAGATTTTCTTACGTGTGAATGATAGGACATGCCTTCAAATCCTAGAAGTGTTTGCTTAAAAAAAACATTTAATCTTTTGGTGTTTACTTTTAATTTCACTAAGCCAATGATTATCCTAAGCAAGCTAATCAATCTTCATAATGGCCGATGAAATTATCAAGGCATAAACCAACTCTCAATTGTCTGTACACTAGTATATCAAAGATACAAATAATCTGAGAATTAGATAAAATCTAATATGTTATCTCATACTGCAACTTTTGTCCAGAGGTGTGTCTTAATGTTTTTATTCTTCCTAGGCCAATAGGCCACATAGAATGATTTTATTTAATTGTAATAGGTCAAATGATTTTGACTAATATTAGCACCAACTAATGAACACAAGATATGTGCTAGATTTTTAATGTTTATATCATCGTTATGCAACTAAATTAGGGCCAATGAAAGATGTTAACAATTTTTAAGTAAATAGTATAATAGGGAACAGTTACTGGATGTGAAATTGCAATATTCTACAGTTAACAGGACAAGTATCAAAACCAATTTATCTTCCATAGAAAGCAAAAATCGATATGCTTAGAAATATGTTGACTTTCATAATGAAGCCATATTGATATTCAATATTTTTATGGATAATCTACCAACTGAAATATCTAAATAGATAAGTTAACTGCATTTATGGATTTCTCAGGAAGGTTCTGCTTCACGTGGCCTTAGAGATCATCACATTTATCAGAGTTACAAAGTGCTTGCCTGGTGAATTTACTAACCACATTTAATTTAATATGAACAGTGTCTTTCCGTTGGGTTTAATGATTCTAATTTTATAAGTAATAAAATTGGAAATCAGAAGTATTAGGTAACTTGTCTCAGGACACATGGGTACAAAGTGGCAAGAGCCATGATTTAAACATAGGTCCATTTTATAGGAAATAGCTCACAAAACACTACTATGTCCTACACAGTGTATGGGAGGCATTCACTTCACAAAGGCCTCACTGACTGCATTCATAACCAATAATACTGATGCCTTGCAAAAATTATTACTGTGGATATTACTTTCCAGCACACTTCTATAGTCTAAAGTAAAAATGCAGTTTCTCTCAAGCACAGATAGAGAGTGACTTCTGAATTCCTCTGTATGGCAACTTAGCTGTTGCTGAGGAATAGTTGTGGGCATGTATTTATCCTTTCTCTACATTTTCAGAGCCAAGTGTATCTTTTGCAAAACACTGCAGGGTTTTCCTCTTGCCACAATGCAAAGGTTTTCCTCCTTTTCTAACACTAATTTTCCTCACCTACTTCCAATGTACTATAAGATTTGGAAATGAAATACTGCTTGAGGCTTTGAGATATAAAATCAAGTTAACTTTATCCCACACAGAACCTGCTCTCTAGGGACTGCATGATCTTTCATATCTCTATTGCCCTGTTGCTGATCTACAGGAACCGAAAAAGAAGCCAATCCAGGAAGGAGCTGGCTCAAGATGTGCAAATGGCAAATCCCATTAGAATGGATTTACAATTCAATTACATGAGGTCCAAGGTACTGGGCAAATTATTGGGCATATTATTTCATTAGAGCAGTATTTCACTGTATTGAAAAAAGGAGTTATTAGCTAGACCTTGGAAAGACAGTTAAAGATCATTGATCTAACATGATTTGACTTGTTTATAAAGTATTTCCTAAAGCTAGTTTCATCTGTCATAGATTGTTACAAGAAGTTTCATTTTAGCTTTTCAAGAAATGGGGAATTGCTAAATAACAATGGAGAGCCTCATGTGTATATTTCTGCTGGGCAGAAACTACATATGTTTTAATTTGTAGGTCTGTGAATGCAGAGCATTTTCTGAAAACTTACCACTCAACAGATGACTCATAACACATCAATATTTTATCTCAGTGAATAGAACACTAAACTCTATTCAAATTACAGTTTATTCAAAAATTTCATCCAACAAAGATTTTCTATTTATTAACATTCTTACCAAAACGTATCCAAGAAATCAGTTGAGAAAGGGGTAAGATTGAAAAGGGAAAACAGTGAAACAATATTTGGAAATTACAAATAGCATGGCTCATATTTACGGTTCAAGTTTGTTTTCTTCATTTAAATGGATAGTTCTCCAGTTTAAGAAAAAAATGAAAGATCTAGAAAAGGATTAGTAAATCCTTGAAGGAGTTGTGTAGATATGTCTTTTGAAGAATCACATTATATATGGAAATACTTGACTTCTAAATGGAGCTACTGCCCAATTCTGAAATGAAGCCTTATGATTTTATAGAAGCCTAGATAGGGAATCTGAAACTCCACGTTCTATTCCCAGTTGACCTTTCACTCATTATGTAAATTCTGAATACTTTTTTTTTTATCATTTCTTATGCTTCTTTTCTTTAACTCCTTCCACAGAGGAGAATTAACTCTTTCCCTTCTAGTCTTCTCACTGAACTAAAGATCAATTCTTGCTGTACATTTATTCACTCATTCAAAGCATTTTTTCATTAAGAATCAGTCTTTTTTTCTGGCACTGATGACAGAGCAGTGAACAAGAAAATCAAGTGCTGGTCCCATTCAGCTTCGCAGAGAGGCAGGGAAGCAAATAAATGAATTTTAAAAAATAATCAGAGGGATGTGATAAGGGTTGGAAATACATAAATGGCTTTGCTAAAAGAGAGAAAAACTAGGGATGGTTTTGAATTCAGAGTTAGGTAAATTCTCCCTACTAAGATTACATTTAATTTGATGCATGAATTTTATAAAGGATCCAAAAATATTATAGATGGAGAAAATGGTTGATGTAAAGATCTAAGGAGATGTACATAGTTGTAAATGTCTTTACATAGATGTAAAGATCTATGTGAAATTGGGATATTCAATAAAAGAAATTCTAGTGTGCTTAGGAAATGATGGACTTGACCTCCCTGGGCTTCATTTATGTGGGACAGTGGAGAGCATGACAAATTAGGGAGAAACTGCCATCTATAAGACTAATTACCTCACCTAGTCCCACACTACTGCTTTGGTCCACTGTTGGACTACATTTCCCAGCCTTTTTGTGATCAGTTATCATCATATGTCTTGAGTATAACTGGCAAAACATGAGTATAAATGGCTCATGCCACGTCCAGGCTTAGCTTATAAAGGTGTCTCACGCAATACTCCATACTCTTTCTCCAGGCTTGATTTAAATCACCAGGTTGAGGCAGACTGAGCCACAAAATGAAAGGAGTTTGTGTTACTAGTTTACTATGAAGGAGACCCATACCCTCACCAGAAAAGCTATTTTGAACTACATGAGGACAAAAAATAAACCACTACTGTGTTAAGCCACTGAAGTTTTCAGGTTTATCTGTTATCACAGCTACTCTCACCTAAGCTACTCGAGTAAAACATTTGGATTTTATTCTAAATGGCAACAGAATATATCGACAGGTTTTAAACAGTGTTCGTAATATAAAAATTCATATTTTAAAAATATTCTTGATACAATGTAGAGAATGGGTTGTCAAAAAAAAAAAAAAAAAAGGAACAAGGAAACCAGTTAGGAAGTTACTAGAATAGACCAGACAAAAGATGGCAGTAGTTTTGGGTTGACTGGTAATCCTACAGATGGAGCAAAGTGAACACATTTTTGTATACTTTGAGGCTAAACAAACAAATTTTGCCATATATTGGTTGGGGGAAGAGAAAGAAAGAATTTGCAAGGATGTTTCTAAGTTTTTATTTTAAATTTATTTAAATAATCATTTTTAAAATTTTTTTAAATGTTTTAAATTTACAGAAAAGCTACAAAAATTTTACTGAGATTACTAGTGTATCCTTCACCCAGTTGCTAACATCTTACATCACTATGGTATATTTGTCACAACTAAGGAATCAACATTTGTACATTACTATTAATTAACCACTAAACTTTATTTGAATTTTATTAGCTTTTTCTCTAATGTCCTTTTTCTGTTCCAGGGTCCTATCCTGGAACAGCATGTTATATTTAGTTGTCATCTCCTTAGCTTCATTAGGTGCACAAAAATTTCTTAATTTTCTTTGTTTTATTTATTTATTCGTTTGTCTTTGACTTTCACAGTTTTGAGATGTACTAGTCAGGTATTTTGTAGATTGTTCCTTAATTTAGGTTTTTCTGAAAACCTTCCCATGGTTGGACAGGGATAATGAGTTTTTTTTTTTAAAGGAAGATCATAGAGATAAAATATCATTCTCATTACATTGTATCAAGGGTACATACTAATGACTTTTCACTGGTCATGTTAATCTGATCACCTGCCAAGGTAGTTAGTTAAATTTTTCTATTGTAGGTTTACCTTTTACTTCCCATATTCTGTATTTGTAGACAAGTCAGTAAGCACAGCCCATACTCAAGGGTGGAAAGGATTGGTCATTTAAGCTCCAGCTCCTTGAGAGGAGAGTATCTATCTAAATTATTTGGAATCCTTCTATACAGAAGAGTTGCTGCTCTTCTATGTATATGTTTATTCACTCATTCACTTACATCATTATGTATTCATAAATATTTATTTTATACACTTTGGTGTATAATCCACTACCATTTTTTTGTTCCTTACATTATTCCAGCTTTGGCCACTGAGAGATCTTTCACATTGGCTCCTATATCCCCCTGACAAGAACAATATTTTTGGTGCTTGGGACTATCCTTACTTTTTGTCACTACAATGTGTCCCAGATTCATCTTGTATTCCTGCTTTAGTCCTAGAATCAGCCATTTCTCCAAGGATCTCTATTTTATTTTATTGGAGAGTGAAATTGGAAACCAAGGCCTAGACACTAAGTATGTTCATTGCTACTGAGATGTCATGCTTGAAGGCTCTCTGTGAATATAAAAAATTATTTATGCAGACTAACCTGTATATATATGTTATATATCTGTCTGAATCTATATTAAGCTAAACCTGAATTCATACTGATATCTGAGACTCTAATTTAGCACCGCATGTTTATTCTAGCCTCCCTCTGGCTAATCTGCAATTTCCCTTTCCAACAGTGAGAAACCTGGCACCCACCATCTGTCATCCATTTATTTATTTGTTTAACCCCAGGATTTATGTACAACTGTTTCAGAATTATTAACCTGTACCTCTGTGAGAAACAACTCTACCATCCAGAGTAGAATGTATATATACAGTTCCTTTTCCCTTAGCTTTACAATTTCCAGTCAAAACACTATTTTCCAATGTTACCTAGGTCAACATCTTTATCCCCCACTATCTTCAGTGAAGATGTGTCATGTAATTGCAATATAGTTAATTCTTTTGTCACAATCTGCATCTCTTCCCAGTATCCCCTGAAGTTCTGGTTGACCTCCTCCTCCTCCTCCTCCTCCTCCTCCTCCTCCTCCTCCTCTTCCTCCTCCTCCTCCTCCTCCTCCTCCTCCTCCTCCTCCTCCTCCTCCTCCTTCTTCTTCTTCTTCTTCTTCTTCTTCTTCTTCTTCTTCTTCTTCTTCTTCTTCTTCTTTTCTCCTTCTTCTTCTTCTTCTTCTTCTTCTTTTTCTTCTTCTTCTTCTTCTTCTTCTTCTTCTTCTTCTTCTTCTTCTTCTTCTTCTTCTTCTTCTTCTTCTTCTTCTTTTCTTCTTCTTCTTCTTCTTCTTCTTCTTCTTCTTCTTCTTCTTCTTCTTCTTCTTCTTCTTTTCTTCTTCTTCTTCTTCTTCTTCTTCTTCTTCTTCTTCTTCTTCTTCTTCTTCTTCTTCTTCTTCTTTTCTCCTTCTTCTTCTTCTTCTTCTTCTTTTTCTTCTTCTTCTTCTTCTTCTTCTTCTTCTTCTTCTTCTTCTTCTTCTTCTTCTTCTTCTTCTTCTTCTTCTTTCTTCTTCTTCTTCTTCTTCTTCTTCTTCTTCTTCTTCTTCTTCTTCTTCTTCTTCTTTTTAATTTGCTTATATTAGATTTACTCTTCATTGTGTAAAGTTATCTAGGTTTTGACAAATGTATAACGTAATGTATCCACTACTAGGGCACCATACAGAATATTTCCAGCATCTCAAAATTCTCCTGTGCCTTCCCTCACCAAACAGAACCCTCCCCTCTCTGAGTCTCTTGACTTGGGTCTCTTGAAATAGGGAAGACTATGAAATTATTCAGTTTAGATTTATTGAGTCTGATGGACTTTCATGACATTCAGGGTCAGGAAGTCATCATTGTATTATGTTCCTGCCATGACTAATTTACTTTCTGAATTTTAGTAGATGTGTCCTGGATGTTTCCAAAGGGGTGAGGTAGAAGAAAATCATTGAAAGAAAGTACAAAAAGTTAAGTGAAATATAATATATGGCTTTTCTTAATTCAGAAAATATATTAGAACCTAAAAACATATTCAATGTCTGTAAGAAGGTAGTTAAAATTCGTATGTGAAAAATTAAGCACTAATTTTAAAATTCACTGGTTTCAGAGTCAAAAGAGAGAGGCCCCAACCAAGGCTGTGTGGCTTTGTCACTCATCATATCTGAGCCAGTGTCACCTATAAAAAGGGTACATCATTTTAGACCTATTTACCTCAATAAGCTTACTAAAAGATAGAGAACTTAGAACACATTTTAAATTTTTAAAAATAAGTTATAACTTTTAATTGTTAACCTTTTTAAGAAACAGACATGAAGATGTAGTCACCTTTAAGCATGGATAAAACAATATTTTCTAGCGAGGAAACCATGTGGAAAACAGTATACATTAGCAATGTATATGATGTTTCAGACTGATTCTTAAAAAAGACAAATTATCTGTAGCCATTCCTAACTGAATTCTCTTGAAAGCAGCAATTTCCAAAAATTATATCTTTTGGAAAGAGGGAAATAGCATCAATAGTATACTTAACTAAATGACTAATTCCCAATTTTACCATAAGCAATTCAGTTCTTAAAATTAACATGAATTACAAAGAAGAAAAAAACACAGATGGTTATCTTCAGACTTTTCAAGGAGAAATACTACTCTCGACTTAATCTTCAAAACCTGACACGTGCTATTGACAGTATTAAGCAATATGACTTGTAACTCAAGTGCTATGTGCCTGCACTGTGTGTGTATGTGTGCGTGGTAGACTCTGGAGACAGAGTGAACTTGTTGATAGATCTGCATGTACCCTATTCCCCCCATTAGTGGCCTACAACCTAAATACTAATTTTGCTTGCTGTCTGGCAAAAGTGGAATCAAATAAACACAATGCATGTTAGTAGTGGTAGTTGTGACCGTGTGTGGTGTCAGGCCACCACAATTCTTCCTGGCATACTACGGGGATGAAACCATTGCAATAAGCCTTTTGTCATAGCCCAACAACAGAAAAATGATAGAAGTTTTGTTAGAAGGCATATATCTAGACATATAAGGATATCTAAACCATTTTAGGTCTCACTCAGCAAAGCACATGTGAAAAATCGAAAGTATATATTATTTTTTTTCCTCCATTAGAATCTGAAAATGTGAGTCATTATTTCAGTGATAGACATAGAAGTTACAATGATCAGTTTGAAAATTAGTAAATAATTATTGGAAATAATTTGTAAAGTTTAGATAATATATATAGCTTGAGAAATAAAATTACTGTTTCCTAAACCTTTCAGCTTCGCACTACACGCTGCTATAAAGATAATCTCAGAAAGTGCCACATAAAAGAGTTAACAGTAAAAGAGCTTCTAAATATAAAGGGGAAATGTTGTAGCTCTAGGATAATGGCAAGAGTGCAATATACTTGCCAAATTCTGCAGCAGTCTCTTGACCTAAATTTAGAGAGGTTAGCAGTGGATCAAATGTTGGATGGGGAATTAAGAAGATTGTTGCTTCAGTCACATGTACATGCCAAGGTTGTGTTGCCAAGAGGAACCTTGATGTTTAAGGATCACAAGAAGAGAAGGGAAGAAAAGAACATCCTGGGGCACCTGGGTGGCTCAGTCAGTTAAGCATCTGCCTTTGGCTCAGGTCATGATCCCAGGTCCTGGGATCAAGTCCTACGTCAGGCTCTCTGAACAGGGAGCCTACTTCTCCCCCTCCCGCTGCCTGCCACTCCCCCTGGCTTGTGGTCTCTCTCTCTCTATCTCTGTCAAATAAATAAATAAAATCTTAAAAAAAAAAGAGTGCCCTGACCATTTGTCCTAATTAAAGATAAAATGGTACGAGCAAAACACCCAAAGAAAGGGTTTTAATCATTCTTAGTAATAATTTCTCGGCAGGGGTGGTCTTGGAAGACTTTTCTGTTATCCCTTGTGGATGGAATTTGTACCCTTCCTCCTCTGTTGACTTAGCTATTATAGATTGAATGTGTATGCCCCCACAAATATCATAGGGTAAATCTTAACACCCAAGGTGATGGTGTTAGGAAGTGGGACATATGGAAAGTGATTAGTTCATCAGCGTGGAACCTTTATAAATGGCATGAGTGACCTTATAAAAGAGACCCCAGAGAGTTCCCTCATCCCTTCTGCCATGTGAGGACACAGTGTGAACACAGCCCTTTATGAACCAGGAGTGGGTTCTTACTAGACAACAAATTTGCCCCTGCCTTGATGCTGGACTTCCAGCCTCTGGAACGTGAGAAATAATTATCTGCTGTTGTTAAGCTACCCAGTGTATAGTATTTCACTAACACAGTCTGAACAGACTAAAACATAGGCCTTCCACCTGGTTAACTTCCTTGGACACAGACTCATAAAGACATGCTACCATCAGTCCTGACGCTGGGATAGGGTATGATACAGTCTGTCTACACAGCAATTCCAGCATTTGAACATGACACACTGGTTAATGACTATAATAGCCTGATGCTTTCCTTCTATATCTGTTTATTCCCCTGAATTATTGGTATCTCCTTAATAAATGTTATAAATTACAATTTTCTTGCCCTTAAGAAATGTATAGGAGATAAATTCTGGTGGAAGGATGTGGATCAGGGTGAGGGGGCTCTCCCCTCAAAGAAGCTGTTTTGTAAGGCATAAGTTAAGTAGCCAGATTTTTGTAACAAAAGAGAAGGCCCAGAAACAGACCCAAGTCCAACTCTGAGCTAAGCACATCATAAAAAAGCATTCCAATTATGGAACAAGTAACCAACTATTCAAGAAGTAATGATAGGACACTTGGGTAACTCTCGAAGACAGAACTATATGTCATCTGGAGTGGGTTCTGAAGTCGGACTCTGTACAATGTGAGTCCTAGCTTTTCAACCTACTTTCTCAGTGATTTTGGAAAATTATTTCAAGTCATTCTGCTTCACTTAATGTATTTAGAAAAGGAGGAATATAATCTACCAGTTGAAGAGATTGACAGAGTTTAATGATATTCTCTACATATACACATACTTAGAAAAGCACTTGACCACAGTAAATGTGCCATAAATGTTAAATATCAAAATTATTAGAAATATCAGACAAATATCTCATTAAATGGATCTGTATTACATGTAAATATCTAAAACAATAAAATGAAATAAAAAGTAAAATAAAATAAAAGTTTCATTTTATCTTAGTGTGAGGAAGGTTTTCTAAAGACGATAGGAATCATGTCTAGGAATATGATAGAAAAATAGAAAAGAAAGTTAGACTAACAATATTCTCTTAGAGTTCTTGAGATTATCACAAAAATAATACATATAAAGCTTTTAGTAGGTTGTACAGGGTAGGCCAGTGTCCTTTCAGTGTTCATTAAAAAAAAAAGTCAGAACTGGGAGAGAGGATGAGACAAAGGAGATGATAGGAAAAATAAGTTAAAACCAAAGTGGAATCTTTCACAATCCAATAATGATAGTTATCATACAGAGAATTTTAAGGAAGAAGACACATATGAGATTCTAGAATTAGAGGACAAAATGTAACACTATATACATTATAGTCCCAAATTAAAAAATTATATTTCTGCATGTGAATATGTGTGAGTGTGTACATACTCACAGGGAGGGCCACACCTAAGAATATACAGAAAATATTACAGACGATTTTCTCTAAGGTAGAATGAGGGGTATCCTTAATGGCAAATATATGCGTGTGTGCATGTGTGTGTGTTTGTATTTTATATAAGTATATTAAACATGTAAATATATTTATATATGCATGACTATATATATTTTATATAAATACATTAAATATATAAATATAATATACACTTTAGAGTCCCTCTAAATTTCTACCGCAAATATATATTAATCATACAATTAGATAAGGTATCTTGATGTAAAATAAACAAATGTTTCTCTAAAAACAACGACAGGGGTGCCTGGATCTGGATGGCTCAGTCGTTAAGCATCTGCCTTCAGCTCATGTCATGATCCCGGAGTCTTGGGATCGAGCCCCGCATCGGGCTCCCTGCTCCGCGGGAAGCCTGCTTCTCCCTCTCCCACTCCCCCTGCTTGTGTTCCCTCTCTCACTGTGTATCCCTCTGTCAAATGAATAATAAAATCTTTAAAAATACATACATACATAAAATAAAATAAAATAAAATAAAATAAAATAAAATAAAATAAAATAAAATAAAATAAAAACAATGACAAAATAGAATCCAGTCAAGGAAAACTGTTAAGGCATTTCCTAAAATTCAAATAAACTGTCACCTCAGGAACAATGTCTCAGCTTTTACATTTTTTCATAGATACTGGCAGAAAGACGTGAGTTTTCTGGGTCAGAGCAAGAAAACAGATACAGCACAGACCAGAGTAACATCTCGCCCTTGTTCTCTGAGCCCCCATTCCTGCAGAGCAACACGGTGAGGCTCAGGTGTTACCTGTGCATAAATACAGGAGAAGGACACAGATATTAGGGAGCCCTGATCTTACCCAGGTACTGCTGGCTTACCCATGTGATCTCCTCTTCAGAGAGAGAGAGAGACGTTACCGTTATTACTCTGGAATTCAAATCTGCTCCAGGGAGAAGAGCAGCCCTCCCTTTCAAGTCTACTCGCTTAGACAAGCATCCTAAAAAGATAGTCTGGAGAGAATTGGCTGATGAGGTTTTGTTCAGAAAGTCAGACCTGCAGAATGTGAGAGATCAAGGCAAAATTGTCTCCCAGTAAAACCATCTCACTAATTTATAAAGATAGATAAAGTGGGTCTATTTGAAGGTGCAAATTCAGTAAAGCATTGTCACTGCTGTCATAGACGTCTGACTATGAGATCTTCGTCAGCATGTGCTCAAACACATGGTTTTGAACTTCTCTGTTTAGCTTTTTTTTTTTTTTAACCTACTATTTCCATACCTTATCTGTTCATGTTGGTTGTCTGGATTTGAATTCACATTTTTCTTATGATTGAAGAAATTAAATTAATGTTACAAAGTTTTTCTTCGACCATTTGGAAATTCATATAAACCATAAAGATAGAGATCTTGGTCAGCTTTATTCAATACTCTAAGTGTATTTATCAGCCTTCATTTTATTGTTCACTCTTGTCCACAGGCATCTCATAAAGCTTAAATCTAGACAAAATAGCAAACAAAGCAACATCAGTGATGTTGAAGTGTGTGAGGCCGATGGTAAGAGAGAGATAAGAAAATGATAGCTTTCCTGTATTGTGTTGAGTGCAAAAAGCTGGCTTTTGTTTTTTGTTGTTTGAAAAAGCCAAGATTTGTCTTGCCATTCTTCATTTCAAAAATGCACACCCTAAAATAATTATAGGTGAAAAAATGATTGATTAAGAAATACAACAATTTCTTTTAACTTAATACCTGTGTTTATGCACTCATTCAGAAATACATATATGTTTGACCCTTGCCCGGTGGTGGTCAAAGAATTATACCTTCACTTATAATCCATAGACACAGGGATGGCTGACTGCAGAGAGCATTTTTTTCCTGATGCTCCAGGGATTAATAGATATATTGTGGGATATAAACCATGGCAAAACTAAGACGTCAACACTAAGGAGGAAGTATGAGCTAATCTTTGTGAACACAGGCAGGCTTCCTTATAGTCAGGTGGAAGCAGGGAGAGAAATAGCACAATACTTCAGGAAAGGAGCTTTGTGTTATTTGAGGCAGAAGCTAACTTCAAAGGAATTGAGAGAGCACAGCTTGAAATTGCTAGGTCTGCAATGCACAGCATTCATCTGAGCACCTGGAAAACCAAAAAGCCAACTGTATCAGTACCATTCTTTCTTGGAAGTCTCTCTCTGAAGGGGCCTAAAGTTGGCATTTGAGTTAACAATATGACTCCTTATTTTTCCAGGAACCATGAGTCTTATTGGTAGCTTTTGGCAAGACTCTCATTTTCCATTTGAATCAACAGATTATATTCTTTTTCTCATTTTCTATAACCTCAGTTTGAGAGTGAATACAAGGGAGGAACATTAGAATGTCCAATGTGTATTTTCCAAAACATTATGAATAAAGCTATAACCAAGTGAATTTCCCAGTCACCTACCTGGTTATCAATAAAGCCATAATTTGAGTCGCTAAAATAATGACTCAATTCCTTGGCCTAACTCCTTAGTGATAAAATTTCTTTTCAATGGCTCTCTGCTGCTGGATGGACTAGGGAGACCCTGGGGCCCTGAGGCCTCCTCCCAGCCAGTCCGAGGATGCTGCTGGAAGCTCTTGGTCTCATCTCAAGAAAGAACGAAGACAGACCAGAAACAATGGTCGAGGGGTACAAGTAAAAGTGTTCATTAAAGTGAGAGTACCTTCTCGGGGTGTCTGGGTGGTACAGTCAGTTGAGCATCTGACTCTTGATTTTGTCTCAGGTCCCGATCTCAGTCGTGAGATCAATCCCCACACTGAGTGCAGAGCCTGCTTGGGATTCTCTTTCTCTCTCCCTCTGCCCCTCCCTCTCATGCTCTCTCTCTCTCAAATAAATAAATAAATCTTTAAAAAACAAATAAAGTGAGAGTACACTCTCAAGATGTAAGCATGGGCAAGCTCAAGGGATAGCTGCACATCCCAGAATTTGAGTTTCTATCTTTTATTGACAGTTGTTAACTAGGGGGTGGAATATTTTTTGCCTGGGGAGGGGATATTTTGGGAGCAGGGTTTCACGTCTTTTCTCGTTTACTTGGTCAGGGTTTCCGGTCTTCTTTGTCTTGGGCCTTGTCTGGCTCCTTGTGACTTTATTTTTGGAATGATGCCAGGGCAGACCTCTAATTTTGCCAAATAGCTGACCGTGACTTCTTTGCTGGCCTCCAACATCGCATTAAAACCTAACTGCCTACACTAACAACTCTCCCTCTCCTATCCCTTCTGTCCTGCCATCTAGCTTCCTTCAAAAAACATTTTAATGATTTATCACATACATTAGTTAAAAAAAATGGGAGGCTTTTTCTTTTCAGGAAAGACTAGAATTTAAGCACTTATAAACTTAAGTATCTTAGCAGAAATTAAGACACATAATATAATTCTCTAAACTTTATTAACATCAATTCTTCTAAGCAGGTATGACCTTAAAATTGTGTGTATCGGGGGTCGGGGTAGCAAGGGAAGGCAACATCTATTTGTTTGTCCACTTCAGTGGATTTTATTTGATTTTTTTTAAAGATTTTATTTATTCATTTGAGGGAGAGTTGGAGACAGAGACAGAGCACAAGCAGGGGGAGAGGCAGAGGGAGAGGGAGAAGCAGGCTCCTCGCTGAGCTGGGAGCCTGATATGGGGCTCAATCCCAGGACCTGGAGATCATGACCTGAGCCAAAGGCAGACCCTTAACCATCTGAGCCACCCAGGTGCCCCATCACTTCAATGGATTTTAATTCCTTCCTCCCTTTCACTTGTCTTGGGTATTCCGGTTCCCGGAAACCATGTGCAGCCCCTGGTAACTTACTGGTAAATTCACCTCAAACACGGTGCAGATGAAGGAGAAATACCAGAATCACCTCCCTATTTGAAGAATTTCACTTTGGCTCCTTTTTTTTTTTTTAAGATTTTGTTTTATTTATTTGAGAGACAGTGAGAGAGCACAAGAAGGGGTAGAGTCAGAGGAAGAAGCAGACTCCCTGCTGAGCAGGGAGCCCGACGCAGACTCGATCCCAGGACTCCAGGATCATGACCTGAGCCAAAGGCAGTCACTTAACCAACTGAGCCACCCAGGCGCCCCTCACTTTGGCTCTTTTGCAGACACACCTTCTTTTCTCTCTCTGTTACTAATTCCTGAGGTTCCTCTTTGTAGCCTGTCCTAACTTCATACTTGCCTCTCCATCATCCCACAAGTATCAAGAGACACCAAAGCTAGATCTCAAACACAGGCTCCTTTGCTCATTCTAATGCAGTTACTCTAAAACCTCTCTTCTGGTGTACTATGTCACATTGACATCACCTTAAATTATTAAAATGGTGGCTATTAAATGCAGGTACCTAGGAAATATTGAAGCAGGCCATTTTATTTAGCTGCCTTGCCTCAACTTTTCAAATCTTATTGATGGAGAGCTGTCTACTTCATCTGTGTATCTGCATCAGGTGTTTTAGTTCAGGTACCTGTGTCATGGAATCAGCTCTGAGCAAAACTGCAAAGGCAAGGCTTCTCTTTGCTGATCCCTCAGTTTGATGGATCTTCTGCTTTCTCCATTATTAAAGCCCATTTTCAGAAGAGTTTCTGCCTTTGTTTCCCTTTTTAGTCACTTTCAAATGAAGTCAACAAATAACCTCAACTTCAAGTAACACATAGCATCAACAATTGTAACCTCTGCTAAAATCATTTGGGTCTAAAACACTTTTGCAAAAACTCTCCTTTTCCCACTAAATGAAGAATTTTAAGAATTTCTAAAGAATAGAAGTTATTTGAAAAGACAAATTTACTTCAGTGTCCCTAAAATCAATCATCATAGATGCTGCCTTGTTCCACAATAAATTAGATGAGTGTCTTGTTAGATAAGGATGTTGTTCAATGTTTTAAATGTATAATAAAGCCTCGAATAGAGTAGACTCTTATAAACATCTGTTAATAATAATGGTCATTGAATCATCCATTCACTCATCTAACAATTGATAACCTATTATGCAAGAAGCCTTATACAAAGCATATGTATGTATATTATTATGTATAAGTAGTTAGCTATGTATTTAGGGGAAAACTGAATAGCAATTAAAAAACCATCCGGTACACTAAGCAATGCCAACTACATTGATAAATGTATTCATTTGAATTTGGAAAAATCCAAAATGAATTTTTGTTCTACCTATTTGTACAAAAGGAACACTTTATTCTCAGAGATGCTTTATCTTTATTTAAATCTGTAGTTGAAACTGATAACTCATGCACTTTTATGAATTTATTTCAAGACAAAAATTGTTGATTTGTTAATTCCTTTTGTTGTCACCTTTAATCCCCAGATAATAAAACATATTTCAATCTTATTTTCATTTTATCCAGTTTAGTCTCTTCAAAATTAAATTGTACAGTCTTAAAATTCATGATACAAATTATGAAAAATGGGCATAGAAAGTCCATGGATACCATCAATAGGCAATTAGTCACAGAAAACCTGTGACAGAGATTTTAACATTTACATAGCACTTTGAAATATAGCTGCAGTTTGTATCAGAATCTCAATGTCCAGTCACTGATCTTTTTCTAGAGAAAGTTAGTAAATATTCTGAAATGTAGTTTTTTTTGTTTTTGTTTTTTGCTTTTTATTTACTTGCACTATAAAGTTGTAGCCAGGGCACAGGGGTGTAAGAGCCCCAGACCAGGTTCAACCACTCACCACTGACAAACTCCAAAGCAGAGAAACAAATGATGGTGAAACAAGAAAGGAATTTATTTCCGTGAGGCTAACACCAAGAAGACGGTGGACTAATGTCTCCAAGACTCTCCCAAGTGCTGGAAATACTTCCAGGTTTACATAGATAAAGGGTGGAGCAAAGGTGGGCAGGTCTGGGCAGGTGGGCGGGTTTGGATAAGTGGGCAGTGCAGGTGGGTGGTGAAGGTGAAATATTCCACTGTCTTGGAGTCAATCGAGGGGTGGGAGGGTGGCTTTGCTGGTTCAGGGCAGTCCTTATTGCTTGACGGGGTAGTTTTGGTTCCCATCATGGGATGCTTTGTCCTCCTGATCTTGAAGTCAAAATGGAGGCAGCTGAAGTCCCCTTTTATAACAAAATGAACTCTTTTAATCTCTGTTCTCTAAACTAAAAAGAATATTCATTACGCGCACACACACACACACACACACACACATACTCAAAGTATCATTGAAATGTCTTCTTCTTTCCATTTGTAGTAAATATAGTGCAAAAATGGACCAAATCCTTTGCCCTTCTCTGTATCATTTTTGTTTGTTTGTTTTTCTTGTGGTTTTGAGTTGCCTAATGAAACTGCTTACGAGCATAAAGTTGAACAAAAATCAAAATGGCCACACTAATGCTTCAGCACAACTCGATTTTAAAGTAACCTTTTTCCCATCTTTTACAAACCTCTCCTCCTCCCTTCTTAGCCTCTTGTTTCAGGAACCTGGTGCCACCATAAGATATGATAAAGGAGGCTAACAGTATGGACACAATGCCTGTCAAAACTGACTAGAGCCTGTATATCCCCATAAAACCCCCCCGCCCCTCCCTCCAGGGGAGTGTGCAGGTTTTGAAGGCCGTAGCCTGCTGCAGCCTCCTTTGCCCAGCAAAGCAAATAAAGCTATCATTCCTCTTTATCCTAAACTCTGTCTTCAAGTTATATTTTGGCTCCAAAGTATGGAGGTCAGTTTTCAACAGCACTATCTGACTCTGAGCTTGGCCATGGCACTTGCATTGTCCAGTAAGAAGTTAGTAGATGTGACTCAAATAGAAACTTGTAAAAAGTGCTTGGTCCTTTCCATTTTGCTCGTCCTTCTGCCATTAGCATGAGAAATGCCAAGACTAGCTTGCTAGAGAATGAGAGATTTAAGGAGCTCAGTCAAGTTGCCCTAGTCCTTCCCGCAAAGGCCATCCCAGATCAGTATTAGTCAAATGATCATGAGAAGTATGTGATTCCAGACAAGATCAAGAAAACTGAAGAATATGAGGGAAGAAAGTAATTTTCTCTCTACTCTTCTAAGTTCTTGGCTGAGGCAGTGGTGAGGGGCTGTAGTTAAAGGGGAAGGTGAAGAGGTATGAAAATGTATGGAATTCTTCTTTTTTGGTATCTGTGTCTGGGTGTTAAGTAACTCATTGGTCAGTTCAGGCTTATGGATAGGTCACCTAATGGGCCTGTTTGTATTCAACAGGGGTAAGAGGTCACTGTGGGCCCTTCTACCTTACCCCGATTTCCATTGTTCAAGTCGGTTGCTTAAAAGTGGCTTCTCCATGAGATGCCCAGAAAAACTGAGTAACTCCCCCAAATGACTCAAGAAGTCACCTTAAATACAATCTCCAACTAAAGACAAAAGAAGATGTCAGAGGGTGGTGAGCCAGTTATGGGAAGTTTTCAGGCAAAACACAGTAAACAAGGGTATGATTGTTATGCAGATTTAAGTCTCTGCCTCCTCCAATGATAAGGGTTTCTAGAGATTTAGTCATCCTCCTCTTCCTGCCAGAGCATGGAAGACATCCTTAGGAATGGACATTTCTGTTATAAATATAAATGTCTCTTATAAAGGGTAACTTCTACTTGGTTTTCAGAACTTCTCCTGTTCTGCTGTCTCTTCAAATTAATCAACCTAAAATAAACTTTATGCCAAAGTGATATTTTAGAATGACAAATTCTGCTCTTTAAGAGCAACCTGGATAGTCAACTAGCATACAAAAATACTTAGCTTCTTTTTTTTTTCCTTTCTTTCTTTTTTTTTTGACTTTATTTATTTGTCAGAGAGAGTGAGAAAGAGCACAAGCAGGCGGGGAGGGGCAGGCAGAGAGAGAAGCAGGCTCCCTGCTGAGCAAGGAGCCTGATGTAGGACTTGATCCCAGCATCCTGGGATCATAACCTGAGCTGCAAGCAGACACTTAACTGACTGAGCCACCCAGGCATCCCCAAAATACTTAGTTTCTATGCTATTGAGGTTTTATGATCATTTATGACAATTAATAACCCATATACTTTCCTCTTACATGATTTGAGGATCTTGTTGAAAGAGGACTTCAACTACCTCCATTTGGACCTCAGTGTGTACTTCTTAATTGATTAAGTTCTTCTTTCCAGTTTATCTCTTAATTTAGGCAAAAGACCCAATGGGCAAAATGTCCATGGGAACCAAAACTATTCCAGCAAGCAACAAGGACTGCCCTGAGGCACTAAGAGCCCGCATCATTGACCCCAAAAGATAATGATTAGCCAGACCTTTACTGTCCACCTGCATGTACCCACTGACCTTTGTCCCACATTTTCCTTAAATAAACCTAGAAGTATTTTCAGCACTTTGGAGACAGTCTTTGAGACAATGGTCTGGTGTCTTCCTCGTGCTGGCCTCACTGAAATAAATCCCTTTCTTGTTTTACCACCACTCATCTCTCTGTCTTTGGATTTTGGGGATTGGCCGAACCGAGTTTGTTTGGGACCCCAAGCCAGGTGACCTTTACCCCTGTGTCCTGGTTACATTATTTTATTTATCTAAGCTATAATTATATTAATAAGATGACTAATCTTTCACCAACATTCCTTATCCAATTCATCCTTCCTACCACTGAGGTTCATCTTTCTTTTTAGATGATAGATAATAAGATGTCCCTGCTCAAAACCTCTAGTAATCCTCTGTGCCTATCAGATCAATCCAAACTCCTTACCCTGGCATTGAAGCCCTCCAATGTCAGCTCATATTTGCCAATACTTCTGATATCTTTCCCACTAGAATGCCCTCCCTTCTCCACTCCTATATCTACAAATATTCCCCATTCTGGAGAATGGAACCGAAAATCCTACTTCTTTCTTAGTTAACCAGCCAAGAGTAATTTCTTTTTCTTCTAGGTGATCTTACCTAATTCTTTGTTCATGCATGTCTTATGGCACTCACCACATTCTGATTTATAAAATAGTCGATATGTGAACAAGTCTTATCTCACCTTATACCCTGCTCTACAATTAAGGGCAGAGATCTGGGTCACCCCCTCTCTTCCTCAGTCACCCTTTCTGCATGTTCCTTCATCTGTCTTATCAAACCCACTATCGGAACTCCCTTCCTGACTTGAATTTCGAGTGTCCCAATCTTGGACGACTAGTTCCTCACTTCCTAGCTCATTTTCTCTGGTCCTAGATCCCAGCAATTCTATCATCTCATCAGCCCTATACCTTTTCACTGCCCAGAAAAATCTTATTACACAAGCCCGGTCACATGGTTTATTTTCATACACCTTTGTATTTTATTCTCTACTCCCTAGACGTCCTTTCCTCTCTCTGTCTTAATCACCTGGTAAAACCTCAGCTCAGAATAAATCACATTTTTTTCTGTCCCTTCCACAGCTGCATCTTATAGCTGTATATGGCAGGAGAAAATCATACAACCATTGTGTTGGTTAATTTCATGTGTCAACTTGACTGAACCATGGGGTGCCCAGATATTTCGTTAAATATTTTTTCTGAATGTGTCTGTGAGGTTATGTCTGGATGAGATTAACATTTGAGTGGATCAACTGAGTAAAGCAGATTGCCCTCCCTTGTGTGGGTGGACCTAATTCAATCCACTGAAAGCCTAAATAGAACAAAAAAGTTGAGTATGCGAAAAATGTTCTCTCCCTCTTTCCCTCTGTCTCTATCTTCAAGCTAAGACATGGGTCTTCCCCTGCTTTCAGACACAGACTTGGACTAAAACTTATATCACCAGCTCTTCTGGTTCTGAGGCCTTCAGATTCAGGCTGGAACTTACACGATTGCTCTCTTGGATCTCCAGCTTGCCAACTGCAGATCTTGAAACTTCTCAGCCTCCATAATCACATGAGCTAATTCCTTATAATACAACTCTTTTTCTGTAGATACATAGATAGATAGATAGATAGATAGATATCCAAAACATAGAAATAGATATGCTTTTATATATTTTATTAGCTCAGTTTCTCTGAAGAGCACTGACTGATTGATACAACCATGTTGATTCATCTCACTTTAAATTCATGACCATTAACTTCAATCTACCTCTTAGTACCACATAATCATGTATTCTTTTTGTTAATTCACTCAGTTTTAAATGACCAAATTATACCTCCCCTCTCTTTATAGTCATCCCAATATTCTTTTCCTGTCCTCATTATCAGCTATTGGCCTTGCTTCTTATTTACCAAGAAAATAGAGACAATCATAAATGAATTTCCATATGCTCTTGCCTCCATTCTATCAATGCATTTATATCTGTATTGTATACTTTGCCTGAAGCTTATTTTCCTTTCTAAGGGAAAACCCTCTCCATATTCATTCTATGGAAACCCTTACCTGTGACTCAAATTAATCCTGCAAGTAATCTTTATAGTTCCTATACCATCAACTTTTCCCATTCTACCAGATTAATGCCCTCAGAATACCATGGTTCAATATTTATTTTTACTACCAATATTAATTTTATTATCATTTTTTTTTCAACAAGCCTTCCTCAAGTCTCTATTCCCCTTTACAGTTAAACTCCTCTTCTCTGCCCTCATAACAATTTTATTAGCTAGGAATAGTTTTTCAAAATCTCTGCCTCGGTTTCATCATCTGAAAAATGTGCACAATCACAGCATCTACTTCTAAGAAATCCTGTGACAATTAAATAAATAAATCACCTGGTTGATACATAGTTAATAAGTATTGGAAATTTTATAAATCATCTTTTATACTACATAGCAATATAATAAATTACTGTTTTTACTTCTCTTTCTACTCTCTCTAGAATCCACTCTTATTTTTAAGAATTTGTTGCATGGGTATGTAAGAGGTTCTGATCAAAGTCCAGTTAAAAAATAGAGAAATCAACTAGATATTTCAAAAAGAATGGGCTTAATATAGGATGTTGGTAATTGAGGTGTTAGAAAACTGGAGGAGTGAAAGGAGGAAGTAAAGTAACCCAGAAAGCTTTGGGTGACAGCTACCATTTTTAGGGCTATGGGAGAATAAGGAAGAAATTGTGTTACAAGAACTAGGACCAGGGTGGAACAGCTATCTTAGAAGTTGAGAGATTAGAAGAGACACTCAAGAGATACTGCCCAAAAACAGAGGAAGAAAGTTAGAACTAGAGATGAAGAACTCTGGGTCTCTGCTGCTTATGCCTTCTGATCTCCCATTAGTGCCTCCAGTTGGAGAAAACCAACAGGGAGCCAATTGGAAAAGACACTTGAAAATTGTCTGCCCATACATGGTTCCTGAATTACCTAGCAGAGTAAGAGTTAAGAGACTTTAAGTAAGTTTCCAGTTAAGAGGCATTTTGATAATTATGGCTACACAAAGAAATATAACTTTATCTTTTTTTCTTTCTAGAAAGTCTTTATTTGTGTTTTTATGGTTATCCCAAATTATTTTATAAATTTCATAATTTTTAGATGCTTGACTGATATTCATGAAATATCAAAAAAGTACAATCCCCATCCAAAGAAACAAATGGATGTCCTGAAAGGCTCTGATTAAATTGATTATATTCAGGAATAAAAGTAACTATATCCTCTTTCATTAATTAGATAGTTGTTCAGTAAAATTTTTATACTTTTAATGATTTTTGGTTTTCCATAATGTTTTCTTAGGCAACATTCCACCAAATTACAGCTTTCCAAAAGTTGTAGTTTCGTTTATAAATCTTTGGTACGATAACATTTTCATTTTAAAACCAGAATCAGGCTGAATGTAACTTTCTTTTTGAATTTAAAATTTATGCTAAATTTTAATCTAAAATTTAAGACACTGATAACCTAGTGTCCCATTACCTTTAATCATAAGTAAAATTCTAAAGAAGTTAGAAAAAAATAGCTCAAGATCATTTCATGATTTACAATCCAAAGGTTCATCAATTATTTTATTCATCCAAATAGTTAGGGTACAATGTTACAGGGGAATTTTCTTCATGGAAAATGATGATAGCTCTGGTTGTAAGGACATGGAAGTGGGTAGTATCTAAGCACCATAGATAAGAAGAGAAAAGATATCCAGAGATGATGGATGTTCTTTGTTCATACATAGTCAAATCCATGATTGTTTTCTAGATGGAAAGGAACTTGTTTCTATTTGCAAGTGACTGTCACCTTTTTCTTTTTCCAATTGATTTTTGTAACTGTATGTGTGTGTGTGTGTGTGTGTGTGTACAGAATCATACAATATGGAGGGCAGACTGATGCCTGACAACTTGGTTTTGAGTCCTAGATTTGGCTGTGTTATCAGGCAAGTGAATTCATCACTTTTGGCCTCAAATATCTCACAAAGAAAATTATTCATTCATAATGATTCATAATGATTATTCATAATGTTGTAGTCAGTGAGTTGAAGCTTATGTAAAGTTATTTAGAACCATACCTGCTACTGAATTAGCACTACATAGATGTTACCTGTTATTTTTGTTGTTGTCTGTTGCTAATTTTGGTGTAGGTTTTTAAATTTTTTCTATTGTTTATTTTATCACTTACAATTTTTTCCAGATTATTTAGATTTCCACAAATTAATGTCATATGTAAAGGTTATCAAATATTCCATTCTATGGCTTCATATATAACTTCTTCATCCCGTCCTTTATTCTAATGTGAGTTTATCAGTGGTAGCTTAGCATCACTCAATTGTAAATGAGTCCATATGAAGTAGAAATAAAAATACAACATTTGCCTTGGTCTGAATACCTGATTGAATATGCCCATCATTCTGTGTGAAGACTGCATCACAGGATGTACTTTTTCTCTTTAACATCATGCTCAAATTTTTAATCGTGTAACCAAGACATCTTCCTAGGAACTTTCTCTGAGTATTATGGGGACTGTGGAAGAGGCTTTATCCCTTTCTCAGCAATAATATGCTTCCCAAAAGGAAAAAATTGGGTCCAAATAGAGCTTATATTTTTGTTCCCTCTTTTATAACCTCTACTTGTGTCAAGGGGACTCTAATACAGTCAGTCACTTCACTACCAAGAACAGTGATTAAAGTATAAATTGCATGAAGTTCACAACTCATCAGAGATTTTTACAGATGACAGAGATTTGATGTTGTATTTTTTATTGGCTAACCTATAGCACAGGAATAAAAAGTGTACATACTTCACAGATTGAAACTTTAACAAAATCATAATAAAATGTGTTTAGATTACTTCTAATACAATTCTGGGAATATTTGCATACACTGTGTATATTGCATATTTTTTCAAGTGCTAACTAACTTTCTATCATAAAAAATAAAATAAAATTACCTTCTCAGAATCTTCCTAATCCCCAATACGTTTCCAATATACCTCCTCTTGGTCACCTAGTTATTAGTTATTGCTTATAATAATAAGTAATTTAGTTGAGAACTATTCTTGTCTGTCCAGAAATTTTAATGCAACAATATCCAATAGCAAACAAATAGATGTTCAGCCTTTTAACTGTTACCAAAAAGTTTTGTGGTATGTGTGTTTTCTATTTTTAAAAATTTTTATCCAACAAAATGCGTAGATTCTAAGTGTTCAGTTCGATGCATTTGACAAAACACAGCACATTTCTTTTACTGCAAAGTTTCCTTGTGTCTCTTTTAGTGGGAGAGACCCATCCATGTTGTTGCA
This sequence comes from Eumetopias jubatus, assembly GCF_037043125.1. Taxonomy (NCBI): domain Eukaryota; kingdom Metazoa; phylum Chordata; class Mammalia; order Carnivora; family Otariidae; genus Eumetopias; species Eumetopias jubatus. The sequence goes on along the minus strand of NW_028274807.1, from coordinate 19,791,632 downwards.
TGTTTCAGCAGGGGCTTCTCTTTATTGCTGAGTAGTACTACATTATGAGGGTTACCACAGTGTGTTTATCTATTCTCTTGTTGACATACATTTGGTTTGTTTCCAGATTTAGACTATTATGATTTGTAGTTATTGATTATTGACTATTAATTTGTGGTGATATAAGTGTATTCACATATATGTGTGTGCTTCCTTTTGTGTATCCAACATCAGATGTATTCTACTAGTGGGCAAACTGTAAGCTATTGATCCATTCCCTAAAGAACAAAATAAATGATGGTTTTTCAGGAGAAGAAAGGATTGTTTTTTAATTTACCATTTTTTCCATTATGAATAGCTCTTCGGTATCACAACCACAAAACATTTGTCTATCCCTATGGTCACATATATTCTCTTATATTTTCTTTTATAAATTTTATAGCTCTAGCATATATACTTAGATCCATAATCCAGTGTGAAATAAATATTGTTTATAAAATGAGTTAGGCCTTGAAAAAAGTGATGTTTATTTGTTCCATGTGAATATTCAGTTAATTTAGTACCATTTGGCTTGGTGCCCACACACAAAAAAAGGTTTTTGTTTGTTTTTTAAAAATGACATGTTTATTTTATTTTTTAAAAGATTTTATTTATTTTTTTGTCAGAGAGACAGTGAGCATAAGCAGGGGGAGTGGCAGGCAGAGGGAGAAGCAGACTCCCTGCTGAGCAAGGAGCCAGATACAGGACTTGATCCCAGAACCCTGGGATCATAACCAGAGCCGAAGATAACTGCTTAACTGACTGAGCCACCCAAGCATCCCAAAAATGGTTTTAATGATGTTACGAGGATAATGACTTTGGAGTTTGATGCCCCTCAATTAAATAGATTAGATTTGAAAATCATTTTTCACATCCTGGGAAGGGCATCATATTATATTTATCTTTTAGGCTATCTTTACTTAAAGATTAATGTAATAATATAATATAATATAATATAATATAATATAATATAATATAATATAATATTAGTTGTTGTGGACTGAATTGTGTCTCCCCAAAATTCATATGTTGAATCCTAACTCAAAATATGATTTTATTTGGAGACAGAACCTTCAAAGAGGTAATTAAGTTTAAATGAGTTTGCTAGGGTGGTCCCTACTCCAATGATTAGTGTTCTTACAAGAAGAGGAAAAAACACCAGGGATGCATACAGAGCAAAGGCCATGTGGGGATATAGCCAGAAGGTGGCCATCTGCAAGGCATAGAGAGAGACCTCAGGAGAAACCAAACATCTTGACAGCTTGACCTTGGATTTTTAGCCTCCAGAACTATTACAAAATACATTTCTGTTGTTTAAGCCACCCCGTGTGGTATTTTGTTAGGGCAACCCTAGCGGACTAAAACAGCAACCCTCGTAAACCAATACATGGTGTTAGACAGAAACAAATATTCTGAATATAGGCACAGTTTGGCCTGAGAACAAACCCTGGGGAAGATTTGTTACTTAGATTCAAGTTCTGATTTTTGCCTTTTTTGATCATCCAGAGCCTGGTCTGTGCCCAAGGCAGGCTAAGATAGCTAACATAACTTTTTTCTTTGTAAGAAGCAATGATCGTGGACATACATATTCTTTTTCTGTGCACCCATTGTGTCCTCTTTTTGTCCCCTGCCTCCCCACAGCAGACACTTAAGCCCAGATTCTGAAAATTTGTCTTTGGAAGTTCAAGTTTCAGAAAAATATTCTCCATCATATTCCTGCCAACTGGTTCACTTAGGTTCAAACAGAAAGAAGCAAAAAGAGTTATCAATATAACTCTCACCTTTTCCTCCATTTATGGCAGATTAATGGAATGGGGAGACAATAAAGAGAACATAAAGGAGAGAAAAGTCTTTCCCCTTCAGGCTTCCTGGTAGGGGTAGCTGATGAAAGTCAATGAGAAATAGGAGAGCAGTATAAGCAATGTCCGTTTGAATTCTGTTCATGCCAAGTTAAATAACAAAAATTATCATTTCACAAGTGAATATAAACTACTCAGAAAAAAAAAGGATTAGAGTAACCCAAGATCCTTCCATGATGGTTCCATTATCCTTAGTAGTGTAATATTTTCCATTAAAAAGGGAGCCTGAGAATGAAGTTAAAGCTTCAATTTAAGCCTTGACTACTAAATGTTATGTATCTTGTATTTTAACATAAAATACCCTATTTAGGGGAAACAGTATTCCAAGGCCTCTAAAGACATCTCAAACATGGGGCGCCTGGGTGGCTCAATTGGTTAAGACATCTCAAACATCAAGATGCTATTGAAAAACTAATTTTGGATGAAATTAATATAAACAAATGAATGTAAAGTTTCAGTTTAATTGGATATCAATTCCAAAATTAAGAGCTATCAAAAATTCAGAAGTTGTATGAATTAAGCTTATTACCTAACAATATTTATGACTGAAGAGTTTTTATGTGAGGTGAGTCTGCAATAGTCAGATTTTTAGCCACGTCGGCTTCTGAAAAACTTTTGCATTGTTTTGATGATGTCTTCTTTTCTATTTGTTTAATAAGTTTCATTCAAAACCTTACCAAAAAAATACTATATCCAAATGATATTTTGACATTTTGATTTTAGGGAAACCACACATACCAGTACACTCAACACAAACGTTTTCATTGACAGATGTTTTATGAAACAAACTTGAATTGTACATCTTGTTTGGATGAGTCCAAAACCCTTTTTGTTTGTGTCCTTATGTAAAATGGAAGACATGAAGGGATACCGAATGCTATGACTTTGGTCAATTGTGTGTATTCAGTTTTTCCATGATTTTCCAGGGCTTCAGAGTTTAACCTTTACTTTGCCCTAGAGGTATTGTCTTGCGGTAAAGGTCTATTTTAAATGAGTTTTAGCTCCTAAAAAATTGAAAAACTTTCAAAGAACACAGTATGGAAAGAAGAAAAAGGAAAGAATACATGAAACCCTACATTTCATTTATGTACAAACTATTTAATTTCAAATTATTTATAACTTATATAAACTTATTTTCAATATTCACTTGACATATGATTCTGTCTGAATATTGTTTGGGAATTTTGAGTTAGGATGGTATGTATCTTTTTTTAATTAAAGTTAAAACATTTTTTTTCACTTAATGTTTTTTTCATTTAGGTATAGGGTCTTCAGGAATGAGTTAAAGTCATAAGAAAAGATATGGGTATCTTGTGATTTTAAAAAATATCTCATAAATGGGAACAGAATAATTCAAAACTATCTTTACTAAGTAGTAGACTCCATAGCACTTGTGTGATATAAAACATGTGTGCTATTGTTTTATCTCTGAATGGTCATAGACAGCTGGTGCTGGAGGCATTATTTGATTTCCAGTGAGGTGAAACCTGGCATTGGAACATAGCAATCCCTTGTAAAATGACACCTGCTTCAAATCTAAAAGCTCCAAGGCTGTGTTTTATTGTTCCACATATTGTCCTAAGATCTCAATAAAAGACTCTTAGGGGTTCGGATTTCCCACAATTCCTAATGGTGATAGAGTAGCACAAAATACACCTGCCACTCAGCAAAAATGTCACTCAATGTTCTTTACCTCTTTAATACTTTTATGTACATTATAGATCTCAATTTTTAACCTTTTATGTAACATGCCAGAATAATTGCTTTTATAAACTGGTTAGCACATGACTCCATAGCATATTAGCTTATCCAAAGATGCAAATAATATAAGTTTATCTAAAATACTTTCTGTTAAAAATAAATAAAATAAAATAAAATGATTTCTGTTATAAAATCTTAACTTTAGACTCTAACCAACTTTTTTTAATACTAATCTTCAACATAACAGTCATGATGGTTTATTCTAATTTCTCATTTAAAGAAGACATTTATTACCTCTTTGTGCAGTTTGAGATTTTACTATTGAAAAAGAATTCTGCAAATGCCACTCAGGAAATTTTCAATTTTAGAAATCTGAGAAAATATTATCACAGATCCTTAGACTAACAATTTTTTTGTTGATTCTTCAAAAACAAAGTAGTATCCAATATTTTTCCTATTTTATATACCATATGAATGTATATTTATGTAAATATACATTTATATATACTATATATCATATGTTATAATTACCAAATATTTACTACATATGTTATAAAAACAAACCCATACAAATAAATTTGAGTATTTACATATTATTATAGAAATGAATTAAAGGAAAAATATAATTCCAGATGGTATTTAAGTTCTACTTTTTTATAAATGGGGGGAAGCTAATATTAATTATCCTTACTAGGACATAAAATTCTCTTTAAAAGAACAAATGTTTATTTAATCCTTCCTTTTGAAACTGAAGGTAAAAAGAGACCAGTATTCTGATGACTTTAATAAATATTTAAAATGTGATGTTTCACAATGACCAGCAGAGTTGGTGTCTAGTTTTAAGGTCATTCCTTCCATCTCATCCAGTTTGCATGCCCTCGGGTCTTGTTTGTCTTAAGCAACAGATTTTCTCAGGTTGTTTAAGTTAACATCTTTATAATGACAAATATCTGGTCTGTAAATTGGTGCTTACTTACAAACCTATTATATATTCGTGGGTTTAAGTGGCTTTACTAATATTAGAATATAAAGAGAAAATAAAAATATGTCAAAGAAAATACATCAACATATGCCTAAGTAGTTATATTAATTGAGCATTTAGTTCTGGGCATCCTGGCAAGATAGAAATGAAAACATGATAGATTATCTAGCTGTCAAGATCTGATAAAAACAGTATATCTATTCTTCAAAAAGATCATTTTTCTCCTGGTATTAAATCATCCAGCCAATGTATCAGTTTAACAGACAATATAATGTTAAGTGGAATTCTTAAGTCATATCATGATGGCTTATTCAGGGAATCTATCAATATGGAATTGAAGACGTGTTTCTAGTCACTTATCCCATCATGGCAAAAGAGTGACCTTTTGGTTTAAGAAAACTGACCTGGAAGGTATTATTTATTTATTTATTTTTTATTATGTTATGTTAATCACCATACATTACATCATTAGTTTTTGATGTAGTGATCCATGATTCATTGTTTGCATATAACACCCAGTGCTCCATTCAGTACATGCCCTCTTTAATACCCATCACCAAGCTAACCCAACCCCCCCCCAGAACTCTCAGTTTGTTTCTCAGAGTCCATAGTCTGTCATGATTCGTCTCCCCCTCCGATTCCCCTCCTTCATTTTTCCCTTCCTGCTATCTTCATCTTTTTTTTTTTTTGATATATAATGTATTATTTGTTTCAGAGGTACAGGTCTGTGATTCGACAGTCTTACACAATTCACAGTGCTCACCATAGCACATACCCTAGTAAATATGTTCAGCTTTATTTCTAAATAAGTACATTTAATATATAAATTGGCTTCTTCGAGCATTGTCAAAAACATTACAATGACTTCCACCCTCAACGTTTTCTTTTCTTTTGTTTTGTTTCTTCTTGGGCAATTTGCAATCTATAATCTGCTTGACCTTCCTCACATATATCATTCAATTCACCAAACATTTATGAAGCAACACTTACATTTTCCAGACACTTTGCTAGGGTCTGAGGACAGCAGAGATTGGGCACTGCTCATTGTTCTCAGTTGTGAAGCTAGGTTTGGGTTTCTCTTTGTGTTGACACACCCACTGTAGTGAATGTGTCTCTGCCAAAAACAGTATCAGTATTAATCTCACTGTGGCAGCAACATTTTTTAAAAGATTTTATTTATTTATTTGACAGAGAGAGACACAGTGAGAGAGGGAACACAAGCAGGGGGAGTGGGAGAGGGAAGCAGGCCCCCCACTGAGCAGGGAGCCCGATGTGGGGCTCTATCCCAGGACCCTGGCCAGCATCATGACCTGAGCCGAAGGCAGATGCTTAACAACTGAGCCACCCAGGCACTCCCAGAATGGACATCTTAATGTGTTGTTCCTTTTGCAAGGAAATTTGTAGACACCTTTCAATAAACAACACTGTAGTTTAGAATGTTTCTAATTACTTCAGTTTCATTCCCAAGTAGGAAGTATACTTATGAAAATGCCAATTTGACATTCCAAATGTGCCTTTTATTACAGACTTCACATAGCTTTCCTCTTTCCCCCTTCAAATATATAGAAGATCTATCAGGACGAACATTTCTAAACTCAAACTTTCATCAATATTTTCCAAGTGTCCAGGTGCACAGCTGGATGTATCTGTCATTTCTCTCTCTCAAGACTTACTTGGCCTAAACTGGTGGTTTCCATGTATCAGCATCAGTCATCCTTAATCCCCTAAATGTAACATTGGGAAGAATGAAATAAATCAGAGACTCTAATCTCACTTTCTGTTGTATCAGTCATTTTGAGAGTGGGCAGATCAGCTTTGATAGTGGATTACTGGATGCCACATGTTCTCACTGGAACATCACAGATTGAATGTAACACAAAAATACATTTTTCTGATCTCTAAATAGCACGAGCTGAATCCATATTTCTCATGAATGTCCCACCACAGCATTTGGTATTCTCTTCATCATGTAGCCAGTTTATTAATTCTCTTTTAGCACAATTTCCAAGAATTTGCATCTGTCACTTGGAGCTGAGTATTATGAAGCTTCAGCACTAATCTAGGCAATAGGAGCATGGTTGCATTGCTGCATTTCCCGACTTGGATGCCAATAAAATATCTTTAAGTAGCTTTAAGCTAGTTGGCTTCAACTTACATAGAGGAACTGCAACCAGCTATCTTTTGAGAGCTTACCTGAAGCCTCAATTTGGCAGCTTGAGCTCTTGTGTTTGTAGGAGGTAATGACCCTGATTTCTAGAGCTGGATTTTGACAACATTCTGTCATTATACCTAGGTGTAAACAAAATGGAATTGGTTAGGATTACCCATTTTCTCAAAGTTCGTGTATTTTTACTGGGGCAAAAAGGATCGACTCCCACAAAATATTATCTGACTGATGTAGAGGGAAGAAAATTTCACTTAGTATTATCATTTTTGGATACTCATGCCAACTCAAACATATCCATATGTTTGGTCTATCAAAGCCAGTTGGCTGGCCAGATATTGTTGAGAGAGAAGGTTTTAATCATCTCAAATTAATTTTAAAAATTGTCTTTATTCACCCATTCACTCATTAATTTGAAAACTATAAAGCATATTAAGGAAAAATAAGTTTAAGAGAAGACCTAAAAGACATCCAAATGGCCAACAGACACATGAAAAAGTGCTCAACGTGGCTCGGCATCAGGGTAATCCAAATCAAAACCTCAGTGAGATACCACCTCACACCAGTCCAAATGGCTAAAATTAACAAGTCAAGAAATGACAGATGTTGGCAGGGATACAGAGAAAGGGGAATCCTCCTGCACTGTTGGTGGGAATGCAAGCTGGTGTGGCTACTCTGGAAAACAGTATGGAGGTTCCTCAAATAGTTGAAAATACAGCTACCATACGATCCAGCAATTTGCACTAACGGGTATTTACCCCAAAGATACAAATGTAGGGATCCGAAGGGGTACATGCACCCCAATGTTTATAGCAGCAATGTCCACAATAGCCAAACTATGGAAAGAGCCAAGATGTCCATCTACTGAGGAATGGATAAAGAAGATATGGTATATATATATATGTATATATATACACACACACACACACACACACACACACACACACACACACAATGGAATATTATGCAACCATCAAAAGGAATGAAATCTTGCCATTCGCAACGACATGGATGGAACTGGAGGGTATTATGCTGAGCAAAATAAGTCAATCAGAGAAAGACATGTATCATATGATCTCACTGATATGAGGAATTCTTAATCTCAGGAAACAAACTGAGGGCTGCTGGAGTGGTGGGGGGTGTGGGAGGGATGGGGTGGCTGGGTGATAGACATTGGGGAGGGTATGTGCTATGGTGAGCACTGTGAATTGTGTAAGACTGTTGACTCACAGACCTGTACCTCTGAAACAAATCATACATTATATGTTAAAAAAAAAAAGAAGAAGAAGATAGCAGAAGGGGAAGAAGGAAGGGGGAAAATTGGAGGGGGAGATGAAACATAAGAGACGATGGACTCTGAGAAACAAACTGAGGGTTCTAGAGGGGAGGGGGGTGGGAGGATGGGTTAGCCTGGTGATGGGTATTAAAGAGGGCACGTTCTGCATGGAGCACTGGGTGTTATACGCAAACAATAAATCATGGAACACTACATCAAAAAAAAAGTGAATTGGAGACTTGTCTCTCATTTTACTTCAGCCTTATTTCTCAATATCTAAAGGATAACTGATTTTTAAAAATGGATTTATATTTTGCATAATTTTTGTTATTACAGTTTTTTCTAGAAATCTCATCAGAAAATTAAAGGAATAAAATAAAAAAAAATAAAAAGAAGACCTAAAAGATGAGTCAATGTTTCCTCAGCCCAAATGGTCTTAGAATTACAAATAACCATGTAGGTTTCAATGTTTCATCTCAAAAGCAGATGCTGTGCTAGTTATCTACTCTACATTTGAGGATGAATCAAGCTTACTCACTATTCTCCAGAATTTCCCCCAGTAGTAGAAGAGACAGGTCTCTGAAGAATAACAGCAATGGAATAAGTCCTACAATAGAAATATCAGTAAGAGGTGATTGGTGTGCACAAGAAGAAACAATTCTGACTTGATAGGACATGGAATATTCATAGAGGAGGTGACATTAGCTGATTCATTAATTCATTCATTTAAAAATCTATTTTATGGTTGCTACTTTTGTGCCATGCACTCCCATTTTCTCTCATAACCTTCTTTGAAGGATGTCCTTCATTTCTCTCCCCAGGAAAAGGGAAACTATTTCCGGCAGGTCCTTCGGTAACAGTCACTTTAATCTCTTTGCCAACAAACACTTCCTACAGACAAATTATGTTGATATTTAATTCTAACTGCTTAGTAACCAAGGAAGGAGCTGAGGGTAGATCTTGAGGATGAAACACACATGTTCCTACAGCAGAGAGACTCTACTGAGGAAAGTGTATGCTGACCTTTAATAGGGAAGAGTGGGCTACTTTCTTTTTTCCTTTAAGATTTATTTATTTACTTTAGAGAGAGAGAGAGAGAGAGAGAGCAGGTGGGGAGAGCAGCAGGAAAGAGAATCCCAGAGCTCTGAATGCAGAGCCTCAAATGGGGCTCAATCTCACAACCTGGAGATCATGACCTGAGCCAGAATCAACTGACTGAGCCACCCAGGTGCCCCAGGAGTGGGCTGCTTCCGCATGAACAGATGAGATGGTTGGGGGGATCTGAGAACGTAAGATTGTTTAATGTATTAACCCAGATGTCTCCATCATATGACTAAGTCATTTTATTGCTCAGTCAGAACCTTGACTTTACCTAGAACTATCTTGGTTCACTGTTAAACTTTCTTTGAGTCTTTGATACTTTATTTAAGTCCTTGCCCTGTTCTTCAGTTTTCATTGCTGTCCGGCTTTAATTAGAGCCTGCTATCTTACCCAGGGAAGCACCCTAGCTTTCACATTTAGTTTTTAGTAGCTGTCTAATCACTGTTACCCTTTGGCTATCTTTTCTTAAAGTATCTATTTCACTTAGCAACAGTCATTTGATTTCACTGTCCTTTATGTCAGTTGTTACCCCACATCTCTCAAAGTTGTAATACATTGCCCCAGCTTTCCACTGAAACCCCCTACACTGCACTGACATTTCACTGTGAGAGAAAGTTTTAACAGCAGTTTGACTCCCTTATGCCAGAGCCATCTGTGCTCATCTAATACTAGTGATGGTACCTAAATGTGAGCTAGCAGAGGATTAAGCTCCTGAATTCTCTTATTTCTCTGAGTAGTCCTGGCAAAAGTGATTGCAGGTTGGGGTCCTGGGAAGCAGAATCTAAGAAGATTAACATGCAAGGACTTTATAATAGAGCACACGACAACCTCGAAAAGAAACGCAATGAGGCACGATTGGCCAGAGGGAGAAAGTGAATGGTGATGTCCTCCAAACAAAGCCCTAAGTAGAACCTGCAAGGAACTCTGGAGCTATGATGGCTCTTCGGTTTTATGTATGTTGTAGTAAGGTATAGGTTTTATATTCTTGCAGCTATCATCATTACATGCAGCTTATCCCTAGGAAGGGGGTTTGACCTTGGCCAAAACAGCTGATTCCAGCATGGAGCATTTTCTAGACAGGGCTGTCATCTGAGAATAGTTAGGTGACATTCTGAGAATCTGAGGGACTCAGTCTTTTAGTCCTGACAGGGAGTCTAGGTGGCACATCACAAAATCCACTCTGGAAATTTCAGAGGTAATACTAGCCTCTGGGCATGCAGCCACTTTCAATAAGATAGAAAATAATGGCATGCTGGAAGCTATGGCAGATGGCATATAAACCTCAAGCAGTGTACCCAGGTCTCTATGGTTTTCAGGGGATTCGGATTAACTGAATCCTCTGGATAAGGGCCACAGGCATTCTACAAAGGATGGTAAGTCTGCTGAGAGGGAAGATCATTATAAGGACTGCTCAGAATTTAGCAACACAGAAAATATCAGTACAAGGGCTTCAGAATCAACTACCTAGACTCAGGCCAAACTTCAAAGGTTAAGGGTACAGTCCTCCACAAGACTATACTCTTCATTCAGACACCATAAGCCTGAAAGTTTCCAGGGCCACCCTCACTTCTGAAAACTGGCACAAATTTGAGGATTCTTATTACCCCCTCAGGTTTGATAATTGCTACAGTTGACTCACAGAACCCAGGAAGGTGTACACTTAACAGAGTTTTATTATATCAGAGAAGATTCGAATCAGACAAGACATAGATCGGAGTCTCAGAGGATGATAAACTCAAAGCTTCTAGTGTTCTCTCCTTGTAGAGTCAGGATATGTCTCCCTTTCCACACATCAGTGTGTAATAAAGCACACAGTATATTGCCACCCAGGGATGATTTTCTGAGTTTAGGTCTCCAGAGTTTTTATTGGGGTTTCATTACGTAGGCATGATTGACTGACCCCCCCTTCCCCTCCCTGAACGTTGAGCTGATACCACATGGCTCAAAGCTGGGTTCCCCTACGGTTGGTCTTTCTGGTTTGGTCAGTCCTTATCCAGATTCTTCTCTCGATAGCACCATCTGGAGTCCTATCTTGAGTCATCTCATTAACATAAATCACCATGCTCCATTATAAGTAACTATAAGCACTTGGAGAATTTCCAAGGATTTAGAAGCTACTTCCCAGAACTGGGGATAAAGGCAAGCCAAACACTTTATTACAGAGAAACCATCCACTCCACTGAGCCAATGGGATCCAAAAGACTTTGTGGCTTAGAAGAATGCTTTTGTTCATGCTGTATATGACTCAGTACACTACTTCATATAACTATTGGAAGAAGGAAAAATCGGGCGGCAAGTGGGTGAAAAGGGTGAAGGACTTAGAAAAACTGATCTTCCCCATAAAATACTTTAATACCAGTCCTGAGACCAAATTGAACTTGGAATACATAGTGGGAAAAAATAGCTTTTCTTTTCAATTCAAACTTAAATTTGTCTGATATCCAGTGGAATTAAGGTTCCCAAGGGAAGTCATAGAAAATAAACTCATAGAAAATAAAGAATTTTATTTCTGCCTTCATTAAAAAATAATATGAGTGTATTTGAGATGAAATTTTATATTTACTGAATATATAGCAGCCACAAATCTAAAAGCTTCAGATACAATTCATGAACAAACTTAAGTTCCCCCTCATAGATTTCACATTCTAGTGTGAAATATAAACATGTGCATAAACAATTATAATAAAGTATGAAACTTCTGTCATAGTATAGTAAAGAGTCCTATAGGAACACATAGATGAGGCTCCTAACCATTCTTGGAAGGTGTAATCAGAAAGATTCCCAGAAACAGTGTCTAAAATGAGACTTGAAGAATGGATCAATATTCTATCAGTGAATGGGGTCTTAGAATTATACATAAACCAGAGGTTTTAGCATTTCATTTCAAAGATATTGATTATCTGTAGACTCTGATCCAAGAATGGGAAAGCATCTGACAGAACTTTCCAAATTACACAGATTTCTCTCATGTATCCAGTCTAAACACACATGACCAAATGATGCTAGTATGACTCTAGGTCTTCTACTCCACGACAAAAATTCTCTGCTTGGATCTGTTTAGTTCTGAAGTTCCTCAATAATCAATATAAGATTTAGAAATATAATACTAAATCTGTGATTAACACAAAACTGAGAAGAATAATTAATACAGTATAAGATAGCGTCAAAATTTGACAAGATTTTGAGAGGCTGGACTAATAAAGTAATGAAATAAAATAATTAGACCCTGGTTCAAAGAAACAACAATAGACATAGAAATACTACAAGATATAACTTGGCACTGTAGGTAGTAAAAAAAAAATAGACATTAAGGATTTAGTTAATTCTGTAGTTGATAGGAAATACTATACGCCAACGCAATCTTGTGGGCTTTATAGTAAAAATAGAATATCTGCAACATGAGAATGAAAGCTCTTTGTTGTGCTCTGTTTGGAATATTAGATTTGGTTCCGGGCACTATACATAATTTATACAAATTGGTTCTGCCCTCTGGTTTAAAGAATTAACTACATAAATACAACTAACACAAGATATAAAGCACCATATGTTGGGCGATAGAGTCAAGAATTTTGTCAATAGCACATTCAGTGGGAGTTCGTTAACATAATACACATAAAATGGGGTACCTACTGTGTAAATCACTGTGCCACAGATAACAGACATACAGTCTCTTGATCTTAAGGAGTTCATATTCCTGCTTATATGTGAAATTTAGCCTGATTATGGACTGAGAGTCAAATATAAATCAGAACAGAAAAACTATCCTTGGAATACATGGATCAGTATTGAGGATGCCTGCAATTTGAATAATCAACAGTGACTTATAAATTAGTAAAGCCATGTAAAAAGCAATTCGAAAAAAATTAAGGGTTTAAGGAAGGTGTAATATGTATTAATTCTAGACTCACCACAGTGATCACATCCCCTCAAAAAAAAAAAGAACTATTGATCAGTCAAAGCTCAGTTTATTAAACTTATTTTTTTCAGTTTATTAAACTTATTAACAGATATGGAAAACATCACCTTTATAAACTCAGTATATCAAAGAGGGAGGAAAGGAAAGGAAAGGGTATTTATAGGTTTTACTTCCTTGACTCCAGGGGCTTAATATAGGATTTACAAGGCAAGAAAAAATGATTGAGAATTCATTTAGAGTTCATGACATACTGGCTTAAGATTGGTGGACATACCAAGGCCAAAGTTTTAAAACCGATCTTGGTGAGCTATTGTCCTGACAAGCAAACTATTTGTCCAAGTTAGCAGACTGTTGTCCTGATCAGATAACTATTTGCTCAGATGAGCAAACTCAGGTAAATTGGTTTGCAGATTTCCTGAAGTAAACAATTTTTTCACTAGTTTGCAGTCTTATGTCCCTAAGAATTTCTTGCAAATAGCTAAGCTTTGTTGACACAAATTGTCTTGGTACCTACATTGGGTTGTTTTCCAGGTGAAACTAGAGAATATATATTTAAAGATTTTATTTATTTAAAGATTTTTATGTATGTATGTATTTATTTGAGAGAGGGAGAGAGAAAGCACACACAAGTGGGGGGAGGGGCAGAGGGATAGGGAGAAGCGGACTCCCCTCTGAGTAGGGAGCCCAACGTGGGGCTTGATCCCACGAGATCACGACCTGAGCCTAAATCAGACACTTAACCAACTGAGCCACCCAGGCACCACTAGAGAATATATTAAAGCCATCTTTGGTGGTCATTCTGCAAGTATACAATGAACCCCACCCAAAATTTGATTTGGGTATTGAAACTCATGACACAACACATATACCAAGAGGATTAAAAAGGTTTATGACTTGACTTGAGGTCTCTGGGGAGAACAGAGTAAACCTCTTAAGCAAGTCCTAAATGGGTTGAAAGAGCAACGAAAGATCAGCTCAGATTTTTTATTGTGGTTAAAAAGTAGGGCTGACTTGATTAGACATTTCTCCAAAGAAGACATACCAATGATCAACAGGTATATGAAAAGATGTTCAATGTCACTAGTCATCAGGGAACTGCAAATCAAAACCACTGTGAGATATCACCTGACACCTGTCAGGACGATTATTATCAAAAATTGTAAACAAACAAAGGTATCAAGTATTGGTAAGGATGTGAGGAAATTGCAATCCTTCTACACTGTGGTGAGAATGCAAAATGAAAACAGTATGGAGGTTCCTCAGAAAAGTAAAAATAGACCTGTCATATGATCCAGCAATCCCATTTCTGGGCAGATATGCAAAAGAATTGAAATTAGATCTCAAAGAGATATTAGCATTCCATGTTCATTGCAACATTATTTACAATAGTCAAGATGGGGAAACACTGTCTACCAACAGATGAATGAATAAAGAAAATGCGGTATGTATCTATAATGGAATACTATACTTTCTTAAAAAAGAAAGAAATCATGCAATATAAACATGGATGAACCTGGAAAACATTATGCTAAATGAAATAAGTCAGTCACAGAAAGACAAATACTGCATGATTCCACATATATGGGATATTTAAAATAGTCAAAATCATAGAGGTCAAAGAGTGGAGTAGTGGTTGCCAGGGACTAAGGAGAGGGAAATATAGGAGTTACTAATCAACGAGCATCAAGTTCCAGTTATGTAAGATGAAAAAGCTCTAAAGATCTGCCATACAATGTTGTGCCTATAGTCAACAATAATGCGTTGTACAATTAAAACAATGTATTAAGAAGGTAGAACTCATGTTAAGTTTCTTACCACAGTAAAATAAAGTTTGGGTTTTTTTTTCAATAACAAAGAAAGTGCCGAAAGACATGAAAATAAAAATGAAGTTAAAGTGAATTTCCTGAACAAGGGCAGGAACTTTCATGGTCTGGGTCTCCCTCCAGCACCAAAGGAGTGAACACCCAAAATTTCTTACCAGTTTGCCCAAGAGTGGAGCAGAAGGGCAAGAAGGAGACCTGAGGTTTAAAAGACATTAGTAGTCAAATATCAAAAACTGAAGTAAGACTTCTTATTATGTCCTGATCCATTTTCAGCCCAAACTATGATTTGAGAATGTTGAGCAACTTTGTAATGTTTAGGACTCACTCATCAAGAATGGTGCAATACCAGGAGATAAATTTTGTGGTAACAACATCACCGGAGGCATCTAAAGGAAAAGAGTATGAGATTGAGCATACATGGGGGCATCTTTTTTTGAAAGCTCTGTAAAAACAAGACAGTTTTGGAATATACACCATCAGTTCCTTAATTCTTTGCCAAACTCTAACTTGTAAAAGTTTGGTTGAAAATCTAGCAAATAGGAATTGTCTGCATAGATTGTTTCAGTGCAGAAACAAAACTCCAGAGATTTCTGGATCTCTGGCCTGTTGTGTTTGCCATCTGAAAAAGTCACTTGGAAAACCTGCAGATTTGTTGCAAGAAACTGGTACATGAGAAAAACAAGCACCCAAATGAAAGAATATAAACCCAGTAGTCTGTCTCAAGACATATTTTAGCCAAAGTGTGGGCAAATACTCTCCAGGTATTAAGATTTATATCAAAGAGTGACTGAGGATGGAAAAGGCAACATTAAGAATAGGGACTTTATCCCTTTCAAGACGTATTATGTGTCTGTAAAGAAGTCACAAATCTTAAACAAGCATAAAAAAGAAAAAAAAAACAAATCTTACCATTTGCAACAACATTGAGGGACCTAGAAAGTATTAAGTGAAATAAGTCAGAGAAAGATAAATAACGTATGATTTCACTAATATGTAGAATTTAAAAACAAACAAGCCAGAAACAAACTCTTAGATACAAAGAACAAACATTTAGGTTGATAAATGGGAAGAGAAGAGGAGAACAGTGTGAAATAGGTGAGGGATCAAGAGGTGCAAACTTCCAATAAATAAACAAACAAACAAACAAACTTCCAATAAATAAATAAATACATACATACATATATACATACGCTGGTATGTAATGTACAGCATAGGGAATATAGTCAATAATATTTGAATAATTTTGTGTAATGACAGATGGTAACTAGACCTCTTGAGGTGATCGTTTTGTAATATATAAAAATATTGAATCAATATGTTGTACCCCTGAAGCTAATATAATACTGTTATGTTAATGATAATTCAAAAAAATATTTTATCTGCAAAAAAAAAGAATAGGGACTTTATCACTGTCAAGAGGTATTATGCACCCATAAAAAAAAAATCACAAATTTATTTATTTATTTATTTATTTATTTATTTATTTATTTATGTCAGAGAGCGAGCACAAGCAGGGGATGGCAGGCAGAGGGAGAAGCAGGCTCCCCACCGAGCAGGGAGCCCAACACAGGACTCGATCCTAGGAGCTGGGATCATGACCCAAGCCAAAGGCAGACACTTAACTGAACCACCCAGGCATCCCAAAAAATCACAAATCGTAAACAAGCAAATGGTAAAGAAAATATCTAAGATAAAGGGACACAAAAGCACAGAGATTAAGCATAACAATCCATAGCTCTGTTTATCTTTTATTTTATTTTATTTTATTATTTTATTTTATTATGTTAATCACCATACGTTACATCATTAGTTTTTGATGTAGTGTTCCATGATTCATTGTTTGTGCATAACACCCAGTGCTCCACACAGAACGTGCCCTCTTTAATACCCATCACCGGGCTAACCCATCCCCCCACCCCCTCCCCTCTAGAACCCTCAGTTTGTTTCTCAGAGCTCTGTTTATCTTGCTCTATGGAACTTGGGCAGAAGTTGTCCACTTTGAGCTGTCAGTCAACTGCTTGATTAGACAGTATCATGTAGAAGCTGTCTCTTTTCTGAAGTCAGATGCTTCTGGAAGCTTCTCCCCAAACCGTCAGTTTGAGTTGTCTTACTGACACAGTCTCAATAATTTGAAGATGACTTATGTCTATCTAATTGAGGGATATGAATCCAAGGATCAATACTCTAAGGGCCCCTCAAGGTTCAGGGGCAGACATTCTTGAACGTCTTTTCCAGGTTGTAAGCTGTGAAGAAATTATTTCACAGGATATTCACAAAAAAAGTTTATGATATCTTTTAGTAATATGATAACATGAGGACTTTAAAATATTTCACTATATTAGTCTGTATTAAGGCAGCCTCTGGGGTTGGGGATGATATTCACAGAGTTCAAAAGTATCTGAATGTTGGCTCAAGTTTGAAAATTCTATTTGTCCTTTCTAAATTATCTGAAGGTTGACAGTGACATGGGCATTGGAGTTTTTGAATTAAATATAATGACTTACAAAGCTCCTTAGTAACAGAAATGAATGCTGCTATCCTCAGAAAAAGCGCATTGAGATTCCTTAAGAGAGGAAATAAAAAGTCAAAACAAATTTTTAAAAAGTCAAGCAACTTTTTTTTCTTATCCTTATAAGAGCTGAGCCTTCTATCCATCTTGACTACAAATATGTAATAAACAAAACATATTCATAAGCCCATTGCTGGAGCAATTGTTTAAAATTCATTTAGAGGTGCTCAAAGAAGCTCCAAGGGTTTGACCCAGTCCCTTTCACACCTTCACAGGTTCGTCAGCATGGCATCACAAGCACCTAGGACATTGACAACAGCCACTCTTGACTATGCATTTAAAGTTTCTGCAGAATATTGTTCTAATATTTTTTTAAGTAAACTCTATAACCAATGTGGGGCTTGAACTCAATGACCCCAAGATCAAGTGTTGCATGCTCTACAGACTGAGACAGCCAGGTACCCCTCAGAATATTGTTTTAAAATAACAGCAAGTTTATACCTGCTATGAAGATAATATTGAAGAGCCTTGTTCAATATAGTATGTTAGAAAACTATTACAATGGGAGAGAATAGGATCTTCTTTTGAGACATAACAGAAAATCAACCCAGGAAAATATACTCAATAATTACCCTGGGAGAAAAAGTATGTTGCAGACAGTAAGAACATTGAAAAAATCCTCAGAGCCTTTATATCTTAAAGTATAGTATGAGTATTCCTGGTTAATAAGATCATTGAAACCTAGGAGTGCCTGGGTGGCTCAGTCAGTTAGGCATCTCTCTGCCCTTGGCTCTTGTCATGATCTCAGGCTCTTGTCAGAGAGTCCCCGTGTGGGAATCTCTGCTCAGCAGGGAGTCTGTTTCTCCCTCTCCTGCCCTTCTCCACAGTTCGCGCACTCTCTCTTTCAAATAAATAAATAAAATCTTAAAAAAAAATTATTGAAACTTAGAAAAAAATTTATCGACTATTGTACCAATCTGTATATTCAAATTTTAGTATATTTTTAGCCTCAAAAATATGCAATCACTGAAATATATTTATATTAACACATTTTACTTATAAAATAAACTTCCTTTGAAATTTGTTGTTTTTTTAATCCTAAATTCTTTAAACAAAAATATGAAGAATGCCAAACAAATCTAATTTCCGTTATCCATTATTTTAAAACGTAAAGAGGCAAAGTTTTGTATTTCTTAGTACTTTCTCAGAAAATCCAAAAATAGTTTAAGACCTTAACGTATAAAGATCAAAGATATCTTAATAATTTTATTACTTGGAATTTGGGACATGAGCCAGAAGTTTTCAGAAGAAATTAAATATAATGGCTTACAAAGCTCCTCAATAACAGTTTTGGTAAAGTGAAGCTAAGTTATAAATATGTAAAGGTAACACATAACTAAAGGTAAAATTTGAAAACACGTAGTAATGGCAATGATTTTTAGAAACTTTTAACTTTTGGGGGCATCAGTTAGGCATCTGACTTTATTTCGGCTCAGGTCCTGATCTTGGAGGTAGTGGGATCAAGCCCCCTGATGGGCTCTGAGCTCAGTAAGGAGTTTGCTTGTCCCTCTCCCACTGCTCAGCCTTCTGCTTACCCCCCACCTCCACCCCCACACTGACTCTCTCTCTCAAATAAATAAATAAAATCTTTTTTATAAAAAGAAACTTTTAATTCTTGATCTCAGGCTCTTGTCATAGAGTCCCCGTGTAGGAATCCCTGCTCAGCAGGGAGTCTGTTTCTCCCTCTCCTTCTGCCCCCAGAATAAGAATTTTTTTCTAAAATAATTCAGAAGTATGTCAAAAATACAAAGAGTTGAAGAAATATTTTAAATGATGAAAATGAAATGATGTGAAGTAATTTTTTCTCACCTTTATGGACTTAGGAGTCAGTATATAAAGTTACCTGGATAAGTATAGCTAACTAATAACTGATGCTTGTGATCAATCCAACTTAGTATTTTTTCTTTAATACAACAGCAATATTTTGGTAATCTTCATAATAAACTGGTTTAATCAATAAGTGAGATGATAAAATTCAATAGTAGTCGATTCTTTTCTTTTGCCACAACATTAGCTAAGCCACTGGATCTAGTTACATACTAAAGAAGAGACAATGCAAAGAAGAAGGAGGAGGAGGGGGAGGAGAACTATTGCAGCTCTTAAAAATAAGGAGCTTGGGTGGCGCCTGGGTGGCTCCACCGTTAAGTGTCTGCCTTCCGCTCAGGTCATGATCCCAGGGTCCTGGGATCGAGACCCACATCCGGAAGTTTGCTTCTCCCTCTCCCACTCCCCCTGCTTGTGTTCCCTATCTTGTTGTGTCTCTCTCTGTCAAATAAATAAACAAAATCTTAAAAAAAAAAAAAACAAGGAGCTTGGATTATAGAAGAGAAGAGGCTATATTCCTTGATTTTTTTTATCCAGAATATTTTAAAAACTTTTTTTTATTTTGCCTATTTCTGTAACCTTCCTTTCAACAGCATTGCACCTATTATATAGATCCCTACAATGAAGGGAAAGCAAAGAAGCAACATATTCTCTGCGTGCTAAAATTCAGTTTGTGGAACTATATCTAGAAAATGTTGATCAACTAAGAGACTCTTAATCTCAGGAAACAAACTGAGGGTTGCTGGAGTGGAGCGGGGTGGGAGGGATGGGGTAGCTGGATGATGGACATTGGGGAGGGTATCTACTATGGTGAGCACTGTGAATTGTGTAAAACTATTGAATCACAGACCTGTACTCTTGAAACAAATAACACATTATATGTTAATTAAAAAAATTTAAAAAAAAGAAAATGTTGATCAACTAAAAGAGCCCTAAAGTGAAATCATCAAAGTGAGGTGGCCTCTCATGGCTTCTGCCAGGACTTATCAGAATGTTACTGATGCTGCTGACATGAGTCAACTGGCTGGGACTTCCCAAGGTCCAGAGGACACTCAAGGCTACTTGGTCTCTACCCTCATTTACTGAATTTGCAAGGAATTCTATCAATTACTCATTCAGCAGTTTTGCAAACATCCTTCAAGTCCTTGCATGTGCCTGTACTTTCATAGCTATCGAAGGAAGATATGAAGAAATACCTCACTCCTTGCTTTTGAAGACTCCAATCATCTACTTTTCAGACATGTAAGCTGCTACAGTGTGATCTGATCAATCCGTAAGAGGGGTAGACAGAGTGGAGGGGGTGAGAGGCAACCAGTCTGAGTGTGGATGGAGGGATGGTTCCTGGAGGGAGGGCTTGAAGTGAGTCTTAAGTGCAGGAGTTGTCCAGGAGACACCGGGGAAGGGAGGTCACTCAGTAGGAATCCCACAAAATCCCACAGGCAGATGAGGTGATTGACTCACTACTGAATTTTAGAGACTGTTCAGTCCAGTTAAGTTTCTCTTAATTAGATAGGGTTCATTTTAGGGACTGAACTATATGTGAAGATTCAGGTGGGAGGTGAGTGGCAGACATGTGAGGAAAGCAGGGAGAAGCAAATGTTAGAAACCAGACTGGGTCTGATTTTATCAGTATTCCTAGAAAAAGCTAGTCATTTGTGATTTTTTTAAACATAATTATTGCTACTCCAGATCATTCTTCTACAAAGACACAGTTTATCCAAGTGACTATAAAATACTCTCCCAACGTATTTTAAACTGGGAAAAATAGGATATAAAGAAGGTGCATGTTCTGCCTGAATATGTCATGCTGCTCTTACCAAACTCTCATTTTTTTAAGTACCAGGAATGTATCCGCTTTAAATATGTGAAAAGAAATGCAGAGACTATAGTGGTAGGACAATAAAGTCATGTTGAACTGCTCACACAATTGCTTTTGTGATGTTCAAAGCAGTTATTCTTGCTGTCAGCAGGAACAAAATATACTACCACTGAAGAGTGCAAAAAAAAAATTAAATGTGTTCCTGGGAATTACAACATAAGCTGCATGCAAATAACCTCACAATATCTAAGGCCTGTCTCTCTCCTATTTGGTACTGCTGATGTTTCAGTTTTAATTTGTTGAGGCTTTCCGGTTTGTTTTTAATTTCCTAAAAGCTGAAGCAGAATCTGTCTATCAGCTTACATCTAAAATAACTGGGTTAGGGGCACCTGGGTGGCTCAGTTGGTTAAGCATCTACCTTCCACTCAGGTCATTATCCTGCGGTCCTGGGATTGAGCCCCACATTGTCCACTGTCGGGCTCCCTGGTCAGTGGGAAGTCTTCTCTCCCTCTGCCCCTACCCCCTACTCGTGCACATGCGCATGCGTTCTCTCAAATAAACAAATAAAAATCTCTAAAAAAATAAATGAAAAATAAAATAAAATGGTCCTGGGCTGGGGAGGGGATATAACTAGTGCCCTTAATAAAAATATTTCCCTCTAAAAATGAAAAGCATTGTTATAAAAATTAAAGCAAGTTTTACAACCAAGAGTCTTTTTTTTTTTAAGATTTTGTTTATTTATTTGACAGAGAGAGACACAGCGAGAGAGGGGTCGAGCAGGAGGAGTGGGAGAGGGAGGCAGGGTTAGTGGGAGAGGGAGGCAGGGGGAGTGAGAGAGGGAGAAGCAGGCTTCCCGCAGAGCAGGGAGCCCGAGGTGGGGCTCCATCCCAGCACCCCCAGATCATGACCTGAGCCAAAGGCAGACGCTTAACCCACTGAGCCACCCAGGTGCCCCACCAATAGTCTTTTGAAGACTAACATTTGGATGTAAGCTTCATAAGCAGACTTGGGTGTTGTGACAGTGTATCTCACAAAAGGGGCATGTGGGTCCTTCAACAAAATATATCCTCCTAAAGACCTCTCATTTTTGTATACAAATATTATAAAACAATCAGGTAATGATCTGCTGTTTGAAATTCTGTTTTTGCTATGGCTGTAACTACTCGCCCAACAAAGTCTTATCCAGGTTCAAGATCATCTATTCTTTTAAAAAGTAGTAAATAATAATACACATACTAATTATAGTAGCATAGGCAAAATTTAAATATCCATATGAATCATAATTTTTTTAAAACACAATAATCTGTGGGATTGTAGGGAAAATACTTTTTATATTTCTGCATAGTTAACGCTTTCTGGGTAAATCTTACAGAAATTTGCAACATGAGTAAATTAGTAAATATAATTTATGACTGATTTAGATAGTAAGAGAATTCCATAGAAATTTATCCGGGGGGGCTGGGGATTTGAGAACTAAGACCATAAAGATAGAATACAAAGATATTCTAAAGCTAGAGGCAATGACCTCATCTTCCCCCTGGAGAAGTTTATACTCACTGCAGGGTTAGAGCAAAATCATCCTTCCTAAGGAGCAAAGCACCCAGGTTCTTTTTTCCTGGGTTCCTCACATATTATACAAAGCAGTATATGTAGGATAACATCTGAATCTCATTGCTTTATCGCAGCATTAAGTAATTGGGGTACTGGGAAGCCACATGCTTTATTTGTGATGTGTAAACAATAATATTCTGTCCTGAAACTTTTTGTGTGCATTTAGGATAAAATTAATAAATATAGATATTAAAAATCTTACTTTCTAGAGTGCCTGAGTGGCTCAGTTGGTTAAGCATCTGCCTTAGGCTCAGGTCATGATCTCAGGGCCCTGGGATCAAACCCCACGTAGGGCTCCCCTCTCAGTGGGGAGTCTGCTTCTCCCTCTCCCTCTGCCTCTCCCTCTGTTTCTCCCCATGCTCATGTTCTCTCTCTTTCTCAAATAAATAAATAAAATCTTTTTTTAAAAAATTGTACTCTCTCACCCATTTACCAAGATTTAACTTTTGAGCTGTTTCTTCTCATATTGATGTCCTTATTTCAAATACAAATTTTGTGCTGTTTATTTAAGCATAAATTCAATTAGGTAAGCAGAAGCCAGCTGACATCTTTCAATGGTTTTAATACAAGAAATTAAAAGTTTATGTTAGTGTTAGAAAAGCTGGGGAGGAAAGTCTGGAAAACAGCCAATGAAGATCTTAGCTTAAGCATGTAAACAAGTGGGTCATATATGCTCATCCCAAAGCCACTGCAAATCTCAAGAATCTCTGGGCCATTCCCATTCAAATATTTCAGTTATCAGCACCAATGAAGGTGATTCTCAAGAAGTTCAGTTAGAGGCTTCTTGAAATCTCACATTAATCAAGTGTCTATCTTTAATTCCCACCTGGTAATAAATGCTTGTCCCTCTTCTCTACCTTTCAAATCCCATGAAAATATTACTCAATGGTTGAAGAATGTGGAGATGCGGAACCTGGAAAATATAGTTTTGGATTTCTTCTTCTTAGAGGAGATCTTAAAAGGATTTGGCTACAACGCCTGTCAAGTTGACGACAATCTAGCCTACTATTATATTCTGAGGCGTCAATGTTAAACATGATCTATTGTATGTTATGATATACTTTATTTGAACTCCCTTAAACTCCTCCTTCTTTCTCTCCCCTATCCTGCTATTATGGTTAAGTTTTAACTTTGATTAAATCTATATTCAATGTTTGCAGTAACATAACTGTAAATGTATCTACTACCAAGAAAACTAGTGTATGATTAAAATTCCATTTCTTAAAACTTTTATTTATAATTCCATTTCTTAAAACTTGTTTTTTCTAGAGTTAATAATTGCAGCATTTTTTCATTTGGTTTGTTTTGTGTTGCATGTGTGTGTGTGTTTTAATACCTACCATTGACTGTTTCTGAACTCATACTTGGAGCTCTTACACAATTCTTAGTATATTATTTTTTACATGATCAAATGAATTATATAATCTATCTGTTCTAATTTCTCCCCCTCCTCACTCCATGACATTCTTCCTAGAGCTTAGCTGTTACAGTCTGATATAGTTATTCTCCTGGCCCATTGCAGAGATTTTGATATAGGACTGTTTCTTTCTGTTCTCCTGTGTTTAATCCCTGTTTCCTTCTAGGTTTCTCCCTCTTTCTTAGTTTACCTTTTTTATATTGATGGAGCACACTCTCTGATAACTTTCTAACCACAAGTGCAAAAGAGGTTATAGTATGGGAAGAAATTGGCATGGGAACAAATTGTCAACTAGTAGGCTTTATTGGATGGTAATCTTGACAGGCTTTATTTGTGGATCACCAAATATCAGGATCTCACAAATTTTCTCTACAACCAGTTTTTGTGCAGAATAACATACTATGCAAAGGAAATCATATCTGGCTGCATGAATTCTAAGATCAGGTAGTAATAGGGACAGAAGTTTCTACCATTCTGTAAGCAGATTTTCATTTAATTCATTTACTTTCAACCATCTAACTCATTGTTGACTTCCATGATAACTTGTGTTCCTGAGTTGTCCTTACTGGTTTAATTTCCTTAAAGATGGAATTCTGGTCAGAGACTGGGGAGGGGATGGGATGAGGAAAGAAAGGGAGAGTAAGTTGTCTGGCTTATGGGTTGGAGAAGGGCTCAAAGTCCACTGTTCTTTATGTAAATTTCTACCATCCACAATTTTTCATCCCACAACTCACATGTTTTGTTTCTTCCATGGTAAAACTTGTAACAAATTTGGAGCCTGTCTTTTATTCTGCAGGGCAAATGAGTTCATTCCTCATTAATTTCCCTTTGGATAGTCTGAGTTGGTTAACAGTTGCAGCTCCTATTCTGCTCAAACAAGAGGTTAGGTCTTGGGTTTAGACTGTCATTCAAAGTCATAAGGCACAGTAGTCTTCAATAAATACAAAGCTTATTTAGGTTTAAGAAAGAATAAAGGGGTTCCTGGGTATCTCAGTTGGTTAAGTGTCTGCCTTCAGTTCAGATCATGATCCCAGAGTCCTGGGATCTGAGCCCAGCATCTGGCTCCCTGCTCAGTGGGAAATCTGCTTCTCCATCTCCCTCTGCCCCTCCCCCACTCGTTCTCTCTCTCTCTCTCTCTCTCTCTCTCAAATAAAATCTTGAAAGAAAAGAAAGAAAGAAAGAAAGAAAGAAAGAAAGAAAGAAAGAAAGAGAGAGACAGGAAAGGAAGGAAGGAAGGAAGGAAAGAAGAAGAAGAAGAAAGAAGAAGAAGAAGAAGAAGAAGAAGAAGAAGAAGAAGAAGAAGGAAGAAGGAAGAAGAAGAAGAAGAAAGAAAGAAAAGAAAGAAAGAAAGAAAGAAAGAAAGAAAGAAAGAAAGAAAGAAAGAAAGAAAGAAAGAAAGAAAGAAAGAAAGAAAGAAAAAAAGAAAAAAAGAAAGAAAGAAAGAAAGAAAGATAGAAAGAAAGAAAAAGAAAGAAAGGAAGGAAGGAAGAAAAGAAATCATGGCAAGTACAACAGCATAACCAAGGTCTCATGACTCCCAAGTGTGGTTATAAGAGGTGATACTAAGTGGGTAAGACTCACCTCAACTCCAGGAAGCCATCAGCTCTGAGGTCCCTATGACTTTTCTATATTGCTAGTTATCCAGACCTTTGCATTCTTTGTCTGATGTTCCTGAAACTCATTGTTTATAAGTCACTAACCAATTAGAGGTTAGAAATCAATTAAAGGATAGCCAATTAAGTTTCTACAACTAGGTTCAGCCCATAACAAATTCAAGAGTACTTTCATTTTTCGTGAATCTGACATCTCCTATATATTCTTTGAATCTAAAAGTATTTGTGTAAGTTTCCAACTTTGTGTAACAAACTACTGCAGACTGGGTGACTTGACAGAAATTTATGCCCTTCACAGTTTGGGAGAGTAGAAGTCCAAGATCAAGGAGTCAGCAAGGCTGGTTTCATTCTGAGGCTTTTCCCTTGGCTTGAGAAGGCTGTCTTCTTGTATTTTCACACAACCTGTCTTCTCTGTATGCCTACATCCTGATCTTCTCTTCCTAAAAGTACACCAGTCATACTGGATTATGGACCACCCTCATGACCTCATTTAAAATTAATTGCTTCCTCAAAGATCCTATCTTTCAATATAGTCACATTCTGAGTTACCAAGGGTTAGGACTTCAACATATGAATTTTGGAAGAACACAATTCATCCTCTAAAGCCTCCAATCCTCAGGCATCCCAGTGGCCAAAGGAAAGGATCAGACAACCTGTTAACGTCTTCCTTTGACCATTCATCTATTGTCCATACTCCAAAAATATCTATCCCTTCATCTCTCCTCTTCTATCCTTTTTGTCCTTCTGGTTTCTATCTCTTTATCTCTCTTTTGATCATTTTAGCAGTTTATTAAACCAGTAGAAATAAATGTGTGTATTTACTATTTGTGTTTAACCATGTGCAACCAGAAATATGCACTCCCAGATTCAATCATTTTTGAACCAAATAAATGGAAAAGATTTTTTTCTCCTGAATAATGTTATAAAATCAGAGAAAAAATTGGAAACCAAGGATAACTATTTAACAGTTGCTCGGCTTGCTAAATAAATGCTTCGTTGTATTTTTGAAAACTATATCTAATAGCCAGAAATGGCAGAATACTCCAACAGGAATTTTGAAGGCTATAATAAACACAGCAAATGACTCAATGCTGTAACTCAGCAGGAAAAGAGACAAACCATAGAATTTTATGTTCTTTTTTTAAATTTATTTTATTTTATTTTGTTTTTTGATGTAGTGTTCCATGATTCATTGTTTGCGTATAACACCCAGTGCTCCATGCAGAACGTGCCCTCCTTAATACCCATCACCAGGCTAACCCATCCCCCCACCCCCCTCCCCTCTAGAACCCTCAGTTTGCTTCTCAGACTCCATTGTCTCTCATGGTTCGTCCCCCCCTCCGATTCCCCTGCCCCGTTCATTTTTCCCTTCTTAGTATCTTCTTCTCTTTTTAACATATAACGTATGATTTGTTTCAGAGGTACAAGTCTGTGATTCATCAGTCTTGCACAATTCACAGCGCTCACCATAGCACATACCCTCCCCAATGTCCATCACCCAGCCACCCCATCCCTCCCACCCCCCACCACTCCAGCAACCCTCAGTTTGTTTCCTGAGATTAAGAATTCCTCATATCAGTGAGATCATATGATACCTGTCTTTCTCTGATTGACTAATTTTGCTCAGCATGTGGATGGAACTGGAGAGAATTTTAGATTCTTAGTATGAATTCTTTTTTTTTAAAGATTTTATTTATTTATTTGACAGAGAGAGAGATAGCGAGAGCAGGAACATAAGCAGGGGGAGTGGGAGAGGGAGAAGCAGGCTTCCCATGGAGCAGGGAGCCTGATGCAGAGCTCCATGCGAGGCTCCATGCGGGGCTCCATGCAGGGCTCCTCGCAGGGCTCCTCGCAGGGCTCGATCCCAGGACCCTGGGACCATGACCTGAGCCGAAGGCAGACGCTTAAGGACTGAGCCACCCAGGTGCCCCTCTTAGTATGAATTCTTATTTGGTAGTCTCCTGAAAGGTATGGCAGAGATAATGAAGCAGTTATCAGTTTTTCTATCTAGAGATAAATGATAACCAAAGAGCATTTTTTTATTCATTATGACTTAATGTGGGGAAAAAATAAAAATATTGTCTTTACATACTTTCTAGTAATAACAGATTCCCGGGGTGTGGTGTTAAGAAAACCCCCCAAATCTCATCTGCTGAGAGATATCGTAAATGTTCAGAACATTGATGCTTTTAAAAATAAAAGCATAAGTTCTGAAAATCATTTTCTCTTCCATTTTTAACCCAAATCTTCCTGTTTAATCAAGAATTCTTTATCCAAACATTTAACCTGGCCAGTTTATGTGTGAATTTGTGACCATTTGGAAGAATACAAGTCATAAAGTTTTCATTCCTTGATTGAGATATTTTTTAAAGATTTTATTTATTTATTTATTTATTAGAGAGGGAGAGGGAGAGAGAAACAGTATGAGATGGGAGAGGGCCAGAGGGAGAAGCAGGCTCCCCACTGAGCTGGGAGCCCGATGCGGGACTCAATCCCAGGATTCTGGGATCATGACCCAAGCCGAAGGCAGTCGCCCAACCAACTGAGCCACCCAGGCGCCCCTCCTCGATTGAGATTTTGAGAGTCAAACAGAAACAGTTTCTGGCTTCAAAGCATAAAGCATTCATATAAAGATTCACACTGAAGAACCTGTACTGAGGAAGAAAAACACCTGAATATCCCAGATGATAATTCAAATCATTAACTCTTAGAAAACTCCAAGCCTAGTGATTTCAAATGTGTCTGGGCAATTTAGCAAAACACACCAAAACTCTGCTAAATAGATAATTTTATTGTTCCAACATTTTATTAGTTTAACAGATCTATTTGTTTGAGAAGACCCTGCAGCCTTATAAAAGGCATTTCATTTTACTCCAGTGTGCATTTTGTCTGATAACTATGAATTATAGCAATAGGTAAACAGGTATAATTGATGGGGTGTTCAATTTCTTTCATAAGAATACAAGAGTCACCAAAAGTCATGCTTGGATATTTAATATATTGGTAGAGTTTTTTCAAACCCTCATTTTAATTTTTATTTTAATATGTAAACAAATTTTAAACTATTTTTACATCTATAATATTTATGCTGTCAGAAGGCATGACAAAACATTTAACAACATAGTGAGAATTTTTCAGCCACTCTATCAAGAAGTATTTGGTTGATTCTTAAAAGTTTAACTGTAAAATTGGGTTAACTAAAAATGGACCAAAATATGCAGAAAAAGAGCCAAAAACATAATAAAAAATATCAAAGTTCTTTTTGTAGTACCATAGAGAATATAAAATGAAATTTGTGATTTACCGTTGTTAATTTTAATATTAAGACCAAAGCTATATAATGTGCATATTAAACTGTGCTACTAAAGATTTTTCTTTCTATTCTCTTTACCTATGTTAAGAAAAAATAAATATTTTCAGGGTGAAAAGGAGGAAAAGACAGAAGTTGAGAGCAAGTACAGAGGAAAAGTAGTATTTGTTATAAAGTTCTTGGTGTTAGATATGCAAAATAAATCCTACATCTATTATTTTACATGATGAGAGGGAGATTGTGTGAAATTCAATCTGAATCCTTTCCTGAGCAAGATACTAACCCTGCTGTGTGGACATTTCTTCGTCTGTCAAATTGGGACAGTAGTAGGATCTACTCATAGAGTTGAAGTGGGTATTGAATGAGTACAAATGTGTAAGGCAGTTCAAGCAGCATATGAAAATTTGTGTCATATAAGCATTCAATATTATTTAATGCTCACAAACATATGAATTGCAGAAAATATAAAATAGATAAGTATGGGATCCTGGAATTCTGACATATTGGCATTTAAGTAAGCAATAGCTCATGGACACAACCAGGAGCAAGTTATTGAGAATATTAGTTATTCAATATTAGAAATGCAATACTGACACATATTTCATTCATCATGTATGAATATTTATATAAATATACATTCATGTATATCATACACGCCCACACTCCCTATATCTGTACCTAGAGACCTGTCCACAATAAGCTCTGAGAGATCAAACATTCCAGAGCAGTCAAAAGACTTACTGATAAAAAGCTACTGAAAAACAACAGAATTAAAAATTTTAGGATAGGTGTCTAAATGAATTCCATTATTACCCTATCAAACCTAACTTTAGTCACTGCTGTATAAATATTTCCTAACTAAAATTCATGTCAGCCATAGCATAACATTTTTTAAATCTTCTCAACTGTTGAAAGAGGAGCTAAGGACTATAAATAATTTTAAGCCCAAGTAAATGAGACAGTTTTTATTTTTTGAGGCAATATCCAGAGAGCCACTATTAGATTTAATTGCCAATATCCAGGAACATAAAGTCCTTAGACAGGTATAAAGAAGAGTGGAAGCAATAACTTTACAAATAAAGCCACTTTTACCCCTGGAAAGGTTTAGTAAACAAAGAACATCTATACCTGCCCATTAGTTATTGATGACCATTTGATGCGAATTTTATGAGCAATAAGCCAGAAACATAGGTTTATTTGGTTCTTTAGTATACTTATATTAACTCAGATGTCAAACAAAAAAACAGAACATAATCTAATTTTTTCACCTTTATTGAAGTGTTGATAAGAAATATTATGATATATTGGAGGTAAGTAGATTACTCTTTTCTGTCTGCTCTCTTGTATATGAAAAATGTGTTGTAATTCTGATAATTTCAGGATTCCTCCAGCTTTGTTTCCTCTCAAATATTTATATAATCCTTTTACACAATGTTCTAAGAAGAAAATATCATTAATTTTCTTTATCCAGAATAGCTGCAACCTTACCTGCTATATTTGCAGTGAACACTCTGAATATTTCAGACCCACCATATACTTCCCCTTGGTCATCCTCTTTTATAGACAGGTAAGATTGACCAATATGAGAGACAACATTCAGCTCATCCCAAGTATTCTGGAGGGTTAGAATTCCATATAATGACTTCTTTATACTACAAGTTCTCAGACACCTTGGAAAATTGCTCATTATTTTGGATTTTTACTGAATCTTTGTGTAATACAAGCATTTTATACCAAATTAAAAAGCAAACTTCACATAGATCAAATTTGAGTATGTCCCAAACAAACTTAGAAAGCAATACAACAAATGATCTAGTCAAGACAGTTCCTTCTACCATAGCAACTTTGCGAAATGAAAGCAAATCCGCACTTAAGATTATTGCTTTAGACTTTTATATATTTGAATAGCCTATTTTTTTAATGAAAACCCTCAGATTTTTATTTCACGGTCTGGATTATAATTTAGGAAACATAAGGAGAAAACACATGACAGTTTCTGGTAAAAGCACATTGTTTTGCTTATTGTGCACTGTAGCAGTTAAGTGCGAATGCCTAACGTAAGGGAGGGTGAGAAAAACATGCTGAATTGTATCTGGGAATGTGGGAATTGAATATTGTTTTTGGTCTTTCCTAGACTATTCTGAAAGACATTTGGGATAAGTTACAGCTGGATCTCTGAAACTTTATTTCCTCTGGTGTAAGATGAGAATTGCTCCTCAAGGGGTTAACGACATTGACACCAGTATGAAAAGTCCTAAGAATAAAGAATCTCGTGCTCTACCCAAGACCTAATGAATCAGAACTTTTACAATCTATGGATGATTCACACAAACCTTAAAGTTTGCAACCTTAAAGTTGAAAATCACCAGCTCCTTAACATTGTATACTTATATGATCCCTTGAATTCCTAGTATAGAGAGTTACAGGAAAAAAAGAATCTCCTTCTAAGATGATGCTGAAAAAAGGAGGATAACAAGTTTTGCACCAATAAATATAACCAAGTTGTATCTGGAGCCTTGGGTTCAAGCACTTTAGTTAACATGTGATTTGAGGCACACATCTGTGCAATAATACACACATTTTTTAAGGGTAAGAGAACCTTTTGTGGAGGGGGAGATTCATTTATAAGGGAAAGATGCTGAGAGACTTTGGATATATTGATTTTCTCTATTTTATTCCTGTTTTTAACATCATTGATTTTTGCTCTAATTTTTATTTTTCATTTTCTTCTTCTTGTTTTAGTCTTGTTCTTCTTTGTCTTGCTTTTTAAGATTATTGATTTTACATGTTTTTTTCTCTTCTAATATATGCATTGAATGCTATAAGGTTTCCTTTAAACAGAACTTTTAGTACATCTCATACATTTGATAAATTGTATATTCATTTTAGTTTAGTTAAAACTATTTTTAATTTTTCTTGAGACTTCTTTGATCCATGTGTTATTTAAGGAGATATGTTTTTAATCTCCAGATATTTTGGTATATTCCAGCTATCTTTCCGTCATTGACTTCTAGTTTGATTTTATCTTTACCTGAGAACATACTTTGTATGATTTCCATTTTTTTTAAATTTGTTATGGTGCATTTAATGCCCAGAATTTATCTTAATGGATATTCCATGTGAGCCTAAGAAAATGTGTGTGCTACTATTGTTGGATGGAGTACCCTATAAATGCCAATTAAAGTCATATTAACTATAAGTCCTTACTAAAACAAAACAAAACAAAACTATATGTCCTTACTAATTTTCTTCCTGATTGGTTTATTAATTATTGAAAGAAGAGTGTGGATACTTTCAACTATGGTAGTGGGTTTGTCTATTCCTCCTTACAGTTCTATCATCTTTTAGGTTATGTATTCTGGTGATCTCTTGTACAAGACGTATAAACACTAATAATTACCATGTCTCCTTGGAGAACTGTACTCTTTATCATTATGTAATTCCTTTCTTTATTCATGATCATTTTCTTGTTCTTGAGTCTGCTTTGTCTGAAATTAATATAGGTACTCCATCTCTCTTTGACTGGAGATACCACATCCTCAAGGGAGGAATCATAATTCTCCACTCTTTAAGTGTGAACAGTGTATGGTTACTTCCTCCCAAGGAGTAATATATAGAAAGGGGGTGTGGGAGTAACTTGATAGTAAAGCAATCTGACAAACTCTACTTCACTGGGTGATCAAGGTTCACATCAACAGTAATAAATCATGTTGACAATATGACCCCTTGATATGAAGTAATGGAAATAGCACCTTACCTGGTCTTTCTCCCAGAATTCATAAATCCAGTCTGTCCATGGAAAATAGTGACAGAAAAATTCCAATTTACAAAATACTTGACAGTATTTCTCAAAGGCATTAAGGTAATCAAAAATAAGGAAAGCCTGAGAAACTGTCACAATCAAGAGGAGACTAAGGAGTCCTAATGACTAAATGTAATGTGGTATCCTAGAATAAGTATGGAACAGTAAAAAGAATGTTAGATACAATGAATAATGTTAGATAAAAATGAATAATGATTCATTAATCATAACTAACATACCACACTATCTTAAGCTGCTAATAATAGAGGAAACTGGATGTGATTATTTGGGAACTCTATCTTATCATCTTATGTTTTCATACATCTAGAACTATTTTAAAATTAAATTCCATTAAAAATAATTGAGTTGGAAACTAATACCTCTTGGGATAAATGGGGTATTTTTTAGTTCATTATATATATATATATACACACACACACACATTACTATAATATATATAAATAATATATAGTATATTATAATAATATATAATATATAAAATAATGTATATATTTAGTACATTATATATAATAGTGCATATTTATTTATATATGTTATATATAATATATAATATTTATATAATATATATATTTTATTTATATAATATATAAATAAATTTATATAATATATATATTTTAAATTTATATAAATTTATATAAATATAAATTTAAATTTATATAATATATATATTTTAAATGCATTTAAAATAGTTATAGATGTATGAAAACATGAGATGGTAATATAGAATTTCTAAATAATTCCATAGAGAAACACTCAGTTCCCTCTATTATTAGCAGCTTATATTAGTTTGGTATATTAGTTACAATTAATGAATTATTTATATATATATATAAAATAAATATACTGATAAAAGGGCCTTGAACAGCAAGCTGGAAAATTTCACCAGGAGACTAGGATGCTGCATTGATATAAAAATATATTCCATGTAAGTAAATAAATAGAAGAATTCTTCCAAGTATGACACAGGTGCTTGTATCAAATCAACCTTCACATGGATAACCAACCATAACTTTAGAGGAAATATAAAATACAACTATTTGGAGCTAATATAGAGTTGCCAAAAACAAGAAAAAATTAGAGAGGGATAGAATCATGAAAGAATGGAACAATACTAGTAAAAATCATGTTTTTATGTTTTTTTGCCTGAGGATATTCCCCTCATTATATAAAGCAGGGAAGTAATACTAAAGCAGAAGCCTGTCATATTATGTTTCTGAAGAATCAAAGAATAGAATTCAAAACTGCCAGAGCACCTGAAAGTTAGAGGAAATGTCACAGGATGGAAGGAACCACAAAAAATCATGCTCCACTGTGCCTAACCTCTACCAAATTTTTGGCTGATATTTGAGCTACGTATGCCTGAAAGCATTCCAAACAGATGAGTTAAAAGCCAACAGGTGGAAGGATAGAAGAACTGAACAGAAATTTAATCTCCTTCTCACCTGAGAAGAAACATGTTTTATAGTTTCAGTCCAGCTAAGGTAACTGCCCACAAGAACAATAACAATAACAACAACAACAAAATCTTCAGTGGAAAAAAACCAGAATCTTTACAACACAGCACCCCCAATGTCTATGCAATAAAAATCATTAAACATGTAGAAAAACAGGGATATAGTTCAGAAAAAAGTTAATAGAAACCAATCCTAGGCAGCATAGACATTTTAACAATGTTTATTCTTCCAATCCATGAGCATGGAATATTTTCCCAACTTTTTGTGTCTTCTTCAATTTCTTTCTTAAGTGTTCTATAGTTTCTAGAGTATAGATCCTTTACTTCTTTGGTTAGGTTTATTCCAAGGTATCTTATGGTTTTTGGTGCTACTGTAAATGGAATTGATTCACTAATTTCTTTTTCTGCAGTTACATTTTTAGTGTATAAGAAAGCAACTGATTTCTGTGCATTGATTTTGTATCCTGCCATATTACTGAATTGCTGTATGAATTCAAAACCATCCCAATCAAAATAGCAAAGGCATTTTTCAAAGTGCTGGAACAAACAATCCTAAAATTTGTATGGAACCAGAAAAGCTTTAGTATGGAACCAGTAATATCTTTCTAATATCTTTTTATCTTGATGAAGTCCCAAAAGTTCATTTTTGCTTCTGTTTCACTAGACTTTGGAGATGAATCTTGAAAGAAGTTGTTGTGGCTGATGTCGAAGAGGTTACTGCTTATGTTCTCCTCTAGGATTTTGATGGATTCCTGTCTCACATTGAGGTCTTTCATCCATTTAGAGTTTATCTTTGGTATGGTGTATGAGAGTGGTCGAGTTTCATTCTTTTGTATATAGTTGTCTAATTTTCCCAGCACCATTTATTGAAGAGACAGTCTTTTTTACATTGGATATTTTTTCCTGCTTTGTTGAAGATTATTTGACCTTAGAGTTGAAGGTCCATATCTGGGCTCGCTATTCTGTTCCATTAGTCTATGTATCTGTTTTTGTGCCAGTACCATGCTGTCTTGCTTATCACTGCTTTGTAATATAGCTTGAAATTTGACAACGTGATGCCCCAGCTTTGTTTTTCCTTTTCAACATTTCCTTGGCGATTCGAGGTCTTCTCTGATTCCATACAAATTTTAGGATTGTCTGTTCCAACACTTTGAAAAATGTCATTGGAATTTTGATTGGGATGGCATTGAAGGTGTAGATTGCTCTGGGTAGAATAGACATTTTAACAATGTTATTCTTCCGGTCCATGAGCATGGAAAGTTTTTCCATCTTTTTGTGTCGTCTTCAATTTTTTTCATGAGCGTTCTGTAGTTCCTAGAGTATAGATCTTTTACCTCTTTGCTTAGGTTTATTCCGAGGTATCTTATGGTTTTTGGTGCTATTGTAAATGGAATCGTTTTTCTAATTTCTCTTTCTACAGTTGCATTTTTAGTGTATAAGAAAGCAACTGATTTCTGTGCATTGATTTTGTATCCTGCCACATTACTGAATTGCTGTATGAGTCCTAGTAATTTGGGGGTGGAGATAAAAAGCTTCTGCAGAGCAAACAGTCAACAAAACAAAGAGGCAACCCACAGAATGGGAGAAGATAATTGCCAATGACTCTACAGATAAAGGGCTGGTATCTAATATCTATAAGGAACTTCCCAAACTCAACACCCAAAAAACAAAACATCAAGTCAAAAGATGGGCAGAAGACAAGAACAGACACTTCTCCAAAGACATAGAAATGGCTGACAGACATACATGAAAAAACGTTCATATCATTAGCCATCAGGGAAATTCAAATCAAACTACATTGAGATACCATCTTACACCAGGTAGAATGGCAAAAATTGACAAGGCAAGAAACAACAAATATTGGAGAGGTTGTGGAGAAAGGGGAACCCTCTTACACTGTTGGTGGGAATGCAAGTTGGTACAGCCACATTGGAAAATAGTGTGGAGGTGCCTCAAAAAATTAAAAATAGAGCTACCCTATGGCCCAGCAACTGCACTACTAGGTATTTACCCCAAAGACACAAATGTAGTGAAAAGAAGGGCCATATGCACCTCAATGTTCATAGCAATATGCCCACAATAGCCAAACAGTGGAAAGAGCCGAGATGCCCTTCAACAGATGAATGGATAAAGAAGATGTGGTCCATATATACGATGGAATATTACTCAGCCATCAGAAAGGATGAATACCCACCATTTGCATCGACATGGATGGGACTAGAGGAGGTTATGCTAAATGAAATGTCAAGCAGAGAAAGACAACTATCATATGGTTTCACTTATTTGTGGAACATAAGGGATAGCATGGAGGACATTAGGAGAAGGAAGGGAAAAATGAAGGGGGATAATCGGAGGGAGAGATGAACCATGGGAGACTATGGACTCAGAGAAACAAACTGAGGGTTTTAGAGGGGAGGGGGGTGGGGGGATGGGTTAGCCCAGTGATGGGTATTAAGGAGGGCACGTACTGCACGGAGCACTGGGTGTTGTACGAAAACAATGAATCATGCATCACTACATCAAAAACTAATGATGTATTTTATGGTGACTAACATAACATAATAAAACAAAATAAAAAAATAGAAACTTGATGACTTATGAAAAATATCTAACGGTCTAATATCTGTATAATTATAATGCCAAAAAAAGGGAAACAAGGGAGAAAGATGAAATAAAAACATTTGAAGAAATAATGGCCAAATATATCCCAAATTGGATGAATTAAGAAACTCAAAGTACCCCCCAAACATGATAGATACAAGCACAGCACACATGGGCATGCATTATAGTCAAATTAATACTCAAAATTAAATATAAGAGAAAAATCTTAAATGCCACATTACTTGGTAAGAAACAACAAGATTAATAATGGCAACTTCTCATCAGAAACCGTGGAGTCAAGAAGACAATGGAATAATATCTTTAAAGTTCTAAAATAAAGCTGACAATTTATAATTCTGCATTCAGGAAGTTAAATTTTAGAAATTAAGGCAAAATAAATGCACTCACAGATAAGCAAAAATAAAAAATGTGTTGCTGGTGGACCTGCACTACAAGAAATAACAGTTCAAGCTGAAGGATAATAACATCAGAGGAAATCAAATGAAATAAAACCAGATATAACTATAAGAACAAATGAAGATTATTAGAAACAGTAACTAAGTGTTAACTTTTTAAAATTATCTTTTTTGTCTTATGTCCTTTATAAGACACATTGTTTAAAAGAGAAAATATATTATTGTTCTGTGTTCATAATATATGATGATATAATGTATATGACAACTACAGTATAAAGGATGGGGTAAATTAAATATAATACTCATATTTTATGTAAAATGGTACATAATATTAACTCTTAGTAGACTGTAATAACTTAAGGGCACATATTTTAATTCCTAAAGTGATTACAAAAAATGAGAAAATTATATAGTCTGTTGAGACACAGTCAGAAACACAGTCTGGGAAACAGTATGGAGGTTCCTCAAAAAGTTGAAACTAGAACTACCCTATGACCCAGCAATTGCACTTCTAGGTATTTATCCAAAGAATACAAAAATTGTGATTCAAAGGGGCACATGCACCCTAATGTTTATGGCAGCAAGGTCCACAATAGTCAAAATATGGAAAGAGCCCAAATGTCCATCAATGGATGAATGGATAAGGAAGATGTGGTATATATATATATAGAGAAAGAGAGACAGACAGACAGACAGACAGATAGACAGAGGAATATTAGCCATCAAAATGAATGAAATCTTGCCATTTGCAATGACGTCAATGGAACTAGAATGTATTATGCTAAGCAAAATAAGTCAGTCAGAGAAAGACAAATACCGTATGATTTCACTCATATGTAGAATTTAAGAAACAAAACAGACGAACATAGAGGAAGGGAAGGAAAATAAGATAAAAACAGAGAGGGAGGCAAACCATAAGAGATTCTTTACTGTAGAGAACAAACTAAAGGTTGCTAGAGGGGTGGAGGATAGGGGATGTGGTAATTGGGTGAAGGGCATTAAGGATGACACTTGATGTAATGAACACTGGGTATTATATGCAATGATGAATCACTAAATTCTATACACAAACTCTAATATAATGTTAACTGACTTGAATTTAAATAAAAATAAAATAAAATTCCCTACTCTTTCACCCATTGGCTATGTGATTTTTTAAAAGTAACTTATCCTCTTTGAGGAACAGTTTTAGCAGGTATAAAAATAATCTCATCATTGTTATTTAAGGAGCAATAAGATAACATTTAAGAGTACCAAATGTAGTCCCTGTGGTTCAATAAATAGACTTTAGTCATCTCTGACTTCCCACTCTACTCCACAAGTAACTAAGATTCACTTCAATATAAATAGTAGCAGTCCCTGAAGCATCTAAATATACTGAAAAAATAATAGCAATACTAGGAGAAATATATATGGAATTATGCATAGGTTAGTGATTGATACAACAAAAGAAAGCACATGTAAAATTGTAAAAACACTTCATTTAAATATGCTGGAAAAAATATAAAGATCATCCAAAGGACTGAGAAGAGTTCAGAGATTTATCTGAGAATAAACACCATGTAGAGAGGAATCTGTGAAAGAGAAAAATCAGAAGCAGCACGGAGATGCAAAAGCTGTTAATAGCCTGGAAGACAGAGCATCACATTAAGTCATCTCCACTTAGAAAGAGGTGCAAATAGGAACACGGCAATGTCTTTTCATCTTTCAGTCTTTAGAATTAAATGACTGACTTTGTGAAGAATCAGTCATAAACTTGAGATTGTGGCCTCATTCCCCAGTTATTGGCTTTATTAAATATTAAATTCTACCTTGTGGTGACGGAACTGAATTGCATGAATATGTAAAATAAAGCTAGCTATTTTTAAGAATGTAGCTAAATTACAATTATTTATTTTATCTATAAATTCATGATTAAAGTTATGGGATAAAGAAATAGAACTCAGCTTTAAGCCCTAAGAAAAATCCTAATATTTGAAGAAGAAACTATAGTATTTTGTGAGCAGGTTACATAAGCACTTGAGTTTTGATAATTAGATTATTGTACGATTTTGCTTAATACACAGTCATACATCAGCTTTAGAATATGGTGAAGCCCAAAATATTGTGAAAAAAGTTTTTGATTTTTGTTCATCATAAAATTTTCAACTTATTACTATTTTATTCAGTGCTGTTATATTTGTTGTAGGTCTCTAATAAGAGACAGATGACAGAGTAATACACTCAAGTCAATGAATCAACTCTAGTTGGTTCTCTCTACATGTAGCATATCTTTGAGCCTCTACTGAGGATACTCAGAAGTGAAAAAAAACTACGAACTCCAGTTTCTGGGAAACATAAAGATATAACATAGAGGAGTTGCTGCCTTGGACGAATTGTTTTTCTTAAGGTAGTGTCAAAAAGGCTGTACTTTCTCTACCAATTCATAGTTTCTTAAGAGATACATAACAATTATAAATTGGAAGGAGAACCAAAAAAATAAAAAGGATAACAGACAAAAGAAAAAGAGTACAGTGCATGCACAAGGAGAAAAGGAGAGAAGAAAGGAAGGAAGGAAGAAAGGGTGGGAGGGAGGGAGGGAGGAAGAAAGGAAGGAAGGAAGGAAGGAAGGGTGGGAGGGAGGGAGGGAGGAAGGGATGGAAGGAAGGAAGGAAGGAAGGAAGGAAGGGTGGGAGGGAGGGAGGGAGGAAGGGATGAAGGAAGGAAGGAAGGAAGGGTGGGAGGGAAGGAGGAAGGAAGGAAAGAAGGAAGGAAGGAAGGAAGGGTGGGAGGGTGGGAGGGAGAGAGGAAGGAAAAAGGGGTCTGATTGCATTTTGGGGTGTTTGACTGCTCTGGGTACTTCTTCCTCCGTGCCATCAGGAGGTGCAAACTGTGCAAGCCCCTGTCCTAAGAATCTTCATCCCTGCTCCCACTACCACTGTAGAAATCCAGTCAGTCTTCTTTCTCTGCTCTCTCCAGTTTTTTAAATTTGTATTTATTTTTATTTATTTATTTTTCGGACCAGCTTGGGAAGCCCCTCTGCTGGCCCACATAAAGCTTCATTATGAGCATATAAAAAATCATTTTTACCCCTCTTGGTGTGTGTGTCATCAGTCTAGACATTGGAATCACATTTTAGGTGAAAGGTCCATCTTGGATCTGTGAGGTCACTACAACAGAAAAGAAGGAAAGACTATGAAAGAAATGAAGGAAGAAAGAAATCTTGAGACATATAGAGAAGGAAGCCAAAAGCGAATGTTTTTTAAAGGAGCTTTTCCTCCCAAGTGACAGAAGAATGGCCCCAACCATCTTTCTTCCTCAAATTCGAGGAATGGTCTCAGCCCTATCCATAAGAACTGTGAACATTAATAACAATCTGGAAAGAGAAATTTAAGTCATAACATTATGGGATGCTTTTGAGTTAGAGAAATCAGGCCAAGTCAAAAGGTAGAAAAGTCTTTTTTTATAATTTGTTGCCAAGTGCTTAGGGTGAGCTTGGTAGCCTAAAGGAAACTTAGTTTGTGTCCTTATAAAATTATCAAAGACATTTGAATTAATTGGTTATGTTTAATATTGCTACTTGAAAAATACTGGTTGCTATCTTATCCATACAATGTAATGGGTTATTTTCAGGTGAGCTTTTCCATAAACAATTCCCCATTCAGGAATCCCATCAATGTGCTGAATGTGTCTAACATTATGGATATTTGGGTTACACAGAATTGATACCTAAGTTGCAATAAGCAAAGTTACTTGTAACATTACCTTAATATTTCTTTGCAAATGAGCAAATAAATCTATCCTCACAGTACTAGTATAGTGTTTTGCCTCTTTGGTATTCAGTACATTTGTTGAAATAATCACTCATTGCTTTCTGTAATCTAAGTTCTTTGTGTCAAGTTTGATCACTGAAAGTTCAGATACCTTGACTTCATTGTCTTTGGCAGCCATACAAGGTCATGAAACAAATCCCTGTTCATTTCTATTTTGATTTTAGTGTGCTTTTAGCTTCTATCATAGTTCATCTGAAACATAGTCATAAGAAAAACTGATTCTCTTCAAATCAGCTGTTACAAATAACTTTACTGTTTTATCCAATTTTCAATTTATAAGGACATTTGTGATATGTTTTTATAAGGATATATTTATATGCCCATTTATTAAATATTATATTTACTTATGTAAATATTCATATTTTTATTCACTAAATTAATATTACTTGAGCATCTACTATGTGCCTATATATCATAGTGTGATAAGCGCTAGGGATAAAAAGTGAACTAAAAAAATAGAAAGCCTTTACCTTCCTGGAGTTTACAACCAGTGGGATAACAAACTTACAAAACAAGTGTATTTTTTACAAACTGTGAAAAATGCTAAGAGAGAAGTGTGAGAAATATATACAACAAGAAACATGACTGATAATTGAATTGAGCTCTGAAGGCTGAGTGGGTGTTATAAGGTAAAGGAAGGTAGTGTACTGAGGGACAGGCAAAGACCATTCCAGGTGTGGGTGTTGGGCTTCTTGTCAAGGGAAGCATGGTTTATTGGAAGAATTGAAAGAAAGCCATGAAACAGTGAGAATTCTGTAAGTTTCTATATTTTCTTTTTGGTGTGAACGTTTATGTATAAATGTGTATCTGCCAGGAAGATTTCAATTTAGTTAATACTGAATCATGATAATTATGTAATTCCAGGTTTTTTATATATTTGCCATTCCCTTCCTATGAAAAATTTTAGGATAAATTTCTCTGTATTATCTACTGAGTTTTACAGTAAATCACCTCTATTACCCTTTAGAATTGGTGGGGGAAATGAAAAGGGAAAGTGGATATGAAGGAAAGGGAAAGTAAGACATGGAAGAAAAATTGTAAACTTGACATCATTCTAGTTGGAAGGAGAAACAGAAATGTTTTAATACACGATCCTAGCACATGCATAATACTGTCTTCTATCATTTTTACTATAAAGCAAAATAAAACTAATTGCACTGAACCATATTTTTCAAATAAAAAGAACAAATGCGGGCTGAATGATTTAGTAAAAAAAAAATAGATTTTTCTGGTATGCTTTATCTACTTCTAAGATCTGGCTTAAGCTCAGGGAGAATTAATTTTAGGCTATAAATATATTGTATCATTGAGTCAAACTTCTAAAGGGTACCTCAAAGGACCAAAATTGGCTCCTTAGATTCCTTCCAAGGGAAAAGATAAAAAATACTTAGAACCTTACAATTTCTTATAATTGAGTAACCTTCAGTCTGATTGGCAAATTTAACATTACAAATAAAAGGTAAGCTTTAATTTGCTGTCTCAATAGGATTTATTGGAAAATTAAATCATTTCCAATTTGCATAACAAAATTTATTATTTGTAATTAACTAACCTTTAGAAATTTATTTTTAATTTCCTCCTGTCAACATATCTGGAAAATGCCAGGTTAAGAAGCATTAGCTTAGAAGCAACTACATTAGTGTGAAAGCTACAGCAAGCATTAAATGGATGGAGTGGTCAAGTCCTAAGGTAATTAAAGAGTTGTCATCTGATCACATTGTTCATTTGAACACATATGGAGAAATATTTGATATCCATTTGATATCATCATGGAGAAATATTTGACAACAAAATAATAAGGCACCATTTTGTATACACTAATCAGCTAAAGGAATCTATTTAATCAGTACTGTTTACTTGGAATTCCTTTAGAGTTAATAACACTATGTTTCATACCAAAGCAAAACAAAAATATGGGAATCCAATTTTCCTAATTCTAATTGTTCTAATTTAATTGTAATGTGCGCATATTTTGTCATTCGATTTTAGATGCAAGAGTTCTACAGTAGTATCTTTTAAGTCTTCAATATTTTGAAATTAATTTCTTGTCCCTCTCCACTCTTTTTTTTAAGGATTTTTTTTATTTATCTGAGAGAGAGCGATAGAGAGAGAGAGAGCATGAGCCAGGGGAGGGCAGAAGGAGAAGCAGACTCCTCACTGAGCAGGAAAGCCCCATGCAGGGCTTCATCCCAGGACCCGGGATCATAACCTGAGCTGAAGGCAGCTGCTTAACCAACTAAGCCACCCAGGCACCCCTCTCCACTCTTGATATAAGGAGTGGTAAGGGAGAATTAAAATGTGTATTCCCTTATCATAAAATTTGGTTTAATAAGTCCTCTTGTAAATATATATATATATGTACGGCTATAGAATTTTAAAAGATTTTTTTCTTTTCAAGAATAAAAAAATTAACAATAAACCTCTCTGTTTTCCCCTAGAGTTTATCAAGCTCTGCTAAATGCTCTATCTAGCCATTACAATTCATAGAAAAAAGTAGTGGTAGCAGAAGGCATTATGAATTTAAATTAGATCCGATGTGCAGAAGGACAGCAGGGGGTCCTCTGTATCAGTTTTCTGAATGCATGACTCCAACAATATTGTATGTTTTCCAAACTAGTCAAGCCATTACTGTTCTACAAACAACTTTTTTTCTATTTTACTAGAGTGCTTTATTTCCCTCAAGATACTAGTTTGTAAACTCATCAGATTCTTTACCCTGACACAAGAAATCTAGGACAACAGTGATGAAAAACAAATTATGAAACAAAACATATGCCTTTTAGAAAGTTCTAGGAAGGTAAGTCATCTTAGGCCATCTCCTTTTTAATATATACAGATGCACACATATACACACACAAAGCCATAATCTAAACTACATATTTTACTCTTGTCAACAAGATTAAATTAGATATGTAATATAAAAATTACATGAGGTAGTAACTTTATATTACTTTTTAAAATTCAGACTACTGATAGATTAAAACTTAGCTTTTTTAATATGTGTTTTAGAAAATTTAAAGAGACTACAGCCTCTAAAGGTATGCAGTATCTTTTCATCCCTTATTTCCAATCCCAAGAATGGACAACACCATCTATTTAGATATTAAAGCCAGAAACATGGGATTTATCCACCAACATGTATATCCATGTCCTTCAGATTTCTCCTAAAATTCTTTCCAATCCTCTCACTTATTTCCATTTCCATAAAGTCCATTTTGGTCCAAGCTAACATCCTATGTGGCTGATTACTAGATTATTGCAATACGAATCACAGCTACAGTAGGAAATTTAAATTGGTCAAGAGTTAAAATTGTTTCTTGCCTTTTTTTAAAAATGGTATTCTTGTTCAAATCTTATAGATTATAAATGAGTGAGAGAAATAATGAAACCAATGTTATTTACATCAGAAGACAATTTAACAAATATACCAAATTATTTAAATATTAATATTCAAAT
Organism: Eumetopias jubatus; assembly: GCF_037043125.1. NCBI lineage: Eukaryota > Metazoa > Chordata > Mammalia > Carnivora > Otariidae > Eumetopias > Eumetopias jubatus. Next base: position 19,747,068 of record NW_028274807.1, on the reverse strand, counting down.
ATACCAAAGCACACTCTTCTCAAGCAACATTATAGACTACTGTTTCATAAAATATTGACTTGTAGAAAGGAAAAAAGAAAAAAATACATTATATCTTATAATTTTTACTGTTTCATTAGCATGATTGTCACCAGGCAACTTTTATATATACAAAAACTATAGGAAAATGGCCAAAATTAATAAAGAATACTTTCTAATAGAATAAGCAGGATTTATCTCTGCTTTCCCTACTGGCTTCTTTTCCCCATTGCCTCATTCATTTGGCAAAGTAGGACTAACAGAATTAATAAAAAGATTTTGTGGTTAACAAATATTATTGAAGACCTAATAAATAATAACACAGAAAGCAAAACTCCAATCACAGCAAAAATATACCACTGAATACCCAGCCTTAGTTCTCACAGAAAGTTCTGTACTCAGCCTCTCCTCCTTCAGACACCCACTTCCCATCATGCATTACACAAATCACCATCTCTTTTCCAATCTCTTGCCTTCAAGGGCCAGAGACTCCTCTAACTCCTGTCTTCTCAGTAGCAATGGGAAATTAAACATTTCTTCACATGAAGCAGTCTCCATCCAAGAATGACCCATTTAAATTTATTATGCAGAGTAATTTACCATTCCATTGCCTTGACCATCTTATTTTATTTGAACAAGGTCCAAACGTTTTACTACCACGTAATGAAAGGGTCCATTAAAGTGCTTTCCTACATCAAATGATTATAATCTTTCAGCCACCTCTGAGTGCTGAAACAATGCAGTTATTTTTAAATATTTTGCTTTTTGTTTTTCCAAATTCCACCATTAAAAAATTTTTAAGGCTCTCATATGTAATTTCCTTTTTTTACCCTGATTCTAGAGTTTCTGCAAAACTATACGAAAAGAAAATGACAAAGTCAGTTGGAAAAAAGACCAAAAACTATTATATAGTATTTTGCTTTTGTACCTAAAAGTCAAGAAAATCATCTAAACAACATAATAAACTAGAAAGGTTGTACCCAGCAATAATCAAAGTGTTAGGTGTTTATGAAGAAAACTATAAAACTTCATAGGTATATGTAAGGAAAAACCAAAACAAACAAACAAAAATAGACATAACAATCATGTTCTTGGATTAAACTATGAAAAGACCAGTCCTTTCCAAATTAATGAGTAGTTCCTTCCTTTCTTCTTTCCTCCTTTATCTGTTACATAAAATAAATATTTCATGTTGGAGACTATGTCACTTACTATAGTAGATGGTAAATATACTAGAAGCAATAATATAGATAGATATCTTACCCTAGGCAAAAGTGGCACATACATGCAATTAAACAGCAATCAGAGTAAACTCTAACATATGCCTATACACATACATATATGCATATGTGTATAGTTAGATATATATTTCTTCTCTTTCTTTGAAATAGTTAGAAAATGACAAAATAATGCAAACAAAAATTGAAAAGGCAAAATTTTTATTTTGAAAAGATGTGAAAGAAGAAAGCTATAAAACCTTAGAGACTTCTGAAAAAGACTTTTATTAAATGGTTATTTTACTGAATAAGTACATAGAATATTTCTCAGATGCTAATCCTTCCCAAATTTATGTATAATTTTAGCACCATTACAGTCAAATTTCACCAGGAATCTTCTTTGAATTTGAAAAAGTGATTCCAAAAATCCCTTAGGAATTTTTCACAGAAATGAAAAAAAAAAAAAGAAAAACAATCCTAAAATTCATATGGGACCACAAAAGACCCTGCATCACTAAAGCAATCAGGAGAAAAAAAGAGCACAGCTGGAGGCATCATGCTCCCTGATTTCAAACTATATTACAAAGCTATAATAATTAAAACAAGTTGGTATTGGCATAAAAACAGACACATAGACCAATAGAACAGAACGGAGAGCCCAGAAATAAACCGATGCATACAGTCGACTAATGTTTGAGAAGGGAGCCAAGAACACATAATAGCAAAAAGATAGTCTCTTGGGTAAATGGTATTGGGGAAACTGGACATTCACAAGTAAAAGGATGAAAAGATTTAAATCTTCAAGGGACAGAATACAAGATTTCTCCTAGGAGTTTTGGAGCATATTTCTCTATTGTCAGTAGTCTAGGGTAATTGATATTTAAATCTTCCTTTATATTTGAGGTCAGATGGCATATGGTACTTAATCCATTTCCTGGTCAATCACCACAGCATCCTCCTCTCCCTTTCCTCACTTTTTCAGGGATTCCACCCTTAGCAACTCAATCAGGCTTTGTCATAAGCACCCAGATCTTAAGCCATGGCAGCTTGTTTCTCTAGCTTTGTCAAATTGCATGTTCAGGTCTCGATCTTATTATCCTACTGTCACCCCTTGTCTGGCAGTCCCGATGCTGGCAGAGTAGAGGACAACCACATGGCCTTCTCCAATCTCAGCTCTTCCAATTTTCTAACCCCATCTTTGGCCTCTAGTTGGGCATCAGTGGCCAACCAAATGCCCACAGTAGAGGCCAGGCCACAGCAGCAGCCATTCATTTCCCTTCTTTGCCACAGTGTGCTGTGTGTAGCTCCTCAAACACATGCATCAGGCCGGTCTGCATCTTGAAGGCATCCTTAATACTCACAGTGGTCCTCAAGCCAGCCCTTCCCACATAGAGGCTGATAGTCAACTCAGGATTTCCCCCACAGATGTCTCATTTCCCAAGACTCATTTCTTTAGTCTCCTGGCTGACTTGCCAATTGTTGGTTGACAAACTTTGGAATTTTCTGGATGAAATCTGAAATTGATCACCATACACAGAGAGCAAAGAGAGATGGAAGAAAGAGGCAGATCATTTCACATTGGTAGGTGGCAGTTTTAACAAACAAGGGGACTTACATATGAGGCTTGTCATGAGTGGCTGCAAGATGAGTAAATCCTCACACCTGCCTGCCAGAACTCTAAAAGTTATATTGAGGTTAGTCATATATTCAGTATAGATGGTCTCAACACCTTACTCTCAAGGCTATGTCCATAAAATGGCTGCTAGTATGGGAAAGTAGGTAGGACAAATATTCCAAGGACAGAGGAGGGGTTGAGGAGCCTCTGTTTGCACAGGTGCAGCTCATAGTCAACCAGTGGTCAGGTCCTGTCAGTACTCCCCTCCAACAGCTCCCTGTCTCACTTACCAACCCACTCCACCCTCTCATAACTTTCCTCGGCCCCTAGGACTCCAGTGTTCTCTCCAGGCTCTTTATAACCCTGTGCCTACCTCTATCTTTGCAATTATTTTGTTACACTGTCAACATCTGTTTAAATGTTTACTTCACACACTACACTGCAAATTCTAAATGTTAAGGACTTCTCATATTCTTTTATTTTTTCGGGCTTTGTGATGTTCTTAGCATATAGCAGGGGCTTAGTTAAATGCTGGATAAAATCATGAATTAGCTCTATTATTTCACTTTGTGGCACATTTGATACAAAGAAACATATTAAAGTCACTTACAAATGCTTTTCTCAAGAAAATCAACAGAGTTATCAGGCATACTTTATAATCTTTTATATCTTAGGGATGGGAGAGGTTTGTTCCCATACCAACCAAATACCAAATTAGTGTCCTACACCAGTTCTCCAGTTCTCCAGTTCTCCAACACTAACTGGGTACCCAACAATTCAATTCAATTCTGACATCTAAAACCAAAATGTCTTTACTTTGGTCAGCTGGTCTCCTGAACCTCTGCTCCCTCCTGTCTCACCTAGAAAAACCTCATTTTTGCCTGGCCAACAAACAAATTCAAGAGTTCCCAGGTTTAATAATACATTGGAATGACTCCCAGAATTCAGGAAAACACTTTCCTTACTATTGTTGGTTTATTATAAAGGATACAACTCAGAGACAGCCAAATGAAAAAAATTCAGAGGACAAAGTATGGGGAGACAGCACAGACCTTTCATGCTGTTTCTGGGTGTCCCACATTTCCAACTCTCTAATGTTTCACCAACCCATAAGCTCTCCCTATCCCACTTAGGGGTTTTTATAAAGGTTTCATTACATAAGCATGATTGATTAAATTATCAGCCATTGGTGATTGAATTCAATCTACAGCTCCTTAACCCTCCGTGGAGGCCAGGGAGTGGAAATAAAAGTTCCAGCTAATCACATGGTTGGTCTTTCTGGTGATCAGCCCCCATCCTAAAGCTTACTGGGGCTCTCACCTTTAACCTTCCCCCACCCACCAAATCCCTTATTAGCATAAATTCAGGCATGGTTGAAAGGGCTCATTTCAAATAACAAAAGACTATTTCACCACTTTAGGAAATTCTGAGGACTTTAGGAGCCCAGTGACAGTAACTGGAGACAAAGACCAGTGTGTGTGTGTGTGTGTGTGTGTGTGTGTGTGTGTGTGTGTGTGTGTATTTTATGATATTATAGATATAAAACATCTTTCATGCAAATAACTCACTTCATCTAAGTTCTTTTATTATAAGTTTCTCTACTTTTATTTTCTGTTTCCTCTTCCTTTTTCTATATTTATTTTGTTGTTATAAGTATAAACAATTATGTCCAAATTAAAATTACTAAAGTTAAAAAACAGTTACATAGAAGAAGTGGGCAAAACCTTTAAAGGAAAAATGAATCTACAAGATAATTATATTAAGAGAGTTCATTCAAATTAATGATTATTTATTGGCTACCTTGAATGATCTTAGCTCTATAAGCAAAGGAATAAAATAACATTCAAAAGACCAGTTGAGCATATAGCAAAATTAATTTATGTGGATATTATTTAAGTGTAAAAACTGAGTTCTATCAATATTTTATATACAGCACATACTACAAGGTTTGGCATAAAATATACTTAAATATTGACTAAATAAACCAATGTATTTAAACTTTTAAGCATAATTTTGAATACATATATATAATTTAGATATAAATTCTCTCCATTTCCATTTTCTGGGCTCATAAGGAAGTTCCATTTCTCTGCTTTCCTTGGTTTTATCTTAGGACCATGTTATGAAATAGGTTATCCACAGAATGTGGGCAAAAACTATGAACATCATTTCCAGGCCTGGCCTTGAAAAGGTCTCTGATCCTTCACTCTCTCATATTCCTCAATCTCTGTAGCAGGAAGTAAAGGACTCAAAAAGAAAGGAGAGCCATCTGATAGAAAGACACTGGATCTTTGAATAATTTCTTAGAATAAAGAAATGTAAGCAAGTTGCTTGACGTTCAGCTAATTGTGGTAAGAGTAAGAAATGCTTTTTTTGCATTAATCATGGTGGTAAATACTGTGTTTATGATATTGGGGTGGGAAGATGGGAGATAACTTCTTTGACTTTCAAGCTGAGAACCTGATCAAAGGGGCAACAAACAAAGCATAGTCAATACTATCCAGGATACATTTAACTCAAAATTTATTTATATATTTATTTTTCTTTATCCTAGGAAGTTTTTATTATAGGTCCATTCTAACTGTTAATACATAGAATCTTAACATTTGAAAAGGTCTTAGAGGCTATTTTGTTCAACTATTATCTATGCAAGAACCATGTCTGTATCATGCTAATATGTGGTCTTATGCCGCCTAAAATTCATTGTGAAGGTCAATTTTATAACTCTAGTTGTTACTTGTTCAACTGATAGAGGCTGGACATAGATGATGATAGATAGATGATAGATACAGATTAGATGGATGATATGGTAGATGGATGTCTATCTTAGAAAAAGGCTGATTAAAAAATAGAAAACTCATAAACATTAACTATTTTTTAATATCTGGGTGTTAAGATTATAGAAGAAATGAATCAAAACTTTTTTTTCTTTTAAATTATGTCCACACTTCCTTTGGAAAAAAACAGAGAATTTAAGCCGATTTTCTATATAGGGATATTATAAATACTGAGCTATAACAATTACTGCATATCTCAAGTTAAACTTCTCCAAGTTTCTCTTCTCCAACTCAATCATAACTTTTTCTTTTCCATCCACCCATGGATTTACTTAAGGTAATGTTGAAATGGCCAAGATTATCTAATGGGCTATCCATGTTTAGTAATATTTTTTTAGAAAACATTTCAGCAATATATGCTCTGAAAAGATACAAGGATTAAAGTGTAAAAGTTTAGATAAATTGTCCATCCATTAGGATTTTTACCAGTATAAATGACCTATTATTTCCTGCAGTATTTAATACTGTCCATAATTATCAGCCGCAAATATTTAATTTGAAAGTGCAGTTTATAGAAATAACTGCCTGCATAAAATGTATTCTAAAAGTAAGGTTTCAAAGACTAAAATAAAGACAATTAACCAGGTTACTGAAAGTGCCTTGACTTGAGAATCTGGGGGAAGAAAAATATTCATTATTTCTAATAAGAATTTATGTTTGGGCTCAAAAATGCTTTGTGAAAATACCAAGTAAATCTACATCCCTATTAAGGGAGTAAATGATAAAGATTACATGTCCATGTAATCTTTATTAATCACATTTTTTCCCTATAAACAACATCCTTAAGGCAAGAATGATCAAGAAAGCTTGGTTTCAATCAGACAGAAAAATTATGTTGCCTATGATGAACAAATACAACACTACAAAATTAACTTGCTAGCAATTCTTTATAACATCTAACATATTCTATACACTGATAACACTTATCAAAACATTATATTGGTTGGTAATGTTATTACTTACACGTATTTACAACTATTGAGTGTCATACATGAAAACCAGGTGTGAGAAATTTTATTCTTTAAACCTAGTCTTCATGTGTATATAAATTATTTCCTACTTATTCTTGTATTTATTTAGTTCATATGACAGTTGATTTGCAGTATTTTTCTTGTCACTAAATTAAATCTGCCCAGCTAAGGAAGAATCATCTGGAACAACTATAGCTAATGAATAGCTGATGCTGTTTACCATGCAATTATCTCGCCCAAAATAACGGGATTGTGTACAGCAGTTGGTAGGATAATTTATCAGATATTATCCCTCTTTTTAAAGGTTTCATTTTAAATCATGCAAAAAACATTTGACAGCCTCTTTAAAGTTTCTAATTAACTCACAAAAAACTTTTGAAATATCTTTTCTCACATGTCATTTTCCCACATTTTCTACCAGTTGCTATTAGGCATTTTTTCCAGTAAAAGCACAGGGGTACGGCATTTTAATTTTTGTGGAAATTACTCATGCAAGGAGATTTTGGTTACATCTGTGAATGAGGCCTGGTGAAACAGACTTCACATGGTTTATTCAGTCCTTGGATATTCAGACTTTATATGCAGAAACTCAACTGAGAGGTTAGCCATTGATAATAATAATGAATTTCCTGTGGCCATGTGAAAGCCAGCAGGAGCGTGTGGTCCACACAGGGGTGTTTCTTAATCATGGGGCTTTGGTGGCCAGGGTAGCTTATCTTCCTATGTCCCATAGCACTGTAACAATTAAAAAGACAGTTCTTGCAGCTACTACCCCCAGAGCACTGCACAGACAGCAGACTAAAACATATCTGCTGTCTTGATGAAAAAGGCCTATTTACTTGTCCTGGAGCTTTAGTGTAATGGGCAGACTTTGCCACACATCTAGAAGCTGCAGAGGTGCTCTCAGAGAATTTAGGCTGGGGAAGGCCAGCTTTGCACTCTCCCTTGGCCTCACTACAGTTCACATGGGTACCTCTCAGAAAGCATACACTGCTCTGACAAAACAGGAATAGAAATTTTCAAATAAATCTGACTAGAGTGATTACTAGCAATGAGATTGAATCAGTAATCCAAAACCTCCTAACAAACAAAAGTCCAGGACAAGACAGCTTCACTGGTACAGGGAAACACACACACACACACACACACACACACACACACACACACACACACACAAAGAAAAGAAAAGTAAGATACAGGCCAATGTTTCCTGATGAACAAAAATGCAAAAACCGTCAACGAAATATTAGCAAATCAATTCAACAATACAATAAAAGGATTTTACACCATGATCAAGTGAGATTAATTTCAGGGATTCAAGGATGACTCAAATTTTGCAAATCAATCAACATGATACACCACATTAACAAAGTGAAAGATAAAATCTTATGATCATCTCGATAGATACAGAAAAAGCTATATAGCAACATTCAACATCAATTTATGATTTTAAAAAAGTGGGTATAGAGGGGGTAACTCAAAATAATAAGGGATATATATGACAAGTCCACAGCTAACATAATATTCAGCAGTGAAAACCTGAAAGATTTTCCTCCAAGATCAGGAACTAGACAAGAATGTCCACTGTAGCCATTTTTATTCAACATAATATTGGAAGTCTATCCACAGCAATTAGGTAAGAAAAGGAAATAAAAGTTATCCAAATTGGAAAGGAAGAGGTAAAACTGTCACTATTTGTGGATGACATGATATTATATATATAGAAAACTCTAAAGACTCCACCAAACAACTGTTAGAACTAATAAATGAATTCATTAAAGTTTCAGGGTACAAAATCAACATACAAAATCTGTTGCATTTCTATACACTAACAACAAACTATCAGAAAGAGAAATGAAGAAAACAATCCCATTTACAGTTGCATTAAAAAAAAAACCCTCCAAAACCTAGAAATAAATTTAACCAAGAAGATGAAAGATCTATACACTGAAAACTATAAGGCAGTGATGAAAGAAATTAAAGAAGATGCAAGTAAATGAAAAGATATTCCAGGGTCCTAGACTGGAAGAATATTGCTAAAATATTCATACTACCCAAAGCAATCCACACATTCACTGCAATCCCTATCAAAATCTCAATGTCATTTTTCATAGAAATAGAACAACTAATCTTAAATTTCTATGGTACCACAAAATACTCCAAATAGCCAAAGCAATTATGAGAAAGAACAACAAAGCTGGAGGCATCATGCTCCCTGATATCAAACTATATTACAAGTTTATAGTCATCAAAATAGTATGGTATTGGCATAAAAATGAATATGTAGACCAATAGAACAGAATTCAGCATCCAGAAATAAGCTTACATATATATGGTCAAGTGATGTATGATATAAGAGGCAAGAATGCAGAAAGGGAAAGAACACCTCATTTAATAAATGGTGTTGGGAAAACTAGACAGCCACATGCAAAGAAATGAAACTAGACTACTATCTTATAACATACACAAAAATTAAGTCAAAATGGATTAGAGACTTAAATATAGGACCCAAAACCATAAAACTCTTAGAAGAAAACATAGATGGTAAACTCCTTGACCTTGGTCTTGGCAATGATTTTTTGACTATGACTCCAAAAGCAAAGGAAACAAAAGCAAAAATAAACAAGTGGGACTACATCGAAATACAAAAGCTTCTCCACAGTAAAAGAAACCATCAACAAAATGAAAAGACAACCTATTGAATGTGAGAGAAAAAAATTGTAAATCATATCTTTCATAAGGAGTTAAAATCCAAAATATATGAAGAACTCACACAACTCAGTAGGAAAGAAACTCAAACAGTACAGTTTAAAAATGAGCACAAGATCTGAACAGACATTTTTCCCATAAAGACATACAATGGCCAACAGGTACATGAAAAATGCTCAACATCACTAACCATCAGGGAAATGCAAATAAAACAAGACATCACCTCACACCTGTTAAAATGTCTATTATCAAACAGACAAGAAGTAACAAGTGTTGGCAAGTCTCTGAAGAAATGGTAACCAGCTGTTGGGGGGGCATGTAAACTTGTGCAGCCACTATGGAAAATAGTATGGAGGTTACTCAAAGAATGAAAAAGAAACTACCATATGATCTAGCAACTCTACTTCCCAGTATTTATATGAGGAAAATGAAAATAGTAATTCAAAAAGATATATACACCTTTATGTTCATTGCAGCATTATTTACAATACCCAAGATGTGGAAACAACCCAAGTGTTTATCAATGGATGAATGGAAAAAAGAAGATGTGGTGTATACACACACACATACACACACACACACACACACACACACTAGAATAGTATTCAGCCATTAAAAAGAATGAAATACTGCCATTTGCAACAACATGGATGGACCATTAGGGTATTATGCTAAATAAAATAAGTCAGACAGAGAAAGACAAATACCATATGTCACTTCTTTGTGGAATCTAAAAACCAAATGAACAAAACAAAACTCAAGATAAAGAGAACAGAATGGTAGCTGCCGGAATGCAGGGGATAGCAGAAATGGGTGAAAAGATTAAGAGGTACAAACTTTCCAGTATAAAATAAATTTATCATGGTGATGTAATGTATAGCATTGTGACCATAGTCAATAGCATAATTCATATTTGAAAGTTACCAAGAGGGTAAATCTGAAAAGTTCTCATCACAAGAAAAAAACCTAGCTTTCTATGATGATAGATGCTAACTAGACTTACTATGATGATCATTTGGCAGTGTATTTAAATATCAAACCATTATTTTATGCTCTTGAAACTAATATAATGCTGTCAATTATAACTTGATGCAAAAATAGTAATAATGAGAATATCTTGATTGCTTACATTTATTGAATGCTTACTATATATTCAATGCTTACTATGTCAGGCTCTGTTCTAAGCACTTTGCATGTGTTAATTACTTGCCAATCAATTTGGGAAGGATTGATCTAACCTGGTTAAACACCTGCATTAAGACAACCGGACAAGACTGATAATCTGTCAGTAACTTTTGATAACTGAAAAAAAAATTATGACTTTAAAGAAAGATTGAGCTACTTATACAACCAGTCCTGATATTCCCTAAAGATAAAGGGCACCATATTGTTTCTTCCACTTCCAATAATTTGTTTTCCATATTAATGTATTATTGTAGATCAGGCCATTGAAATAACATTGTAGGATCATCAATGATTTTAATTAAATAGTGCAAAATGTGATTTCTCCATTTTCTGTGGATTTTATTCATTTTCTATATGTACAAAATAATGTACATTTAAAACAGGCTTAGGGAGCAGGGGTTTGTCCTGAACAATATGATTCAGGTTTGCCTACCCAGCAAACTCTTTCTTATCTATTTTGTTTACAGCAGTTAAGATTTTGTTAATGCCTCAAGCCAATTCAATTCTTCAACCCTGTTCTTACGAAAGCAAAGGACAATAGAAGGAGAAGAGGGAGCACATCAGCAAATCATGTACCTTCAAAGGAAATATTTGTCTGTGTATCATACAAATAATAGCTCCTAGGTTCGATGAGAACTACTCAGAGGCAAGCTGAACTCTCAGATTTGTTTGAACCTCCAAGAGATCAGAATATTTTCTTTAATACTTAACATAAGTGATGAGTCACCAAACATAGTTTTTAAAATCCAGCAAGAGGTTTTCTTTATTTTTTTCTTCAACTATGACAATGCTTTTTTACTAGAAAAGACATGGGTGCCCCGGGTGGCTCAGTCGTTAAGCATCTGCCTTCGGCTCAGGTCATGATCCCAGGGTCCTGGGATCGAGTCCCACGTCGGGCTCCCTGCTCAGCGGGAAGCCTGCTTCTCCCTCTCTCACTCCTCCTGCTTGTGTTCCTGCTCTCACTGTCTCTCTCTGTCAAATAAATAAATAAAATCTTTTAAAAAAAAGACATAAAAATGTATCATTCTTTTTTTTAAATTTTTTTATTGTTATGTTAATCACCATATATTACATCATTAGTTTTTGGTGCAGTGTTCCATGATTCATTGTTTGTTCATAACACCCAGTGCTCCATGCAGAACGTGACCTCCTCAATGCCCATCACCAGGCTAACCCATCCCCCTACCCCCCTCCCCTCTAGAACCCTCAGTTTGTTTTTCAGAGTCCATCATCTCTCATGGTTCGTCTCCCCCTCTGACATACTTATTGGGGAGGGTATGTGCTACGGTGAACGCTGTGAATTGTGCAAGACTGTTGAATCACAGATCTGTACTTCTGAAACAAATAATGCAACATATTTTAAGAAAAAAGAAAAAGAAGAAGATAACAGGAGAGGAAGAAAAGGGGAAAATGTATCATTCTTAAAGCCTCAAATATTGATCCCAAAATATTGAGCCTAAAATTCTAAGTAATTAAAAAGACCCACTCTAAATGGCACATAGCTGTTTAATAAACTTTACAAGATACTTTCATTATTTTAAAATTACTTCGGTCCATTTATTTCCACAAGCTTTCATGTCATAATCTCTTCTTCCTTTCAAAAGTCTACTATGACTTCAATTTTCCTTCACAGTTGTTAGTCATTCTTCTCAAGAAGAGAAATGATTTGGGAAATGATGTGGAATAGGATTCCCCTGCTGCTTTCAATCCAGAAGATGCTATGGGGTGGAACCCGCCTGGAGGTCCCCGCTGATCCTTAATGTTCCATCAGCATTACCAAAGAGTCACCCTAACCAGCAGTTTTGTCTATTACTTTCCTCACGTAGGAAATACAATTTTTATCTCTGGGTGAGATTTTCATAGAATATTAAGACTGTACCCTAAGACCTTCTGAAGATTATGATTAAAAAAGTCATTCACTTATTCATTAATTCTATTTGCCCATATGTACAAGTATAAATACATTTATCATACCCTCTCTCTACTTATGTGAAAATAGTGACACATTTTTTTATGAGGCTGGCCATTTTTATTACACATTGAAAATGTGATTTTAACTATTATGATTAGAATAGATCATGTTAACATTGAAATGGAGATGGATATAACACTTATATCAAAGACCCATCTGAAACTCATCATTCAACTTACATTTCATAAATTGAGTTTTCAATATTTTTTATATCTGAGAATAAGCCAACCTTTAGAACACCTCTGGCTATTTAATTGGTAGCACATATTAACATCATTTAAAAGACTATCGGATGAGAAGTACACATTAGCACATATATTGAATGGTGCTGAGATATTTACTTTTAAGTTTTTAATGATTTCAGCAAGTTTATAATAAAGTGAAGATAATTTTCTCCATTCCCTGTTCCATTGATTTCTATTTCTTTCAGACTACTTATCACCAATGTGCCCAGTAGTGTTTGAAAAATATGTGATCAGAAATACTAAGAAATAAATGCTAAATACTAAGAAATACTTCCTTGCAGAACTTGCCCTCCTCCAGCAGGTTGTGTTATTGATCATTACCTCCTTCTATAACTTTCTTTGCCTTTGGTTCTTGAATTCCACTTTCTCCTGTATACCTCCTATCTCTCTTAATAGTTTTCATTCTCTTTCTCTAGTCTTTCAATTTTGGTAATCCCAAATCTTCATCCCTATGTCTTCTAATTTTCAATCTCACCCTTTCTTATGTAATCTCCTTCACCCCTCTAGACTAGAATAGTCCCTCATAGGTCTACACGTCACATTCTTCTCTCAGCATATTTAATACTTAATAAACTGAAAAAAAATAAATGATTGAGAGGGTTTGGTATTTTTTTTCTTTTTTTTTTAACTTTTCCCATTTAACCATGTACCTAGTACTTGATCAGCAACCAAAACACATGCAATGCTCAGTAAATATCTGTGGAACACGCAGACTAGATCTCTACTTTCCCTTTCATTCTCTCTCCTGAAACGGACCTGTAGATTAGACTCTCTGCTTCCATTGTGAGTTCCCGTCAGTGACATGTACCATCAGTCAAATAAAAATGTCCTAATAGGGCTGATCCACCAACACGCTGAAACTAAGAGTATCATTAAGTTTCTCTCTCAAGAATTGATCAGATAAATACAGCAATTACACAAATACACCACACCAAAATGAATTTAAAATGTTCTAAGAACAAAAGAGAGAAAACAGGAGAGATCACCATGGGGCTAGCATAAGAGAACTAAATACTATGCGTTCTGGATAATAAAGAGGAAACAATACTAACCGAAACAACTTAGATCTCAGCATCTCTACTTAATCAAGGAAAATAACACAGCTGCATAGTGTTGTTCCCCGCCCCCTTTGGATAGAAATGTGTAGGAATGAAATAGCTCAATTTTCACCTTCTCTATGCCACTCTATACATGATCACAAGTCTCGTACCGCCTTTCTAGAGACTATCCTACTGCCTTAAAGCATAACTAAAAACAAAAAAATATATATATATGCTTCTTGTGATATACAAAACAATTTCCAGCCTAAGAACTTTCAAGAATGATCGCCGAATCTATAAAAGCTCCTCCAGCAACTGTGAAGGGACTCAATCTTAAAACCAGACTGCCATGCAGTTCAACATTGCAGTTGGCATTTGCAATAAAGTTGCCTTTCTTCCCTCCGCCTTTTTCTGAACAAATTCACAGAGCCTGGATTATGAGTGGTAGGGTTGACTCAGAAACACCAGCCAGGTCAGAATTATAGTTTGCACTGCTGAGTTTGTTTGCAAATAAAAGCAAGGAGAAAAAGAGAGATATAATTATGAAAGACACTAGGATATGGAAAAGAGATTAAACCTTATTAAAATATCATCCCTAGGCATTAACAGCAGTTCTATAATTAATAATAGAACAGTTGACTGCACTAAGCACTGTAACAGAAATTAAATTTTCATTTATGAACAGGAATAATGAGGTAACATAGAAAGATTGGACTTAGGTTTTTCTGCCACTGAAGATTAATAATTGCCTAAGGTCTATATTCAGAATTAAGACACACATTTGGTCGTAGAGAAAAATAATTCATAGGGTGTGCAAACACTGTCACTCTGGACTGCAGTCATGCCATGAGCCAGATGCAATATCCATTTCCCAACAACACTAGTGTCAGGTTGTACCCACGATTGCTTATTTCATTAGATGTACTAGAGAAAAGTAAATGTATCTTTTCTCGTGGAAAAAGAATCAGTATAAATGGACAAAAAATTTACAGTTTCTTTGTATTTATTTTTAAGACTTTATGTATTTATTTGAGAAAGAGAGAACAAGCGGGGTGGAAGGGAAGAGGGAGAAGCAGGCTCCCCAGCTGAGCAGGGAGCCCCAAGTGGGACTTGATCCCAGGACCCTGGGATCATGCATGATCTGAGCTGAAGGCAGATGTTTAACCAACTGAGACCCCCAGGTGCCCTTACAGTTTTCTTTTTAAAAAGTATTCCTTGGCAATATAAATATTCAGTACAGTGTCCTTATAGCTATTGATGACAGACCTTAACATCTCTAAAGAGATTTTGTTTTTCTTGAAAAAAAAAAATGACAGCAGAAAATAAACAAAATGTGTGGAATTTCTTTTGGAAACTATTTAAAGATTGCTGTAATGTTTTACCCTGGCTTTACTTTCCAAGGGTTTTAAAATTTGTTTTACAGCGTTTAAATTCTGTTTATGTAAACTAGATATATTTATCCCACTATTTTGCACAGCTTAGCACATTCATGAATAAAAGGTTAAGAAATCATCATAAAAATATTGTTTTTATTTATAATTACAGTGTTTATTTTATAAAAAGGGAAATCAATTGGTTACTTATATCAAAATTTGAGAATAGAAATTATAATTGTCCCAAATTTTCCTTTGATTTTTAATTGACATATAACATTGTATTAGTTTTAGGTGTATAGTATAATGGTTTGATATATGCATATATTGTGAAATTACTACAATAAGTTTAGTTAACATCCATCAACACACAGCTACAAGTGTTTTCTTGTGATGAAAACTTTTTAGATGTACTCTCTTAAAAAAAAAAAAGATGTACTCTCTTAGCAACTTTCAAATATGCAATACGGTGTTGTTAACTATAGTCACCATGCTGCACATTACGTCCCCAAGATTTATTTATACCTAGAAGTTTGTACCATTTAACCACTTTTGACCACATTTTCATTTTTAGCCCTTAATGTTCCTAAACTAAAATATGAATAATCATAAGATAATTTCAAAAACATGGTTTTGTTATTTTTACCTAGAAAGATACACACACACACACACACACACACACACACACACACACTCCCCAGACCCTAGGTTGCTGGAACATTATGGAAAAAGGTTTTGTTATGGTTGCTGTGATTTAGCATTTTGGGACCGTGGCTGAAGCAAAGTAATGATATTGGACCAGCCAGCACTTCTCATTCCTAGACTCTGACCTAACGAAGCTTTGTCCAGGTGTTTGAAATCATTTAGAACTAAATATAAAGACTCTTAGGAATGGGTTGTGTTTTGGAGAAGGGGATAGTGAAACCTAGCTGTCTTGTCTTCTGATTTTTAACTTATTTACATGTTTCTGTCCTCCCTTCCATCTTGTCTTTTTGAGGTCCATTATGGACCCAGTTTCTGGGCTTTGCCAGTTCTTTCTGGTGAATTCTCATGGTTCTTCTCATCCACCCTCTCTAGAGAAACTGAGGTTTTCATTTCTTCCTTTCCGCCAAGTGCAGGCTCACCATTTATTCAGCCAACATCTATCTTCAAAAATCTGTTGACTGCTGTTTCATCTTCTTTGTTCTTGCAAGCTTGTGGTTTTTAAAAATTTCCTCTACTCTGGTTTTAATAAGGTCTGCAAAGGAAACAGCAAAATGCATGTATTTAAGCTATTATGTTTGAGTCACCCCACCCACTCTCCCGCCTATTCTACTCTCCCTTTTGTTCTACTGAATCTTTTCCTCTCAAGGTCACCAACAAAGGTCATGCTGTTAAATCCATTATTGTCTTCTCATTTATACAGTTGGTAACTCTCTTTTTCTTGAAACATGCTTCTTTTTGAGCTTTAGTAGTGCTATTTAATCCAAGTTTTTCTTTTCTATCTCTAGCCATTCTTCTCACTCTCCCTGTTGGTTCTACAATGGAGAAAAGTCAATGGCTACAATGATCAGAAAGTTCTTCAGACAACTGGACAATTCAAGAGAGATTCACCACACTCCAAATATGGCAGATATAGGAGAAGTAAATAATAATAAAAGAAGAGATAAAGATAATATGTAAACTAAGTTGACATATTTATAAATAAAAAGCAGGGCATAATTGCTTAGAACTATGCAATTGTTAACTGATTTTTTTTTGTTTCATGTATTTTACTCCCTCATTCTGAAGCACATTCCTTATTAGTTCTTTCACTAAGTCTCTTAGTCAAATTTTTTATTCTTTGTTTATCTGAAAATGTCTTTCTTCCACACTTACTCAAAAATGATAGTTTATCTAGAAATGGAGTCTTTTCTTCTTAGCATTATGAATATTTAGTCCAGGGCTTCTATTGTTACTTTTAAGAAACCTGATGTCAGTTTCAATTTTCTTTTCTTTTTTTTAAAGATTTTTGTTTTATTTATTCATTTGACAGAGATACAGAGAGAGAGAGAGAGAATGAGCGGGGAAGAGGCAGAGGGAGAAGGAGAAGCAGGCTCCCCACTGAGTTAGGAGGCCGATGTGGGGTTCGATCCCAGGACCCCAGGATCGTGACCCGAGCCAAAGGCAGATGCTTAACCATCTGAGACACCCAGGTGCCCCTCTTTTCTTTTCTAAGTAATACTCCTTTATTTTCTAATGGCTTTAAGAATATTCCCTTTGTCTTTGATTACCAAAAGAAAAAAGGTGAGAAAATATTAAAACCTATAAAAAGTTTTAAGACATAGAAAACCATGCTTTATATTGTTTGCGGATGATGCATCACTAGATTCCTTCCATTCATTCATCAAGTGGTGATGCACCAGCTTCAAAAGTCAAGTCAGAAGAGTCTTTGTGGTTCTAGCTTGTCAGTCTGTTCAGATCATGACTTCAGCATGGTTAAAAGTTTAACACGGCCTTCCCTCCTAAGGAAAAAAAATTAAGAGTTGGAAATGATGACAGAATCCCAGTCAAGGAAACTGTATTTAAAGCAAAGACATACCACTGAGATATTGGCAAGAAAAGTATTGCAGGTATACATTTAATAACAGGTCAACAAAAGAGCCATGTCATTCCAAAATACTTGCTGCGTATCTACTATTTGCCAGGCATTGTATCGGGACTGGGAGTACATAAGTGAAAACAGTAATGCTCATTCTTCCATGAATCTTCTATTCCCTAATGTGGGCAGAAGTGGGCAATGATACCAAAGCGTATAAATATGTAACGAGTCTTATGGAGGAAAATAAAACAGGATAAGAAAAATGGGGTTGGAAGGTGTGGTGATGGTGGTACAAGGAGGCTTTTTTCCATGGAGCACTCAGGGAAGACCC
The DNA here is from genome assembly GCF_037043125.1 of Eumetopias jubatus. Taxonomy (NCBI): domain Eukaryota; kingdom Metazoa; phylum Chordata; class Mammalia; order Carnivora; family Otariidae; genus Eumetopias; species Eumetopias jubatus. The sequence continues at coordinate 19,728,995 of NW_028274807.1, read as the reverse complement.
CATAAACCTGGACCTGAAAGAAGCAAGGGAGAAAGCAATGTGGATAACTGAGGGAAAATATTCCTCACAGAGGGACTGACAAATTCAAAAGTCAAGAGGAGCTGTGTATGTAGCATGTTTGAGGAATGACCTGGAGGCCAATGGGGTTGGAACAGAAAAGAGAAGGAGAGAGTGGCAGGAGAGGAGATGAAATCAGAAATTTTGTGAGATGATAGGTTTTGTGAAATGGAAGAGGCAGTAGTGGTATAGGTCATGTAGGGCTTATAAGCTGTAGTAGAACTTTAGCTTCTATTTAGAAGGAAATCATGAGTAAGTTCTAAACAGAGAGAAGTGACATGAGCAGATATATATTTAAAGGAGAACTCTGGCTGCTGTGTGTAAAGTGATAAAATAGTCAGGGAAATTAGAGAAATGCTATGAGATAATGAGTCAATGGTGACCCAGAATGACTTGCCCTAGAAACCACAGTACCATATACCCCTACTGCTGCAAGTGAGCTTCCTTAACCTTCACTGCCAATGCTGGAATTCACACAATAGCTGAGTAAAGCAGACTGCCAACTACATCTGATTAGAACTGGGAAGACTTTGGGTAGAAGGCGCTGGAAACAACCATACAATGTATGCAAGCAGAGTTAGCCTTGTACTAGTAAGAATAGGCTTTTACCCACCATGATTTCAGAAGTCCGTCAACAAGTATCTTCTCTGAATGTTTTGCTCTTTGTTGCCTCAAGTTCTGAAATTAGTGGTTTATACTTATCATATTAAATTTTGACCTTTGTAGTCCTCTTTTAGAAATCATATATCCATTAGAAGAGTAAGACATTAACATGTCTTCATTGTGAATTCATTTATTAAATTATGAAAAGGATATATAAGGAACTTTAAGAATCATCAATAAGATAACAACCCAACTTTTAAAACTGGCAAGGGATTTGAACAAACACTTCCACCATACGAATGGAAAATAAGCAATGAGAGACGCTCAGGATCATTTGTCATTAGGGAAATATAAATTAAAACCATAGTCAGATAACACTACATATTAGAATGGCTAAAATTAAAAGGAATTCTATATGAAGTATTAATGAGGAGGAAAAGAAATTTTCATACACTGTTGATGGGATGTAAAATTATGACTATGTTAGAAAACAATTTGGGATTTTCTCAAAATGTTAGACATATACTACATATGATCCAGCCATTGGACTGCAGGGTATTTGCCCAAGATAAAGGAAAACATGTATTCATACGAACTTTATTTGCAGTAACCAAAAACTAGAACTAAATCCAAATGCTCATTAATAGACAAATGGATAAACAAACTGTGGTTTATCCATACAAAAGTATACTACTCAGCAATAAAAATTAATGAGCTCACAAAAGGGCACATAATATAAGATTCCACTTATATCAAATGTCACATATAGGCAAATTCATAGAGATAAAAATTAGATTATTGTTTTTCAGGGTCTGGAGGGACAAGGAAATGGGAAATGCCTATTAATGGGTATAAGATCTATTTTGGGGGTGATAAAAATATTCTAAAAGAAAACAATGGCTTCACAATTCTTTGAATTACTATAAAACACTGAATTGTACACTTTAAAAGGGTAAGTTTCATGGTATTTGAATTATCTCAATAAAATCATTATTTAAAAATAAGAAAATAAACTATTCACATATGCTACAAAACAGGTGAATCATAGTATAGTTTTGTTGAAAAAAGAAACAGATTTTTAAATTAAAGTACATATTGTATGAGTTGATTTGTGTAACATAGAAAACACAATATAATTTACTGCAACAGAAAGCAAATCAGCCTTTTCTCCTGGATGCAGGGAGTGGAGAGGGTTCCAGGGAAGGGATTATCAAGGGGCACAAGGAAACTTCTGGGTATGATGGATATGTTCATTATCCTGATTGTGGTGATGGTTTCACCAGTGTATACAGAAGTCAAACTGATCAAATCATATAATTTAAATATGTGTGTCATACAGTGTATCAATTATACCTCAATAATCTATTTCAAAAATTGAAGGAATAAAGAGTTATGTTCAAACTTTGCCTACTTCACAATTTCACCAAGCACTGGTCAGAAAGGAAGTGAAAAATCTTGGCCCAGCAGCTGTCAAGTGAAAGAATTTTGTCTATAAATCTGGTGTGAAGCAGTTGTCTGGGAAATCTCTACAGTAAAAGTAGACACTATTTTGACAAAATTTTGCCCAAAAAATCAGGATTATGGATGTTTATTGAAAACTTACAGGTATGTCAGACTCTATTGTAAGCACCTTTCATGTATTTGATCATTTAATTTTCACAATAACCCCATGAGGTAACAGGTGTTACCATTCTCGTTTTATAGACATGGAAATTGAGTGACAGCAAGGTTAAGTACGGGTGTATTTACTAAGCTAGAAAGTGAGATAACCAGGAGTTAGACCTACACAGTTTCATTCTAGAGCCTATTGCCCAATAGGGCATTTTGTCTGCAAGGAAAGTAGCCACTAGCCACATGTAGCAACCGAGCATTTGGAAAAACATCTAATGAAACCAAAGAATTGAATTTCTAATTTTTTATGTAATTGTACATGCATTAAATTTTAAGACCTTATACTCAAAACAAAGAAGATAAACAAATACACACACACAATAATGGGGATATGTCAAAGGAACACAGCAGCCAAGTGAAAGAGCTCTCAGGGGCCAAAGTTGGAACAATTTGAGCAACAAAACAAAGAGGATTAAATTATAAACAAAGCATACACAAATACACATGGGTCATATCAATATAAATAATTGATAAATAAATAAATAAATAAATAAATAAATAAATAAATAAAACCAATTTCCCTTGTAGAAGCATTTCAAATTACTTAGGTGGATTAGATATTCCATCCTAAAAGAGGGGCGGCATACTGCCCCACATCTTAAGTGTGGGCTGTGCATAGTGATTTCCTTCCAATGAACATAGTATGGAAAGTGTGGGGGGAGAATATTTGTACAATGGAGAAACCTGACACATGCTACCTGAGCCAAGTCATCAAGGTGAATATCAATAGAGATAATTTATGTTGATAGTATAACAACGATGATAGCGTGTTATAAGTCACATTGACGTGTCATGTTGGTAGTATACAGTTGATACCTGTGATACGATATGATGAGAATGACATTTTACCTTTGTGGCCTTCTTCCCAAAAAAGCCCATAATCACAGTCTAATCATGAGAAAAACATCACACAAATACCAACTGAAGTACATTATACAAAATACTAATCAATACTACTCATAAGTATGAAGATCATGAAAAACAAAGAAAGTCTGAAAAATGTCATAGCCAAGACGAGCCCAAGGAAACCTGATGACTAAATGTAAGTGATACCCTGGATGGGATTCTGGAACAGGAAAGGACATTAGATAAAAATTAAGAGAAACTGAATAAAGTATGCTTGCTTTAGTTAATGATAATGTACCAATATTTGTTCATTAATTATGACGAATGTAGCATATTAATGTAAGATATTAATAATGGAGGAAACTGGATTTGGGGCATATGGGAAATTCTTGTGCAACTTTTCTGTTAATCTAAATCTATCCAAAATGAAAGACTTATTTTAAAAGTTTTTGTTTGTTTGTTTTGTTTGTTTTGTTTTGTTTTGTTTTGTTTAATTCCAAGACCCAGACCTCAAAACCCAGAAGAATCTGGCTGTTTGAATGGAGTCTGGGATGTTGTGTTTTTAATAAGCTCTTCACTGGGTCTGATGATCAGCCAGGTTTGAGAGTGACTGAAAGAAGGGACTCCTTTGTCATTTAGTGATGTGAACTTTATTTATATTGAAATCAATGTTATTAATATTGCATATTAGTGTAAAATTTTTAAGATGTGATACTCAAACATTTTAGTATTCTTGCAACAACTTGGATAAGTGAATCTTTTTTCAATTATAAAGTTTATGAAATCTAAACACAGGTCTATTTTATTTCTGATGAAAATTTAGATCATTGAGATGTATGGTAAGTATAATTAACACATCAGATTTTGAAAATTTTATATGAAAAAAAGTAAAACACCTCACTAAGAATGCTTTTCATGTTGAAACATATTTTGGAGATTTTGTGTCAAATAAAATTTATTATTAAAATTAATTTCACCTTTTTTTAATTTCTTAATATGACTATTAGGAAATGTTAAATTACATATGTGGCTTACTTTATATTTCTAGTGCCCAGTGTTGGTCTAAACCATTATGCTATATGACCTGAAGTGAAAACCATAGCTAGCTATTGCCTGCAACTATTGGAACTTTCCATTTCCTGCTGACTTACTGAGTGTCACAATAAAAAATGTCAATAATTGCTATAAAATCACAAATATAAAACCCCCCAGTTCCTTTCCCCTCCCAGGCATTAGTAGAAGGGGAGCAGATCTAATATATCTTTTAGAACTGGATCTGTAATTTTAAACTCCATCAGCATTGAGAATTGTTGGGTACAAAATGAAGAGCTTGGGTTTTGTAAAAAGTTAAGCAAAGGTTGGACTATTTGTCTAGCTACCTCAGCTGTGAACCTTATGCAGTCTTATTCAATTTCTCTTATCCTCATTTTCCTCAACAGTTGGGTAAAAATAATACTAATTGCCTACCTTGCGTTATTTTATAAAACATAAAGAGCACATGTAAAATAACTGGCACTCTGTAGACAGCGTTAATAATTTTTTCCAAGGTTAGTAACTATTCACTTTTTATGTACTACTTTTAAAGTAAAACTGAGGGGCACCTGGGTGGCTCAGTCGTTAAGCATCTGCCTTCGGCTCAAGTCATGGTCCCAGGGTCCTGGGATGGAACCCCCATCGGGCTCCCTACTCAGCGGGAAGCCTGCTTCTCCCTCTCCCACTCCCCCTGCTTGTGTTCCCTCTCTCGCTGTGTCTCTCTCTGTCAAATAAATAAATAAAAAGTCTTTAAAGTAAAACTGAGGGGTGCCTGAGTGGCTCAGTCATCACATAAGCAGCTGCCTTCAGTTCATGTCATACTGGGATTGAGCCCCACATAGGGTTCCTTGCTTAGCGGGGAGCCTGCTTCTCCCCTTTCCTCTGCCTGCCATTCCCCCTGCTTGTGGTCTCTCTCTCTCTCTCTTTCTCTCTCTGTCAAATAAATAAATTAAATCTTAATAATAAAAAATAAAATAAAACTGATGCCATTTGAGAACCATTTATTTTAATTTCTAATGTTATTCCTTGATGATAGCGAGGATATTTTCAAGTGGACTCCCCCAGGAGAACCTACATACAGTTGGAAGGGTATCAGCTCCCTTATATAATGGAGACACAGGGCAAGCAACCTGACTTTATAGCTCACTCAGTTCCATTCATTTATAATAGATCACATGAAAACAACCAAGAACCACTGAAATCCCTACACGATGACTACACAGATAACTCTCAGTGTCTTTCTTTGTGCTATAAATACAGAGTAAAAGCAATCACACCCTTGCTTCAATATATTTGTTGTTGAATAAAAGCAGGATCGAGTTCTAAGAGAAATGGATTTCTTGGCAATTAGGGTCTATATTATCAAACTCAAAATTAAATCGCAATTTCCCCACAAACCAATCACACATTAGGGAAACAATCACTGTTAAAAATTATGTAACACGGATAGAAAAGCACTTCCAAGGAGCTCTCAAATGCTTCACTCAAAATGAAAATTTAAAATTATTAGAATTTTAAGCAGAGTAATGTAGACTTGGGGGATAAAATATTTCCAAAGTTCTGATCACACACAACTGTGGATACCCAAATATTTGACAGGAAAATAGAAGAGCAAAATGAAGGTCGCTGGTGGCTTTTATTTAAATCCACCATATTCACCCCACAATACTTTACTTGACAGCTATCATTTGCCTTTATTTCTACTTTAAAATCTAAAAGGAGCAGCATTGGTCCCTTTTTATGATAGCATTAACACTGCGTGAGTTACAAAGAAAGGGCATTCTTTTTGTTAAACAAGAATGTATTACACATTGCTAGTTTAGTACTTTACCATGAAAAAACGTAGGGCAAGGAACAATGCATGAAGTTCTAAATGTATGACCTTAAGACACAATGTTCATCTGTGGAATGGCGATAAGAAGCAAATAATCTTTGGTAAAATTGAGCCCCTTGGCATGTTTTAAATTTTATGTTTTATAATTCACTATTTTTCTATAAGCCTTTAAGAAGCTTTAAATAGTCTGGCCATGGCTCTGTTATAATGCCAAGGATGGAGATCCATAAAGCTTTTACATAATTTTTTGCACTATAAGAAATTAAACTTTATGAACTTGTGAGGTTTAGTTTGACCTTTCCCTCAAACATATATAATTTGCTTCCTGATGGAATCAAATCTAATCTTCAATGTTTAAATTACAAGATTTACTCTGGTTTTATTATCAGCTTTTGCTTTCACTATTAGTCACTTTGAGTGTCTGCTTTGTCTTTTCTCCATGTGATAAATTTCTCATTTTTTAAAGGAAGACCATACACATTTACAAATTTCATGATCCAAGCAGTCTTTCATACTATCTCAGTTATAACTATAAAGCAGATTACAATTAACCATCTCCCTGTTTGCTCAGCCATGTAAATGCTTGTTATTCTTGCTGATTACATAAAGCGGACTTTTTATTGTTTTGGCAAACAAGATACAGAGGCTATAAACCAAACACCAGAATAAGCCATAAAATTTTTCTGTTAAATCAATTTCTATTGCTGGCCTGAGAATACATGTGTAATGTAGATTAGATGTATTTTTGAAAATATTATTATACCAATTTCAATACATTAAATTAAAGGAAAGCTCCTTTAATAAAAACTATGTGACAGATGTACTGAGTTCAACCTGCAGGTGACAGAGATTACAGGTCAGGTTTCAATCAAAGTGCCCATTGTGTCAATTTGCTTCACAGGGCAGATAAACCCAGCAGTGTGGCAAGCCTTAATGAATGAAACTTTCTAATCTTTGATCAAGAAGTCTTCCCTGTCTCCAGCAGGCAGTTGCCATGTAAGGAGAACAATACTAAGAAGAATAGCAATGATCATGGAAATTTGTGAAGAGCAAAATTAGGTAACTCAGGAGGGAAAAAAACCCTCCAATTTGAGCCTTAAATATTTGGTTTAGTTTAAGGAATTGATTAACTTGACCAGAGTAGCTGAAGAGTCTGCCACTTGTTTCTTAATCACTGGCAAATTCAATCATTACTGTTGAATCATCAAATTCATTGTTCCTGAAGACAAAACAATGGAGAGCTCTGTAGAGGTTAAATTTTCTAGTTTAGCAAGTTAATTCATATAATTTGGATAATTTCCAATCTTCCCACTCTCTTTAATTTGTGTTGACCAAGTCTAAATTACTCTCGGTTGCTTTACGTTGTTTTTAGGCAGGAAAATTAATTAAAAGGCCATGGTCACAGCCATGCCAGTGCCCCCAAATGCTATTAAGCATGTTTCATACCACTTTTCTATAAAAAAATAAAATAAAATAAAAATCTATTGAGTACAGCCTTATGTGAATAAACTATGTAAACATTTAACTCATCTTTTGATGACTGACATAATTTGATTAGCAGAGCCACTGGGAAAGGATATGAATTTAGAGAGTATGAGTTATATTTTCTTTATAATTGGGCATTAGTTGTCCACAACTTTTAGGAAGTATGGTTTTTGTACCCAAGCAGATGCACTTTACCTACCTCAACCATTGAACATTCATCTCAATTTACTTTTGCTATAGGAACAACAGATTTGTATCAATTCTGAACCAATACCCCTGAGAATAAGCAAGGTATGGAAATGCAATTACTTTCGGGACAGTATGAAACCCAAGGTCTTGCAGCAAACACGTTTTGTTCTAACCACCCAAGTTACCTCAGTGAACTGTGAAGGGATAAGAACCACAATTCCTGAACACAACACTGCTTCCTGACCCACCCCACTAACTCAACAGATATCTTCATTGGAAATGATTACTTCTAATGGTTCCAATCCCACAAAATTATATCTTCTTTAAAGTATTCTCTGTAATTCTCATCTAATTCGAATCACAATTTCCCCATCCTGAGGATTTGTTAGGAAAAATAAAGAGGTTAAAAAATCTATATTATGTCTCTGAGCACTGTGAATTGTGTAAGACTGATGAATCACAGTCCTGTACCTCTGAAATAAATAATATATTATATGTTAAAAAAAAGAAGAAGAAGATAGTAGGAAGGGAAAAATGAAGGGGGGGATCAGAGGGGGAGACGAACCATGAGTGACTATGGACTCTGAGAAACAAACTGAGGGTTCTAGAGAGGAGGGGGGTGGGGGATGGGTTAGCCTGGTGATGGGTATTAAAGAGGGCATGTTCTGCATGGAGCACTGGGTGTTATACACAAATAATGAATCATGGAACACTACATCAAAAATAAATAAATTTTTGAAAAAAGTCTGTATTATGTCTCTTTGATACTTCTAGAGATTGGTGAGGGAAGTGAAGAAACTCATGCCAAGTCTTGTATAACTAAAGATAACAATCAATAAAAGACACTTTTTTGGTTTGGTGAAACACTGTAACTAGTCATCAATTTTTAAGAATGGACTGCCTTTAGAGTTTCTCTGAAAAAAAAATGGGGGAAAGGAGAGAAGAAAATGCTATTACTTTCAGACTAGAAATATCTTGGAATTTGAAGTTATAGTTAACAAAAAAACTAATTATCTTCCTTAGTCTGCAATTAAATCATAGTTATTCATATTAATGCTACTGTTCCTTAAAATGTGTGTGTGTGTGTCTTTTCTAAGATTTACTTCCTAGAAAATTTCCAGCAGAAATATAAGGCATATCTTCTCTGGCAATGTAACCCAAATCTGATCAAACTTCAGTTTACATGGACTGAATGTAGAGCATCCCATGGTTTTATCAACTGAGTAGTTTTCTTCCTTAAAATGTCAATTTTGTGGACTGTTTTGTTTTTGGATTGCCATGATGTCTAGAAGCAATCGATCAAAAGTTGAAATCACTTCCTTTCGGAAATGGATAGGGTTTTCCAAAGGGAGTTTGGTGATTTGTCTTGGAAGGATGGGAGAATGAGCCTCTCAGAGAGGAAAGATTGATGCTGAAGCAAGAAGACGAGATTTGGTTTAGTATGTGTGTATACGTATTTGTGTGTGCGCGCATATGGGCGGTCACATGCCCTTTCTCCCTCGGACTATCAAAACAGTTACGTTTTGGGGGCGCCTGGGTGGCTCAGTCAGTTAAGGGTCTGCCTTCAGCTCAGGTCATGATCTCAGGATCCTGGGATCGAGCCCCATGTGGGGGTCCCTGATCAACGGAGAGTCTGCTTCTCCTTCTGCCCTTTACTCCCTCACTCATGCACATGCTCTCACTCTCTTTTTCTCAAATTAAAATAAAAATCTTTAAAAAAAATCTTTAAGAAAGAAGTTATGTTTTCATCCAGTTTCAAGTTCTATCTTCCCATATTGAAATTCCCCGTTACCCTAAGTCTTCCATCAATACCACACAGTCATCATCTTATGTTAATGGAATTCTGGACAATTAAGTGATAGGGATGTGAAAGGGAATTTTGAAGCAAGTGTCCTGGTCGCAGCATCTTGTCAAGTGAACGTAGTCTCAGAGCTATGGGCAGCCATCAGCTAGAAGATAGAGAGCTGCAGGCAGGGCTGACAAAAGTAAAAAGACAATGTAGGGCTGTGCTTGAGACAGCAGCTTCCTGGGATGAGGCCTTGGAAGCTTGTACAGGGAGGGACAGCTACCTGTCAGGAAGGTAGAGCGATCCAGATGGGGTATCTTCATACCCATGGCACCTAGAGGAGAAAGCAGATGTTTGCTTTGGCTGTTCTCTGATCCTATTTTTGCTCATTGATTACACCTTTGGTGCTTTATTGTGTTTTATTATGTCTTTATATATAATCTGGTTCCTGGATCTATCCGCTTTGAAAGCTTTCAGGTAGAAAGGAATGAGACAAGACTGCAGATATCCCTACTGCCTCACCGCTTGCCCACTCCACTTTCTTGACAATTCTCACCCTGAAGTACTGCCCAAATATAAGCTGCTTCAGAGAGCACCCAGACCGCAAGGTTTTCTTTATGAAATTAAATTGCCCTCTCTGTTTATGCTCTTTTGCTTTTTTTTTTTTTGAGCTTATCAGGTAATGTGTTAGCAAAAGGCTACAATAATGAAATATCAATATTAATTTATGAATATCACTGAGATGCTTTAAATGAACCCAAGCAGCACAAAATGATTTGTGTATGGAATGTCCATTGCCTAATCAGACTCATAAATATGAGTGAATATGTAATCAATTAGGTTTATTTGATTCATGAGCCATTTAAAAGTTTGGTGATATAAAATGCAGAATAAATAATAGTTCATAGATTAAGAATTTTTTCAAATAAAAGTCACTGGGTGAGTTTGTTGCACAAAAATGAACACGAAATTACTAAAAGCAGTAGAGTAGTGAGTTCTATTCTATTTCTAAAAGTAAGTTGTTTTCTATAGGAGTTATAATATAGAAAAATAATTAATTGTGCCACCTATAGTAAAGATATTTGCATTTTTGTCCCGTGGGAAGGTGGCAATTCCCATTGCATTTTCTTGCCATGCACTGAACATACATTATAAAATGTAACAAATGTTAAGTGTTCTATGAAACATTTACATGATTGATCTAATTTGCCATTTGGTACCAATTAAATGCAGCTTGATATTCCTGGGATAATTATAGCAAACAGAACTTTCAACACATTTCTAGCCTTAATGAAAATAACAGAACACCTCAAAGGGATACAGCAACCAACCACTTAGCTGAAAGCACAAAAGGAAACTTGAATAGGAAGAAAAAGAACAAGAGTAGGGACCAGAGGATGTGAGCAGGTAAGTCTGAGGGACTAACCATAGACCCAATAAATGTTTGGAGACTGAACCTGAGATATTTGCATTAAACCCAAACTACTAAAAGTTGTTAAACAGATCACAGGAGAGTAATGCGACACCAGCTCTGGAGACACAAAACTCCAATGGCCCTTGGAAGAAAAAGCTGCAATTTCTGCCCTCAAAATTGTCCAAGATTAAGTTAAATTTAAAAATACACATTTTAGCCCTTCTGCCCGTGGACGGACACCACCAAGTAAGCATCGTTAAAGTCTCCCCTCCCACTGCTGTCATGTCGAAGTCAGAGTCTCCCAAAGAGCCTGAAAACCTGCGGAAGCTCTTCATCGGAGGTTTGAGTTTGAAACAACCGATGAGAGTCTCAGGAGCCATTTTGAGCAATGGGGAATGCTTACAAGTGCTCCAGAGGCTTTGGGTTTGTCACGTATGCCACTGTGGAGGAGGTGGATGCAGCCATGAACGCAAGGCCACACAAGGTGAATGGAAGAGTTGTGGAACCAAAGAGGGCTGTCTCAAGAGAAGATTCTCAAAGACCTGGTGCCCACTTAACTGTGAAAAACATTTTTGTTGGTGGCATTAAAGAAGACACTGAAGAACATCATCTAACAGATTATTTTGAACAGTATGGGAAAACTGAAGTGATCAAGATCATGACTGACCGAGGCAGTGGCAAAAAGAGAGGTTTTGCTTTGATAACACTTGATGACCATGACTCTGTAGACAAGATTGTCATTCAAAAATACCATACTGTGAATGGCCACAACTGTGAAGTAAGGAAAGCCCTATCTAAGCAAGAGATGGCTAGTGCTTCATCCAGCCAAAGAGGTCGAAGTGGTTCTGGAAACTTTGGTGCTGGTCGTGGAGGTGGTTTTGGTGGGAATGACAACTTCAGTAGTGGAGGGAACTTCAGTGGTCGAGGTGGCTTTGGTGGCAGTCGAGGTGGTGGTGGACATGGTGGCCGTGGGGATGGCCATAACGGACTTGGTAATGATGGAAGCAACTTTGGAGGTGGCGGAAGCTATAATGATTTTGGCAATTACAACAATCAATCCTCAAATTTTGGACCCATGAAAGGAGGAAATTTTGGAGACAGAAGCTCTGGCTCCTATGGTGGTGGAGGCCAATACTTTGCCAAACCACGAAACCAAGGTGGCTGTGGCAGTTCCAGCAGCAGCAGTAGCTACGGCAGTGGCAGAAGGTTTTAATTTCTGCCAGGAAACAAAGCTTAGCAGGAGAGGAGAGCCAGAGAAGTGACAGGGAAGCTACAGGTTACAACAGATTTGTGAACTCAGCCAAGCACAGTGGTGGCAGGGCCTAGCGGCTACAAAGAAGACATGTTTTAGACAATACTCATGTGTATGGGCAAAAAACTCGAGGACTGTATTTGTGACTAATTGTATAACAGGTTATTTTAGTCTCTGTTCTGTGGAAAGTGTAAAGCATTCCAACAAAGGGTTCTAATGTAGATTTCTTTTTTTTTGCACCCATGCTGTTGATTGCTAAATGTAATAGTCTGATCATGACGCTGAATAAATGTCTTTTTAAAAAGATAGACATTTTATATATGTTATATGATGTTTTTATATATATATGATGTGTTATTTATGTATTGTGATATACATTAAATATATAATATGATATATATTGTGATATATATATGGTCCCCCCTTTCATGGGGGATGTTTTAAGAATCCCAGTAGATGCTTGAAATCACAGATCATACTGAACCCTATATATACTGTTTTTTCCTACACATACATATTCATGATAAAGTTTAATTTATAAATTAGACACAGCAAAAGATTAACAATGACTAATAATAAAGCAGAATAATTATGATAATGGACTATAATAAAACATGTGATTGTGGTCTCTCCCTCAAAATATTTTACTGCACTGTGCTCCTCCTTCTTCTTGTGATGATGTGAGATCATGAAATGCCTATGTGATGAGATGAAGTGAGGGCAGTGAGTGACATAGGCATTGTGACGTAGTGTTGGCCTACTATGACCTTCTGACAATACATCAGAAGGAGAATCATCTGATACTGGACTGTGGCTGACCACTGGTAACTGAAACTGAAGAAAGTGAAACCACACATAAGGGAGGATTATGTATATATACAAAACACACAAGGAAATAAAACACAATAAGTGAGAATCAGAAGAAAGAAACAAAAACTTTACACTCTCAGGCATTAGCTTTTGGATATACCAGCAGCAGGATATAAATGGTAACAGACTATAAAATAACTATGTATAAAATATTCAACTGGATAAAAGATGGAATTCAAAAAATAACCAAGTAAGAAGGGATTACCATTATTGATCAGGAAGGTTAAAACAAACAAAATTACAAATATAAGCAGAAGTCTCAGAATTGGAAAAAATAGTTAATGAAATGTAAAACACAGTGATTGGACTAAACAGCAGACACACCTGAAGACAAAAACGGTGAGCTGGATGGGGTCCCTGGGTGGTTCAGTCAGTTAAGTAACTGACTCTTGATTTCAACTCAGGTCATGATCTCAGGGTCCTGAGATCAAACCCCAGGTCAGGCTCTGGCCCAATGGGGAATCTGCTTAAAATTTTCTCTCTCTCCCTCTTCCTATTCTCCTTCTCCTGCTCTCTCTCTCTCTCTCAAATAAATAAATAAATCTTTTAAAAAATGGTGAGCTGGAAATGGATTTGAAAAAGTCAGACAAAATTCACAAAGAGAATAGTAAAGAGACCCTTAACTTAATATAAATAATCTACCAAAATCCTACATAAATCTTCATGATGAACAGTGAAAAGTTAGAAGCATCCCTTCTTTGATTGGGAGCATGATAAGGATACTACTAATTATCACTATTTCCATTCAACACTGAACAGGAGATTCTCCACTATGGTGTGAAAAAAGAAATAAAAAGTGTGTGAAATTGAAAAAAAATCATTGCATATGATGTCGGACTACAAGAAATTCCAAAACAAAAGCTCTGCAGATCCAAAGACAAATTATTAAAATTTATATTTTAATTTAGATTTAGCAAGACAACCCAATGAAAGAGCAGTTTATACAAAATCAACTTCATTTTGATGCATCAGAAATGAATATTTATAAATTAGCATTCAAAATGATATCATTTACAACAGTATGAGGATAATACATTTTTTAATTAAAGATCATTGATAGATGTTGTAGAAAAAGGAGATACATAGAGAAACGCATTAATCATTGAGATAAAAACTCATTTTAGAAAAATGTGAATAATTGTGATATTGTGATTCATAAGAAATACATATTTCATCCTCCCTGTTTGTGGCATTGAACTCCTAAAAATCAATGGAATTTCCTAAGTGATGAGAGCTATGAAGGTGTATTTCATTAGAGGCGAGGTTTTTTTTTCAAGTTTTTCTTTTAATTCCAGTTAGTTAACATATGTGTGATACTAGTTTTGGGAGTAGAATATGGTGATTCATCACTTACATTTAACACCCAGTGCTCATCACAACAAATGCCCTCCTTAATGTCCATCATCCATGTAACCCACCCCCCTGTCCACCTCCCCTCCAGCAACCCTCAGTTTCTTCTCTATAGTTAAGAGTATGTTTTATGGTTTGCCTCTCTCTTTTTTCCCTCTATGTTCATCTGTTTCTTTTCTCAAATTCCACATATGAGTGAAGTCATATGGTATTTGTCTTTCTTTGACATATTTTGCTTAGCAAAATAAGTCTAGCTCCATCCACATCCTCGCAAATAGCAAGATTTAATTCTTTTTGAAGGCTGAATAATATTCCATTATATATATAGATAGAATATATAGATATATAGATATAATAGATATGTCTATTATATAGATAGAAAGATATATCACCTCTTCTTTATCCATTCATCAGTATTTTTGTATCTTTTGGCTAAATACCTAGTAGTGCAATTGCTGGGTAGTTCTATTTTTATTTTGGAGGAAACTCCATACTGTTTTCCAGAGTGGCTATACCAGTTTGCATTCCCCTCAACAGAGTAGGAGGATTCCCCTTTTTCCCCATCCTTGCCAACATCTGTTGTTTCCTGTGTTGTTAGTTTTAGCCATTCTGACTGGTGTGAGGTGATACCTCATTGTAGTTTTTATTTGATTTCCCTGAAGACGAATGAAGTTGAGCATCTTTTCATGTATCTGTTAGCCATCTGTATGTCTTCTTTGAAAAAAATATCTATTCATGTCTTCTGCCCATTTCTTAACTGGATTATTTGTTTTTCAGGTGTTGAGTTTGGTAAGTTCTTTATAAACTTTGGATAGTAACCCTTTATCAGATATGTCATTTGCAAATATTTTCTCCTATTATGAAGATTGCCTTTTAGTTTTGTTGATTGTTTCTTTTCCTGTGCAGAAGCTTTTTATCTTGATGAAGTCCCAATGTTCATTTTTTCTTTTCTTTCTCTTACCTCCAGAGACATGACTAGAAAGAAGTTGCTATGGCTGATGTCAAAGTGGTTGCTACCAGTGTTTTCCTCTAAGGTTTTGATGATTTCCTGTCTCATGTTTAGGTCTTTTTTCCATTTTGAATTTTTTTGTATGTGTGGTATAAGAAAGTGGTCCAATGTCATTCTTCTGCATGTTGCTGCCCAGTTTTCCCAACACCATTTATTGAAGAGACTGTCTTCTTTTTCCATTGAATATTGTGTCTTTCTTTGTTGAAGATGGCAGCAAAAACCATAAGATACCTAGGAATAAACCTAAACAAAGAGGTAAAAGATCTGTACTCTGAAAACTATTCAACACTTATGAAAGAAATTGAAGATGACACAAAGAAATGGAAAAACATTCCATGCTCATGGATTGGAAGAACAAATATTGTTAAAATATCTATACTACCCAAAGCAATCTGCACATTTAATGCAATTCCCATCAAAATATCACCAGTGTTTTCCATAGAGCTAGAACAAACAATGCTAAAATGTGTGGAAGCACAAAAGGACCCCAAATAGCCAAAGCAACCTTGAAAAAGAAAAGCAAAGCTAGAAGCATCACAATTCTAGACTTAAAGCTTTACTGCAAAGTTGTAGTCATCAACACAGTATGGTACTGGCACCAAAAAAAAAAAAAAGTAATAATACTAATAAGACACTTAGATAAATGGAACAGAGTATAAAACCCAGAAACGGACCCACAATTATATGGTGACTGAGGTGACTTTGGGAAAGCCCTTAGGTCACCTAAGGATGGTGACTGGTTGCTAGGGGAAATCAACCAAGAGATTACAGGGTTAGAACTTTCATTTCCACCCTAGCTCCCCGCCCCCCACCTCCAGGAATGGGAGAGGGGCTGGAAATTGAATTGAATCATCAATGCCAATGATTTAATCAATTATGCTTCTGTGATGAAGCCTCAGTAAAAACCCAAAGGGAAGTGTTTGGAGAGCTTCTGGGTTGGGGAACATGTGCAGATTTGGAGTGGCATGCTCAGAAATAGCATGGAAGCTCCAAGCTCCTTCTCACATACCTTGCCCTATGCATCTCTTCCATCAGACTGTTCCTGAGTTATATCCTTTTATAACAAACCCATGATTCAGTAGATAAAATGTTTCTCAGTCCTGTGGGCAATTCTAGCAAATTAATCAAACTCAAGGAGAAGATTGTTGGAATCTCTGTTTGATAGACAGCAGGTCAGGAGCACAGGTAATAACATGGGTTTGTAAGTAGCATCTGAAGTTGGGGGTGGGGGAGGGACAGTCTTGTAGGACTAATCCCTTAACCTGTGAGATCTGACACTTCGTCCAGGTAGATTGTGTCAGAATTGGGTTGAATTGTGGGGCACAAGCTGGTGTAGCAGAGAATTCCTTAGATGTTCAGGGAGCCCCCTCCTACGTTCCAGCTGGGTACAGACTTTTATGTTTATATTGATTTAATGACATTTCAATACAATTTCAAAGAGGGTTCTTTTTTTTTTCAAGAAAAACAGCATGCTGAATATCAAAACTGATATGGCAAAGAAAATTTCAAGAATAACCAAGATATTTCTGTGCAGAAACTATATTAGGCATTCATGCTACTTGGATTCTATTATAAATCTATAATATTTAGGACAGGATCATTTTGATACAGGTATTTTCTTTTTACACTGGAACAATGGAACAAATCCGGAACCAGAAACAAACACAGGAATAACTAGGAGTTTTAACATTTACACTTGCTCTTCCTAGTGTTTGACAAGTTCCTCTCACTTTCCTCAGGTCTTTACTTAAATGTCACTTCTCAGTGGGGACTCTTCTCTGGCTACCCTATCAAAATTTCGATCCCCAAATATCTATCTGTAATGCTTGTAGGAAACAGAATATTAAAGATTCTTTCAAGTATAGGTTGCAATAACCATCAAGAACTTAATTAAGCAATGTGTTGGAAGCATAACGCAGTATTTACATAATGCAAGCCAAGTTGAGCAACCAGGACCAGAAGCAATCATTTGTAAAGCTAACCTTTGGAATAGTGATTAATAAACTTAGTCATTAATCACCTTCTCTTTCAAATGCTCCATTTTTTTTTTTTTTTTTTTTTTTTTTAGCTGTTCCTCTCCGCTTCACCTGCAATTCTCACTCCAACTTCCAAAGCTGTGCATAACTGGCAGAACTGCTTCCCCTTAGCCCTTGGTGTATCCAAATCTGACCCCTCCACCCAAACACTAGCTTCAGAAGTCCCTTCTTTCTCATCAGCTCTTGATTATACCCCATTGTCTCCACCAAGGCGGGGACTGAGATGGCTCTTTCCCCAGCCTCATTCCAGGATTTCTTTTTTTTTTTTTTTTCATTCCAGGATTTCAATGCCACATTACACTCTCTGCATTTGAAATGGTTGGTTGCTTTGTTCTGCTTGGTTTTTGCCTTTCTGGGATGCACCTGGATTCTACCTTCTGCAATTTTGTAGTGCTTTTGAATCCTAATCTCCCTATCTGGTTCACTTAGCTTTCCCCTAGTCACCAATTCTCCAGTTCCCTGACGTCAGCCCTTCATATGCTAGCATTTCACTTATTCATTATTTAATTAACACACGCATGCATAAATGGCACAAAATAAGCACCCAAGGGACGCCTGGGTGGCTCAGTCAGTTAAGCGTCTGCCTTCGGCTCAAGTCACGATCACGGAGTCCTGGGATCGAGCCCCACATCAGGCTCTCTGCTCAGTGGAGAGTCTGCTTCTCCCTCTCCTTCTGCTGCTGTCTCTGTCTCTCTGTCTGTCAGATAAATAAATCTTAAAAAAGTAAAAAAAAATATATATATACACCTGATAATCATCCGCTGAATAAGTGAGTAAGAGCAAATGTCCCATTTTCCACATGTACAGGCTGGAGGTCAGGAACCAATTTACTCTGTATTTTTCTCTGCACCTAATGCAGTGCTAAGTATATAACAAATACCCCTAAAGATTATTGGATTAAATAAATATGATTCTGTTTGTGTGGGAGTGAATGAATCTATTTGCTTAAGACAGTATGTGGGAGAGAGAGAAAGGCCCATAAAGACAGGAAGAGTTACTTGTTCACCCTTGGAGAAGCCAATACAACATTCAAAGAGAAGCTTCTCCTAGATGAAGATTCAATGTCAGCACACTGTGGATTGACTTTACATTTTCTTTTCTAAGCCATTTAGATGAAAAATTAAGATTTATATTTAACTTTTGATATCAGTAGCTTTTAGATCTAATTTATTTCCTATTTCTTTGTCTCTTTTCAATTTGTGTATTTCAGAATAACATCTCCCATAAACTTAGAGTTTTGATCTTGCTTTTATCATCTGAAAATTAAACTTTAATATAACTGAGCATCACGTTCAAATATTTGTGTTATTTTCTACATGAATAACAGACATCTCTGTAGGAGAAAGCTATCCTCTGACAAATCAGTGAAAGGCACAAAGAAAGATAGAGACACGACATGTCACAAATGATCCTTCAGGGCTACATCATGTCTGTAGGTTTGAAGAGGTGAGTCAAGGGGCCTCACCACTGCCCACCAAAGCAGTGAGGCCCACTCCTCGCCAGGTCAGACACACAAGCCCCTCTGCAAGGGTCCTTCTGTACAACATGTCAAAGGCACCTCACCTCACTGGATAGCCGCTTTCTTTGTCAGCATTAGGCGGCCTCTGGAAGGAAAGCTGGACCTTTCCTTTTTCACTTCCTTTTTCTCAGTCAATACCAAACATGAGAATGGCAAAGCCCAGACTATTCCTTGCAGATCTGACCCCGACCTACAGAACTCCCAGAACCACTTGTGTTGCCCAGGTTATAAGAGCACCCTGTGATACAGCTGAGAGGGGAACGCTGACAGCCTCTGACAATGTGACAAGCGGCAAGACTTTTCCTTGTGAGTTCTTCGCCAGCTTTGGCACATCTATAAACCTTATACCTTCACGCTGCACATACAGGGCAGACACTCAAGTGCTTTTGTTGAACGAATGAAAACATTCACATGATGGAATTTTGAGTAAGAAGAGATGTGTATACAAATAGTCTACGGCCAGGATTTGGTAGGAAAAGGAGACAATTAATCAGTTAGTGCTCACTGCTCAGCCAGCACGGGTGGGGGCGGGGGGGGGGGGGTCACCCTGCTAAAACAACAAGAAAAGACAAGTAGTTTCTATTTTGGCATAAACGGCATATTACTTCCTGGTTGGTTAGTCAAACGCCCTACATTTCTTTTCTTAACATTTTCTTGAACACATTGTATTTTTCACATTTAATAGTGTCAAGACTTTTAGGGTTTACATTTGATTTTGCCACACAATAGACAATTCCTAAGGCAGCCTATAATTCCAATCCATTAGGCTAATGGATAGCAGCTGCTGTGAGCAGTGGGCATGTCATCTTTTGATAATGAAGTCTACTAAGACATAAAATATAAAAATAAATAAACTGAAGGAAAGACTACATCTGGCTAGCATGGTTATTTTCTTTTTTGCCTTATTAAAGGCTAGTAAGTAGGCAGAGTTAATAGAACTTGTACGAATACATATAATACCTATGACCAAGTGCATGATAAAATGTTGGAAAAATGATGTTAGATTTTTGTTTGGGAAATCTTAGTTAATTAATATATTTTATTCCCTTTCTTTTAATTTCTATTTTTTAAAAAAAACATTGTTATTACATGCCTTTGCTCATTTATTACACCATTTATCAGTATAGATTTTTTTTCAAGTGGGTATTAATTGACCACGTTCTTGAGGCTTTCTGGATGTAAGAAACTGCTCATGGGGGAAGGTGACCTGCCACGAAAGTAAAACATCACCGAAGGGAGTTGGTATTTTTAATTTCTCTGAATTGCGGGAAAGCAAATATGTTCTCTTAAATCAATTTCATGGAGTTGAAAAGGGGAATTTTATGTTCTCATAACACACCTGGCTTCTCTGCTCAGAACACTGAAATTCTATCCCTTGGGAAAAGACTGGAGAGGAAATGTGGAACACAAAATCCACCTGATCTAGTCTAATAATGACTATTTTACTAGTAATTAATGACTTTTGTTTTGCTCATGTTACCTGTATTAGAGTCTGAATTCCTTCAAAGAAATACTCCCTTCTCCTGTTTCCGTAAAAATGGTGCTGCTAAAATACATTGCTTATCCCTCATATCTGGAAGTGTCTTCATAGTTAATAAATAGGAAACATCCTTTTGGATGTTTGTTCTGAACAGTGTCCCTCTAAAAGTGCTTTTCTTCATGTCCAGTCACCGTCAGTACATACTTGGTTGATGAAAAAGTAGTTTGTAAGAGAAAGGTGAGGAAAGAAGGGAAGGGAAGGAAAGAAAAAAGGATGGGGAAAAGAGGGAAGGAGAGAAGAATGGAAGAGAGGATGGGGGCAGGGAGGGGAGGGCGGAGGAACTGCCCTCCGAAGGAAAGAGCATGTGAACACGATGATTTTGACCCAAGACTTGTTTCCATCTACAGGATACCCCAGTCTGGAGCAGTGAGGGAAAATGGGAGAAATTTCGGTAAATAAAGCCTTAGACACAGAGCCTTGGTGGCATGTGTCCTCATTTAAAGGAGGAAGGCGATGCCTTTGTTACAGGGTGTCTGGGAGTGAGTCTGTCTCTGCAGTGAAGTGTTTAGGTGTTGAGACACTGTGAGTCTAATATCCTCTCTGCCCACCAGCTTTGGAATGCACATTGATGAGAAATTTGTTCCATACCAGGTTCATGAAGGAAAAGCTATGGTGTGTGCTAAAAAGGGCGTCAGAAATGCCTCCATCATGACCACCACAGATGGGCAGTGCTGAGGGAGGTGTGTGAACGCCGGAAAAGGGCTTCTGTGACATACACATGCTGCTCAACACCACTGGACCGTCTTCCCTCCTAGGGCAGTGACACATTTGTGAAGGTTCTTGCTAGTTCCAGGACAGGGAACAGAAGCAGCCTTGGGGTACAGCAGAACTAGGAGGATACCAGCAGAAGGGGTGGCCAGTAACACTGGTGGTGGGAGCTCCGGTGAGCAAGCTTGGCCAATCATCTGGCTGGACAGTGCAGGTGACCCACATAGAGGTCTTTTCCCCCAGCAGTTCTAGGTTGCCATCCCTCTCCTATCTCTTACACAGAGGTCAAATATGAGCTCATCCTTGCTGTGCAGTTTTGAGGGAGGGGAAACAGGGATGAAAACCCTTATCCACAATGCTACCTGGGTCTGCCCCTGGTGTTACATACCAGAGAAGAAAGACCCCCATGGAGCTGAGCAGAAAAGACCCACAGAGCACTTTCAGCTTCTTCTGAGGGCAAATGACCAGAAGGCACTGGTGAAAATGAGGGACACACCAGAGGAGAAGATTTAAGGTGGGAGATTGGCTTAATGTATGCCTGGTCCTTCTCATTCCAAATAGCATGTGCAGTCACCCCAAGCAGGAGACGGTAAGTCTGGGGGGAGCTGGGGTGCACCTTTTCACCCGACTGCATTGTGTGACCACCCTGCAACTTCTGACCAGGCCTCTTTCAGAATCACAGCACAGTTCTTGGAGTTTTTTAGGGAATTTAAAATAATGTACATCAGAAACAGGGTGCTTTCTCCCAAGGAGCCAGTCTAGAGGCATGAGGGCTGTCACAACAGATAAAATTGCTGAAAGATAGACTAGGATTTTCATGCTTTTACCTAAATGTTTTGACAATGTAGGGGCATTTATTGTCAATCATTCACCCTTCTTTCAAATTATTCTCAATATTGCAAATAAAGGATAATTCTCATTCAGTGGGCTTCTAGGAGAAGCTAATTCCCATATTAAAATTAAAAAATTGGTGACTGTGTCTGTAGGAAGCAAGTAGCTTTTTCTAAAAAATCTTTTGATTTTAACATAGCTAATATTCAGAACTTTCTACATAATCCCTAAAAATAGCTTAAGCATTTCAATGAAAGTTGGATTTTTTAATACCAAACTTGATCCAATTATCTTTTGCTATGAATCTAAGTAGCACAAATATAAAATTGTAATACTAGTTAGCACTGACACTTATAAAATCACAAATCTTTGATAAATTGACTTTTAGTTTTTAGCAAAGAATCTTCAAGGATATGTTTAATAAAATTATAACAGAACCCTTTGAGTAACATGTCTAATTATAAGGAATCATTTAGTTGACTTAATTTGAAGTGAATTTATCAAAAATATTGATTTCCTTTTATTATATTTAAAATCAAAATGATCAAATAATAAAGTCGCTTTTATATACACAGTAACAATTTCTAATCTTTTAATTATGTTGTCATAAATCCCTTTTAATGAAAATAGGGTCCAATAGAGCAAGATTTCATCTATATTTCAAATATGCTCTACAGGTGACATAGAGAACTCTGAATCTTTTAAATATACTCTTCTTTAGATAATAACCAAATTATTAAGAGGCTAATGATTTTTCAGAAACAATGAAACTAAATTTAAAAAATATTTTTCCAACCAACATGAATTTATTTATTTATTTTTAAAGATTTTATTTATTTATTTGTCAGAGAGAAAGAGAGAGAGCACAAGCAAGGGGAGCGGCAGTCAGAGGGAGAAGCAGTCTCTCCACTGAGCAAGGAGACCTATGCAGGACTTCATCCCAGGACCCTGACATCATGACCTGAGCCGAAAGCGGACACTTAACCAACTGAGTCACCCAGGTGTCCCTAACCAACATGAATTTATACTATGAACTGAAGCATCCATGAAATTACACAGCTTAAAACCCATGTTAAAATATTACATAGTTGATTGATATCAGAGTCATTTAACAATTTAAAATACTATCTTGAAAAAGGATTCTAAAATCATCTCTACTGAGAGATACTGATCAGAAAAAGAAGATAGCCACTTATGAATAAAACTTGTTCGGAAATTACAAACACTTGGCATTCTCTTAAATCCCCTAATCTTTAAAATGGAAAATGTGGACTCCATTTTGTGTTATGTCACAAGAGACATGAGCTATAAAAATGGATAAATGTATCATAGATTGAATTGATCCTCTCTAATATGCTTAGAACAAGACCTTTGTGTGAACACAAATTATATAAATCTAAATTTAAATGTACATCATTGTAGGGACTCCTGGGTGGTGCAGTCAATTAAGCGTCCAACTCTTGGTTTTGGCTCAGGTCATGATCACAGTGTCGTGAGATCGAGCCCTGCGTCTAGCGAGAGGAAAGTTTCTCTCTCCCTCTCCCTCTGCCCTCCCTGTGCTCGCTCTCTCTCTCAAATATATAAATCTTAAAATAAAATTATATATATATATACATATATATAGGTATACCATTCCAAGTATGTATTGTCACCTCGTTTTCAGCGAGTCTGCTATACATTTCTCTCACTTTCTCCACCTTTGTGAGCTGTTCCTCCCTCTTTTCTCTTTTCATTCTTAATATGTTTTCTGTAAGGTCGGGGATCTAGGTATTACTGCATAGTATAAAACTGGTAAATTTTACTTTAAATTTTAGTTCTATAGTATCTTAGGCTCATCAAAATCTACCCAAATTACAATAGACTACCTTTAAAGAATGCCTGTAAGTTGCAGCCTACAGCATTCAACAGGGGCATGATCCACCCCTTCTAATATCTTGGATGAAAGATCACAGGTCTATATGATGTATATCCACATGAGTTCCCACTTATTTGAAAAACAGATGTTTGAGGAAAGAACTAGAAGTTTAAAGTGGGCATACATTTCTAAGAAACTGCAATTCCATTTATTGACAGTCCAAACATTTATTGTGCTATGTTAATTGGGAGACAAAGGTAAGATTTTCAATGTAAAATATTTTTGTGTGTACACAAAATTTTCATTTAAGCATTGTACCCTGAGAGAAATTATGTAGAGTCAAAGACAACATCTGATTTGAAAATAAACACTTTTAAAATTAAAGGGTACTTTTTTACTTCTCAGCCTGTGTCCGTAACAATTTATGTGAGGCTCTTAAAACAATCCAGTCTTCAAACACACTTATCCCTTATGGTGAGGGAGGACAGCACCTTCTAGTGGAATCTATAAATAAGTGTATGTCTCAGGCTTGTAACTGAGATAATGTAACATTTCAAAAATGTCTTTGTTCCCAAACGCCCTGCCCTGCTGTTAAAAGTTATCATGCTTGCCCGCATCCTTTCATAACTTACTGGGCAGGCTTGGCACAAAGGTGACAACTTAAGCTAAAAATCTGTCAAAACAAAGAATAGCTAACGGGCATCTCTAAGGCTGATGTAAAAAAAATGGAACATGTGCCAACGAGAATGAAATGTATGCTATATAGATGCTTGTTCAGAAAATAGTTACATCTGTGTTTACTGAACTGAACACATCTTTCTGTGCAACCATTTATTTGCCAGATATACTGCAAGGTGCTTTGGATCCATAGGGGAACACATTGTCCCTGCCTCAAGGACAAAATAGCAATAGTTAATGTTATGCTCTCCATGACCAGGCACTCTTCCAAATGTATTCATATATGAACTAATATTAATTAATCCTCGCAACAATATTATGCAGTAGGTGAACTACTATACATTTTTATAGATGGGAAAGCTGAGGTACAGAAAGCTTATTTTTATTTTATTTGGCCACACAATGTTACATTAGTTTCAGGTTACAACATAGTGATTCAACTTCTCTACACATTATGCTAGGCTTTCCACAAGTGTAGCTCCCATCTGTCACCGTACAACTCTCTTACAATATATTGGCTACATTCCCTATGCTGTGCCTTTTATTCTGGTGACTTATTCATTCCATAACTGGAGGCCTGCATCTTCCACTACCCTTCACTCATTTTGCCCATCCCCCCCCTCAGTTTCAACCCAAGACAGTCCAGTCTGGAATCTCCACTTTACCTACTCCCCCATCCTGCTTCTTTTGAAACACACATGTAAATGCACAGTCCCAATATGGTGACACAAGTATTACCAATACAGAGCAAAAGACTTCTGCCTGTGCTGCAGACAAGATGACTAGGGAAGGGTGTGCATCAAGGAAGGATTCCCTTAGACGGTAATGCTTGAGCACAGCCTTGAAGGAGCTGGAAGAGGTCATTCACTGGGTGGGCCAGGAAAGCACAGTCCTCCCAGGCAAACAGAAGAATATCTGCAGTGGCGTTGAACATTTTGCCAAATCACAGCACTCCCTACAGTAACTGAACTTGAGATTTCATCCATTTTAGAAAAAGTAATAAGTAGGATGTTTTTATTCATATTGTTGCTGTTTATTCTGCATTGAGCTGAATGACGAGGTATTCCAAAACTATAGGAGTGACAATTGAATTGTTTCTCATCACCTTTTACAACCAGGAATCCCCCAAAATCAAAGAAGTATAACTAAGAAAAGAAAATCTCCCATTTGTCTATATATGCTTCTTGGTGTGTTATTTCTGGGCAACATTCTTTAATAAACATTGACTCACCTCAGGCACAAACTACCTCAGCCTGAGCCAAAAGGAGAGAGGTTGGCAAAGCAGAGGGTGCTCCTCGCTCTTAATGAGCAGGAAGTAAAATTATTTGGCTACTCCTGTGATTCTTGTCCTGTCTCCTGAGTAACCACCTAGGAACAGAACAATACTCTCACTTCTCTTTGGGAGCCCAACTCCACAGCTAGCTCTTGCCTAAAGTGAATCTTCTATTAGTTCTCCACCAGGAACAGAATCTGATCAAGCAAAATGCTGGATGCCTTACCTAGTTCTTTCTAGCATATTCCTCCGAAGCTTTATCCTTTAAAGATTCACTGAAAGAAAACTCATGTAGGAATATCATCAGGCAATGTGGACCTTAAGAGAGGATGCACATGCTGCAGTTAGAACTGATATAATCCATTTCTAGACTAATTTGATATCTACTGAACTTGAAAATGTATATAGCTTATCCAGCTATTTCACTCTAGGTATAAACCCTAAAGCAGCTTCCAGGAGCTTGTGCATAAGGACAATTTCACAAAGCATTTTATCACAACTTGATGATAATATAATAAAAACATCCATCAATATAAGAATGGATAAATAAAATGTACTATGTCTACATAATAATATACAGTTCAAATGGATAAAACAAATCTATATGTATAGACATACATAGGTATCCTAGTTATGATATTGGGCAAAAAGTCTATTTCCAGTCTGAAGGCATTTATGAGAATTAAAAAGCAGTGTTTTTATTATTTATGAATACATATATACCACATATATACACATGTACCTTAAAATTTCTTGAAATGTGAGAAGATGGAATATGATGATGGACACCAAATTCAAAGTAGTGTTTGCTTTTGGGGAAGGAGGTGAGAAGTCTGACTGAGAGGAGAACAAAGAGGATTTCAAAGGTTGTCTGTAATGTTTTGTTTCTTATAAAATTATTCTAAACTAAATGTGATCAAATGTTGGCATTGATCACGTTGAGTTTGTGGGTGCCTGTCCGTTATCTTATCTAACTGTCTTTCATTTCAGAATTGAAAAAAAAAGGCAAACAGCCCAGTTTGAGGATGATGTTAGAGGTCTGGAATGGAGGGCTTGTGTTGCTAACGTCAACAGTCATCTTGTCAATTTTCTTCTTTGAATTTACATTCCATTGTCCTCTATTTGTCTTTAATTCTGCATTGACTGACCCAGTGTTCTTTTTTCTTTAGGGTACTTGTAAGCATTATGAGTATAAAGAATTAGCGAAGAAAGAATGTGCTTGTTTTTGTTTGTTTGTTTTGTTTGCTCTTTTATTCCCCTAGATCTTGCCCTTTGCCATAACTTGACAATTGATTTTTGTAAATCAACTCTTTTATGAATCTTTTAGGGTGGATGCTCCATGTTCTTCCTATCCAATTGATCTCCCTCACTCTAGAACATTGAATCTTGTTTGTTTTATTTGGAACAACTCAGCTAACACAATATGGCTAAAAAGCTCTGATTGAGAGGAACCTGGGTTGCTCAGTCGGTTAAGCATCTGCCTTCAGCTCAGGTCATGATCCCAGGGTCCTGGGATCGAGTCCCATATCAGGCTCCTTGCTCAGCAGGGAGTCTGCTTCTCCCTCTGCCTGCCACTGCCCCCTGCCTGTGCGCTCTCAATCTCTCTCTCTCTCTCTATCTGACAAATAAATAAATAAAATCTTTTTTTAAAAGACAGAAAAAAAAAAGCTCTGATTGAGCAGTCATGGTTTAATTCTTGGTGATTAGTTCTATGAAGTAAAAAACTAGTGGAGTTGAATTATTTGTGGCTAAGAGTAAAGTGCAGAACATAAATGAAGGAATAAAGAGGACAAAAAGAAAAAAACCCTATCGTTTAATTATAAACAATTTTTAAATATCCTATTTGGTGGTCTACTTTAGGTTTTGAATAGGTCAGGTGTCATTGGTGCTGATGTTCACAGTCCATTTTACAGAATGAATGGGTATTAATATGACAACTAGAGGACCAAACACATTTAAGCTTGAGCAGAGCTGCTTTTGGGCATTTCAAAGTACTTTCATGGTTTTCATTTGTATTTCCCTGATGATGAGTGATGTTGAGCATCTTTTCATGTGTCTGTTAGCCATCTGGATGTCTTCTTTAGAGAAATGTCTATTCATGTCTTTTGCCCATCTCTTAACTGGGAAAAACTACAATGAGCTATCACCTCAGCCCAGTCAGAATGGCTAATTTTAACAGCACAGGAAAGAACAGATGTTGGCAAGGGTGAGGAGAAAGGGGAACCCTCTTACATTGCTGGTGGGAATGCAAGCTAGTGCAGCCACTCTGGAAAACAGTATGGAGGTTCCTCAAAAAAGTGAAAATAGAACTACTGGATGATTCAGCAATTGCACTACTAGATATTTGCCCAAAGAAAACAAAAATACTGATTTGAAGGGACACATGCACTCTGATGTTTATAAGCATCACTATCAACAATAGTCAAATTACACAGAGCCCAAATGTCTATCGACTGATAGATGAATAAAGAAGAGGTGGTATAGGGGCGCCTGGGTGGCTCAGTTGGTTAAGTGTCTGCCTTTGGCTCAGGTCATGATCCCAGGGTCCTGGGATAGAGACTTGCATCGGGCTCCCTACTATGTGGGGAGTCTTCTTCTCCCTCTGCCTCTTCCCCTGGCTTGTGTCCTCTCTCTCTCTCTCTCAAATAAATAAATAAAATGTTAAAAAAATAAGAGGCAGTATATGCATACAATGGAATATTACTCAGCCATCAAAAAGAATGAAATCTTGCCATTTGCAATGGATGGAGCTAGAAAGTATTATGCTGAGTGAAATAAGTCAGTCATAGAAAGACAAATACCATATAATTTCACTCATACATGGAATTTAAGAAACAAAACAGATGAACATAGGGAGAAAAAAGAGAAAGAAAGGCAAACCATAAAACAGACTCTTAACTATGGAGAACAAACAGGGTTTGCTGGAGGGGAGATGGGCGGGGGATGGCTTAAATGGGTGATGGGGATTAAGGACGGCGCTTGTTGTGATGAGCACTTCTTGTTGTATGTAAGTGATGAGTCACTAAATTCTACTCCTGAAACAAATATTACACCGTATGTTAACTAACTAGAATTTAAATAAAAACTTGAAACATTAAAAAGAAGTACTTGCATAGATCTACTTACCCATATACATACCAATGTTGCTTCATGAGATAATATCATTAACTCAATCTGAGTTCTAGAAAATAAATTCCACCAATTTCAATATTTAGTAGATTTCTCCGATTTGTCCCCAGAGTTAGAACTTCTATAATTTCATTTAATTTCCAAAACAATTTCATAGAATGAGAAAGGCAGAGAGTACAATGATTGTACCCACCTTAAATGTGAGAAAACCAATGCTAAAAATAAATTAGGTGACTTGGTAATGTACACATATCCGATAGACGAACCTATGGATTAAGTTTAGGGCCGATCAGTTCTCCATTTTGCCATGATGAGCTTGTAGTAGAAGCAGTCATGCAGTATTTAGTGGTAGCATTAACAATAGTAGCTTCTGTCGCTTCAGCAGCCTGGTTACCAATTTATCTGAAACATGACTATAAGGCAAATGTTACTAATTCTCTATTTTAGAACACCCTTCAGCTTTTTTGTATCACATAGATAACAAGGCAGTGGAAAGCGAGCAATCCACCATGAATGTTTCTTGGCAGCTTTACCCAGTCAGTATTACATAAATAAGGAATTTATTTTGATCATAGTATCAGGTAGTTTATTATTTTATGGCTGAAAAACAGATAGATGAAAGGGGGTTTCAAAATGAAAATTGTGACATTTACTAAGAGAGCAATAATCTCAAAAAGATGCCAGGTGGTGGCTTTTTACCATTCAGACAGATGGAAGACCTATGGTGAAGTTATTTTCTGTCCTGTGGAAAAACAAAACAAAACAAAACAAAATCAGCTGAAGTAATTCATGCTCTTTTCTTGGCCTGATTTGTGTACAATCAAGTATTAAAAGATTACTTTTCTATTGTGTAAAATTCAGCACTGTGTGTATTGATTTCTTTTTAAGTCACTGCAATTGTCCAAGCCATTTCAAGTTTTTATAGCACCATAACGTCCATTTAAAATGATCAAAAAATGGTAAGGATCTTAGGCAAATATAATTATAAAGGTTTATATCAATAATTTAATAAACTTGCTTTAGCAGAATTCTCTAAAATTGCCTTTTCTGCATATACTACAGGCAACACAAATGCTATAATAATGATATTAATTTCCTTAGGACATTCAACTTATTTGCCTAGGATTTTATTGTTGACCATGTAGCTAAATAGTCAGCTGTAGGAGTCTTTGCATGGTAGCCCCCAAATTTACTATTTTAAGTGGTTCGTTGCAACCTATTTTGTTAGCTTTTGCCTATATACCCTGCAGTTATAGTCTGAGAAAAGATAGATAAATGAAAGCATAGAGATTCATGGCTCACATATTTTAATTATTTGAATTGTAAGTTACAGCTGCTCATAGAAATTGATAGAAATAAACAATCTCGGTATGCTAAGGGAACTTCAAACAAATGTCAAGAGATATTCAAAGGTTGTGCTTTCACTCATTTCACAATGGACAGGTCTCTTTTGACTTCTTACCTTCTAAAAATGAGTGACTACAGTATCCTCCTAAGTCTTAACAGCTTGGAGGAAGGCCATGGTAGAAAAGGTCCTGGCAGAAGGCTGGCATGTGGTCATGAACAGCCTGTGTGGGCCAATATACAGTCCTGGCTCATCTGGCAGAAGGGAATGCATGCAATACTGTGGCCAAATGTTCCTTTAAAGGGCCATAATCTTCTTGCATATATTGAGCTTTTCTTGCTTATCTAAGAATAAATAGGTTTCTAAGAGTACCCAAAGATATTTCTCCTTCTACATTTCTTAACATGTAGAGGTTCCCATGAATCTCTTTTCCCCTCTGAGGTTCTAATGTCTAAATTTGATAGTCTAAGATACCCAAAAGTTTTGTCTCTTGTTTCTCCTTGAGAAATGGCAAATACCTTTTCTTTTCATAAGTGATCACCATATAGATTTTCTTCACTCAAGCACAAAAACTATAATTTAGATTGAAGTTTTCTTCTGCATTGTGCCTCCCCCCATCTCCCCATTTCCTATGTCTTTAACATTATCCAGTGGGGAAAAGATTGAGATCAGTTATAGCCTGATGGAATGACCCTTATTATCACTTTAATATCAGTTTAAATTTAATTTTAAATATAGATATTAAATTTAAATTATTGAATCTTCAATTTAGGATTCCTTATTCTATCCTCAGCTACATTTTAAATATTCAAAATATCTTATATAAATTTTTTAATTATTTTCTAAAATGAACATAGAACTTTGCCTCATTTTAATTAAACTCATATTTGGGTGAAAAAGAAAGCAAAGTGTATCTTACTTTGTGTTTAATTTCCCTGTTTTATCTCACCACTAAACTTACCTTGCTTTATCTAATCAGAGGTTAACATATTTCTTATTTAAGAAGAGTCACAATAATATTCTAGAACGACATCCTGATTACTAGTGAGGCTATGGTTAAGATTCAAAAACAATATTGCCTTGGGGGAAATTTCTGTCTTCTTTTTTAAAACGGAGAATTATCAAACAAAATAGATGTGCTTCTTTGAAAAAATACCCATCAAAGGTTTTCCAGCAGAACTGTTTCCCTGCTGCTTCTTTATTGATCCTTTCAAGCTTCACATTCATGTTGGATGTATTAGAAGGTATTAATGAGAGAAGACATGCAGTCTAAAAGAGTTACAGATTTTTAAGAAGCCCTGAGCTAATCAATTCACCAAATAGAGAAGTGTTACATTTCCAAACGTTTCTATATGAAATGAGACATTTTAGAAGCAGGATTAAGATATGCACACACAAAAAAGTCTAATATATATTTTTAAACTATGCTTAATGTATGAAATAAGGTTTTATTAATTAAAATGCAAATAAATATTTCTACAATACAAAAAATATATGACATGAAATCTCAGGCTTGATAGAATATGTACAGAATTATTAAGAAAGAAAATATAATTTAAATAGATTATAATGATCACTACCATGAAAAATAATAACATTTGATAATCAATACAAAATTTCAAGCTAGAAAATAAAATAAGATGAAGGCATGTGTTTCTCCTTTCTGGACTTTTGCATAAAGAATATCATTGAAAACTGTTCTCGACACCTAATTGACTATGATGTGGAAAAAATAAATATTTAATATGTGGCATACCCATAAAGAACATTTTAGAAAGAAGTTAGGTAATATTAGCAGAAATTATCAATAAGAATTTTCAAACTCAAAAAACAGCTATAGCTTTTTTTTTTTATAGCTGTGAACAGGAGGTTGAAAATCCAGGTTTCGCCTAATGGGGGGCCGCTGCAAGGAAACTAAGATGTCAACAGAGGGCTTGGAAGAAACACTGTGGGCTTCAAAGCATTCACTGAACTATAAAAATGTGCAGAGACTACAAAGCCAAAAATCTAAGTACTCTCAACAAATCAGGTATAGCTGAAATATACCTCAACATAATATAGGCCATATATGACAAGCCTACAACTAAGATCAGACTAAATGGTGAAAAGCTGAGAGCTTTTCCCCTAAGATCAGGAACAAGACAAGGATGCCTACTCTTATTACTTTTATTCAACAGAGTACTAGAAGTCCTAAGCCAGAGCAATTAGGCAAGAAAAAGAAACAAAAGGCATCCAAATCAGAAAAAAAGAAGTAAAGTCTTTAGAAAACATGATATAACATCTGGAAAATGGTAAAGACTCCACCAAAAATCTGCTAAAACTAATAAATGAATTCAGTAAAGTGCAGGATACAAAATCAATATGTAAAATCAGCTGTGTTTCCATCTACTAACAATAAACTATTGGAAAGAGAAATTAAGAAAACAATCCCTTTATAATTGCACCAAAAAGAATAAAATACTTAGGAATAAATTTAAGCAAGAACAAGAAAGATCTGTACAGTGAAAACGATAAGACATTGACTAAAGAAATTGAAGATATAAGTAAATGGAAAGGTATTCCATGTTCATTAATTGGAAGAATTAATATTGTTAAAATGTCCATATTACCCAAAGTAATCTGCAGGTTCGATGCAATCCTTATCAAAATTCCAATGGCATTTTTCACAGAAACAGAAA
The DNA here is from genome assembly GCF_037043125.1 of Eumetopias jubatus. Classification (NCBI taxonomy): domain Eukaryota; kingdom Metazoa; phylum Chordata; class Mammalia; order Carnivora; family Otariidae; genus Eumetopias; species Eumetopias jubatus. Next base: position 19,696,005 of record NW_028274807.1, on the reverse strand, counting down.
AAATAATCTTAAAATTCATATGAAACCACAAAAGACCCCAAATAGCCAAAGTAATCTTAAGAAAGAAGAACAAAGCTGGAGTTACCACACTTCTGATTTTAACAATATTACAAAGATACAGCAATCAAAAAAATATATATAGCAATCAAAACAGTATAGTATTGGAATACAAAGACAAACAGATCAATGGAGCAGAATAGGGAGCCCAGAAATAAACCCATTTATTTATGGTTGATTACTTTTTGACAAAGAAGCCAAGAATATACAATAGGGAAATGATAGTGTCTCAAATAAATGGTATTGGAAACTGGATACCCACATGTGAAAGAACGAAAACTTGATCCTTATCTTATACCACATACAAAAATCACCTCAAAACAGATTAAAAATTTGAACATAGACCTGAAACCATAAAACTCCTAAGGAAAGATAGAGTATAAGTTCCTTGACTTTAGTTTGGCAGTGAATTTTTAAATTTGACACTATGTGAATTGCAGCATTATTCATAATAGCCAGGATGTGGAAACAACCTAAGTGTCTATTAACAGATGACTGGATAAAGATGAGATACACACACACACACACACACACACACACACACACTGGAACATTATTCCACCATGAGAAAGAAGTAAATTCTGCCATTTGTGATAACGTGGATGGAGCTTCAGGACATCAGGCCAAAGTGAGATAAGCCAGACAGAGAAAGACAAATACTGTATCATATCTAGATGTGATAAGTAATTTATCATTTTTTTAAAAAGTTGAACTAATGAAAACAGAAAGTAGAATGGTGGTTACCAGAGCCTGGAGGGTGGAGGAATTGGGGAGATGTTGTTTAAGGGTAAAGACTTGCAATTAGTAGATAAATAAGTTCTGGAGCTCTAATTCACAGCATATTGATTATACTCAACAATATTGTATTATAAACTTTAAAGTTGGTAAAAGTCTAGATCTTAATGGTTTTCATCACACACACCAAAAAAGATAATTATGTGACACAATAGAGTTGTTACCTAATACTATGATGGTAATCATGTTGCAATATATAAATATACCAAATAACATACCTGAAACTTACATAATACTATATGTCAATTATATCTCCTGTTTAAAATGATAAATAAGGCTTGAGAATCTAATGTATAACATGGTGACTATATTTGATAACACTGTATTATAAAATTGAAATGGAGAGTGGAATTTAAGTGTTCTCACAAAAAACAAACCACAGTAAATATGTCAGGTAATGGATGTGCTAATTAACTCAATGGAAGAAATCCTTTCACATTATACATATACCAAATCATCACTTTGTACACTCTAGGTGTATCACAATTTTGTCAATAATACCTCAATAACACTGAAAAATTAACCTATGTAGATTCATATTGTAATTTTGGCATAACAAATAAAAAATAGTAGTAGAATGCATAACTAACATGTTAATAAGGAGAAAATATGAGATAATAAAAAATTGAGGAACATTTTATATGAACATTACATTGCTACAAAGAATTAACCATTCAAAAAATAAATGTAAACTCCCTTCCTTCATTCATTAGTACAATAGATATCCCATATAAATTATATATTTGTACAGCAAAATAAAATCATAAATATAAATGAATAAAACATTGAATATTGAATATGGAGCAAGTTCTGAGTAAGATGAAGCTAATAGATTTTTAATTAAATACAATCTTTAAACTTTGTACAAATTAATTTTTAAGTGTTCACAAAACAAATGAGAAGTTTAAAAGTTATGATTTATTCTTACTTTTAGTGACAAAAAACCTAAATGGATTATGCAAAAATCAATTGAGAACATTTTGAGACAGTTTTACTAGAACATAGATATATATGGTTAATAAGATTTTCTTTATTATTCTAAAAATAAAAATTAAATCAATGAGTATATTATATAGCCAATTAGAAAATATTAAGAATGGATAATATAATATAATGACAAATATACATGTTTTATAAAGGGGCATGAGGAGAAAGACATTCATATAATTACTAGGACTATAAAATAGGAAGATTTCTCTGGAAACCAATTTGATATAATATATTTGAAACTAGCAATTCCACTTCTGAGATTCATCCTAAGGAAATAACCAGACATGTACCCCAAAACGATGGTGATAATAATGAGAAATTACTTAAAATAATGAAAAAATTTGAGAAGTTAAATGCTTAGTATCAAGGTATTAGACACATTAACTCTTGCAGCTTCATGTAATGCCATATTATGTAGCAGTGTTGGTGTAATTATATCCACCTAGAAAGATAGTATATTGTTTGATGGAAAGCCTCAGTTATTAACTATTTTAGAGCATAAGTTTTCAACAAGAATATTTATTCATTGAATTGCATATAACTTGAATCCATGAAAATAGAATCAGAGAAATAAGTGACACCATGAAGCGTTCCAATGTCAGAATCATTGGAATCCCGGAGAGAGAGAGAGAGGACTAGAAGATGTATTTGACCAAATCGTACCTGAGAACTTCCCTAATCTGGGGAATGAAACAAACATTCGTGTCCTAGAGGCAGAGAGGACCCGTCCCAAGATCAAGGAAAACAGGCCAATGCCCCGGCATGTAATAGTAAAACTTGCAAATCTTTGAACCAAGGAAACCATCTTAAGGGCAGTTAGGGGGAAGAGATTCCTTATGTACAGGGGGAGGAACATCAGAATAGAGTCAGACCTATCCACAGAGACCCGGCAAGCCAGAAAGGCCTGGCAAGACATATTCAGTGTACTAAATGAGAAGAACATGCAGCCAAGAATACTTTATCCGGCAAGGCTGTCATTTAGAATGGATGGAGAGATGCAGAGCTTCCAAGACCGGCAGAAACTGAAAGAATATGTGACCACTAAGCCGGCCCTGCAAGAAATATGAAGGGAGGTTCTATAAAAGGAGAAAGACCCCAAGAGTAATATACAACAGAAATTTACAGGGACAATCTATAAAAACAACGTCTTCACAGGCAACATGATGACAATTAATTCATATCTTTCAATAATCACTCTTAAAATGAATGGCCTAAATGCTCCCATAAAACAGCACAGGGTTGCAGATTGGATAAAAAGACAGGACCCATCCATATGCTGCCTACAAGAGACTCATTTTGAACCTAAAGATACATCCAGACTGAAAGTGAAGGGATGGAGATCCATCTTCCATGCCAGTGAACCTCAAAAGAAAGCTGGGGTAGCAATTCTTATATCAGACAAATTAGATTTTAAACTAAAGTCTGTAATTAGAGACACAGAAGGAAACTATATCATTCTTAAAGGATCTATCCAACAAGAAGATCTAACAATTGTAAATAGCTATGCCCAAAACACGGGAGCAGCCATCTACATAAGCCAACTGTTAACTAAAATTAAGAGTCGTATTGATAACAATATCTTAATTGTAGGAGACCTCAGTACTCCACTCTCAGCAATGGACAGATCATCTAAGCAGAAAATCAACAAGGAAACAAGAGCTTTGAATGATACACTGGATCAGATGGACCTCATAGATATTTACAGAACATTCCGCCCTAAAACAACAGATTACTCATTCTTCTCAAGCGCACATGGAACTTTTCCAGAATAGACCACATACTGGGTCACAAATCAGGTCTCAACAGATACCAAAAGATTGAGATTATTCCCTGCATATTCTCACACCACAGTGCTTTAAAACTGGAACTCAATCACAAGAAAAAAATTTGGCAGAAATTCAAACACTTGGAAGCTAAAGACCATTCTGCTCAAGAATGTTTGGGTCAACCAGGAAATCAAAGAAGAACTTAAACAATTCATGGAAATCAATGAGAATGAAAACACATTGGTCCAAAACCTATGGGATACTGCAAAGGCGGTCCTAAGGGGGAAATACATAGCCATCCAAGCCTCACTCAAAAAAATAGAAAAAATCCCGAATTCACCAACTAACTCTACACCTTAAAGAACTAGAGAAAAAGCAACAAACGATGCCTAAGCCATGCATTAGAAGAGAAATAATTAAAATTAGAGCAGAAATCAATGAATTAGAAACCAGAAACACAGTAGATCAGATCAACGAAACTAGAAGTTGGTTCTTTGAAAGAATTAATAAGATCGAAAAACCACTGCCCAGACCTATCCAAAAGAAAAGAGAAAGGACCCAAATTAATAAAATTATGAAAGAAAGGGGAGAGATCACGACCAACACCAAGGAGATTGATGATCAACAATCAATAATGTTGATTATTATCAACAACTGCCAAGACTGAAACAGGAAGAAACTGACAACTTGAATAGGCCAATAACCAGTAACAAGATTGAAGCAGTGATCAAAAACCTCCCAAAAAACAAGAGTCCAGGGCCTGATGGATTCCCTGGGGAATTCTACCAAACATTCAAAGAAGAAATACCTATTCTACTGAAGCTGTTTCAAAAAAATAGAAACAGAAGGAAAACTTCCAAACTCATTCTATGAGGCCAGAATTACCTTAATCCCCAAACCAGGCAAAGATCCCATCAAAAAGGAGAATTTCAGACCGATATCCCTGATGAATATGGATTCCAAAATCCTAGCTAATAGGATCCAACAATACATTAAAAGAATCATCCACCACGACCAAGTGGGATTTATCTCTGGGGTGCAAGGGTGGTTCAACATTTGCAAATCAATCAATCTGATGGAACACATTAATAAGTGGAGGCAGAAGAACCATATGGTCCTCTCAATTGATAAAGAAAAAGCATTTGACAAAATACAACATCCTTTCCTGATTAAAACTCTTCAGATTATAGGGATAGAGGGAACATTCTTCAAGTTCATAAAATCCATCTATGACAAACCCACAGGGACTATCATCCTCAATGGGGAAAAGCTGAGAGCCTTTCCCTTGAGATCAGGAACACGTCAAGGATGCCCACTCTCGCCACTATTGTTCAACATAGTACTAGAAGTCCTAGCAACAGCAATCAGACAACAAAAAGAAATAAAAGTTATTCAAATTGGCAAAGAAGAAGTCAAACTCTCTCTTTTCACAGACGACGTGATACTTTATGTGGAAAACCCAAAAGACTCCACCCCCAAGTTACTAGAACTCATACAGCAATTCAGTGATGTGGCAGGATGCAAAATCAATGCACAGAAATCAGTTGCTTTCTTATACACTAACAACGCAACTGTAGAAAGAGAAATTAGAGAAACGATTCCATTTACAATAGCACCAAAAACCATAAGATACCTCGGAATAAACCTAACCAAAGAGGTAAAGGATCTATACTCTAGGAACCACAGAACACTCATGAAAGAGATTGAAGAAGACACAAAAAGTTGGGAAAATATTCCATGCTCATGGATCGGAAGAATAAACATTGTTAAAATGTCTATGTTACCCAGAGCAATCTATACCTTCAATGCCATCCCAATCAAAATTCCAATGACATTTTTCAAAGTGCTGGAACAAACAATCCTAAAATTGGTATGGAATCAGAAAAGACCCCGAATCGCCAAGGAAATGTTGAAAATGAAAAACAAAGCTGGGAGCATCACGTTGCCCGATTTCAAGCTATATTACAAAGCTGTGATCACCAAGACAGCAAGGTACTGGCACAAAAACAGACATATCGACCAATGGAACAGAATAGAGAACCCAGATATGGACCCTCAACTCTATCGTCAAATAATCTTTGACAAAGCAGGAAAAAACATGCAATGGAAAAAAGACAGTCTCTCCAATAAATGGTGCTGGGAAAATTGGACAGCCACATGCAGAAGAATGAAACTCGACCATTCTCTAACACCCTTCACAAAGATAAACTCAAAGTGGATGAAAGACCTCAATGTGAGACAGGAATCCATCAAATTCCTAGAGGAGAACATAGGCAGTAACCTCTTTGACATCGGCCACGGCGACTTCTTTCAAGATACATCTCCAAAGTCTAGTGAAACAAAAGCAAAAATGAACTTTTGGGACTTCATCAAGATAAAAAGCTTCTGCACAGCAAAGGAAACAGTCAACAAAACAAAGAGGCAACTCACAGAATGGGAGAAGATATTTGCAAATGACACTACTGGTATCCAAGATCTATAAAGAACTTCTCAAACTCAACACCCAAAAAACAAATTATCAAGTCAAAAAGTGGGCAGAAGATATGAAAAGACCCTTCTCTGAAGAAGACATACAAATGGCTAACAGACACATGAAAAAATGTTCATCATCATTAGCCATCAGGGAAATTCAAATCAAAACCACATTGAGATACCACCTTACACCAGTTAGAATGGCAAAAATGGACAGGGAACGAAACAACAAATGTTGGAGAGGTTGTGGAGAAAGGGGAACCCTCTTACACTGTTGGTGAGAATGCAAGTTGGTACAGCCACTTTGGAAAACAGTGTGGAGGTTCCTCAAAAATTTAAAAATAGAGCTACCACATGACCCAGCAATTGCACTCCTGGGTATTTACCCCAAAGACACAGATGTAGTGAAAAGAAGGGCCATATGCACCCCAATGTTCATAGCAGCAATGTCTGCAATAGCCAAACTGTGGAAAGAGCTGAGATGCCCTTCAACAGATGAATGGATAAAGAAGATGTGGTCCATCTATACAATGGACTATTACTCAGTCTTCAGAAAAGATGAATACCCTACTTTTACATCAACATGGATGGGACTGGAGGAGATGATGCTAAGTGAAATAATTCAAGCAGAGAAAGTCAATTATCATATGGTTTCACTTATTTGTGGAACATAAGGAATAGCAGGGAGGACGTTAGGAGAAGGAAGGGAAAAATGAAGGGGGGTGGGAATCAGAGGGAGAGATGAGCCATGAGAGACTATGGACTCTGAGAAACAAACAGGGTTTTAGAGGGGAGGTGGGTGGGGGGAGGGGTTAGCCCAGTGATGGGACTTGGAACATTGGAGAAATATGATTAAGGATGAATGTCACAGTCATGCTCTATGGCCAGACAACCAGATTTTGACTTTATAGGCACATTTGGAGTGGAAAGGGGACTCTAAGCGTTGCTACTATTGTCATTTTCTGATGTTAAACCCCAACATCTTTAGCATCCCGACACTCCTACAGATATAGCAATTATTACATCCCAAGGTCCTGCTCTCCAGAGTTAGTCCAAAGCATCTTTAGGCAACTTGACTAGTAGAAAATTCTTCTCTACACTAATCTCAAATAATTCTCCTGGAAATTTCCTCTCTTTTCCATTCCAGTCTGAAACTATAAGTCTACAGGGAACAAATCTAATGCCTCCTGTATGTGAAAGCTCTTGGTTTACTGAAGAGGAGCCCTCAAATTCCTCTGTAGTCTTCTCTTCCATGGATTCTGTCTCAATTCCTTTGAGGAGGCTTCTTCTGTCATGGTTTTAATTCCCTTTACGATTCTGATCCTCTCGGCTCTGAATATCTTCCAGTTTGTCAATATTTCTCTCAAAGTCTGTTGCTTCAGGCTGAACAAAATGTCCCAGCTGAGTTGCAGCCAAATGAGAGGAAAACAGAGCCATCACTTCCCTCATTCTATACATTGATCAAGAACACCAAGATCAAATTAACTTTTCATGGAGGTGTGGATTACTATGACTCACATCAATGATAGGATTCTCCAGGTACATGTCAATTATTCTTCAGTGTAGCTTTTAAAAAGAAAAAAAGAAGATACAAGATAATCTCCCTTAATCTTGTGATTTGATTAAAAAACAAATGGTTGTCATGCTATCTGGATAGAACTGAATTTTCCAGAAGTAATCTGCACATCTCTAAAATATTCCTTCGTCTATTCCCACTCATAAGGTCACCTCTGAATACAAAAAGGAAAAAAGCAACTCTAAGACTTACCAAATGTGCAATCTGAGCACCTGTTCTGGAGAAGGGAACTGGCACTAAAATTGGCCACTGAGGGACACAGCATCTCCCCTTCCTTTATTGTCTCTTTATGATGTCCAGCACATCAGGATTAGCATCTTCAAAGGTGACAAATCCCAGACATAAAAGGCTTTTTCTATAAGCTGTCCGAAACTCAATTTTAGGAGCCAGATATTCATGGAAAATGATGTTTGTTTTGCTTTTCTGGCACCGTTCCCCTAACTCATTTGAAACCCAGAAAATAAAAAGATTTTTTCATCAACAGGAGTAAAAAAGAATGGCACTGAAAAGAACTTTAAACACTATGATTTTACTGAAGGATTAGCCTCTGTTTCAACTAAATTCTCTATCACCATCAGTAAGTGCATGAGGAGCAATGTCAGAAATAAATAAAACTGGTAATATTTACTATCATCTTGCTAATTATTTATGTACGTAAAATAAAAATTATCATTAAGAATAAGCTTGTCATTTGATGTTTTTTTTATTCAAATCAAAGTCTCCACAGTAATAGTACCTAGGAGGTATCTGATCTTTTGTCTTTCATATTAAGATCATGATCCCCAAATCGTGAAATCAGGCTAGTATTCATGCAAACAATCATTTTCCTCTAAATGCTACCTAATGAATGTATCCATTGCTTGACTGAAGCCACTCTGAGCAAATAGTTTAGGATACAAATACCTTTTTGTGTGCAGGAGAGTTTTCTCAATATGCATTCAACAGTCCAAAGTAGAAATCCTTTCTTTTTTTTTTTTTAAGATTTTATTTATTTATTTGAGATAGAGAGCACGAGAGGGAAGAGGGTCAGAGGGAGAAGCACACTCCCTGCTGAGCAGGGAGCCCGATGTGGGACTCGATCCTGGGACTCCAGGATCATGACCTGAGCCGAAGGCAGTCGCTTAACCAACTGAGCCACCCAGGCACCCGAAATCCTTTCTGATTCAATTCTATTGCTTTGCAAATGTGGTCACTTCATATTTATTAAGTGAGTAAGTGTATTGACCAGTGTTTTTCTGCAATGACACTCTTGGTTATGTGACATTTAAAGTACTGTCTCCCACGGACATGCTGGGGGAGCTACAGAGAACTGGAGTAGCGGCTTCATCAAGACCAGATTCTTTATTATGGGCTAATAATGTAATACTTGCGACAAAGTTTAGATTTTTCTTAATACACAAACCCATGCCCGTTACTGTTAATCCAGAATTCCTTTGCATGAACCAAATATTATAACTGGAAATGTACTTCAAAGGTCATTTAATCTAATTCCCTCTCTATCTAGGTAGGAAACCGAGAGGTTGATCAGGAAGCCATAGAACGCAAAATTATTCACCCAGGCCTCCTGAGGTCTGCTCACTTTCACTACATCACTCTATCACACTCTATAAGGTATAAAAGGTTGAATTAATATAGCATTTTTAATAATAATTACAGAGCCTAGAGCATTAAGATTCTCTAATGCATTAAGATTTTTTTTTCTATCGCATCTTGTTTCTACCCTTGGCTATCCATCATAGAACATTCTCTGATATCCTCCTTTACCTAACTGACTCCTACTTGTCTTTCAGAGCTCAGCTCGAAGGTCATTTCCTCAAGAAAGCCGCCTGTCACCCCCCCCCCCATATTCAACTGGGCTTCCTTGTTACAGAGTTTCCTTGTCCCATATCCTTTATATTCATAGCACTTACATCACTTACAACTGCATGTTCTGTGTTCTGTGACTAGCACCTGCCACTCCTATGGGACTCAAAATCCCATTAAATCAGGGATGGAATCTCTGATTTGGTCAGCCATATACACCAGCTCATAGACAGCATTCCAGCACCCATTTGATACTGAACACATATTGTTCTTAGTCTCTATTGCTGGCTGTATGAATCGACCCTCTCGAGCCAACTTATGTAGCAGACCACTAGAGACATAGGTTATCTCTGATCCAGATTTAAAAAATGTTTGAAGGTTTTCATATGGACTTCAAGAAAAACCAAAGCTGAAAAATGTCCCTAGTAATTAAAAATCAAAGTTGCTTCCACAGAGTAACCCCCGGGTTGGTTTCCTGCCTCTTTGACCTGTTCCTCTTTTGCCACAAGAGTCATGTCACCTCTGGTGTTCCAAAGGCCTAGAGATCATGGGGAGGACTCAGAGAAACTCAAAATGCATCTAAAAAAAAGAAAAAAGGAAACCTAAAGTTGTAAGAATTCATTGCTTCCTCATTCACACTTCACGCTTTTCCCTTCATCCTGCTGCCAGCTACTAAAAAAAAGTGCGAGCTCATGGGTTTCTCAAAACACCCTTCTGATGGTAAGCACATTCCATGACTGTTATTTTCTTTAATGGATTAGTTAAAAAATAATGAAACAATGTCTGAGATTTTTCTGATTTGTCTGAACTCAGGAATGACTTTGTCTCCTTTTCCTCATTTCATTTCACTCCTTTGAGTCCCACTTCTGTTTTGCTCTACATCTTCACAAGCCTCACATTCTCCTTCCCAACCTCTCTCCCTGCCTCCCCCGGGGTTTCTTTATGACTTTCTTAAGGACTTTCTTTTCTCATATCTTCTACAGGCATTCAGAAACATTTATTGACGACCTACAACTTCATGTGCAATATTTTCTGCATTGAATAACATTCCAAAGCTTGTTTGCTTTTCTTCCACAATTTACACATTTTCTTATTTCCTTTGGTATTTCCAAGTGCTATTTAAACATTTTTCTAAATCAATAAAGTCATTTTTTTATAATTTATATAACAAAACTCCAGTATTTTAGTTGAATTCATAAAAAGTGCCAGACAACTGGTAATATTATAGATACTTCAAGCCTGCTTAAAATGATTTTTCACACTACTTTGTAAAATTTTCTTACTGTACACAAACGTCCAAATAGTAGTGTTTAGGTGATCTTTCCACCTGTCCTTCTATGGCACATTCACTCTCAAAGTAATATCCTTTTCCTTCCCTTACCCCTATTTCTTGGTATCTTACTCTCCTCAGGCTGCTATAACAAAATACCACAAACCGGGCAGTGTATAAACAAATTTATTTCTCATAGTTCTGGAGGCTAGAACATCCCAAATCAAGATGCTGGCACATTCTAGGTCTGGTGAGAGCCAGCTTCTTGGTTCATACACAGACATCTTGCTGTGTCCTCTCACAGCAAAAGGGGCAAGGCATCTCTCTGTGGTCTCTTTCTCAAAAGCATCAAACCCATTCATTAAGACTCCACCCTCATGACCTAATTATGCCCCAAAGATCCCACCTCCTAGGATCACCTCAAGGGGTAGGATTTCAACAAATGCATTTTGGAGAGACACAAACATTCAGCCCATAGCACTTGGTCAAAGTCACCTGTCAAAGGAAATGCTGACCTTGCTATGTTACCAAGCAAAACTCTAGAAGTCAGGCGTCTGGATGTGGAATTTATTAAAATAGTTTTCATAATTCACCACTTCACTTTTTTGCTTCATAATTTATGTTTTCTTCCTCTAATTCGACAGAAATTTTTCAGGCCCTTAAGCACATTTCTAGTTTCCATAGTAGTCTGGGCACTGAAATTTTCCCTTTACTCAACTCTATTTTTCATTCCATATTCTTTTCCTTTTTAGCCTTTGAACATATGATTCTCTCTTTTTTTTAATTTAAATAAAAAGTTAAAAAACTAAAAAATAAAATCATTAAATATTATACTCTGTTCATCTCATTTTTGCACTAAACCCAAATGTGTCATTTCTCTTTTATAAAATCCAAATAATTACTGTATTTTCCTTTTCAAATTTTTGAAAATATTATTTTACTCTTCCTTCTTTTAGTGCTTTTCTCTTGTTAGTACTTTATAATATGAAGTAAAAATATATTATTAACAATTTGCACATGCTAAGACACATGCTTATCCCGAACTAGTCCCAGACTTTCAAATATGTATTTCCTGTGTGTCCCAAGTTGTTATCAGGTGCCCTGTGGTTGACAAGCAAAATGATTAAGAAGGTAAGTCTATGAAATTCTTCTTAAACTTATACAATTAGAATTCATGAGTCATGTCTACAACTTTCACATAAACTACAGCCAACTCAAAGGTGCCCACCAAAATATTATAGGCTAAGAACAAAGGCTGTAGGATCAGAGATATGGATTTGACTGTTGAGTTATATAATTCTTAATTACATAAAAGCCTAAAATTTATGATAACAATGAAAACTCTCCCATGATATCTTTCATACAGACTTTTCCTACTTCTTTTTCAAAAGCCTTATGGTTGGGCACCTGGATGGCTCAGTCGTTAAGCGTCTGCCTTCAGCTCAAGTGATGATCCCAGGGTCCTGGGATCGAGACACACATCGGGGTCCCTCCTTGGCAGGAAGGCTGCTTCTCCCTCTCCCACTCCCCCTGCTTGCGTTCCCTCTTTCACTGTGTTTCTCTCTGTCAAATAAATAAATATAATCTTTAAATAAATAAATAAAAATAAAAGCCATATGGTTTAAAATTACCATTTACACAGTGTCTTTCTTTTATCACATGTATTTCCACCAAATTGAGTTGAAATACCTACTTTAAGGACAGGAAACCTGTTTTCTTAAGAGAGTTATAGTCGCTAAGAAATGAGCATACAGATGAAAAAGTTTATTTAAGAGTCATTTCATCAAATGTTTTGCAGAAATCTAGGAAATCAAGGCTTTTTACAAAATACATGCCCTGAGGCTATTTAAGTGTCAGGATAAGGCCATGGGGCATGACATTTCCAGAGTTGTTCCAGACAGAGAGCAAAGGTTATGAACTGATGTGTACCTTCTATGTTGATGAAGTCTGTCTACCCCTACTACATCTCCTGTTAAGTGGTGAGCCAGGGCATTACTGCATTAAGAAGATGGGAATGGAAAACTTGAGACATTACTGTAAATTAGATGCTTAGACATTTTTATGAAAGCCTCATTTATTGAGTGAAACTTGGACTAGCACTTTGCTTGACCCCCATAAGATGGGGCAATACCTTGTGGCCAACAACATTTAAATCCAGAGTCAGATAGCTTTTGTTGTCTCCAGTTTTTGTTTATATCAGGATTCCAAAAAGGTCACACATTCCAGGCAGAAGAATTTTAATAATCTCAATAGTGATAATATCTCACTAAGTTATTCTGACTTAAATGTGAAGATTCTAAAACAGTTGTTGCTGTTGTTACCACTTTCTTTTAATTGTGTAAGGGATCACGTTTTTGTTGTATAGGTATATCAGTCAGGGTTCCATCAGAGAAACAGAAGTGGTAGGAGACATATAGTAAGGGATTTATTGCAGAGAATTAGCTCACTTGATTTTGGTGGTGGCTAAGCAAGTCCAAACCCATAGGTCAGACCATCAGGAAGAGCAAGCTAGGACTTCTGGGCATAAGCTGAAGCTGCTGTCACAAGTAGAATTTCTTCTGCTACTGGAAAATCTCAGTTCTATTCTTAAGAACTTTCAATTGATTGAATCAGGACCACCCAGATAATCTATGATATTCTCCTTTACTTAATGCTAATTGATTATAAATGCTAAATGTATCTACAAAATACCTTCACAGTCACACCTAGATTAGTATTTGAATGATTAACTGGGCATATAATCTTCCCAAGATGACCCACAAAAGTGACCATCATAATAGGTTATCCATTACCAATTGTCATAATCGTAAAGCATAAAAAAGCAAACACAAAATAACAAGTGGCAAAAAAATAAGTAAATAAACATTTATTGTTGCTAACAAGTCTACAAGTAGTCTGGGTGATTTTCCTGACCTTGGCTAGGCTCATTTGATATTGGTTGGCCTTGTCTGGGCATCAGGAGACAGTAGACAAGTTGGTTAGAGGGTTAGAGCATGACAACCTAGGTTAACCTTGGCTGAAATGACTCAGTTCTTCTCCAGGTAGTTTCTCATCCTTTAGTAGGTTAGCTAAGGGCTTATTTTCATGGTAGTGGCAAGATCCAAAGAGACGGAAAGAAGGTATACAGCCTCTTGGGTCCTAGATTCAGAACAGACATGTGTCACTTCTGCCACATTCCATTGGCCAAAGTAAATCACAAGGACCACCAAAATTCAAGAGATGAGGAAATAGATGGTACCTCCCAATGGGAAAAACTATAGTATTATGTTTTAGAGGGCATGCATTATAAAGAGAGTATAAAAAATGGATGATTTTTCAATAAATCTATCACATCTAGCCAATAAAAATAAATACACTAAAAACATCTAAAGATTTCTGAACCATTTGATATGCTGTTTTTATAAAAAATTAATATCTTTTTTACATAGATGACAAGAACTTCTAATTTTAAGCTAGTACAAAAATGGGCCTAGACCATCATCTACGTTCATATTACTTTGAAGTATAGTAATGTATCAGCTCAATTATCTTACCCCGCATATATCAGAAGGAAGGATACAAAAGCCAAGGAGGCAGATGATAAAAGTGATTTGTAGTTCAAGTTTTGTATGAGTTCAAATAGAAAAAGGAAGTTAAGAATTGAGTGCATACAAAAAGTGGCGGGAATTCTTATATATAAAACAAAACAAACAAACAAACAAAAATCTGACAGATGTTATGAAAAAGAACTAGAGGTAGAAGTAGAGTTGAAATGTGTGCATGGAGGCAGGCCCCATCCTAAAATTTGTGAGGTATAGGGGGAAAAGTACAAGTGAAGTCCCACATACCGTATACCTAAATATGTACAAATTATACATAAGGCTAGAAAATTGTTAAGTAAAACACATCCACTCATCTTGTGACTAACCTACATTCGTCACAACTTGGAAGGATCAGAGCGCCACACTAAAAGAGGCAGCACAGGAAAGACCAGATCACAGTCCCTAGTCTGCCATCTTCTCTCCTTGCCCAGCTTTATCTCGTACGAAGATGGTATGGCCTACATGCATACGACTATGAAATCTCACATGTCCAAGCTCCATTCATTTCTCTACAAACTGCTGCCTTTTGGTCAGACCTTGGGCCTATAAAGAGCAATATCTTGATGTGAGCCATAATCAAGAGGAATGACCTAGAGAAGGGACCTGTTTAGGTGCTCAAAGAAGAATCAAGGACACCTGAGCAGGGAATTCGAGCATCTTCTGACTCAGCACACAGTCTGGGAAGAAGTAGAGGGGCTCCAGGGGGGCACTGACACTTAGCTGCATTGAGCTCCTAACCCTATCAGGAAGGTGTACACAGAGGAGAAGTAAAACAGGGTCCAGTAATGAGGACCATCTTGCCTGAGACTTAAGGATAATGATATAGTAATAAGGATTTGAAGAATAGAAGTCTGTGGGGTTTAAAATGTAATCTCTGGGTAGTTAAAGGGGCTTAAGAAATATATGTTTAAAGCACCTGGTTGCTGAAGTGAAAAGAAGGTAAAATTAAGATGAGGCAGGTCAAGACATTGTATGAAATGAGTCTCCAGATGAATCAGTTTTTGGATACTGAAGTGCCCAGGATGAGAGCCAGAGATAGTATGGAGAGACCTTGACAAGTCAGGTGCCAAAGACTTTGATGAAAAAAAAAATAATAATAAAGTTCAATAAAGGAGGGAATGAGCAGGAAGGAGGGACATAAAAACATAACCAAATGGCAGACTTCAGTGAAGGAGTGATTGAGATAAATATGGATGTGAGGTTGCCGGGAAGACACTGTGAAAAGCCAAAAAAAGAACATTGAAACCACCTCCTGGTCCTATAAAGAGCACATGTGAACACAAGCATCCACAATTTAAAGGCTGGAGGAAGAACAAACTTTCAGTTAGGGAAGAAGGTAGGGAAAGCAGAGGATCAGGCAATAGGAGGGAGTAACTTCCTAATGCTCTGAGGTAGTGAAGCCATGACCATTATTCACTACTGCATCCCCAGGGTCAGGTACAGTGACCACAAGCACACTGCACCTGCCCGATAAATAATGGCTGAATTTATGGATTACACTTGACAGAAGGAAAAGCTTTCTAACAGTGCTTCTTTCCAATGATTGCCTTAAATATGGAGACTTGTGTAGACCATTTGAAAAGGAACAACATAAAACATAAGGTGACCTTTCATTTCTGTTCCAAAATTGTGACTCTGCCATGCTGATTAGATGAACTGAATTTCAATGCTCCAATATTTATGACACAAGGGTGCATCGTGCATGAAATACACACCCATGTACACATTGCACAAGTATTTTTTAAATTATTCCTGTTGTAATATAAAGTTGAAAAATCCAACTGTTTTTAAGTTATAAAATATCACAGAGCTCCACTAGGATTTTAACATTTGGGGGAAAAATCAAATAAATGTGACCACCTCCTAATTAATGCAGTTGCTAAAAATATCATTAATTAAGAAGAATTTTCACATCAACAGAGCAGTCATAACAGTGCTTTTGAAACTACAGTTGCAACCCATTAGTTAGTCATGACTAGAATGTTTTTAACGAAATAAAAGTGAAACTTCTCATGTTGTACATACCTATCATCTGACTAAAATCTTACATTGGTTGCATATGACATACGTATCATAGAAATAATTTTTTAAACATTTTATCATTTGCTATGTATTTATTTATTGTCCAAACATGTATTGAGTGCTTACTGTGCTAACATTTGAAGGAAGAACAATTTTAAAAGAGATAGAAAGTTTCCTTACAAAGTTCATAGTCCAGGGGTGCCTGGGTGGCTCAGTTGGTTAAGTGCCTGACTCTTGATTTCAGCTCAGGTCATGATCACAGGGTTGTGAGATCGAACACCACATCGGGCTTTGCACTAGGTGTAGAGTCTGCTCCATTTTCTCTCTCTCTCCTTCTCCCTCTGCCCCTCCCTCCTCTCTAAAAAATAATAATAAAGTTCATAGTCTAAAGGCAAAGGCAAATAATTATGGAAACAATGAAACAGTAAAATAGAAAAATATAAGTTGTCAAGGGAGTTCATAAGTAATTAAAAGGGTAAGGAAAAACACTTTAGAGGAGGTATTGATTAAGCTAATACCTAGAGAATGAGTAATAATGAGCTCAGAAAAGAGCTGGGCTAGTAAATTTTGTGTAGGAATCTACTACATAGAAAAGGTAAGAAAGATAATATCATGTTAAGAAACTGAAAAAATTCAGGGGTGCCTGAGTAGCTCAGTGGTTTAAGTGGCTGCCTTCGGCTCAGGTCATGATCCCAGGGTCTGAGGATAGAGCCTCACGCCGGCTCCCTGCTCAGCGGAGAGCCTGCTTCTCCCTCTCCCTCTGCCTGCCACTCTGCCTACTTGTGCTCTCTCTCTATCTCTCTGTCAAATAAATAAATAAATAAAAATCTTTAAAAAAAAAAAGAAACTGAAAGAATTCAACCTATTTAGAGCATAAAGTATAATGATTAGAGATGAGACAGGGAGGCTAAGCAGGAGCCAGGTTTGCCTGGCTTTATGAACCATACACAGCCATTTGGACCTTCAATGAGGACACTTGGTAGCTGTGAAGGATTATAAGTAGGTTGAGCATGATCATATTTTTATCCTAGCAGGGTGAGGAATGGAAAATAAGGGGAGTAAGACAGGAGGGTAGTTGAAAATTCAGGTGGCAGCCATCCCATTGAGAAGTGAGGATGGTCTAGTGAGAGTGAGGGTGAGAAAAGCATCATTTAATTGGATAGTGTCACCAGCGCACATGATCCTTGCTGACTGGAGTTAGAAATAGGGGACTATTTTGTGGCAAATGGATCTGTTCAATACAATTATAAGTTGACTTGAAAGGCTTGAAAGACATGTGAGTATTTATGGCCACTAGGCAGCTTGAATAAAAGGTCAAGACCCCAGCAGAGGAGTCTGTCCTGAAAATGTGAGTATGCCCATACCTTCAGTGAATAAATGGTAACTGGACATTTTCAGGACTTGAATAACCATGAGAAAACAGAACTGACCAGTGGTCTTTGACTCTACCAGATCCCATGTCAACATTTTAAACTAATATTTTGTTGTTCCCATTTCCCATCCACAAATAAAACACATGGTTAATAAAACCTACCCATTCACATAATTTGAAAAAATATAATACGGTAGTTATATTCTAAAGGAGAAATAAAAGAAAAGCAGTTTATAATGTAAGGAAAGAATAATGAAGTCTTGATAAGTCTACCTTCTACGTAAGATAGTGTGAACACAGCAACTACAAACACAGTCTTTTTTTTATTATGTTATGTTAATCACCATACATTACATCATTAGTTTTTGATGTAGTGTTCCATCATTCATTGTTTGCGTATAACACCCAGTGCTCCATTCAGTACATGCCCTCTTTAATACCCATCACCAGGCTAACCCATCCCCCCACCCACCTCCCCTCTAGAACCCTCAGTTTGTTTCTCAGAGTCCATAGTCTCTCATGGTTCATCTCCCCCTCTGATTTCACCCCCTTCATTTTTCCCTTCTTGCTATCTTCTTTTTTTTTAACATATAATGTATTATTTGTTTCAGAGGTACAGGTCTGTGATTCAACAGTCTTACACAATTCACAGTGCTCACCATAGCACATACCCTCCCCAGGGTCCATCACCCAGCCACCCCATCCTTCCTACCCAGCACTACTCCAGCAACATTCAGTTTGTTTCCTGAGATTGAGAATTCTTCATATCAGTGAGATCATATGATACAGGTCTTTTTCTGATTGACTTATTTAGCTCAGCATAATACCCTCCAGTTCCATCCACGTCATTGCAAATGGCAAGATTTCATTCCTTTTGATGGTTGCATAATATTCCATTGTATATATATATATATATATATATATATATATACCACATCTTCTTTATCCATTCATCTGTTGATGGACATCTTGGCTCTTTCCATAGCTTGGCTATTGTGGACATTGCTGTTATAAACATCAGGGTGCATGTACCCTTTAGGATCCCTATGTTTGTATCTTTGGGGTAAATACCCAGTGCTCAGCATCAGAGAAATCCAAATCAAAACCTCACACCAGTCAGAATGGCTAAAATTAACAAGTCAGGAAACGACAGATGTTGGCAGGGATGCAGAGAAAGGGGAACGCTCCTACACTATTGGTGGGAATGCAAGCTGGTGCAGCTACTCTGGAAAACAGTATGGAGGTTCCTCAAAAAGTTGAAAATAGAGCTATCATATGACCCAGCAATTGCACTACTGGATATTTACCCCAAATGCAGTCTTAATAAGCTATGGTCTATAAGTGATTCAAATTCCCGAACTGAGTTTGCCCCTGGGGACGTGGTTTTCCAGAATGATGAGGAACTCTTGGGTAAAATCCTGCATTCTACAGTACATACTCTTCCTCAGGCTCCAAAGTAGTTTCAATCCTAGAAAGTTCAGGGCATATGAAAAGTGTCCAGACACAACCAACAAATACTTTGTTTATATTTAATGCAGATTTAATTTTTTTCTTTCCAAGATTTTATTTAAATTCCAGTTAGTTAACATACAGTGTGATATTAGTTTCAAGTGTACAATTTAGTGATTCAACATTACCATACATCACCCAGTGCTCATCATGAGTGCCCTCCTTATTACCCATCACCTACTTAACCCATCCCCCCCCACCCGCCAAACTTCCTCTGATAACCATCAGTTTGTTCTCTATGGTTAAGACTCTGTTTCTTGTCTTGCCTCTGTGTTTTTCCCCCTATGTTCATGTGTTTTGTTTCTTAAATTCCACATTAGTGAAATCATATGGTATTTGTCTTTCTCTGACTGACTTATTTCACTTACCATAGTACTTTCTAGCTCCATCCATATTGTTGCAAATGGCAAGATTTCATTCTTTCATTCTTTTTGATGGTTTAGTAATATTCCATGTATCTGTCATATCTCCTTTATCCATTCATCAGTTAACACAGATTTAGATTCAAGGACAACATATTTGTAATTAGATCTTGGGGTTTCCTCCCCCAACACTCACTTATACGTAAATCAGGCAGAACTTGGAAAACTATGTGGAACTCAGGAAAGTTCTTCACTCCCTAGGTTTTTAAAGATATCTAGTATTTCTTACCCACCCCTGTTAATTAAGCTAGTAACCCAATACCTCAAACATCTTAACAACTAGGAATGCAGAATCTCCAGAATATTCCAATGGGGAGAAACCCCGTTACTGATTTAGGAATTAAAAAATAGAAAAATAGAGATTTCTAAAAAAATAGAAAACAAATTTTTAGAGAGATAGGAGGAAAAGAACCCTTAAATTCAGTAAAACCATCTCATTTCTAATCTTATTTGACCCTTAAGCAGCATTTGAAACTAAATTTGACAACACCTGGACTTGAAGAGCTATCAAGAACAGTATAAGGGGAGTCTCTGTGGGTGTACAGAACTGATTTCTGTGTGTTGAAAAATGATGGATGTAAACAGAAGAGATCTGCCACGTCCAGGGGTGGATTTATTAATTCAAATTTTATTTTTGTGCTGTTAGTCATTTTGTTTCATTCTTTAGATGAGAAAGATTTCAGCACATATAAATGCTTACATAAAGGTGTCACTAAACAGAGAGAGGTTAAATATGCAGGAGAGGGTTAATTTTTTTTTACCTGAAATGTGACAAGTGATGGATGGAGGAATCCAAAACACGGGGGAAGAGATTCACTTTGTGCAGTCCAAGGGTAGAGCTCGATTACATATAAATTCAAGTAAGATCTCAAACTTGGTGCCAGGAAGCTGAGTGGTTCTCGTCCAAAGACTGGTACTTACTCAGTGAAGTCAGAGATGCTGAGATACAAGAGAATGAGACAGGAAGTGGAAGGATCTTAAACGTAAGAAGGGAGAATGTTTGAAGTAGCTGCTGTGAGTAATGGGAAAAGATGCACAGAGAAATGGATTTTGGAAATGGTGGGAAGCTATCTAAAATGATATTTAGCATTTATTACACTATTTTTCTGCATGTTGAGTGTTGAAAAAAAAAATGTTTTGAAAACATTTGGGTCCAATGAAGTAACATCAAAAGATGTTCCCTGAAAACTCTGAGGAAAAAGACTAATTCCACAGGAAAGGAGTGAATGATAGAGGAGAACGTAGGATACAATAGGATGTCATTTCCTCTGTGTAAAACTTACATACTGACAAAATATCTCTTGCTTTCAACGTCTGGAGTCAGAATCTGCCTTAAACCTACACACAGCATGTTCATTCAGATAATAATTCACTTATAAGCTTTGGTTCTTGTATCCATTTGTGTCTATCATTGCAGGAGGTTTTTAAGATGCTCTCAAAAGGGGAAAGAAAATAAATACCCAAACCACTTTTAAAGATGTCAAGTTTTAAGCAAGTGTGACAAATTCTGCACAAAGCTAACCAATGGACTGCACATTGTTTTCAGACTTTCCAATATGAATAAAATTTAACACCATTCACCTTCCTCCTAAGTAGACATTCCCACTGGAGAAGAATCAAAAACAAGAGAGTCTACCTCTCTGCTCTGATGCATAAATGAGGAAGGGAATCAAGATAAGGAGAGAAATCACACCCCTGTGACCCAGAAGGACTATCACCTCAAGACTTCTGAACTACCTCAAAAACCTAAATTGTTGTTTCTTATTGGAAAGCTGAGTAGCCAAATTTTAAAACTTCACTCTCTCCCTCATGGAACTGAGGAAACTGTAGCTGTGGCAAATTGACTTCAACAAATATTTAGACATCTGCTTGGTGCTAGGGTACACTAACATGACAAGCCGTGAGGAAGCTCACCAGTTAGCTCTGGAGAAAGACTTGTTTGTATGGTGCTGGGACACCAAACAAGGATCATAGCCTAGTGGTAAAAAACATCAACTCTTGAGTCATAGCTAAGGTTTATCTCTGTTTCTTATGACTTACTAACTGTGTAATTTTGCATATGTTACTCTCCTAGACTTCAGTCAGAGGACTGAAGGACACATGGGAAACTACGAAGTGCACATAATGTGGTGCCTGTCATGCATGATCCAAGAAACAAATGGAAGAGAGAAAAGAGAGAGCTTTTTAAGTCATGGGAAGGTGAATTCAGACTGAGTGAATTTCCCTGAGGGAAAGCCACTCATCTTCCCCAAATCTCACTCTTATTTTAGGCCACATTCAAAATCCAAAGTCCTCTTCAAACCAAACTTCCAGAAAAATACATTTACACCTCGGAATTTGTTGTCAGCATTGAAAACTTTTCCTTGACAAAGGTCATCCCCTAGAGAGAGGCTTTCCATTTCGGGAGCCATGTATATTAGATTTTGCTATCAGAAATCCCCCACCTCCAAACATCTAAATTACATCAGCTATAATCTGATTACTCTGAATTTCCTTTGACAGCAACAGAACTCATGTTCCATCTTTAGGGCTTATATCACTACCATGACAAATACCATTGAAAATTATAATAAAGTTCCTCTGGACTTAGCAACTCTCTTACAACATTTTTGGAGAGTGGAGGGGTGGTGGTTACTGACCCAACATGAAACTAGGTCAGTCTAAATAAACCCATAAAATACACTGACCACCTCAGCAAACTTTTCAAATCAATTGGGCCTCATTAGAAAAACCAACATAAAGAGGAAATTCCGTTTAGTTTCACTGAAACTCTTACTAAACAACCCTGAGTATATCTTGAGTATATTTTATACAGCACCTAATTTTATTGAGATTTATGTAAAACCTAAGCAATTTATAGTGAATTCTTCTCAAAGTCAGGAAAAATAAGGAACCACCAGTACCAATACTTCTCTGATGGAATTTAAGAAAAGGGCTTAAGGTTGCCATAAAGAGCAAGAAACCTCAGAACATAAAACTCCCTTCACCTTTACCTTGCCTCCCCCCCATTCAATGCCTTCTTATCCAACATTTACATATGGCCACCAGAAGGAGAAAAAAAAAAGCAATGCTTTTTCAACTATTTAATAGCTACCAGAGCCATCATTGCTTACAGGTGTGGAAGCCAAAAAAAATGCACTTACAATAAATTTAGCAGATTGCAGAATAACATGTACTATAAGATCTCAATTTTGAAAAAAAAAAGTGTATGTATATTTGTCCACCCATGGGGGCCAAAATCTAAAAGATTTTTACCTGTAGTTTCCACAGAGGGATGAAATTTGGAGTTGAGGGAGATCTTAATTTTTACTTTATACAATTGAAACTTAAGTTGTTTTACAAGGAATATACATCACTTTTGTAATAAAAGAATATTAATTGAAAGAAGTAATAGTGTGAAAGTTAGGACAGTGGCTATTTCTGGGGAGGATGGGAGACTAAAGTAATGTTTGAGAAGGGTCACAAAGAAAGCTGGTGTGGGTGATGCTAACATTTTAATTTTTGATCTTAATAGTGTTTATCTGGCTCTTCATTTCATAATACATTTTTGATTTTTACATTTTTCTTTCGTACCATTTATAAGTACATTTATTTTTACAATAAAATTGCTTTAAAGAGGAGTCATCTAGACCAATGACCAACATGATCATGCAAATTATAATTCCTGATTTCATCCCTGCCCCCCTAGAGTAAGTATTAATAACTCTGACTTGTATGCTCAGAGGTATCGCCCCTTGGGCAATAAATTACATAGTCTTTTACAAATAACCTACTAGTGATGTGGTATTTTTAAAATGAAAGGAAAGTTTGGAAGTAAACTAACATCCAATGGTTCTCGAAATGCCATGCAGAGAGAATTTTTAAGTGTGTGGTAAAATTTTTGTTTGTCCCAAAGCCTAGGAGAACTCCTAGTATTCAGCAGACTATAGCCAAGGGTGCTGGTCTTTTTACAACATGTGTGATAGACCTGCACAATGAATCTCACTTTTGTTTTAAAGATTAAAAAAAAAAACTGAGATCCCAAATGTTAAGTGAACAGTCTAAGAGCATGTTCTTAGTAAAGAGCTGAGCCCATGACTAAAGCCTAGGGCTCTTACCTCACTTATCAGTTTTCTTATGCATCAAACAACAACAAAAAAATCTGCTCTCTCCATATTCCTTCCAATTTTTCTCCCTTCCATCCTTCCTTTTTCTTTTTATTCTTTTCCTTCTTTCTCACCTGACTTTATTTTCTTTACCTGCAAAACATTGATAATGCCATTCAACTTTTATTTTTAAATGGCAGAAAATCCAATCTGGTATTAGAAACTAGGGAATAGTTTATTAGCTGACTGCATTAAGTGATTTGGAGGATAAATCATTTTAAAATACAGATTAAAGACATAAAATCTCACCTCTTGTACCCTTACCCTTCCCCCCTTCAAGTTTTCCTCCCCCACCACCCTGCCAAGTCCAACAGCTTATTGCCCAGAATGCATGATATAACATCTGTAGTGGCTTCTACGGAGATTTATTTATCCAGATTTTCATTAAAATAGCAACTGAATTGAATCAATAAAATGTTGCTTATCCTAATAAAGTTCTTTAGAGCTTTGCAAATTTGCATTTAATACTCTTTAGTCTCGTTAAAGCATTAATAATCTGTGCCTAAAGAGCAATAAAAAAGCTTTACACTTTCTATTTAATGGAGGTAGCTTCATAACCCTCCATTTTCATGTGACTCAGCTTTTAATGTACTTTAAATGGAATCACTGACTTAGGCTGAATGAATCTGAGGCTTCTTATAATCTCTTGGCCCTTCATGTTTCCCCAGTCATGAAAATAATGCAGATATGCTAGTCCAGGTCCATAGCATGAGCCTACAGCATTCCCTTAAGAATAAACGACATCTGTTCTTCTCATTACAGGTGGGACTGAGAAGGGAAGAGAGAAAAGAGAAGCGGAGTTGGAGAGTAAAAGAAGTCAGCAAAAAGCTGCCAGCGCGAGCCACTTATGGATAGATCTTTCAGCTGAGACTCTGAGATCCAAGGGAAATCCAGATGCACTGATACAGATCCATTGCCAAAAATCATATGCCTTGATGAGTTCTTGAAGGAAATAAGGATGCATTATGAAGGCTTTCTGGTCCCCTTCTTCTCTCTCCTTCTTTATTTTCTGTCTCTCTTATTCTCTCTGTCTCTCACTGTGTTCTACTTGAATAGGAACAAGTGAAAAGGAGAGAGAAATTAGAAGCTGTTTAAACGCAGACAATGAGTCATGGAACACTACATCAAAAACTAATGATGTAATGTATGGTGATTAACATAACATAACAAAATAAATAAATTAAATAAATAAATAAATAAATAAATAAATAAATAAATAAAATAAAAACAACTGTACTGAATATCTTGTACAGTCAGCCAGAATGTTTGAGAATAAGCTGGTAAATAGGAGACCAGGAGGTAGGATCCAGGGAACTCACATATGATGCTTTTTGTTGTTGTTGCTGATGTTCTTTGCTTCTTGTTTGCTTGCCTGCTTATTTATTTTTTTGACTTCAAGTCATAACCAAAGTCAAATCCAGAAACAACCTGTGTTTCTGGCATCCAAAGAGAATCTGATGGAAGAATCATTTTTTTTTCTGTCTACTTTAAGATCTATTTAGAATGAAACTGAAGGGGGGGGAAGGAGGAAGAGTGTGAGGAACAGAAGGGGACCCACGCGTGAAAAGACAGAGGCTGGATACCCGCGTTTTCCAAGAATGTATGTGCTGTGTTGCAGTTGTAGTTCTTTTGAGCTCTGTCTGGGCTGCATTTTAATGTTCACAGTGTTAGATTTGCTCTGAGCTAAGGTCAATTACAATAACTTTTAATGCCTAGTGAAAATAGAGACAGGGCCAGAGGATACCATGCCACCACATCAGCCAAGAGTCTGTCATGACAATAGACCCAGAATGATCTACTAAAAGAAAGACAAGTTAAAGAAAACTAAAGAAGACAAATACATCAAAATCAGAATGACAGTAAAATAATAAAATAACAAAGATTGAAAGGCAAAAAAATTAAGAAGAAAGAAGAGAGGAGGAGATGAGTAGTGGAGTTAGACACTGAAAAAATATCTTAGTGATAAAAAAGAAAGAAAATGTTCAAAGTAAGCGAAAATGTAAGTGAATACTGAACTTAAGAATTGAACACAAAAGAGCTTAAAAATCTGACAGGTATGAAGTGATATCTCACTGCAGTTTCGATTTGCATTTCCCTGATGATTAGTGATTTTGAGCACCTTTTCATGTGTCTGTTGGCCACCTGTATGTCTTCTTTGGAGAAATGTCTAGTCAGGTCCTCTGCCTATTTTTAAATCAGATTATTTGGATCTTTTGATGTTGAGTCATATAGATTATTTATATACTTTGGATATTAAACCCTTATCATATATATCATTTGTAAATATCTTCTCTTATTCAATAGGTTGCCTTTTTGTTTTGTTAGTGGTTTCTTTTGCTGTGCAAAAGCCTTTTATTTTTATTTTTGCTTTTGTTTCCTTAGCCTTAGGAGACATATTTAGAAAAATGTGGCAGTGGCCAATATCAAAGAAATTACTGCCTTATGATCAAATAATCCCACTACTGAGTATTTACCCAAAGAAAATAAAAACACTAATTAAAAAAGATATGTACATCCCTATCCTATGTTTATTGCAGCAATATTTATAATAGCCAAGATATAGAAGCAAACCAAATGTCCATCAGTAGATGAATAGATAAAGAAGATGTGTGTGTATAAAATATATAAAATGGATTATTACACAGCCATGAATAATGAGATCTTACCATTTGTGACAACATGGATGAACTTAGAAGATATTATGCTAAGTGAAATAAGTCAGACAGAGAAAGACAAATACCATATGGTTTCACTTATATGTGGAATCTAAAAAAACAAAACAAATGAATAATGAAACAAGTAATAAGCAGAATCAGACATATAAAAACAGAGAATAAACTGATGGTTGCCACAGGGGAGGGAAGTAGGGTGATGTGAAGTGAAGGGTAGTGGGAGGTACAGGCCCCCAGTTATGGAATGAATAAGTCATGAGGATAAAACGTATAGCACAGAAGACATAGTCAATGGTATTGTAATAGCATTATATGGAGATGAATGATAGCTACACTTGTGGAGAGCCATAGCAAAATGTAGAGTTGTTGAATCACTAGGTTATATACCTGAAACTAATATAACATTGTGTGTCAACTGTATTACATTTTTAAAAAGAGCTTAAAACTCCATGTTCTACTTAGAAAAAAAGATCTTTGACAGAGGGAAGGTAGGGTCAGGCCCATTGACCCTACATTAATGGAATGGAGGGAAGCAGTGATTTAGACAAAAAACAGAAGCCAGCTTGACAATAGAAGTACAAGAAATAAGGAATTTATAAAAGAAATTTGAAAACAGAGCAATGATCTCTCTTCAAAAAAACAGGTATTAGCAAATTTACACAATGAAAGGTTGATCTTGAATTTTATGACCATTTAAAAATATGGAATCACCAAACCAATAACTTTTATGTCAAAATATACAGTCTGGTAGGCACCTGGGTGGTCCAGTCGGTTAAGGGTCCGACTCTTGATTTTGGCTCAAGTCATGATCTCAGGGTTGTGAGATCACATCAGGCTCTGTACTCAGCATGAAGTCTGCTTGAGATTCTCTCTCCTTCTCCCACTGCCCCTCGCCCTGTTTGTCTAAATAAATAAATAAATCGATAAATAAATAAAATCTTTAAAAATATATAAAAGCTGACTTACAAATAGCTTTAACCAAATCTTCTCGGAACTTCTATACATGTAGGATAAATAGAAAACCATCCAACTCATTCTGTGGAGCTATTGTAAATTTGATACCAAGCCTAGACAGGTGCAGTACAAGAAAAGGAATCAGAGAGCAACCTCATGTAAATTATACAAAGGTAGAGTGGTCTTCCAAATCAGTATGAAAAGAATGAACTGTAATTCAGTAATGTTTCTGGCTCTTTATGTAAACAAAGATAAAATTAAATCCCTAAATCCCACATATAGGAATAGATGCAATGAGTGACTTTTTAGAACATTTTCTTTGGAGATTTAAAATACTGTTTTTTTGTGGGTTTTTGTGTTTCGGTTTTGGTTTTTGTTTTGTTTTACCTAATAAGGCATATCATTTTCTTACATTTTTAAATATCAAGAAAGGACAAAGAAAATTATAACTTAGAGTAAGAAACATAAGTCTGAGGGATAATGATAGATGCAGTGATTTGTTTATTTTTTAGAGTGACTATGAGAAAGTCCATAGTATCTAATTTGCCAATATACCAGTTGTTGAACATTTATTTTCTTTGCCCTATCGCTTATCATTTATTTAAAGAAGTAATCAGTTATTGAATGAAATTTTTTAAGATTGTATTTATTTATTTGAGAGAGAGAGTAAACGAGGGGGGAACACAAGTAGGGGGAGGGGCAGAGGGAGAGAGAAAAGCAGACTCCCTGCTGAGCAGGGAGCCCCACATGGGGCTTGATCCCAGGACCCTGGAATCATGACCTGAGCTGAAAACAGACACTTAACTGACTCAGACACCCAGGCGGCCCCGAATGACTTTTTTTTTTTTTAAGAAATGCTTTCAGGTCTGGTTTATAATTACCCATTAATTAAAGAATAATCTTTATTTCTTGTAGACTTGAAACAGGTAAACATTCATTGAGATGAACATCTTCACCTAGAGTTCTTAATTTATTTTCACACTGGGTACTAAGAGTATACATCAGAGCAATGAAAACAATTCTTTTCCAGCAAAGCCATCTCAATTCAAATAAGTGTTTTGCTGTAGAGCAAGGCAACTGCAGTTCCCTGATTAGCTACAAAATGAAGATGAAAGTAAGAAAAAAAGAAGATGAAGATGCAAGAAGGAGGAAGAGGAGGAGGGAGACCATGGCAGAAATTTGGTTTTTCATTTATGTTCCTTCAGTAGCTTTGTTTTTTGAAAGTTCAGAACTTATTTGCATACATATTTTATAAAAATGAGAATAACACCAAACTACTTTACAGAACATGGGAAGAGTGTGATAATAGAGGACAAAAACGAGGCTTTCTTATCATTTTCATTTTCCACATAATTCAACAATATTGTTAACCACAATAAAAATGTAGTAATAAATATTTCTTGATTGAATAATTAAATGCAATCTGTTGACATCAAGTAAATGAATGAACATGAAGCAGGTAAGAACTGTGCAAATCAATGCAACAGTAAACTCCTCTCCAGTAGAAGGCAGCCAAGACTTCCGTTCTCCTCCACTTGGGTCCTCACCTCTTTCTCGTTTCACTTCTGATCTTTACGATAAACATTAAGATCCTTGGGTTTCTTCCCAAGTTTTGAATCTGTTCTCTTCAACTTAACGTTTTTAGTTAATATCCCCTTCAGTTCAATCAATTCTTGACTACTTGAGTAGGACACCATGGTTATCTTACAACACACATCTCAAAAATAGGTTCCCTTAGTCGGACTATCCCAACTCAAACAACCAAGATTGTGAGTGACTCTTAAATTAATTTTCCTGCCATAGATTTGATTATCTTTGTTTCTAAGTGCCAAGGGAACTTCCAAGTTCAGTAAATTTTAATCCCCATGAATTGATCTCCTCCATACATCTCAATTTCTACTTGTCTTCTGTTTCGAATTCCAGTGTATTCCTGTGTGATTCTCTGCTATAGAATTTTTCCCTGGACTATGGACTATGTGGTTGGGTCAGGAAAGACTCTTACAGTCACTTGCTATGGGAGGTGAAATATGATCTTTGTATATGAACCACCAGCTCTACTTCCACATTGAATGCACTGATCACATTGAATTAGAGCAATGAAGTCCACATCCCTTTTCTAGAACTGCCCAATGTTGTGACCCACCCATGCAACTGGTTTTCTGCATGTAAAAATGTCTATAAGAATCAAGTTAAGTTCATTATTGTCTCTTTGGTCACTAAACATTGGGCAATGGGCTACCCTGTGAAAGACTCACTCCAGAGTTAGATTTTCACAGGCCCAACAACTTCCTCCCTCAACAGCCTTGATGGTCAAGGTCATAGCCTTTATTGTTGCCAGAACCAGCTTGCCTCCAACAACCTGAAATCTAACTTTTCATATCGTTGTTATCTAAATTAAAGTTAAATAAAAAATTCTGAATGGAGAACAAATAGAATTCTGATTTGAATGAAATTAACTATCCTTGAACTCTAACTCCATCCTGATATTTTGGCCTTCAGTTTGGCTGTCCTGTTTCTCTTTGTACTTATTCCTGCAATGATGAGTTCACGGATTCAGAAAACCAAAATAAAGGAAGAGTTCTCTAGAAAATATCAAAGATTTAGTATTGATTTCCCTCCAACTTACTTTAAAAAATTTTCCCTAAAATACATATAATCAGATTCTTTTATTTCATATTTAAATAAATGAAACACTTTCACTTCATAAAGACTGATCATACATTTTATTAAAACAACAGGTAAGCAAAAGACTTTGCCAGTGTTAACGAAACATTTCCTGAGGAATCCAAAAAGAGCTAAACTCTGCAGCATTGTACTGAATGTGGAGATAACTGCTCACTTAAAGTTTAGGTATTTTCAGAGTTCTCCTTTTGAGTTTGTAGATAGAAATCAGCTCTGGACCCAGCTGTATGAGTTCAATATCCTAAGGTAGTGATGCCTTTTCCAGCGGACCGTATTTCCCTGACAGAATCAGAGAAGGAAGGCAAGGATGACAGGCTACAGATTTGTTTGGTTTTTTTTTTTAAGATTTTATTTTTAAGTAATCTCTACACTCAACGTGGCACTTGAACTCATAATCCCTAGATCAAGAGTTACATGTTCGGGGCGCCTGGGTGGCTCAGTTGGTTAGGCGACTGCCTTCAGCTCAGGTCATGATCCTGGAGTCCCGGGATCGAGTCCCGCATTGGGCTCCCTGCTCAGCAGGGAGTCTGCTTCTCCCTCTGACCCTCTTCCCTCTCATGCTATCTCTCATTCTCTCTCTCTCAAATAAATAAATGAAATCTTTAAAAAAAAAAAAAAGAGTTACATGTTCTACCAACTGAGCCAGCTGGGCACCCCAGATAGACTAGTTTTTACTTTAGTGGCATTAAAGCAGATTTTTATCTCAGCCTCCACTTCACTTTAAATTATGACTAAGTTGATACAAATTATTGATTAAATGAAAAATTTGGTCTCTTATCATGGCAGGTGGGAACATATCCTGTCTTTAAGGTCAATTACATGACTCTGTTATCTGAAAAAGAAACAGTTTCATAAAGAAACTTCTTTGATTTTCTAACTTGTCTATCCATATAAAATATTTGTCTAGTCAAGTATGACATTATTAGTTTAGGTAAAATTCTTTTCTTGGTGGATTGTTTCCCAAATCCAAATGGTCAATACTAAATAATCCTCTACCACTCAAAGAACCAATTTGTTTACAAAACTTGCAACTAACTTTGGCAGGCCTGTTTCAAGACACCATTAACTATGTTCACTGTGTTAAGCAAGTCAAATATTGTGCTTACCAAAATCATAGCAGCTTGTCCTTGACTACAATTTCCAAATAAGGATTAGTCCTGGCTTCTCTTTTAGCGTCATTGGCCATGGATTGCACCCGTCCTACCCAACCAAGGAATGTACCATTGAAGAACACCTGGGTCAAGGACATACAAGGTGGTAGTGGGATGAAAGTCGGGCCCTCCCCCAAGAAAGATGTCCTAACTCCTGGAATCTGTGAACGTGACCTTATTTTGAATAAGGGTCTTTACAGATAAATTAAGTTAAGGATCTTGAGATGAGATCATCCTGGATTATCCAGGTGGGCCCTAAATCCTATGAAAAGAGTCCTTGTAAGAGACAAAAGAGAAGGCACAGACACAGAGGAGAGGTCCATGTGAAGACAGAGGCAAAGACTGGAGTTATGTAACCATAAGCCAAGGAAAGCCTGGAGCCACCAGAAGCTGGAAGAAGCAAGGAAGGATTCTCCAGTAGTCTTTGGAGACACTATAGCCATGCCAACACCTGATTTCCAGAACTGTGAGAGAAAAAAATTGCTGTTTTAAGCCACCAATTCTGCAGTAATTTGTTACAGGAACCCTAGGAACCTAACAAATACATACAGATCTTCCTCAATTTATGATGTAATAATGACCTGATAAACCCATTATAAATTGAAAATATCATTAAATTGAAAATGGATGTAATAAACCTAACCTGCCAAACATCATAGCTTAGCCTAGCCCCCCTTAAGTGTGCTCAGAACACTTACATGAGCCTATAGTTGGGCAAAATCATCTAACACAAGATCTATTTTATAATAAAATGTTGAATATTTCATGGAATGTATTGAATACTGTACTGAAAGTGACAAACAGAATGGTTGTCAGCATACTGGTTGTTTACTCTCATGATCAGATGGCTGACTGGGAGCTGCACCCACGACAACTGCCCAGAATCACAAGAGAGGATCATACAGCATATTGTTAGCCCAGGAAAAGAGTAAAGCTCAAAATTCACAATACAGTTTCTCCTGAATGGGAATAGCTCTCCAATCACTGTAAATCAAACATCATAAATCAGGGACTGGGTATAATCTGGAACTAGATAAAAAGGTAGCCCTAGATAAACAGCCCATTAGGAACATTGGTGATTAAATTACTCCAATGGGTATTTCTCTGAACATTTGGAAATAAAGTATAGAAAAGAATCAAAGTGTTCATAACTGAAGGAAAACAGAAGAAATACAAAGAAAAGAAAAGACAGAGAGAGAAGCTGAGTCAGATTTATGGAAAAACATAAAAGGAAGGTTGGCATGGGGTGAAGACAAATGAGCCCAGCCAGGGATCAATACTTCTCACCAGTACTGTGAGGAAAACTTTAAGTTGTTGCAATTCTCATTTCTAAACATAACCTCCCATGGCCAAGGTAACATTTGATCTTTGTAACCGAATGATTCTTATTAACACCATCATTCTAAAAAAGCAATATGGGGTTTTGTTGTGGTCAAAGTTTATGGGTGGAGCTAACTTAACTTTAACAGATCCGGTCATAATCTGTTCTATTTTGTTCTTAGAGCAGCACTATCATGTTTCAAACTAGCATTTTCCAGGTTTAAGAGCAAATGCAAAGCTGCTATTTCAGAGAAATCCTTAGAATTTCTTATGGATACATATGTGCAAAGCTGGGGTTAGTTGTCATCCTAGTGAGAACACAGGTGAGTTATCTCAGCTCCATGAGAGCCCATTAACAGAACCTCCTGCAGGTTAAAGGGTTCAAAGAGTATCTACTAATCAAAAGGGATCTCTCCTCAAAAAAACTCAAGCTATATTTTATCAGTTTTTTCCATGAAATTATATTTTAGAAGATAATTACTATTCATCCAATCGCTTTGGTTTTTCAAGGTCAATTTTAATTCAAATTTAATGACCAGCAGATTGTACTAATTAACTAAACATCATTTCACTAAATTACATTTTATGTTATGCTTGTTTTTTGGGGGGGGAAGGTAAGAAAATGAAAAAGAAAAAGCCGTATGAAGAATTCTTTAAAATAAGTTAAATCTATTCAATATTATTTTCCACATAAAGTCTTGTGTAATTAATATGTAACAGTTTAGAAGCAAAATAAATTATTCCTTTCTTGAAGAAAGGTCATGTTTACTTTGAATTAACCATGAAAATTATGTTTTTGTCCAGGTTTCTTATCTTATCCTGGTTATCAGGAAGCCTGTATTTCAATGTAATGTTTAATTATACTCACTATTTTGGTATACTTCAAGAGGATAGTACTTCAGAGGGCATAGTGATTAGAAACACAGACTTTAGAATCTGCCATAGCTGTTTTTAAATCCTGACTCTGCATTTGACAGCTGTATGTCCTTGAGGAGGTCACACTGAACCTCAGTTTTCCCATCTATAAAGTGGGGATAAAAACAGCACTTACTTCATAGGGTTCTTATGAAGATTTAATGAGATAAACATATAAAATACTTAGAAACAGGCCTGGCACTAGTATCTCCATAACATGTTTACGTCTCTATTTTTTGCTTTAATACTTTTATTCTAGACAACTTGTTCCTTTTGTAAACAGGTAAAATATGAATATAAATACTAAATTAAGGAAAGGAATACCCAATTTAAAAAAGAACCTGAATGGTTTAGAGAAAAAGGTTAATAAATGTAACTGTAGAGTTAAAATGTCTGTGCACTGAATATCTGAGCTTTCTTTTTATTCTCCCTTTAAAATATATCTATTAGTGTTTAGGTAAGTTAGAACAAAGGCAGACAGAATGTGGCACTTGGGACACCATAAAGTGATGCCTGTTCAAAAAGGTGAGAGCTTTGGCAATTTCCCCCTTATTGGCAGAAATGGGAATTAATCTTGCTGGCTGGTCACAGGGGTGCTATTTTCAGTGTGCCCTGAAGTACTGATCCACTTCCCTTTGCTCCAGGGTAAATTTCATTCTTAAAGAAAATTATAGCATGGCTACTCCAAATACGGAAAGCGCTGATTCAAAAGATAAAGCAAAATCACAGTGATCTAGAGACAAATTGCTAAAGAAGATGTGGTCATGCATCAAGCCTAAGTAAATCTAAATGCTGATGCATTTTGAATCAAAGATTAGCAGACTTCCAGTATGTATGAATATTTATAAGTTACTGAAGAAATGAAAAAAATCAAGAAGCAATCAATACAAATATTTATGTTGTGAGAATGGCCTTCTATTCTAAAATGCAAACCTACATCAAATTTTGTTGGAACTAGGAAAAGGTTTGGGAATTGTAAAGCTTTATTCTTAGCTCTGTTGTTAATTTCTGTAATTTAACATATTGTGGAGAACTAAAGATCCTGGCACTGCTATATTAACACTCCTTCTAACAAGTCTTCTAGCTCAATAAAAAATACAGTTGAAGAATTTAAAAATGCATCATGGCAAAGTCTTTAATCTGGAAGCCATAGGCATATGCAAACCTTTCCATGTCAATTAATTATTTCAGTATTAGCTCTGTTGTCAACCAACTACATATGTCAAGTATGTTGTCCTATTAAAATCTTTACCTGGGCTTACCTGCATTGATTGATATAGAGAGGTTATTAACAGTATTATAAGTTTATCAAAAAAAAGTAATTTTTAACCCACAAAATTAAGCCTGTATCCCAAAATCTCTTAAGAAAAAGCCACAGATTTTGAGTTTTGTCTTCATTTAATTCTATCAGAAGAGGTTTTCAGCCATGTCTGGTGTCTTATATTTTAAAATAAAATGGCATAGATTCTATTTGGTTGCATTGGTTACTGCCTTCTTCCATATGTTAGTCATCATAACTGAGGTCGGCGAGATAACGAATCTTGCCTTGATTTTCTTAGTTTTGATTCAAAGTAAAAATCAAAAATTCCACTGAAAACATTCAATTATTCATACAATGTGTATTTATTAAATGTTTCTTGTGTATTAAGTTCTTATGAATTTTATCTCTTAAACAGTGCCTCCTCCATCATCCCCCCACATGGTTGGGAATTGGTGTAGTAGAACAAGAAATTGGTATGACAGGAATTTTCTGATTTTTGTAACAATTCAAAGTTTCTCTAATCATAGAAAAAAATCCTTGAGTGTGTAGTAGTCTGAAAAATGCCCCCCCAAAGATATCTTAATCCCCAGAGTCCATGAATCTGTTACCTTATATGGCTAAAAGGACTTTGTAGGTGTGACTAAGTTAAGGATCTTGAGAAGATCTTGGATTACCTAGGTAAGCCAAATTTAATCATGAGACTCCATGTAATAGGAAGGAAGTAGAGTTAGATTAAAAAAACCTGGGTGCCTGGGTGGCTCAGTCAGTGGTTAAGCATCCAGCTCTTGATTTTGGCTCAGGTTGTGATCTCAGGGTCCTGGGATTGAGCCCTGCATCAGTCTCCATGCTTAGAGGGGAGTCTGCTTTAGGATTTCTCTCCCTCTCCCTCTGCCTCTACCCCCACTAACATTCTCTCTCTCTCTCAAATAAATAATAAATCTTAAAAAAAAATCTGATGTGATGACTGAAGTAGTGAGAAATTGGAAGATGTTAAATGCCTGGCTTTGAAGATGGAGCATGGGGCCACAAGCCAAGGAATGCAAGTGGCCTCTAAGTTAGAGAAGTGAGGGAAACAAATTCTCCCCTAGAGCTTCCAGAAGGAATGCAGCTTTGACAAAAACTTGATTTTAGTCCAGTAAGATCTACTTTAAATGTTTGCCTTCCAGAACTGTAAGAGAATATGTTTGTGTTGTTTTATTCCACTAAGTTTATGGTAATCTGTCACAACAGCCATAGGAATTTAATGTACTGAGTTATCTCAAGTTTACTGTATTTTTATTGGTATTTGTGTATGTGGCTGAGGCAGGTATAACCAAGGTGGGACACAAATAGAAGGACCAGCCCCCCTGGGGTATGATCTGCTCTTTATCTGTCCTTCCTAACCTAAGTGTCAAAATCTTGTCTAGTAATCTCTTTCTGGCCCAACTAGAGACTTCTCAAAGTACCTTAAAAATTATTTTATAAAGACTTTATGAAGCAATTAGTATTAGTTAAGAATTATTTAAACTGGGATATAGAAGTGTTTTCTAAAGAAGTGAATTATTAAAATAAAATTATGGGTAAGTTGATTATATTTTGTTATGCAATTCCTATGCCTTTTTTTGCCAGGAAATTTGTGAAATCATTAGTCATATAATGTTAAGGGAAATGTGTAGGTGTTCCCTGAGTGAAGCCTGCTTGA
Organism: Eumetopias jubatus; assembly: GCF_037043125.1. Classification (NCBI taxonomy): domain Eukaryota; kingdom Metazoa; phylum Chordata; class Mammalia; order Carnivora; family Otariidae; genus Eumetopias; species Eumetopias jubatus. The sequence goes on along the minus strand of NW_028274807.1, from coordinate 19,659,589 downwards.
TTTTTATCACTTGGTTCCGAATTACACCCAGTCCTCTTGAAAGTTGAGCTTCCATGTATTAGAACGGAATGTGAGTCCATGGATAATTGTGTCTGAATTTTGTTCAAGATTCAGAATCTTAAACCTAGGATTTCTTTTAACTATGTTTCTTCTGAGTTTCTATCAACTACCATTTCATTCAACAAGTATTTATTGGGTGACTCTGAGTGCCATCCTTTGTTCAGGGTACAAAAAATGACAAAAATTCCTGTTTTATGGAGTTTCCAACTAGTGAGTTTGGGCAAATATGTGAAGCAATAAATGTTCCTTTGATGTAAAGCTAGTAAATATATCTACTGGAACAACCTCCAAAAACCAAAGAATGGCTTCTTCTCTTTCACTGATGGAGAGGAAAGGGATGTGGGAGGTGAGGGAAGTAAGATGGAAAGAGGCATTAGAAAAGTGATATTTAGGGGCACCTGGGTGGCTCAGTCATTAAGCGTCTGCCTTTGGCTCAAGTCATGGTCCCGGGGTCCTGGGATTGAGCCCCACATCAGGCTCCCTGCTTCATGGGGAGCCTGCTTCTCCCTCTCCCACTCCCCCTTCTTGTGTTCCCTCTCTCACTGTGTCTCTCTGTCAAATGCATAAAGAAATCATTTAAAAAAAAAGAAAAAGAAAAAAAGAAAAGAAAAGTGATATTTATTGGCCCTACTGACAGGGAACACACGTGCGTGCACACACACATTTCCATGTGGAGCGCTTTTTCAAAAAATTCTTCACCCACTATCACAAATTTTAATGATGATTTTCTTCTGGTGTCCAGGTTAGCATTGCCCATGGTACAGAGTGTCTGGTTTTACTGTTAAGAATTTCCATGCCTTCATATGCATTGTTCACAGTGTCTTCACCATGGATGAGGAAATGAGCCAGTAGGGCTGTCATGGCTTAGCCCTTGGGCACTGCAGCCTGCAGCTTCTTGGCTAAGAAACTAAAGAGTCATGGGGCACATGGGTGACTCAGTCCATTAAGTGTCCACCTTCAGCTCAGGTCATGATCCCAGGGGTCCTGGGATGGAGCCCCGCTTCTCCCTCTCCCTCAGCCTGCTGCTCCCCTTGCTTATGCTCTCCCTCTCTCTCTCTGTCAAATAAATAAAAAAAATCTTTTTAAAAAATTTATTTAAAAAAAAGGGAATTAGAGTCATGACATGGGAAACCTTAGCTCTGGATGGGAAGCAGTGAGGTGCAACTGCAAGAATTCAACCTGGGCTCCCCAAATGCCCATAGAGAAGACATTCCACCTCTGGGCTTCTCTTTCAATCTATGTTGATTGAGAAATTTTAGTTAGACAATCTTTATCCTTCCTTAGCTCTAACATTCTATGATTCTATTGAAATTAGATATTAAGAATATAGAGAAAAAATTGGTGGTTACCAGAGGGGAGGTGGGTGGGGGATGGGTGAAATAGATGATGGGGATTAAGAGTACATTTATCGGGATGAGCACTGAGTAATGTATAGAATTATTGAGTCACTATACTGTACACCTGACACTAATATAACACTGTATGTAATTACACTGGAATTAAAGAAAAAAGAAATTAGATATTAAGATATAGAAGTCTAGAATCTTTAGCTCTATCCCTATATGTAACATTTAAGAGTCTATTTTTTCTTACACATGTGAGGATAAAAACTTTTAAAAACTACTATTCTTAAAGCACTGTTAGCATACACACAGACATAGCCAACTTATTTACATTCTGAAATCATATGCCTGTGTATGTAGACTTCATATGGCTTAACATCTTAAGAAATGTGATTTTTGTGTCACATTTATGGAAGAGCAATATAAGGATTTCTTCATTTGATATTGTATGGTATTTCCATATTTTTGCTTTATAAATTATAAAGGATTCTTCTTTATTTTTGTAGGATAAACCCTCAAATAACTAAAAGCCCTCAATGTATCATATTATTACACTCAATGAGATTTCTGTCTCACACACACATACACACACATGCATAGACACACACACAAATATACATATCAAAAACTAATTAAAAACTAGGCAAAACACTTCCGCAAAATTCCAGAAATCAACGCACATTTAGCTTTAACTCATTATCCCCATAAATATATCAATGCTTAAACCCATTAAGGCCATAGAAGATCCTCAACCATAAAATGAAAAATATCAAATATAGTACATGTATTCTATCTACTAGGTTAGGAAAATGAACTGAAATTCTTTGTGTTTTTTTTTTTAAGATAAAGCCAAAGCCCTCCAAAAAGTGCTTTATGACTAATATTCAGTCAGAAAACTCAAGTAACATAACACCTAAATTTCTAAACACTCCAGCATGGAATTTGAAATATACAAATTCATTTAAATTCATATATGAGTATTATAGTACATGTAATTTAAAATATAAGTGAGGTATTTGTTCAGGTTTACAAAACTTTTGGCAAACAGAGGCTATCATGATAAAAATAATTCTAGTCAAATCCCCCATTGATGTATTATTAAACCAAGAGCCCTCTTGTACATAATTGAGTGTTGTCAAGACCAAGTTATATTTTTTGAAGTTCGGCTGAGAATGATTTTGAATAACTTTTAAAGGGCCCTGGTGAAGCACCATAGACTATTCTATGAGTTATTCAGCATTTGGACATGATCATGAATATATTTACTATTGCATTTTCATGATCTCTTAAATAGTATTTTCAAAACATCTTGAGAGGTCACAAAGGAGCCATTTGAGTAAAAGACAGGTTCCAAACTACAGTTCTGTGCATGTGTGTGTAGTTACTCTGAAATGAAGCAACACTCAGCCATTAAAAAGAGAGATTTACTTGAGCAATGCCCCGTAGTAGGTGGCACATTATTTTCAATCAGCAATTCTTCTTGAAACACTGTCCCTGGACAAGCCATGAGGCACAGCCCCTTTGATAGATTCTGTCATGAAGATAGAGGACAATTATCCCTCCAGGCAGAACATGCCAAAGGAGAATTTTGTATAATTGTAGCAAACCCAGGGTGGGAGGAAGTATTTTTGCAATGACTCAATGTTAGTGAAACAAGAAAGATATATTTGTTTCAGATGAGAAATAAATGAGTATGAATTTGTATTCCACTATATATAATAAAACTAAAACACATACATTTCTAGCATGAGACTATTTTAATGAAATAAATAAGATTATTTTTATGTCCAAGAAGCATTAAAACATCTTTTGTCAGACACATAATCATATTCATTTTCTCACTGGAGAAAGCAAATAAAATACTATTTGTTTCCTAAAATAGTTGCTACAGGTTATCTATCCCTCAAGTGTTGCATTTTCAAAAATATGAATCAGGCTTACTTTTAAACACAATAAATTTAGGACTTTCAGAACTCTACAGTCACGATTTTAAGGAATGGGACATCATCAGAAAGAACGACTGAAGCATTTTGATAGCAGAGGCTTGTCTTACCTTTAAATAACATCCCACCTGTACCTCCTAGATCACTTCCAGGCCTAGAAGGTGAGTTCTCAGCAATACATCCTGATTATTTGGTTGATGTCTCTATGGAAATTTTCCTTTTTTTAATTGTAGTTAACATACAGTGTAGTTAACATACAGTGTTATATTAGTTTCAGGTGTACAATATAGTGATTCAACAATTCTATGCATTACTCAGTGCTCATCATGATAAGTGTACTCTTTATCCCTTTCACTTACTTCACCTATCTCCCACCCTCCTCTCCTCCGATATATTTTATTTTAAACAAGTACCCTCGGTTGAAGGTTTTTTTTTTTTTCCAACAAGAATATTTTTTACTTGAAGCATACTTCAAAATACATGGTTCTAAAGGATATATATAAAACATTCCATCCAAGAAAAATAGAATACACATTTTCCTCAAGTACCCACAGAAGAATCCCCTGGTTAAATCACATAGAAAGAGACATAACAAATATTACAAATTTAACAAGACTAAAATCACACCAAGTATATTTTCCAGTCACAGTGGTACAAAACTCAAGATAGACAATAAAACAAAGCTAGAAAATCCACAGTAAATATTAAATATTTAGTATATAAATATCAAATACAATTTTATCTAAGGAAAATTTTCAAGTAGATGTTTTTAAAAAATCCTCACCCACCCTTACATATTTCTATCACAAAATCAGCTGCTACTTTCAATGGATATGGCTAAAATATGTTACAATAGCATAAAGCATGAAAGAGCAGGTATAAGAAATCTGCTGACCTACATCAGTGTAATGGTCGATATGACTCTATATGGACAGATGATGCTCAACAGACTATATACTGAGGGGGCTGCTATCTAACAAAATACAGTAACAGTTTCCAGCAATGTATGTAGCAAAAACAATCTTATTTTAAAGTTTCTAGAAATTTCCTTCGGCTGCAAAAGGTGAATTTGCATCATTAAATTTTGTAGTTGAGAAAGACAAAGTTTCAGTCAGAAGCCACTTCTGTCTTCTTGGGTGAAAATTGGATATTGTTTTGGGGACAGCCTCCCCTTTAGTAGCAGAATGGACCACCTGGGTAAGCACAATGAGTCAGGTGGCTATAACAGACCTAGCTATTATTCATGGAGATGTTTTGAACCCGTGCCAGGTAATAGTACAGTTAACTCTAGAAATTGCTACTTTAGGCTCTGGAAAACAGAACACTTTCATGTGGGTAGCATGGATAGCAATTGAAAGAATGGTTGCTATGAATCAGTAATTCAAGGACAAAATGAAGGAAGTGTTTGGGGACAGGAAGTTTTTGTTTATCTGAGTCTGGGGGTTGGAGCTTGGACTCCAAGGAGGGACAAAATAGGTGGAAGTGGCTCCTGAGAAAGATAAGCATGACAACAGCCGGGTAGGGGGGTAGAGAAAAAGGAGGGGCAAGGAGAACCCAGAAGAAATAGGGAACCTTGTAAAGGAGAATGCGTGCTCTTGAAGAAGCAGTGACAACTGTGAAAAAGGTTTTCCTTTTGTTTCCATGCCTATATTTTTAATATTTTGCATTGTGATTCCATTCTGCTCTTCAAGATTTCTTCTTTAATGCTACATGGCAGTTTTAGCTTCCTTGCCCTTTAGCTCTGGAGAATGGTGTGTGTGTCTCAGTATGTTACCAGGCAGGGTGGAGGGTGTGACCTTGCATGTACCAAACACTGTGCAGAGAATCGTTGCCCAGAAAGTAGATTATAAGAGGGCAAAATCTGGTCACGAGAGTGCTCGGAACAGGAATCTCAAGCAAGAGATGACAAGCAGCCACTGAAAATGGATCTGTTGAACATTTAAGGATCCCTAGGCTATTGAAACTGACAAAGGATCTTCCCATGAAAGGTAGAAATTTACCGCCATCAACAGGAAGAGGATCCAAGCTGTGTTATGTTTTAGCTGCATTGAAAAGGGAAAGGTGATGCCGGAGGACATGAGAATTTGGGAGCATTCAGGTTTCATCATAGAACGACCTTAAGATTCAACAAGAATATTGAAACTCAGGTAGCCATCTGCCCCCAATGTCTCCCACCACTTGCCTGCATTTCCCCGGAAATAGAAGTATCAGAGTCCCCTGTTCCTGCTGGGATTGCTTTACTGAAGAGATACAGAGACCATTTACTTAATAGATCAGTTCACTTCATTTACTGACCAACATGCTCTTTTGAAATAACATTCTGGGGCACCTGGGTGGCTCAGTTGGTTAAGCAACTGCCTTCGGCTCAGGTCATGATCCTGGAGTCCCGGGATCGAGTCCCATATCGGGCTCCCTGCTTGGCAGGGAGTCTGCTTCTCCCTCTAACTCTCTTCCCTCTCGTGCTCTCTATCTCTCGTTCTCTCTCTCTCAAATAAATAAATAAAAATCTTAAAAAAAAAAAAAAAGAAATAACCTTCTGCAGTTGGATTAGAAAGATTATGGATGAAGAAAAACTTTTTAGGCAAATTATCAATTCAAAGCTTTTGATCTGTGCTTGTTTTTGAGTTTTCATCTACCATGCTGTTTTCGTCTACCAGTGATCCTGCCTGGCAGTTTAGCTACAGATTCCAAATCCTTTTTTTCTTGACATTTTCAGTGGTTTGTGGTTCCCTGTAAACAGTAAGGAAGGTGTGGGAACAATAGAAACCTGGGAATAAGCCAGTGATACCAAATCATGTTCTTAAATATCCACACAACAATAAAGAGGTATGTTTCCAGGAAAGTGGGTTGCTATTTATATTCACTCCAGTGTTAAATCACCCAAGAAAGGAACTTGTATTTCATGAATTGGAAAGAAAAAAAAAAACACAAAACACAATGCTTTTGTTTTGTGTTGTTTTAGTTTACAAAACCCCTCCTTTAGTTAGTCACTGTTTAGATGCTAATAAAATGCTTAAAATTTTCCAATATTACTTGCTAATTAGGAGGACGATCATCATGATATATATATATAATAGTGCACTTTAATCTGATTTCATTAAATATCTTGAAATGTATAATGCTTAATAGTCTGACCAAGGTAATTTGAAAATCTCTTCCATATTACTGTTTAACTAACTCTTCCCTCTCCATTTCTGTGGTAAGGAGATAATACCCTTTATTATGTGTTAAGAAAATACCAGAATAAATCAATTTTAAAATATTTATATTTTAAATAATTTGGAATCTGCTTTGGTTTCCTTTTGCTTCAAAATGCTCCTGTTTTAACTATTTTATGATCAGGATAGGAAAGATGCAATTTTACATTAATAGATTCCCTATCTTACTTGACTAATATTGATTTACAAATTCAAAGCAAATATAAAGGAACTAAAAATATTAGCACATGTGGATGACAGAAATTTGGAATTTGTACCAGATGCACTTTGCTATTTCTCTGTAAGTCTTTCCCCTCCCCTTGTCTTCCTGGCTGACAGAGCTGCAGCGTAGACCAAACGACCACTTCTACCCTCTAGTTAGCCACACCCTGAAGGAGGTTACCCCATCCTCAGCCTGATCAAGTTTTAATCTTGGGACTCCATTGTCCTGGAAAATATTTAATTTAAAAATTGATATGTGATTTTCCTTTCTACAAAAAGTCATTTGGGGGAGCCCTTTGATTAAAACAAATGTTTTTGACAAGAATTACCATGAGGGAATGAGCTTGAGGCTAAAGCCAAGGTTCTGAGGACAGGTGAGCCTTCAGTAATATTGCTAAGCAAATGAACTAACAAGCCCTGCAACTGTTCTCTCCCAGACTTCATGTTCTATAAGATAAGTTCCAGTCAAGCTGTTTAAGACTTTTTTCTGTTATTTGAAATGGGAGCATCTTTATGAAAACTATATATATATATATATATATATATATATATATATATATATACACAAATAGATACGCATATAAATACAAATAAATGAAAAAAATGCAGTACTTATTTATATATATACAAAATATACATATATATTGCATTTATTTTTCATGATTTCAAGGAAATAATATCTGGTTATATATTGTATTGCTCCACTTCAAACTGTGTTTACAACAATTTCTCAATGTTTGAAGAAAAGGTATTAAACTCAAATGAACAGATAAATTTACTTTCTAACTTAAAGTTTACTGAAAAACATGTTTGTCAGCAAAATCCTTCTTAGAGCACCAGAATATTCTGCAAACTATGTTGAACTTCAAGTAATAAAGCTCAGAATAAATGTGTGACTACACTGAAGTACAGACTATCTGGCTCCTCTATAATTTGTGATGTCCTTTTGTTTCTGTTATTGTTGTAGTATTTGAGGGGGGAGCCTTGTTTCTTTGTTTAGTATATGTTTCAAAATTGTCTTCTTTCCGAACTGTGATCCTTGCAGTTGCATTATGTCTACTGAAAGTCCATTTCAAGCGCAGGAAGAAAAAAAAAAGACATCTAATTCAAATGTTTCATAAAGTTATACCTTAAATGATTAATTTAAAATCACATTTACTAGACTCAAATACCTGTTTTGAACGTTTTCATAGCTTAGCATCATCTTTTTTTTTGCACCATCTTTTTAATTTTTTGTCTTGGAAAAAATTATAAGAGATAGAAAATGAGGTGATTTCAGGCAGAAATGAAAACTTCAAAGAGGTTATTGATCTCTTCACATCACATCACAATCACATGATTTGTGGACCAGAAAAACTACTGGCAATCAAGAGCAAGTTCAGGGTAATCTAAGAGAATAAAAGTTGGACAAAGTCTGCAAATGGAGAGTCAGAATTCCCAAATAAGACTCAGATGTAACATCCTTGCAATGCAATTCCAGAAGCCATCATACTTGCAGATGTGGCCTGACCCAAATGAGCACTCGTTGGATGGTCGGTTCATAGACTGTAGCCCTGCCAGCCTTGCTTTCAGTGGAGAGAGCTTTGCCATCCCCTTGAAGGCTAAATCTAAGTGCCCTCCAAGAACCCGAGAAAAGCAATACATATCAGGTATGCCAGACTATTTCATTTATTGTAGATTAATAAATAAATTTTACAAGTCTCCTAATTCGCCATAGTACCAAATGTTTTTGCTTCTCCAGGTGAATTTCATAAGATTGATCTCAACAGCTACCTAAGTTCCCAAATCTCAGTTTTCACATAGTGTTCAGAGTTCAATAATAGTTGGCCGGCAAGAACCCAATATTTAAAATACAGAGGTATAAAGCAATCAAATTCTTTTGACTATCTGACTAAATGTGACATACTTTGATTAATACCACCACTGCATGGGGCCCCCGGGGGGCTCAGTTGGTTAAACTTCTGACTTTTTTTTTTTTTTTTTTTACCATTACACATTTATTAGAATGGGAAGACAGCCTGGCAATACCAAGGGCTGGCAAGGATGTGAAACAATGGAATCTCCCCTACAGTGCTGGTGGGAATATAAATTGACACATCCGTTCTGAAAAATAGTTTAGCACTCTTCTATAAAGTTAATAATACATTGACCAGTGACACAATAATTACACTCTTGGGTATTTATCTCAAAGACATAAAAACTTACGTTCACACAAAAACCTGTACACAAAAATTCATAGCAGGTCCAAACTGAAACAACACAACTTGCTTTCAGTGGTTGAATAGATAAGCAAACTGTGGTTTGCTTATGACAACAGAATGACATGACAACAGAATACTACTCAACAATAAAAAGGAACTATTGAAATACAACTGTGACTTGGGTATATCTCAAGGCATAAACTTCTGACTCTTGATTTCAGATCAGGTCATGATCTCAGAGTAGTGGGATCAAGCTCTACATCAGGCTCCATGCTCAACAGGGACTCTGCTTGAGATTCTCCCTCTCCCTCTGTTCCTCCCCCTGCCCTCTCTCCCTCTATCTCTTGTAACTCTAAAATAAATAAAATCTTAAAAAACATACCACCACTGCATGTCCAAAAGCCTAACACATTGCAGTGTTTGACTTCCTATATCATTTATTCATTCACTCACTCATTAAATCAGCAATATTTATTGACCTTTCCATGAGCCAGAAGCCAGGAATGTATAGTAGCAAGAAAGATAGAATTTCTGTCCTCAAATTTTAGAGTCCAGAGAAAGTGACAAGAATTCACATTCATGTAATTTATTGCTGATTTATAAGATGCACTGGTCTAAGTTTTTTACACATATCTTCTGATTTATCTTTCAATCAGCCTCTATGTTATTATTAGTATTTTTTAAGTTTTTATTTAAATTCCAGTTAGTTAACATACAGTGTAATATTAGTTTCAGATGTATAATTTAGTGATTCAGCACTTCCATACAACACCCAGTGCTCATCACAAGTGCCTTCCTTAAACCCCATCACTTATTTCCCCCATCCTGCAGCCACCCTTCCTCTGGTTAACCATCAGTTTGTTCTCTATAGTTAAGAGTCTGTTTCTTGGTTGCCTCTCTCTCTTTTTCCCTACGATTCTTTGTTTTGTTTCTTAAATTTCAAATATGAGTGAAACCATATGGTATTTGTCTTTCTCAGACTGACTTATTTTGCTCAGCATCATGTTCTCTAGCTACATCTCCTTCACTGCAAAGGGCAAGATTTCATTCTTTTTGATGGCTGAGTGATATTCCATTGTATATATACACCACATCTTCTTTATCCATTCATCAGTCAATGGATATTTGGGCTCTTTCCATAAGTTGGCTATTGTGAATAATGTTGCTATATACATTGGGGTGCATGTATCCCTTTGAATTAGTATTTTTGTACTTGGATAAATACCTAGGAGTGCAATTGCTGGATCAAAGGGTCGTTCTATTTTTAACTTTTTGAGGAACCTCCATACTGTTTCCAGAGTGACTGTACCAGTTTGCATTCCCCCCAAGAGTGTAAGAGGATTCCCCTTTCTCTGCATCCTCGCCAACACCTGTTGTTTTCTGTGTTGTTAATTTTAGCCACTCTGATAGGTGTGTAACCACATGTTATAAATGAAAAAACTGATGCTTACAGACCTAAGATAACCCAGACAGATTTGCCAAGGAACAAATCACTGAATCAAAACTTGAAACCTAGTCCATTTTACCATAAAGTCTATGCTTTTAAGAGAAAACAATGGCTCTGACTATATATCCACTCAACAAATATTAACTGAGCCAACTAAGGAGCAAACATTATCATTTTCCAGAGAAAAAGAGTAGAGGGAAAGACAAGATCCCTGCCTCTAGAGAGTCATTCATCTCATAGGAAAGACAGACCATTAAAAAGTATACCAGTAAATCATTCAAGTCAAAGTAGAGATAACTTCTATAAAATACATAAAGCAGGGCGAGTGCATAGGGAGGGAAGAGAATGATTGTCTGGAAAGTACTCTCTGAGAAAATGACATAAGATCTGAGACATGGATGATTTGAAAAAACAATCATGCAAAGATCTGGGAGAAGCATCCATAAGTCCAGAAAATCGAAGAGCAAATGCAAAGGTCCTGAGATGGGACCAAGCTTATTGTGCCTGAGGATCATCAAGAATAAGGATTGGCAAACTGTGTTTTGTGGGCCAATGTGGCCCACGGCCTGTTTTTGTACAGCTCATTCATTATAAATGGATTTTATATTTTAAGTGGTTGAAGAAAATACAAGTACAATACATATAATATTTTGTGATACATAAAAATTATAGGAGATTCCATTTCAATCCTGAAAAGCTTTTATTGGAACACAGCCACGTTCATTTGTTTACATATTGTCTATCACTGCTTGTGGGCTACAGTGGCGGAATGGAGAAGTTGTAACGAAGACCATATGACTTAAAAAAACTAATATATTCACTATCTGTTTCTTGGAGAGAAAAAAAGAAATATGATGAAGAGGGTCAGTGTGAATGAAGGCAATTGCATAAGGAGGAAAGAAAGGCATAGGAGATGTATGAATAGGGCAGACATAAGGCAGCTCATGCAGGGTCTTGCAGGCCACAATAAAGGGCTTTAGATTTGACCGTTATTGAAAGGAGCATTTGGAAGGTACTGAATAGGGAATTTGACTAAAATTTTAAAAAGGCCCCTAGATGTTTTGTTAAGGAGTGGGGCAGCAAGGGAAGAGTAAGAATGAAAGCACAGAAAGCCGTCTGTGGTATTGTGCCATTTAGGGGAGATGTGATGGTGTCTTAAACTGGGGCAGTAGCAGAGCAGTTGGGTAAAGCGTCCATTTAGAGTAGACAGGATTTTTTGATGACCAACAAGTCAGATGTCAGGAACAAAGAGAAAGCAGGGAGGACTCTGAAGTTTCTAGCCTTATCAGTGCGACAACTTTTGGAGCTTTTTACCAAGATGGGGAAAACTGCAGAGTTGTTGGTTTGAAGGGAGAATCAAAAACTCTGTTTTAGACATAATAAACCTGACGTGGCTGTTAAACCTCCAACAGTTAATGCCAATTAGTCTAAAGAACATAAGAGTCTGAAATTCAGCAAAGAGATTAAAATTGCAAACATACTGTTTTGCATCACTCTGTTGATGGAATTAAAGCCATGGGGCTAGATGGGATCACTTGGTAATGTGCTATGTAGGTAGAGTAGAGAAGACAGCAGAGCACCGAACCCAAAAGATGCTCCATTTTTCAGAGTTCCAAAGGTCAGGAGCATAACTACTTGACCAGCGAGGTAGGAAGAGAACCATGAAAGTATTTCGTGGAGGAGGAGTTGTCAGATACTTCTTAGAAAATAAACAATATAATAGTTCTTAAACTTTAAATTACTGTCTTAAAAAAATAAATAAAACCTTATCTTCTTATTATTATTTTCTCTCCATGGTGATCTGGTTTTCGTCTTCCTAACAAAGACCCCAAAATAATTTCTTAAATTATTATATTTTAGTGAACACAAAACTATGAACAAGATCAGAAAACTATCATTCCATGAGTTTAGGAGATTCAGAAATTTTTCATTTAACTACCTTTACAAAGACAAGCAAGGAAGCTTAGGTTCCATTCAATAACAAAACCTACTCTTGATTAAGTGACTTTTTTTTGTTTTGTTTTCTTTTTTCAATTTTTTATAATTTTTATTCTTATGTTAATCACCATACATTACATCATTAGTTTTTGATGTAGTGTTCCATAATTCATTGTTTGTGCATAACACCCAGTGCTCCACGCATAATGTGCCCTCTTTAATACGCATCACCAGGCTAACACATCCCCTCCTCCCCTCTAGAACGCTCAGTTTGTTTTTCAGAGTCCATCGTCTCTAATGGTTCGTCTGCCCCTCCGACTTATTCCCCTTCATTCTTCCCCTCCTGCTATCTTCTTCTTCTTTTTTTTAAACATATATTGCATTATTTGTTTCAGAAGTACACATCTGTGATTCATCAGTGTTGTACAATTCACAGCACTCACCATAGCACATACCCTCCCCAATGTCCATCACCCAGCCACCAAATCCCTCCCACACCCCACCACTCCAGCAACACTCAGTTTGTTTCCTGAGATTAAGAATTCCTCATATCAGTGAGGTCATATGATACATGTCTTTCTCTGGTTGACTTATTTCACTCAGCATAACACCCTCCAGTTCCATCCATGTCATTGCAAATGGCAAGATCTCATTCCTTTTGATGGCTGCATAATATTCCATTGTGTATATATACCTCTTCTTCTTTATCCATTCATCTGTCGATGGACATCTTGGCTCTTTCCACAGTTTGGCTATTGTGGACACTGCTGCTATAAACATTGGGGTGCACGTACCCCTTCGGATCCCTACATTTGTATCTTTGGGGTAAATACCCAGTAGTGCAATCCTGGATTGTATGGTAGCTCTATTTTCAACTGTTTGAGGAACCTCCATACTGTTTTCCAGAGTGGTTGCACCAGCTTGCATTCCCACCAGCAGTGTAGGAGGGTTCCCCTTTCTCCGCATCCCCTCCAACATCTGTCGTTTCCTGACTTATTAATTTTAGCCATTCTGACTGGTGGGAGGTGGTATCACATTGAGGTTTTGATTTGGATTTTCCTGATGCCAAGCGATGTTGAGCACTTTTTCATGTGTCTGTTGGCCATTTGGATGCCTTCTTTGGAAAAATGTCTGTTCATGTCTTCTGCCCATTTCTTGATTGGATTATTTGTTCTTTGGGTGTTGAATTTGATAAGTTCTTTATAGATTTTGGATAGTAGCCCTTTATCTGAGATGTCATTTGCAAATATTTTCTCCCATTCTGTCAGTTGTCTTTTGGTTTTGTGGACTGTTTCTTTTGCTGTGCAAAAGCTTTTTATCTTGATGAAATCCCAATAGTTCATTTTGCCCTTGCTTCCCTTGCCTTTGGCGATGTTTCTAGGAAGAAGTTGCTGCGGCTGAGATCACAGAGGTTGCTACCTGTGTTCTCCTTTAGGATTTTGATGGACTCCTATCTCACGTTTAGGTCTTTCAACCATTTGGAGTTTATTATTGTGTGTGGTGTAAGGAAATGGTCCAGTTTCTTTCTTCTGCTTGTGGCTGTCCAATTTTCCCAACACCATTTGTTGAAGAGACTATCTTTTTTCCATTGGACATTCTTTACTGCTTTGTCAAAGATGAGTTGACCATAGACTTGAGGGTCCATTTCTGGGCTCTCTATTCTGTTCCATTGATCTATGTGTCTGTTTTTGTGCCAGTACCATACTGTCTTCATGATGACAGCTTTGTAATAGAGCTTGAAGTCCGGAATTGTGATGCCACCAGCTTTGCTTTTCTTTTTCAATATTCCTCTGGCTATTCGGGGTCTCTTCTGGTTCCATACAAATTTTAGGATTATTTGTTCCATTTCTTTGAAAAAAGTGGATGGTATTTTGATGGGGATTGCATTGAATGTGTAGATTGCTCTAGGTAGCATTGACATCTTCACAATGTTTGTTCTTCCAATCCATGAGCATGGAACGTTTTTCCATTTCTTTGTGTCTTCTTCAATTTCCTTCATGAGTATTTTATAGTTTTCTGAGTACAGATCCTTTGCCTCTTTGGTTAAATTTATTCCTAGGTATCTTATGGTTTTGGGTGCAATTGTAAATGGGATTGACTCCTTGATTTGTCTCTCTTCTGTCTTGTTGTTGGTGTATGGGAATGCCACTGATTTCTGTGCATTGATTTTATATCCTGCCACTTTACTGAATTCCTGTATGAGTTCTAGCAGTTTTGGGGTGGAGTCTTTTGGGTTTTCCACATACAGTATCATATCATCTGCAAAGAGTGAGAGTTTGACTTCCTCTTTGCCAATTAGGATGCATTTGATTTCTTTTTGTTGTCTGATGACTATGGCTAGGACTTGTAATACTATATCGAATAGCAGTGGTGATAGTGGACATCCCTGCCGCGTTCCTGACCTTAGGGGAAAAGCTCTCAGCTTTTCCCCATTGAGAATGATATTCGCTGTAGGTTTTTCATAGATGGCTTTTATGATATTGAGGTATGTACCCTCTATCCCTATACTCTGAAGAGTTTTGATCAAGAAAGATGCTGTACTTTGTCAAATGCTTTTTCTGCATCTATTGAGAGGATCATATGATTCTTGTTCTTTCTTTTGCTAATGTATTGTATCACGTTGATTGATTTGCGGATGTTGAACCCACCTTGCAGCCCAGGAATAAATCTCACCTGGTCGTGGTGAATAATCCTTTTAATGTGCTGTTGGATCCTATTGGCTAGTATTTTGGTGAGAATTTTTGCATCCATGTTCATCAAGGATATTGGTCTGTAATTCTCCTTTTTGATGGGGTCTTTGTCTGGTTTGGGGATCAAGGTAATGGTGGCCTCATAAAATGAGTTTGGAAGTTTTCCTTTCATTTCTATTTTTTGGAACAGTTTCAGGAGAATAGGTTTTAATTCTTCTTTAAATGTCTGATAGAATTCCCCTGGGATGCCATCTGGCCCTGGGTTTTTGTTTGTTGGGAGATTTTTGATGACTGCTTCAATTTCCTTAGTGGTTATAGGTTTGTTCAGGTTTTCTATTTCTTCCTGGTTCAATTTTGGTAGTTGATACATCTCTAGGAATGCACCCATTTCTTCCAGGTTATCTAATTTGCTGGCATATAGCTGCTCATAATATGTTCTTATAATTGTTTGTATTTCTTTGGTGTTGGTTGTGATCTCTCCTCTTTCATTCATGATTTTGTTGATTCGGGTCATTTCTCTTTTCTTTTTGATAAGTCTGGGCAGGGGTTTATCAATCTTGTTAATTCTTTCAAAGAACCAGCTCCTAATTTCGTTGATCTGTTCTACTGTTCTTTTGGTTTCTATTTCATTGATTTCTGCTTTGATCTTTATTATTTCTCTTCTCCTGTTGGGTTTAGGCTTTATTTGCTGTTTTTTCTCTAGCTCCTTTAGGTGTAGGGTTAGGTTGTGTATTTGAGACCTTTCTTGTTTCTTGAGAAAGGCTTGTATTGCTATATACTTTCCTCTCAGGACTGCCTTTGCTGTATCCCAAAGATTTTGGACAGTTGTGTTTTCATTTTCATTGGTTTCCATGAATTTTTTAAATTCTTCTTTAATTTCCTGGTTGACCCATTCATTCTTTAGTAGGATGCTCTTTAGCCTCCATGTATTTGAGTTCTTTCCGACTTTCCTCTTGTGATTGAGTTCTAGTTTCAAAGCATTGTGGTCTGAAAATATGCACGGAATAATCCCAGTCTTTTGGTACTCGTTGAGACCTGATTTATGACCTAGGATGTGATCAATTCTGGAGAATGTTCCATGGACACTAGAGAAGAATGTGTATTCTGCTGCTTTGGGATGGAATGTTCTGAATATGTCTGTAAAGTCCATTTGATCCAGTGTTTCATTTAAAGTCTTTATTTCCTTATTGATCTTTTGCTTAGATGATCTGTCCATTTCAGCCAGGGGGGTGTTAAAGTCCCCCACTACTATTGTATTGTTGTTAATGTGTTTCTTTGCTTTTGTTATTAATTGCCTTATATAATTGGCTGCTCCCATGTTAGAGGCATAGATATTTACAATTGTTAAATCTTCTTGTCATCTCTTATTACAGTCTTTGTTTTAAAATCTAATTTGTCTGATATAAGGATTGCCACCCAAGCTTTCTTTTGGTGTCCATTAGCATGGTAAATGGTTTTCCACCCCCTCACTTTCAATCTGGAGGTGTCTTTGGGTCTAAAATGAGTCGCTTGCAGACAGCATATTGATGGGTCTTGTTTTTTAATCCAATCTGATAGCCTGTGTCTTTTGATTGGGGCATTGAGCCCGTTTACATTCAGGGTAACTATTGAAAGGTATGAATTTAGTGCCATTGTATTGCCTCTAAGGTGACTGTTACTGTATATGGTCTGTGTTGCTTTCTGATCTATGCTGCTTTTAGGCTCTCTCTTTGTTTAGAGGACCCCTTTCAATATTTCTTGGAGGGCTGGTTTTGTGTTTGCAAATTCCTTTAGTTTTTGTTTGTCCTGGAAGCTTTTTATCTCTCCTTCTATTATCAATGACAGCCTAGCTGGATATAGTATTCTTGGCTGCATATTTTTCTCATTTAGTGCTCTGAAGATATCATGCCAGTCCTTTCTGGCCTGCCAGGTCTCTGTGGATAGGTCTGTTGTCAGTCTAGTGTTTCTACCATTGTAGGTTACAGATCTCTTCTCCCGAGCTGCTTTCAGGATTTTCTCTTTGTCTCTGAGACTCGTAAGTTTTACTATTAGATGTCGGGGTGTTGACCTATTTTTATTGATTTTGGGGGGGTTCTCTGTGCCTCCTGGATTTTGATGCCTGTTTCCTTCCCCAAATTAGAGAAGTTCTCTGCTATAATTTGCTCCAATATACCTTCTGCCCCTCTCTCTCTTTCTTCTTCTTCTGGAATCCCAATTATTCTAATGTTGTTTCGTCTTATCGTATCGCTTATCTCTCGAATTCTGCCCTCGTGATCCTGTAGTTGTTTATCTCTCTTTTTCTCAGTCTCTTTATTTTCCATCATTTGGTCTTCTATATCACTGATCCTCTCTTCTGCCTCATTTATCCTAGCAGTTAGTGCCCCCATTTTTGATTGCACCTCATTAATAGCCTTTTTGATTTCGACTTGGTTAGATTTTAGTTCTTTTATTTCTCCAGAAAGTGTTTCTCTAATAACTTCCACACTTTTTTCAAGGCCAGCTAGTATCTTTAAAGTCATGATTCTGAACTCTAGGTCCGACATTGTACTAATGTCTGTATTGAGTAAGTCCCTGGCAGACGGTACTACCTCTTGTTCTTTTTGCTGAGGTGATTTTTTTCATCTTGTCATTTTGTCCAGAGAATAGATGAATGAGTGAACAGAATGCTAACAGGTTAACAATGTCTCCAGCAAATATACTCTATACAAATCAGAAAAGACCTTCCAGAAAGTGGTCGCTCTTCTGTTCAGAGTGTTGTTACTATTTTTATCTTCGATCTCCTGTTGAGTTTGTAGGTGTTCAGAATGGTTTGATCCCTATTCAGCTGAATTCCTGAGACCAGACGAAATCCAGGTCTCGTACTCCTCCGCCATCTTTCTTCACCCCCGATTAAGTGACATTTTTTAAAAAAACATAGCAAAGACAAATAACTCAATTTGCTGGGCAAGTCAATATCCTACAGACATGCCCATTACATATCCAGCACATTTTTACTGCTACTTTGCCAAGAATCTGAAAAATGGAGAAGTGACTAAAGAAAGGTGTAATATTTGAAGGCTCCAGAAAAGTCCCAATAGTTCATTTTAGCCCTGCTTCCCTTGCCTTTGGTGATGTGTCTAGGAAGAAGTTGCTATGGCTGAGGTTGAAGAGATTGCCTCCTAAAGTCCCCTCTGCTATCAACATCCCCTACTAGTGAATAACCTCAGTGTGCATCACTATTGCTCCTAAGGGGTCCTGGTAAGTGTTCTGCTATTGCATAAGGAACTAAGGGACAGTAAAGTAAATGATCCAGGCTCTTATGGAATTTGAAGAATTTAGCAACTCTGTATTTTGTAGCTGAGTAAATATAAATGTGTGTGTGTGTGTGTGTGTGTGCACGCATGCTTCTTTTTTCCATTACAATTTTGTTTGATTTTTATGGAGAAAAACATTGTCCCATCCCAGTTCTAAAAATTCAATCTTCAAGATCATTTATAACTGAGGCATCTGGTGGCTCAGTCAGTTAAGCACCTGAGTCTTGATTTTGGCTCAGGTCATGATCTCAGGGTCCTGGAATCAAGCCCCATGTCAGGCTCCATGCTCAGCTCAGAGTCTGCTTGTCCCTCTTCCTCTGCCCCTCCCCCCTCTTTCTAAAATAAATAACATCTTTTTAAAAAAATAAATAAACTACTAATCATAACTTTTTTAAAAAATATTTTAACCCTTTATTTAAAAATCCACAGAAAAAAATCCACAAAATATTTCTTTAGAATATTAAGTACTTGAAACACCATGGCTTATTTACTTTATATTCTCAAAACTCTTTAACGAATATATTTGTAGTTACCATGTAACAATTACTTACAATATGGGAAACAAATTACATTTTGCTTCTGTGCTTTCATCAACCCAATGCACAGACTTAAGATTTACAGATTATTTTTATTTTTTTATTTTTTTATTATGTTAATTACCATACATTACATCATTAGTTTTTGATGTAGTGTTCCATGATTCATTGTTTGTGTATATAACTTTTGAGTCACTTGCCATGTTAATTAGCGTTTTAACGACATTAGTCTCTACCATTTATAAATATTTAAAGGAGGAAAGATAGCTAGCTTTCATGGTTGCTTTACTATAGCCAGGAGAATGAGCTATACAATATTTAATGGTTCAATGTACTAAAAATAATGCCTGAAACTCCTCTCTCAATGTATTTCACTCTATACCCATCAATCATAGGATTATATCTGATAAACATTAGATTAAAAATAATCTTTTGCAGGGACACCTCAATGGCTCAGTAAGTAGAGCATGCAAATTCTTGATTTTGGGGTCATGAGTTCAAGTCTCACACTGGGTGTAGAGATTACTTAAAAAAATAAAAAAGAAAAAGAAATCTTCTACAAAATAACCATTAAGCAAGTGATTTCCAAGAAAAATCAAACATGTACTGTTATTAAGTAAAACAGAAAAATGTTAAGTCAAGATAAATTCCCTTTATTGTTTCTGCCCATTACAGGAAAGGAATTATATTTGTTAGTGAGTTCTGTTCTCTTCAGAACTGCATTTATTATCTAGAGTCTTCTGTGATCACCAAAGTTGGTACGTAGAGTGGAAGTCAGCATTCAGAATCGATTACATGACTTCTAAGAGGCAGACTCTGTACTAAATGTTGAATAATTAGAGACAAAGGCTCAGTTCCTGCCCTGAAAGAATTGACATTCCTTTGGGGAAAACACTCAAGCCCTATAAGCCAGAATGGAAGGTCACATAATAATTCCCAAAGAAAATGGGTTGAGTCTCCCTAGTCCAGTGTTAGACACACTCATCTCAGTGGCTAAGTAAACAGAAATAACAGTTCTTCATTCAGACTGTATTGAAATGCCAGATAAATAGATACCTTGCCAAGTGTTTTAAACACTTTAGTACTAATCCTCAAACCAGCTTTTGGTTTATGAATGTGAGGTCCTAGAGGGAGAAAATATTTAATATCCCATTCAAGGTTACATATATAGAATTACAGGTTAGGATTCAACATCCCATCATATCACCCCGCTTCCTCATCCATGCCTGCCTGGCATAAAAGCCAGCTTCTTCCTTCTAAAAAGCACAATGCCCCACCCCCCCCATTGCTGATTCAATTTATTTCAACCAACAAAAGTAATGGAAAAAGATCAAACAGATTAAACATTTGTCTGATGGGGTGTCTGGGTGGCTCAGTCAGTTAAGCGTCTGCCTTCAGCTCAGATCATGATCCCAGGGTCCTGGGATTGAGTCCCACATCAGGCTCCCTGCTCAGTGGGGAATCTGATTCTCCCTCAAACTCTCCCCCCTGCTCGTGCTCTCTCTCTCTCATGGTCTCTCTCAAATAAATAAATATAATTAAAAAAATTAAAATAAACATTTGTCTGATTATCTTCCTAAGTGTTTAAGTCTCTTTCTTTCAGATAGCTATTAATCTTTCATTAAAGTTCTACTCCAACTATCTTCTGACCATCATGTATACTCACACATCCCATGTAGGTGAAATTTATAAAATGAGGAGGATGAATTTCAAAATCAGGGTGTATTTTTTTTATTTAAATACAATTTAGTTAATACATAGTGTATTATTAGTTTCAGGGGTAGATTTTAATGATTCCTCAGTTGCATATAACACCCAGGGCTCATTATATCAAGTGCCTTCCTAAATGCCCCTCACCCAATTACCCCAACCCCCCCACCTCTCCTCCAGCAACCCTGTTTCTTTCGAATAGTTAAAAGTCTCTTATGGTTTATCTCCCTCTCTGTTTTTGTCTTATTTTATTTTTCCTTCCCTTCCCCTATGCTCATCTGTTTTGTTTCTTAAATTTCACATATGAGTGAAATCTTATGATATTTGTCTTTCTCTGACTAATTTATTTCACTTAACATAATACCCTCCTAGTTCCATCCACGTTGTTGCAATAAATAAATAAATAAATAATAAAATAAAATGGTAAAAAAAAATCAGGGTGTATTATAAATAATCCTTGCAGTAAAATGTCTCCCTCTGATTTTAATTCTCTATAATTCTATCATAACTTCTTCTACAACTTCCCATCCTCTGATAGAGTTTAATATCTTTGTCTTTAAACCAGTTTGTGAATTCATGTCATTCATAAACAGACTTGTGTCTTGAGTAGGTCTGGGGCAATTGCATGACCCTACAGTGGGTCACCCTGGACCTCAAGCTTGCAGGGTGTTGAAGGCATAGGGCATTGCAACTTTTATCTCCTCCCTGAATATCACTAAAATTCAATTACTAAATTTCTGTCTTCAATGATACTCTATGTGGCCTTTGAAAAATGTGACCATAGATCTTCACAGTTCACACTGATGATCTTGACTGTACCCTGTACTTATTCGGTTACCCAGGCCTCTATATATACTTCTTGGCACAAGGCAAGTTACAGATGCTCAGATGTTTGATAACCTTTCTATTTTACTGAGATTTTTAAAAAAAGATTCCATCTTATTTGTCTTTGCATTTTTAAAGGATAATACAAAGTATGACACGTGATAGATAATAACTATCTATTTAGTGGAAATTGGTGAAATATCTCAGTTTGTATTATCTAATTATAGTGGCCTTTACAGAAGGATTCGGAAGGAAGAACAGGCCTTCTGGAATTCTAATATGTTGCCAACACCCCCTCTCACTTAGTAATTCTCATATGTGAACCACAATTCTTTAGGCTAGGTTTATCAAGAATAACAAAAAGTAATAAGAATAACTTATTATGTGCTAGGTGTCTAATAACACATGTGATCTTCATAATACTATAAGAGGTAATATGATCTCCATTACAGAGAAAAAAACGGGGCACAGGGCAGTTCTAGAAATTTGTTCAAGACCTACAATAATGAAATGTAGAATTGGAATTTGAATTCAGCAGTTTGGTTTCAGAGCCCAAGGGAAGTTTAGTTGGAAAATTTAAAATAACTTTCCCAAACATGTAGGGATCACAAATAGAGAGTATCTCCCTCCATTTCTCCAGGAGAGTTTTTGGACAAACCAGAACTGGAGTATTAGAGTTATTATACAGTTACAGAAGTAGTTAAGCCTTCATTAATAAAATATTGATACTATAGTTAAATAATGTCATGTCTTTTAAAATATTAATTTTTTCAGAAACATAAACTTTACATTGTAATTGATAGAGTGTAGAATTTACATATTAGATATATAAAACATATCAAAATGAAGAAGCTGAGGTACAGCTTTGAAGTCCCAATGCCTACTCACCCATTGTCTCTTATAAACTACCAAAGAAAGACCATTAGCTGAATTCATTCACAAAATACACAGCATGGTCCTTTTATTGCAGACATCTTCACAGTCAATTCAGCCCTATGAGGAAAGGACCATCAATCAATCAACCAGACAGTTAATCAAAACACACACTGAAAGATCTATCAAGTGAGGGTTCTGAAAAGAATTTAAGTTTGATTATTTGAACACTAAAAATACCTGGATTTTAAGTGGTGAGTTTCTTTCAAATAGAAGATGGAGCTCTCTTTTTTTTTTCTATAAAATAGATGGTCCTATTTAATTCAAAACGGGGCCAGCCAATCAATCAACTTTCTGAAAAGCAATTCATCCTAAATGTTTATAAATAACCAAGTTTAAAAAGGAGATAGTACAATAACAGTGTTCATTTTGTTCTTTTAAAATTTCTGCAGAAATGTGTTACATACAGAATGGTGAGAACTTTAAATGAATCCAAACCACTAAAACCAATTATACTTCAAAGAAGATGAGGTAAAATTGTACCGGCCTACTTGACTTCTCTTGTCACTTACCATAAATTCAGGCAGCAAAATTTGTGCTTTTACCTGAAGTCTCAAATTTTTGTGTCTCTTTCTTAAAGCAATATCCAAAGTTTGACTAAGCGTTACACTGCCGGGAAGAAAAAAAAAATCATCTTAAACCTCATCAATTCTTACAAGCTAACATCACATTATAAATATTTTTTGGATAACAAACTTTTTGTTTGCAAGTCAATAAGATCACAGACATTTATAAATACCTATCCAAATAAACTCTAAACTCCATCATACCTCACTTCTGATAAGGACAATATACATTCCTAAAATCAATTGAATGATTGTCCCCAAACCAGAGGATACTTAGAATTAGAGGTAAAGAGCATATAAGATTTTAAAAGATAATTAATGTGGAAAGTGAAATACATTCATCACTAAGCAATTCCAATCTACTTTTTAAAAAAAATATTTGAATAATTTAATTTTTGTAACTTAATGACAATAACATGTGATGGATTTCAATCTGATTCTCAGAATAATCTTGCAAAACTAGCCTCAAGAATTACCAAAAGAGCTCTTTTTCACTGGCACGTTGGAGGTTGTAGCCTGCATGAGGATGAAGATGAACATCTCTTTCCCAGATCCTGACTGCCAGAAACTCACTGAAGTGGACGATGAGCACAAACTTCGTACCTTTTATGAGAAGTGTATGGCCACAGAAGTTGCTGCTTATTCTCTGGGTGAAGAATGGAAGGGTCATGTGGTCTGAATCAGTGGTGGCAATGAAAAGCAAGGCTTCCCCATGAAGCAGTGTGTCTTGACCCAAGGTTGTGTCTGCCTGCTGCTGAGTAAGGGGCATTCCTGCTACAGAACAAGGAAGACTAGAGAAAGAAAGCACATATCTGTTCAGGGTTGAATTGTGGATGCCAATTTCAATGTTCTCAACTTGGTCACCGTAAAAAAAAAAAAAAAAAAGCATGGAGGATATTCACCAATACTGCTGTGCTTTGTCACCTGGGGCTCCAAAGAGCTAGCAGAATCCATAAACATTTCAATCTCTCTAAAGAAGATGTTCTCCACCACTAACTTGTGAGAAAACCCCTAAACAAAGAACTCTGGAAACAAAGTGCCCAAGATTCAACGTCTTTTTACTCCATATGTCCTCCAGCACAAACTTTGGTGTATTGCTCTAAAGAAACAGGGCACTAAGAAAAATAAGGAAGAGGCTGCAGAATATATTGAACTTTTGGCCAAGAGAATGTATGGGGCCAAAGAAAAACTCCAAGAACAGATTACCAAGAGACAGAAGCTGTCCTCTCTGAGAGTTTTTACCTCTAAGTCTGAGTCCAATCAAAAATGAGATTTTCTGGGAGGAGAAAGATGGCGGAGGAGTAGGAGACCTAAATTTTGTCTGGTCCCAGGAATTCAGCTATATAGAGATCAAACCATTTTGAACACCTACGAACTCAACAAGAGATCGAAGAAAAAAAAAAGCAGCAACTCCCTGAACAGAAAAGTGACCACTTTCTGGAAGAGTCTATCCCTTCATCATAGCTAACCTTATTTTTGGTACATATATATAAGATGTTCTCTCTTTAAAATTTTGGGATACAGTTTCTTCAAACAGACCAAAATATACCCTAAATCTCTGGTGTATGGCTTAGTTCTAGTCTCCTGCCTGATCACATTCTCTCCCTTTCTTTTTTTTAAATCCTCTTCTTTCTTTTTTCAACCAACCTCAGATCAATTCCTTTTATAAAATCTTTTATAATTTTCATCTTTATACTCATATTCCATCCCTTCATCGTGTTTACCCTTATTTTTGTACATATATGTTTTTCTTTCTTTAAAATTTTGGGAGGCACTTTCTTCTAACAGACCAAAATATGCCCAAAACCTAGTGTGTTGCACTGATCTATGCACCAGCCTGATCATATTTGATCATATTCTGTTTTTTTGCTTGTTTGTTTGTTTGTTTGTTTTTATCTTTTTCGTTTTCTTTCTTTCCCTTTCTTTTCCCTGGTTTCAGGTTTCCTCTGACTAGTTTAGTGTATATTTTTGTGGGGTCATTGTTACCCTGTTAGCATTTTGTTCTTTCATTCATCTGTGCTCCTCTGGACAAAAGGACAAGATAGAAAAAAAATCACCTCAGAAAAAAGAAAAAGAGGCAGTACCGACTGCCAGGGACCTAATCAATATGGACATTGTACAATGTCAGAACTAGAGTTCAGAATGACGATTATGAAGATACCAGCTGGGCTTGAAAAAGCATGGAAGATATTAGAGAAACCCTTTCTGGAGAAATAAAAGAACTAAAATCTAACCAAGTCGAAATCAAAAAGGCTATTAATGAGGTGCAAACAAAAATGGGGGCACTAACTGCTAGGATAAATGAGGCAGAAGAGAGAATCAGCGATATAGAAGATCAAATGATGGAAAATAAAGAAGCTGAGAAAAAGAGAGATAAACAACTACAGGATCACGAGGGCAGAATTCGAGAGATAAGTGATACCCTAAGATGAAACAATATTAGAATAACTGGGATCCCAGAAGAAGAAGAAAGAAGGGGGGGCAGAAGGTATATTGGAGCAAATTACAGCAGAGAACTTCCCTAATTTGGGGAAGGAAACAGGCATCAAAATCCAGGAGGCACAGAGAACCCCCCTCAAAATCAATAAAAATAGGTCAACACCCCGACATCTAATAGTAAAACTTACGAGTCTCAGAGACAAAGAGAAAATCCTGAAAGCAGCTCGGGAGAAGAGATCTGTAACCTACAATGGTAGAAACATTAGATTGGCAACAGACCTATCCACAGAGACCTGGCAGGCCAGAAAGGACTGGCATGATATCTTCAGAGCACTAAATGAGAAAAATATGCAGCCAAGAATACTATATCCAGCTAGGCTGTCATTGATAATAGAAGGAGAGATAAAAAGCTTCCAGGACAAACAAAAACTAAAGGAATTTGCAAACACAAAACCAGCCCTCCAAGAAATATTGAAAGGGGTCCTCTAAGCAAAGAGAGAGCCTAAAAGTAACATAGACCAGAAAGGAACACAGACAATATACGGTAAGAGTCACCTTACAGGCAATACAATGGCACTAAATTCATATTTTTCAATAGTTACCCATAATGTAAATGGGCTAAATGCCCCAATCAAAACACTCAGGGTAACAGATTGGATAAAAAAAAACAAGACCCATCGATATGTTGTATGCAAGAGACTCATTTTAGACCCAAAGACACCCCCAGCTTGAAAGTGAAGGGGTGGAAAACCATTTACCATGCTAATGGACACCAAAAGAAAGCAGGGGTGGCAATCCTTATAGCAGAAAAATTAGATTTAAACCAAAGACTATAATAAGAGATGAGGAAGGACACTATATCATACTTAAAGGGTCTATGCAACAAGATCTAACAATTGTAAATATCTATGCCCCTAACATGGGAGCAGCCAATTGTATAAGGCAATTAATAACAAAAGCAAAGAAACACATCAACAATACAATAATAGTGGAAGACTTTAACACCCCTCTCACTGAAATGGACAGATCATTTAAGCAAAAGATCAACAAGGAAATAAAGACTTTAAATGACACACTGGACCAAATGGACTTCATAGATATATTCAGAACATTCCATCCCAAAGCAACAGAATGCACATTCTTCTCTAGTGCCCATGAAACATTCTCCAGAATAGATCACATCTTAGGTAACATATCAGGTCTCAACTGGTACCAAAAGATTGGGATCATTCCCTGCATATTTTCAGACCACAATGCTTTGAAACTAGAGCTCAATCACAAGAGGAAAGCCGGAAAGAACTCAAATACATGGAGGCTAAAGAGCATCCTACTAAAGAATGAATGGGTCAACCAGGAAATTAAAGAAGAATTTAAAAAATTCATGGAAACCAATGAAAATGAAAACACAACTGTTCAAAATCCTTGGGATGCAGCAAAGGCAGTCCTAAGAGCAAGGTATATAGCAATACAAGCCTTTCTCAAGAAACAAGAAAGGTCTCAAATACATAACCTAACCCTACACCTAAAGGAGCTGGAGAAAGAACAGCAAATAAAGCCTAAACCCAGCAGTAGAAGAGAAATAATAAAGATCAGAGCAGAAATCAATGAAATTGAAACCAAAAGAACAGTAGAACAGATCAATGAAACTAGGAACTGGTTCTTTGAAAGAATTAATAAGATTGATAAACCCCTGGCCAGACTTACCAAAAGGAAAGGGAAATGACCCAAATAAATAAAATCATGAATGAAAGGGGAGAGATCACAACCAACACCAAAGAAACACAAACAATTATAAGAACATATTATGGGCAACTATATGTCAGCAAATTAGATAATCTGGAAGAAATGGATGCATTCCTAGAGATGTACAAACTACCAAAACTGAACCAGGAAGAAATAGAAAACCTGAACAGACCTATAACCACAAAGGAAATTGAACGAGTAATCAAAAATCTCCCAAAAAACAAGAGCCCAGGGCCAGATGGCTTCCCAGGGGAATTCTACCAAACATTTAGAGAAGAATTAATACCTATTCTTCTGAAACTGTTCCAAAAAATAGAAATGGAAGGAAAACTTCCAAACTCATTTTATGAGGCCACCATTAGCTTGATCCCAAAACCAAAGACCCCGTCAAAAAGAATTACAGACCAATATCCTTGATGAACATGGATGCAAAAATTCTCACCAAAATACTAGCCAATAGGATCCAACAGCACATTAAAAGGATTATTCACCACGACCAAGTGGGATTTATCCCTGAGCTGCAAGGTGGGTTCAACATCTGCAAATCAATCAATGTGATACAATACATTAATAAAAGAAAAAACAAGAACCATATGATCCTCTCAATAGATGCAGAAAAAGCATTTGACAAAGTACAGCAGCCTTTCTTGATTAAAACTCTTCAGAATGTAAGGATAGAGGGTACCCACCTCAATATCATAAAAGTCATCTATGAAAAAGCCACAGCGAATATAATTCTCAGTGGGGAAAAACTGAGAGCTTTCCCCCTAAGGTCAGGAACATGGTAGGGCTGTCCGCTACCACCACTGCTATTCAACATAGTATTAGAAGTCCTAGCCACAGAAATCAGACAACAAAAAGAAATCAAAGGCATCCGAATCGGCAAAGAAGAAGTCAAACTCTCACTCTTTGCAGATGATATGACACTTTATGTGGAAAACCCAAAAGACTCCACCCCAAAACTGCTAGAACTCATACAGGAATTCAGTAAAGTGGCAGGATATAAAATCAATGCACAGAAATCAGTGCCATTCCTATACACCATCAACAAGACAGAAGAAAGAGAAATTAAGGAGTCAATCCCATTTACAATTGCACCCAAAACCATAAGATACCTAGGAATAAATCTAACCAAAGAGGCAAAGAATCTGTACTCAGAAAACTATAAAATACTCATGAAAGAAAGTGAGGAAGACACAAAGAAATGGAAAAACGTTCCATGCTCATGGATTGGAAAAACAAATATTGTGAAGATGTCAATGCTACCTAGAGCAATGTACACATTTAAAGCAATCTTTATCAAAATACCATCCAATTTTTTTAAAGAAATGGAACAAATAATCCTAAAATTGGTATGGAACCAGAAAAGACCCCAAATAGCCAGAGGAATGTTGAAAAAGAAAAGCAAAGGTGGTGGCATCACAATTCCGGACTTCAAACTCTATTACAAAGCTGTCATCATCAAGACAGTATGGTACTGGCACAAACACAGACACATAGATCAATGGAACAGAATAGAGAGCCCAGAAATGGACCCTGAACTCCATGGTCAACTAATCCTCGGCAAAGCAGGAAAGAATGTCCAATGGCAAAAAGACAGTCTCTTCAACAAATGGTGTTGGGAAAATTGGACAGCCACATGCAGAAGAATGAAACTGGACCATTTCCTTACACCACACACAAAAATAGACTCAAAATGGTTGAAAGACTTAAATGTGAGACAGAAGTCCATCAAAATCCTAAAGGAGAACACAGGCAGCAACCTCTTAGACCTCAGCCGCGGCAACTTCTTCCTAGAAATATCGCCAAAGGCAAGGGAAGCAAGGGCAAAAATGAACTATTGGGACTTCATCAAGATAAAAAGCTTTTGCACAGCAAAAGAAACAGTCCACAAAACCAAAAGACAACGGACAGAATGGGAGAAGATATTTGCAAATGACATCTCAGATAAAGGGCTAGTATCCAAAATCTATAAAGAACTTATCAAACTCAACACCCAAAGAACAAATGAGCCAATCCAGAAATGGGCAGAAGACATGAACAGACATTTTTCCAAAGAAGACAGCCTATTGGCCAACAGACACATGAAAAAGTGCTCAACATCGCTTGGCATCAGGGAAATCCAAATCAAAACCTCAATGTGATACCACCTCCCACCAGTCAGAATGGCTAAAATTAACAAGTCAGGAAATGACAGATGTTAGCAGAGATGCAGAGAAAGGGGAACCCTCCTACACTGTTGGTGGGAATGCAAGCTGGTGCAGCCACTCTGGAAAACAGTATAGAGGTTCCTCAAAAAGTTGAAAATAGAGCTACCTTACAACCCAGCAATTACACTACTGGGTATTTACCCCAAAGATACAA
Organism: Eumetopias jubatus; assembly: GCF_037043125.1. Lineage (NCBI taxonomy): Eukaryota > Metazoa > Chordata > Mammalia > Carnivora > Otariidae > Eumetopias > Eumetopias jubatus. The sequence continues at coordinate 19,630,160 of NW_028274807.1, read as the reverse complement.
ATGTAGGTATCTGAAGGGGTACGTGCACCCTGATGTTTATAGCAGCAATGTGCACAATAGCCAAACTATGGAAAGAGCCAAGATGTCCATAGACAGATGAACGGATAAAGAAGAAGTGGTATATATACACAATGGAATATTATGCAGCCATCAAAAGGAATGAGATCTTGCCATTTGCAGTGACGCGGATGGAACTGGAGGGTTTATGCTGAGTGAAATAAGTCAATCAGAGAGAGACGTGTATCATATGACCTCACTGATATGAGGAATTCTTAATCTCAGGAAACAAACTGAGGTTTGCAGGAGTGGTGGGGGGTGGGAGGGATGGGGTGGCTGGGTGATGGACATTGGGAAGGGTATGTGCTATGGTGAGCACTGTGAATTGTGTAAGATGAATCACAGACCTGTACCTCTGAAACAAATAATATATTATATGTTAAAAAAAAAAGAAGAAGAAGAAGATAGGAGAAAGGGAAAAATTAAGGGGGGATATTGGAGGGGGAAACGAACCATGAGAGACTATGGACTCTGAGAAACAAACTGAGGGTTCTAGAGGGGAGGGCAGTGGGGCAATGGGTTAGCCCGGTGATGGGTATTAAAGCGGGAAGGTACTGAATGGAGCACTGGGTGTTATATGCAAACAATGAATCATGAAACACTACATCAAAAACTAATGATGTAATGTATAGTGATTAACCTAACATAATAAAAAAATTAAAAATAGGTAAAAAAAAAAAAGAAAGAAAATGGCTAGATGCCTCTGAGAGGCATGTGTTTTCTTCCAAGCCTGAAACTTCCCTTGAAAAGCTGCCTAAGAAAAAGTAAAATGCTATCACTTACCATTCATTTAATTCATTAAAATGGGAGGCAGAATAGTGATGCAGTTGAAAGCATGACCTCTAGCATCAGAAGTCTGGGTTCTATGCCTGGCTTCACCACTTAGAAGCTCTAAAATCTTGGCCAAATTAGATTCTCTGTGCCTCTGACAAAATGGAGCTATTAACAGCTCTTACCACATATGAATAATAAGTAAGTTAAACCATGCAGTTCACTTAGAAGAGTGCCTTCTACTTAGTAATGGTCGAGAAGTGTTGACTATTAATATTAATGTAGATTTTCCAGCAGCCATTCTCTTCCTCTGCCTTTACCGTTTAGCAGTTTGACTCAGCCTTATAGCATCAAACCAACAGTCCCACTAGGACTTCGGACTTTGTTCAAGACCGATAATCTTTTAGTTACATGACTCAGCCTACTCACTAGTGCCAAATATTTATCATGTTCTCATTATCCCCCAGCCTCCTGCCTGCTTTATTCCTGGATCCCAAATACACCAGGACAAATATGTGTATATACACTTGTATCCCTCCCTCTGTCCTTTCTTCCCAAATTCAAATCTCAATGTGACTCCATTCTACTCACTAGCAAACATGCTTCACACTTTCTTGAGCCAATATGCAATCTCTATAATTGCCCTGTTAAAAATGTCCTCTGGACAGCGACATGATAGGAATATATCAACCTTTATCTTCCATTTCTCCTTCAATAGCCATTTATTTTCTTACTTTCCCAAATGGTACCTTCACACCCATTCTTCATCCTCAATCTTCTCTGTTTGCTTTTTTCTTCAATCAGATCACCCAACTGCTCGAGACTGCACACCCTAAACATATTTCCTTAAGTCTGTTACCCTCTCTAGCTAATATCACAATGTCACATTTCTCAAAAGTGTGGTCTAAATTCCCCACCTCCACTTCTTCACCTACAAATACCTTTACATCTGACTTATGTTTCCATAGTATTTTGGATGCTTTCTTTCAAACAAAAGCATAGGACTCTTGGAAGGGCAACAGGTGTGGGGTGTGCATGTGTGTTTGTATTCCTCATCGTCCTATGTCTCTATAACATTTGATATTGTGTCCTCTGCTTTATTGTTGAGATGCTTTTTGCATTGTGACACTGCACTTTTCTCTCCCTTTCTGCCTCTTGGACTCAAAGTGAATAGGTTGCCTTCAATTGGCTCATTTTCTTGCTTAAATGATTTGCTCTTTTGCTGAAACTGCCATTATCATTTTAGGTTATCATTTGTAACTGTTTTGATTTATGTATGGCTTTTGCTTCCAATTGTTAAAAAAGTATTTAATTTATTTTGAGAAGCATTCTGTTTGCCACATTTCTCAATCTCTTTAGCCTCCTCCTAATGAAGGATGACCTATATGTGGTAATGAATCACCTTGTTCTTGACTTGATCTGAGTGTCCTGTGGAAGATGTGACCCAGAACTGTTACAGCTCCCATCCTGAATTTCCTTTTTTCCAGCGTCATTGAGGTATAATTGACAAATATAATTATATATATTTAAAGTGTACAATGTGACGATTTCATATATGTGTACATTGTAAAATATTTACCATAATCAAGTGAACTAACATATATATCACCTCGCACAGTTACCTTTTTGGGTGTGTATGGTGAGAATTCTTAAACTATACTCAACAAATTTTAGAGTTCTTATCATCTAAAAACCAGAATCCTGACTCTAGGCCCTAATCTTAGATCCCAAAGAATGCTTCTTACAGGTTTTTGATAACATACCTGGAGAATTGGCAGAGCTGGTATGGCTGCTAAAATGTTCTATGTCCTATGTTCTATGAAATCATGGGTATTTATTTTAATATATGTGAACTTGTACAAGGTTGTGAGATTATGTAAGCTATTGATTTCATCTTTTGTTAATCGAGTAGAAAAATACATATATAAATGTATATCTACCAGGCATTGACTATAGGATTCTCATAGAAACACAAGATTTTATTGCAATATTAATGAGAGAGAAACCATTGAGTCCCATTTTACAAAATGAGGAGACGTTTTCCAAAGTTGTACTTTTAGTTAATTTTCTGAGGCTTACCTCTGTTTCATATGACTCAGTTTCTTGTACTGACTACTAAACAGACTGACCACCTTTAAAGTGAATATTGTAAGGTTTCTCAAGGAAACTTTTAATTATATTTTGAAATAATATGCTTCTTTCATGTAAAGATGAATATCAATGTTTTAGCATGCAAAGGGAAACTGCAGTCAATATATGAATTTTTATTCTATACATCCCTTTTTTAAGGAATACCTTTTATGCCTTTATTGAGGTATAATTTAGATACTATAAACAGCGCCTATTCTTAAAGGCATACAGCTTGGTGAATTTTGACAAATGTATACACCCATGTAACCCCCATATCAAAATACAGACCACTTCCATTCCACACAGAAGTTCCCATGTGGCACTGCCACATTTAAATTTAATCAACAAAACTGTCAAAAACAGAGGAAGAAAAGTGTGGGATAAAACTTACTCATTGCAAAAGAAAGTCGAGTCAGCATACAATAGAAAATCAGAAACAAACGTTTATTTGGGCCATATATTATAGCTGAAGAAAAGAATAGCAAGAGAGAATAAAGCTTACCTGAGTAACCTAACAATCAAGGGAAAGACGAAAAAGACATCATTATCTAACACTAGAAAATATATCAATGTAGTATAAGAAACAACTTTTCTTACCCCACCCCCACTTTGGGAGTGCCATTAGTCACTGGGAACGAAGTAATAAATGATATGGTCAACAACAATTTTAATTGAAATGCAGGCATTTGACTTTCTCATATTTTTTTTTTTTTAGTAAAATCCAAGGGCATAGTGTTGGGAAGCATGAACCAGGGACGTAAAGGGACTGTCCAGTTATGTGGTCTGGTTATCAAGTTTCATGGGGATTTGAATTAAGATAAGGAGAAAGCATCGTCTTTAGGCCGTTTCTTTTAAATAAAGCATTGCCTCGGTGGGCTGTGTAACAGAAGTGGGTCACGCACAATTTAATATCCTGGTTGCCAGGTATGTGGGCAGGATTCTCCCCCACCACAATGGAAGTGGGCAGTGGGAATATCTGAAAGGAGATACTTTTCTCTGAAAGCAGTGGTTTGTGTGCTCACACACTCTTACCTGCTTCCCAGGAGCAGAAACAAAATGCTACCCCATAAAACAGGGAAGAGGTTCTTTTGACATTCCTGTGACTGCTGCTTGCATTTTGAAGAGAAACGAATGTGTCTCAGTGAGCACAGGGCACCAACTGACAGTCAGTGGCCAATGTTTGGTTCTTTAAAGAAGGCAGGACATCTCATGGTCAAATCCAGTTGTCTTGGCTTCCTGGGTACCTGCATCCTTAGCAGTAGTCATGCCAGAGCAGGACTGACCCTTGTGTTCATTGGGTCCAGAGTACCATGAGTAAACTGAGCTTTATCTAAGAATATCAGTCACTTTATACTTCTTTATGTACTTGAAAATTATTCCAGCTTCCTCTGAGAAATCCTGGTTGGCTGTTAGAGAGATACTATCTGATTAATGATACCAATGAGTTACAGCTAATAGAATTTTCATTGAAAATAGCCACTGAATCCAGGATGCTGAGAGGAGAATTAACAGATGTTAAAAGAGGGAACCACTTGTTTAAAAAAAAAAAATCTTTGTCCGAATGGATTAAAAATGTCTTTTGCAATCCCAGTTAGGAAAAAAAAAAGGTCAGACAACTTCTTTGAGTAGGCAGCTCAGTGTTTTCATGTGCCATAAATGCAAGTAGGAAAACAGTGGTATAAATAATGTCTCTAGTCAAGGAATTTTTCAAACAAAAGAACAGTAAAATGAACAGTATCACTGATAATAATATTCTTCTCTTTCCTAAGTTAGAATATTTGCAATAGAAAGAATGTTTTGTGTGTTAGGATTCATGTTCTTAAAGTTAAGCCCGGCTTAGACGAGAAAATTAATCAAATTTGCAAGTTATTCTCGGTTTTGCAGTCTGGTTGCTTGAAAGTCTCTGAATAAACAAATCTGTGTCTCTACCTAAAATAGTAAATAAACCCTTGATATATTATATTATTAAAACTGCAGTATGGAGGATAAAAACTAATCCTTGGGATTAGACACTGAAATTCATAATAAAATATTTTTTTCCAGTAGCATTGTGGTTATAATTACAACAGCAATAATAGTGCATTGTTAACAGAAAAAAATTGTTCCCTAGTGGTGGTCTCTACTTTAGGTTGGATGGAAATTTTTATGCCTTTGAGGGGCAAAGAATTCATTATTCAGATGTATAACATCAGAAATTCAAGTTGTAGAATGATATTTTACCTAGATTATCCATTTGTCTCACAACTGGGAATTAGTAAAGTGCGGTTCATCCATTCTGAAACATTATAAAATCATTAAAAATTATTATTACAATGTACACAAGTTTGAGTAACTTTGACAATGTTTATCCTTTCTCTTTCAGCAAAAATAATCTACAAAGCTCATATTAACAATGACTAACTCTGAAAAATAAGGGACTTTTCTTTTTGCCATCTGTTCAAAGTCTACCACAATAAGCATGTATTATTAATATCAAAATTAAACCTATACAGTATAACACAAACATTCAACACTTTGTATTTTGTAAATGCAGGTTTGTTCCAGATTCCAATCCATTCAACACATGTTTTCCTTTAGAAATTGTCCCTACATCTCTTAATCTGGAGCTTGCAATTTACATAAGACTGAATATGCTGGTAGCTGCAGAAGGGGGCCTGGCTCAGGAGCACACTGCAGCAGAAATCTGGTTGTGTCTCGGTTTAAAAAAATTGGGCGACTACTGAGCCACATCTGCTCAGGGGGAGGTATGTGCATTCTTGTGGGGAGGGGAGAGTTTTAATTTGCACAAAGAAGCAACACGCATTAGCAAGGGTCTTAACAAATGAGTTTTCTATATGGAATGATATTTTTCTTTCTAAGCAATTTAGATGATAATTTCCATAACTGAGAAGCCATTTCTGGATAGAACTCCTAATTCTGGGGGTGAGGAGGAGGGTTACAAATGCAAATGAAAAAGGTAGCCATCTACCGTGGGTTTCAAGTTATTTGGACTCTGGATATGATGCTAGGTGAATGTGACTGAAGGCATCAAATATGTTTTTGAGTGTTTTAATCAACTGCATGGTCAAGACTAACCTGTGTGCTTAACCGGCAGAACCAAACTCTAAGAGATAGATGGGAGGAGCTCCAGAATGGGGCAAGCAAGGGATGGGAGACAATCAGTGAAGATGTAGAAGAAATAGCCATCCAAAATAATGCAAGTGAACAAAGCCTTAAAAGTTTTAAACTTTGTGTTTACATAGAAATGATGCTATTTAGAAGGAACAAATCTGTATTTTTTTATTTTTTTTAACTTAACAAGGATTTATTCACAGGAATACATGTAAGTAGAGAAAAATAACAGAAAAGCTAAACAAATGAAATGAGGAGGATCCAAACCAACTCTCACTCTGTAGCTGTTTACTTGCACCCTGTGTGCATATATCTAGGGCACAGGGGGCCACCAACATGCACCAATACAGTGTAGGAACCCTGCATTACATCCATTAACTTAAACATATCTTTAAGATCATGATTTGAACAAAAAAAAAGAAAGCTTAGAAGGCAATACGTTGAGTGGGAATAAACATTGAAATAGAGCAATCATGTCTTCAACTTCTACAATTGTCTTTATGTGCCGACTAAAATTTATGCAGCCTCTTACAGATCTTTTACCATGTACTGTAAGTTTCAGCAGTTCTGATAACATCACTAGTAGTATATAACCATGCAGAAAGCACATCACACTGACAGCACATCGGCAAAGATTCTGCACAGGTATATCAGCTTTCCACTTTGTGCAGCTTACACACGATACAATATCAATCTTACTCCTAACAAGATCCTAAAAAGGTATTTCAAGGCCTAGCTGTAAACTACAGTACTTTATATCTATATTCTTAATAAAAATAAAAAATCCACAAATCTTAAAAAGGAATTTTAAATGCAGGGCTATATTGAATTGGTAAACTGCAACACAAACTGGCGCAACAGAGGTAAATGAATACCAGTCTCACTCTATGTGATGCAAGCATGCTACTTTCCCACTAATTTAAAGTACTTTCAATCACTATGAGCCAGAATGCATGCCTGAACCTTAAACTGCACTTTAAAAAGAACGTCTTGGCCTAGAAATTAAATCTAATGACGTACAACCACCAAATTATATGCACTACATTAATGTTATAATGCAAAATCAAGATGTCAGTCTTTAGTCTGATATGCCCAACCCCATTTATTCCTCCCTCCCTGCCCGCCCCACAAAGGTAAAAGGAGTGACTCATTTGGCATTTCACAGGGTGCTTCATTGTTTAAATTTGTTTTGTTTTATTTCCAACTTTTTTGGGGGTACCTTAAATTGTAACTTCCAAGAACCTGCTTCTACTATGGGTAGGCAAGCTGATTTTAATTCTATTAGCTTCATTTGTGTAGTTCTTCATCAGCATGCAAAAACAAGGCCCCAACACCTGGGAAAATTTATAAAAATCTTTAAATTAAGAGGCAAAAAAGCTTCTTTACTGTTTGTAACCCCCATTCTTAGGTTTCCTTTATTGTGCGCTATAGAATTTTTCCTCTTTCTTATTATCCCTATGCATCATTTATGTGGTCCTTGTTTTGGTACAATTCCCCCTACTATTCCAGGATGTACTGTTTTGTGAGTAGACTGAATAGGTTTTGTTTTTTTGTTTTGTTTTGTTTGCTTCTTCACAACCAGTGCAGAGTTGTAATTGGAGACAGATTTCCACCCACAAAGGCTCCAGATGTTAAAACGTTTCCCAACATCGACTTAATACAGTGACGGCAACACCTGCCTCCCGCCCCTGCCAGTAGGGTTGGGATTGTACTGTATTCCCTACTGGTTTACCCTTCCCCCCTGTAAAGGGTAACATTTTCCCTGGGTGCAGAGGCTCCCTCATAGTCTCCAAGACTGAAGGACCTCTAATTATGGGACTGCAGCTTAAGTGTATGAGATTAAACGCCGTAAAAAGCTGCAAGACACTCTTTTAAGGGAAGCGGAAACTGGTCAGAGAAACGCCTCCAATTTTCATCCCCAACTTGATTTTTAAATCCATGAAGGATCTTACAGAACATGTCTCTCAGATCATCTTTTGGGTTAATCCACGATGCAACAGCATCACGAGAAAATATAAACTCTTGGATTACTCCACTGGGATTCACACTGATCATGGTACAAATCCCACGAAATGCTGAATCCTTTTCCTCACTGTCTGTTATGTTTCTCAGAGGGTGCACCAGGATCTTATAAACTGCTGTAGCATGGGGGCCACCTCTTGAGGACAGACGTAACCAAGACAACCAATTGTTATTGCTGTATTCTCTAACAACGTCTTTGGTGTGTTGGGTCTGTTAATGATTTCTACAAGCTGGTGCAACACCATAGGAATACAAGGCTGCATCTCTATACCCATTTGAATGGAGATTTCTCCAATTGCCCGTGTGGCATTATTGCACTCTGAAATGAACTCTGGATTTAGGTTGGTTCCCAGTATAGGCATGAAATCAGCTATACAAGGCTTAACATGCTGAAAGCAAGCTTTCCTCGGGTCACCTAACAGGGCGAAGGAACTCTGTCGAACTTCTGGCATTTTATCCTGCATGCATTGAAACATTAGCGTTAGAATGTTACTTAGGGCTACTAGCTGTTCAATGTTGCCTCCAAGTCCTTCAGCCAGGCCACTGAGTAAATCAAGAGCCACTATCAGAAAATCTTTATCAGGAGCCTCATATTGATCTGGTTGAGCATTGTTCAGCATGGCTTGTGCAAGAGTCTTCTGTACTAGGTTTACACAACGCTGGTACACAGGTTCACAGTATGGAAGGAAACCAGACTGCAGGGCTGTGGCAACTGAAGATAGGCACTCAAGTAAAGGGAAGAGATCTTTATCTTCATCCTTTAACATGTTCCATTTCTGGATCAGTGGAGGCATTAGCATCTGAACATATTCCGGTTTGTTTAAATGATGTCCTACTGAATCTGCTAAAGTTCCTACGGCATCATAAAGAATGAGCAGGTTCTTATGCTGGTATTTACTAAACGCGAAGACCAAGGTATCAAGTATATGAGCAAGGTAAGGAACAAGTTCCGTACAAGCCTCCTCTTCTAAGGTAGCAAAGGCACTGCAGGCAGCTTCTTGTACTCTCTTGTTGCTGTCCAGGATTCGCTTTAGCAATTCTGTCATTAATGGCTTCAGGTACGTATCGGGGGGGCTGGCTGACTACCCAGTGTGCATAGCGGCTAAGAGTCCAGCACATTATGGAACGCACAAGAGATTTTTTATCAGAGAGGCACTGAATAAGGTGAGGAATGAGCTCAGGCAGGTATGGAATCATGCCTTGCATACAACCTTCAGCAATTGCTCCTAAAACCAAGATGCCGGATTCTTTAACAACCCATTCATGATGAAAAAGTAATTCTTTCAAAAGGGGCAAAATGTGTGGCAAAAGCTCATCACGATACACATTTGCAAGAACATCTAGGGCAGCAGCAGAACATTTTCTTAAATTCCAGTCAGAAATTGTATCATCATCATCAATTTCATCATCGTCGTCATCTGCCTCTTCAATTCCATCTTCATCATGCTGCTGAGCCACTGTCCTTGATCGATGAAAACGTGGCCTTATATCCTGTTCACTATCAGGAATTGTTTCATCTTCTTCAACATCACCCTTAAGTAGGATAATATCTATATCTGAGTACTTCATGCCATTCACTAATACAGGAATCAATTTAGGAAGATGCCTTACGAGTGAGTACATCTTTGCATATCGGTTGCTCAGCCAAAGTGAGCCAGAATTCACAGGCTTATAAAGCCACATTTTCATCTTGATCTTGCGTCCTCTGTAGCATGTACTCAACTATGTTATGCATGTGAGGAAGCAGGCGATCCATTTGAACTTCAAGCAACATCACAAGTGCCCGGCACACATTTTTCCGTACCTCTGGTTCTTCGTCACCAGCCAATGCAAAGAGGTTCTCAATAAAAGAATCAATGTGCAACATCAGAGCTTGAGTCCTACTGATGATAAACTGATTGACACATGCAACAGCATGAGACCTTATTTTTGGACTACTGTGCTTGAAGAACTGTAAAAATTTGGGGATCATGATGTCGAGAGGACGATCTAACACATCACTATCTAAAATCTCAGCAGAATCTTCACAGATCTTCTGAAGGGCGCCAGATGCTCCTTCACAAGTGTTGTAATCTTCAGAATCCAATAGGCTACAGAGTTTCGGTAGGAGGTCAGGCCAATTCTGCAATTCTCCTTTGGAGGCTATGGTTGAAATCAAAATACCTACAGTGGCTCTAATCAAAGGAGAGGAGTCACCAATATTGTTTAAACATTCACTCTTAATAAAGTCTGTCACACCATTTGGGAAGTTCTGAAAATGTGCTTTCACGCTATTCTTCAAAATGAGACCACTCAATGATCTTGTGGGTTCATCTTCAGATTTTAATTTTGTAAGAACAAAAATTAGGTAGTTGTTAAAATCTGGCTATTGATTGAGTTGTTCCAGTTTTTGTTGCACGGTTCTCTGGATGGTGGTGCTGGGGACTGGGACTCCTTCAGCAGCTGCAGGATTTGCTGAAGCCCTTGCTCGTCAGGTTTCCACGCATACTCCATCTTGGTTTGCTGCTTGGGGTGCCCCAAAAGAAGTCTCGGACGGCGAAACCCTGGGGAACTGATCCTAGCAGCTCGGCCGCCAACGTCTGGTGCTGCTGCTGCCGCCGCGGCCGCCGACCACAAGGACGGAATAAATCTATTTTTAAAGAATCCTGCCTGCAATGTTCAAAAATGTTTCTTCATTCCAACTAACTTAAAATATAGAAAATAATACATTCGTTTGATGGCACATTTCAAAACATTTATATTTTCCAGGTAATGACTGCAAATATTTTAAAAGAACATCATAAAACTCATTAGACAGGCTGTGAAACATAGAGAAGTTTAGGAATGATTAAAGCACCATTTTTCTCCTTCCTATAACTCTTCAGCTGACTAAGAAGAAGTGGATTCAAAATTTATATAAAAGTTCAGTAGGAGCACCTGGGTGGTGCCGTGGGTTGAGTGACCAACTCTTGGTTTCCGCTCAAGTCCTGATCTCAGAATCCTGAGATGGAGCCCCACATCGGGCTCTGTACTCAGCACCAAGTCTACTTAAGTTTCCGTCTCTCTCTCTGCCTCTCCCTCCTTCTCTCTCTCAAATAAATAAATAAATCTTTTAAAATTTTTTTAAAAATAAAAATTCAGTTATGAAATATTTGCCCTTATTCTCCAATATAAAAAATAGAGATATTCCCAATGTTTGCCTCTTTGCTTTAATATATTTTCTGGAAGGAAGAGTACTTTGAAAAACAGCATTTAACATAATGTTCAGAGTGCAAGGAAACTCTCAGACCTATGCCCATTCACAACCATGGTTTTGATGCAAATTCTGTTTATTATAAGAATTATGTTAAAATATCTCCCTTATGCAAACCCTTAACCATTCTAACCTTTCTAACTCATTTATATAACTTTTGCAAGAATCCTTTCTTAATATTTTCAACCACATCTTGATTGAAATTCTGAGGATGGCATGCAGGTAGCAACATGCTCATTTCCAATTTGTTGACTTTATCTGGTTTCTTTTGAGAACTCTCAGTTATTATAGGCATCACACAAAATGTTAGATGCCACCCAATGGTGCATTGTACTCTCTGCTTGCGAAGGCACCATTTTACAGTAGGTGTAAATAAAAATTGATTAGAAAGTTACCATCTGGAACTTCATATCTGTCTTCAATGAATAACCTTCATGACTTGCAGACTATAACAGTCTGGCATTCTATGAAAATATTCAAAAGGCAAAGTCAAGTTATATTTTTGACTGCATAAAACTCTTGCAGTTTTCATTTCAATTGACTTGTAAAGTGTATAAAAAGTGAAAATATTGCAATGAGGTTTAACAAGTAAATGGTAAATTATGCACTCTCTCAGCTACTAGGCAAATTTGCAATGCTGTGGAACATTTAGCACTTTCTCTTGGATAGCACTTGACATTTCATATGCAGATGAGTCAATAGCTTTAGTGAACTTTTGCCTAACCTATGACTTAATACACAAAATAAGCAATGAAAATTGTCCAATTGCTTAACCAATCTGTATGTAGGAGAAAAGCCAATTGACTACTTTATATGGAACACCATTTCCAGTCATGTCACTCAGGGTATTCCTACTCAAGGGTGAGCAAAGAAATGCTCATTTTTATTTCAAATTAAAATATTTCATTCATTCAATTAATTCTTCACATGAAAAGTGACTATAAGATCCCAAGCAAACAAATGAATATAGTTTTCCTGTCACAATTAATGGATAACACTTTATTATCTTGCAACAGTTCCCAGTCATTGGCATTAATTCTGGCTGTGTCAAAAGACAAGAATCATTTTCCAATTTTTAAGAAGTTGAAATCAGCCAAACCAAAATTACTGTCATTGCAAAATAATTTATTTTTTATCTAAATCTATTTTTCTTCTGGTTTACAGATCTTGATGCAGAATCAGCTTATATCAGGGGATCAATTTGAAATTATATATCTAAGTTGCCATAGGCACACAACTTTAACATTTTCAGCATTAATTCCATACTCAATTACTTAGACTTTGAAGTCCATATTCTTCTAAGTTGATTTCAAACATCTTGACACTATAATAAAATAGTATAGTAGAGGTAAGAGAAATCAGGTTTCTCTTTTCAAGAAAAAATTTAAAAAGTTAAAAGGAAAATAAAGGAACAGAGAGAGAGAAAGTGGCAGGCATCAGACTCTTCCAGTTTCATTCTCAGTAACGATGTTGTTCCGGTCGGGGGGCTCTGTTGCCCTAAGTTCTTCCAATACGTCAACGCACATCCCCAGGCCATTAATTTGTTTATCATCATTCGTGCCTCACATCACATTTCTTTCTACCCTCCCTCACTGCAGCACCTTTTGGGTCCCAATAACTGTATTTATCACCATTCCTTCTCTTTTCACCCATTCTTGCTTTACAGATCTCCCAGGGGATAAAAGGCCTCCATATAGCACTTTGAATTTTTGACTGTCTTATCAAATTATATCACCACTTAATTAGAAAAGGGGAGGACAGGTTCAGGATAATAAGTATTTGTATTTCAGGAAAGTCGATGGGAGAAGAGTAATTTCCTGGTTTCAGAGCAGACCAAAGAAAACATCATTCCCCCAAAGGTCAGGCTAGCACACAAAGCTTAAAAAAAATAACAATCATAATTTACTGCTAAATTGATGATATGGTTCATATATGTTGGATCATATGCATCCTATGAGTATTTCTCTAAATATGATTATTATTGACTTGGTTTTCCTTACCATTAATAGTGATAAAATTTAGAAGTTCATACCAAACAACAATAGAGAACTAAGAAAAATATCATTACTTGAAATTACTAGCTATTATATAATAAGTTCATATATTTAATAAAAAAGATTGCATGGAGCACTGGGTGTTTTACACCAACAATGAATCATGGAACACTACATCAAAAACTAATGGTGTACTGTATGGTGACTAACATAACATAAAATTTTTTTAATTTCATTTTAATCAGAAAAAAAAAGGATAGCAGGACTACATCAAACTAAAAAGCATCTGCACAGTAAAAAAACCCATAACAAAAAGAAAAGGCAAACTATAGAATGGGAGAAAATATTTGCAAATCATCACTGATGAGGGATTAATATTCAAAAGATATAAAGAATGCATATAGCTCAATAGCAAAAAAAGGAAAAAAACCCCAAACAGTCCAATTTTAAAATGGACAGAGGATCTAAATAGACATTTTTACAAAGGCATACAAATGGCGAAGAAGTACATAAAAAGGTGCTTAATATCACTAATTATCAGGGAAATTCAAATCAAAACCACAATAAAATAGAACCCCACAGAGACACCTGGGTGACTCAGTCATTAAGCGTCTGCCTCTCTCTCTCTGTCAAATAAATAAATAAAAATTTTAATATATATATATATATATATATATATATATATATATATATATAACCTCACACTGTTAGGATTTCTATTACCAAGAAGACAAGAAATAACAAGTGTTGGTGAGGATGTGGAGTGAAGGGAACCCTCATACAGTATTGGTGGGAATGTAAATTGGTGTAGCTACTATGGAAAACAATATAAAAATTCCTCAAGAAATTAAAAATAGAACTACCATATGGTCTAGTAATTCCATTTCTGGGTATTTACCCAAGAGAAATAAAAACACTAACTTGAAAAGATATCTGTACTCCCATATTCATTGCAGCTTTATTTACAATAGCCAAGACACAGAAGCAACCTAAGTGTCCATTCATGGATGAATGGATAAAGAAAAGGTGGCATATATATACACAATGGAATATCATTCAGCCATAAAAAAGAAGGAAATCTTGCCATTTGCAACAACATGGAGGACGTTGAGAGCATTATGTTAAATGAAATAAGTCAGAGAAGGACAAATACTGTATGATCTCACTTATATGTGGAATCTAAAAAAAAAACATGAATGCACAGGTACAGAGAACAAATTGGTTGTTGCCAAAGGCAGGAGCTGGAGTGGGCAAAATGGGGGAAGGGGTCAAATGGTACAAATTTCCACTTATTTAAATAAGTCATGAGGATTTAACATACAGCATGGTAACTATAATTAATAATACTGTGCTGTATATTTTTATCTAAATTCCAGTTAATTAACATATGGTATATTAGTTTTAGGTGTGCAATTTAGTGGTTCAATACTTACATAAGACACCTGGTGCTCATCACAAGTACACTCCCTAATCCCCATCACCTATTTAATCCATTTCCCCTCTGGTAACCATCAATTTATTCTCTATACTTAAGAGTCTGTTTCTTGGTTTGTGGGTCTCTCTCTCTCTCTTCTTTCCCCTATGATCATTTATTTTGTTTCTTAAATTCCACATATGAGTGAAATCATATGGTATTTGTCTTTCTCTGACTGACTGATTTCACTTAGCATAATACCCTCTAGCTCCATCCATGTCATTGCAAATGGCAAGATTACATCCTCTTTTTAAAAGATTTTTATTTATTTATTTATTTATTTTAGAGTGAGAGACAGAGTGCAAGCGGGTGGAGGGGCAGAGGGAGAGGGTGAAAGAATCTCAAGCAGACTCCCCACTGAGCACAAAGCCCAGCACAGGGCTCTATCTCATGACCCTGAGATCATGACCTGAGCCAAGGGCTGAGTAATATTCCATTTTGTGTGTGTGTGTGTGTGTGTACATATATACCACATCTGCACAACAAAAGAAGCCATCAACAAAACCAAAAGACAATCTATGGAATGGGAGAAGATATTTTCAAATGACATATCTGATAAAGTGTTAGTACCCAAAATATATAAAGAACTTATAAAGTTCAACACCCAAAAAACAAATAATCCAGGTATAAAATGGGCAGAAGACATAGACATTTTTCCAAAGGAGACATACAGATGGTCAACAGACACATGAAAAGATGCTCAACATCACTCATCATCAGGGAAATATAAATCAAAACTAAAATGAGATATCACCTCACACCAGTCAGAATGGCTAAAATTAACAACACAAGAAACAACAGGTGTTGGTGAGGATGCAGATGAAAGGCAACCCTCTTACACTCTTGAGGGGAATACAAACTGGTGCAGCCACTCTGGAAAACAGTATGGAGGTTCCTCAAAAAGTTAAAAATAGAACTACCCTGTGACCCAGCAATTGCAGTTCTAGGTATTTACCCAAAGGATACAAAAACACTAATTTAAAGGCACCCATGCTCCCCAATGTTTATAGCGGCACTATCAACAATAACCAAATTATGGGAAGAGGCCAAATGTCCATTGACTGACAAATGGATAAAGATGTATTGTATATTTGAAAGTTCCTAAGGGAGTAGATCTTAAAAGTTCTCATCACAAGAAAAAGAAATCTGTAACTCTATGTGATGATGGATGTTTACCACTTACTCTGGTGATCATTTTGCAATATATATAAATATTGAATCATTATGTCTTATAATGGAAACTAATATTATATGTCAATTGTACCTCAATGTTTTTTAAAAAGCAAGATCAAAAAAAGTAAACAAAATCTTTTTTTTTTAATTTGAGGTCTTCATTGACCCTAAACTTCCCCAACATTGAAAATCTTTTTTAAAGACCGTATCTTACAATATTGTACACAACGAAATTCCAATCACAATTCATCCATTAGTTTTAAAAACTTTGCTGTTCCTTTGGCCACCTACACAAGGAAAATTGAAAACCGAGGGAAAAGAATGGGTGTGATAAATCAGAATTCCTTGTCAATACAGGGTTAGGAGGTAAGATCTAGAAAGGCAGCCACCAAGTGGGAAGTCTAATGGACAGGGAAGTTTTGACAGGAAGGACTGGATGCAGGTGTTACAGCAGAAAATGTTCAAAGGAAATTGAGGACTAAGACTTGGCAGCAGCCCAACTAGAAATCAAGTTTTCCCACGTGTAAGTGAAGTTTGGTAGCAGAGGAACCAGAGGAGTCTATATTTGGAGCAAAAGGCAAGCAGATATCAAGACTTTGAGATGGGATTTATTTCCTAGAAGAAAGCTGAGAATGGTCAAGGCAAAGGCCTAGTACTCTGAGAGGATCCAGAGAAATATACTTATTTGACTGAAATGAGAATTAGGTCATCATACCTTTAAATGTTGGACTGCCTGGTCAAATTGTACCACAATCTAGTTGGAGAAAGGAGAGACAGAAGATAGGAATGAAATATTTGGAAGTTGGGCCAAAGTTAGCCTGAGTAATAATCTGCACAGAAGAACCAAACACGTGATAAATATTAACAGGATAGGAAAAATGCAGAAGGGAGTATTAAGAATGAGCTTCAATTTCAGAACTAATACGGGAACACAAGTCTTAAATCAGTGGTGATCCCCGCTGCAGTCTAATCAGGGAAGTGTTTAATACCTAATTCCCCTCACCATTGAGTCAGGGACCTGTGGTTGCATATGAATTCCTGCCTAAACAGATCTTGGTGCTGGGTGGGCAAAGCCTAACAGAGATCATTGAACACTTTTATTCTTTGACTACAACTATTTTTTCAGAAGTGAATAAGTTAATATGTAAAAGATTTGTGAATCTTTTCATAAATAAGGGCCTGATTATGATTTACATCATCCACAAGGCAAGATAGAGACTAAAATTTTATTTGTGCCTCTTATTCTCTTTCTGGGAGTTTTGTGGGTACCTGAAGATTATGACTATTCAAAATTTTACTTACCTACAGAGGAATAAATTAAAGATGAAAACACAAAATGCAACGATATCCTTGTTTCCAAAGGCGTCACTTCTTCCATCTACTTTCAATAATTTGTGAAGCCTTAATAAAAAAATGTAAACCATCTTTTTTATTGGGGAAAAGGACAATATTTGTAAAAGGGTTGACAAGTGAAAAGATGAGATTTCATAAGCTATCGTTCAAACAGGGTATTTTTAAGAACTAGCCAATTTATAACATATCCAGATCAAAAACAGGACACTTTATTGATAAAGTCAATTATTCAGTGTAAGGATTTCCCACAATATATAAAATTGGGCTTATTTTGATGCAAATGATAGAAACCCTGACTAAAACTATCTTAAGCAAAAAGTGAGTTTATGCGTTTGTGTTACTGGCTGAATATAAGTAGTGTGATTCGGATCTGGTTTCTTACCTGTTCTTGGGCCACATCAGCTTGCTCCTCAATCTTAGATAGATCCTTCCTTTATGGCTACATGATGGTGGCTGGTTGATTTCCAACCAACAGGTAAGAGGAAGCTTTCTTGCTAAGAGTTCCTGCGCAGCTCATATGATTCATATGTAAAATTTAGTTTTGGTTACATGCTCACCTCTAAATAAAATTGCTTTTGGCATAAGTCACTTTTGCAGACTTTGAAAATGAGAATGGAGCTCCAGCTAGGCTACATGGAGTGATGGGCAGGGTGATCCCCCAACTAGATTTAGAGGTTGTCAAGGTAACAAACAAACAAAAATATATCACTTGCTTACAATCATTGAATAGTTCTGTTGAAGCCAAAATCAGAGAAGAAAGTAAAATATTTAGTTCTAATAATGTAAAAAATGCCAACACCTTAAGTATTTTTATCTACTTCTTTTATATTAATGAA
Source organism: Eumetopias jubatus (assembly GCF_037043125.1). Classification (NCBI taxonomy): domain Eukaryota; kingdom Metazoa; phylum Chordata; class Mammalia; order Carnivora; family Otariidae; genus Eumetopias; species Eumetopias jubatus. Next base: position 19,612,007 of record NW_028274807.1, on the reverse strand, counting down.
TCAAAGATAACCCCATTATCAACTAAAATAAATATTTTTATTTCACCTTGAAATGGTTTTTAAAATACTTAAAATTTCAGATTGTAACTTTTAAAAAATACGCAAAGATTGAACCATTTGTCGTCATTTTTGCATTGTATGTTTGATGTAGGATAGTACATGCTTTAGGGATAATTAGGGAACATAGTAGATTTTGCTGCTCCTATCATCTTTATAAGCTATATGCTAATGAACATTTATGCCAATATTCTGTATTGAGATGTGGCAAGGAAAATAGGGAAGAAGGAAACCAGTATGACATAGATTTTATTTAAGCATCTAAAACTGAACCTAGATTGGTTATCTAGGCGTGGAAACACTCACCTGCATTTCCATCAGAGTACAAGAAGCACCGGTGTCATTTGGAAATGGACCAAGTTGGATGCTTAGGTACATCTACAATTAAGCAGTAATGATTCTAATTTAGGATAATTTCAAGCCAGCTACTTATATTGAACACTGGCTAATCTTTATATTAACAATCAACCAGTTCCATACTCTTTTTCTTATTAACCTATTTTGTTCCCTGGTTATATTCCTGGACTCTAAGATCATGAAGAAGGGATTCCCATTTGCACATGCCTCTAAATACAAATGCTTCAATCTCCTCTCAGGTGTTATATTCTTTAAAGGATGCAAAAAATAAGTTAACATTTTTCCAATAGCACAAACCTAACTTACCCTGCGGAGAAGAAATATTGAAGAATAAGATGAAATTGTATCATTTTAGAAGCACTCATTACTGAATATGCCCAGAAGTCTCTGCATGCACTCTATCACTTTATTTAGATGCTCTGTTTAAAGCTTTAAAATATGAAAGAAAATGACATGCTTGCAAAACATAAGAAACTGAACATTGTTAACTGATTCACTATGTGATGTAAACTTTCTATGGGTAGATATATATGGATAGATATGTACATATGTGATACAGATACACACACAAACTCACACACACACAAGCACATTGAATTTCACTTTTGCTCTGTGATCACTACAGTATATAGAAATAGCTTTTTTGAGTAACTAAAAATATCCAATGCAAAATATTAAAATTCTTCAGATTAAAAATAATAATATAAGCATGCATATACATAAATATAGATAACTATATATACATGCATAAATATGTATATATGACCATATACTGTATGTATACATATAAAATATATATGTGTGTGAGTGTAAATATAAAATTTATTTTCTGTTATGTGCCTGGCAATACATAAGTTTCCTAGTAAATCAAGTATGGGTTAGCCCGACTCTCTGGTCTACTTTTCTTTGTTTTAGATCAAATGGCTATTCCAGACAAACAAAAATCTCTAAACTGAACTGCTCTTGGCACCCACATGAATTCAGCTAGCCATTTTCTCAAACCAGGTATATCTTGACTACATATGCTTGCATCGTATTGGAAGTATGTTCTGATGTAAAATGTTTCCATGCCACAGAAGTTAAAGGCCACTTCCTTTAATTAAATCCACCTTTAACAGCTTTATTGAGATATAATTTACATACCACACAATTCACCCATTAAAAATGTATCACTCAGGGGCACCTGGGTGGCTCAGTCATTGAGTGTCTGCCTTCGGCTCAGGTCATGATCGAGCCCCGCCTCGGGCTCCCTGCTCGGCGGGAAGCCTGCTTCTCCCTCTCCCACTCCCCCTGCTTGTGTTCCCTCTCTCACTGTGTCTCTCTCTGTCAAATAAATGGATAAAATCTTAAAAAAAAAAAAAAATGTACCACTCAATGGTTTTCAGTGTGTTCACATATTTCTGAACCATGATCAATTTACTCCCCATTTCCTCAGTCCCTGTTAGCCTGAGCAACTTTTAAGCTTTCTGTCTCTATTAATTTGCCTATTCTGAATATTTAATATAAATGGAATCATACAATACGGGGCCTTTTGTGACTTGTTTCTCTCACCTAAGCATGTTTTCAAGGTCCATCCATGCTGGAGTATGTGTCATACAGCATTTCTTCTCATTGACAAATAGTACTCCATCATATGAAAATACCACATATTCTTAAATGCGTTCATCATAGACATTTGGGTTGTTTCTTTCTTTAGACTATTAATATGCTGCTATGAACATACATGTACTTGTTTTTATTAATCTTAGCATATTTAGGAGTGGAATTGCTGGTTCATATGGTCACTCTATGTTTAACATTCTGAGGGATCTAAGAACTGTTTTCCAAAGAGGCTGCACTACTTTATATTCCTATTAGCAGTATACGAGGGTTGTGGTTTCTCCATATCCTCACCAACACTTATCTGTCTTTTTGATTATAGCCATTCTCGTTGGTGTGAAATAGTATCTTATTGGGTTTTTTTAAAGTTTTTATTTAAATTGCATTTAGCTGGGGCGCCTGGGTGGCTCAGTCGTTAAGCGTCTGCCTTCAGCTCAGGTCATGGTCCCAGGGTCCTGGGATCGAGCCCCACATTGGGCTCCCTGCTCAGCCGGAAGCCTGCTTCTCCCTCTCCCACTCCCCCTGCTTGTGTTCCCTCTCTCGCTGTGTCTCTCTCTGTCAAATAAATAAATAAAATCTTTTAAAAAATTGCATTTACTTAACATTCAGTATAATATTAGTTTCAGGTGTACAATTTAGTGATTTTTTACCACTTCTGTACATCACCTGGTGCTCATCACAACAGGTGCGCTCCTTAAACCCCATCACTTATTTAACCCATCCCCCGATCCACCTCCCCTCTGGTAACCATCAGCTTGTTCTCTATAGTTAAGAATCTGTTTTTGGTTTGCCTCTCTCTCTCTCTCTCTCTCTCTTTTTTTCCCCTTTGCTTGTTTGTTTTGTTTCTTAAACACTACGAGGTATTTATCCAAATAAAAAATACTAATTCAAAGGGATGCATGCACCCTGATGTTTGTAGCAGCGTTATCTACAATAGCCAAAATACGGAAATAGCCCAGTGTCCATTGACTGATGAGTGGATAAGGAGTGGAGTGTGTGTGTGTGTGTGTGTGTGTGTGTGTGTGTGTGTGTGTATGGAATGGCAAGAATGAAATCTTGCCATTTGCAATGACATCGATGGAGCTAGAGAGTATTATGCTAAGCGAAATAAGTCACTCAGAGAAAAACAATTACCCTATGATTTCTTTGTTTAAGATTTTATTTATTTATTTGAAAGAGAGAGCATGCACACACAATCACACACACACACATGTGCGCGCACAAGTGGGGGGCAGGGCAGAGGGAGAGGGACAGGCAGACTCCCTACTGAGTGCAGAGCACTCCATCCCAGGACCCTGAGATCATGACCTGAGCTGAAGTCAGATACTTAACCGACTCAACCATCCAGGCACCCCTACCCTATAATGTCTTATTGTGTTTTATATTGGCACTTCCCTGACGGCTGAAGATGTTGAACATATTTTAATTTGTTTATTGACAATTTGTGTGTGTATGTATTCTTTGAAGAAATATTTATTCAGCTACACTGTCCATTTTTAATTGAGTGACGTCTTTTTTATTGTTGCTTTCTAAGAGTTCTTTATATATTATAGATACAAGTTTTCTATCAAATATATGACTTGCAAATATTTTCTCCCATTCTGTGGCTTATCTTTTTTACTTTCTTGCTAGTATCCTTAGAAGCACAAAAGTTTTTAATTTTGATGAAATCCGGTTTATTTCTCTCTTATTTTGTGGTTTGTGCTTTTGATGTCATATCTAAGGAATCATTGCTTAAAGTCACAAAGATTTATGCCTGTGTTTTAAGAGTTTTATAGTTTTAGCTCTTATTTTTAGGTCTTTGATGCATTTTTATCTAGTTTTTGTAAATGGTATCAAGGGTCCAACTTAATTCTTCTGCATGTAAATATCCAGTTGTCCCAGGACTACTTATTGAAAAGACTATTCTTTTCCCCAGTGAATTATCTTAGCATCACTGTGAAAATTAATTGGTTATAAATGTGAGAGTTTATTCTGGACTCTCAATTCTATCCCGTTGGTTTATATGCCTATCTTTATGTCAGCATCACACTGTCTTGATTACTATAGCTTTGTGATAAGTTTTAAAGTATGAAAATGTGAGACCCTAACTTTGTATTTCAAGATTGCTGTGATAATTCTAGCTCCCTTGAATTTCCATGTGAATTTAGGATCAGTTTGTCATTTTCTGCAAAGTAGCCAGCTATGATCTTGATAAAGACTGCATTGGATCTGTAAATCAATTTGGGAACATTGCCAGCATAGCAATATTAACTCTTTCAATCCATGAACATATAATGTTTTTCCTTTTATTTGGATCTTCATTTTCTTTCAACTATGCTCTGTAGTTTTCAAAGTATAAGTTTTGTACTTATTTTGTTTTATTTCTACATGTGTTCTATTCTTTTTGATGATATAAATACAATCGTGTTCCTAATTCCATTTTTGGAATGAAACTTCATTGCAACTATATAGAAATAGAGGTTTTTTTACACATTAATCTTGAATCCTGCAAATTTGCTGAACTTTTTTATTAAGTCTAGAGATTTTTAGTGGATTCCTTAGGATTTTCTATGTATAAGGTCATGTCATCTGCAAAAGGAGATCATTTTTATTCTTCCTTTCCAATCTGGCTAGCTTTCTTTTTACCGTTTTATTGCCTAATTGTCCTACCTACAACCCCCAGTACAGTGTTGAATAGAAATGGTGACAGTCAACATCCTTGCTTCTTCTGGATCTCAGGAAAAATAATTCAGCCTTTCACTACTAAATATAATGTTGGCTGTGGGATTTTTGTAGATGCCTTTTACCAGGAAGTTTATTAATTGTTAATGAAGGTAATATATATGCTAAGGAACAAGGGTCTAGCTGGTAGCTCTGAGTTTAAATGGTAGAATAAAAGAAGCAGTATATTTAAAATCTAATAAAATTAAGTTTTTTTTTCACATATATTCAGTGAAATCTCGCTCTGGGTTTAATGCATATCATTACCCCTACTTAGGTGATAAGTAAAGCAACTCTCAGAGAATTTATGAAACTTGCCAGAATTTGCCCAAAATCATGAATACTATATCAATGCCAGGATTTAATCCACAGACACTTAGGGTCCAGGAAAAACACAGGCCAGTGTGAATTAGTGATATTAGGCTTGATAAAAATGCTTTTTATAAAAAAAGAAAAAAGAAAAAAGATTCTTCTTATTGATACAGACAATTTAAAGATAATTTGCTCCTTTTGCTATTATTCTTTCAGGATGTCTGAACTTTTTCGATTAAACTACAACTTTTTTAAGTTTAATTAAACTTTAACAAGTTTAATTTACACTCCCATTATGGTAGAGATATGCAAGTACTTTTTAATCATCTCCTTCAGCTCTTTCTGCTCCAAAACATGCAATGATATTCAAGTGTGCTTTAATGGGAAAAAAATTGTATGTTTTCAACAAAAAAAAAAATGCTTGACTTTCAGTGGTGTATTTTTTAACAGTTGTAGTTTATCTAATTCAAAGATAGAATTAATCCTAGGCATTCCAGCAATTTTTGGCCATTGTCGAAACACACATACACACAGAAACATACACACACACACACACACACACACACACACAAACATGCATCTCTTTACTTAACAATGGTCTTAATGCATTCAGATACAAGGCTTTTGGGCAGAAGACAGTGCTGAAAATCATTCTGGAAAAAAATGAGTTTCCTCCTAGTAAAGAGATGATTTTTAAGTCAGTGTACTTATGGCCATACTATTATGTGTATCCTTAAAAAGTGGTAGAATGTAATTTGAGGCCAAAGCTGATAAATCAGGAAGTCATCTGCCTGATAGGGCAAATGGAATTTTTTCAAATGGTATTTGGAAAAGGAGCAAAATATTTGGAATCCGGCACTGTACAAAGGTAAAGAATGTTCTCCTAAGGAGAAATTGCAAGTAGAAGAAGGAAAGGCCATCTGCGTGTCACCTTTTTAGCTGCCAGCTCATTACACTGCATGACAAAAATCACACGGAGATTTCAACCTAGCATATACACTCGCTCTGTATTGGGCAGTATCTCTTGCTGTTAGTTTCCTGAACAGAATTCTGATGTGATGAGTCTTTCCTTCTACTATTTAAAATAGATAGGTAGATAGATGATAGAGATATGGATGATAGATAGATGACAGATAGATACATAGATACATAGATAGATACATAGAGAGTTAGATGATAGAGATAATATGTCACTATGACTGGATATCACTACAATAAAGGAGAAGACTTGGACATCCCAATATCTGCTAAGACTACAACTATATTTCAGAATTTATCTCTTTATACTTTCTTTTTTTTAATTTTTTATTGTTATGTTAATCACCATATATTACATCATTTGTTTTGGTGTAGTGTTCCATGATTCATTGTTTGTTCATAGCACCCAGTGCTCCATGCAGAACGTGCCCTCTTTAATACCCATCACCAGGCTAACCCATCCCCCTACCCTCCTCCCCTCTAGAACCCTCAGTTTGTTTTTCAGGGTCCATCATCTCTCCTGGTTCGTCTCCCCCTCTGACTTACTCCCCTTCATTCTTCCTCTCCTGCTATCTTCTTCTTTTTCTTTTTTCTTAAAATATGTTGCGTTATTTGTTTCAGAAGTACAGATCTCTTTATACTTTCAATTCTATTGAATAAGTGGCAGGACATCCAGATTCACTTAAAACATACATTTCAAGAAACCAATAATCTTTGATTTATGTTCCTGAAATTACGTTTCATTTCTATCTCTTAAACCAAGTTTTGAGTTTCTTTCTTAAATTTACCCTGCACTGAACATTCATCATATTCTCATGGAGCTATATCCAGAGTCTTTTATGGTGATTCAAAGTGACTGTAGCAGAAACCTCACACATATTGACTCTGTTTAACTAATATTAGAGACCTATTGAGGGAATTAGTGAATTTCCAGTGGATATGTGATGAGAAAATATGAAATATTTTTAAGCTGCTATTTAAATTCCACTTAGTTAACATACAGTGTAATATTAGTCTCAGTTGTACAATACAGTGATTTCACACTTTCATATAACACCCAGTGCTCATCATAACAGGTACACCACTTAATCCCCATCACCTGTTTCCCCCATCCCCCACCCACCTCCCCTCTGGTAACCGTCAGTTTGTTCTCTATAGTTAAGAGTCTGTTTCTCGGTTTGTCTTCCTCTCTTTTTTTCCCTTTGCTCATTTGTTTTCACCTTTCAAAACTGAATGCTACAGTATAGCTTTTGTGAAAAAAATATAAATCCATAATTCTGGAAAGAGGCGCATGGGCACCATATGGGACATACCCCTGAGGTGGGCATTTTCTACTAGCTATGAAGCTATTCCATAGTTGAATGCAATGCCCCAAGGTGGGCAAGCGTCCTCACACATGGTTACAGTGTCTCTCTCTCTCACATGAAATCAAAATACTTTGCGAATGATAAACTGTTGAATTGAGCTGAAGTAGCTCAGATTTACCTTCTTCACCCTCTGATGATTCCCTGTGCTAAAAACAGTTTTCAGAGCCCCAAAACTGGTGTAGTGCATGGTACATACACTGACCTCAGGAATGATGCTATGCAGCACATTGCTGTCTTTCATGAACATAATTGAAATCTTTCCCTATAAAAATTGGCTCTGGAAATGCAATAAACAAAGAACAGAAGAGCCAAATTTGAATACATGCAGAGGATTTTTCATTCTAAGAAACAATCTGTACTCTACAGCTTGATTTATCTCTCACCATAATCCTCTTAGCTAAAGAAACAAGATAAATGAATAATGTTTGAGAAAATGTTGTTTTTTGCACAGTGAGTACAATAACAAATATCAGAATGAAAGTGAAAACAAAAATTGTCACAGATCTAAGAACCTAACAGCTTCAAAATAGATTTTAAAATAGATTACTCTTGCAAAGTGTACAATCGATTTGAAAATATTACTGGAAGTTTTAAAAATATCCCAGTGATTGTACTGAGTAACACTATTTGTAGGAATTTTTCTAAAATGTAATCTGTGTCCCAAAGACATTTTAAAAATATCTTCTTAATAGCAGGAAATCAAAACCAAACAAATGATCAATAAAGGAGATTGTTTATCTCTGTGTAATATTATGACCATTAAAATCAGTAATAAAATGTACAAATACTAAGTGAAAAGCAGTATTTAAATATATTGATATTGATATGCTTAGAAACAATGTTTACAGTGGTTTAGTTGTAGAATCATGGGGAGTTTCATAAACTATGTTTATTCTCAGAAAATGTATGATAAAAATGTTCATTGTTTTATAGTGTAAACCAAATTGCACAAGAAATATACCATCTGAAAGTGTATGTAATATTTTATTTTTGAAGTATATCCTCCGCGAGAGAAAGGATTTTCATTTTGTTCATATTTGCATCCCAAGTGCCTAGGACAGTGTCCAGCCCGTAGAAAGAGTTAAGTAAATACTGTCTGCATGAACATAATCTATTGTTCAGTCAGGGATAAAATAGGCCTCTCACTTCTCCCCTTCTGGAATTGTGCAGGATTTCAGTAACTAGTTTTACTTCTTATAAAGATGCTACTATTTCACACATCACTTCTCTCTAGTGAGAGGGGAGGAACGCCATGGGCCTCCAATTCTTACTTATGTAGATTTTTATCTTTCCAAAATATAAAAGAAATGCATTTCATTTTAGTTGAATTTCATTTTAGAAATGACACATCTTATGAAAGAGTATATCATGGTCAAGTATAAACTAACACGTTTGACTATATTGAATTCACCATTATGACTTTGTCTCTTCATCTGCCCTTACTAAAAATAACATCATAGCCTGTCCATAGTGGTGTGACCTTAGATAGTAATTTGAAAAATCTATCCTGTGACCATCTATCTCTAAATATAAAAGTAATAAATTCTCCTTAAACCGACATCATGTAATGAAATAAGACTTTTTAAAGCACAGCACACACACACAATTTTTCCTGAGTTGTTCAGAAGAAAAAGAGAAATGGTCCTTATTATTCCAATGAAATAACATAAGCTGTATAATGTTATTATCATACCAAGTATGTGTTCAGCAAAATTAACCTGTGCTCTGAGGATTTCCCTTCAAGGAATATTTTTTTAATAACATTTCTCTCATTGGAATACCTTCCTTTCAAAAGCACAGAGACTGCTAAATTTATTCCTTACTTCTACAATTTGAAACACTGGCTCCAAGAAACTGAAAGGAAACATGAATACAATTTTTGGGAAAAGGAAAAACGAAAAGAAGTTGACCTAGTTATGTCTGAATTATTACACCAGCTGCTCTCTGTGCAATATTTGACATCATTGTGAAAACCAAACCTCTCAGCTGTGGGCACAGAGGCGTGGCTACCAAAGCAGAGCTTAAGCCAAGAAGCTTTGTGCGATAAGCAAAAGCCTACATATGAAACACACACAATGCTCCAAGTTGTTTCAGAAAACTTAGTGGTCAACCCACAAAAGGCATAAGGGAAAGGTGAATCTTGAACTGCAATCTAATTAAGTTACTACAGTGCAGAAAAACAGAGCTTTCTTTGGTACCTAGTTCTGTAAGGTCGCAATCACCCACAAGGATTTCCCAAGAGGAAGACAGCTCTTTTAAGAAAAAGGAATGTCCTGGGACACCTCAGTTACTCTGTTGGTTAAGCATCTGACTCTTGGTTTCAGCTCAGGTCATGATCTCAGGGTGGTGGAATTGAGCCCCATGTTGGGTAATGTGTTCAGAAGAGAGTCTACTTGGGCTTCTCTCCCTCTCCTTTTATGTCTCCCCCTGCTCGCTCTCTCTCGCTCTCTCTCTAAAATAAAATGAATAAATAAAATCTTTAAAAAAATAAAGAAATGTCTCCCTTTTCTTAATAAGCTTAATAATAGCATAGGAGAAAAAAATAAAAGATGGAATGTAGTCACTATTGTCTCACAATAGCATTGAACTCTGTCAGACCCCTTTTATTTTTTTATTTATTCTTAAAAACAAGAATTAGAGAACACCTGAACTCTATCTCTGAAACTAATAATGCAATATATGTTAATTAATTGAATTTAAATTAAAAATTTTTTAAAAACAAGAATTGGAAACTTACCGGCTGTAAGCACAGACTCTTCAAGTTAAAGATTTATAGTTTGAAACTTTATTTTCTGCAAGAGCAATGGGAGTCTTTCTTCCACATTTATATTCACCAGAGGCAGGTAAAATTCAAGAAGTCAGTATTACTGTATCATATTCCAAAACTTCCTAATTTAGTGATCTATTCATTGATTCATTCAACAAATATTTACAAAGTGTCTATATAGGCTAAAACCTGTTCTGCACTAGGGATACAGTAATTAAAAAAAACAAATAAAATGCCTGCTCTTATGGATTACACGTGGTCAAATAAAACAAAAATGATAATAGGTAAATTACATAGTTGTTATAAGGAAGTAAGCCTTATTAAAAAAAAATAAATAAGAAGCAGAATAGAGTCCAGAAATAGATCCACATAGTAGATAAAGTCAACTGATCATTGACATAAGGAGCAAAGATATAGTCTTTTTCAATATATGGTGCTGGGACAACTGGACATCCATACACCAAAAAAATGAAGTAGGCCAGACCTTACATTTTCAAAAAAAATAACTCAAAATGGATAACGAACCAAAATGTAAAACACAAAATTATAAAATTCCTAGAAGATAACATAGGAGGAAACCCAGATGAACTTCAGCATGGTGGTCTTTAAATACGCCAAAGGCTGGGCACCTGGGTGGCTCATCAGTTAAGTGCCTGCCTTCAGCTCAAGTCATGATCGAGCTCCAAATTGGGCTCCCTGCTCAGTGGGGAGTCTGCTTCTCCCTCTCCTGCTCTCCCTGCTTGTGCTCTCTCTCCTCTCTGTCAAAGAAATAAACAAATCTTTTTAAAAATAAATAAATAAATACGCCAAAGGCACAACCCATGAAAAAGAATTATTGGTAAGAGGGACTTCATCAAAATTAAAAACTTCTGCTCAGTGAAAGATAATGTCAAAAGAACAAGAACACAAACTACAGACCAGGAGAAGATATTTGCAATACATACATCTGATAAAGGACTGTTATCCAAAAGATCTAAAGAACTTTTTAAAACTCAACAATAGGAAAATAAACCTGATATTAAAATGGGCCAAAGGCTTTAACAGACACCTCACTAAAGAAGAAGTATAGATGGCAAAAAGAGCATTTGAAAAGATGGTCCACATCATACATCATCAGGGAAATTCAAATTCAAACAACAATGAGGTACCTCTATGAGCTTGTTAGAATAGCCAAAACCCAGAATGCTGACAGCACCAAATGTTGATGAGGTTGTGGAGCAACAGATGCTATTGTTGGCGGGAATGAAAAATGGTACAACCATTTTGGAAAACATTTTGGCAGTTTCTTACAAAACTAAACATACTCTTACCCTATGATCCAGCAATCACACGCCTTGGTATTTACCCAAATGACCTGAAAACTTATGCTCCATACAAAACCTGCACACATATGTTTATAGCAGCTCTTTTCATCATTGTCAAAGCTTGGGACCAGCCAAGATGTCCTTCAGTAGGGGAGTGGATAAACTATATTACATCCAGACACTGGACAATTATTTAACTCTAAACTTAACCAAAAAGAAATGAGCTATCTAATCATGAAAAGATATGGAGAAACCTTAAATGGACATTTCTATGTGAAGGAATCAATCTGAAAAGGCTACATACTAGATGATTCCAACTATATGATACTCTGGAAAAAGCAAAAGTATGGAGACAGTTTAAAGACCAAGGGTGAGGGAGGAATGTGTGAGTAGGTAGAGCACAGAGGATGTTTAGGGCAGTGAAATTGCTCTGCAGGATACCATAATGATAGATGCATGTCATTATACATATGTCCAAACCCATAGAAGGTACAACAGGAAGAGTGAGCCATAATGTTGTAAACCATGAACTGCGTGATAATGATGTGTCCACATAAGTTCATGAATTGGAATAAATACATCGCTCTGGTGGAGGATATTGATAATGGGGGAAGCCATACATGTGTGGAAGTAGAGAGTATATGTGATATCTCCATACCTTTCCCTTAATTTTGCTATGAACATTGAACCACTTTTTAAAGAGCGGTTTTGGTTTAAAACATAATAATAAGTACAAAGGCAGAACAGAAGGAGTGCTTGGAATGTTAAAAAGGAATGGCTACGGTGATGCTCACCGAGAACGTGACATTTGGACAAGAAAACAAAGGAAGGAATGGAATAAGCCATGTCTTGTCTGATGGAAAAATAGCCCAGGCAGAGGACACAGCTAATACAAAGCCCATGGGGTAGGAACATGCTGGCATTTTGAGGAACAGCAAGAAACCCAGGTGCAGGCACCAAGAAATGAGCAAGTGAGAGAGGACAGAGAGACCGAGAAGGAAAAGCAACAGAGCCCAGATCATACAGGACTTTGTAGACATTGTATCATGATGAGAAAGTTCCTTCTACTCCAGGTTCTCTGAGAAGCACTAAATAAAGAAATCCGTTGTTTTCCTATGAATAGTCAGATATGACTAAACGTTTACATCCATCAGGAGAATCTAGGTTATGCTTGACAATTAACAACCCCAAATGCAGTGACTTAGAACTATAGCAGTTTTGCTAAACCTTGCTCTGCTGTGCATCATCCTTTTTCAGGATTCCACACCGCATAACAGGGCTCTGACGATGGCTGAGACAGAAAAAAAAGGGGGGGGCATAGCAAATCATGCACTAGACATTAAATCCCACCTGCAAGTGACACCCATCACTTCCACACCCATTTTAATGATCAAAGTAAATCCCATGTCCACACCTAACTTTGGGGCATGCCAGGAGGAAACATTTTTGCACTAATAAATAACCATAATATTAATTATAAGGTTTTTTAAGATTTATTTATTTATTTGAGAAAGAGAGAGAGAGCATGTGTGAGCGGGGGGGTTGCAGAGAGAGAGGGAGAGAGAATCCTCAAGCAGACTCCCTGCTGAGCTCAGAGCCCAATATAGGGCTTGATCTCACAACCCTGAGATCATGATCTGAGCCGAAACAAAGAGTCAGATGCTTAACTGACTGAGCCACCCAGGTGCCCCTATTAGTTTTCTATAGGGTAAAAAGTCATTACACTTTTCATCATTACCCTGATCTGATACCAATAGTGAGTAAACATATGCAATGTTACTTTTGATACTTAGATAACATCTTTAATAACTATTATGTTCATATTTCTCTCTAAATAAAAACAAATTTGTTTAGTTTCCCCATCTTCTGTATATCACAAGGTTTCACAGGAAATTAAGTTACTCTTGAGAGCTGTATTTTTTTCTGTCCATAATTTTTTCTTTTTTTAGGGAAGTCGGCAATAAATGCCATCTGAACACAGCCTTTTATCATCAAATGTTTTAATTTCTTAATCATCTGTTCTGGCAAAATACAGTTTTCCTTCAGTGTTTATTTTTCCTGCCCTGAGAACTGTTTGTTTCTGGCATCTGTGCTTCTGCCTTTTTCTGTTAACACAGAGGCAAGTGAAGCTTTAGGGGTTTGGCGATGCCTCCATCTGCTACAAATCCATTGCTCTTGCCATGTTTTATTGCTCCGTTTTGGGAAAGAGGTTGTTAAAAGAGTAATGCGCTGACTGGGAATGGATGTCCAGAGGGTAAAAATTAGTATTTTCTCATCAAACCAGAGAAGACTGCTCCGTGTTGGGGAAGAAGATGCATCATTTGACCTCTGGAAGCTCTTTTGACAAGCGCTTCCCAGAAAAAGAAAGTTTCTCAATTGAAAAGTTTGCTGAGGGGGCAGCTGGGTGGCTCAGTCGGTTAAGCGGCTGCCTCCAGCTCAGGTCATGATCCCAGGGTCCTGGGATCCAGCTCCCCCACTGGGCTCCATGCTCAGCAGAGAGCCTGCTTTTTCCTCTGCCTCTGCCCCCCACTCAAGCTTGCTCTCTCTCTCTATCAAATAAATAAAATATTTTTTAAAAAAAGTTTGCTGAGGATATGTGCACTCCAGTTCAAGCACTTGAGATTTAAGATATATTAGGCTTCTTCCTTCAGCCTTAGTCTTAGATTCCATTTTGGCATTTGGAGTGCTTATGACATATTTAACCAACTCTTCATTAGACACCCACCTGGTTTTAAATACGCTGATCATTCACTCTGCCTCTCAAATATATTTTGTTCTCCTCTTTTGTACTGTTAGCACTTTTCATTTGTGACTTAACCATTCTCAGTCCAGTCTTTTCCACTACTATACAGATAGATGGCAAACCTACCTTTCAGGAATTATTTAAAATCATTTATCTCATATTTTCCATTTCCCCTCTGTGCATTTACCCCATATCGTTTGGTTTTCTATTTCAGCCAGAGGAAGATTCAACACTTATTTTTTAACTCCTCCTCAAGAGGGCATTTTAACTGATTTTCCAGAGATATTATTTTTGTTAAAGTAAACTCTACACCCAGTGTGGGGCTCAAACTTGCAACCCTGAGATCTATTGACTAAGCCAACCAGGCACCCCGGGTGATTTTCCAGAGATTTGAGGATAATTTGCAACAAAGCATATTCATCCTGAACTGCAAAGTAACCTAGGGGTTTAACTTTGTATTTTTTTATTGTTTTCATAAGAGAATAAAGCAGAAAAACCTCAAAACATTATTCCTCAATAAATATTCAATCACATCTGTAGAGGATGAACAAAACTTCAGAGTAAATATGGAATGTATATGTGTATTATTTTATAACATATTTCATTTTAATCTTTTAAAAACTATTACATCATGTTTTTTAGCATTTATCCTCAAAAATGCCTGACAACCACCAGAGAATTTCATACCAACTTTGACTCATCCTAGGAAAATTGTTCATCTTACAAAAAATACATGCCATTTTTACTGGCTTGCTCCTTTCCTACACTCGTGACTTCATTCATGTGCTGCGTGATGGAAGGGAACAACATCCCTGACTTCACAGCTTGAGCAATGTGGCTTCCCTGTCATGTGGGGACTCATGGAATCATTCTTCCTTTAGACTTTCTTCAAAGATAAGTGGAGAAGTCCCTCCACCATGTTAAACCTGCATATGGGCCTCACATAATTTCACCAGGTAGGATTACATCTCCTATTGAGAGAAAACTGATAGAGTTCATTCTCCTCCACGGACTTCTCCCTGGCCATCCTCTCTGCCTTGCTATCTTCCTTTCTCTTTTAGGGATTTATTCAAAATTCAACTCAGGAATACATCTCTTATCATGTCTGAAAATTGCTAAATTCCATTTCCCATGATGCAAACACCAACCCCATGCTGCCAATTTTTTCACTATACTTAACGTCATCTGTGTCAGGTCAGGTCTTTCTGGTAGCAGGCTCCAAGACAGAGTTGGAAGCACAAGAAATTAATTGGGAGTATTGACTGTGGAAGGTAAAAGAGAGAGGGAGCAGGAACAGGTAGATGCATGCAGGTCTGACACGTGTGGGAGGAGAAGGAGAAAGAGAGAGGACTAAGCCAGAGCTTCAGATTCAAATACAACTCTGAGAAGTTCTCCATTAGCCCAACATAGGGTTCCAGAACAAGGATGGCCCCTTAAGGGAGGACTGTGGTAGGCAGAAATGGCTATGCCTTACTCCCCAGAACTGCCCAGTCATTGGCTAGAGCTGTCCATCTGTGGCTTCAGAGCTGAGGAGGATTCTAAGGGCACTGTTTCTGGAAGCTGTAGGCTGACTGCACTTCATGCAGCAGATTTTCTCCTAAAGGGAGATCTGAGTGGCGCATACCCAAGGCTGCCACATCTTCTGAGTATACATTATGTATTATTTAAAATTTTTGTCTGTCTTTCCCAGTAGCACCTAGTAGGTTCTCAAACAAATCTGTTAAATAAATGAATGAATGAATAAAAACAAGTCCAGTAGATAGGACATTTTTTAATTCATTAGGGAAATATGCCACATGATAAAATGATGCAGTGCATCTTGATTAGCTTAACCTCTGGTTTATTTTTATAAATAAAATAAATGTTGAAGGAACAGCCATTATTGAGATCAATAGATTTTGAGCTTCCTTAGGACAGGTACCTAAGTATCATTTTTATATTTCCACTGTCTTGCACATTGCTTGATACAAACTCAATAAAGTTTGACAAATGTGGAAATTAATAAGTGATATTCCAATATTGCAATGAAAATATCACTTCCTTTTTAAAGATGCAAGTACAGTGGTAACTTTGGAGGCTTTTACTCCTGTATCGTATTTCTTTTCATGTGTAATACCATAATATTTCACAGTTTCGGGTATATACTGGATCAATTGTAGAAGTCATCCCTCCAAAAGAGATGTAATACTACCCCAGGAAGCTAAACCACATCTTATCTATACATGTAATTGGGGACCAAAAGAGCAAGTTTCCTCTTAGAGGAAAATGAAATCTCTGGGGGATAATATACTTAAATAGACAAAACTTATGAAGTGGTTTAAATCATACTGCATGTGGATTACATGGTAAAGAAAGATAGCTGATGGTATTCAAAGGTCTCATAGCCTCAGGCCAGCTGTGTTCAATTAAACTGGGCTTCTTGAGAAGGGAAAATGATATCAGTAAGAAGCCTATGGGGAGGTTTAGTGAATGCACTGAGAATTCACTGATAGATAGTGCACTGAGCTTACCAAATAAGATAAGGATTAAGAGTGGACCTGAAAACTGAACTGTATATTTGTAGGCTGGGCATTGCCGGGTTCAGCTGTACGGAGGACTGTGTGTAGAAGCAGATGGGCCAAACATGAATGGTGGAGAGCATACAACACTCTAGAACTCTGGGACTGACAGGAAATTCATCACCAGAAAGAAGGAATAAATTATCATTTCTAAAGTACACTGTGTTCCTGCTTTTTTGATGAATAATGGAGAAGCTGGGAATGCAAGTAAGTTTATTGACATATTCCGTTCTCCTATACACAGTTCTCTATACACTCAGCCAACATTAACTTGTGTATCATGCAGCGTTCTCCAGAAAAACAGAAAGTACATATATAATATAACAGAAATTAAATATATAGATAATTATATATGTAGTATGTATTATATATATAATAGAAATTGATTCATACAATTATGGAGGCTTACAAGTCCCATGATGGGTCATCAGCAAGGTGGAGAACCACGAAAGCCAGTGATATACTTTCAGTTGAAACCCAATGGCCTGAGGACCAGAGGAGCCAATGGTGTAAATTCCAGTCCAGGTCCAAAAACCAGAGAACCAGGATCACAGACGCCCGAGGACAGAAGACAGACGTCTCAGCTCAAGCAAAGAACCTGTTCTCCTTTCCTCTGTCTTTTTGTTCGATATAGGCCCTCAAAAAATTGTGTAATGGTCACCTGCATCAGTGAAGGAATCTTCATTCAGCCTACAGATTCAGGGACTAATCTCTGCTGAAAACACCTTCACAGACACACCCAGAAATCATGTTTTACCGGCTTTTTGGGGCATCCCTCAGCCCAGTCAAGTTGACACGTAAATTAACCATCATAACTTGTAAGATGTCATTTTAATGATGACCTGAATGTCCTAAGACTTCAAGTTTATAATGAAATATGGTCATTTTTTTCACTTGATGAATTATATTAGTCATTTTGGGTTTTTTATTTTTTATTAGCATTTTGAATCCACATGTAAGAAATTCAATTTAAAAAGTTTTAAAATATCCACATATTCTTTTAACTTGAAACTATGGGAATTTGCAGACTGGATTTTTCTATCTATATCCATAATGGTTTCTTAAAAATAAAAACACGTATAAAGTTTCCCTCAAAACTGAAGACAAAATACATTAATTTTAATTCAGATTATTTGCATTTTATAATGACATTAGTCATTTGGAAAGCCTAAAATCGGAAAAGTTCTTCCCTCATTAAATGAACTTTTTCTCAAGACACATTTAGTATACTATTTAAAGAATGCAACTTCAATTTTTAACTTTGTCTACCATGAATAATAGTACCAGCTGAATTCACTTCCATCTCTGCCTCAGGCACATTGTGAATCTGAAGACCTTGCAATTTCTCATTCTTTTTAAGTTAAAAATGGACTTGAAATGTCATAAGAATTTCAAACCTAGATAGAAACTGTCTAACCTCGCTCCCAGAATGCCACTATGTCCTATGTAAGATTCAACTGGAGAAATCTTTCAAATTATCTTTATAAATCTGTGGTTTAAAATGGCCCACTTAAAAAGAATGAACATTATTAATCAGATTAAACAGAATCACAGGAAATTTGAAGAAACTAATTTAACAAATCTTCGTTTGGGGGAGGTGGAGATAACAGATGAAGATAAAAAAAAAATCCATTATAGGGTATATATTAGTATAAAAATCTTGCTATTACAAGTATTTTATAAAATTTGTCATTCTTGAAATAACAACTGAGAAGTTTACCATGGAGCAAATATTTAGATTTAAAGTGTTACCAAATAGGCAAGCATTTTATCAGATAAATATTTCACAAAAATCAACAATACCTAAAATCCCCATATATAAAAGGGCAAAAAATTGATACAAAGTAAGAAATATAGATTAAAACACATTTGGTGTAGTTTATCCAGAAGTAGCGTTCAGTTATAAAACAAAGGGAGGAGTAGGGTCTGGAAATTAAAGTAACTGGAAACACAGCTGAAATGATTGAAAGCACACTTGACTCTTCAACAAATGGTGTTGGGAAAATTGGACAGCCACATGCAGAAGAATGAAACTGGACCATTTCCTTACACCACACACAAAAATAGACTCAAAATGGTTGAAAGACTTAAATGTGAGACAGGAGTCCATCAAATTCCTAAAGGAGAACACAGGCAGCAACCTCTTAGACCTCAGCTGCGGCAACTTCTTCCTAGAAACATCGCCAAAGGCAAGGGAAGCAAGGGCAAAAATGAACTATTGGGACTTCATCAAGATAAAAAGCTTTTGCACAGCAAAAGAAACAGTCCACAAAACCAAAAGACAACCGACAGAATGCAAGAAAATATTTGCAAATGACATCTCAGATAAAGGGCTAGTATCCAAAATCTATAAAGAACTTATCAAACTCAACACCCAAAGAACAAATAATCCAGTCAAGAAATGGGCAGAAGACATAAACAGACATTTTTCCAAAGAAGACAGCCTATTGGCCAACAGACACATGAAAAAGTGCTCAACATCGCTTGGCATCAGGGAAATCCAAATCAAAACCTCAATGAGATATCACCTCACACCCGTCAGAATGGCTAAAATTAACAAGTCAGGAAAATGACAGATGTTGGCAGGGATGTGGAGGAAGGGGAACCCTCCTACACTGTTGGTGGGAATGCAAGCTGGTGCAGCCACTCTGGAAAACAGTACGGAGGTTCCTCAAAAAGTTGAAAATCGAGCTACCTTATGACCCAGTAATTGCACTACTGGGTATTTACCCCAAAGATACAAATGTAGGTATCTGAAGGGGTACATGCACCCTGATGTTTATAGCAGCAATGTCCACAATAGCCAAACTGTGGAAAGAGCCAAGATGTCCATCGACAGATGACTGGATAAAGAAGATGTGGTATATATATATATATACAATGGAATATTATGCAGCCATCAAAAGGGATGAAATCTTGCCATTTGCAATGACGTGGATAGAACTGGAGGATGTTATGCTGAGCTAAATAAGTCAATCAAAGAAAGACATGTATCACATGACCTCACTGATATGAGGAATTCTTAATCTCAGGAAACAAACTGAGGGTTGTTGGAGTGGTGGGGGGCAGGTGGGATGGGGTGGCTGCGTGATAGACATTGGGGAGGGTATGTGCTATGGTGAGTGCTGTGAATTGTGTAAGACTATTGAATCACAGACCTATACCTCTGAAACAAATAATACATTATATGTTAAGAAAAAAAGAAGAAGAAGAAGAAGATAGCAGGAAGGGAAGAATGAAGGGGGGAAATCGAAGGGCGAGACGAACCATGAGAGACTATGGACTCTGAGAAACAAACTGAGGGTTCTAGAGGGGAGGGGGGCGGGGGGATGGGTTAGCCTGGTGATGGGTATTAAAGAGGGCACGTACTGAATGGAGCACTGGGTGTTATATGCAAACAATGAATCATGGAACACTACATCAAAAACTAATGATGTAATGTATGGTGATTAACATAACATAATTAAGAAAATAAATAAATAAATAAAGGACCTGAATACAAACCCCCTCCAAAGAAAAAAAAGAAAAAAAAGAAAGCACACTTGAAAAACTGGAAACAATTGGGCCACTTGGCTTTTTTTTTTAACTCTACTTTTTGTAAGCCTGCTTTACCCCCACCACCTGTCTTGGAAACCAGTCATGTTGGAGACTAGAGTCGATAGTATATAAAGCTAATAATGTTCTCAAAGGGACTGGATTTGAGTTGTTGGGTTAGAAGAACTAAGTACAAAATCTTCTGAGATTTTTTTCATAGTAAAATCAATGCTATCATGTTTAATCTTTGCAACTGTGAGAAATAATCCAAAAATTTGTAATCCTCATTGGACAGGCTCTTCTAATCACAGACAGCGATGAGGATATTGACCAAATTTAAGTAGCAGTTGCATTTAACATAGCTGTCTTCCTCAGTCCTCCTGTAATGTAAACTACTTGGGATCATGCTTCTGATGACTTTTTGGCTCTGAAGATTTTATTTAGATATCTTGAAAATAGTGTAGAACATAGAATTTAATCATAGTAAACATGAATACTAAATTCAAATTAAGCATACCTAAATGACCATTCAGCTGTTTGGCAAATAGTTTACTGACCCAACAGACTTATTCCCCCATTGGAAAAAGAATCCGTCTTGATTCTTCCGGCTTTCTACTGGTTGTAAAACAGAATGATAAAGAATGTTTTGTTTAACTCGTTGTTGAATATAGAACTTAGATATTATAGATCACTTTCCTCTTTTTGGAATGTTTTGTATATGAAACTTAATAAAACTTAACATGCAAAATAAATAAATAAATAAATAAATAAAATTTGCGGTTCATATTTAGTATCATTAGTAGTCATATAAATGGAAATGCAAGCAATTAAGATGTTATATTTTACTAACATATTTAGGAGTAGGCAAAAACTCTGGGCAGAAAGTCAAATACCAATGAGAATAAAATAAAACCACTACATTTCTGGGAAATTAGTACATTTATTTTGTGTACAACCAAGAAAAGGCAGCAAACCGTATAGTATCTACTTTAAGGAAAATAACCATAGTGTTCAAAGCACACCTATATACAATGAAGACAAGACGAATTTGATAAAAGGGAATATATAAAGTGGTTATAATTGTTGCTTTTGGAATTAAGAGGGCTTTTTTTCTATTTTAGTTACACATATTATCTTTAAATGGTCTTAATGTTTTCATAATTTTAAAATGATGATTATAAAGACATCACTGAAACATGAATATATTATTATTTAATATTAACTGAAAATATAATCTGAAGTGTGTAAAAATATGGAAAAAGAAGGTGGGATATTACACAGATAAAAGCATTATTAGCATTTTGGAAACAAAGGTTTCTTATTATTTTTAACTGTCTATGTTTGTTGTAACATCTTTTGAACAAGAAATGACATTGATAAATATGTATTTCCCAGATGCTAGATTTTATATGATTTGTCAGAAAATGTAAATGTTTTTTCAATAGACTCATTCACATCTTCTCATAGGTTGTTAGCTTTTGTGTATTAGTGCTACTTGACCCTGTAAGAACTCATTTATTTTTAATTTTATGGATTTCATCATTTTGCATGCCTTTGACTTGTGAAATGTGCAACATGAAATTTTTCTGGCTAAGCTTCCTCTACTTAAATGGCATATTTTTTTCTAGGAAAGCAAAAGGTTTACATCTTATTAACAAAAGTTGTAATGTTTTAGAGAAAGCAAAGGGTAACATGGAAAGACTGAATTCCAAAATGTCGATTCAGTATATTTGAGGCAAAATACAGCCTACACGAGATATTAGCTGCTATTTTTATGAAACCTTTATTAAGCCATAATTTCAAACACTTCAATTACTTAACAAAAAACATTTTCTGAGTCTTCTCCTCTGCCTGGCACTTTGCCACCATTCTCACATTTAATCCTCCATCCAGCCCTGAGAGGTGAGTTTATTATTATTCCCAATTCGTTTATGAAAAAAACATAGTCTTCAAGAGATTTAGTAATTTGTCCAGGAATGTGCAGGAAGTGAGCAGAGGACTGGGGGTCCAACCCAAGTCAGCCTGACCCTGGAGCTGGAGTCTTGACCTAAAACTCCCTTCCTCTCCTTAATGTTTCTCTGCCGTTTCTCTTGCTTATGTATGAGAAGCATCCAATCCCTCCTGCAATAACTGTCATGCCCTACAATGTACACTCAAAAGAGCGTGCACTCACTTACTCCTCCAACAAATCATCACTGAGCATCTTAATTTAATTTAGAGTGAAAGCTCCTTTCTTCCATGAGGTGGCTTCGGGATCGAAAGATTCTTGGGGGAGAAGCATCTGAGCATCTTCTTCCCCAGTTTACCTTTCTACTTTGCTTCTCTCATTTACCAGCTCAGGTTCTGACCCATCCAGGGTCAGACACAAGAAGTGAGAGGATTAGAAGAGATTGGGTACGATTTTAGGGAGCTGGTGCTGTCAGGCTCTATGAGAGTGTCCACGAGGTTTGCTAGACACTCAAGTAGCTCAGTTGGTTAAACAACTGCTTTTGGCTCAGGCCATGATCTTGGAGTTCCTGGATCGAGTCCCGCATCGGACTCCCTGCTCGGCAGGGAGTCTGCTTCTCTCTCTGACCCGCTCTCTCTCCTTCTCTCTCTCTCTCTCAAATGAATAAATAAAATCTTAAAAAAAAAAAAAGTGTTCATCTTTCTGAAGTGCTGAGGCAGTTTCTCCGATTCTTCCGCTGGGAACACTACCTTCTCGGTAGTGCGCCCTCTACTGGCTCTTCGTCTCAGTCCTGGGGCTTCTGGCACTCTCCTTTGTTGCTTGCTTTCCCGGAGGGTGCTTTTGGAGGCTCACTCAGCGTGAGTGCAAAAAACATAGACATTCGCTTCACCACCAGTAGAAGTCATCTCCATCACAATGCAAGCTGTCTCTTGCTCTTCCCTCTCTCTCTGACAGATCTAGATACACCTCCAGTGCAGCACCTTAGGTTGTCCAAACTCAGGTGACAACATCAGAACTCCCCACTCTCCTAGTGCTTTTCTTCATTATTTCTCTCTTAGCCTCAGATAAAGGGGGAATATCTCTTTATTTTTACCCACGTTGTGAGGGGAGAAGGAAGAAAGGCAGCAATTGGGAAGGACACACAGAATTTCAACAACTCTGCAAATAATTCTATTACTAAAGACTCCTTCTAATGTTTTTAATGCTGGTGGTTGGTAATCCCTAACAGTAGTCCCTGTTTATAAGTGAATACTCTGCACCTACTGTGTTGTTGTTCCCTTTGTCGCTCTAGGGACACTGAGATACTGAGAATTCCATTTTAATAAGCTAATACATATCACAGCCTCCTTCTTTCCAGTAACCCTCTCCTGTCTAGCATCCGTTTGCTCAATGACCCTAGTTCTTGACATTGCTGCTCTCACACCCTTCCCCTCATTTGGAATTGGCAGCACAAAGGTGAGGTTTTTTTTATTTTGTTGTATTTTCAGTACTTGGAACTACGAGTACTGTAGTACTTTTACTATGTTCTCAGTAAATATTAAAATAAAAGAATGACTCCCTCGCTAAACAAAAGGATTTGACTGTTTCCTCTTAGTCAAACTCTTCTAACCTATACTCCCTGTTCTTCTAGAACCTAACCAATGGCCTCAAACATTTGCTTGTAAGCACAAATAGGCTCAGTCTTCGAACACCCCTTTGAGAAATCATGGAGAAAGATTTCTCTACAATCACAACTGTTCCAGAAATGGAAATTATTAAATCATTGCCTTCATTACCAATGAGTTATCTGTTACTAGATATCTTTAAGCAATAACCAAATGTTGGCTATACTTTAGAACTAAATAAAATAAATAAATCTTAAAAAATATTACTCATTTTCCATAGTCATCTCAACTGGATTGAAAAGTGAAGTAATACATTACATGGGCAGGCAACCTCAAAAATGGCCTCCCATGATTCCTGCTTCCTGGTATTTCTCCCTTTCCTTGTATAATGTAGGTAGACCTAGTAAACTTCTTCCAAAGAATAAGAGATGACAAAAATGATGGGATATCAGTCCTGAGATTAGGTTACAAAAAGAATGGGACTTCTGTCTTGGGCTATCTCTCACTCTCTTGCTCACTCAAGGAGAGACCTACATGTCAAGGAACATGGCCCCTGGTTAAGAGTAAGCAAGGAACTGAGGCCTTCCCTTCCATACCTGTGAGTAACTAAATGCTGCCAACAACCGTGAGTGAAGTTAGAAGGAAATCCTGCTGTCCCACCTGCACCCCACATGTGGAGCCTTCAGAGGAGACCACAGCTCCATCCCACACCTTGACAGCAATTCCATGAAGGACCCCAGGTGACAGGTGTCCAGCTAAGCTACACCCAGATTGCCAACCCACAGAAACTGTGAAACCATAAACATTGTTTTAAGCTGCTATATGTTGGGGTAATTTGCTATCCAGCAATAAAGCTCATAAGTATTTATACATAAATATATAAATAAATCGTGATCCAACTATTTTGCTTAGTCTGTACAGCATATACATTTCCTTTCTAATTTATTAAGATTTATATTTTCAATAAGAGCTGAAACCAAAAAGATTTTATATTTGATTTGCAGGCTACCAGAACTTCCTATAAACAGAACGCCTGTTTAAGTTAATATTTCAAATAATAGATTGTTTAATCACAGAAAGATTAGTAATATTAATAATCCCTTAAATGCATCTAGGTATCTAGTGTTCTACTCAAAAGGTTTTTCCCATTTCGTATTTCTCCAAGCCTCCGATAGTCCTATAATGTAGCTATTATTTTAAGTTTATTTATAGGCTAGAACAAACTTCAAAGACCATGATCTCATACTTCATGATTCACACATTTTATTTGTTTATCTGGAAAGCCCTGAACCCCACCTTTATCCAGAAAATTCTTCCCCAGGCTTCAAAACCCAAGTTTGACTCTCTCTTCCTCTTGCTTTGTCCCCCTGACTTTTGCAGAATTAATCTCTCCCATCATCTGCAGGCACATAGTCTTGGTAGGGCTTTTCACAGTATCATAATGACTTTTGCTTGGTGGAATCTACTTCACTGACTGTAAACTTCTATTAGGCAAGAGTGTTATTCTATAAACTCAACACATATTACAATATCTGATATAGAGCAGGTACTTAATAAATGACTCTTACATTAGTGAACAAAGTATTAAATTACGCATTCTCAGTAAGAGTGATATCACTGCCAAGAAGCCAAAAATCGGCTTTTGGAGAGAGGATCGAACAAAATCTTATTTCTTTCATGCATAATATACAATTATGGATGTATTGCAGTGAATATGCATATATGCAATATATCTGTGAAATTAAAATTTCAATGGGAGTGGGATACTTAGAAAAAGATGTCTGAAAACTCTCCTTAGAAAGTCAATAATGAAAAAGGTTGGAAAACCCTGTATTGAATGAACTGTGTAGTTACAGAGGTGAAACCTGGACACAGATTTTCTGATTGGGTTTTTCTGATATACACATGCACGAGCACACAAGTACACACACATGTGTGTACATGCGCACATACACACACACACACACACATCCATTATTTAATAAACCCTAATGACATGGTTAATCTACTTTACATGGCCCATATAAAGTTTTATTTTTATATAAACACTTAAACATTTAAGCACAATCGTACAGACCAGGGTTTGCAGAGACTATTTTAACTATGTAGGGCGTAGACAATGGTAATTATTTTATTTGCTCAAGAGAAGTTCACCTCTTCCACGCTTATTTCCAGCCCATTAACAATCACCTGCAGTTCACAGTGCAAAACGGTCTCCCACTGTCAAGTCGTATTAACGCTTTCCTTAGCCTTTCTGAATCATTCCATGATTAAAAATCAATTGCGCTACAGCGGCAGTTGTCATCCATCTGGATCAGCTTCATCGTGACCGTGTGTCAAAACTCATGCCAAATACCTTAGAAAATTTGTCAAAATAATGGTAATGGCTGTTCAACATTCAGTGTACAAGAGATTTGTACAGCAGTCCCATCATAAAAAAATCAACACCACTGAATACACATTGTGCATGATTATTTGTAGAAGGCAAAACTAGGTATTTACTGTCTGGATCTAAAAATTCATGGGATCTTGAGCTAAACAAGGACAGAGAACACTTACAGCCTGTTTGTAAGAGCTGGAGGCCCAGCCTCTTTCTGTGAAGGCATAAAGTGTAGGTTTATGAAGAGGAACTTAAATGATTCTTTCTTAGTTCTCCAACAGACTTCAAAAAAAAAAAAAAAAAAAAAGGAAAAACCAACCCTATCCAGGCAATTCCTAAGCAGTTTCAAACATCTAGTGAAGTTTTAAACTTCCCATGCTGATTGTTAATAATTGATAACGTCGAGTGAAGGAATCACTTTCACACATGTATCTGTGTAAAAAGCTTACCCTTTCCTCCAAAAGGACATCTTCTGGCTGAAAATCGCAGAAATCAGAAACATCTCATTTTAATACTCTAAGCAGTTCTCTCTTTCCAGTGACTAAAAGGAAGTGTGGGGATTTGAAGGAAAGTGAAAATCAATGCTTTAAGTGTTTCAGAATTGCAGGTTTCTGCAAGAAAGCACGCCTTATTCTTGCTTTTCACGCTAAATCCCAATTTACTGCCATCGCTCTTTTCCTCCCACACCAGCCTACAGTCAGAGAAGCAGGCAGCTTCAAATACATACTCCGAGTGATGGGGTAGTAAAAAATTTCAAATATTAATATTTGGATGTGATGAACATTCCCTGGCCTGGAGCGAAGGAAAGAGAGAGAAGTAAAAAGTGAGTAGATGTTGTGGGTGCATGAGAAAGCACGCCTGCCCAGCCAAGCTTCTAGTCTGAGCAAGAAAGGAGGCTAGGCTGAAAGGGGTGGGGAATTTGGAAGTGGAAAGTACCTTTCTCTATTTGCCCGCTTGCCTGGGTGGAGGGCTAGGACGCAATAAAACCCCAGAGTAGAGCTGCCGGAGGGATGTATCTGGGCTGATCAGACTGAGAAAGCCTCGGAAAATTCCCCAGGTCTCAGCAGATCTGCAAAAGCAAAAGGTTTCCCCCGCACCTGACAGGAGCGTGAAAGGGATGCAGACTTTAAATCATGTCACAGAGGGTCCTGAAGGCCAGTATGGGGCCAGGGGGAGGTGGAATGATCTCCTTGAACTGACAAGGGGCTTGGAAATAAGTTGCAGGTTTATAAGAATAGAAAAGAAGAAAAACACAGTAGCGACCTGCATGGCCTAGTTTATTATCCAGATGGGATAATGGGTGTCCACAGGCTTCGAGGCAGGGCAGGCAGTGGTAGAGTGTTGAATGGCCCATCCACACCTCTTTGCCTGCCCCTCCCCTCCTTCCTTGCCAATCACCAGCTAATCTTTCCTTTCCCAAGGATTTTCACAATTATTTCATGATCTTTTCTTTCCTTCCTTTGTTTAGGAGTAAACCCACGGATTCTTTCCTCTCCTGTTAGGCCCCCATGTGAAGGGAGAACATCAGATACACCTGCTCTCATTCATAACAATATGCTAGGGCTTTAATGCAGATAACTCCTCTTCCCCACTTACTTCAGTGACAGAGATGGCTACATAATGATTCAGAAAGGCCAAAAAAAAAAAAAAGGGAAAAAGAAAGGGTAATAGTGAGCAGCACTATTTAGGCATGTTTTATGCCTAAGTGTTACAACCATAACAAGAGCTACAACCCAAGTGAGAGTCCAGGGATAAAAAAAAAAAAAACATAATTGTTTGTTTTAATTTGAAACTTTTCTTAAATAGTTTATATAAATTTCCAGAGGAAAAAAAATTTACTGTAGCCATCTTACTGAGAGAAGGCCATTTTGCCTAACAGGGGGGAGGATGTATATGTACTCTGAAACAAATATTATAACTTGTAGTAATATGAGCTCCCAGCAGCCTTTTTATACATTTTATATTTCACATGGAGAAATTTATTTCCTGATTACCCAGGTGGAGTAATTTTTCTTCCAATCCCCTTGTTGGGTCCCATGGTATAATTTTATATTTTCACAATTAAATTTTCCAGGTAAAAATAATTGTTGTTTCTGATAGAAGAAATAACAACTTTCTTAGCATTATTAAAGTCAGGGAAGAATGGGTTTCTTCTGGACTATGAGTAAAAAGAACTCAGAAAGATTCCAATGGAATATCAGAAGATAATGAAGTGTTAGCAAATGCATCTGGCAACATCTCACAACTACCTACATGTTCATGAAGTCTTCACTTCCTCTTTTTTTTTTTTCTGTTTTCTGGTTGTTTCCTTCATGGAATGTTTCATTCATTGGTGTGGGTCAGATACCATGTCATCAATGGCTATGTCCCTACCATAAATTCATAGAGCAATCTATTATGCTCAAACAGGTGTAAAATACTCCACGGGTTTACTCATCACAGAAAGACTGGAGCATTCTACAGAATCTTTTGTTTACTTTCTCAGACATCCCACTCCCTATCAATTCCTAGAAAATTGTGTCTGACCTTAAGCCGTTTTTACTTTTTATCTTTGTTCTTTCATGTGCAGAGCATGATGGAGCTGAGCTACGTACTAGGACCAGGGAGTGTCCCTTCCCTCGCAGGCTTCCTGCGTAGTAGCTCTACACCTGTGAGCCAGTGCTCTCTCAGACTGTCTCTAAAGCACGTTAGGTAAAAAGACTGAGAATTTCTTTCTGGTCAGTTAAATAAATGTCTTGAACACTTTTTTTATTTCTCAATTTCTGTTTTAGATATCTAGTTCAGAAACTTCTAGCGTTCAGTTGTAAATTCGTATTGTAATTTTTAATACGGCAGCAGAATTTAATAGGAAAATGATGGATCTCAAAGATGACAGATTTTCTATGTTGACTTTTAGGAAAATTTTATTATATTACATAGAGAACTTTTCAGTGAATAAATTGATAAAATACAACCGGAAACATGAATTCGGTTACTCTAGGACCATCTGAATAGCTGAAGATTAACTCCAAGAAGCACCAAATAATAGTGACATCAACATTTATTGAGAACATGATATATACCTCCCACTCTTCTTAAAGGTAAAAATGTATTAGCTCATTTAGTCTTCACAATAAAACTATGAGATAGGTGTTATCATTTCCTTATTTTATTGATGAGGACAAAGAGAGAAGTTAAGTAAATTTCCCTTACACAGTTAGTAAGAGGCAGAAATGGACTCAAATCCCTACTAACTTGCTTCAGAGATTCTATGCTTACCTAGAGTGCCTCTAATATAGAACAAGTCTTACTGATGCATCAATAAGACCAATAAAACAAAAGGGATAGATAGATGATGATGATAGATAGATGATAGATGGTGATGATAGATAGATAGATAGATAGATAGATAGATAGATAGATAGATAGATAGATAATAGATAGATAGATGATAGATAGATAGATAGATAGATAGATAGATAGATAATAGATAGATAGATAGATGATAGATAGATAGATAATAGATGATAGATAGGTAGATAATAGATGACAGATAGATGATAAAGAGAGAGAGATCCCTGTTTCTGAGGCTGTACTTCAAACTAATACATACTTCAAGCTTCACATCAATCTCAGATATACTTTTTTTCATTCAAAACTATCTTCCTGTTATTACATCAGGAGCCCTGGATACACAGATAACCAAGAGGCAGATTCTTCATTTAGAAGTTCATAGTCTAGAAGGGAAGACAGACAAGAAAATAAATTACAATACCACAAAACAAAAACAACAAAAAGAAGCCAAAACTGAAAGGGAAAAATAGAAGTAGAAAATAGGAAGAGAAAAAAAAAATCAGGTTTCTATAATGTTGCCATTATAAAATATCATTTAAAATGCATTTAAGGGATGCCTGGGTGGCTCAGTCAGTTAGGTGTCTGCCTTGGGCTCGGGTCATGATCCCAGGGTCCTGGGATCAAGGCACCCATTGGGCTCCCTGCTCAGCAGAGAGTCTGCTTCTCCCTCTGCCTGCCGTTTCCCCTGCTTGTGCTCTCTCTCTCTCTCTCTGACAAATAAATAAATAAAATCTTTTTTAAAATAAAATAAAATAACAAAATAAAATGCATTTAAATCTGCATATCTGAAATTTCTAGGCTGATTGAATAGGGAGTTTCCTTTTTCAATCTTTCTATTGGGCTGGGGACAGCAGACCTGGGCTGGTAAGAAGTGTGCAGATAGCGCAGGAGCTTGCTGTTAAAAACAAGACAACAGGCTCAAAATGGAGTTGCTTATGCTAAGCCCCATGTCACCAAACTGAGACTTAATTATAGTTTCTGCTCTCCCAGAAATGAAATCTTAAACCAGTCAATCGGGAATCTCCTGATCAGCACTAGTTAGGTAATCTACCTGATAGACCTCTGCCATCCTCTAAACAGAAGTAATTTTGCAATAATCAGTCCATTTTTTGCCCACTATAACTTTCTTTTTCCTCCTCCCTTCTGCCCATAAAAGTCTTTCATTTTGTACAGCAATTTGGAGCTCCTTCTTATCTGCTAGATTGGATGTTGCCCTATTTGAATCAATTTTCACTCAAATAAACTGTTAAAATTTTTAATATGCCTCAGTTTATCTTCTAACACTAGGAAGCCACTCTCATGCAGCATATTGCTCAGGAGCAAGGATTTGGGCCAAACAAATCTTGGTTTGATTCTCATCTCTAGCACTGAAGAACTGTGTGGGTTTGGGGAAGTTACTTATAGTTTAGGAAGCACATACTGATGTTGACCTGAATTTTATTCAACTCGAAACACATACAACTACTTTGAAAAACCAAACATCATTTCTCGATCAAACTTCTGTT
This sequence comes from Eumetopias jubatus, assembly GCF_037043125.1. Lineage (NCBI taxonomy): Eukaryota > Metazoa > Chordata > Mammalia > Carnivora > Otariidae > Eumetopias > Eumetopias jubatus. The sequence continues at coordinate 19,580,958 of NW_028274807.1, read as the reverse complement.
GTACTTGAACTAAAACTAATATTTCTCAATGTTTCCTAGTTGTCAGGCATTGTTTTAAGTGCTTCACAAACATTTTCTTATTTAAAACTCACAAAACCGATTTCAAGTTTCCACATCACTCTTGAGGACATTAGGCCACTTAGACATAAAGTTAAAATGCCCAAGTTCCCAGAGCTAATAGATGGTGAAGTTGGAATTCAAACCCAGATGGGGCAGACAGAAGAGTCTGCACTTGAACCTACCTCATCATGGTAACTTGTACTTTGCATCTGTGTTAATCCATTTTACTAGGTTTTAGATCAAATATTTGTTCCAAAAGTGACTTTTGAAAGACTAGGCCACTTCTAAGCTTGGTCATTTCTGAATAAATACTTCTCAAAGCAAATAGTCTGAGGTCGTTATGCCTGTTAAGACCAATTAAGAAATAATTCCAGCTTAAGAAACTGCTTTGCAGACACATTCCAATGAGTAGTAAAGTAAGAACCTCTCCCAAAACTTGCTGGCTGATTTAGTGACTTTTTTTTTTTTTAATTTGTGCAGATCTCTGTTGGATTTTACTTGGCTTTTAATGGTCCATCAGAAGGAATGATGTTCAAACTCCTTCAAATAAATTTTTGAAATACACTCATGTGGATAAGTGGACTATCTCACTAACCTTTAATTTTGTTATTTGTTACTACCACCCACTAACTTCATTCAAAAAATATTTTATATCAAATATCATATATTATGATTGATAATGCTATAAATAAGGTAATCAAAGTTACAATACTATTTTATGTTAAGGCAGTTTAATTTATACTATTTGTTAATATTTTCCTTTGAATTATATTTCCTACTTGTTATATGACTTTGTGCAACACTGTCTTAATTAGTCCATTAACAAAAAAAAATGAATAAACCAATAGTTTATAGCCATACAACAAAATACTACTTAATGATTTAAAAAAAAAGGAATGGTCTACCAGTTGACACAAGAACATGGATAAATTTCAGAAACATTTCATAAAATACTTTCATTTACTGAAAGAATACACACACACACACACACACACACACACACACACACACCCCATATGATGGAATTCGTAGAATACGACGGTGGAGGTTAGAAATGATACTATTATGCATGGAAGAAATTGACTGGAAGAACACATAAGAGATTTTTTCAAGTGATAAAAATGTTCCCTATGTTATTTTGGGGGGTTTGATTAAATAGATGCATCCAACTGCCAAAATTAATGAAACTAAAACTTTAAGGTTGGTGCTTTTTTATCATTTATGCTTTTTACCGCAATAAAAAATAAAAAATAGATCTGCAAAAGCATTTATACCATGAACTCATTCATTCACAATGGTAATATACACGTATCCAACCATTTACATCAGAGTTCCTCTACCTTGGCACTAATGAAGTTTTGGGCTATGTAAGTCTTTGCTGGGGAGTGGGGGAAATGGCTGTCCTGTGCATTGCAGGGTGTTTAGAAGCATCTCTGACCCCTACCCACTAGCATCCCCCAGTTGTGACGACCAAGAATTCCTTCAGACATTGACAAATATCTCCTGGCAGGCTCGGGGGGGTGGAGCCCTGACCTGGTTGAGAACCCTGATCTGTATGTACATATACACAAGAAATGGTACCTAAAGGAATGTTTGCCAAAATGAGTGTCGTGGTTACCTTTGGATAGTGGGAATGTCAGATACTTTACTTTCTTCTTTGTAAATGAATATATGTATATTATCACTATTCATGAATGGGTTTACAGTACACGTGCTTTTGCAGACCTGCTTTTCATTTATTTTTTAGTGATGTGAAAAGCACAAATAATAAAAAAGCACAAATCTTAATGGCTCAGTTTGATTAATATTGACAACACACACACACACACAATCAGCATATATCATTTTACCCAAATCTATTTTAAAATCTAAATGTCTTACAATTATCATATAGTTTCACTCATATGTGGAATTTAAGAAAGCGCAGAGTATCATAGGGGAAGGGAGGGAAAACTGAATGGGAAGAAATCAGAGAGGGAGACAAACCATGAGAGACTCTGGACTCTGGGAAACAAACTGAGGGTTCTGGAGGGGAGGTGGGGGGGATGGGGTAACTGAGTGATGGGCATTCACGATGGCACTTGATGTGATGAGCACTGAGTGTTATATACAACTGATGAATCATTAAACTCCACATCTGAAACTAATGATGTCCTATATATTGGTTAATTGAATTTAAATAAAAAAATAAAATCTAAATGTCTTAAAAATGAACACTATATCTTATGGGAAAACTCAAACTCAGTCCACTTTTCCACATTGTTCTTTTGCCATTCTCACGTCTCCACCAGACTTCTGCCCACTTCTCCGTGGATGAAGATGGCCCTGACTGGTGCTGGCTGGAGACAAGATTCTGTAGGACTGAAGCTGAATTTGGCAGTTCTTACAGCAACTAGAAGTGGCAAAAACTATGGACCTAAGCCAGGGACAGGGCAACTCTGGCGCAGCTCTGGAGACACAGAGGCGCTCTGATACATCATCCCAAGGTAGAGGGCTCAGAAATGGGTTATAATTTAGAATCTGGAGTCACGGTCTAGGAGACAAGAACAATTCAGAAACAAATAGGGCAGAAAGAAAGTGGCCCATGGGGAATCACTCAGAATGACTGTTACCTTTGAAGTATGGTGTTTTTTTTTTAAGGATTTTATTTATTTATTTCACACACACACACACACACACACACATACACAGTGCACAAACAAGGGGAGGAGCAGAGGGAGAGGGAGAAGCAGACTCCCCGCTGGGCTCCATCCCAGGACCCTGGGATCATGACCTGAGCCGAAGGCAGACGCTTAACCGACTGAGCCACCCAGACACCCCTTGAAGTATGTTCTTTTAAGAGCTAGCTGACCACTTAGAAAAAGAATTATTTTTCCTTAGCGGACAAGAAACTGTGTGAGAAGGTATGCATCTAAAATGAGCCTCAGGTCCCCTGCATCCATTCAGCATGCTGGTGGACCTTCACCTTTGCTCAGGGTTGGCCCATTCAGTCTCAGCATCCCACCAGTGTCTGAACCTTGTGTGCTCAGCTCACATTTCTTGCTGTGAGTTCATGCCTCAGACATCAAGACAGACCTGGACTTCCTGACTCATGGTGTTCCTTACCACATTCCCGTCCTCCTTCTCTGGCACTTCTCCCCTCTGGTCCTTTTAAATAACCATTCCATTGACTCACTTGCATTCCACATGACCCACCCATATCAAGCTGAATAAACACGCAGCCTGTGACAGAGACAATGCATCACAAAGATCTTCAATATACTTTGGAGCTAGTAACTGAATAAACTTGTCCGGAAAACCTAAAGCCAGAAAACCAGTGGCAGTTTACTAGGTGAGGAAATCTGGTAAATAACCAGTTTGCGAAAGGACCACAGCAAAGACTGTTGACTTTAGGCATTTTATTTTCAATGTACTACAAGTTCCTATAAAGTAAGAAGTAAGTTGAAATATCATAATTTCTTTTTTTTAAGAATTTTTTTTAACTTATGAGAGAGAGTAGGTGGGAGGAGCAGGGGGAGAGGGACAAGCAGACTCCGAACTGAGTGGCGAGCGGGGAGCCCCCCACGTGGGGCTCGATCTCGCGACCCTGAGATCATGATCTGAGCGGAAATCAAGAGTAGGTCACTTAACCAACTGAGCCACCGAGGCGCCCCAAAATATAATTTCTGATGGCAGTGCCCTGTGTTCTTCATCTTTAGACCCCATAATAGTGACTACAATTATTTGAACATAATACAAGCACAATGAACAATTACTTAATTATCTAGAAAGTAAGTTTACATAAATGATACTAAAAATGTAACCTTCCGGTTTCCTACCTTAACCTAGCCAAACAAATACACAGAATCAGAAAATGAGTCTCTTCTTCTCCCCCCAGTTCCAGTGATCAACATCAAAAATTTTTAATTAGGCAATTCCTCATTTACAGATGTTTCAAATGTTAATTTCATGAACTCAAATTGTTTTTATCTAGCTGATCTAATTTATAAAAGAACTATTTTTAAGGATAAATGGAAATTTGGAAGTAGTTTAGTGTAGTGATCCCACTATTAATTTAAAATTTTAATCTGAAGAGAAATCTAAAGTTACTTTATTATCTTTACTGTTTTCAACAAATGTAGACTTTTTAAGAAAGATTTTAAAATACTGTGGTTAAATTAGCAAATACTTGCATTCTCTTACTCTGATTTCAAAATAATCATTTTGCTTTTCCCTTTACTATCAAACTCTATTCTTTACTTACTGAACGCTTTATCATCAAAATTACACACACACACAACTATAAAGGGTTTAGGGTAAAATTAAAATATGATTCTGCACTAAGGCATTATTTAGTATCTCAAAAAAAATAAGTCTTTTACATCTCACAAGTAATTTGGAATTGGAACTATGTATGGAAATTTTCCCCCAAATGAGAAATTGGATATAAGGAAGATGAATATAAATGTTAATTCAAATGTGAAGCTTTTGCTTTGTAATATCTCATTGAATACTGAGTATTTAGGAAAGATGATTTAATATTTCTTGAAATATGTGCTTTAAGTGAACTAGTTCATAATGTATGTGTTCACTGTTTATCATATCAAAGCCAAGTAAATCTCTATGCCCTTCAAAATGATTCTTTGCTGCATTAAATCCCAACTATATGAAATGATTGCTATTTGGACAACATTCATTTTCTATGACAATACATGACACTCTAAAACTCAAATGCCATGATTTATCCTGGCCAAACATTTAGCTCTAAGCGTGATGCATTTCTGAGCCCTGAAATCTCCTACAATCCCTAATATTGCCAATATTCATTTCATAACATTCCAAAAGGAAATCTAATTACTGCCAGGAAAAGTGTTCCGAAAGTGACTTACAACCAGGAAAACATAATCATGAGAACTGAAAGGAAGGACCATTTGATTTTCTAAATAGTTATGTTATTTTTAGAAAAAAAGAATATATTCCAATTAAGGACAAAAAGATAATTACATTTGGATTTGTTTTTTAATATTTCTAATAAAATTAATATTTAGGTTTTTTAAAAATGTAACAGCTTCAGTACAATTAAACATCACATTTTTATGGGAAACTAAATATGTCATAATAAAGTCTTTAGATTGTCATTAGAGACTCATTTTAAAAGATGATATGCTGATTTGTAAACTAGTACTTTGTCTATAAACATTTTTCAAAGCTTTTCAACTGTGATAATATCACAGATAATATTTTGGTTAAAAAAATGACTGACATCAGACTTAAGAGTGATATTTTCAAATAACATATTACATTTCTTTAAAATATAAACATAGATTTTAAAGTGTTCTCTCTTTGACTAAAATGAAATGAATGACACAAGGTACCTCTTACATCTGTAAAAATTTATAAAATCACATTCCCCTGAGGTAAAAAAAAAAAAAAATGGACCCAGACTGGATATGATGTCTGGGATTTGCTTCAAAAAATCCAGGAGTAGGAGAGTGAGTGAAAGGGAAGAAATGACACAAGACTAGCTAGAAGCATATTACTTGTAATGTCAGAGGGTGAACTCACGCGGTGGGGGCTTGGGGGAGAGCGGAGAGCACAGGGCCTAGTGGGCAGAACAGGAAAGTGGGTCATTATATTATTTGGTCTACTTTTGTATATGTTTGAAACAAAGAGTTTTAAAATGAATAAAAAATATATGCAGTCCATGTTCTTGTGTTATTTTTACATTTTAAGTAATATACAAAAATATTTTACCTTAAGGACAGATTTGTCTAAAACAATGTGTGTGGTCTCATTTTCCTTAATTTAGCAGAAGAAATGTCTTTTAAAGGGAGTTTCTCTACTCACAAATGTGCTTATCTTAGCTATTTATATATGGGCAATTTTTTTTCACAAGGGAACAAAATCTGCCTAAGGAAATGTTTTAATAAAACGTTTAATAAAATAAAACGTTCTAATAAAACATTTGCTTCAAAATGATCTTTTCTACCATATCAAAGAGACCATTCCAGCCAAAACGTACAACTACTAGTTAATATGTTCAGCCTTTACGTGTATCTCTGTATGATTGGTGAACTGCATAGGACCTCATTCAAATAATAAATAGGTAGATGGCAAGCAAGTGTTCTGGGACCCATGTAGGGAAAATGAGAATCCCATAGAAAAGTGATTTTTTTGCTCCCGTGCATAATATACCAAAGCAGATAGGCATGCTAGGGTTTGAACTAGTAACATAACAGCCATAACAGCTAATGTTTATGGAGGTTTCACCATGACTCAGGCACTGTTTACATCTACATGTCCTTTTATTCTCTCTATAACCTTTAAGATCAACATTATTATTTTTTTATTTATTTATTTGACAGAGAGAGACACAGCGAGAGAGGGAACACAAGCAGGCGGAGTGGGAGAGGGAGAAGCAGGCTTCCCGCCGAACAGGGAGCCCCATGCGGGGCTCGATCCCAGGACCCTGGGACCATAACTTGAGCCAAAGGCAGACACTTAACAACTGAGCCACCCAGGCGCCCCGAGATGAGCATTATAAGAACCCCCATATCTTAGACACAGAAAAGAAGACTCATAAGTTGTGTATCCCCAGGGTTCCCCAAGAGAAGTGAATCCAGAAATCAAACTCTGATATCTCTTATCCAAAGTTTGATCTCTTAAACACTGTTAATTGCCACATCATGAACCATTAATATATTATTCTTCAAAGAGAATAAATCATTAGACATTATAATACTTTTTCTTATAAATAGATAAAAATAGCATAATTTAGGATATTAGTGTAAATGATTTATGTATATGAATGTTAATGTTCACTGAGTATCACTTTTATATGTTTTTATTTATTCATCATTCAGTAAATATTTGTTTCAGATGATATTACATAAGCTAATATGCCATATGATAGTGAGTAAAAAGGTATATACATCGTGGTTCTCCTTAAGATTTCTTACCTGAAGGAACTGAAATGTTAGTACTCATTTCACTGATTTCCAAAACAAAGTTTAACCTAATCTCTTTCTCAGAATTAGTATTATATTTTTTATCATTGCCTCACCTGAAATCATTCCCACTTTATTTTCATAAAAGTGAAGTAATGAGAAATCGACTCAAATTTATCATATCTAATGACTGAATAGTAAATTAATCACCAAAAAGTGAACATAATCTGGTTTGGGGTGATTTTGAAAAATAGAAGTGGCCTGTTGAAAGACATGATGTATAATGATTTTAAGTGCACATTTTGTGATTCCCTCGGCCCCTTTAAAATGTATTCGCCCCTAGGGTAAGAGCTTGGCATGTCCCAAGCCTTTTCTGCTCACTCAATCTCAAAATCACAGGAACATTCTCAATTCAGTTATGTCCAGCCCAAAATAGTAATTGGAAATCTGATCTTGTATGTTTTTTCTCCTCACCAAGTTCAGACCTGCTTCAAACTGGAAGCCTGCCATAAGCTCTTTTCTCTATTTCTTATATTTCTTCTACTCCTCATCTCCATGCCAAGCTTGTTAGTAGTTCTGCACTTCCTTACCCACCCCAACAATCCCGCTCCTGGATAGTCACCCAAGCGAATTAAAAACTTATGTTCATATAAAATTTGTACACAGATGTCTATAGCAACATCATTCACAGTCACCAAAAACTGGAAACAAACCAGCCATCCTGCAGCAGGTGAATAAATAGACAAATTGTGGAACATTTCACAAGGTAATACTGTTCAGAAATAAAAAGGAACAAACTAGAGTCACACAGAAATATGGATGCATTTTAATGTGTTTTGCTTAGTAAAAGAAGCCAGATGAAAAACGTTTACACATGGTATGACCCTGTTGATGTGACATTGCAAAAAACACAAAACTATCTGAACAGAAAACAGATTAGTGGTTGCCAGGGGGTAGAGATTGTGGAAAAGGAGTGATTTAGAGCTTTCTTAAGGTAATGGAACAGTCCTGTATGGCCCTGGAGTGGTGGAGACATGGCTATGCATTCAGGAAACCCACGAACTGTGCATCACAGATAGTGAATTTTACTGTATCCAGATTTGAAAAATATCAATCAATCAGGATGTCAGGAGAACACTAGGAAGAATGCTGACTGTGACAGATGAATATAACTGTGTGCATGACATAGCTTCACAGAAGGGCTAAAGAATAACATTTCCTAAGTTGCTTTGAAAAATAGCATTTTGATTTAAGGACTAAGTCTAAAGACAAAAAGGACTGTATACAAACACTGTACTCCAGGTGGTAAATTGTTTCTCACAGGACTACACATTAAAAATTCTGAAACCACTTCCTATAGTCCAGATACAAGAGCGCCTTTTCTCATTGTGGGAGAAAGAAGTTACAAATTTAAATAAATGGGAATGTTAGAATAAAACCACGATTCCAGGTTGAAATTGTATATATCAATATGAAGTCAGGTTTATTTTAATAAATAGATAGATATAAAAATAAATACAGATATATGCTTATGCATGAATTAGTAAACACATAACAGGTTCCTAGCTTTATCCACCAAAAGGACCCAGCAGCAGTGACACGCCAGTGAGCACGGCAGTGAGCACACCTAGCTCCAGGTGGAGGTTTTTAAATACCATTCTCCAACAAAAGGAACCAGTGCTCCTTAGAAACATGGCTGACGCCTACACTGGGGAAAGGGAAAGATAAGATGCACCTGGAGGATCTTACAGTGTCAGAAACTAAGGGAGTGCTCCAAACAAGAAAGGTTAAGCATGTGTCAGGGGGACACGGGAGTCAGCTTGGAAGAGCTCCCAACGGCAAAAGTTGTAACGACGTGAACAGTAAAGTAAATAAATACTGGATTATTTCTCGAGGAATGAAATAAATATCCAAGATGACATATTGATATAAGGAAATGATTGGAATAATAAATAGAGAAGGGAAACTCTTCCTTACAAAAAAATCCCAATTAATAAATGTAGAAAGAATAAAGGAAATAGAAACTCTTCTGAAACAAATAACGCAACATATTTTAAGAAAAAAGAAAAAGAAGAAGATAGCAGGAGAGGAAGAATGAAGGGGAGTAAGTCAGAGGGGGAGACGAACCATGAGAGACGATGGACTCTGAAAAACAAACTGAGGGTTCTAGAGGGGAGGGGGGTGGCGGGATGGGTTAGCCTGGTGATGGGTATTAAAGAGGGCACGTTCTGCGTGGAGCACTGGGTGTTATGCACAAACAATGAATCATGGAACACTACACCAAAACAAATGATGTAATATATGGTGATTAACATAACAATAAAAAATTAAAAAAAAAAAAAAACAGTAACTGCTCAGGCAAGATCCATGCTGGTTACGAAAATTAGAGGGAGAAACTTTAAGAAGAGGATAGCCTCAAAGTATCTCCTTCAAAATATTTAGTTATTACTGTGACAGTTTTAAATTGTGTCCACCGATTCTCTGATATCACTCTCTCCAGGAGGTGTAGCTTAATTTCTCTCCCCTTATGTGTACATTGACTTAGTGATCACTTCTAATGAAAAGAGCAGGGTCAGCTAGTTTTGTTGGAACATGCACTGGGACATGTTTGTGTCTTGTCTATGTCTGCTTTCCTGCTACACAGCAGAGTTAAGTCATTGTGACAAGGGACCATATGGCCCACAAAGCCTAAAATATTTACTAACTGGCTTTTTACAGAAAAAGTTTGCAGGTCTCTGGAAAAAGTCATGGAAAGAGGAAAGGAAATAATTTTGCAATGGATAATCCTGGCAGACAACACCTTCCCCAAGTGATCAAGGTTAGCATCGCCAGTGATAATTCAGGTTGATAGCACAAACGTTTGGCTATGATACAAGGAGAAGCCCATATCACCTCTCTGCTCTCCTTCTCCAAAACCCATAACCAGTAGTCTCCAAAACTGTCAAGGTCATGAAAGACAAGGAAAGATGGAGAAACCCACAGGTTGGAGGAGATTAAGAAAACATAACAATTAAAAGAAATGTGGGATCTTGGAAAGGATTATGGAACAGAATGGAAAAACTTGTAAACTCTAAAGCCTACGCTTTAGGTAATGAATAATATTGTATCAATATTAATTCTCTAATTTTGCTATTATGTGTGATAGTAACGTTATAGGAAGGTGGATAAAGAGTATTTGCGAACTCTGTTTTATTTTTGCAAATCTTCTATAAGTCTAAAATTATTCCAAAATGAAAAGTTTTTTAAAAACAAGGGGCAGCCTTTCCCATATTCCCACAGCATCACTGAGGGAGGACAAACATACTAGTTAAGGAGCAAGCAAAAAGTGTCTATGTGGTACTTTTGGTGAATAATGATATAGTGAGGCAGAGAGAACTCCTTTTTTCCTTTGGAATCATAGGTATAGAGATACTACAATCTCTCCGTGCAGATGCCCATCTCTGCCTCTAAAAGGAAGCAGATCAAAGAAAAAGAAAGACAGAGGCAGATCAACTCTGCTGAAATTATTTGAATCAAGTGGCTGTCTCCTGGATTCCCACCTTCATAAGACAAAGAGTTCACTTTTATTGCTCAAAAAAGAAGGCAGCATGAGCTCTGTTATGGCATCCTATCACAATGACAAGCTCTTCAAGTGGGGTAACAGAACTTTCTCTATCTGTTAATTGATTGTCATCACTCAGCTATGATAAAAAGATTACAGAAAATATTATTTGAGGACCCAGATGCAAAAGAATCATAATACTAATGAATAATTTTATTGCTTAGACTGGAGCTCAATGTTGGGTTGAGGGTATAAGAGAAGGAAAACTCATCTGTATGGACATAATTGTAGGTAAAACTATATGGTAAAAACCTAACATTATGACTTTGGGAAGTCTTTTAAATCCCTTGAGTTTCTGTTGCTTTACTTGTAAATTGGATATGATAAACTTCTTCAATGGGATGTTGTGAGAGTGCCAAATGAATTAACAGATGTAAAAGCCCCAGAGAAAATGTGAAATCCCATATAAACATAAGAGGTTGGTGTTACCAGTGACAATACATGAAAGACTCTTCCTGATGTATTTCACTTAGCCAAGTGCTAGAGTTTTCAGACTTCAAAATGCCCACTCAACCAGCTGGGAGACACACATATGAACAACAAAACCTAATGTCATTGGGGAACACAGACAGGAGCAACCATGCTTATACATACAGAGGCAGACTAGGCTGGACTGAGAAATGCAGTCAGTTTACCTACCATTGTTCTTATGTTGTTTTTAAGACTGCTTTGTTGAAGGGCAATTGACATACAGTGATCTGCAGATGTTTAAAATGTAAATTTTGAGAAGGTTGAACACATGTATACACGCATGAAACCATCACCACTATCAAGACAATGAACATATCCATCACCCTCCAAAATTTCTTCGTGTCTTTTGTAACATTTCCCTCTCTACATTCCCTTCCTTTCCCCCATTCCCAGACAAACACTTGTCCTTATATGACCTTGACCCAAAACATAGGGGTTCCAGAAAAATGTGGTTTTACCCTTAAGCAAAATATAGTTTTTTCATTGAACGTCTAAGTTTCCTCCTCTGGGATTTTTTTTTTAATTTTACATATTTATTTGAGAGAGAGAGAGAGAGAAGTGTGTACAAGCAGGGGGAGAGGGAGGTGCAGAGGGAGAAGGAGAAGACCCCTCACTGAGCAGGGAGCCTGAAGTGGGGCTAGATCCCAGGTCCCCGAGATCATGACCTGAGCCAAAGGCAGACACTTAACTGACTGAGCCACCCAGCCACCCTCTTCCTCTGTTTTTTTTAATATAATACAGGAAACTGCATCTATATATTATGAAGTGAGGATGTCTGTCTGTGTGTGCGTGTGTGTGTGTGTGAGAGAGAGAGAGAGAGAGAGATTTTCCACATTATAACAAATTGTGTGGCTCCCCTTTTCTAACACCCAATACATACAGAACCACTGTGGGGTTTCTAAGACTTAAGTAATATGTTTGCAGCCTAGGTAGTAATTCAGTTTCTTAGGTTGGCAATTTGAGATAACTGTACCTGCCAACAGAACCCTAGATGTCACTCATCCTGATACCCTGTTATTACTGTCAGTACCAGGACTTCTTGGTGTTTTTTTTCCCTCAATCTGTGCTTCTTTCAACTTTGTCTGGATAACAGGGTTATCCACTCATGAAAAATACAACTTTTAATTTTCAATGCAATAATGATGGGAGAAAGTATAACATACTCTCAGGTTGGAATTATTTCTAATTTCTTTTATAGAAAAATAAACTGAGCCTAGTAATGATTGAAAAACTGAGGCTTAGGGGCACCTGGATGGCTCAGTTAGTTAAGCATCTGCCTCCGTCTCAGCTCATGATCTCAGGGTCCTGGCACTGAGCCCGGATTTGGGCTCCCTGCTCAACGGGGAGTCTGCTTCTCCCTCTCCCTCTGCTCCTCCCCCCACTCATGAGCACATGCACTCTCTCTCTTTCTCTCTTAAATAAACAAATAAAATCCTAAAAAAAAACAAAACCTGAGGCTTAGATATGAAAGACAGTGTTATTCATCTCTTTAAACAGCCTCTTTGACCACAAATAACATAACATAATGGTTTTAATTGCATGTTTGTTTCTCTATTTCTGCAAAATGTAATTCTGTATTGTTCTCCAATGATTCTGTAAGATGTAAGTTCATGTTGCTTCAATATGGATGATACTGAATCTGTACCTCTACTGGTGGAGCTCCTTCACCAGTGCATCAAGAGGTGCCAATAAATGTTTTCTTTCATGCTTCCAATTACCAGTCCTCCTTTTACCAAGGTACCTGAAGTCAAGCTCAGCAGACAAATATTCTCCCATTGTTTTCTACTTCCATCTTCTGCATTTTTAAAGATTTTATTTGTTTATTTATTTATTTAAGAGAGAGCAAACAAGCACAAGCTGGGGGAGGGGCGGAGGGAGAGAGAAGCAGACTCCTCACTGAGCAGGGAACCCGATGCAGGGCTCGATCTCAGGATCCTGAGATCATGACCTAAGCAGAATGCAGACACAACTGACTGAGCCACCCGGACAGCCCAATCTTCTGCATTTTTTATAAACGTGATAACATTAGGTTTTGCATTCACAACTTTCATCTGCGTAAGGATTTCTATTGAGGAAGCAGAAGGGTTTTAAAGCATGAGCTTTGACATGTTATCATGGGTTCAAATTTCACCACCACCACTTACTGGTTTTAGAATCTCAGCCACGTGCTTCATTTTTCTAAACCTCAATTTCACTTCTGTAAAATATAGAACCTTAAGCGTAGGGCAGCTGTGAGGTTTAAGTGAGAAAATGTATACAAAGCAGTAACCAGTGCTTGTCACATAGTAAACGATCAGTAAATGTTAGCTCTACTATTCCTCTAATCATGACTATAGTTACGGTTGCTGCTGTAAATTGGATGAAGAAAAAAAAACAAGATTCATATTTAGATGTGAGACTAGGCTCCCATCCAAACTAGAGGCAAAAACACAGGCAATATTATATTTTCCTTTTTCCAATTTGGACATGGGAAATGTTACAGCAAAATAACTGGAAAATTGGAAACTTTGCACGTGTGAATCTTTTTTTAAAAAGTTTGAAAGGAGGACTGCAAGTATTTGTCTCCCTGGACTAATATAAGAGGCCATATGAATAGGTTTCTGAGCCATACACCACTTTTAAATATCCTGCTGAAAGACACCTAGGTGCAAAATCTGTTCAATAGAGTCTGTTGTGCTGTCTCTCTCCTGCTGGGAATGGATAGTAATGAGTGGGCACAAGAAGGTATCAAATAATTATAAGTCTTCAGGATCTAACTTCTTATTCCTTTCCAGCAGACGTGTGATCTGAAAGTATAATTTTTAATGCCACCTACAGTGCAGCAGCTGAGAATTTCTTCTGTATTTGTGGAGAGGAAGCCTACAGATCACACAGTGCTGGGCCTGCCCCCCTGGGGTTACAATGAATTGAACTATAACATTCCCATGTGAAGAAGAAGATGCTGTGCAGTGCACTCCTTAGTCTTCCATTACAAGATAGGTGGTTACACTAACTTAAAAATGCCTCATACTCAAAGGAGGAGACTTTCTGGTTTATATTAAGTAAGAATATAAATATCATGGAACTAAAATGTATTTGCTGTGCATCATTGCTGTAAACATAAAAACACTTAAATACTCTCTAAAGGTTTTTTTTTTAAAGATTTTATTTATTTATTTGACAGAGAGAGACACAGCGAGAGAGGGAACACAAGCAGGGGGAGTGGGAGACGGAGAAGCAGGCTTCCCGCGGAGCAGGGAGCCCGATGCGGGGCTCGATCCCAGGACCCTGGGATCATGACCTGAGCTGAAGGCAGACGCTTAACGACTGAGCCACCCAGGCGCCCCTCTAAAGGTTTTTTTAATTAATATCTAAGATTGCAAGTCAAATTTGTTTAGGGTCAGTAAAATTCGTCATTAAAACATACATCTATAGTTCACTAGATATCTGAGCTCTTAAAGAATCGGATTCAGTTTCAAGGAGAACCTTTGAAGCAGTTTCCTTAAAAGAATGTCTAAAAGAAAAAAAAAATCCCTAGCAGCAATGGTGTATGCACATATAAAGGCTGGTATATATACTGTCTCTCGCTTTATAAAACCAGCTTAGAGGATAAATATGTTTTTGAAATCTCAACAGCTTTCTTGTCCCCAAGATGATTATAAGAGCCTAACAATGTGCCTATAAATCATTGGGAACCTTTATGCTAATTTAATCAATATAATAAATACTGATTTCTTTGTAGGTCTTATTTTCTTCAGAGTCTGATTGAGTTAAGAGAGCTTCAGAATTCGTTGCATTCTAGTGAAGGTTGTAGATTGCATGCAGTGTAAGAGTAAGCAAAATTATTTAAGACTTCCTCCAAATGTAGTGAATTGAGGAAACATAAACACAGAATAAAACTACATTACTTCCTATTTATTTATGTTAATGAGAGTTTAAATTTTGGGGAAAAAAACAGGCTGCTACACATACCACAGGGTCAAGGACAGTTCAAATTTGTCTCCATTACAAAGATGGCAAAACAAAGCCAGGCTTCTGTTGATGGTTGTTGTGTTGTGAAACTATTGGTTGATACTTCCCTTATGTCACTTAAATACCAGTCAGTTGCCATATGATTCCTTAAAAATGACCACACCTGCTAATGCAGATTTGTCAAAGTTCAAAACCTAAGCAGATGAAAAATATGGTTACAGAACACTGGGAATGCCAATAAGTTGAATCCCAAGAGTCCAGAAACCTAATTTAGAATCTTCTCCTACATAAAATAATCCCCTGAGCAATGTAATTTAAAGATTTGATTTTTTTGGTATTCTGGTGGCCTATGTTCAGAAAAAAAAAATAGATTTATTTTATAGATTTGTTTTTTACTATTTGAAACTTTTTAAATTATACCCTTCCATGAAAATGGTATCTCAAGTGAACAGAAGGTTGTTATCACCAAAATAATTCAACAAGAAAGCATCTTATATCATGTTTCTTTTATTTTACTTGAGCTATTTTCTATCTAGTGATGTCATGCCAGTTTAAGTAGAGCTAAGGATTAAAAGTAATGATAATAAACCTGCATGAATTTGAAAGCAGAAAGAGTTTGCCCATAGGCTAGAGGCAAGGCAACATCTCTTCCCCCCAGAGTAAAAGTCCAGTCTGTGACCCATAGGTCTAGAAACTGTGGATGCATATTTATAAGCATTTAGGCTAATGTTCAAAAACAGAGAAAGTCAATTTGTTTTCTAGCAGCTTTTCACCAAAGCTGAACTTTCACAGCATTCTGAGCTGAGAGGGAGAGAGAATCTGGGATTTCGTATTAATATTCACGAACTCAAGGATAATAATAATAGTGAATACTAAATACTTATTATAAGCCAGATAATATGGGTCATGTACATAACTAACACTAATACACTGCCTGTGAACAAAGCTAAACACGAGTCATATTCCACAGGTAGTGGGAGTTGACAGAAGTGAGGCAGCCCCTATGGAAAGATGAGGGAACATCACACTTGATATGACTGGCCCACGGGATGCCCAGATATTTGGTTAAACATTATTCTGGGTGTGTCTCTGGGGGTGTTTCTGGAAGAGATTAATATTTAAGTGGGTAGACTGAGTAAAGTAGATTGCCCTTCCAATGAGGGTGGGTCTCATCCAATCTATTGATTGAAGACAAGGTAAAAATAAGGCATAAGCTTGAAATCTTTTTCTCTGTCTAACTGTCCTTGAGCTGGAATCTGATTCTCAAACTGGAACTATACCAGTGGTTCTCCTGAGAATCCAGCTTACCAAGTGCATATCTTGGATTTAGCCTACATAATTACACGAGCCAGTTCCTTGTAATAAACCTCTTCATATATAGATATACAAGTTTCTACCTAAGGGTGGAAATAGCAGGTACCCTGAGATCAAAAGCATTACAGGAAAAAAATGATGGTCTGTAAATTACAAAGAAAAAAAAAAAAAGGATTGATTTAAGCAGAAAAGCCAGCTTGGAGACAATTACAATAATTGTAGAAAGAGTTTATGAGGCCCTGAGTTAGGAGACTGGGACGATACAAAGGAGGAAAATTTGGCAGAGTGTTTTGACAAATTGGATTTGTGGAATGATGGAAATGAGAGACTCCAGGCTAATACTTTGAGTCCAGATGACTGGGAGAATATGAAATATTCATTAATGTTATTATACCAAGGCAATAAAAAGTATTCACAGTAGTAAGATTTCTATTTCTTGCCTATTTTTTGTACTTGTGATAAACATATAGAGCCATCCCGGGCACCTTGGGTGGTTCAGTCGGTTAAGCATCTGCCTTCAGCCCAGGTCACAATCTCAGGGCCCCAGGATAGAGCCCAGCATTAGGCTCCCTACTCAGCGGGGAGTCTGCCTCTCCTCTCCCTCTGCCCTCCCCAACGCCCCCCACTCATGCTCTCTCTTTCTGTCAAATAAATAAATAAAATCTTAAAAAAAAATAAATAGAACCATCCCTAATTTACCAAGAAGCTATTATATAAAACATAAACAATACTAGAATTCATGAACTTCCAAATTGTCATTTTCTGTTATAACCATTGACTTATAATTCAGTATTAGTTAAATTACTATATTTCTCATCAGCCAATTTGGAGCTGGAGGGACAAGAAAACAAAAATCGCTTTCTAGACATATCTCCAAGGAAGAGGTACAGTTGGCATAGGGGTTTGTCTTTGCCTCCAGTTTTCCCTGAATACAGACTTTCCTTTAATGAAGACTTAGAGAGACCAGAGAAGTAGAGTACATGACTTTTTCATGAAAGATCTCTGGAAAAATTGCGTCAGCACGCTGTTGACCAATTGCTCAACAGTAATACACATTCCTGCTTGATTTATCACCAACTCAAACCTTAGCCAAAATTTATAGCATATCAATTTGTGGCTTTCCAAAATTTGTCTTCAGGTAGCTCTGGAGCAAACTTACTCAGGACAAGTCACAGGTTATTCATCCTTCCAGAAAGGTGTCAGAAATCAGAGCAGTCTTCTGAGCTGTACCTCATCTTTACTATTTAGCCTTTAAAAATAGTTCAGAATTGAATGTATATGCTTCCCAACGATACTTCGACAAAATCTCCAGGCCTTCTCAATACCTCATATCAAACCAATGTCATCTAACAAATTCTGCCACCAGTAGATTCATCCATGCCTTGTGAATCCTGTGCCTATTACTCAAAAAGATTTTGTTTCCCTCCTAAATCCATTTAAATCCTCTTTCTAGTCCAGTCTTCCACAATCATAAATCTAAATTATAAATGGAGTCACAAATACACACTTAACTTTTCCCTGGTCATTCCTTGCACTCCTCTGGTTCTTCCCTGTGTCCATCATTTCTGCTCGTAAGATTCCAGAACCATCACCATAACCTCATCCTGTTCTCTGCCTACTCAAACCTTGCTCAGAATCCACCTTTCCTGAAGAGCTTTGACATCACTACGACCTGAAAACTGTCATATCACCTCTGGCCATTACTATTATTTTAATTCTATTCTCATGCTCCTTTCTCTTCCTACTCCCTTTGCTTAGGCCTGAGCACCCTCCTTCTTGCCTGAGCCTTAGACTTAAGATTAGAAGAGATCCACCATGTTGTCATCATTAGAGTAGTCGAGGTAATAGGTAGTAGTAATGATAACAGTAGCAGAATTCCTGGCCCTCATAAAAGTGAAGCTCATTCTACCGTGGTTTGGCATGACCTTACCCCAGATCTTCACCTAGCTGGACCTTTCTTGTCATTCAGGTCTTGACTCAGTGTTGCCTCCTCCTCAGAAATACCTTCCCTGGCCATTTAACTTTGCCTGTTCTTGCTCTCAAGTCACTCTCCATTTTGTTATCCTGTGTTTCTTGGGGTTTTTAAAATAGTTATCACTATTTACAATTGCCTTGTATTTATCATTTCAGTGTCCACCCTAGAATATAAGCTCCCTGAAAGCAGAAACCTTTTTTATCTTGGTTGTTCATTTCCAGAGGCTGGAAGAGCACCTGTCCTACACTAAATACCCAGTGAATATTTATGAAGAAATAAATAAATGACTTGTTTGGAAATTACCTCAAGTACTATTAGGAAGACAATTTTCCTTGGGTGGCCTATGTTTCTAGACATCTTTAAGGGAGAGGCACTGACTCTCTTTGTGTTAGACTCTATCTTCAAGCAACTTTGCATATGAACAATCTTAGAAAGATGGACGCATTATCTCCCTCTGGAGCCAGGGGTGAGTGTGTTGACCATCTTGGAAGAGGGAGATAGCAAATCCCTTTGGACACCAATTAGACATATTAACTCTCTGGTATAATAATGTCTCCCTCAAAGACAAAGGTCAAACAAGCCCACTAACTGTTATAAAAGATTCAGACTCCCTAAACTCACAGCTCCTGTCCTCTAACACCACCCACAGCATACACAGGTATCCACTTTTTGTGCTGCCTTGTAGGAACTGGGGCTCAGGAAGCTGTGCAAATGGTGATTCCTTGGCTTGAGTCCAATTCCTTTTTGTCTCCAACCCATGAGTTTCATGTCTTCTGCCAGCATCCATTAGAATGCAGTTGTCTAACTGGTGAGCTTGACTGTAAGATAAGATCTCAGACCCCTCACAGTTCTCAACAAGGACTACCTAGTTCTTCTTTCTGTTAACCTCCTGATAACATGAGCTAGTACAGGCTAAGTCAAGTTGCAGCACCAAATAACATTTCAATGCAGTTTTTCATTCAGGCTAAGTCTGCAGTGGTTCCGGGTGATTCTTCAGGGAAACTCTCCACCGCAGGTAATCCTTACATCCTGATTGCTTCAGCCTTCTGTTTTCTTCATATTTATTGCTGCTGCCACAATTTCTGAGAAATAGCTGCCTGGGGAGTTGAGCATCTGAAATCAAATGCTTTCCCCCATGGGTGTCACATGTCACTTCCTCTCATCTTCATTGGTCAAAGGAAGCTCCCCGGCCACAGCTATGTTGAGCTGTACAGAAGTGCAATCTTCCCATGTGGCTGGAAGTAGGGCAAAAGGCTATTTACGGATAATAATAAAAGACTACCACAACTTTTACAATATACATATATATATTTTTATTTTTTAAGCTTCTTGAGGACAAAAAATGATCTTGTTTTTTAAAGAATTCTCCATTATGCCCGCCTTACCTAGCATAATCACGTAAATATTATTTTTATTTATTAATTAGTAATTAATTAATCTAAAACGTTCCCATTTTTATGAGTTGTTAGAGGTAGGCAATAACTGCTGAAATTAGAACCACCAGCCCTTGGGATAATGACCTTGAAAATGGTGTCTAGGCTATAAGGGCAGATTGTTTCTTAACAACAGAGTAAGAACAGGACAAGCCTTTCCCATGTTTTGGTGCAATTGTTAGTAAACTGAAATGGGAGCAGAGCTAGAGCTTGCCCAAAAGTACCCATGCTTTTAACACAGGTTTTCATTGCTCATCCTTAGGTCAACCTTTCTCAAAGTGTTACGATAGAAATAGGTGCCATGTGGTGCAAGTGGAGTTTGTGGTGCACTAACTTTGAGAAATTCTAAAATTCACAATGCTAAACAAGTTTATTAACTACAGGACTTCTCAGAGCCTCTGGGATGATAGATACACTTTATGAATTGACTGAGGAAGATATGAGAGCATCTGCCAAAGAATCTACAGGCACATCTCATCCTGCATGCTATCCAAAAGCAGAGCTTTAATCTTGGGGAGTAGGTATGAGATCAGAGGAGAACAAAAAACTAATCAAACCTTCATTACAAATTTGTCATTGGTATGAGTAACTTCTGTAGGTTTCTCTGGCATCTTCGGAGATGCTTAGGAAATGACTTATGAGTCTTGAAGTGACATAAGGGGCCATCACTCATTTTCCAGACTTCACTCCAGACCCCATTGGTCTAGGGTGGCCTCACAGCTATCACCTCCAACCTTATTTCCAGCATTGACATGTGTGAGTACAGAATGAGTAATCCAAACGGTCTACTCTGTAGTGTCAGAGGACCAAAGAGGACATAGTGAGACATTTGTGTTTAAGGTTTGAGGGGAGGTGCTAATTGCACCTGCCCTAAGGTCTTCAGAGCCTCCTCAAAACTGGTGGCTACAGAAGCTTCTGGGGAAAAGGTGTGGAGTCAGGAGGATTCACAATGATGTACAAAGGCTTCTGATGAATGCTGGTCCTCTTTTTTCAAAGATCTCTCTATGGAACTCTTTTGGAAAAAAATAATCTAAGTCACCTACACTATAAATTATAGTTAACTATCATTAGTTACAAGCTGAAGAAGAAACAAAATATTTTTTTTGCATTTATATTGCAAAGCTACTAAGGTTCTTAAAAATAAAAGAACGCTTTTTAAAACATCATGAATATAGCCAGTGTAGCTGATACCCCCACTTTTTCAGAATTTTTAAATCCTTGTGAAACAACCCAAAATAAGTAGGACAAGGTAAATGATGAAACAAAATAGATCTGGTCAATAATAATGAGTCCTCCCAGAATTTGAAATCAAATAAAGTTGTAAAGCATCCTCTAATTTAATTTCTGAGCAGCATTGGCTGCCACAAAACTTTTACAATTATTGTAAGATACCTGGATATCTGTTCATTTGTTTCTCCAATAATATCTCATTTTCTATAAAAACTTTATATCCTCAATTCTTAGGTTTTTACATTGCAAACGCATTCATGGAATCTAGTAAGATGATTATTACTTTCCTGAGTGTAACATCTGTAGCTCAATTAAAAGCCAAACTACAGAAGAACCATTCAACAATGCAAAAATGCTCAAATTGTGTACACAAAAATAAACATCCATTAAGTAATCAGCATACCAGGGAGGTGCTACAAGGACGATAAAGGAAATAACAATCAGAACAGTGACTTTAAAATGAGAAGGATGGGGCGCCTGGGTGGCTCAGTCAGTTAAGGGGCCAACTCTTGGTTTTGACTCAGGTCATGAGCTCAGTAATGATATCAGGTCATGATCTCAGGGTGGTCAGATGAAACCCCGCTTAGGGCTCTGTGCTCAGCGGGGAGCCTGCTTCAGGATTCTCTCTCTCCCTCTGCCCCTTCCCCCACACGTGTGTGCTCTCTCTCAAATAAATAAATAAATCTTTGAAAAATAAGAATGAGTGATAAGCTAGAAAATTTACTTCTAATATTCGAGGACAGGCATTTTTGGCTTGTTTGAAATCTTTGTCACTGATTTTTTCCTACACCTTTAATTAAAAAGTTATTTCCTTAATGGTTCAAATGATTTTCCGCAAGCCATCGCATTCAAATATTGCTTTCAAAATGAGCTTTGTCATTGAATAAGTCTACAAATGATGGAAAATAGCACCAAATCACCATTAATTGATAATGTGACCTTGGAAGGTCACACTTAACTGTGTTCACTCTCCTCACCTGCCAGATGGCAGTAATAATCTTTGCTAGCTCAGAGAGCTATGGAATTCCCAGAAGAAAAGGTGTTATGTGAAAACAATACAGCTATTTGAACTGTCTGAAGAGTGCAGGACAAATACTTTCCTGCAAGTAGCAGCAAAGTTATTTACTTGTTGTTGCTGTTTCAAACTAGCAGTCTTTGCCCATGAGTTTGAACTGAGAGCTTTTCATTCTTTAAACCCTAACATCAGATATATTTCTTACTTTCATCTAGGGGCAAATATACCATTTGATCAAAGGCTTATTTTTCATATCCATATCCCTTTACATGTATGAACAGAATCCCACCACATTTACTAAGAGCAAACATGCAGACTCTAAAATCCAAGTTTTAGACACATGCTCAACCGAATTTTCAATGTTAATTTGTAACACTATCAACTACATTAGCATTATTCCTATGATCATCAAATATTATTGTTAAGGAAAACTCACACTGGACAAGATGAGCAAACCAAATCACTTTTATCCCAATGCTCTTGGCAGCAACAGAGGAGATAGCACAATCAAGTCCTGACACGGGGCTCTAATCAAAGTTGGGGGGGGCCTTTAAGAACTGGAGTGTGGGGATTCAAGGCTGTGTGTCTGCTAATTTCCTTTATCCAAAGGAACAGTAAGCTTGTCACTATCTACATGACAAGAGATAGTTTTACAACTTGAGTAAAGTGCCCACTGAAATTAGGCTCCTGCTTTCCCACAGAGACCACAGATGGGAATCTATCTTCCTTGATGATCCTACTTCAAAGGCATGGCTTCCTTGGAAACAATTTTAGGCTGTAAAACTAGCAAGAGGCTTTTTAAAAGATTTATATCTCAAAGGGGCATAGAAAAAATTTACAATTACAGTTGACCCTTGAACAATGCAGGGGTTAGGGGACCCTCCTTCTCCTCCCCAATGAAAATTGCATATAACTTTTGACTCCCCCAAAACTTAACTACTAATAGCCACCTATTGACTGGAAAGCATAGGGATAACATAAACAGTTGATCAACATGTGTCTTGTATGCTACATGTATTATATACTGTATTCTTACAATAAAGTAAATTAGAGAAAAGAAATGTTAATAAGAAAAACATCAAGAAAGGAAAACACATTTACAGCACTATAAGGTATTTATTTAAAAAATCCACATGTAAGTGGTTCCATTCAGTTCAAACCTGCACTGTTCGAGGGCCAACTGTACAAGCATTTTAAGTAGATGCTCTAAGTAAAGGGAGGTTAGGACCTAGGGTGAAGAATTCTGCCTAAGGTTTAGTCAAGCTGAGGGGTCATATTGGTCTTGGTCACTACTGAAGGGGAGAAAAATTTGCCACCCCAAAATATTGATTATCTGAGGCTGATTATTTTTGAGAAGTTGCAGACCCTGGAGAGGCCCTGAAAACAGTAGAAGTTGCCCTTTTGTAAGAGATCTTTACATTTATAAAAGAAATCTCCATTTGTAAGGATATCTCCCCCTCCATACCAAGAAGAGAAGGATGACTAAATGTCTACAAATTCTCATCAAGTGAAGAGGTCAATGATTTAGATCTGCATAAAACCTTACCCTTGTTACTTGTTATTTTGCTTTTCCTGGTAACCTGCCATCAACAGGTATTTCCCACACCCTACCTCCAACATCTTTTTTTGTTGCTGTTAACTGAAGATGGTATTTAAGGTGATGGCTTTGGCCCATCAAGAGTTATTCAGTTTTCCTGAGTATATTTTGTGTTTACAGGAGGTAGACATGTTACTAAACTTCTGTTTGGTGTTCTCCTCTTAATCTGTCTTTTATTACAGGGAGTTTCAGTCAAGAACCTAGAAGGGTGGAAGGAAAAAATCGCCTTCCTCCCCTACATCATGGGTGTATAAAATTCAAACCAGGCTTACCTCTTGTCCTTCAACAGCTAACAATGTAGATGGAAGGTAACAAAGACAATACTAATAATACGTTCTTTGTTACATTTGCTTAGTTCTGCTCAGCTCACAAAGTACTTATACTAGGCATAAATGAGGGGTCCACGGCAAAATGTGAAAGCATGGAAACAGGCTAGGTCCTATAAATTCTCAAAAATAAAGAAATAAATAACCAGCCAAAGTTCCCTTCCAACACAAAGCCCACCCCAAGAACACAAACCTGGGAATGAAATATGGACTGAGCAGAATAGGAATACTACACACAAAGGACAAAGAATGAAACATCCAGGTAACAGTGGAAGAAGAGAGAAATTCAGGAATTCTCAGGCAGTACACACCCAGTTTTGAAGATTGTATAGAAATATCAGAAGCAGAGCTTTAGTGCAATGAATTTGGAAAAGTTCCTCAGCACCCCACTCCCATCCTAAAAGTTCAGCACTCATTTCATCAAAAAATGAGTAATACAAAATAATGAGTGGAATACGATCTCTATACAAAATGAAAGCACACCAGAAAGAAAAGACTATAAACAAGCATTTTTAAGTGAGCAAAGAAGCAGACTAAAGTGACATTAAGAAATGATACAAGTTACAAAAAAAAAAAAAATCCAGGAGAAAAGAGAAACTCAGAAGTGAGTTTGGACTGTATATTAGTTAACTAACTACAATTTAAGTAAAAATTTAAAAAAGAAAAAGAAAAATATTTCAGAAACAAAAATACAAAAGACAAAAAGACAGAAAGAAACACAAGAGCAAATATGCACAGGATAATACCTTAAGAGAAATAAAAGATTAAATGGAGAAATTTGTTGAAAATCAAAAGGAAATGAAGAAAGAGATTAAAGGTTTTGAGAGAAAGAAACAAAAGTGAGACAGAAAAGATCAAACCAGGTAACAGGAGTTGCCAAAGGGGGAAAAGAGCCAGCAAGTATCAACTAAAAACAAGAAAACAGTTCAAAGGGCGCCTGGGTGGCTCAGTCAGTTAAGCGGCTGCCTTCGGCTCAGGTCATGATCCCAGCGTCCTGGGATTGAGTCCCACATCGGACTCCCTGCTCAGCGGGGAGCCTGCTTCTCCCTCTGCCTGCCTCTCTGCCTACTAGTGCTTCTATCTCTCTGTCAAATAAATAAATAAAAAATCTCTAAAAAAAAAAAAGAAAAAGAAGAAAAATTAAAAAGAAACCAGTTCAAGAGGCAAAATGTTTTGGGGGATCAAAGAACTGCAATTCGGCGGGGGGGAGGTGCAGGTACATAGATTTAGGTGGAAACCCTACCTAAATCTGTGTCCCCATGACAGGAGGTGGACTCAGGGTTTTTATGGGGTAATGGAGGAAGATTATTTATATTTACAAATCTTAAACATATTACATATTATACATATATATTTGCATGGAGAGAGATTTTTAAATGCTTAGAGACATACATATAAAGACAAAACTAAATCACTGCAGTGTTTGTGTGGGAAAGAAATGTAAGAGATAGATTACCAAAGAAGTCAGGATACTAGTCTCTTTGGTGCCGGAGGTAGTGGTGCGGTTTGGTGTAGCAGGACGGAGGCGGGGGGGGGGGGTTGAATTCATTAAGCCATACAATTGTGTGATTTTCTGACTTTATACAATATTTGACCATTTAAGTCTAAAAATTTTAGAAGAAGTTTAGGAAATACTAGGTCAAACATGGCTAAACAGGTTTTTTAGGGTTTTGAGGTTTGTTTTTTTTCTTCTTTTTTTTACTTTGGGAGCTCCTAGAACCAGCCTTTAAAATGCCAATGCATATTGTGAATAGTTAGCATGGTGATTTAGCTTGCAGCATTTAACAATCTAATTTGACCAAAGGAATCTTTTTTCCCAAAACACCTATTAACAGCTCTCAGGACACTAGTGTTCCCTGAAGCATAGCTCAAAAATGCTACTTATTTAAATACATCAGTGTAAAAAACTGGCATCCTGGGTCCTTTAAAATGTATATGTAATATCAAAATACCAGTTATCTAGTCATAGTGACTAAACATTAAACACTCAGTTCAGACCATTTTAAACACTCGTGCTTGCCAATAAGAAGTTTCGTTTCAGTCAAGAACACTCCCAGTTTTTATCCTATAGTCCTTGCCTTCATTCGGAAATAAAATTTCAGTTACTTGTTTATTGGCAATATATCTTGATCACTAAAACAGGATAATTCTGGGGCACCTGGGTGGCTCGGATGGTTAAGCGTCTGCCTTAGGCTCAGGTCATGATCTCTAGGTCCTGGGATGGATCCCCCTGCCGGGCTCCTAACTCAGTGGGGAGTCTGCTTCTCCCTCTCCTTCTGCCTCTCCCCCACTTGTGCTCTCTCTCTCTCTCTCTCTCTCTCTCTCTCAAATGAATAAATAAAATCTTTTTAAAAATGAAATAAAATAATTATTTTCAATAAGAGCAATGAGTCTATGCTTTAATAGGAGAATACAAAATTAAGGTCAACAAAATTAAAATCTCAGTTATAGTAATTTAAAAACATAGTTTTGTGATATACTGTGAAAAACAGTGGCTATAAAAAAGTTGACTTATCTTACACTACTTGTTCCTATTAATGATGCTCTACCATAATGTATCAACATACAAGATAAAGATGACAGGTGTAAACTTGCAGGGAATTCAGGTTGACCTTCCCATGTGCACCAAAATGCCCCGGCTATGTGCTCGGCATTCACTGAAACACAGTACATTTAGGGGGCAAGGTAATCCCAGTATAATCTAAGTATGTCATAACATATAGTGGAGGAGAGAACAATGGACAGAGATCCTGGGAGAGGTGAGGTGAGCACAGCGTACATTGAGGACACTAATGTCATGCAATGTGGAACAGGTGGGAATGGACAGAGGCCCCTGGGGTGCTAAACAAATGCTGTGTCCAGGGTACGGGTTTCCAGTGGCAAAGAAAAAGAAATTCAAAATAATTTATTTTTTAACTAGGTGAATTATTTTTATACCTTTTATTCCTGTTTTGCCCAAAAGACAAGGGCAGGTAAGGATTAAGAATCTTCAATCTAATGTTCTTTTCCATAAGAGCAAAGTATTTGGGAAACAAGTATTTTTATGTTAGAAGTAGTAAATTAATAATAAAGAATGTTATGTCAAAAGAACTCCATTAAGGCAAAATTATGATATGGGAATCCCAGCAGCCTTTAACACCCTTTTCTACTGTGCCATGGAATGGTCGTAGGTTTCTCAGCTTCTTCTTTTAAAAATCTACATAAAAATGTCCATTCCCTTTATTACAAAAGAAATTCATACAGTGAAAATTGTAATAAAAGTCTTGTTTTAAAAATATAATTTATTCATCTATTGTAAGCTCCAAAATTAACTGTAATAAGGCTTTACTACATCACGGTGCCTAGGGAGCTAAAGCCGGAGGATCATCCATGGAAGGTACTTCTTTGGGTAATGAGCTTCTCTTTAGGTATATTTAGATAAATAGACTTTTGTTGTCAAACTACAAAAGATAGCAAATTAGGCGAAGTGTGACCACATTTTACTCATTTAATATTGAGTACTAATCATAAGCAAATGGAAGAGTGGGACTGAGTTGTTTTTTTTTCTTTCTTTTTTTTTATTATTATGTTATGTTAATCACCATACATTGTATCATTCGTTTTTGATGTAGTGTTCCATGATTCATTGTTTGCGTATAACACCCAGTGCTCCATGCAGAATGTGCCCTCTTTAATACCCATCACCAGGCTAATCCATCCTCCCACCCCCCCTGCCGTCTAGAACCGTGATCCATTAAAAGAAGACCAATGTCAGGTTGCCTGGGTGGCTCAGTCAGTTGAGCACCTCACTCTTGATTTTGGCTCAGGTCATGACCTCAGGGTTTAGGGATCGAGCCCTGCGCTGGATGTGGACCCTGCTTAAGATTCTCTCTCTTCCTCTGCTCCTCCCCCCACGAAAAAAACTAAGGTCTACCAAAGAGATAAGTAACTTCACTCTTAACCCTTCAAAAATAAGCATAATTATAGCAATTATTAAGTATCTTAACAAGCTAAACTAGTTACATTTGTAACTGTAATAGAAACTTTTTCAGAAGAAAACATAGTTTTCTACGGGTTCAATGCATTTCAATCATTCATTCATCAAAGAAGCATTTACTGAGAGCCTTCTAACTGCCAGGCACTGAGTGTGTTTGTTACTGGGGATACAGTAGAGTTAGGGAAAATATAGTTCTTGCTCTCACAAATCATGAAATCAAGTGAGAAAGTCAGAGGAGTAAAGAGACAATCAATATTCCATTGAGCAGTTAGTGCTGCAGTAGTGGGAGAATTGTGCACCCAGGAGCGTCCATCATAGGAGCACCAATCACGACTTTGGGGATGAAAGGCTACTCTTGGAACAAGTGTCTTCCAGCCTGAGACCACAAAGATGAGGTATTAACCAGGCAAAAAATAGAACAGAAGTACTGTAGGCAAGGCAAACATGTACAAATGCCTAGCGGAAAAAGAGAGTGTAAGGCATTTGGGTAATTGGGAAATAGGTCAGTCTGGCTGAAGCCCAAGGAAAGGTAGTTGGCAGAACAGGAAGAAAAAGAGAGGCACAAACTGGGGAGATGGGAGGGAGTTGGCTACCATGATGCATGAAGCTTATCCAGAGGGCAGTGGGGACCCCCTGAAGGTTTAAATGACCGTGACTTAGTCTCATTTGCCTTTGACCCAAATGGCTCCTTCACAAATCTGATAGTCCTTTGTTTTCACAGGACAAAGAGCTTCAGGAATGACTCTAGAATTATCTTCGTTCTTACTATACACTTGAAAATTAGAAATGGCAGGAATGACAACATTTGCCTAATGAGGAGAAAGAAGATGGCAAGCTTAATGGGAAGGGTTGATCCAACATAACATATTAATTCCATAGACACAGCAAGGGTTTTTTCATTTGAATTTAGAAGTATTTTAAAAATATTTTATTTAATTACATAAAATTGATGTGTACACATTGTCATCATTTCTCCATTCCATGGATTGACTTTTATTTCTGGCCAATGGGTGTCCTTTAATTAGAAGATATTTGGGGTACCTCTTTCATTACAGCATAACAAGCCTTTACTCCCACATGAACATAATAACATGGTCATGTTACAGGTGCTACTTTCAAAATTGATCTTTGAACCAAGCATGCAGCTAAAAATTGCCACAGCATTTGGAAGTCTAAAGTAAACACAATGTTCACAAAAATGATTTCCGTTTACTCAATTTTTCTTTTTACTCATTTAGAGAGTCGAATTTGTTGATCAATAAATGACATAAATAAGGCTAATATCACAGATTCCATCTCTATACGAATCAATTCGTTGCCTCTGAGTTACAAAGAAAATCTGACCTAGAGCCACAACTGCACCAATAGTTTCAAGCTTCAAAAAAAAAGAAAAAAACCTGGAGAAAATTGATGTCTTAAGTTCAATTTCTAATGAAGTGTCAACTCTCTCTGGTGGTAGAGCAATAGAAAAGCCCATTATTTAAAGTACAAGGCATGGGGCACCTGGGTGGCTTAGTGGTTAAGCATCTGCCTTCAGCTCAGGTCATGGTCCCAGGGCCCTAGGATCGAGTCCCGCATCGGGCTCTTTGCTCCCCGGGGAGCCTGCTTCTCCCTGTCCCTCTGTCTCCCGCTCCCCCTGCTTATGCGTGCTCTCTCTCTCCCCACTGCCATCAAATAAATAAATAAATAAAATCTTTAAAAAAATAAGGTACTGGGCACTGATGCCTTTGTATTAACTGACACATTTATAAGTGGGTTTGGAACTATACCTAAGAATAGAAATAACACAGGATCTAATAAGGCAAAGCAACAGAGTCTAACTCTTTTTTAACACAATGGCGACTTGGCAAAGTAATTTATTAAATTTATAGACTAACATTCCTAAGAATCTTACAGCATTTCTACAATATTGACAAACATACACAAAAGAGTTGGAAATATATTTAAATCTAAAAAATGAAAAAAATTGTAAATACAAATTTCAAATGTGTTGCTATGATTCATCTTCTAAAAGTTCTATGATTCATCTTCTCATAAAAGTTCTCTGATAGCTACATCAGTGAAGAGAATAAACATTTTAGCCCAGCGACTGTACCTACCATTACCAAAATGTTAAACATTAGTTAATTAAGCTCAGAAACCCACTATTTGCAAAGCAAATAGTGCTAGACAGGAAATATAAAAAGTGAGAAAGACCCAGCATCTGCCCTTCAGTTAGTTAAGCAACAGATGCATAAACACAGTCACAGAACAACGTGGCTTCACCATCAGAGACAAGCAGGAGGCAACGGGCCAACACTGTACAATGGTGATTATGTACCACAGTCACAATTTTTGCCAAATGCCAATTCCAACAATTCAGTTGGAAATCCATGAAATGCTCAAAGTAAAGTGTCAGAGAATTTGTAGATATAAAGATCCACTAAAAATATTCAATAACCAAATGGGAGTCTTATTTCAATTTATCAAGTATCACCCATATTTTAGGGCCTACTGGGTGTCATATGATCTACTGATTGCTGAGAATGGAAAGCAAGCACAACCCCAACCTCAAAGAGCCCACAGCCCAGTAGAATTTTTTTTAAGATTTTATTTATTTATTTGAGAGAGAAAGAGCACAGAAACGGTGGGGAGGGACAAAGAAAGAGGAAGAAGCCCACTCCCCGCTGAGCAGGGAGCCCAATGGGATGTAGGGCTCAATACCAGGACCCCCAGATCATGACCCCAGCTGAAGGCAGATGCTTAACTAACTGAGCCACCCAGGTGCCCCTAGCCCACTAGAATTTTATACTAAACAGAAGAATATATGGAAGGCAAAGTGTGTGTTAGAAAACTTTTGCAACAAAAGCTCAATCTTTGACCTAGTACAACCTACATCATAGAACATTGATCTTTTTGGAATCTGCTTTTATTGCTGTATTTACCAGCTAATACCATCTTCTTGAGATCTATTAAATGTGGAAATGACACATACTGTCTCTACTCAGGGAGTTTCCAGCAGAGCGTTAGATTCTTAAGGGTTATATTCACTTCAGTGAAATTAATTTATTAAGTACATAATCTAAAATCTTTATACCTTCTTAAATCGGTCAAATAAATAATTTCACCCATCAGACAATATCCTTTCCAGATATTTGATCTGATTTGAGGTTGTTTTTTTTTTTCCAAAGGTCACTTGTAAATTGGTTCAGATGTTGCAACTACCCCATCCCAGCCCGTGAATGAAGTCCGCTTTCAGTACTGCTTATATTCGGACAGAGCTTAAACTGCATAACTCAGACTTTACAGCTGAATATATCAAAAAAATACATATTTGAATCCTGATGAACATGTTCTGCTCAAGCATCCTCATGATTTAAGGATTATTTTTTACCTTACAGAAAACCCCATTTTTTCTTTTGCAAGTACACCATTAAGTCTTATTTAAAGAAAGGTACACAGACCTGGGTGAATGTTTACAAGAGCCCTCTGGATTTAATCTAAAATGATTAGCCCTTCTGCTGTATGCTTATAAATGAAGCATAGTATAACATAATCACCAGATCGACTACAATTATGGCCCTGAATTAAAGGCAAGAAATGAGACATTTTGACAGCTCTGGAACATTGCATTTCATGGGACTCAGTGCACAGCTAGGTAGCACAGGTGTTCCTAAAATTGCAGTACAAGGGGAAAATTCGGTGCTCAATGGTCTTCAGATTCTCTTGTGTGATGGGGTGTGAAGACCAGGGATTGGCCTTGTCTCCCTGACATCATGTGAAACCTAACTAAAAACATTTTGGACTTCTGGCTGTCCCAGACCAGGTTAAGTGCATAGATTGGGTTTCTTTATCATGCAGCCATAGTTTCTGTAACTCTGTACACATCTCACAAATATAAAATATATATATATTTTTAAGAACTTTTGTTAGCACAAATTTACATTTTAAATTCTCATATTACAACGGTGCATCCAACTCTGCCACTTTCCTAGGGGATCTGCGAAAGTCTCTCCAACAATGTACTCAGATTAAAAGGAATGTGGTTTTATTGTTCCTGTCATCAGAAGGAGGAAGAGGAAGAGGAGGAAAATGTTACATTCTATAGCAAATTATGAATTTATTTGCTAACCACAAACCATTTTCTGTTCCGTGATGGAGGGTAGTTGTTGGCTCAGGGATCTCTAGGAAGATAGGCTAAAGCCCAAGCGTGGGCTTTGGAAAGTGCTGGGAAAGCAGCAGAAGGAAGGCTAAGACCTCAGGTAGAATGTAAATGACACTAGGAACCTGACAAATTCGGACAAACCTATCATCTACTGAAGGAGGACATGGGGAGCGCCATTTGAACAGAGCGAAAGAGATACGCATGCGCAGCCTTGTTCGCCTTCCAGGCGGCCTTGCAGAGGGTAACTCCCGCGGGCTCCGCAGAGCCATCTGCCTCAGCACCGCCCCCCACCCCAGGGTAACAGGCACCCTGAAGAACAACTCCATGCAAGAATGCCGTGACCTTCTTGATATTAAGTATTGAGAACAACATTTTTTTTAATCTTCTGGGAAAATACTATGCTCAAATATACTCAACAACAATATTTTTAAATCTATGGGGAAAAAATACTCTACTGCCTCATTTGGACTGTTCTGGGACCCCTAACGAATGCGTTGTCTTGATTGTTTTCAGGACCGCCAAAAGCCTGGGGGACTGTTGCATTGCAACAAAGCCCAGATAATCCTCTGTGGTCATAAAGACTATGACTTGACATTTTACCGCAATTAGTCATCGATTGAAACAGAACCTGCATTTGACTCTGTAAGGGACTATATGTGAAGGCATCATCTGTGCTTCTGATCTATGAACTGTAGGTGACAGGCACACTGAATTGTCCATGAATTATCTTTTCTCATAGAAGAAGGTTGGTGATGAGCAAAATAGCAATGATCTGGCACGAGAGGCTGCCACCTTGCACTAAAGATTAAATTGGTAATTTTATTACATTGTCTATGGCCACTAACTATTCATAATTCTGAGCCATATTTTTGAATGATGTCCGTAACAGGATTATTTCATTGCCAATTTTTGTTTTGTTGGCTTTGGCCCACAGAGGAAGAGCATAGTGGGAGGTAGAATGCCACCAAGAGGAAGACCCAGTCCAAAATAAACCAGAATCATTACCTAAGACCTTGCATCTTCTCCATTGACATAGAATCCAAGAAGCTGAGCCATCAAAAGAGACAATTACAGTATGAAAGAGACAGAAATTACCAGAGATCTCTGAAGGCAACAGCTGATACCTCAGCATAGTACTTCAGATGGTCCACATTCAGCCTTCTAGTAGTTCCAACATAAACCTTAACCAGGCCAGTCTGCACTATTGTTCAACTTTCCCTGTGGTCAGAGGTCAACTACTTATTCTCCACAGCTGATTGGGTCTTCAATGTGGAGGGAACTCTTCTAGCTAGAGGAATCTGGCCTTTTCCTCAAGCTCTCGCTCATTCCTTTTCCCCAGTGAGGAATAATTTGCCTGTTACTGAGGTTGGAATGAGCAATGAGGCACCCACAGTCTGGCTCCTTTCTCCTCCCTTATGAGTGAGCTGACCTGTAGGAAACACACATGTTTCTTTTTATTCTATGCTTTAAATGTTAAAGGATCCTGCACCAGTGGAGTGGTAGTGGAGTGGGGTCAGGTAGAATGGAGAGGCTTACTTTTGCTGATTAATTTGGAGATTTTTAATTTTAAAAAACCCTTGACCACAGAAGGAGCACGTTTTTACCCTGCTGCCTCATTACCGTCTTATTTTTCAATCGGTTCAGAACACATACTGGGAGTCAGGATGCTATTTCAAGGTCACCACAAAGACCGCAGAACTGTATTTGTTCTTAACTTCATGTTCCAGGAGCTTCTGCCATCTGGAAGGCACTTCCTCATTTTTTTTCTCCTTTTCCTAAGCTCTGCATCATTCAAGTTCTTTTTCAAGCCTTAACTTCAACCACAAAACTTTCCACAGAGTAGCTGTGATATTTAAATAATGCAGTATGTGTGAAAGCATCGTGCCCAGAGCAGTAGGTATACACTGGGTGTAACTTTTCTTTTCCCTTCTTACTCATTTAACTCTGGGTTGGTCTTCACCTTACCCTGCTGGTTTGAGTTTCAAGTGGTGCAAATTTCTAGAAATCAGCCTGATGTTCTACCGACCCAAAGAGCCATAAAATTAACCAGGACCTTTGTGTCAAAATTTTACTTCTGAGAATCTATGGCAAGTTAAGGTTTACACTGGTAAAGATTTATATAACAAGATATATGTTGTATCACGATCACTAAGGAAATGACTAAGTAAATTACGGTATAGTCATAAAAGGAATTATTATGCGACATTTGAAATTATACCAATAAATTGTTCAAGATGATGCAAAGTACTTATACACTTCATGATCTTGCCCCAGTGGTAATCATACCCTTTTCTGCAAAATAATATGAAACTAAATGTGCTGCTTCATTTTTCACTTTCTTTCTTGTGTCATTTTTCAACATTGTATTTTAAGAGGATTTCTAAACATCTTCTGTCATCAGAATCATCATGATTATCATCTTATAACACAAACTACATGTGCTGATGTGATAGGCATTGCTTTATGAGGGTGTCCTTAGACTCTGCCATCTAAAGGTTTACAACCCAAACTCTGCAACCGCATCACATAGTAACAACTCAATATGCATCTGTGGAGTGACTGAGTGAATGTTCTGGACTAGTGTATAAAACAAAGGTTCAGATATCAAGTCACTATTCATGCAATATCCAAATAAATAAATGAATGATTAATTGATCATCTGATTTTTTCCTTTTTTTGGCATATCTATTCCCATCTTTTTGCTGTTTTTCCAAACAAGGATTTTCTGGGGGCTCTTCAGAGCCCATGTTTCAAAATAATACCTCTGCGGGCGCCTGGGTGGCTCAGTTGGTTAATCGACTGCCTTCGGCTCAGGTCATGATCCTGGAGTCCCAGGATCAAGTCCCGCATCAGGCTCCCTGCTCAGCAGGGAGTCTGCTTCTCCCTCTGACCCTCCCCCCTCTCATGTGCTCGCTCTCTCTCTCTCACTGTCTCTCAAATAAATAAATAAAATCTTTAAAAAAATAATAATAATACCTCTGCTTTAAACTGAGGTGTCTGGCTGAGTCCTTGTGAATGTGCGGTAAGTTGGGCAACAGCACTGCTCTTAATTTGGCTTCATCTGATCTCTGCAATTGTATATAAATCATCCATTGTTTATCACTTTACTCCAGGAGACGCTAATTCCCTGGCCTATGATTTCCCCAAGATTTGTTATATTCACTTCTCCTATGTTCATTTCAGGAAATCATCATTCCCCAACCACCCACTATGCCCTTGGCGTCACTGGCTCTAAAGCATGAAATGGAACGCAATTTCAGAATGAAGCAGGCAATTAGGAAATTACTAGTCATGGGCATAAAAAACAAACTTTCCCACATCAGTGTAGCCACACCACCCTACTTATATGTATACAATGCAAGAAATTTCTCTACCATGACGTCCCTGAGAAACTGACAGATTATTTATGCACAGAAACTTTAACAAGTCTGTTTTTAAGCCAAGATGTTATAGAACCATTTTTTTCTCATCTTTAGTGGAATTCACCTAGACAAAATAATCACCCCCAGGAGCCAAGTAGCCAATTCTCACGTACATATGAGACATTCATTGTGAGACCGAGACACAGGTTTAACAGTACTGGAAAGGCTACTCATATTTGTCATAAATCTTCCTATTTAAAAAATTACAACACTTTTAATGATTCGTTTCAACTGCAGTGTTATCAAGTTGGCATCAATCTTAGAACCTTCCTTCTGCATGGTAACATAAGATTGCTGACGTATATGAAGAATCAGATCAGGGTATAAAAAACATGCACACGAGTAGAATAAAAATTTTATTAGTTTTATTAATCATGAATTACTATTCTCTTTACTTCTCATTTGAAGCTCTTTACATTATTAATGAACCTGCTCTTCAAATGTAAGAAAGCTTTTTATAAAGTTATATTTATTTGAGAAACAGAGAGAGGGGAGGAGAGTAGGGCAGGAGCAGAGGGAGAGGGAGAGCGAATCCTCAAGCAGACTCCCTGCTGAGTGCAGAGCCCAATGCAGGGCATGATCCCAGGACCCCAAGATCATGACCTGAGCCAAAATCAAGAGTTGGCCACTTAACTGACTGAAC
The DNA here is from genome assembly GCF_037043125.1 of Eumetopias jubatus. Lineage (NCBI taxonomy): Eukaryota > Metazoa > Chordata > Mammalia > Carnivora > Otariidae > Eumetopias > Eumetopias jubatus. The sequence continues at coordinate 19,544,874 of NW_028274807.1, read as the reverse complement.
CACCTAAGCGCCTCTGTAAGAAAGTATTTTTTAAAGGGTATATTGACAACCACCAGCAAGTATCCAATGCTAAGGCCTGTATGATGTGGCCTCAAGTCTTCCTGGTGAATGCAGGTATCACAATGCCTGGCTGCCTGCTCCCATGTCAGGCTTACTTTACCCCATGCCTACTCTTTCCTTGCTACTACACATATTCTCTTATATAGAACCCCATTAGTCATTAACATCCAATAATGTAGAAAACTTTTTTTTCCAAATAAAGGGCACTTCCTGGAAGATCAAAGCATTCAACTGAAATAGTATTTTCTATATATTCAGGGTTTTGTAGAACCTTAGATAACTAAAAACAATCACCTTAGTTTTTGTTGAATTATAAGAAAATCAGTATACATCAAGAATGGTTTCCAAATTTTAATCCAATGAGTTAATCTACTAAGTCATCTTCAAATTCTAAGGCCCCTTCAAAAATCTGAGGAACTGACTAATAATTGTGAATTTTATACATATTTTAAACTTTAAAAAAACTATAAGACTTTCTTGGTTAGCAATTGTTCCATAACTGCATCCCTTTTTGGAAAGCAGGGAAAAAAAATAGGTAAGTTTTACCAACACAAATTATTAGACTTTGACCATTCTACTGTGGTTCAGGTCAAGTGGGCTGAGATAGAACAAACTGGTACTAACCAAATTCATGGAAGGATATATAAGCCAGATGCCAATTTATTAATTTACAATGAGAAGTTCAGCTACCAAGGGAAACAGATACTCATATCCACTAAGTAGTATAATATCTACCTGTGGGTGTCTATGTCTACATTGAAAGACAAATTGTTATTAGAATATTGTTTGCTATGTATGGACACAGAGAAGGGAGAATGAGTTGGATGATCTTTATGTTGCTATCATCAAGCAATGACCACCATATAGACTGATTTTTGAGTTATGGAGTCAAAGTCTTCTTTCTAACTAAAATGCTAAAGAAATACACTGAAAAGTTATGATTGTTTTTCACTTTTCATGAAAGGCCAGTTTTTCAATTTTCCTTCATGTAAAGAATACGCAATGGATTATATTTTGGGGTTTTTTTTAATTATTTTTGTGGTTTGGTTTGGTTTGGTTTTTACAGATACTTTCCAATTAAGTATGTTCTTGCTGTACCTCAATGTCTCTTTTTGGTGATGATATTGGTCTCCTTCTGTAGATGGCCTACCATTTTCATTATATCAGTCATTCTTAATTTATTTTTGTATTATTTATTTATATCTCAAAAACCCTTAAAGATATAATAATATTACAGATCTGTTCTTAGAAAAACAAATATAGTGCACACACAAAAATATTTGCACATTCTTTGCAGTGTTTGACAGGAATCCTAAAGTAATTCATATTCCACAGATCTGTCAAACTTGGTTACCTGTCCAGACTAGATCATACTTAATTATTTTCAGAATGAGACAAAATTTCGGGACACAAGAAGGCAAGCATTCAATTCAACTTTTACATAATTTACCAGATAGGATGTTGAGCCAATGCTTGGATGTCATCTGAAGGCAGATACAGTCAGAGATGATATCTGGTCTACAGGGCAGAGATAGCTTTGCTCATATTGAAGATGGAGGTGAATGAGGAGCAGAGGGTTTTATCTACAATTCTCAGCAAAGGAAAAGTTGGTCTTAATATTCTTGTTGCTTTAGTCCAAGCAGAAGTTATGGGTCATGATGACTCACCTACTGTGGGTCGCTAAGGAGCAGGGAGGGCAGGTTTCATTCTATTCCATATTAAAAATAGAAAGCAAACAGACACCATTTCTAACCAGATCATTTTAACAATAGCCGGCAAACATTATATGTTCCTCTCCCATTTTTAGTAAGAACACAAAGAACTTGATCCATCCTGTTTAGGAAAAATATGCAATAGTTACTCTCCCACTTATTTCCCAGGAAATGGTGGCTTCAGGAGATCACCAGGCCCGCACAGGGACTTTTCTCGGGGTCACCTTACAATAGCTTCCCTCATGTAAGTTGGTTTTTCTTCATTTTGCTCAGAAATAAGAGACATAATGTCAAGTTTGGAGAATAGCTTATTGCCCTCCTTTTACTTCCCTTCATTTTCCTTTTGTTAAAAAGTAATGGAGATATGTGAAAATATCACTTATTATTTTAAAAGAAAATGGCGCCTAATTTCCAAATGGTTAAATTAACAACTTTTCAGATGCTTCATACATACTATTCAAAGTATTAATAATAAAATATATTTTTCTTCCCTAAAGTTAAATTAAAATTTACAATACAAAAAAAAAAGCCTTAATAATGAGCATGTTTTATAGTGCAATGAGACAGATTTGTAAATTATTTGTAATGTTCTTCTGAATAGTTAGGGCATTATGCTGGGCTTCTCTGCCTCTGTATTACTCATCACACTCTCTTATTTGTAGATTATTTATATTTGAGTGTATCTGGTAATTTGTATCTGAATCTCACCCACTTCATTCTGTAGCTGCTCTTTCTCCCAAAGGGTCAGAAAGCTACACTCTCCCATTCCACACTATCATTGGGTCTGGCTTCTTATCCTTTTTCCATTTGATTGGCTTCTCTTCCTTTTAACCTAGTAGACCTAGCATTTTTTCAAGCATCCAATTACTTTCTGTCTGGGAAAAGTAGAGGATTCTGTTCATCTTTACATCTGTTTGCCCGTACTTTTAGATTGAACTGCATGAAATGGCCATTTTTCTTAGGTAAAATGTTGGTAATTTATGATGGCCTATCCATAATCTGTTATGTATATTCAGAATAAATATTGAAAAATTGTCAACAAATATAAGCCAAGTGTTTGACACATAAAGTCTTTTTTACATGCTATTTATTACTATTATTATTATTATTATTATCATTTTTATTTAAAACAATTCAGTGCTGTCTCTAAAGAGTCTGATGTAGAATCTCAGCTGTTCTTCTCAAGGCTGTGTGTGCAATGCTTGAACAGCCATTTTATATTGAGACCTCTGGGGATATGATTTAACATTCTATAGTCATTCCAAACTTATTTTTAAATTGCTAGGTTTGTACATTTGTCATCTTCAGGCTACTTGTTCCGTTATATTTATATCCCGTCATGTTCATAAACAAATGTTATCCTCTTTACAATAACCTTCTAGGAGCATATAAGTTCTTAAGAAAATAAGTCCAAAGAAAATGTAAAGATCTAGATATATTAGGTATTTTACAATTTCATACCACAAATATATCAAATATGTTAATTTATCATTATTTCTGTTCAAATTTACATGGATAGTATCTGCAGGAAAAATCTTCTTTAAATCCCTTTTGAATTACCCCCATGTTCTTAACCTATCTTTATGTCATTACATTTTCTGAAAAAAATATATATATCAGTCTCAAAAGATACAGTGAAGCAGAATAAATAATTTCCTCATTGAACTTATGATCATTTCCTTCATCCTGATCAGTTTCAGACTTTAGACTCATGACTGAATTAATTTAGGCAAAAATTTCATTTAAAGGATAAACTAATTTTAAGGTCCAAACTAAAGGGTTTGCTAAATTAACTGTGGACTTTTTTAATGTGAAATTTCAATGACTGCTTCTGTTAACAAAGTATTGTCATAGTGTATGGGTGGCTTTGGTAACACACTCGTCATTGCCATAATTAATTCTCACTTGGAACAAGTACAACATTCATCACATTTAGATGGTGCTCTAGCATTCTGTGTCAGAACAGAAGGAAGGCAGTGATTGACAAAATGTTTATGTGACAGATACATTCACCATATAAATACACATCTGATGAACTCAAAAAATAGCCGGCTGTTGGAATAGTGGTGCATATTTTAAAAGACCAACTTCACAGAAAGGCTATTTTCCACTGCTCATTTCACCTACAAAGAGAATAGTAACATAAAGCTTGTACACTAAAACAAAATGATTTACTTTACTCAGCCATTTCAAACAACTGATGGCAGGAAATAGCAAAAAACTTAAGGCCAGACCACTGAAATTCCAATAACATGAAAGGAGTGAATTTTTTTTTCAATCGCAGGGAAAACCAAACATTTTTGTCTAATGCTAATATTTGCTGACATTTCTTTACTGGATATTAGATATTATGTTGTTTACCATTTTAAGTATGCATACTTATTTTTAACTATCTTAATCTTCAGAATTAGCAATGCACACAAATTGAGCTATATTTGCAATTCACCTTATCCTTAATTTCCAGGTCTAAATTCTCTGTCTCTTCATCCTGCTTTCCCATTATGCTTCCCAAAGGATGGCCCATGCCCTCCTGCCCCCTTACACAATGATCAGTGTCTCTACTATTTGCCTTCTTTGTCAGTTAGCTACGGCTGTATAACAAACAATCTCAGAAACAAGTGGCCTAAAACAATAACCACTTACTGTTCATGAATCTACAGGTTGACTGGGTAGTTCCGCTGACCTGGGTCATGCTCATTTGTTCTCAGCTGGGCTTATTTATGTATGCACGGATCAGCTGGGGCCTATATCTTCTCATATGACTAGTTTGTGTGGCTGGACATTGGTTGGAGCATGAGGAGTGAGTGGGACACTGGCCTCTCATCATCCAGCAGGCTAGTCTGGGCTTGCCCCCACAGCAGCTGGGCAGAGAGCAAACAGAGCTTGCAAGATCTTCTGAACCTTAAGCCTAGAACTGGCCCAGTTCAATTCTGCCACATTCTTTTCCAAAAGCAAGTCAAAAGCTATCCTAGATCCAAGAAGAGGGGACCTAGGTGCCACCTCTTGGTGGAAGAAGCTGCACTGTCACACTGCAAGGTGCATTATACAAGAAGTAAAAAAATTAGAAACATTTTTGCAATTACCCAATCACATCTCTCTACCATTATTTCTAATATATTTACAACATCTTTTCAATGCCCATATTCCTATAAAACCAAAGGAATTTTGTTGACTAACTTACAACAGAGAAAGCCAGGCTAAAAACCAATCAAGGAGCAAAGCCAAAAGACAGGAGAAAGGTTGTCACACTGTCAGTTTATTATATGTGCATCTTCAATACCAAACACATACACACACACACACACACACACACACACACACACACACACACACACACACAAAGTCTCTCCAAGCTACTAACTTTGAAATGAGTCTATATCATTCTGGTGATTGTTTGGAATATGACTCTGGGTCCTAGGGAGTTTTTAGAAAAATAATACATAGATATTTTTTAATGGGGGCAATTTATATTTTGTAAAACCTTTCTTTTTTTTTTTTAAGGATTTATTGGCCCATCGAATTGAACATAAAAGGAAGTGCGATGTAAAGGGAGACATAGAGCATGGATTCTGACATCAGATAGACCTGAATTGAAATTTTACTTCTCCAACTTACTACCTGGTGACTTTGGCCAAATCCTTGGCCACTCCAACCCACACACGGGATTATATGAAAAGTGAATAAACATACCAGGTATCAATCAATCTTCCCTTTTTCTAATGTATTAGTTCACACACTTTGACAGAAATAAGATGAGAGGGACAGGAAGGAGCCCAGGGATATTCAGCCCAGAGCTCCTCAATCTGACGGAGATACATAGGCCCGCATTTAAGCTCTTTGAGAAAAAAATAACTCAATTCATTAAAAGCAAAATGTTTGAATTAATAGCCTTCATTGAGATTACCAACCTTACATTTAACAAGTTGCATTAAATAATATACCTTCTTCAAAAATGTTTTAATGCATGGACATTTGAAACATTTTCTCAGATTGAACCACCATCTTTAATCCACTGTAAAGAATATGCAAAACAAACATAGTATTTCAATCAAACCTGTCTGACAAATGAATAATTGGCACTTTTGTTTTATTAGGGTCTATATCTGTTAGCCATGGACTCCTAAATCCTTTGATAAGCCATGACAAAAATGTACTGACACCCCAACACATGTGGCAAAAATGAACAAACAAGAAATCCTTTAATGTTTCTTTTATTTAAAAAAAAGATTTTATTTATTTATTTGAGAGAGAGCACAAGCAGAGGGAACAGCAAAGAGAGAGGGAAAAGCAGTATCCCTGCTGAGCAGGGAACCCGACGTGGGGTCGGGATCCCAGGACCCTGGGATCACGACCTGAGTCAAAGGCAGACACTTAACCAACTAAGCCGCCTAGACACCCCAATGCTTTAGTGTTTCTGAAAGAATTTTTTTACTGCAAGGGAGTGGAAAACCAATGCCTAGGCCACTATGAAGAAAGTGTGCTTGCATCTTCAATACCCAAAAGGAAAAACAAATCTTTGTTTTACAAAGTTAAAAGGCATCTTTTAACATTTCATAAGAAATCTCAACTATCCATGTCCCCAGATTCACAGTTAATATTGTGTTGCTCTTGGGTATTTTGAGGTGGTTATATGCTCTATTCTGTAAGGTTCTTTCATTTATTTCAAAGAATTCATTTGTGCATTGTCTACCTCCTCTGCCAAGTTCGGAGATGCACCATGATGCTTTTTCCCTGTAAGCAGAGAAAAATGCATCCCTAGAGTAACTGAGGTTTGGAGCTCTGGTTTTCAGGATGGTGGTCCCCAGGAGAAAAATTGCCTAGAAAGGATCAACAATCTTTAATTCTATCAGGAGTTTAATCTTGTAATGAAGCCTGAAAATTCCATTTTTGTTAATAGAAAGAGAACCAGCATGAAATGTAATGCACAAACCATTTCCACTGGCCGCTAACACAGCCACACTGAGCCATCACAGACCCTGCTTAATAAAATTGATTTAATTATGCTGAAGAGAAGGGGGAAGGGATGAACTGAACCAGCCAAGCGCAAACAAGGCACCCAACTCCAAATTATGCTGCTGGTAAAGAAGTGCCACGCTTTAAGTGTAGAGCTGAGGTGTTCATCTTTCACTCTGCTATTCTCAGGTAGCAATGCCAGTCTTAATGAAAAGCATCTCTCTCCTGCTGGATGTCTTCCCCATTCTTTCTATGATTTCTCTGGAACAGAACCTCAATTGTACCAACAGGGAAAACAATAAGTGATATGCTCATTTCTTTGGACACTCCTTAATGGTCTCAGACATTCACTCTTGTGACTTAATCTAAAGCATCCTCTCCTTACAAGGTCCAGGGAAATTACCAAATGCAAGTGGAGTCAACTCTCACCTGTTTTCCTTAGGGATCATGTTGTTATCAGAATTGTTAAAAATGAAATTGTACATCTATATATATATATATCACTTATGTATTGTGTATCTATATAATATTATTCATGTGTAGAATGTGTACATACATATACATGTTATATAATAACATATATAAGTTGTATATATTATATAGAGAGAACTGTTATAGATATGTGACACACATAAACCGTGTAACAGAAAGTTAACATGGCAAAGACTGCATTAGAGTCAGGAGACCTGGAACTTTACTACCCATTCAGTTACCCTGGTGGGTGGTAACTTCAGTTTATAAAGCTTTCTGAGTGATTTTTCTCTACCTGCAAAGTCTTCATTTATAAAATCAAAGGATTGGCTGAGATAATTGACAAAGTTCCTCTTAGCTTTAAAATTCTATGTTCTGAGGTCATTCACTATGAATCTACAAGTTACTTAAAGCCATGACCAGTATGGCCCAAAGCAAACGCCATATTTTTAAGTAGTTTATAAGGGTTTACAAATAAGGGCACAGGGAAAAATATGTGGCCATATCCAACATTTTATTTGAGGATCCTGCAGCAATTTGTTTTATAAAAAATTACATCTTCATAAAAATACACTTCAAAGATATTCCACTTAGAGTTCACACTTTTTCTCATCTTTTAAATGTGCTAAAATCAGAGAAAACATATGAAAATTGATCAGTATTCTTTTCATCCTTCCCTAGTTTATACATCTGAATTTTTTCCCTAACTTGCCGAAGTCCCACATGAATATAAGTGTTATTACCTTACCCTTGGACTTCCCGTGGAATTAATGAACTGTTACAATAGCCAATCATAATTTGTGTTTATAGTTTAGTGTCTTGTCAGGCTTATGATTATTTTTAACGCAGATCTGCTAGTCCAGTAAGTGCCTTCATTATTCTTGGAGCTGAAGAAGCTGTTGGTTATGCAGAACTTGTCCTGTCCCTGTACCTTCCGTCTTGGCCACCACTTGTAGTAAACATCTTTTCGCTCCATTTTAATAGAGCTGCCTTCAGAAGGTCATTTATTAGGTAATCACTCATCTGTGAAAAATCCTAATTACTCTGTGTTTGTCAAAGGGAAGAAAATAGCATTGCATTTGAATGCTGAATGAGGAGCAAACCAGAATACAGATGAGTTAATCAGAAGGTTTGTTTTTTAATTGGTAGATAAAGAAATTTGTTAAGTGCACCTACACTTTGAGGGTTAAAAAGAAAAGATGCACTATCAGCTATAGTGAAGATTTCAAAAAAAAGCGTAGTTTATGGTGTTATCAGTTCAGAGTTAAGGCAAAAGAAAAATAAATTATGAACGCTGCAGGGATATGTTTTTGCTGTGGAATCTTAGTGCCCCCTGCTGATCCTCCAAAGTGCTTTGCATTCACCAAGCTTCCTGGTTTCCTTTTTAGAGAGGCTTTTTTCTATTACGGCGTTTCCTTTTCAGGGAATAGAGAATCTTTCCTATGTAAGACTCTGCCTCAACACAACTATCACAATAATATCTGTGGCTTCTCGTAGAAAAGCAAGTAATTAATCAAAAATGTATCTTTACCAGTGTTAAAAGAGAGGGCAAAGAGTTTGAAATTACTGCCTGCTATCATAACTGAACCAGCTGCACTTCTTAGTTAAAAAGGAACATAAGGTCATCACCACTTAGGAAAGTAGACATTGATAAAAGTGCAAATATATAATGAGATTATCAGTGACCAAAACCACAGTCCTGCTTCTAAGTTGTTGAAGTGGATTGTTTATGTACATATTAGTTCGTAACCAGACACAGGCACATCAGACAGTAAGACCTAAGATGTTGCCCAGGGCCACACATTATTAATAATTTGAATTTTGTCCATATTTTAGTCTTCTCTAGTATATTATCTGTGAGAGAAATATTGCTATTCCTATCTGAGAGGTGAGGAAAATGAGACTCATAAAGTTAATGTAACTGACTAAAACACTGTACAACCATTTAATGGCAGAGAATCATTCTCGATTATTTTTAGAACAAAGTGGAGTATAAATACATTTTCCGCACCCACTCCCCACGCCAACTCAGGATTATTTCAAAGCAAATCACAGACATCTATAAAAATTGAAGTGTTTATCTCTAGAGAAATCTCTCAGAACCAAGATATGTAACCGTGCTGTCAATATCCAGCCTCTCTCTATATATAGGCCATATCTTTTATTTTCTCTACCTTAATGCTTTTAGCATTTGAGGCCTTGATGACCCTACACGGACTGCCCCTCCCAGGGTCAGTGAATTCCTAGAGATAGTAAACTCTCCCAGGAGTGCACTTCTCAAATGTAAACCAACCAATCCAGAGCCCACACCCTCAACCCCCTTCTGTATGGCCTTATCACACTCTGAGCTACTTCCTACCTTCCCCAATCACCCCAGGGCCAGGTACCAGACAACTAGGTGCTGCCCCTGTGCCCAGGAGCCCACTAAAATTATTTAAACTAATCGTTCCTAAGCATGTTTGCCCCGCCTCATCCATTCTTCCCCTTGGAAGCCACAATAAAGGCTCTTGTCCCCTCTCCATAAGTCTCCTGACCAACGCTGGTGCTTCCTCATGTGCCCCCTGTGGCGACGATGTTCCCTTCTCTTGTGATCTGTGAGTATAACAATCTTTTTAATGGCAGTCATATACTGATCTGTTAGCATGACTCTACATAAATAATAATAAAAGATATAAAAATACTACCCCACAGTAACCACACAGTCTCTTTCCATCACATTTCAATGCAAAGATAGAATCGATATAAAATAAGTATGCCTTAATCATAGAAATGCTAAATTATGAGGTCAGCGAAGCACAAAGCACTTTTTTTACAAGAACACTAAGGCTCTCTCATTAAATAAAAATGAGTGCCAGTTATTTCACATCATTAAATGGGTTCATTGACATTCCTGGGTGTCAAAGAATCATTTCCCTAAACCATCAACTGCCACGGAATCCCTGAGCCATGATAACCCCAGAAAGTCCCCTCCAAAAAATGCTCAGACTTTAATAATGTTATGATCATTTTGAAGATAAAAGATACTGTGAAATCAATCAGGCTGAGGTGTTGCAGTAAAAGATGTAAGAAGGGAGAAACTTAGAGGTCCCATTTCCCATATGGCTGAAAAACCGATTTGGTTCAATAGGGTTTTGATACTAATATCAGAGTTCCCATTACTAAGGGGGGAAAAAAATCACCATACCAGTTTTCTACCTATGTTATCTAATTTAATACATACCATCCCTTTATCAGTTAGGCTTAAATTATCCTGTGGGATAATCCTGTGGGAGTCAAGACATAAGGATGGTAAAGAGTTTGATGCCATGTTTCAAACCTCTGACTGTACATATCATGTTCTTCTTCTTAAGCCCCAACACAGCCACAAAAGTCTCAAGCTCTTCTGCCAAAGTTGTTGTAATAGAGATAATTCCTGTATTTCAGTTAAAATTTGGTATTGGTAATTGGTCATCCTATTTTTAATAGTAATGCTGGGTTATGTTTCAGGTGGTTTTCTGCACAAAACTCAAATTTCATTTTTAGCAAATATCAAATTTAATTGCCAGTAGGCAATAAACATCCTCCAGTGTTCCTACGTACTATTTTTTCCATATCCTTACCCAACACAAAGGCAGTGTCTATACTCACTAGATCTTATCACTTTCCCAGATAGTCTATTCCAATAGCAAGATTCAGTCCAGCACTGGACACCCTCAATCCAAAGTAGGTTAGCTGGACTTAAGGTGGAAAAAGGGGGACACCCAGTGAAATTTGAATTTCAGATAAACAACAGATAAGGTTTAGTATAAGTATTTCAGTATTTGGGATGTACTTACACACAAAAAAAAATACTCATTATTTATCAGAAATACTAATTTAACTACATTTTATAGTGAAATACAAATTTATCTGTATTATATCTGGCAACTGTGGCCCATCTTCCAGAGAACCTGAATTCCCTCTGTAGTCTCATCAGGACATGGTTCTGTGCTGAGAGAGAAGAAAGCTAAACCCAGAAACCTAGTTCCCACGGGCTCCTTAAAATAAATAATTATTAATTATAACATAATGATTTAATTAGTTAATTTTAAAAATAAATAAAAATGAAAATTAATTCGTTAATTTAAAAATGTTATGAGACTCCTCTAGACCACATTTGTGGACATTTTTACTCCCATGGCTTATCCTGGTTGGAATAGGAAATTTCTGGGATTATCTAGAATCAGATGAGCTTCCAAGGTAGAAAAAGCAAGATGGCATGGTTATTTGCTTCACTAGCTCATCCCTTCTCTCAACAAGGCCCACTGAATCTCAGAGTTGGCACGTGAAGTCTTCATAAATGGATGGATATGGGGATGTAAGGAAGACATCATGGAAGACAGAAAAGAAGGATAATTGAGTGTTATTAAGTAAACCCAGAAACCAGTAAGGTGCATATAGAGCCACTTTTAACGTATCAAAATGGTTTTTATTGTATCTATTGCTCTAATTTTAAATCACATTTCCTAGTAACAAACAGCTCAGAGCATCATTATTTTGGAGAAAGCAGTGTTCCTATTTCAGATTATTTGGAAAAGGCTTATATTTAATCCATTATAATCTTTCTGAATTCTGCTTATGGTAATTGTAGCCTCTTGGCATATTGTTTTCCTGGACCCACTAGACATGGAAACATTCTTTTTGTCAATGCTATTTCCTAAGAGAATAATTCATTTTTAAAGAAAAATATAATTTATTTATCAGAATTCAGACAGCTATTGCTGCACTTTACCTGCAAATATTCCATGAGGTGTTTTTTTTTTAACTTTGAAAACTTGTAACTTGGTTCAGTAAAGGTGGAACCTTTCAACTGAAACACGAAAATGACAACCTACTGTCTCATGGAGTGTTAAAAAGAGTTCTGACTTAGGGAATATTGGTGGTTTGGCGACATCCATCTTAGTATGTATTTCTAGAACAGTGACTATCATATTGTTCCACTTGCCAAAATGTCATGAATTTAAAGCTGGCCTCAGAAAATACCATCAATGTTGGTTGTGAAATTTCCTTTGGATTAAATGGAAGAACAGTATTACATGCTCTCTTTTGTGCAAGACTGTTATTATTAACGCAATTTAAATTTTAAAAAATCTGTTTTCTGGGCCAATCATATACTCAGAATACTTTTTCTACAAACTCCAAGCTGGTTGAGACAATGAAGACTCTTCAAGAGTTTAGAAGGCAAATGGCTTCTTATAACTGACTTTTAAAAATCTGATTTAGAGCTCTTCCCCATCCAAGCGGATCATCATCCAAGATCCTCCCAGATGAGCGTAACATAGGCAGTATTAAGAAGGCATTCACTCTTCTTGCTAAAATTTTATTTGTTTTGGAAAATTGTTATTTTTCATTAAAATATTTTATTAATATTAACATGTCATGTGTTTTTAAATTATTAATAAATAAATATTTTTAATTTCTTAGTTTTAATCCTTAGCTTTGAAAGTACCAATAGATAAAATCCAGATAACAAAAAAAAAAAAAAAAGAAGAAGAAGAAGCTCTCTGGAGTGCTTAATAATTTTTAATTGTATACAAAGGTCTTGAGAACAAAAATCTTTGCTCTAGGACAATGTGAAATTTTCTATCAACTAAGGTCTTTGAGAAGCTGCATTAATTTTTTAGAGTATAATTTGCACTAGTAAAACAATAGTTTCCTGAATATCATCTCAAGCAAGTGCCCAAGATATATATACATATATATTCATTTCTTATATACATTTAGATTTTTTTTTTAAGTCTTTCCATGCACATTAAGCAACTTGGGCTTCTCTTCTCCATAAAATATCCCAATGTTTCTCTGCTCAACTAAACAACACAAATCATTCACTTTGGGGAGAAAGGCACTTGGAGGGGCAAATTTTAGACAAACGCTTCCCAAAAACTATGTTATTACACTCAAGTGCTTGTTACGCAGCCAGTGCGGAGTCACCTTCCTGCCACACTGCAGGCCAGTGGAGTTGGGATCTCACTACTGCCTTGAGACTGGGGCCTTGTTCCCATGGTTCATCCGCAGTTCACCTCCACTTTCTCTTAAAAAAAAAAAAAAAAAAAAAAAAAAATGGGACCTGGAGGGAGAAGTCAGAGGAGAGGCCAGAGTTCTCTAGGTGGCAGAAGAGAAGAAAGAAGAAGCAAAAAGTGAGGACAAGTATAAAGGAAATTCTGGGGGAAATATTTCTTAGTCACCTGTCCTTTTGTCTTTTGGTGAAAATAGAAACTAGGAGACAGTGCTAAATGCTTAAATGCTCCTTTCCCTCCTCATTCCACTACCAGCATCTGCCAAGCTGTCCCTGTTCCATGCTGTTTCTTCCACATTCTCTATTTGACTCCTCTGTTCTCATCTTCTCTTTTTTTTTCCAAAAATTTTAATCACTTTTATTGGAGTATAATTTACATTCAGTCAAATTTATCCCTTGTCATTGTGTAAATCAATGATTCATGTTAAATTTATACCATTATGTAATCACCACCCCAATCTAGACAAAATAGATACCACCCCAAAAACTTCCTTCATGGTCCATTACATTAAATCTTTTCCTCCACTCCTAGCCCAAATACTAGACATTCACTGGCTTTTCCCTTCATTGTAGTTTGCCTTTTCTAGATTTTCATTTAATGGAATCATAGAATATGTAGTCTTTCTTGTCTACCTTCTTTCACTTGGCATAACTCACTTGAGATTCATCAATATTGTTGTGAGCACCAGTAGTTTATTCCTTTTTATTGCTGAGCTGTATTCCATTAATGGAGATAGAACGGTCTCCCTATCCATTCACCTAATGATGAACACTGAGTTCCTTCCAGTTTGGGCTATTATGAATAATATTGCTAAGGACATTCATGGAGAAAACTTTGTAAAAATACATGTTTTTATTTTTCTTGAGTAAATATCTATACGTAAGATTGCTGAGTTGTATGGTAAGTGTATGTTTAATTTTTTTAAATTTTTTATTTAAATTCAATTTAGTTAACATATAGTGAATTATTAGTTTCAGGGGTAGAATTTAGTGATTCATCAGCTGCATATAACACTCAGTGCTCATTACATCAAGTGCCCTCCTTAATGCCCATCACCCAGTTACCCCATCCCCCCCACCTCCCCTCCAGCAACCCTCAGTTTGTTTCCTAGAGTTAAGAATCTGTTATGGTTTGCCTCCCTCTCTGTCTTTATCTTATTTTATTTTTCCTTCCCCTCCCCTGTGTTCATTTGTTTTGTTTCTCAAATTCCACATATGAGTGAAATCACATAGTATTTGTCTTTCCCTGACTGACTTTTTCCGCCTAGCATAATACCCTCTAGTTCCAGTGTTCTCATCTTTTCTTCTAGCAAAGAATTTTTCTGTCAATTGTTTTCCTTCTTTGTCTCTTCTCCCTTCACTTTTTTGTTTCTTCCCCTTTTCTAATTCTTTGAAGACTATCATTTCCTGCCTTCTCCTTCATGTTTCTCTTCTACTTTTCACATTTTTTTACTCCTTAGTCTCAAAATGTATTTTCTTCTCCCATTCTTCCCTTCTCATACTAGTCAAATGGAGTTTAATTAACTAAAAAGTAATAACAAGTATCAGAATTACTCAAACGTGAAATATTGGACCAGAAGGAACTACAAGTGTAATTTCAGAGGACTTTGAGCTCATAATATTTTGTAACTGTATTTTCTTTTAAATAAAAATCTAAAATACATAAATAAACATCTTCTGAATCATCTGGATGAATATCTTAAAAAAAAACTCTACCACTTCATTTCAATGTCTCACCTTGTGTTCATATTTACAATTATGTAAATCTAAGTTAAAGTCAAATGATGTCATATTATGTTGTAGAAAGGAAGGATTCAAAGTAGTTCATTGGGAGAATTGAGTCATCAAGTAGCACACAATAAATAGACATATGTAGATTAAAAGAACCTATGCTAAAGAAATTAGTACAAAATCCACATGGTGAGTGGATATATTTTGCATATACTGCCTCACTTTGCATCACTTGAAAGTAATGAACTAACATATATATGGTAGTAAATGTAGAATATGGGGCACCTGGGTGGCTCAGTCATTAAGTGTCTGCCTTCAGCTCAGGTCATGATCCCAGGGTCCTGGGGTCAAGCCCCGCATCAGGTTCCCTCCTCCGTGGGAAGCCTGCTTCTCCCTCTCCCACTCCCCCTGCTTGTGTTCCCTCTCACTGTGTCTCTCTCTCTCTGTCAAATAAATAAATAAAATCTTTAAAAAAAAATTTTTTAAGTAAATGTAGAATATTGTTCCATTCCCAAATTCAATAAAAGTTGTTAGAAAATCATTTAATGCAAATTCTAAAAATGCCACAGTGCTAAATATCTCTTGAAAACAAATCTAAAAAAAAAAAAAAAAAGCCGCCTCAAAGACTTTTCAAGAGACACCTCATTAAATTAACAATCGGGGATTTTTCTTCATCAGGGTTTTTGTTAAGAATACATCTGGCCTTTCTCTTCTGATATTGTGTAAAATCCTAGTAGTGTAAGTTCCAGAAGAAAACAACTATAAAATCTAGAACAGGAATAGGGGTAGATTTTCCTGGGAAGTATGCGTTCAAAAAAAAAAAAAAAGAAGAAGAAGAAATACAAAATGATTTAATGTTTTTGCAGCTTTTAGCTAGGGGCACTTGGGTGGCTCAGTTGTTAAGTGTCTGCCTTCAGTTCAGGTCATGGTCCCAGGGTCCTAGGATCAAGCCCCACGTTGGGCTCCCCGCTCAGTGGGAGGCCTGCTTCTCCCTCTCCCACTCCCCCTGCTTGTGTTTCCTCTCTTGCTATGTCTCTCTCTCTGTGTGAAAATAAATAAATAAAATCTTAAAAAAAAAAAAGGAACAGTCTATATGGTACACAGGGCAGCAGGAAAATCTATGAAAAACAAAGCTTTTCTGACCTGTAAGACCTTAGAACACTGAATCTGAGGAAAGTATGGATGTTGAAGGGATTGGGAGAATCTTAAAAGAGAAAGAGTCCTAGAAGGGGGTCCCCATATTTGTCTGCCTGCATCTGTGGCTGACTCCTCAACGATGCTAATTCAAAAAAGATTCATAGTAGTTCAGCTGAAGACCAAAGATCTTCTTATCTGAGACCAGGGTTGCTTCCCAAGTGTTTGCAGTTCAAATCTAATCAATGCAATATCCTTCAAAAATAATAGAGGAACACTCATCAGAGAAAAATAACAGAATCCAGTTTTTCTGGATTCGCACTCAAAATATCCAGCATACAATCCAGAATTGTGAATAACTAAGAAAATGGAACACATTTTCAGAAGAAAATAAAATCGAATATGACCAAACTCAAACTTACACAAAGGTTGGAACTAGCAAACAGAGGTTTTCTAAGAGCTGATACAGTTCTCTCAATGAAGTAAAATAAAATATGCTCACAATGAATAATGGATAGAAAATTGTAGCAGAAAAAGGGAAACAATTTCAAAAGATCCAAAGAAAATCCCTAACAAAAATATACAATGTCTGAAATAAAATTTTACTGGAGAGACATAATATTCAAATGAAGATGATATGGGAAAGATAATGATATTGCAGACTGATCAATAGAAATTATCCAATGTGAAGAACAGAGAGAAAATAGAATTAAAAATAATGAACACATGCTTAGTGGCCTGTTTGATAATATCAAATAGTCAAACATATGTCTAACAGCAATATTAGAAGAAAAGAAAAGAAAGAATAGAACAGGAAAAAAATTATATGAAGAGATAATAGCAACAAATTTTCCCAATTAAAAAAAAAAAAGACATACATTTACACATTCAAGATACTTAATAGGCACCAAGTAAATTAAACGTAAATAAAGACTGCTGAGGCATACCATAATTGATCAGTTGGGTAAAGGTAACATTGAAAGCAGAAAGAGAAAAGTGACACATACGTAAAGGGTAACACTGAGTCAATGGGTAAGGAAATATGGAGAACAGAAGTCAGTAGAATGAAACCTTCAAAGTGCTGAAAGGAAAACAATTTGTCAACAAGAATGCTACATCTGGTAAAAGTATACTTCAAAAATTAAGGCAGAAGAAGTATTATCATATAAAATAAAAGTCAAAAATTGTCACCAGCAGATCTGTAACACAAGGAAGGAAAAAGGAAGTTTTCCAGACTTAAAGGAAATGATCCCAGATGGAAATTCAAATGCTGATAAAGAAATGAACAGCAAAAGAAATGGTAAATGAGGGGTTTAATTTTTTTTAAAAATTTCTTTTGCATTTCTCTTAATTTGTTTTTAATAGATACAGTTGTTTAAACCATATATTACAATACTGTCTTCTGGTGTTCACACATACGGAGATCCAATACATGTAACAATTGTAGCATAAAAACTAGGAGGATGCAGACCTATGTGGTTTACATACATAAAGTTATATTAACTTAAATGAACCACCAAAGTTAAGAATATATATCATAATCCCTAGTTCATTCGTTAAGAATATGGCATAAGACATCTATCTAAAATGTCAATAGGAAAAATAAAATGGATTTTTGACATTTTTAAATAATCTAAAAAGGGGCAGGAAAGAAATAACAGAGAATGAAAAACAAAGGAGAGGAATTTTTTAAAAAAATCAAATAATGAAATGATAGATTAAACCCAATCATATCAATAATTAGATTAGACATTAATAGAATAACAGTTCAATGAAAAGGTACAGGTTGCCAGAGTGGGAAAAAGGTGAGGCTCAACTATATTCAGTCTATAAGAAATGACCTTTAAACATGCAGATGCAGCTAGGTTGAAAATATAAGGATGAGGGGCACCTAGGTGGCTCAGCTGGTTAAGTCTAAGACTCTTGATTTCGGCTCAGCTCCTGTTCTCCCAGTGGTGGGATAGAGCCCTGCATGGGGCTCCACACTCAGCAGGGAGTCTGCCTGATATTCTCTCACACTGCCCCTCCCCCTGCTCACTCTCTCTCTAAAAGAAAAAGAAAGAAAAGAAAAACAAAAAGGAAAATACATGGATGAAAAAAGTTATTCCACACAAACAGTAATCATAAAAAGAATGCAATAATTGTACTAATGCCATACAACAGAGATCTGGAGTCTAAAGTTATTACCAGTGATAAAGAAGCTATTTCACGACAATAAAAGGGGTAAGTCAACAAAAGGCAGAATAATAAAAATATATATGTTTTTACTATCAGATCACCCACACACAGAAGCAAAAATTAACAGAATAAAAGGGAGAAATAGACAAATTTACAATTAGATTTGAAGATTTTAAAATTTCTTTTTTTAGCAATTGATGGATCAACTAGACAATAAATCAGCAAAGACATAGAATATGTGAGTATGTCCTTGCTATGACTATCAAAGTCACCAGAATATTTGTGGCTAATTTACATTTTTAACATGAAGGATGATATATCAGAATCACGTCTTTTTTTTTTTTTTTTTTTTTGAGAGAGAGAGAGAGAGCACCAGTGGGGAGAGGAGCAGAGGGAAAAGGTGAAGGAGACTCCACACTGAGCCAGGGCTGAGTTTGGAGCCACAAGAAAGGGCTGGATCCCAGGGCTCTGAGATCATAACCTGAGCCCAAGTCAGAAGCTTAACCAACTTGGCCACCCAGCCCCTAAGTCAGAATCACATCTTAATGTTAGTCATATTAACTTGCAATAGCTTATTTCTAAATATGTCAAGAGTGTACGTATTTCTATCCAAATATTTCAAAAGCATTTAAGGCGTATTCAAAAATTAAAGCTTGTCCACTATAATGAATTAAACGTAGCTAATTCCCATAACTCAGCATCATTGCACACATTACAGGGCAGTTAAGAATGTGGGCTAAAAAGTCAGATGGACTTAAATAAAATCCCAGCTCTGCCTCTTCTTAGTTACATGTAGGGGGTATACTACTTCCTATCTCATGACCCTTCACATTCTCCTCTCAAAACAGAATGATAGCACATTTCTCATACAGGTAAGCAAGATATTAACATCAGTGTGTTAACAGTTGTATGATTATCAAAAACAGGAGACAATTTGCGTTACATTTCAGTAAATAAATGAATCTTGGCTTTGAAAATGAGGATGAATCCAACTTGGGACAATAGCAAGGAGCCTTTAAAAACCATTGAAGTCAGTGGAGGTGTATCCTGCAAAGCTACTGAGATCAGATCTGAAAAGTTCAAATCTTTACATCAAAGCTGAGCCCCCTATGGGTTCAGGAGTCTTTGCCTGGAAACACATATGCCTGAGTAGAGTTTTCAGTTTGTTTCTTTTTTGAAATTTGTAGTTTCCCTTCCATTGCACCCAAATGTTTCTTATTTCCTTCCCCAGGTTGAGAAAGAATATTGATTTTGGTAGTAAGAGAGGTCAGAGGAATTTACAATTATTTTCTCTTCTTGATAGTGCCAGCTTTAAAATGTCATTTAAGCACTTTGCTTTTCTGTACACACACACACACAAAAAAAAAAATTTAAAAAAAATCATCTATAACCAGCAAGAGACCATAAAAAGATGACCTAAATTGAGACCACCTGCCTCCTGATGAAACTGAAATTTGAAGAAGTTTTTTTTTTTTTCCTTTGGGTTGACCGTTCAATCAAGTACAGTTTAGGTTTTAAATGATTTACCCAAGAATCTTTGATTGTTTTCACTAAGTTTTCCCGAACTGATAAAATCTAGAGTAAGACTGCTATCGATACTCATCAGGAGAGTCATCTGAAATGAGATAAACTCTGAGAATTATTTTCTTTTCTAGTGGTATTTTATTTTAATAAACTTTCCACTTTAATAATCTTTCAACTTCAACATCAGGGATTAAAAAAAGAATAATTGAGTATGCTCACTTTTTTTTTTTGGCCAAGAAATCCTCTTAAACTGTTTTTTTTTTTTAAAGATTTTATTTATTTATTTGAGAGAGAGAGAAAGAGAGTACAAGCAAAGGGAAAGGGAGAAGCAGCCTTCCTGCTGAGCAGGGAGCCCGATGTGGGGCTCGATCCCAGGACCCTGAGATCATGACCTGAGCCGAAGGCAGATGCTTAACAACTGAGCCAACCAGGCGCCCTGCTTTCAAAGCAAGATGAAAAAGATTAACTCTATAAATATCATTTCTCATCTCAAATTAACTTGTTTAACAAAATCTCAAAGTGAGATAATCGATTGTTCATTTTATAAGAATGAACTAAAAGAATGTTTACCAAGGATATACAGCATTGCCCTTTTATAATTTGTGACTGCCCTGAGGCTGCTTGTAAAGCTAGTTTCCCATTCTTTGTTAATGGCCATGACACAGGCCAGTGTTTCTCAAAGTCCAAAGATGGACTACTGGTATCAGAATTATTTGGAGGACTTGTAAAAAATACAGAGTCATGGGACCTGTCCCACTTCTTCCAAACCAGAATCTCTAGGAATAGGTGACAGGAGTCTGTATTTTTACCAATATCCCCACATCATGCCTATGCAAACCGAAGTTTGGGAACTGCTTTTCAAGGAGATTTGAGCGGTCTTGGAAAGGAGCTTGGAAATTCACAAAGCCCTCACCCTCGTAATGGAAGACAAAGGACAAAGATTTTATAATTTGTTCAATAGGTTGATGCCCAAGTTTCCAACCATCATCATATATGCTAAAAAGAACATATATCTAATATCTTTAAGTATTTATGAATACTTTCATATCTTGAATAAAATCAGGGTGCAAACTCTTAAAAAATAATAATTTGTGAACTCCCAAAATAAAGTCAAAAATGAAGGGAACTGAAGTCTGGAAATCAGGTGTCATTAAGGAAAGTAGAGCACAAGAGCCTCCTCTGAATTTTCTTAAAATTACAGCAAAAATACTTCTTATATTCCAACATCAAACATATCCGTACAAGTCATCAGGGAAATGGTGGTGTTGAAGGTGGAGGCTCAGCTTCACTTATACCAGCAGAGTTTGAAGTCTAGGTTTTTCTATAAATAATTTCAAAATTATTTACCATTTGACATGTACTACCTTCTAAACCCATAGCAGCTAAACCACAATCAAGAAAATGAAAGCCAATAATGAAATGTAGATGGACATATGCATAGCCTCAAAATGCTGTAGGTAATTACAGAAACCACATAAGTGAAGATCGTGTGCTTCTGGCTGTCATTTATTCATGATTTGCTATTATAAAATCCTGCGAAGTATTGCCCAGATACTGCAATAGGTATTTGCAAAGTTAAGACTAAGGTATTTCTAATAGTGGCTCACATATATGAATAAAAAACCTAAAAAGTGAAACCTGCTCTTCTAAATGGAGAAGTATGTGTATTTAGCTTCAGTGTCTAGTATATATTAATTTTTGTTAATTGGTATTAATATATTAATTTAAGAAAGCAAAGAAAAACTGTAGTTTGCTGAGAATTTTATTAATTCTCACTTCTTATTAAATGAAAAAGTGTGTCAAATAGCCATGCTATATTACTCAGAAAAAGCTCATCTTCCTGCAGTAATGTACTTTGTTCCATCCTAGATTTCACAGGCTAAACTGATTAGCAACTCACCAAGAACTGTGAGAATTATTCAAAAGAACTAGAAGAGAGAAAACAGGATGTTGTGAGAAAGTCATAAGTATAATATACTTTAGGGGCTTTGCATCCTAGAGCTCATAAAATGAAAAAAAGAAAAATCCATTGCCTTTTCTCTCAGCTCAGTGAGAGGGATACTTTATCAAACATTTCTGAAAATAGGACATCCTGCTGGTTTTACCTTATTAAACAGGGAATAAAACACATTCTTTATTAGAGTTGTTTCAAGAATGCATCAAAGCTGAGGACTCTCAACACGGAAATCAAAGAACTGAAAAAAAAAAATCACAACTGCTGTATCTCCCCCCCCAACAAAATATAATTGACTATAATGAATGTAGAGTTGAAAGACAACTGGTAAAAATATGACTAAATCACATACCAAAATCACTGAAGCATTTAACTTTCCTATAACTTTAATCTCATGATATCCTGCTCATTAAATAGTTTATGTTTCTCACCATACAGTAACATGGTAATTGCTGGAAAATTACTTCTGGGAATTTTAAGAGCTATGGGTGAATCAGGTACTCAATATGGGTGACTTTTCCGAGTGGGACTTACTATGATGATGATCTCAATCATCATTTTATTCAACAGAGCTGCAAATGTGAGTTCAAGCAAAAATCAATTATGTTACCTTCTCTTCAAGAAATGAGAAGTTTTGAGTAGGCAGCAGATCACATACTGGTGTGTATGCCTCTCTGGGGACCTCAGAGCAACCAGCCAGATTATGGCTCCCAACAATGGGTCTGACTCACTCCCATAGGCATGGCTATCCAGGTGTTTCCTTGGCTGCTGGTCCCTGTCTAGTCTCTTCCCTATCCCACTTTGGTGAGGCTGAAATCATGTGTGAAGATACCCATCTCCCATTATTTGAGCTCATTTCTGCTAGAACAGATTTTCTTTTAATTCAGCATATAAAAATTTAATAAAATAAAAAGAGAAATAAGTTCATACTTTTTACTTACTTTCCCTTAAGCTTGGGACAATAACCAGGATACAGTAATAAATACTTCATTAGTGGGACTGACAATACAATGTCATGGTTAAAAAATATTGGTGAGAGTAGGAAAGTGGATGCCAGGAGCTACAGAAGTGGGGGAAATAAGGAGAATAGGAGTAGAGGAAAACAGGGAGATGGTAAAAGGGTGCAAACTTTCACTTATAAGATGAACAAGGTCTGAGGATCTTATGGACAACATGAGACTATACTTGGTAGCACTGCATTCATTATATATTTGAAAATAAGTAAAAAAACAAACTTTTAAAAAAGTGAATATAGGCTCTGAATTCAGATAAATCTTGGAAAACTTGCTATCAATTATTAACTATGAGACGTGGCAAGTATGTGAGCTGTATGTTCGACATACAGTAAATGTTCAGTGAATGTTAACCATTACTAACATGATTAATTATTACAGTCATTATAATAATAGTCAAGGGCAGAGTACAAATATCAGTATGACTGGATAGGAAACAGGTTAAAAGTTTTTAAGAGGAAATCAATGTGTCAGGAATTTGATTGGGAAAAATAGACATGAGAATAATGGAGACAAACAGAAAACGGGGCGGGGGGTACTGTAAGAAATGTCATAGTCTAATTTAAAAGTATTATTTACAGTTCCCACGCTGAGGCCAAAACATGCCCACGGACTCTTGAGATAGTGGATCCAATCAGATTTTCACCACAAGGAGCCCCTTTCATTTAATGCCAACCAACGAGATAGAAGGGCTTTCGAATCAAGAGTAGAACAGCATGCTTTCCATGAATTACAGTCAGAGAAATAAGAACCACTATAAAGTGCTCATGACTTGATAAGGCCTTCTGGCCAAATGACCACTCTGAGTAGGGAAAAAAAAAAAAAAAAAAAAAAAACAGTAACAGGACAAAAAAAAGAGAGAGAGACAGAAATTAAGTTGAAGAGAGTGGCAAACAAAAACAAACCAACCAGCCAAAGGTGGATGGGGAAGAAGTTTGCAATGTGCCACTGATACTCTCCTGTTGCTTGAAGAATTGAAGAGAGGCAGGCTGCATGCAAGAAGGGAGAGTAAGGTTCAAAGGGCTTAAAACCCCCAAGCTTCCTGAAACTGTGATGACAGGCAGTACCCTGCCTGATGGGGTCATGGACTGGGGAGCTTCTTGTGCATATCACTTATATCTATTTTGTTCACTGAGGACTCCCAGTGCCAAGGAAGGGTGGACCAAACCAACACAGAGACCATCTTCTTAGAGACCTCCCTGTCACATATCCCAGCCATTCATTGCATGTAGTCTGCTTCAAACTCTCAGGGGCTTCAAGAGGATAAATGATAAGAAGGGAAATAGAGGGGCGCCTGGGTGGCTCAGTCATTGGGTGTCTGCCTTTGGCTCAGGTCATGGTCCTGGGATCCTGGGATCGAGCCCCGCATCGGGCTCCCCGCTCCCACTCCCCCTGCTTGTGTTCCCTCTCTTGCTGTGTCTCTCTCTGTCAAATAAATAAATAAAATCTTTTAAAATAAAAAAATTAAAAAAAAGAAGGGAAATAGAGTGGAATAGGGAGAGAGAACATATAACCTATCCCCTCAAAACCAAAACCCTCCCTTATCCTCAGACTTTAAGAATTCAGAAGTGGGCTGACAGGACATTTGCTGAATTTGTCTGCTCCCACAACTCTATTGTCGTGCTTTCTCCAGTTTTCACCTCTGATTCACTGTTTTCCCACATAATCCTACTACAAACTGCTTTAAAACATTAGTATGCATTTACAAAGTAAATTCAATTAAGACTATATTGACTGTGTGTCATATGCTAGGATCTGGACTAGGAGCTCAAGCTCACCGGCTGTCAGAGAGCTCTCAACACCTCAAGTGGGTTAGCAGCTTCTGACTTCACAGTTTCAAAGGCCTTGTGAAGCTAAACTCTAAAATCTGCCAGGAAGATGAGACAGTACTTGCTTTAGACCACGCAATTTCTCCTTTAAGCAGTAGCATTCCGTTCAGGCTTGGCAACAGTACTTGTCAGGACATCCATGAGCTACTGGTCAAGTGAACTCTGGCCCCCAGTGAATCATGGGAGAAGTATAGAAGGTTCTGTCCCACTAGCTACACGGACTATTTCAAGCATAGCAATAATAAAGGGCATGCGGCAAACATAACCACAAAAAACAAATGCATCTAACCATTTAGGCCAAAAGCAAACTATCTAGCATCCAAAGACGTCATCCTTGAAAATTCTATAGAATGACCCACAATCCAGCAATAAGTGACTCATTTGGCATAGTAATAACAAAGCCTCAAATCTGTAAAGCTGTTCGTGGTAACTTGTTTTCCCCGAGACGTATTTGATTCTCTTTCCTTGAATGACATTTAAACAATGCAGCTTTTCTTAAACTTCCAAATTCATGATTTGCTGTTTAATTCTCAGTCCAACTTGGAATTTTAAAAAAATATAACAACCAAATCAATGGACCTCTTATGGTTATCTCAGTTCAAGACAGTTAGCATTAGCTTGTTCCTGAAGACAAGATTGGCAATTATTTGCTTCATGCCAGATTTCACTTCAATAAAACAAGACTATAAGCAGTTATATTTACTATATGAGCCCAAGAAATGTCATACGACCTTTTGAAAATTACTGTTATGCTAATCAGTGAAGCTCTAGTGGAGCAAAGAGGATCTCTGCATGTTCCTTTCAGAGACAAGTTTTATTTATTTGCATCTAAAAACTCAAAGGGTTGGGCACCTGGGTGGCTCAGTTGGTTAGGCAACTGCTTTCAGCTCAGGTCATGATCCTGGAGTCCCAGGATGGAGTCCCACATCGGGCTCCCTCCTCAGTGGGAAGCCTGCTTCTCCCTCTGACCCTACCCCATCTCATGCACTCTCTCTCTCTCTCAAATAAATAAAATCTTTCAAAAAAATTAAAAATTAAAAAATAAAATAAAAACTCAAAGGGTTGATTTCAAGCTGCCCTATATTTTGATCCAATATTGTTTTCAACATCACTGTGATGTTTGAAAACAATAAATATGTTGCGTCGAGTATTCTATGTTTAATGACACTAAGAAATGGATCAAGAGTTGCTAAAATCTTGGAAGAGGATCATGTTACCTACAAAACCAGTCAGCTACTGGGTTAAGAGTGGTGTTCTCCAGGAATGTATTTAGAGTCCTCAACATGATGAGTGGTTAGGACAGAATTTCGGGCAACGTTATATCCTACCATGGAGTATGTAAACATCTACTTACCAGGAGTTTAACTGGGAAATAGTTTGCACAAAAACCCAACCGTGGTAAGTAGAATAGGGTTGGAAGCTTAGGAAGCAAAGATGAATAAAAGGGAATAATTATTGAGATAAAATGTTTTATCTCCCACTGCCAAGCAAAAACAAATTTTTAAATTGTGAGTGTAAATGTCAAGGCGAGAAATTCTGATAGTTAAGGTAGTGTTTATCTCCCCTTCCGCGCATAACTTTTCATCAGACGAGGAGCAGTGGATGCGAATGAGAAATGTGTACTGTGTGGGAGGAAGAGGGTTGCTCCCCAAGGAATTACACACAGAAAGAAATCGTGGGAACAACCATTGTGAATGCTTAAAGCGTATTCTTTTTCCATTCTCCTCTTTCCATTCCTACTGTCTCCCACTTCTCATGCCAACATCTTTATTAGCTTTTGTTTTCATTTTGTGTAACAAAGGCCAGGAAAGAATAGTGCAGAGGACTACAGAAAAGCAAAAATGTCCATTTTTGACCAGAGGTGACATCACTCTTCACATTCCAACTGGATCTGATTCCAGAGGTAAGAAAAAGGGGACAAATGAGCTTAATTGAAATATAAAATAGGAGAGGATATAAACTGTACCTTCTTTTATCCACAGGAGCTGAATTTGCATATTTTTTGTATTTTTTTAATCAAAAGAGCTGGCATTTCAGCAAACAAGCTCTTTCTGGTTTTGCCCAATCATCATGCAAAGCAGTGCAGAGCAGAAGTTGCTTTCCATATGAAATGTGGTAGATTGGAAAATGTTTCGAGTCCAGAAGCATATTGTGAAACTACCATTTTGTAAGTTTACTTAACCTGGAGTTAAGAATTCTAAATTCTCCTAACTCTGTTACAGAATGGACCCAGAATCTTCCACATTGCTAACCTATTCCCTTGTTTACAAGGCAGTCATCCTTTAAAGCTTCACTAACGTTGCCAGGTCATAAACAAAGACATGATATCTTTCCTGTCAACCTCTTACTAGGCAGAGTAACACAGTGGTTCATATCTCTTTCACTGGCGTTAACAGTATCTGTGTTTGCACTTTAGTCTCATCACCTAGGAGCTGTATAATCTTAGATACACTTATCCCTCAGGTTTTCTTTTTTTTTTTTATAGATTTTATTTATTCATTTGAGACACAGAGATACAGAGAGAGAGAGAGAGAAAGCATGAGCAGGGGGAGAGGCAGAGGGAGAGAGAGAAGCAGGCTCCCCGCTAAGCCAGGAGCCTGATGTGGGGCTCAATCCCAGGACCCTGGGATCATGACCTGAGCTGAAGGCAGACGCTTAACCATCTGAGCCACCCAGGCGCCCCTCCCTCAGGTTTTCATTTGTAAAATCAGGAACGTTGTTATAAGGATTTAACTATACACAGATTCATTTAAAAATAGTGAATTGCTCCTACAAGCCAAGAGTTATTCTAACCACTGGAAAATACCCTTTGCTCAATAAACTCAAAAAAAAAAAAACCATAAATAAGAGAATGTTCACAAAATGATTTGTGTTATGAGTAAAATAAAGGGAATAATGTATAAGAGAGTGACACCTGAAGGGCACACTGTAGATGGCATGGTCAGAGATGGAATCTACCAGGTGACAGTTGAGACCTGATATGAGTGAATTGAGGAACCTAAGTCCAGACTCTAGAACAGAGCATGCTGAGCATGTGGGTCAGCAGGTGCAAAGGCTCTAGGACTTGAGGGAGCTTGAATTTTAGAAAGAATACAAAGACCAGAACAAAGTTGGTGAGGAAACGAATAGGTGAAGTGATCCAAGTGCTAGGCATGGGCAGTAGAGACTGGGCTGAATATAAATTGTGCTTACAGACTATTCAGGATGCCTTCCATTCACCTCTCTGAATCCCTTCTCCACTTTTCTCCATTCTGTTCTGTGCCCAGGAGGCTGCCTTCTACTCCAATAAAAGGATCCTTTTCATTTGGGTTGGGCCATTGCAGGACACTAGCAGGCAGGCGGAAGAGTAGGGGAGAAAGAAGGTAGGTGTGTTTATTCTCCCAGCTGTTCTCCTGGTACATCCCTAAGGGTTAACTGTACTCTTCTGTAAAAGCCAGCAGCTGCCTTCAGTTGTCCCTCTCCATACAATTACCCTTTCTAGACTCCGGTAAGCCACTCGCTCCCCTTGCACCTTCAGACTTTCAGGCCTTGGGGTGAGATGGTCTCCCTCCTTTGCTAGCCCCAGAGCAGTGCTGTACCAACTGTTTTCCTTAAACCCTGCCTACAGATGTAAACTTTTATAAAGTTTCCTCAAATTACCCAGAATGAATGTGCCATCTCTTTCTTGCCAGAACCCTGGTTGATGGGTAAAATGGAGTAAGGATTTGGAGTTTAATTCTAAAGCACACAATACATGGAAAATGACTCACAGTCCACATGGTGAGTGCTTTGGTTATGTTAATCCTCATTATGATTATCCTATTTAGACAAAATGAATGGCTCCTCAATACATTGGAATATTGCATTGAGAGTATCTAAGTTGCACTGAATCACCCGCTTTTGCTCTTTTGGCCAGTGTCCAACAGTGGCCAGACCAGGAGGTGGGTTGGTGACAATGAGATAGCACAACTCGAATGTGTTCTAACAGAATGCCTGACTCTCTGCTTCATCCTCTCCACATGAAAATACAGAATGACTTATCCTGAATATATGAGTGATACTACCCAGGGCACTCCGAGTAAGTTAAGAAAAGAAAAGGTGCAATTACTGTTAAAAATGTGAGATGATCAAGGGAACCTAACAGTGTAAAACTAGGTTTGGTCTCTGAAGTAACCTCTTGATAAAGTATATAAGCAGAAAAGAGGCATCAATTAACTGCAAAACTGGAAGGCATTCACCAAAAAAAAAAAAAAAGATAAATAAGATGGTTGAATTTATTGCACCAAAAGCATTGCTTGCCACAAAGCATTAAATTCTTATTTCTTTGCCTAAAAAGAGGATATATTGAAAATTTGTTAAACAAAACATCAGATCTGAGTGTATACCATTATTTGACAAAACCATGGCATTTCTCCCAAAACACTTTAATTTCTGGTTCTTTCCCTGTAAGACAGAAATCGGAAGACATTTAATCAAATTTCAGATTTTGTATCAATATAGATTACACATGTATACTATTCTCCAAGGCTTTAGCAATTCCTTCTCATAGAATTGCTTCCAAAATTATAAATTTTATGTTTACACGGACAAACTGCAGCAAATGTTTGAGCAGGAATCTGGTGATCAGTAGAAATAATCGGTATCAAGATATTTATTTCAAGTCTCACTCTTCATTTTATATAAGTTTTGGTCACTAAATTTTAGTTACTTTGCTGATGATGACAGCAAAATCACCAGCTGATGAAATGGAAACTTGTCAATTTTCCTTGGAATTAGCCGCAAGTAGGGAAACTTGAATAATGCTCACTAAAGTGGATGATTTAGTCTGAAATAAATATGGTACAAAATATAATGTTTAAAATTAAGTAGTACGGGGCGCCTGGGTTGCTCAGTCGTTTTGTGTCTGTCTTCGGCTCAAGTCATGATCCCAGGGTCCTGGGATGGAGCCCCACATCAGGCTCCCTGCTCGGTGGGAAGACTGCTTCTCCCTCTCCCACTCCCCCAGCTTGTGTTCCTTCTCTCGTTGTGTCTCTGTCAAATAAATAAAATCTTTAAAAAAAAATTTTTTTAAATAAAATTATGTAGTAGGATTGAACTATGTAGAATTTTTTTACAAAGCCCCCAAATTCAAGCCTGGTTTTTCTACCTACTTACCTTAAGGGAGGAATATTTCTGTTTGTAAAATAAAATTTTCCATTGGCAATGAATTCTGTGAAGCCAGTGAGAAAGGTCACTGGAATCTTATGTCAAATGCTAAGCGTCAGAAGAGATCTACCAGAGGACGAAGTGTAGCTGGTTTAAACAATGTTGGGAAAAGAGATAAGATTTAAATTATATTGTCCATCCAGAGGCTCAAGGATATGTAGATACAAACTTTCCAATAAATCACTTTGTCTTTATTCCACTATAATGAATGCTGACCGAAGCTGCGGAGACTAAAAAATACTTCTCATCTCTACCAAAATGTTAAAATAAACCCTGTTTATAAAACTTCCTTCTTTTCGCTAATAACTGGCTGTTTTTTACCTCAGTCTTATAATTTGCTCATTCTTTCCGCATCCATTTATTTAACAGAATAAATAAGTATAATGTACTAAGTACTAGAAATAATTCTAAACAAAAACAATATGATCGTTTATTAAACAAACATGATCTTGCCATGAAGCCCGTTAGTAACCTCTAACTGTAAGGTACTGATTGAATATTGACCAGCTAAACAACACAATCATGATTTACAATTACGCCAGGATTCTGCAGGAAAGATGAAGCAAAAACAAAAAACAGAAACATTGCCCTTGCTCTACGTTCATTTCACCTGGTATTTATACTAAGTGTAAAGAAGAAGATTAAAAACAAAAAGAACAGACAAGCCACGATATTGATATCAGGTTTGACCTATTGTACAATTCATCTTACCTGGAAGGATAAATCAATGGCAGCACTGCAGGGAGGGAGGCTTCATTTATACAAAAGGAATTTGACAAGAGTATTTTTTCGTAACAAGGGCAGGAGTATACATGCATTGCTTGCAGCAGGTAAGCTTACATCATGTCTCTTTTAAAATGTACTAAATATAAACCCTTTTCATTCTTTTCTAGACACTTTCTAAAGTATCTGCATACTTTAACTTTTAAAAATCTACTTCATTTCCTTTCAAGGCACTTCTCTCGCTTTGGGTTAATTTTCTAGCAAATGACAATCCTTAATGACCCACTTTCTAAATGGAAAGTTTAGAAAAAAAATAAAAACTCACAACAAATCCTCAAAGTACTAAAGCAATGACACTTCTAAAGTAAGCTCCCATTCAGCTCCGGGGTATCTTTAATACTCACAGATCTCGTCGGCGTGTGGACTTAACAACTGTGCTTTAATCTGCTTAAGATCTGGTACTCATATCTTCCACTACTCCTTTTGATAAGACCAAATAAGCTTATGGAGACTGTGTTTCCCTGCAATTGTAAATTAAGGAGTTACTCAATCAAAGGAAGAAAAAAGAAAGATGTGACACTGGCAATGGTTTTAAATAGCAATGCTGGGCCCTGCTCTAAGTCAGAGATAGAGTATCAAGAAAGAAAAATAAGAAAATGTTCACCTCTCTACTCGAGGGATAGACACCAGATGGTGGGCAGACCATGAGAATAAAAGAGGCAGCTATTCCTCCAACCTGGGTCAAGCCAGGCAGCTCAGGGAGCCTTCAGGCACAGCCCTTGCCCTCCCTTAGACCCATTTATTCTTCTCACATTAATGCCTACTGGTCTCGTCTTTGATTATTGCCTCTTTTATTCTCAGAGGGTTTCCAATCAGATTCATATCTGTGGAGTGAATATATTTTATATCCTGGAAAATATTCTCATTGGTAAAAAACAAAATCACATTATTTACATCAAAGCACACATGATAGTTATTATAAATATAAGTGCACTTTTTAAATAAATGAACATTTTAACAAATCAGTATTTTATTTTAAAAATTATGTTTTTGAAAATCATCTTAATAGTCATATTTAAAATAATTGAGTTACATCAAAACCAAAACACTATAATGCTCTAAAATGTGTTGTTGGGGCACCTGGGTGGCTCAGATGGTTAAGCGTCTGCCTTCAGCTCAGGTCATGATCCCAGGGTCCTGGGATTGAGCCCCACATCAGGCTCCCTGCTCAGCGGGGAGCCTGCTTCTCCCTCTCCTTCTCCTGCTCCCCCTGCTTGTGCTCTCTCCCTCTCTCTGTCAAATAAATAAATAAAATCTTTAAAAAACAAATAAAAAAATAAAATGTGTTGTTCAACATCTCTTATTGTTCTATGCACCATTCCCAACTTAAAAAAATTATCAGAAAAGCAAGCTTTACCAGTTCCTTTAAAAAAATGTGGGGTTTTCTGTGGTAACCAAATAGGAGCATTGTGCTATTTCTGATAATGCCCAAGTCTGTGCCAATCAGGGCTTTGAAAAAGTCACATTAGTTTCTTGGTACAAATAAATAATCTGCTTTAACAAAGAGCACAAGTGACTTGAATATAGCACACTCTATTGATTATAACTGAAAACGATTTGTTGTCAGGGAACAGGTGTGGCTCTTAGAAACTCTACACATATTCCAATTCACTTTCCTTGCTTTACATATATGTACCAGAGCATCTGAAATAAATTTTTATTTTAATGACATTAAAGGGTTTTTCTGTATTTCACTTACCTAGTATTTACAAAATTTCCACCAAATGTCCAGGATTTGCTGTACTGTCCAATAGGGTAGCTACCAGCCACATGTGGCATTTAAACTTAAATTTAAATTGATTAAAGTACCCATTAGCCACATGTGGCCAGTGGCTACTTTACTGGGTGACAGATATAGAACACTGCCATCATCATAGATAGTTCTATTGGACAAAACTGCTCCACAGCCATGCAACTCAAAATGTGATCCAAGATTCAGTAACATCCACTTAACCTGGGTACATGCTAAAATCTTGTTGAAATTGTTAAAACAAGATATTAGGTGATTTGTATTCACATTAAAGTTTTAGACATGATGCTTTCATCTGGGGATCTTGTTAAAATGCAGATTCCAATTCAGAAAGTCTGGAGTAGGGCCCGAGATTCTGCATTTCTAACAAGTTCCCAAATGACAACCATGCTATTGGTCCATGGACCACACTTGAATAGCAAGGATCTGGAAGAAATGAAATGTAAGGATAGGCTTTTAACCTCAGAAAATATACCTTCTTTGAAAAGGATAATATTTCAACATATTAGCCATTGATACAATAAAGAATTGGGAAGAGATTGTTGATTTGGAAGAGGATATAATGAAACTAGTTTTATAGGTAGTGGCCAAACCTTGTGATGATTATTACCATTGTGATAACCATAAGCGAGTACAGACAATAAGAAAGAAGCACAAAAAGTATTATGGTGAGGGCGCCTGGGTGGCTCAGTTGGTTAAGCAACTGCCTTCGGCTCAGGTCATGATCCTGGAGTCCCGGGATCGAGTCCCGCATCGGGTTCCCTGCTCAGCGGGGAGTCTGCTTCTCTCTGTCTATCTCATTCTCTCTCTCAAATAAATAAATAAATAAATCTTTAAAAAAAAAAAGTATTATGGTGAGCACTCAGTCTGTGAAAAATAGATCAGCTCTATGAGCAAGAAATGAGGAGACAAAACAAGGGAAAAGTCAAAGGTCTTGTTTTAGGAAACCTCCACAATTAGGATTGACAGGCATGGTAGAATACTGCAGAGTTTCAAAAAGTAAAGAAGCAGAATTAACAGTTGGTAGATCACCATTTACAAAGAAAAACCTCAAACTAACATTTTAAACTTGAAACTCTACTACTTTACAACAAAAGAAAAGAATGCAAATGCAAAATATATTGTTGCTTTCCAGGAACCTAAATTACAAAGGAAATAGAGTTAAGGAAGGAAATCTTTCCCAGCTACCAGATTTTTTTTGGAAAACCATCCAAATAATGATGCTGCCACAACTAATATCCATAGCCGCCATCCTAAGGAAAGTGCAAAAATCTCTGGTGGTTTGCAAAATTTTCCTACACAAAACTCTACTATATTGAATCTACTTAGGTGTTTAGATTAAAACACTTTACTCATGAGGCACATATGTTAAAAACAACTAGACCAAAGTAGAATTTGGAGGAAGGGAAGACATTGAGGTAGCAGATATTTCTGCAGTTCATCTTTATAAATACAGTAAGTGCAAAGATAAGATCGTCCTGTTTCCTAAAATACTTCTACTATATTGAGATGTTTCTCAAATAATAGGCTGGACACCTGGGAGAAGATGTGGCTTTAGTAGGATATCATGATCATGATCATCAACACCATCACCACCATCATCATCATCACCATCACCACCATCATCATCATCACCATCACTTACTTTGTTCCGGAACACGTGCTAATTCTTTGTTGTGGATTATTCCATGGCACTGAAGGAAGAACAGATTGAGAAGTTGTTCCATACCTGCTTTCATTGCAAGCACTGATTACATTAAAGCCTCTATATGAATAAAAAAGTAAATATTTAAGAGACAAAATTGTAACTTTGACTTATTTTCGTTCATTGAGTAGAGTAAAACCCAATAATACAATCTGGCTTACATTGTGATTTGATTTGTAATGAAACAGAATGGGTTGTAAATATTAACATTATCTAGAACCCTCAGTTTGTTTTTCAGAGTCCATTGTCTCTCATGGTTCGTCTCCCCCGCCGACTTACTCCCCTTCATTCTTCCCCTCCTGCTATCCTCTTCTTCTTTTTTTTTCTTCTCCTTTTTTTCTTCTTAACGTATATTGCATTATTTGTTTCAGAAGTACAGATCGGTTCTAGAGGGGAGGGGGTGGGGGGATGGGTTAGCCTGGTGATGGGTATTAAAGAGGGCACATTCTGCGTGGAGCACTGGGTGTTATGAACAAACAATGAACCATGGAACACTACATCAAAAACTAATGATGTAATGTATGGTGATTAACATAACAATAAAAAATTTTAAAAAATATTAACATCATCATCTCTCATCACCATCCACTGTCCCATACTACTGAAAAGAAAAAACTACCACAGAATTATTTAAAGGTATGAAATATTTGATCCCTTAAAGGTGATTTTAGTTAATGCTATCACAAGATAAAAGAATTAAGCACACATTAGAATAAATTAAAACACTCCTTTGTTGGAAACACTTCTTTGACAACCTCTTACTCTTGTGGAGAAAGTTCGTTTTGTCAACAATATTATTGAATTATTTTACTTAAAAAAAAGTCTTTGGGCTTTTTTCCTAATAACTTCATCCTCCTCTTATGTAATGGGCTTAAAACAATTAAATAGCAACACTATGACTCTGCCTGCTGGGCTAATCTCATCACCAATAGCAGAAGCTTCTTTGAAGTAGAGCTTTGTGTAATGAGCAGATGAAAAGAAAATGTAGGAGTGAGAGTCTTCCAGACAGTAATCATCCAGAAGATGGTTTTTCTTTTATTTCCTGGAAGCAAGAAGAGTTATACAATCCAGCTATCACCAGAGACAGAAGTTACTTAGGGGAATTCAAAGAGAATGACATGAAGAAATCCTATAGACTCTGCTCTGCACAAACATGTGCAGTAGCAATAGGCAGGGAAATAGACAGAGAATTCTGGATATATAGGTGATAGATCCCATGTAATTAAAGAAGAAAAAAATCCATTTTAATGATGGCTTCAAACAACAACAGACAAAAAACGGAATCAGATCCAGTTGTGGTGTCAGAAAATGACCCAACCAGGATGGGGCTCTGAAGTGAGTATTGTGGAACAGAAACAGAAAGACTCAGATCTGAACATTACCAAAGAAGAAGTTTAGGACAAAGAGAGAGATAACAAAATAACTCCCCTATTTCAAACTCAAAGAGTTATGAAATAGGGGAGTTATTTTGGAATGGAATGCCCAGTTCAGATCTGGGCATTCCATTCTCAATGGAATGACCAAAGAAATGAAAGGAAAACATGGGGATAAATATATATTATCACAGGACATTTAAATAAGAAAAAAGATGATGTACACAGGCCAGAAGATTCAGGAATCTCCACTACATGGACTTTGTCAAGACCATATAAAGAGACGTGCCAACCTGAGGGGTAACAAATACAAAGGTGTAGCCAGCTGGGGAGTAAGGAGATGGGAATCCAACTAGCACCCTAATATAGAGTGATGGGTTCGGAATTGAGTGGCAAATCACAACCTAAAGAGACTCTGGAAAATGTAATAAATGTTGGCACTGAAAACAGTGTGCCACAGCAATCCCCCAGGCCTGTATTTGGTGCTGAGAAATGGGGCATGGAGGTACCACCACATGGTGGTGAGAAGAGCTTGATGTTGCTGGAGTTCATTTTGGACAACCACTGCCAATGCCTGAAAACCCTATAGGAAAGAAAGTTTCTACCTCGCAAATGCCTCTGGTGGTAGTGTTCCTCCTCTCCTCACAGACAACTTCAATCTTAATCTTAAAAGAAAATTAAACTAAACATAAAAATATACTTTCTCTGTCTCTGAATTCAAAAGTCTTAAATCAGGTCTCATATATCAGCAAGGACTATTACTTCTCAAGAGTGGATAAACTATATCTTCTGTAAGGATGAACAGACAGAAAAATAAAACATATTTTAATAATAAAACATGTTTTAACACATGCTTAACACTAAACATGCTTAAATTTGTTTTTAACTATGCAGGCCTATCTCAAGTACCAAAGCTAATTTCCATTTGTGAAATAGCCTTCCTGATAGAAACAAGAAAACTTTGAAACCCTCTTATTTGTATTGTCCATGAAATTTGAAAGGGCAGTACATCTATAAAACAGAACAGTCTGAGATAAGGGGAAGTTGCTTCCAGAGGAAATTATGTTTCAAAGTATTCATCAATGGAAGCAGCTAGCAGCAGATTGGTTGCTACAGAAAGTAGAAATATGGCTTAGCCTATTCCAAGAAATACTTACAGAACATAAAAGAATATAGCAAAAGGATTAATATGGTAAGTGAAAAGATAATAGAAGGATGTAAGATTGATCCAGGAGTTCCCCGGTGCTCATAATAAGAATTCTCAAAGCAATGATTTCCAAGAGAAAAGCTCTCTGTGGAAGATGGAAAGAGAAGTAGCAAAGAAAATGAAAATGAAGAGAAGTTCCCCAAGCTGAAGAAAGCTGAGACTTTAAATCAAAAGAGGCCACCAGGGTATTAGGCAAAATTAGTGAGAAATAAGAGATGAAACAGATCTTGATAATTACAAGAGTAAGGAAAAAAGAAAAAAACTAAAGCCATCCAGGCAGAAAAGCAGGCTACATACAAACAAAAAAAAGAGAAAGAGAGAGAGAACCACCTGAATGTCATAGTTGTCCTCCACAATTCTTTATTTCAAAATAAACTCTCCAACATCTATAAAATTAGGATGACTACTGATTTGGAATTGAGAAACCAATTTCCGGCCAAAGTATTATTCACGTTTGGAGGCAACAAAGATATTTGCATGTCAAAGAACTTAGAAAATGTCCTTAACATGTATCATCCTTTTTAGTGAGATGTTACAGCAATCTCTGAAAAAAAATCAAAATAAAATAATTTTTCGTGAACAATATCATCTGTAATTATTAGAATTATTGCCTGATTGTGGTGAGCACTAGGTGTTATATGCAACTAATGAATCGTTGAACACTACATCAAAAACTAATGATGTACATATATGCTGGCTAACTGAACATAATAAAAAAAAGAATTATTGCCTGAGTAACTATTAATGTAGTCATAGAGCAGCAACAACATATAATTCTCTATGTATGATCAACTATAAAAAAAAAAGGTGTGAAGAGATAGGAAAAAGAGAAAAAAAGAAAAAGAGAAAAGAAGAGAGAGGGAAGGAAGGAAAGGAGAAAGGAAGGTAGAAAAGAAAGAATACTTATTCTATCACATGAAACAGGAGACCTGTCAGTCTGTGATTCATTAGTTTAAAAAATAAGTTCTAGTATATTTTTATTTAGTTTTATGGTAATAATATTTAAAAATATAATACCTAAGTGATTGTAAAAGTAGCAAGAAAAATTAAACAATATATTAGGCTATGGGGAAAGTATGGTCATTGGAGATAAAAGAAAAAGGCTTTTCTCAAAATTCATAGGTAAAATCTTCAGAAATAAATACTTTGGGAAGCAAAGATTGGTAGATTCAACCCATACCCACATTACAGTCATTACTGTAGTTATTTGTAAATCTTTATCTTTGACTAAGTATGACTTAATCTATGTCTTAGACTTAGTCTATGTAGACTAAGTAGACTTAGTCTACACTATGACTAAGTATACAATCTAATACACCAAATATATTTCATTCCACAATGTTGGTTTAGCCATTCTCAATAAATTTGCCATGGTCAATGTTGGCGGTCCACTCAACATTCCTTCCTTTATTCCCACACAGCATCTGTGGTTGAGAAGAAGCTGACTATCTCCACCCCCAGCTCAGCACCAGGAATGGATCCTTTTTAAGTTGATTTATTTAAATTATCTCTACACCCAAATAATCTCATGACCCTGAGATCAAGAGTCACACACTCTTCCGATCAAGCCGGCCAGGCACCCTTGGAATGGATCCTTTTTAGTTGAAGCCAAACAGTTCACTCCATTCCCCCAGCCAGTTAATATTCTTAAATGGTCAGATTCAAGGTAGGCTGACACAATCTTGCTTGAAGAGTGGAACACAGTGCTCAACACCTTGTTCAATACAGTCATGCCTTGTCCCCAAACTACAAAATGCTTTTTAGTAATGGCACCAGTAGATAAATAAAGCAAAAAAAAAAAAAAAAGCAAGGAGAGGAGGTCAGAGCCATTGGATTGTTAAAGTTCTAGACTTCCAGTTATAGAAACCAATAAACTTTCTCAACCTTTGAGCCACTTGGAAGTGAGGGTTTTGTGTTTTTTTTTTCATTGTTCTTGAAAGCATCCTAGTTGACACAAACTCCATTTGTTGCCTTTTTAAAGGTATTAAGAAACACTTGATTACGTTGGATCCAATCAACATTGCTTCCATTGGTCTGGTACCCCAATGGGTAAAGCAATGTACATTTATCAACTGAGTGCCTTAGGCAATGATTTAAAATTTGCTTAGGCTTCAAGTTTCCTAATATATTAAAATTTCCTAGGTATATAGTCTAGGAATGCCATCCAGCCTTTACAGCTTCCCAAGGCCCTTAGCAATATACACATCAGAACATTCTCTTCATGGAAGACAAATCCTGGAAAATAAACCACTTTTTAAAGTCATGAGTTTTTTTAAGCAATAAGATTTAGTAGGAATAAACATAATTAAAGTCAGTCTTAAAAACCCAAGAGTAAAAGAAAAAGTAAAAAGCAAATTTATATATTGAAGGGGGAGCTAAATAAAATGCTTTTTGTAGTTTTCTCTATTTTTCAGTTTACTCATGAAAATGAAGGTATGTGTTTACTTGAATGTTAAATATGATGCTACTTTGGGTTTTCACTGTATCAAGAACCATATTCCTCAGCATCAAGTGAATAATTCTGGGAAAGGCTTTTTAGATCACTTTCTACAAAGCAGGTTTATTGACTGGCACACCCACACTTGGCCATTAAATGCAAAGAAAACTACTTTACCAGACTCCGTGTTTCACCATCCTATCCATCCCGGAATTGGTGACCTCCCACCCACTTAGTAATTGTTCCCAAGACAGTTGGCTTTGCAAAAACCCTAACATTCCCACCTAAAGAAGTACCCGTGACAGAAATTGTCCCCCCTGCTGTGCTCTAGTTTCCTTAATGAGGGAGAACTGGAAAAGAGAAGACCACATCGTGAGGAAGATGTGGGTCCTGTGTCACAAGGAGGAAATGACCCAGGAACAGAATAAGGAAGATCTAGATTTAAGCCCCAGCTCTCCCTATGTTGCTCTGTCAACGTAAGCTACAGAATTTCTCCGAGCTTCAGATTAGTCTTGTATGCAGGCTTTGTTTTCAGATTGTCAAATGCAACAAAATATTAAGAAGTTTTTGGTATCATATTCATTCCTACTCTAGGTAAGTGACTTTGGGGAATGACCAACACTTCCTCATCCAGGTTTGCAAATGACACACAGGGCCAGAAACGAGGTGACTGAAATGTTGAGGGGAGTAGGCTCAGAGCCCGCCTGGGACACTTTCTGGGTGAAATTAACTGATCCTCAAGAGAGCTAACTCCTGACTTAGACTTCCTGGTATTTGAAACATTTGATTTATGGCTCATATTTTTTTTTCTCCTCTCACAATCTCACTATTTCTCTGTTGATCTATTACCTACATCCTCAAGTAATTTGTGTAGGAATGATTTTAAGTGTGGAAATGAGTCACCAAGGGAGTTTGAAAAATGTACTTTTTTCCATAGACTGTGGTAAATGTAAGTGCAGGAATTAGCATTGGATAATCTCTTGAGGACTTTTCCAGCCTAATAATTTTATGATTCATGAAAGGAAAAGTCTCTGAACCTTGGAAATGGGTTCTGAATTATATGCCCAAAAGCCGAGGAACTTGGCAGTAGAGTAGGTGTCCCAGAATGAATACTTTTTTATACTTTCCAAACTGTTTTGGTCACTCTCAAGGCTCCATAATAACCAGGGATTTACAAAGCAAAGTATGAATGTGGTCAAGTGTGTAAGACTCTTTCCTAAAATGGCTAATGTTCAGCATATAATTTCTTGGGGCAGAAGCCTTAAATGTATTACGTGTGGTACATAGGAAGACAACTCTTCATGAACACAATCTGCATTCTGCCATTTTTGAGTTTTTAACAAGAGCCTTTACAATGCAGGGGTGTGGAGAATGGATAGATTTTGCACATTTTAGTGCTTTTCCACAATGTTTGCTCTGCTCAGCAGAATATAAGCTTTCAGATTTAAAATATGTTTTCTAGCTTATCCCACTGTGCAAATCAGTACATTAAGCAAGCCTAGCAGAAAACCATAAGCAGGCAGACAGAAAAGCTGCAAGAGCCTTTCTTATCAAATGTGATGGGAAATAATATGATTTAAGTATCAGTTTGCCCACCAGTGTATGAACCAGAAATCACAACCCAGAAACAGAAAAAAATAAAACACCAAACAAGGTCAATAGAGACACACAATAGATTGTGAAATTTGAAAGAAACTCACTTAAAATAATGCAAACTAAAACAACCTGCATTAAACATATTGTATTAAACATACTGTACTAAAACACATCATTGGTGTAGTATAAACTGCTGCAATAAAAAATCCATACAGGGTCTCTCTTTCTTGCTCCCATGAGAGTCCAGGCAGGTGTTTCTGGCTGACAGGTAGCTCTCCTCCATACAGGGATCCAGAGCTCCAGGCTCCTTCCATCCAGGACCCTGCCATCATTGTCCACATCCTATAGGCTGTTCTGTCGTGTCCAAGTGACAGGAAAAAAAAGGGCATGAGGTAGGCACATCTGCTTGGAAAAAGACCTTAGCCTGGAGACACAGTCTTTGGGCTGTCATTCCATTAAGAACTCAAGCGAAGGACCAAACGGCTTGTAAGGGAGTCTGGGAAACAGCTTTGCCAAGTGCCAAGAAGAGGAGAAAGGATTTGTTTGGTGCCCGACACATTTGTGGAAGTTAAGAGAGTACAGTATTCATCACACACCAACCACATCCCAATGAATGGAATCGTTGGAAAAATATTTTAACATATCAAAAGGAAGCTAGGTTAATTATGATACAAAGTAACAAAAGTGTAAAGATAATTACAATCATTTTGCTGTCTTATCAAAATAAGCGATTAGTTTGAGAACACAAGTGGTAACAAATTTCAGGATGCTAATTTTGAGTCATCACCACCCAAACATGGCATCGGTGTGAATTAAAATAAACCAGAGACTTAATGGAAAGTAGGGAAGGGAAAATGAATGTCTCAAGACCTGAATGCAAGTCCCTTCACTAAAACTGTGAAATTAAGTGATAACCACTTCACTTTCCAGTTTCTCTTCTTTAAAGAGATACTGACCTGGTTTCCTCCTAACTACTCTTAGGATTCCTGTGATAAACATCTTAAATCAGGATAAAATAGAGGAAGTTGTGGGGGTTTTATTTTACATATATATAAAATTTAAAATTTATATACTTTTGTTGCCAAATTAATATATTGTGTAATTACAAAATTTAAACAAAACCTAGAAATTTAGATAAAGTAAAAATGAAATATATATTTTCAATAAATTATTTTATTTGAGAACGTAGAAAACATTGTTTTTACTAAAAATTGTTTAAAATATTTAATAATTTATTACATAAGAAAATAATTTACATCGGGCGCCTGCGTGGCTCAGTTGGTTAAGCCACTGTCTTCAGCTCAGGTCATGATCCTGGAGTCCCAGGATCGAGTCCCACATGGGGCGCTCAGTGGGGAGTCTGCTTCTCCCTCTGACCCTCTTCCCTCTCATGCTCTCTCTCACTCTCTCTCTCTCTCTCAAATAAATAAATAAAATCTTTAAAAAAAAAGAAAAGAATTTACATTGATTTCATTTTTTTATTTCATATTATTTTAATGAGAGCAAAGTGATTGATTTTCTTGCTTGAACCCTTTCAGATTCAGCTATTTAAAAGTATTCTAGGGTGCCTGGGTGGTTCAGTCGTTGAGCGTCTGCCTTTGGCTCAGGTCATGATCCCACAGTCCTGGGATCGAGTCCCACATTGGGCTCCCTGCTCTGCAGGAAGCCTGCTTCTCCCTCTCCCACTCCCCCTGCTTGTGTTCCTGCTCTCACTTTCCCTGTCTCTGTCAAATAAATAAATCTCTGTCAAATAAATAAAATCTTAAAAAAATAAATAAAAATAAATAAATAAATAAATAAAAATAAAAGTATTCTAAGTTTATTTTCATAGTAGTTTTAATGTATGTCAAAATTGAAAACAGTATTTCATAAAGCTACAATATGCAAATAGGTACTTAGAGGTGGATGGTCCATTGCTAATGGTAATGGATATAATTCCATATTTCAATATCATAATGACTCCTTATTTTATTGACTTATTGTAAGATCCAATTAGAACATTGTGGGGGATTCTGCTTTGTTTTATATTGCTTTTTTAATGTCATAATTGGGTTTACAAAGAGTTTCTACTTGGACTAAGCGAAGCGAACAACCCTGAAAATGTTATTGTTCGCTTTACTGGCATTTTAGCATGACCTTGGGTCTACAGTTCGTTTGGGAGAATCTTTTAAAGTTTGTCCATTTGGGGAGGATTCATTACGTTAAAACTAGATATTTCCACTTAAAAAGGCACAGAGTAATTACACTTTATTACAATGCACTGAAAGCAAATGACCAAGTGGAGGCGATTCGGTGGAATCCTGTGAGCTGTTGAGCTCAGATCCTTGAACATCCTGGCTACCATCTAGAGGACCATGTGGGGGCGCCAAAGTCACTCCCTCGAGTAAATATTCATAAGCTTAATTCTTTTTTTACATATTTTAAATAAAAATAGATAAAATTTAAGGTGTACTACAGTGGGTTATTTTGCACCATCCAGTGTGTGTTCACCCTCACTCTGAGATATTGGCTGAAAACACTTAGCCTGGGACTTTTTTTTTTAATGCAGTTTCTGATTGCATGGGATTGGGGTGGGTATGGAGATTCTGCATTTCTAACAATACTCCATGCTTTTGGTCCACAGACCTCAAGTCACAAGAACATAGAATACAATTGCTTTATAGATGACAAATATATCGGGGACACCTGTAGTGAACAAAGCCATAGTTTGAGACATGTTTACATAAACCCAAGAAGAAACATCCAAGAACAGGAAAAGAAGTAACCAACCATTTCACCCTAACCAGTGCTTTCTTGAAATGTTCATTCGTCCACTGCCTAGACCTTTGGACATGTTTTAGACAATGATCTGGCCAGACGCAAGATTTCGCATGTTGTCTAGAGTTGCTTAAGATTGTAAGTAAGATCATTAGCAGGGATAATGCAAAACTAGGACTATCGAAGAGTTTATAGCCTCCCTGGTCATATACTTGCTTTCCTGTTTCTATCAATGCAGTGATGATAAGAACCCTGATCCTAACAAGGACGTTGAAAGGATTATACAAGATAATAAAGTCATTCATACCTAATGTTAACTGTCCCGAGCCATCCTCTGTGTGCCGGTGTGTTTAAGGAATTTCTCATTGCTTCCTCTTAAACTCAAGCTAGACTGTAATCTCCAAACTGCCTCAGAAGAACTCTAAAATATTTTAGTAAAAATTGGGATTAGACAATATGATGGAAAAAGGAAACAGATTCATTTCCAAGTACTACATGGACTACTTAAAAATAAAGCAGAAATTTAAAGTAAATCTGTTTTTATATGCATTCACAAAGTACCTGCTACTCACTCTGAATTTAGTGTGCTCATTAAAAAATAGCCTTGTCAAAGGAATTCTCAGTGTTTACTCAAGAATGAGAGAGGGAAAAAAAAGGAAAAAAAAACTTGCCAATCACAAATAGGGCAATTTTATTTTAAAGGTGTGTATGAGCCTAGAGAAGGGAAAATGGACTAAAAATCTGTGCTTAAAGGAGTCTTAAAACACAATGAAATCTTCTGATCTTATCCGTACCCTCAAAAAAAAACCACAATTCAAGATTATGTTATGTATAGATAGTTAAAATCTAAGCATTCGATCAACTGCGTGTTTTGATAACTTTGCAATCCCAAATTTATTAATGACGAAGATTTTCAGATGATATTTTAATAAAATTCCAAATACGTTACTTTGGCTTTTATTATGGGAGAGAAAACTAGA
This sequence comes from Eumetopias jubatus, assembly GCF_037043125.1. Lineage (NCBI taxonomy): Eukaryota > Metazoa > Chordata > Mammalia > Carnivora > Otariidae > Eumetopias > Eumetopias jubatus. The sequence goes on along the minus strand of NW_028274807.1, from coordinate 19,500,509 downwards.
CAAAAAAAACCCTCTTTCTAAAATAACTAAATATGCATGCCATTTTCAAAAGAGCTTTCAGTAACATATTCATCCCTGAGGTCTGTTTAAATGTTATAGAGCTTATACACACGCTTGCACATATGCATGTCCTTTTTTCTTGCAAAAAAATAATACACTTTTAAAAATAAAACTATTACCCCAAATGCTTCCTTTTTGATGTTACTAAAGGAATACTTGACTTTATTCCCTGAATAAATGTTAGCAGCACTGAAGATCCATTATTGTTAAATCATAATGAAGAGTGCCAAAAAAAAAAAATCCTGCTGAAATAAATCATGTCAAGTTTCAAGAACAAAGGAATAGAATGATCAGGTTAAGATGAAGCAATTTAACTTTCTATTATAATATTGATAAAAACTTACAGTATTTCCTTTTCTCAGTATATCATAAAAGTGAAAAATAATCCATTGTAGCTTTTTAAATGTCTTATTCCAACATGGGAAAAAGAAAGAACATCTTTCAAGCATCTATTATGTGTTGGATGCTGTGCAAATGTCTAAGGTACATATTTCATGTGATACTTTTCTAGAATAAAGGTAGAATTGTGTCCATTTTATGGAAAAGAAAAATAAGGCTCCAAAAAATGAAGTCATCATGTCAACGTCAGAAAGCCAGTGAGTTGTAGGCTAATTATCTCAATGCAGAGCCCATGCTTTCACTAGTAAAGCAAGACTGGATGTGTTGGGTCTGTGGGCAAAAGGCACCAAGCTGCATTTCCTCCAGCAATCACACCTCTGCAGTTCTCTGCAACAAAGCAGTACAAAGTATGGGCATGGGGACACATCAACTGCACATTCGGACGCCCTGCTTCCCATGATTCCCATATCTATGCATACACAAACGCAAAAAACCTGGCAGAACAAAAGAACAAAAATAAAAGTGTTTGAAATAGGATGAAACATAAAACAATAATACATAAAATCGCCTGCTTATATGATAAAACGATAGTCACACGAGTTTGTGAGGTGACAGTATAAACATTACATTGTCTTCATCCTAAAAGCAAATAAAAATGAAATCAACTACAAATATTATCTCGAGGAGACATCTATGACTTTTACATTAAATTTGGTCTATCAACCTCATGGTGCCCACTTATGATATGTAGGGAAACATAATACTGCAGGGAGGGACGGAAAGGGGGCTATGCGTATCCCCAGTGCTATGCTGCGAAAGCTAGAATTAACTAAATCTCATTAATCACTAAATAATTTATCCAAAGTAAATCGAAGCCAAATAATTTTGGGTCTTATCTTAAGAAATAAATAGTAGTGGCTCTTGTGAAAATTTGAGTTCTCAAAATAATAACCGTAAATATGACTGACTGGCAAAACCTTTTTGGTGACCCTCTACCTCTCCAGGGAAGTTCAAGTTTGCGCACACCCGTTTAGGTCTCTCCCATCACTCATCCTTACACAGTACGAAATAGCAAATCTGTATCAAGGGTAAAAGGCAGTTGTCAAGGGCTTACAGTGGGCTTGTTATGGAAGGTTGTAAAGACCAAGTAAGAGTCAAAATTCACTTCCTCCACTCACTTCTCCTTCTTCCCCATGATGTAGCCGGAAGGCTAGCAGGACCCAATAGGTTCACTAACAGCACTACTCTCTTTCAGCCTCTGGCAGAGGAGGGCAAAGTGATCCTCAAGGCTCACATAAGGCCCTGGCCACTTAACAAGGGCTCAGGTGCTAAAGCACATGCTCCAGAAGGACCCCCTTATGCACAGGTAATGGTCAACTGTTCCTCACCTGACTCCATTTTCAAGTGACAAGACAAATCTTTGCAGGAACTAGTTTCATCCTTTGGCTACAATAGAAGCTCTGCTATTAAATGAGGGGAGAAGAAAAGAAATCATGTCCCTTTCTGCATTGAATTTATTAGGTTTCCATTCCCCTTTGTATTTATGTCTTTCTGTCTTTCCCTCCCTGTGTTATTTATTCCACACACACCATATCTTCTAAATTGCAAACTCTGAAACTGAAAAAAAAAAACTCACCCTTTTGCTATTCCTGCTATTTATTTTTTAATTATTTATTTATTTATTTATTTGAGAGAGAGAGAGAAAGAGCATGAGCAGGGGGAGGGGCAGAGGGAGAGAGCGAAGCAGACTCCCCATTGAGCAGGGAGCCCAATGATGACAACGTGGGGCTCCCTTGATCTCAGGACCCTAGGATCATGACCTGAGCTGAAGGCAGACACTTAACTAACTGAGTCACCCAGGCGCCCCCAGTTCCTGCTATTTAGCTATGCCCACTGTCCCTCTCGTTTCCACCGCCAACTTCTTGCTCACAGACATCCCATTCATGCCAAGTTAGGTCCTGTGGCATCAGCACTCATATCAGGGGGGGTTGTTTTGCCCGAACGCCTTACCATCTTTGTCTTTGAAGGTTTTCTTCCTCTAAAGACTTTCTCCTTCCACTTAACTCACCTACAACCACGGTTATGCTGTCAACCCATGACTGCTCTGCCTGCAAAATCCATAAATCAGGGCTCTGCTTTTTTAACCACAATGATGTATCATCCTAGACTCATTGTTACACTGTATTTATGAGATCATTTTAAGATGAGACAGATGTATGTATGTTTCAAAGCCAGTGAGAAGGATCCATTTGTTTGAGGCAGGCAAAACATACAAGGGAAGGGGAAGACCAGTTGATGGAGTAAAAATGCACATCAACACTTCTAACACCATAGACCTCCCCTTTCCTCATGTCCATCTTCACCTTAGGTTCCACAAGCCATAATATTAGTAACATTCTTTCCTAAGCCACATTCCTATTCCATCCCATTTAACAAAACCAAGTCCTGGTGGGTCTCATCTGCTTTCTTTATTGGTGCCTATGTGAAATATAAGAGGGTATCAAAGACTAATCTATCCACCTATGGATCCTGTCTTTTCTCATCGGCTCATCAACTTACACTATTAGCTGTATCTTACCCCTTATATATATATTCAGCTTCTCCCATTGGCTTTTAAACATGCCCACATCTCTCTCACCTTACAAAGAAAGTTTCACTCAAGCTTGCTTTGCCCAACTACTCCTCTGTCTCTCCCTTGCCCTTCATAGCCAGACTTCTTCAAAAACTTGTCTTCACATACTGATTTCATCTTCTCACCTACCTGTCACTCTCCACCCACTCCAATACAACTTCTATCCCCTCTACTCAACAAAAGAGCACCCTCCAAGGTCACCAATGTTTCCATTTTGATAAATTCCATGGGTATTTTTGGTAACGTTTAGCACAATTTATTTATCTCCTTTTTCAATATGTTTTTCTCTCCCTGGGTTTCTGTGCCTCCCCAGTGACCTTTCTTCTTTGGCTTTCTTGAATCATCCTCCTCTGTCCTGGCCATGAATAGATTTCCTTCAGACTGCATATACGCCATCTTTTCTTCTCCCTCAACACTCTCTTCCTAGGCATTTCATCCATGCATACAATTAAAATCACTGACCATAGGCTTATGTCAAGCAAATTTATTTCTCTGATGTTATATTTCATCAATTATGAGACTTACTTTTCCACATTTTGACATCTTTGAAATGAAACAGGATCTTGCAGTTGGTGGTATGCCATACCAGTGACTGTACTTTTCTTTCTTAGTGTCATATAAAACAGTGTATTCTTAAACTGGTGGCATCTTAGATTCGATGAAATATTTTCAGCCCTGATACTTCCTTGAAAAACCAAACCCATAGATATCTACTTACCATTTCTACCTGAATGCTTGAAATAGCAGCACTTCAAAGACCATTCCAGAGGGTAACACTTGTATTGAATTGTATGTGAATGGCATCTTCTGGGATTATGCAACATGGTGGCCTTGGCAAAAGTACTTCAACACATTCAAAACTGAACTCAAGCTTCCCACTCTCTTTCCAATCTCCCAGCTCCTCTGAAATCTACTCCTCTTTTGGTGTTCCTTGTCTCAGTATCCCTTACCACTGTCCATCCAGCTTTGCACAAGCCAGGACCCCAAATATCAAATTTATATTTCCTTCTTCCACATCCCATAAAATACAATTATCAAGTTCTATTGATTTTCCAGATCTGTCCACTTCTTTGTATTTCCTCCAATATCTCCCTGGTTCAAGACACCACCCCCTTCCCACTTCCACAAGTCTTTTAATCTGTCTGACAACATCCATTCTTGCTCCTTTTCCCATCCATTCTCCATCTGATAACATAATCTTTTCAAGACAAGTCTGACAATGTCACACCCATGTTTGAAACTCTTTGGCGCGTACCCATTGCTGCATTGTTGGGTGTCCTCCCAGAAAGTGTCTTCTGGGAGGTCTCACATGTTCTGGTCCCCTTTCATTGCTCAAGTTCATGTGTACATCATGCTTTCTCATTCTCAGATTCCAGTACGGTGGATTTCTTTCAGATCTCTAAGAACATTAAGCTCTTTCCTGCCACAGACCTGGCTCTCTTTCCTGAAATGCTCTCAGTATTCTCCTCTTACCTTTAACTGACCCTTTTCAGCCTTCAGATCTCTGCCTAAATATCACTGCCTCTGAGGGCCTGCTGTAACCTAAACCAGATCAGCTCCCTTTATCACATGCCTTCTTTTTCATGTTTTAAAATTTTATGTTTATATTTCATTAAATATTTTATATTTAGTATTATATGGTCTTCACTAAGGTTTGCTAAACTCTTAAGTTCCATGAAAACGGGGCAGAGCCTATTTTCTTACTATTGTATTCTCAATTTTTAGCAGAGTTCCTGGCACAGAGTGGGTGCTCAAGAAAGACTTTCTAAAGGGATATTTGTCAAGATAGTATAGAACCAGATGGCATCCAAAGTTCCCCATTCCCACCAAACTGCTGATTCTAAGATACAGATTTTTATTTTAACATTATTTATTGTATTTACTAGATGTTTTAGGCATTTAGATTTACATTATTCTCTTTAAAGTTAATTTACTTATTCATTTTTATTGAACTTTTTAAAATTTTTTGTTTCAGTCATGTTTGATTTTTTAAAAGTTTTTCATTTCTGCATTATTATAAAATTATTTTTTTATCAATTCCATTTGTTTGCCATTTGTCTCTCATATATTGCTATTTTTCCTTTTTAAATTAATAACTTGCTTTTAATTCTATAATAGTTAAGGTGATCTTGTGTGTCAGGGATTTAATATTTTGGTGATGACTAGCAAGTGTTACTCTGCTACTTCTACACTCCTAGGTCTTTATTTCAATTAGTATAATTTGCTCATTAAATTAACACATCTATTATGGTGCCAGCATTCACATAACAGACAGAAAAATGTCTCATGTGGGTCAATTGGAACCATTTGGTTATATTAACACTGTAGCCTTTTATAAGAGGGTCTTAGTAGATACTGTTATTAATAGAGATAGGACATAAATTGAAATGAGGTTTTTATGCATTACATGCTCTGAGGAGATTTTCAATCGACAAATTTGTGTAGAAGGCAGTTGAGCTTTCAAAATATACCTTATTCATGTATCCATAGAGCCATTTGTCAATTTTCACAGAATTATGGACCGTGCTTGATTACCTGGTTCAGTGTATAATAAGGCCTAACAGCAAGCTTGTGGCAATTTCAGAAATATTACCCAATATTATTTTACTTGAATATATGAAATGTTCTCTACACCTTTCGGGTCAAAGAAGTCTCTGAATCAAAAGACGTCTATTCTGCCTTTCAGAAACATTCTAATTCTATATGATTCATCAACCCTAAGGCAACTCAACCCACTTCTGCACTGACAAACACAGTATGCCCTTCACTAGTTAGCTCAATGGCCAAGCTTTAAAAACACAAATAAAACTAATCAAGTGATTAATTACCACTTGTACTCCAGCTCCGCCCTTACTTTCTTCCTAGATGTGTGGCCTTGAGCAAGTCACATGCCCTCTTATCCCTTGTTTTTTCAACTTTAAAACCTATCCTGACTCACTTAGACATTAAGAATTTTTAACGTATTAATACAATAAGCATCTTATAAAGGCATTATGCAAATAGAAGATTTCACTTGTGTTGTGAACCATTTGCATTTTTAGTTTATAGCTATTTCAAGCTCTTATTATGGTTTGTCAGTCAACCTATAGTCTTCCCTCCTAGATGTTACCCCCAATTGATTAGCTTTCCCTGGGACACTACTCTGCTCATATCATTCACCAATGCAAAGCTTTAAATGATGTTCCATGACCTAACAAGTGGGTTAAAAATTCCTCAATCTAACAATCCACACTCCTACAATATAGCCCCATTCACATGTATTTTGGGGCTGACAAGCATGTTAATGCAATGGGTGGGGATAATCATTAGTGCTAAGTGGCAAGGGACTTGAGGAGATTCGTGTCACAACTGGTCATTTTCTTAATAAATATTTCTCTGTTTTGAAGGCTTTTGCTTACCTTGTTCTGGCTGCATTCATGATGAGTAGGATCTGGAAAGATGTCCAGAGGATCTGATTAAAGATGATCACAGAGCAGAAAACCAAGCAACACCTATGTGAGCATTCCTTATTCCTACCACACATAGTATATTTCATAGTGTAAATACTCTTGTAAAGCTTATTAAGCTAAGGAAATTGGGGTTGCACTTTGTATTTGGCAGTGAAGGTGAGCTAACCTAATGATCAATGAGAAGAGAAAAGGTGAGCACCAGGATCTCCTGAGGTCATAGGCTAGGGAGACATCCCATGACTCAGAGAGGTAGAAAATGCCTCGTGATGATGTACTCAGGAGAGTGTCCTGAATTCTAACGTGGAGACAAAACCTAGGGGAAAGATCACATACTCCATCAGCTCGGAACTACTCAGCTACAAATTGGAAAGTCTACCTGGACTAAGAGATACCTATATGTATCTGAAGCACAGGGAGGAAGCAATCACAAAGTAAACAGGTGATAATCAGCAGTAGCATTTTCATCATCTGGTTCTCCTCCTGATGGATATTTAGCACAAGTTGTCCATTCATGCAGATACAGAACCTCATCAGCCATCAACCTTGCCCCTCCTAGAAATAAAAAGGTTCCTTATTCATATATCCTCTCCACAAAACTTACTAAGACCTGCTATGTGTCAAACACTTGCTAGGCACTGAAGATGTGGTCATAAGCAAGGCATGTTCTTGAAAAAAAGACATATTCCACCCCTCCATACAAATGAAATCCAGCAGTAATTATACATATATAATAGATTCTTTGTCAAAAAGAAAAACAGACTTTCATAGCAATTAGCAAAGTGACTAAGTCACGTTACATTTTACACTTGATTCTTGACTAATATTATAAAATGTCAGAGCTAAAAATAACCGTACATGGGTGAAATGTAGAAGACAACCAGGGAGAATTTAAAAAGAAAGGAGCAGGAACTGGGGAATTTCCATGAAACCATCAGATAAAAGTGGTCACATAGTTTATAATTCCATTTATATAACACTCTTGAAATGACAAAAACATAGAGATGGAAAACAAATTAGTGGTTCTCAGGGGGTTAGAGATGGGGTGGGAGATGACAACTACTATAAAGGAATATCATAAAGGAGATCTTTGTGGTGATGGAATAGTCTGTGTCTTCATCACAATGGTTTTTACACGAATTCATATATGTGATAAAATGACATGTGCCATATACACATACTGTAACAATGTCAAACTCCTGGTTTGCTATCGTACTGTAGTTACATAAGATGTAGCCATTAGGGAAATGGGATGAAGAATACATGGAACCTCTCTATACTCTTTTCAACTTCCGGTGAATTTATAATTATTTTGAAATTAAAAGCTAAAAAAAAAAAAAAGAGCAAGCACTAGGGACTTTCCATGAAACATCAGTTAAAATATTTGTACAGAAGCCAAATCTAGTTTCAATTGTTACCAGAGGTGGCTTTTAGAGTTTTGGACACATGAGCAGCATGTCTCTATCTCTTCAGCACTGACCAGGGAGTGCAATTGCCCCCACAAAGGATCTCCCAGTCAACCAGCTGGTGTTAGATCCTTATGATTTGATAATATGAGTGCAAGATTAGTATTTAGAAGAACAAACAAAAAGCGTAAAAAAAAAAAAAGGGTAAAGCCAGCCACCTAACATCTATCTAAAGATTGTATTGCTTCTAACTTCTACCATGTAGTCTCTGGTTATTACCTTAGGTAAAATGAGAAATAACTCAATTAAAAATTCAAAAACTTTTCCTCAGAAATTGTTAAAAGTGATATCATTAGAGGCAAACAAATTAGAATCAACACAAGAAGTTTAAGATATGCAGCAATGTTTCATGCTAATGGAATAAAGTACCTCTTGAGTCTTTCTCATCATCAGTGTCTATGGTTGTATTATTTTTGTTGAGGTAAAATTATCTACAGAATGTCATTACCTAGGTCTCCTGTGAATAAGGATAATAGAAAGTGCCTCCATACTTTGCAAATGCATTATGTTCTGAAAGAATATTAACATTTTATTTCACATAAGTTCCTAATGAGAACAGTTCTAAAACTAAAATAATTACTCAAAATGACTCTCTATTCATAATTGCAACAAATTTTATAAAATTATAGATTTGGGGGAGAGATGTCTATCTATTGTACTTTGTGAAGATACCAGGCATTCTAATTCACTTTAAATATCACAGAATTTATGTATACATGTCACGTATAACTATGATTTAAAAACCAGAAGGGCATGATGACAAAATACATCATTGAATAAAATGCCTAGTCCATTCTAAAATACTTGCACCTGCAACATTTCAATGTAAGATAATCATATAACCGATTCTATCCTGTAATTTGCTAACACAATTCTGGTGCTTTGTAGAGCCATTTTCATAAGACATGGCTCTTCAAACCCAAATTCTAACAGCCTCCATGAGTGAAAATTCAAAACTAGAGTAAGGAAAGAAATTCAGTGTGGCTAGGTTCTGATTATTGGGGGGATATGGGTGTGAAGAACCAGTGAAAGAGGAATGGAGAGCTTCATTTTGGCTGCAAGGACCAAGCCACATTCTCCAAGATGCTTACAAAACACCTTGTATTTTGAGGTTAAAAAAATTAATACGATGCCTGTCATGTCATTCTGACATCTATTGCTCTAGGAAGCTAGAATCACAGGAAAGGGGAAGTGTAAGTCAATTACTAGGATTACTATTCCCTAAACCCCACACCATTCTCCTCGAGTATAGCATGTGTACATAAAACTTGCCATTATCTTTAAGAATCATTTGAAACATAATAAAATAGAAGTATATTCAGGAAACATTTCAAGTTATGTCTTTTATTGTATTTAAATCCTCTAAAAATCGGTAATTCCTATATATAGCATAGGCAGAAGCTCTTCATTGACCAAAACATTTTATTGGAACACCCTGTACATAGTACTAGTTCAGAAAATCCTTTTTAAATAAAGGCTAGATTGATGAATGTCATTAGGTGACATATTTTTTAAAATGTCCCATTAATCGGTAAATGGATAAATAAAATGTGGCATGCCATACAATAGATTTCTTCAGGGCAATTTAAAAAAATTAAAGATCTATACTAACACTAATGTAGCCAAAAATACATGTGGAAAAAGCATATTTCTGAATATACTAAAATATGCTATAATTTATGAAAAATTTTAGATAATATAAAAATAATATTTTATACTGCTTATGAATACTTCACTTGTGTAAAGCAATGAAAAACAGACTGCAAGAACATACATTAGATTTATAATAAAGATGTCCTTTAGGGAAGAGGAAAAAAGAATAAATTAGGAATGCGGGGTTTAAGGACACTTCAGACATTGCATTTTTTTTTAATAGTTCAAAACATGTAGCAAATTTATTTTAAAAAACTGAAAATTAAGATGAAATTCATGTTCATTAAATAAATAAAAATTATCTTTTAACAAGCTTCTTTGTCTCAAGTACTCTTTGTCTCAAGTACTCTTGAATGTTAAAATAAGATTGAGAGTGACATCTACTCATATTCATCATTTTTATAAAATGCACTATGCATCTTAAAATAGACTACTCTCCTTTGATATGTTAATGGCATTTGGTTGCCCTCAGTGCAAGGGACAAAGTGCTCTGTAACCACAAGTTTGCTTGGCTACATGACCCTCTTCTTTACATAGGAAAGATTTAGACCACATGACTCAGATTCTCACAGTCTGTTTCCCAAGAGGCATGACAGAGGAGGGTAGAACAAGGAAAGAATACCACACCGACAGCACACACACACCCAGTTTTAGGGCCTTGGTAACAGGTAGGTGAGGTGAGCTTTTGAAAGGTAACAAAACCTCCCAGTTCGAACATTTGCCTGTGTCCAGTGCCACAAAGGCCATTCTTGTGGCTCATAAGTCCTCTTATGAAGCAGGCAGCATCCCCCCCAAGAAAAAATTACTCTAGGTTCTAAATCCTTAATTGACACTAGGGCAGACACGGAGATGCACCACTCAGATCCCCCATCAAGAAAGAACTCACTGCCCAAATATGGGGAGTGTGGTTGACTACCATCTCCAGCAGCCAGCTACTTCACAATCTGCCTCAGCATTTGAGACCAGGACACACTCTTCTCAGATGGTGGTAGCCACAGTCATGCTTTATTTATGACACTCCCAGCCAACAACCGAGCAAGGCAACATGACAAGAGACCTCATCAGTCCCACCAAATGCAGAACTCCTCTAAGGGGCAGTCTTTATTCTGGGCCCCCCAGACTGGCAGAGATTTGTCATGTCTGCTCAATCCTCTTTCCCTCCTTTGTTTCACAGACATTTCTCCCAATAAACCTTTTGTGCTCCACACCCTATCTCAGCTTCTGCTTCCTGGGGACCCAACCTCAACAGACACTGATATGATTTATGACAATGACCTAAAGCTGAGAAAAGACCATGCAGGTGGTCTCATAAAACTTTTGATGGAGACAGGGGGCAAAGGCCCCTTTGGCCATTGTGTTACTGTCATGGCCAGGAACAGAAAGAGAATGCAAACTAGAATTTACTGACTGCCTACTATGTACCAGGAACTTTACAAATGTTATTATCCAGTCTTTGTGACCACTTTTCAAAACAGATGTTGCTATCCATATTTTATGCCATTCCGATCAAAATCCCAATGACATTTTTCAAAGTGCTGGAACAAACAATCCTAAAATTTGTATGGAATCAAAAAAGACCCCTAATCACCAAGAAATGTTGAAAAAGAAAAACAAAGCTGGGGGCAACATGTTGCCCGATTTTAAGCTATATTACAAAGCAGTAATCACCAAGACAGCATGGTACTGGCACAAAAGCAGACATATAGACCAATGGAATAAAACACTCATTTTAAATGAGTGCTTCAATCTCATAGAATAAAAGATGTTTTGCCTTGCCAGAATAATGGATATAGTTTTATGATTCGGTGTTTAGCAAATGTAAATTACCTCCTCAAGACTCACCCCAAATGTTTCAGAGAGGAATCCAAACAATTTTTATTAGGGAATGTCAATATGCAACCAGAATATAAAATTAAGGAACTTAAAATAAAGCAGTCTTTGATGCAATCATTTATTTCAGCAGTAGATAGATTCTGTTAGCAGAGTCATTTTGGCACTTGCTTCCAGGTAGAGCATGATTAATCATGAATCCTGCAAGATGCTAATTTATCATTAACTGAGTAAATAAATATTTTTACATCTTTAATTTCAATACCTAAATCAACCAGATAAAAATTATTTTATTTACTTGGTGGTGAGAGATTTATTCTTCTGTAGAACTAAAGGCCTATGTTGACCAGAAAAGAATCCAGCTATCACATCAGGATCACAGCACAGGACACTAAGGGCAGGAAGGGGAGATCAGAGCCCAGACTGAGGTTGTAGTAGGAAATGTGCCAGAGTTCCTAGGGTCCACAGAGGCCAACTCTGAACTCGGAGTCAGACTTGGGTGAACTAGGAGTCATCCTGGAATGTGGGCTTTGATGTGACACAATTTCATATGACACAGAGTAGGCAGAAGGGCCTGGCTCAGTGGTGGGCCTGGAAGGGATGGCGTGGAAGTTACAAGCTGAGTCAGACTCTGACAGTGTCAGCAGTTTTGCCACCATCCATTGTGGATGGGGTCTTGATAGAGGATCATCTCGGACAGTAGTTCTCAAACTTGAGCATGTGTCAGGATGAACCAGTGTGCTAGTTAAAAACCATGGATCACTACATCAAAAACTAATGATGTAATGTATGGTGATTAACATAATAAAATAAAATTTTAAATAAATAAATAAATACATACATACATACATACATAAAATGAAGCTTCCCTGGTGCTACCCCAGAAATTCTGACTCAATAATGCAGGGATGGAACATACAAATCTGCATTTTTAAAACTTGCCAGCTGATTCGAATGTAGGTTTCTGATGAGAAACCATAGCTTAGGTGGCAATTGTGAAATAAATAAGATAAATAAATTATCTTCTACCTGGCAGAATGAACCATGATATTTGAGTGCAGTAAAATATAGCTCAACGGCACAAACAGGAAGACAGAATTTTATCACCCTCTTCCCCTCCAGCTGCACTATAGGCAAGTGTAAATGCTCAATTGCATTGCCTCCAATTTTCGGAGGCCATTAAGAAATTGCTAAAAACACTTTACATTTTTTAAATTCAAGAACCTTCAACTCACTTTAACATACCAATTGAGTGTATAACAAGTATTATAGTAAAAGAAGGGGTAGTGGATACTAAAGGGAAAAAACTGGATTAGAATCTCAGTTCCGTTTCTGGCTAAATTGATCATATTGATATGTTACTAACAGCTCAGCATCTCAATTTCCTTGACTAAAAACTTGGAATAATAATAATGCCTGTTGAGAATGGTTGTTTTGAGAATTAAATGAGGAGCATATTTAAGCTCTGTATCTGGAATCTGGTACATAGAAGAAACTGTAATTTTTTTTTAGATGAATGGGTGAATGAACAAGCATTTGGGTAGATGAGAAGCTCTTTTGAAATTATATGAATGCTGGAAATGTTGACAGACATGATCTGTTTGCTTTCAAGTTATTGACAAACATAAGGGATTCTTTATTTTTAATTACCAGTTCCTTTCTTTTTTCCAGTGTGTTTTTACCCACCAGGAACACAAGTGTAATCATCCTTTATTTTTATCCTGCTTTGCTTTGATTTCCTACATAGCCTTGATATAAATCATTCAAAATACCACTTACACCATAGACCAGCAGAACCTGGCAGTCTTTGGATTCAGTACTGCTGAACCAGACGGGAAAACTAATTCATTCATTTGGCTTTCATTTTGTATACCCTTCCCATCTTCTTCAGTACTTTTATTAATTTCTAGAGCATGGTCTGTGAGTAGTTCCACAGAAGTTCACAATTACGCGGGGCTGTCTTCCATGTTAACTCTTCAAATGGCTTCATTTATGGGCACAGCTGTCTCATCTTGATTTCACTGGGAGTGAGGCAGAACTGGCATTTCCCTTCTCACAGCTCATTTATTTTCAGACATGTATTGCAGCATACATTAAGTTCAATTTCTGCAGAGTTGTTATTGAGGTGTAGAACCACGCACAGTTGGATGGCATCATGCCCTCCAAAGGGGACAAATAAGGCAGACAAAAGGACAGACATAAGAAGAGGTAAATTTTCCAATCTGTGACATCCATTTCATGCTGTGGACATCCCCAAGCTTTTCCCAGGAAGAGAAGAAAGTCTGGGACTTGGAGGTAGATGGCACTTTTCTATTTATAAATAACGTCATACACATCACTTGATATTGTATACTATAACATAGGTATTGTTAGTGTAGAATCCTTGTTTTAAAGATGAGGAAGTAGAAGCACAACAGGGTTATATCAGTTACCCAAAGTCACACAGTTGGCCAACTCAAAGCAGGGCCTGGATATCACTTTTTTTGTCTTAGTCCGTCTGAGCTGCTATAACGCAATACCACGACTTGGGTGGCTTATTAACAACAGAAACTTGTTTCTCTCATTTCTGAAGGCTGAGCACCAAGATCAAGGTTAGTTTCTGGTGAGGGTTCTCTTCCTGATTAGGAAGGTTGATGCCTTCTCACTGCATCCTCACATGGAGAAAGAGACAAACCAGCTCTCCGGGACTCTTTTATGAGAGCATTAAGCTCATCCCTGAGGACTCCGTTCTCATGACCTAAGCACCCAGAGGCCCACCTCCTAATTCCATCACATTGGGCATCAAGATTTCAACATAAGAATTTAGGAGGTGACAGAAACATTCAGACCATAGCATTTTCTAATTCCAAATCCCAGATTCCTTCCAAAATGGCAATATTTCTCCATGTTCAGATGTGACGTTAGCAGAGTCCTTAAAAGGAGAGAAAGAGAGACACATCCAAGACAAATTCAGCTTTCCAGAGTCAACTTCCCTCATCATATTCAGCTCAAAGTCACTCTGTGGGTGTGAACTTATTAATTTATTGCCAGTCACTATCCACAGGAGATTCCCTTTTTCAGATGATCACCGTTGCCTCCTCGCTTTAGTTTACCACAGATGTCGGATAGCTGCCAAGGCAGACAGTGATGTAGGGTCATGGGCTGATCTGGACAGGCTTTAGTCCTGTTTGGTTGAGTTGCCTTGGACCTATGTTCTGAACTTGATTGGGCTGAACAGTCATTTTCACAGAGGAGTTGTTGCACACAATTGAGATTTTACTTAGTACATAATGGCATTTGTTCTAAGTAATTTTAAATAATCTCTAGTTCAAAGGATTCTACAGATAGAGCCCTCCTTCCTAAAACAAACAAATGACAAAACTAAAGCATTCATTTTTATCTCATAGTTCATGTAAACTTAGTCACTTCTATGACTAACTCAGGAACAGGTTCAGGTGAAGAAGTATGTGCTCTGCATTCTCAGGTAAATCTCAGAGGATCTTGTTTACCTTGTTTTATTATGGTCTAGCAAAGACCTTATATAAATGAACTACAGGCTTCTCTGCCCTCAGCTGAGAATCCCTTATTGAACATTTGATTAACTGCCTTACATACATCTTCCAGGCTCAGGAAGTTGCCTAACACACCCGGTACTATGAGTTTGAGCGGGAGATCAAGCACTGGGGGATGGAGGTGAAATCCCCCAAACAGAAAGGGGAACACAGCTAACACTAACACTTGGAGCAAAGGAAACACCTCCTCCTCCTCTCCCCACCCACCACCGGTGCCCTGGGGTGGAGGGCGTGATTCTGATCCTCCTGCTTCCAGTCTCCCTCCCCACCCACTTCTGCTCCTCCACCCACACTTAACTAACTCTTCAGAGGAGAGGAGCACCTACCTAATCGTTAGAAATGGAGATGCTCATAGGCACATTGCACTAGGTACCTTAAATATTAAACTGTCCTTAAAGAGTATTGGTGAAAGCTCTCTGCTTTTTTCTCCCACTTCCCAGATTCACATAGTAAGCAGACCCAGGCGTGGCCTGACTCTCCAGCATCTTTCATCTTTCTCTCTCTCTCTCTTTTCCTCTTCATCTCCCCCACCCCCCTCTCTGAGCATGTAATTGAACAGTATTAGATTTAGCGGGAAAGAAGGAATCTTGCTTTGGTTTAACTGATGAGCCTGTATTCAGAGAGATTTAATAAATCAGCATTTCACTCTTGATGAAATGGTACTCTACTTCTCCTTTGGCTATTAATCCTTGAGTTTGTCATTCTCCTTATCAGGCATCCAGCAGGGAGAAGTTCTAGAAGGCAGAACTATACCCTCTCATTCTTGGGATGCCAGTTAATAACTTCATAATATACACCATACTTCTTCAGCATAATTATTATACTTAATTCTACTCAATAAATCACTGGGCTAATGATGAAATTCCCAAATGAAGGAAACTAACTGTGTGATGGGAGTTTGTTGGGGAATACTGAAAGTTAATTCACCTATGTCCTGAGAAGAGCCTCTTAATTTTCATATTTCACTCAATTGATTAAACCCACCATGATGGGTATTATCTCTGCCATCCTATCCCCAGTGGGTTTTTCCCCCATTTATTAGTTCATAGGATGTTTCAACTATGTCTTAGCCTGGGTTCTCCTGGAAGGAGATCCTGAGACAAAGTCTTGGGTACAGTACTTTTTTTGGGAAGTGATTCTCCTGGAGTGCAGGGATGAAGGATGAAGGAAATAAAACAAGGATTGAGGGAAATTCAACAAAAGAATGCTTTATCAAGTCGGTGCTTAATGCTCAATCTCCCAGGACCTTCTAAGGACTCTAAGCAGGTTCCCTACGAAATCCAATGTCAAGGCACCAGAGAAGCCCTTAGCAGGAAGTTAGAGGAACATAGTGAAGGCACAAGGGGCATCTGTGCAGGTGTAGTCAAGTCCTGCACAGAACTGGAGGTCACAGAAGTAGATGGACTAAAAGATGATATTATGTCCAATACAGTCCTCCTCTACCATTACACAGTCCCTGGTATGCCTTCTTTAAAGTCCAAAATGTTACAGATTCCCCTTCAAGCTAAGCCCAGCCACAGTGTTTGTGAAGACCTCATACAATGGACTGATGAAGCAATCCTGGCTGTTGCAGTTGGCCTGAGGCTAGGACTGATAGCCATCATCCATCCACATCATAAATTTTCAAGTTCCCTCTCAATCTTGGGCAGGATTTTGGCAGTTCTTGTTTGCTTTTCTGGTTGGATAATCTAGACCTTTATGCTTTAGAAATCAGTCTTTGTTTTTCTTGACCTAGTTGAGCCAAGGTTACTCAATTGCCTATTCACAGCTGTCACTGAGCACGGAAGCATCAAAGAGAATTCAGTGAATTACCAAATCCCAGAGCTACTCCTCTCTGATCCCATTATGTAGCAGTAGTACTCCCTCCTTGCGATAATCAGACTCAAGTTGCCCACCAGTATAATAATTCCTGTCTTTACCTGCTGGCCCCCCAACATGAGGATCCAAGAGATACTAGGAGTAGTATAGCTTCATCCAGTGGAAGTCTTACTGGGTCCTATTCTGGAACAGCCTAAGATTGTGGGGACAAATCTGCCCCCTAAATTGAGTCACTGGGAGTGATGGTTAAAAAAGACGATCCTACTTCTACCCCTTGGTTCCCAAACTCCTGTTTTATAATCATAACAAAACAACATCATATATTGACTATTTTTCTCTGAAAGTAAAGCCTGAGCCAGAAGCTCATATACCATATCCAAACCTTTTTCATCATCCACAACTGATACTCCATACCCATTACTTCTCCCCCAGAGTCCCTGGATACTCTTCTACTTTCTATCTCTGTGAATTTGATTATTCTATATCTTCAAATAAGTGGACTCCTCTAACATTTGTTCTTTTCTTTCTGGCTTCTATTCAACATAGTACTGGAAGTTCTAGCCAAAGCAATTAGGCAAGAAAAAGAAATAAAAGGCATCCAAATTGGTGAGGAAGAAGTAAATTTGTCTCTATTCACAGATTATATGATTTTATATGCAAAAAACCATAAAACTTCCACACACAAAAAAAAACTATGGAGTGGTGAATATTGTACAACAGTGTGAATATACTCAATGTTACTGAATCATATATTTAAAATGGTTAAGATGGCAAATTTTACATGTTGTCTATTTTACCACAATAAAGACAGAAAGAGAAAGAGCACAGAGAGAGAGAAATCATCCTTGATTTTCTTTGATATTGGGAGTTGAGAAAAATGCCAGACCAATAACCATATGCCAATGTCAGAAGTTGTAAGAGGCAGCTGTGTTTCTGGATACCCCTCAATAAACTAATGGCTATGTGGACACAGAAAAGGGAAAAAGCACTTTAACTCAGATAGTCAGGAAAAATAGGATGTAGGTGTCTCATGATAGAGACCTTGAGAACAGGAAGAATTTCCACAGTAGAGGCTGAGATTATTCCAGGCTTTCCAACTCCAGAAGCACGACACTGGCTCTTCTGCCTTGGGAATACTAAAATCTTCTTTATTCAATTACACTTAAAACATGCTCTGAACCGGGGCGCCTAGGTGGCTCAGTCGTTAAGTGACTGCCTTCAGCTCAGGTCATGGTCCCAGGGTCCTGGGATCAAGCCCCCGCGTCAGGGTCCCCACCCGGCGGGAAGTCTGCTTCTCTCTCTCCCATTCCCCCTGCTTGTGTTCTTGCTCTCATGCTCTCTCTCTCTCTGTCAAATAAATAAATAAAATCTTTTTTTTTAAAAATGCTCTGAACAATCCACTAAGGTAATTTCCATTTTTATGATTGTTAACTAGCTGAGAAGTAGAAGCCAGCACATAGAAGTAGGAGCCATCAGATACTACCGCAAGCAGTATCTGATACTTTGGAATAAAGAGCTGCTCATTGAAATCCAGCGTCTCCCCTACCCCCATTCAAGGTCTCCTGAAAGGAATCCCCTCTGCTCCTCAAGTTCACCAAATGGACTTAAGAAACATAATGTCCAAGTCCATCAGGCTACTTACTGTAACAAAATTAACTATAAATTTAAAATCCTCTTAAGGTTTTCAATCCTTAGAATTAAAGATGGTTATTACAAGATTTACTTACAATTAAATCATATATATCAAAATATTACTAGGGACACCTGCCTCTTTATTTTTCCATACCTTTCTTTAATCTGTGTTTCAACCCCTTCTTTCCCTGCAGCCACATGAAAGATGAATCTGAAGCCTTTTCAGTGTTTACATTTTGTGTTGTCCAAGCAGCCTCATGGCATCTTTGCCAACAGCCTTGTCTAGAACATGGGACTTTATGTCTCCTTAATATAAGCAACCCCTTTCTTTCACAGTATGGAAATGAAGAATCTGTATAACCTCATCAGATTTCTTACGTGGACCCAAGTTGGAAAGCATTGGCTCAGTGTCAGTTTCTTCACTGTCTGCAGACTTTGTGCTGTGACTTTGTCAGCTCTTTAGCAAATTACACGCAAGATAAAGAGGACAATCCCTGCCTGCTGATAAAACACATTCTTCTTCATTCTCCTTTTCCTACCACCTAATGAATAACGCCATAGAACAGAAGTCATTATATCCTTTATGTAACAAATGTATAATTACAACACATAGAGCCAAAAAAAAAAAAAATGCAGGAAGTAGAGAGTTATTTCAGAACGGTGAACACAGTTTTTCAACTCTGAAATCTTTTAACAGCATGATGTTTTTGAACATCTCAACTAGATGATGATTTTGCTGGCTACATGTGTATTTCAGCCTTCTGCCGTTTGGAAAAAATTTGGAAAGAGGAAGGAATTTTTAAATTTACTTTATTTTCCTAATTTTTGATGCATAAAGCACTTGCCTGGGACATCACCGACTCTTCACCGCAACCTTACGGTCTAGGCATTATTATGTCATTTTAAAATAGCAGAAGCAGAGAAGTGCTAAGAAATTTGCTCAAGGTCAGTCTCCAAAAAGGTGGAGCCTAGATTCAGACAGGATCCAGTTAGCCTTTGACTCTTCAGAATTCAGGACATTTCTCTTTGGAATTCAGTATTAAAAAATTACCATTAGAGTTTTTAGCTTTACAAAAACAAAAGTTTAGGTTTTCTTAAGAATAAATTTAGCATATATAATACATATTAATAATATGTCTATAAAATCTGTGTCCCAAAACTTACTTATTAAACATTAAAAAAAACGTTTCTTATGATTATTTGACTTCCCAATATTAACACATTTTGCTTCAACATAAAACAGAAAGCTATATTTAATGGCATTAATTCCAAAGAGTTCACTAATTTAATACTCTAGGTAATTTTCTTCTCTATACATTTTTTAGTATTGAGATCTATGTAGAATATTAGCATCCATTCTTTTAAGGAACTTAATTTCTATATATTTCAAGCCAACCCACTAGAAAAGAAAAAAGGGGGAGTGAAATCGGAGGAATAAGAAAAGTGAACTGAGGGAGCAGCCAAGAGGCTTACAGAATGGAGTTCTTCTGCCACCTCGTGGTTGTTCTGTGTTATAGCCAGAGCCACTTTATTCAATATTTTTTTTTTTTAGAACTGTTTTGATATATTCTTAGTTCCAACAGATAGTTCACTAAGTGGTTTCCAAATCCGGATGTCCAACGCAGTCACTCAGAAAACATTCAGGGGACCAATCCCTTGGTATTTTGACAAGTATTTGGGGAAAAGGCCTGGGAGAGTTTCCCAGTTATCCCCGTCGAGAGTGACGCCCTTGATTCCGCATCGGACGCATCAAAAGCGGGAAGCTTTTTATGAACAATCAGTACTCCCTTCCTTCTGGGGTCTGAACTCCGTTTGGTGCCTCTCTTTAGCTGAGCGTCACCACGTGACTGAGCTCTGGCCGCCGCCGCCTTTCTTGACCGTTCTTGTCCCGTTCCCATTTTCTTCTCCCTGGATATTTCGGCTAATTTTGATTTTGTTGACAACCTCTTTCTTGAAAATTTTCCTCTGCGGGGTTGAGTTATATTTCCTCTCCTTGTTCTCCTCCTACCAGACAAACAGACGAACATCATCGGAGTCAAAGTCGAAAGTCTCACCCACCCGGAAGGACCTGGCCTCCCTGCGTGTCCAGCACATCAGGCAGTCCTCCCCTCATGGCCTCGGCCAACCTCGCATTTCTGGCTCCACACTTGCCTCAAATACCTGCATGGGACCTGTCCCCACCTCGTTCAAGTCTTTGTTCAAACATTTCTTCTCACTGCTGCTACTCCTACTTATAAATGCAACTTCTTCCCAACAAGTGTCTTATTCTTGCCCTCTTGCTTTATTTTTTCCCTAGTATGTACAATATTCAACATACTACCCAATTTTAATACTTGTTAGGTTTATTGTCTTAACCCTAGAATACAAAATCCATAAGAACAGGGATTTCTGTTTTCTCCGCTGTCTTGTGCTCAGAAACATAAATAGTGTCTTGCACCTACATTGTGGGTGCTCAAAAAAATGCTTGTGCAGGAACTGAATGAAAGAAGGGTTGAATGAATGAGTGATGGTCCACACGGTTGGTAAATAAGCACAGAGAACACTATTCAGCCTCACAAGTATTCAAACATACAAATTAACACCAAATACCATATTTTTTTTGTTGATTTTTCAATTTATAATGGTCTTAACATATTCCTAGAACCAGTGAGGTTGTAGTAAATTACATTCACGTTTCAGTTAAACTGATGTAGCCATTCTTTTTCAATCAATTTACATGTAGTCATAAAGTGTTTATCACCTCTGGCCCAGTAACCCCAGTTTTGGAATTTTGCTGCAAGAACCACCAAAAAAAAAATTTTAATACATATATTCTGCATAGCCATCTACTGTAGTCTTTCTTTTAATGTTTTAATTTTGTGTTAAAGATCTATTTATTTATTTAAGAGACAGCAGAGTGGAGAGGCAAAGGGAGAGAGAGAATCTTAAGCAGACTCCATGCTGAGCATGGATCCCAGCTCCGGGCTCCATCTCACCACCCGGAGATACCACAGTATTAATAACAATGATGAAAACTGAAAGAAACCAAATGAATTCAGTTATGTGAATTCTATTCAGTGTACTCTTTTGCAGCCTTTATAATCATAAGGACTGTGCTTCAACATGGAAGATTGTTTATGGAAAATGGAATCTGTAATTACACAGCTTTTATATGTATGTGGGAAAAGGCTATAAAGGATGCACAAAAATTAGAACTTTTCACATATATGAGTGATAAGATTAAATCTTACATTTGTCTCCATTCCCCACATATTCCAATTTATTGCTGTAGCTTTTAGAGTTCTTTAACACTGGAAAGGAAAACAAATTGTCTTAGTTCTAAATGTTATACCCTCACCTGATGTGAATTTATTCTAAGTTCCAAAAAGTGATCATTACTTGCTTTTATTGTATTCATCAAGAACAATTTACATCTTTGTGGAAATATTTTTAGAGTCTTTAAAACAGATTTATTTGCATAAAAATGAGCAATTTACCCAAAAAATTCAGGCTGAATTTAACATTAATTTAAAAAAAAAGAATTAAATTGTCCTTCCCCTTTTCTCATGTGTCTGCTCTACCTGTCTGCCTTGGTTCACGTTCTAATTACTTGGTTCCTATAGATCTGGTTGGGCCCATTATCTCTCTACATTTTAATAAATAGGACTATCTATAATTGTCCCTCTTTTGCATACATTGCTATGAGTTCATAGCGCACTCCCCAGGAATTCATGGAGGGGAGGGGTTTTCAGACAAAGGAACTCAGGGCATGCCCTTCCCCCTCAAAAATTGGCTTCCCCCCTTGAACTAAGCTTCAGCCTTCACCAGATCCTGAGATTGTGATCTTGCTTGATCTAACCTTCCCTACCAGCTCTCATGATTTGGGTTGTGGGCTCACTGCCCTTCTTGATCATGATGAGAGGGGGCTGCTCTCAATTTCAGAGTCCCCCGTTTGCACGACTCTCTGCTACCCTGTCACTCCCCATTCAATACTGACAGCCAAGAATTAACTCCTTGGTGTGAAACGAAGTCAAATCAACTATTCCCTGATTTGCATACTTACAAAGCTAAAGATTCATAGAACAGCAACAACAAAAAGACAGAAATCCCTCCCTGTGGGTCTTCTTACACCAAAGGCCCTCTCTACAGAAGTATTGCACTTCTCACATCATTGACAGGCTTGCCACGTGACTTACTTAAGCAAAGGAAATGTGAGAAAAAGTGATACGTTCCCCTTCCAGTAGAAGCTGTAAGACTCATCACATGGTTCTTCCATTGCTTTATATTTCCTCTGCCTAAAGACATCTAAACAACATCTTAGAGGGGGACTGCTTCTTCAGGCAAAGGCCAGAAATGAAGCAGAGCAAGTGTCCTGAAATGCAGTTAAAAAAAAAAAATCCTTATTGTTAGGTACCACTAAGGTGTTTGGAGTCATTCGTTACCCTAGCATAACCCAGCCAACACTGCCTGATACAACCTGAGTCTTCCTGACATTTTAGGAAGCAGCGAGATAGAGTGAGCTAGACGTGTGACCTGGCAAATGACCCAATCTCCATGTGCCTCCTTTATAACATTGACATAATGCCTACTGTGTGAGGTTATTGTGATAAATAAATAAGTGAAAAATTATAAACACCAGCTGGTAAATACTATATGCTAAATAAACGTTAGCTACTATTATTTATTATTCTTCTTATTACTATTACAATTATTAATCTGCAACATATATGGCTTTTATCCTAATTCTGTACAGTCTCCATCACAGAGTCTGACTCATATGCTCCATTTGACCTATTTTCCAAATGCCTTTAATTGGTCAGCCACTTACTTCCCTTTTGTTTCATTTCCTCATATGACCACTTGCATTCCTTTTCTTCTGCCATTACTTTTTCCTCTTTTCCTTTAAACTAGCAAAGATTTCATAATGTAAATTTAAATAGGAACGTTCAGCTCATTTTACTCGATACCCTGAATTTTGTACTTTTATAGACTTCAATCTCTTCTTTCCCTAATGGAGTTCCCAATAAATCATTTCACGTACCAAAATGTCTGCTTAATGGACACCGTAAGATGCGGTAGTTTCCATTTGTAAACACAAGTATCTGAAATGGTCATAAGTTATGGAGCCGGAGTCTCCAGAAAAACTCTTTTTAGAAACCATTCTTTTCTGCTGTCATGTTCTCAAGGATGGGGAATAATGTTCTTTTCTCTTTTTCCTACGTGGGACAATTATACAAAAGGCAACCATTGTTTCTTATGAATCCTACATTTTCTGTGTCCTTAGTTTCTTTACATCTTTCTATTTTTCTCACACAAAGCATCTTTAACCATCTGTGACATTGATTTTCGTTGCACCCATTTTCCTGGATTCTATACACAGAAGATACGTGTTTAAATTACCAAAATCTTACTCACCTTATTTTTCACTGCAAGAAAATAAAATAGAAAGTTCTTTCTTCAAAGTGAAAACGATTCTTTTCTGTTCAACTTTATAGATGCTTAAGGGCTTCAGGTTTGCTCTTATTACTTAACTTTTTAACTGGCCACCTGGACTTCAACTTTTCCCTTAACCTGATGCTTTAATTTGTTGCCAAAATCATCTTCCTAAAATTAAAACTTGATTATTTCACTTTCTGGGGGTAAAAATATCCATGCACTCTCCAACAACAATAGAATTATTGCAGTTGGAGAATTATTGCCAAATTAGTGCAATCTTCGTTGCTAGACCCCCCCTCCCTAAAGCTCCCTCTTCCTCTTATTCCTGTGACAGCACCTTCTTTTTCATTCTTTCCATTTGTTCTCCAGCTCCTTCCCAGCCTCCTTCTCTTTTTAGACCTATGAATGTGAACATTCTCCACAATCATGTCCTCAAGCCTTCACACTTCCCTTTCTATATCCTCCCTCCAGAGACCTCGATCCTTCCCAAGTTGTCACCAGTAAATACCCATAAACATTATCTAGAGCAGTGCTGTCCAACAGAAATATAATGCAAGCCACAAATACAAGCCACATATATAATGCAAAATTTTCTAGTAGCCACATTTAAAAAGAAGTTAATATGTATTTCATAATATATATTACTGAGATAAGATGAAAATTAAGAGGGAGGGAAACCATAAGAGATGCTGAATTCTAGAAAAACAAACAGGGTTACTGGAAAGGAGGTGGATGGAGGGAAGGGATAATTGGGTGATGGGCATTAAGGAGGGCACTTGATATAATGAACACTGGGTGTTATATGCCACTGATGAATCACTAAATTCTACCTGTGAAACTAATAAATTATATATTAATATATTAATTATATAATAATATAATTGTGTATTAATACATTAATAAACTATATATTATTAAAATATAATATATATTATTGAACCAAATGTATCCAAAATATTATGATTTCAACATGTAAGCAATATTTTAAAAGTGAAATATTCATCTTCTTTTGTTTTGTTTTTTGGCCTATCTTCAAAATGAATGTTGACTTTCCCCTTACAGAACATCCCAATGAGGCTTAGCAAACATTTCTTCCTTTTTTCTTTTTTTTTAAAGATTTTATTTATTTATTTGAGAGAGAGAGAGAGAATGAGAGATAGAAAGCACGAGAGGGAAGAGGGTCAGAGGGAGAAGCAGACTCCCTGCTGAGCAGGAAGCCCGATGTGGGACTCGATCCCAGGACTCCAGGATCATGACCTGAGCCGAAGGCAGTCGCTTAACCAACTGAGCCACCCAGGCGCCCAGCAAACATTTCTTTCAAATCCTTACTGGTCACGTGTGGCCAATGGCTACCATATTAGACAGTGCATATCAATGCACTAAACACTTTACCAAGATGTGCCTCTAATAATCTGTTCAACATCCCCTTATGAATGCCCTGTCAGCACTTAAGGTCTATAGGGTCTAAAACAAAATACATTTCCCCCCTATACTCCCTTTGTCTCATACAAGCAAGTACCGACTCATACTCCCGACTTCCTTGTAGCTATCTATGGCCCCAACAATATAGTAATATTTAAGTTCCAAAACTACCCTAATATTAAGGAAGCAGAAGGAATCTTTCGGGTCAGCCAGTACTACCTTCAGGAATTTCCTCTACAAAAGGGGTTCTTATCCTTTAGCTAAGGTCTCTGAACCTTTGGCTAACATCTCTAAACCTCCTGGTTTTATAGACAAAAGGTACGCACATGTTTGTTCCCCTCCCCCACCCCAGGGACAATATCCTGGCTTTAGAACTCAAAAGAGTTTGAACACCATGACCTAGTCTCAGCAGTGCCTCTTCTCTCCTCTATAATGGCCACACCCAATTTATTACCAAATTCTGTCCATTCAACCTTCCAGATTCTCTAATGCACACCTATTTCTACCTTCCCACTGTCACTGACATATCATACCCATGTCTTCTGGATTCCTTTAGTTATGAGAGCAAGAAACTCTGCCAGGGAACAATGGGACCAATCTGTCACTGATAGAAAGGCAGCTATGACTTGGTCACCCATGAACACCCATGACATGATCAGGTAGGTCGAAATGATTAAAAAATGGAATCAAAACCAAGTCAGTCGGAAGAAGAGTCGTGACTAGTGTTGTCGCCAGACTATACCAGACGGCATCAGAGCCCAGTGGTCTGATGGTGGGTCTCAGTGCTCTGAGAAGAGGCTGGCTGTGGCCCTTTTGTGGGGATCCTCAACATTTCCCTGCCCAGGTACCTACAGTAGACATGTTGCCAGTCCTGGTCTCCCTTGGCCACAATTTGTCCCATGCCAAAAGATTTGTTCTCATTTGCACAAGATGGTTCTTGGTATCCTCTAGTTGGACTGAGGATGCAGTTTAAGGACATGCCCTCCAGGTATGGGTAGAGGTTGTTTGCCTCCAGAGTCTAATGATTTCTCTCAGGCCCAGCCTTTCCAAGCCTGGTAACAGTTTTCTGGAAGTTGGACTTTGGGCTAACACCTTGACAACTGACTACCCCTTCCCTAGGTTTCTGTCTCCATTGCATCCTGCAGACCTCTGTCTCATTAAACGTCCTTTTTCATAGATACACTGTCACTCCCCTTCTTACTTTTTCTTATGGGTGCCCCTCAGCCAAGAAATAAAATCAAAACTCTCTGTGACTTAAAGACTTCTCTGGGATCTTCCCTCAAAACTACCTTTTGTATCCTAACTTTCATATTTCTCTACCCATAACTAACACTCTAGAAGGGGGTTATCAGGGCCTCCTGGCTGGCTCAGTTGATAGAGCATGCAAAAAAAAAAAAAAAAGAAAGAAAAAGGAAGGCAAAAGGGGGATATCAGAGCTTTTGATCCCTTTGCTAGTCATTTGCCTTAGATTTTCAAAAGGACAATTTCAATCAATAGATAAGAGTCCCCGCACTAGATAAGAGTCCCACACTCTGAAACAGTCTCCTACTCAGGCGTGTCAGTGCATATTAACAAAGGTGATAGAATGGCCATGAATAATGTAAAGTACTTAAGTTGTCAGACCTCTCAGACCATAGGAGTCCTAACTTACATTCATAAGCTCATTCATGACCCTCTTTATCAGAGCCCCAACCCACTCCATGCAAACCTGAACAGGCAGGTGATAAGTCACCACTCCTTATGTCAGACATTGAAACTGAAAAATGGCCCCCGATTGCTACAAAAGAGACCAAATTGTTCTCTAGACACTATTTTGGCCCTGATGCAAATTCCTATATTGGCATCCTGCCATCTTCTCATTTCTACAAAGATTTCAGCTGCCTGAAAATTATTGATGTTTCACAAAGCAAAGGGATGATGGGATCCTCTACTATGTCTTCCTCAAGCAAGAACTGTTAATTCTGAGCTCAAACCCTTCAGTTGCTCGCTGTAAAACTCCCTCTGTTTTACAACAGTGCTGTAACTGAAACCATTCAATGTATTTCTCCCTCACACTGCTCATTAGTCAGAGTCCAAATTGCTTCATTTCATTAATGTCTTTATCTCTACCTACTGGTGTAAGCAGAATCAATTCTGAGAGGATATCCAGAGTATTTAGTTGCTCGTGTTATTCATCAAAATGTCTACCTGGAAAAAAGAAGTCCAGTGTTGGGAGAAATAATGCTCAGTCATCACATCTCAGAGAAAATACCAAAACTGCCAGAATTTAGACCTGACAATACACCACTTCCTCACACTTCCAGTTCGATAAAGATTCAGGGAGCTCATAATCATGAATGCTGATTTTTACACAAACTGTCTTGTGAATTAGTTTTTAAAATAGTATTCAAGAATTACACAGGGCATATTTATTTGAAAACAAATTTACTTAAAACAATGAACATACTCATTTATATCTGGGAAATGGTGGATCAAATGTTACCTCAATATGTAATATCTCAAGGGAAGGAGGGAAAGGGGAATAAAAAAATTCACATCTCCAGAGGGGAGGGGTGGGGGAGGGGTGAAATCGGGGATGGGAATTAAAAAGTACCCTTGTCATGATGAGCTCAGGTGATTAAAATTAAAGAAGAAGGAGGAGGAGAGGCACAAGAAGCCTGTGGGGTGCAACCCAAGTTTCTAGTTCTTTTTTTTTTTTAAAGATGTTATTTATTTGACAGACAGAGACACAACGAGAGAGGGAACACAAGCAGGGGGAGTGGGAGAGGGAGAAGCAGGCTTCCCGCTGAGCAAGGAGCCCGACGCGGGGCTCAATCCCAGGACCCCAGCATCATGACCTGAGCTGAAGGCAGATGCTTAACGACTGAGCCACCCAGGCGCCCCAAGTTTCTAGTTCTTGATCAGACCATTGGTAGCATGAGTGTATTCTCTTTGTGAAAATCCATCTAACTATATATTTAGGATTTGCACACCTTTTTGCATGTGTGATACTTCAACAAAAAGTTTTTTCAAAAAATATTCGACTGAGACAAGTAGAAATGCAATATAAAAATCATCCCCTTGGAGATTTTTCTGTATTAAAAAAAAGTCATATCTCTAATCACACATTAATAGTGAGCAGAATGCTTTATTAATCACATAGAAAATTAGATCAATTAATCATCACTTGTGATTTTTCCTCTGCAATTGAAACAGCAAATGATTTTGTCTGCATTGATCACAGCCAGGGAAAAACTACTCGAATCTTGCTTTCTGTAAATTTTTGTTTCTACATCTAGGGAAAATGCAGCGTTATTTGGAACGTTAATCAAAGCTTTCTAACTCAAAGATCCTAAGTTTGAAATTCATCACATTTGTGATTCTCCCAAAACACTGTCAAAAGTTGGGATCTTTGTTTTCCTAACCTTTCCAGGTGTGCTTTAATGACACAATTATGAGGTTCTCTGATTCTGATTTTAAAACTTGTACTGCAGAGAAGGGCCTTGAGTTTTTCATCTGTTTGCTACTATAACATAAATAGAATTTATTCATTCAGTCTTATTTCTTAGCAATAACAAGAAATGCATCTAATATGTGCCTTGCCCTCTGTAAGATACTCAGCACTCTTTATTATGTTAAAAATAATCATCATCTGTGTTTTGAAATATTCCATGTGAACTACAAATAAATAAAAGATAAGAATAAATGTCTATTAGGGCACCTGGGTGGCTCAGTCAGTTAAGCGTCTGACTTTGGCTCAGGTCATGATCCCAGGGTCCTGGGATCAAGTCCCACATCGGGCTCCCTGCTCAGCGGGAAGTCTGCTTCTCCCTCTGCCACTCCCCCTGCTTGTGTTCCCTCTCTCGCTGTGTCTCTCTCTGTCAAATAAATAAATAAAATCTTTAAAAAAAAAAAGAATAAGTGCCTATAAAGATACAGGTAAAACAAAGCTAGTAAAAAGTACATAAAAGGACTGAGGATACAAGTTACCGTTTTTTCCTGTAAATCTTGGTACGTTTTCAGGGAATCTGTATTTGCAGGACTTTGGAGGAAAAAATCAAAACGAGACAAAAGTTTTCTAGTTTCTTTTGAGTGACATAGATAGGGATGTTGGGAATGAAGGAAGGGGGAAGAAGCAGTCACAAGAAGTCACTCTGGGATGCTTGCTTCTCCATGATGGTCCATATGCTTTGTTTCCTCACCAAGAAGTATATTGGAAATACTCTGAACACATTGTTTTTAAAAAGTTTTGATAGATTCCCTAAAATGTTCTCTCTTATTCAGCTTTCATAAGTAATATTTACAAAGAGTTTTTGGTTATAAAGGAAACCTTTCATGCTAACTGACAGTGAACCATGATTGGTAGAGAAATATAATAAAATGTTAATGTTGGTAATGGGTATTTTTTTCTTCTATATACATTTTTTCATCTACCAAATTATCTAAAGTGGACCTGTATATAACTCTTAAAGGAGTTAAAAATATATGATAAAACCCCACACTGAATGCTGTATATGGAGCAAAGGGTATGAGCTGAGGGAGTTTGGATTAGAAAAAAAAGAACACTAACAATTAGTGATGGTTTACTTTGGTTGAGTGGAACCATAAATAATTTTGTTTTCTTTTTATTTTGCCAATGTTCCTATAATGAGAAGTTATTACCTTTATCATGGCAAGGTGGTGGGAGGAAGCAAGTCCTCCATTTGCTTTTTTAAATAATATTTAAAATATAAAATAAAGAACCCAGATGGAGAGGTTCACCTTGGGTAGCTAGGACACAGCTGAGAGAAGAAATGAAGAGCCAATCCCGGTTTGGACTTCCAGTGATTCAAGTTGCAGTAGGAGGAAGCACAAGTCTCCAAGAGGGAGAAAAAGCAATATTTTGTGTGAGGGAATGGGCTCCAGTGCATTGACTACTTAGATAGCCTTTCAGGGATTCTCAGGGCTTTTGAAAATGAAAATGCTTTTCTCTACCAGAGTACTTTTGAAATAGACAAAGATCAACCTGTCTCTCCTCCATGAGGGGGGCTTTCCAGGCATATCGTAGGAAAATTATAGCAAGTCGTGTCTGATGGAGAGTCCTGTTAACACTCCCCTCCCCCATGAGTCATTCAGGCATTCATCACACCCACAGACCCTCTACTCACACTGGTTGGTGAATGTGTGACTTGAAGGCTTACTGGAGCCTCTCCTCATCCACTGAGCTGAAGCCTCTCAGAAACCACACTCAGCTCCAAGCACAGCCTGTGCCACAAACTTTGGCCTCAAGGACTCAGAGACTGTTCTTGGTCATCACAGAATTAGTCAACAGGAACTTGACCTTGTTGGGGGAGTTTTCCAGGCTTCACCTCATCTCTCAATTCCAGAAAGCTAATATGAGAGATACACAAAACCTACACAAGTACTGCTGCAAAACCAAAAAGAAAATCAAAAATGTTATAGAAAGCCCGAGACCATTTCAAATGCCAAAAATACTCAGCCTTTTCAGTCAATGCAATTATTCAATTATATTCTTTCATTCAAGTCAAGCGGTTCACTTAAAGAAATAATATGGACATGAATATATTCTACATTATAATACACAAGCGAGAGATTAAATGGATTCTTTTCTAAAGTTTTAGAACTTTAGAAATCTGAAATTAGTTACCTCTGTAATATATATCAGTTTCAGAAAATTATGATGTCTAAAAATCTGCCCTGAAAGAACTTCCAATCTATGTTATTACTTACATTTGAAATTTCAGATTGTTTATGCAATGTAATCTTTTAATAGTCTTACTTAGAACAAGTGTTCCTTTAAAAAAAAATTATCCCTTCAGTTTCTGAATTTAAGTTTAATCATCTTATAATTATATTAAAATGTTCTAAAAGCATTTTAATCTAATATCTGATTTCATGGAATCAATTTTTTATCCTACACAAATTGAGTCTTAACTAATTTCAGGAAGAAAGATCTCTCTGTAATTTAGACCTCAAAATAAAATTCAACTAGCCATAAGCCATTAGATGCCTGTCTTGTGGGCAGTTGGAATTTATTTATGAAAGAAGTGGTCAAGCCCTAGAGACCTAAACAAGGGTATAAGATTTCTAATAATTGAAATGAAAAATTCATTAATTAAGGTATTAACTAGACTAAGGCGTAGGGGAATGAAGTGTTCTTTAATGAGATTTAGATCTAGAATATATGGTTTTCCAGAATAGAATTTGTGTCCTCTGGTGGGATTTTTGAATGGTAGCTACTTTACCAGGGCAAAGAAGTCAATGGAGAAATGATAATGAAAACACTCCCACCTGGAGAATGCCAGGTGCGGGTGGTGTGAGTGCCACTACATGAGAACTGAGGGTTTATCCCAGGGTACCAAAACTTTCTGGCAGAGGAGGGGTGAAGAACAACTCTTGGTACATGGTAAGTACCATATAAGTGTTTTTTATTATTATTAACAGGTCAGAACATAGGAAAAATGTGGTGAGCAGCATATGGGACAAGTGACACCATATATATTGAGCTAACTATTCTAGATATAGTTAGGGCCAGCCTTGGAGCAAAGGATTTAAAAAAAAAAAGTTGTTTATTTGGATATGGTTCATTGCCTATCTGAACATAAAGCAAACTTAATTCTTAACAATCTTTTTTTTTTTTTTTTGCTGATTTAGGTTTGTCATGTTAAATGGTTGACCAGCATAATTGAAAGGGCATATGGGTTAACACACATTCTCATTGAAGTCATGATTCACTTGAAGTCACAGTTATTTCCTCTAATCTTGAGGTATCGCTGTATGCTTAAGGATGAGTGATTCCAAACTCCAGAGCCACAGCAAGAGCCCATATGAAGATCTTTAATTTACCGGTGAGAACAAAGGACCCAGAGAGTCTGAGGGTGGGAGACAAGAGAGTTGGAGAAAACAAGTAGGTTGGGTCAAGGATTTGCTTTTAAAGGTAACCTCTGACTGAATCTGATTATATGTGATGTGACCTAAAAAGAGCGAGAATGATTTGTAATTAGAATCAGGATGCATGAAGTTCACTTTATGTTCATACTTCTTTGAATGATATTAAATATATTTATTGCTCTTTCCTCTCTACAAAAGGGCAAGGGACCTATTTTTTATGAACCTGCTTAAAAATATATAAAAAATCCAAGGCAGCTTTCTTGGTGTGGGAGTTGTTTTATGGCAGTTGAATAGAGATCATCGTTCCAGTTAAAGTTCTGCACACAGGGAAGTGTGAAATATCTACTGAAGACATATGTAATATAAAAAATTTAAGAAAGTTGAAGTAACATTTGTTCCTCCCTAGGGCTAGATATATATTTGAATATTTTAATAACAGTTAAAAAGACAAACTTTAGGAGGATTCTAAAGCAGGACATTAGTCAATAACTTTTAGGAGTACTTGGAATTTTGAAGAAAACTTAAAATAAATTCTAAAGCTGAGAGGAAATGGACAGACTCTCTAAAGGAGAATTATCAAGCTCAGGAAAATAAACATTCTAAAGACAAGTTTTGATTTGTAACATAATTTTTTTAGTTCAACATTTTATTATTTCAACAATAAAAACAGTGTGGCGATTAGTATTATGTCTCAACTTGACTGCACCATGGGTTGCCCAGATATTTGGTCAAAACTTATGCTGGGTATGGCCATGAGGGTGGTTTAAAATGAGATTCACATTTGATTCAGTAGACTAAGTAAAGCAGATTGCTCTCCATAATGCGGATGGGCTTCATCCAAGTAGTTGAAGACTTGAACAAAAGGGCTGGCCCTCACACAAGTAAAAGAGAACTCCTCCCACCTGACTGCCTTGAACCAAGATACTGTTATTTTCCTGCCTTCAGATCCAACTAAAATAGCAACTCTTCTTGGGTCTTGAGCCTGGCAACTTCAGATTTTTAGACTTCTCAATCTCCATAATTGCATGAGCCAATTTCTCATAAGAAATAGACAAACATATGGTTCTGTTTCTCTGGAAAATCTTAATACAAACTAGGAATCCCACAATCCTAATGGGCACATTGAACATTTGTCCAGGCGAATGACTCAAATCAGATGATCTCGCCCAGTGCCTTAGCTGTGGCAGCTATTTCTTGACTTATAATTTATTTCTTGAATGCATGAATATGAATATTTGAATAAATAAAAACTTGAATGCATGGATAAATAAATGATTCAATGTTAAAATGATCAAGTCATTTCAGAATAAAAATGGATGTTTCTCCAATCATTCAAGACTGAGAGTTTTTCAAAAGCAAGTGCTCAGAGGGCTAGCTTCTTTCCTACCCAATGTAAAGCAACGCCAAATGACCCAGAGAGATTTCTGGAAACTGAAGGCTGGATATGTCCACGTGGACCAAATATCCAGTTGAAAACTGACCAGTGCAGACTATCTTTTAGAGTGGCCAATGTGTTCCCACAAAGGAATGGGTTTCAAAGGCAACATTATTCAAAGCCTTCACCTCCTTAGACATTTCACACTCTGTACTTTGCTGAAGCAAAGCTGATCACCACTGCTTTCTTGCAACCTCTCCTCTCCTGCAACAGACACCCATCTCTTAAAATCTAAGAGGCTGAAACAAATGGAAAATTCAAACACACACAAATCCAAAACGCTTATCCTTTCTATCATACTAAAGTCTAGGGGGAAATGACATTCGTTGTCTGAAAAAAAAAAAAAAAGAAAGAAAGAAAAGAAAAATCAGGTAGAAAGGCACACCCCTCTTATTCTAACTCTGTTAAGAGTCTCTATTGTTTAAAAAAAAAAAAGTATTAGAAATGGGGATTTTTTTTAAGCTAATTGAACATTTACCTAAAAAGATTCATCTTAAAGTTATTGAGCCCTAAATCTAGTTCTGTGACCTCATATTTCTTTTCTCAACTAATCTATAAAACAATGCTTTAAGGAAGTTATTATTGTCTTCATAATGAAATTAATATTCAAGTGGGTTTTGTAATTTACCCCTATTCAGATGTATTGTGTGTCAGGGCCCAAATTCATCCTGTCATTTTGACTCAAGAAATTTCAACTGCATTCATTCTGAATTTAAATATAATTGTATGGTCAGACCCATAGTTAGCCACTCTGTGAAGTTCTGGCCAAAGGCAGCAATGATTTTGATTATCACAGACAGTACTACAGACATTAAACTGACACCTACTGAGAGACAGTCTGGATACGGTGGTTTGGAAGGTCTATGCCTAGAATTTTCTAATGCTCCTGATAAAAGCCCTGATACCTGGGATTCTTGGTATGTTATCCTCTGTGAATGTGTCCAAACTGCAAGACTCATATCAGATACACTCAGGCAGAATTCAAGAGGGCTCCCTCACTTTTATATATCATGTATCTGAGTTAGGAAGAGAACCAAAAAATGAAATCCTAACCTTTTAAAATGTGTGTTTGCTTGAACTACTTCAGTTCAGGCAGAGGTGTGCTGGCAATCATACTACTCTGTAATTTATCTTCTCCAGAAACAAAACCAGACCATCACATACCTCTGCGGTGACTTTGTATATTGCACACACATACACACACGAACTTCTTGCACAACCCTTTCATTATTTCATTGTCTAAGTGTGTTCACTCCAACTGGAAGACACTTTCAGAAATGTCAAGCAATTACTGACTTCTGAGTCTTTGTTAGCAAAACAATGAAATAAACCACAATTTCCTGCCCCTAGCACTTCACCACATGGTGCTGGTGCAGTGCCTAGCCATGAAATGCCAGATGGCCCAGAGACATCAATTGTTCAAGAATAACATCAGATACACTTTGAATAGAAGTATATTTTAACAACATCCCTGCTGCTGTCATGGGGGCAAGAAGTCTTACAGCTGCTCTCACACTTGAGCTTTTACAGCTAGTATAGAGGACAAACTTCTTTAGAAACTTTTCTGGAGGGCCATATTACCCTTAACCATGAATCCTTCTAGTATCACTGGAGGTTTATGTCTAAAGCCTAGAACCAAATATTTATTTGGACATTTAGAAAAGTAATATTGAATACTTATGCCATGAGTCATTACCTTGCCAATCCCCAATTTCATTGTCCTGTGTCACTGAAAATGTTGATGCTAGAACATCAAATCCTACAGGTGTCTCTGAAGGATGTTAACCTATCCTGAGTTGGTGTAGAGAGAATATCTAGTAGAGAAACTGCCTGGGAAACAAAAACAATTACAAACCCATGTAAAACTCCTTAGATTTCAAAAATTAAATGGAATCATCCTGATATTTTGTCAATTCCTCAAAGTAAAGATCAGAAATTTATTTCCATGAATGCATTGACTAAAAGTGAAAATCTACCAACCTGTTAATTGATTTTTATATTGAATAAAATTTTAATTAAGTAAAAATAGTATATGTTGTACTACTTAGCACAAAACTGCAAAAAGTAATGTTACGCCCTTGGGAAGCAACCAAGAACCTTGGACAAAAATCAATATTGACTTTTCCAGACTTTCCAAGAGAAGAAAGTCTGGATTGTGGTAATCTCCTTTGTAAAATGAGCTGTAAGATCCATATAACCATCTAAAAATGTAGCCACTATAATCTCTAAATTGTGATCGCCAGACATTAAAATTTCTGCCAACTAATCTGAATTCTTTGTCCACATTTCTCCAAACAATATGGGCAAAGAATTCAGATGAATAAAAATATGCTGAAGTGCATTGCTGGAGGACACTGATCAAATTTAAATAACCAATATAGAGCTTTTCTCAATTTACTTTTTACAAGTTATATACCAAATTATAAGATAATGCAATGTGTTGTCATTATCACAGGATGTTGAAATATAAATGGATTTTTCCCTAAAGCTCCCACTTTCCCTCTCCACTTGCTCACCTAATTCAGGCAAATAGTCTATTCTAGTTATTTCCTGAGGATGTGGGTGTGCCAGGGTAGGGTGGAAAACAGAAGCTTCCTATGAGTCCCTGGTTTATTTTTCCAAATCCTAATGCCATAAAATGGTTATGTGAGGAGCAAAAATGAATCTGGGGGAAGTTATCAAAAATTATTAAGGGAGGGATTTTCCCCGAAAACGAGAAAAATAATCTACTAGGCTGGGGGACAGAAGAAGAAAGACAAAGTATGGTGGTTTAGAGAGAGACAGTATTGACTCTGCTCTCCATCTTAGAACTTCAGTGAGGAGGCAAGACCCTGATGTGGAGACAGAGAATAAATGTGGATATTTGCCCCTTTTCCTAGATCATAAACCCATAGAAGTGATAGAGTCACAAATTAGACATCAAGGCAAATTAAGCCATAGATATGTCCCAGGAGAAGTCCCTTACCAGGGAATAGCATAAAAGCTATAGAATGATGTTTCAGTTTTCAAGCCTGGCATGAAAACATCAGAGACCGTTGGAACTGAAGCCTTAGGTAGACAAGAATGAGAGTCGTCTCAGTAGTTTACTGTATGGATCAGGGAGCAAGGACCAAATGGAATCAATGGATTGATCAACTAATATCTCTGTGGACAGATGACTTAAAAACAAGATGGGTCATACATCTTAAAATTACATACATCTCCCTGGAACTTAGACCCAAGCCAGGGAAAAGACAGTTTAAGTGTCTGATGTCCTAAGAAACTAAAGATTCAAAGAGGCCTTGCAGATGATGCCACCCCCTGGAGCTGCCCCCACTGCCCAGCCATGGTCAACCCCACTGTGTTCTTCAACATCACTGTGGAGGGCAAGCCCTTGGGCCCCATCTCCTTCCAGCTGTTTACAAAGTTCCAAAGACAGCAGAAAACTTTTGTGCTCTGAGCACTGGGGAGAAAGGATTTCATTATAAAGGTTCCTGCTTTCACAGTATTATTCCGGGATTTCTGTGCCAGGGTAGTGACTTCACACACCATAATGGCACTGGCAGCAAGTCCATCTATGGGGAGAAATTTGATGATGAGAATTTCATCCTGAAGCATATAGGTCCTGGCATCTTGTACATGGCAAATGCTAACGGTTCCCAGTTTCTCAACTGCACTGCCAACACTGAGTGGTTGGATGGCAAGCATGTGGTCTTTGGCAAGGTGAGAGAGGGCATGAATATTGTGGAAGCCATGGAGCGCTTTGGGTCCAGAAATGGCAAAACTAGCAAGAAGATCACCATTGCTGACTGTGGACAAATCTAATAAATTTGACTTGTATTTTATCTTAACTACTGGACCATTCCTTCTGTAGCTCAGGAGAGCACCGCTTCACCCCCATCTG
Source organism: Eumetopias jubatus (assembly GCF_037043125.1). Classification (NCBI taxonomy): domain Eukaryota; kingdom Metazoa; phylum Chordata; class Mammalia; order Carnivora; family Otariidae; genus Eumetopias; species Eumetopias jubatus. The sequence continues at coordinate 19,463,057 of NW_028274807.1, read as the reverse complement.
CTCGAAATATTCTATAATCTTTGTGCTCTCACTGCACTTCTATGGGTCTATATTTTCCTTACTCTCCTCCAAGTCTAGTTGGATTGCAGAGTTATGTATATGATTATGAGATAAAAATTCATATAATAAAATAAAGATAAACAACAAGAAAGATTCAAAGAAGAAATTTAGTTGATATGTAGAAGAATCAAGTCATGTTTCTTACATTTCTGGTTTATTTTGGACTGAGATTTGTACCTGTTATAACAGATAATGTAATTAACACTTACATCATGAATTACTGTTTGTTAGTTAGTTTCCAAGTACCCTGATCTCCCAGATTTTCCTAATATCATGAACACAGTGAAACTGTAGGGCATCACCTATAGAACCATCTAATTTGTTGTCATCTGTCATGTTTTTCACTTCATATATTTGCTCACATTGTGCATTTCCCTTCTTTCTTTCTTTTCTCCAGTTTTTTAGTGAAGAGCTACTATGTGCAAACCATGATAGAGTAATAGTGTCTTTGTCATTTAAGTCCCACGTTCTATGATTTTATATGAGCTATCATTTATTGTACGTTAATCATAGTAGGAGCTTTACAAAAACTATCTCCTCTTCACAAACACAAAAGTGTGAGTTCAGCATCATGATTCCTTTTTTACAAACTGAAAACAGAAGTTTGGAAAAGCTGCATAACTTGCCTAAAGTCAAATGGATTGAAAGTAAAGGAGATGAGCCTCAAAATCTCTTCTGTTTCTAAACCACCAGCCCAAGTTGATCTCTGGTTTGCTACCACCTTTTGAAGACATTGTCACTTCAACGTATAGTACTTAATTTTCTTTTTTCTTTTTTTTCCCTTTCTCATCACACAACTAGCTCACAACAAAGGTTCTTTATTATAGGATGTCCTATTATGTCAGTGCTTATGTTTTACATTTACCTTCTAAACCAAATTGGAAACAACAAAGGTCATAGATGAGGCCTCCTTTTAGGGAAGCTTTTCCCCATATTTCTTACTTTGCCATAAATAGTAGTGAACTTCAAGCAATATTTAATCTTGCCATAGTCTGTCCCCTTAAAAAAAAAAAAAAAAAAAACACCCTGACACTTTCTTGTTCCTCTTTTCCTCTATATACTTATCTCATCTCTTTTCTTCTTTCTACAGCCAAGATTCTTTAGAGTGTCTGCATTCTCTGTATTTACTAGCTCACCTCCTATTCACTCCCCAACACACTGCCATCTGACTTCTTCTCCCACTAAGCCACTAGGAGCTCTTTGGAATGTCACCAATAAATTCTTTTACGCAAAATCCATTGAACACTTTTTTGTCTTTATCTAGTTAGCTGTGTGACACATAAATATAGCTAAGTAGAAAGAGGGATTGTCTGCCTTGAACAGTTTTTCAAAAGTAAAACCTTTAAAGCACTTATTTTTGAGATAATACGTTCACATAACCAGGACAGTAGTTGAAACTATGGTGTAGAGTTCAGTAATTCATCAGTTACATATAACACCCAGTGCTCATTACATCACATGCCCTCCTTAATGCCCATCACCCAGTTATCCCATCCATATCTGAAATTAATGATACACTATATGTTGACTAATTGAATTTAAATAAAAGGAAGGAAGGAAGGAAGGAAGGAAGGAAGGAAGGAAGGAAGGAAGGAAGAAAGAAAGAAAGAAAGAAAGAAAGAAAGAAAGAAAGAAAGAAAGAAAGAAAGAAAGAAAGAAAGACAGACAGACCATGGTGTAAATAAGTAGAGGAATCATTGTATAAGCTAGGTAGCATGACACAGACAGAAAAGTCCAGGGCTTGCTCCTTTCTGAACAATGGAGTTCTCCTTTACCTAATGGTAGCAGCCACCCAAGACTCTCTCCACTGCCATGAGAACTTGAAATCCTCTTCCTAAAAAGTGTCTTCCCTTGGACTTTGGGAACCTGCAAGCTTCCTCCTGTACCAGTTCCATAGCCTGAACCTCTATTATCTCAGCTTATTTCTACTCATGCTTCAAGTCTTCACTTAAACGTCTCCTCATCATAGAAGCCTTCCATGATTCTCCAGGATTAATTAAATCCCCCTTACTTTAGACAACTTTACATCCTCTTCCATAACACTCATCACAGTTGTAATTACTTATTGAATATCTTTCTTTGCTAACTGTGATCTTCAGGAGGACAGATGGTCGTTTCACTATTACAGCCCCAGGTGCGATACTCAACAGAGTATCTGGCACATCAAAAGTGCTTGATAACTATTCCTTGAATTGAACTGAATTGAAATTTTCTTAAGTTAACTTTCTAATCATATTTTAGCAGATACATTTATAAACATAGGTAACATTAAAAGAAGAGGGTTGTTATGATGCTACAATGTCTAGAAGAATTCTCAAAAAGGACCCTTGAAGAACTCGAGAATATTTAACCTACAGAAGAAAAAAGCGTTTAAAGCCTATCATATGGAATAGAGCCTAGAATTACTCCCTGTGACCAAACTAGATCACAGAGGAACAATTCGGCTCCATATAGGAAAAGACTCTCCAACAATTGAAGCTAGCAAAAAATAATAATAATAATAATAATAATAATAATAATAATAATAATAATAACCTTGCATCAAAGTGGAAGCAGTTCTCTGCCCCTGCTCTAGTTTAGACAGACATGATCCTGAGAAGGGATTTCCCCTCACTGGACAGGTAACTGGAGGATATGTGTCCAGAAGATATTTCCACACTCTCAGGTTTCCTTTGTAAGTGAAGGAAAAGTAAAAACGATGTATCATCTCTCTTCCCCTTGAACCATCCTAAGTTTAAAAGGGAAAAGATGCATAAAACAGAGAAAAGATAGACATAAACTCTTCAGAGAAGAATTGTGTTTAATACACACTGTTGTTATGATTTATTTTTCCCCCCAGGTGTATTAGACTTGTTCTAATGCTATTTTCATGTTTGATTTGTTTTTAGTTGAGGTTTGTTTTGTTGATTGGTTGGTTTATTTGTTTCTTGGTATCTACGAATGCTTTATCCATGCAAAGAACTTCTTGTACTTTGCCCTTTATTCTGAATTTTGTAGCCAAAGTTTGTGGTTCAACAAGGAGCAATTGCTCAATAAACATGAAAATGATGATTGCTTATTGTTGGTATTTAATGCAATTATTCAAAAATTTAATAAACACTTTTATGGAAGCTCAAAATTTCCAGTCAGAACACATCCCTTGAGACATGGCTGGTAGCAAGAAGTAGCTTGTTCAAGACAGTTTAGAGGGGGAAAATTATTTTTGAAAGAAAATCATGAAGCCATATATTAGTTTAATTGATAATAAGGTTCTAGGGTTAAACACACTTTCTGCATTAGTAACCATTTTATTTCAGATACTTTCTGTCTGGCATTTCTTGACTCTCAATGCCAGGAAAAAACAGATGGCAAATATGGAGGCATTTGGAATTAAAATTGCACAAGCAATTCTCTAAGAAGACAGACACAGTATTTAAGCTGAGATTTTTTTTCATTTTCCCCATTATTTTTAAAATCATTTAGTCTTTCTCTACTATTCAGCAATATAGCACATACACAAGTTTTCTTATAAAGAAAATCAAACTTTTTTTCTTTTGAGAAAATACGTGTTTTGGACAATTCAAATAAGCCCATTTAAAAATAAAATCACTAAATCATAAACTTAAATTTGACCTGAACAAATATTAGAGCATGTCAAATTAGAGCATAATGAGATTATTTTTATCCCTTTGTTACTCATTCTCCAGACTATAGAGAATTTTTATTGAGTTTCTCAACAGACTGCAGACATATACTAGACATTGGGAAGGACCTAGGAGAAGCAAATGAGAAGACACATACATAGGCACATCAGGGTGGAGTGTGGGAATGGGTTTACAACATGGTAGCAGCCTGGGCAGGAGGAAGCACACCTCTTACACAGCCAGATACTGCTCAGAGTGGTTCAGCATTAAGACCAAAGCCGGTAACCAAAAGTGAGAGTCTCATGAGAACCCACTGAGCCTCTAGAACCTCAAAGGTTGGCTGGATAGGGTAGTGTTGGGCACAGCCTCAAGCTACTCTATCTTGACATCAGAGAGATTTCTACTTCTGGAAAACTGGAGTTGGAGTACTTTTCCCTATTCCTTCTGCTAACTAGAGCATAAATAAACAAACAAACTGGGACATTATACATAAAATCAACATAAGAAGACTCTGAAAGATGGAGAGAACATAAGGTCTGGCTAGAGATTTTGAGACCCATGGAAAGACAGAGGGGTAAGTTCTCTAGGTTTTTGGGTTTGGGGTTTTAGGTTTTGGGTTTTCTTTGCTTCAGGTATTCCAGACTGCTTTCTGGAAAAGCCAGTAATCCAGAAACACCAAGAGGCACCTTAAGAAACACCAATAGGCACCTTAAAAAAAATCTGAAGTAAAATAAACCTGCTCCCATTATCCAAAAGGAGCATCCCAATCAGAAAGAAAACTTTTCTAAAATAACCATCCTGCTCTAGCTAAATACCACAGAGAAAACTGTTCCCAGCCCCCAACCTTATGCTCACCAGCAAAGGCCAAGTGGGGTACACAGACTTTCACCCTTGCCAGGTGCTAATGAAGCACCCCAACCCTTCCACTAGCATGATATCAGAGAAGACCCATACTGGGGCAGGGCTCTTCACTATGCCAGCTCCCATCCCCCACCCAACCCCATCCCTGCATTGTCAGTGGGGAGGCTGGATTTGCATCCCTGCCCCTCCCTCACCCCACTGGATTGTGTCAGGGGTGGCCTAGAAAAAAATCAGAACTTTCATCACTACCTAGTGGTAAGGACATCCTCATCCTTGTGGTGTTGGTAGAGGACATGTGAAGAGACATAACAAGGCACTCCTGCCCCTCCAAGCTAGGGCAGTATCAGCAGAAACCTAGCAAAAAGCCTGACCTTCCACCCACACCCATACCCAGCAGTAATGAGGATCACCTCTTCTCTAGTTGCCAATGGGAAGCATGGATTTCCACCCCACCTGGCTGTCATTTGGCAGTACACCTACCAGTTCTGAGCCAGAAGAGGCCTAGAACAGAAGATTTAAATAAGATCCAGACATCTATGTTTTAATCAAAAATCATTCATCCTACCAAGAACCAGGAAAATCTCAACATGAATGAAGTGACGTAATCAACAAACACCAACACCTAGATGACAGGGAGGTTAGAAATATCTGACAATGATGTTAAAACAGGAATCCAACGAACATGCTCCAACAAACAATTATAAACATGATTGAAATAAATGAAAAAAATAGAAAGTCTCAGCAAAGACATAGAAAATATAAAGAAGAATCAAATGGAAATTTTAGAATTGAAAAATACAATACAAGAACAAAAAATTAATGGATCGTCTCAACAGCAAAATGGAGAGGACAGAGTAAAGAATCAGTGAACCTGAAGAGAGAATAATAGAAATTTTCCATTCTGGAAACAGCAAATTGGGCTGGCGGTGGGGGGAGGGGAGGAGGAGACACATCAGGGACCTGTGGAACTATAGCTGAATATCTAACTTGTGTGTCACTGGAGTCCCAGAAAGAAGGAGAAAGAGAATGGTGCTAGAAGAGTACTCAGAAAAAGAATCTAAAGATCAGAATAACACCACTAAGCACCATCAGTTCTCTGCCTTACCCATCTCACCCATCCTTAGAAACGAGAGTCTGGCTTCCTGAATTTTGGGAAAAAAAATATTGGCTCCACAATGCAGCCCAGGGGGCAGTCAATGCAGCATCCCAAGCCCAATTCAAAGATATGATTTTTGGCAGAAGTTGTGTAAATTAAAAACTCCTTTTCTGACTCTAATAATTTCCCAGTTCACTCTTAGTTCTGGTCCCTTCCCATGAAGTGAAACTGAGACAGCCTCCAGAGACATAGTGTAGGGTTGTCAACGGGACCACAGCCCAAATTAGGCAGTTGGAGCTGTATTTGGCCATGAGAAGGGGCAGATAGGGTGAATCTGACCCTTGGATTTTCTATTCTGGGGCAGGGTAACAAAGTCTACTCCTATCCTCCTTCCTTTAACAAAAGCCCCTGGCTGGGGAGCTATGAGTAATGCTTCTACCTTGAAACCACCTAAGAATTTGATCTTTAAACAGTTAAAGAAAAGCTGTGATTTTCAAAGTTTCTAACAATTTCTTGGATTGCTAAATATGCATTGCAAACTGGCATTTTGTTTGAGACGACAGACTGGGATTTCAAAAGGCAAGGTCTGGGGCAGAGTCTGGAATGAGGAGGTTAGAAAAAAAGAAGCTAAATTCTTCCATTGAACAAATTATCAGTAAATTGCACATGCAGTGATAATGTCCGTTTTGAAAAGGTTTCCTTTGAAATGGGTGGAAGATGAATTTGGGGACGAGGAGTAAAGCGGGGGGAAGACCCTAAAGTGAAAGAGTAAACCCACAAAAATGACAGCAGGTCAAAGACCCAGAAAGAAGTATAATAAGGTAAGAGTCCTCCAGAGCAGAAATGACTGATGCAACTTGAGAAAAGGTTATTCACTTATTCGAACTTAAGTTGTTTACTGAAGTGTGCTGTAATTCCTTGCCACTTTCACCAAGCCTTCATGTAAAGTTCTCTGTAGCAGGTCTGGGCTGGTGATACAAAGGAAAAACAGAGGACAGGTGACTGTCTGTGGCTTTGAATGAACTGGTGTGGGCAGGAGACAGGTACAGCAGGATGGCAGATCCAGAGTGAATGAGAGGGAGACAGGAAGAGCAAATGGGAGAATACATGAGAAGAGAGTGTCTCGTACCCGTTGTCCTCCACTCCCCTATCCCGGGGAAATAAGAGACAAGGTATTAGACCGACTGCATCATTTAGTGCATTTGTGCAGGCGGGGCTCAGTTGTTGAGTTCGCATTTGAAAGGCCAGAGTTTTAACTTCAGAAGGCTAAAGATCTTGGGAACACTTAGCTCACACATTTTTCTTCTTGAGGATTCTTCACATCTTGCAACTGATCTGCCATTGATCATTATAAAGGTTTCCAAGTGGAGCTGGGTGAGCTTATCCCTTAGGCTATTACATGGGTTTGTGCATGTTTCCCATCCAGGGTTCGCTGTCAACAAATAAGACAAATATTAAAATGACATAAATCTTACATAGCAAATAGAAGACAGATATTCTAAAACAAAAAGTATCAGTCAAGTTGTCCTTGGCTAGACCTAATTACAAATAAGGAACTGTGTGTCAGCTGGTAGAGAAATCATGTTGGGTGTTATGTAGAAACCTGGAGTGGAAAAGCACTGGCCACTTAGTGCTTAGTTACCTCCACCACTTACTTACGCAGGTGTCTTGGTTTGAGTCTCCCTGATTGCAGAGCCTAAGATGGGGACTTGAACCTGGGTGCAGGTAGTTTATTTGGGATGAGATACCAGGAAGTAGAAATGAGGGAGTGGGAGAGTGAGAAGAGAAAGAGAGAAGGAAATACAGAGCTGCATTTTCATAGAAGATTTGATTCTGCCAGGCCCTCTGAAAAGAAAACCAGTACCTCTCTGAATCATCCCTTCCAAGGAAAAGGAGGAGGAAGCATTTCTCCAACAGCTTCCCATCACCTTTAGTTGAGGACTGCTCCCAGTTAAGGACTGATCCCAGAAATCCCTGCCACTCCCAATCGATACTTCTTTAAGCCAATTCCCATGAAAATAAGACAGCTGCCAGCAGGTGAACTCCCAGGGTGTGTCCCTCAAAGCTGTGGCTGAAATCAGAGGTGGGTTAAGAGGAAGAGATGCAGAGTACAAAGAGCCTCGGCCACAACCCAGTGCCCAAAGCAGCCACCCAACTTCATGACATACCTTTTCCAGCTCCCACAACAAACTTGTGAGTGGCAGGCAGCCCAAGAGTAGAATTCAGTTTCCTGATCCCCTCCCAAAAGTAAAGCTTTTCTTCTCTTTATCATGCCTCCTCCAAAAAATTCAACCTTCAGCAAATCAATTAACCTACGTGTTCAATTAAATTGTTACCAGTTGAAAGATAAATAGTATCTGTCACTGCCCTCATGAGGCATATGATTCACTAATAGAAACAAACACATGAAGAGGTAATTTCTAATAACATGGGGAAGTCAACTAAGGAACTATAAACAAGGACAGAGAAGGCTGGAAGAGAGCAGTGATGGGGCCCTGAGCCCAGTAGGAGTGGGGCTGTGGTCAGTGATGTACCCCTGAAGGGGGCATTCTAGGTGCATGGAATGGCTGGGAAACACACACACACACACACACACACACACACACACACACACACACACACACCAGCAGGCTGTGTACTTCTCTTTTCCTTATTTGTTCCTTCCAACTTTTATATCTGATGACAGTGCATTACGCTTTTCCTTCATAACAACGTTTTTTACGTATAAGAACTTTTCTTTGTTCATCCTATGAAGACAAGCTACTTATGGTTTTGTTTGTTTATTTAGGTGTGTGGGATTTGGGGGGGGTTGTTTGTTTGTTTTATTTCTCTACCCTAGGTACTAACCTATTGAGACTCTCAATATTTGGTGAATGATTTAAGGAATGAGTGAATGAGTGATATTTATAATCTCCTTGAATTCTATAACCTACAAGACAATTTGGAGCATTCTATAGTAGACAAGTCACACATTCATCAATTAAGGGAAAACAAAAAATCCAGGAGGTGTAATACTGCATCTCTAAGACATTTGATTATTTTATCTTCCCTGAAACAGTAGATAATGTTCCAGGAAAAGTTGTTCATTTCCATAATCTAGACAGTATAAGGGTTTTTTTTAATTTTAAGTGAAATCTTTTATTGAAGTATAGTATGCATACAGAAAAGTGCACACACCAAAAGTGTAAAGCTTGATACATTTTTATGAACTGAACCCCTCACGTAATTGTGATCCAGGTCAGAATCTAAAACATTACAAGTATTCTGGAAGTGCCTAGAAAGTATAAGTTTTAAATAGTTTATTGGAATTATTTGGATGTTTATGGATGTTAAGGCTTTATTCATCACAAACATCACCTCTATATAGAAATAGAGGGAAATACAGGAGCCCAGTTGCTCCTTTATAAGTTAACATCCTTTTCTTTAATATGTGTCTGGGGTTCCTAGAGCCCGCAAGCATTTTATGGGGTTGGTGATGGGTATGTCCATCTAATCAGCACTCTAAGTGCACTGCTTGTGGTGTTGGCTGCTAATTGAACCTGACCTTGGTAAGTACATTGACCCCACAGTAGCTTGTCTGCATTCTCAATTCCGCAAGTCATGTGTAGTAAGGCTGGATATTTTGTTTTCACTTTTAATTTTGCATTCTTTGTAAAGTTTAATTTTTATGTGTGGATTACTATTTAATTTGAATACCAACTAATATGTGATATACTTATCCAAAGGAATAATCTTTGGACAACTTCTTCAGTCATCTTTGTAGAACTGGTGATGGATTGGTTCAGGTACATCTGTACTTAAGAGGCGTAGGCTTAGTTATGACTTAAAGCAGAAAGTTACAAAATAGTAGATAAGTTTAGGAAAGCAGTCTATTTTCAGGGAGCAAATTCAAGCTAGCCAATCCATCCAGAATAGTCCATTTGAAAATTTCATTCTTTCAACAAACATTATTATGGGCCAAACATTGTGCTACATATTAATCCCAAACATCAAGGGACTTACAAGTAAACTTTCTATTTATATTAAATTACATTGGAAAATATTGCAAAGCCTCAAAACTCATGCTAAGCACAGGAATATGCTGGGATCAATTAGCAATCAGTGTGAAAAAAATTTTAATTCAAGAGTTAAACTAGAAAGGACGAAAAGTGATGCCTGAGTTTATTAACATGTTACATACCTATGGGCATCAAAAATGAGGTCAGTTTCATGCCCTAATAGCTAACACTTTAAAAATCAGAAAAAGGGGCGCCTGGGTGGCTCAGTTGGTTAAGCGACTGCCTTCGGCTCAGGTCATGATCCTGGAGTCCCGGGATCGAGTCCCACATCGGGCTCCCTGCTCAGCAGGGAGTCTGCTTCTCCCTCTGACCCTCTTCCCTCTCGTGCTCTCTATCTCTCATTCTCTCTCAAATAAATAAATAAAAATCTTTAAAAAAAATCAGAAAAAGAATTATTCTGGGAAATTGGTTTTCCTATATGAAAACATAAGTATTAATGGATATTTCAATATGAAGAGAATAGTTTCACATTTTAAATGTATCTATATTGATACTGTCCCTTTAACCAGTCTGTTTTCCATTATTTGATGGCAAAATGTTTGAATAGATTTAATTTAGACCACTTTAAAACCTTTGAGAGGATGATTCTGATCTAATTCATTGACCTAATATTATTAGAAATAATTATCTTAATTTTGCCAAATCCTTTTTAGCCAACAGTGATCATCTTGACACTTAGTTGAAGGGAAACACAAAAATCAAATCTAAATAATAAATTGAGTTAAAAGTTTGTGACCAGAAATTATTCATGTATCATAGGAAATAAAAACATAGCTATAGAATTTTTTAAATTATTATGACAAATATTCTATATCCCACCAAACACCTCTATTTTCTCTTCTCTCTCTCTCTCTCTCTCTCTCTCTCTCTCTCTGTCTCATTCACTTTTATACACCCACACACCCACTATACACAATCTTGTTGAGTCCTTTAGTCAGTGGCCCATGAAACACTTGTTCTTTGTCACTTTCCTTTTTCACTGTTTAGAAAAGGAATATGATAGTCTCTGTTTCTACGTTAAGATAGTCAGTGGAAATTTGAAGTAAATTTCTAGATAGCTGTCCATAGTATACACTTTTTTTAAGTAGTAAGAAAATTGAAGTGTGTTGATTTTATATTCTTAAGCACCCAAATTTTACCTTCATTATACTTATACAAATATACACACGAATAAAAAGCAACATTTGTAGTCTTTCTCCTCAGTTATATTGAACATACATTTTATTGTGAAGGCACTAGAGAGAAAAGGGAATATTTTTCCAAAATCAAGTTCACTTTTCCAGAGAACTGTTTCATATTTATTCCAAAGGTAATAAGAGTTCCTCACATCCAAATGACATACAGGAAGAAGAAGAAAAAAAACATAATTTCCAGGAAGAACTAAAACTTTTTTGAAAACTTTTCTGGGTTCTCCCATTTCTACTTGGAAACTCACTGAAGTGACAAGACTTCAAATAAGGAAATTCCCCTCTGATTGTAACTTGCACTGGGTCGGAGAAGCCTAGAGAAGTAGGTATGGCTTGGGGGCACACCCTAGGAGGTTACCAGTTGTATAGCAATCCGTCTCCTCCCTCTGTAGAAAATATCCTTCAGACCTGACAAGTCCCTAGGGAAATAACTTGGACTTCATATAAAATGCCATGGAAATTCTCTTCTCTTCTGCCCTTCCTATCTTAACTTCATAGAATCAATCTATTCCCAACCAAGTCATTTTCCTCTATATTTTAATAAACCTAACTATAAAAGGAGAAACCATCCTATTGTTTATTTTTATGCTTATTTATAAACCTCTAAAGTTCTTACATTTTTTATAAATAAAAGGAATAGATCTTTGAAGGTACACAGAGCGTAACAACAAAAGGAAGGAAAGAGAGAGAAAGAAGACAAGATACAGAGAAAAGTACAACTGGAATAAAAATCTCTTCTTGAAAAGAATGGACCCACCTATACACCCGTTCGTTCTGTGGTCGTTTAAAGATTACCCCATGAATTGAAAGGGACTAACACAGGCGATTCATGAGAGTAGGGAAAACTATTAAAACACGGTTGTGCCTACTTTCTTTTGAGCCTCCCATCTTCTAAATCTCAGCTACCACCTATACATATATCACAAAACTGTTAAGCACAGTCTTGGCAGCAGACCCCCCCCCACCCCCCTCCAAATACACAAGTGGAACTCACATTGGTCATGTCCTCCTTCTCCAGCGGAGCCAAAGTTATTCAAAATAAGTTGCAGACTCTCCCAAGATCTGCCTTTTAGTCCTGAATTCCCTGCTGTCTCCAGTAGCATAAAAGCAACAAAGGAAATAGGATGATGGGTTCAAAAGCCAGAAGCACATTTTCCCAGTACTGCGAATTCCATGGATCCCACAATCTCCAAAATGTTAACCCACATCTTATGATTCCTGCAAATGGCTCCCATCTTGGAATAAGGCCTGGGTGAGGATGAAAGAGAAGAATTTAGCAACTAACATCATCACACACTCTACCGGTAGCACCAATCACTAGCACTCTATCCCATATTTGGTATTTAATTTAGTACACATCTGTTTGATAGACTAAAGAAGTGAATAAATGAAAGAGCAATAGCAATGCATCAAATAAAGCTGGTACCTGGGGCCAGAAATATGCCATGTTGGAGACATATTTCTTTTGGATACACTCACATAAAATCCTGGTGTTGTCCAACTGTCTCAGTTGTTAACTTACCCACTTTTGGCCTTCATCTCTTAGCTGGCAAAATCCCTAACAAGACCTTATTAGTTGGTTTGTTTTTTTTTTTATTTTTCCCTTTTTCTGTCTTCAAATTTTTCTCATTGTTAAGCAACTTATTATATTTTCTGATCAAAATTCCCCCTTGGAATTGTGATAGAGAAAATCGAGGTGCAAAAATAAAAGTCACTTGAGAGAGCCTGCAGTGACTCAGCTGTTAACAAGAATTCAAATTGAGCTTTCAATATTCCAACATATAGCCCCAAATAGTATCATAATTATTGTTTGACCACCAACAAGAGGCCTTCCAAATGACCTTGTCCAGAATAGAATCTTAGTCATTTTTCAACCAGACAATACACAAGCAAGTCTATGTACTTTCTGACACTGGCAACTGTATACTAGCTTAGAAATAAGGGAAATAATCCTTTTGTTCAAAGCAATGAAAAATTTTTCCTTTTTGTGTGGATTTGTATCAGGGAGGTCATTTAGTTTGTTTGTTTGTTTGTTTGTTTGTTTACTAAATCTACAGTTTATTTGAGATTTAGTTTGGATCTTTTCAAATCAAAAACATGAAAGTTTAGGAAAGCTTTGCTCAATACCAAACAAAACAAAATATTTTCTCAACATAAAACTTACCACCCATGGATTTTTTTTCTTGTTAGCTACACAAACCAGATTGTTGTGGATTTTAATTAAAGTAAATTATATTGAGAATTAATTGCAGTCTCCAAATTGCAAGTCAGAAAATGTTTGCTAAATATTCCATTCTAATTTCCAGAAAAAAAAATTCCTATTCGTTTCTTAACCAGGGTTATGAAGAAACATATGACATTAAGTTCCAGTGCCAAATAATTTTTGTAAAGAGGAAACACATTTGTTTAGTATGTTTGTTTCATACGACCCTCAATATTTAATACACTTAAATTTCATATTCTAATTACGCCTCTTAATATTATTAAATAAACTTAGCTTGACAATAAACACAAATTCCTAAATAAGTATTACACCACTCTAGGATGTAAAACTATTTCTACTCTGATGTTCACCTATGTTTTGTGTTTGATCCACAACACTGATATTTGTAAAAAGTGGACACAGTAATTAATTATCAAGTACTTAAGTTTGACATAAGAAATATCAGACTGAGTACTATTCTCAAAGTACATAGAAGCCACATATAATAGTGGTTTTCAAACAGTTTAAGGCAGATACTAAACTGAATGGTACAGCCTCAAAGAAATACAGAAAAGGAAGAAATCTTATTGGCTAGAAAATAGTAAAGCCCAAAAAAGGCGTGACAATTGCACTTAACTTGCAAAGGACAGGAAGATAGCAGGGTTTCTAGGTGTTTTGAAATATGGAGGTGGGATACACGTTAAAAACTCAGAGCACAAAGGTAGACTTGATATTTTTCATCATCAAGGTTACGGTATAAACTCTCAGTAGATGAAATTCTGTGGAGAAATTAGTGTATAAAAGAGAAGAGAAAGCGAAAGACTAATTCTTGAGAAACTCCAATGACTGGGATGTGGGAGGGAAAAGAAGACAAAAGTGAGGATATTATGGTGCCACAAAAAGGATGGGTAAGAAGTTTTCAAGGAAGGGGTTCTAAACAGAATCACATGCAGCTGAATAGCCCAAGAGGGTGAGGGTTTTTAAAAGGCCATTGATTTTTACTGGAAAGAGGTCACTAATGACCTTCCCACAAGCAGATTCAGGAGGCTAAAATTCCCTTCCAAAGTTTACAAACAAAACAGATAATAGAAAAATGAGCGTGAGCATAGACTATTTATTGAAGAGTTGGTCATGAAAAGGAAGAAAATAAATTCAAAGTTTATTAAATAGGTATCAGGATCCAAAGGAAAAAAAAAGTTGAATTGTTTAAAGTAGTTGACCTCTAGGCATAACTAAGGTCAAGATAAAATTCTTTAAAAGAAGGAAGGGAGGGAGGGAAGGAAGGAAGGAGTAAGGGAAGGAGGAAGGAAGGAAGGAAGGTTGGTTGAGAACCCTAAGGAGGGTGGGGTGTGGTGAGGTGTGGGAGCAATGCCTGAAAAGCCTCAGTCAGGGATGGGTCCCAAAGCAGAGAAGAAAAGTTAACTAGAATAGAAATAATAGTAGTTAACATTTATTGAGCAGTGTTATGTGCAAAGAACTGCTCTAAATGCTTAACGTACATTACCTTTTTAACTACTTAAAAAAAAAATCTTGGGGCACCTGGGTGGCTCAGTCGGTTAAGCGTCTGCCTTTGGCTCAGGTCATGATCCCAGGGTCCTGGGATCGAGTCCACATCAGGGTCCCTGCTCAGCAGGGGTGTCTGCTTCTCCCTCTTCCTTTCCCTCTGCCCCTGCTCATGCACTCTCTCTCGCTCACTTTCTCTCTCAAATAAATAAATAAAATCTTAAAGAAAAAAACTTACAAGGTGGATATTACCATTCTCACTTCACCTATGAGGAAATTGGAACTAAAATAAAGTAATTTGCCTAAGATCACCCAGAATATATGAGGCAATGTCCAAACACACACTTATCAGACTTAAAGCTCAACTGTTAAAAGCTTTTATTTCTGAATCATTGCAGAGTGTCACAAGGTATAAGAGCACAGTCTCACCGTGATTGGTAGAAGTTATATTCCTAAAACTAATTTACACATTCACATAATATGGACCCCCACAACTTCTGATATTCAAAATACAGTTTCTTCATACAGTGTTTGCTGCATAGATTATCCTTAGAGGCTCTGAAGGTAGAAAAGGATAAACCCTTATTCCTACAACAGTCTCCTTCCAAGGAGCAATCCCTTGATGTCCATGGGTGGGGTGCACAAATAGATGGAGTATATAAATTTGATTCCAGTAATTTTACTTCAAAGAGCCAAAAGAAATCCTTTTCTACCATGCTACCTCTTTGTGGATATTGCACTGGTGTGCAAACCCCAAGCTAATACCTCTCTCCCTAGCCACCTCTAATCACACTAAACCCTACCCCAGTGAAAAGACTGAGGAACAAGAGTTTTTATTAAAGTGAACAGAAACATTATTTCAATCATACCTCTGTTGCTAAATTCAAATGATGCTTTTCAATCTTTTCTCACTTCTCCATGGAATTTGAAGCTGTTCCCCAAATACCCCTTTTGGAGTTCTTATCTCCTTTTGTTTTATTGACTATAGTTAGCCCTGAATTACTTTCAACCTACCTGGGTCTTCTTGCTTTTTACTTTTCACAGGCTCCTCTTCCTCTACTACATCATTTAAATGTTGGGGCTTCTTCTACTACACATCCTCTTTCTTCTCTTTCTTCATACTATCCTTAAAAAAACTCATCCTCTCCAATGACTTGAATTACTACCTTTATTGCCGGTAAGTTCCAAAGCGTATGTTCAGCTTGGGCCTCTCTTCAGAGTTCCAGATCCATTTCTACAACTCTAAGCCTCCCCATCTGGGTGTCCTGTAAAGGTGCCCCAACATTTTCCCAATAACCTGTTCTTCTTATGTAGCCACCCCTCTGATGAAACAGTCAGTCGAGACAGAAAACTAGCAATCATCTTTGCAGGTGTTTTTCTTTATTCATCTCCTTTTCACATTCCATCCAATCACCAAATTCAATAAATTCAATTCACAAACATCCCTCAAATCTCCTCTTTCTCATCTGTATTATCACTTTCATATGTAGGGCCTCATCTTTTCTTGCATAAATTATTTCTTAACAAAATCTGCTTTCCCTGTCTCCAGTCTTGGTCACTTCAAACCTAATCTCCACACAATCTCCAAAGTGATATTTTTAAAAATCAAATCTGAGCATGTTACTCTTATTCATGAAATCCTCAAAGTCTTCCTATTGATATACAGGTAAATTCCAATCCTTTAAGGGTGTTATACAACGGTCTTATACAAGATCCCTTACCCACCTCTCCACTCCCATCCAAGGCCACTCCTCAGTTTCTACTCTGGATCCCAACTCAACAAAAGCAGTGTGGCATTTTCAGTATGTGCACATACACTTCCCAATGCCTGAAATATGGTTTTCTTCCATCAGTGTTGACTGACTCTTACTCATCCAGAATGATCACCTTCTCCAGGATGCCATATCTCATCCCATCAGTCAAGTTTAGGTGCCTGCCATCATGTTTTTATAATGTCAACACTTTCCTCCACAATAACCTGCTTGAATAATTAAGCAGTACACTGGTCTACCAGTATAACTAGAATCTTAGTACCTTGAATGAATTTTTTTAAAAAAAGGTATCTGGCAGCAGTAGCCTACATTAGTTAATAGCACCAGATCTACAATGAAATAAATTTGGATTTGAATCCCGAAACTTCAACTCATTTAAAAATTGTGTGTGTGTGTGTGTGTGTGTGTGTGTGTGTGTGTAGGTGTAGGTGGCAGACCTATTTAAATTCCGTCCTCTGTATTTATACAATATATTCAATATACAATATATTTTCTTTTTAGGATTTTTTTAGGATTAAAATGAAATAGTTCATAGTGAGGCTTTGACACAGTACCTGAAATCTGACAAAATGGCATCGTTTTACCAATTTTATCAAACTGGTAACTGATACACAGTAGATATTTAAAGGGTATAGACATTTGCTACTAGTGCCCCATTGTTGATAGCTGCGTTTAATGAAGTCTTGAAGCAATGGTGAGCAGACAGAGAACGAGTGGAGCTTTCAGAATCTTAATACATTTTATTGATCCTAGAATGAATTATTGCAAGCATTCATTATGGGCTATGCAAAATCTCAAACTTAGCTTTAAGGAATATACTTTCATGAAGGTTTGGGCTTTTATCCCATAATAGTTTCCTCCTAGCCCAGTCAGTCCCTCTCTAATCACCATTAAAAATCTATATTCCATTGTATGCAACATGCTGTTTGTCAGGAATAAGAAACATTCCTCAAATGTAAGCTTTACTCCCAATTCAGAGATACTGTCCTTGGAGCTCTGAACAAGAGACATCAATCTTCTTACAGGCTCTTCCCCACACTCATCATTTACCCTTGGGAAAGTTCCAAAATGGTTCTATACCCCCACTGACATCTGGTACCAAGGATAACAAAAAAGATGATATCTGCTCTAAATAAAAGAACAAGATTACAAAAGGAAATGTAGGTCAACCTCAGATCTCCTTATGCATAGATAAGGAAAAACAAGATATTGGAGAGATATGAAAGAATAGAAAGAAAAAGGAAGGAAGGAAGGAAGGAAGGAAGGGAAGAAAAGGAAGGAAGGAAGAAGGGAAGGAGGGAAGAAAGGAAAAAGAGAGAGAGAAAGAAGGAAAAAAAGAAAGGCGATTCTTCTGATTTCAGATCTTTACCCTTTAAGTTCACCTCAATCTTTGTTTGAATGAACCCCTCTGAAGGCCAATAAAAAGTGTATGAAGTAAATAAAAGAAATGCATTTGCAACATTTTCTCTCTCCCTTAGCAAAAAAAAAAAAAAAATTTCTAAAAACACTTGTTCATACAGCTACAATGATGAAACCTTTTCATAGGAATGAGATTTAAGGTCTAGGCCAATTGATTTCATAGCTGTACAACTAAATTTTAAAGTGTGACCAGAGGTGATCTCTTTGACCATAAACGCAGGAGCTCAAGATTAATCCTTTCTGAAGGAAAAGGGGGAAATGCAGCTGAATGACTTTAAAAGTTTCTGGATTGCAAATGAATAATGTTTGCTTGTGCATTTATGCTGATTGTCTTATGATAAAACCCATTTAATAACATGCATTTCATACTTCATTAAGGCAACATCTTTTTCTGCTTGGTTTTTCACAATCTAATTGGCCAACATGAAATAAATTTCCATTCTGAAAGCCAAGTTTCACAAGAGAAAGAAAGAATAGCTGCTCCTCATACTTGTCTTTATAGTTTACAAAGGAAAACAAAAGAAAAGGACTCATACATCATCCCATTTAATTCTTGTCTTGGTCAGGGATTGTCTGACAGTGAGGAAAAGTTTTCCTTAATAAGGGCAAATAAGAGTTTTATTAGAAAGCTACAAAAAGGAAAATTTCATGGATATTCATAGGTGAGAAATAAAGTATAGCAGGGCCTCTTAGAGACAGACTAGGAACTGGAAATTCAGAAAATGTGGTCATCTCTCCTGGTCAACATGATGTCTAGGCTCATCTCTAACAGACTATCTCCTGGTCCCTGGTCTAATCCATTGTGCCCGTTGTTTCCACTCAACATGAATAATTGCCATGAGTCACATCAAAGTTGGTAGGAAGATACTGCTTCAAGCCATTTTCTCTCAAAGAGAGTTAGAATTATGGTAGATTCTTGGATCTCCATGAGCTCCTCTATTCTTTTGGTAAGTCTTGATGTCGGGTTAAATTTGGAGAATAAAGGAGAGAGGGATGAGGGGTAATTCATAAGTTTCTGGCTTGTAAGATACAAGTTGGGAACACTGAAAAGGAACAAGGGATATGGGATGAGGAGCAGGTGAATGCATTTTAGGACATGTTGAATATGAGATGTCTCTGAGACATACAGTGGAGGTAACCAAGTAGGCATTTGAGTATTCAGATCGGAAGTTCAGTGGAAAAGTCTGGGTTATAGATGCAAACTTGTGAGTCATGTGCTGTATCTGTGGTAAGTACGGTCTTACATGAGTGTGTATCGGATGTTCTGTGGGGAAGCATAGAATGAGGAGAGAGAGAGAAGGACAGAGCTTGTCCAGAAAAGGACTGACTGTGCCAAGGAGTCAAAGGTGAAGCACCCAGGGAGGTGGGAGAAAACCAGGAGACAATCATGCTAAAAATTCAGTGTTCTGGAAAAAAGCCTGTGGTCAGCACAGCTGAGTGCTGCTGAGATCAGGTACAATGAGGACCGAAAGCCACCTTGCCGAGTGTATGCCAGTTATTCACTGAATGATGTAGAAAGTCAGTGCAAGTTGGCCAAACTCTAAGCCACAGAATAGACTAATTTGACCCTTCAGCTGATTGTAAAACAGTAAATGAAGCCCAAAGAAGAGGGTTTGATGTTCCCCTCATTGGAAAGTCATCCCTTTTCCATAAGCCCTTCGGGGTCTGTCCAGCCCTCTTCTGTCCTGATTCTGCTCAAGCATGACCTTCTATAACTAATATTTGAGGAGATTCCCTGTCCCAGGTACTGTAGTAATGCTAAAATGTATAAATTCATTTAACCCTCACAATGACCCCTTGCACAGGGCCTAATTACTGCCCTCCCTTTACAGATGAAGAAAACAAAGCACAGAGAGGGGAAATATCTTGCACTGGGCCACCCACCTAGTGAGTTGGCAGAGCAGAGATTCAAACCCAGGCATTTGGGTTCCAGAATTAGTGCTTTAATCACCTCACCACCTCTGCACAAGCCCTCCTTAACAGCCCCAAGTGGCTGTCAATGTATTTCTTCCATGCTCCCATGGCACCCTGTACATGTGTCCTTCATGAAACTTGTTATCTATTTTCATAGATGTCTCAAGCAGTACTGTCCAACAGAAATGTAATGTGAGTGACAAATGTGAGCCACATACACAATTTGAAATTTTCTAGTAGTCACATTTTAAAAGGAAAAGGAAACAGTTAGAAATGATTTTAATAGTGTATTTTATTGGGCCCAAGTGTGATGGTTAATTTTATGTGTCATTGTGGCTAGGCTATGGTGCCCAATTGTTCTGTCATGCACCAACCCAGACGTTGCTGTGAAAAAATTTTTTAGACATGATTAACTGATAAGAACAGATACTACACTTGATCTTAGCCAAAAGGCCAACATGATTAACATTTAAATCGGTAGATTTAAGGGGCGCCTGGGTGGCTCAGTCTGTTAAGCGGCCCCTCTTGTTTTGAGCTCAGGTCATGATCTCGGGGTCCTGGGATCAAGCCCTGCATCCAGCTCCAGACTCAGCACTGAATCTGCTTGAGGATTCTTTCTCTCTCTCCCTCTCCCTCTGCCCCTCCTCCTGCTCACATGCCCTGTCTCTCTCTCTCTCTCTCTCTCTCTCAAATAAATAAATAAATCTTTAAAAAAAAATCAGATTTAAGTAAGCAGATTACCCGCCATTCTGTGGGTGGGCCTTATCCAATCAGTTTAAGGCCTTAAGAGAAAAGACCGAGGTTTCCCAAAGAACTCATCCTAGAGCTGTCATAATAAAATATCAGAGACTGGGTGGCTTAAACAATAGAAATTTAGTTCTCACAGTTCTGGAGGCTGGAAGTCCAAGGTCAAGTTTTGGCAGTTTGGTTTCTCCTGGGGTCTCCCTGGCTTGCTGAGGGCCACCTTCCTGCTGTGTCTTCCCATG
Source organism: Eumetopias jubatus (assembly GCF_037043125.1). Taxonomy (NCBI): domain Eukaryota; kingdom Metazoa; phylum Chordata; class Mammalia; order Carnivora; family Otariidae; genus Eumetopias; species Eumetopias jubatus. Next base: position 19,442,375 of record NW_028274807.1, on the reverse strand, counting down.
GCTGTTTCTCTGTGCTCATGCATCACTGATGTCTCTTATTTTTCTCATAAGGACACCAGTCAGAGTAGGGGCCCACCCTTCTGACTCCATTTAACTTTAATTACCTCTTAAAGGTTTTATCTTCAAATATGTTCACAATAGGGATTAGGGCTTCAACATATGAATTGGTGGCAGGGGTTGGGGTGGGGCAACAATTCTATCCCTTACACCACCTGGGTTTCCAACCTCCCTGGTCTACCCTGCAGACTCAAGAATGCAATACCAACTCTTACCTGAATTTCAGGCTACCAGCCTGCTCTGCAGATTTCAGACCTGCCAGCCCCTACAAGTGTTTAAGCCAATTGCTTAAATACCCACCTCTCCCTCTCCTGTCTCTCTGTCTTTGTTGATAGACAGGCAGAGAAATAATATGGGTCCTGTTCCTCTGGAAAACTGACTAATAAATCATTATATCCAAAATATTATCATTTCTACATGTAATCAATATAAAAACTATTAATGAGATATTTTACATTCTTTTTCACACTAAGTCTTTGAAATCCGGCTTGTATTTTATACTTGGAGTTCTTCTCAATTTGGGTTAGCCACATTTCAAGTGTTCAATAGCCACATGTGGCTATCATAACACACAGCATAGATCTAGAACAAAGCAACAAAGTGAAGAAAAAAAGAGGTGGGATTGAACTCTACCCTGTCACTGAGGCTCAGTGAATGCTAGTTATAATTTCTCCTAGTAGGAGGACTTCTCTGACCCTAGGTGTTCTCAGACACAAATCAGGGGTGATAGTACCTACCTCAGAGAGCTGCTGTGAAGATCCATTGTAAGGCCCCTAATGGACTACCTACCTGAGAAAGTATAGATGCTCAATAAACATCCGGTACTTTCTTTCCCTCTTAGATTGTATATATCTTCCCTCTTTAAGGAGATGGTTTGTGTTTATTTCATCTTCCTTTCTCCAATTTGGTGCATTGGTAGGTGCTTAAAAAAATGCTTGCAGAATTAATGAATGGTCTTATGCTGCTGTGGTGGAGTATATCTACTTGTTGATGTATATTTTCCTTTAATAAATCATTCTTTAAAACACTTTGGAAGGACTTGCAAGTTGTGGAGCTGTTGACATTGTAGTGGGTGGTTCAGTGGAGAGATGAGTCATATTTGAATTTGGGGATTTGAGGAAAGAGCCTGTTAAGCTAAAGGAAATGGGGCAGCATCACAAATAAAATCAACCAGGCAAGATATACCACAGACATCTCTGACATAAGAGTACACCAAATTTTTAAGTTCATTACTGCATATAATTTTCCATTACTGAGAATAAATTTGACAAGTGTTAGTGAGATGGGATGTAGTCTCATTAAAGAAAAAAAAAATAGGAAACACATTCACACCAAGTCACAGAAAATCTAGTTTAGATGAAATATTTTTCCCCTGCCAGTATACATTAAAATACCTAATTCACAGGCAAAAGTAAAATTTTCTGGTAATATGCCATTTGATGAAGACACTCAATTATTTAGTCAGGGTTCTCCAAAGAAACAGAACCAATCAGATGTATATAGACAGAGAAAGAGATTTAGTACAAGAAAATGGCTCACATGATTATGGAGCTTGACAAGTTCCAAGATCTTCAGTCACCAAGCTGGAGACCACAGGAGAGCTGATGGTGTATGTAGTCCCAGTCTGAATATTGGCAGGCCCAAGACCCAGGAAGAGCTGATGTTTCAGTTAGAGTCTGAAAGAAAGAAAAAAAAAAAAAAAAAAACTGTTGCCTCAGCTCAAGGCTGTCAGGCATAAGGAGTTCTTTCTTGTGCAGGAGGGCCAAACTTTTGTTCTACCAAGGCCTTCAACTGATTGGATGAGGCCCACCGACATCGGGGGGGAGGGCAACCTGCTTCGCTCAGTCTACCAATTCAAATGTTAATCTCATGCAGAAACACTCCCAGAGATACACCCAGAATAATGTTTGGCCAAATGTCTGGGCACCCTGTGAACCAGTTAATTTGGCACATAAAATTAACTGTAACACCTGACAAGGCACAATATGTCATCACAGGAGAGATTTCTATCAGAGTTTAATATGTCAATAAAGCATTCCTTCCGCAAACTGCTCTCTTTTTCCTCCTGCTCTGCTTCTTCTTTGTATAAGCGGTCAGAGAAAACACTTGGGGATGGTAACTAATGTTTTTGAGGCACCATTCTGTGCCACACATCTTACCGGGTACTCTTGCACACTGTCCCCACAAGTGGTGAGGCCAGGAGGACTCCTCCAAGTGGCAGCAGCCTTGGGGAAGCCACCACAGCCCAAACTCCACTACTCAGTCTTGTCTCTTTGAAAACTCAATCTTTCCAGTGTCCCAGACTTAGTCAAACTTGGGAATTATAACATACAAACTAGATTCGGAGACTTCTATACACACCAGGGGAAAAAAACATTAATTATGATGAGAGATACAACTGCCAAGGGGTCCTCTAGCCAAAGCATTCTTTCCTTGTAAAGCTATATCAGAAATCAAATTATAATCAAAATATTGCTTAGTGAAAATGAATTCAGAGTAAGTGGGGGTTGATTTAAACAAGATGTTCAAATGGCATCAAGCAAAGAATAATGCTATAATTTCAACAACTAGTATTAGACAGGAAAAAACTTGGGAACAAATTTTCTCTAGAATTCTCTGCCAAAGTGTACCTCATGAATTCTTTTTTTTATTCTTTCTTATGCCAGGCTGACCAACTCCCTTTCTGTTTAACACATTATTTCTTTTAAAAAATATTTACCAGGTTACAAGTCAAATTTTAATGATTTATAAACTATTTTGCCTCAGTAAGATGACTTCCATATTTCTCCTTTTAATTTCCTTAATTTTCAAAGAGAATCTCACCATTTGACTTTGTTTTCATTAATATCCATTTAATCTTTAGCGATTCTGTTCTGGCCAATCTATTGCTGATTATCACAAAACATAATGGCTTAAAACAAGAACAATTTTATTAGTATCACTGCTATTCTCAGCACATTCTCAGTTTTCAGCTCAGGTTTTTGGTGTAACTGACATTAGGATGTTCTAATATTTTTAAATGGTGTTTTAGGGCTTTCCAGACAATTTTTGGAAGGAGTAACTTTTATATTTCCTACTGAACAGTCTTCATAAATGTGCTGCCCTCTAGGCATTATTTTACTCCTTACTGTTATACAATCATATCTCTCCTGTGTTCTGACCTCTTAGAAATCTGAAGAGTGACTGGCTAACTACTTTGTTAGACTACTCTATCTTAAGGTGTTAATGATGATTAAAAACAGGTGATATTGGGGCATCTGGCTGGCTTAGTTGGTAGAGCATGCTACTCTTGATCTCCAGGTTGTAAGCTCAAGCCCCACGCTGAGTGTAGAGATTACTTAAAAGTAAAATCTTTAAGGGCACCTGGGTGACTCAGTCAGTTAAGCGTCCGACTCTTGACCTCAACTCAGGTCTTAAATTCAAAGTCATGAGTTCAAGCCCCACATTGGGCTCCATGTTGGGCATGGAGCCTACTTTAAAAAAATCTTTAAAAATATATATAAATAAGTAAATAAATAAAAACAGGTGATATTAAGATCATTCTTCAATGCCTTAAGCTAAAGGAGTTGGTAAATCTGAAATATAAGCATCAGAGCAGTGTAGGTAGAAAAAATATTTGGTCTGGGCAAGGGAGATTTGAAGGTGAGGAATTACTTCATTTATAGGAAAACACATGTTGACCCATAAGACATAATTCCTTGGTAGGAACTGCCATTTGGTGACAGGCAGCCCAAGAAGGTAAATTTCACATTTAATAGAAAGATTTTTAAAATCACATTAATCTTTATAAAGGGTTTAAAATCTCTGGCAGAATTCTCAATCTACAAGTAATGTTAAATAACGAATCACACAGCATTGAAGCATCTAGTCTTCAACCTCATACCTCATAATAGAAGCATTGATATTTCAAGGATCTTGTAAGAGAAGGATCTCATTAGATTCCTGATACTTCATGGTCACTTTATAGTGCTGAGAACTCAGAAGACATTTTTTTTCTTGTGGTTTTCCACAGAAAACCATGATGTACAAGAATTTGTTTTCATCCTGTTGTGTTCATTTATTCAACAAATATTTGTTGAATGTTGCCATGTGCCAGGAACTGACACAGCAATGACCAGGTGTGACCCTGCCCTAAGGAAACCTGAAGTCTCAATAAAGTCTCTCAAACCTGGAATCATGTTAGAACTTTCCATATGATCCTTCCTTCCTTCCTTTTGCTTTCTCTCTCTCTCTCTCTTTTTTTCTCTTTCTCTCTCTTTCTTTTTTTCTTCCTTTCTTTCTTATTTAGCATCTAGCTAGCTGGCTAAGTAGCTATCATCATCTTTCTACCATAGTGTCCTGATTAAGAGAACAAATTCTAAAGGTAAAAGGCAAGGGTTCATAACCCAGTACCATGGGTAAAAAAAGTTTTAAAAGAATTATCGGTGAATGGATGGGTAGATAGATAGATAGATAGATGATAGATGCCAAACGAAATCACAAGTGAAGTTCCTATATAAAGCAGAACTATGACAATAATCATTAAGTCCCAGAATAACTCTCCAAGAGCATTTTTGTCATAACACTACATTGTTTTTTCCTTAAGAAATTATTCTCACAATATTCTCAGACAATAATGCCTAAATATTTTGTAAATCATTACACTCAACCTTATTTTTCTTCTCCCTTGTGCACTGTTGGCCAATGAAACACAGTTTCATTTTCACTTTTCAAAATGATAGCATTAAAAAACAGAAGTGAAAGTATGAATCATAATATAATCAGGAGTTCATAGTGAGATATCCATTTATAACTCAGAAAACCACAGGGTATTTCCAAACTGATGTCATTCATAGAAAGAATGCCATGTGTTGTGGAAGAATAAGAAAAATTACCTAGGCCGACTGGGGGATTTAGAATGCATGTGGGATATTCCCAGCTAATTATTTTAATTTATTTTTAATTTTATTACAAATATTGATCTCTATTTCAAGTACTTAAATTGACACTCATCTTAGACATCACACTGGATTCTAAGTTATACTTTTTAATTTTGATATGATTCATTTACTTCAGAAATCATCAGTGTAAATGCTTTATGTAAGTCAAGGTTTTCTTTTATTTTCTTTTAAAATCTGTATAAATATTAAGATTACCTGAAATTCTGTGTAATTATTCTACTTTTTGGAAAAAAATGGAATTAATCTCTGCTCAAATTATTAAAATTGATTTTATTTTATTCTTTTTGGAAGTGGAGAGAAATAACATCAATTTTATTTTTACATTTCCAACTAAATAATCAAAATAGGATTTTTCCTTTCCACTATATTCAATTTTTTAAGAATTTAAAGAAGATTATAGTATATGCTAAGTAAGTTTGTGATACGACAGAGAAGAAACATTATTCAGAAACTAATTTCCTCTGGGTTATCTACATTTGCTTCAAAAAGTTCTTTGGATATATTAGTTCTGCCATATTTGTGGCTACATTTCATAGTTAGTTGCTTATTTTGATCCAGATCCTGATATCCAGTTGTGAGGACAGCCCAGTTATATCTTTTTTCAATCAGTGGATGTTCCTGGTTTCCCATTAGCCAATGTCCACAGCATGAGAGATTCCACAGAAGTCACACCATTCACTCACCCAAGGAGCACCACTAGTTTGCTCTTTAGTGTCTGAGGCTTACCCATGAGTCTGGTGGTTTACCCACAATGTCTGGTCCTCATGTCTGCTAGGAGCTGCTTTGCTGTCCTGCATTTTTCGGTAGAACTGCAGGTCAATCTGTCAATAGAATGGGCTTACCCCATGTGATTAAGGAACAAATTTAAAAATATATCTCAAAATTAAATTCCTCCTTATTCCATAAGCAAACAGAAAGTCCACATGCACTAAAGACTTAAAAGCTAAAAGCAACCCTTAAAAGTTCTAGAAGAAAATGTAGAAGTCTATCTTATAATATTAAAGAAAGATTTCTTAAAATATAAAAAGGTTCATCAGTTATAACACACATACAACTCTGATAGGGATATTGATAATGGGGGAAGCCATACATGCACTGGAGCAGGAGGAATATGGAAAATCGGGTATCTTCTGCTCAATTTTGTATGAAGCTAAACCTTTAAAAAATAAAGTCTATGAAAAAAAGGACTAAACCATCAAGTATAAACTATAAGGTGAATACATTTGATAGCATAAACATTTAAAAACTTTATACATTAGAAACCATGAACAAAGTTTAAAGACAAGCTACAAAGGAAATAGTTACAATGCATTTGAGAAATAATTTTAATCTAGAATAATGAAAAATATCCTCTAAGTAAGACAAAGACAAAAGTCCCAAAAAGAAGTTAATATAAACCTTCCATTCACAGAAGAGAATCTCTATATGACAAATGAAGATATTAAAAAAAATAAAGTAACTTGCTAGTAATAGGAACATGCAAATTAAAACAAGATACCCTTTCATGTCCTCAGACTGGAAAAAATTCAAAAGTAAGTAGTGGTAAGGAAGTAGGGGAAACAGGACTTTCAAATTCTTAATGTTAATTCCTGATGATTAATGAACAGTGAAGTTTTACTATAGGGAGCATAGTTTAAATTTGAAAAGAGAAAGGTAAGAAATTGAGAGAGCAAATTGGTATAATTTTGAAAGCATTTTCATAATACCTAGCAAAGTTTAAAGGTACTAACCCAGCAAGTCAACTTCTGAAGTATAAATTACAGAAAAACTCTTGCACAGGGACACTAGAATATTCATTTCAACATTACTTATTTTTTTTCCTTTTTGTAATCTTTTTGTAACATGATTTTTTTTATTATGTTGAATTAGCCAACATATAATACATCATTAGTTTTTGATGTAGTGTTCAAGAATGGGAAGAAATCAGAAAGGGAGATAAACCATGAAAGACTCTGGACTCCCGGAAACATTCCTTATATTTTAAAAAATGTTTATTTATTTATTTGAGAGAGAGAGAGAGCGTGCGAAAGTGGGGGGAGGGACAGAGGGAGAGGAAGAGAGAGAATCTCAAGTAGACTCCCCGCTGAGCACAGAGCCCCGACGCAGAGCTCCATCTAAGGACCATGAGATCATGACCTGAGCCAAAACCAAGAGTTGGTTGGTCAACTAGCTGAGCCACCCAGGCACTCTGCAACATTCTTTATAATTCCAAAATGTTTGTTATTGGAAGAACAGATCCTCTTAATTTCCTTTGTCTCAATTCCAAGCATCTATTTCCTCTGTGGAGTCTTACTATTCTCTTCTTTATATAGTTGGAAATCAGGCAAGGACCCTATCTCCTTGTTCCCACAGACTCCTCCCTTCTCCTCCTTACACTGCCTTATTCCCATGGAATCTCTCTAGCTTGGAAAATTCACCTCCTGTCATGTTTCTGGCCCAAACACTTGTCAGCGCCCACAAATCCTACATTTGGCCTTTTCTGGTAATCTTGCCTGACTTTTTCAGACTTGTATTATTAGAAATCAACAGCCAGAAATATTACCTTGGCTCCCACTTCCCCAGCACCAACTATTTGCACAAATAAGGGGTAAAAGACATATATAGAGATATAGAAATAGATATAGATTTACATTTAGATATATAGATAGAGAAGAAAAAGCATGGATTAATAACTTCAAATACTATCGTGCCATATTCTTCTCCTAGAAAATCTTTAGACAGTGACATACACACACATTGGTGCCTAGCTCTGTGGGTGGGGTGAGAAGAAAAGTATAAATGTCTGGCAAATTTCTTGACCCATCACGAAGTTTCCACTCATATCTCGAGTAGATGTACCTTCATCCATCAGTAACCTTCTACTGACTTTATCCTTCCCACCCTAGGAACATGAGCTTCGCACAGGTTAAGGCAGAACTTATGAAGCAGGATATTGCTTCACGGATGTACATAACTAGGAGGAGACTTGCTCTGGGCAACCTAAAGACAACTCTACAAAGGAGAAGGGCTGTCAGTAACTGTAGACAACTTGGGTGGTCCAGCCATTCTCCTCCTCCTCAATCAACATCCTTCTCCAAATCTCTATGCTCAGAAAGTCAGAGGAAGCCCTCTGCTCCCATTAAGGGGGAGGTAATGAGGCTGGCTGCCATACTGGTATCCAGCATTCCTCTCACCTAGCATCCCTCGCCGGAATGGTGTTCCACTTTTTCTTTTCTCCTGTGTCTTCCCTTTTCTGAGATAATAAGGGAAGGAAGGAAGGAAGGAAATTCCCCTATACCTCCCTTAGGTAATAAATATGAAGAACTGGGTGAGTACTCATCCCATTCTCTCTTTGGTCAAACACATAACCTATTTATTTTGGCGGGGGGGGGGTGCTGTTTGTTTTACATTTTGATTTGAAAGCTGTCACTGTTTATTAACTAACCAGATTACAAAAATAATCATTAAAGATAGCTTAGTTCGTTCTTCTGTTAAAAAGAAAACCACAGACCCAAAAGTGGTGTCACTTAGGTTAAGGCCCCAGGTGAGTAAACCAAGACTTAACACCTAACCTAACTGCAGTTTCAACCCCCTGAAAATGTAACCTTTAACCAATCGACATGAGAATTTCCTGGTCAGCACTAGGAAATTTCCTGATAGGCCCCTTCATTCCCCCTGGGAAGGTGACCTTACCTAGAATAATGGAGTCTTTGCTTATAACTTCCCTTCCTTCACTCCCTCTCTACCTTTCTTTTTCTACAGTCCTTCGGAGTTCCTTTCTACTTGCTAGATGGAATGCTGCTCCATTCATAAATCAATTAATAGAGTCTATTAGATCTTTAAAAATTTACTTGGTTGAATTTTTGTTATTTGACACTTCTAATAAGCCTGTTGATTTGGTCTTCCCTGTTGCCAGCATCTCTACCTTCTACAAAATGAATGGTCTTTTTCTTCAGTCCACCTCATACAGACGATAACTGGAAGAACCAGTGGAGTTTGTTTGCTACTTTAAAGCATTTGCCAATAGTGTGGGTCTCATGAATCAGATCCTCCCTTCAATGTCGTATTTACCAAGAGATTCAGCCATCAATTCTTGATTTTGCCATAACCAGGAAAGAAAACACATCATTTACTGACTTCAAGTCTGGATACCCCCTTCCAGTATATGGTTCCTTGGCATGTTAACTGAAGCATTGCTGAGCTTAACAAAGGTACCACTGAAGATATGGGGAAGGCGAAGAAGCCCCAACACCTTTCGGAACGTTGGGGTCACACCATTAATACTGATCCTGATGACAGTCGCCAATTTTTGGTTCTGCAGGTAAATCGACGTTGCCGGCTTTTCTCGCCCATCCTACGTATTCTTGTAGCAGGTCTGTACATCTGTCTATATTCTTTGAGATAGCTTCCCTTTTCCATAGATAAGCTTTTTCCTTGTTTTTCAAAACATCTTTTGGGTAAACTTCTTTCTTAAGCTCTCAATGTTCAGTTCTGTGCTTTTTTTTTTTTTCTTTTTCTTAAGGGTTCCTGGCATAGCAGGGACCATCTTTTTCTTCTCTTCTGTACCTTGCATGGTACCAGCCAGAAAAAAGAACCACAGAACCTGTTTTTCATTTTTAATTTTTGTAACAGGCTGATATTATCCCCTTTACTTTGAATTTGCTTTTTTTCACCTGACTATATATTGTAAACATCCCTCTTGTTTGGGACACTGATAGATCCAAATACATCATTTTCCACTGTGCATGTATGTGTGCGTGTGTGTGCGGCATGTGCATGTGCCATAATTTATTCAATTCCCTATTCATGGGCAGTCAGATTGTTTATGGTTTATTGATGCAACAAACAATGTTACAAAAGGCATTATTCTATATATGTCCTTTATCAAAGGTGCTTTTTTAAATATGAGTTAGAATTCATGAACTAGGGTTGCTATCTGACATACAGTCATTTTAATTCAAATGATTGCTGCCAGATTTATTTGCCAAAATAGTAGAAAATTCACACTTCTATCACCAAAGTACTGGAATGCTCATATCCTTGAGTATTTGCCAGCAATGTGTTGTTATTGCTTGTTTAAAACATTTGCCAACTGGACAGGTGGAAAATATTATTGTCACAATTCAGTATCCTAGGCCAGAGGCTAGGACGTAAATCCCAAGCAAAGAGAAGTATGCCTGAGAACCTGAAATTCTTAGTTGCACCCACTGACATCTCTTTCTCTGCCTGACCCTGGTTTGAGACCTGCTTCCCTCTTTGCAGAGGTCTGAGAAAGTTAGAAACAGCCAGTGTTTTCCTTGGTAGTGTTTTCTTAAAGCTCAACAGGATTATGTCAACTGTTATTACAAGGAAAGGCCATTGACACACTAGTTTGAAAAGGAAAAGGTGTGTCCACTGGCTAAAATAAATAAAAGGGCAAAACACATAGTAACAGAAAACTTAACGGTTACAATAGCATTAAGGAAGCAGGTAAGACAAAGCCAGGCTCAATGCTTGTAAACTCAGGGTGTCTCCTGAACTTTCACAGCCTAATTTGGGAAATTAAATGTCGAACATCCTTGGAAAGTTCTGATAGTGGCATTGATATTAAAAGTTTCAAAAGTACGTTAACTGTGGTCCTACTTTTGACCCCACTTGATACCAATGATTTCAGAATGATTCATGACCAATGAAAGGGTGACCAAGCGTAAACTGCATAACATACTGATATATGGACACACCTAATTTCATTTTACATCAAAACAGAAAATGACGTGATTGTTAAATTTTGACATTTGTTTAATTTTAATTCAAAGTCTGGACGAAATTATTTTTCATAAGTTGCAAGTGATTCAGCTCCAATTAGAAGCAGTCCTATTAGCTGATAGGAGCAGTATTGACTTGTAGAGGATGTAAAAATCATCCAACACTCCAAATCGTATTGATCGTACATTCCAAATCATATTGATAGTACATCATACATCAAAAACACTATGAGAAATGATGCCACAAGAACAAGTTTGCCACAGTCCCTGAAACAAGTAGAAAATTCTGGCATAAGATCCTAAGGCAGCTCAGGAATAAAATGTTCTACCTAAAACATAACATAGTGTGGTCATCGCACTGGGCAGTACCTGCTATATGTCAGAGATCAGAGTGGAAAATAATAGACAACTACTATGTAAAAAAACAAAATCATGAATTCAGGTATGTTTACAGGAAATATAGCGAAAAGAGACATTCTTGCTGGAAGAGCATGTGTACATTTCTATTTGCTTCTCACCTGGTATTATGATATTTGTGGCTCTCCACATCAGTCTCATGCACTCATCTATAAGCTGACAGGCAGAAGTTCATTCATCTTTTTAATGCCCCACATCTAGCATAGTGTCAGGTACAGAGTACATGCTCCATACATGTTAAATGTAGAAATTGAAGCATTGATGCTAAACCACTGGACATTGATGCAGTTAGATCTGTTGATTTGTCAGGGCTATGGACTGACTGAATTGTGTCCCTCTCCACGTTGCCCCGAAAATTCATATACCACGTCCTAACCCCCGGTGTGGTTATATTTGGAGATGGGGCTTTTAGGAGGTAATTAAGATTAAATAAGGTCAGAAAAGTGGAGTCTTGATCCAACAGGATTCGTGCCCTTATAAGAAGAGGAAAAGAGGTCTTCACTCGAACACACCAAGGAAAGCTATATGAGCATACATGGAGAAGCGGTCGTCTACAGGCCAGAAAAAGAGCCCTCTTGCCAGGAACAGAATTGGTTAGCACCTTGATCTTGGACTTCCAGTCTCCAAACTAGAGAAAAGAAGTTTCTATTATTTAAGCCACCCAGTCTATTGTATTTTGTTATGGCAGCCCAAGAAGACCAAGTCAATAACCCAATAAAAATGCTAATGCTTTTCATTGGTTTTATGACAATGACCAAGACCAAAGAAAAATGATTTTTTAGAAGTCATTATAACGATCATCCAAGAGTGAATTTTAGCACAATATTTGACAGGTATGAAATTAAGGATAACCTGAAAGCTTAAAAATAGTATATAACAAAGTAGATTAGAGGAGAAAAATTAAAATAAAAGTTGTAAATTACTATAACACAAAAAGATTTTGTTTTATGTAGAACCATTTATTCCACCTGCATGTCACTTGACAGAGGACTCTTTGATTATGTTTGATTAACTCTAATAAAGCTTGAAAACCATTTTAACCTAATGCAAATGTCCCACTCTCTTCTTAGATATCATCAAAGATTGGTAACACATTGCATAAGTGTTACTTTCAAACTATGGCCCACTACATTTTCTAATTTGGGGAAAGGAAACACTTCAAGTGTTTCTTATGAAGCATAGGATCCCACACAAAAAGAAATGTCATTTATTTCTCATATTTGTCTCATGATATGACATATTTTTATGTAAAGTTGGTCATCAGAAATTTGCAAACCAAAATTAGTGAAATAACAGATGGCAACTCCACCCTCACTCTATAGAGTTCCTTGAATGAAAGTTGCCTTTATGGAGTAAAGGAATGGACTAAGAAATGTGACACATGCTTTATACATTTATCATTTGGCTGCCCAAAATGACCACACTAGCATAGGTTGAGAAATCCAGATCTAGGTGATTTTCTCACATTTACCAACTTTTAAAGCAATAAATAGAAAGACATTCTAAGCCATTAGCACAAACATGCTTGACATTTTCATAACAACGCAAGCAACTTAAGAAGGACAATAGTTTGGTTCTTCTGAAGGTCATGGCTTTTGCTTTCGCTTTTCTTTTTTTCTTTTTTTTCTTCAAAAGTCGTACCTACCATGCTCAGTTGGCCTGAAAAAGACGAGCTAATTCTAGGGCATTCTGACATATTTGTTATCAAATCTCTCCAACAATTTTAGAACTGTCACAGTGATACGTGAACGTTTGAAAACTAAAACTCCAAACTGTATTCTCTAATACTTCCTGTGCCTTTTTATTGATAGTTATGAGCCTCATGAATCGAATTTGTTACTTTTTCCTGTGGCAAAAAGTTTGAAAGTAAAATTCTGAATTTTATTCTTTGTTATATCATTTTACTCTATTTTAAAATACATGTCCAAATAGATTCTCCATACTGTATAGTATTGCACCATGTGGAGAACATTTGTAACTAGGTCAACATACAGTGTTTCTAGGCACCAACAGGGAGGTAATTTGTTATACCCACAGAGTAACAGAACTAAAATGACTCATTGGGTTCTTGGTTGCAGGGCTCAGTGCTGCAAATGGTGCTAAATCAGGGCTCAGAAGACTGGCAGTTGTGAAAGAATCTTTGAGAGACTTTGAGAAGTCATTAGTGACTCTTCCAAAACACAAAAGCACCGAATAGGATAATGTGTTGGATCGAGGGAAAAGAAAATATGGAAAGCATAGGAGAAAAGACCTAAGGTCCCTCTTCTTCCCTGAGAATGCACGCTCAGGCTGATAATCACCCATGAGTTTTAGAGGAAGCAAAGGAAGCTAGTCCACATGACAACACCTTGCCCTGTGTGATCTAGAAGAACAAAAGTAAAACCAACTGCTGACCTACAGGGCTAGAGCCATAGGTGTCAAAATGACCAGAGGACATTTGGAAGAGACACCTGGATCTGAAAAGGAAGACTCTGTACGTCTTCAGTCACTGTGCCTGGGAGAAAGACTCTCAGGAAGAACACCTGAATTTTATTTAATGTTATATACCAATTCTACCTCAATTAAAAAAAATGAAGAATCTGGTGGCATAGAAAAGAACTCTGTTTCATATATAAGCTATCAATACCTGGTTTTATTCATTCAGTCAGTACTTTTTGCCTCCTGGGAATGAGATACTAAAGAAGGATACAACACTGAACAAGCAGATAACACAGTCTGCAATCTAATGAGGAGATGGATTTCGCACTCACCTGCCTTTTCTCCTTTTCTGCCTCTTTTGCTGGTTCCTCCTTATCTCTTGACCTCTGGATTCTGGAGTGCTCCAAAGTTCAGTCCCTGAGCTGCTTTTCTCTTTTATCTACATGCTCCCTCTGGTTGAACTCATCCAGTCTTGTGGCTATAAGTACAATCCACACACCCAATGACTTCTAAATTTACATCTCCAATGATAGCCTCTCCTCTGAATTCCAAATGCCTGACCAACAAATCCACTTGGAAGGCATTTCAAACGAGATGACTAAAATTGATTTCCGATCACTATCTATCTGCCCCAAGGTCCACACCTGCCCTTTCCAGTCTTCCCCCATTAAATATAATAGCAACCCCATCCTTTCAGTTACTAACCTAAATTCCAGGCATCATCTTTGATGTCTTTCTTTCTTTTATATGCTATACAAATTTGTCAGTAAATTCTATTTACTCTATCTTGAGAACTTTTCAGAATTTGGCTGTTAGTCACATAGCCCAAGACACAATATGTGCACATATGTGCCTATATGATTGCAAGGCACATATGTGCCTATATGATTGCAATCACCTCCTAACTGTGCCCCTGTTTTATGTTTGCCCAGCTTCATCGTATTCTCCAAAGTGCAAAAATAGAGATTCAATTAAAACATAATCTTACTCCTCTACTCATAACATGTCAGTAGCTCCCCAGCTCACTCAGAAGAAAAGCCAAAGTCCTTACCATGATATATGGGGACCTGTGTGATCTGGTCTCCATTACTTCTCTGACCATGTCTCCTCCTACTTCCCCCTTGTCTTTCCACCTTAACTAAGCGGGCCTCATAACTGTTCTCTGATCAGAGCAGGCAAGCCCTTGCTCAAGGCTTTGTACTGAATGTTCCCTCTGCCTGAAATGTTCTTTCCCCTAATAATCCAAATAATCTTAGGAAGCAGTGGGAGTACACACGTGAAAGTTTAAAATTTGCATTTCTTTTAAAATGTTTTAGAACTCAGACCAAGCACTACTTGGTATTGACCTCATGCTCAATTTGGTGATATTAGCAACATTCTTTATATATAAATATGCAAATGCTTTAAGTCTTGGTTTAACCTTTTTTCTCCACTCAAAGAATTCCAACCATCAACATGATACACTTGACATAAATTTTTGTCAGATCCAACTTTAACATAAATCACAGTATACCAGAAATCACAGTACAGCCTGGCTAGTGGCATCAATTATTTCACAAATGCTGAAGCTGAACCTGAAAAGTTGAACAGGAAAGGAAATTTTCTTGTTTGTAAAATTCTGTCAAGACAGTAGACTTTTGCATACATATCTTTCTCTAATACTTCACAAAACTCTGCTGATAAAAAAGAAAGTATAAAAAGGAATAAATTCATTAGAGAGAAGTTAATGGGGTAGAGAAATGGTTAGGGCAGAGAATGTTGTTTTACCAACAAATAAAATATCAACACATTTCTGAAAGATAAAAAAATGAATGGCACTGTGTTGATGGGTAAAACAAGCCAGGAAAGTCTTGAGTAAACTGCTCGGTATTTGCAAAGTAAGGGGCGCCTGAGTGGCTCAATCTGTTAAGCATCTGCCTTCAGCTCAGGTCCTGAGCCCTGCATCAGGCTCCCTGCTCAGCAGGGAATCTGCTTCTCCCTCTCCCTCTGCCCCTCCCTCCCACTTGGACTTTCTCTCTCTCTCCCAAATAAATAAGCAAAATTTTTAAAAAAAGAAGAAGAAGAAGCAAATCATATGGATAGGACATTTATATCATGATTTTCCCAAGACAGTCTTTAACCCTAAAAACATTTTGGTAAGTGAAAGAAGCCACAACCTATCATATGATTCCATTTACATGAAATGTCTGGAACTATTAAAACATAGACCCAGAAAACAGATTTGTGCTTGTCAGGGGCTAGGAGAAGGAGGGAGCAGGAGTGATTACTAATAGGCATGGGTTTCTTTTCAGAATAATGAAAGTGTTTTGGAACTGAATAGTGGTGATGGTCGAACAATTCTGTGAATATATTAAAACCACAAAATTGTATACTTGTAAGGGTGAATTTTATGGCATGTGCATTGTATTTCAATAAAGCTGTTATTTAAATAAATATAAAGACTAGTAAGTTTTAAAAGACATTATTATAAATAATCATGAAAAGGCAAGAAATGGTAAGAGGGATACCAAAAAAAAAAAATCTTTATCAGTATTCAGATAAAGGATCTTCACTTTCAAATGGGATTATTATGGGTTCCTATGAAAAATAAGGCAACAAAGCTAAATACTGAAAGATGGATGGCACTGGGATTTTTTTTTTTAATGAAAAAAGAAGGTAAGAAAAAATACCAGTGAGGGAGGAAAATGTATAAGCAAAGATCTAGAAGTAGGAAATGGAGAAGAGGAACAATTATAAAAATCCTATGGGGTTGTAAATGAAGTGTAGAAGAAAATGAGAATGCCCAATTAATCATTTGTAGATTATTCTCTAGACCAGGGTTTTTCCACTTCAGCACTATTAACATTTTGGACCAGATAATTTTTTGCTGTAAAGAGCTGTATTGTGCATTGCAGGATGTCTAATAGTATCCCAGGCACTCCCTGCCCTACTTATGGCAATCAAATATGTCTGCAGATATTGCCAAATGTCCCCTGGGAGGCAAAATCATCCCCAGTTGAGAAAACCACTGTTTTAAAAAGAGAGAGTCATTGAAGACTTGAAGCAGAGGATGACATAAAAAATAAGTCAAGAAAGGTTAAACTGGCAAGACTTCTCATGCTAACTGGGTAGAGCAGGCGAGACAGAAAAGTTAACATATTTTTTTGCAATATTCCTAGTCAAAGATAGTAGGGTTCTGAAACACAAAATAGATCATGGAATTGGAAATGACAGATTAAGTGATCTTTACTTAAGGAGAGAGGTACTTCTTCTAGGTATATAATCAAACAGGTTTATCAACCTTTGTTGTTTTGACAAGGGAAAGGAAAGACGGGAATCAAAGCTGGCCTTGATGGGTTGAGTCTAAATGGCAAGGGAGTGGTTGAACAAAAGCGTGGAATAGTGAGGCGGGCAGATTTAAAAGGGAAGGTGAGGAGTTCAATCTTTTGAACTGCTAAATAAAACATGCTAGAAGAATATCCAGATAGAGATGTCAAGCCAAAAATTGGAAAACTGAGACTGAACTTCAGGGGAAAATTCAGGAGTGTGAACATGGATTTAGAAGCCCTTTACAGGGAAGGTAGAGTTGAAGTCATGGGCTGAGACTGCCCAGGAGGAGAGTGCAAAATAGAAAAGGGAGCAACCAGGGACAGATGCTCCATTTAAACGCCTGTATCCAAGTGGCTGTGGCAGGAAGAAAGGAGAGTAGGAGGGAGTAGTTGGAGGAGTAGCGTAAGAACAGGAAAACAAGAAAGTATCTAAAGAGACACAAAGGAGAGATTTTGGCAAAGGGCGGTGGGTTGGTTGGTTCATGGTGTCAACTGGTACAAGAGGTTAAAGAATGTAACGAAAAGAATGTGGCTATTGGATTCAGTGAATAGTAAGCTGCTAGGGGCCATTCAGAACACAGTGTAAATATGTCGCAGGACAGAAAATAAGTTAGAATGCCTCTAAAAACACATGGGTGCCGAATAAGTGGGTATTTAATACAGGCACTGGTAAAGGGGAAAAAGAAGTAGAGCAGTTGTGTCTCTCAGATAGGAGAGAAGTTGTGTCTATCAGTAAGGGACTGTAAAATTAAATGAGAGTGATTGAAACGGTAAGAAAGGGGGATAGAGGCAAAAGCGATGATATTTAATGGAGTGTGATTCCAGAGGAGATGAGAAAGTTTAGAATAAAAGCATAAACGTTCAGTTTTGTAAAAGGAATGTGTTGGTCTCTAAAACCAAGGGGAGGTGGGGACAAATAGTAGTAAGAAATGATAAATTCAAATTTGAGGATGATTCTCCAAACTAACTATTTCATGTGTAATTTAATCGAAAAATATTTACACTGAGAAGAGCCCTTTTAAATGGAAGGGTTGAACATGATTTTCCTATTCAAAGAACACTTGGAAAAAGGAACCCCTTCCCCAGTCTCAGAGCCAGGTGTTCATAGACCGAAGCCAGATTTTTAGGGTATAGTTTATTATTCTGTTCAAACCAAATTCCCAGAACATCAGCACATGCTCAGTTAAATATGATATGAAAACACACTGCAAATACAGAAATATTATTTTTGGATTATCCATGGATTTGGGTCTATATAGATAACTCCATACTCCCCAGTGATAGACAGTATCATGTTATAACAGTAAAATATCTTCTTAAGTAAGTTTCATTACAACCTACCCTGCAAATACCCAAGGCTTGGTGTCAAGAGAAAAGAGGGAAATAAGCAGAAATGTCATGCAGTTTGGATTTCATTTCTTAAATTCTCTAAGACAAGCAGACTACTCCCAACATACCCTGTCATTCAACTTTCCCTTATGTACCATCACAGGAATGACATAAGAGAATCCTATACTGTGAGACAATTAAGAATGTCAATGAATCATAATGGCAATTATGTAAGTTGGGCAAGATCTCAATACCCCACACATTATTTCTCATTCACTAAATGAGAGGTAAGCACTAGTATTCTTTGGCCTGTGTTAAATAATTACTGTTTTGTTCTTTAATGTGTAATATATGAAACTATTGCAAGTCCCAATAAAAGAGGAAGTTTCATTAGTCTTCGCAAATAAAGATTTTTTTTTCCACCAAAAGACACATCAAAACAAAAAAGCAGGGTGAGACAAATCGTTATATCAAACTGGCAAAACATTGATAATTGTTGAAGTTGTGTGGTAAGTACATGGACTTCTTTGCACCGTTTATTCTACTTTTGAGTATATTCGGGTATGTTCATTTCTAAATAAATAATGCAAGTAGTAAATAATTCTTATTACAAGTGTTTGTGAACAGTTTCCCTCGTTTCCAAAAGACAAAAGCCCTATATTCCTGCTTTAGAATTGACGAATGTGGTAGGCAAACCAAATAGTGAAGACCTGTTGTGATGTGGTAGGCAGAATGGCTCCCCAAAGATACTCATACCCTAGCCCCTGAAACCAATAAATATATTACCTTATGCAATGATTAATTTTGTGTGTCACCTTGACTGTCTCTGGGGTGCCCAGGTTAAAAATTATTTCTGGGTGGGTCTATGAGGGTATTTCTGGATAAGACCAACACTTGATTGGACAGACTCAGTAACTAAATTACCTTCCCCGGTATGAGTGGGCATCATCTAACCCACTGAAGGGCTAAATAGAACAAAAGGCAGAGGAAAGAGGAATTTACTCCTTTTTTCTGCCTCACTGATGGAGCTTGAACATCTCATCTTATCTTCTGCTGCCATAGGCCTGGGATTCATATCATCAGCTCCCCTGGTCCTTAGGCCTTTGGGCTTAGACTGGAACTCCATCACTGGATCTCCAGCTTGCAGACAGCAGATCATGGGACTTCTCAGTCTCCATAATCATATGATTACATAAGCCTATTCTTCATAGTAAATAAATACATTTTTTAAATAATTATTGTTTAAATATGTATGTATAATATATATTTAAAATATACACTATTTATAATATATATAAATCAATATATATTTGAACATATTCAAATATACTCAAATAGAATATATATATATATGTATCCTATTAGTTGTTTCTCTAGAGAATCCTAAATAATACACCACCTTATGTGGCAAAGGGGACTTTACAGGTATTAACTTTCTAGACCTCAAGCAGGAAGATTAGCCTGGATTATCCTATCCAAGAGGGCCCAATCTAATCACATGAGCCTTTAAAAGCAGAGAACTTTCTCCAGCTGGAGGCAGAGGAAAGGTAACAGAGGTAGAAATCAGAGAGATGCGAAGCATGAGGGGAATTCAACAGGAAGTTGCTGGTTTGAAGATGGAGGGCAACATACTGAGGAATTCAGGTGGCCTTGCAGAGAGCTGAGAGAAGCTCCTGGCTGAGAGCCAGCAAGGAAACGGGGACCTCACCTCTGCAGCCTGAATAACTGAATTCTGTCAACAGCTTGAATGAGCTGGGAAACAGACTCCCCCTCAGAGCCTCCAGAAAAGGGTCCAGCTTGCCAACAACTCAATCTCAGCCCGTGAAACTCAGGCCGGAGGAACCAGCTGAGCTCACCAGACTCCTGACCTACAGGACTGGGAGATAATAAATTGGTGTCATTTTAAATGGTTAAACTTGAGAATTCTAAGGTGGCAACAGGTAACAAAGATATTCTACTTAACATAAAAAAGACCCATAGCTGAACATTTTAAAAAATATTCCTACCATGAAAGGTAAGACAATGAGAAATAATTATAATTTAATGTCTTACTTACTATATTGGGAAAGTATATTAAAAAAAAAAAAAAACTGTGGTAGGGAAATGCCTTACATCATGTGTGATGAGCTCCGGGTGAGCGTATAAACTGGTCCAAAGTTTTGGGAGAGTCACTGGTGATATGTATAAGAAATCAGGATACAATATATGTTTAAAAAAAAAGAAGAAGAAGAAGAGAGCAGGAGGGGAAGAATGAAGGGGGTGAAATCGGAGGGGGAGACGAACCATGAGAGACAAAGGACTCTGAAAAACAAACTGAGGGTTCTAGAGGGGAGGGGGGTCGGGGGATGGGTTAGCCTGGTGATGGGTATTAACGAGAATATGTACTGCATGGACCACTGGGTGTTATACGAAAACAATGAATAGTGGATCACTACCTCAAAAACTAATGACGTGGGCGCCTGGGTGGCTCAGATGGTTAAGCGTCTGCCTTCGGCTCGGGTCATGATCCCAGGGTCCTGGGATCGAGTTCCGCATCGGGCTCCCTGCTCCTTGGGAGCCTGCTTCTCCCTCTGCTTCTCTCTCTCTCTCTCTCTCTCCTCCTCTGTCTCTCATGAATAAATAAATAAAATCTTTTAAAAAAAGAAATAAAAAACATTATATTTAAAAAAAACTAATGATGTAATGTATGGTGATTAACATAACAATAAAAATTTAAAAAAAAGAAATCAGGATAACATGTTTGACCTAAAATTCCACATCTATTTTTTTAGGTAAATAATTCCAGTAGGATTTCCTACGTTTGGCCCAGTAACTCCATGTCTACATACCAAGAAAATAATTTAGATGTATTTTATATGAAAGGAATTATTAAAATGTAAGGAAAAATTAAACTGTATAGATGATCATCATAGCACAGCATAGGATAGCAAAATTGGTAACAATCTAAACATCCAAGTTAGGGTTCACCTCCATAATGAAATTCTGTAAAGCCAGTTCAAATCATGTGGTAGATAGTGCTTGTTAGCAAGTAAAAGTCTTTTAAGAAAAAAAAAAATCATGCAACAAAACAGCATTACAATAGAATGTCTGGAGGTATATGCATCAAATGTCGCCAATTTTAGATCCTTTCTGCTGGTCTGCATCTTTTGATTTTTCTTTTATGATCGTAGATTTAGTAATGCCCTAACAAAGAAATTTTATTTTTAATGACGTTTACATTTCCGTGCTTTTATATAAATTTCCAGAAAGTTATTTACTCAATTAGGACAAAAATGATTGCATATATTTCAGGACAAATGACAAAATATTTCTTCTTCATTTGGAGCAAAATATTAAGACAAGGAATGTTCTCCTATTCCTCAGACGTTTGCAGCTATTACATAAGAACAGGTATCACTAGTTTTATCCCATCGAAAATATACCCACTACCCCTCTAATATCATTACATCCTTTCATTCTGTTTAAATTCATACCAGATTTCACTGGTCAGACTCATTCCTCTGAACCTAAGAGGCAGTTCAAGAGCTTTCACTGAACGTAACTCAAGAAATACTCTCCTGCCCTCATTCCCCATCTCCTCCTGCACTACCACAGAAACTCTATCTGAAAGTTTTGTGTCCACACATTGGCTGGAGAATGAAACATGATTCTATTGATTCTGAACATATCAAAGACTGTGGTAAAATTTAGCTTCAAGGGAGAAAGGAAGTGAAAAATTAGTTTTTGGAGATAAGTACCTATCTGAGACAAATCTGAAATACACATTTAAAGAGATTTTTCTCAATTTCAACCTTCAGTTCTTGTATTGACTAGCATAGGATGACGTTTTAACCAAAATCAAAATATTATATTTGAAATACGTTGTGTATTTACTTGTTGCTAAGTCCCTAAATGTTATTAAAGCATTGGAAGGAAAAATGGGGTTTTTTAATTAATTAATTAGTTAGTTAATTAATTAATTTTTAACACTCCACTTCCATTTGGCCGGTAGTATGCTGGAGAATTAATTGTGCACATTTTCATGTTGATGACTTGAAATCAGCAAATGCTACCAATCAGGGCTTTTCCTTTCTTTTTTTCTCGGAGATCCAGTTAGTGCACAGGGCAGCTTCAACTCCTTCCAAACCATCAGGAAGCCCTGAAGTAGCTCTGCAAGCATCACCGTTAATGCAGTCACTTGGTTTTTAGTCCCCCTAGTAGAATTGGCCAGCTGAGAATCATGCATGTTAGCAACATACATTGCATCCCATCAAGTCTGTAGGGACAAGGAGGCTGCAATGCCAAGTACTCCTTGGCTAGTACTTCTTTTATCTTATGTAGACCCTGCTTGGTGAATGGAACAGCGCGTAATCATAGAAACCAGTGGTGCAGACTATAGATGCAGGACTATACTTTAGTACTACTACAAACATGACAAACTAGACACAAACGTGACTTGGATACACCAAGGTCTGCCTGTCTATCTTTATTGCTAATGAGACCAAATTCTTGATATTATTTTACTAAATAAAACTGGACGCAATGTACGGACAGACTGGAAAGCAGACAGACAGGAGGCAACAGAAAGTAATAGCACTGTGAAAGATGTCTTTATTATATAGTTCATCTTAAGCCAATTCAGCATGTGGCCAATGCTCAATTATTCCAAAAATGATTATATATTTCTTAGATTTCCCAATTTCCTTCTTTATCCCTCCTTTTCCTTAATGCTTGGACATTTTAAACTGTTGTATATTGGGGCGCCTGGGTGGCTCAGTCGTTAGGCGTCTGCCTTCGGCTTGGGTCATGATCCCAGGGTCCTGGGATCGAGCCCTGCATTGGGCTCCCTGCTCTGCGGGAGCCCTGCTTCTCCCTCTCCTACTCCCCCTGCTTGTGTTCCCTCTCACGCTGTCTCTCTCTCTATCAAGTGAATAAATAAAATCTTTAAAAATAAATAAATAAACAAACAGTTATATATTATCCTTCAATTTAATATCATGTTTTGGAATTATCTGTTGATTTTGTTATATAAAATAATATAATGGGATGTTCGTCTCTATTGGGAGCTAGCAATAGTTCAAAATAAATATATACCAGAGTAAAAAGGGATAAAATCGCTAATATATATATATATATATATACGTGTGTGTGTGTGTGTGTGTGTGTGTGTGTGTGTGTGTGTGTGTGTGTATATAAATCATAAATTATTCTGGTACAGAATTTCAAGCAGAAGGAACCAAATGTGGTTTTTCTGTAAATAGAAACCCATTCATAATCCAGCAAATGTTTACTGAGCAAACAGTATATAGGAGACACTTCTTGTTGCTGGGCTGAATCAAACTGGTGAAAGATAGCCCCAACCCTGAAGGAGATGAATAGATGATACTTTACATCAACCAAAGGAGTGATACAAGTAAATGACAGTGTTCAAGGCAAAACAAAATAAAGCAAAACAAAAACCTTTATGGAGCAGGTGAGATTTGAAATGGGCCTTAGAAGATGGGGAGGTTTACCACACAGTGGTTTTGAGCCACAAGTTCCTGTTTTAATGTTATAATGCATCTGATGAATATTGTTCACATCAACATACGCCCGATATTAACACGGAAACAACCTACTCCACTAACACGTAGCTAATTATCTATAATTTCCTTTCTCATACTTACTTAGAGTAGTGATTCTCTCCTGGAGCATACATCAGAGTTTCCTGGGAAGCTTGCTGAAACACAGATTATCGGGCTCGGCGCAATGCTTCTGATTTAGTAGGTCTGGGTAGGACTTAAGCATTTGAGTTCCCAGGCGATGCTTGATTGCACTGGTCCAATAATCACGATTTGAGAGCCACTGATTTAAAGCATCTGGGATGGATCCCTGACTTCACACATACTGCCTGATCTTCAGAAAAAGTCTCAACCTCTCAAGACTCTATTTTACCATTTGTAAAGGTAATGACATCGGTAATGATGATTCCTATCTTCTAAGCCTGTTTTGGGAATGAATTGAGTAATGCATATAATTCAGAGCCTGATACAGTAAGTGCCCTGCACTGGATAGCAATGATAGCTTCCCCACCAGGGGAAGCTGGTGGGTAATGGTATGCCAAGTGTTATGGGCTGAATGTTTGTATCCCCTCCAAATTCACATGTAAGGCCCTAAAACCCAACGTGATGATATTTGGAGGTGGGGCCTTTGGGAGGTAATTAGGTTTAGATGAGATCATGAGGTAGTATCCTCCTGATGGGATTAATGCCCTTAAAATAATTAGAAGAGACACAGAGCCTGCTTTCTCCTCGCATGCACCAGGGAAAGGCCATGTGAGTACACAGCTCCAAGGCAGCTGTCTACAAGCCAGGAAGCAGGTCCTTAACAGACACTGCATCTGCCAGCACCTTGACCTCAAACATCCCAGGCTTCATAACTGTGAGAAATAAATTCTTGTCATGTAAGCTCCCCAGTCCAAGGTATTTTACTATAGTAGCTGGAGTAGACCAAGACATCAAAGAAACAGTATGAGCTATGAAATGGAGGTGGGAATGGATCATATTGTGTTCAGAGAATGGCACACAGCGAAGACAAGCGAGGATGTAGGATTCATGTTGGGGAAAGGAGGGGAATCTCAGAGGACCTCAATGAGAATAAGGAAGAACCCTGGAATTCCTTGGGCACCTCTTTCTTTGTAATTGTCTAATGTTTCTGGCAGCTATTAGCCTCTACTTTCTCTCAAAATGCCTATTATTTCTAGAAGAACAACAGGAGTATTCAAATAACTAGCCAGCAATCATAAAAGTAAAAATGACTTTAGCTGCTCATTCAAAGCATGTGTTAAATATTGAGCAAAGAAGAGTTCAATATCTCAAGGCAGAAGAGCAGTGAAAACTCCACATACAAGAACTCTATTAATGTCCCAAGAGGACCCTCACAATGAGGCTGTGCAGAGCACTATATTATAGGGAGGCACTTAAGCATCCTTTTCATTAACCTCACACTGCAAGCTACTTATCCTCTTGCTTTGAATCTGACCCCTAGTGATTTGCAGTTGAAGTTGAAAATTTTATACAATTCAATTTCACAACTCATTGTAAAACTACACTAACTGACATCAGGTGTTGGGTATTAGTATGAGAATAGATAAATAGATCAATGAAACAGAAGCGCAGTGGATTGAGTGGTATCCCCAAAAAGATATGTCTATGTTCCAACATCCAGAGGCTGTGAATATGATCTTATTTGGAAAAAGAGATGTGATTAGATTGTAGATGTAGCTAAGTTAAGGTGGATCCTAAATCCAATGACAGGCATCCTTATAAGAGAAAAGCAGAGGGACATTTGAGACCCACTGGGGAGAATGCACAGATTAGAGTCAAGCCAAGAAATGTCCGGAGCCACCAGAAGCTGGAAGAAGGAATGATTCCCCCCTTTAGCCTACAGAGGGAGCTTGGTCTTGCAACATCTGGATTTCAGACTTCTAGTATCCACAACTGAGACACATTTCTTTTGTAGTAATTTCTTAGGACCATCCTAGGAAAGTAATAAAAGAAGAAACAGAAGAGATTCCAAACACAGATCTATCTTTATAGAGTAACTTGAACAACAGCACAATGCAATTCAGTTGAGAAAAGAAGGTCTTTTCAATAAATGGCTCTGGGTCCATTGAATATTCATGAGTGGAAAAAAATGACTTTTATCTCACACCATATAATTAATACACAAAATTAATTTGATATGGATTATAGATCTAGACATGAAAGCTAAAATAAATCAAGCTTCTGGATGAGAACATAAGAGAACATCTTCATAACCTTGGGACTGTCAGAGATTTCTAAGAAGAATACAAAAAACACTCACCATAAAAAATAAAATATTGATAAATATGATGTGGTAGGCAGAACAATAGCCCACCAAAGATGTCCAGGTCCCAATCCCCAGAACCTGTGAATATGTTAGATTACATTGCAAAAGGGAATTGAGGTCGAGATGGGATTAAGGTTGCCGACTTCGAAGATGAAGGAAGGGAACACAAGCCAAGGAATGCATAAGCTGCATTCCTACAAGCTGGAAAAAGCAAAGAAATGAATTCTCTCCTAGAGCCGCTAGAGGACAGAAAGGAATACTGTCCTGCCAACGCCTTCATTTCAGCCCCGGGAGAGCTGTATCAGACTTCTGGTGCACAAAACTGTATGATAAGAAATGTGTTGCTTTAAACCACTAAGTCTGTGCGATTTGTTACACAAATATAGAGGTAACCCCAGAATATAGAGGTAACCCCACAAATCTATAATAAAATGACAGACAGCCCAATTTTTTAAATGGGCAAAAGACTTGAAAAGGTATTCCACAAAAGAGGACCTGAAATGAGCAATAAAAAATGAAAACCCCACTGTCATTACTCATCAGGAGAAGACCAAATTGAGCCCTATAAGATAATGCTATATGCCCACAGACTATCTAAAATTAAAAAAGCTGGAATGTAAAGTGTTGGCAAGCACATGAAGCAAATGAAACTCCCAAACCTTGCTGGTGGAGTACAAATTGACACCACCACTTTGGAAAGTTGTTTGGTAGCCATTACACCTCAGAGACACCTCAGACAGCCATTACAGAGGTGTCTAAGTGTCTTGGTTTCTATCATAAGTCTTACATTTATATTGACTTCAGTCCAGTTCCCCTCTCTTTTTATCTCATATTTCCCCTCAGATAATCTTTTCTTCTTGGAATATTTCAACATGCTTGGTCATACTTATTGATAGTATTTCTAGGGCTGCTCCAATATATTACAGGGCCTCTCAATACCCTTCTAGAAAATCTTCCCTTCTCCCCATAAGATTGACAGGAAACAGTTCAAGAATGCTCACACATTCTTCTTATTTCTATCCACAATCCTACTCCTACACCAATCCTAATTAGAATAGTCAAAGCAGCTTTACTCAAAATAACCAGAAACTGAAAATAATCCAAATGCCCTAAATCAGGAAAATGGATAAATGAATTCAAGAATACTAACACAATGCCATGCTACATTGGAATAAAAAGAACAAATACACACTCAAGGCATGGATGAACCTCAGAGTCTTTATGTTGAGTGGAGGCAGCCAGAAATAAAAGTGTACATATGCTATGATTCCAAGCATATGAAGTTCAATAACAGAAATACTAGATAATAATAGAAATCAAAATAGAGGGGATGGTTATTGTCTGAGCAGACAGGGAAACTTATGGGATATTTTAAATATTCTATATCTTGATACGGATAATTTAAAAACTCAGCAAGCCTTATTAAGACACTATTTCACCCACCTTGTTCCATGTATGTTCTATTGCCCTAAAGTTTCTAAACCAATAGATTAAGAGGAGAAATTAGTCCAGTTTTTTATCGAAAGCTAGTCAAGTCTCTGAATTCTTTCTTGTGTAAGCCATCCGCTCCTGGCAGAGTGATCTTCAAAGAGATTTCTCTATATGGCAGGAAATATGAGAGGCACAGGTACTCTATTACTGGCTAGGACTTTGACCTCCAAATGTTGCTTATCACCACCTGAACAGCCACCTAATTTGTGCCACCTGTGACCCAAGGCATCCTGCTCCTCCCTTTACTCTGGACTCCCTACTTTTTGTAAGGCCCAGGATTCTTCTGAAGTGGAAGATGGTCCAAAGCCAGACATCTTACCTGAAGATGAAAAATCTCCAAAAGGGGCAATATAAAACAAAAAGGGAAATGATCCAAATTGGAAGTGGGCAAGAGAAAGGGAAAGAGATCAAAATTAAAAGAAAACTCCATGGAGAAGTTAAACATGAATTCCTTTCCTGCTACTTCCTTCCTCATCACCCAACGAAGCCCAATGAGGTGACCTTGTCTCACTTCCTGTATCATGCTTCTTTCTCTCAGAGAATGGAGGGGGGATGACAGAGGATTTCCTTCTAGAGGGGTTGAATTCCCTCTAGAGGTTAGAATATATGGCCAACAGGAGCTATAAAAAAAGTACAGCAGGAAAGCAAGCTATCATGTTATAGAGCCAACCCCACAACTCTCAACCTCTGCTTTTACAACCTTTTTCTAACATAAGATACTAAGTATTGACCAAAGTTATATAAATTGCCTAAAAACTAAAGCCAGTTACATATCACCAAGCCTCAACCTACTTTTTCCAATCTTTCTTCCTTTTATCTCCCTTCTACACTTCCTAAGCTCCAATCACATGGTGCCCTCAGTAAATGAAACTCATTACCTGTTACACAGTAAAAGCTCAATAAAGATTTTCTGAATAAACAAATGGCTGTTCATATCCCCTCAGGGTGACTGGCATCGCCCCAGATTATTGTCCGCACCACCACCACCACCTGTAGAAATTTTGCTTCTTCTCAAGGTGCATACATTGACACCTTTCCCATGAAGTATTTTCTGACCCCCTGAATTAAAACTTTCTCTCTTCTTTGTGCTCCCAGAGATATTATTTGTAATACCATTTTAAAGCTTGCTATATCCTTCTTCATGGTCCATGCTTACTCTCTCTCCTCTGATGAGGAAAATCTGCCCCCACCCCATCACAATCAACAGAAATTGCTTTCATGTGTTCAAAAGTTAGCTCAACCTACAGACAATATCTTACATCCTTTATTCCTTAAGTGTTATAATCCCCTTTGTTCTCTAGGACAAATATGGTGGCTCCAATGTTTTGGTTTGATTTTTCAATAAACCTAAACCCTTCTTCACAGGTACATTTTGCATGGCTTATTAGAACTCCCCTTGTTTTCAAAAAGTAAATTTGAATCTCTCCCTATGTATATTTGACCTCCCTTATACCTTCTCTACCATGTTTTCAAAATTTATACTTGAATCTCTTTTGAAAGTATAAGTTTATAAGTTTATTTCTTTGTGAGTACAAGGGCCTCCCTTATCTTTGGATCCAAAACAATGCCCAGAAAGATCAGGGGCATCTTAGGGTTTATTTATATATAAAAACAGAGCTAAAATGTAAGAATCCTTGGCTCCTGGCTGGCAGACCATCCTCCTCATTGCTCTCTGTGTACAGGTTTTTAAGTAAATGTTCAGTCTGTGGGCTTACTTTTATAACAAGCTGGTGTAGCTAACGGGATTTGGAGGAACACAGACCCTAATGATACTGGAGTGGGCTGCAGGATGGGAACTAAGTGAGCATATGATAAGACCTCTGTCCTACTTTGACAGAGTAGGTGCCCTCTTTATCTTCCCTCCAGCACCAGGAGATTCCAGCCATAGCTCCACCCCTTAGCTGCTTTCAGTTCAGAATGGCCTTTGTCCTTTCAGGTAGGGATTATAGCCCCGAGCCATCTGCTTGTCTAGTCTCTGTGTAACATCTCTTTTAAAAAAAGAAAAAGATGAAAGAAAAAAAAAGGAAAGAGAGTCAAAAATTTAGCATGGATTTAAATATTTGAAAGTCTCGAGCATATGGTCATTCTAACAGAGAAGCTCCAACAGCAAGAAAACATTTAAAGAAACAGCCAAGAGAAGAAATCAGCCATGTGCTCTTGGAGACTCTACCAAGGCACAGAACTCAGGGACATCCCCCTCTACGACACCACTTGTATATCTGTATATGGTAGACTCCAGAAGAACAGGGAGCCTCACTTGCTAAACGTACTACTGCTAGTACTTACTGCGGTGAGAGCACATGGCAAGTGTTCCAAGGAGGGAAGGAGGATGGACATGGAGCATTATTTTGTCCTGTTTTGTATTGGAAGCAATCTTTGCCTTTTGAGTAACGACCACAATCTACTCTTAAGCAAGAGATTGGGCTCAGACAGCCATTACAGATGTGTCTAAGTATCTTGGTTTCTATCATAAGTCATATTTATACTGACTTCAGTCCAGTTCCCCTCTCTTTTTATCTCATATTTCCCCTCAGATAATCTTTCCTTCTTGGAATATTTCAACATGCTTGGTCATACTTATTGATAGTATTTCTAGGGTTGCTCCAATATATTACAGGGCCTCTCAATACCCTTCTAGAAAATCTTCCCTTCTCCCCATAAGATTGACAGGAAACAGTTCAAGAATGCTCACACATTCTTCCAACATGTAGAGAGTCTTCTTTAGTAGTTCTTGGACTTAACAGAAAAACTTAGTTTTCAGCACATCTTGAGTGCATGTTCTTATGGTTTGAGACCTTATGTGTTTCGAAAATATAACTTAAAGGGCTACTGATTGGAAAAATTATTTTTTGAGACAAAAATTACATCAATCATCTGGAATATAATTAGTATTGCTAAATGATTGCCTATTGTCTTGAAGGCAAAAAAAAAAAAAAGACTTCCTCCCTATTTGTAATTTTAAATTTAGTAAGTGTTAATGTTGAATGTCTTTCTGTGTATGGTCTTCGAGCGATGTAAAATTAAATCACTTGAACAGAAAGAGGTGTGAAATTCAGTGAGGTCAATTTTTTTTTCCTTTTGATCAGTGAAGCAATTTATTTGAAACAATCTAAAACCTTAACATCAGTTTTTTACAGCTCAACCATGTCAACTCATAAATTTGTTTTCGATGCAGTCTTGAATCAGCACAGGAAGATTTTGAAAAACAACATGGACCAAGACTTATCCTGAAGCCCATAAATTATTTCTGACATATATGTTCATAACAACAGGCTTCAGAAGAAAAGGGAACAGTGAAAGTTCTAAGAAACTGGGCAGGAATACTTCCTAACGTTCAGTGGTTTAGATGAGTTGCTAAATTCTAAGTTGCAAAAGTATATGTAGTTTGCATGAAAAATAATAATTGTATTCACTATGTGGACAAAAAGTCCCTTTGAACATGCTCTATTTGGGGGTAATTTTGTGACTCAAAGAGTTCTTCACATTTCCCCAAGGATGCTTTAATCATTTCTCTCTTTTGCCTTTTAAAGACATCAAAAAAATCCAGTTATGTGTCATAAATGTGCATAGGTACCACAGACATTCAGAACATATATTTCCTGCCAAGTAATTAGGAGTGGAAGAGCTGGTCTCTGTAAGCTGAATGACGGTTTTCCCTCTAGTTGAGGACAAGTCCCTTAAATCTCAATATTTCATAATCAGTCTTCAATATTTATTAAGGGATCAATGTCCAAATCAAAGTATTGTGGTTCTGAAAGATTTTCTACATTTCCCAGTTCAGCCAAAGGGCACCTTTTGGAGCACTGAGATTTAGGGACATTTAATGGAAAATATATAAAAATATTTAAAAAGTAATCTAAGCCCAAATCTATATAACAAAGCCAAGCCAGGAAATGTCGAAATTAGGTACAGCTACTATAACCTGAAAGGGTATTTTGGGAGGAATAAAAGCAATTTCTGTGTGCTCTGAAACCAGAATTAAGTACAATATCCTCTATTATATGTCATTCCTGGATGGGGCAATAATCTTTTTCTGCTGTACTTGCCATCATTTGTTCTCATACTTCCTTCTCTCATTCTACATATTTCAGAGAAATTAGTAAATCTCTCCATTACCAAAACTTTAATTATTTCATTACTTAAATGTATTTTTCATCTGAAAGCATAAACTCATATAAAATAACACTTCTCTATCTTGATCTTTATTTTCTGCTGCTTATTAACACTTCCAGTCTGAAAAATATGCCTTCTTTCTCTCAGCTATTATGTTAACTTTCATAAATGAAGCAACTGCCTCTTCATTATTGGTTTGTATTTCTTTTTTTTTATTGAGGGTCTGAGAGTCCTTTGAGGCTTTAGATTTTTTTCTAAGCTGCAGTTCCTGCTGGCTTCACACAATTCTTAATTCTCATTCCACTTCTCCAAGAGGCACCTCTCTGTTGATATTCTGTTCATTCTTCTATCAAAGCCTAAATATATCCAAGAGCCTCTTAGATGCCTTCCTCTTTCTTGTTAGGGACTTACTGTTTGGAAAGATTCTTCTAATTCCTCTTGAGACCCACTATCTATGCACTAGGACCCCTGCTATGAATTGCAGCACTTTTTTGTTTTAGTCGTATTTGAAATTTGTTTCACAAAAGGCCAGAATGACATTTTCAAGTGCCTGGAGTTGCTCACCCTTCTTTGTTTTGATTTTCAAGGACTGGCTATTCATACACTGTTCCCTCTGCCCAGAATGTCCTTTCTCCCCTTCTTTTTCTGGCCAACTCTCTGTCATTCCCTAAAGAGATCTACTTAGTAATCACTTTTTCTCTACAGCCTTCCAGTCCTCCATCTCTGTTCTTCCAGAACTTTTGCACGTGCCTCTAGTAACACCTAGCACGTTGCACTAAATTTAATCATGTAGACTGTGAGTTCTTGAAGGAAATGTCGTTGATCTTGAAGTGCTTATCCAGTATATCCATTCATCCACTGATTTACTCATTTAGTCATTCATTAAAAAACATTTTTCAAGAGCCTACTATATGCCAGCAGTCTTCTGGGTTCCAAAATTCAGCAGTGACGGACACAAACAAGATCCCTTGTTTGTTCTCTGGAAGCTTTTATTTTAGTGGGATGAAGCCTGACAATGAGCAAGTAAACAAATTAATGAACAAGATAATTTTAGTTGTTAACTGCCATTAGCAAAATATGTAAAACATTTCAGTAATAATGTGATGGGAGGGGTAATACAGATAGGGTGGTAGGACAGAGCCTTTTTGGGTGGTGATACTTGAGCTGCAGTCTGCATGGGCATGAAAAAACAGCATTAAGAACATCTGATTAGGGAAATGCAAATCAAAACCACAATGAGATAACATGGTACACCTGTTAGGAAGGTTATTATTAAAAAGACAAGAGACAAGTATTGGTGAGGATGTGGACAGAAGGGAACCCTTGTACACTGTTTGTGGGAATGTAAATTGGTACAGCCACTATAAAAAAACAGTTGGGAGGTTCCTCAAAAAATTAAAAATAGAACTGCCATATGATCCAGCAATCCCACTTTGGGGTATGTGTCTGAAGGAAATGAAATCACTATCTCAAAGAGATCAATATCTGTATCTGCACACACACATAAATAAAGACAATGGAATATTATTCAGCTATTTAAAAAAAGAAGGAAATTCTCCTGTTTGCTGCAACATAGAATGGACCTAGAGGGCATTGTGCTAAGTAAATTAAGTCAGACAGAGAAAGACAAATACTATATGACCTCACTTGCATGGGGAATCTAAAAAAGTGAACTCAAAGAAACAGAGTAAAATGGTAGTTGCCAGGGCCTGAGGGGTGGGGGTAATGGGTGAAGGTGGTCAAAAGATAGAAACTTTCAGCTATAAAATAAATAAGTTCTGGGGCTATAATGTACAGCATGGTGACTATAAGAATACTGTATTATTTATTTGAAAGGTATTAAGAGAGTGGATTTTAAATGTTATCACCACACACACACACACACACACACACACACACACACACGATAATTATGTGAGAGGACAGATATGTTAACTAACCTTATTGCGGTCATATCATTTTGCAACAGGTACATGTATCAAATCATCATATCATGTACCTTAAACTTACATAGGTCATATGTCAATAATATCTCAATAAATCTGGGGATAAAAAGATTCTGAAATTTTTTCTTTAAAAAAAAGAAAAGAAGAAGAAAGAAGATCTGGATGAAGTGCCTACAGCCTTCCAGCAGGAGCAAGGTTGGCATGCCCAAGGAACAGAAAGAGGCCTAAGTGGGTAGATCATAGCAAGTCAGAGAGAAAGAGAGGTAGGCAGACGGCAGATCACGTATGGCCTTGAAAGCTATGGTAAGAGGTTTGGATTTTATTTTCGTGCAATTGCATGCCACTGGAGACCTTTAAAAACGGTGATACAAAGTGGCTTGCATTTAAAAACACAATTGTTACATATTTGTTGAATGAATTCAGTAAATTATTTTCCCTTCATTTCTATATCATCAACAAGTTCTCGTGGTAATTTTTTTTAAATCTTGATTTGCTCCTTCAGTATTGGAAGAAGTTGGAGGAGAAAGCTGATGCACTACTCCTGATTTGCTGGCATCCCTCCTCCCAGAGTCTGCGTTCCCTTCATTGTTTTGATCTCCAGGAGTGACTTAGTCACACACTGTTCCCTCCTCCCAGTATGTCTTTTCTCCCCTCCTTTTTCTGACCAACTCTTGGTCATCTCCCAAAGAGACCTTCCAAGTAACCGATCTCTGAAGGCAGACTGCATCATCTAGTTGGTGGATGAAAGTCATCGGTCCATATCTCTTGACTGAATAGAGCTAATATTTCAAAACTTCTACACAAGAGGGATTTGAGATCTTTCTGCCTTTCTCCCTCTCTGTTGTATTTTCTTCCCTATCCCAGCAAGACAACAGTCTTAGTTGCTGATACATTTTCCTTTCGGTGCGCTCTACCAAGCGGGAAGAGGCAAGTAAATTGAGCAGGAATTCAATTGTTGTTCTATATCTAAGTCATAACCTCCAATCCAGTTTTAAGGAGTAAGAGAATTCATTATTTTGGTCTCATTTGCCTGACTGTCCTGTCTACCCCAAAACTGGTTCTGGACTCAGAGCAAAGAAAGAGGGTTTCTTAAATGCCAGCAATGTACAGTGTGATGTGGCTGGATGACATTGAATTGGAAGTTTGAGAACCTGCTAGACTTAGGGTCTAGTTACAACTCTACTGCTAACGAGCTATGAAAATTTAGGTGAGTCACTGAAAACCAGCAGCTAACTCTTACTCTATGTCAGACACTCATTAAGCACTACATAGATTATGTCATTTAATCTTCAAAACAATTCTGAGATAGATATAGTTATTATCCTGTTTTACAAATGAAAATTGGGCACAGAGAATCAGTCTGATAGCTGCAGTTTGAATCCAGACAGCCTGACTTGAAAGCCTGATTCAGCCTCTTCAAGTTTCCATTTTACTTACCTATAAAATGTGCGGATTGGACCAGATAATCTCTAAGATGTCTGTTAACCCTAAATTTCTCTGATGCTCCCACTGCCTCGTCTACCTTCTCAAAGACAGCACGTCCATCTACATTGCTCTGATTTGGGCAAAATTACCCCCATTTCTGCTGGCATTTATTTTTGTGTAGGGTAGTCGAAGATACACTATTTCACTTCACAGTGGTAGCTGAATGTTTCCCCCACCTCTTCAAATAAATGTAAAGCTAATTTTATCAGTTTGACAAATCTGACCTACATATTTTTCCCAGTACTTCTCATTTCAACCCTGTCTCTTACGAGTAGCGAATGACTCTAAACCAAAATCTTACATTTTGGTAATATCTGTATTTCCAACTATTCTCTATCCATAGCCTCTCTCTCTTCAAGTTGTAACCTTCACCAGAAGAACCTATTAACACCCCACACTTAGTTTCCCACCCCAGACTTAAAAATCACGTTTAGAGGCATATCCCGCCCTATTTCTTATTATTTGGTTTGTTCCCATGTGACATACATGCAGTCTATATCCAACTGCGATTATTTGGGACCATAGTCACATACTCCTTACCAATTGCTCTTGTTTAAAATTACACATCCTGTTCTCCACTAAATTTTTTGTTCTGTGGGGAGTGGGTTGATTAATCTTGACAAACTCTTCCTCTCAACTCAGATGTGAAGATAAGTACATCTCCTGAATGACCACGTTGAATCTGCGGTGGGTAATCCTGGCCCTCACCTCAGAGGCACTATCGCACCTCTCATCCTTCTAGAAACTCTAGCAGAATCCTCCCATGGCCTAACATCCTTGGTTTTCTTTTTATCTGTGAGTTATGGAGTGCTTCTGATTTTTTAAAGGCACAGATTCATACAACATGGTTTGACCCAGAGAACAGATGGCCAGCTCTACTGAGTTCTAATTTTTTTTTTATTTATGCTTTCCATACTTTCTCACTCTTGACATTAGTTTTTAATACATGCTAATAACTTAGAATCTTCTTCTTAACCTCTTTCTGACTAAACCATTATGCTGCATGGTCTCTAGAATACATAATAGTTAATAAAAATAGCTAATATATGTTCAGTAAAAGACATGTACTAGCAGATTTAAGACAACACTATTTGCAGGTGCCCCAAACAGAAACTAACCAAATGCCTGTCAACAGTAGAATGAGTAGATTGTACTATATTTCCACAATGTAATACAGTAAGATGAACAAGCTACAATTAACTGCATGGATGAGTCTCACAAATGTAATTTGAGAGAAAAAGGCCCAAGACAAAAGTATAAAACCCTATGCTTCTATTTATATGAAGAACAAAAACTGATGAAAGCTATCAATGCCGTTGGAAATCAAGATAGTGGTTATCCCTGAGACTTGAGGGATAGTGCCTAGAAGGGGACAAAAGGAGTCTCCGGGTATTAGCCATATTCTGTGCCTGATCTGAGTGCCGATTACATGGGAGTGGTCAGTTGGTAAAAACCCAATGATTTCTACACTTTAGGGCATATGCACTTTCTGTATATATTTAAGACTTTAATTTTTTAAAAAAGTTTAATAAACTAATAAAAGAAGATAAAAAAATAAAAGAAGATAAAAAAAGTCCTCCGAAAACTAATTTATATTCTGTATTAAGGGCCTGCTTTTGTATCAATTAATGCTTATCTATTGTATGTTTATGTGCTAATTTATGTCATCTACAGTAATAAAGCCAAATCCAGGATTCTAATGCAGATGGTTTGAGCACTGGTTTAATTCTGGGCTCTGCTAATTCCTAGGTGTTTTGTCTTGTTTTTGCTGCTTTTTCTTCTTCTGTTTTTACTTTCCTAATCCCCTTTTCTCATTCATAAAATGAAGGCAGTAACAGTAGCTACCCTCCCAAGGTTTGAAATAAGTATTAAATGGACAAATCCTGGCAATGTACTCAACATAATACCTACCATGTAGTAAGTGCTCCATAGACCTTTACTGAATTATAGTTTCTGGTTTATCTTATCTAGAAATACTCATCTCTTATAAACTGAAACACTGTGAGAGAGTCCACAAGCCCTTCCACCTTCAGGTATTTGAGACTACAGAAGGGAGCAGCATGCCATGCTGTGCACAGGAATGAATGAATAACTTAGCGACAGAACAAAGGAAGGAGGAATGAATAAGCTAGGAAAGAATGCCATGCCAGCACTTAAAGATGGTAACTAGATAAGAGTAAGATGGGAAGCAACTCTAAAACCATCAAGATACATCATCACCCTCAAATTTTCTAAGAGAAAAATTAAGGTGGAGAGGTGAGTACAATTTGCTTGTCTAGGAACCCTATTGTCTATGCATGGCAGGTCGTTTGTGTAGTGTTAAGACTGCTGATTCAGAGACAGAGCACCTAGATTTAAGCCATGGCTACTGACATCACCTGGGCAAATAACCTCCCTTCCTCTGCTTCCTCCCCTGTATGATAAGGGTGGTATTCATCGTAACCACCTCATCATTTGAGGTTTAAAGCAGTTAATATTGTTAAATAGCTTGTAATAGTTGGCATATAGAAAGCACTAATAACTATCTGTGAAAGACAATAAATAAACATGCAAGGTTTACTCCAGAAAAGATTATAAAGTCAAAACTTGGCTCTATTCTTTGTCTGTTTTCTTTGAAGTACCTCCACCTGTTCCTTGCAGGCCCCCAATGCCCACAAGCTAGCCCCTAGTAACTCAAAGTCCTCCGAAAAACATTCCACCCAGACCTGCCTCTTCCCCATCTCAGATCCCCTCCCTGGGATCTTTATAAAATGTACTTGTGCTATCTGGCTCATTCCACTCAATCTGGCACTAAAAGCAGCCCTTTCTAAGAGATAATAATGGGTGAATTTTTCTCAGATAACATTTCTGATTTTACCAGAGCTTTCTGAAATCTGCCTCATAATCCAGTGGTGAGACAAATGGTACAAATTTCCAACACCATTTCGTGCTGACTGGGATATATTTTCAATCAGAAAAATCCTGTCATTTTAGATTCAATAAATACATGACTACCTCTTATACCCTGACTTTTTTGGAGCTGTAAATTGCAAAATAAAAATAATTTTCTCAGGGGCGCCTGGGTGGTTCAGTTGGTCAAGCGGCTGCCTTCGGCTCAGGTCATGATCCTGGGGTCCTTGGATTGAGCCTCACATCCGGCTCCCTGCTCAGTGAAGAGCCTGCTTCTCCCTCTCCCTCTGCCTGCCACTCTGCCTACTTGTGCTCTCTCTCTATCTCTCTGTCAAATAAATAAATAAAATCTTTTAAAAAATTCACCCATTTCACTCACCCGCTACCTCCTACCTGTGGCAACCACCAATCTGTTCTCCATGAGCTTTGTTTTTGTTGTTGTTTTAAATTTCACATGGGAGTGAAAAAAAAAACAAAAAAAATTAAAAAAAATAAAGATAATTTTCTCCTTTCTATTCTTTCATATCCAAATAAAGGAGGAGAAGTGTAAAACTAAGAGAAGGAACATGTTCTGATTCTTCTATTGAGTTTTAATTTCCCAGGAGAACTGCTATGTGCAACCCATTCTCTCCCGTGTTGAAAAACTCTATATTTCCTAATACTCTGCAAGCCCGGGTGACAGTCCCTCCCTCAACCCCACCCTGAATTTTCCTATTGATTCTAGGTGCAACCTCATGGCCCCCAAGCATGTACACACATGTGTGCACATTCACATGAACACACACACACGACGGCCTTGCCATCTTTTTTCCAGCCCCACAGTCCATTTTCCCAAATGGAAAAAAAAAAAAAAAAAAAACCTGATGACCCAATATGCACAACCTAGACCTCAGTGGTAGCCCTGGAGTCACAAAAGAATTTAGTTAAAAACTGAAGCCA
Source organism: Eumetopias jubatus (assembly GCF_037043125.1). Classification (NCBI taxonomy): domain Eukaryota; kingdom Metazoa; phylum Chordata; class Mammalia; order Carnivora; family Otariidae; genus Eumetopias; species Eumetopias jubatus. Next base: position 19,403,490 of record NW_028274807.1, on the reverse strand, counting down.
GCCTGAGTTGCAGAAGCTCAGGTTTTATTGACTACACAATGCTTAAGAATCATAGAGGTAAAAAAAAAAGTGATGACCCACGTTCAGTTCAGAAGACCAGCTGCCCATGTAATATGCTGCTTCAGCCTTCAGAATGGCTCACTCGGGCGCCCGGGTGGCTCAGTCAGTCAAGCATCTGACTCTCGATTTAGGCTCAGGTCATGATCTCAGGGTGGTGAGATCGAGGCCCATGTCAGGCTCCATGCTGGGCGAGGAGCCTGCTTGGGATTCTCTCTCTCTCCCTCTCCCTCTGGGCCTCCCTGCTCACTCTCTCTCTCATAAAAAAAAAAAAAAAAAAAAAAAAAAAATGGCTCACTTAATCTACACCTGTACTTTAGTCCAAAATGGCATTGACAGTGTTATCAGTAGGCAGAACGAAATCTCGTGCGAACTTTAGGAAATGATTGAATGGTGGTTAATTCCAGAGGTCCAAACCCTCACCCTCACACACACACACACACACACACACACACACAGCCCTAATCACAAGAAACGACTAGGAAACATTCTGCAGATTGACTTAAAGGTGGTTCAGGACATCCAGTACAGAACCGTCTCCTTCCTTTAATCTCTGGGCAGGAAGGACTGCTCGAAATGTCTTTTAAAACCCTTCGATATTTTGAACTTCATATGTACAGCTTACACATGGCTATTCTATAATCACTAGGCTGTTTCAAAAATCTAAGCCCTTATAGTCCCAGTGAGGACATCCACCTAAGGCGGCCTCACTGGGCAAGAAACATATGCTACCGAGGTCACATGGTCCCGTCCTGTGCCTACTCCCCACTGACTCAGCCCTCAATCCCCTTCCTAGCAGAAATCCACAGGCAACTTCAGCCCCCTTCATTCTCTTGATCACTTCCAGATTTTCCATCCATTCACGCTCCAACCCAACCCCCAGTGGTCTCATTCCTTCCTGGATTTCTGTAATGGGAAGAAAAGTGCAGGGTGGGATTCTGGCTGCTATACCTGTGGGAAAAAATAGGTTGAATGTTTGCACACCCATGGCTAAAAGCAGTGTTGCCCTTGACCTGGATGAGGCCCCTACACAACGACCCATGCTTTAGAGGGCTCATTCTGGCCCCTTCCCACCATGCCCTTCCCAAGTCAAGAAGCTCATGGAACCAAACTTGCTCATGCAGAACCTATGCCTCCCCTTATCAACCAGGCTCTGGGTATCTGGGACCCTGGAATTCCATAACCAGATGTCACTGAGCCTGCTTCCAAAGCCAGAATGAAACTCTTGGCCTTGTGTGCCTCCTGAAAGCAGATGGCACCGGCCATTTGCACATCTCAGGGCAGAGGAGTAGCTAAGAGGCTGCTGTATTTAAGAACTATGGACACAGATTTGAAGTGCCCACACACATTTGGTGAGGTCCCTCTTAGTCCAAGAGAGTTCTGGTGGTAAGGGAGAAAAAGGAAGCAGGCCAACTCTCAAAATGTCAAAATGCCTCATTTTAGCATGGAACTCTGAGAAGTATGAGAATGAGGAACTTGTGCCTGGCCTCCCAGGTCAATATAAAAGTATATTTGTTAAGGGAGAACAAAACAAATTTTATTTAGCAGATTACTCACTTGTATTATAATTTTTCATTAGACATGGTTTGTGGGCCTAAATTTGCACTCCTGTGCTAGAGACAATATTAGGGACAGACCTGCTGAAAGGCTTATTTTCTCAAAGTTCATTGTCTAAAGTTCAAGAAACTAACTTCTGCAAGGGATCTACTCCTAAGAAATCTCAAGTCACAATTAAACTCTTTAGTACTTCCCTAGGACCAGCAGCATGGCTCTTCAAGATAATGTGGTACCCAGCAAATACCATCGCCATCCATCCCACCGGGATGTGCCTCAGGGAATCTCCAGGACTCTGTCCTGAATCAAGCATCTTCTCTGCTAGCCTTCTTCTTGTGGCACATGCTTAAAATCCACTGATGTCATTTGCAGTTAAACCAGAATCAGTCCCATTGTGTTGTGTGTCATCTAAACATAGATATAACAGGAACGAAATTTAAAATCACATTCACTCTCCACTCCTGCTTGCTCCTGTTAAGAACCATTATGTCATTAACTCTGAAAAACTAACAATTTATTATGAACACCAAGGTAAATGAGTAAAGAAGAAATACCGGATAAACTGAAAGGCTAGCTGGGTCAGCACTGGAAATGGCAGAAGTATACTTGAGGGATGAATTGTATGGGCTGGAAAGGAAGCGGGGGGTAGTGAGAGAAACAATGTGAGACAGAGCTGGAGCAAGGCAGGTCTGGACAGAGTCGAGAGTGAGAGAGGAGAAAGATTCGGAAGCAGCTGCTACTTGGGTGAGATACTGAGGAAGACCAGCTATTGTGGATTAGAGGTGGCCACAAATGTTGCCACTACACCTACCAACAGGGAGAATCTTCTTAATTTCTTTGAATCTGTGACTTGCTTTGGCCCATAGCATGTGACAGAAATGATACGGTGTAACTTCCAAGGCTGAGCCTAGAGAGATCTGCGGTGGCCTGTTACACAGCCTTGGAACAGTCCCTCTTAGAACCTGGCAGCCATGCTGTGAGAAGCCCAATCTCAGAGAATGGTCGAAGTGAAGAAAACCAAGACATTCTGACTAAACATCTCAGTTGAGCTCGGGGCTGATGGCCAGCACCTACAGCCAGCCCCATGAATGAGCCATCTTGGGTGTTCCAGCCAAATGAGTTTCCAAGTGACTGCAGTACCTGCCAACAGCACGAGAAGAGAACTACCATCCAGCTGACCTCATCAACCCAGTTATTGATGTTAAGCCACTAAATTTGGGGGTGGCTTGCTATAACAGCAACAGATAACCAAAATGTGGGAAAAGATTCCTAAGACACTTAACTGGACATTATAAATGTAATCTCTGTGTGTTCTCTAGAGATTGAACTGAAAATAATTGATTTTCTTTTCAGTTATTTCTAGATGTCAGTTCAATGTTGAGATGGAGCAATGAGATCTAAATGCCTTGCACCGGGGCACCTGGCTGGCTTAGTCAGTGGTGCGTGCCGCTCTTGATCTGCAGGTTGTAAGCTAAATAATTAGCACAAAAATCATGCTTTTCATATCCATGCAGAAAGTACTGATTTTCATGATAACAACTCAAAAAATTAAGAATGCAACAAGATGAAAAAGAAATGCAATTTAAAAGAAAATCCCCAGTGATCCATACAATTTGTAGTGACTACAAATAGTCAAAATTTCATGATTATCTCAATAGTCCCCTCCACAGAACACTACCCACAAACCATTTCACCATAAAGGAGGCAGACACTGTGAATCCCCAAGTGGTATACTATCCTTAACAAAACACCCAGTTCTCAGCATCTAGACCATGCCAATATGATGGTCTGTTAAAAAACAAAACAAAACAAAACAAAACCCTAGGCTCTCCAGGATATAGGGGTCCCTATGTGCCACTGAGCTTTGATGTCCCAAAGAAACACGCATTCATATATTTTAGACAGGTTTAAAGCACTTCAAGAGCTATACCAATCCAATGTAGGTGATGGTCACACACTTCTGGGGTTCCTGTTCCTTCACCCAATCCTTCTGGCCACTTGGAAATGACCACAGCTGCAATGAGTCAGTGCTTTTTAATAACAGTGTACAATGTTGCCAAGTTTGGGTCAGTAGACTTGTTATTTTTCTCCGTTCAGATCCTTGGCTTGTTTGCCTCCTGGACTGCCACACCCACATATTTAAAGATACTTAGCTTTAGTCAGAGCAGAGTTCAGATAAGCACTGAGCTGCGTCTGCTTTCAAGTATAAGCCGCATCTGCTTTCAAGTAGGAATTAGGAGTCAATGGCTGATGCAATGTAAATATTTGCCCACCCTTCAGATAAACCACTCCGTGGTATTACTGAAAACAGTCTGCCTTTTCCAAGAGCAGAAAGGCCAGCATTCCCAACCCCAGTAAGGTCTGCATCATGTAAATTCGAGCTGCTACCTTCTCCTTCCTCAGCCAAACTCCAAGGCCCGAGGGAAGCAATTGGAGTCCCGGAGGATCCAGATACTGCCCCATGGGCTGATTCCCGCAACTGAACTGAATGTCTGCCTTAGTAAACTCCAGGAAAGCTGGATCATACGTCACCCAACCACAAGCCCAAACTGTCTCTTCCGATGTTAGAAATGCCTCAGTCCGTAAAGTAGGCATTAGCTGGAACCTTCGATCCAACATCAGAACAAGGGAGACTGATACTTTGGTTCCCCTAAAGTCAATATCATTTAAATATTTATTCAATATTCCTTTAGCGAGAATCTGGTGCTAATTTTATGATTCTCAAAAATCATATGCAACTTTTTAATTTATATTTGTTATCTGTATTATTCCCACTAGGAAAATTTAAGAAATTGCAAACTCTTTAATATGTAAATAATAATGTAAACCACTGTAGTCCGGTTTGTTCCTGGCAAACCAGACTAAAGTATGCCTTAGTTGGCAAAGAAATATAAAGCACCATTCGTATGGTCCAATCTGAATAGTATTTCAATCAAGGACACAAAGTCCAGCAACCGAAAAACTGATTTGTCACCTTCTGTATCAGCAAGGATCACATTTGACTGAGGGGCTGAATTATCGTACATTGGCTTTTTTAAACTAAGTTAATGAAGTTAGTTCTGTAAATAATGAAGTCATGGCTTAAATTATTAAAGTGTTCTGGTTAATCTTAATCTCCCTACTTGCACCAGTCTCTGAGCTGTTCTGTGTCCCAGGAGGCTGACCTGCATGGACAGCATCATCCACGCTGTACTTAGGTAGGAGGAGAAAGGATCGAGTATTTGTTTCCCGTCATCTCCACCCCAACCCCCTTACTTGCACAGCTATAGTTCTGGCAGTTTCTTTCCTTTGTAGTCACAGGTCATCTGAGGTAACACCTCTTCTCTGACTCAAGTTCTGGCTCCACTGAATACTATTCCCTCCCTTGACCTCTCAGAATCCCCACTGTTTCTAACCCCTGGGTGTTGCACCATCTCTCGTTAGTTCCTGCGATGGTCGATGTTATGTGTCCATTTGCATGGGCCATGCGGTGGCCAGATATTTTGTCAGACATTATTCCGAGTGTGTCTGTGAAGGAGTTTTTGGATGAGATTAACGGTTATATTGGTAGACCAAGTAAAGCGGGTTGTCCTCCCTAATGTGGATGGGCCTGATCCAATCCACTGAGGACCTGGATAGAACAGAAAGGCTGACTCTTCCCCCAAGTAAGACAGAATCCTCCTGCCTGATGGCATTCAAACTAAGCCACCAGCTCTTCTTCACTCTATAGCAACCTGCCGGCCTTTGGACTGAAACGGAGACATCAGCTCTGCCAATTTTAGACTTGTCAGCCTCCATAATCACATAAACGGGTCCAAGAAGGAAAGGAAGAAAGGGAAAAAGGAAGGGGGGTGGGGAAAGGGCAGGTGGGTGGCTGAAGGGTGGAAGGAGAGAAGGAAAGGAAGAAAGAAGGAAGAAAGGAAGGAAAGAGCCTATTGGTTTTATTTCTCTGAAGAACCCTGACTGACACATTTCCTTATCCTCCCTCACATCTCTGTAAAGAGTCTCTTTCATTAAGTTATTTGTAAAGCCTTCTGAGTCCACCTCTTGTGTCTGCCAGGCCCCTATCTGATAAATGAGGTTTTCCTTTTTTCTTATTTATCACTTCACAGTGTCCAGAGGTAGGCAATCCCATTTCAGTGCAGGAGAACCGGCATGTTGCTCCTTCTTTCTCCTATCTCGCCATCCTTGGCAAGTGACTTTCATGAGCATGTTTGCAAGATATTCCATGTTCTAGAGCGATAACAGGAAATGGATCAAGAGCTTTTTCCTAGCAAGGCTTTATTCAGAAATGTAGTTTTTGCCTCCCCAAACATTTTATCCCATATCTTCCTAGGCAGAATCATGTTTAATGGCCCTCCTACCTACAAGGGGCCCCAAGACATTGAGCGCATTGCTTTCCAGACTCTGTGTTAGAAAGGCAAGGGATGCAGGGGCTAGATAGCATCAAATTTCTAAACCCTCAGTACCTGCCATCTGTGGGCTTCTTGAACCCCATAACCACTTTCCTCATATGCCACCGCTGCTCTCATATCTCTTTTATACACAGTCCCTAAAAAGTAGAAAAAAGAAATTTTTCCTCCTGACCTACCTGCAAGACTATTGTCCTTTCTGTCATCATCCTTGTGTTTTGACTCTGTGTCATAAAAGACAAAAAGAATCCTTCTGTCAATGCAGCTCCCCTCAAAGGCTGCAGAGAGGGACATAACTGACCCACAGAAATCAGAGACCTCTAGGCAGGCAGAGGAAAACAAAAGTCTGGAAACACTCGTATGTGAATAATGTGTATGCCATATTTCACTTCAGAATTTGAGCTGCTGGTAACTATCACCAGGTCTTAGAGCTGGTGACACTACCTGTAATTATAGTGTATAATCTGCACTTACAAGCACCAAAATTCCAAACAAAGAAATTACACATGTCATTTTTTTCTCCCAAGATTTCTAATATCATTATGATCACAAAATGGCTGCCTCATCCCCAAGCATCACATCTATGTTCCAGATAGGCTTTATTGAACAGGAACAGGAGAAGCCCTCCCCCAGTTCCCAGAGAAGGAAAGACAAATGTATTATTATTATTATTTTAATTATTATATATTAATAATTATCTAGAGTGTGATTTGTAGAAAGCTGAGTTAACTGGCACCAAATTTCCAATTTACTCCCCTGGCCCTTTAGTGACCTTTATAATCAGCTCTCTGGGCAGTTGCTTCCTATTACTCAAGAAATAAAGGAATACCCAGGCACAAAAGGCAGTATTCAGGACAGAGGAATATAAGACAAGCAAGCAAGGAACCTGGACCTTTGTCACTGAATTCAGCTCCTGGTTTGTGGTGTTCTTCCCAAACATCTTAGCTGTACTTAAATATTCCTTGTTAAGGGCACCCCAATGCCTAGATGCCAAGACGGATAGTTCAGAAATACTGACCCAAAATGTTCTGAGGTCAACATTCCAGAAAGACTTCCTGCATTTTCAAAGATCACTGCATCACTTCTAATGTAATGACCACGGAAAGATTTGGAAATTAGTTTATAGGATCAAAAGCTTCTTAGAAAAGGTAAAGCTCTAATATCAGCAAAGATATGTTGATTTTTCCCAGTATAAAACCCCTTCAGATAGATAGATAACACCTTGCCTTGGTGTTTTCCAGAATTATTGCTCTATTGTAATAGAACACATTAAATAAACAGTCAACTAAAAGAAATACCTTTAATAATTTCTGCCGCTATTTCACATTTTTCGTCATATTTCACAAAATGGATCACACCCTTTAAATTCAAACAATAATTATTATTAATCTGTTCAACATAATTCTTGGTACTTATTAAAATTTACTAAATAATTATTAATATTGTTATGTTAGATAATTTGGCATTATAAGCCAACAGAAAAGAAACCACGTAATGAGATTCCAGATTCCTTCAAATCTGTCCCTCTGTTTATTGTTTTTACATCTGTACACTTTAATTGTTGCTAAAACCCAGCTGCTTTCTGTACATACTACCATGCCATGCCTCCTTAAAGCACTGTAACTCCTTTTGATTAACCAAGAGTAGAATGACTCACTATGGTCAATTAGTCTTCTGAATCTTTGACACAACGCAGTGGGTAGAGCAGATGACAGTGGAGTTGTATGGTGTTTAAAAGACATCTAACCTAAAGTGTGTGTCAGTCTCTGGACAGCAAAATTACAAAGGTGTAATTTCTTTCACTCGAAATTTACATTTTAATGGAAGTACTTTCATGTAAAAGTAGGTAACTCTTTTCAGGCCACTGCCAAGCCTCATTACTTGGCAACTTTTACTGTCTTAAAGACCCTAGTTGACTACATTGAAGTATACATAATGTACATAAATGATATACCTTAGGTATATTTTACATAATCAGGGAGCATTTTCTCCTTAACAAAACTGGTCTCAACATTTATGAATCATTTGTAATTTACACAGGAAAAAAAAAAAAGTGAGCAAGAAGAATGACCAAAGAGATTGTTTTTAGCTTATATACAGAGAACATTCTAGCCTCGAATTTAAGACGGCAGCCCCTCTGAATTCTGATAAGAATCACTATACTCTTCCTTACAACAGAGGATTGGTTAGTACATCAAGAACAGAGAACAATAACAAATTCCTATTTCTTAGAAAAAGTGGCTGTGAAACTTTCAGCACATATGCTACATGCCAAAGTAACCAACTCATCAGCTGTGACAGTGAGCGCACCCAATACAAAGAACAGCATAGCATCATCTAAGACCAGTAAAAGTAAATATGATTGTGCCATTACCATGTTGTCTTGATGATGAGAGCTTTGTAATATAGCTTGAAGTCAGGCATTGTGATGCCTCCAGCTTTGGTTTTCTTTTTCAACAGACACATGGATCAATGGAACAGAAGAAAGAGCCCAGAAATGGACCCTCAACTCTAAGGTCAACTAATCTTCAACAAAGCAGATAGGAATATCCAAAGGAAAAAAGACAGTCTCTTCAATAAATGGTGCTGGGAAAATTGGAGCCACATGCAGAAGAATAAAACTGGACCATTCTCTTACACCGTACACAAAGATAAACTGAAGATGGATGAAAGACCTCAATGTGAGACAGAATCCATGAAAATCCTAGAGGAGAACACAGGCAGAAACCTCTTCGACCTTGGCCACAGCAACTTCTTCCAAGACACGTCTCTAAATGCAAGGGAAACAAAAGCAAAAATGAACTATTGGGACTTCATCAAGATAAAAAGCTTCTGCACAGCAAAGGAAACATTCAACAAAATTAAAGGCAATCTACGGAATGGGAGAAACTATTTGTAAATGACATATCAGATAAAGGGCTGGTATCCAAGATCTATAAAGGACTTATCAAACTCAGCGATGCCTGGGTGGCTCAGTCAGTTAAGTGTCTGCCTTCGGCTCAGGTCATAATCCCAGGGTCCTGGGATCCAGTCCCGCATTGGGCTCCTTGCTCAGCAGGGAGCCTGCTTCTCCTTCTGCCTGCCACTCCCCCTGCTAGTGCTCTCTCTCTCTCTCTCTCTCCGACAAATAAGTAAATAATATCTTTAAAAATAAAAAAAGAACTATCAAACTCAATACCCAAAAAACAAATAATCCAGTCAAGAAATGGGAAGAAGATATGAACAGATATTTCTCCAAAGAAGACATACAAATAGCCAACAGACACAAGAAAAAATGCTCCACATCACTTGTCATCAGGGAAATACAAATCATAACCACAATGAGATACCACCTTACGCCAGTCAGAATGGCTAAAATTAACAAGACAGGAAACAACAAATGTTGGCGGGGATGTGGAGAAAAGGGAAACCTCTTACATTGTTGGTGGGAGTGCAAGCTGGTGCAGCCACTCTGGAAAACAGTAGGGAAGTTCCTCAAGATGTTAAAAATAGAGCTACCCTATGATCCAGCAATTGCACTACTAGGTATTTATCCCAAAGATACAAATGCAGTGAAAAGAAGGGGCACATGCACCCCAGTGTTCATAGCAGCAATGTCCACAACAGCCAAAGTGTGGAAGGAGTAGAGATGCCCTTCAACAGATGAATGGATAAAGAAGATGTGGTCCATATGTACAGTGGAATATGACTCAGCCATCAGAAAGGATGAATACCCAACTTTTCCATCAACATGGATGGGACTGGAGGGTATTATGCTGAGTGAAATAAGTCAAGCAGAGAAAGTCAATTATATGGTTTCACTCATATGTGGAACATAAGGAACAGTGCAGAGGACTACAGGGGAAGGGAGGGAAAACTGGGAAGAAATCAGAGAGTGAGACAAACCATGAGAGACTCTGGACTCTGGGAAACAAAACCGAGGGTTTCTGAAGGGGAGGTGGGTGGGAGGATGGGGTAACTGGGTGGTGGGCATTAAGGAGCGCACGTGATATGATGAGCACTGGGTGTTATACGCAACTGCTGAATCATTGAACACTACATCTGAAACTAATAATGTATTATATGTTGGCTAATTGAATTTAAGTAAATAAATAAATAATCTTTTTAAAAAGTCAACATGGTTAATCCACTTCCTTTGTGCCAGGTATTATTGTAAGTGCTTAACATAAATAACTCACTTGATCTCCCCAATAACCTTGAATGGTAAGAACTATTATTGTCCCTATTTTAAAGATAAAGGAACCAGAAACAGGGAAGTTAAGTAATCTTGCTCTTAGTCAACAGCTAGAAATCAGCGGTCTGTCCCCAGAGTCTGATTTTACCTATTATGCTGACCTAAAGATATGCATTCCACCATCAAGAAACTTATGGTCCTAAAGAAAAAAAAAAAAAAAAAAACCTATCAGATGAAAAAGATGTGAGAACAGTCACAAGGAAAAGGATTAGACTGAAGAGTAAAGGACTGGTAAGTGGCCCGCTATATGAACAAGGAAGGCATTTTCATCAGACGACACCCCCATTCCCCTTTCGATAGAGACAAAAAATGCAAAAGCATCCTTGATTAATAGTCTCTTTAACTTTGTAGAGTTCTGGAGTGTGAAAAATGTTTCAAAATTGTATCTAAGATTTATGCTAAAAATTAGGATGGATTAATAAAAAGCAGGCTTAATTCTTCCTCTGTGTCAAGAGCTGGCCAGCACAGTTTTCCAGCTATTCCAGGAGGCAGCTCTCTGAGTTTTATCTTACTGGTTAGAGAAATAGCCTCACTGGTGACGATAATTCAGTAGGGATAAAAAGCTTCTAGTAGAACAGCATGGCCATGAACTAGCTGTAAGAACACACTACTGATAAAGAGACCAATTCGCCTGGGTTTGCCCAAGACTTTCTCAAGCTTAGCACTAAAAGTCCCATAGTCGTGGAATCCCTCTTTCCTGGGAATCCTGGGACAGTTGGTCATCCTAAGAGCCAGGGCTGTCTTTGGCCTTGGGAAGGCAGCTGAAGGGTGAGGCAAAGAACAGGGTATTCAGGAAAAGACCCTTATATTCCAACTCTGCCTCTGCCATTTACAGTACGATCTGGGACAAGTCACTTAAACTCTGAGACCTCATTTTCTTTAACTGTAATATGAAGATAATTGCGCCATAGCTTTTTGAGAATTTAATGAAAAACCATGAAAGGTTCCTGGAAAAGTATCGCATAAAGTAGTTGCCCAGCAAATGGTAGGTGTTACTACTATATTCCAGGAATGCTAAAATCAAATTGTCTAGACAGGTTTTGTTTTTTGTTTTTTTTTTTAAGTGCGTAGGAGGTGTATCTATGACCGTGATTATTTCAGCTTTTAAAAAGTTGATTCATTTGACGGGATTTATCTGTCAAAAATCCATGTTGACTCATGTCCGATTGTTGTAAGATCAAGCACTTTCAAAACTCATTTATGAGTAAAATTCAAATCATCTTTTCTAAAGTAAATATTTAAATTAAGAATGTAATTGCTTACTACTCCCAGAAGCATTTTTCTTTCAGTGGAATTTTAGGAAGAAAGAGGTATGCAGAAACAAAATTATCCAAAATGTCCAAGTATCTTAGTCAAACGATAATGTTTTACACTAACTTAGGTTTTCACCTAACAGAACTCTGGTTTATACTAAGTGCATTTTAAAGTGTTAGTCAGAAGAGAACCAATATATAATCCTATGCTTTAAATTCTTTACATTGACAAGTAATGATAGGTTTCCTACAGTAAGATCCATTAAATCCTATGATTTTTATTTTTGTATTGATACTAATTCATTTTTCACCAATTACTTTTGGGTCCTATGCTGTTCTCCAAATAGCTAACACAATTTTCTATACTTGAATTTTTAATTACACACATAGGAGGCATTTTTACTAATTAATTTTAAAATTCAATCTCTGACTTTCCATCTTCTCCTGCATACGGGCTTTAAGCATGGATGGAAGAGTGATGCCATAGAATCTGTTTTATCTACAAGGGAAGTCTTTTCTCTTCCACTGAGTATGACATTGAATAAGAATTTTCAAATCTCAAACCAAAAATTTTATTGTTAAAACTGTTTTTCTATTTTATTTTTGAGAATCATTTTACAGTCTAGCTCATAAAATTTTCAGTTTATAACATGATACAATTCAAGCTAAGCAGTCAAAAGATTCTGAGAAGGAAACTTGAATTGCTCAGAGAAAGTACGAAATCCCATGTGTTACTAAAATCAAAGGACTGTCTTGATCAAAATTTTCTGAATACGTTGCAAGTGGATAATTCATTTTAAAAACTCCCCACCCACATTGTTCTCTGAAGCGTGTCTCAAGGTCCCAACCCTCTCATTCCTTAGCATAGAATACGTGTTGGTTTCTTTTTCTCAACATGCTTTTTTTAAAGTCGAATATATAACATTCGATCTCAGGACATTACAGGAAATGTGATTTAGATTCCTCTCATTACTGCAACATAACACACACATTAAAAAAAAAAAAAATCCCCTCTCCTTACTGCTCATGTTCCTTCTTAAATACCAGCTCTTTAAATAGACTCTGTCAATACCTTAAAAAATAAAGGACTACATTTTCCATTCTTTTATATATACATATTTCATATCATGTCTTATTTGTTCTCTGCTCCCAGATTTCTGATAACTTTAGGACCTGTCAGTGACCACTTGAAGCATGTTCAACCCAGGGCTCTGAAAATTTGAACATGTTTCAAATTGGATAAAAAAGATTCTGAATAAAAGTCTTTATCTTCCTAATATATTAGACTTGTAAAGAAGCACATTAGATCTGTAAGATGTAAATATTCACTAATTGAATTTGTTGCCAATGTTACAAGCAAATTACAAATGGCTGGTTTGGACTTCTGGAGCACTAAGATTCTCGCTGAAGTGCCTTAGTTACTCAGATGTTTTTAAAATGTGTTGTATTAGGTTGCAATTTCATCTACTCAATTGAGCCAGCCAAGCAAAAACAAATCCACCTGAGTGCCTAAGAGACCTGGTCATAAATCTATAGCTCAGTTGTGATCTTTAGGAGAAAAAAAACAAATCTAATAACACAGATTGCTCCAACTGTTCTCTAGTACCCTCAGGATTTCAAACTTCCGTAAAATCAAACACCCACCACCACCACCACCAAACGGAATTCATTTGCTGGAAGGACAAGGGCAAGTGGGTAGGTTTCTGAGAGGTCATGTTGAGACATTCCATTTTCAAGGTTTAACTTAACTCTTTTCCAAACTGCTGTTTATTGGCAAAACGAATTGAAAGTCCATTAAAGATTTTCTATCCTTCCACCTCTTCTGGTTATGAAACCTGGCTTTAGTCTCAGAGGTAGATAATTCAGCCTGAAAGTCATCAAAGAAACAAAACCAGCTCTACTTTCTTCATCTAGTACTTGTTACAGACTTAACCAAGTATGTTAAGAGGTTCTCAACATCAGTAACCATCAGGGCAATGCAAATCATATAAAACCACAATGAGGTATCTCCTCACACCTGTTGGAATGACTATTACCAAAAAGAAAAGAAAGCTGTAACAGTGCTGGCAAGGGTATGAAGAAAAGGGAGCCCTTGTGTACTCTTGGTGGGAATGTAAATTGGTGCAGCCACTATGAAAACAGTGTGTAGGTTCCTCCAAAACTAAAAAATGGAATGACTATATGATCCAGCAATTCCATTTCTGGATATATATCTGAAGAAAATTCAGTTACTATCTTAAAGAGGTATCTGCACCCCCCATGTTCATTGCAACATTATTTACAATAGCCAAGATATGGAAACAACCCAAGTGTCTACCAGAATGGATAAAGAAAATGTGATATATAGAAATATAGATAGACATACTACATTTATTTTATATATATAATTATATATGACATATACACTACATTTATTATGTGTACATATATATATAACATATATGCAATATATATACAATGGAATTGTATTCAACCATAAGAAAGAAGAAGTCTGGGGCACCTGGGTGGCTCAGTCAGTTAAACATCTGACTTCAGCTCAAGTCATGATCCCAGGGTCCTGGGATCAAGCCCCATGTCTGGCTCCCTACTGAGCAGGGAGTCTGCTTCTCCCTCTCCCTCTGCCCCTCCCCCTGCTCATGCTCACTCTCTCTCTCATATAAATAAATAAAATCTTTTAAAAAAAAAGAATTCCGAGAGCGCCTGGTTAGCTCAGTCATTAAGCGTCTGCCTCCGGCTCAGGTCATGATCCCAGGGTCCTGGGATCGAGCCCCACATCGGGCTCCCTGCTCCACGTGGAGCCTGCTTCTCCCTCTCTCACTCCCCCTGCTTGTGTTCCCTCTCTCGCTGTGTCTCTCTCCGTCAAATAAATAAGTAAATAAAATTTTTTTAAAAATTTAAAAGGAGAAATCCTGTCATTTGTAACAACATGGATGAAACTTGAGGGCATTATACTAAGTGAAATAAGTCAGAGAAAGACAAATACTGTACAATCTCACTTATATGTGGAACCTAAAAAAAACAAATGCATAGAAACAGGGAATAGATTGGTGGTTGCCAGAGGTGGAGGGTTGGAGGGATAGAGAAAATGGGTGAAGGTGGTCAAGGGATACACATTTCCAGTTATAAGATAAATAAGTTCTGCAGACATCATGTACAGCATGATAACAAAATTAACGATGCTGTATTGTATATTTGAAAGTTACCAGGAGAGTATATATTAAAAGTTCTCAGGGGCGCCTGGGTGGCTCAGTCCTTAAGCGTCTGCCTCCGGCTCAGGTCATGATCCCAGGGTCCTGGGATCGAGCCCCACATCGGGCTCCCTGCTCCGCGTGGAGCCTGCTTCTCCCTCTCCCACTCCCTCTGCTTGTGTTCCCTCTCTCGCTGTGTCTCTCTCCGTCAAATAAATAAATAAAATCCTAAAAAAAAAGTTCTCGCCGCATACACAAACATTGCTGCTATATGAGATGATGGATGTGTCAACTAACCTTATTGTGATAATCATTTTGATATAATATATATAATCATTATGTTTTACACTTTAAACTTATTCAATGTTATATGTCAATTATATCTCAATAAAGCCAGAAAAATAAAAATAAAAATCAGGCTTATCGTCCAATTCCTTAAGTTATTGGGGTAATTGATCAAGACTGAAAAAATGGTATTACCTTGTAACTACTGACCTTTTGTCCGACAATTAGCCCCACCTCACTCCACCCCCTTTCTCCATACAAAACATCTACCAACCCTATTACTTTACCATGCCCTTGTTTCTCCCAGGTCTTCCACCTTGCTGCTGCCTCTTCCTGACATGCTTTCCAGGACTCCCCTGTCTACTCGTTAACTTCTATCATAATCTCTCTTACAGGTTTCCTCAAAGAAATATCCATTTGGCTACTGATTGGGTGTAGCCCCTACTGCATATTCCCATAGACTCTCATATACTCCATGAGATTTATTTAGAGACTGATATTTCCCAGTACACCCTAAAGCAGGAACACGGGTTCAGCCCAAGAATCCAGAAGAGTGCCTGTGTCAACCATATTCCTATCAATACAAATTCATCCATGCTGATTTCATGACTGAACAGGCTCTCCTGGGCTGCCACAAGTGCTCCAAAAAGGTAGGCATAATGTCTCCCTTGCTCATCATTGACTCCTCAAGTTTGGCATTGCACCTGACATGAGATTGTGTCTAGCGCATTTTCGTAGGATTAAAAAATTAAAAGACCAAACAATAAAATCTAGGTATTTTCAAGACATTTATTCTTGTATTCCAGTTTTCATTCCTGTCACCAAGATGAGTATTTTCATTTCTGTCACCAGTAGATCAATATACTATTGATGTTCCCTTCAAAGTGACAGTAATACTGCCTTTTATACTTTTCCTTTCCAGCAAGAAGATTAAAAATATTTTATAACCTGTATTTTCAGCTTTAGTATATGAGTTACCTAAAACTATATCATGTCATATGTTTGTGTACATATAAACATATACATACAGTGTATCAGTCAGGATCCTCCAGAGAAACAGAACCAACTGGAGATGATGATGATAGATAGATAGATAGATAGATAGATAGATAGATAGATAGATAGATAGATGATAGTCATAAGGCATTGCTCTTGTGATTATGGAGAAGTCCCACAATCTGTCATCTGCAGGCTGGAGACCCCAGAAAGCCAGTGATAGAGTTTCATTCCAAGTCCAAAGGTCTGAGAATCAGGAGAACTGATGGTGTAAGTCTAGTCCAAGGGCAGAAGACTAACGTCCCACGTCATCAGTCAAGCAGAGATAGCAAATTATTCTTTTTCCCACCTTTTATTCTACTGAGGCACTCAATAGATTGGATGATGCTCATCCAAACTGGGGAGAACAATCTGCTTTACTCAATCTGTGAATTGAAATGCTAATCTTTTCTGGCAACAACCCCAGAGACACACCCAGAAATAATTTTTAAGATATTTATCTGGGCATCCTATGGTCCAGTTGACAAATATAAGTAACTATCACACACACATACATACACATACACACACACACACACATTTCATTTTATTTTCAAATAGTCTTTATTTTTACTAATGTGTTTTGATTCTAGACTCATGGAATGTTCCTTCATTCTCAAGAGATTTCTGAATTCAGATGGCTGAATGAAGCTATACTGATTCTCTCTCTTGCAATACCGTATGAATTAAAGCACACTTATGTCAAAATAAGTTCACAGTAGTACTCAAAAAGAAGGGGGGGCAGAGTCTAAATATATCCATTTCCAAAGAAAAGGTGTCCAAAAAAAAGAACTTAAAGCAGAATCAGGTAGCACAGCATGATGAGTCCTACCTTTACCCCTCACATCCTGATCACAGGCTAGTCAGTCATCAAAATCATGACATTTCTTACTAATATCTCCATGTGCTCATTTTCTATAGCTGCCATAACAAATGAGCACAATTTAGCAGCTTAAAACAACACAAATCTATTAACTCACAGTCCAGTAGGTCAGGAGTTTGGTGAGCTCAGCTGGTTCCTCCGGCCTGAGTTTCACAGGCTGAGATAAACTTGTTGTCAAGCTGGACCCTTATCTGGATGTTCTGACGAGGGAGTCTGTTTCCAAACTCATTCAGGCTATCGACAGAATTCAGTTATTCAGGCAGAGGTAAGGTCCCTGTTTCCTTCCTGGCTGTCAACAGGGAGCCTCTCTCAGCTCTGTAAAACCACCAGAATTCCTCATCATGTTGCCCTTCCATCTTCAAACCAGAGAATTCCTGTTGAGCCCTCAACATGGTTTGAATTCCTTTGACTTCTTTTTTTGCCACATCTCTTCAGCCTCCAGTTAGAGAAAGTCTCTGCTTTTCAATGCTCATGTACTTAGATTGGGCCATTTTGGATAATCCTGGATAATCTCCCTATTTTATGGTCATCTGCAAAGACTTTTTTGCCATGTAACATAACATATTCACAGGTTCCAGAGATTAAGGCATAGACATCCTTGGGGGAGACAGGGACATTCTGTCAGCCATACCAACATTTAAAAGGCTAAATGCAAAGGGGTGGAGATACCATCTTTCCCTTCCTCTAAGTCAAGAATACGACAAATGTTTTCTAGAGAGAAATTTGTGAAGAACTGTCAGAAAACAAGATCCCAGGGCTACACATACCAAATTGAGGATCCCACCTGAAATGCAAAGATATTCTCTCCCAGGAATGGAATACAACCGCCAACTAGGTAGAGTAGATCCTGGAGTGGTTCCACTGGTTTATACAATCTTGGAAGTGTGACAGCAGAGCTCAGTTGTTCTAATAATGGTGAGAGCCTAGCTTGAGTGCTTCCTCCTGGATGCCAATGTGTTTTGGTGACACAAAAAGTAGAAGGATCACCAAAAATTCAGTACTCAAACTGTGGAGCAACGGAGGAAGTACAGACGTCAAAGGTAAGGTGCAAAGAGAGGCTAAGAATCCTCCCACACTCTACCAGATTAAATAAAATGTGGCAGAGCCACCTAAGCATGCATAATCTGGAAAAAGGATGGCATGGCAAGTCTGCAAGCTAAATGAGGAAGGAAAAAAAGAAAGCAAGGAAGGAAGGAAAGGGGGGAAAGAAGGAAGGATTGAGGGAAAGAGGGGAAGAAATTAGCATATAGAAGACAGGAAAAAATATGTGTAACCTAAGGGGGAAAAATTCCCAAGTGCTTCAAATTATTTAGAACATTAACAAATTTGCTCAAAGATAGATTTTTTAAAAGAAGATGAGAAGATTGCAGATTTAATGAGACTATTTGAGGACCTAAACGTGATTATCAAAGACCTGATGGGTGGATTTTAAAACAGGAGACTATTACACATGTATACAGACAGAACAATTGACATGGAGGAAAGATAGAGACAGTCATGCTGAAGACAGATGAAAAAGAGATTAAAGCAATCAGAGAGAAACTAAAAATGATGAAATCTAGGTAAACATAGTATGGCATAACTGGTGTCTGAAGCAGGAAAACCCCCACTAACATTGAAGTAACCCTGTTAATGAAAGAAAATATTCAATGACCCTCGTTAAAGATGGTTAGTCAGACTTTATTCGGGACCATAGTGACAAGTAGAGGGACCACTTCAATGGGATTTTACAGTAGGGGAGAGAGATTCAAATAAGCACAAGTGGTACTTTACAGCCAAGGAGCAGGGTGGGCGTCAGTGGATGGAGGAATATCATAAATCCCCTTGACCTCAGCTCTCAAGTCATATTTTCCAGCTTTTCAATAATGATATTAAATTCCATTAACCTGTCTCCTAGGTTTGCTTGCTTGCTTTCCAATTTGGGAGAGAAAGAAATGGGTAATATTTACCCATCCTCCTAAATCCAGCAAAATATCTTCTATTAAAAATACTCAAAAAAAAATTCAAAGATACAATACAGAAAAAGCTTTCTAAAACGGAGAAAGAACTTGACTATGCCAAGCCAAAGAGTGTTGTGTGTTGTGCGGCACCTGGGTGGCTCAGTTGATTAAGTGTCTGCCTTTGGTTCAGGTCGTGATCCCAGGGTCCTGGGATCGAGCCCAGCATCAGCCACCCTGCTCAATAGGGAGTCTGCTTCTCCCTCTGCCCACATACTGCCACAGTATGCCCACATTGAGTGTAGAGCACACCAATAAAAGAAATTTTAATTTTTAAAATTAAAAAAATCCATCACCTAGGCCAAGATTGGGAATATTAACATTAGTTTACATTTTCCCTTATCCTCCCCATTCTATTCTCCTACCACACACCTGGAGGTAACCACAGTCCTCAATTTTGTGTTTATCATTTTCCCACTTTTTAAAATAATGTTTACATATCATCATGTTTAACTAAACAATGTCTATTTTACTTGTTTTTTAACTTTAGGAAACATTAGTTTTACAGATGACTTTAACATCATTTTGTCAAATCTGCCACTGAAAATTTTACAACCTTAACTGAAATGCATCATATTTATAAATTATTTGGGAAAAATTATTCATATATTAGTGGTTATTATCATTTTCATTTATAATGTGTGTCTCTCTCTCCTGTTGCTCTTATTGTTTTCTTTGTTTTGTTTCAGATCTGTCTAATAATTGACCCTTTCAGTGGACTGTGTTTTAAATGTATTTCCTAGAATTTGTTTTTAAATTCATAATTTTCTGCTTTAATCTTTTTTGTTCTATCCTACTGATGTCCTTAAATTCCTATACTGCCCTCTTTTAACTTCTTATATTAACACTCAGCCTGCTTAACCTTCATTTTTCTTCTTTAATAAATAACACATTTAAAATTCTCAAGTACAGTCATGATTTTGGCTGTCATGCTATTCTAGTTATCCTATAATTGCAATTTTGTTTTCTTTTAGACCTGAAGCTACTCAGGATAATTTTTTTTAATTTCCAAGTAACTGAGTCTTTAAAAAAAAAAAGTTTCATTCATTTACTTGAGCGAGAGAGAGTGCACTAGCAGGGGAGGAGCAGAGGAAGAGACTCCCAAGCTGACTCCCCACCGAGCATGGAGTCTGACACGGAGTTCTATCTCACAATCCTGAGATCATGACCTGAGGCTAAACCAAGACTCGGACACTTAACCAACTGAACCACCCAAGCGCCCCTCCAAGTGACTGAGTCTTTAAGTCAAACTTACATTGTTTATATTTCCTTTTTTACTAAGTATGTTCAGGGATTGTGTCCTGTAAATTTCTGCCTTTTTTAATAATGTATGAAGTTTATATGTTCTAATATGTGATCATGCTTTAATGTTTTATGAATATGGTCTCTGTTTACAGAATACAAAAATTTCTAATATCTACGTTATTTAAGTGGTTATTAGTGAAAGATTATCTAGATAAGATCTCTAGAACATGGTTTAAAACACAACCGCAGGGGCTGTTGGGTGGCTCAGTCAGTTAAGTGTCCAACTCTTGATTTCAGGTCATGATCTCAGGGTTGTGAGATCCAGCTCCACGTAGGGCTCCATACTGGGCATGGAGCCTACTTAAGATTCTCTCTCTCCCTCCCCTCTCCCTCTCCCGTCCTCCCTCTCCTCCCTTTCTAAAAACAAGCAAACAAAAAAACAACAACACACACAACAGCAATAACTCGAGCACCTGGGTGGCTCATTCGGTTAAGCGTCTGCCTTCGGCTCAAGTCATGATCCTAGGGTCCTGCGATCCAGCCCCACATCAGGTTCCTTGCTCAGTGGGAAGCCTGCTTCTCCCTCTCCCTCTGCTCCTCCACCCTCTGCTTGTGCTCTCTCTCTCTCTCTCAAATAAATAAAATCTTAAAAAATAAATAAATAAATAACAACAGCAATAACTCATTAATTAAATACACACATACATAAAGGGATAAACATAGGTGAAAAGGGGATGACAAAATGTGAATCTTACCCTTTATCAATATAGATTGGTCATGGTTTTGCTTTGGATGCCCACTTTCTTTTTGTTCACACTGACCTTTGCTTATTCTTTAACTTTTAACTTTTTGGGTGATTTTTCTTGAATGGTATCTTTTTTCAACATTATCTTGATGACTTTTTAAAATCCTGTATGAGGGGCTCCTGAGTGACTCAGTTGGCTAAGCACCCAACTGGTGGTTTGGTTCAGGTCATGATCTCATGTCATGATCTCATGGGTCGTGGGATCGAGCCCCGAGTCAGGCTCTGTGCTCACCAGTGAGTCTGCTTGGGATTTTCTCTCTCTGCCCCTCCCCCACTCATTCTCTCTCTCTCTCTCTCTCTCTCTCTCTCTCTCATCCTCTTTCTCTAAAATAAATCAATAAATCAATAAATCTTTTTAAAAATCCTACATGAACTTTTTGTTCTTTTAATAGAGAAGTTTAACTCATTTGTAAATATTGTTATAATGTATATATTTCATATTAATTCTATCCTTTAAAGCTGTTTTTTAATCATTTCTTATTTATTCTTTACCACATCAGTCAGCTCTATGCTAGTTTTAATATATAGGAAAATATGTCCTATTTTTAAAAATTCTATAAATAGTTATGTTTATGTTTAAAAATTTTTTTAATCTATAAATACAAACTTCAGAATCAAAACTGAAACTCATATATTCAGTCAACAAATACATATTGAGCCCTTACTCTATGCCAACCACTGTGATAAAATTCGAAAATCAAATGCCAAAAATAATAAACCTAGCCTTTGTCCATATGCATCTTAAAATCTAGTTGAAATATAAGCAAGTGAACAGGTATTTTAAAAGACAATTAAAGGAAAGCAAAAGATGCTACAGATACCCATAGAAGAGACCCCATCTTGACTAAAATGTTCAGAGAATATTTTATGAAAGAAGCTACGTCTAAGCTAAGACCATAAGACTCAGTGGGAGTTAGTCAAAATCTTTTAAGCTATCTTATTTAATTTAGAACATGTTTAATCCACAGCCCTACCATCGTTATTTGTCAGTTGTTATTAATAATATCTTACATTTTAGGGGTGCCTGGGGTGGCTCAGTCAGTTAAGCATCCAACTCTTGGCTTCAGCTCAGGTCATGATCTCAGGGTCGTGAGCATCAGGCTCAGAGTTCGGTGTGGGGTCTGCTGGAGATTCTCTCTCCTCCTCCCTCTGCCCTTCTCCCCACTCACATTCTCACTCACTCTCTCTCTCTCACTCAAATAAATAAATAAATCTTTAAATAATAATAATATCTTGCATTTTATATTTATATATTTACCATTATTTTAGTTTAGCATTGTTGCATCCTATATTTTCACTTTCAGGAGAAATTGTTGACTTTTTTTTTCTCAGATTCTAATAAAATGAGTTAGATGTATCTTTATTTTAATTAGCTCCCGTGCTCATGTCTAGGCCTTTTGAGTTGTTGTCTCCCTATTCTTTAGTTATTATTTTCCCTGGATTTCTCCTTTCTTGTCCCTCTACTTTCTCCTCTTCTTTCAGTCATCTCTTAGTTTTAAGGTTCTCAGACTTTCAAAAAGCCTCTCTTCTTAGCTCCTCTTCTCACACAAATACATTTCCTAAACTGATATTATATCATCTCCAGGACATCAAATAATGCCTGTATGTCAGTAACTCCAAAATATATATATCTGAAACCAAAATGAATGCTCTGGGCTCCAAATCATTATATCTAATTGTACACTCATCTCTCCATTTTGGTGTCCATTGAGCATCTTAGTTCAGTGTGATCGTCTTCTTTCCAATACCCTCTTCATATATATTCCTTGCATTTTTCTCTTCTCCCGAACCAGAAACCTAAGAATCATCCTTGACTCATCCTTCTCCCTGACCCATATGGTCAGGCATCAATACTAGTATTTCTACCTTTCAAATTTATACCTTCTGCTCTGGCTCCCTGCTAGCGGCATAATTCAGGTTCTCATAATATATCAGTGGATCATTGTCAAGGTCTTCCATTGTCTCCATTCTTGCTCTACCCAATCCATTCATTAGATTCCTCCCAGAATTATTTCCCTAAAACACAAATATGATCATTTCACTTACGTACTTACATCTTTCAGTAACTCTTCACTGCCTTGAATATAACATGCAACCCCCTTAACCTGGTATACAACATAGTTCCTGATCTGGCTCCTTCTAGTAATTGCAGTCTTATCACTACCAACTCATACAGACAGGCTCACACAACCATGTTCCCTAACAAGGCACTTTTTCTCTTTGCATATGTAGTTCCCTCTAACTGGAAAAAAATTTAAAATCTTACTTGTCCTTCTTTACCTGACCAATTCCCACTCATCCTTTTGGATAACTCTTACCAGGGGGCTGTGTCTGACAATTCCATCCGCCAATGTAGGTTACATATTATTTTCAAATGTTTATATCACTGTTGTAATCAATTTTATTGTAACAGTTATAATATTTAAAATTATTGTCTCTGATATGCAACTAGGAATTCAATGAGGATAGGAATTGTGTCTTTTAAATCTCCCTGCCCTGAGAGCCTATCACCAGTGCTCCACGATCAAGAAATAGATATACAGATTTACATGAATGAAGACAAGTAGCTCAATGCAGATGTATTATAAGGACATACAGGAAAATGGCCTAATCATGAAAAATCTTGTATGTTAGATAAGGTCTTTGAATGTCATCAAAGTCACTTTAACAGGAAGTGATATGATCAAAATGTACATGTTTAAAACCTCATCCTCGTGGCCATATAGTGAATAGACCATAGAAGGTTAGGACTGGAGTGAGCAAGAGACTTTGAAATGGTACAAGTGAACAGTTACGAAAACCAAGTCGATGACAGTGAGGATGGAGGGTGGAAAGCTGATACAAAAGATATTTGGAAAGTAAAGTGAATTGAACTAAATGACCAATTAAATATAGGGGTTAATGAGGCATTTAGAACCAAGAGCATCTCCAAGACTCCTGGCTTTTGTGACTAGGAAGATGGCTCATTTATTTTGTAAATCATCAAACCATATTAAGCCTATACTCTAAACGGGCAATATGCCAGGTGCTAAGACCACAACATAAATAAACAAAACACAGTCCCTGCCCTCCAGAGTGTGTAGTGAAAGAGACAAAAATATAATAAAACATAAAAAATGTTACTATAGATCTATACGCAAGGTCCTATGGGGGAGGGGGAAAAAAGAAAGACAGTGCTTTACTCTGCTTGGGAATGAGTAGTACAAAAAACTAATCAGAATCAAACTCTAAAAAGAATGACATACCATCAACTGAAATAGAGAATTCAGGACATGGGGCAGAATCTGAGGAAAGGAGGCATAACGTTTTCTATTTGAAGTTGAGATTGAGTGGTTTGTTGGCTAATCCAGGTGACCTCCGTTAGGCAGTCAAGACCCAGAATTCACGGAAAAGAGCTGAGGGAGAGATCTCTTGCACCAGGATTCTCACAAGGACCTTGTATTCATTTGCTGTAGCTGCTGTAATGAATTACTTATTACACATTGTGGATGGCTTAAAACAATAGGAATTTATTCTCTCATAGTTCTGACGACCAGGAGTTCAAAGTGAAGGTAATGGATAGGGCTGCCCTCCCTCTGGAGGTTCTAGGGGAGAGTCCTTCCTTGCCTCTTCGCGCTTCTGAGGCTGTCAATACTCCTTCATTTGTGGCCTCCTATTGTCCTCCTCTTCTGTCTGTCTCAAATCCCCCTCTGTCTTTCTCTTGTAAGGACACTTGTCATTCGATTTCAGGACCATCAGGATAATCCAGCGTGATCTCCTCATCTCAAGATACTTTGCTTATTTATACCTACAAAGACCCTTTTTCCAAATAAGGTAACATTCACAGGTTCTGGGGATTAGGATGTGGACATATTGGGGCAGGGGAACCACATTCAACCCACTACAGGCCTCCTAACTGACCCCTCTTATTTGCCATTGCCTACCTCAGTCAGTATCCAATACTGCAGCCAGCAGGACTCAATATTTAAACAGACACATAGATCAATCTCTTTGACCTCAGTTGGAGCACTTCTTACCCTCTGCCCCTCCCTCCCACATGTACTCTCTCATGCTCGCTTGCTCTCATATAAATAAATAAGATCTTTTAAAGAAATAAAAAATAAAATAAATCTCTTTCAATTAAAGTAGGTCAGGACACTGAAAATGGCTAACGTGTCAGGAGGCATGTGGATCAGGGCAGCCATGCCCATTTCAGCTCACTGAGAAAAGCACTTAAGCGCTGCTACAAAGAACAATGCTGAAGATTATTTATATAATCTCTAGGTTCATTAAAGTGCAGGCACTTTTGGGGGTTTTGAGCCTCAGACTTCCATAATTTGTTTCAGTTCTGGTGGAAGAATAGTCACCTCTTCAAAGTGCCCATTGTCTCCACTCTCATGGTCTCTCATCATGAACTCAGACTCCACAGCACGCCAACACATCAGAGCAAGAAGCTGTGGAAGTATCCAGACAGGGGTATGTTTTCTACACTAGAGGCTTCAAAGTTTCTTTGAGACCCTGGAAGTAGATCTCTACAAGTACTATTCTCATCAGTGCTTGTTTGGGAAAGTTCAGACATACGGACAGGTTAGAAATTGGGCAGATAAACTGATTTAAGTTGAACTTCTACCGGCTTCTCAGTGAAAAACTCAAAGTACCTGCAGCAAGCAGGTCTCTAGAGAGGTCTATGGATTGAAATTGATCACCAAATTCTGGAGGTAGTGATGGTAGATCGTCAGGCACAGGAAATTCTTCTGCTGAGAGTAGAAAATCACTTACAATGTCGTAACCTCCAGGGTCATAGTCTGTATCGATGGTATTTGGATCCGCTGAGTACAAGGGTGTCTACTCATCAATAACCACGTCATTGGGGAATTCTTGTATATCTGGCAGAGGAACACTTGGCATCGAATCTGATGTATCCCAGTGATACCCATTGTCTGACACCATTCACCCTGAAAGGAGCTAGACTACTTGAATGTGAGCAAATGGAGCAGACAAGTTAGCTTTTTTCCATGCTCCTTTCTGCCTCTCCCTTCTCAAAATACTTCATGAAAGGCTGTATTTTTGACAAAGCCTTCAAAGAAAAACATTGCAAAAACAAAACAAAAAAACAGAAAACAAAACCAAAAAATGGTGACTCTAGGTATATATCTATATATACATATACCATTTCTTTATCCATTCATCAGTCAATGGACATTTGGGCTCTTTCCATAATTTAGCTATTGTTAATAGTGCTGCTATAAACATTGGGGTGCATGTGCCCCTTCATATCAGCATTTTTGTATCCTTTGGGTAAATACCTACTAATGCAATTGCTGGATTGTGGGGTCGTTCTGTTTTTAACTTTCTGGGAAACCTCCATAATGTTGTCCAGAGTGGCTGCACCAGTTTGCATTCTCACCAACAGTGTAGGAGGGTTCCCCTTTCTCTCCATCTTCACCAACATCTGTTGTTTCCTGAGTTGTTAATTTTAGCCATTCTGACTAGTGTGAGGTGGTATCTCATTGTGATTATGATTTGTATTTCCCTGATGATAAGTGATGTTGAGCATTTTTTATGTGTTTGATAGCAATTTATATGTCTTTGGAGAAATGTCTGTTCATGTCTTCTTCCCATTTCTTAACTGGATTATTTATTTTTGGGGTGTTAAGCTTTATAACTTCTTTATAGATTTTGGATACTAGCCCTTTATCTGATATGTCATTTGCAAATATCGTCTTCCATTCTGTAGGTTGCCTTTTAGTTTTGTTGACTGTTTCCTCTGCTGTGCAGAAGTTTTTATCTGATGAAGTGCAAATAGTTCATTTTTGCTTTTATTTCCCTTGCCTCTGGAGATGTGTCTAGTAAGAAGTGCTCCAAACGAGGTCAAAGAGATTGCTGCCTGTGTTCTCCTTCAGGATTTTGGTTGTTTCCTGTCTCACATTTAGGTCTTTCATCCATTTTGAGTTTATTTTTGTGTACGGTGTAAGAAAGTGGTCCAGTTTCATTCTTCTGCATGTCGCTGTCCAGTTTTCCCAACACCATTTGTTGAACAGACTGTCTTTGTTCCATTGGATATTCTTTCTTGCTTTGCTGAGATTATTTGACCCTGTAGTTATGGGTCCATTTCTGGGTTCTCTATTCTGTTCCATTGATCTATGTGTCTGTTTTTGTGCCAGTACCATACTGTCTTGATGATTACAGCTTTGTAATAGAACTTGAAGTCCAAAATTGTGATGCCTCCCACTTTGCTTTTCTTTTTCAACATACTTTGGCTGTTCAGGTTTCTGATTCCATACAAATTTTAGAATTGTTTGTTCTAGCTCCTTGAAAAATGCTGGTGTTATTTGATAGGAATTGTATTGAATGCATATATTACTTTGGGCAGTATAGACATTTTAACAATATTTGTTCTTCCAATCCATGAGCATGGAATGTTTTTCCATTTTTTTGTGTCTTCTTCAATTTCCTTCGTAAGTGTTCTATAGTTTTCAAAGTATAGATCTTTTACTTCTTTAGTTGGATTTATTCCTAGGTATCTTATGGGTTTTGGTGCAATTGTAAATGGGATCAGTCCCTTAATTTCTCTTTCTGCTGCTTCATTATTACTGTATAGAAATGCAACAGATTTCTGCACATTGATTTTATATCCTGTGACTTTGCAGAATTCATGTATCAGTTCTAGCAATTTTTTGGTGGAGTCTTTCAGGTTTCCTACATAGAATATCATGTCATCTGCAAATAGTGAAAGTTTGACTTCTTCCTTGCCAATTTGGATGCCTTTTATTTCTTTTTGTTGTCTGACAGCTGAGGCCAGGACTTCCAGTAATGTATTAAATAGTAATGGTGAGAGTGGACATCCCTGTTGTGTTTCTGACCTTAGGGGAAAAGCTCGCAGCTTCCCCTAAGGTCAGAAAAGCTGAGGATGTTATTAGCTTGGGTCTTTCATATATGGCCTTTAGGATGTTGTGATACATTCCTTCTATCCCTACTTTCTTGAGGGTTTTTATCAAGAAAGGATGCTGTATTTTGTCAAATGATTTTTCTGCATCTATTGAGAGGGTCATATGGTTCTTACCCTTTCTTTTATTAATGTGGTATATCACATTGATTGATTTGTGGATATTGAACCAGCCCTGCAGCCCAGGAATAAATCCCACTTGATTGTGATGAATAATTCTTTTAATGTATGGTTGGATTTAACTTGCTAGTATATTGTTGAGAATTTTTGCATCTATTTCCTCAAGAATATTGGTCTGTAATTCTCCTTTTCAGTGGGGTCTTTGGTTTTGGAATCAAGGTAATGCTGGCCTCATAGGATGAGTTTGGAAGGGTTCCTTCCATTTCTATTTTTTGGCACAATTTCAGAAGAATAGGTATTAATTCTTCTTTAAATGTTTGGTAGAATTCCCCTGGGAAGTCATCTGACCCTGGACTCTTGTTTGTTGGGAGATTTTTGATTACTGATTCAATTTCTTTGCTGGCTATGGGTCTATTCAAATTTTCCATTTCTTCCTGTTTCAGTTTTTGTAGTTTGTATGTTTCTAGGAATTTATCCCTTTCTTCCAGATTACCCAATTTGTTAGCATATAATTGCTCATCATATTTTCTTATAATTGTTTGTATTTCTGTGGTGTTGGTTGTGATTTCTCCTTTTTCATTCATGATTTTATTTTTTGTTGGGTTCTTTCTTCTATCTCTTTGATAAGTCTAGCTAGGGGTTTATCAATTTTGCTAATTCTTTCAAAGAACCAGCTCCTGGTTTCATTGATATGTTCTTTTTTTTCCTATATCACTCATTTCTACTCTAATCTTTATCATTTCCTTTCTTCTCCTGGTTTTAGGCTTTATTGCTGTCCTTTATCCAGCTCTTTTAGGTGTAAGGTTAGGTTGTTTATTTGAGACTTTTCTTGCTCCTTGGGAAGGCCTGTATTGCTATCTACTTCCCTCTTAGGACCACCTTTGCTGCATCTCAAAGGTTTTGGACTGTCGTGTTTTCATTTTCATTTGGTTCCATGTATTTTTTATTTCTTCTTTAATTTCTGGGCTAACCCATTCATTCTTTAGTAGGATGTTCTTTAACCTCCATGTATTTGTGGTCTTTCCAAATTTTTTCTTGTGGTTGACTTCAAGTTTCATAGTGTTGTGGTCTGAAAATATGATCCACCAGAAGCTCTCAGTCTTTTTGTACTGGTTGAGGTCTGATTTGTGACCCAGTATGTGATCTATTCTGGAGAATGTTCCATGTGCACTTGAAAAGAATGTGTATTCTGCTGCTTTAGGATGAAATGCTCTGAATATATCTGTTAAGTCCATCTGGTCTGGGGTGTGTCATTCAAAGCCACCGTTTCCTTGTTGATCTGCTTAGATGATCTGTCCATTGCTGTAAGTGGGGTGTTAAAGTCCCCTACTATTATTGTATTATTATCAATGAGTTTCTGTAAGTTTGTTATTAATTTGGCTGCTCCCAAGTTGGGAGCATAAGTGTTTACAATTGTAAAATCTTCTTATTGGATAGACCCCTTTATTATGATATAGTGCCCATCTTCATCTCTTATTACAGTCTTTGGCTTAAAATCTAGTCTGTCTGATATAAATATGGTTACTCCCGCTTTGTTGTGATGTCCATTAGCATGACAGATGGTTCACCAACCCCTCACTTTCAACCTGGTAGTGTCTTTGGGTCTAAAATGAGTCCCTTACAAGCAGTATATTGATGGGTCTTTTTTTAAAATCCATTCTGATATCCTATGTCTTTTGATTGGAGCATTTAGTCCATTTACATTCAGAGTAATTATTGATAGATATGAATTTAGTGGCATTGTATTACCTGTAACATTAACATTTTAATACAGAGAGTGAGTAAAGCAGATCATTCTCCCTAATATGGATGGGCCTCATTCAATCAGTTGAAGATCTGAATAGAACAAAAGGCTGATCTTCCCCTATAAGGGGAAATTCCTGCCTGACTGCCTTTGAGCTGGGACATTGGCTTTTTCTTGCCTTCAAACTCAAACTGAAACATACATAGCTCTTTCTGGGTCTCAAACCTGCCAGCTTTTAGACAGATTATACATTTGACTCTCCTGGTTCTCAGGCCTTAGGACCCAGACTGGGACTAAGCTAGACCTCCTGGGTTTCCGGCTTGCTGAGTCTTCTAGAAAATCTTGGGACTTGCCAGTGTCCCTAATCACATGTGCCATTTCCTTATAATAAATATATATGTATATACACACGTCGTCTTTGTTCCGTTTCTCTGGAGAACACTAATACACACATCGTTAACCTATTTGACCTGTTTATTGTCTGTCATCCATTAGAATGTAAAGATCATGAGGTTAGGAATTTTTCTGTCTTGATCAGGGGTCACTTGGTCATTTTTAGAGCCTAAAATATGTCTGGCACATTGCATGCATTATTGGATTAATTCTTGGGTATATATAGATCTGAGAATACTCAGAAAAACACTATATTTTCCTTTCAGTTTAAGTAACATAATCCACAATATTTCTTGTAATTTTCAATGGATTCTGGTTCACCTAAAGTATAAATGATATTTGGCAGAAGAGTTGTATAAGAAAAGAATTAAAAGCACAGTACAATATCAAAAAAAGACAGGGAGATTTTTAATCATACAGTCTCAAGGAGTTAAATATCCAACCCGAAGAGGAAGGGACAGATAAGAACATCTTGTGAGAAGAAAATAAGTCAAAAATGGAATGTAACTGATAAGAAGTTTGAGATTATGTCTTCGGGATCAAATATGTTTACAAAGAAGCTAATTAAAAGCTTCTGTAAATGTGTGTGCCTAATTATATTTTTAGAGCGCTTTTTCTGAAAGCTTTCTGATGTATGGACTATGAGGATTTTCTTAAGAAAGAAAAGGCCATTTAATTATATCATTTAAAAATTTGAAAGTTGCAGCTTCCAGGTGAAGACTGTTGACAAAGCACACACATTTACTTTTCTCACCACCACAAATCCCTTTGAAATGACAGAATATAAAAATATGAGTAGGGGCGCCTGGGTGGCTCAGTCCTTAAGCGTCTGCCTCAGGCTCGGGTCATGATCCCAGGGTCCTGGGATCGAGCGCCACATCAGGTTCCCTGCTCCACGGGAAGCCTGCTTCTCCCTCTCCCACTCCCCCTGCTTGTGTTCCCTCTCTCGCTGTGTCTCTGTCAAATAAATAAAGTCTTTAAAAAAAAAAAATGAGTAAATATAGCAATGCAAGAAAGCCAGAAAGGCTTGGACAGAAACAGTGAGGAATTTCTTGAAGATACAAAGGAGTTTAGATAGATGCTGAAACTTAAAAGCCAAATATCCTCTCAAGAGAAGATATCAACAAGTGAGGGTTTCACTCAAAAAGTGAGCTTTTTTGTTTCCAGGAGAAATTCTTGAAAAACCCTGAAAAGCATAGGCAGCAAAACCTAAGCTATCTAGAAGGGCTATGAGCCGGTTGGTGAGATTAAAACCCCACAAGGCTCCAAATTCAAGGTGCAGTGGGGTACACGTTAATCTCTATCTGCCAAGGCCCTCGTGCAGCAAAGAAAACCCACAGCTGAGAGAACAGGAGGTGACTCGCAGTTAATAAGGGATTTCAATAAATTCCTGGAAGACACAAAGCATGAGGAGGAACAGTTATTGATAACCTAGAACAGAGGAAATTGCTGCTTAAAACTACACAGACAGAGGCTGTACCAACAGAAGGAGACTACCTGCTCTGCTGGTGGAAGTGAAGTATGGGCCGAAAAGCAAGAGGCTACAGAGAAAACAGTCAGTCCTTTCCTGACAGCCAGGTGTTTTTCCCAAAGGAAGAAAAAATGGGAAATTCTTCTCTTTAAAAATTGAATGAATTCTTTGGAAGAACAAAGCAGCTGGGGATCAGCCCCTCAGAGATCCCCCTCCAGCTTCCCTAAAGGAAAACTTGCCACTTGACAGGTCCCACCCATGTTCGCAGACCCAGTAGTCAGCTTTTCTGTCTTCTCACTTCTATTTTTTTTTTATTTTTTATTTTAGAGATGGAGGGATGAGGGGCAGAGGAGAAGGGGAGAGAGAATCTTTTTTTTTTTTAAGATTTTATTTATTTATTTGACTGAGAGAGACACAGTGAGAGAGGGAACACAAGCAGGGGGAGTGGGAGAGGGAGCAGCAAGCTTCCCGCGGAGCAGGGAGCCCGATGAGGGGCTTGATCCCAGGACCCCAGATCACAACCTGAGCCAGAGGTAGAGGCTTAACAACTGAGCCACCCAGGCACCCCGGAGAGAGAGAATCTTAAGCAGGCTCTGTTCCCAGCACGGAGCCGGACATGGGGCTTGATCTCACAACCCTGAGATCATGACCTGAGTTCAAATGGAGTCAGACACTTAACCAACTGAGCCACCCAGGTGCCCCAAATCACTTTTAAATAAGAATGGAAAACCAAGGATCACCAGACATTTGTGGCGGTTGGGGGGGGGGGGAACCACAGTATACTAACCACAAAATTTCCTCAAGGAAACATAAACCTTAAAACAAAACAATAAAGAACCCAGAAAAATGTTAATTAGTACCCTCAGAAAAATTAAACTAAGATAAAAATCTAGATTTTATGTAACCCTAAGTCTTACTCAATACTTAAGGCCTTTTTAAAAATACAAAATTAGAAGGTAAAATTAGGTACAAAAAATAAATATTTATATATGAAATATATGTCACAATTGAAATTATGGAAACTTAGGGGTTCTAATCCCTTTCTTCTGAGATCTCTTTAGCCAGAAACACTTTCACAGAAATGCTTCCTGTTTGTAACCTAGCTGTGCCTTCCCTCTGAGAACACGCTACCACTCCCAGAAACTTACAGTGGTAGTCGAGTGTGGAATCATCAGCTTCATGGCAAATCTACTCTGGTACACACAAAGAGAGAAGTGGAGAAGGTTAGAGAACAAGAAGTAGTATTTTCAAAGGTTACTGCCGAAAAACAAACATCAATTAAAGTTGTAAGAGATATAGTTGAATATATCTCAAAAAATAAGACCAAGAACGCCCCCTCCAAAAAAAGATGGAAAAGATGAGACACAAAAGAGGATGAATCCAGGTGGCCCATCATCAGACCAATAAAGTTTCCAGAAAAAAAGAACAGAGACAACAGCCAAAAATTAATGAGCAAAGACCCTCACTTGTGCATATTATTGTGAAATTTTAGAATGTAAGAACTAAAGATTCTAAATGTTCCCAGTTAGAAAAAAAAAGAGGGGGGAGAATAAAGGAAGCCATATACAAAGGAACAAGGATCAGTTCAGCATCATTAGAAGTACAATGAAATGTCTTCAAAGCTCTAAAGCAGGGATTGACAAACTCCATCGCGTGGGCCAAATCCAACCTGCTGCTTCTTTTGAAAATGAAGTCTTCCTGGAACCCAGCCAGGCTCGTTCATTCACCTCTTGTCTCTAGTTTCTTTTATGCTACAAAGGCAGAGCTGAGCAGTTGCAACATAGGCCCTGTGGCCCACAAAGTCTAAAATATTGACGAGCTGGCACTTTTCAGAAGTTTGCTGACCCCTGCTCCAAAGGAAAATGATTCTCACCACCTAGACTCCTGCAACCTCCCAAATCATCATGAAAGCCTGAGGGTAAGACATATTTACACATGTGGGAGAGTTAATAAATCAGTCTATCATGCACTTGTAGGAAGTTATTAAAGAATGGAATACAGAGAGTGAGGAAAGAACACAGGAAAGGAAGGGCCATGATCCAGGAAATAATGGCTCTCACCCAGCAGAGCAGGGAGAAAGGTGTCAGGATGACAACTGCACCACGAGTCAGGGGCCCCTGGTCCCTACTGGACTGGGAAGGCAGAGGACCCGTGTCTTTGAAACAGAACTTGGCCTAACAGACGATGTGCTGTGCAGATTGGGGGGGGGGGGCGGGGATGAGGCCACGGGGAAGGCAAACCTGTTCAAGGAGAGAACTCTATTATCTGTAAAAATGTACAGTAATAGTGTAAATACTGAGTGTTGCACTTCAGCTTGTGGCCTCAATCTGTAAGCAAACATGAAAGATTTAATCATGCTTGAAGAACAGAAAGTAAATGTCATCAGTCACAACCGTGTAAAAGTAAAAATACGGATCAAAGAAGGTGAAAGGTCAGAGGGAGAGGAGAAAAAGACAAGCTCTCTCTCGCTGTCATATCTTCACCCTACAAAGGGATGCCTGGAGCCGACAGAACAAGTCGTAAAGGGGTGTGGGGTAAGCAAATCAGGAAGCAAAGGTGATGATGGCTGACACTGAGAAGACAGGAAGGAAGGACTGTCTGGTGTTAGATGAGCTAAAATGTCCAAATCTGATGAAGTAAAGGACAGTGCTATAAACATGTCGTTTAGAAATATGGTTGAAATCACCTGGAAAAACAGGTACAGGTGTTTAAAATGGCTCCCTGGGATGTGGGAGTGGGAGGGGTGGGGCAGAACTGTTGTTTTGTAACTTTAAGTCTCTGCATTTGATTTTTTTCTCTATTTTTTTTTTTAGAGGTTTTATTTATTTGAGAGAGAGAGGAGAGCACAAGCAGGGGCAGAGGCAGAGGGAGAAGCAGGCTCCCAGTGGAGCAGGGAGCCTGATGCGGGGCTCGATCCCAGGACACTGGGATCATGGCCTGAGCCCAAGGCAGACGCCTAACGACTGAGCCATCCAGGTGCCAGACAAATGTTTACTTTAAATAAGTAGCAAAGTTGTTAGTAACCCCCATATTGAAATGAAATAAAATGAAATGATATGAAATGAAATGAACTGTCTACAGAATAGATTCACCCCTGCCACCCTCATGGCAGCTGGATGCTGCGGTTGCCTCTGGGGTAAGTAAAGCAAATTTGCCCCAATCTTGCTTCCTTACCCCCCTTTGTACTATTATCAAATATGCTATATATTGTCAAATATATATTTTTTTAAATGTATATCTTTTATATATATAAGATATACTCAACAATATGGGGCTATCATTAATTTATATATATTTATATATATAATTTATATATATTTAATATACATTACATTTATTGATTTAAACATCCCTAAGTAGGTTTTTTTTTTAGGAAATTGAGAAAAGAAAAGAGGAAATAATATATATGCAGTCTTTCATGCATACCTATATATTTAATATTTCCCCTGGTCTTCATCTTTCCCATGGATCTGAGTTACGATGGACTGGTGGACTTCCTTTAGCATGTCTTACAGTGAAAGACTGCTAGCAATGAATTCTCTTAGCTTCTATTGATCTGGGGATGTCTCCATTTCACCTTCATTTTTGAAGAATATTTTTGTTGGCTGTTGGCAGGTTTGTTTTTCTTCAGCACGTTGATTGTCGCTTCACTGCCTTTCGGTCTGCGTTGTTTCTGATGAGAAGCCAGATGTTTAATTGATTGTTAATGCTCTGTGTGGGAGGGAGTTGTTTTTCTCTTGCTGGTTTCAAGATTTCCTTTTATTTTTGGCTTTGGGTAGTTGGACTATGATATGGCTAACTGTGGTTCTCTATGTTTATAATAGTTGGGATTCACTGAGATTCTTAGATATGTAGGTAAAAGTTTTTCATCAAATTTGGGGAGTTTGTGGTCATTACTTCAAATATTTTTTTGTCTACACCCTTCTCTCTTTCTTTCCTCTCCTTCTGGGACTCCCATTGCATGTTATATACTTTATGTTATCTTACTGTTTCTTTTTTCTTCCATCTTTTTCCTCTACATTTTTTCTGATGGAATTATTTCTATTGCTCTTTCTGTAAGTCTCAATTTTTCCTCTGCCATCTCAAATCTGCTATTGGGCCTATCTAGTCAATTTTTATTTCAGTTATGTAGTCCCCCTTCATCCACAGCTTCCTTGCCATGGTTTCAGTTACCCATGGTCAACTGCACTCCAGAAGCGGATGATCCTCTTTCTGATGTATCGTCATGTGGTCAGTAGTAGCCCAACACCATGTCACATGACTGTGTCATTGACCTCACTTCATCTCATCACATAGGCATTTGATCATCTCACATCATCACAAGAAGGGTGAGCACAGTGCAATAAAATATTTTTAGAGACAGAGACCATATTTACGTAACTTTTATTACAGTATATTATTATAATTGTTCTATTTATTATTATTGTCATTAATCTCTTACTGTGCTAATTTATTAAGTAAATGTTGGAGTGCCTGGGTGGCTCAGTTAGTTAAGCATCTGCCTTTGGCTCAGGTCAGGGTCCTGGAATCGAGCCCGGCATCAGGCTCCCTGCTTATCAGGCAGTCTGTTTCTCCCTCTTCCTCTGCCCCTCCCTGCTGCATGTGCACGCTCTCTCACTCTCTCTCTCTCTCTCAGATAAATAAATAAAATCCTTAAAAGAATAAAAATAAAGTAAATGTTATCATAGGTATGACTATATAGATAAAAATATGGTGTATATAGGGTTTGGTACTACCCAGGGTCTCAGACATCCACTGGGATTCTTGGACCATAACCCCCTTAGATAAGGGAGGACTACTCTATTGCATTTTTCAACTCTAGAATTTATATTTGGTTCTTTCTTACCCTTCTAAGTATCTACTTATATGCCCTGTATGTTAAGTCATAGTCATCAAATATTCCTTTGATTATTTGAAAATAATTTCTTCTAATTCTTGGAAAATATTTATAACTGCTTTTAAGTCTTTGTCTATAACTCAACATCTGGGCTCACCTGAGCAGTTTCTATTGACTGCTTTTTTTTTCCCTGTCTCACGACTCTGAGATCATGACTTCAGTGAAAATCAAGAGTCAGACACTCAACCGACTGATCCAACCAGGTGCCCCAAAGATTTACTTTATTAAAGGATGGAGTAGAGTAGGGTTCCCATTTTAGTTTTACATATAAAGTAGTACAACTGCTAAGTTAGGGGCATAAAGATGTTATAGATACATATAATAAACAGTTACATAATAATACGACACAGAAAAGTCATTCCGAGATTATTTCAACAATATATCAAGAATAATCTCCCTAGGGGCACCTGGGTGGCTCAGTCGTTAAGCATCTGCCTTCCGCTCAGGTCATGACCCCAGGGTCCTGGGATCTAGCCCCGCATGGGGCTCCTTGCTCAGAGGGAGGCCTGCTTCTCCCTCTCCCACTTCCCCCCTGCTTGTGTTCCCTCTCTTGCTGTCTCTCTCCCTGTCAAATAAATAAAATCTTAAAAAAAACATTGAGTATAGATTATATTTCCTGTTTCTTACGTGCCTAATAAATGTTGTTTTAAAAAATAAATATGTTTAGAGGGCACCTGGCTGGCTCAGTCCATAGAACATGTGACTCTTGATCTCAGGATCATGAGTTCGAGCCCCATGTTGAGTATAGAGATTACTTAAAAATAAAATCTTGGGGTGCCTGGGTGGCACAGTCAATTAAGTGTCTGACACTGGGTTTCCACTCAGGTTGCGATCTCAGGGTCATGAGACTGAGTCCCACATCAGGCTTTGCACTCAGTGCAGAATCTGCTTCGGACTCTTTCTCCCTCTGCCCTCCCCCGACCTGCCCACCCCCCCGCGCTGCCCAGACTCTCTCACTTTGTCTCACTAAAATAAATAAATAAATATTTAAAAAAAAATAAAATCTTTAAAAACAAATATTTTTCGATAAGTACTGTAGCAATTCTTTGCTTTTCTACCCATGTGGATAAGAATATGGGAACTGGGAAATGAAAGAGAAAAATCACTGTGATTCTTTAGGCTTATGTGAAAGGCTGATTGGTGTTTTTCTTGCATTGTATCTTTTCTTAATGTTTCTTTATTAAATGAGAGGGCATTACTTCTTGATTCTGCTTTTCTTAAGGTTATGGGGTTTTAAATAATTTTTTTAGTAACTTACCTCTATTTGGACTGTGGAATCACTGATGTCTCTGCTCAGTTTTTTAATTCTTATTTTTGTTTTTTGACTATTTTCCTAAAAGTCTCCCTTTTATGTGCATAGCTTAGTGGTAAGCCAATGATTTGGCGAGAGCTTGGGGTCAAATACCTCATTCCCACAAAGCTTCCACCTCGGTCAATTGGTTTTTGTGTTGCTTGCAAAATGTATGTAAAGTGACAGCCAGTTCTCAAGTCTCCCTCAGCTTTCCCTTTTCACCAGCCTCCCTCAGGTCTCCTCCAAGCATGTACAGTTTTCTAGTCAGTCAAGAATACATGGAGAGATTATCTTAGGCTTTCTATAGATCTCTCATTTCCATGATCTACCCATTAAATTTCTGGCTGGTCGACCATTCACCCCATCCAGGCTTGTAAAGCTACCCCTTTTTTTATTTGTCCCCAACCATGTCCATCCCTTCTAAACAACAAAGCCAAATATTTTCACCCCCCACCACACACACACAAATTGAGTTCATCCCCTCCTGGCAGCAAAGCTATTAGGTTCCATGATCATCCCCATGCTGATAAAACTATCATTCTTGCTAACCAAGTTGGGTTGGGGGGAGAAGGGAGGGATGGGTGCAATCCAAGTGCAAATGGCCATAGTCCTACTGTTTTTTGCTAAAGTTCTAGTAGCTTTTCAAGACTAAAGGCTTCTCGATTTGTTATCTGCTTTTGGTTGATTTCCAGTGCCCACCCCCTCATGGCTCCATAACTAGAGATACCTTCCCTCAAAGAGATTTGGGGGAAAAATTCTGTCTGAAAACACAAAAACAGACTGTTATAAAACAAACCACACACACACAAAAAGATAACCACCTGGAAATGTTATTTTAAAAATCTATAATAAAATACTTGAATGGGGGGAGGAGCAAGATGGCAGAGGAGTAGGAGACCTAAATTTCGCCTGGTCCCAGGAATTCAGCTGGATAAGGATCAAACCATTCTGAACACCTACAAACTCAATGGGAGATCGAAGAAAGGAATAGCAGCAACTCTCTGAACAAAAAAGCAACCACTTTCTGGAAGGTAGGACGTGCGGAGAAGTGAATCCAAGGCAATACTCAGGAGGATAGACGGCAGGGGAGGGGGCCTCCGTTGGCCGCTTCTGGCAAGTGATAGAGCCACGGAGCACAAAATCGGACCTTATAGAAGTCGGCTCCGCTGAGGGACGTCACTCCAGTGGCTAAGCTGGGGGTGGAACCCTTGCAGGACAGTGTGGTCTCAGGACCCTCGGGGTCACAGAAAGACCGGGGGTGCCTGGGTGCAGCAGAGCTCCCAGGTATTGGAGCAGGGAAGCCAGCTGCAGAGACAGAGCCGAGGCGCGGGCTCTCAGCTCGGGGTTGCCATAAACTGTGATCGGCGACACAGTCAGGCCACTGCTCCTCCGGCAGGGACCCAACAAGCGGCAGAGCCGGGGAGACTCCCCTTGCTCCCCTGGGAGGGATGGCACCGTAGCACACCGCAGGGATCAGCTGGGTTTGGAGACTCCACACCGAGTCGGGTGCCAGAGATAGAAACGCTTGGTCACAGGCCGGGTGAGCACGGAGTGCGGCCAGAGACTGGGTAGACAGGAATGCCTGACTGCTTTTCTCTGGGGGCGCACTGAGGAGCAGGGCCCTTGAGTTCTCGGCTCCTCGGGGTGGAGATTTGGGAGGCCGCCATTTTCACTCGTCCTCCAAAGCTGTACGGAGAGCTTGCAGGAAACAAAAGCTCCCAAGAGCGGAACCGAGCAGATTACTTAGCCCGGACCTGCAAGGACGGGGCAATTCCGCCTCCGGCAAAGACATTTGGGAACCTCTGCAACAGGCCCCTCCCCCAGAAGATCAGCAAGAACAGCCAGCCAAGACCAAGTTTACCACTCAATGAGAACCACAGAACTGCACTAGAACTTCCCGCTAGGGGAATACTGCACATAGAATTCATGGCTTTTTCCCCACTAATTCTTTAGTCTTTCAAAGTTAATTTTTTTAATTTTCTTTTTTTTCTTTTTCTATTTTTTTAATTTTTCTTTTCCCTTTTTCAACCAACATTTTATCAATCCCTTTTTTAAAAATCTTTTTTATTTTTCATTTTTAGAGTCATATTCTATCCCTTCATTGTAGTTAACCTTATTTTTGGTGTATATATATGTTGTTCTCTCTTTAAAATTTTGGGGTATGGGCTCCTGGGTGGCTCAGTCATTAAGCATCTGCCTTCAGCTCAGGTCATGATCCCAGGGTCCTGGGATTGAGCCCCACATCAGGCTCCCTGCTCAGTGGGGAGCCTGGTTCTCCTTCTCCCACTCCCCCTGCTTGTGTTCCCTCTCTCACTGTGTCTCTCTCTGTCAAATAAATAAATAAAATATTTTTTAAAAATAAGAAAAAAATAAAAAAATAAAATAAAATTTTGGGATACAGTTTCTTCTAACAGACCAAAATATACCCTAAATCTCTAGTGTATGGGTTTGTTCTAGTCTCCTGCCTGATCACATTCTTTCCCTTCTTTTTTTAAATTTCTCTTCATTCTTTTTTCAACCAACTTCTTATCAATTATTTTTATAAAATCTTTTATAATTTTCATCTTTATAGTCATATTCCATCCCTTCATTGTATTTCCCTTATTCTTGTACATATATAAGTTTTGCTTTCTTTAAAATTTTGGGAGGCAGTTTCTTCTAAAAGACCAAAATACGCCCAAAACCTAGTGTGTGGCACTGATCTATGCACCAGCCTGATAATATTTGATCATATTCTGTTTTTTTGTTTTGTTTTGTTCTGTTTTTGTTTGTTTTTATCTTTATCTTTTTCTTTTTTTTTCTCTTTCTTTTTTCTTTCTTTCCCTTTCTTTTCCCCCTGGTTTCAGGTCTTTTCTGATTTGTTTAGAGTATATTTTCTGGGGACATTGTTATCCTGTTAGCATTTTGTTCTCTCATTCATCTATTCTCCTCTGGACAAAATGACAAGACGGAAAAGATCACCTTAACAAAAAGAACAAGAGGTAGTAGTGTCTGCCAGGGACCTACTCAATACAGACATTAGTACGATGTCGGACCAAGAGTTCAGAATCATGATTTTAAAGATACTAGCTGGGCTTGAAAAAAGCATGGAAGTTATTAAAGAAACTCTTTCTGGAGAAATAAAAGAACTAAAATCTAACTAAGTCGCAATCAAAAAGGCTATTAATGAGGTGCAATAAAAAATGGGGGCACTAACTGCTAGGATAAATGAGGCAGAAGAGAGAATCAGCGATATAGAAGACCAAATGATGGAAAATAAAGAAGCTGAGAAAAAGAGACATAAACAACTACTGGATCCGAGGGCAGAATTCGAGAGATAAGTGATATCATAAGACGAAACAACATTAGAATAATTGGGATCCCAGAAGAAGAAGAAAGAGAGAGAGGGCAGAAGGTATATTGGAGCAAATTATAACAGAGAACTGCCCTAATGTGGGGAAGGAAACAGGCATCAAAATCCAGGAGGCACAGAGAACCCCTCTCAAAATCAATAAAAATAGGTCAACACCCCGACATCTAATAGTAAAACTTACGAGTCTCAGAGACAAAGAGAAAATCCTGAAAGCAGCTCGGGAGAACAGATACGTAACCTATAATGGTAGAAACATTCGATTGGCAACTGACCTATCCACGGAGACCTGGCAGGCCAGAAAGGACTGGCATGATATATTCAGAGCACTAAACGAGAAAAATATGAAGCCAAGAATACTGTATCCAGCTAGGCTGTCATTGAAAATAGAAGGAGAGATAAAAAGCTTCGAGGACAAACAAAAACTAAAGGAATTTGCAAAGACAAAAGCAGCCCTACAAGAAATATTGAAAGGGGTCCTCTAAGCAAAGAGAGAGCCTAAAAGCAGCATAGACCAGAAAGGAACACAGACAATATAGAGTAACAGTCACCTTACAGGCAATACAATGGCACTAAATTCATATCTTTTAATAGTTACTCTGAATGTAAATGGGCTAAATGCCCCAATCAAAAGACACAGGCTATCAGATTGGATAAAAAAAACAAGGACCATTGATACGCTGTCTGCAAGAGACTCATTTTAGACCCAAAGACACCTCCAGATTGAACGTGAGGGGGTGGAAAACTATTTACCATGCTAATGGACATCAAAAGAAAGCTGGGGTGGCAATCCTTATGTCAGACAAATTAGATTTTAAACCAAAGACTATAACAAGAGATGAGGAAGGACACTATATCGTACTTAAAGGGTCTATCCAACAAGAAGATCTAACAATTGTAAATATCTATGCCCCTAACATGGGAGCAGCCAACTATATAAGCCAATTAATAACAAAATCAAAGAAACACATCAACAACAATACAATAATAGTAGGGGACTTTAACACCCCCCTAACTGAAATGGACAGATCATCTAAGCAAAAGATCAAAGAGGAAATAAAGACTTTAAATGACACACTGGACCAAATGGACTTCATAGATGTATTCAGAACATTCCATCCCAAAGCAAAAGAATACACATTCTTCTCTAGTACGCATGGAACATTCTCCAGAATAGATCACATCCTAGGTCACAACTCAGGTCTCAACTGGTACCAAAAGATTGGGATCATTCCCTGCATACCTTCGGACCACAATGCTTTGAAACTCGAACTCAATCACAAGAGGAAAGTCGGAAAGAACTCAAATACATGGAGGTTAAAGAGCATCCTACTAAAGAATGAATGGGTCAACCAGGAAATTAAAGAAGAATTAAAAAAATTCCTGGAAACAAATGAAAATGAAAACACAACTGTTCAAAATCCGTGGGATGCAGCAAAGGCAGTCCTAAGAGGAAAGTATATAGCAATACAAGCCTTTCTCAAGAAACAAAAAAGGTCTCAAATACACAACCTAACCCTACACCTAAAGGAGCTGGAGAAAGAACAGCAAATAAAGCCTAAATGCAGCTGGAGAAGAGAAATAATAAAGATCAGAGCAGAAAACAGTAGAAACCAGAAGAACAGTAGAACAGATCAATGGAACTAGGAGCTGGTTCTTTGAAAGAATTAACAAGATTGATAAACCCCTGGCCAGACTTATCAAAAAGAAAAGAGAAATGAGCCAAATAAATAAAATCATGAATGAAAGAGGAGAGATCACAACCAACACCAAAGAAATACAAACAATAGAAGAACATATTATGAGCAACTATATGCCAGGAAATTAGATAATCTGGAAGAAATGGATGCATTCCTAGAGATGTATAAACTACCAAAACTGAATCAGGAAGAAATAGAAAACCTGAACAGACTGATAACCAACTAAGGAAATTGAAGCAGTAATCAAAAATCTCCCAACAAACAAGAGCCCAGGGCCAGATGGCTTCG
Source organism: Eumetopias jubatus (assembly GCF_037043125.1). NCBI lineage: Eukaryota > Metazoa > Chordata > Mammalia > Carnivora > Otariidae > Eumetopias > Eumetopias jubatus. The sequence goes on along the minus strand of NW_028274807.1, from coordinate 19,360,385 downwards.
CAGGGGAATTCTACCAAACATTTAAAGAAGACTTAATACCTATTCTTCTGAAACTGTTCCAAAAAATAGAAATGGAAGGAAAACTTCCAAACTCATTTTATGAGGCCACCATTAGCTTGATCCCAAAACCAAAGACACCATCAAAAAGGAGAATTACAGACCAATATCCCTGATGAACATGGATGCAAAAATTCTCACCAAAATACTAGCCAATAGGATCCAACAGTACATTAAAGGGATTATTCACCACGACCAAGTGGGATTTATCCCTGGGCTGCAAGGTGGGTTCAACATCTACAAATCAACCAATGTGACACAATACATTAATAAAATAAAGAACAAGAACCATATGATCCTCTCAATAGATGCAGAAAAAGCATTTGACAAAGTACAGCATCCTTTCCTGATTAAAACTCTTCAGAATGTAAGGATAGAGGGTACACACCTCAATATCATAAAAGCCATCTATGAAAAACCCACAGCAAATATCATTCTCAATGGGGAAAAACTGAGAGCTTTCCCCCTAAGGTCAGGAACACGGCAAGGATGTCCACTATCACCACTGCTATTCAACATAGTATTATAAGTCCTAGCCACAGCAATCAGACAACAAAAAGAAATCAAAGGCATCCAAATCAGCAAGGAAGAAGTCAAATTCTCACTCTTTGCAGACGATATGATACTTTATGTAAAACCCAAAAGACTCCACCCCAAACCTGCTAGAACTCATACAGGAATTCAGTAAAGTGGTAGGATATAAAATCAATGCACAGAAATCAGTGGCATTCCTATACACCAACAACAAGACAGAAGAAAGAGAAATTAAGGAGTCAATCCCATTTACAATTGCACCCAAAACGATAAGATACCTAGGAATAAATCTAACCAAAGAGGCAAAGAATCTGTACTCAGAGGATTATAAAATACTCATGAAAGAAAGTGAGAAAGACACAAAGAAATGGAAAAACGTTCCATGCTCATGGATTGGAAGAACAAATATTGTGAAGATGTCAATGCTACCTAGAGCAATCTACACATTTAATGCAATCCCCATCAAAATACCATCCACTTTTTTCAAAGAAATGGAACAAATAATCCTAAAATTTGTATGGAACCAGAAAAGACCCCGAATAGCCAGAGGAATGTTGAAAAAGAAAAGCAAAGCTGGCGGCATCACAATTCTGGACTTCAACCTCTATTACAAAGCTGTCATCATCAAGACAGTATGGTACTGGCACAAACACAGACACATAGATCAATGGAACAGAATAGAGATCCCAGAAATGGACCCTCAACTCTCTGGTCAACTAATCTTCGACTAAGCAGGAAAGAATGTCCCATGGAAAAAAGACAGTCTCTTCAACAAATGGTGTGGGAAAATTGGACAGCCACATGCAGAAGAATGAAACTGGACCACTTCCCTACACCACACACAAAAATAGACTCAAAATGGTTGAAAGACCTAAATGTGAGACAGGAGTCCATCAAAATCCTAAAGGAGAACACAGGCAGCAACCTCTTCGACCTCAGCCACAGCAACTTCTTCCTAGAAACATTGCCAAAGGCAAGGGAAGCAAGGCCAAAAATGAACTATTGGGACTTCATCAAGATAAAAAGATTTGCACAGCAAAGGAAATAGTCAACAAAACCAAAAGACAACTGACAGAATGGGAGAAGATATTTGCAATGACATATCAGATAAGGGCTAGTACCAAAAAGAACTTATCAAACTTAACACCCAAAGAACAAATAATCCAGTCAAGAAATGGGCAGAAGACATGAACAGACATTTTTCCAAAGAAGACATCCAAATGGCCAATAGACAGGTGAAAAAGTGTTCAACATCGCTTGGCATCAAGGAAATCCAAATCAAAACCTCAATGAGATACCACCTCATGCCAGTCAGAATGGCTAAAATTAACAAGTCAGGAAACGACAGATGTTAGCAGAGATGCAGAGAAAGGGGAACCCTCCTACACTGTTGGTGGGAATGCAATTGGTGCGGCCACTCAGGAAAACAGTATGGAGGTTCCTCAAAAAGTTGAAAAATAGAGCTATGACCCAGCAATTGCACTACTGGGTATTTACCCCAGAGATACAAATGTAGTGATCTGGAGGGGCACATGCACCCCGATGTTTATAGCAGCAATGTCCACAATAGCCAAACTATGGAAAGAGCCAAGATGTCCATCAACAGATGAATGGATAAAGAAGAAGTGGTATATATATATACAATGGAATATTATGCAGCCATCAAAAGGAATGAAATCTTGCCATTTGCAATGACGTGGATAGAACTAGAGGGTATTAGGCTAAGTGAAATAAGTCAATCAGAGAAAGACATGTATCATATGACCTCACTGATATGAGGAATTCTTAATCTCAGGAAACAAACAGGGTTGCTGGAGTGGTGGGGGGTGGGAGGGATGGGGTGCCTGGGTGATAGACATTGGGGAGGGTATGGGCTATGCTGAGCGCTGTGAATTGTGCAAGACTGTTGAATCACAGATCTGTACTTCTGAAACAAATAATGCAATATATGTTTAAAAAAAAAAGAAGATAGTAAGAAGGGAAAAATGAAGGGAGGAAATTGGAGGGGGAGACAAACCGTGAGAGACCATGGACTCTGAAAAACAAACTGAAGGTTCTAGAGGGGAGGGGGATGGGAGGATGGGTTAGCCTGGTGATGGGTATTAAAGAGAGCACATATTGAAAAAATAAAATAAATAAAATCAGGAGCTTCCCCCCCCACAAAAAAAAAAGGTAAATAAAGATACTTTTTACTGGTAAAAAAAATAAAATACAATAAAATACTTGTATAAAAGGGAATCTAAACTTTAATGAGGGGGTAATTAGAAATGAATAAGACCATGACAATACATACAAACACTAGTGAAATTGTTTCAAAGTAGTACTCAAAAAACGATTTTTAGCCTTAAGGTTATTTAAAAGAGAAAAGAAGGAAGGAAGGAGGGGAGGAAGGGAGGGAGCGAGGGAGGGAAGGAGGGAGGAAGGCTGGTTAAAATTCAACTTAAGGAATTAGAAAAAGAACAATAAGATAAACCAAAATAAAGGAGAAGGAAGCATAAAGCTAAAAAAGGAACGTAATGTAATATGGAAGAGAAAGTGATTCTTAGAAAGTAGATCCAAGAACTAGTTCTTTGGAAAAGACCAGTGAAATACACAGACCTCAAGCAAGTCTAATGAAACAAAACCACAAGAATTTAAATTTCATGTGAGCTTTGTTGGCCACTGCATTCTCAGCACCAGAAGATTTCCTAGTACATATGGGTACTCTGTAGGTATTTATTAAATAAAAAACATTAAAAATTTTTAAAGGCTACAGAAATAAATACAGAAGAATATTTTTTAAATATTATATGACAATACTACAAATCTTATAAAGCATTACACTCCTCAAAGACACAAAAGCAGACTTAAACTGATGGAAATATGCTATATGCTATATTAGTCCGTCATGATGACCATACTGCTGTATAACAAATAAACTTGGTGCCTTAAAAATAGTAACCACATGTTTCTCACTATAGCAAATATGCTGGACTATCTTGGGCTCCAGACTCTGGGATTCAAGTTCTAAGTTCCAGGCTGCAGGATAAATACTAGGTTCAGTTCTATTCAGTGTGTCTTCTGTCTTCATCTTGAACCAGAGATTATTCACTGCATGCTCTTCTCATGACAGATCACAGACACACAAGAAGCCAATCCATTTAAGGCACATTTAAAGCTTTTATATGCATCCATCCGCTAACGTTCCATTGTCTACGGGAAAACACTGGAGCGGTATCTTAGTTCAGTTCCAGGTGCTATAACAGAATATCAAACGGGGTGGCCTACCACAACAAACATTTATTTCTCATAGTTCTAGAGGCTAGAAGTCCAAAATCAGGGTGCCAGCATGGCCTGGTGAGTGTCCTCTTTCTAGCTTATATATGGCTGCCTTCTTGCTGTAGCCTCACATGGTGGGGAGAGAGATTATCTCTTGTGTGCTTCTTCTTATAAAAGCACTAATCTCACTCATAAAGGCTCAAGCTTCCTGACCTAATCACCTTCCATAGGCCTCATCTCCAAATATCATCACGTTGGAGATCACAGCTTCAACATACACATTTGAGGGGGGATATAAATATTCAGCCCATAGCAGGCAGGAAAATAGACCACGTCTACTCTAGTGTACTACATGGTTATATGCCAGAAGCAAGTGGTGATGGATTAAGAATAGCAATCCAACCTACCACAAAGCCCAACTTTATACATAATAAAAGATACACAAAATAAGACTACAGTCAGGTAACAAGTTTTAGCTATCCAATTGAGAAAAACCCTAAATATATTTTCTTGGTGAAGCTGTAGGGAAATAGGCATTCTCATACATCGGTAGCTAGAATGTAAAATGGTACAATCCTTCTGGAAAGGAATTTGACAATCTCTAGAAAAATTGTATATGCATATATCCTTTGACCCAGCAATTCCACATTTAGAAATCTATCCAAAAGACACACTGGCATGATTGTCAGTTTTATGTGTCAACTTGGCTAGACAATAGTCCCCAGTTATTCACTCAAACACTAATCTAGGTGTTACAGTGAAAGTATTTTGTAGATGTGATTAAAGTCCATAATCCACTTACTTTTTTTTAAAGGAGAGAATTAATATTTTATTGTCACTTATAATCAGATGGCAGGTGGGTATACAGTCTTCATACTTGATCTTTCCTTTTGTAAATGAAAAAAAATCACAAGTTTTAAACAGCCAATGGCTGGTTATGTTATCAGAAAACATAATCAGGTTAACTCATTCATGGTGGCTTCAAGTTTTCCCTTATTAGCTCCAGAAAACTCACCCACCTTTTGTCCCTTTTTTAAAAACTGGAAGTTTGGCATGAATTGATTTCACATTCTGTAGCAACACCCTGACCGTCATCCATGTGGACTTCAAGGAACACTATGTAGGAATACTTCTCAGAGAGGCAATGAGAGAAAGGCTTGATCATTTTGCAAGGCCCACACCACATGGCTGAGAAGTTAACTACTATAAGTTTATCTTCTGTACTGTTCAACTGTTCAACTTCCCGAAAAGCACACTTGTTCTCCATCTGCTCCACCATTCTGGCGGCTGGGTTCTGACAAGCGACCATGAATGTGGCTTCAAAAGGCAGGATGGAGATGGAAGAGCTCACAGCCAACTTCCTTTTATAGCAACTGGAAGGGTGGGGCATGCATGTTGGGGCGCCCCAAACAGGCCCCGCCTCCTGAACCATAATCAGTTTAAGTTAAGTAAGGAAGTTTATCCTAGATAATTTGAGTGGACCCAATTCTTCCCGTTGGAAGTCCTTGGGAGCAGAGGCTTCCTTGAAGGATAAGAAATTCGACTTGTGGAATTGCTTGTGCCTAATATTTCTAGTCTGTCCTTCCTGCCAGCCTGCCCTGCAGATTCAGACTTACCTAGCAAACTTCAATCTCTCAAGCCAATTCCTTGCAATAAATATCTTACTGATTCTGTTTCTCTGGTGGAATTCTGACTAGTAAAATTGGTAAAAATACCAAATGACATAACACAAGGGTATTCATTATACCACTATGTATAATCGTAAAATATTGAAAACCACTCAAATGTCCATCTATATGGGGACTGCAATGGAAGACTACTGCTATGGACTGAAAGCTTGTGTCCCTCCAAATTTCATGTTGAAACCCTAATCTCCAATGTGATTGTATTTGGAGATGGGGCTTTTGGGAGTTAAGTAGGTCATGAGGGTAGAAACCTTATGATACAATTAGAGCCCTTATAGGAAGAGACAGGAAAGAGCTTGCTTCCTCTATCTGCCATGTGAGGACACAAGGAGAACATGGCCATCAGATACTGGATCTGCCGACAACCTTGATCTTGAACTTCCAGCCTCCAGAACTCTGGAGAAATTAATTTCTGTTATTTACTCACCCAGTCTATGGTATTTTGTTATAGAAACTTGAACTAAGACAACCATGCATCTGTAATAAGGACTATCTCTATCTTCTGTTACGGTGTGATACCCAAGATATATTGTAAATTAAGAAAAACAAGATGAAGAAAAGTGTAGACAGCACACTGACATTTGTCTAAGAAAAGGAAGATGAGATACATAGTCATATAGATTCAAAACTGAAGGATAAATTATAAAAATATTTTTTAAGGAAAAGAAAGAAGGTAGTCTTTTTAAAATATACCTTGTTTTAGAAATTTGAGTTTGAAACCATGCAAATGAGTTATGAAAATAGATAAAATGAAAACAACTCAAACTAAAAAAGCAATACCTAAAAATTGAAAGTAAATTAAACAAATTAACTTAATTGTGTATTAAGTTAGTGGCAAACAGAGAGAAATTATTTCAAGTGACTTTAAGACAAAAGAGTTCGATTACACATCTCATGTGGGCTATATTCTTTGTGGTACAAAGAGAACTGAAAAAAAATTATAAAGTATGAAGCTGTTTTCAGTAGTAATAGTACCATCAGTAATATGGTTTTATACATTCTAGGGTGTGTGTGTGAGTGTGTTGGGATAAAGCAAATGTAGCAATGTTGTTGGGAGCCACGATATTTCACATGAGAAAGAAGAGATGCAGGTGTAACATCAAAATTAAGTAACACTGCGTGTGTACTTCTACATTTGAATTAGAAATATTAGTGAGATGTAAGAGTTCATGATAAGTCTTGCTTTGTCCAAGAATGGTCACCAGCAGGGGGAGGGAGTCAACCTCTGCAAAGTTCTGTGAGAACTGGCTCCACCCAGCTTCTTAAGGTGATCAATACTGGTCAAGCATGAAGTTTAAAACTCAGTAACTCCACCTGTATTAGCTTCCCTTGCTGCTATAAGAAATTCCCACAAACTTAATGGCTTAAAACAGCACAGATTTATTATTTTACAGTTTTGGAAGTTGGAATTCTAAAATGGGTCAGCAGAGCTGTGTTCCTTTTGGAGGCTCTAGTGGAAAATTTGTTTTCTCGCCTTTTCTAGCTTCTAGAAGCTGCCCATATTCCTTGGCTCATAAGGAGCCAACAGTGGCCAGTTGTGTCTTTCTCATACTGCATTACTCTGATATTAACTTTTTTGCTTTTCTCTTCCACATGTATATGACCCTTATGATCACATTGGGCCCATCTGAAGAACCCAGTATAATCTCTCTATTTTAAGATCAACTGATTAGCAAACTTAATTCCATCAACAACTTAAATTCTCACTTGCCATGTAACATAACATATTCATGGGTCCCAGGGATTGGAACAAGAACGTTTTTGAAAGAGTCATTATTCTGCCTACCAAACCACTCAGAACATTCCAGGAAAGAGGTTTATGCTTCCCCAACCATGAAGGGAAAAGTGGTGAATTTTGTCACTAGTTTATTACGGCTTCATAAGGTTGGGACCCCGGTCCCGACCACAGCAGAATGGCAAGTGCTTCCTTAATCATCATGCTTAAAGCCTTCCAGCCCAAGGATCAAGGTCACTCTCCCAGAAGCTAGCATCTTGCCCCATCAGGTTGCTGCGTACTGCCTCAGAGTGGGAATGGCAACGAGGAATTTTCACATCAGCACCTGCCTTTGTCCCCATGAATTTTCCCCAGTGAACACTAATCCAGCAGGTTTAGGGCTAGTAAGCTCTTTGATCCATGGAAACCAACTGCATCCTACTGTTTAAAGGGATCAATCATGGTCAACCACAATGTTGGACTCTGTCCTGTTAGATAATTTTCATGAGAGCAAATAAAAGCACTTAACACCCAGAAAATTCAAGCAAAATTTTATTATAGAAGATAGTAATGCTGCAATGAAGAAGAGAAGAAGGGCAGAAAAACCCGCAATGCAGCCAGAACTCATATTCACCCAACCCAGGGAGACAGGACTCCGGAGCAGTGAAACCCAATGGGCAACCAGCTGCAGCAAGAAGGGACACTTGCAGCTTCTCTCACTGGGATGAGACAAAAATGATCTTACTCTTATGGTACTGGGCTTCCTGTGCCTCCAAAAGCCTCCTAATTAGTTACACAGGTAGCTATTTCTAAAGCTAAATCTGCCTGTTGCATAACAGATTTTTAAATTTTAGAATATGCAATATGCACAAAAATTAACTCAAAATGGATCATAGACCTAAATGTAAAATGCAAACCTATAAAACTCCTAGAAGATAACATAGGAAAAAACCTGGACAATCTTGAGTATGGCAAATGACTTTTTAGATATGACACCAAAGGCATAATCCATGAAAGAAATCACTGATAAGCTGAACTGTATTAAAATGAAAAACTTCTGTTCTGTAAAAGACAATATCAAGAGAATGGGAAGACAAGTCACAGATTAGGAGAAAATATTTGCAAAAAATATATCTGATGGAGACTGTGATTCACAATATACAAAGAACTATTAAAAATCAACAATAAGAAAATAAACAACCTGATTTTAAAATGGGCTACAGACCTTAACAAACACCTTGCCCAAGAAGATATACAGATGACAAGTAAGCATATGAAAAGATGCTTCACATCATATGTCATAAGATAAAGGCAAATTAAAACAACAATGGCAATACTTCTACACACCCATTAGAATGGCCAAAATCCAGAATATTGACAACACCAAACGCTGGTGAGGATGTGCAGCAATGCATACTTTCACTCATTGCTGGTGGAAATGCAAAATGTACAGCCACTTTGGAAGGCAGTTTGGCAGTTTTTTATAAAACTAAACATACTCTTACCATACAATCCAGAAATCATGCTCCTTGATATTAACCCAAAGGAGCTGAAAATTTGTGTCCACACAAAAACCTGCACACACATGTTTACAGCAGCTTTAGTCATAATTGCCAAAAACTTGGAAACAACCAAGATGTCCTTCAGTAGCCAAATGGATATACTGTAGTATATACAGATAATAGAATATTATTCCCCAGTTGAGCTATCAAGCCATTAAAAGACACTGGGGAATCTTAAATGCATATTACTAAGTGAACAAAGCCCATCTAAAAAGGCTATGATTCCAACTATATGACAATTACATGGAAAAGCCAAAACTATGGAGATAATACAATACACCATTCCAGTGGTGTCAGGAGTTGCATTGGTGGGGCAGGGATAAACAGGCAGAACACAGAGGAGTTTTAGAGCCATAAAAATACTCTGAATGATACTATAATGGCAGATACACGTCATTATACAGAACGTATACCCAAGAGTGAACTCTAAGGTAACCTATAGGTTTTGGATGACCAAGATGTATCAATGTAAGTGTATCAATTATAACAAATGTACCACTCTAGTGGGGAATGTTGATAATGGAGGAGGCCATGCATGTGTAGAGACATGGAGTATATGTGAAATTTCTGTACCTTCCTCTCAATTTTGCTATGACCCTAAATCTGCTCTTTAAAAAATGAAGTCCTAGGGCACCTGGGTGGCTCAGTTGGTTAAGCAACTGCCTTCGGCTCAGGTCATGATCCCGGAGTCCCGGGATCGAGTCCTGCATTGGGCTCCCTGCTCGGCGAGGAGCCTGCTTCTCCCTCTGGCCCTCCCCCCTCTCATGTACTCTCTCTCTCATTCTCGCTCTCTCAAATAAATCTTAAAAAAAAAAAAAATGAAGTCCTAAAACAAAAGGAAAAAAAAAAAGAATATGCAACTTGTCTGGATTCTCTTGTTCATTCTTGGACACTTTCTCAGTAGGTGCACGGTCCCAGGATATTTAACTCCCTGAAAGATATTAGTGTTTGCACACAATTTCTTCCTCCCATGAGGCCAAAGTTGTTTAGAGATTAGTAATCTATATACACCTTTTCTCCACATGATATTGGATCTTCTGTTTTCTACAAATTGACCCAATGGGGGTAGAACTTCTCGAATTCTTTTATATCATCTCTCAATTAGGATAATTTGTGAATGCTACCTCCTTGGATCCACTTTTTCCCATTTCCTAAGGCTAGCACTGACATCCTTATTAAATTATATTCAATTGTTCTTAAAACAGCCATGGAGGGGCACCTGAGTGCCACAGTAGTTTAAGCATCTGACTCTTGGTTTCAACTCAGGTCTTGATCTCAGGGTTGTGAGATCTGGCTCCATGCCCATCATGGAGTCTGCTTGAGATTCTCTCTCCCTCTGGCCCTCCCTCATCTCTGTCTCTGTCTCTGTCTCTGTCTCAAATAAATAAAAAAAATCTTTTAAAAAAATCAGGCACAGAGATGCAGAAGAGTATGCAAAAGAGCCACTGGGAATATTTAAATAATATTTAAAATATAATTATAATGTTAGAAACAAATCTCTGTAAAGAAACTACTGAGATTATTTTATTTATATAAAAATACAGAGAGAGGGGTGCCTGGGTGGCTCAGTCGGTTAAGCGTCTGCCTTTGGCTCAGGTCGTGATCCTGGGGTCCTAGGATCAGAGACGGGAGCTTGCTTCTCCCCCTGCCTCTGCCTCTGCCTCTCTCTCTTTTTCTCTCTCTCTATCTCTCGCTCTCTCTCAATCTGTGTCTCATGAATAAATAAAATCTTTTAAAAAAGATGCAAAGAGAAAGCCAAATATATTATCATACTCAATGAGTGCTATGGACTAAACTGTGTCCTCCCCAAATTCGTATGTTGAAGCCCTAACTTGCCGCCAATGTGATTCTATTTGGAGATGAGGTTTTTAGGAGGAAATTAAGGTTAAATGAGGTCAGAAGAGTGGGATCCTAATCCAATAAGGTTAGAGGCCTTATAAGAAAAGAAAGAGAGATCTCTCCATATGCACACTCTCAGAAAAGGCTATGTGAGCACAGGGCAAGAAGGTGGCAGCTGTAAGCCGGGAAGACAGTCCTCACCAGGAATTACATTGGCTGACACCTTGATCTGTACTTCCAAGCTTCCGGAACTGTGAGCAATAAATGTCTATGGTTAAGCCCCCCACTCTCTGGTACTTTGTTATGGCAGCCAGAGCTGACTAAAACAGGCAACAACATCAGAGTAGTACTAAGTTTACAGCTGGTTCCAGGTGCCTGTTTATGCACCAGGGTCTTCCAGAAGAAACATAACACAGGAACAGACAGTGCTGGTACTCGAAGAAGTCTCCCTGGACATTTCAGGGAGGAAGGGGGATTAAAAAAATAAAGACAGTGGAGAGTGATTTACTAAGAGTGACTCATCAATTCACCAACTGAAGTTGAGAACACTGAGCGAGGCCAGGGCAGATAAGAACGAGGCTGAGGTCAGATACGGATGAAGTGAGTGATGGGGGTGGTCAGAGGAATTTTCTTTATATGTGATGCTGGTAGACAGGGAAGCAGAATGATCCCTGCCAACATTGTTCATGAACCAAAATATTTTCAGAATCCCAGTTCAGTCCCGAGACCCTAACTCTTCCCCCGTCATATAAAATATTTCCAACAGACTATGACAACCTGGCTTTCCAAAACATAAAAGAAGAAGACATGAGCCTGGAGCAAAAGATCTTCACTCCAAAAAAGTTTAAGCATTAAGATTATGAAAGAAGTTATCTACAAAAGACAGCATATATGCAAACAAAGGTCCCTCATGAGACAATTGGTGCATACAAATGATTAAACAATTAGGGCACAGCTAATCAGAGCCAGAAACTCATTGCAATAAACACTACTGTCTTATTCAGAGATTTGACTTCACCTCACTGTGCTTTGGGAGGGGGTAAATGGGAAAGATAAAGTTGAAAGGTTAATTCTCTGTAATTCATAAACTCCATCTCTTTGACAGAAAAAAAAAAAAATATATATATATATATATAAAAGTCCACTCCTTTATCCTCTGAAGGGAAAGGCACCACAGTGTTTGAGAGTGTCACATAACACTCTCAACCAGTAACCCATTTACAGAGGAAATGTGGCTGAGAAAAACAGAAGAGTTCAGATTTGAGCTTCCAAGACATTATAAACAGTGACAGGAATAAAAATTAAATTATAATAGAAAAAAAACTTCTGATGCTTTGTGTCTGAAAAATAAACACAAACACTATTTATTAAGTCTGAGCAACTTATGGAGGCAACATTTTTAGCCCCGGGCATTAATTACAGTTGCGCCACTAATGGAGTCTAGAGGAAGCCAATTCAACCCACTTCATCCCCAGGGAGAGAGCATCCACAAGTTCACAGAGTCATGCATTATCTCCATTTTATTGTCCAACAGAGTAAAGAATGAACTGAAACCTTGTGCTACATTAAATAAGCTGGCCAAGCCTGAAATGTCGGTCTATTTCTTCACCCACCCTCTAAAAAGTATTATCCACTCTGAGAAATGTCCCTCTTATATTCTTCAAGATGAGTTTGGCACTCAGCCACTCGGAAATATTTTTTTCTCCATGATTAATTTTTTAAGGAGAGAGACTGTAGACTGTTCCTAAACATTCCCTGCGATTAGTGAATTTTCTGCAGAATCTTATGAACTTATGGTGCTTTTAGCAAGACTTCTTCGTTAGTATGTAATTATGTCTGCTGCCACAATCTATTCATTGTTATCTACAATGAGTTATATCAACACCACTATTCTCTGGGAGGTCACTGGATTGATCTGTTCAGCCTCTGGTGGACCTGAGGAGTCCTGAGGAGGGCTAAGGACACCAACCAAACCAGCAACATCTGGATTCGTTTGCTAGGGCTGCTCTAACAAAGTAACACAAACTGGGTGTCTTAAACAACAGATCCGTATTGCAAAGAAATGTATCTTTTCACGGGGAAGTCGGACATCCAGGTGTTGGCAGGGTGGGTTCCTTCTGAGCCTTGTGAGGGGAAGGATCTGGTCCAGTCCTCTGCCCTTGGCTTGTAGATGGCCATCTCTCTCTGTGTCTCTTCATATCATCTTCCTTCTGTGTGTGTCTCATTCTCTACACACAGCAACCTTTTTTTATAAGGACACCAGTCTTACTGGATTAGGAGCCCACCTTCAGACTGCACCTTAATTAATCACATCTGCAATGACCCTATTCCCAAATAAGATCACAATCTAAGGTACTGGGGGTTAGGTCTTCAATACCGACATTTTAGGGGGACAAAATTCAACCCGTAACAGGATCCATGGGAACAACACACATGCCAGCAAATGACCTTTATTTTCTTAAGCTTTTACTTGGAGCAAGCACTTTGTAAATCCATCATTTTATTAGCTGCTATAACAAAATATCATAGCTGGGTGACTTAAACAACGAACGTTGATTTTCTCACAGTTTTGGAGGCTGGCAAGGCCAAGATCCAGTTCAAGCAGGATTCTGGTGAGAACTCTCTTCCTGGCTTGTAGGAGGCCCCCCTTCCACTATGTACTCACATGATCTCTCTGTGCAAATGTGGACAGGACTCTGGGTATCTTCCTCTTCTTATAAGGATGAGAGCCCCACTCTTCAGACCTCATTTAACCCTGGTCACCTCCTCATAGGCCCTATTTCCTAATACAGTCACGTTACAGGTTAGGGCTACAACATATGAATGAATGGCTCGGGTGGGGGGAGGGAAGACACAAAAGTCACTCCCTAGCAATCCCCAATGGAAAATACTATTCTCCTCATTTTACACATGAGAAAACTGAAGCACAGGAAACTTAACCCCAGGTCCCACAGCCAGAACTACAATGAGATGCAAATTGGTTTGACTCCCAAAAATCATTTATCTGTCCACCATTACTGGGTGTCCCAAACTAGGACTAATACGAGAAAAGGGAAATTTGGAAAGGCTTTGCAGGCATCTATAACCAGCAGAGGGGTATGACCAACCCTGGTAAGGACCATGGTTCCTTTCCCCACGGCCAACTGCACCATTCTGCTCCAGATCCTGGAGATGCGCATGGTGGAGCTAGAAGGCAGGGAGGCTGTACAATGGAGCCATACACACAGGGAAGAGCTGGGTCTGAATTTCATCTCAGCTACTTATTAGGACCTAAAGCAAAGTGTTTGATCTCTCTGTGCCTCATTGTCCTTCATGTAGAGCTTCAGACCATGGCCTGGCAATGGTAAATTTATAAATGCTTTATAAATGTTACTTGTTATCATTATGGCCATATAAGCCTTAAGAATAGAGAATTTTTTTTCAGATTTTATTTAATTATTTGACAGAGAGGGAGAGCATGAGAGAGAGAGCATGAGGGGGGAAGGCAGAGGGAGAGGGAGAAGCAGACTTCCCACTGAGCAGGGAGCCTGATGCCTGGTTTGATCCCAGGACCCTGGGACTGTGACCTGAGCCCAAGGCAGATGCTTAACTGACTGAGCTACCCAGGTGCCCCCAAAATAGAGAATTTTTAAATGCTCCCAGTTCCTAACCAACCCCGGCCATCTGTAAGTTAAGGACTATGCGCTCTGCCATGTATTCAGAAGTTCCAGAAACGAATTTTCTGACATCCGCTTAATACAAACTCTTCTAAGATGTCTTCTGCCCTGGGGATGGAGACCCAACTATAAAAGAGTTGCTCTGGGATCCAGCAGTGATCCTGTCTTATCTAGGAAAAGGCATGAATCACAGTGGTGAGGCTAAATCCACACCAGACCACCTCCTCCCTCTCCTTCACATTTCTTTCTTCTTCCTCAAGGTCGGATAGTTTATTACACCAAGGCTCAAGAATGAGTTACTCAACCAGTCTTGCAGTATATACGTGCCTTAGATCTATTTTATCCCTTTCAGTCCAGTGTGTCAAATGACCTGCTCCAGGAAAATGCCCCCCTTTTGGTAGGACGGAGAGGTCAAGAGGAAGACAATGAAGACAACACTTAAAAACACTGAAGTCTTGTATGCTCCAGGAAAATGTCCTGGAGGTGGGAAGGGGGCAGGGAAAGAATGTTGCTGAGGTCAAAATGAAAGATGATTTGAGCCCTGTATCCCAGCATCCCCAAGGACAAACGTGAGCAATACGACTGTACTCAAACCCCACATACACCTCCCAAACCAAACTCTTGACTCTTGAAGGGTAAAGAGGGGAGGCGTCACTTGACCATTTCTTCCTCTGTTAGGGACCCTCTTGCCTCCGGTGGATTCCGTGGGGAAGAAAAAAAGTCTCCCACTTATGTCTCTGCGGCTCCCCTCCCTCTTCTTTCTCCTGTGCAAGGATTTTGTAAAGACACCCCTGCCACCCAGTTGCAAAGAGTAGCAACTTCCCCTCCGGCTGACTGAGCGCTCATTTGAATGCGTTTCCTTTTCATTAAGAACAAAGGTTGGAGTCCGAGCCTGGCAGCGCGGGGGCAGGAAAGTACGCGGCGGGTGTCGAGCGAAAAAAACACACAGAGAGAATGACCCACGAGAAAGGGAAAGGGGAAAACACCAATCCTCGGGGCGCTGGACTTTTTCGACTTTTCCTTTAAAAAGAAAAAAAAGTTTTTCAAGCTGTAGGTTCCAAGAACAGGCAGGAGGGGGCCGAGGCGGGGGGTTTTACAGAACAGGCGGCCGGTCGGTTATGAGTCACAAGTGGGTTATAAAAGGGTCGCACGTTCGCTGGCGCGGGCTTCCTGTGCGCGGCCGGCCACGTCGGGCCGCCTGCAGCCTCGGGACCGGAGCAGACGCGATCGCGGGGACAGCGGAGGCCGCCCGGGCCGCCAGGTACGCCGACCCTGCCCCCGCCCTTCCGCACGGAGTCGGGCCGCTGGCGGCCCGCGGGTCCCACGGCCCCCGCCCGGCCTTAGGGGCGGGGGCGGCGTGCACGTGGCCGCTGGAGGCCAGTCCGGGGGCGCAGTCCGCGGGCCCGGGCCGCGGAGGAGAGGCCGCGCGGGGTGGGAGCCTGGGGAGCGGGGGCGCGGGGGCGCGGGGGCTCGGGGAAGGGAGGCTGGGAGGACCCGCACGCGGCTTCTGCGCCAAGTTCCCCTCGCGCGCGGAGGAGCTCCCCTGGACCTGGCCCTGGACGAGCTCAGCTAGCGGGGTGGCCGGGTGTGTGCGAAACACACTTGTGGGACAAGGTTAGAGCCAAAGGGACTGCCTTCAAAACACGTATCCTTTTTCTTTTCTTTTGAAAAGCAGCTACTAATAGACCTTAGTTTTCTAAAAGTTAGAATCCTGACTTACCAGTTACCAAGGTCGTTTAATGGACGTGAGGCCAGAGCAGAACCTTCAGTGAACTTTGGGATTTATTTGCCCCCCTGGTGCCAGGGTGCAGCTTCTTGGCACACCACATTGGCTAGCTTTCTTTATCCTCCTAAAACCCCTGTGGGCGTCTATCCACATTTTACAGTTCCCAAGGGTGGGCCAGGTCTTTTGATTTTTATATCATCCTAAGCAGGCATATTAGGATGAATATGAATCAAATTGAAGCTAGAATTACTGAAGCTGATGGCTGACAAAGATATAAATGAGAATCCAGTCCTTAAAAAGGAGGGAACTTGAGGCCCAGAGAGGTGAAGTTACTTCTCCAATACCACACAGCAGATCTAGGATTCCCCTATGATTTGAAGAGGCCAACAGTATCTAATGATGGTCGTAATTTAATTTACATTTTGTGTCAAATAGATGAGGTTAAGTGGAGACAGACTTTTTACATAATGTTATGTAGCTATTTCAAAGCCCAAGTCACTCGTTATGTCCATTCATCCCCCTGAAGAAGAAATGCCTCTTTTGTATGGCTTTAACATAATGTATAATCTAAATGAACTAGAGCAGCCAAACTTTTAATAACCCTAGAACTGATCTTTTCAAAATGGGTATGTATATTTAATTGCTTATCTGTGTGAACAGGAATATACGCTAAAAAGTTGACAAGGCAATTTCCTGCGCATTGTCTCATTTGATGGTCATAATGATAGGAAATTGGCAGGGTAGGTGGTGTTATGCCCATTTTGCCCATGAGGACTTGTGGCTCACAGAATTTGTGTTTTCTCTGGTAAGGTCATTAGGTTCTTAGTGTAAAGCCTGCCTTTAGCCGCAGATGTGAGATGTGGGATGTTGGGGAGTGGGGGAAGACTCGGGACATTAAACCCCATCAGTTCAGGCTCATTTCCATCAGACTTTGCTGCCTCCATGATTTTGTCAGAGGACCCAAGTGCATTCAGTAATTATCCGCTGCACGGGCTACTCCGTAATGGCCTGTTATAACTGGGTTCCCCCACACGGCCGGTCGGCTTACCTTGACCACAGGACAGAGCTTCCTAACCACACAAATCAAGAAAGAGAAACGTGAGCGCTGGCCGAGAACCGTTTCAAGGCAGAACCGTGGCGTTCTACTCTGTTTTTTACCTGACTAATCATATGTAAAAAGTATAACTTAGCGGCCTTTAAAAAGTCAGAATCCTAAGTGCCACATTCCCTTCAAGGGAAGGCCATCATAACGTTCTGTCTGTGCCAGACACGGGGCTGGACGCTGGAGAGGAGTCATCAGGGACCAAACAAGGACAGCCCTGCCCTCATGAATCTTAAAATGCGGAGGAAAGGGCTAACAGTACATCGCTCTACAAATTGGCATGTCAACTGCAGTTATATAAATACTTAAACTACTTACGATGTGCTGTGAATTTTGTCATTCTTTACTTTCCAGTGGCCAACACGGAAAATTAATAACCTTCATCTTTCTTCGTAGCTCATCAAAGTAGTCTTCTGTGAATCAAAAAATCCACTCCCGAAAAGCCCCCTAGATTTCAATTTTTGAAAAGTTTTTTTTTAATCAGCTATTTTATGTCATGACTAAGATCTGCCATTCAATATCAAGGAGGTTTTTAGAGTATTAGTTCTTCAGTCCCTTTTTTCCTACCTTAAATCTAATGGAAGCTGTGTATGCTTTGCTCAGAAATTTTAAGAAGAGAAAATACACGCATGCTCACACACGATTTTGCATTCATGTTAGTGGGCTCCAGGCTTCCTTGAATCTCAGCCATGACCTCTCTTGGGGTGGACTTTCATAATCCCTATTCTAAGCCTAGTAGAAGTAAATAGTTTGAATGATGGAGAGTGATGTGTGGAGACTCTTACCTCGCACCTAGACAGAACACCTCTGTCCTTGACTAGTTGGCGTCTCTACATTTTTATGAGTCACCGGCTGTGAATCATAGCTGAAGCTATTGATTTTAATAGCTTTACTGCTTTGGTGGTAGGCCTGCAACCCACAGCGCAAAAGCCTGGTATTATGGGAAGGGCACCAGCCTGAGAACCATGGTAGGATTCTCGTCCCACCTCTGTGCAAATTTCTGTGCCTCATTCTTCTCATCTCTAAAATGGGTGGCTGGGCCTGAGTCATTTCTAAAGTCCCTTAAACTGATGAAGAAATTCTATGATTCCAGCATGACTACCACCTCACTTCACTTTCATACATCTTCTAAGGCACAGCTGGACTCAGTGAATTCATATCCTCTCTGTTCAAAGAGAGTCAGAGTAAGTAAGTACCAGGATCATTGACTGGAGAATGTATGGTTGTCTTTCACTGATCTTACTGACTTCAAAGCTGTCACAAATTGGCTGAAATTGGACAGAATAAGAAAATTGTGAAACCCTTTTTTGAGGAGAAATGTTAAAATTTTAAAAGCCTCTCTTTATCCCACCTTGGCGCTGACTCCATCTTTCTTAAATGTATTACCTTTATCTCAAGTCTCTGAAGGGAAACAACACTTTTAATTTGATGACTGCTGTGTAACTCTCACCCACCATGAAACACCGAAGCCCTGTCCATCAGTCTTGTCTTTGGGTTTCCAGTAGTCAGGGCCAAAAGCACACTTATCCTCAAAGTAACACATCGCACGTCTGAGCAGTTCAGCATCCTCACTCACACGACTCTCAGCAATATGGAAGAACCGTGAACCAAAAGGCATACTTCCCACCCCTACACACGATGACATACTAGCCAGAAAAAAGAGACTTCACATCAGTCAAGTGGCATGGTTTAAGGCAAATTGTGCCAATTTGGTACCAGTTCAGTACCCAGTTCTGAAAAACAACATCCACATGTGGGCAGATGGGGGTTAAGGCAAGGGCAGAAAGATCAGTGAAGAATATCAAACAGCTGATTTAATGAAATTGTGGGGCTGGTGTTTCGGTAAGGCGAAATGACATCCGACAATGACATTTGTGTAATTCTCCGTAATGAGAATGTTCTATACCCAGTGGAAGTCCCTGGCTGTCCTGACCAGATGCAGTGTTCCTTTATGTTGCTCCACCACCATCGGGCCATCAGAGTGATTCAGAGCGTGGACGCTGGAGCCAGACTGCTTGAGTTTGTCTCCTAGCAGTGCCCCTGCCTACCCATTCTCCAACCTGGGGCAAATGACTGCCCCTGCCTGAGCCTCAGGGCCACCGGGGATCAGTGGGGAAGATGATGAAACTCATTCCCAAGGCCATTCTGAGGAATAAGAAGTCCAACTCGTGTCTGGCCCAGAGACCCATATAAATGTTTGCAATTCGTTTGTATGCATGGATGATCTTGCAAATTTCAAGAAACCAATTTGGAAAGGGAGATACAAAGACAATTTGAGAAAGTAAAGGGTATTGGTACAAAATGGTCTCTAGACGTTCTGGACAAGGTAAACACTTGTTTGGTTGTAATGAGTTTTTAAGAGTTTCATAACACGTTTTTTTTTTTTTTTCCTCCTTAACCCAAAGAAAAACTAATAAGACACTTCAGAAAATTCCTAAGGAAACATTTTGATGTACCTTTATGATTCGGAGATTAGGACACCAAAGAATTATTTTCACTTGACTTGCATGTGTTTGTTGATAACCTCTGATTTACGTAATGGTTCAGTCATACAGTTGTAAATGTATCTTGTACTTTTCAAATGACAAGTGCAACAGATGGTAGCTGGACAGGTACCTTCAGGTCCTCAGCAGGGATTCATGACTGATGCCGCTACTACCGCAACTTAACATCCCCTGAGCCTTGATTATGAGCCTACCACCCACCCTCAATGTTTCACCTTCATTGTGTCATTTCATCCTCACAGCGACCTTCTGAGTAAGTTCTAGCACTGTCTCCATTTTTAAAGAAGCAACTAAGACTTAAAGAGTTTAGTTAAGTTGCCAAATGTCACACAGCTAGGAACATTGCTGGGGTCAAGAATGGAACCCAGGCAGGTTTGAACACAACAGAGCAGGAACACTCCGAGACCTTCCACTTAGACTCACAACGTCTGTCACATCTGCCTTCTTTCTCTCTGTCCCTATACATCTGTCTGTCTCTCTAGGTCGATGTCTGTATCACCTCTGGCGTCTCACCTCTAAATGCTTGGACACATATCACCTAAGAATAAGAGCACACTCCTCCACGATGAAATGAAAACACGTATTATGACATCCAAGGGTGGTTTTAAAAAACAAGAACCTAATTTTTACCCATAACTTCACACGACTATTTCTGGTAGTATTCTCCAGCTTCATCCTACAGTGATCATACTTTATGGAATGAGATCCAAGCCTGGAATCCCCTAAATGTAAGCAGTCCGTTACTAATGTGGAATAGCACCAGACCTCATTGATGTATTTCCACATTTATAAGCTTCTATGACACTAATTCTCCCAAAATCTGCATATTAGTTCAATCTCCCTGAAATGCTCCAGTGCCAGAGCCAAGCCAGTTGTGCAGACAGAAATGCCTTGGAAGTACCTCAAGTGTTTACTCACAGCCTTTACCGAGTGTCAGTTGTGTAGCAAGCACTGAGGTAGGACCCAGTCTCTGCCCTCACGTACACCGCAGCGCCGGGGAAGAGACAAGAGAAAATCACAGCATGGTGTGAAGGCAGCTGTGACCGAAGTCAGAGCCAGGACTTGGGGGAGGCAGAGAGAGAGGGTCACACCAGGAGCTGAAGAGAGCCCCGCCTCCAGGAGTTTGCTGTCTGTGAGAGACAGAAATAAGGCAAGGTGAGCAAGTCCATAGCTTAGGAGCAATTTCAGTAGGTAGACAGCGCCTGAGTGTACATGGGACATTACATCTAGAGATGACATCTCGAGGAGCACCAGACACGACCCTCATTTGGCGTGTTTAAGACACTGAGTATAACGCTGTGGAGGTGTAGTAATAAACGGTAGGGTATTTGCCTTGTAACAGGGTATTCCCATACATCGTAAGAAAACTTTTAAGCAGGCAAAACCAAACCTTTTGTTCCCAGAACTTGCTCAGTTTGTCTGACATAGTTCCCAGTACACAAATTCGTCCTTGTTTGGGGCCATGATGGTGTGTAGAAATAAAGAAATGTAAACTGTGGCTTGTAGAAATAGAAAAGAGGACTTTTCCTAGGATGCCAGCCATATGGGCCCAGCACATGTAACAGACAAACAGGTTAGCCATAGTGAGTTCAAAAGGAGGCATTGTACTGAAATTCCATGTTGAGAATAAACACTGAACTCAAGTGGAGGAGGCGGAGGTGGTCTCCAGAAAAGGTAACTCTTCAAAGGATGACAGAGCACTCCAGAGTTGATAACTGCCATCATGTTTCCTTTTTCCCTCGGGGAGCTGGGGATAGGGGCGTGGGAAGGGTATTGAAAATAAATTATAAACCAAAAATAAGAAAGTTATGATTACAATTCTCTTATGGAAATATAATATTAAAAAGTTTATCTGGTTAGGCATGTGGAAAACCTTCTGAGAACTTGTGAAAGAAGAATGAATGGCCATGATTTAGAGCAAAAGAGTCCATCTCCCCCCTGAGCTCTCTCCTTCCTGCCCTTGCTTTTATCCATGTTTGTTTGATAACATTTTCCCCAAGTTTGGGGCCGGCAGCTGAGCTGGTGTAAGGTTGGGGTGTTGAGGAAGACCCCCCTCCCCGTGACACTCTGGTTCAGGGTGGGGGGCTGCACTCGGGCTGGCTCTGGCCCTCCTTCTGGCCCTGGGGACAAATACTTCTAACCTGTTTTTTCCCACATTCTTATCTGAAAAGTGAAGGTGTTAATCACTGTCTGCAATAAATGTACTGGGAAGGCCGCTTAGCTTGTACATAAGATCCACAAGTGGTTTCAGTAAAAACTGAAAACTTTTAAAAGTGGGAAAAGCAGAATAAGCCTGTATGGTCCAGATTCTTTCTCGTTTGTACATTCAGTTAAACGGCCACTCAATATGATGTTTCCATAGTGATCTTGTGAATTCCACATTGGCTTTCTTCTGAGACAGTTCAGAAGTATGTCACACTTAGTTTTATGTGTTAATATCATTACTGGCATATATCTTTAAAAATATTCATTTTCTGTATTTCAAAATACAGAAGGGTATGTTGTATTAAAGCTGTCTCATGTGCAAACCAGTCTTTTCAACAGGAGCTCTTAATTTAGAAATAGTAGGTATTTTCATTAAAGAATTCCTAATTAGAACTATCAAAGGATGTTAGATTTTTGTGAAAGTAGATGACATAGAGAGTTGATCATTTTTTCCCCAGCAATGGACTATACAGGGAATTTTTCTTAAGTGTAAGAAAAAAGTTAATGATATAAAAAGTAATCTTACCATTCACCAAGAGGTCAGGATATGGGTGATTCTGACAGAACAATCCATTTTACTTTTAGAAGATGCATTTGTGTGCTTTTGAAGACATGATCCCAGTTACTTACCATCTCAAGCAACCCCTTTTTACTGTTGGAACTCGGGTGAATTCAAGAGAAACATAATATTCTTTGCTCCAATTCCTGACAGCACCGAAGTTGACTTAACTTTAAAACCAGTTACTGACAGGGCACCTGGGTGGCTCAGTCGTTAAGTGTCTGCCTTCAGCTCGGGTCATGATCCCGGAGTCCTGGGATCGAGCCCCAAGTTGGGCTCCCTGCTCAGCGGGGAGCCTGCTTCTCCCTCTCCCTCTGCCCTTCCCCCTGCTGGTGTGCTCTCTCTCTCTCTCTCTCTCTCGCTCGCTCGATCTCTCAAATAAATAAAATCTTAAAAATCAGCTACCGAGATGTGACACAGAATAACCATATTCTACAGAAAACATGTGATAAAAAAATTCACACAAATAAACAGTTTAGAAAACCAGTCACTTGAATATTTCTTTTTGTCACAATACTAAAGGTCTTTATGAAGAATTACTGAAAGAATACACTTTTTAGGAGATTTTAGACCATGTAGGAAGTTCAAACACAGAGGACTGAACTAAAACTCAGGTGATACTATTTTAAATAATCTGTGACTGTTCTAGGCTAGACATGGAAAGGATAAGCTCTTGAAATATTTGGAGTATATTCTCATCTCTCCTCTAAATCATTCTTTATCCCCATTAAAACTTCCCCACCCTGAGTCCTCTCTCCTCATTCCTTTATCTCTGCTTTCAAAGATGACTAGCTAACTAACCTACTAAGTCGAAGTCAAAGTGCCAATGGGAGGGGCTTCAACTCCACCTTTTCCTCCCTCTCCAGATAACTTCTTTCCATTTCAACAACAGCTCACCTAAACCTTACCTGCCACCTTGCTTCTCCCACCAAAAGGAGATGGTTCTAGCGGTGAGAAATTCAGACTAAGTGGAAGGTTAGGGAAGCACTAGCAGATGTACAATTTTTAGAGGGGCAGGTCTTTGAGAAATCATGCCTGCAGCCACCTTCATCTTTTGACCTTAGGTCAAAATAGTAATCAAGAAAATTGTCATTCCAAAGATTAACCATGACAGGTCCAGATTTTCTCAGGATCTTGAAAATTCAACAGAATTTTCACATACCTGCTTTAATCTTCACTGCCTACTTTCATGACCTGAGCCAAAACAGCAACTTCAGAATATAGGGAATCAGAGTAACTTCCATTGGGAACACCAGATAATGCTTCCTTAGGCAATCAGTCACTAGTCTCTTTGAGTGATTGGATCCAAAGAGGGATCAACATTGAATTCCATTTTAATGATTATGGTTTTGACTGGTATATAAGAAAATTAAATGTAGGGAATACTTAAAAGAAATTATCTGAATTTAACCATTTTAATTTTCAAAAGCATAATTACTTTTCACCCATTAAAATGGCTTTGGATGAGAATTTGTACTGCTACATCAACATAGGATCATGCCTTTCAGCAGAAATTCATGTACATTCACTTCGTAACAACAGATTAATAGTTTCCAAGTATTTGCATGTTTCAGGATGAAAAAACTCATGATGGCTTAGTTATGAGATTCAACCACTGACTTTTTTAAAAGAAAATGTTATGGCATGCAGTTCTTTTGGTATGCAAATATTAAGTAGTTGGTGCTAGGAATAAGAAAAATGGGAAAATACAGAGACATAAAATTGTGGAAGGATATAACTTGTGATTCATTATGAAAAGAGATCCTTAGTGACAAACTTAGGACATATTCTGTTCTGAATATATAGCTGATACCATCTTTCCTGGCAAATCAGTAAGGTAAGAATTAAAGGAGTGGGGTACTTGGCTGGCTCAGTTGGTAGAGCATGCACCTCTTGATCTTGGCATTGTGACTTTGAGCCCCACGTTGGGTGCAGAGCTTACTTTAAGAAAAAAAAAAGTCATCCTTTAGAAAAGCTTAATTTGAGGAAAATTTTCCCAGAATGCTCCTTTCAGTCTCCTTTCAGTTCTTACTACCAGAGGAAAAATAGTCCTGCCATATGATGAAAGGTACCTGGTAGTCTTATTTATCTAGTATATATCTAGGGCTTCATCTTGGTAGATTTTTATCCAAGGTGAAAAGGGGTGGTTTTGACGTTCGATTACTTTGAAGTACTAACCTGGAACCTATCTTCAGCTATTGAAAAGAATTGTGCAATAGTAAAGCTTATCTTGACAGTGGCTGTGAGCCTAAAAGTATTGCACAGTGAGGGGCTTTGAAGCAGGTCTTCAGAACCACTCTTGTCAAGACTCCTGTTCTAATTTATATTGTGTGATCCAGAGAAATTTCTCTCGTATTGCCAAACATTGCAAATTATGCTTGTGACGTGCTTATCAAATGCTTAGCAGCTATTGACTGTTGATTGCTGGGTCTAGAATTGTGTCCAGTTCGTCCCTTGCCACTCTACCAGTGGGGTGGCTGTATTCATCCCTCACTGCCTCATGACAGCATCTTCTGCCCAATGTCTTGGCTCTTAGCCCAGCCTTTGTTGTCTGTGATCACTAGTTTCTGCTCAGACGCATAGCAATTCTGTTGTTGGTTAACTTGGTTGACAAGCCTAGTTAAAAACACTGAAAGTGAGCTCAACTTCAACACTAATGGGCCTCTGGCCAATCTAATGTCTACAAGTCTACTGAATATACTTCTTAAAAAGCTATTCTAGGATATTTTCTCCTTTCTTCTGTTTATTGGGTTTTTTTTCATCTCTCATGTTTTTAATGAGATTTAAGATTGTGTAGTAGAGTCAGACAGACTGCTCATTCTCTGCACTTTTAGGAATTCATCATGCCTGAGAAGTTTATCCAAATACATGGTACCACAGTTTCTCTTTGAGCACTGAGATCAAAAGAGGACCTGCATGACACTTTTCATTTCAGCATACCTTCAGAGTTTGAGCCAATAAAACAAAAGCTGATAGAATGTTTAGTATATAGCACATTGTGAAAAACATTTGTCACTTTCCTGAGCACTCCAATCAGGCAATTTGTGGAAAAAGATGAAAGACAAAAAAATCCAATTATTATACTAAATGTATTTTTTTAATACTTGTATTCAGATGTCATCTTTAAAGAACAGGAGAAAAATGTATGGGTAGACTAGTACGCAAATAATTTACTTTCAATACGAATTAGACATAGCTCTTTAAAAAAGGGTTGAACTATATTGGTTGGGGAGGAACCAGCATAAGGATATTAATATATATGGAGTATTTACTATATCTAAGGCACTGTGGCTAGGGGGAAAAAGTTATTTTTACAATCTTTATTGAGTGAAAAATCTGTAAAAGGTATTAAAATCCTCAACTGACATCATTTAATTCAAAGCTCTTCATCTTTAAGTTAATTCATCTCAAAAAAACAGCAAAGGTAAGAAAAAAATTACTATCAGTAAGAATGATATATTTCCTTGGTTTGGAAATTTCCAAACCACGGTATTCTGCCCTGTCAAAATACGTTCATTGGGGAATTTTTAACTTTATAATTTCTTTTGAACTTAATCACAGTTTTACATCTAGCTGGTTTCATGATTAAATAAAAGAGAAGGTGATTCCCCTCTTGTACTGACGAGACCACATACTTGAATGGTACTCTAACTTCTAGGTTCTGCTATAGTAACACTGAAACCAGAAGCTTGTGGGAGAAATGTCACTTTATCTGAGAGAGTAAAATCAGACTCTAACAGGAAGTAGCAAATTCATCTTTTTCTTTTTTCTTAATCCACTCCTTGCTGAAGACAAGAAGCTTGAGAAACATCACTTTTTAAGTCATACTTCCTTTATGTAGATCAAAACCAAAGCCACTGGGTGGTGCTTTCCCCACAGGAATTTCTAAAGAGCAGATGGGGCCATTTAATGGTGGATTCATTTATAGAAGAGACCCCCACTGTGTGTACCATACCTCTTGAAAAAAAAAATAAAGGTAAAGACTCAACTGTATACTACAGAATAAAAATCTAGCCCAACTTTGACCTTTATAAACCAGGTGAATTCAGGTTTAATTTTCACAAATCATAAAACACTACTTTGAATTATTTTGGCCTTTTACTTAAATGATCTAGTTCCCAGGTAAAACTTAAATCAAAAAAGGTAGTAGTGTCAGAACTCAAGATCGCCTCTTTACATTTTAGCATGTGGCGACTTTGAAGAGTTGTTTTGGTTTTGTTTTAAAAGAAGACGATACGTATACATAAATAATTCAGAATTTAAAATATAAATTTAAAAATAGTCCTCAGATACACTTAAAGGTAAAAATGTCTTTTAATCGCCAGTTTCTCTACCCTTTTCAACAAATCACTTCCTGGGATTTAATGAGCTCACTCTCTCTTAAGAGGAAAATAAAGACTGTTTTTGCTTTCAGATTTATATTCCCTCACTCCAGCTTTATGACTACATGTGCACACACAACCGTCTCTCTCTCTCTTGCAGGTGGCGCAGACCAGGAAGGGGAAATCTGTGGTTTAAATTCTTTGTGCCTCATCCTCTGAATGCTGGAGGCTTGCTGTAGGCTGTATGCTGTTAATGCTAATCGTGATAGGGGTTTTTACCTCCGACTGACTCCTACATGTTAGCATTAACAGGGTATGATGCCTGTTACTAGCATTCACTGGAACAAATTGCTGCCGTGGAAGGATGACAAAGAAGAATCAGTCACCCTGCTGGATAAACTTAAGACTTCAGCCTTTATTATTTTTGTTAATCATAATCTGGTCACCGAGATGTTCCGCCTTCAGTTTTTAAGAGAGTAAGGTCATTCGAAAGATTTATCAGCAGCATTCTGAATGCAAACACTTTTACGCGAATCTTCAAGCCCACATCTTTGTTTGGATCTTTAGTGGAAAACGTATTTGCGTCGTTTTTGATTCAAAGTTATGGTGTGTTGTTACTGTTCAGAAGCACTTTTCATAACTCAACTGAAAGAAATATGGACTAAACACATTCTGAAACAAATTTCTAGAATATCTTCGTAGTTAAAAATTAGAAGGACCCTCCAGTTACATCAGGGATGGTCCAGCAACAGTTTCAAACAGATTTATAAATTGGCATGTTTTTTCCTTCGTTTTGCAATTTTCTATTCAGACAACTTTAGTTTGAAGTTAGCACTTTTATCTGAATCTTAAGGGGGAATTATAAGGCTATGACAATGAGTGATTTTTAGAAATGAAATATTTTTACCAATTAGCATGGTAAATGATGTCTGAGAGATAACCCCTCCCTTTTCCCTACAAGATACAAAGGCTTAATAAAAAAAAATTTCATATTTGAAATTAAGTTCCAAATCTAGGTTCAAGTTTAATGACTTGGCCACATAATTATGTCGTGGGGGTCAAAGAATCCACTTTTCCTCTCAAAGCCTGTGTCAGGATTAGCCCCCAGGACGGGGCTAATACTTTACAAGGTCGGTGTGAGGTTTATGTGCAAAAGAACTATTTTGTAAAATAGAAAGTTACATTAATGTTATAGTAAAATTCATCCAAGAACTAGCCCCCCACACACACACTTTGTTAGAGAAAAGCTAATGATTTGATTTACAGAATTTTTCAGGTTTGGATTTCTCTGCATTTTTTTCCATAATTCACTATATCATTTACAAATAAATAGTTAATTGTAATTGTTGGCATATTTAGTGTATACTTGTATTAGCAACTCTTTTCAACATTTTGTCAGTTACACACTGTAACCAAATAAACCTCTTTTAGTCACTTAGTTGATTTAAAATAATTTGTTATGGCCTTTTATCTTTTGCAAAGTACAAACTGTAATTTCAGAAATCATTTATGCAAAAAACAACCCCCCCCAAAAAAACAATGGGAAGAAATTATGAGAATACCAGGGGGAATGGTCCTGACCCTCAGGACATGGTATTCTCGTCTCAGGGCATCCCCTCGGCCTGGCCCACATTTGTGTTCAAGTTGTGTGTGCTGCCAAGATAAATTTCTCCTCTTAACCCTTGAAATGAGCATTTGGCTCCGAGGAGCCCCAAAGTAGGCACATCACATTGAAGGGAGTTTCTTCAGACTATGCATTTTATTTGCACTGCTCACCTCTAAGAGGAGTCCTTGTTTTGAGTCCCAATTCTCCAAAACCCTGCTTGCTGCCTACATTCAGAATGTTAGGCCTGGAGTAGACTGATCTAGTATTACCTTCCTGCTGTTATAAGGAAGCTATGAACATCAAAAAGCTTAAGAAAAACTCTGCCGTGAGGGGCACCTGGGTGGCTCAGTTGGTGAAGCGTCCCACTCTTGGTTTTGGCTCCGGTCATGATCTCAGGGTTCTGGGATCCAGTCCCACGTCAGGCTTGTGCTCAGCACAGAGTCAGGTGGAAGATTGTCTCTCTCTCTCCCCCACTGCCCCTCCCCCTGCTCATGCTAAGTAAATAAAATTTTAAAAAAAGAAAAGAAAAACCGTGCTGTGAAATGCTTAATTTGAAGAGTGCTAGAGTACATGAAACTTGGGTGAGTTCCTTAATCTCTGTAAGCCTAAATTTTCTCACCAGTGAAATGATGACTCTATTTCAGAAGGACGGTTAGCTCGAGGGAAATAGTGCGTGTAAAGAGCACTATTATGCATTACGGTGTTAAATGAACACTGGCTTTAACACTTCTAGATTTCAGTTATTAAATCAAATGGGCTCCTGTAGCACATCTCCCCGAGGGCACATTAGCTCCAACCTAGCCATAATCCCATGGTGACAACCCAGAAAAGCGAGATCTTCCGGGGGCGCTGGGTTTTCTCTGATGCCCAGCACTCGTAGGCTGCTAGCTCCTGATCGCTCCATCTTAGATGGAGCCTTCCTGACCGATAGGCTCAGCCGTGCCAAAAATTCTTGGCGTAAGACTGGGTGTGTGTTTAGGTTGGAGAAAGGGGTAAGTAGCAAGGAAGTGTGTGTGTGTTTTCAAGTGACAAACTCAGGGTGGCTGAAGTCAAAGTGGGTGATGTGGCAGATGGAGAAGGTAAAAGGAACCCGATTTTGTACACAGAAGGCTGAACTGAGTGAAGCATGACATCATGCAGGACATGGTTTCTTTAAAAAAAAAAAAACCACAACACTTGAATATTAAGAGGGTTGCCTAGGATCTGGCCCACTTCCCTAGAAACTTGCTGAATTAGAGACTATTCACTCTCAGCAGGAAGACTCAGTAGCTAAAAAAAAAAAAAAGAATGGGGGGGAAGAAATGAAGTCAGAATTGAAAAATATAGAGAAAACATGGAGTATTAGAATTTTTCCCAAAATAAAGAGATGACCAGTACTTTGATTAAAGGAAGTGGGGAAAACTTCTGAAGAAGTAAAAGAGCTTGAATAAAATTATTAAGTCTGTAAATGGGAAGCACTCAAAAGAAGTTGACGCATTAGGTGGTTTTCAGGTAATATTGACTAGGAAACAGTGAAATCAACGGTAAAACTTGCACATAAGTGTTCAGCTTTCCACTTTGGACTTTAAATTCTCTCCTGGCAGTAAGGATAAGGAAATAATGTACATATAGAGGGTCTGGGTTTTTCTGCTACTATTATAACAGATCTAAGTGTTCACCTGCTTAACACATATATTCCTAACTGCTCGAGTAATGGATTTGTTTTAGATAGATTTCTCAAATACCCCTCTTCAGTGCTTCTTTGCAGGACTCAGGGATTTCCCAGGTCACTGGGTCTAAAACACTGCATCATAATTTGTTGTGGTGTGTAAACAACTGCACTAGAAAAGGTATATCCTTGAGGGCCAATCCACTGTCTTGCAGATTTCTATCTTACACAAATGTTTACTGACTTAATCATACCATTATTATTCCAAGGTCAACTGTCAAAACAACTTAAGTTTAAATATAGTGAACATTTCACTCTATACCCATAGGCTCAAAGAGGTGATTTTTAGTAAATAAAAGGTCATCACAGCAAACAAATGACTGAAAAATTCTACATATAACTGAAGGACTAGGGCAGTGATTCTTAACTTTGGAAATGGGTCAAGGTGCAGGCTCCCAGGCTCCCACCGCAGAGCTTCTGATTCTGTAATGGAGCTCAGGAAATTACCTTTTTACCAGGCTAACCAAGTGATCCAGATGCAAACAGTTCATAAACCAACTCTGAGAAACAGTGGCTGGTTACCCTGCACTACTGCTGATATGGCAACTAGGAATGGCGCCCAGCAGAAATCCTGCAACATACAGATGCAATTCTGTATGTGTGTACTGTTCACACACAGTTTATTCCCTGTAATGAAAGGTTCCGCCACGTGGGTGGAGTGATGAGGTGCCCGATCTTTGATCTCTTTGGGAGATAAGCAGACATTAAATTTCAGGTCCCATTGTCCCTTCCCACCAAAAGCATCAACGACCTTGGACTAGCCATGCCCAAACTATCAGCTGCTGCTTAGAGCAGTCATTAGGGAAGGTCAGTGAAGGGATCGGGTGCCAGTTCCTGCCTCGGAAAGAGTGGGTTGACTAACGAAACAATCACAAAATGTCACCGCCATCTTAACTCACTCTGTGCTGCCAAAGCTTCACCAGTCAGGATATTCAGTCTTCACTTAGGAAAATCCTACCCTCTCCCAAATGCTGACAGCTCAACGATTTCGGATCCTCTAGCCTGTGCCTAGCACATAGGAAAAGAGTGCGGAAAAGGGTTGCACCCGGAGTGACCTTTCTCCTCTGTTCTCCCAAAGTACAGTTTGTGGCTCTCCTCTAAAAGTGCTTCACGCTGTGCCCCACATTTGTTATTTGCATACATGTTGTCCTCTCTTCTAGATCATGAGCTCCTGTAGGAAAGAAATACCATTTTATACTTTCCTGTATCCCACTCAGCTCAGGGCCTTGCTCACAGTTGCTTGAGTGGAATGGGAAAATGTATCCAAGTCTTCAGTGACTTTGAAAATACAGCCTGTTCTGTTGTCAGAGACTATCTGTACCTGGCATATGTATTTGTCTTGACTAGAGGGACTGTTTTTCAAGTTGACCTATAGGGACTCGTTACAGACAGCTCAAGCATCAATTTGGCTTTTTCTAAGTTCTGCATATCAAGACCATCTCCATATCCATTTTAATAAATTCCATTATTGAAAAAATATATATGAAAAATATATATGAAAATGTGTCCTTTTATTTTTTTTAAGATTTTATTTATTTATTTGACAGAGAGAGACACAGCAAGAGAGGGAACAGAAGCAGGGGGAGTGGGAGAGGGAGAAGCAGGCTTCCCGCTGAGCAGGGAGCCCGATGCGGGGCTCGATCCCAGGACCCCGGGATCATGACCTGAGCCGAAGGCAGACACTTAATGACTGAGCCACCCAGGCGCCCCAAAAATGTGTCCTTTTAATCTCTACAGGCAGGTTTGACAATAACACCCAACTTGGAGATCCCTTAGAAATAATATTGTAGTAGTAACCTCTCCTAAAACTTTTCCCTATTTTCCCTTTCTTTCAACATATGAAACCATGTATGAAACCTTAAATCTGCTCATGGATAAATTTATCTTTAAGAGGATGTTATCTATACTATCAAAAGTTAAAATGCACATAATCTTTGATCAACAGGATCACCTATAAGAATTTATATTTCAGGGGCACCTGGGTGGCTCAGTTAAGTGGCGGACTCTTGATTTCAGCTCAGTCATGATCTCAGGGTTGTGGTATCGAGCCCCACGATAGGCTCCATGCTCAGCACAAAGTCTGCTTGCCCCTCTCCCTCTGCTCTTCCCCCTACTTGTTCTCTCTCTCAAATAAATAAACAAAATTTTTAAAAATAATACATAAAATAGGGGTGCCTGGGTGGTGCAGTTGGTTAAGCACCCAGCTCTTGGTTTCAGCTCGCATCACGATCTCATGGTTGTGCAATCAAGCCCGGTGTCTAGCTCCTCACTCAGCACAGGGTCTGCTTGCGATTCTCTCTCTCCCTCTGCCTCTCCCACTCATGCTCTCTCTCTCTCTCTGAAATTAATAAATCTTTAAAATAAATTTTTTAAAATTTATATTATAGATCTACAAGAACATGTGTACAATCATATATACAAGTTACTAATTGTAGCATTACTTTAATAGCAAAAATTAAAAATCAGCCATCAATAGAGAGTGACTAAATAATGGTAGACCTGAACATGGAATACTATATACTGAAAGAATAGAGATAAAATGTGTAACTTGTAAAACAGAAAGGAGGGGGCGCTTGAGTGACTCAGTCACTTAAGCATCTGAATCTTGGTTTGGGCTCAGGTCATGATCTCGGTGGTGAGATCCAGCCCAATGTCGGGCTCAGCACTGAGCATGAAGCCTGCTTAGGATTCTCTCTTCCTCTCTCTGCCTCAACCCCCACCCACCCCGCTCACACTTTCTCTCTCCAAAAAAAAATTTAGAAAGAAAGAGAGAGAGAGAGAGAGACTCTTAGAAAGGAAAAAGAAAAAATAAGGAAAATCAGATCAAATACTTGACAAAAAACAAGAATAATGAAATAATGTAAAGAAATGAGAATCACTGTAAAATATACATGCATTAAAACTTATCTATTAAAAGACAGTAATTCCAAGACTCAGTTTTAAAACTGAGTAATAACAGAACCAGATTAAAGAAAAAATAAATTAAGGAAACCAGATTAAAGGGGATGAAATCATTATGAGGGATACAGAGGATCCTTATTTAATGATAAAAAAAAAATTTGCCGGCAAGTTATCAAAACCCCAAACCAGAACACATGGTGCTAACACTACAGTCTTAAAATATAAGCAAATACTGATTTAATTACAGCAGAAATTGTCAAATCCACAATCATTGCAGGAGCATGGATTTAAAGGGAGAAAAAAAAGATTCCTCTATGCTTTTTTAAAGAGAAAACCTAACACATAATGACACGAAAAGCTGAAAGGAATGAAAAAATATTTACCATATCCTAAAGAAACCTCATGGAAAAATTTCAGTATCAGAAAAGCAGATTTTAAAACAAGTGGCTCAGAAGTTGACAAGATGATCCAATAACCACTATAATGTTGAAAAAGAAGAATAAGGAAGGACTCACCCTACCAGAACTCTGAATTACTTAAATTACAGTTAGTTAACATCCAGTGTAATACTAGTTTCAGGGGTAGAATTTAGTGATTCATCACTAACTACAACACCCAGTGCTACTTCAACTTAGAAAAGGCTTTACTGAATTTCTTAAGCACATACAAATCATAAAGGAAAAAAAATGGATAATTTCAACCACATTAAAAATAAAGACAGCACAAAGTTAAAAGGTAAGCCAGACCAGAGAAGATATTTACAGTAACAAAGGTTTAACTTTCTGAATATATGAAGAACTCCTGTGAACAGGACCAAAGATCCCCTTTACAAAAAAAAAGGGGGGGTGGCTATAAACTGGTAACTCACAGAAGAGGAAAACTTCTTGGATAAAAAACATATGAAAAGACACTCATTGTCACTGCATGTTCAGTATTAAACAAACTGATTAAATGATAGGATCAGGCATATCCAACCAACCTGAATGTCAGATAATGAGAAGTGTTTGTGAGGGAGAGGGGGAACAGAACCACCACTGCTGATAGAGAGTAAACTGCTACAACTATTGTGGTAACTAATAACATTCAGTAAAGTAGAAGATGCATGTCCCGCTTCTAGGTACATAGCCTAGAGATACTGTCAAATGTGTAAACAAAGAAACATACACAAGAACGTTTTCCTTTTGTAATGCTAAAAAGTAAAGGAGCACCTGGTGGGCTCAGTGTGTGGAGCATGTGACTCTTTATCTCAGGGTTGTGGGTTTGACCCCATATTGGGTGCAGAGATTACTTGGAAATAAAATCTTAAAAAAAACCTAAAAAGTCAAGGCCATCTTCAATGGCCATCAACAAGAGAAATGAATTAATGGTGGGATTAATCATACAATGGAATAGTACATGCATCAACCAATTCTACACGTAAACTAGCTCTACACATATCAACATGTTAAATGTGAAAACAAAATGCTGAGCAATAAACTTTAAAAGGATATGTACCATGAAGCCAATTATGTTTAGTTTAAAACATAGAGGATACTATACATTGTAAATCATGAAGGGTAAGGGTATGCACGAAAAAGACAGTAGTTCTTGGAAGGAAATGACAAGAGGGAGATGTTCAATGGATAGGTAGCTTTTTGTTTATTTAAAAAGAAGAATCTGAAATAAATAGGGAAAAGGTTAACAATGGTTAAATTTGGGTAGTGACTATATGTCAACATTCTTGGCTGCAAACAACAGGATCTGCTCTAGCCGGTTTAAGCAAAAAACAAATGGCTCACAAATGGGCTCAGGCTTGGAAATCTGGTTACACGACTCTGAAAAGTGCCATTACACCAGAGCAGCTGCAAGGGGAAGGATTGCTGGGCATAGCCCACTGCACCACTGCTGCCTGGAAAGCCACGAGTCCCTGCTCCCCTAACAAAATGGATCCCATGTGCCACGCTGTCTTCATGGTGTCACTTCCAAATTTCATACAAGTATGTCTAACTGGTGACCTAGGATGCCTGTCTGAGCCCCCAGCTACAAGGAAATTTTGGAAATTATGTTTTAGTCTTCCCCTCGGTGAGATAAGATCCATTGAGTGGTATGTCACCAGAGTGGATGTTCAAGCAGTGCTAGCTACCCAAAAAAGCAGGACAAATGTCCACTCAAACAGGGGTTAAATTATTTTCTCTATTTTTCTGTATGCTCAAAATAGTTCATGTTTAAAAAAAAAAAAATCAAAGTATAAATCCTCCAAGAGGATGGGAGAGGAAAGCAGCAGCAGCAATTTCCAGGAATTTCCAAAAGATGGGACTAAGGGGATAGTAGAGGGTGTCACCACTTAGAATGTATGTGGAGGGAGCCCATCAGAAGAGAGAGCTGACTTGCCCAGATGGGTCCGGAGAAGCTCAGAGGTGGTAGAAGACAGAAGACGGAAGAAGGGCTAAAAAGAAAGGGATTAAAGGTCTATATGCAAACCAGTTGACCTTGACCCCACATCCCCTATCTCCAAATACAGAAGGGCATGAATCCAGGTATTTCCCCCCAGGTAAACTATTGGAAGGATCTCATGAAATAAGTGGGAGCACTGTCTGGGAAGAACAAGAGCAGTCAGTATAGAAATCTGTCACCAAGACTGAAGAGCTCTTCATTCTAGCATTGAGAAAATCCCCATCGTAACAGTCAGTGGCATATGTTCAATTAAAAAGATAGGATACAAACACACACACGAAAAAAAGAGGGGAGGGGAAATACAGAAGACCAATACAGAAGATCCAAAATCCAATAAAAGGTATTGGAGAAACAGAAAAGGAAAAGGAATAAAATATTTAGAAAGAAAAAGAAAAATTTCCTAGAGCTTAAAAGAGATGTCAAAATTGAAAGTACCAAGGAGAACAATTAAATATCTAGATACAGACATAAAATTTTACCACTCTGTAACACCAAGAACATTAAGATCCTAAAAGTATCCAGAGTGTGTATGCATATGGGTGTGCAGCAGGTATGGAGGTATGGAGGAAGGCAGGGTTGCAGAGCACAGTTTATATAAAAAGGAACAAAGTCAGATGGGTTATCAGACTTTACATTAGCAACATCAGATGCCAGAAGATACTTGAGCTGCTTTCAAAGTCTTGACAGAAAATTATTTTTCAATCTACAATTCTCTACCTAGCCAAACAGTCGATCAAACGTAAGTTGCAAAACAAAGCTACTTTAGACATGCAAGGGCTCACCTCTAAGGCGCTTTTTCTCGAGATGTAACTTATATGGACTCCAGCACAATGAAAAAGTTAATAAAGGAACAGGAAGATACAGTCTCTAGGAAGAAGTAGATCCCACCCAAGGAAGTAATAAAATCTTCAGAAGAAACCTGTGTACTATGCTCAGGAAGAAATTTTTTGGCAAAACAGTTTTAAAAGACTGATAATCAAGACTTGCCCCAGATACAGGAAAGCAGGAACTCTGAGACACTGTTACTGGGACTGCCACTGGCAAAATCTTTTGGAGGTTAAGATCTGGTAGCACCTGTCAATAACTCTACAATCAGAAATCTATTCATACAGAGTATATGTGAGGCGGTGCAGAGCAGTACATAAGAGCATGTGAGTGAAGTAACCCGGGTCCAAAATCCAGCCTTGCTCCTGGCCAGTTCTATGGTCTGTTTCCTCATTTACAAAATGGAAACACCTTCTCAACACATTGTGAGATCAAATAAGGGACTCCATGTGAAAGGCTTAGCATCATGGCCAGTATATAGGAAATACTCAGTTAACTTAGCAAATTCTCAGTTTAAATCTATCTATCCACAAAACACTTGCCATTTTGTACAAGGATATTTATTGTGTCATTAAAATAACAAAAATGGTTGACTTATTTCGCTAGTCAATCAGAGAAAGACATGTATCATATGACCTCACTGATATGAGGAATTCTTAATCTCAGGAAACAAACCGAGGGTTGCTGGAGTGGTGGGGGGGTGGGAGGGATGGGGTGGCTGGGTGATAGACATTGGGGAGGGTATGTGCTATGGTGAGCGCTGTGAATTGTGCAAGACTGTTGAATCACAGATCTGTTCCTCTGAAACAATACAATATATGTTAAAAAAAAAGAAGAAAAAGAAGATAGCAGGAGGGGAAGGATGAAGGGGGGGATATCGGAGGGGGAGACGAACCATGAGAGACAGTGGACTCTGAGAAACAAACTGAGGGTTCTAGAGGGGAGGGGGTTGGGGGATGGGTTAGCCTGGTGATGGGTATTAAAGAGGGCACGTTCTGCATGGAGCACTGCGTGTTATACCCAAACAATGAATCATGGAACACTACATCAAAAACTAATGATGTATGGTGATTAACATAACAATAAAAAATTTAAAAAATAACAAAAATGGAAACTACTATGATCCTTTATGTTTTTAAAAGATTTCATTTATATTTGTACATGTTTATACACGTAGAAAAAAGGACTGAACAGAG
Organism: Eumetopias jubatus; assembly: GCF_037043125.1. Taxonomy (NCBI): domain Eukaryota; kingdom Metazoa; phylum Chordata; class Mammalia; order Carnivora; family Otariidae; genus Eumetopias; species Eumetopias jubatus. The sequence continues at coordinate 19,322,993 of NW_028274807.1, read as the reverse complement.
AAAACATGTCAAAGTGTTACATCTGGGGAGTCAAAGAGAACAGGGTTGTTTCTGCATACAATTTCTACTGTGAACAGCATAAGTTCTTTTAACCTTTAAGGAAAGTAATAAGTAAAAAATAATAATAATAATAATAAAGAGGAAAAAATAAACATCAGTATAAATCTTAGAGAGAAAAAAGAGTTAATCTTTTTTTTTTTTTTTAAAGATTTATTTATTTATTTTAGAGGGAGTACTCAAGGAAAGGGCGGGGCAGAGGCAGAGTGAGAGAAAGAATCCCAAGCAGACTCCACGCTGAGCACGGAGCCCGCACGCTGAGTACTGAGCCTGACACGGGGCTTGATCCCACAACCCCAAGATCATGACCTGAGCCAAAACCAAGAGGAGGACACCAGCCAAATGAGCCACCCTGGTGCCCCGACAGTTAATCTTTAGAAGCACACACAAATATTTCATAGAAAACTTTTATTTTAATTTACTATACATATTTAAATTTTAGGAAGTTACTAGGTCGATGCACTTTCCTCTGTAGGTTTAGTTTGATCTTCAGTTACCTGTAAATACATGAATACTTTAATTTTCTAATAATAACCACTTTTAGTTTTACCCTTAGCCCACCATTTTAAATCATTCCACAGTCCTCCTATAATGACCCTTGGTCTTTCTCCTTTATTAGTAATTATTATAGAAAGTTAAGCAGAAAAAGAAGAAAACGTACAAGGCCAGGTTCCCAATATAAATTATCAAGTAAGGTACAACAATTTCATTAAAAATATAATCTGAAGCATATAGCTAGGCTTCTCCAGTTTGTCATTTTATTTTTCAATTACAAAATGAAATCATTCATGTTAGAAAAATACCAGCAATGCTGTAACACAGTATTTTAAATCAACAGATTTTCTTGGGAGGTATAATTCTATTTTAAATATAGTATATTACGGGTTTAGCAGAAACAGGTATCTGTACATCCATATTTCTATTCTGTGTCACTCAAACACATCAAACAGCTAAACTTACTCCTCACCACCCCGACACCCACCACACCTCCACATTATCTATCTCAGTGAAGGTGTCCACGCCTGCCATTCGGGAATCCACGGTTCTCTTATGTGCATATTCAATCCACAGTCCTACTAATTCTACCCAAGTGGCTCTCACTGCCACACCTCAACTTGAGGATCTCACCACCTTCTACCCCTTTAACAGGGCTGCTGGGTTAAGTCACAGCTTTCTTCCACGCTGCTCCAGAGTAAGCTTTTAAACACGAATAGCTGACCCATAGTTTACTCCCTTTTTCAGATTCCCCAGTGACCCCCAATCACCTCCAGGAGGGGGATGTAAATTCTGTATTATGGAAGACAAGCCCTTCATATGCTATTTCCAACAGACTTTGTTGAACTCCTCACCCACCCTACATAAGACTGTACGTCCAGATGGATCTTATACTCATCGCGCTCTCCATTCCTCCACCCCTCTAGGCAAGCAGCTTCCTCTGAGATATCCACCAACCCCTCCCCAAGCAAATTGTCTGCTGGGCCCACTTTAGTCATCCTCTCAAGCCAGCTTAAGCAACACCAATCCCTGGGAACCTCCTTTAACCAACCCGCCAGCCTGGTTTGGGTCCTTCGCTGTATGCCAGAACTCCACATGTACACCCAACTGTCTGCTTCCAAGTCTAGTCATCCGTTAAAGTAACTTCCCTGAGGCCAGTAAGTAGGTTTTGTTCATTTCTGTACCTACAGCTCCTGGCACCTAACAGACATCTCAATCAACGAACCGTATGTTTAACCTACTCCCTTCAAACAAACAAAATGGACAGAAGAAGGAAACCGAACCAGAATAAATGCTGCAAAAAAGCTACTCACTGATTCGTATTATATACTCTAGGCTACTTCCTCTACTGTTTTTCTACATTTATTATATACTCATTTCTTCTCTAGTTTCCTAATCTAAAATGATCATTATGGTGAAGGGGACTAAGAGCACACTAATCGTGATAAGCACTGAGAAATGCACAGAATTGATGAATCATTATATTGTATACCTGAAACTAATATAACACTGTATGTTAATCATACTTGAATATATATATATATAAATTAAAAATAAATAATAAAATGACTGTGACCAAAGAGACAAAATTATTCTATCCATTCAAAAATACTTTCTTTTCATGAGAAAATTACATGTAATCTTTACACAAGAACATTAGACTAAGTGCCTCAAAAATAAATTCTATTTGTAAATTCATTAATAAAGACTAGGTTTGTACATCATCATAAAAAATAACCAATAAATACTTACCAGGTAACCCATGTACCAAAGGTTGGGCTCAAAATTTGGCATGACACATACATAATAATCCCGGAATGGGTTAACAGACTGAATGTAAATGTACTAGCAAAAACAACTGGAAAACCATATGAGGAGGTATATAATCAAGTGGAGATTGTAAGAATGGATATTTGTTCAGAGATTACTTTGCAGCTTTAAAAAAAAAAGACCGCAAACTAAAAAAAAAAAAGAAGAGAAAAGAAAAAGTTTGATGTATGTTTGCAAGCTTGACTAGAGTGGAAAATTAGGATGACTAGGAAGGGTTCATGGCCAGATTACATGGAACAGCTATCAGATAATGTAAGTAAAGGATGAGCACTCAGCCTAGGAAAGAGTAAATAGGGATAGAATAGGTCAAGAAATATAATCATTCCTACTTGTGAAATCTAAATGCTAATGACACAGAATGAACTACAAAACACAAGTACTCAAATACTGTTTTTCAGGACATTTGCACATTTAATATGTCAACCAAAAGTCAAGGCATTTTTAAAATACATCTGACAAATCTTAACCTTTCAATGCTCATTTAGTTTACGAAAAAATTACCGAAGACCTAATTAACACCACTGGACCCACTAAGATCTATTACTACTATAAAGCAGTATTCTTATTCTTCTTCAAGTTCCACAGTTTCATTTCCATGATATTAACAAACAAAAACAGGAGAAATGCCAAATTACAACTCTTCTCTTGCCAAGATACTACTGGGGTCACCAACTATAACACTGCTTTAGCTACTGAGACAACTAGTTACTTTTTTCTTTCATTTTCTTTTCTTCCTTCTTTTATTTATTGTTGTGTTGTTGCCTGATTCCAATAAAAATTTCTTCATGGAACAGTACTCATTAGCTGTCAAAAAAACTTACCATTTTCCGAGATCTTCCCAACAGCTTATCCCAGATGGTAAAATGTGCCTTGAAAAGAAAAGATTCACTATGAATTAAATAAAGCAATAAAGTTAAAATAAAAGGAAATGAGTGTTATATAGGTTTTAAACAAAACAAATACATAAGTCAAGCAGTACTAATGAGGCTAAGCAGTTACAAAAGTAGATTCGAGTAGGGGGAAAGGTACTTTACGGGACAGCTGGTTTGTTTGGCATGTTAGAAAAACTGACGTAAGCACTGAAAATGCCATTCTTCCTCTTCTGTCCTTCCTAATCATTACCATCACACACAGCATTCCTTCTAATGGGAAGCAAAACTCTGCTCCACTTTCCCATGGGCTGCAGTTCTTTCCTTAAATAGCCATTTTCAACAAACTAGAAGTCATTCTTCAAATCACTAGCAATCACAAGGAGAGGTTCATCAAGAACCAACGGTGACCAACGTTGACAGATGGTGACATCTTCACGCTGAAATGGCAGTTCTAGAGGATTTAGCAAATTACCCTAAAGAACAAGTAAAAACTAATGTAGAAAATAATAAAATCATAGAATCAATTTACTTAATCCTTAAAATTTTTATATAGTTGGGGATTCTCAGAATGCATAGATGAAAACTGTGTAAAATGCATTAAGGACCACATCAATTTTACTAAGTCATTTAAAGGTGATACTGAGGGATATGGGTGGGCCAGTGACTGCATCACACTGAATGACCTGGTAAAATCTATTATAAAAGGTAAAATTACTATATGCACGTGTAAGCCCTTCTGGAGAAAAGGGCAGTGTTGTATGTTTAAAAGGAAAACCACACCTGACTCCAGCAGAATGGACAGCTGGTGCAGACCCTACGGTGTGGCTGGAAGACCGTGGATGATGGAGAAAGTAGTGTGAGACGTCAGAGAGGCAGGCAGGGGCCAGATAATGTGGGGCTCTGTGAGACGAGATAACAGGGTTGGGATTTTTACAAGAAGCCCCTGGAATGTTTAGGGCAAAGGGATTACATGATCTGATTTGTATATGAAAAAAGTCCTTTTGGCTACTAAGCAGGGAATGTGCTTCAGGGGGGCAGAGTGAAAGTGAGGAAGGGGTGAAGAGTAAGAGGGGCTTGGAAAGGGTGGTGGTAGCAGATGGGATGCTATGCAATGGAGGGACTCAGGGCATGTTTCAGAGTTAAGAGTTTAAATGCCTTGATGATGAACGGGATGGAGCATGGATGGGAGGGAAACAGAATCAAGGATTACCTCACAGCTAAGGAGATGATGGTGTCATTTACTGAAATGCAGAAAGCCAGGAAAGGAAACAGGTACGTGGAGAAAAATCAAATATGTCAAGGACAAATGCTAAAAAGTACAAAATGTTGATGAATGAGATGAAGGATTTAAATAAAAGATATACTATGTCCAAAGACTAGAAGATACAATTTAGTAAAGATGTCAATTCTCCCCAAATTGATATATAGGTTTAATACAATTCCTATCAAAGTCCCAGTAAGACTTGTCAATACAGAAAGATTATCCTAAAATTAAATGAAAAGGCAAAGGACCTAAAATAATTTAAGCAATTTTTTTAAATAATAATAACATGGGATGAATTATTCTACCTGATTTCAAGAACTGTTTACTGTTACAGTAATCAAGGCTGTGATACCAGCAGAAGGACAAACACACAAATCAATGGAACAGAATAGAGAACCCAGAAATAGAACCATACAGATACGGTTTTTAAAATGATTTTTAATAAGGGTACAAAAGTAACTTAATGGAGGAAGGACAGCCTCTTTAACAAATGATGCTGGAGCAATTTGACATGTATAGGCAAGGAAAATGAACTGCAACCTAAATCTCACACCTTATACAGAATTTAGCACAAAGTGGACCACAGACTTAAATATAAAACTATGAAACTATGAAACTTTTAGGGGGGAAAAAAAAGGAAGAAAATCTTTGGGATCTAGGTCCAGGCCAAGAATTATTTGAATTAACACCAAAAACATGATCCATAAACAGAAAAACTGATAAACTGGACTTCATCAAAATTAAAAACTTCTGATCTACAAAACTTCTGATCTTTTGTTAAGAGGATGAAAAGACAAACTACTGACAGAGAGAAAATATATGTGAACTACATACCTAACAAAAGACTAGTAGCCAGAATACACTAGGAAAAAAACTCTCAAAATTCAACGGTAAAAAAAACAAACAATCCAATTAGAACATAAGTAAAAAACATAAACAGACTTTTTGCCAAAAAAGACATACAAATGGCAAATAAACACATGGAAAGATGCTCAACACAATTAGCCAATAGGAAAATGCAAATTAAAACTACAGTGAGAAATCACTACAAGCCTATCATAATGGCTAAAAATAGTGACAATGTCAAATGCTGGCAATGATCAAAAAACTGATTACTCACACATTGCTGGTGGGCATGGTAAAATGGTACAGTCACTCTGGAAATAGGTTTGAGAGTTTCTTAAAAAACTAAGTACGTGCCTACCGTATGACCCAGCAATTGTACTCATGGGCATTTATCCCAGAGAAATGAAAACATATATTCACAAAAGCCTGTACACAAATGTTCATAGCAGCTTTACCCATAATAGCCAAAAAACTACAAACAACCCAAATATCCTTTAACAAGTGAATGGTTAAACAATACACAGTAGGTCCATACCACAGAATACTACACAGCAATAAAAAAGAACCAACTATTGATACACATAACAACTTCAATGAATCCTCAGAGAATTATGCTGAGAGAAAAAAGCCAATCCCCAAAGATTACATAATGTATGATCCCATCCATGACATTCTTGAAATGAAAATTTGTAGGAGCAGAGAACAGACTAGTAGTTGTCAGGGGTAAGGAGGTGGGGGTGGGGCAGAGGAGAGTGGATGTACCTATAAAGGGCCAACAGGTGAGGGCCTTGTAAAGAAATTGTACTGCATCCTCATTATGTCAATGTCCATAATCTGGCTGTGAAATCTACACAGATTTTGAATTATCTGAAAATCCGAAGTTGAATTAAAAAAAAAAAAGCATTAACAAGGGGTGGGAACAATATGGAAAATAACAGACTCTGGGTCATGAACAGATTAGGAAAATGAGGGAGGAGAGCCTGCCAAACCTAAATTCTCCAAAAGACATTCCAGAAGGGCTTACCAATATGCACTCCAATAATCCTCAATGCACCCTCCTCCCCTATACTAATTTGAAAAATTAAAATTACTATCTCAGTCTGATTCAACTTTTTCAACTAAATCAGTTTACATTCCGGGGAAAATTATTTTTATCATAAACCAGAATTTACAAAGTATTAGTGTCACACAACTTAATGAAAATTATAATGTATGTCCTTCAAATTGGTATAAAATCAAGACCAGAATCACACCCATGCCCAAACTGGACAACCTGAAACTTTAAGCTTTACTTACTCTTAAGTGTACAGGTAAAGACAGACCCTGGAATCTTCGTACAAGACTCAACGGGGTGGCTTGAAGATTGTGAACTGCTGACACTTCATACTGGAAACAAATACTTGTTCTTGGAATAAGAGGACCCTCACTCACATCAATGAAGTCACCAAATCTGATTTGATTTTAAAAACAAACAAATAAAACCTCAAAATCAAACCATTTACAGTAGTTTGGAAAAAATCTATTAATTCTCTTTGGGACAATGTCCCTAATCAAGAACATTCCATGTAGCTCTATTCAGTCTCTATTGCTCCTGACACAACAATCTCAAGTGAAGAGGCTAAAACTATGAAAATTAAAGTCAAGTGAACCTTGTTCTTTATTAGCACTGATATAACTTTATAGAGATTTTTAAGATCACTGAACACATCATGCTATCGAGTGAATCCAATGTCTAAAACTGATCACCTACAACCTTGTAACAACTCATTGTAATAGAGTTAGGAACTCAGTGTATACGACGGATTGTCCAAAGAGCAGCTTTGTAGAAGAAAAAAACTTAACTCTGAATCAAGAAAACATGAGGCTGAGAAAAAAGATACAGGTCACAAAGTCACTTCTGCATATGCATTATGCATTGTCATACCTCCCTCATCTCTGTATCAGAAAGCACATTCCCATTTTACTTACTTATAAGTAACGTAAGTAGTAATTAGTCAGTATTCATATTTGTACATACACATGAATTATGTTCAATTCATAGCAATGCATATTTTGCCCACTTTCAAAATTAACTTTTAAGAATCACATTTTTAAATAATGGTTTCAACTCTTGAAATGCAGAAATAAAAATACAAACAATAAAATGAGGAACAGAAAACACAACTGCTCCTGAAGATAATTTAAATCTTCCAGTTACCACCATACCAAAACAATGAACAAAGCAACAGAAAACAAGGTAATAAGAATAACAAAATTCTTGGGTACAAATTCATCTTTTTCAGTCATACACTATATCCGGGTAACAATAAAGCTAAGTCTTCCTATAAATTAGCATGATAACCAATTTATTTTTACTTACCTGTGTAGCTTAACTATTCTCTCAGGGTTCTGAGATGCCTTCTCTTCTATGAAATCTGTTTTGTACCTAAAAAGCAGCAAAGAAAAAAAAAAGTTTTACTTCTAAATACACAAAAAGGAGTTTAAGGACCCCTCCCTTTCTCTTCCGCTTTAGCCATAGTTTTTTAAAGAGGGGTTTACACTTGGAGCTTCCCCTTCACACCTCACGTGCTTCAGTCTGGCCACAGCCTCACGACTCTCCCAAACTGTTCTCCCCAAAGCCCTAGGTACCTCCCTGGTTTGAACATAGCGGACACCTTCCTGTCCGTATTTCCACTGCTCACCCCCGTCTCTCCAAGTGCTCTCGTCCACCAGCTTCCTTGACACTCCCTACTGCTTGTTATTTTAACTCTCTGGCCACTCTTCCCCTTCCCCACCCTTCGGGGGACCCGCCCTACAGCCTCTTTTCACCAAGCATCCTCCCTGGGCTAGCTCCTTGACATGCACAGCTTTAATTCCCACTTCTGCGTTCCTCTCTCCCACAGTTCAGCTTCTAATCCACATCCCTCTTCTGAGCCCTGAACTGAAACCCTCCTGAACATCTACTAGACTGTTCCACAAGTATCTTACACTCTGCAAGTCTCTAACAGAACAAAAACTTACTCCTTCTTTTCCCACCAAATGTATTCTTATTCCTGAGTTTCCCAGCTTAGTAAAGGACACCACCAACCACCCACATGTCTGAGTGAAAAACTTCATAGATTTCCATGATTCCTGCTTCTCCTGCCACACCCCCTCCATCCAATTCATTGCCAAGTCATGTCAATTCTACTGCCTAAATGTTTCTCAAATCTACCCAATCCTGTCACTACAGTTAATAGCACAGACGGAACTGCACAGCCCAGGTTCAAATCATAACTTTACCACTCACTACTAAGAACCCTCTTTATCCCAAAGCTAAACAAATATTAGGTGGGTGTATGGCAAGGTTGGGAAGCATTAGTTCACAGGAAAACATCTACTGACTGCCACACCCCTTCTGCCAAAGCCCCCCATACATTTTTTTTTTAAAGATTTTATTTATTTATTATTTGACAGAGAGACACAGTGAGAGAGGGAATACAAGCAGGGGGAGTGGGAGAGGGAGAAGCCAGGCTTCCCACTGAACAGGGAGCCTAATGCGGGGCTTGATCCCAGGACCCGGGGATCATGACCTGAGCTGAAGGCAGACGCTTAACGACTGAGCCACCCAGGTGCCCCAACCCCCCATACATTATTAGGGCAGCCAGTTCCCTTAAATATTTGTCCCTCTTGACCCACCTCTAAGAGATGCACCTGTCCCCTGGGAGTCAAAGCCACTCAAGGCTCCCCGTGCAGCAGAAAGGCCCAATCAGTGATCTACCTTCAACCATCCAAAATTCTCTGTCCCCTCAAACTTGTCCCCAAACCATCCCTACACCTCCTTCCATACATTCAATGTGGAAAGTGGGATGGAGGGAATGGGAAATCTCGTGGAATGAACATCTAGAGTACACTACGGTAGCTATGGAGCACTTAAATGTAATTAGCCCTAACTGAAATGTGCCTTAAGAGTAAACTACACCAGACTATAAAATAACATCAATTTTGTAATATTGGTTACATGCTGAAATAACATTTTAGATAAACTGTTCAAATAAAATGTATTATTAAAATTAACTTCAACTTTTCTTTTGACCTTTTTAATGTAGCTACTAGAAAATCTAGTTATATAGATGGCTTACATTATTTCTCTATTGGACAGCACGACCCTAGAACTGTAGCACAGGAAGTGTCTTGATATGTTTTAATAATACAAGGAATTTTCTTATAGTATCAATGGTGGTTTGGTTCTACAGAACTATCTGCAGTCCAGTTCAGTTAAACTAGTACATTCCTACTGCTTTCTAAGTACACTGGTTCTAGGATATGTGAAATATTATAAACTATCCCTATGAGAACTTACATTTCAATTTATAAATACCTAAAGAAATTCCAATCTATAACCTTGAACCATTTGCAGGGACGTATTCTGTCTTCAGAATCTAGTATCCATGTTATTTTTTTGCAATGCAGATTTCCCTACTTAATTCTAATTTCAATTAGATTAATATTAAAATATAGTTTACTTTGTTACAATTAGTAGAAGTGAGAAAGGGAACTGAGGACCCAGGGAGGATTTAAAACGTTGGCAAAGAAAATCCACCAGATGGATACTTCTGGTGCAGAAGACTAAGCCCTGGCTGTGTGAATGTTTTATTTTGGCGGTTAGCTCCCTCCAGAGCACTGGCATTCTCCATCTCACTCCTGTCATTTCAAGAGTAGGAGGGTGAGAAGGAAAGACTGCCCAATGAACAAAATAATACGGTTCCGTGTATGCTATCACCTGATGATGGGAGGAAAAAGGGGAAACACACCTTGGGGTTGCTGTGAACTAAAGGACTTCTCTGGCCAAAGAAACAGAAAAGTAAGACAAACAGAATTATCGAAGGCGGGGGTAGGTTTTTTTCTCTGTGAAATATATTATGAGATGAACCAAAGTAAATAGGCTAGTACAGAAAAAGAGATCTTAGATATACATCAGATATAAAGATTCTTAAGAGCTGAATTGTCTTCATTACATATAACTTTGGGAGGTTGAATCTCACTTCCAAGGAAGCCAACACTTACTTGTTGTGCTGAAATATTTCTAATGCCACTTTTGCTTCCACTTCCAGAGTTTCAAATGGAAGGTCTTTATAAATTAAAGTGTGAGCATCTTTCGTGAGGGAACGTAGGTTCTCCTTCAAAATAAAAGTATTAACTTTTTGTAACAATTGACTTAAAAGCATTTCTCCATAAGGCAGATAAAATTGTATGCTAAATATTATAAATCCAACTAAAAGAAAAAGCAAAAGCAAATCTGTTAGGAAAGAAAGTTATTAATTTATAACAATTAAATATTTAGACCATAAAAGGTAGGGTTAGCAATTTATCTCAACTCTACAAACTATGAAACTTGTAATTTACTTGTAATTATTAGCCTATAATAATTATTAAAAATAATCCTACAAAGAAATCTTAATAAACATTTTATCCAAATTATACAACCTTATAGTTTATTAAAACATGATGCAATTTAAAATGCTAATAAAGGGGTGCCTGGGTGGCTCAGTCATTAAGCGTCTGCCTTTGGCTCAGGTCGTGATCCCAGGGTCCTGGGCTCGAGCCCCACATCGAGCTCCCTGCTCCGCGGGAGGCCTGCTTCTCCCTCTACCAGTCCCCTTGTTTGTGTTCCCTCTCTCTATGTCTCTCTCTGTCAACTAAATAAATAAAATCTTTAAAAAAAAATGCTAATAAAAAGAAAGATACAAAAATGTGCTTACATTGTGAGTAAAACTAAGCTTTTTTAAATGAACAGGGAAAAAAATTATTGTTTATGTCATTCAGAACGTTTTACCAGGAAATGTAATGCCATCATTTGCCCTGCCCAAAATACAGCATACATCTAATATTAAAAATTCCTGTTTAATGAAAAGTCATTTTTATGCAATTAAAATGATTGATTAGTACACATTAACAATATTTATGAGACTTCTAATAAACACTGTAATTGAGTTTTCATATTATAAATCATTACTAATACAGAAAAGACCAAGCACTGTTACGCAAGTAATTTCTGTAATAAAATTCTTTCCATAAGCTTCCTATTAGATTTTTTTTGCATGAAATGACTCTTCTCCATTCTAAAGGGACAATTTATTATATAACAAATCCACATTCATGATTTTATACAACTGTTACTTGAATGTAACTCTCCACCACTTTTTCTAAATGGTCCACCCAACCCCATGGTGCCTGCAATTAGCTAGTACACTTCCTTTTTTATTTAAAGTTTTGTATTTAGGGCGCCTGGGTGGCTCAGTCGTTAAGCGTCTGCCTTCGGCTCAGGTCATGGTCCCAGGGTCCTGGGATCAAGCCCCACCTTGGGCTCCCTGCTCGGCGGGAAGCCTGCTTCTCCCTCTGCCACTCCCCCTGCCTGTGTTCCCTCTCTCGCTGTGTCTCTCTGTCAAATAAATAAATAAAATCTTAAAAAAAAAAAAGTTTTGTATTTAAAAAAAGGAAAAGGAGGCAGCAAGTTTCACAGATAATGAGAACTGAATCTTGATCTCATTAGTTTTTACTTAATTCCCCCAACAAAGTGAGAATCCTTTCTTAAATTTGAGGGCATATCTGAAAAAGAACTTACACTGACACAAGTTCAGAGTTCACAAAGAGTTCCAATACCTTCCCTGCATTCCCCCCCTTTCTTTCCTACATCTCTTCCCTCTCCCCTCTCTCCCTTTCTCTCTTTGTTCCTTCCTCATACCCTCCTCTCTCCTGACCTTAAGCAATTTGAGCAGGATTATAAAAGAAATAACTTCCAAAACCAGAATTTAAACCTGGATCTGTACTGACTCCAAAATTTTGCAATAAGGAACTACAATATTTCACTAAATCTAAAATGTACCACTAAGGAAAAAACACTACCAATTATAACATGCTATCTACCGTAAGACACATTTTTTTCCAGAGATAATAAAATGTGAAAAAAAATGTACACAGTAGCATTGATAAAATGGTATGGTACATCACCTTTCCTTTTCTGATCTCCAGACTTCCAATCTGGAGGACATACAGTTTTGCTTAAGAATCAGGCATTTGCCTCTTCTCCCCAGTGATAAGTGAATTTCTAGGCCTGACGTTTGAAAGTGATCAGCACACCCTCCTGACAGGGCATCTGATCTAGAACTTCCTTGTTAGCCAGGTGCTACCCAACTGTGGGACCAACAAGGAGAACACTTACTACGCAATCAGGTCATTCACCAAGAGTCTAGTTTGTTGCTATTTGCGTTAGCTTCCTCGAAGTCTGCTTCTTAATTCACTCTGTCCTCTACCCCTATCCCTCCTCCCAAGGTGACCTTTGTATGTAGAGAGACCTCACAGTATGCAACAGGCTAAAATGGTTTAGGGCAGTGGTTTTCACATTGTGCTCAGAGGATCCAAGAAATAAGGCTCCAGGCTTCCCACCACCACAACAACCAAGATGATTAAGCTTCTGTATTTTATATTCTGGGCATCTTGAAAACCACTATCTTAAGAAATAGAATGAACAGTATACCAGGAAGAAAGTACTTCAAGCAGAACAGAAAGCTTCCATACAACCGACCACACAGTGAATACCCCCATTATCTGCCTTTATCTTGAATTCACTGAAAAAGCAACAACACAGGTAGGTATGTAGGTATGTAAGTAGGGTCTTTTAAATTAAATATTCTCAACATGCAGTATCACTCAACAATATAGGAATCATTCTAACAACGAAAGGTACAGGTTCTAAAATTAATATTCCAAACACTATACTTACTTTTGTCGGCATCCACTCATCAAGTCGCTTATCCAGAACTACATCATAGCAGAAGGCTCCACAGATTACTGTAAATCCAACCAAAATGAAAGGCAGTCAAATCTGTTATGGTAGAGGGACTTACTGGCAACAATGGAATATTTAGACCATAAAATGAAGGGCCAGCAATCTCTCTCAACTCTACAAATTATAAAACTGTAACCATTATCCCAGCTCTTGACAGAGTTCTACCAACTTTCCCCACCCAAAAAACTAACTCACCTTTTGTAAACCCAAAATCACTAGTATGTTTTTAAACATTCATGTTTTCTTCCAGAATATTATCACTATAGAGATTTCAAATAGTTACTAGACATAAAAATTCCAAAAGCATGAGATATTTAATATGTAGATGAATGACTAAATGGATATAAAATGCTGAATTTCTTTTTCAATGTCTTCTAAACTTCTTCATTTTTGTTGTTTTGCTCTTCTTAGAATCATTCATTGAGCTTTTTAAATATTTTTGGTATATATACTTCTATATTTTTTAAAAAATTACAAATGTGATCTTAGTGTACATACTGATGCAAAATCCTAGTTTTACCAAAATTACAAAGAGTGTGTGTGAACTCTTCCATCTCCCCAAAATGGTTCCTCTCCAGAGTCATAGACATTTCTGGTGAAATGGTGCCACCTAAACATAGCTTTCTCCAGAATTCTATTTATACTCTCATTTCCTCCTCCTTCACACATTTGATTTTGAAATACATGCTTAAAGTGGTGGGAAACAAATACCGAGACAATATAATTATGTGAAATTCATATTCAAGAGAAACATTCTCCTCGAATTCCATTATGTAATTACTGACCTCCAATAATTCAATAAGACGGATTTTGTTACCCATTATAAAAGGAACATATGTATGACAGTAATTTATAGTATATAAAATTAGACATAAGCTCAAAAAAAAAAGAAGCTCTATAAAATATCAAAAATAGGTACCAAGGGGTGCCTGGGTGGCTCAGTTGGTTAAGCGACTGCCTTCGGCTCAGGTCATGATCCTGGAGTCCCAGGATCGAGTCCCGCATCGGGCTCCCTGTTGAGCAGGGAGTCTGCTTCTCCTTCTGACCCTCCCCCCTCTGATGCTCTACCTCATTATCTCTCTCAAATAAATAAATAAAATATTTAAAAAAAAAATAGGTACCAAACTACTCAAGGATTACAAAAATATGTGTGCATATGTGTGTGTGTGTGTACCTTACCAGGAACTTCGGGAGCTCTAACCAAACTGACCACATATTCATCTTTGAATGCCCTCTCTATCACACAGCCCATCATCATGGCACAAGAACGCCAATAAGCCTAGAAAAATAAAATACACACAAACATAATACACATTAAGATTCACTAACATTTCTTCAGTATTAAAATTTAGGTTAACTTTTGCCTTAGGAACTATTTGTCCATCCTCAGCATGTAGCAATAGTGAACATCAGGCCATGACATTACCTCTCCCAAGCAAAAAGCACAAAAGAATGAAGCACCAACTTGTGCTGTTAGCGGTGTTTCTGTGCAAGATATCACACACTATAATGTTTGTCAAACAACAGATAGTTTTCCTATCTGGTAGCAACTTTATCTTTAACCCAAAATAAAGGTTAACAAACTTGTGCTAAAATTAAAAAAAAAAAAATGTATTACTATAAACCTGTTTATACCACATATAACAGAGAGGGAAAAACAACTTTTAAGAATTTATGACTCCTACCCTCTGCCTAAGATCACACAGCAATCACTCAAGTTATTCATATTTACAGCAAAGCAACCTCACTATGAACTGGGCTTTCATTTTACCAGCACATTTGACCCATAGGCATGCCTAATATGGCTATCCATGCAATGACCTGATCAGAGTCATAAAGAGAAACACAAGTCCAGCACCAGACCTGCCCATCTTATGTCCCATACTGGACTATAACTGGGCACTTGAACTTCATAAGCTCTTCTCCACATCTGGAGACTAAAAAAGTGGGCTTACTTGGTTGTGTGCAGCAGAAACTGCTCCAGGATGTATTCTACAGAACCACATAAACATACACTAACAATAAGTACAAACCCCGGCCTTGAAGGCAAGTAGCAAAATGCACCTCCTCGGGCGCCTGGGTGGCTCAGTCGTTGGGCATCTGCCTTCGGCTCAGGTCATGATCCCAGGGTCCTGGGATCGAGCCCCACATCGGGCTCCCTGCTCCGTGGAAAGCCTGCTTCTCCCTCTCCCACTCCCCCTGCTTCTGTTCCCTCTCTCGCTGTGTCTCTCTCTGTCAAATAAATAAATAAAATCTTAAAAAAAAAATGCACCTCCTCATCTATCCTACCTCAATGTTTTTAATGTCTGTTGAACTCCAGAGGCGGAATGCCTAGATTAAAATCCAGGGTCCACTATTTCCTAAACTGGTAAGCTTGGTCAAGTTACTGAACCTCTCTTTGCTTCAGTTTATTTATCTGGAAAACGGGAATTATAGTATCCATTTTTATGGGATTTTTATGAAGAGTAAATGAGTTAATATCTATAAATCAACCAAGATAGTGCCTGATACATAATTAATCCTTGATGTGAGCTAGTATTATCGCATCTATCATTTTCTTGCTTAAGTGTTTCATTTCCAGATGTATTTATTGAATACCTGTTGTATGTAAGTCAAGGACTAGGTCCAACAACGGACATGATTGCTGTCTTAACAGAGCCAAGAATCCAATGCATTCAACGGTTCATATTGCAAGGCAATATTAAAATGTTGTATCTAGAGACATTAGCCAGGTGCGATGAGGCCCTAAAGAAAGGAGGGATTCATTCTGACAAGATCCCACAGAGCAGGTAGCGCTTTAACTGAACTACAAAAGAGAAACAGGATTTTAACAGGGAGGAAAGAAAACACCCAGAGTTGAAGAAGAACATCAGGAAAAGCCAGGAGGCCAACACAGCCTAAACCATTAGTGACCAAGTCCTCTAATGTGGCCAGAGCAAAGAGGAAGTGGAAAGCTGCCGTGAAAGTGAAGCTCGAAAGCCAGGCTGGTGTCAGATCACACAGGGCCTGGAAAGGGACAGGAATAACTTTCAGGTCATTCCTGAAAGTTACCAGGTAGGGAAAAAAGTGACACAATCCTTGGTCATGTCACTTAATAAAACTCCTAGTATTAAGACTTTCATATTAAAAATGGGGGCAGAAGGCAGAGTTAAAAAGTTACTGAAATAATCCAATGATGATCAAAGGCTGAATTCAAGCAATAGAGGGAATGAAATACAGAGAGTGATCAATAAATGTTAGTAGAACAAAGACATGAATATAAAAGAGAAGTCATATAGTTTTCCCAAACCAAAATACAAGTTCAAGGATTTTTTGAACTGTGAAAATGCTTAATCTAACAAGCAAAACATTGATTATCTAGTACAACACTTGACCTTGGCCATATTTGCCCATTTCAGGCTCTGTAGCAAATGGATTTTAATAAATAAAAAAAGAAGAAGAAGAAGAGAACTAGGGGGGAAGAAAAGAACATAGAGGCAGAAATACCTTATTCACTTCTCCTGGATCACGATCTTTGAAAGTAAGAAATTCAATTTCACAGGATTTGGTCAAAGGTTTATACATGTCCCAAGGCTGTCCGTCCACAAGAGCCAGAATGGACTTCCTGCAGTACCACTCACTTAAATCTAGGAATTTAAAATAGATCGAAGGTCTAAATCTGACAAAACCCAAAGTGAAAAGTTACATGTTTAAGTGCTATATTAAGAAATAAAACAACAGAAAAGCAAGATTCTGCAATGACTTCCTTCAGGAGAAAAAAGTCTTACATCTTACATCTATAACTAATAAAAAAAAAAATAATACCCAACACATCCAATGTATTCTTAACAATATTGCCCAAACCATTTACAAAAATCATTAAGGCTAAGTCTAATTTCAAATTAATCTGTCAATTATTAAGTAGTAAAACAATTTTCCAGGAGCGACACTTAAATATTAAGAGAGCAGCATCATGGATATATTTGGATATGTGCACACACAACTTAAAAGAGAAAATATATAAATATACATCCATAGTAAATCTGGTCTAAATGGGTTTGGGGTCTTGCTCCCAAACCACCTCTTACTTCCCTAACATGGCCTGTTCAAGTTAAATACCGAAAACAGTTTTTAATTATCAGTATGAATTCACATATAAGCCAATCAGCTCTGGTCTGTTCTCTGAGCAGAATGCAAGTGCAACTCCAACCCTGATTAGATGTTTTTCAAGTATACAGCTAGTGGTCAAACCACAGGCACAGGGTCTAAATAAGTTCCATACAGAGGGGATCAGATTTGTTTTTGTTCACTCATTCGTATATCCAGAACCTAGCACCACGCCTGTAGCATAGTAAGTACTCAAAAGTGTACTGAATGATCAAAGGTATGAATGATAAGCAAGTGTCAACACAGGAGTCATGCTGAGGGTGCTCATAGGCTTCATCTCTACGTGTGAAACGTATAAAACTCCTTAAGGACCTGTGCTTTGTCTTAACTTCCTCTGTAATCTTAATGCCCATCACACAGCAAAGAAATGTTCACAAAACAAGTAAACAATGATCATAAGTACTAATTCAAGTACCCAAGTAAAGGCAGATCCAGAGCAATACACTAGCTTAATCTTTTAACTAAAACTGTTAATTACTTAAATGGAATCATTACTGAGTTTTCCAAAAGTTTAAACGATGCAGCTAGTCACATATATGAGTGAGCATGCTGGCGTACAGATCTATGTTGGAAGCTTTCTAAATTTCAATATTACCAGTTCTATCAAAGCTACTTTAAAAGCATTTTGATCAAAAATAATCTATAAAGAGGCCCTGTTTCCTTCATTCACACACCGAATCACACAGAGGGCACAGTTATCTCCTTTAAATATGAACCCAACACATACTTTGACCCTCATCACATTCACCCCATGCACATTTCCACTTACACATTTACTACACACACGTGAGTATGAACAAAAACAAAACACACAAGGAGACAAGTGGTAAGCAGATAAGATTTAAGGCAGGCCATAAAGAGCTAGAAAGGAAAAGGAGGCCCAAAAAGCTGGTCATCCAAGGCTAGGGCAGTCCCTCTACCCAAAATTGCTTTGATGAGAACCATCACCCCAGAGTGCTGTCTAAAAAGGGCAAGGGCACTAGTAACACCTCTTCCTCCTTGTGCCTGAAACAGTTACAGCACCCCAAACCCAGCCAGATTCAAGCAAGTCCCGGGACAACCTGTGCATGACAGGACCAGTGTTTCAAGACCCACAGGACCCTCAAGAGCTAAAGACAGCGAACAGAGAGTAAGAAGCTCTGTAAAGGAGAACTTCTCCAAGTTCAGGGAGCAATGACCAAATCTTGCCTCCTCTGAACCATTCCTTCCGCATAGCTTATGTAAAACAGTCAAAACTGGATCCTGATTTGCTACTTACGCATAGCACAACTAGAGGGAGTTGAAATGTTTTTATTCATCACAAAGATTGTGCCAGGGTCGGTTTTCCCAACGTGTTTAACTTCGATCTTCTCAGTGCGAGGAGTTAATGATAACTGCCTGTTCTTCTCTTTATTAAAGAGATCATTCTGCATTTCTATCAGTTCTGTCAGTGACAGCCGAGAAGCTGGCGAGGTTGCTATCAATCCTGGGTAGAAGTGACAAGAAATAGCAACAGTGAAAGAATGCCTAACACAGCCCGCACCATCCTCCTACAAGGAAAGAATGGGAGGCAACAGAACTGTAAAACGCCGCTGGCCAAGATGCACTCAAGAGATCAACTTCAACCGCTTTCTAAGATTAATAATTAAAACGCCAACGGAAAAAACCGCAGCTAGCCCAGATCCACACCTTTCAACTTTGCTCTTTCCCCATCAGATCTGTATTGCCCACCGATTTTCTGTCGTATTCCAATCTGTGCTTTACAGTAAGAGGCAAAAAGTAGCCAGGAAATAGAGTCAAAGTCAGACCAGTCATTGGGAAGGTGAGCAAAGTTGTCGCTTTCTAAGACCTTGGGGACAAGAAAGCTCCAGGGGACTGGAGCTCCCTCGCCAAAACGATCGATACCTAAAGCGAGAAATGCCGAGCTTACTTGCCAAACCCTAAATCACAGAGGATTTGACAAAGCCAGTACGAGTACTCCAACGGGAAAATAAGGACATGCTTGCACCGGGACGCGGGCTCCTTCCCAGAGGGGCCCTGAGCTCCTCCCGCGGCCCCGTGCCCCCTGCGCCCCCAGATTTGGACCCTCAGGCCGGGAGGGGGCGTCCGCCACAGCCGGGACCGAAAGACCCTCCTCCGCCCTTAGCCCCGTTGGACTTCCCAGGACCCGCCTCAGGCCCCATATGAGCAGACAATCCTTCAAGCCTCGCTTTCCGTCCCCACCGCCGCCGAAACTCACTCCAGCGAGCCCGGCCACCTGGGGCGGCCCGCCAGAGGCGCAGCGCCCACATCCCCAGAGCCATTGCCTCCTTCGCCGCCGTAGGAACCGCCTCGCGCAGGTCCTCTCTTGCCCTCCTCCCCGGAAACTCAGCACGCACCCTGCGTTCCGTAGAACAGTTTTGTTCCGGTCCCGACGCTCGGGCCGCGCGCCGCCACTAGGGGGCGCGTTTGCGCCTCGATGAAGATTAGTGGCGGGAGGTTCCGCGTCAGGAGCTGGGGTACGTTCCAGGGGTGCGGAGGGTGACCCGTCCGCCACCCCCGGGGGCTCTGCAGGGAAACACACTTCCTCTTTGGAGTCGCACAGTTCGGACGGCTCCATCACCCGCTTGCCTCCGCGGGTTCGAGCCCAAAGAGCTGGGCGAAACCCTTGCTTCCCGCAAAGAATATTTCTGGGGAGAAAAACTGGGGAAAGACGACTTCGGTTGACTCTTGCTTTCGTGGTCAGCCCGGCGGGTCACGCTGATGACATCTTAACTCTCTGTTTTGCAAGGGTGAGTTCTTAGGTGGGCGGAGGGGCCTGTGCCAGGGTTCTCCATTTATTGGGCCATTGAAGGGAACTCTATAAGCCATAGAGCTCTTTAGAAATTAAATTAGTTGATGTAGTGTTTGGAGAATAGAGAGAGCATGTTAAAGGCTCGTGATGCTCGCAGGCCCATCTAGGGACCCAGAGACAGCGGGTACCGCAGGACCAGCCTCTCGAGAGGATCCCTGGCTGTGTGCAGGATAGAAATCAAACGCGAGCCAGCAGGAGGGGAAAGCAGAGTTTGTTGAAGGTCTAGAGAGAGTGCAGATACAGAGAGAACGGAAAAGAGAGAGCCTCGTCTTTGCTTGGGGCCTGGGAGTTTTTATCGAGGACCATGGTGTCCTTGTAGGCATCCAGGAACCAGTTAGAACAAAGATGAGGGCTCAGGCCTTATTTCTTTGAGCCAGGGGGGTCTTGGTGTCCAGATATGTAGCTCTGGTTGTCTGGAATACCATATGATCGCTTCCTCTCCATTCTCACCAGAATAGAATAGAATAGAATAGATGTTACCTATTCTAAAGAAATCATTCACTTCTTGTCCCTTACAAAGAGGACACACACTATTTGTATTATAAGACGTGTAAAGTGGGGGTGCAGGTCCTAGCAAGAACAGAAGCAGGAAAGGGAGCAGAAAGCAGATTTTTATGGAGTCCTTCAGTTTCCCTGTCTCACTGGGGTGGAATTTTTGTCTCTTATCCCAAGGGGCCAGAGTAGTGCATTGCGCACAGTAGGCACTCAATAGAATGTGCTGAATGATTGACTGCCTTTGCGGGAAGTTCCAGCGCAGCGTCTAACTCCTTTGCCATAACAGCATGTTATTGCTATCGAAGCAAGCATAACCTAGGTGAGGTATGATAATGATTTTTATTCAAAGTTGTCGAATGCTGTGGCTTTACTTGAGCCGTTAAATTTACAAATTAAGCCCGTGGCCTTTCCTCCTCCGCTCCGACTTGCAATGGGAACACAGTGCCTCCAGGGGGCGGCACCGGCTAGAGAACAAATACCAGGCATTGTTTCCCGCCCTCCCCGCCCCCCCCTCAACCCCATGCCTTTCCCTGGGGAATTGGGTGAAATGTGGTCAAGAAGTAGACTTCCAGCTTTAAGATAAATCAGTACTGGAGAGGTAATGTCCAACATGATGACTATAAGTAACAATATGGTATATTTGAAAGTTGCTAAAAATATAAATCCTCAAATTTCTCATCACAATCTCTGTGAAGCAACGGATACTAACTTACTGTGGTAATCCTTGTGCAATATGCATGTATTTCAAGTCTTTGTGCTGTACACCTTAAACAGTGTTGTGTGTCAGTTATAAAACTGGAAGAAAAATAAAAGACTCCCTGCCTCCATACATGTGTCTCCTTGTTCTGAATTTGATATTCACAATTGCTCAGGGAGTGTCATTCCCTTCACTTTTAAAATGAGAAATCTTAAGTAAGCAGCCGATCTTGGACTTAAAGCCGGTCAAGTTTTTCTAGGCCATTTCTCATTTAAAATCCTATTTCAAACCATGAAATATACATATACATCTGTGTGGGATGTGTGTGTGTCTTTTGCTTCCTCCTTAAATTTGCATACACGTACTCCCTCAAAAGATCTTTGTTCATCAGTCTTTTAGATTTTAACCCCATCTAGTTGCCTTCAGAACATTTTAGAGCAATATTGAACCAAAGCCTCAGAACATAAATTTAAGCAAGTTTAATCAAAAATCAATCACAGTGGGAGCAGTAATTGGAAGCCCAAAGTATCACAGAAATTAACTTGGTTGGAAGGATGTTAGTAATTGTAATGTCCAACAAATGTTGAACATATGCCATTCATTCAGGTTTATTCATTTTTGCAAACCTACTCACTCAATAGGCATAATAATCTTTATTTTCCAGAAGAGGAAATTCAGGTTTGGAGAACCTGAGAGACCTACCCAAAGTAGATCTTTGGTCAAGAATTCCCTCAAAATATTTCCTTATGCTAAATCTCCTTTCCGGCCTCCTTTATCAGCTTTCTCCCCAAATCTTAGTCTCACTCTCTTGAGTCTCTCTCCCAAACACAAAGAATCATCAGGTAAGTGGAAGTAAATATCAAAGGTCAGCCTAGAACATCTTACTGTGCCAGAAAACAAGAAAATTCTCAAAAGACAGGCAGAAGCATGTTAAAAGGATGCAGGATCTAGCTTGACAAGATCCAGCTTGACAAGACCTCCCATTGTACAAATTCAGGACAGTTTAAACAACAAAAAGGACAATGATGAAGGATTATAACATTATATATGTTAAAAAAAAAAAAAGTCCATGAGTCCATAGTGATACTCAAAAATAAATGGGAGCAGAGAGGAAGTTTTCTTTACAAAATCCACATAATAGAATAACGGAATGGGGAAAAAAAACTCACCACTCTGCAACTACCCATACAATAATTGATTCAGAAAGGGATCACCTATGGATGCTAAAAGCAGTGGGGAAAATTTGTTGGGAATCAGGATATTCACCAAAGATCTAAGTATCACCCCACAGATTATCCCCACAGAGGGATAAAGGAAACGTCATTGGAGAAATCTGGTGGACACTGCCTTAACAAAGTGGTCAAAATTTATCATCACCCCAAGTGGGACAATCTGACATTATTTGCGCCTCCTGGTTGTGATATAAACAATGTGGCATGTGTAGTATTCCTACCATAACTGTTTAATCTAAATCTAAAGAATCATGAGGAAGAGAAATCGGATATATCCAGGAAATGATACATTCCACAAACAACTGGCCTAAGCTCTTCAAAAATCTCCGTTTCATGAAAGAGGAACCAAAACAGTTCAAGAACTGTTCTAAATTAAAGGAGACGAAAGAGATAGATGACAAGTAGCCGTGTAGGATCCTCACTTGGGTTTTGGATCAGAAAGAAAAAAAGATTCCAAGGATATTATTATTACAAACTTGAACATGAACTGTATGGTAAATAATAGCATTGTAACACTGTTGTGTTTCTTGGACCTGATGACAGTATTATGGTCATGCAGGAGAAAGTGCATGTTCTTAGGATACAATGTGGAAAGGTTTAGGGGTACAGCATCATCATGCCTATAATTCTAATGGCTCAGTAAAAATCAAGGGCTTTATATCTAGAATGGGAGCAAGAGAAATATAGCAAATGTGGCAAAATGTTAACAACCGGGGAAGCTAAGTGAGGTGTCAATGGTACTACCCTTTCAACATTATTCTAAAAATTTTCAAAATAAAAAATTGAGGGAATAACCACAGTGGTTTTCAACCACAGAAGTTTGTTTTGCTCACATGGCACATCAGGGGGTGGCAGCTACAGGACAGTTGTGGCTCAGTAACTTTATTCCAGAATCCAAGCTGTCGAAAGCAGCCCTCTGCCCGCCCCCCTACCCCCTTCCCCTCCCACCGCGCCCCCACCACCCCCACCAGCATGAGACTTGTGGTTCCCTGGCGGAAGGAAGGGAGAGCAAGGTCCGCTCAGTGCACTGGTTCTTTTTTTTTCTTTAAATTTTTTATTGTTATGTTAATCACCATACATTACATCATTAGTTTTTATTGTTATGTTAATCACCATATATTACATCATTAGTTTTTGGTACATCATTAGTTTTTGATGTAGTGTTCCATGATTCATTGTTTGTGCATAACACCCAGTGCTCCACGCAGAACGTGCCCTCTTTAATACCCATCACCAGGCTAACCCATCCCTCACCCTCCTCCCCTCTAGAACCCTCAGTTTGTTTTTCAGAGTCCATCGTCTCTCATGGTTTGTCTCCCCCTCCGATTCACTCCCCTTCATTCTTCCCCTCCTGCTATCTTCTTCTTTTTTTTTCTTAACATATATTGCATTATTTGTTTCAGAGGTACAGATCTGTGATTCAACAGTCTTGCACAATTCACAGCGCTCACCATAGCACATACCCTCCCCAATGTCTATCACCCAGCCACCCCATCCCTCCCACCCCCCACCACTCCAGCAACCCTCAGTTTGTTTCCTGAGATTAAGAATTCCTCCTATCGGCGGAACTTTCCAGAACGCTCGGTGAGACGCGGAGCAGCGGCGGCTGCCCGAGCTGCGCCCAGCAACGCGCCCCTTCCCGCTCCCCCACACCAGCCTCGGCCCTCTCACCGGCTGTAGAAAATGGTGAAAGAAACCACTTACTATGATGTTTTGGGGGTCAAACCCAATGCCACCCAAGAGGAATTGAAAAAGGCCTACAGGAAACTGGCCTTGAAGTACCACCCTGATAAGAATCCAAATGAAGGAGAGAAGTTTAAACAGATTTCTCAAGCTTACGAAGTACTCTCTGATGCAAAGAAAAGGGAATTATATGACAAAGGAGGAGAACAGGCAATTAAAGAAGGTGGAGCTGGTGGTGGTTTTGGCTCCCCCATGGACATCTTTGATATGTTTTTTGGAGGAGGAGGAAGGATGCAGAGAGAAAGGAGAGGTAAAAATGTTGTGCATCAGCTCTCAGTAACCTTAGAAGATTTATATAATGGTGCAACACGAAAACTAGCTCTGCAAAAGAATGTGATTTGCGATAAATGTGAAGGCCGAGGTGGTAAGAAAGGAGCAGTCGAATGTTGTCCCAATTGCCGAGGTACTGGAATGCAAATAAGAATTCATCAGATAGGACCTGGAATGGTTCAGCAAATTCAGTCTGTGTGCATGGAGTGCCAGGGCCATGGGGAACGGATCAGTCCCAAAGACAGATGTAAAAGCTGCAATGGGAGGAAGATAGTTCGAGAGAAGAAGATTCTAGAAGTTCATATTGACAAAGGCATGAAGGACGGCCAGAAGATAACATTCCATGGTGAAGGAGACCAAGAACCAGGACTGGAAACAGGAGATATTATCATTGTTTTAGATCAGAAGGACCACGCTGTTTTTACTCGGCGAGGAGAAGACCTCTTCATGTGTATGGACATACAGCTGGTTGAAGCACTGTGTGGCTTTCAAAAGCCAATATCTACTCTTGACAACCGAACCATCGTCATCACCTCTCACCCAGGTCAAATTGTCAAGCATGGAGATATCAAGTGTGTGCTAAATGAAGGCATGCCAATTTACCGTAGACCATATGAGAAGGGTCGCCTTATCATTGAATTTAAGGTAAACTTTCCTGAGAATGGCTTTCTCTCTCCTGATAAACTTTCTTTCCTGGAAAAACTCCTACCTGAGAGGAAGGAAGTAGAAGAGACTGATGAAATGGACCAGGTAGAACTGGTGGACTTTGATCCAAATCAGGAAAGACGGCGCCATTACAATGGGGAAGCCTATGAGGATGATGAACATCATCCCAGGGGTGGTGTTCAGTGTCAGACCTCTTAATGGGGCCAGTGAAAAAACACTGCTGGCATTTTATATGCAGTAGTGAATGAGTGAAGGACTATAATCATAGCTCACTACTTGCTATTGTTTTTGTTTTAATATTCAACTATAGTAGTGTTTTAAATGAAGAATAAACTCAAATATAAAAGCTCAAAAAAAAAAAAAAAAGAATTCCTCCTATCAGTGAGGTCATATGATACATGTCTTTCTCTGATTGACTTATTTCGCTCAGCATAACACCCTCCAGTTCCATCCACGTCGTTGCAAATGGCAAGATCTCATTCCTTTTGATGGCTACGTAATATCCCATTAGTGCACTGGTTCTTGAAAGCTTCTCAGGCTCACTAGCTCCTGGCCTCACAGTCCCTTAGCAGGTCCAACGGCCAAGCCCAGTGGCAATCGGGCAGGCAGCCTTCTTGGGAGCTAGTAAATGAGGTTATAGAATTCAAGGAGAAAAGCAGCTCACTGACATCTAGACCCTCCCAAGATCCGTTATTCTCCCAAGATCACCAGCTGAATGCGGACTCAAACTCAGATCCATCTCCAAAGCGTATGCTTTGTTTTTCTTTCTAATTCATGGTTTGTTTGGGGTTTTTTAATCCAAATATTTGATTTTACATTTTCAAGTTATTATGCATTTACTTGCTTGGAAAATCAAGGAACTATATATTATAGGGCATACTTAGAAAAGTTTCGCTCCCAGCTCTTGGTCCCCATTCATTCTTCCCAAAACCTCACACGGGATACCACTGTTACTAATTTCTTGTGCGTTCTTGAGAGTTCCGGGTGCCTCTATCAGCTAACCCAAATAGATAAACTCCCTGTCTTCCTCCTTTATGTTCCCAAATGCAGCATACCAAACACATAGTTCTTTGCCTTGCAAAACCGTGCTTTTCATCCGCTTGAATGTGTTAGTCTGGTACTCCTGAGGAGCAGATGCCAAAACAGAATTAAATATGCAAGGATTTTCTTCCAGTGAGAGAAGAGGGGAAGGCTGGCTCCACATGAAGTAGAGGAGGAAGAGAGCCTGGAGGCATTCCTGACTGCCAGAGCAGGCTAGGGAAGCTGGTCAACACCATGAAAGGAGGGGGCACAGTCCTTGAGCCCAAGTCCAGAACTAGAAGGATCCCAGATATTCCCAGCCTGCCAGACTCAGTCTCCGGCTGGGAACAGTGGGTGGGAGGTGTGCCCTCGGAGCAAACAGGGTGGATTTCAGAGTTCAAAAGCAGGGGCTCATGACCCCCCCACCCCCATAGGTGGAGGTCTATGAAGCATTTGAAATAAACCATATTTAAGAAATCAAATAATTAAAGAAGCACTTGCTATGCATTTTATATTTACTATGTAATAAACACACACACACACACACACACATTTCTATCAATGATCTCCATACCCTCCACTTCCACCTGGCTTGAAAGGTACAGACAAACACACAACTCCTAAGATTATAAGAACAGAGGGAAAAGCAGGTGCAATCCAAGCCTTTTCTATTAGTGTGATACCATGGGGCAAAATGGTACCTTCACTTCAACATCAATCCTTACTAACTCCTTAACGGGCTTAGGTAGCAGTGGAGTGTGTGTGTGTGTGTGTGTGTGTGTGTGTGTGTGTATTTCCGTGGGCTTCTAGAGAAATGAAATGCACTTGAATATAAAAATGTACATACAGATGGGGCGCCTGGGTGGCTCAGTCAGTTAAGCCTCTGCTTTTGGCTCAGGTCATGATCGCAGGGTCCTGGGATAGAGCCCCGCCTCGGGCTCCCTGCTCAGCAAGAAAGTCTGCTTCTCCTTTTCCCTCTGTCCCTCCCCCCACTCATGCTCTCTCTCTCTCTCTCTCTCTCTCTCTCTCTCAAATAAATAAATAAAATCTTTTTAAAAAAATAAAGATTAAAAAAATGTACATATAGGAGCACCTGGCTCGCTCAGTCAGTGGAGCATGCGACTCCTGATCTCAGGGTTGCAAATTCAAGCTGGGTGTAGAGATTACTTAAAAATTTAAAAAAATTTTTTTAATATACAGAGTCCACTCCTGCTAGCATTCCTCCTTTAAACTATTCTATTCTTCCTTACACCACAAGAAAATATTATCAGTTCTTCCTTATTAGTAAAGAAGAGAGAACCAAGCATACAGATCACCGAAGTATAGAGTTTCTTCTTAGGTAGTATTTTCTATTTCATTTTACAAATGTACATGCGTGTGTGTGTGTGTTTGCCCATGCATGCATGTGTAAGAATTGTGTTAGGAAAGTAAAATTTTTGTTTCTAACCTTCATTAATAAAGACCAAGTTATGTTTATTTAAAACACTAACCATTCAGTAAGCCTTGAAAACTATAAATTAAATTGCAAGTTGAACGGAGAGTCTGGATCATTTATTCCAGCCACCTCATTTACTAGAGAGAGAAGATGACTCACAGAAAGACTAGTATTTGACTCAAGATCGTACAGAATGCTGCTGTAGCATCTGGGATCACTGGAAACACCAGGGCATGTGGAAAATGCCAGGACTCCCGAAATTGGCATACACTCCTTAAAATGCTCTGAATCATCCCACCCCGCTGCAGCCACACCAAACCCTTCATTTCATAGTTCTGTGAATGCTGCAAGAATTCTCTTCCCATTTGCTTAGGATTTCAAAGATGTACTAATCCCTCAAACACATGTTAATATGGATTTTCTTTGATGAGAAGGCACAGATATATTCTCCAGAAGTAAGCTCCTCCTTCAGTCCTATTTGAGACTGAGAAAACCTATAAGAGTACCCTCAAGTTCACTTAGAGTCCTTTAGGACGAGGGTTCATGGTGAGTGAAAATGGGGAGTGGGGTGAAAATTGGCCAAGGTGGTGCTTTTTTGGTGAAACAAAATCCTTTCCTCCAGAATCCCTCTCCCTAATTATACATAACTTCTTTTTTCCCACTTTTTATTTTTCTTTTAAACTCTTGACTTTCCCTGTCTAATTCACTATTCCTTGACTATGACACTGGCCTGTCCTCCCTCCTCTCTCCACCATCCAATCTTGACCTGCTCTGGGAAAACATACAAGCTGGATCCTGAACACCCAAAAGCAACCCACACCCACTGACTAACTCATGAAATGTGGTATTGGGAGGAAGTGAAAGCCTCTGTTAGATCCCAAATGTCTACTTCTTAGCCCTGTGACCTGGGGACAGCTGGACCATAATTTACTTAACCATACTCTCTTTCATGTACACTTAGGATATTTGAAATATTTTGCTGCAATGAGCATCTGTCTATCTAAAATCTGTACACTGGTGTATTTCTTCAGAAGAGGTTCCTAGCAACAGAACTGCTTGGTCAAGGGTATATGTGTTTGAAATTTTGATAAGTGCTGCCAAAGTGTCCATCAAAGCCATTAAACAAGACAAAGCAGAGATAGGTTTATTCCAGATGACAGTTGCAAATATTATCATAGTGGTAAAAGGCCACACTTTCATACATCTTTGACTTGGTGAATGAGGTCCAAGGTCACACCCTCTAACCTTCCACCTTCCCCGTTTCATATACAAGAGCCTTCTTAACTTGACCTGGCATTCATCTGTTGGCATCATCAGAAAAAACGCAAACTCAGAGCCAGTTATTTCTTGACAATCTTTATTTCAAAGGGCTGGATTATATCTCTCAATCCTATTATAAAAGCATATACCACCTTATTGTATATCTTCAATAGCAATGAGTTGATCTCTCCAGACTTTGTGTTTTCCTCTAGATTCCGTCTCAAATGGTTTTACATTTTTTACTGCTGTTTTATGTTACACAAACAACATAGTCTCTCTATAAAAGTGCAAACACATAGAGAGTAAAGCATGAGTCATCCTTCCCAATCTCGCTGCACTATATATCTCTATATTTCTATACCTAGATCTCAGATATTCTTAGTTTCTCAATCCATTCTTTAGGACTCAACTGCTCCATATACTGTTCAGGTTATTCAATAAATCCCCAAGAAGTGGCAAAGGCAATTAAATATAGGAACGACAAGAATAAAGAAACAGAAACTCCCTGAACAGTTCTCTCTGTGACAACTGTGGGAGTATTTTGATAACCGTTGGCAGCAGGACGCTGCATGTGATGTGGGGAAGGAAACCTTGGCATTCAAACAAGCAAATGGGTTGGCGACAGTTTATTAAATTTCTGCAATGCTTGCAAATGCCAGTAACAATTTCTCAGACTGCAGACTTACGACATGTGACAGGTTTGAGAATGGTTCACAATTGTCATCAAATAAATTACCCTTCAAAATTAAAAATCATAGGGACTCTGAATAATTTTCACTATTAAAACAAAAGCTCCCTAGAGTTTATGTATTTAACTTGTGTGTTTTGGTTGTTTCCTTGCCACAGAATCAGAAGGCAAGCAAAGGCATCCAAGTAAAATTATAATTAAATCTCACTGGTAAGTTTTTATCAAACTATTAGATCTTTTTTGTGCATAAAAAAAAAAAAAGAAGTCCACATTCCTTCCTAAATGTATATCTGTAAATGCCTTAATTAAAAAAGATTTTCAAAGCAATAGCTAACATTATACTGTAAGGAACAAGAATAAGAAGACCAAAGCTA
Organism: Eumetopias jubatus; assembly: GCF_037043125.1. NCBI lineage: Eukaryota > Metazoa > Chordata > Mammalia > Carnivora > Otariidae > Eumetopias > Eumetopias jubatus. The sequence goes on along the minus strand of NW_028274807.1, from coordinate 19,292,984 downwards.
GCAAAAGGTAGGAAATAATAAAGATTAGAGCAGAGATCAGTGAAGGAGAGAACAGAAAAACAATACAGAAAGTCAATGAACCAAAAGTCATTTATTTGAAAAGATAAATTTTTTCTTGGTTAGCTAAACTGACCAAGAAAAAAGAGAGAAAACACAAATTACCAAAATCAGGAATAAAAGAGGAACATTACTACCAACCTTATAGTAATAAAATAGATTATAAGGAAAACTATGAACAACTATATGCCAACAAATCAGAGAACTTAGGTGAAATGGACCAGTTCCTAGAATGAAACTACCAAAACTGACTCAAGAAAAAAGATTAAAAATCTGAATAGGCCTATAACAAGTAAAGAGATAAAATTGGTAATTTTAAAAATTTCCTACAAATAAAAGACCAAGTTCAGATGACTTTATTGGTGAAGTCTACCAAATGTTTGAAGGAAAATTAATACTAATTCTTTGCAAACTCTTCCAAAATATAGGAGAGGCAGGAATACTTTTTAGTTCATTTTATGAGGCCAGAATTATTCTGATATCAAAACCAGAAAAATATATCACAAGGAAAAATAAAACCACAGACCAAAATCCCATATGAATATAGATGCAAAAAACCTTCAACAAAATACTAGCAAACTCAATCCAACAACATATAAAAAGATTACATACCAGGACCAAATGGGATTTATCCCAGAAATTCAGGAGTAGTGTAATATATGAATATCAATCAATGTAATACACTATACAGAATAAATGACAAAAAAACCCATAATAATCTCAACAGATGCAGAAAAGGCATCCTTTCTTGATAAAATCCAACAACCTTTCTTGATCAAAACACTCAACAAACCAGGAATAGAAATGAACTTGCTCAACCATCCATAGCTAACGTCATACACGATGGTGAAAGACTGAATACTTTCTCTTAAATCAGGAACAAGAAAGAAAAAAATGTTCACTCTTTCACTTCTGTTTAACATCATACTGGAGGTCATATCCAGGACAATTAGGCAAGAAAAAGAAATAAAAGTGCTCACTTCAGCAGCACATACACTAAAATTGGAACAACACAGAGAAGATTAGCATGGCCCTTGAATAAGGATGACACACAAATTCATGAAGCATTCCCCCCCCCCAAAAAAAAGGAAAGAAGGAAGGGAGAAAGAAAAGCATCTGGACTGAAAAAGAAGCAGCAAAAATATATTTGCAGGTGACATGATAGTGTACGTAGAAAATCCTAAGGAATCCACTAAAAAAGTATTAGAACTAATAAAAAAGTACAAGAAGGTTGCAGGATACAAGATCAATACAAAAAATCAATTTCTATTCCTATAGACTAGCACTGAAAATTCTGAAAATAAAATTAAGAAAACAATCCCATCCCATTTACAATAGCATCAAAAAGAATAAATCACTTAGGTATAAATTGAGTAAAAGAAGTGCAAGACTTGTTCACTGAAAACTATAAAACATCACTGAAAGTAATTAAAGACCTTACAAAATGGGAAGATATCCTATGTTCATGGACCAAAAGACTTAATATTGTCAGGATGGTAATACTCCCCAACTTGATTTGTAGATGCAGTATAATCCCTATCAAAATCCCAGCTGGCTTTTGAAGAAATTGACAAGATGATTGTAAAATTCATACAGAATTGCAAAGAACCCAGAATAACAAAACGATCTTGAAAAAGAAGAACAAAGTTAGAAGACTCATACTTCCTGATTTCAAAACTTACTACAAATCTACAGTAATTAAGACAATGTGGCACTGGCTTACAGATGGACATATAGAATGGTGGAAAAATTGAGAGTCCAAAAATAAATCCTTACGTTTATGGACAATTGATTTTTGACAAATGTATCAAGACATAATAGGGAAAGAATAATATTTTCAATAAATGGTGCTAGGACAACTGGATATCCACATGCAGAGAATGGAATATATTTACCAAGATATATCTCCCATACCAGACAATATACACAAAAGTTATATGACTACCTCACAACATATACAAAAAGTTAATTCAAAATGAATTACAAATCTAAATGAAAGAGCTAAAACTAGAAAACTCTTAGAAGAAAATATGAGTAAATCATTTTGACCTTGAGTTAAAGCAGTGGTTTCTTAGATTAAAAAAAAAAAAGCATAAGAAAAGAAAAAATAAATTGTACTACATCATACTTTGTGCACAAATCATCAAAAAAGTGAACAGATTTCCACAGAATGGGAAAAAGAAATCTGTAAACCACATCTGACAAGAAATTTGTATCCAGAATATATAAAAAAAACACAACCCAATAACAAAAATGGGGCAACTAATCTAAATTAAAAGTTGGCAAAACATTTGAATAGACATTTATCAAAGAAGATACACAAAATAACCAGCAGGCATGAAAAGCAAGGAGAAGATGCTCAACATCGTTAACCATCAGGGAAATGCATGTCTAAACCAAATGAGATACTACCTCACATCCATTAGGTTGGCTTTAATTAAAAAGGCAGTTTTGACCAGAGCTGAGGAGGGTATGGAGACACCATAACCTACACACTGCTGGTGGGAATGTCAAGTGGTACGGCTGCTTTGGAAAACAGGAACTCCTCAAAATGTTGAGCGTACAGTTATCATGTAACCTAGCAATTCAACTCTCAGGCATACACCAAGAGAAATGAAAACATACATCCACACCAAACGTCGTACCTGAATATTCATAGCAGCATCAGTCATAATGGCCAAAAGGTGGAAACAACCCAAATGTCCATCAACTAATGAATGAAAAACAAAATGTGGTGAATCCATACAACAGAATATTATTCACCAGTGAAAAGGAATAAAGTATTGATACATGCTACAACACGGATGAGTCCAGAAAACATTATGCTAAATGAAAGAAGCCCATCACGAAAGATCACATAGCGTATGGTTCAATTTATATTAAGTGTTCAGAATAGGAAACTATATAGAGACTGAAAGTAGGTTAGTGGTTAATTACGACCAGGGAAAGGGGGTTGAGAGTTGGGGGTGAATGCTAACAGATACTAAGTTTCTTTTAGGAGAGACTAAAATGTTCTAAAATTAGATATGGTGACGGTTGGGGTGCCTGGGTGGCTCAGTTGGTTAAGGGTCAAATCTTGATTTTGGCTCAGGTCATGGTCTCAGGGTCCTGGGATAGAGCCCTGTGCCTTGGAATCCAGTTGGGATTCTCTCTCTCCCTCTGCCCCTCCCCCCCCACTTGCTCGTTCTCTCTAAAATAAATAAATAAATCTTTAAAAAAAAGATACAGTGATGGTTTCACATCCCCCTAAATATACTAAACACTGAATTTATGCTTTGTTCAAATCCCTGCTCTCCACTTCTTAACCCTTGACTTGTATTAGCTTATTTGCACCTCATGTTTCTAATTAATCATGAACAATTGGAGTAATTATAATACCTTGTAGCACTTGGGGACAATTAAAGCATTGGCATTCAGCTCATTAGTAGGTATGCTCGGGCGCCTGGGTGGCTTAGTTGGTTAAGCGACTGCCTTCGGCTCAGGTCATGATCCTGGAGTCCCGGGATTGAGTCCCGCATTGGGCTCCCTGCTCGATGGGGAGTCTGCTTCTCCCTTGACCCTCCCCCCTCTCATGTGCGAGGGGAGAACGAGAGTTCTCTCTCTCTCTCAAATAAATAAATAAAATCTTTAAAAAATTAGGTATGCTCAAGGAGGTCGGTTTTTGTTATTGGGAGTAACTTTCACACTGTAACCCTCATGGGTGGGACTTGTTCTGGCCCAGATTTGGATGATTTCTCATTTTATTTCACATGGTGATGACAACAGTTGCCTTCGCTGGGCTCCCTAACCTAGCAGAAGGCACTAGATCTCTCTGCTACGCCGTGTGTTGGCCACATGGTCATTTGGATACAGGAGGTAGTTTAGCGCTTATCCATAGTTAAATGGAATTATGTGTTTTTAATTAGAATAGTCTCTGCATCAAGTGTGTAGCTAAGGGTACTCATTACCTCATTCTTAGAAAAATAATTACACATAAATAAGAGTATAAAGAAATGCATTTAGAAGGTAGTGAACATTTAAAGCATCAGGAAAAGGGAGTGTATTTACAATTCCAGTTTGTAAATCTCTCACTTTTTTGTAATCTGATTGTTTTTTATTCAACTCAGGTTAATTTTCCTGTTGGTATAAGTCATCTCTGATAATCATTCTATATTTATTCTCATCCCTTTCCTTTGCAATCCACAATATTTCGATGCTCGACAAGCTGGAAAATTCAACCCATTGTCCTCTACAATAAAAAATTTCCATCATGTTTGTCAATGAGAATTTGAGAATCCAGGTAGTAATATACAACAGATATCCCAAATGTTGGTAACTGAGTATTTATAAACAGGTAGTCTGGCTGACTTTAACCTGTGCCACTTTCATGAGACTTTATAATAATTTAGGGCAATGCTTCTATACCTTCCCTGAGTAGCTTTTTTAGACATTTTTCCTGTAGCCCTTCCTGACATTTTATTTTTAAGATTTTATTTTTAAAGAACCTCCACACCCAATGTGGGGCTCAAACTCACAACCCTGAGATTAAGAGTGGCATGCTCTCGGGGTGCCTGGGTGGCTCAGTCATTGGGCGTCTGCTTTCGACTCAGGTCATGATCCCAGGGTCCTGGGATCGAGCCCCGCATCGGGCTCCCTGCTCAGTGGGAAGCCTGCTTCTCTCTCTCCCACTCCCCCTGCTTGTGTTCCCTCTCTCACTGTCTCTGTCAAAAAATAAATAAAATCTTTAAAAAAAAAAAAGAGTGGCATGCTCTACCAATGGAGCCAGCCAGACACCCCCCACCATGACATTTTAATATCACTGATATACAGTTGACCCTTGAACAATGTGGGGGTTAGGAACACCAACCCCCCACACAGTCGAAAATCTGCATATAACTTTTGATTCCCCCCAAAACTTAACTCCTAATAGCCTGCTTTTGACCAGAAGCCTTATGGATAACGTGAACATAGTTTATATGTTACATGTATTACATATTGTATTCTTACAATGAAGTAAGCTAGAGAAAAGAAAACGTCATTAGGAAAACCATAAGGAAGAGAAAATACATTTACAGTACCGTATTTATCCAAAAAATCCATGTATAAGTGGACTTGCGCACTTCAAACCCCTGCCGTTCAAGGGTCAGCTGTACTATATATCTGTTTAAGCTTTTTTTACCTCCAACAAAATAATTTCCTCCCCCTTGGGGGCAATATTGCGCCCATTGAGAACTGATGGCCTTATTCTAGTATTCAAATTTCATATGGTAAGAGAAAGTAGGATGAACTAACTTCCTCCTGCCACCTGTGATTTCAGTAGCAGAAATGCATTCAAAAAACATTCGAATATTGCTCTGCTAATTCAGAGTGGTCCACGGATCAGCAGCATCACTGTCACCGGGTAGTTGGTTAGCAACGCAGACTCTCAGCCCCACCTCAGACCTACTCCATCAGCAGCTGCGTTTTAACGCAATCCTCTGTTAATTCAGATGCCCGTTAGCCTGAGAAGCATTGGTTTACAGGACAACCCTCTACTCAGCTGGGAAACATTAAGATAATGTGTGAATGGAAAAAATGCATAGGCCTTAAAACCAGTTTTTAAGTAACCCACACCTTCCTCTCAAATTCTGACTCATACACCAAGTTTCTTTGGTCATCAATATTATTTTTTAAATGTACAACTGGGTGTGTTTTGTTTGTTTGAGAAATGATAATTTCATTTTCTTCTAAGCAAGTGAAAAATCCCCATGAGGCCTCAACTTGCTGCCCCGCCTCCTCACCCCCACCCCTGTTGTTTCTCTCCCAAAAAGCAGGTGTGTTCCAATTAGTTGGAAGGAACAAGATAAATAAAGAGAAGTTTCTCTTTTTCTCCCCAATGAATTAGCTTTCCAACTTCCAGTCAAGGCCTCCATAAAATTAAGCTTGTTTTGTCAGTGATAATTTCTCTTGGATCAAGTAAGTGGGTGGAGCAGATAATAAGGCAAAGAAGTTTTATCTACTTTACCGGTTCGAAGAGCCAGCAAGTCAGCGTGGGGGAGAGAGGATACTGAATTAATTCAATACACTTTGGTTCCTTATTTATAAAAAGAGTTAATTTTTAAATTAATTTTTGAGGGGATAAGAATGAAATTTTGAAATGTGTGTGAAATAAATGAAAACTCTCAGCCATACAGAGAAGAAGACATAGTCTGACAAATGCCATGGACCCACCACCTACTTTAACAATCTGCCACATTTAAGTGCTTCTAGATTTTTCTGAAGCATTTTAATATGAATTATAGAAGATGACAGTTCACCGTAATCTTTCAGGGTTTTTTTTATAAGGATTTTTTTTTACATAAAACATGAGTTTTACTTAACTAAGACTTTTGAGGTTAAAACAAAACTTCCATTGTTATTCCCATCACTTTTTCCCCAGCCAGCAGGAGATGAGAAAAAAAACCTGGACCTGTTAGAATTGGCCCAAGTACCAGCAGCTGAGACTTTATTTTTTGATGTTTCCAGAAGAGCCTTGACAGCAGAAAGCAAAGCTCTCTAATTCTACACTATTGATGAAGACCGTGGTCAAGTTAGGCCAAAAGCCAAAGCTCTCCCCATGGAAAAACACTGTGGAAGATTTGGCTCAATACCAGCCACTTTTTCTTAGTTAAGACTCTCAGCTAACATGTTGGAGCTTTTAAATGCAGAAAGAAGGGAGTGTGGAAAAGAGATAAGAGGCAGATCAGAAGAGAGAAGACACGGAGTGTCTTATAAACCCCAACTCAAATGCCAGGCAAAAGGCATCTCTTCCTTCTATCTCCTGATATCCCTTTCTATTCTAACACTTGAATTACTAGGATAAATTTAAATATATTTTATTTATTTTTAATTTATTTGACAGAGAGAGACACAGCGAGAGAGGGAACACAAGCAGGGGGAGTGGGAGAGGGAGAAGCAGGGCTGGATCCCAGGACCCTGGGACCACAACCTGAGCCGAAGGCAGACGCTTAACGACTGAGCCACCCAGGCGCCCCCTAAATATATTTTAAACAGTTAATGAGACGTGTGTGTTGGTGCATGCGTCGGTGCGTGCACTTGCGTGCGTGCGTGTGTGTATGTGTAGTGGCTGGGGGTAGGAAGAGAAAGAAAAACTCTGTAGTTGAGTGGAGGTTGCTTATCATATTAACATCTTTCCAGCCCCAATATATGGTATTGTTTTTAGAAGACTGGCTTATTCTTCATTTTTAAATTGAAAGACTAGAACATAAAAGTTGTCCAGTTTTATTGTTGAAAGTGCCTTTACAATCGCATACCTCAGTCCCATCTTCTATATTTGAGGAACTGAAGTTCCAGAGGGGTTAGCTGTCTCATCTAAGAGTATATCTAGGAAAAAAGAAATGTTGCTTTTGGAATGGCGCGGGTATCCTCACTTCTGATTTTCAGTACTCCAGGCTGTTTGGTCCCTATCCTAGGAAGGAGTAACCAGGATGGCCACTTACCCCAGGGGCTCTAACCCGGGCATCCTGCTTGTTAAACAGCATCCATCCCCATGGGGCATTTTCAAAGCCTCCAGTGTTCCCCGCCATTGTGTTCACTGGCTCCAAGCCAGCAGACAAGCATTTGAACTTCTGTGCCTGGGATGATGCCTAACACTTCAGGGAATCAACAGCCTGGCTTTCTTTATGATATTACACTTCCAGGAAAAAAAATATTTTTGAAAAGTGTTCTAATTCCTAAGAGGATTTACATCTAAAAGGCACAAGACAAACCTTAAAAATTCAGTGAGATGACAGGGTTTTAAAGGATATCATGTGAGAAAATATGCCCTCTCTCGACTTTTCAAAAAAATAATAATAATAAGTCTTGGTTTGTGCGGTGGACAGAATGTTGTCACTTAGAGTATTATCAGTGTCGAAACTAAATGTTAATTTGAACTACTTTTCATCAGAGCCAAAAGAGCATTCTGGAAAGACTGAAACTATCCACCTGGCCTAAAAGAGACAGATCCAAGAACACAGTGGAATTCCTAAATCCTTGCGAGTGAAAAGGCATCATTCTGTCCCTTGTCCATCCCGTCCAGTTTTTGCCAGAGCAAGGTAGATCAAGTTCATTCGTGTTCTCCAACACCTTCCCAAGGATCTTAAAGATGAAAGAATGCACTTGAGATGCTGGTAAGAAAAGTTCTTTTAAGTATAGAGTTCCATCAGCATTAAGAATTTGATGATTATGGGGCATCTGGGTGGCTTAGTCAGTTAAGTATCTACCTTGGGCTCAGGTCATGATCTCAGGGTCCTGGCATTGAGCCCCACATTGGACTCTCTGCTCAACAGCAAGTCTGCTTCTCCCTCTCCCTCTTTGATCTCTCTCTCAAATAAATAAAATCTTTAAAAAAAAAAGAATTTGATTATGCAAACCATTAAAAAGTTTATACAGATATATTAAAGAAAAATGTTTGGGATATAAATATCAAATAAATAATAAACAGCCTGTTTTGCTACACGCACTTCTATTTATCTGCCTCAGTTGGAGTACATACTAAATTCCATACTTCAAGAAGTGAGGACTAGGCCCAAAGAAAAAGGGCTACTATCTTTTTCAATCTGTAATTCAAGAAAAATGAAGCAAAATGCAAAGAATATTTTTTAAGTTATGTGTTTCTTTGTTGGCACAATGGCAGAAATACTCTTTTGGCAAATAGGTAAGAGACTCTACTACTAAAAACTCAATACTGCTATTGCCAATTTGAATCAAAAGCTGGCCAATTTTTTACCCACCAACTACCTTGAGGAAATAATTAGACAAGAGCACAAATGTATAAGAATGTGCATCACAGTATGTGCTACGGCAAGTGCTGTGAATTGTGTAAGAATGATGAATCACAGAACTGTACCCCTGAAACAAATAATACATTAAAAGTTAATTTAAAAAAAAGAATGTGCACCACAATTTATGATGTTAAATAAACAAAACAACCTCAAAGTATATAAAATATGAATCTGTAAAATAATTATTATATCCCTACAGTAAATGCTAAGTCACCATAAGGACCCATGCTGCAGCAGATTGATTGACTTGGAAAGATGGTTACAAGAGTGGAGGGAACATGGCAGTGTCAGAACTGGAACCATGTCCTTCGGCCACGGACCAACTGGGTGTCCTGGGGCAATCTTTTGGACCTCACTCCTACCCTCACTTCCTCTGATATACAATCAAGGAGATAATAGAAATACAGTACTTAGCAATGAGATTAGCGTATAGAGATATTGAAGCTATTGACTTTACAAAGATATTGTTAGGTGCTTATGGACCGAAAGTTTGTGTCCCCTCAAAATTCACATAATGAAACCGTAATCCCAATGTGATGGTATTTTGGATGTGGAGCCTTTGAGAGGGAATTAGGTCATAAGCATGGAACCCTCCTGAATGGGATTAGTGCCCTCATAAAAAGAGGCCAGAGAAGCAGCCAGTTCTCATTCTGCCATGTGAGGATACAGTGACAAGGTGGCTATTTGCAACCCAGAGGAGGACCCTTGCTAAAAACTGATCATGCTGGCACCTGGATCTTAGACTTCTGGCCTCCAAACTGTGAGAAATAGATTTCTGTCATTTAAAGCCACCTACTGTCTGGTCCTTTGGTATGGCAGCCTAAAGAGACCAAATTATTGGGTTAAAAAAAAAAAAAACAACTTACAGTCCAATCACATTCTCATCAAAGATATAGGGATCTGTATATTCATCCAGTAGTCAAATATTTATTGAGGATTTAATAACTGACGCTTTGTTAGGAAAAGAGGCTATAATAATGAACTCTGCCTTCATGGGGTTCAATCTATTACTAGTGCCCGAGTGTGACCACTTGAGTTTAAAATCCCAGCTGTGATGCTAGAGAGGAAGGAGGTAATGCGAACTTGTAACAGTAGGATTTGATCCAATCGGGAAAGGCAGGGAAATTTCCTGAGGAAACTGTACTTTAGCAGAGACAGAAGAATAGGCCTTGACCAGAGGAGACGGGGGTGTATGGGAAACAGTGCACACAAATGGTTAAGCACATTGAGTCTGTAGTGCGTCAGGTGCTCTTCCAAACCTCCCTCTACCACCCACAGGCTGTTGTGAGTCTGGTCTGTGGCTCATTCTCTCTGTCCCAATGACCTCACCTGTAAAACAGACATAATAGCTTTCCTTATTTAACGTGATTGTCATAAGAGTTAAAATAGAAAAAATGAAAAGAGCTTAGCATGGTGCCTACTACTTGGAAAATGTTTAATAAATACTAGATAACACTGAAAGGGGGGAGAAAAGAATGAAGATCCAAGCGCAAAGGGGGAGCAGGGTATGCAAAAGCCCTCTGGGAGCATGATGACAAAAAGGGAAGGAAGCCATGTTGGTCAATCTGCTTTTATTCTGAAAGCTCCTGGAAGCCACTGAAGAATTTAAGCAGTGGGCATTCCATGGTCTCCATCATTCTCCCTTTCAACCTTGGTGCTACAGCCCCACCTGCCAAGGCTCATTCTCCAGCACTTGTCACAAGGCCCTCACACATGATGTTTCCTCATCAAAGACTGTTCTTTCTACCTATTTTCTCCTACCTCCTTCAGATTTTAGGCCATGTCACTCCCTCAGAGAAACCTTCCCTGACCTCCCAACCAGGCAAAGCCTTATTAACAACTATCCTAGTGTGCAAGCTTGCTTTGCCTGATTGAGGTGTACCTCCCTAACCTACAACTCCAGAGATGAGACACTGTCTGTTAACATGCTTCATTGTGTCCCCAAACATTAGCACAGTGGTTGGCCTCTAATTTCATATTTCATATTAGGTAATGGAAGACAGAAATGTTGAAAGAGAAGGAGAAAGGTTAAAAAAAAGTGGAGAAAAAAATGAGGTAGGGTGAAGAAGTGATGAAATCGACTCAATTTTAGACTTAATTTTAAAATTTTAAAATCAACTTAAATTGATTGTGGGTGGCCCATCTGTGTACTGATGTTCTAAAAACAGGGAAGAGTGATCTGGAGTTTGAGAGATCTAAGCTAGAGAGACATGTCTACTAAGGAGTCATTAGGACATGGGAGAAAACCCAAGCAAGGGAATGGGGAATAGCAGGACCTGTGGCGACAGATGGTTTGGGGTCACTACCTGCATGAACGGGGGCAGGTTGCTAAGTCCCTAGGTCTCCTTTAAGAACCAGAGAAGGATAGTACCCTATCACAGCCAGCCACACATCCAATAGCATGCTTCCCATATGTCTAGGTTGTCTCATACCCCGCTGGTCACCCAGAGTACCCTGAATATTAATCATACAGAAATGAGACTCTCCTACTGGCTTATACTGGAGTTTCTCAAGTACGGACTGATATCTGTCAGTTATAGATGGGGCTATTAAAATATGCATCATTTTACCTTTCCCTAGCTCCTGCACTGGGTTGTACAGAGATCCAAAGAGAAAATGCATATGAAAGGACTTTGAAAATCTCAAAAGAAGTCAAACAAATGAAGATGTCATTATCATGACAGAGATCAAGTGACAATATTCATGATGTCTTTTTCTTCATCCTAGGGGAAGTGAGAAATGCATTCCGTTGGAGTCCATCTTTTCAGACACGTTAGCAGTTAACATGGGTCTTGTAAGTACGACAAACCTGGGTTTAAATCTGGCTCAGTGATTTCCTAGTTGCCCCAGTCCTGAGTCAGGGACTTAATTTTTTTAAGTCTTTCTTCTCATCTGTAAGATAATAATAACAGCACCACTTCACAAATTTGTTTATTAGATAACACCTATGAAGTGCTTTGCACAGTGCCAGGCATAAATAGTACTTAATAAATATGAACATTTATTCATTATCATTATCTTTAGGAGTGTTCTGGAGAGCAGTGAGCAAATGGAAGAATCACTGAATCTTGCCCAAATTCTTTCAGCATCCTCTCCTCTGGGCTGTATTGCCCCAGATCCAAGATGTTGAGTTAGATGGCAGAGCTCCCTGCAACTCAATGGAGAGTTCTCCACTCACTCTTTAATTAAGGACATATGTGAAGTGTACTCTTCCCAGGCAAGGGAAGAAATCAGGTGATAACTTGTGTCAAGTTGTATACAACAAGGCAAACCTGTTCCCAGACAATGCAGAGGGCTCCATGCTGTTTTGGGGACTGCATCAGAAAAGATCACAAGTGTTCATTCCAGGCCTGGCTGTCTTCTTATCTTGCTGTGTGATCTTGAGTAGGTCATTTCACCCTTTGGGTCTCATTATCTATCATATTTTATTTTTTTAAAGATGTACTTATTTAAGGGCACCTGGGTGGCTCAGTCGGTTGAGCGTCTGCCTTTGGATCCGGCCATGATCCTGGAGTCCTGGTATTGAGTCCCGCGTTGGGCTCCCTGTTCAGTGGAGACCTTGCTCCTCCCTCTGCCCCTCACCTTGTTCATGCTCTCTCTTTTTCTCTCAAATAAGTAAATAAAATCTTTAAAAAGAAAAAGATTTACTTATTTACTTGAGAGAGAGAACAAGCAGGAGGAGGGGCAGAGTGAGTGGGGGAAATAGACTCCCCGCTAAGTGGGGAGGTCGATATGGGGCTCAATATGGGGCTCGATCCCAGGACCCTGAGATCATGACCCTGAAATCATGCCAAAGTCAGACGCTTAACCCGCTGAGCCACCCAGGCACCATCATTATCTATCATCTTTAACTGTGACATGAGAAAGGGGAGAAATGGAGGGAGGAATGGAGTTGTGAATTATCTCTAAGTTCTCCCCAAGTTTTAGTTGTCATGATTCCGTGCTTATAGACTAACTGGTGCCTGTCCATTCTTCATTGACCCTAGCAAATGTTTGTTAGATGCTAGCTCCTCCCCGAAGGAAATTTCATGTACAAAAAAATCATTTTCATATTATCTAATTCCTTATGAAATTGCTAATTGTCACTCAATAAAGAAGCCAGCCATTGAGTTGGTAAAAAATGTGCTTTTAAAAAAGAAAGAAAGCGTTAATAATTTACTGATTGCTGGTGAAGTTCACTTAGTTGGTACCTCAAACCACCTTAGTGATGTTAAGTCATTTGAGAACAAAAATGTGAAAGAAAGATATTCCTGCTTGTAGTAATTAGAACCAGGGTCTAGTGAGGGGTTTGTTTGTTTGTTTGTTTTTCTTGGAAGAAAGTTTTGCTACGATTTACCTGAAGAAACGCGTCACTTTGGGAGAGTAATGAAGGCTACATGCTGGAGACACTGTGGGTTTCTCTGAATAGGTTTATTTGACTGGCAAGGGATGTGGTTTGAGCATGAGCCATGAGTGTGCTTGTGGGCATATCAGAATGAAATGTTGAAATGAGGATTATTCCGGAAAGTGATCTGAGGAGAAAATAATGAGGGATAAGTAATGAGGATCCCATTAGTTAAAGACCTTAAATTCTATCCATAGTTTAAAATTATAGGAGAGACACGGGAATTTGTGTCGTTCTGGAAATGAAAGGCTTTTTTTTTCTTTTCTCCAAATTGCAGAATGTAGACACACTTTCCAGCACCTTCTCCACACCCATGAAGAAAAATAACCCAGCCAACACAGAAATACCAGATCTGAGGTGTTGTGAGAAGTCCCTCAATTTAAACCCAGCCCTTCTCTCTATTGTCTGTTTTAGTAAATGTGCCTTGACACCCTCTTCAACATTACCTTGAATTCAGAATTAAAGTGGGTGGAAAGAATAAAAAATGGTATGATGTCCAAAAGCACCATGTTCCCATTTATGTTAACCTGACAAAACTGTTTATAGTGTCAGAGTGATTATGACACTTGGGGAGAGGGGGAGCCCAATATGATCACAGAAAAAAAGCGAGTTTGAGGGACTCCCTGTATTTCCTCTTCATTCCTCCCTACAAGCTGCCCCATGCTCCCTGGGGCAAGGATTCTTACAAGAAGAACAATAATGAAAGCAACTCCCAATTACTCATCGATGAAGCAATATTAGCTCTTGCTAATCCTTTCATCATCTGGCTCCTGACATTTGTAAGCATTTCCTTGTTTGTTTTTATCTTATGCACTAGTTTTATACCTTATTAAGTATAGAACACAAGTCTCTTAAGTTTTTTCCTACAAGTTTTTCAGAGGCTTGCTTTCTCTATTGTTCAAGTGGTCAATGCCTTCATAATTGCTAACTGCAAGAGAAATTCTCGATCCCCTTTTTTGGCATGTGATGTTGTAAACACCTCTTTGCTCTTATTTCTCTCCCAGTTTCTCTCACACTTTCTGACTGCTCTTTTCTGTGATCATTCCCTAGGTCTTCTTTTGTTTTAATTTCGTTGCTAGATTTTGCTTTTTTTTTTTTTAGAGCAGTTTTAAGTTCACAGCAAAATGAAGCAGATGGTTACAGAGACCTCCCATATACCCTCCCCCCATTATCAACATCCTCCTACCAGAATGGTATGTTTGCTAAATTCATAAACCCACATTGACACATCATAATCACCTAGAGTCCACAGTTTACATTAGGGCTCACTCCTGGTGTTACACATCCTATGGGTTTGGACAAATATATATTGGCATGTATTCACCACTGTAGTATTATACAGAGTAGTTTCACTACCCTAAAAACCCTCTGTATTCCACCTATTCATCCCTCTGTCACCCCTAATCCCTGGAAACCACTGATCTTTTTGCTGCCTACATAGTTTTGACTTTTCCAGAATGTCATATAGTCAGAATCAAACAATATGTAGCCATTTCAGTTAGTGGCTTCTTTCACTTAGTAATATGCATTTAAGGTTCCTCCAGGTCTTTTCATGGATTCATTTCTTTTTAGCTCTGATTATTATTCCACTGTCTGCATGTACCACAGCTTATTTATCCATTCGCCTACTGAAGAACATTTTGATTGACAATTATGAATAAAGCTGTTCCATGAGCAGGTTTTTGTGTGGACATAAGTTCTCGACTCCTTTGGATAAATACAAAGAAGCATGATGGCTGGAGTGTATAGTGTGATATTGTGATATAATAAGAAATATATATTTGATCTTCATCCCTGGTTCCTTGTACAGAGCTTCTAAAATCCTTGTCATTTCCTGAGTGATGGGGTGACAGGAGCATCTTTTGTTATATTTGATCTTAGTCCCTGTTTCCTAACACAAAAGCTTCTAAGACACTTGGGAATCTCCAGAATCATGAATGTCTTTTGAATGCTAATGAGATGTCTAGAGGTTGGGGGGCCCTAAATAGGCTGGTCACTAGAAAGACCAAGGCATGATTAGAGGGGAGAGGGGCTGGAGATTGAGTTAATGACCAATGGCCAATGGTTTCATCAATCATACCTGCCTAATGAAACCTCCATAAAAACCTCTAAACTACAGGGATCAAAGATCTTCCAGGTTGGTGAATGTATCCATATGCCAAGAGGATGGCACATCCCAATTCCATGGGGCAAAAGCTCCTGTGCTCAGGACGCTTCAGACCTCACCCTATGTATCTCTTCATCTGGCTGTTCAGTTGTATTGTTCTTTATAAACAGGTAATAGTAAGTCAGTACATTTCCCTGAATTCTGTGAGCCATTCTAGCAAATCAGTCAACTCATTTCAAACCTGCTGGAACTATGCATGCTCCCCATGTTTCTTATTCAGTTAATGTGCTATTTATAACTACCACATACATCCATCCAGGCTAAAAAACTCAGTTCCCTTCTCTGCTTCGTCCCCTCTATACCTAATCAATGACCTAATCCTGCTACCCAGGTTTATGAAATATCTTTTGAATCTACCTGCTTCTTTACTTACCCTATTTACTTCATACCTCATCTCTTTCTCAGAATATTGCAATAGTCTCCAGACTTGTCTAACATTCTGATTCTCTTATCCCTAATCCAGTCTATATTTCCATACGTGTCATCATTTTAAGGCAGCAATGTCTTGTAGAACGTTCTGAAATGATGGAAATGCTCTATATCTGCACTGGCCAATAGGGTAGCCATTACCTCCTATGTTGCTACTGAGAACATCAAATATGGCTAGTGTGACTGAAGAATTGAATTTTAGATTTAATTGATTTCAAATCTACATAGCTTCATGGATCTAGAGGCTACCATATTACACAGCACAGTTCTAAAACGTGGATTTTTTTTTCATATCCTACCCCAGTGCTTTCAAAAGGTCTTTAACTATAGGATAAGGTCTAGGGTTTCTAGTATGGCACTGAATGACCCCCATAATCCAATCCCCTTTTCAGTTCTTGCCACCTCTTCTGCACCAATCCCACATATAAACCGGCACTGTAGAACATTGCTTTACCTAAACAAACCATAATTTTTAGGTCTTCCAGCTTTTGATCCTGCTCTATCCTCTACCTAGAGTGCCCTTTGCTCATTTTATTCCTTTCAAAATCTGTAACTTTCCATGCCTAAATAAAGCCATGCACACACCCTCCAACAGAGGAACATTTCCCTTATCCTTGACCTTGAACAAGCCAGTAGAATCTCTCAGCCCAGTTTTCTCATCTGCAAAGTGGGAGTGATAACATTTTCTGCCTTACAGAATTGTTGGGGGATTAGATTGGCACTATCCAGACTCCACCACTGAGAAAGCACTCAATAAGAACTGCTGTTACTTTTTTCTGTTCTCCCACAACACTTATCACGTAGTATTAGAGGTCTTTCCAGATGGGACTCTTTCTCTCTCTCAAGACTATGAGCTCATGAGCAGCAAAGACTCAATCTTGTTCATCATTGTACACCAGCAACTAGCACAATGTAGCTATTTGGCAAATGCTTTAACTGGGTGACAAATAATGGAGTGAATCAATTATTCACATAGGATGTCACAGAATACTAATTTAAAAAACTATGCCTTTTTTTGTGTGTATCTTTAGGGAGGAGCAAAAGAGATATACAGTGGCGAGAATGAAAAAAGAGAACGCCATCAACTTCTCTTGTAAAGCATTACATTTTTCTGGTTGCTACCCAGAAAAACTGGCATAGGCCTGTTGTTAAATCTGTGTCCCCTCTCCTTGCTTGACTGGAGTATAGCTCTAACGTTTTGGCCATTTTGACTATTTGGGTCCTCTGCCCCTCCCTGCCTTGGGCATCAAGCTTCCATCACTGTCACCAAGGAAACAGCAGGGATGTCTCCTTTCTCACAGCTCTGCATATCTCAACTCTGGTCGCCTTTGTCCAGTGAGCTAAATTCTTCATATGCACCCCCACTAAATCAACTGTCTTCTATTCAGTATTTTATTCATTATTCTACCTTTAAAAAAAAAACTGATGTATAACAATTTCTTCTCTTGAGGATGGTCCAGATCTGTCACTATTCTTGAATGCACTAGACATTTTTGGTCCCTGGGGAGCAAATACAAAAATTGTCTGTTTAGCCCTTGGAGTGTGTGCAGTATAAGTGCAGGTCAATTTTAAAGAAGGCAACAGGGCATTCATAATGGGTTTCCCTTTTAAAAGCACAGTAGACCAAAAATAAACCTGACAAAGCGCAGCTGTAGAGTTTTAACATGTGGAAAACTCCACAGGCAGCGGTTATATAACTGGAAAGAAACATGATAAATATTTTACACCGTTAGATGAACTTCCAACTCTGACACGTGAAAAGCAAAGAACACAAAACACACCTCAACTCTCCAAAGAGCAAAAAGCTTACACTGAGAAAGGGCCAAGACTATTGCTAAAATCGGAGCCCTGCCTTCTAGCAAGAGTCTTGATTGCTTTTTTTTCTTTTTTCTTTCTCTGGCGTCCAAGGCGGAGCCGGCGAACCCCATCTCCCCCACAGCGCCTCCCCCGCAGCTTCGCCCGTTGGCCAGAAATTTTCCAAAAATCTCCACCCCTAGGCTGAAAACCCAAAAAGTTTTGTGCCCAGAAGAAGGAAGACAGGAGTTGGAGCGAGGCAGGCAGAATTGCCCTCCACCGCCGCCTCCCCCCCCACCAGCCCCCGCGGCCCGCGCCTCCCCCCCACCTCGGCTCCTCGCCCCGGGGACAGCCGGCAGCCCCGCGCCGGACCAGACACAAAGCCGATCAATCCCGGCGGCGCGGGGGCGGGGGGACGCCCTCCAGGGCTTCCCTTCCGCTCCTCGCCTCCTCCTGCCCCCTCATTAGGACCCAGCCCACACCTCGTCCGGCATCCACCGGCCCTCCCCCTCCCACCCTTCACCCCACAAAAGCAACAGCCCAGTACCCCCCCACCCCGAGCCCGGGGACAGGCCAGACCTGCCCCTAGGCTGCCCGCTGAGAAGGCGCCCCCGGCAGGGGGAAACTGACATCCATCAGGGTCCGCCCACCTCTCCCCTCCTCTCCCCGGAGCGAATCTCTCCTGCGCTCCCGCCCCAGAAGTTGAGGGGCTCCCGCCCGGCCTGCCGCGCTCCGGCCGCCGGGACCCTCGGCCTCGGAGGAGCAGCCAGCTCGGACCCCGGGAAGATGGCGAGGAGGAGCCGCCACCGCCTCCTCCTGCTGCTGCTGCGCTACCTGGTGGTCGCGCTGGGCTGTGAGTTGCTGGGGTACCTCCACCCTCCCACCCACGCGTGCTGGGACCCGGCCCCCCAGACCTCCAGCCCCTGGACGCGGCGCTAGCGGACGGCTGTCTCCGGGGCCCCGGGCTGCGGGTGCGCCGCGGGGAGTCTGACTTGGCACCCAGCGAGCGGGAATCAGGGCGCAGGCTGGCGCGGGGGCGGTTTATTCGGCTTACTGTAAACAGCATCTGATTTTGTCAATTCTGGGTGGAGAAAATTAAGAGCCCACACCAGCAGGTTTCTCACCTTCTTCCAAAGTTCGGGTACGTTTTCAAAGACGCAGGGACGCGAACAGAATGCAAGAACTCACTAACTACTTAGAAGATGCTAGGATCTCAAGATGGCATCACAGGGAGGCAGGCGCCGGCCACACGCGAAGTGCCAGAGAAGGAAGCGGGTAGTGCTAGAGTTGTCTTGGTTTCTGAAGCTTCCTACTGTACGGGTAAAACGCAACGCACTTGTGGGGCAGGGGGATGAGGGGAATTCGTGGCCGTTGAGCCAGAATTACTTGTATCCTCCCCACCTGCACATCTATCTATATTCAGTTAGGGAAGTCTGGTCTGGGGACTCCAGCCCGCTGCTGTGTCCTCCGGGGACGTCCACAGGAATGATTGTTAAAAAAGAGGCAGAAGCTGAATGAACGAGTAGCGGGGGGACGTCCCAAAGCCTGTTTCACGGGGTGGTTCTAAACAGGATTTTCACGGATTCTGGGCTCATGAGATTTAAAATCCTGGGAACGTTTCCTATTAGTTTGTTTTCTTCGCATTAACTTTTTAGGAAAATGGAGGAAATCGACATAGATCTTAAGCACTTAGGCAATGAAGTCCTTTTTTCTATTGTTTTTCTTGTTTTCCTTTATCTTTCTTTTTTTCCTCCCGCCCCCCCCCCTTTTTTAATAGAATGGGTTGTTATTGTTGCTATTCAAGTTCTGGTAATATTTAAAATAACCCGCCGGATGAGTGTCTAATGCCATAATAGAATGACTTTTTCTCACGCTCTTATTGCCGAAGTGGGTATCGCTGAACTCAACGTGATATGAGTTTTGTTTCTTAGTGGGGGAGGAAGGTGCAAGTTGTCTCAGTGAAGGGGCATGTGCTGACCTATATTATAGAAAATTGAACCAAGAAGGCAAATCTTCACAATAAACCATTATGCAATTTTGAAATTGGTATCGTGTTGGAAACACAAAGAAAAAAAATGCAGTAATGGTAAAGGGCAACAAAGAGACAGGCTGGAGAAATTGTCACAAAACTGCTGGAAAAGTTATGTATTTTGTTGACGATCCTAAATTTCAGTTAAAAGAGACTGACTTTAGAATTGCCACTAATTAAAAACAGAGAACATGGTTTTTACTCTTCTATTCTTATTCAGTGATCAAAATAGAAACAATACACCCTAAGTTTGAAAGTGTAGCCAAGAAATAACCAAGAGGCAAACACGGGCTTAGATGAATGAGCAGAATAACCTCTTCTTCAGACTTTGGGTAAATCAAACCATTGGCTCTTCTAACCCTGACTCCTATGGGGGAATAATTTGGGAGTATGTGTGGATCTTTTCTATGCTGTTCCCAGGATGCCAAAAGGTCTGGCATTGCAAGAATGCTTTCTTTTCTTTGTGTGTGTGTGTGTTTTTTTTAATAAACAGTTATTTTATAACAGTAGATTTAAAGAAATATTGTGAAGATAGTATGGAGAGTTCCCATGTATACCACATCCACTTTCTCCTTTTTTTAATATTTTACATTAGTATGACACATGTCATAATTAGTGGAGCAACTTTGGTAATTATTATTAACTAAAGTCCACACTTTATTCAAAGGTCCTTCATTTTTTTTCTAATGTCCTTTTTTATTTCAGGATCTCATTCAGGATACTCTATTACATTTAGCAGTACTGTCTCCTTCGGCTCCTCTTAGCTGTGACAGTTCTCAGACTTCATCTTGTTTTTTATTATCTTGACAAGTTTGAGGAGTACTGGTGAAGTATTTTGTAGAATGTCCTTTAATTGGTGTTTTTCTGATGTTTCCTCATGACTTCTGTATCAGTATGGGCTTATGAATATTTATTTTATACTTTGGATTATAGTCCAATATGATTTTATTTATTTTAGTACTAAAGTTCTTCCAGCTTTGGCCATTGGGAGTTCTTCTAGTGGTTTCTGTATCCTCTGACATATCACCATCATTATATATATATATATAATGCATTTTATATATATAACTTTATATATATAATGATGGGGGATATGTCAGAAAATACAAAAATGTGCATATATATATATATATATATGCATCTTTGTTTTTAGCGCTTCCTTAGCACTCTGTGTTCATTTCTGGCAACACAAAGTGCTTCAGGCTGATCTTGTATATTTCCTGCTCCAGTCCTAGGATCAGCCATTTCTCCAACGAGTGCTGGTTCGTTTTATTGGAGAATGGTATTAGAAACCAAGATGTGAGTCTACCACCATACCACCCTGAACACCCCTGATTTCATCTGATCTCAGAAGCTTAAGCAGGGTTGGGCCTGGTTAGTGCTTGGATAGGAGAAACCAAGATGTAGGCATTGGGTATGCTCATTGCTATCAGAGTGTTGTTGAAAAACAAGAATGTTTTTCAGGGCTAAGTTTCACTCCACAGTCCTATTTGTGATTGATCCATTCAGTTTTCATGTCCAACTCCAAAAACAGAATATTAAAGGCTTTGTATATATCAGACACTGTTCTAAGGGCTTTCTTGAATATTCTCTCTTTTTAAATTCTCAGCAGATGCATGAAACAGAACAAATCTTCAGCTTACATATAGTGGCCCCCAAGGCTCAAGAAAGCTCATTCATGTAGGCTGGAAAGAAATGGAACTGGGGTTTGAAGACCTGAGAATTTGTTCCACAGATAATTGGACTTCTGTCTGAGCACTTAACTCCTTCCACTGTCTTCATTCAAAAAAAAGACTCTGTGTATTTCTTACTCTCTAATTACATACTCATCTTCTTAATATCCATCCCCAATATAACTACCACCCTTTTGTCCCAGTCCTATTTTATATAATATCATGCTTATTCCATTCTTTCCTTTTATTTCTGTTTGTCTGTATTCTTATTTCTTTCTTAGTAGACTGGAAGACTTTTGTTGTTGCTGCTGCCACTGTTATTTGGACTATGAGTTCAGTGTACCTGTTGATACATGGACATTTACTTGTATGTTTAGTGAAACTCTATTTTTCTTTACCATGAAAGTGGGAACTCCACGAGGGAAGGAATTTCTTCATGTTTGCTCACCACTGTATATACAGTGCTAAGCAAAGTGCCTGGTTAATAGTAGGTGTAAATAGACACCTGTTGATCAGATGGGAAGGGCATGAGGTGGAGTAGGTGGAAAAATGGATGGATGCAATTAATGATTTGCTATATAAATCATGAAGCCCTAACTAATGCTAAGTAGGTGAGGTGTCCGATTTCTCGGAGGTGACACTTAAGCCAAGCAGTTGAATGTGAATGAGAGCAGTGTGCTGTTCCTGACACTACATGGCTGGTAGCAGTTGGTCCTCAACTCTGGACTGGAACCCAAGCCAGGCTACTTAGCCTGAGTCTGTAATCTCTCATCAACTGATAAGGGCTTTGGAGCAGGGAAAGGTCTGGATCTTCTGCAAAATCACAAAGTCCTGCCCCGGTGGTGAAACTGACCCAAAAGAGCACTCCAGGGAAGCAGTGCCAGGAAAATTTTGCCCTCTGTAAACATTGTTAAGAACAAAGCATCATCATCACTTTGCGGAGGAGGACTGGTTCCATCCTGGCATGGTCTTAATTATCTGATGAACATAAAGGTCAGATTGGGCTTGCTGGTAGACCTGATAACGGTTTTAAAACTGAGACAGAAATGACATTCAAAAGGAAGAAGTCTAAAACAGAAAGTAAGCATAAAGAGAACAGCAAATTCCCTAAGGCTGATAATACTCATTATCCTTCCACCAGAGCAGTTTAGTGAGAGGAGCCTATGTGCATTTACATATGTTTTCTCTACCCATGGTTTCTATCACATCGGTTTCCTCCGGTTGGTCGGCATTGTTGGTAGAGAAGATGTGTTGAACTATGGAAGCTAGAGCTGCTGTGTTTGTTGAAGTGGGAGCAGAAGAAATCTGTAAAGGCCATTATTTAAAATAACCTTTTCATCCCATAGCACTACTGAGTCGGTACTCCAGTATATCTGTATTGCCAGATTGATGCCTTGAGGAAGATGAAGGTGAATATAGAAAAGGGGAATCGGAATCTAGGTCAAGTGCTTTCTTTGGCAAAAGCAGAAAAAGAAAACTTAAAACTGGGTACTGTTTTCCTGGGAGGTGTTACTGTTAACGTGACCAGAACTCAGAAAAACAATCCAACTATATTTGTTTTCTATTGGTGCAGAAACAAATTACCACAAATTTAATATAACACAGATTTATTATCTTAAAGTTCTAGAGGCCAGAAACCTGAAATAGGTCTCCCTGGGCTGAAATCAAAGTATGGGAAGGGCAGCTATCTTCTGGAGGTTCTAGGGGAGAATCAGCTTCCAAGCTGTTTTTTCCAGCTTATAGAGGCCATTGGCTGGTGGCCCCATTCCTCCAGCTTCAAAACCAGCAATGCTAGGCTTCTATAAATCTGGTTTTCTTCCATATACCTCCCTCTTGCACTTACAAGGACCCTTATACTTACATTGGACCCACCTAGGTAATCCAGATTAATCTGTCCATTCCAAAGTTAGCTGGTTAGCAACTTTCATTCCACCTACAACCTTAATTCCTATTTACCATGTAAAATAACACGTTTTAGGCTCTTGGGATTAGGATGTGGACATCTCTGGGAAACCATCACACCAACCAAAATTAGGATGTGCACAATAACAGTGTAATCAGCATTGTAGCCAAGAATATTCTAGATCCCATGGAGCAACCTTAACTTTAACCTTTAAATTACAATTTATAGTGATATAGAACTGTATGTTTTGAGTTCTATTTCAGATCACATAGTGTAGCAGTAATAAACATGTACTCTGATGCTAAAATCTGTGTCCATTTACTAGCTAACTGTATGATCTGGTACAAGCTATTTGATTTCTGTGTGTGTCGGTTTACTGACCTGTAATGGTGACAATCCCAATAATAGACTTACTTTGTAGAGGTAGGTGTAGGGAGAATTAAATGTGTACACGTGTATAGCACACTTAGAAAACTGGTCCTGTTGTTGTTGATAATATTTGGGGTCAGTGGAGTTAAAGATTCATATTACCATTTATAATGGATCTCCTACATTTCTGAGAGTCCTATCCAAACACAAATAATAGGCTGTTACATAAGTATTATACTAATATAAACAGTTTGTTTTATTCACTTTTGTTATTTAAAGGGTTTATTTTAAAATGTGTTTTTTAAAGTTTTATACACATGTATCTGTATATATAGACACCTGTCTATCTAACTACATGAGAAGAATATGCTAGGCAAGTGAAGGAGGGGGGAAGCCGTCTCAGATATGGAGGGAAGAGTGCCGCACAGAGGTACTTGAGCAAAAGCAATCAGGAAATGGAAGAAGTTCCTTATGGCCAGAGCATGGAGGACAGGGGAAGACAAAAGGCAACAACCAGGGGGCAAGAGGGCCTTGTGGGACAGATTTAGGATTTTGAATTTATCCCAAAGACTAGGAGAAGCCACTGAAGGCTTTTAAAGACTGAGTATTGGATTTGCCTTTCAAAGAGAACACATTGGATGGAGTGTGGAGAATGGGCAGGATGGGTGGGTGGGACATGGAAGTGGGGAGCCCAGTTAGATGTTATTGGAACGGTCCAGCGTTACTTCCTAAGTATTCTTTTATACGGCTTATTGAAAACATGTACATGCACATATAAAATTAGACAT
The DNA here is from genome assembly GCF_037043125.1 of Eumetopias jubatus. Taxonomy (NCBI): domain Eukaryota; kingdom Metazoa; phylum Chordata; class Mammalia; order Carnivora; family Otariidae; genus Eumetopias; species Eumetopias jubatus. The sequence continues at coordinate 19,268,608 of NW_028274807.1, read as the reverse complement.
TTACATTCACCCACAGAAAATCTACATTCACCCACAGAAAATCGTTTCAGATCTGAAATGTAGTTAATTAAACTTAATCAGGGATTTGAGAAAAACATCTCTTTGGTTTTTAAGGACTTTTTAAAAATGGTGTATACTACACGTGTTTCCAACTCTCTCTTCAGCTCCCAACATCTAAACGTGAAACTAGCTTTTGGGGCTACTATTTATCATCTTTCAATATTACTCTCTCCCCTCTGCCCCACGGGGTTTGTCTTCCTTCGGCATTGTTTTACCTTATTCCTATCTTACCATCCTTAGGAGGGTGATTGGATTAGATTTGATGGAGAGAAGAGTGGCCTTCTGTGTTACTAAGTGTGTGAGGGTATGCCTGTATGAGAGCGACAGAGACACAGAGAGAGATAGAGGGATAGAGGTGGAGAGAGGGGGAGGAGAGAGGGAGCAGGGGAGAGAAAGAAAGAGAATGTGTGTGCTCAAATGAATGCCTGCTAACAGGACCCGACTCTTGGAATCCTCAGGCCAGTGAAGGGTTTGGAAATGTTTACAGTTTTAAATTGTTCCCACATTTTATGAACAGAGAAGCAAAGAACTACGGAACCTAGTCCCATGAAGGTGTTTCAAGAGCTACACTCTTAGCTCTCCACTGTCTTGGCTGAAACAGTCCTGAGCAAGAATTCTTGTGATCTTTTTTTTTTTTTTTTTTTAGTTTAGAGGGAGAGAGAGAATCCTCAACCCCAAGCAGACTGCCCACTAAGCGCAGAGCCTGAAGTAGGGCTTGATCCCAGGACCCCGAGATCATGACCTGAGCTGAAATCAAGAGTAGATGCCTAACCGAGTGAGTCACCCAGGCACCCCAAGAATCCTTGTGATCTTAACAGATGGGAGTTTTAGTTCGTCATTGAAGAATTTTGCCTTTCTCTCTCTCTTATGTCTTGGCAGTTTTTATTTGTTTTGTTAGATTTTCTGTTTTGTTTTAGTTTTCAAAATTTTTCACAGGGACAGTTTGGGACTGAGTTGTTTTTGTGCTGGTAAGGAGTGATAAAGCCTAATCTGGTCTTTCTCCTTTATTCTAGGTGTTTCCAGTTCACTCACTTTCCTTTTTCCAACTGAGCCACCCAGGCGCCCCGTGCAAAAATTTATTTTTACTATTATTATTTATTTTTACTAGTAATTAAACCACAATGCAAAGCTATGTCTCACAAATAGGACTCATGATAACATCTTGCAGAGGCCTTTAAAATCCTTAAGCCAAAGTGCAGCAGGGGTTACCTTCTAGTTAAAACCAACAAAAGTAAGTCGTGAAACAAAATGAATATAACGAAACGAAGGGAAATAAACTCCCAAACCAGTGACCAAATCTAGAAAGGGAAAAATCCCAACTCTCATGCTATGAAAAAAGTCCAGACTAGAAGGTAAGGGCCAAAGCCGAGAAGACCAACACCAGCACTAGCTGAGACTTATAGACAAGTGCAAACTGGTGCTATTTTTAAAGGAGACCAAAGAAGAAGTAATGGCCTCAAATAAAAAGGGAACATGTTGAACTACTGGGAAAGTGCTAAATTTGAAAAGGGAGAATTGTGCTAATGTCTTTAAAAATGCTCTAGAGGCGCTTTAAGATAGGAATGGATTCTAATCAGAAGTTGAACTCCCACCGTGGAATAAACAGTAACTCAGGGTCTATATTTGTTCAGTAATCTAAACATGCAGTCGGCTATGTCATTAAAAAAAATAGGATAAAAATTCTACATAAGCTGGTGGGAGCCGTGGATCATTGGACTTTGGCCCCACACAATGCTTTTGGTCCCAGAACAAGTCAGGTGCTTTCATGCCCTGCCTGTGTGGGTGTGTGTGATTGAGTGAACAGCTCTGCCATTTTGGATACAATATTTCTCCTTCCCAACCATCTTCTCTGCTGTTGTGTTGTCATTGTTGCCAAATGCAATTACTCCCTGAAGGTCTAAACCCCTTCTCTCTAACCCTCTCCAGCTCATCCGTTCCTCAAAGCTGAAGTCTCCCACTATATTACACTCCTGGTGTTCTTGGTATGTTCCTGGTTCTCTTTTGTACTTACTGGGCGACACTGTTACCATGTTTACATGTGTTTCTCTCTGGATTGTGAGTTTGTCAAGGACAGAGATAATACATCTGTCTCTAGCACCTAGAATCCTGCCTGGCACATAGTCATTCTCTAATACTTAATTGAATAGAGGTAAGTAACCTGGAGTTTAATGTTTATTTGTTTCTTAGCTTTGTAAAATGACATTTTAATACTAAGGCTCCCAGGACATGTGTAAAATTAATATTCCCTAATGAATGCATAATTTGACTGCTCTTAGAACTTCCTTCTCCCTCATGAACCATAGCCTCCTTAGAGTTTAGACTTACAAGGTAATATAGAGACTGGTCTGCCCTATAGAGTTTTAAGAAATTTTGCTGATTGCCTGAGGCCTTCTTGTATTGTAAAAGACAAAACAAAACAAAACACACACACACAAAAAAAGCCGACATAAGCTCCTCTTGAATTAGTAAGCATTGATTAAAGTTTCAGAGGAATCCAACAATACCTTTTCACAAGTTGCCTGAGATAAACTACAACACAGGTTGTTGGAGAGTTGTACAAGTACTCTCTACGAGTACAAGCAGGCGATTCCAGACTTCACCCTCATGGTCCAATCTCTTTGCCACTCAATTGATAGCTTAGCAATCCATGTCCCTCAGTAGGCAAAAGTTTACTAAAAGAGAGGGGAGGGCCTGATAAAGTGATCTTTATTTCCAAACCAAAGATGGTTTTCCTAGGCATTCTTGTCGAGTAATCATATCTTCTTGTGGGATCTTGACACCTGCTTATTAGCAGTGAAAAACTTTCTTCTGGATCCAGGTGACTCATCAACTAGGTCCAAGGGTGTTCTTTCGTTGCAAATGCCAAGATTAGATGCATCCTAAGATTTTCAGCTCTATTGTGCTACTCTCCCAGAAAATCTGAATGAGGATGCTGAAATGTTCAAAAAATACTGCCTGGAGCACTGGTTCTTCAGACTTTTTTAATCCCTTGTTCTCCTTTTCTTAAAAAGAGCGTATGGCCCAACATATATTTTTGGTAATGAATTATATATATGTATTTCTGTATCAATAGATTGTATTAATTATAAGATACATACAAAATAAGTATCAGACAAATGAGATAATGAAAAATAAATCAGCAGAAATGCCCTTGGGCAGAAATGAGGTAATGGTTGCCCTATATTACAGCACTTGATAAAACCTCTATCATTAAAACACTGTGAGACTAGCACATGAATAGAATGACAGACCAGTAGAACAGAATATGAAGTCCAGGAACTGGCCCAAGTTCATTTGGAAATTTAGTATAGATGTGAGATGTATCTTTCCACTTATTTATCTATATATAAAGTAGGAGCATCTCAAACCATAGAGAATGCTTAATAAATATTGTTACAATTGGGTAGCCATTTGAGGGGGGGGAAATGGGTTGGATCCTGACAGTGTACATGAGGATGAACTCCAAATGAATCAAAGATCTAAATGTCAGTAAGTAATAAATTCACCCTCCAAAAAATAACAGAAGCATGGATGCATTCTTTTAAAAACTATGTATCAAAAGGACATCTGCTTGAAAAAAATAAAATACCATACAAAAATCAAAAGGCAAGTGACTAATTGGGAAAAAGATATCTGTACCCCTAAATCTCAGCCAAAGAGTATTGTCACTGATATGCAACAAGCCCTAAAAATGGAAAGAAAATAAAAATATAAAGGACAAAATGGAAAAATGGCACACATACAACACAAACCCCAGAGAGTTCCCAGAATAAAAATTTTAATAGTTCTTCAGATATGACACTGCGCTCAACATCACTTAAATGCAAATTAAACTGTCACAAAGATAATATCTCTTCCCTGCCAGATTAGCAAAAACACATAACTCATCTGCATCCTCAATTATTGAAGCTGTGTGCAAGCAGACATTCTCACTGCTGAGGGGCTATGTAGTGATCTATCTGCTATGGAGAAGAATTCAGCAATATGTAGACAAATTGCATGTCTACTCTGACTCATCAACTCTACTACCGGGAGCCTGTTCCAAAGCTGTATTTGCAAAAAACAGGACATGATCCAGGCATGGTATTATTTATTTCAAAATTCTTTATTATAAAGAAGATTGAACACAATCAAAAGCCCATCAGTAGGAGATTGGCTGAATAAAGAAGAGAATGGTATGCAATGCAGCCATAAAAAGGAACGAGGGTGATCTCCATGTAGAGGTATAGCAAAGGAAAAAAGCAAGGTGCGGAACAGTATAATGTAGCATGCTATATTTTGTGTAAGAAAGAAATACTGGAAGGTTAAATGAAAACCACTCACAATGGGTGGCAAGGGGCAGAAATGGAACTGATTTCTCTTAATAACTTATTACATAGATTTGGTTGTGTAAACTTAAATGTTTTGTTTCAAAGATAAATTCACCAAAACAGCCATCTAAAAAATTGAAAACATATGGACAGAAATGAACCTACTGTGTCAAACTAGTGATGTAACCATGCGGAGGAAAGAATTTTTCCCGTCTGAGTTTGGAATATAATATTCCAATGAGTAGTAGAATTCATTTTAAGGATAAATAAAGCTGCAAATATACTTTCAATGAAAATTATTGAAAGCAGTGGTGTTATTTTGAAATTACACTACAGGATAATGCAAATCAATAATTATAATATAGATATCAAGATTTTCAGGGAAGGAAAAAAGAGATACAAGTGTTATGTTTTAAAAAACAGTAAAAGTCCTATCATGTATATTTGAATTGGAAATATCAGTATGAACTCCTAATGCTTTTTTTGTTCCCAAACTGCATATTTCCTATCTCTGTCCACTAAAAAAAAAGCCTAGATGAAATCTCAACCTGTATCAGTTCATTTTAATGAAGTAACAACCTAAAAAAATCTCAGTAGTTTGCCACCATACACATGACTTCTGCTTTCATCCCCTTTTGGTGGCTCCATGTCAGCTCTGCATGTCCTGTTCTCATTCCAGGCCCCAGGCTGAAGGAGCTGACCCCGTTTGGGACAGACAGTCCTCGTGGCCAAGGGAAAAGTGAGAGACGGACTAAACTACGTGTTGGCTCTTAAAGCTGCCACTTACCAGGGCATATGTTCATTGGTCAAAGCAATCGCATGGCCAAAACTGCAACTGGGTTGGGGAAGTGTATCTTGCCAGCCAGGAGGCCCTGGATATCACGTGATAATAAGTGGGAAGGGAAAGAGTAGTTGGGAATAATAATAAAATCTATCCTACAACACTATGAGAGTGAGCATACACACTGTGATCTCTAAATACCATTCCACACTAGCAGTGACCGGGGAATCTTTGGAGGAACAACTGATTCCATGTTTAGGGTTGGGTGTATTTGAGTCTGGAAACACTTATTTTGTTGTGCCAGAAAGCCAGAGAACTCTCAAAGCTAATGGGGTCGTGTCTAAAGGACACAGGAATCAACATGAAAAGTCTCACTGTGGCCAAATTAGAGGCTGTTTTGAGAATCAAAAATATTGAAGGCAATTGATTTAAAGATGCCACACATATTTTTAAATGTATCAGTTATAGACATTAAAAAGAGTCGATAAAATTAAAAAAAATAAAAAAATAATCATTACACTTTGGTCACCATTAGAACCAACTACATCAGTGGCTCCCTACCCTGATTTTTAACAATCAAAATAAAGAAGCCTTCATGCTGCTTTCCTTTATGTTTGTATATATATATAACATATAAACTTAAGTGACAGAGAAAATTTTTCTTTATAGAAGTCAAGCTAGTAAGTGTGCAAACATAATAGGAAAAACAGAATCTAATCATCATCACCTTGCAACATGTCATTGGTTCAGGATGGGATTATTAAAAATTAGACAAAATGTGATGGGGACCTTTAAAATGGAAGGACCAGTCTGTTATCATCTAAAACCACTGATTAATCTTAGCATTATTAAAAGTAGGACAATCACTGTACGATACAACAGGAAGCATGTGGCATCCCCTATGTAGTGTTTGTGCTCATCCCTCAAGAAAATAATAATAATAATTGACCTTTATCTGAATCAAGCCTCTAGGCAGGCTACCTTTTCTTTACAGGAGGGTAGATGCACAGATTAAAGACACGGACAAACTTAGAAAGTGAGTTGTTCTACAGAATAACTGGCTAGGTTTCCTCAACAAGTCAATGGATGGGAGGAAAGTATATGGAGCAGGTTAGCTCTGGATTAAAAAACAAAAGACAAAAAGCTTAAGAAGCAAGTGTAATGCTGAAATGCAGATGTTGATTCAAAAAAGATATTAGGTGAATTTGACTAGGGCAGGGTATAGATTATACTAAGGAATGAATTATAATTTGTTATTTTAATGTTATTTTAGCCATATGTCTTTAGTTTGTATTGATACTTCCTAAAATAATAAAGAAAATTGATACCTATATATGATTTGCTTTAAAATTTCTCAACAACAAAAAGGATAGACGAAGTAAACGTGGCCATCTTTACAACTGTCGAATCCAAATAATGAGTATATGGAGTCTATTGTTCTGTTCTACTTTTGTGTGTATTTGAAAATTTGTCACAGGGGCACATGGCTGGCTCAGTCAGTAGAGCTCTTGATCTTGGGGTTGTGAGTTCAAGCCCCATGTTGAGTGTAATGATTACTTAAATAAATAAATCTTAAAAAAATTTGTCATAGTAAAAAAGCTAAACCTATAAAAAAAAGAATGTGATAAATATATAAAAATTTCAGTATTTCTTTTCTTAAGCCCTCTGGGTTTTATTGGACAATCCACCTTAGGGTCTACTGGTTTAAAGAGAACATAAATAGACCAAAGTGAGTCTACTTGAAATATCTGCTCTCTTAAACTCTAAACCATCTTAACCAGTATAAGAAACCTGAATTCTGTCTGAATGGGCCCCTTTTTAATCTAGCTAGTCTGTTTCACACTAACTGAAAAATAAAATGCCTGCAAACAAACTGAACATGCTGTCATTAACGAACTCCAACATCCTGGGTTATATACAAAGTCTGTTAGTAAATCTGCATTAACAGCAATATTTTTCTTCATAATGTGGTGTGGACTTTTCAGTTCATTTCCTTTGAAAGGGACTTTAATATTTTATTCCCTAAAATCTAAAAGTACCCACTGGATGAGTACATGTCAGAGTCATAGACCGATGACAAGAAAAGATGAATATGAAAAGGAGAGTTGATTAAATTCCTAAAAATTTAAAGTTTTTCTCTTGCATTTATTTAATGGAGGACGGTCCAATCAAGCCTCTTTCGTCCACCCTCTGGCTCTTCCAAACAACAGAAGAGACTACTTCAGCTTTTTTTAGTAGGGTAAAGGCATATCCAGTGCTTAACATGCCAACTCAAGCACATTTCAGAATTGCACACACTTCCTAAAATATTCATTTAATGCTCAAATTCATGTCATTAAAACTTAATATCAAGTTCCAAATGAGTTCTTTATATGATTTAATTTCCCATAGTTCCTTTAACCTTGAAGACCCAAAGCTCTAAGGATTCTCTGAAGAAGACTCTGGTTGTGGGGAGAGAATGAAAGAATTAGAGGCATTTCGAAGCCGCCCAGAGCCTGTGCCAGGAGCTTAGGCACACTCTCATTGTAGCCATTTATGTCAGAAATGATTTCTATGTGAAATAACATGTTCCCCAAATACACCATGAATTCATGAGCAAGAGAATGTAGGCATTAGTAGAGGCAGGAGTTCACCTCACCTCCCATCCCATTACCTCTTAGAGTGGAAGCAAGACTGCATCATATTCCTTGAATAGAATTTAGAGTCCTAACTATATGAACAAGCAAGCCATGTCCCTCTTGCTTGCACCATTCCACACATTCAACTATTTGTCTTTGGGGGTGAGATACTGGAATCTGCTGAGTGATGATGAGATCATTCAAGACAAGCCTTTTTCATTCCATGGGCTGGAACATTTGAGGAAATTGATTTCTTATTATTAGAAAAATAAAAGGACACATAATTTTGGAAATCAGATACAGAAATACCTCTTTTAGAGAGTAAAGTTACCTCACCAATGAGTGTGTTGAATATATTTTTTTTTTCCCCAGAGGACGATGGATTTTCGTCTTTTACCTGAAAGAATATCAGTTACATTTTCCATGACGGAGTAACTCAGGGGTACATTCACACTGACCGAAATGGTGGGCAGAATCACGTTCACTTTTTATGTTGATTAATTTTATAAATTAGGGTTCCCAGTCTATTTGGCAGGGGTACGTTATTGGATTCATAAGTTAAATGTCCAGGTGAAAGGTCTCTACTGGAGGGTCAGAGGACCTCCTTATACTTCAAACCATAAAGGTTACTTGTTTACAAGGAAGCAAAAAGTATGGCATAAATAAAACGTAGCTTGGGATGCAAAGACCTAAGATTGTGTCAGTTCTGCTCTTAGTTTTTGATAAAGCTAAAAAAAAAAAAATAGAAAACTATTTTATTTGGATCTTGTTTTCCTTATTTGTAAAATGAGAGGGTTTGATTTAACGATGATTAGAGTTCTTCATAATTTAACATTTTGTTTTCAAATGGGAAAAAAAATGTACCATACTTAGATGCTAAAATTATTTTGTATGGTGTTGAGAACTTGTTTACATTCTAAACGGCCTCTTTCAGAGTTCTTATTGGTTAGAACACAGAGCTTGTTTTGAAAAGGAGCAAGAAATGGCTTGGTATTCATGAAGTTGATTGTATATTATGTATAAAGTCTCTATTTGATGCCGTAGTCGTCAGGAAGTTGCTAGAAGTTTTGAAGAATGAAGCAGTATACCAAAAGATGGTATTTAGGCTAACCAATAATTTTGAGCCTTACATATAGGATAGACTTAGAAGGAAAGAAGTGACAATAGCCCAAGTATTAGGTAAAAAGGTACAGAATTAAGGTAGCAGCTGCCAAAATTGTTTAGGAACAGTTAAATCCAGAAGACATAGAAAATAGAAATTGGTAAGATTTAGTGGTTGATTAAATATGGGGGGACATCAAAGACATCAAAACAGTAATTTCAAGTTTGTAAATTTGAAGAACCAGAGAAATCATAATGTTTACATTGAGAAGGAATGATTATTTTGTGTATGTCAAGAGGCAACAAAATATCCGACTACACATGTCTCTATAGAGCATTGGAAAGAGGATGAAAGTATAAATCCTCTTGTACTTATCCCCTGTACTTAAGTGGTAAACAAAAATAGGGAGATTCACTCTGGGAGAAGACATTCTCCGGGAGAATACTCAGAGGTTGGATTAGTAGGGGCAAAGGACTGAACTCTGGAGCATGTGCTCAGTTAAAGAATATAAAATAGCAGAGACAATGAAGAAAAAGTGCCCAGGGAAATAAGAGACAAAGTGGGGAGAAATTTTGCCAAGTCAGTTGTTATCTGGAGGCCAGAAGTCCCAAGGGACTTCAAAGTGAAGCTATGGCTAACCTGAACGATTAAAAAGAAGACAGAATTAGCATTTGAATGGAACTTTACGATTGGCAAACGCTTCACACAAATTATATTACTTAATTCTCCTGTAAACATTGCTGTGACGTACCGGGAACTATTTTTATCAAGGTTTCATAAATGAGAAGCAGAGGCTTGGAATATTTTTAGGGAGACACAGAGGCAGGACTTGAAGTTAGAACTGCTGACTCCAAATCCCATCTTTTTTTTCCCCCCTATGTGGGAGATGGAAACACTGGAAAGTGTAAGGGAAGTTAGAAGGCTGAGGAGATTTTTAGGGGAAATGGAAGGCAATCTTTTCTGGTGTTCAAGGGCACAAGGAGAAGAGAGGGGAATCTCTGTCTTGTCATGTATGGATTTAGAATCAGCATACAGTATCTCACAGGGGCACTGCAAGGATGACTCATTTTTTCTGTCATAATAAGAAAATAATTTGAGTATTCCGTTTAGAGTGTGGGTAATGGCTTAAAAATCTTAATATGTTATTAAAATGCCTTCTGACATTTAATGTCTGACATTTAGTAGTATGACCACTACAAATGTGTGGTTGTCTCTTAACACATACAAATGTCTTCTGTTCACAACTCAAATTGAATTCAAAGCAATATTAACCTGAGGGTAAGCCATAAGCCCGAAATAAGTATTTCATGATCTGAAAATATTGTTTCACTAAATGGGAAAAATATCCAAACATGAGCTCATCCAGTATTGTTGAGGGATTTATTATGAAATTTAGTCACACTGTAGCATCACAGATCATTTGAAAGGGAAATAGAAAAAGTCCCCATAATTTTCTGGCTTTTTTCCTAGAAGTTAATATCAAAAGAAAAACATGAATATTGTCATAAGCAAAAATAAATATTTTCATATATCACACACTTCCTAAATTTTTTGTATGTATTATATTTTAAATTGCTACGTGCTATCTGATAGTAGGACACAAAAGATTTTTTTTTCTTTATTTTGAAAAGAAGAATAACTCTTTCAGCTAATTTCTGTGGTACCATTTTGTAATTTCTTCTGTCTTTTACTACTTCCCAACTTTAGTTTCCATGGGAACAGGATCAGTCAGAAAATATTTGGGACTCTTTCAGAATGTTGAGTCCAAGATTCCTAATTAGGCTTCAGGCACTTGCAGTTTAATTATGAGTGTCTGCGTTATATCTTTGAAGGTAACGAAAACTGGGTTAAGATTTCATGATATGTTTGCCATTTCAAAGATTTTTATTAAAAGATTTGGATCAGAGAGCTTTAAAATCATTTAAGTATGTGGGAGAACATGCCTGGAAAGAAAAAAAGAAAGAAGGAAATATCTTTGGGCATACTATTCTTGACTGAAAAGAAAACTTAAGAGACACCAAGTATCCCAGTTAGATGATCAAAATTGGTTAAATGTTTCTTAGCTGAAAATGTTATCCTTGGAAATACAGCATATTGTGAGTAGGCAGAATTATATTGGGCTTAGATTTGGAGCAGGGAGTAATTAAAAATCAAAAGAGGTGAGAGAAAATTACAGAATTGAAAAGTCACCAAACTATACCAAAAAGGTCTCAATAAACCCTGTGTCCTCCCCAATACCTCCTTTCATAGTTTTATCGTGAGAACAATTACCACCAGTGGAACATGGGAGATCATAGGTTTACCCTTAAAATATTAGCTTTATAGGCCATGTGACATCAGCTGTGTAAGTGGAGAATACTCAGTTTGTAATAGTTTGTAACGCAAAGCTTTCAGGTTTCTATTAGCTGAATGTGTGTTCAAGGAATTTGATGGGGAACTACCAGTGGGTGCTGCTGCCCCAGGGAGTGTTGCGGAGTTTGATTGTCACAATGTTGGGTGGATGCTATACACCTGCTGGGCAGGGATCTTTGTGCTGGACAGTGTTGTAAAATGAAGAACTTCCCTGTGTCCCTCGCCCTTCATCCTTCATCCGGCAGTTCCCACTGCATGTTCATATAAGTGAAAACTTTATAACTATCTGAGCCTATAACTTACACTAATTTAGCTGTAAACAGAATTTTTTTTTTTTGCACAGCCTTAATGCATAACTAAATATCCACAGTGAGTCTGTTCTTTATTTTCCTGTACCGTTTGGAATGGCTTCAGGTCTTTTTCTCTTAAATCGAGTTTAACATATTAAGTATAGACAGACTAATACCTGAATTCTTCATCATTGTGTATGCTAATGTACTCATGTATAAACATTTATAAATTGAAATATATAATATTTTACTATATATTGTTCTATTTTTATTTCTCTTTAATATTAAAGGAACATTATGTTTAGTTTTCCAAATTTTATACATGCATATATGTTTATATGTGTATATGTATACACATATGTACATAGAAAATGTTATATTACCCATAAATTTTGTTTCAGGATAGTAAAGGGGCATGAAAAATTTATTAGAAAAAGAGGTCTGGGGTGCGTGGATGGCTCAGTTGGTTAGGTGTCTGCCTTTGGCTCAGGTCATGATCTCAGGATCTTGGGGGGGGGTCCCTGCTCAGCAGGGAGTCTGCTTCTCCCTCTCCCTCTGTCCCTCCCCCACCCCCCTCGTGTGTGTGCGCTCTCTCTCTCTCTCTCTGTCTCGCTCTCTCTCTCTCATGCTCTCTCACTCTCAAATAAATAAAATCTTTAAAAAAAAGAAAAGAAAGAAAAAGAGGTTCTGGGAGTGCTGAAAACCAACCAATTAAAATAAATGGTTGCAAATTACATGTATTTCATGCCTGCAGTAAATTCTTCAGTTTGTGGAAGACAGGAAACTTATATATTCTATTTTTAGGGAAGCAGTTTTTTCCCTTTTCAGTGTTCATTTTTAGCTGATGTGAGAGAAAAAATTAAATGGGAGAAAAATATTAAAATAATGACTATAGAATGCACTGAAGAATAACTGTTCATACGCACCCGTGTTTCACTAAAATATGTCATTTTTTTCCTTTTATATGTAGTTAGAGTGAGGGTAGTTTAGAGTTATGCCATGTGAAAGTTACTTTTAGATTTTTGTGCAAAGAGACTATAAACTTTAGTATTATCAAAGAATTATTAAAGTATCACTAGAGCCTAATACTGTATTTTAATTCAACTAGTATTTGTGGGTCTAGTATGCCAGGGGGTGTGCTAAATTACAAAGATACTTAGTTTATACCATCTTTAAAATATCTTTCATGCTCTATGTAAATATAGTTTATAGTATATATAAAATGTACTAAAAAAGTTGATACATCTCATTTGAAGACATGTTTAGTTTTGTTTGCAACAGACATTTAATTATCTCTTATTGTGTGTGAAGTATGAAATATGTCAAACAGTTCCTAACATTGTCATGTTCCTAATGCTATTCAGTGGAAGACACAGATATGTAAAAGATAGTTTGTAATAAAAAATAATAAAGGCTTATAAAAGTGCTGTATCAGAAGAAGGACTAACTATGTACAGAAGGATAGAAGGGGCTGGGGAAGGCTTTGCCTTTCATAATGTTTGAGTGGGGCATTGAGTTATCTGTGGAAGTTCCCCATTTGTCAGGGGAGTGTTGGAAGGAGGGGATTTCAGAGAGAGAGAATGGAGGATGCAAACACCCATGGTGTTCAAAGAGCAGTGGGAGCCCTCTGGGGGCAGGGGGAGGACTTGAACGCATCGGGCTCCTTGCTCAGTGGGGAGTCTGCTTCTCCCTCTGCCTCTCTCTCTCTCTCTCTCAAATAAATAAATAAAATCTTATAAATAAATAAATATAATCAGAGTGTATTGTGAGAGGGTACCTCATGAAGGAGTGAGGCAGATGAATTGAAGCCTGTGCACATTCGTGTTCATCCTTAGCAATTTCCCTCCTGAACCAAAGAGCCATCTCTCCCTCCGAAAGCTAGTTTCTTCCTGTGCTCAGGATGACATTCCACCAGTCTCCTTGGGTCCTTTGTTTCATCCTCCCTTATCTATCTTCAACTTATCTTTATTACTAGCTCTCCAATCATGGGCTACAAACATGTTAAAGTCTCTACAATTGCAGTGGGAAAAAAGCTCACTGTGATTCTGTAATAAAATTCTTAAATTGGGGATCTGCATTTGTCTCCGTTTTTGTAGTGACCATTCAGCCCACCGCAAAGTGCTCCTTTCCCATGCCACTGAAATTGCTATCATTGTATCACCAATGATTTACTAGTCTCTAAATTTCCAGCTTACTTTCAGTTAAAACCTTACTTGACCTCTCTGGAACATCCAATATTGTTGACGCTCCCTCCTTGAAAGTGTACCCACCCCTGACTTCCATGACATCATTCCGCCCTAGTTTTTCTTGTTTCTCTGATTACTTCTTCTCAGTCTTCTACAGAACTTTCCCTTGGGCTTTTTCCTCTTTTACTCTACTCCATTGTTCATACTCTAAGTTATATTTCCCCTTGGAGAGTCACAGTGCTCCTTAGCATGCTAAAGGCTCTAATAACTCCTACAATAGAGAGTTTTGTTTAACTCTTTTTTTTTTCATGGATTTTATCTTTAATCTCTATATCCAACATGGGGCTCAAACTTACAACCCCAAGATCAAGAGTTGCATGATCTGGGGTACCTGAGTGGCTCAGTTGGTTAAGCATCTGCCTTTGGGGTGGGTCATGATCCCAGGGTCTGGGGAAGGAGCACAGCATCAGGATCCCTGCTCAGTGGGGAGTCTGCTTCTCCCTCTCCCTCTGCCTGCCTCTTCCCCTGCTTGTGCTCTCTCTCTCTCTCTCAGTCAAATAAATAAATAAAATCTTAAAAAAAAAAAAAAAAGCTGTATGTTCTACCGACTGAGCCAGCCAGGCACCCCTGTTTAACTTACTAACTGGGTGTTTCCCAAACATTTATGACCACAGAACCCTCATCTTTCTTTTTTTATTTTATTTTATTTTATTTTATTTTATTTTATTTATTTGAGAGAGAGAGAGAATGACAGATAGAGAGCACGAGAGGGAAGAGGGTCAGAGGGAGAAGCAGACTCCTCGCTGAGTAGGGAGCCGGATGCAGGACTCGATCCTAGGACTCCAGGATCATGACCTGAGCCGAAGGCAGTCGCTCAACCGACTGAGCCACCCAGGCGCCCAACCCTCATCTTTCTATAAGACACTAAAAGTCAGTGGCCAGTCTGAGGAGAGGAAACAGGAAAGGAGCATCAGAGAAGAGAACCAGGAGAGAATGTTGTCACAAAACTATCAAATGTGAAAAATCATACAAGGCTATTTAATTTTATCAAAGTGGATTTTGTCAAGATGTTACTTAAGAGCTTTGACAGGAGAATTTTTTTTTTAAAGATACTTATTTATTTATTTATTTGATAGAGAAATTGAGAGAGAGGCAGAGCATAAGCAGGGGGAGTGGCAGGCAGAGGGAGAAGCAGGCTCCCCGCTGAGCAGGGAGCCCTATGTGGGGCTTAATCCCAGGACCCTGGGATCATGACCTGAGCTGAAGGCAGACGCTTAACTGACTGAGCCACCCAGGTGCCCTGACAGGAGAACTTTCTAGAAGTGGTGAGACTTAGGAGAGGCCTTGAAGATTGGAGAGAATTTTAATGGAGAGGAGACAGAGCCTCCACTCCTGTGCACACCTCCCCTCCAAGGGAAGGCTGTGTGAAAAGGATAAGGAAGACTATCCATTGTCCTTGAGATGTAGGCATGGCTCAGAGGAGGGTGTTTGTTAAGGTTTAAAGGGGAGTGATTGACTACATAAGGTTGTTCTAGGTCATTATTCTTGGGACACAAATGACTATGGAACATTTTAAAAAATTTACAGTGTATCGCTGAACCTCCAAAAAGAACTCCTAAGACACAAAGCACACTTGTATTAAAGTAGACACCCCCAAATTAATTTATTACTTAATACATTTATGATGCTTGTATTAGAGTTCTCCAGAGAAACAGAACCAATAGGAAGTGGATATAAATGAAAAGACTTATTTTGAGGACTTGGCTCATGGGATTAAAGAGGCAGACAAGTCCAAAATCTGCAGAGTGGGCCAGCAGACTGGAGACCCAGGAAGAGCCAGTGCTGCAGTTCAAGGCCAATGGCTGTCTGCTGCAGAATTCCCTCTTGCTCAGGGGAGGTCAGTCTCTTGTTCTGTTCAGGCCTTCAGCTTATGGGAGGAAGCCCACCCACCTTATGAAGGGCAATCGGCTTTACTCAAAGTCCATCCATTTAAATGTTAACCTCATCCAAAAACACCTTCACAGAAACATCCAGAATAATGTTTGACCACATATCTGGACATTCTGTCCCATCCAAGATGACACAAAACTAACCACAATGCTATTTTAAATTATATATCAAAATTTTCAAGCAAGTAATTTTACTTTAAGAAATAAAACTTCTTGGGTGCCTGGGTGGCTCAGTTGGTTAAGCAACTGCCTTCGGCTCAGGTCATGATCCTGGAGTCCCAGGATCAAGTCCCACATCGGGCTCCCTGCTCAGCGGGGAGTCTGCTTCTCCCTCTGACCCTCCCCCTTCTCATGCTCTCTCTCTCTCATTCTCTCTCAAATAAATAAATAAAATCTTAAAAAAAAAAGAAAGAAAACTTCTCACCTTGTGTTATTAAAATAGAATTTATTAAATGGATATTTAAAAAAATAAGAACAGTGATATTTGGCTTTTAAAATCACATTTTAGGTAACTCTTCCATATACTACATACTACTACTACTGTGTAATTTTTTGCTGCAGCACAATATGAAAATTAATTCCGCACAGTGATGTTGTGATAAAGTGTTTTCGATTTCAAAATTAGCTGCTTCAGAATCTTTCATTGATTAATCTTGTGCAGCTCATCCCTTAATTCAAAAAAATTAAGCATAGCACTTTATATTCCATTTCCATTTTCTCCATAATTAACTTTGTTTCCATTCATTTGGCAAATATTTATTTAGTATCTACTACAAATCAAGCAATTCTTGGTTTGGAGTATCGGTATAGGCAAGAAAATAAAGCTCCCTGCCTTCAGTGCATAAGTACATTATATAGTGTGTTAGAAGGTGATGGGCACTATGGAAAAAAGAAAAATCAAATCAGAATTAAGGAAATCAGGGAGTTTGGAAGGAAAAAGGTCAGATGGAGGTGGGGTTGCAATATGGAAGATGGTGGCCAGAGTAGACTTCATTAAGGAGGTGTCCTCTGAACAAAAACTTGAAGAAGTAAGAGAGTTCATAGACATCTGAAGGAAGAGTCTTTCAGGCAGAGGGAACAGTCAAGCCTGGCCTGTTTTGAGGATGAGTACGGAGGCCAGTGTCCCTGGAGGAATTGAGGAAAGGAGGTTGAAAGGAAGCAAGGCCAGACTGCATAGGGCTTCCAGGCCAATGTAAAGGTGTCTATCTTTACTCTGAGGAAAATGGAGAACTGGCCCAAGGTCTTGAGCAAGAGTGCCATGATCCGATTTAGCATTTTAATGGATCTCTCTAGCGGATGCGTTGAAATTAGATTTTAGAGGGACAGGATAGAGTAGAAGGCCAGTCAGGAGTCTACTGCAGGGATCCAAGCAGAGATGATGGTACTCAGAGCGGGTGGCAATGGAAGTGGTAAGAGGTAGTTTTGGATGCATTTTGAAGGTAGAGCTAATAGGATTTGCCTGATGAATTGGATATGAGCCATGGTAGCTGCAATCATTAAGGGTAAGTGCAAACTTTTTGGCCGGAACAACTGAACGAATAGACTTGCCATCATCTGAGTTGGGGTAAGTGGGGCAGATTTAGAAAGAAAGATGAGGTTTGGACATAGTGTTTGAAATGTCTGCTAAACCTTCAAGAGGCAGAGTTAAATAGGCATTTGAATCTGAGTCCGGAGTTCAGCAGAGACATCTAGACTGGAGATATATATTTGGGAATTGTGAGTATCTGGGGGCATTCAATGCCGTGAGTCGGGATGACCCCATTAATGCAGGAAGCCTAGGCAGAGAAGAGGAGATGACCAAGGATAAGACCTGTGAGAAGGAAAGCTAGGGAAGTGTGCTGTCCTGGATGTTAAGTGTGGAAGGTGTTATCAAGGTGAAGGGTATGGTGAACTGTATCAATGAAAGTAGTTAGGGAAGACTTCGCCATCGTAAGTCATGTTTTATAGATGATGAGGCACAGCCCAAAGAGGCTGCAGCTGACCCAAATATGTCACAGCAAAGATGAAGAGGAGGTCGAATTTAGACACAGGACTTGCCTCTCGGAGCAGCCACTGTAATGAAGACACCATGCTAATCCTTCAAAGAAGGGAGACAAATATATAACCCTGGCCATGCATTCTCTGTGTTTGCAATCCATCCGAATACGTGATTATGGCGGATTCATTTGTAAAACACTACACTTGCCTCGGCACATTGGATAAAAAGCACTGTTGAGCAAGAGGGGAGAGCTAAGAGTCAAGTATTTGTAGAGAATCTACTGTGTGCCAGGAAGTAGGCCAAGCAATTACATACTTTATTTAATCTTATAACCAATTAGGGAAGGCACTATTAGGTTCATTTTACTTCAATGGAAACTAAGGTTTAGGTTAAGGCTGTCGCTTGCCCCAGGCGATGTGACCGGTAATTCAGGGCACTGGTAGTCAAAACTAGCTGGGTCTCATTTCATGTCTATCAGTTGTGACTTCCTGAAGACAAGGAACGATTCTGTCCCCAGCTGTAATAAAGCCTTGGGCCACCTTTCTAACAGATGACCCTTTCTTCACCCATCTGGACTTTAATGTTGCTTTTTGTTTGATTTCAGATATTTAATCAAAAAGCCAAGCTGTTGAAAATGGTGCTGGTGGTGGTGGTGCAATGCTATTTAGCACTTTATCCCATTGGATGAGAAGCCAGGTCTGACACCACCTTATCAAAATATGAAGGGCTAAGGTTGCCTCTACAGCATTTCAAAAATATCCGGTGGATTCTGTCATAAATGCAGTCATCCTCAAGCTACATGGGACACCCAACAACAATTTCACCTGAATTTTTTGATTACAATTACTTTTAGACACCATATTTGGGCACAACTACCTTTGTCCATTTTTTAAATACTTCATCTGAAAAAGTTTCAAAAATTGGATCTCTAACGGCACATACTCATTTCCTGACCTGCTCAGGATGCAGCTCTGATTGGAATGTATGCAGATCGTCTTAGTTCCGGCTGCTATAGCGAAAATACCATAGGCCGGGCAGCTCAGAAACAAATACCTATTTCTCACAGTTCTGGAGGCTAGAAATTCCAAGACCAAGGTGCTGGCAGATTCCGTATCTGGTGAGAGCCTGCTTCCTGCTTACGATCTGTCACTTTCTTGTTGTGTCCTCACATGGCTGAGATGGAGGTCCCTTGAGTCTCTTTCATAAAGGCACTATTCCCATTCATGAAGGCTCCATCTTCATGACCTAATCATCTCCCACAGGCCTCCACCTCCTAATCTCATCATACTGGCCGTTAGGATTTCAACACACGGATTTTGGGGGAGGGGACACAAACATTCAATCCATAACACCGATTTTCATTAAACCATTCCTTTTACTGGTCTAGATGACTGACCCTAAAGAGTAGGTTTTGGTGTTAGCTCATTGTTGGATGTGTAGAACCCGTTTTGAAATAAAAAGAGTGAATCTGGGAATTGTCTTTATGGAAAGAGAAGGGAAATTATAGTACCTGGTTGTAAAGCACCTGAGAAATCAGGGTAACTAATTCTGAGTAGTGTTACCTGACAGTTGTAAAATATGACAGCTAAGCAATGCCAAACCATTGTTTCCATGTTCAGCATTTCAAAATAAATCATTCTTGTTCCTCTGGCTTCCTGAAGACTAATCAAAGGAAGTGTGAAGCAACAATAAACTGGGAGGGTTTCCCTTAGGTTTCAAATCTCTTCTGGAAGCATTTATGGTAATAAAAGTTAATTAGTAACATATGTATGAACTGTAAGGGTGAAAGCTTTTATGAACCATCATCCAGCAGGAGAGTTGAAGAATAAAATTCATACAACCCCTGTATTTTCCAGAATTGAAATTTGAGAGGGAGAGAGAGGGCAGGGATGTGCTAAGTTGTTGGTCATATAAAATCCATAGTATTTTAAAGGTTGAACTATCAGGCAGTGAACTCTGGAGATCACTTTCTTGATTATAAGTGGTCAAATCCAGAAAGCTAAATAAACTCATTAATAAGAAGAAGCCCATAATTGTGTGCAAAGATGGATTATTAGAGTCCTCACTAAGAAAATTGTACCCCCAAAGTCTTATTCTTGCAAGTTTTGTTTTTTTTCCTAGAGAGAGTGCATGTACAGGCGTGCTGGGTGGGGGAGGGGCAGAGGGAGAGAGAGAATCTCAAGTATACTCTGTGCTGAACACAGAGCCCAATGCAGAGCTCGATCTCACAACCCTGAGATCACGACCTGAGCCGAAATCAAGAGTCGGGTGCTTAACCGACTGAGCCACCCAGGTGCCCCTTATTTTTGCAAGTTTTACAAAATATGCACACATTTCTAGGCCCTCCCACCTCACCCTCAGAGCCTTAGGAGATGCTCATGCGAGGGAGAGCCCCAAAGCTTTCCCCTTATTAAATTCATGGTCAGTCCTCCTTCCTTTATGTGTTTATTCATTATATTTTATAAATCTTCTAATTCAGGAAAAGATTTAAGACATTAGCAGTGCTCTATCTTCCTCTGAGAAATGCAAAGATAACTTCATTTGCAGATTATAAATTTGACAGATTAGGAATATTAGAGAATATTTTTGACATTCTGTGCTGATCCCTGTAAAACTCAATTTGTATTGATTACTGCATGTTTGCGCTTTCAAAAAAATGAAAACATTGGATGCATCAAGTGATTCCCCAAATTCATTCAGTAAAGCAGAGAAGTAAGACTCTGGAGGTACAAAGATTGAAGATGGGTGTGAAGCCATCTTCAGAGTGTCTGACAGAGTCACGTTTGGTATGACTTTCTCACAATGCCTCGTGCCAGTCTGAGAATGGGGGGAGGGAGAAAGGTCTGTGGAACCGAACTAACTAGATGTCAATGCACATCTTTGCTTCTCTGCGTTCGAGCGTTGTGACCTTGAGCAAGGACTTCTCTCGATCGTCATATCTGTCCAGTGAGGATTTTAACACAGTGGAGTCACATCTTACTTAGATGCTAGGTTCTTAAGGGGAAAATTTATTCAGAGTCAAAATCACCCTTTTAATTCTTTAGGTCATCATTAACTCACCAGAACACCAGCCACGGATAGCTCTAAAGCCAACCACAGCTTTTATTTTTCCTTGCACTTCGGTGTATGGTTTCCCTTTCTCTCATTAAAAGGAAGGGCCAGAAGGGTTGCCTGGGTGGCTCAGTCGGTTGGGCCTCTGGCTTTTGGTTTTGACTCAGATCATGATCCCAGGTTTGTGGGATCTAGCCTGCTCCCCACTCAGCAGGGAGTCTGCTTCTCTCCCTCTCCCCTGGCTCACATGCTCTCTTTCTCTCTCAAATAAAGAAATAAATCTTGTCAAAAAAAAAACAGGGGGGGGCAGAATATTCAGTTTGAAGACGGAAGGACAGGTCTATCTCTGTGTCTCTCTCTCTCCCCCTCTCTCTCCTCTCTAGACCTACTATGGTTGAATGATAGTGAGATAGATAAGTATATTAACCTAACTCCTGATTCCTACTTCATTGGGAGACTTTTTACCCTATAAATATTTATCCATAATAAATACTGGAAAGTACTCTATGTCTGAAACTAATACTACATTAAATGTTAATTAATTGAATTTAAAAATGCAAATATAAAATTAAAAAATAAATAAAAATTAAAAGTCTCCTTTAATAAATAAATACATACATACACACTGGATAGTGTTATTTTATCTGTTACTACTAGCCCTGTGCATCTTTTCTATATTTGTTAGTACAATAATTGTGTATTAGTGATTGTCAACCACATGGCTACTAATTTTCATTTTTGAAAACTTATGAAATAACTCATATGCACAGTTTTTATAACTTGTTTTTACCATGGTACTCTCTGTAATGTACTCTTAGAACCAAAACCTCTGTAACACATCAGTTTTTCCTCATCATGTTTCCTATTAAAAGTTACTTTTTAAATAACACTTTTATAGTAAATTTAAAAATTGTGATATAAATATAAATATTTATTCTTAGTCATACTAGATTATCCTTAGTCACACAAGAATATTTTAAATGATTGATAGACAATGTAAGAAATTTTATTCTTAGAGTTGAGGGAAAAGAAACACAAAAGATTTCATTTGGTTAGGGATTACTTGACTTGGAGTTGTTAGCAGTTATGGAAATAATCATCTCTTAACATCATTTTTTTTTAAAGATTTTATTTATTTATTTGACAGAGAGAGACACAGTGAGAGAGGGAACACAAGCAGGGGGAGTGGGAGAGGGAGAAGCAGGCTTCCCGCTGAGCGGGGAGCCTGATGCGGGGCTCGATCCCAGGACCCCGGGACCATGACCTGAGCCGAAGGCAGACGCTTAATGACTGAGCCACCCAGGTGCCCCTCTCTTAACATCATTTTATGAACTTCTGCCAGTGATTTTGGAACACATCCAAAACTATTAAAGATGTTTTGTAGCTAACTTTAAAACAATTGTTGACCTCAACCAGCAGACCTACATGACAATTTTTTGTTTGTTTTCTTTTTTCACTCACTCTGGAAAGGTGAAGAAAAAATAAAAATCAGTTCAAGAAAGCAGCCAACAGAGACTCTTCCTAACATCTGTTAGTGAAATGATGATAAAAAATCCAACATTTTGTTTTCATAAAGCTATTGGGTTCAAGTTAAAAAAAAACAAACAACAACAACACAACACAACTGAATTCCAAGACCAGAAAGGCTTAAAACAAGGTGGAAATCTTATAATGTATAATTGTCTTTTTAAGATTCAGAACTTTCTGTTTAAATAAGTTCACCATAAGGTACCTAATTAAAAAGCAAACCTTGAAGTAAATAGAACCAGAGGAAGCAATGTAGCTAGAAGACACTTAAAATCACAGAAATAAATATTCAGGTACCAAGAAATAATATCTATTTATAAATTTACTAAAACCAATCCCCTTTATAATTGTTTTGCATTCATAGTTTTGCCAATTCAATCAATCCTCTCTTTTTTGATGTTTGGGACTTTTTTTTCTATTCAAACATATACATGTAAAAGTAATGAAGAAATTAATAAAATTCCTGAGTTAGCAGCCACTATTTTCCACAGAACTTTTTAAAGTGATTTTTGAAAATTTGAGAAGTCTTTCTCAAAGGACGTTTTAGCAAGTAGGAAACTGGAATTGAGAAAAGGGGAAAATAATTGGACCCAGTTCTAAATCTTCCAGTCTCAGATTGGACTAACATTCACTTCAAATGAAAGACAACCCAAGCCTGCTGAAGAAAATAAACATTCTCAGTAGGCAGTGCAGTGTTTGAAAAGTTCAAAGATACGATGATGTGGAGGGAACAAAGATTATCTTTTTCTATTTTGCCCAGATTTTCCCCTCAACTGGTTTCTAGGGAATATGAGTCTTCATTGTTTTGTCTAAAAAATCTACTAAAGTAGTTCAAAAATCACAAGAAATGCCTGTCACAATCCGAATTTCTCTGAGGGCACTAATTTACGCATTGCTAAAGGAAAAAAGAGGCTTTTTCAAAGTGTGCTTTGAAAGTTTCACAGAATAATGATTTGGAATCAAAATTATTGGGAAAACATTCAGTGATCATGTCATTTAAACGTAGGTGTAACACAGAATGAACGTATGAGGTCCTGGCTTTCCTGGCTTGGTCAGCTTAGTGTCTTCCCTCCCTCTGTTCTCTGAAGATCCAGACCCTCTTTGGGATCTACAAAATAAAACTGGGGAAGGAGAGGAGAAACTGGAAAAGAAAGGCATATAGGGGTGAGGGTAGGGTTTAGAGGACTATGGGACATTCTGGTATGTGGCAGAGTATGTGGAAAAAGGAAAAGGGGGACACTTAAAAAGTTTGCTTGGACCCCTTCATTTTTTTTTTTTTTTAAACACAAGCAAAAGCGGTATTTTGAAATCACTCTTTGGTGACATGACACCTCTCTTAAGACTGGGCCACGTAGGTCACTGCTTTATACAAATGTATTTACAGCAGCTGTCAATGAAAGCAATCAGCTCAATTCTACATTCTTTGCAATAGACACCAGCTTTGCCGATTTGCCTAATGAAGATGTTTGCAATTTAGAGATATAGAACCTGAATAGTTGAACAATGTTAGATAGGAGAACTACACATTTGAGGCCTGTAGGTTTCTAAGAGTTTTCATTTCACAATTACATTTGCTGTCCAGGCTTCTCAGGGAGGGGGGGGGAAAAGTTACCCCAAATAGCATGTATTCCTTAGGAGGGATGAGGTCTTAGGACAGTGTCATAATTTACATGTCAGTGTCCATATAGATGAATAAATCAAAGATGGCGTGTTCTATGAAACATTTTTCACTCCTTCCCAGAAATGTAATACGTTATTGCATATTCAAGAAATTCTGATCTCTTAGGTACTTTTTTTGAAATCCTTGAACTCATGGTTTTTTGGTCCTCCTTTAGTCTATTTATTTCTATTCCTGGGTCTTCAATCAGCCTACCTGCTAAGTCTAAAGCAGTGGTTTTCCACCAAGTATGATTTCCCCACCCCCACCCCCTGGGGGCATTTGGCAATGTCTGGAAACATTTTTGGTTGTCATGACTTGGGTTTGCTACAGGGGAGATGGAGGTTCTACTGGCAGAAGCCAGGCATACTGCAAAACATCCTGCAGTGCACAGGACAGCCCCCCACAACAAAGGATGAGCTGGTTCCAATGGTTAATAGTGCCAAGATGGAGAAACCCTCATCTAGAGCCTCCCCGCTGAGATTGCCATGCCCTGCTACTTCTCCTACTTTTCCAGTTACCGCCGCCCAGCTTCCGTCTTCCTGTTGTGCCTTCCTTATAACCACCAATTTCTCACCTTATCCCATCTTCGTTAGATCAATGGACCTTTCCACCCAGCGTCCTTGCTAATCTGCAGTCCTTCCCCATAGTTTTGCTTGGGGGAAACACGATGTGGGGCCCAGTGTAGTAGTATAGTAATAAACTCCATGGGCTTTGGGAATAGACTGGATGAGTTCAAATCCCAGCCCCACCACTTACTACTCGGATAACCTTGACCGAGGTTTCTTACCCTGTCTGGTTCTCAGTGTCCCCACCAGCAAAACAGGTGGATAAAGGGGCGCCTGGGTGACTCAGTTGGTTAAGCGGCTGCCTTCGGCTCGGGTCATGATCCCAGGGTCCTGGGATCGAGCCCCGCATCGGGCTCCCTGCTCAGCGGGGAGTCTGCTTCTCCCTCTCCCTCTGCCTGTCTCTCTGCCTACTTGTGCGCTCTCTCTCTCTGTCAAATAAATAAATAAAATCTTAAAAAAAAAAACAAAACAGGTGGATAAAAATGGTGGTACCCGACCACAGAGAATTGTTGTGAGAGTTAAATGAGTTAATACTTGCAAAGCACTGGGAATGTTGCCCAACACCTAAGTGTGTAATAAATGTTAACTACTGTTGGAGCATCTGGTTGGCTCAGTCAGTTAAGGATCTGACTTTTGGTTTCGGCTCAGGTCATGATCTCAGGGTTGTTAGGTCGGCCCCACGTCCATTGTGGAGCCTGCTTAAGATTCTCTCTCTCCCTTTGGTCCTCCCCCCCCCCCCTCTCTCTCTCTCAAATAAATAAATAAATCTTTAAAAAAATGAAATTTTCTATATAAGTTTATGAAAGCAATGATGATCTCATCATCGTCATTGTCGTATTATAATCAGATCACACCAGCCACTGGAATTGGTCAGTCATTTCAATCCTATAGACCAATCCTGGAAAATCACTGAAATTTTGGGGAGAAAAATAAAGACGTTCTGCTTGCATTTTTCATCATATTTGTAATACAAGGTTTATATACAGTATGTATTATATATACATTTCCTAGTCAAAAATATGTTAAATGACCCATTTCTATACGATGTAGGTATAATCAGGGATAAGTTTGTAAAGCGACTTAAACCCTTAAATAATTAGCTTTTATCTTAAAGGGGAAATACCTTAGGCGCTAGATTGCATACTAGGCTAAATTAAGGACAAAGACGCTTGTTTAACGATCAGGCTTGGGGCGCCTGGGTGGCTCAGTCCCTTGAGCATTCTTGGACTCTTGGTTTGGGCTCAGGTCATGATCTTGGGGTCCTGGTATCTAGCCCAGAGTCAGGCTCTGCACTCAGTGGGGAGTCTGCTTCTCTGCCTCTCCCTCTGCTCCCATGTTCTCTAAAATAAATAAATAAATCTTAAAACAACAACAACAACAACAACAACAAATCCTTTCACAATCAAGCTTGTGAAATTGTGTTGTCTGTCATGGGCCCCTTACAGATCCATGGGTTTTGCTTTGTGAAGGGAGGGCAGAAAACCACAATACAGAAAATGGAAGAGACATAGAGGGTTTGGCTTGGTTTTTCTTATTTTGATACTTTAAAACCTATGGGTTATGAATGTGTGAAACCGTCACCAAACTTTAGGCCAGTTTTCCTTAATGTTGCATCCCATTCAGATATTTGCAAGTGGCCTTTGGTACTATTTTAATTATCCTATCTGTTTTAATCTTTCAGATCATAAGGCCTATGGATTCTCTGCCCCAAAAGACCATCAAGTGGTCACAGCAATAGAGTATCAAGGTAGAGTAACTTATGCTTTTCACGGACTGTGTTGTTCAAAGACTCACAAGCATGACGTGGGTGATGTTATCTATTTGTTGGGACCCTGTAGTGTTACCTCACACTAGTTCTTCCTTCCAAAATGCTGCTCTGTGCTGTTTCCACTTGAGAACTCTTTCTCCACCTCCTCAGTGGAAATGAAAGACCTGATGTACAAAGAAGGCCTCTAATTGCATAAATTATCTGCCACAAAGCAGATCTAATTTGTGAAACTGGTAGACAGAGGTTTTGCAAAGTTTCCAGCCAGCTGGATATGGCAAATGGAAATTAACACCGCAAACCCCACTCTACTTAATGTTTTTAAGATGACATTAATATAGCCTATTTTGGGGTGACATTTTGTTATGTATTTTAGCTTCTTAAATATATTTACAATAGGGAGTTGGTGTTTAAAGGATATAAACTTTCACTTTTGCAAGATGAAAAAGTTCTAGAGATTGGTTACTTAACAATGTGAATATACGTAACACTACTGAATCATTAAAAATCATTAAGGTGGGAAAAAGTTAAAAAGTGTTAAGATGGTAGGGCACCTGGGTGGCTCAGTCGTTAAGCGTCTGCCTTCGGCTCAGGTCATGATGCCAGGGTGCTGGGCTCGAGCCCCGCATCGGGCTCCCTGCTTGGTGGTGGGAAGCCTGCTTCTCCCTCTCCCACTCCCCCTGCTTGTGTTCCTGCTATCACTATGTCTCTCTCTGTCAAATAAATAAATAAAATCTTTAAAAAAAAAAAGTGTTAAGATGGTAAATGTTAAGATCTGTGTACTTAACCACAATTTAAAAAATTTTTTTAAAGACTCTAATACCCAAGGGAAACTTTATAAGGGCTTTTTTAAGTTTACTTCAAATATTGACCACCTACTACTATTCTGAAGGCTCTTTTACCTAGAACACAATAATACTAGGCAACCAGGAGAATTACTATGTCCTAAGTGTGATGCTAGTTTGGGCCAGAGATTGCAAACTTTTAAGAAACAAGTTTCAAATGTGTCTGAACTCTCGTCTTCAGGCATGTCTTAGGTTCCTGGAGTTGGGAGAGACAGGTTTGAAGGAAAGAGACAAAGATTAAAGGAGAGAACTGGGTGGGAAGGAACTAAGTAGATTAGTATTTAGCTAGTACTTACAACAGTGCCCAGCACACAGCGTTATATGTGCTTCTTCAGTAAAAATATGCTACAGTAAGAATGGGCCTGCCATTCACAAGTAACACATCACTTGATAACAAATCACTTAAGTCACTATTTCAGTTGATGAAGTCCTAATATATTACATGATTAAGCTAATAAAACACTCAACGCTTTATCATGAATTAGTTTTAAGTGGAGAGACGTGGGAAGAGCAAATTTGTGATTGGGAGTGATGTAGGGCTATGGAGCACTTGAAGCGGGAGATAATCAGACCTGGACAAGGGGTTGAAAAGGAGACTAGAAAGGCTAAAAGAGGGATCACACATTGAGAGGATGAGATGGGCCAGGACTCTGTGAGGACAAAAGAAGTGAATTGCCCTCCTTTGTACTTTCCTGAAGCTTCTCACTGTTGGGCCCAGTGGGTACCATGAATATACATCCCTGCTCTCCCCCACCCGCCGCCACGCAGGCCCTATGGCATGATACCTCAGTTAGGATGCCGAAGTTAAATTCTACAGTCTTACATTACTTTTAAAAAAAAATGTATGGAGGCAAAATTCACATAACATCAGACCAGCACATTCACGTGAATGGGTCAGTGGCATTTAGTACATTCACAATGCTGTGTAACTACCACCTCTGTCGAGTTCCAAAAACTTCTAGCAACTCCAAATTAAAATTGTGTACTATTTACATTACTTTTTAATGTGTATTTTATTTTTAATCTAAAAGAATCCTTCTATAATTTATTGCAATCAAATGTTAGTCTTATTCCTGAGTGTTTTCTATTTTTATTTTTTGTTTCCCCTCTGCTCTTTTAAATTAAGAATTATAGGGGCACCTGGGTGCAGCGTCCGACTGTTGGTTTCGGCTCAGGTCAGGATTTTGGGTTCCTGAGATAGAGCCCCACATGGGGGGGTGGGGGCTCTGCGCTCAGCGGGAATCTGCTTCTCTCCCTCTGCCCCTTCCTCCACTCACGTGTGCACGTGCTCTCTCTCTCTCCCTCTCACACACACACAAATAAAATAAATAAATCTTTTAAGACAAAGATTTATATTTTGATCCTATTTTATATGTGCCCCAGTCGTTCCAACTTGGCTCTCCTTAAAGCAAAAATAAATTTCTATCTTCTTCCACATTTTAGTTGTAGCATATTTCATGCAATGACTTGATTTTAAAGTGTAAAATATCTTGTGATTTGTGTATATGTGTGGGTGTGTTCCACCTAATTCATTTCACTTTTTTTTCTCTTGTCTCTCTGATGTCAACAAATCATGAATTAATTCCTTCTTTGCAGTACTGCTGTTTTGTATCACTTCCCACAGTGGTGCCAAGAACAGAACGAGACTGAAGTGATAGCAGCTTTGCTAAGCTTATAAATTATATAAGCAGACTTTATGCAGAATGTCCAACCCTGTGAGCTATAAATCAGGTTAATAGCATGCTTTTCTTCACAGAAGTAATTTCTTGGTAATTCTTCAGAGCTGTGTTGGTCGTGTCAATTCTATTTTTGCTTATATAAGATTTTGATGATTTTTAACTTGAGCACAGAGGCTAACATCAAAAGATAATAGCAGTACAGAATCCTAGAAAAATTAAAATTCACAGTGATTTCTATCGATGTGATCCCTAAAAGTGACTATTTTGCTACATGAAAATAGTTATTGCTAATACGTTTTTTCTAAACAAAAGAATCATCTTTCCTTGACCCAAAGGAAACATATTTTGGGGAATGAAATGATCATCATAATAAAAAAAACTTGGTGCATTTTTATGCGTTTGTATGCCTTGTTTTGAGAAAATATGATTTATGTCTGTATCCTATCCTTTGCTGTCTCAAAGGTAACGGTTTTAGTTCAAATTTGAGTGATTCTTAGGTAAATTTGGGTTGTAGAAAGCAGGGATTTCTATCATGTCAAGGCATACTTACAACTACAACTAAAAGAAGTTTCTCAGGGGTGAAAGCAATAATAACCACTGATGGAGCACGCACCATGTACAAAGTACCACACACACCCAAGTGTATTGATATATTACCTCACTTAAACTTCACACTAGCTTCATGAGATGAGCACTGTTATATTGTTTCTTTTTACAAATGCGAGTATAGGGACGCTTGGGTGACTCAGTTGGTTACGCGTCTGCCTTCAGCTCAGGTCATGATCCTGGAGTCCTGGGATCAAGCCCCACATTGAGCTCCTTGCTCAGGGGAGAGAGCCTGCTCTCTCTCTCTCTCTCTCTCTCAAAATAAATAAAATCTTAAAAAATATATGAGTATAATGTTCAAAAACAGTTAAGTAATTTGCCCAACCTCACACACATAGTGTATGGCAGAGGTCCAACTCCAAAAGGCCATGCCTTAAACTACTACCTTATGGGATAATAACCCTAAGGGCTACATACAAGATTATACTGGTTGTGAGCGTTGCATTTTAACTGAAAAGAGAGAAGAGAGTCCATGGTAGTTAGCTTCTCAGTTCATCTGGTTCTTTATCCTCAGATGTTGACCCCATGATTCCAGCTGACTTACTGTTTCTCCCAGTTCCAGAGGTCATGGTGTTGGCACCTTCAGATCGAGGCACTGACCGTGGCCTTGCTTGGAGTAGTCCCAAAGAAACACGTGGTGAATTCCAATTTCGAATTCTACGAAATTTGTACTCAAATTCTAAGGAATTCTAATTTCTTTTTTTCAGTCTTTGGTCAAATGTCACTCTCTAAATGAGTTGAACTCTGACTACTCAGGTGTTTTGTAATTGAAAACCAACACTCCTGATCTACTCTGCTTTATTTCCATAGCACTCATTACCTCCCAATGTAGCATTTAATTCACTTTATGATATTTCTTGTGTGCCTGACTCCCCCTGCAAATTGTGAGACCTGAAAGAACAGAGATCTTTGTTTTGCTCACTGATTTAGCTCAGGAACAATGCTGGACACACAGTAAGTACTCAACAGTTGGATGACTTAGACCATCTCTACACATCCTCCATGGTAACTGTGAGTGAGGCAAGAGAATGGTGTCACTGCATTTAGGAAAACCATTGGTTTCATTTTTGAGTATAATTTCTGCAGAGGTTTTCCATAGAGCAATGAGGACAGAAGTCAAATCTTCTTGGTGAAAAGGGCTCTGTGTGTGTGTGTGTGTGTGTGTGTGTGTGTGTGTGTGTGTGTGTGTGCCTGTGTATGTAGTTAAATATATGAAACAATGTGAACAAGTACAAATTTATTCCTAAGACCTGAGCGTATGGGCTAAAAATGAGTGTGGGTGTGTGTTTAATTGTTGGAAACCCAACAAAATACGGGAAGGAAACCTATCTCAAACTCAAGACTCCGGAAAGTCACCACCCATTCTCCTTAATCAACAGAACAGAACTGTGTTTCCTCAGACAAGTCCCTCAGCACACATTTGTCTTTGTAGCATAATTGTAAACATGTCTGTAAAATGATGTCTCTTTGTCATGTAAAACCTGCTCTAAAAACTTTAGGCACCCTTGAAAACAATTTTGTGGGTTTTTTTTCCCCTTGCCTTTCTTTTCTCTGTCCTATTTTCTGTTTTCCATTACCTTGTATTCTGTTTCTGTATTTCTAGCAATGTGTGTGGAACTAAAAGGAAAATTAGAAACTACATATAACAAAAAGAAAAACCACAATTCTATCACGCAGAAATCATCACTGGGTTCATATTTTCATACATATCTTTTGGCTTTTTGTCCATATCTATGTGTATATTAATAAAACCTGGGATGATACAAGTATTGCTCTCTAATCTACCATATCATATAATATCCTGAATTTTTTTATTAACATATCATGTATTATTGGTTTCAGGGGTACAGGTCTGTGATTCAACAGTCTTGCACAACTCACAGCGCTCTCCATAGCACACACCCTCCCCGATGTCCATCACCCAGCCGCCCCGTCCCTCCCACCCCCCACCACTCCAGCAACCCTCAGTTTGTTTCCTGAGATTAAGAGTCTCTTATGGTTTGTCTCCCTCTCTGGTTTCGTCTTGTTTCATTTTTCCCTCCCTTCCCCTGTGATCCTCTGCCTTGTTTCTCAAATTCCACATATGAACGAGATCATATGATAATTGTCTTCCTCTGACTGACTTATTTCGCTTAGCATAATACCCTCTAGTTCCATCCACGTCCTTGCGAATGGCAAGATTTCATTTGTTTTGATGGCTACATCTGAATTGTTTTTTAAAATGGCATTAAATCTTTAAAAATAAAATCTTAAAAAAATAAAATGGCATTTAATCTGCTACATCAGAATCAGAGGTATGGAAAGGATTTTGAACCTCCTCTAGTCAAAGATGTGTGCTTTTGGGATCAAACTGAATGCCTTGTGGGAAAAAAATGTCTCAGAAACATGAAGATGACACTCTAGAGAGCGTGACTGAAATGTACTTTAAAAATATTTACAACCAGAGGCTTCCTTTTGGCAACTCAAAGCAGTTGGCCAATAGGTGCTGGACTTCCCTCCCTCCCCCCAGTCATCTTGTTTGGACAGTTAAAAGAGGGGGTTCCTTCGGAGGTTCCAAGAATTCTTTAATGGCATAACTACAGTAAATTTCCTGCAATAAAGTGACTTAAATGCGCTACAGTGAGGCAGTTAAACTTGATGCCAAGATTAAATCTTCTCATAATTTATCTGGATAGAGATAAGGATTAGGAACACATGATTTAGTAGAAGATCATATCGGGTTTGTACCAGTATATCCATAGAGAGGCTTATCAAAGAATGGGTCTGAGTGAGAATGTACATGTTGAAGGAATGTTTGTGGATCCCACAGGCTGCACTGAGTGCCTTTCTCTGTTTACCTCCATAGCGCTCATGGCACTATGAACAATGGAACAAAATTACATTATCTTATTTATCTCTTCTCCCAGGCTGTAAACTCCCTGATGACTGAGACTGGGAATAGTAAGATAAATGATAAATAATTGATCATAACTGCCATTTTAAATTACTTAACATGTCCAGGCATGTGTGCTTTGCATGTATTACTGTATTTGAAGACTCACTACAACACTACGACATACTATCTTAATTCACAGATGGTAATTGAGGCTCAAGAACTAGGGTCAGTAGCCTAGTGTCATGCAGTTATTATGGAGAAGAGCTATAATGCTTTCGATTCATCTTTGGGTTAAGCCAACATGGTGCCCATTAAAGTAATTTATGAATGAATGAATGAAAGAATGAATGAATGAATGGAAGTATAAAGAAATAGCTTAAGGCTGTTTAAAAAATTTACTTAAGTAAAATATAAATTCATAGGGACAATGAGAAAACAAGTATTTTTGTTGTTGTTCTTAGAGGTTATTTTAGCCTGTAAATATCCAAAGAAGACCATTTCCTCCAGATTAGAGTGGAAGAAACTGGGCCGGAGTGTCTCCTTTGTCTACTACCAACAGGCTCTTCAAGGTAAGAAGCTGTAGACTTGATGAGGTGAGAGCAAGAGAACACCAAGTGCAGCCTGGGTTCTTTAATTTACAAATGAGAACAGGACAGGACTAGTTACTGAGAATGTGGGTTTTTTAAATCATTTTATTTTGTTTTATTTTATTTTATGTTATTTTCATCGTGATAAGTATACTCTTAATCCCCTTCTTCTATTTCCCCCATTCCCCTACCCACCTCCCTCTGGTAGCCATCAGTTTTTTCTCTATAGTTAAGAGTCTATTTCCTGGTTTGCCTCTCTCTCTCTCTCTCCCTCTCTCTCTCGCTCTTTTTTCCTTTGCTCACTTGTTTTGTTTCTTAAATTCCACATATGAATGAGATCATATGGTATTTGTCTTTCTCTAACTTATTTCATTTAGCGTAATACCCTCTAGCTCTGTCCATGTTGTTGCAAATGGCAAGATTTCATTATTTTTATAGCTGAGTAACATTCCATTGTATATTTATATACAATATATATATGGGCTGCTTCCATAATTTGGCTATTGTAAATAATGCTGCAATAAACACAGGGGTGCATGTATCTCTTTGAATTAGTGTTTTTGTATCCTTTGGGTAAAAACCCAGTAGTGCAATTCCTGGATTATAGGGTAGTTCTGTTTTTAATTTTTTGAGGAACCTCCATACGTTTTCCATAGTAGCTGCGCCAGTTTGCATTCCCACAGGGCACAAGGGTTCCTTTCTCTACATCCTCACCAACACCTGTTGTTTCTTGTGTTTTTGATGTTAGCCATTCTGACAGGTGCTAGGTGATACCTCATTGTTTTGATTTGCATTTCCCTGATGATGAGTGACGTTAATCATCTTTTCATGTCTGTTGGCCATTTGTCTATCTTCTTTGGAAAAATGTCTGTTCATGTCTTCTGCCCATTTTTTAATTGGATTATTTATTTTTTGGGTATTGAGTTGATTCAGTTCTTTATATATTTTGAATACTAACCCTTTATCAGAGACATCATTTGCAAATATCTTCTTCCATTCCGTAGGTTGCCTTTTAGTTTTGATTGTTTCCTTCACTGTGCAGAAACTTTTTATTCTGATGTGGTCCCAATAGTTTATTTTTGCTTTTATTTCTCTTGCCTCAGGAGACCTATCTAGAAAACTTGCTACAGCCAATGTCAGAGAGAGCCTGTGTTCTCTTCAAAGATTTTTATGGTTTCAGGTCTCACATTTAAGTCTTTAATCCATTTTGATTTTATTTTTGTGTATGGTGAAAGAGAATGTGTTTTGTAAGTGTGAGATGAAACCAGCAATGACTGAGACCTAGAACGCAATCACCACGAAAATGGAACAGAGAACAGAAGAAGGTGAACTCCATGGAGACCCTGGACCCTTCATGTCTCAGCTCAGCCCTAAAGGATGTAAAATGGAATGGTTCTTGCTGGCCCAGTAGATTAAACTCTTGAGAGAAAGGAAAAAGAGATGATGTGGAAGTGAGATGAAGGGTCACTGCTCGGTGGTAATAATTTTACCCTATTTCCATATCACCATCTAGAAAGCTAGGCCATCACTAAGAAGCCTATGCAGTTAAGACTTAGACTTATGGCAGGGGAAGGTAAATACAACTACCTTTAACCAGTGCTGTATTTTAATTCTTTGTTATACATTTCTTTCCACTTACTGTTTTTCCCGTTGAATATATAATGAGCTTTTAAAGTATTGATAATAATGGATAAAATGCTATGATGTATGGTATTTACCTCAAAATAATTCATTGTTTAGATGTACAGATGGAATAGGATAGGCCATGCATGGATTACTGTTATCACTGGGTGATGAGATTTATTTTACAATACTCTGTAATTTTTTATGTGCCTGAAATTTTCCATTATAGACATTTTAAAAGTTGCAAATATAGTTTAACAAGTATAAGAAGCATGGTATTATTTTAGAATGTTATGCATCACTTTAATTTTAAAGAATTAAACACATGAACAAACGTCCAAAGTCCATAAAAAACTTAAAATACCCCTCTTGTTCTCATCAGTCAAGATAAGACCGCTGTGGGCTGCAGGGCTGTCTTTGTGTGAATTTTCTACTGTTGCCAATATATCACCTGAATGTTCTATAAAACGCTATTTTAATTCTGTACATATTACTACCAAAAACTAATCAAAAGAGTGTTTTTAAGACCCCTTCACCTTTTCTTTTGTGGCAGTATGATGTGGGCCACCACACATAAAGTTACTGTTCCAGCTAATTGAACTAGATGCTGCAGTGTCTTCTGAAGGTGGGAATGTTTGTATAAGCCTATTAGAAAGGGGATGAGGCAGGAATGAGGACTGAATCCTCTGAAATATGAGAATATTGAACTGAATGTTCTTTTGTGAACTGTACGTCATTCTAAAAAACAAGAAGAAATTTGAAATAGCAGCATCTGCATACAATGTTTTGAGTTTTTATTTTTTATTTAAATTCAATTAGCCAAAATATAGTACATCATTAAATTCAGATATAGAGTTCAATAATTCATCAGTTGCGTATAACACCCAGTGCTCATCACATCACGTACTCTCCTTAATGCCCATCACCCAGTTACCACATCCACCCACCAACCTCCCCTCCAGCAACCCTCGGTTTGTTTCCTATACTTAAGAGTCCTTTATTATTTTTTAAATTGAGTTTATTAATAGGAAAATAAATGCCTTCGTCACTGAATGAAGTGACTTGAGGAAGGTAGTATATAGAAAGTTATTTGCACTATTATTAACATCATTGTCTTCTTTTTCTAAAAGGTGATTTTAAAGATCGAGCTGAGATGATAGATTTCAGTATACGGATCAAAAATGTTACAAGAACTGATGCTGGGAAATATCGCTGTGAAGTTAGCGCCCCATCTGAGCAAGGCCAAAACCTGGAAGAAGATACGGTCACTCTAGAAGTCCTAGGTGTGATGTGCTTGTATCTGTGGGATTACTGTTCCTCACCCTCATCCCCATCCCCCAGGCAACCTGGCACCCCAGTCAGGAAAGTTCTAGAAATCACCAACACCACTTTCCCTGTAAAATCTTGGCTATTGCCCCTTTTCACCTCATTCGCCGCTGAAATTTTACTCTTACAAATTTGTTCTGACAAAATCTCTTTTCATTTCAGATTAAAGTAAATCTTAATGGGCCTATCTTGTACATAGGAGCCTTTCCCCTAAGAGTTTATTTTTCAGTACCTTTCAGTATGTGCAGTCTATCTCTTACCGTATAAAATCCTAACACATGAGATGACAGAAAAGCAATAAAACAAAAAAGTAGGCCAGGGAAAGTATTAGAAGTTATTTGGTAGAAAAGAAAAGAAGAGAAGAGGAGAGGAGGGGAGGGGAGGGAAGAGAAGAGAGAAAAGAAAAGAGAGAAATTATTTGGTAAAGAAGGGAAATTAGTATTTATTGTGCAGCTAGTATGTGTTAGGCTCTTAATTTTGCTTAATTTTTCACTGACAACTCCATTTTTATAGATGAGAAAATAGAAGCTAAATGATTTTCCCAAGTCTACACAGCTAATAAGTGTCTGGACCAGGATTTGGATCCTGGTGGGATTAACTCCAAAGCCAATATATTTAGCTACTATGAGAATCATTGATAGATATTAACAGCTCATGTTGACAACTGGTGGAGGAACATGATCTTTTCTTCTCCATCGATGTTAGTATAAACTGCTGATCATAGAGAGTAAAATTAACTCCTCTTCCTTTTTCTATATAACCCAGGGTCTTTCTAAAATACTAGTGATGCACTAGTATAGCAGAAATTTAACTCAGAAAACCCTGCAGAAGATTCCACTGGTGTATTAGTCTTCTATTGTCACATAACAGATGATCACAAACCTAGCAGCTTAAAATACCACCCATTTATTGGCTCACAGTTCTGTAGGTCAGTCCAGCTCGACAAGGCGGGGCTCGCTGCCTAGGGTATCATAAGGCTGAAATCAGGGAGTCAGTGGGCTGAGTTCTTGTCTGGAGGTTCTGGGGAAAAGTCATTCTCCTTGTTGGCAGATTTCAGTTCCCATGGCTGTACAACGGAAGACTCCATTCCATGCTGGCTGTGAGCTGGGGGCCACACTCAGCTCCTGGAGGCACCACATCCCTTGCCACGTGACCCTCTCCATCTAGAGTCCAACAGAAGCATGTTGAGTCACTCCTGTGCTCTGAATCTCTGACTTTCCCTTCTGTGACCACCCACAGAAAACAACTTTTCAAGGGGTCATGGGATTAGGTCAGTCCTACCTGTGTAATCTCCCTTTCTTAAAAGACAATAGATTTGGGACCTTAGTTACATCTCCAAAATCTCTTCAAAGTAGTACCTAGATTCGTGTTTATGGGTCAGGCCTGGAAATGGCATAGATGACATTTCCCACATGCCATTGGCCAGAACTCATGCATATGACCCCATCTGGGTGCAAGGGGGCTGGCAAATGTGCCCATGAAGAAAGGAAGTGGATCTCTTGAGCAAGTAGCCAGTCTCTATCACAGGTGTCCAACAAGCCCATCTTAACATGGCTGTTAAAATCCTTGTTTAGCTTATAAATAACCAATGCCATTTGACTTCCCTCCGTCAGTGGCCCCAGCAGTTCCAACCTGTCAAGTACCCAATTCTGCTCTGAGTGGAACTGTGGTAGAGCTGCGATGTCAAGACAAAGAAGGGAATCCCGCTCCTGAGTACACATGGTTTAAAGATGGCGTCCCTTTGTCAGAGAATCCAAAACTTGGCTCCCAAAGTGCCAACAGCTCCTATACAATGAATACAAAATCTGGAACTCTGGTAAGGTCATTTCAAGCGTTGGTCTCATAGTTGTCTTATATTTGGAGAAGAAAAATTATTAGAACTAAAATCATGGAGAAGAGAGGGCTGATACCATTTCTTACCTGGAGAGAGGAAGGGGCAGTGGGAAAGATGGTTGTCCCTGCCCAGGGAAGTGATGGAAAAGGTACTACCAGAGATGGGAAGACAATATAGAGAACTAATAATAATAATTTTAATAAATTTTTAAAAGATTCATTCTTTCACTCTACTAGTATACAATAACATTTAAAAACTAGACCCTCTGGTTAATAATAAAGCATATTTGATAGAGTGGCTAAATCATAAAGCATATCGGTGGATGTGGCTCCTTTTTTTTAAGTTTTTTTCTTTTTTTAGAGTTTTTTTTTAAGATTTTTTATTTATTTATTTGTGAGAGAGGGAACACAAGCAGGGGGAGTGGGAGAGGGAGAAGCAGACTCCCTTCTGAGCAGAGAGCCCGATGTGGGGCCCGATCCCAGGGCCCTGGGATCATGACCTGAGCCGAAGGCAGACGCTTAACTGACTGAGCCACCCAGGCGCCCCTGGATGTGGCTCCTTGAGGAGGACCACACTCCCGCCTTTGCAGCACCAGCAGGCTCAGTCAGCAGGTCCGATAGATTTTACACTGAGAACTTGGGCAGAAAAACTGCCATCACACATTGCTATATTTACTTTTCAAATTTATTTTTTCTCAGAGTAGGTGATAAAAGCCCCAAGGCAAGTTTGATATAGATTCACTTTCCCCACTTAGCCACAACCCTTGAAATATCTTATGATGTCAAAGGGATGCACCAGGGCAGAACAAGGGTGGGTTCTTTCCTGAGAAATAGGCAACAAAGACTCCAGTGTATGGATGACAATGACTTCCTTTTAATTACCAGTTATGTCCTAGTAGATCATTTATGGTTTTAGTCTAACTTACCGTTAATACTTATCCTTGGCCTTCATTCCTGGTGAATAT
Organism: Eumetopias jubatus; assembly: GCF_037043125.1. NCBI lineage: Eukaryota > Metazoa > Chordata > Mammalia > Carnivora > Otariidae > Eumetopias > Eumetopias jubatus. The sequence continues at coordinate 19,230,074 of NW_028274807.1, read as the reverse complement.
TTTTATAGTCTGGCTTTTGGGACAGTGAGAGAGGATTTCATAAAGTGAAATACACGAGGGGAAACGTTCTGTCCCATCATGTTAAAGTATACAGAAAGAAGGGGGATGTAGGTAGTGGGTAATGACAAGTGAGAAAGAAAAGGGAGTTAGTAGATCAAAACCTGGCTGCTTTTAGGAACATGTATTGCCTGAGGATCCAAGACAATGAGGAGGTGCTCTTTAGAGATTCATGGCTGTCACGGCTGCGGTCAATGGTGACCATGGCAGTATTGAGGGTGTGACAGGAGGGCACCAAAAGCATGATTCTGGGCACCCCTCTCTCCCTCTGTGCTGGTCCTGGCAGGATCCTTTAAGGCATTCATGACCCACTGCATCCCCTCCCTCCCTGCCTCTCTCCTAACTAACTTCCTCTCTCCCTCCCTTCCCTTCCTTCCATCCATCCATCCATCCATTCATCCAGCCAGCCAGCCATCTTTGCTTCCTTCCTTCCTCTCTTCCTTCCTCCCTTTCTCCCTTCCTTTTTTCCTTTCATCTATCCTTCCTTCCTTCCTTCCTTCCTTCCTTCCTTCCTTCCTTCCTTCCTTCCCTCCTGCCTTCCTTCCCTCCTGCCTTCCTTCCTTCTTCCCTCCCTCCCTTCCTTCCAGAAATTCACCAAGGGGATAAATCCACTAATAACACTTATGAAGGCTGTTACACCAAAGTCTTACCTTTCAGTTGTTTTGGCAGAGAGTAGAAGGAGCAAAGGTTAGACCTTTATCCTTTCAGAATTTTCAAAAATTCCACAACTGATAGAATTTTTAATCCTATAAGCTAAACTGATTAAGATTTTCCTCGACCCTCTGCTACTTCCTGGTAATAGCTCTGACCCTCTAGAGGAAGTCTTCATCATTTCCTGCTGTAATGAACTCACTTGTGGCTGAGAAAACTGCATTAGCCCTTTCAGGCCAAGGAGGCCTTCCTTTACAAATGGTGTTTCCTGGGAATTAGAAATACTGACAAAACTTTAATACTACCATGTGCTATAAACTTTAAAATGCCCATCACCTTCCTAACCATACCACTTCCTCAGTAGCACAGAACAAAGACACTTCCCCATACATATTTAAGTCTTTCTCTGTCAAAATAAACAGGAAGCCAAGCCTACCCCTTGAAGGCATGGCAAAGTTTTGAATTCACAGTAAAGACATCAAGTCCTAAGTCATGAAAAAGGAGAGACCAACTTAATACTAAAAATCAAGAGACATGGTTACTTGAGGATCTACTTACAGATTTATGGCTTAAAATATATATTTATTTTCCTTCCACAAATAGCAATTTAACACTGTTTCAAAACTAGACAGTGGAGAATATTCCTGTGAAGCCCGTAATTCTGTTGGACATCGCAGGTGTCCCGGGAAACGAATGCAAGTCGGTAAGCATGAAATATTGGGAGGAACAATGGTTTGCGGTCAGAGCGCGCATGTACTTGGGGACGGGAAGGAGCAAGGGGTAGGATTGTGCCTGAGTGATTGGAAGAATAAACCAGAGGGAATGTTTAAAATTAGCTTGACATAATGTGTTGTAAAAAGCAAACATGCTGTTCTTAGTCCATGTCCCAAACAAGCCAAGAATATTTAGCACTCTACTTTTCAAGTTTTTGAATTTTTCAAATCATTGTTTTAAAAATATGCTTGTCTGGGCAATCTTCTTTCAAACAGAAGCTAAGAGTCTTATAAATTGCTCAGTGTCAAGGATTTGGTATGGAGTTCAATTTCCAGCTCTGTCACTTACTAGCTACATATTCTTGGGCCAGTTATTTAACCTCAGTCTCCTCAAAATAGAAGTAGTAATATGCTATATTTATTGGGCTATGGCTCAATCAGTAGAGCATGTGACTCAATCGCGGGTGTCATGAGTTCAAGTCCCACATTGGGAGTAAAGCTTACTTAACAAAAAGAAAAAATAATTTAAAAGAAAAAAGAAACGGACCTATCACTGGCCCAAAGGGATAAGTTTTCCAAAAAAAAAAGGAAGAAAAAATAATTGATATTTGAAAGTGTTAGAATAGCACTGGCATATTGTGAACACTCTCAAGAGTTGGCTATTTTAGTGGTTGATAATTTTTTCAATCCCCTAAAATACAGTGCTTTACTTATCCCAGAGTGGGCTCTCAAAAAAGACATGTCAAATGTAGTTATGAATCTCTATTTGCTATAAAACATAGCTGCCATATATTTCACAAAATAAGCTTCCTAGTAGTCAATAAAAGCAGACTCAGGAATCTTTTCAGATTATATGAGTTTCAGAGCAAACATGTTTTTTTCATTTCGTTTTTAATAATTTGGTTCAATTCTCCCTTTGTGAAAGCCCTGTGTTTTGAAAAAGACTGTGTAATAGGGCCAGCTGGAGATGGCACCTGTGGGGTTAAAGGTCACTCAGGAAGGCTGCAACCTGAAGCAGAATACCCACGGCCCCCCTTGGTTCAGGAGCTTGTCCTCATCTTTGTTAGGTCAGAAATTCATGGTTTCAGTGTGCTCAGAGATATGCAGATCTATGCACACTAATTTGTGCTGTTCATGTACAGTTAAACTCTTGGCATTATTTTTTCAGTAAAATATAATCTTATTAGACCTCAGAATGCTCTAAAGTGTAAGATATTCAATAGTGTATTCTAATTTCCACAAGTGTCTTTTTAAAATTCAGGGATACATATTATCCACCCAATTCACTCAAGTGTTGATAGTTATAGTCAAACATAAGCGTTTGCTTAAAATACCAGAAGGTATCCCTTTTAGTGCTCCTTTGGAGTTATTAGAAAAATTCATCAGAACATGTTTAAAATTAATGCATTGATACAGGGTTTTCCTAACTTCATTCATTCATTCACATACTACCCTCATGTTTTTTTTACTGTAACCTTATACCACCTGCACTATTTATTCTTTCTTTAAATGGTCCCATTTAATTTCAATGCCTAATTTGGCCTCATCTCAAGAAATGATATCTGTGATGTCATGGTCTTAACATACTAGTTACATTTTTTCCAAGCATGCAGTAAATAAAGAACAGTTAAAATTTAATACTTTGTGCTTTGCTAGTCTTACCACTTTAATTTGATCACTATTTTCACGTATCTACTCTTTCTGTATAAGTTGGCTTAAAAGTTAAAATTCGTTCATTCAATGCTCATCCATTGATCTTAGATGTTTCATGCCCTTGGGTTGAGATTTATATCTTTTGATACATAAGAATTCATGAAATCGCATGTCAAGTTTCCTTCGTGAGTTAGCACCAATAACTTATAACCCAAACCAGAATCTGTTCTAAAGAAGCTCTTTTTGAAGTATAGAAAGAAAGTCAGTCATGGATCTGATGATTATTCCCAAGCTGCCCACTGTAGAACTCCCAGGAGACCCCACTCATACTTAGCATTTTAACAGTTTGGTTCCTTTCCTTTCAGTTAGAATAATGATACCTTCCTTTTATAGTGCCCCTTTTTTTTCAAATAAAAAAATATTTTTGTACATGTTGTTACATTTTCTCTTTAGTGAGGCATAAGGCAGTTATAGAACTTACTCAGTAACTCACAGTCAATGGCAAATAGCATGAAAACAACTCAGCTCTAACTTACAAGGGTTCTTCCATTTCACTGAAAAAAAGTAAAATAAAATTTATACCATAACTTACAGGATAGGACAGTTTTTTTATTAGAATCTGCCTTTAGGTTGAATCCTTCATAGTTGTCAAGTTCATTGACAAACTATGGGACAGATTTTTGTCCAATAATAGCCCTAAGATTGAAACCTTCACAGATGACTACTACAAAGAAAATAGTAGGTACAGTTTGGTTCTGTAATTATTAACTTAATTTTGCCTTAGATTATGATTATTTTAGATTTTTCCCTATTAACTCCATTTTGCTTTAGATTATGAAGAATATTATGGCATTTTTTCCCCTGTCCACTATTTTTTTAAGTAAATAAGTAGCTGGATCTCAATGACCTCTCAATGCTTAAGCAAAAATGAACTGAATTTTTTGTTGTTGTTTGTTTGTTTTTAAGATTTTACTTTTAAGTAAAATCTATACCCAATGTGGGGCCTGAATTTACAACCTTGAGATCAAGAGTCACGAGCTCTACTGACTGAGCCAGCCAGGTGCCCCTAAAACTGAACTGAGTTTATGCCAAGCAATAATTAATGTTTTCTACTCTGGTCAAATTGCTCAGCCTTCCAAAAGAGGTATTCAATTTTCTTTTGTAAAAAAATCAATTAATATTTCAGATTTATGAGAAAATTAATAACCCTTGGCATTAAAAAAAATTTTTGAGACCAGAAAGTTTTATGATAAGCATACTCACTTAAATAATATTTCTTAAAAAAAAAATCTTTCCCAAAATGTGCAGTGCTTTTAAATACCTAAAATTACTGTTGAGAAAGTGCTACCTAATATTTTCTCCAAATTAATCACACATTAATTAATACTTGCTTTTAAAAACAAGAACCCTTTTATTATGCTAAGCGAAATAAATCAATCAGAGAAAGATACGTATCATATGATCTCACTGATATGAGGAATTTGAGAAACAAGACAGAGGATCACAGGGGAAGGGAGGGAAAAATGAAACAAGATGAAACCAGAGAGGGAGACAAACCATAAGAGACTCTTAATCTCGGGACACAAACTGAGGGTTGCTGGAGTGGTGGGGGGTGGGAGGGATGGGGTGGCTGGGTGATGGACATTGGGGAGGGTAGGTGCTATGGTGAGCGCTATGAATTGTGTAAGACTGATGAATCACAGACCTGTACCTCTGAAACAATATATCATATGTTAAAAAAAAAAAAAGAGAGAGAGGTAGTAGGAAGGGAAAAATGAAGGGGGAGAAGTTAGAGGGGGAGATGAACTATGAGAGACTATGGACTCCGAGCAACAAAATGAGGGTTTTAGAGGGGAGAGGGATGGGGGGATGGGTTAGCTCAGTGATGGGTATTAAAGAGGGCACATTCTGCATGGAGCACTGGGTGTTACACACAAACAATGAATCATGGAACACTACATCAAAAACCAATAATGTAATGTATGGTGACTAACATAACATAATAAAATAAAATTTAAAAAAAAACCAAGAACCTTTGAGGAATTGTTCCTTTAAAATGTATAGGTAATTTATATATTAATCAATACATAGGAAGTATCTAAATGACAGAAGGGTGTGGCTCATGAAATCCTGAAGGACAAGCTGGAGAAATGTGACCCAGGTTAAATATTTAGATGGATGGATTCACACAGTTGGATCCCATACCCAGAGGGTGTAATAAATTCTATTATATGAAGGGAGGTGTATAATAGCCTGTTCCATAGTTCTTTCCTTAACAAAGTCATAGTCATCATTTTAATTAATGCTTTGAATGAGGATATTTTTGATGCTGTTCCCAACTACATAAATATTGATCTTGGAAGATTCATAATCTAATTCTTGGACAACAGAATCAGTATCTGAGAAAACCTTGCAGGTTGGTCACATGGTAGTGATTTCAAATGTGGGTCCAAAAAATCCAGTTGTATTAGGTTAGAGGAAAGATGACTTAATAGCAACAGGAAAAAGTCTTGAGTTTAGTTAATTTTAAACCTAATGGGATGACAGTTTAATGGCATATATGTATGTGAGTGGGTATGTGTATGTAAGTACATACACACAAGCCCAATTAAATTCAAGAAAGATGTTTCCGACTCTTATAGAACAAGAGTGGCATGGCTTTCTTTGGGGCTGAATGAGTTTTCCATTATTGGTAAAATTGACACAGATGATGGTGTAGAAGAATTTTGAGTAGAATTGGGGGTGTGTGTAAGTTGAATACTTGACCTCACTGAACTTTGAAGATCATGATATTTAATCCTTTGAAGTATTATCTTCCCAAGTGAATGCAAGAGAATACCATACACGTTATTTCTGAATCATGGAACTTCTTTCAATTTAAGATTCTTGCAAAACTTAAGTCTGTTAATATTTTCAATCAATTTTGAACCTTGTCCTGGAATGAATCAGTTGAACAGGCTTCAGCAGCATGAAACTATCCATGTTTATGGTATAGCTGCCAAGGGGAGCTTATTTGAATTTTTCAATTTAATAACTACATCTGTCCATCTCTTTGGCCCAAATTCATGCCTGGTTTATTTTGCATTCCAGATGATCTCAACGTGAGTGGTATCATAGCAGCTGTAGTGGTTGTGGCCTTAGTGGTTTCTGTTTGTGGCCTTGGCGTGTGCTATGCTCAGAGGAAAGGCTACTTTTCAAGTAAGTGAGTTTCACTCTTCTTCCCTGGACAACTTCCTGTGGATGTAGAGTTTTCTTACGAGACCTTGTTTCTCCTAATTAGCTCTAACAAACTCTAGAGTATTTTTCCTTGCTTTTTCTGCAGTAGAAAATGTCCCAAGTGACATGTAGGTGAGTTATGAAGCACCTTGGCAAACAGAGGGAGAAAAGGCAGAGTTTCCTCATGTCAACATTCAGGAAACACCACAGACTATGTGAGAGGCACCTTGGGATGGCATAATGGGGTGATACTGATGGATAGTCAACGTACATGGATATTTATAGTATATTGGCATGTATTTAAGAGCCCTTTAAGTTAGGAATTATATATCTCAAGATGTAAATTGATTTCCAGTTTTATCATAAGTCTCATTGAAATAAATCAGTGGAACATTTTATCAGTGTAGAACAGTGGAATGTTGAATGTCAACTTTAGCACAACTGTATATAGGATTGTTCAATAAAAACTAGAAACCTGTAGTATTACAGTTGCTTCTGGACAAAGTTTTTAATTCTTTGAGTTTAGACCTCTTATAACTCCAAACCCCCATTTGATGATAAAATACATTTGTTATGAATGAGATGAAAAATAATGATGTTTTATTCTCTTAGTGTATTTCTTTACTCCCAGTCTTTAAAATCATCTGAGAGCTCAAAAGCTGCAGAACTACATCGAGTCCATTGGGGATAATGTACAAAGCAGAATGTTTTCATACAATAGTAAATCAATTTATAGCATAAGCAAGTTTTAGACCCATTGTTTTACAGTGAACATTAATTTTAGAATTTAGGTTTAAAAAAACATACTAACATAAAACTTAACCTATAAATAGATATTCAGTGTCATAAAATGTTTCCATGGCATTGTTTCAGTAATATTCCCTATAATTAAGAATAGCTGCTCTGTGAATTAATAGCTCTTTTCCTTGGTGCTCCAATCTTAGTCTAGTGTAAATGTAACTTTATGAATGGAATCCAGCTGAGGCCCCCTGCTGGTCACTAGTGAAAGTACAGACAGATAAGATTACTCCTGCAAAATTCTTGTCATCCTTATCTCTACTTGCAAAGAGTATCTGAGTATTTTTATCAGAAACTTGGTAAACACATTTTTCTTAAAATACTGAATTAATTAAAGAGTTGACTTGGGTATTAGGAACTCATTAGTGAAGAATATTACTCCCATCCTCAGCTGGCAGAAAATCTATCCAAGGGGATTCATTTTCTTGAACTTGATTTCAGACAGGAGTTGGCAAACTATGACCAGTGGACCAAATCCAGCCTGCCACCTGTTTTTCTGTGGCCCACAAGCTAAGAATGGTTTTTACAAATGAACATTTACAATCTGTTTGATAATAAGGAACACTAACTTTGAATCCCAATTAAGAGAAATGTTATCTCCCTGTCAACAAAAGAATTCTATTTTTCTAATTAATAGACCTATACTAAAGGCTTTGATTATTATTATTATATTTTGAATTTTATTAATAAAAATTTTTGGAAACTTGGTCTCTCTTATTATATAAGTACCTACTTAATATCCTCAATTCTACCTCTTGGCCCAGACAAAGCCTAAATGTTTGCCTTGTGGCTCTTTACAGAAAAAAGTTTGCCAACCCTTGATTTAGGAAGTACAAATGTCACCAAGGGAGAAACAAGACTGAGTAAAAGAAATTAAGCCTACACTTGCTTTTATATGAATATGTATCATACCGTATTAACTCTTGCATTAATGATATACACTTATTCTTTTGTAGAAGAGACCTCATTCCAGTAAGTATACTTTTCTTAAATGCATGCCTTTCCCCCACCTTAGCTAATTTTCTGTTAATCATCTGTTTAAAGTCAAACATGGAAAGTTGGGTTATTTGTGAAGGTTTTATCCTATGGGAAATGACTCAGATTCATCAAGAAATACATCCCACTTCATTCCTCATGCCTGTCAATGTTGTTTAATTACCTAGAGAAGACATATAGTCACTAATTTGACACTGTAGGCACTTCCATAGTACTACTTTAAAAAATATATTTGTTGTATTTTGCTAAATTAAAAATTTTCAAATAAAATTTTACTGAACAGCCATTTTCACATTGAATTGAATACTTACTTTGTGCCCAACACTTCCTAGAGAGTGGCAGTACAACAGTGAACAAAACAGGCCACACAACTCTCTGCCTCATGGAGCTTATATAGAGAAAGGTGGAAAGTAAAAACACTTAGGTAAACTCTACAGTATGTCAGACTGTGATAAGTATTGTGGAGAAAACTAAAGTGGGTAAGAGAATAGAGAATGCACAGGGTAGGAATGGAGATTGTCCTTTAGGGTGGTTAGGTGGTTCATTCACAGTGATGTTTGAGAAGGACCTGAAGGAGCAGAAAGAGCAAATTAGGCAGATACTCATGAGAAGAGCGTTCAAGCAGAAGAGAAAGAACAGATGGAAAGGTCTAGAGGCCAGGCACACCTGGAGTAAGTATCTGAGGCACGTTGAGGGGATTTGGTGTGGCTGAAACGGAGTGAGGACAATGGAGAGAAGGGAAGAGTGCACAAAAGTAGTGGAGGCCAGATTACATGGAGCACCTTCTAGGCAGTGGTGAGGAGTTTGACTTTGATTCTGAGTAAGATGGGAAGTCATTGGAAGGCTTTGAGTCAGGGAGTAATATCCTGTTACTTAATTCTTAGATGCTCACATTCACTGCTCTGTTAAGAACCAACTATAAGGTAGCAAAGAGTGGAGGAAGCAGGGCGACCAGTTAGGAAACTACTCAGTAATTATCCAGCCAAGAGAAAATGGTGGCTGGTTCCAAAGTGATTGTGTTGGAGATGTGAAGTGATAGGATTCTGGATACATTTAGAACAAGTTACTGATTGGTTGGATGTGGATGTGGGAGAAAAAGAGAAAAATCAAAGAGAGCTCCATGGCTATGGGAAGAAAGATGTTACCAATTACTGAAATGTTTAAGACTTTGGGAGGAGCAGGTTTGGGAGCATTAGGAGGGAAGGTCTGGAAAATTTGGGAATTTTAATATTTGAGATGCCAATTAGGCTTCCAAGTAGAGATAATTACTAGATAACAAGATATATAAACGTGGGGCTTGGAGAAATAACTAGGATTAGCAATTTAGGAATCATTGGTGTATGAGATCACCAAGTTTATGTGCACTTGATTTGTGACTGTCCTTCCGGTGTACATAGAAATGGCAGACCCAACGCGGGGCAATGGGCATTCCTTTCTACTCTCAGCGGCCTTAGCTGCCATTGATTTCCTGTTCCTAGACTTCCTGCTCAACACTGGTCGCTCAGTCTAATCCTATCCCAGTACAAGTCCAAAATGAGTTCCAAGTTATCAGGACTGGCAGGAGCAAAGGGGGAGAGTTCAGAAAACAGTGTTGCCTGATGGCATAGCTATCCCACATCCCACCCCAGGCAATTGTGAGGACTTCCACTTTTATTGAGGAAGATGGAAAGTAATTGGAGGGTTTTGAGCAGAAGAGAGCATCACTACCATGGGGAAGATTATTCTTTTCTTTAATCACATTGTCTCTTAGGTAGGTAGGAATCTGGGAGGCAGTATCTTTACTCCTAGACACATCTCCTGCCATTTGTCAGATCCATGGCCCTTAAAATTTGTTAGATAATGAATTGGGTGTTATATTAATTTGCTACGACTGCGGTCACAAAGTGCCACAGATAAGTAGCTTAAACAGAAATTCATTTTCTTACAGTTCTGGAGGCTGCAAGTCCAGATCAAGATGACAGCAGGGTTGGTTCCCTCTGAGGGCTGGGAGGGAAGATCTGTTCCAGGCCTCTCTTTGCTTGGCTTGTACATGACCTTCTCTCTGCTTTCACATTGTCTTCCCAATGCCTGTGTCTGTGTCCACATTTACTCTTCCTATAAGGCCAGCAGTCATATTGGATTGGGGTCCACCTAATGACCTCATTTTAATTTAATTTAAAGACCTTATCTCCAAATACGGTCACATTTTGAGGTATTGGTGGTTGGAACTTTAGCATGAGTTGTTAAGGAAGACACAGTTCAGTCTGTAACAGATGACTAGAACCTTAGTTACCATGTAAAACTTTCTTTCCGTGGGGAAAAAAAAATGAATTTTGATTATAGTGCTCAAGTTTTCAAAGGGCTAAATGTTAAAAAATTGCTAAGTGAAAAGCAAGTCTCTGTTTGCACATCCCAGAGAAATCTTTAGCCCCAGGCTACAATGAGATACATAGGGCTTCACAGGCTGATACTTTGTTATGTGGCTTTCTCTGTGGAATATTGTCTATAAATATAAGAAATTCAGTTAGGCTTGCTGGCATGTTTTAATATTGTCTTTTATATTCCACAAACAGGAAGAGTAGTTCTGCATCTAAAGCCACCACAATGAGTGAAAATGTGAGTATTTTTAAAGCATATTTATAGATCAGATGTGTTTAGGAAATAGGGCAGGGGAAATGAAATAATTGTACAGAAAGTGATCGATTTTCACTTTTAATATACTTTGTGCGAGAGTCTACGACTGGTCCTCAGAAGGAGGTGAGTGACTGTTAGCTTCCATCCTCTGCCTGGAATGGTATGATAAAGTTGCCTGGCACTTGTAGAGCAATGGGGCTTTGCCTACCATTATTTTTCTCATGATGTTTGCTATCATTAGCCTCCTTAGCATCATTAGGTCTGGTGTTATCAGCTCCATTTCATAGATGAGAAAATTAAAATCCAAGTTCTCACAGGATCATAGTTGTGGGGCTGGATCCAGGCACCTGGATTCCTGTCAGCTTGCCCAAGCAGATGGCTTCCCCCAGATCTATGATTCCAGGACTCTCCTTTGGTTATTCAGAGAACTTGGAAAATTTAGGAATATGGAATATCCTCCTCTGCTATTGCCGAAAGGAGTATTTCAGAACTCCCTGAAGGGATACAATAATTAGCCAATTCAGATGGTTTAGGCAACATAATTTGGACCCTTGTGTACTTTTGCATTTGTGAACACTACAGTGAAGCAGTAAATACCATCGTTGCTCAGATTTTGTAGCTCTTTGGATGGATATTCAACCTTCTGGATTTTTTTCAGGAATATGAGAGGTAAGGGAGGAAGGTTTCCCGTGTTTTTGGAGGTCTAAGCCCTTTCTTGAGAAATGGAACACTGGTTCTCTGAACTCCTTGGCACTCAATGGCAAGGATTCTCTTAGATTTCCTACGTAAAGCTCAGGGTAGGCAGTGGACACTGGTATTTTAAACACTTGAGTGACTCTAATGGACACTAAATTTATGACCCATTTATTGTCCCATAGACTTTTTTTCTGTCAAAATTTGATTTTTTTTAAATTGTCTACTCCAGAATCTCTCACAGAAGTCATTTGATTTTGTAGTTTACTGTACCACAGTCGTATTAAATTCTTTGATTAGCAGATAAGCAATGTGTAACTCAGTCATATTTGTTCCTACAATTTATAGAAAACACTCCTTAAATGTGGAACAAAGTAATCTCATCCTTCCAAACAGTAGGAGACACTTTGCGGCTGAGTCGGAAGAGCAGAAACCTTTTATTTTTTCATTGTCTTCCTCTTGGTTGCTCTCATCCACTGAGAGGTCAAGCCTTCCATTCTGGTTTTGCCCTAGAGCACAATTTCTCAGTCTTGGCATTATTGACAATTTCTCATCATTCTTATATTGTAATTTCCCTTTTGAATTCTTACATAATGAACTCTTACGTTCATTATATATGAATTTTGCGTAGTTTCCTTTTGGGGGAGCTGTACTGTGCATGATAGGATGCTGAGCAGGAGCATACCCCAAGCAGATAAGATTTCTCCCATTCTAATTCTCACTCTGACTTCTTTACTCTTTAGGCAAAGTTTCAGAGACCTCGTCTCCTAGTATTTATTTAATTCCCCATAAAATAGATTTAGTTAACTATATGCTGGTTTTTACCTACCAATTCTAATAGTACACGTAGCTTTATACTGATAAAATTTATATATTTCTTTAAATATGAATTAATACATTATACTTAAACTTGTTTTTTTCCTTTTCCTAGGATTTCAAGCATACAAAATCCTTTATAATTTAAAAGAATTCCACCTTTGAGATACACCAAAACCACAGTTGTTACACAAGTTATTAAAAGATTATAAAACTCTGCTTTGTCTTACACTTGCAAAGAGGTACATGAGGAGATGAATTTGGTATTTCGTGATAATTTTTATGATCATTAAATTACTTGAAATTGTTATTTTAAACAAATAGTTCTGTCAGCACCTAAATAAAATCCAGTCTGGCTTCTTACCTCTGGACTAAGTTAAAAGAATCACAAAACTTTGTAAGATTCTGGGATTTATGAAATGTTAAATGTCCTAACTCCTAGAGAAACTTACTAAAATATATGATACTGATTGTGAAATTAATCCACAGAGCATGAAAATACAAACTGTGTGCACCCTCTGTGCAGGAGTCTGATTTAGAGGGTTCAGAAACTACTGACAGACGCAAAAGGAACCTCTAGTCTCATTTCTACCAGAATCCTCTTTTCTCCCCTAATACAATCCTTACTCCACTGCTCATTTGTCACTAATCTATTCACAGAAGGGAGGTAGGAGGAGTGGGTCTTATTCCCAAGGATTTGTACTTTGTGTTTATTTTTATTTCTGGGGAACCAAAAGCAACATGAAGAAAAATACCTAATGACCAGAGCTTACTCCCTTGGCGTGTGTCATTGATTTTTTTCATTAAACGTAATTTTGAGAGTCAAACACAAACCCAAGTGTCTTATTTCACTTGAGTTGTTTTTTGCTCTTTCCTTCCTCTAAGACCCCTTTGAAGAGGATCAGGGACCTTGACCTCAGAACTCATCACTGGACCCTCCACACATAACCTTGCAGATACCTTTCTCTGCCTGATGGTAACTTCATATCGATTTTCAAATAATTTTCTCTGAAAACCATGCAGTGAAATTCTGGGCTGGGCCGAGTCCCTTGCTGGCCAATCCTGCTTATTGCAGAGCTGGGGATATAGAGAGGAGAAGGGGCTGTGCCCTACACCTGTGCCCTGCTTGATACATAGAAGACACAGGAGAAACACTGGCTGAAATGAAAAATCAGTCTCATCATCTGGTTTCTCCACTGATTAATCATAACGGCGTCCAAGCTAGGGTTACAGAGTGAAAATTCTAATGATCCGTGTAATAGTAAGAGCAATGAGACTGTGTTAAAAAAGCATAATCTTCTATAACTTAGTGTGCTTATTCAATTCATGTAAAATATGGGTGATAAAATATGGGTAGGGGATTTCTAGTTCTGGGCAAATCTGGATGAAAAGGTTACTCACAAAATTTGTCAACTTTGAGCATGGTTAAGCTGCTTTTAAAGGAGTCCGTTCTTTTTTCCCCTCAGACAAAGCAAGTCCCAGGATTTACTGGACAAACGGCTTAAGCACTAGCGTGTACCTGGACACCACACCAGGTCCCTGGGAAGATGCCTGTTGTCAGACTATACCTTGTGCCCCACTTGTCTGTGGCACTGGGTGCTTCTCACCAGACTCCTTCCAACATTTTCTATAAAGGGCTGGATACTAGATATTTTAAGCCATACTGGCCTGTTACAACTACTCAACTCTGCCTTTGCAGCACAAAAGCAGGCATAGACAGTAATAAACAAATGGCATGTTTGTGTTCCAATAAAACTTTATTTCTAAAAACAGCAGGCACAGACAGGATATGGCTCCTATACATGGTTTCTCAACTCCTGGTGGTGAAGCATGAGAAAACCACCTGTCTATAAACTTTTGCAAAAATTAGGCTAAATGTTGCTCATGCTTTGATTTGCTTTGGTATGAGGAATGCTTTCTTCTTGCATTGCCAAGTGTCAAGAGTATATGTGAGTCTCGAAGTTGGCCCTTCAGTGGGCGCCTGGGTGGCTCAGTTAGTTAAGTGTCCGACTCTTGATCTCAGCTCAGGTCTTGATCTCAGGGTTGTGAATTCGGGCCCTGCATTGGGTTCCTTGCTGGACTTGGAGCCTACTTAAAGAAAAAAAAGAAGAAAAAAGATGGCTCCTCAGGCATACCTACCATCACATAAGATCAATTTCTTCAATTTAAATGACACAAATCTATATTGTGGGGAAAAACACATAGTGCCTTAGCTTTACTAACAGATGAAAGCTTCTGATCCACTTGGCTAGAGGATTCATCTTATAAAGTATTAACATATAACACTTTCTTTGAGTTAAATATGTATTATACATTATCTTAATATACTGTATGTAGCTAAGTAGAAATCGTTGTGTGGAGAATACCTTCTCCCACACAAAGGATACAATATAATATTGTGCTCAATATTATATCCACTTGTGTCTGGACTTGTGTTTTCCATTTGCTTTTGAGGGACTTGAATATTAACAATTGGTAAAACCTCATTATAATTCATAGAGCATTTTGATTTTATTTTCCTGCAGTGAAGTTGTGTTGTATAAGGATTAGGGCTCTGAAATCTCTAATAGCAACTTCTGTTTTAATTATCATTGTTGCTTTTGTAACTAGATTTAATTTATTTTTAGTGGGAGGTTTAACCTAACTAAATGTGGAACAATTGTTTTAGTACAACTTTGCAAAGAACTTCCTTCATCTCACGAGTGCTTTTGTTTGATTAAAGGCTACATTAATAAAAAAAACTTGTTCAACTTTTTAGACCCATTTAACTGGTGCAGGGCAAGAGTCATCCACCTATTGTTCAGCAAAACCCGGGAAACTACACCCTCTACCATCTGTAGCTACAAGGCTAGCTCTTTAGCTGCTTAAGATTAGAATCTCATCTTTCTCCGGATGCCTGCCAACCTCTCAAATGCAGACGAAAATGCTCTGCAGAGAAAAAGTCAAAACTATTGAACATTTTATATATGTCTGCCGGGGGCAGACGGAGGTGAGGGTGTATACAATCTCATTCATCTCAACGATACTATATACCACGAGGCACCTGCGTGGCTCAGTCAGTTAAGCGCCTGACTCTTGATTTCGGCTCAGGTCGTGATCTCAGGGGAGTGAGATGGAGCCCCGTGGAGCCTGCTCAAGATTCTCTCTCTTCCTGTCTCTCCACCCGTCTCCCCTAGCGCGCTCTCTCTCTTTCTCGCTTAAATAAATATATATTTTTTAAAAATAAAGCTGGTCATGTCATCACTGGCAGACAAGGAATCTGAGACTCAGCGTCAGTCCACCAAGTTCAGGGAGGTAAATGAGGACTCCCGGTTTACAAGACCCAGGTCCATGTGATGCAGGATGTTCACACTGGGTGTTTTACTTAGCTCCTTTTAAATTTAAATTTACATTCCTTTTAACTTCTTAAGTTCTCCTCTGGTGCCACACCTCCCCTTCACCCTTAGTAACCTCTGGCAAGTGGACCCCTCCGTAGGCTCACGGCTGGTAACACTGTTCCGTCTTCCCTGTCCGCACAGCCCAGGCTCAGTGCTGTGGTGGGCCGTTCTGTTCTCATCCACTTTCCCCTCACCACGGATGCCCAAATCTCTAATCTTATTATTATTTTTTTTAATGTTGAAGCTAACCGTGATGAATACACTTAAATGCTAGCACTCCTACCATTCCTGTCTCTACATCTGCCCAGCTTCTACCTCCCCTTACTCATCACTCCGCCCTGCGCTGGCTCATTCCGGGACTGTCACTGCTGTCACCCTTTTCACTCAGGCCTTTGTTACTATCTCAAGCCTTATCTTCTGGGACCTTCCTCCCTCAAATACGCTCTCTTCTTAGTCGGGACTTCTAGAGCAAGCAGTCCCCGTCTCCCTTTTCGCCCTTCCCCTTGCTAAAAATCTTCCGCTTTTTTCCGTGGGGGCTAAATGCCTGAGGCGGGAGTTCAGGGCTTCCCCCGCCCCCTCACATACACGTCTCGTCCTATTGTCACAACCTATCTATCTAGCCAAATGTTCCACTGTTCTACTTTGCCTGCCTTATGCACCCGTCAAACTGAACTAGGGTCATTTTATTTCAAGAACGCAATGTTTTCCTCCCCTGGAATGCTGATTCTCCTGATCAACAAAATTGGTAAAATCTATTTACTATTTAAGGGACAGCTCAAATTTCACCTTCTCTATGAGGCTTTCCCTCATTCCTCCCGCTGGAAGAAGTTTCTTCTTTGAGTCTCCATAGCACTTGGTTGATTTTTTAATGGCAATTATTGGTTTTTAGTTCATAATACACTATGCATGTATTAAATAGTATCTGATGTGTAGTTGGTATCTAATAAATGCTGAATGAATTTTTAAAAACCAAGAGCACTTGTGAAAGGGCAACTAAGAAAATATTGATAAAATTTCTCCACAGATTTATATTATTAATAAAGTATTGTATTCTGCAATGTTATTATAATCCAGTTCATTTATTATGCAAAGTGACACAAATTATTGCTCCATGAATTAAAGCTGGACAGAAACTCTTTCTCTCTTCTCCCGCTCCTTTGTTATTAGGCATCCATTCCCACGCAGTTCTTAAAAAGATTTTAAGATACTTTTCCAACTTTCAAATTTTAAAATTTAATTTTCCATCCTTTGTTTCTTGTTTCCAGTTTTCCATCCTAATTTTCCATCCTTTGTTCTATAAGAGTTTGGGACACTTTTAGTAGTAATAGCTGGTTAGGAAATTCAAAGTATGTACATTTTTATTTGTTGACGATACTGTTAAAAAAGAGACAGCGTACTCTCGTGTCGGGCGCATGAGCCCGGTGGGGCCGGGGAGGCACCAGCTGCCGCGCGGGGAGGAGGCCGCAGCTTGAGGGAGGCCCTGGCCCCTCTGCGCCTGTGTCTGGCAGAGCCGGTGTGAGAGGAAGAGACAATCCTTCCCTGCTGCCCGGATAATCAAGAGTTTTGGCCGGATCTTTGAGCACACACCGAGAGAGTGAGGAACCAGACGAAAAGCAGACTAGGGCGCTGAAACGGATTAATAAGGAACTTAGTGATTTGGCCCGTGACCCTCCAGCACAATGTTCTGCAGGTCCATTTGGGGATGATCATGTTTCATTGGCAAGCCACACTTATGGGACCTAATGACAGGCCATATCAAGGCGGTGTATTCTTTTTGACAATTCATTTTCCCACAGACTAGCCCTTCAAACCACCTAAGGTTGCATTTACAACAAGAAGTTATCATCCAAATATTGACAGTAAAGGCAGCATTTGTCTCGATATTCTAAGATCACAGTGGTCTCCTGCTTTAACTATTTCTAAAGTTCTTTTATCCATTTGTTCATTGCTATGTGATCCAAACCCAGATGACCCCCTATAGCCAGAGATTGCACGGATCTATAAAACAGACAGAGATAAGTACAACAGAATATCTTGGGAATGGACTCAGAAGTATGCCATGTGATGCTACCTTAAAGTCAGAATAACCTGCATTATAGCTGGAATAAACTTTAAATTACTGTTCCTTTTTTTGATTTTCTTATCCGGCTGCTCCCCTATCAGACCTCATCTTTTTTAATTTTATTTTTTGTTTACCTACCTCATTCAATCACACGCTCATCTGAGAAGACTTAAGTTCTTCCAGCTTTGGACAATAACTGCTTTTAGAAACTGTAAAGTAGTTACAAGAGAACAGTTGCCCAAGATTCAGAATTTTTTAAAAAATGGAGCATGTGTATTATGTGGCCAATGTCTTCACTCTAACTTGGTTATGAGACTAAAACCATTCCTCACTGCTCTAACATGCTGAAGAAATCATCTGAGGGGGAGGGAGATGGATGCTCAGTTGTCACATCAAAGGAAGCAGCATTATTCTAGCATCCAGTCTTTTTTTTAAGCTTTCCACTGTTAGAGATTTGAGGTTACATGATACATTTTTTTTTAAAGATTTTATTTATTTATTTGAGAGAGAGAGAATGAGAGATAGCACGAGAGGGAAGAGGGTCAGAGGGAGAAGCAGACTCCCTGCTGAGCAGGGAGCCCGATGTGGGACTCGATCCCAGGACTCCAGGATCATGACCTGAGCCGAAGGCAGTCGCTTAACCAACTGAGCCATCCAGGCGCCCTACATGATACATTTTATGCTCATAACTGATGTGGCTGGAGAATTGGTATTGAATTTATAGCATCAGCAGAACAGAAAATGTGATGTATTTTATGCATGTCAATAAAGGAATGACCTGTTTTTGTTCTACAGAGAATGGAAATTGGAAGTCAAACACCTTTTGTATGCCAAAATAGGGTCTCAAACATTTTGTAATTCTCATTTAAATTGTTAGGAGGCTTGGAGCTATTAGTTAATCTATCTTCCAATACACTGTTTAATATAGCACTGAATAGATGATGCAAGTTGTCAATGGATGAGTAATCAACTAATAGCTCTGCTAGTAATCGATATTTTTCTTCAATAAAGTTGCATAAACCAAAAAAGAGAGAGACAACATACTCTAAAATGGAGACATCTGTGCTAAGTCCAAATCATCAAACCAAAACTTTAATACCAAACTTAACTAGAGTTTCAACCTCTCCCAGGAGTGGCATCTAAAACCAGTCAATCTGGAATTGCCTGGTCTGGCTAGTGAGGTAATCTGCCCCATAGACCCCTCCAGTCCCCTAAAGGAAGGTGACCTTGCCACAGCCAATCCACTCTGCTTGTTAACTTCCTTGTCCCACCCCCTTCTGCCTATAAAAGTCATTTTGTATAGCTCTTCAGGGCACTTTTCTATTTGTTAGACTGGATGCTCCCTGGTTCATAAATTGTCAAATAAAGCCACTAAGGTCTTTAAGATTTCTTCAGTTGGATTTCGTTTAACACTTTCTATTTACTCTTGTTTATGACTTTTAAAAATATGCTGTATTTTTATTTGTTTTTATTGTTTTTAAAAAAAAGTACTAAGACATACTAGACTCTAAAATGTCTTTATGCTTGGGGCGCCTGGGTGGCTCAGTCGTTAAGCATCTGCCTTCGGCTCAGGTCATGATCCCGGGGTCCTGGGATCGAGGCCACATTGAGCCCCGCATCGAGCCCCGCATCGAGCCCCGCATCGGGCTCCCTGCTCGGCGGGAAGCCTGCTTCTCCCTCTCCCACTCCCCCTGCTTGTGTTCCCTCTCTCGCTGTGTCTCTCTCTGTCAAATAAATAAAAAAAATCTTAAAAAAAGTCTTTATGCTTTCTACTAAGAAAATGCTCTCAAAATAAGTGAATAGTTGTGTCAACAAAGGACTTAAGTTCTCTAAAATTGAGGGTGGATGGTCTTAAAGGTCCACCTCATAATGTTTCTAACTTTGAATATGCTACCTCTAAGTGATTCCTAAAGATGGTGTAAAAACTGAAGCTTCCTAAGATCTGTGGTTGGATTTCTCAAGCTGCCCTTCCCATGTGACTTTGCATTCTCAAACTCAATTTCTTTCCAAATATTTAACGAGCAAAAATTATACTAAAGTTACTATAGGTCAAGAAAGTGGTTTTTCTAAATTTTAGGATAACATATAGCCAAAAACATGAGAAAAAGTATTATACATAAAGATATGGTACATTCATGTTAACAGAATGTTGATTGGGACATCTTCTGTTGCCCGAAGGCCAAAGACAAGTACATTTTCTAAGGTACAAATACCCCCTTTGATGTTCACGAAGATAATGGTGCTACCCCGAAATCATTACCCCAGTCCTCTCCCTTTTCCCTACCACACAATCTCTTATAAAGTGTGTATGGATGGATTGAGGGTGGGAAGGAATGGAGACAGAATGAATTGTCCAAACTGTGAGACAAAATGAATTTGTCCAAATTGTACATTCTATTACCTGACTCATCCCCCAAGGCAATTAGAATTAAAGAATTTTAAATTCTTTAAAATTAGAGAATTTTGAAGAGAATCACTTGCAAAAACTGAAGGTGGCTGCCAAGAAGGAAATAGCTATTTGAGCAGGGAGAAAGAATTGGAAAAAGATATTAAGCAAGACAGCAGGGGAATGGTGAAGCACCTATTTTCCCATGATTTCTTAGGGCAAAGATATATGAATTTCTCATGGTCAAGGAGGCATCATTGAAAGCAGTGGGCCTTGAGGCTCTTGCCAGTGTCTTACTGAGATAAAACATCTGCAACAAGACTGCACCACTGGGATGGGAACAGAGGGGAGTTTGGAAGAGATGAGTTGGAGTGGACCTCCCACTTAGGGTAATCTGTGCAATGGGAAGACCTCCTAGCCCACAGAGCCCCCCAAGAACTTATGCACACAGCACCTAACCAGAGACAGCCAGCATTTATAAGCCCACTACAGCAAGGGCAGCAAAGAACTAGTAATCGCTAACACCAAAAAATCCTACACTAAATGGATTTAAGTAAGAATTGCCCGAAACAGAAGCTCTCTTTGCTTATTATTAAAGCTAACCCTAGGTAAGTAACAGACATTATGTCCCTTTCCAGTTCTCTGTACTTTTCAACTCAGATTTCCTCTTAAGAATGCTAGTCAGATTGGATTCAGGCCCACCCTAAAGACCCAATTTTTACTTAATCCCCTTTAGAAGTCCTATTCCCAAATACAACCACATTGTGAGGATCTGGGGCTTAGGATTTCCGCAAATGAATTTTAGGGGAACACACTTCAACCTGTAACACCAGGCATGGGAGAAAAGCCATTTTCAGCACTAAGGCCTAGAAGGTTGAGGTTGCTTGTGACAAACATCTAAGGTGTTAAGTCCAGGATAAGGAGTGCACTGGCCGACCAAAGTGGCGGAGAAGGGCTGGAGTTGCAGAGTCGTGGCAGCCTCACCAGAGAGGAAGGGGCTCTGCAGATAAGGGCTTTCACATCCAGCTGGAAAAAAAGGCACTTTCCGGGTCAGAAGTTAGTAATAAAAGCCTTATGATGTAGGGCAGGGGACTAAGGTACTTAACACAGTGTTCTTATAGTCAATCACAAACAGAATCCTTATGTTTACAGAATGAAGAGACTGGGATGTCCCAACAAACTCCAAATAGTTGCAAGACAGATTTTTACAAAGTGTATGAGAAAGTAGGTGTGAAATTATAAAAGGTAAAATAACTAAACCAAGTGGGGGAAGTGAGGGGAGTATAAGGGAGGTGAAGCGTGTGCTGACAAGGGTCAGGCCCTTCTCTAGACGGGCAGTTGCACTATGGACTCCAAGGCACCTCGCCTGCCACAGGTGGGTGTTGTTTCGGTGGAAGTTAGAGAAAAGACCTGAGCAACTAGTCTTCAATTACCTTACCATAATCAAACATCAAATTGTTTCAATATCTACAATTATTTAAATAAACGTAGTTGAAGTGAACTGTCATTGCTTAGCATCATTTGAAGAAACTGGGCTGTTTCTTCCTACTGCTTTCCCCAATTCCAATTCTGCACATCTTACTGGTTTAATCACAGCTATTATCATTAGGAAATATTTATAGGTCTTTTGGAAAAGGTATTCCTAAGTGGGTCTGATTTCAGCTAGACTGGCACAACACAGTAAAAATCTATTCTTTTGAAATGAGCTAAATGAGCCATCTACAGTAACTGAGATTTTGACATGCCTGTTAGGTCACCTATCCAGTGCATTATTTGCTGGGTCTTCCATCACTTGGGCAAAACCACACCATATGGCTTCATCTTTCAAAGGAGTTCCTTTGGAGAACCCCCACCCCACTCTCAGCTTTCCTTCCGCTGTCTGTGGAGCACAGTACTAGCCTCTGATCATAAACTGCAAGGGAAGAGAGGGCCCCGGGCTATTAGGATAAAAGCAGTTAGTATTTGAGGAGATGGTAGTTAAAACACAATGGATGCTCCTGTTTATGTTCAAACTTAACTTGAGTTTCCTGGAAAAGTTATAATAAAAGGTTTATAAGCCATTTCTTTATATTCTGGGAGCGGATGTAACATCCTTCTGCAGCAAACATTCCTTAGGTCAGAGTGGCTCTCCTCAGGAAGTCTCCACGAATAAAAGGTAGCCCTGCACAGACTAGAGTCTGGCCGGTTATGGGCAAGTTGTAGCCAATTTATCCAAGGTCTCCACCTGATTCATTGTAACTAAATGGGAGGATTTAAAAATGATGCCGAGACACAAAATTCAATACACTCAACTGTACGCCCAACATCACCAAATAATTTATTTGGAATCAGAATTAAAAGAACACTTGACAGCTGAGAAATGTATGTTTATTCTGATACAGTTGTACAACTAATCTAGGACAAGTTACCAAATAAATTTTACATTCTTTCTTCAGGACTGGGGTTTTTCGATGACTTCAAATTTAGGATCTAAGAAAAGGAAAAAAAAAGGTTCAGGCTTAGCCATATTGCAGTAAAATGCATTACATAGAAGGCTTTAATATTTAACTTATCAATCTTCTGATTTTTTTTAGTGAATACTGTTTTTAAACACCTACATGGAAACATAACAATTGCTAAAGATTTATTCAGCACTTACTATAAACCAGGCTCCCTATTAACTGATCTCACATACATTATGTCATTTAATTACAACCACCACAAAGAAGATATAATTCTCCCCAAAGATCAGGTGACAAACAGTCACCAGTTAACCAGTTAACTATCCAAGATCACACACTTCATAGGTGATCTTGTTAAGATTCAAGATCAGGGAGTTTGATTTCAGAACCCCACCATTTAACCTGTTATATGATCTCCTATACCAATGGCAAACATTTATACCAGAGCTTCTCATGCAAACGTCACTGTCCTAATAAATTTACGTGTGATTGTCATTTAATCCTCTGAACAATCCAAGTAAGTATAAAGTAGAAATATGCTCAACTTAAAATAATCTCCCACAAGACTGAATCCATGATTAAAAACACTTACCTTCAAATTTGAAGTCCGGGAACGTATTCATGTCTGCTTTACCATACATTTGCTTAAGCTTAAAAAGCTCCCTCTCTAGGTCTTGCTGGTACTCTGGGCCAATATCAACGGGTCCTCCAGATGCCCTGTTGTGTAAACGAGCTGGTAAAAACTCATCTTGTACACTAGTTTACAAAAACAAAATTACTTTTCACCATCAAGTTTCAATATATCTTTTAAAAGTATTCACATGGGACAAACACTCTTTCTGAAAAAAAGTATATCCATTTGAATTTTTTTTTTTTAAAGATTTTATTTATTTATTTGAGAGAGAGAGAATGAGAGATAGAGGAGAGCACGAGAGGGAAGAGGGTCAGAGGGAGAAGCAGACTGCCTGCCGAGCAGGGAGCCTGATGTGGGACTCGATCCCGGGACTCCAGGATCATGACCTGAGCTGAAGGCAGTCGCTTAACCAACTGAGCCACCCAGGCACCCTATCCATTTGAATTTCAACTCAAACTTTTTTTATGATGTTTCACATAAACAAGGCAACTTCAAACTTCTAACATGCAAGGTTTGGATTATCAAGGATGTTTATTAAGTCAGAATCTCTTGAGGTCTAAGTTGCTGTAAGATATGATGGTTAAGTCCATGGGCTCTTGGAGTCAATGACTGCTTCTGCTTGAATCTGCTCTATAATGTATTAAAACTGCATAAACTGGAGCAAGGCATGAAGTGCTCTAAAATTTTAGTTTCCACATCTAAAACTAAAGGTCCTACCTAATGGTGGTGTTATGAGAATTAGAGAGATAATGCACATGTACTACTTAATATAGGACCTGGCACATAGTGAGATGACATAGTGGTCAATAAAAGTGTTATCTCTTTTTATTACCTGATTTAAATCAGCCATCACTAAATGGCTTCTAAAAGGTCTCAGCAAAAAATTTCCTACCTCAGAGATTTTGCTGTATAGGAAAAAAAATAACATGTTTAGAAACATTTGTGCTGTAAGAGTTATTGATAAACTTCAGGGCACATGGGTGGCTCAGTTGGTTAAGCAACTGCCTTCGGCTCAGGTCATGATCCCGGAGTCCCAGGATGGAGTCCTGCATCAGGCTCCCTAGTCAGCAGGGAGTCTGCTTCTCCCTCTGACCCTCTCCCCTCTCATGCTTTCTCCCCCTCTCCCTCTCTCTCCCCCAAATAAATAAATAAAATCTTTAAAAAGAAAAGTTATTGATAAACTTCAAAGACAGACTATCAAACAGCTACTCAAGCTGAAGAGAACGCACTTTTGCTGAGCTAATTGGGAAAAATTTCATCTTAAAAAGGTGGCATATGTGACAAATCATTCATTTGGGTCAGATTTTAATTTCATACATTCTAAGACTGAAAAAGCAAAGATATGGAGGTAATAAAGATCTAGCTGTATGTGGAGAACATAAGCCATCTAGATGGAAAAGCCAGCAGGACCCAGGTCATGAGAGGCCTGGAATGTTAAGTCTGGGAGTTTGTATTTTATTTACTAAGGAATAAAATGACAACATTAGAGTTGTGCTTTGGGAAGATAAATATAGCATCACAGACCAGCAGTGGGGCCAATGAGATGTAACTAATTCTTTGCGTAAATTCTGTTTGTCATGTTACTGCCTGCCTACCAATGAACAATAAACTTTTTAAGTGAGAATTCCAGGAAGGGTA
Source organism: Eumetopias jubatus (assembly GCF_037043125.1). Taxonomy (NCBI): domain Eukaryota; kingdom Metazoa; phylum Chordata; class Mammalia; order Carnivora; family Otariidae; genus Eumetopias; species Eumetopias jubatus. The sequence goes on along the minus strand of NW_028274807.1, from coordinate 19,205,330 downwards.
ATAATATTTTCACATATGACTATGATAAAAGTATAGGGCCTTACTTATGTTACAGAATTTCCACAAAAAATACAGAAACAGCTCTAATTTAAGAACTTGTTAATGTTTGTTGTCATGGACCCAATTTTCTTCTAGATCAGCCCATGCAATAGAACCTTCTATAATGACAAACATGCTCTGTTATCTACACTGTCTCATAAGGTAGCTACTAGCAAAATCTGGCTAGTGAGCACTAGAAATGTGACTAAAGTGACTGAGGAACTGAATTTTTATTCATACTTAATTAATTATAATTAGATTTCCATAGTCACATGTGGATAATAGCTAATGAAACAGACATTGCAGGTCTAGATAAGAGCCTTCAACCAGATACTTTAATGACTGTCTTCCAGCTCTGGGACCACAAGTTTAGAAACTGCTTTGAGAGGAGCCAGCCAGTCTCACCAATATACTGGTTACTTTTTTTTTTTTTTAAAGATTTTATTTATTCATCTGAGACACAGAGATAGAGAGAGAGAGAGAGAGAGAAGACAGAGCCTGAGCAGGGAGAGAGGCAGAGGGAGAAGGAGAAGCAGGCTCCCTGCTGAGCCAGGAGCCCGATGTGGGGCTCGATCCCACGACCCTGGGATCATGACCGGAGCTGAAGGCAGACGCTTAACCATCTGAGCCACCCAGGCGCCCCAACCAATATACTGGTTACTGATAGATGATGGCTGTTTTAACTTTAATATGTACTCTTCTGAAAAAGAGGCAAGGTATCACCTATCTCCTCAACTGTCTCCCAGCCCATCTTACTACATCCCCAGAACTTAGCATGGTGACCAGAACAAAGGAGACACTCAAAAGATACTTGTTTATTTGACTTAAAACATACTGAAGATTTATTCAGCACTTACTCTAAACTAATTTGTTGAATCACTCAATTTTAATAACATCCTATGAAACAGTGCTGTTATTATCATCCCCACTTTACTATGAATAAGGTACAGAGGTTAAATAACCTGCCCAAGGTCACAGCACTAGTAAGTGTCAGAGCTGCATTCCAGGCCAGAATCCATGCGCAGAACACTTCTCCACACCATATGCACAAATGAATGAACCATAGGCTCCTTAGACTGAGTACACCTCAGAGACACCTGGCTGTCTCAGTGGGTAGGGCATGCAACTCTTGAGGGTCCTGAGTTTGAGCCCCACGTTGGGTGTAAAGTTTACTTTGAAAAAAAATAAGAAGAGTTCACCTCAGGATTGACTTACTGGATAGCTGAAGTACAAACAGCATCAATACTAAGACACTAAAATACCTCTGGACAGGAGACACTCACATTCCCCAACCAGCCCTGCTCATCTGCTTACTGAACATTGTGATTTTAGACAAATTCTAAACTTTTAGCCTTGTTTTTCTCAAATATAAAATGAGGATAAGCTCTGTAAGATTGTTGTCAGAATTTCATTTTAATCCCTTTGCTCTCTCCCTCCTTAGTTTTTGAGAAGGACAAAACCTTTCTGTTAGTTGCCCAGTCTCAAAGTCTCAGAGTTCTTTAACGGTTCCCTCTCCTCTGTCTCTCCACCAGATAACCAAGACCAGTTCTCAGTCTCTCAGTGTCTTGACTGTCACTTTTATATTACCACTGCTATAAAGTAAGATTCTCATCAACCAATACTTGGATTATTACATTTTCCTACCCTGTCTTCCTTTTCTACTTATTGCAATTGTTGTAATACTGTGATTAAATTACCCTAATAGAGTACTCTTAATCTTGTTCCACCCCCACCATCCTGCTCAGAAACCTTTAATTCCTCATCAGTTCCTATCATATGACACCTAATTGCCCACCTATAATCAAGGCCTCTCCTAAGCCCCTCATTTCAAACCCATTCCTGTTCTTACTGCTCCCTACGCTCCCCGTATACCCTACAGTCCTGAGAAACAGCATGACACAATTTCCCAAATATACTTTGTGGTTTCAAGTTCTCATGCCTTAGCTCACACCATTCTTTCCTCCTAGAAGATGTCCTCCGCCCACTCCCATTTATCTGTCTGAACTTCACACCAATTGTTCACAACCTGAGGGAGACTGCTAGGTATGGATGTCTACTGATGGCCTTCCATGGGTTTGAGAACACTTTCAAGCTATAAGCAAAATCATGTGAGTAAATTCTTCACTTTTTTTAAACTGAGAGGATAATCCATAGCTATCCATATTCTCAAAAGGGATAAAGGACCCCAAACAGTGCTTTCAAAGCCAAAATAAAAACAATCACTCTCGCAAGCTACCTTCCAAACTGCCTCCAGCTAGAAAGGAGCATTCCTTCATGTGAACTCCCCAAGCACTGACTCGTGTCACTACCTCAGCTCTAATCCATTTTACCTTATACATTACTTTATACATACCTGTAAGCTTTCTACACTTAGATTTCAAGATTATGGAAATGCAATATGGCTTCTTTCTGTGGCCCACCAGTTAATACCCAGTGCTTTGCACATGCTAGACAACTAAATAAAACAGAACACCGAACTGATGTATGTTACTTTTCCTAAGATTTGGGGGTTGAATTTCATGGCTAAGGTCATCATTTATCTCCAAAACTGTGTGGTTCTGCAATCATGTTTATCCCAAACTTGCTTTATGCCATTTCTGTCTTTTGTCCTTTGATCTTCCCAAAAATATGTAACTATGCAAATAGCATTAAAGAAAAAAATGCTGTGGGGGCGCCTGGGTAGCTCAGTCATTAAGTGTCTGCCTTCGGCTCGGGTCATGGTCCCAGGGTCCTGGGATCGAGCCCCGCATCGGGCTCCCTGCTCAGCGGGAAGCCTGCTTCTTCCTCTCCCACTCTCCCTGCTTGTGTTCCCTCTTTTGTTGTGTCCCTGTCAAATAAATAAATAAATAAATCTTTAAAAAAGAAAGAAAGAAAGAAAGAAAGAAAAAAAATGCTGTGTTCGTACATTCCCCCCCAAATCATGATGTCACAGAAAGGCCACTAAATTAAGAGTTAGAATATTTTGATGTTTTTCCTCTGATTAGTTTTATGACTTTGGGCTAATTAATGTCTAAGGGACTTAGTTTTTTCAAATATAGTTCCTAAATGATTTCCAAGATCCCATGTGCTTCTAAGAACTGACTCCACTTTATAATAAATGACATTATAATAACGATACATCTAAAATGACAATAGATTTAATGGAATTCTCCCTTGGAACCCATATAAGGAAAATAAAATTTGGGACTTAACATCAAGATTTTTATCTTCTTTTAGAGCACCTAATGAACCTCCATACCAGGGATCAGCTCAGTAAAGATCTCAGACACTTTGAAACACCAAGTAATTTTTACCCCCATCTCAAAACTTACATACTTTTAATATTTATATTTACACCATGGTTGATTATCTACCCACTTACTGTCGCTTAGTTCTGTATTCTCTAATCTTGTCCACGAAGAGTTTCTGTACAGGATCAAGTTCCTTATTAAATGCCACTGCTGTAACACCAATGTTCCTCCTCAAATGAACTGAGACTGCAGACCGAATGAGAGAGGAGAACCTGAAGAGCCTCTGAAGAATCATGGTGATTCTGTTTCTGAAAACAAGCACCAGAATGTTAATATACTTTAAAATACATATAATTGTAAAACACCTCTAAATATATCACATAGTGGGAATCTAACTCCACTAACTGCTACAGAACTCAATCATAAATCATACCAGAACTCACTAAATGCTAAGAACAGTCAGTCACTGGACCAGAGCTCCCTTCCCCTCACCACTCCCCACTGTAAGTTTTTTGCTTCTTAACCAAAAGGCCCTGGGACCTAGGAGCAGTTAGGAACAAATCAGGCCTGTGCGCTGGGTTAAATGCAGAAAGAAAGCAAAAATCCGGGATGAGGTGTTTCTTCTCCATAAACTTAGTCTTGGACCACATGGCATAGTTGAGGTAGGATGTTAGAAAACTGCCCATCCAAGGCAGAAAAGAACACTGGCCCCCAAATTAACGTGCCAGTTTTCCCTGACCCCCTCAAAAGGCCAAAAGGGAGCTGAGCAGAGACTGGAGATAATCTGTGCCTCAGCCAGGATTGATAGCCTGGAAGTTTCTACTTCACAGGCCCCACAGCAGGGGAAACTGCTGTCTGTTACAACTGCAGGATTCCAGGCATTCAAGAATAGTTTAACAACCACATCTAAGTCCAAAAGAACCAGCCCAAGGGAGCCCACCAACAAGAGAGAATCAAGCGGTACAACCTAATCAATAAAACAATGAAAAATAAGGACTTAAAGATCTCCAAGTCCTTAGACTTCCCAAAACTAAAATACATGATTTTCTAACTAAAACACTTCAGCAGATAAAACAGAAGACAATCTCAGTTGAGATCTCATTTAGTATTATGAAAGATCAAATGCAAAAAAAAATTCCAAATTACAATACATGCAAACAAGAATTCCCAAAGAAAAGGAATAGACAAGGAAGCCATAATTAGAGAAGAAATTTCCCTCAGGTTAAGAAAGATGCTGTCTATTAAACAGAGTTTACTCAACCTTATGTTGGATGGGAATAAAAGATTCACACCTATATAGCTTGGTAAAATTTCTAAAATCACACTAACATGATTCCCATGGCGTTCCAAAATTACCTGTTAATAATAATCATTGTCATCCTGACACTGAACTTCTGTTAAAGTGCTCAAAGTGTGGTCTGTGGACCAGCAGTGGTATACGAATCATTACTGAAACTTTTATAGCAATTTGACATAGTAATATATATTTGTTGAATAAATCAGTTTGTATTTGTGTGTCTTCACCCTACTGTCTTTCATCTAATTTTTCCAGTAACTCATTTTTATTGTATTCTTCCAAAGTAGCTGCAAGGGTTGGGGGAAAAAATGGTCCTCTACCACTAAGAGTTTGAGAAGCACTAAGTTAGAAGACTGTAGAGTAGCACAGTGGTTCTTGAGTAGGGGTGGCAGTATCCCCCAAGAGATAGTTGACATTTTTGACATTTTGGTTGTCCTGACTTGTCCTGACTTGGATGTTACTTGCCCCTAGTGGGTAAAGGCCAGGGATATAATAACAATCACAAAGATAATAACCGCCTTCCCACAACATAGAAATATCGGGTCCAAAATGTCAATAGTGCTAAGGTTGAGAAGCCCTGGACCCGCACATAAAAACCACCAAAAGAAGAGAACAAACTTGAGGGCTGATGGAGGGAGGTTGGGTTGGGGGATGGGCTAGATGGATGATAGTTATGGGGGAGGGCACTTGTTATGATGAGGACTAGGTGTTGCATGTAAGTGATGAATCACTGAATTCTACTCCCGAAACCAATATTGCACTGTATGTTAACTAGAATTTAAATAAAAACTACCAAAAGAACTCCCATAATAAACAAAATATCCTTCACCTACCAGGATGAAAGCAAGCTATCTAAAGAAATTAAAGAATTCACCATATATCACACTTACACCTCATCAGAGAAATATACTTGAGAAGACTACAAGCAAACAACAAATAACCTTAAGGTGCTACTTACTCTCATTCCCATTTTACATACACAGAAACTAAGGCTTAGAGATTAAGTATGTGGCCCAAGGTTACACAGTAGAATCTGACTGGACACAGACCTATTTTAAAAATTGTGCTACTCAAGGTATATTTTCCCTTCTGGAAACTTAAGGACATGCTAACAGTAACCAATAAGGTCACCTAACATTTGTTCAGCCCAAAATACTTTGCAAAGCACTGACATATATATTCTCTTTGTACCATTAGGGTAATACTGTTAATAATTAGAGGAAAGTGTTCTTATCCCTCCTTTATAGGTAATAAAACCATGTCTAAGGAAAGTTATTACATTGCCCATATTCCCACAGTTAATTTGCTCCGACTCTTGCAAAAATTGTGTTATTCCTACTCGGTAAAATCCATTTTCATTTTTTCAATTTCTATCATCTACTTTTTTTTTAAGTAAGCTCTACACCCATCGTGGGGCCTGAACTCACCACCATGAGATGAAGAGTTGCATGCTCAATCGACTGAGCCAGCCAGCCACCCCTCTATCATCATCTAAGTATTAATGATTTCCAAATCACGTCTCTAATTTTGGCCTTTTCCCTGAACCCCAAATCCATACAACCAACAGGTCTCTTCCCTTCATAAGTCCTCAAATTCAACTTGTCTAAAAAATGAACACATAATCTATCAAAACTTGTTCCTTCTCTTTTATTCCCTTTTGTTTTTTCACTGATTAACATAGGAGTGTCCACTATCAGTCCACTGTCACGCAGAAGATACGTTATTACACAGCTAGGTGTAAAATGCCAAGTGTGGTTAAGTTCTCTAATCAAGTACTATGGGGTGCCACGAGAAGCCAACAGCAAGAAAGGGTACACATGCGCAGAGAACCTGTGCTGAGGGTGGGCGGTTCTCCAGTTAACGGAGATGACTGACCAGCCACAGATGAGTCCTTTCGCCGCCTCTTCCGTGCATATTCCTGAGGTCAATCCACAACCCGCCTAAACGACCCGTTCTCTTTCTTCTCCTGGAAACCCTGTTTTGTCCCGCCTGCGAACTTTGGCCTCACCCCTAGTTCAAGCACCCTCTTGGCCCCCAGTCAACATCTCGTTTCTTGGCGTTGAGGTGTAGGATGTGCTGCGAAATGAGTGGAAAACAAAGCTGCACTATTTTTAGGTGGAATGCAAACTTTTAAGATTACTATCACCCATTTCCCTCATTCTGCCTTAAGCAGCTGGGCACAATCTCCCGTGCGCCCCGATAGGGCAGGCCAGGCTGCAGACCCGCCCTAAGGGAATGACCTTGGGCTGCCCCAGCTGGGCCGCGGGCCCATGAATCCCTGGTCTCCCTGCCTCCCGTGCCACCCAGGTTTGCCCTAAGAGCAGGTATTGCCAGGCCTGAATACCGAGTCCACCGCAAACTTCAAGGCCTAAAAGCGGCGAGGTCAACAGTGACCCTGGGCCAGGCGGTGAAGGTGCCCGGGACAGAGGGCTACTCTGTTCTCCTGAAGGACAGAGGTACTAGGCAGCCCAGGCGCCATAAGAAACCCAGAATCTTGAGTCCCAAGAGGCCAAGCTAGTCTAGCTACCCTCCCAGTCACCTTGCACTCAGTCCCGAGCTGCCAGAGCCTCCGCGGCCGCGACCGTTCTACTTCCGGCCCTGGCTCCGCCCCCACCCGCCCGCCATCGCAATGCATTATGGGCCGCCGTTTCAGTCGGTCGACACTCACCGGACAGGAAACGTCTCGGAGGCGGTCTACGACCGGACGGCTCTAGGTGAGACAGAAGCTAAACAGGAGGAGGAAGTAGAGGGTAAGTGCTTCCGGGTCCCTTGGCGAAGCCTCCGCCATCTTTCCTTCGCCTAACTTGACCGGCTGTCTTTTTAGCTCCTGGAAGCTTTCATGTGTACGCATGCGCACTTTGACTGGCCTTTTCCCTAGTTCAATTCTCCCGGACCCAAGTCAATATCCTGTTCTTTGGGGTTGTTCAGGTGTATGATTATGCCCGGAAAGTCAGAGTGTAAAACAAAGCCGGATTGGGGCGTTGGGCTCTTGTGTGCCTCGTGAGCCTCCGTTGCCTCGGGCGTTCGTTTCGCGCAACCTGCTGGGAGTTGTAGTCCCGGACCCGGGGGTGCCTGGGAGGCGGGAGGGGGGGTTGGAGTTTCTCAGCGCCGATTCCGCGGGAAGGGCCCAGGGGCCTCACACTTCGAATCGCGGGAGCTGCGGGTCTTACTGGGAGAGACGCTGCACGTGGAGCCCGCGCCCCTGCTGTTCTTAGCCGGCTCTGGAGCGCGGGTGGGGGCCACGGGGCCGATTCCGGAGCGGGTGAGTGCGGCCGCGGGGGAGGAAGGGAGCGCGGGCCCGCGCGGGCCGGCCTCGTTCCGGGGCCTTCTCACCCACAGCGGCCCCCCCGCGGCCGCCTCTGTGTTTTGTTTCCGCTGGTCCCCGGCGCTGTGACTCCCATTTCCGTTCGTGGAGACTTGAGGGAGCCGGGTGGGGAGGGGCGGGTGAGGCAGTGCGGGGAGCGGAGGGGAGGGGCGCGCGGCGCGGGGCCCTGGGAAACCGCGCGCCCCCGGGCCCCGGGCCGCCCGTGTCACCCTTCGCTGCTCCCTTCCCTTGCTGTCCCCTCTTCGCCTGTCCGCCGCTGCCGCGGTCGGGATGAGATCCTGACGCCCCCGGGATTTCAGAGGAATGTGCAAAACCAGTCTCCTCGCCAACTCAGCGTTGCGCTCTCACTCCATCTCAGTCTTTCTAGAACTGCCCCACAGTTGCATCAAGGCCATTTATTAATGTATATGGTGTCAGTAGGGGTTTATTTTAGAAACGAGGAAGTAAGAGAAGGGGAGAACGATGGGTTAATGTAGCTTGCCAACATTTTTAGTATTTTGTGTACTGGAAGATAAATCGTTTGTGCGTGTTTGCAGTGTCTTTAGTGATCCTAGTTTGATTAGGTTAATAGCAAGGAGAACAGTGCCTAATATTGCCTTGCAAGATGATGAGTAGTGATTTAGAAATAGTGTCCACTTCATAAATAGTTTTCCACTAACGAATTCTACTAGCAGGAATTCCAGGTCTGACTCATGGGAGGAGCAAAGATTTAGAAAGGTTCCCAGCAGCAAAGAGCTGGGCAGAGATAACATTCCTAGGTACTGTGTTGTCTTAAGCTTAAGAAGAAATTGGTCAGCTCTTTAGGAGCAACGTTAGGGGAATAACCTGTCTGTCTCGGAGTTTTGGTCCAGGTTTTCCAAGCTTTTTTTTTTAAAGACATATTCTGACACTAGGTGGTCATAAGGCGTTTTTACCTGAATTGCATATATGCGTGCCATGAGGGATATATAGTGTTGAAGTAACAAAATAAGGAGCTAAATGTTAAATTGAGGTGAATCATAAGACCATGGGGAGGCTGGATCCTAAATTAAAACTGTTGTGTTAAATCTCTCTCCAACTTTTATTTATAAAACTTTAAATCCACATGGAAAACAAATTATATGGTGAAAACCTCCCCGGGCGGGGGGGGGGGGGGGGGAGGTGGTCACCAAGTGTTAACCTTTCTCCACACTTGCTTTCTCACTCTCTACACACACAGATGTATGTACTTTATTTTTTCTTAACTGTTAATTTTATTTTTAAAAACAAAAATGTATTTTAATTTCTCGTGATATTCAAAAGTATTTATCTTGGGAAAATGTGCTGTCAGTCTTGCAGGTACTCCCATACTATACTTCTGTTTAGGAATCCTATATTTTCCTTAATTGGGCAAAGTTGTCCTAACTTCTGTAAACTAATAATGCATTCCAATGAAGAAATACAGTCCTCAAATTTGTCTGTGGCTTCGAAAGAGAATGTTATAAACATACTGTATTTTAAAGAAAACTAGCCTTTCTAGGAATTTTTAGTTAATTTGTATGCATTTTGTGAAGTGTTCTGAACCCCAGGTTAGATTTAATCTAGGAGAAACCAGGGCATCAGGGGGCAGCCCTTAGGTGAAGAGGCTCCATTTTCTTAGGTATTGACATAGAATTCTGGAAAATTGGTTCCAGAAAAAAAGCTAAGACCCACTCTGATATCAAAGATTTGGATTTTGGATAATTTCCCAAACCTCTCCACTGCTTCTCTAGACTAGATTTAGAGTGAGCGAGAAAGATGAATTCAGAGACCGTGAGTAACGTGATTTTTTTTCCAAAAGTGTGTAAGGCTCATTTTTTGCTTTATTGGGCACCTTGTGGGCAACTAATCTGTAACTTTTTTTGGAAGATCACAGGATAAATTTCTTTTAAACAACTCCATGTTTTAGTGCTTCTATTAAGTCCAGCTACGGTTATCCCTGCTGAGAAGCCTGTAGGGCCATTTCTCAGCTTCTGGTCACTTCCTCATTTCTATTTTTCCATAATTCCCAGAAATTTCACTTGTTTTCTAATTTTTCTTTTTTCAAATTGGCTATGGAGGGGCACCTGGCTGGCTCAGTTGGTAGAATGTGTGGCTCTTTTTTTTTTTCCCCCCAAGAGCGTGTGACTCTTGATCTGAGGGTCATGAGTTCAAGCCTTAGGTTGGGCGTGGAGCCTACTTAATTAAAAAATAATAAGTAAGTAAATAATGGAGGTAAGAGTGGATGATGGGTTAAGGCCTGAAAATAAAACATAAGTGATCTTTTTTTTTTTTTTAAGATTTATTTATTTATTTTAGAGAAAGAGCTGGGTGTTGGGAGGAGGGAGTCAGGCAGAAGGAGAGAGAGAATCCACGGACTCTTCACTGAGCTAGAGCCCGCTGTGAAGCTCGATCCCAGGACCCTGAGATCATGACCTGAGCGGAAACCAACAGTCGGCCACCCAACCAACTGAGCCACACAGATTACTCATAAGTAATCTTTTTTAAGTGTTGTTCTTCTCTAAACCTTATTCTGTTTCTCCCTTTTCCTATAGGGAATAATTTTTATGATTGTGTGTGTATACATTATTTTTTTTGTTTCTACCTGCTAATAAAGTTTCCTAGCATGTGCTGCTTTCTTACCATGGAACTCATACTGGTTTCAGCTTCCAGCTATCACCAACAAAGCTGTCCTGAACATCCTACTATCATTCAGTGTGAAAATGTCTGTAATGCTTACCTAAGGGCAATATTGCTGAGTCATAGATACAGGCATACTTGAGCAAGTGCTGCTAGATTTTTTTTCCAAAATAGCTACACTCCTGTCTGTACCCCATCACTAGCGGCAGAGGATTTTTACATCCTCACATCCCTACTAACACTTCTATAGTCAAATTTCTAATTTTTTCCATACACACATCAACACACATGGTATAGAGTTATAGTTATTTGTTTTAAATTGCGTTTTGGGGGGGTGATTTGAATTTGAGCACTTCATATCCTTGGCTGTTTTACTTTTCTTTCATGTGAATTTCCTTTTCCTGTGCTTTACTTTTGTAATATGTCCTGACTTTTTTGAGGTTATCAACTTGCAGGAATTTGTTGTCTAATATTCCAGTTATTATTCCCTTGTCACTTTTGAATATTGGAAATATATTTTTCCACTCTGTAGCCTGTCTGTTGAACATAAATCTTAATTTTTATGTAATGAAATCCATCAGTTTTTGTCCTTGGAGTTTTTATGTTTGTAATTTTATTCAAGAAATCTTTTCTATCCTAGATTGCAAAAAAATCCCCACCATTTTCTTCTATTAGCTTTATAGTTTTACCTTTCATGCTTAAGCCTTGAAGGCATCTGGAGCCAATTTTATCTGATGTGTAATAGCACTTATAGCTTTTATTTTTTCAACACATATTAATGGAATTCCAACTAAGGGTAAGGCACCATTTTAAGTACTTTGTATACATCTGTAAACAAATATCCTTAAGTTGTCCTGTAAGGTAGGTCCCTACTGGGCCATCAGTTGTTTTGCAGTAGTTCTCAGTATGAATTCCACAATTTTATACATAGCATCAGTTAAGGGATAGGCTTTACTGGGGAAAGGGAAGATTCAAATAGTCCAAAGTCAACAAGAAAAGTCCTTAATCCTTTCACCATCCAAAATAAAAGTCTGCTGGGGCCTAGGCAGTCTGCTGCGTGTGCATGTTGTGTATCCACCCCCATCCCCTTACTGTTCTTCCTTTTTATAGGGCAGGTGTGAGAGCAACCTTGATAATGTGGGGAAAATCCGACCATTTTATACCAGACAGTCTGGATTTAGGTGCCAGCTGTTTAGGGACTAACTTGTCAGAAAACCTGCTCCTCAGCTGCTGGAGACTGTGGGACCTAAGGAGAGTTACAGCCCTTCTAAAGTGGGAAAGAAGATACTTTTCTAGTACTACTTTGTGACAAATTACTATACATTTAGTGGCTTAAATATACCATCAATTATATACAGTTCTGGAAATCGAGTGTGAAATGGGTCTTTCCGGCCTAAAATCAAATATTAGCAGAACTTTGTTTTTTCTAGAGATTCTAGGAAAGAATTTGTTTCTTTTTTCAGCTTCTAGAGGTTGCCTGTGTTCTTGGCTTGTGGCTCCTTCCCTCCATCTTCAAAGCCAGTCACAGCCAGTTAAATCTTTCTAGCTTTGAATCACTCTGGATCTCTTCAGATTCCCTCTTTCATTTTTAAGGACTCTTGTGATTTTTGTTGGATCCAACTAGATAACCCTGGGTAATCTCTATTTTAAGATCGGCTGGTTAGTAACCCTAATTGCCCTCTGCCATGTAACTTCATATATTCACAAGTTTTGGGTTATTGTGCCTTCCAGAGAGTTTGGTCCCTAGAGAAATTGAGACCTGGCAAAAGTCCTATTTCAGGAAGCTGGCAAAGTCCCTAATCTAGACAAAACCATTTAAGTTCCTGAAGTCACTCTTGGACGATTTGGGTCTTTGTCCTTTGATGATAATAGAACAGAGGAAGAAAGATAATGAGTGCAGAAATTAGTGATAAAGTATGTTAGAGGGACGGGTGCTGTGGCCAAGAAGAAAGAACAAACGGGTAAAGAGGAGGCCGGTTACAGAATTAAATGGGGTGGTCGGGGTATATATACCTCATTGGGAAAAGGAGATTTGAGCAGACATCAAAGAGGTGAGGGATTTCGCCAGGAGGACAGCTGAGGGAAGTAGGTGCCAGGCAGACCGATCAGCAAGACCAAAGGCTGCAGGGCAGGAAGATGCAAGGACTAGCAAGGAGGCTGGTTTAGGAGTGGAAGTCAGGGCAGTAATGGGGTGAGGAGTAGATCTCGTAGGGCCTTGCTGGCCACTGTGAAGTCTTTAGATGTCAGTGTGACCGATATTAATCAAAGGAGCACGATGCTGTAACTTCAGTTTTAAAAAGGATCACACTGGCTGTTCTGTTGACTGAGAATGGACCGTAGTGGGTACGAAGGCACAGAAATAGGAAAACCTGTTAGCAGAGGCTGTGGCAGTATTCCAGGTTAGAGATAGTGGTGGTTCTTGCAATATAGAGCCTATCTTTGAACAAACCACAGTTCAGCCTCACCTAGAATGATGTGTAGTTAGGTTGTTGCACCTAAGGTATGACATGGAACCACATGCAGCCGAGCCTCACTAGCCTCTGGAGAGTTTTCATATGAGGGTAGACTCAAGATTGTTCTGTTGTAAAGATTATAAAGCATTTAAATGCTTGTGCCTGGTGCTCAGGAAATAGTGATTATTGTTATTAGGGATGAATATTGGAAGTCTTCATTTTGTCATATCTTGTAAGTGGGAGACTCCTTTGCAAATAATAGAATACCAGATATAAGTCAAAGAGAGGCACTTAGAAAACTACTCTGGACTGAGACAATACATGGAGTCTAAAGACAAATTCATTGACCAACAATGAGAAGGAACAACCTGGAACTTAACAATTAATACCTCAGAAATGGCCACAAAGAAATACCAATATACACAGCTGTTTTTTGCATTACTTAGCATTTTAAAAATTGTAATTTTGTATCAGTGGTAGTTTAAAGCAGCAGGTAACTTTACATGAGAGAATAAAAAACTGAAATTAGTGGTTTAAAATATATAAAACTACATCTAAAAAATCAAAAAAATTCTAATGTGTAATCAGGGCAATAATAAGCATATCTATAATGATACGTTACTTTATTTTGCTGTTTTAGAATATTGTACTGGCCTTTATAAGATGTAATTTATAACACAAATACTAGCTCTGATTAACTTTGTCACTTTATTATTACAATGCTTTGTAGTAAATTTTGCTACTAAAGTACAGCTTTTAGCTGAACAACTATAATTCATCTCTCTGTTAACTTTTAAGGTGCAGGTTTGAATTCATTTTTAAGACTGAGTTGCTGTAAAGAATTAACATACCTTTCACTTGATTTTGAAGTAACTCATTGACTTAGAATTTGGGCCAGAAAATACCCTAGTAAATACAAAGAAATGATGAAAAAGTCATGTTAGGTTAATGTAAATATCATTTGTGGATTTTCTTTATTATGTAAGATTACTTCCTCTTCTGCTTACCTAACTGATTTTATTTATTGGATTTCTGCTTTTTGTATAGCATTTCTCTTTATTCAGATAATTTCAAAATGTCCTAAGTTTTAACTCTTACAGGACTGAGCTTTTGAAATACTCCAACCATGACTAAAAGAGAAGCAGAGGAGCTAATAGAAATTGAGATTGATGGGACAGAGAAACCAGAGTGCACAGAAGAAAGGTTGGTTTTTTCCTGCATTTACCACTTTTTATAATTATCAGCATAACTACTTAAAATTAAGAATCAAGTCATAGTTTTGGGGAGACTTTTTTTTTCAACTGACCTCAGCATTTTGTGGGATAATGTATTGCTTTTTTACCTTTGACTTAATTGCTTTGTAGCTGGGAGGGAAAGACAGTTTTAAAGTAAAGGTAGTAATAAATATAGCTGATAATGATGAAGCAGTTGATTGTGATGGTTCTTTCCACTAGGGCACGGTTTGATTCTTTTTCCTTTCCTCAGTGCTGGTTACTTTTATTTCAGAAAGAGTTTAATTCACAAACTGAAATAACTTAACAAATATCTATAAGTAACTGCCCTAAACTAGTAGCTGTCAGGAATATATGAATAAGTGAGACAGTAACCTACTCTTACAGAGGCCATGTTGTATTTGAGGCATACAGGTATATGGATAATTATGTGCACAGTACTAAGTATATAGTGCAGTGAAAGGTGTTAGTTTTGGGGATAGTAATGGACTATTACTCCATTAAAGAGGTAGAGCGGTGGTAATGAGTTCAGAATCCAGGGACACAGTCTGGGTAAAAGATTTGAGAGTCAAGAAGAAGCTTGAGGAAGATGATGGCTAATGGTCCTTACGTTTCTCTATAAAGCAGGAGATGAGATAATATGTTGAAAGTAAAAGGCACTGAGTAAGAGGACTTCTGTGGAATAAATGAAGGTTTAGAACAACTCTGTTGAATGGACAAAATCACTAAGGTTGCCAGGGATGCTGAGTGTTGAGAGTCGAGCTGAGATTTAAAACCTTAAAGTTTTAATAGAGCTTTTCAACATGTTTGAGTATGCTTTCTCCTCTCAGTTATCAGATACATATATGTATGTGTGCATGTGTGCTTATACATACATATGTGGATATATTTATGTATACACAAATGGCCCACATATCCTAAAGTGTTTACTGTTTGGCCCTTTACAGAAAATCTTTGCAGATGCCTCATGTAAGAAATTGATAGTTACTATGTTAACCTGGGGAGTAGCTGTAAAGGAGCATTTGCTGCTGTGAAGCTGCAGTACATAGTTGTTGTGCAGGAATTTAGGTCCAGTGATGTGAGATCATCCAGTTTTTCAGGAGAAATTCAGATTTTTGCATGAAGTTTCCCAAGGTTTAAATGGTGACAGCAAAATATTTAAACATTTTTTAAATGTTGAGCTCACATAAAATAGGTCTTTACCTATCTATCTTAAAGTGACGTTTCTTTTAAAGAATGATTGTTACAGAAAAAGAAAATTACAGCCTATTGTACTGTCGTTAAAGAATTTGGTAGAAATACTTAGCCAAAAGACCCAATTAGTTTACCTTAACAAAAATAATAGTAATAATAGTTTACTATCATTTAAAAATAATCTTTGTTTTAATGAATGGTCTACTATAAACTTTTAAAGTATTAGAAGAAATTTAGGCTATGTACATTTATTGAATATGATGCATATATCGCATTATACTTGGAATTTATGTGAAAATGGAACTGGACAAATTTTTAAATACATGGTGCTGTCTTTGACAACTACAGATGAGAATTAAATCATATTAAAAGTAAACATGGTGTGAAATTTAATTGAATTCCAGATTCACCGATTTAGTAGATATTATTTGATGTCTGTTTTCTCTTTGACTCCATATAAGGATTTGAAAAAAAGAATTATTTGCCAAAGATTTTACCTTCAAGGCACTCATGATCTCATAGAATTCAAAGTATGAAATAACAATATAAAAGAGCTTCAGAGTTTTAAGGCAGGAATGTATTTTTTTTAATGTGGAATTATACTGATTATAACCAGTAGTTCTCATATTAAATTAAATGGAAAGTATTTTATATAACTTATATTTTCATGCCTTATTATGTACATTTATTTATGTCGGGAAAGGAAATTGACTAATAGAGATGGCATACAAATTTTGAGGGGACTTTTTTATTTTCCATTCTAAAGTTTTTCAAAATAAGTTGAAAATGTAATATTTTTGTTTCCCTGTAAATGTTATATATGGAATATTTATTTGTGCATATATATACTTAGCTACATATATATATATAGCTAAGGAGATATATTTGCAGGGGTGCTTTAAATTTCATGCTAGCATTTCTCTGCAATTTAGTATTCAGTTTGGCAACACTAGTTGGTGATAAGCCTACCACTATGAATAGTGTCTATGCAGAAATGAGTTTCAAAAACCAGACTTTAATATCCAGGGTAGAAATATTTGTTAACCATTATATCCTTTAACTTTTAGTATTGTAGAACAAGCCTACACCCCAGCTGAATGTGTAAGCCAGGCTATAGACATCAATGAGCCAATAGGCAATTTAAAGAAACTATTAGAACCAAGACTGCAGTGTTCTTTGGATGCTCATGAAATTTGCCTGCAAGATATCCAGGTAATTTTTTTTCTTTTGAGATTTATATTTCAGCATTTAAGTCTGCATTGGAAATTTTTTTTTAAGATTTTTATTTTTAAGTAATCTCTACACCTGATGTGGGGCTGGAACTTACAACCCCCAGGGCAAGAGTCACATGCTCTACCAGCTGAGCCAGCCAGGCACCCAGAAATATTTTTTTGTTAGCCTTTTATCTCTATAGCTGTAGTCTTTATAACTAAATTTGACCTGTATTACAAAATTTAAGCATTTAAAAATAAAAGTTCCAGCAAAATTCCCTCCATTTAAAATTGTATCTAAAAGATTGAGTACTAGCAGCAGCTGGGTGGCTCAGTGGGTTAAGCATCCGACTCTTGATCTCAGCTCAGGTCTCGATCTCAGGGTCATGAGTTTAAGCCCCGCATCAGGCTCCACACTGGGTGTGTAGCCTACTTAGAAAAAAAAAATCTTGAGTACTAAATCAAACAAAATACGAAATAAGTTTAAATAAATGTGAATCAGAGCCTAAACATAAAGTAGTGAGAAGCACATTGACTTTGGAACTTGGAAGTGTGTCTTCCTCACACTTCATTCCTAACTAGCTTTTAGCTTCTTTGTGCACCAGTGAATTTTGGATAAGAACTTAAACACCAGTGTATACATTTCTTGGAGTTTATTGCAATAGGATTTTACGTGTGGTAGTATTTTAATAATATGTTATGTTTACAGCATATTCATAGCCATGTTTTATAGTATTCTTTCAAGAAAGGTAGTATTTTCATGATAAAAAGTAGCTTAGAGGGCGCCTGGGTGGCTCAGTTGGTTGAGCGACTGCCTTCGGCTCAGGTCATGATCCTGGAGTCCCGGGATCGAGTCCCGCATCGGGCTCCCTGCTCGGCGGGGAGTCTGCTTCTCCCTCTGACCCTCCGCATCTCATGTGCTCTCTCTCTCTCATTCTCTCTCTCTCAAATAAATAAAATCTTTAAAAAAAAAGTAGCTTAGATAGAATTGCTCAAAGAATTTCTCTAGACCTTCCTTGAACATATGAGTAAGTACTAGAGTTTATACGGTTTTTTATCCTAACTTATACAAATACATATTGTGTCTTCTTTTGGATTGTTTGATTTGTCGTGCTCTTTACTTCTCCCCTTTGCCTGCCTTGTGATACAGCTATTCCATGTTACAGGATTTTTGCTTTAGTTTTTTAAAAATTCAAATCATCATATATGTATTATTTTTAAATAAGATTTTGATGTAGAATAAGTTGAAATGTTCTGATGAAATTTGTGCCTTTCAGTTTCCACTCAACCATATTTTTATCTTTTCCTTTCAGTAAATCTAGTAAATGTTGGGGGGTGGGGGGAGGCGAGGATATTGTTCTTCTAGAATTAAATAATGTATGTGGGTCTAATATTAATAAATTTATGATTTAAAGTTTTTCTTCTCTCGGAGAGAATAAATTAGCACAATCTTTTTGGAAGGTAATCTGGTATTTGGTGTGTATTAATTTTATTTTATTTATTTTTTTAAAGATTTTATTTATTTATTTGAGAGAGAGAGAGAATGAGAGATAGAGAGCACGAAGGGAAGAGGGTCAGAGGGAGAAGCAGACTCCCTGCTGAGCAGGGAGCCCGATGTGGGACTCGATCCCGGGGCTCCAGGATCATGACCTGAGCCGAAGGCAGTTGCTTAACCAACTGAGCCACCCAGGCGCCCAGTGTGTATTAATTTTAAATGCGAAATATCTAGTAGTTCACCTCAATAAATTGTTCTTACAGAGATCCTCATCTAGGTGAGCAAAGTTGTACATCTGAGATGTTCATTGCATGGTTGTACAGAAACTGAGAATAACTCAAATGTTCCAAAAACATGGAGTTAGAGAAATAACTTCTGTAGATTGGTATCTAAGGCAGCCATGACAAATTGGTGAACTGGAGCTGTAGGGGCAGTTTACCTTGAACCAAAGAATATTTGAAGAACACTGCTACGTTATCTCATTTAATATTCACATTAGTCTTTGAAATCAGCATATTCTTAATTACATTCTACACATGTAGAACTGAGATTTATAGATAAATAATTTGCCCAATGCATAGCTACAAAGAGGTACATTGGAATTTGAACCCAGGCCTGTGTGACTTCAAAACTCTTTCTTCAGTGGTTTGAGGCAGACTTCTAAGAAAGTCAGCTCAGCATCACTGAGGCTTCACCTGATTTTCTCACATGTGAAGTGAAGAGAAATCTGGACTTGATCTCTTACTTGCCTTTCAGCTCTAACATTTGTTGCTTTTCTTAGCATACCTGATCTACCTAAAATGAAAATATTACTTGCGAAGTACCCAACGCATCATAAGTTCTCCGTAAATATTAGTTGAATAAATAAGAAATAGCATAGCTCATTGTATCACAGAATTCCAAGCTAGCGTAGGATCTAAAGCATTTTGCAGTCTTCCCTGTCTCCCTTCCTCTCCTCAAAAAGAATGTGAGATTAACAACTTCTCTTCTTCACGTCAATTAACCACATGCACGTGGAGTCAGAATGCTTGCTGCTTGTGGTGATGCTTTTGTATTTTCATATGAGGGCTGACATGAAAGCCGATGGAAGGTAGCAGGGTTGTGCTAATTTGAGGAGTATGTGAACTAGCTGGTATATTTCAGTACTACCTGAGAGTTCACTTCCAGAGTTCCACATGCTGTAGCTTCAAGTAGATCATACCAGTGTCTGTTACAGAGAGGAGAAGTCTTGATATTAGGAGAGTTTGTAACAAAGCATCAGGCCGACTTCTTTTAAGTAGTAAGAATACCATGTTTGACCTATCTTTCTGCATGGTTATACAGTTTGTTTTACCCCTGTTGTTAAACCTAAAGTCATTTAAGATTTAGGTGTTTTTTTTTTTTTCAAAGATTTTATTTATTTGGCAGAGAGAGACAAAGCGAGAGAGGGAACACAAGCAGGGGGAGTGGGAGAGAGAGAAGCAGGCTTCCCGTTGGAGGAGAGGCCCAAAGCGGGGCTCGATCCCAGGACCCTGGGATCATGACCTGAGCTGAAGGCAGACGCTTAACGACTGAGCCACCCAGGCGCCCCTAAGATTTTAGGTTTTATATGACATTTTTAATATTAGAAAACATGTTTGTATCATGACTACAATATTGACTGAATTCTTGGGAATGGGAGTGGGAGGAACTTTGTACCTCCCACTGCGTGAAATGCAGACACAGATATATACGTTATTCAGGACAATTGCAATGCAAGTCTCCTTTTAAAATGGTGACAGACAATGTCTAAAAGTGTCATCAGGTTGCTTTTGTGTGAAACGCATTCACTGTAAGGGAGATGTGGAGGATAAAAACACTGATACTAAAAAAAAAACCTGATACTGAAAAGACAGAGGATTATGATTGAAGATATCAAAGCTAGGTTAAGTAGTAAGGTCATAAGTCCTTTAACTTTTTTAACTTCATTACAAGAGATTTAGAGTTAATCTTGATCTTAAATGTGTGGCATGGTTATAAGGGGGACATGGCAAAAATTATGTTAATAGATTTATATAAATCTCCCCACTAATTAAACACCCTTGCTTCATGACAGATAAATTGCATTATCTTCTGCTTAAAATATATTTACAGAATAAACAGTTGCCTTTTGGCATTATTTAAAATCCTAGACTCCAGTGCTAGAGAAAACCACCACCTCAAATAAATTTGGTTAATTTATGTTGTCCTTAGTTACTACCACAGTGGGTAAAATATGTTTAATTTTGGCAAAGAATTATAAGATGTGACAACTTGGATAATTAGATGTGTTCTTATAATTTCATTAGTATGCCTCAGTAATTAAGTCCTGTTTGGTACATCCGTTTGTATTAAACCTGATGACAAAACCAAAGTAATCTTAATCATTTTCTCATGTTTAGCTGGATCCGGAACGAAGTTTATTTGACCAAGGAGTAAAAACAGATGGAACTGTACAACTTAGTGTACAGGTAATTTCTTACCAAGGTAAGCAACTTTTATAGTTACTTAAAAGTTTAGCTCATATTTTTTAAAATATGGGAGAACTCAGTTTTACAAGTTCAACGTGTTTTAGGTGGTTGTCTAAATTACCTAATGTGATGTTGTAGCCAAACACTCATGCTCTTGGTTTAATAATTATATCTGTCAGGGTGAAGCAGATAGTATAACGTATTCTTTTTTTTTTTTTTTAAGTATAACATATTCTAACTAGTTTTTTCAGGAAAGGATATATTGTAAGGTAGAAAGAGCTGGAAGAGCAGGTTCTGGTTGACTTTCTCAGAATGCCTTAGCCACACTGCAGAACTGGATTGCCAAGGAAGCTGTTGCCCTGCCATGATCCAGAAAATGCCAGATCTGAAAGCCACCATTATAGCTGTCAACTTAGAACCACTCTGCCTTCACAGTGATCACACTAGCCAAAAAATGGGTTCCATGTGCCTACTTGTTCCTTCTTAACTTGTTTCCAGAAAAAGGCTTATGCCAGTGATTCTAGAGCCAGAATCACAACTGGAACCCTCGCCACAAGTAAATCTGTTCCCTACAGTTTAGCACAGAGAGAGGAATTTGCAAAAGATGTTGAGTGACTCAGTCAGCCATATCCATCACAGTATTTTACTAATCTTGTGTAAGTACAAAAGTTAGAAAATTAGGAAACCATTTTTGGTAGGTTGAATTTTAGTTTTTAAAAAATGTGGCTTATTAGGAGTTCTGACCAGAGTTTTACACTAATTTTAATGTTTGAACATATTATATTGCTTACAGTTGCATTTCACAAATCATACTTCTCTCAAACTATAAAAATGGTAGTTATCCCCTTCCGATCTACAATTTCCCCAGTACTATCATTGACAATAAGAAAGAAGTTCTTTGTTTTATCTTTAAAAGCCTAGTCACCTCTCAGTGTAAGTGGATTTGGGAAGAGCTGACTTGTTGAAATTTGAGTGGAGGATTAGGGAATAAATCTTAGGGGGAAATTTTTTTTAAAGTTATTTTTCTCATGTATATTTGAAAAAGTGACTTATCTTTATACCATATAATGAATGACAGCAATACATTTTATTATAGAGTTGGTTTTCAGGGAGGATTGAAGTTGAGTTTTAATCTTTCAAATACACTTTGATTAAATTTGATGCAGATTGTTACAGAATCAATGACCAAACAGTAGCTGTTAAGTAATGATAGTTTTTTAGAGCTGTCATTGTAACAGAAGTATCTGAGATGATTTTATGAAGAGCTAGTTTATTTGTTTTGAATATCTTAAGAATTCGGGTTTTTTTTTTTCATTCAACTGAAAATGGAAATCAGAAGTTAATAATGTGAATTTAATTTTACAAACTCAGTGCCTATTCATTTTTAAACATGTACTTCGACCTTTGCAAAGAAAAGCAATCAGTAAATAATTTTAATTTGCTTAGAAGGACTTTTAAAAATTCTACAGGTGGGTAGCTACTCATTTATATTTTCCTTAGTCTGGTTTTTATTTTCTAATCCATATTGGTACTTTTTTTCTAATAAATGTTTATATGTAGCTGTGTGTGGTGATGGTGATGGTGTTTTTATATCCTTTTAGACTTACAGAAAAGTTGCAAGAGTAGTAAAAGAACTCCTGGATGTCCTTTACTCAGATTCTCCAAATGTTAACTTTTATTACATTTGCTTTATTCTCCATCCACCTGTCCCCACATTATTTTTTTTTTTTTTTGCCCAGTTGAAGAATAAGTTGCAGACATGATTTCGTTCTATCCCTAAATGCATCAGTGTATGTGTTTTCTAGAAATAAGGAATTCTTTTATATGACTACATTACAGTTATCAAAATCAGGGAATTAATATTGACACAATACTATTATCTACTGAAGTTCTAGTGAATAATTGTACTTGTGTCTAAAAGAGAGCATTTGCTCTACCATTTGAGAACATATAAATTAAGCTAAATTTTATTTTTTAGTGGCTTTTGTGTTTTCATTTAAATTTACTTTTTTTTCCCCACTCTTTAAGGAATTGAACCTAAGCTAAACATCCTTGAAATTGTTAAACCTGCGGAAACAGTTGAAGTAGTCATTGATCCAGATGCCCATCATGCTGAAGCAGAAGCACATCTTGTTGAGGAAGCTCAAGTAATAACTCTTGATGGCACAAAACACATTACAACTATTTCAGACGAAACCTCAGAACAAGTGACAAGATGGGCTGCCGCTCTGGAAGGTTATAGGAAAGAGCAAGAACGCCTTGGGATACCTTATGGTAATAAAATGCTTAATTACATGTTAGTAGAACAGTAAGAATTAAGCTTGACATAGAAGACACTAGGGTGAGTAAGTTATAATCTATTTTAAATGAAAAGTTTTTAGGAAGAATACTTATTTTCTGTATCTCTCTTTTTATCCCCTTTGGACAAATATTGTCCTGGGTGCTAGGAATACAAAGAAATTGAAAAAAAAAAATTCTGTCTTTAGGGTGTTCATAGTGGAGTTGAAGAGAGAGAAGATAAATGAAAAGAGAGAATTACCCTTAAAAGTAGCATGGTTTTAAGCTGTCAGTAACTTAGATAAAGGGAATATGCTATTAGGATCTCAGAGAGATCAGGGACACCTGAGTGGCTCAGTCAGTTGAGCATCCGACTTTTGACCTTTGCTCAGGTCATGATCTCAGGGTCCTGGGATCAAGCCCCAAGTCGGGCTCCATGCCTCAGCGTAGAGTCTGCTGCTCTCCCTCTGCCCCTCCCCCACTAAAATAAATAAATAAATCTTAAAAAAAAAATCTCAAAGGGATTGCAGTGGCCTGGGGAACATTGGGAAAAGGTTTATTATTATAGACAAACTATTGAGCATAGGACAGTCCATACAGGAAATGTATGTGCAAAAGTTAGACACGGGAGTGAGTATGTAGGAGTAGCGAGAAGATTTGGTGGAGTTATCTCTAGTATAGAACTGCTTTTGATTGATGGACATGACCATGGGAGATGAATATGGCAGTAGTATATGACATACGTTGGAGCAGGTAGAGACTAAATGAAGGGAAAACAGGAGCATGTTATAGTTGAGCTGTGACTAGGTGATAATGTCTAGGTTAGCCTAGACTTGGTAATTTATGTGGGAAGAGTTGAATGAAACCAGTGGTGGGGCTGAGCGACTGACTAATGGATTGTGTGAGAGTAGAGAGGAGAGATTCAAGTACTGATGCAACTTCTCAAGCTTGGGTGACTAGGGCAGTGATCATAGTGATCATACTAAAGAACCCTGGTTACATCTTCATTACATATTTAGTGAACTACCTATGCCAGGCATCAGGGTTAAACGCCGGACTTTCAATGGCACATAAGAAAGAAAGGCCGTGCCCTCAAGCGCTTAAGTGGGGGAGGTGGGGAAGTCTGGTATTGGAAAGATTTTTCGAGGGAAAATGTTGGTACTGCTTCATTTGAAGTGATAGTACATATTTCAACTGAAGGTAGCCAGGTACACAAGATTTGGACTGGAGATAAAGATGTTCTCTGAGACTTAGCTGTGTTGAGTTTGTATTGAAGCTGTGCAAGTATATACAGTCTGTGATGGAGAGAGATAAAATGGAAAGGAACACAATGTTAAAGCCTGGAGCTCGTCGGCATTTCAGGTTGAGGAAAAGGAATGGAGACATGGAATAGCTGAAGAGATAGAAGGAAAATAAGAACTGTATATAGTGTCTCTGAAATTGAAAAAGAGTTTTAGATGGACAAGAGTGGCCACGTTGCTGACAAAGTAAAAAAAATGCCAACTGAGTAGTATCTATTAAATTTGGTGATCAGAGGCTCATTGGTAGATTTAGAAAAATAACTGTAGAGTTAGACAAAGCTGAATTATAGGAAAGAATAGACATTATAGAAGTAGAGAAGACAATATTAAGCTTTGGGGGGCAAATGGGAGGAGTGTTGGGGGATAAATATTATTGAAGTTTCATGAGTTGTTAGTAACCTGAGTATTTGTAGATAAAATGGTGTGGCACGAGCAGGAGGATAGATGAAGGAAGCCAGGAGAGGGGCTTTTAATTGGAACCTAAGAAGGTAAGCCCAATTTGAAGGATCAGATAGAGCCATTCCTCAGCTATGTGATTGACAATATTGTTATTTATTTTTGACTTGTAAAAGCTAGCATAGATGTCATGCTTGACCTTATTGTTAGTGAGTTTGAAGTCACCTTTGAGAGGGGAAATGCTCAGAAGGAAAGAAGAGAGCATAAAAACATTTGAAATAATATTTTACGTAGTTTACTAGACTTTCAACAAGAACCCTTCAGTAATAGGATCTTGTATGGAGAGTAGTATATAATAATGAATTGTAGAGAGCAAGATTATAAACTCTGACTCGAGTACCTACCAGGGGTATCATTTACTTAGAATAAAGCTCTTTTAAAACACTTGGGGTTTATTTAGGTACAGGAAGACTTTTTAAATCATTGATTTTTTTTTTTCTGTCATGAAATTGTTAGCAACTGGGAAGTTTTAGAAATTTGATTACTGTTTTCTTAGGAAACTATGATTTCAGGTTTCTGTGTCTGTACCTAAGGGTAGTCATTTTGAAATTGCTTAATTCTCTGCAAAATTGAAATATGGTTAACTGGTCATAGCTACTTTAAATCTCTTTGAAATACTGATTCACACTGGACAGTTCCCTAAAGTTCGTTTTACACATAGCAACTTTGTATCTGGACAGGAGCTTAGAGCCACATCTTCATATGTATATATATATAATCCCTTCACTTTTATATTTTTCCAGGACTCTAATTCTTTTTCATGCTGATTGATTGATTGTTTTTACTATTTCACATTTAAAAACTACAGATGAAACTTAGTGAATTCATAGTAGTTAGAAGTCTGGCCAAATGGGAATGTTAAAACTGACTAAAAGTAAAATTAAAGTCAGTATTCATTCTTGTCCTTTATTAAACAATATTGAAAAGATGGCTCTGCTTTTTAATTTTTTTTTATTTTTTATTTTTTAGTCCAAAACTTCACAGATATTTTAAGAAAGAGGACAGAACTAAATTTATTTCCAGTGTTGGAAAAAAATCATAAATATACCCAAGTTCAACCACACTACTGACAGAATTGCTACTGAGTTTCAAAAGAGGGCAATGTGTTACCTGTAAAAAAAGTTGCTCTTATTTTAAGGTTGATTTTACTTTCCCCTACCAGGGTATCAATTGTAATGTAAGTTGCATATTGTAGCAGTTTAACGGTTTAGTGCCACCTCTGCCAGGCATCCTGTTAAAGGCTGGACTTTCAGTGGCACATAAGAAAGATAGGCCGTGCCTTCCAGCGCTTAACGGGGGGAGGTGGGGAAGTCTGCTTTTTTGTTTTTATTTTTTTCTTCCAGTTGTTTGAATAATAAAAAAGAAAGATACATACTTATGTTTTTGGCTCCCAGAATTGTTAGATATTCACATTTAAAAATATTATATATTCACACAAAACTAAAGTTTTACAGATAGAGTTGATTTGTATATAACTAGCTCTCCAGTTCACAGTTCTCCCCCAGTCTCACGGGGGAGCTCTCATTGTGTATCTGTCACGTCTGGTTTAAAGAAAGTCAGTCTTACGAAAAACAGTTTTC
The DNA here is from genome assembly GCF_037043125.1 of Eumetopias jubatus. Classification (NCBI taxonomy): domain Eukaryota; kingdom Metazoa; phylum Chordata; class Mammalia; order Carnivora; family Otariidae; genus Eumetopias; species Eumetopias jubatus. Next base: position 19,179,156 of record NW_028274807.1, on the reverse strand, counting down.
CTTTCTTTAGTCCTGCTCCCCACTTGCAACCACTTTCCACTTCACTGCTTTTAATCATTATTAACTTCTTGTTACAGTACATGAGGTTTAGTTCTTTGATATTGTTTTCCCCTGCAAAGCAAATAAAACCTTATCTTTCCCCATTTTGTGAATATTCTTACATAACTTTTATTTTAAGTCGTTAGTTATTTGTGTGTATTGTGAGAATTTTTCATATAAATGTGACTGCATTTTGACAACTTCTGGTTTTCCTGAAGTTCCACGTTGACTTAATTTTTAGTTTGTGGGTTTCTGTATATACCAAGACTGACTTTCTCCCATTTCCATCACTCTGTTTTGTGCCTATAATTTTTCCCAAATTCTCAAGTATTTCTAGATTGGTTCTTTTGTAATCTGCCACAGCGCTGTCTGTCATCCTCGGACATCCTTGACTTTCTCTGGTGCTGGATCCATTTTCCAGGATCTTTTATTTTCCTTTTTCCTAGTTTTATTCTCACATTTACTCATTATTCTCTCATTTCTCCTTACAGGTTTCCTTAGAAAGGGCACCTAGGAAATAAAAGTTGTTTTTATTTTTGGTTTGGTGGGGTGTTTTTTGTTTTTTGGTTGTTTGTGGGTTTTGTTTTGTTTTGTTTTTTTGGTAAGGGAGACTACAAATCTGGAGAATTGGTCAAACACTGACAGGAGTAGAAGGTTGGGCTGAGGATTTAGGGTTGCCATGTATGTGAATGCTGCGTTCTAGAAGTGGAAAGGGAAGTGCAAAGGGTCTCACTCTTCAGTTTGTAGACTTTTATTACTGGGATCAGTATCCATTTCATGTCTGTCCCAAAAGTTCTGGGATGTAGGGATGTGGAAGGGGGGTTGAGGGGGGGATATGGACATATGTGTGGGGATGCTTCTGTTCAGTTGGCTCCTGAGAATGAAGGAGAGGCCCTGGAGGTTCTGACCACACCATACACTTTAAATTAGTACCTCGTTTTCCATTTACACCTCTCCTGCTACCTGGAACCAATATTGACATGAGTCAGTAAAGGGGTTCTGCAGTCAGGAAACGCTTACTTCTTACTATATCCTCCTTGATAGATATTTTAGGTCATAGCTTCTACTTCACTTGATTTTCACTCTGCTGACTATCTTCACAAATTAGTTGAAAATCTTCCATCCGTTTATCATTTTCACTCATGTTCCTATGAGTTTACTTCATTTAAAAATTCCTTTAGTATCATTTTACTAGGATCTTAGAGAAATAAGCAGGGAGAATATGCACAATTAGTTATGTTACACCAGAAGTCCTGATATTATTTAAGAAAACAAATCAGACTGATTGTATTTGCCCCAACTTTTTTGATCAAAAAAGTTGGGGCAAAACCACTTTTTTTTGGTTCATATTTATGTAAAATGAGGTTACTTGAACCTTTAAAGGGCAGCATGGTTCAGGATAGCTGTTCTAACTTTCTATAACTCTTTCCTCTGTTATTTTCAAATAGTGTTAAAAAACAGAGCCAGTAGAGGCATCTGGCTGGCTCAGTCAGAAGAGCATGTGACTCTTGATCTCGGGGTCGTGAGTTCAAGCTCCATGGTGGGTGTAGAGATTTTTAAATAAATAAAACTTCAAAAAACAAAGCAAAACATAGCCCCTGGCTTTCTCAGTTCCTGTCTGTTCCCTTATTCCACTTTTATCTGGACTTCCTCTTTTTCTTTGGTGTTCCTGTGCTACTCAATTTAGATCCCATTCCCTCCAGTTTCTCATTGTGCTCCACTCACCTGGATGTGATCTGTGGCTCAGTTTGAAAAATCCAAAGGTGGTGCACTGCTCCAGCCCCTTAAACTTTACCATGGACCTTTGTACTCAGCTGCTGTTGGATTGGGCAGAACTATTTGAGCTACTCCTTTGAGCGTGGCCTGTTGTGCTTTCAGTGAAAACTTCTTGGCCGTGTTCAGGTTCTCCTGGGCTCAGAATGAAGAATGGGTCAGGTTTCCCTTTGCTTCCCCCTTTGCTTTCTCCTGAATAGATATTGATACCATGAAGGTCTCTGACTGTTACTGCTTTGTCTTCACCTGTGTGTATTTGGCTTCCATGGGGATATATTGTCACCTGGTTTTATTGTAAATGTACATGGATTTTTGGTTTTGTTGTCTTTTGCTTTTAGTGGTTTTTTTCTTTAATGTGTGCATTCAGAGACATTAAAAAACTTTGCTGCCATCTTAGAATCCTTCTCCCTTCTCTTCTTTGTGAAAAGATCAGATAAAAAATCAGTTCTGTGGCTGTCAATCCTGTATTTGTTTGATTCATCTTTTGTTATAAATTGACTCTTAATAAGTACCTAAATGTCTTTTTCTTGCTTATTCCAGTTGAATAGCATGCGTCTTGGGGAGCATGTAACCAATACTATTTGGATAGATCATCTTCTCCATGCAGAAATACCTATACCAAAATTAATTCAGTTTTAATTACATTTATATGGGTAGAATACTCCATTAGGTGCCAGGGATACAACAATGACATATTTATACATGTTGGCCATCTTTTTCATTTGTGAACTCAATTAGATAGTAAAGAAATGATGAGGAAAATGACTATTTGGATTTACTTATCATGGATTTAACAGATTATGCTATGCATAAGGCATTGTGGTAAACTCTGAAGATACAGTGGTTTATAAGACACAGTCCTTATATTTAAGACCTTAATGTATTACAGGGAAAGACAGCTGAGTAAACATGCAATTTGCATGTTGTATTATAAGTGCCACTAAAGGGTAAATATAGGAACACCAGCTTTTTATAAGAAGCAAAAGGGAGGAAAGATTATGTTGTGCACATTTTGGAGAATAAGACTAGCTCCTCAGAAACCCCTTACAGTTTTCTTTTTTCTTTTTTTTTTTTTTTTTTTCAGTGCACCAAATTATACACTGCTACAAAGTAATGTTTAAAACTTGGAGAACTTATTCCATTCTCTCCAGAGTAATCCCATATTTTATTCTTTCAGTTAACGCATTGAATTTTACATTGTTTTTCTTGATAAAATTCCAGACTAACTGATGTAAAACCAGGTGAATTCATTAAAAATTTAGATTGAGAAATTGAAAAGGAGCTGAGGAGAAAATACAGTATTAAAAACCTTTTTGAGTTTATTTACTTCACTTACTTGGGAAAAAAAACCTGTCTGGACTTTTCTCCATATGTATGTGTGTATGTATATGTGTACTGACAAATTAACTGTGAATTTATACATATCTGAGATAGGACTAGGCTAATGGTAATATTTTTCTCTTTAGATCCTATACAGTGGTCCACAGACCAAGTCCTACATTGGGTGGTTTGGGTAATGAAAGAATTCAGCATGACTGATATAGACCTGACCACACTCAACATTTCTGGAAGAGAATTATGCAGTCTCAACCAAGAAGATTTTTTTCAGCGAGTGCCTCGGGGAGAAATTCTATGGAGTCATCTGGAACTTCTTCGAAAATGTATAAAATTTGAATTGTTATCTATTTGCACTGTAACTTGAATTTAACTTTATTTCTTTATAACTTTGTCTTCATTGTGATCATTGATAATAGCAATAATAATTAACACCTATTAATTGTATAAGGCTGTGCTGGGAGCTTTATATGTATTATCTCATTTAATCCCTCTGCTAATGCCACAAATCATTACTTTCCTTATTTTTTAGATAGGATACCGTGGCTTAGAGAGCCAGCCCCACAAGGGTACAGGGCTAGGGAACGGCAGAGCCAAGATCCAAAACCAGACTGAAGAACATCAGAATCCAGGCTTTTAAGATGCTGTGACCTACGCTTAGCTCTCTCCATAAATTCCAGTCATTGACTTCTGTTTCATCAGTCAGTTCTTTCATGTACTCTTCATCTTCTGGAAATTTAAGATTGTCCACAGATTTCTTCCCTCTTGTTCTTTTCATCATTAATGGAATTAAACCTTCTAAAATTTCTTTTAATTGAATGGGATCTTAAGAGAAAAAGAAGTGTAAGTGTGCAGTCCTCTGTTTTGAGGTCTGCTAATTATAAGTATTTCCAGGTTGGTTCCACAGACATTATTATTATGATTAAGTGACTGTATATAGAAAATAGAAACTACTTGGCTGACCAACAAAAAGCTCAAATAAATGTAAATTATTTTGTTTGAATTTTAATCCATCTTAAATTTCAGTGACTATCTGTTAAAGTATTGTAGCAGTAACCTGTTCCCTAACACCATTCTACAGGCCAGAAATGCTAGCCAGACCCACGTACTTTTCAGAATGTGTGAATAAGACAAACTCTGACTTTGTTTTTATAATGGTTATGGATTAAAAGGTAACCGGTAGGGTTGGTTCTATTATGTGCCCAGTAAAGGAACAGCTCTGGTTGGAGGGATTTTCCGCAGGTATTTGGAGGCTTAGGGTTTTCATCTGGGGTGCATTCTCTGCTGCTGAATAAGAAATGAGCTCTGGAAAGAAGCTTTCCTTCATTGATTATAGTTTCTCTTTCATGGAATCTCTTAAATATTAGAGAGGAAAAGTGTATATTGACACTGGAAGTCTTACTGCATTCATTACATTTACAGGGTTTATTTCTAGTTTTTCTTATTAGATAAATAATTTAAATGTTCTGATTAAAGTTTTGTCCTTGGTTTCACAGGGTTTTTTTTTTTTTTCTACATTTCAGATAAATAAGGAAAACTCTTGAATTGTTTCAGGTTTTTAACATGTGAGTCATGTGTACTGAGAGGTATCCTTGTAGGAACTGTCAAGATTAGGGCAAAGACAGTGTTTAGACTACAGTTTAAAATTGGTGGGTTTTGCTCTCTCCCCCACGGCAGCACTTTGTTGTGGTTGTCTCTGGTTCTCCTAGCGCTTCTCAATCTTTCAAGCTTTTTCAGACTTTTCCTAGTATGGGGAGCGGAGGAATCTTGTGTGTCTATTCATTTGCTTGAAGTGGGGAGAATGCTCAGAATTAGGAATCTGGATGAAGCAGTAACATCTCCAGTTTACTGAAAAGTTAAGCTATGTTTCAAGCACTGTGCTTTTTGAAAACATTTTCCTTTAATCCTTATAGCAGCCTCATGAGGTGGTAGGTGGGGATATCTCATTTAAACATGAGGAAATTAATGCTTAAGTTGGTTGAATAATTTACCAAAGTCACACAGCCAATAAGTGAGTGCTAAGATCAGAACCAAGATCTCAGGCTAGTCCCATATAACTGTATAAACCCCCAAAGAAAGCCCCCATCTGACAGGTAGGGTTTAGACTTCTCTTTAAAAGTTTCTCAGTCCTTTCCAGCTGTGTGTGTCTGGAACTGGATCCTGGCATGGCACCACAAGTAAAACTGTGCTCGGGGGCCAGGCTAGGACTCACTCAGTACACGGATGATCGCTGGTGGGTACAGCTTCACGAGAAAAGCATCTAATCTATGATAGGCACTAAATAAATAGGCTGAAGTATTAGAGACTGGGAAATAGGAATTCTCATTTAAGAAATAAAGAATAGCATTTGAGTAGGGGATAGCAACAGATGAGTAAAGAATGGATCTCTAAGGAGTTTATATTAGGACCTTTTACAGTGTAACTCTCATGTTGAGAGCTATATTTGTAGCCATCGTTACATTATTTCATTCACTTGTGACTTTTAGGACGACTACAGTTTTATTGAAAATTTAGCTATCTTTAAGGAGCATTATAAAGTTAAAGCAGTCTTGTGGTGCCTGGGTGGCTCAGTCAGTTAAGCATCCGGCTCTTGATTTCAGCTCAGGTCCTGATTCAGAGTCATAAAATCGCGGGGCTCTCTGCTCAGCAGAGTCCGCTTGAGATTCTCTCTCCCTCTGCCCCTCCCCTGACTCACTCTCTCCCTCTCTTTCTCTCTCTCTCAAATAAAATCTTAAAAAAAAAAGTTAAAGCAGTTTTATTCAAATCTTTTATTCAATCTGTTAGATTAGTAAGTTATGACCATCTCTCCGTCATCTTGACTGCAAATGCATATCTAACAAATGTATAAGCAATTTCAGTGTGGTATACGTGCTCATCTTTGATTTGATCTTGAAGATTTCCATGTTTTAAATGGTTTTATACAGATAGATTTAGATACAGATGTTTATGTTATGGTACTATCCAACTCGGAATCTGAACTGCTCTTTTATACTGTAAATTGTAAAAAGTAACTCCATTTTCCTAGTATTTCTTAACATTAAAAGAATTAGAGCTCTCCATCTGTTATTTCTCTTAAAAATATCTTTGCAAAGTGACTATCGAGTATTTTTTAGGTTATTGTGCCAGTAAGTTTTATTTAATGTTTTGCTTTTTAGTTTATTTGGTTGGTCATTTGAATTGAGTTTTACTAACTTGAGTTTGCATTGCTGGGGTAGATGTAAACAAAAATTTTTATGTGTGTTCTTCAGATGTGTTGGCAAGCCAAGAACAACAGATGAATGAGATAGTTACAATTGATCAGCGTGAGTATTCATGCCCATAATATATGGCCCATTTGTCAATAAGAAATTTTCTTTTAAAATTCAGCACTGCAAGGTAATAAAATTAGTTTTTAAACTTTTTATGAAGTATTTTAGATATACCAAGAAATAAAGTATAGTAACTAACATCTGTGTACACCATAAGAACCTAAAACTTTATATATCAACTTTACCCTGTTGTAGATCTCATTTTAAATGACTATCCTGAATTTGATGTTTATTATTCATTCTATGCATATTTTATATTTTTACCAATGAGGCAACCACACTTTATAGCATTGTTTTACCAGTGTTTAAACTTTTTAGGTAAAATGATAATTAACTGTACATATCCATTTATAACTTGCTTTTTGTGTAACAGTTATGAGACTTGTGATGATTTCATTTTCACTGCTGTCTGTTATTTTTAAAACTCTGTGAATATCATGGAATGAGTATTTGTAAGAATGTGTGTGAGATTCTCTGGTTTATCACAGGGGTTCCACCCTTCCAACCTGAATAGGGATTACCACAGCTTTTCACCAAGTGGTGGTAGGTGTTGGTGTTCTCACCAGTAGTGTGAATGAGTTCTCATTTGACCATATTTTCTCCCAACATTTGATAAACTACTTCTAATGAAGAAATATTCTTAAAGCCAATGTTTTTATAATTCTTTGTCTAATGTGTATACACCACTAAGTTAATTGAAAATAAGACCAACTCTTATTCCCCAAGTTAAAGATTCACAACCCATAATGCAAACATCATACCTTATCCTTGGAACTTCTTTGGTAATTTTGTTCAAAACTGCTGTGGATTAAGGCTTTTTTTAAATGAGGCCCCTTTGTTGAGCTAATTAGAGGGGCATCAGTAAAACTAATAGCATTTTGTTTTTCAGTAATTTTTTTCACTGCTTGTATTAGAAGGGAAACAAAAATTTTCCCTCCGTTTTTCTTTGCAGCTGTGCAAATTATTCCAGCATCAGTGCAGTCTGCTACACCAACTACTATTAAAGTTATAAATAGTAGTGCAAAGGCAGCTAAAGTACAAAGAGCTCCAAGGATTTCAGGAGAAGATAGAAGTTCACCTGGGAACAGAACAGGTATTTTTACGGTATTTATAAAATTTGTCAATCATGTGTATTTTGTTTTATTTCACTGTATGAAAATATGAACATAGATTATTTCTCTGTCAATATTTAAACAGCATTTGTTAAAAAAAATAATTTTGTTTTTAGCATGGTTGAGGGATGACCCAGAGAAGAACCTATTTGTTGCCTTTTGCCTGCTATTAATCCATGGCACTGTGGTCAACGCTTGTCCTTCTTGTCAATTTAGGAAACAATGGTCAAATCCAACTGTGGCAGTTTTTGCTAGAACTTCTTACTGACAAGGATGCTCGAGACTGCATTTCTTGGGTCGGTGATGAAGGCGAGTTTAAGCTAAATCAGCCTGAACTAGTTGCACAAAAATGGGGACAACGTAAAAATAAGCCTACAATGAACTATGAGAAACTCAGTCGTGCATTAAGGTAACCATTTATCATTACTATCGTTTATTATTTCTTTTTATTATCAAGCCTTTCTAAAAAATGACTTATTCTAGGTTTAACATTGTTATAAAACATTAAAAGACTTGTTCATAAGATGTTTATTTCATTAAACAGAGCTAAAAGTTTCACACTTACGTTAAAAGTGACTTTTTTTTAAAGATTTATTTATTTCTTTTTCCTTTTTTTTTTTTTTTTGGGAAGGCGATGGTGGTTCCTTGTGGAAAATAAGATTTATTTATTTTAGAGAGAGAGCTTGTGCGTGCTTGAGCATGCAGGGGTTGCGGGGGGAGCAGAGGGAAAGGGAGAGAGAAACTTTAGCAGACTCTGCACTCAATGCGGAGCCGGTGCGGGGGGAGGGGGCTTGATCCCCTGATCCTGAGATCACGACCCAAGCTGAAACCAAGTCAGACACTTAACCGACTCTGCCACCCAGGCACCCCATAAATGACTTTTTACAAAGATCTTTAGTAATAATTTTGAGGCACGTATTTTTTTTTAAGATGATTCCAAGATTATTTGCTTTTATCTGGTTGAAAAGCATATATTACTCTGTTTAAAACTTACATGTTTAATCTCTCAGTTTTCTGTCATTGACATAACAGATAAAGATGCTGTCATTTGCATAGGTGAATCAAGTATAAAATTTTAGCAAAGATGCAGATATTTTCTGTTTTTATAACTAGGTGCAAAATGTCGACCCATATCTCTGTTATTTCTTTCCCTTCAGCCTGCCTGTATCTGAATATCCAACCTTTACACAGATTGAAATGAAATAGAATAAAATTATTTGTAACATAAGTAGTATGAATTTTTTTGACATAATTACTCTCAGAAATTATGCTTACCCCAGTGATGGAAATTCAATATGTACATTTAAGTAAAAAAGCAGGATATATGAATATATGGAACTAATGTCTTTTTTTGGAGAGTGAACATAGTGTGAAATAGCTCTGTAATTTATCTCTATTTCTAAATAATATGCTTTTACTGCTACTTCATGTTTCATTTGGACATTGTGAATTTCACACTGAGAGATTATGATTCACCTCTCATCACTACACACACACTCTTTCTCCCTTCATCCTAATGTAATTACATAATTATATGGAAATGGTGGTTATATCAGTATTCATTGTTAGGATCATGATCATGTAAGTTCTGTTACATATTTTAGCATGATTATTTTTCTCTTCCAAAATCACTGTTTTCTTTAGCACTCATGAGTAACTAAAATGCTTTCTTTTCTTTTCTTTTTTGTAAATTTTATTTATTTGAGAGAGAGCAAATGAGAGAGAGAGTATGAGTGGGAGGCGGGCGTGGGGCAAAGGGAGAGGGAGAAGCAGACTCCCTGCTGAGCAGGGACTCGATCACAGGACCCTGAGATCATGACCTGAGCTGAAGGCAGACAAACTGACTGAGCCACCCAGGCGCCCCCAAAATGCTGTATTTTCAGTGTGTTTATCACTTATTTAATCTCACATACTTTGCCAACTATCTAAAGATCATTTCCATATAATGAAAATTAAAGCTCTCATTTTTGGCAGTTGATATAATTGCATATATACAAGCCCCTTCAAAATTATAGATAAATTATTAGAATTAATCATTAAGATGCCAGGTCTCCTCAGATTGATATGTTTCAATGCAGAAAGTTTTTTTGTAGAACTTAACATGGTGATTGTAAAATTTATGTGGGAATATAAAGTTCCACAGTAGCTAGGATACCTGAAGATTAACAGAGTGGGAAGACTTGCTCTCCAAGCTACAACAATAAGACAGTGTGTCGTTTGCTTAGGAGAGACAAATAGGCCACAGATTACAATAGAGAGCCCAAGTAGAACCAAGAATATAAGAGTATTTGACTTAAAGATGGCGTGGGGAAAAGACATGAGGAAAAGACCTGCTTTTCAATCGATGGATCTTGGACAGTTGACTGTCCACATGGAAAAAAGTGAAACTCGACCCCTTCCTCATACCATACTAGATATCGGGTCCATGTAGCTTGTAGCTCTAAATGTGGAAAGTAAAATAGGAAAGCATCTAGAAATACCTCCATGATGTCGGTAGGTGAGGAAAGACATCAAACAGAATGGACAGCACTAATCCTGATGGAGAAAATTAAGAAATTTAATTAAGCACTTTTTGGTCAACGAAAGCCATTGTCAGGAGAGTGAAAGGCAAGCCACAAACCTGACATAAAAGTCATGTCTGAAGTAACTTAAGAACTCTTACAAATCAGTAGAAGAAATAGAAAAAATAGTCAAGAGACATGAATAGACACTACGGACTGGAGATTATCCTCATGGCCAGTGACTGTTCGCCCTGGCACACAGCCTCTTTCATAATCAGGGAAACTTGGTTGGAAACCACAATAAAATGGCACAATGTATATCTCAGGATGACTAAAATTTAGATGCTTGCCGATGTATCAGGTGTTGTTGAGGATGTAGAGGACCAGGAATGCCTCTACATTTTTGATAGGAATGTAACCTGTAACCCAGCAGTTTCTCTCAGTATCTACCAAACAGAATTGCATGCATATGCCCGCACTCATGCTTATAGCAGTATTATTTATAATATCCAAAAACCAGAAACCAAATACCTAACAACAGGAGAGTGAATAAATGAATTGTGGTAAACAAGAGTGGACTGTGTGTCCATGGAAATGAACTGGGCTACAAGCACTGATATGGATGAACCTCACAAATGCAATGTTCAGCAAAGGAATCAGACCCGAGAGAGTATATATTGTATGAATGCATTTATAGTGTAAAGTTCAAGAAACAGGAAGAGTAAATTACAGCATTTAGAGATGCATTTTTGGGTGACAAGCAGTGAATTACCATCATGGAACAGGATTGTTTTTAACCTTTTAGAGTGAAGCAGGGGTAGTGATTGGGAGGAACCTTGGATTCTAGGGAAATATATTTCACAATTTAAAAGGCTAAAAAATCCCACAAGTTTAAAAAAAAGGGGCAAAATCATACCCATGAAAACACAGGTACCGTGTACCTTTCTACTTTCTTCATTTTAGAGCGTGTACAAATGTGATGAATGCTATTATATGTGGTTGTATGACAGCATCTAGTAGATTGAAGGACATACTAAGTAAAATTAAAACTTAGTGTTCGTACTCTTTATCACCTCGTACCAAGAGACATAAGATTATACCAACTCCATTTTCCTCCTTGAAATATAAAACCACTTTGTTCCTTTATCTTTTTTCTCAAGTGTCTATTTGTTACAGCCTTATATATTATGTAGAAATTTTCTTAAGAAATTAAAATACCAATCTCATTTTAAACTGGATGACAGACAATTGGTGGTTTGTGGGCTAAGATCTAAATTATGTATAAACGTAATTGGCACAAAAGGAAATACACGAACTCTGTCCACTGTGTTGTATCTCTCACTGAGAAAGTGAACATAATTGACTGTTAGACTTTCACTGTTCAGAAATTAAGGAAAAGGGACTTAATTTTCTGCGTATAGATCCACCTTTTCATTAATGGACTCTTGATTAAGTTGAATGACTTTGATAATAAGATCCTGCCAAATGTGGTAGTTTACAGCATTTTGGTACTTTGGGAAATAGTCGTTCCTTTCATAGCTGCTTATTGTCAAATTGGTACAAATGGGTAGTGCAGTTTTAAAATAAAGGCTTCGAGGAGGTGGGGAAAAATATAATAAAAAACAAAACAAAATACAAGGCTTTAACAGTCCTCCTGCCTATAAAAGTCTTGACTTACCTTTTTTCCTTTTATTGGAATTGGCAGCACATAACAGTAAATAAACTCTGTTTTCCAAAGTAAATGTAAATCCAGCTCTATTCCCATCTCCATACATAGCAGCAGTAAACCAGACATCTAGAGGGGCTTCTCCAGATTTGTCTGTGTAGGTACAGAAACCTTGTTTCTTTATGATCTCCTCTTCCTTGGTTTTCTGTATCCTGTCTTTCTTCTAGCCCTTTACTTAAACTTTTGAGGCTCCATATTAGATTTGGAGAATTTCACTGAAAGGAGAGCCTTTACATATTAAATGACGGCAAAGGCGTGGCTACAACATAAGGGATTTTGTACAATGCAGAAAAGAAGTGGACATTCCCACAGTCCATAGAATATATGTATTACAAATTTCTCCTTTTATGTAGGTTCTTAATTATTAACATATTTTATAGAGGGCTATGTGCCAGTCATTGTATGCTTAAGTGAGCACTTTGCAGAGACAATCCTTTTAATTCCCAACAATTCTATGAGGGTAAGTAATGTTTTTGTCCTCATTGTATAGACGAGGAATAAAGTCTTAGAGAAAATGTGACTTTCGTGTGGACAAAATCACAAAGTTGAGACACTGGATTTTGAATCTTGACATTCTGACTCCAAGCCCATGTTCTTAGGTTCTATTACTGCACCCAAGGTTTTTTGTTTTGTTTCAATAATGTTCATTTTTAAATCAATATCTTATCATAATTGTTGAAATATGGTTTGAAAATTCAGCATATAGAGTTTTAGAATACTGAACATTGAAATTTTAGTAAGCAATGCTTTGAAGTTTCCTTGGATAGTAACATTAAATATTTCTATATAACTTCAGTGTTAATTGCTATCAGGGAAATACAGTACTAGGCTCCTGCTTATGGAAGGATTTGTGAACTATTCTAAGAAATCCAAATTCTGTATTTTTTGTATAGTCCTAACATGTTTTTCTTTTTAAAGGTATTATTATGATGGGGACATGATTTGTAAAGTTCAAGGCAAGAGATTTGTGTACAAGTTTGTCTGTGACTTGAAGACTCTTATTGGATACAGTGCAGCAGAGTTGAACCGTTTGGTCACAGAATGTGAACAGAAGAAACTTGCAAAGATGCAGCTCCACGGGATTGCCCAGCCGGTCACAGCAGTAGCCCTGGCCACTGCTTCCCTGCAGACGGAAAAGGAGAATTGAGCCCAGGATCTTCTGGGAGCCCGAGGTCTTTCTTAAATATTAGAGCAAGTATTGCTCTTACCTTTATTACTGAATTTGAATCTTCTTTTATTTCTAGACTGTACAATCTGACGCATGATTTTTTTATAAATATTTCATACTCTTGTGAATTTGGATCTTTTTACTTTGAGCATATATTTTAGAATATGTGTATGTTAAGGATCACCACAATGTCTTCAGCACGAAGTCAGGTTCATTGTGGGATAGTTTGTTAACAGTCAGGAAAGCTAAACTGGTCAGTATTAATGTCTAGCCCTACCAAAAATAGCCAGTAGCATCTGAGGATGAAAAATAAATGAAGTATCTCCAGGAAACAGTCTGGCTTAACTATTTTTGAAAATATAACTGTTTCCCCTCTCTGCTGCTTTAGATGTTGCTTTACATAGAACCAGAAAATGGAATTTTTCATAGCTAAAGCATGTGTGCCTGTTTCATCTAATCAAGCAGAGCTAAAATATTCATATCAAATAAAATTATAATATTAATAAATTACTAAACTGAGAGTATCAAGTTATTAAAATAATTTATATATTTGCAAGCAAAGGACAATACGAAGTCGACTGGCAGAAGAACATTGCTGCAGAAGGAGATCCAGGTTGAAATCTGGCTTAACTCAAGCTAATTTTAAGGATTTTCTGTATAGATTATTCATAATATCAGGCCAAGAATTTAAATTATTTTAAGAGAGGCATTTAATTCTAATAAACCAGCTATTAACAAAAATTCTGAAATGATCTCTGTTTTTCCTGTCAGAGATTTAAAAAACTGAAAAGGTATACCTCAGCCAGAAAATAAAAGTTTGGTTTAGTTTGGTTTGGTATGGCTTTCTTTCTTTTTTAAAATTGCCCTATACTGCCAGTATATTATGCAGAAGCAGCTTATATAGTCATTGTGTTTCTGATGAAATGAAGACTTTAAATCAGTAAGCAGTACTTTACCTTTCAAGACAAGAGCAAATTACTTGCCAGTAGTTTTTAAAAAGAAATTCTCCAGTATAGGCAGTCTTCTCTCAAAACAAAATTTCCCATTTACTTAATTTCTTCCTTTTGAATATTATATATATGTGAGTATAAATATCTGTATACAATGTCCAGTTGACCACTATACACATATATATGAAGATATAATGATAGTCAAAAGGAAAGATATATTAAAACATAATAACTCATTTAAAAAATGTTTTAATTATATGATTCTCATATATGAAACTCTTTACTTATCACCAGCTAACACTAAACAGAAATGGCTAGAAATGTCGTTCTTTTTTGCTTGCTTGCTTTTTTTCTTTTTGTTAAAACAAAAAAGGTATTATACACGAATCATGAGATACTGACAAAGAGCTTTTAATCCTCTTATGGCAGAAGATTGATTCTCACACATTACTTTATGCATCTTCTCCCTCATCATTTCCTTTAAATCCATCCCCCTAAACAGCTTTATAAGAGCTCAGTTGATGCTTCTGACTAACTGGAGGAAAGGGCCATGGTTCTAAGTCAAGGAGGCATTGCTAGCGGTCTCTGTACTGGTCCCAGATGGTGGTTTGGAATGAACCATAAGGCAGGGATCCTAGGAGCAAGCAGGAGAGGCAGGATCTCTGGTTTTCTTCCCTGGTAACCTCAAATCATAACTTGAAGTGCTGGGCTGTAGGACTGCAATGTGTAATGTCAGTTCATTTATATGCTTAAGTCATTTAAGACCCTGCAGTGGATGCCTAAAAAGAGTAAAACTTATAACTTGTATTTTTACCTTTCTATAAACACATATGGAATAGACTGACAAACTATTAGTTTAATTTGGGCACTGACTACAAGAATATCTGAGTAGAATAAACCATATGAAATAATATATAGAAGCTCTATGTTCAGAACAAGTAGATCACCAAAAAGAAGGTTTTACTGCACCGTCTTGCAGTCTGGGGAGTTGGCAAGTCGCTTATAGTTTTAAAAAATACAATAAAATAAACTCTTCTGGTATGTTAGCAAGAGCTTAAAATTTTTGACTTTAATATTTAAAATGCTTTTGGGAAGACATTATTTTAATGTTTTAGCAAAGGTGACAGACTTTATGTTGCAACTATATGTATTATGTATATATTTTAAGGCAAGGAACACCCACATTTCTTTTAGATCTCCAAAGTCAAACTATTGCTGTTTCTCCTTTAAGCATTCCTTAGATTCCTTTTTCCGAGAACACATTCTCTCCATTTTTCTTCCTTTGGCAGTTTTTCTTTTATTCCCCATTATACCTTGAACAAAGATCATTCTCATACAGGATCAGGTGCTGCTGCTTTTTTCTTTTTCTTCTTCATCTGTCACCATCATTTTATGCACCAGAACGTAGGTGAAGTCATGAGACTGATTTCCCCAACTGATTCAAGAAACTTCAGTTACTTTTTCTCAACTTAAATATTAAACTATTTTCATTGTCGTTTTTGAAGTATGATCCTCAGAAAGCCAGGAGTCTTTTCTTTTATTGAAAGAGAACTTGCGTTGTAAAAGAAAATATAATTCATGATATTCATTCTTTGCTGTTTTTATGAATAAATTTTCCATAGGGGAATTTACAGTGTATTTAAAGGAAGAAAGATAAAATGATTGGTCATCTTTTGTACCGTCTAAGTACAAAAATAAGGAAATGTCCATTTTTGTTTTAAAACTTCTTTTCCATATGAGGTTCTCATTGAACCAACTTTCATAAGTATCTAGCCTGAAGTTTGGAAATTTGTGTTGATATCGGAAGATCAGACATATTAAACAGAATTGCTGTGTGTGGTTGATCTTCACATGGATTGACTCATCACATCACATTAATTTTTGTATCAATCCATGTCAGTTAATTAGGGAAATGGTTTGGTTGTTTTTCTCTCCCGATTAATGGTGAAACTCAAGTGTGATATTTCTTTAAAGGGTTGTGCCTCCAAATATTTTTGGTGAGGTCGGCTGTTTTCCACGTTCATCGTTTTATGCTACTGCCTTTTAAAAAGAACTAGTGTATCTTTGAAATAGCACAAAAATGTTTTAAAATTCACAATTATAAAACAACCTGTGACTAACTTAATGTCTTCACATCTAGGAGGTGTAAAAATACTGATATTTCAGTGATATTTCACTTGCTGCCAGAAAAAAATATTCTCAGTCTTTTGTAAAAGGAAGGAGGATTTTTGCATACATTTTTACTCTTTAAATAAAGACCCTTATACAGTCATAATAACAATTATGTATTGCTTTGTGGTTTTTATTTTTTTTGTAATTTTACATGAAACAGTTATTTTCTATTTTTACTCAGATAAAAAAATATTTGTGCATAAAATGTAAAAATAGTAAAATGAGAAAAATAAAACTATTATACAGTATATTTCTGCGTTTTTGGAAGTTTTTTTCCTGCATAAAAAAATAGTCTCAAATTCCTGGAGTATTAGGTTGGATGAAAATATGACAGTCTACATCTGCTGTATTATACATGAGAGTCCCACATACTTAAAAACTATGCATTTGGGAAGAACAGATCCCACTGAACTAAAATTAGATATTAGAGTTTAGTCTTTAAGAAAATAAATGAGGGACTCCTGGGTGGTTCAGTCGAGCATCCAACTTTGGATTTTGGCTCAGGTCATGATCTCCCAACAGTCTTGGGATCGAGCCCCTTGATGGGCTCTGCACTCAGCAGGGAGTCTGAGATTCTCTCCCCCTCTCCCCTGCTTGCACGTTCTCTCTCTCTTTCAAAATAAATAAACTTAAAAAAAGAAATAAAACCCCATCCACAGAGCCGAACTGTTTTAGAATAGGAACAGGAGAAATGGTAACACTGAGTACTTGTCAAAAGGCAAGCAATGACTGTTAAGTAGAAATTTTTAATAAACCTTTTTTAACTAAAAAAAATTACCTATTTATGTTGTCTGCATAAAAACAGGATGCTTCAGCCAGGACCAGAGTATATGGAATCAAAGGGGTCAGGGGAAAAGGTGCTCTATGTTACTTACGGTCAAGCAATGATCAAACTCTGATTAACATGTTTACAAAATTATGGTTTGAGTGAAACAAACTGCTTTAAAAACACATAACCTAATTTTATCTAGTTTGAAGTAATGAAAATAATCAGAAAATTAGGTATATTAGTAATCCCAAAACACTGATTTTTTTGGTGTGTGTATGACTTTAAAGCTTAATTTGCAAGCTAAGCACATGTTTTAAAAGGCTTTTTACTACAGGTAAACTGATTTAAAACACTTAGACTGATTTTAAAACCCATGGTGAAGGACAACTTTTTTATTTCCAGTGTGTCACAGACTGAAACTCTTAGAAAACAGATGATTTCCCAGTGGGGGAAATGGGGAGTTGTTTAATAGGTATAGAGTTTCAGTTTTGCAAGATGAAAAATTTCTGGATATTGATTACACAACAATGTGAATATACTTTCCATTACTGAACTGTACACACTTAAACAAGGGTAAGGTGGTAAATTTTATGTATACTTTACCACAATTTAAATGTTTTTTAAAAAATCACTAGGAGAATTTAGTAATTCAGTGTAACTCACCAACTTACACAATACAGGGAGACAAAGCTGATTATCCCAATAACTGTAGGAAAAGTATACAGTAAAATTTCACCTTCATTCATGATAAAAATTGAGCAAACTAGAATTAGAAGGGAACTTCCTTAACATGATAGAGTGTCTGAAAAACCTGCAGCTAACATCATAACCGTTTGTCTTCCTTCTAAAATTTGGGGAAAGAAAGGTATCTGCCGTCACCATTTCTATTCAACACTATATTGAAGATCCTGGCCTGTGAAATAAAATTAGCATACATATTGTAAGAAGGAAAACTGCAGAAGACATCAAATGTTGAAAATCCTAAATAATAGATTTTTTTAAAAAACTAAAATTGAGGGGCGCCTGATTGGCTCAGACGGTGAAGCGTCTGCCTTCGGCTCAGGTCATGATCCCAGGGTCCTGGGATTGAGTCTCAAATCAGCCTCCCTGCTCAGTGGGGAGTCTGCTTCTCCCTCTGTCTGCCGCTCCCCCTGCTTGTGCCTGTGCTTTCTCTCTGTGTCAAATAAATAAAATCTTAAAAAAAAGACAACTAGAATTGATTAGTAAAGTAAGGTACAAGGTCAATACACAAAACTCAATTTTATTTCTACATGCTACCAACAAATAATTGAAAATTGAAATTTAGAAGTTACCATTTACAATAATATTAAAAAACATGAAATAATTAGGAACCAATACAACAAAATTTGTGCAAGACTTGTCCAATGAACCATGGAAATTGCTAAGAAATGAAAATCTGGAGAGTTATACCATAATTGTGAATTGGAAGACTTTAATTTTGTACGTGTTAATTGTCTCTAAATTGATCTATGAATAGTGCAGTTCAATTCAAAATTCTGGGAGTCTTTTTTTATAAACAAGCTGATTATAACATTTTTTTGTAAACGCAAATGATCCAGAATAGTCAAAACAATTTCAAGAAAAAATTAGAGAACTTGCACTATGTAAAGATTTGCTATTTAAAGCTACAGTAAGGAGTGCCTGGGTGGCTCAGTCGTTAAGCGTCTGCCTTCAGCTCAGGTCATGATCCCAGGGTCCTGGGATCGAACCCCATGTGGGGCTTCATGCTCTTCAGGGAGTCTGCTTGAGATTCTCTCTCTTCCTCTCCCTATGTCCCTCCCGCCACTCTTTCTCTCTCTCTCTCTCTCTCTCAATTTTTTTTTTAAAGACACAGAACATACCCATTGAAGGACTCGCACTAAGGTTTACAGCAGTTTTATTCAAAATGGCTCCAAACTGAACAATCCAAATATCCATCAACTTGTAACTGAATAAATAAATTATGGAATACCCATACAATGGAAATACCATTAAACAATAAAAAAGAAATGAGCAACTGCTTCACCAACAACTCTAGGAAAGGTGTATCTGATCTGTAAGAACAGAAGGCAGATCAGTGGCTGCCTGGGATTAGGGATGGGGGGTAATTTTCTATATTGGAAACAATGAAATTTTGAGGGGTGATGAGTATATTCTACATTATCCTTTGCCGATGATTACATAGGTAGACAAATTTGCCGAACTCATTTAAATGTACACTTAAAATGGGGGGGAGGGCATGAGAGTATGTAAATTATACCTCAACAAAAAACTGAGTTACTAGAAAAATAAAATGAAAAAGGTTAAAGTACATATCCACTTTTTAAAAATTATTAGCCTTCACAGACATGAGATTACTCTAATTGCTATAATTGTTTCAGTGTCTGTCCTTATCCACCTGTGGACAGATAGCAAAAAGGTCACGTACTGACACTCATCGGCAGACCACACTGATATAGAGTGTTTCGTCATTAAATGATGAGCATCAGTTTTAGCTAAATAATTATGGCAATGTCAGTGGTATATGAAAATTTCTATGTAATATGAGAAAAGCACTTGCTCATATCTGCTAACAAGGTAATTGATTTTGGGGTCTTCATGACACATCTAACACCCAATTAACACCCATGCTATTTTTATAAGTGATATGACAGTGACTAGATGGGAATGGAATAGAACACTTAAAGATAACTATTGATCCTATCTATGAGCAACTCTTTAGTTCACTTGCTTAGAAATCTATGCAAAAGATTTGTTCTAATATTCCCCATTCTAAAAGGAAAACTGAAGTTTCCTACCTCTAATGTTGGTGTCACTTTATAGAAGTAAGGGTATGATCCACATTTCATTAGCACATTGATCAACTTAACATCATGGCATAAATGAACCAGGATGTTCACTTGCGTTAGTGGTTTAAGAAAATGGCTATGTATTAAGAATCCCGTAGGAGGATTCTTGTCTTCAGGTCTCAGATTACAAAATGAAGAGGATATTTTATTTTCAAGAAAATTCTTTAAGTACAAAAATCTACCCTATTACTATTGGCCTGAAGTGTATTGATCAATTGATTGAACAAATAGGAAGTACCTAACAGTGGAGGATATGTAAGGTGGTGTGTCAAGTAAAGAGCCAGAAGAAATACGTGATAGTCCCAGCTCTACCACTAACTAGGTACGTAATTTAGGGCAAGCCATTTAGCCTCTCTGTTCCTCCATGGCCTCCTTTCTAAGCTAGGATAGTCGACACATTTGCCTGCAGTGCATGTCTATTGAGATGATTAAATGAAATCATGTATGTGAAAACATCTTACAATTATGTAACATGAAATAAGTGCAAGGGTCTGGAAAAGAAAAACTACCCTCCACAGAATCCAGTTCTCTATTGTGCAAATTGGCACTCATCTCATTTAATGATAAAATGATAACACATTGTAAAATGATCAATTCTTTTAAAGATGATAAAATGTCGTTGAATGGCTGAATGAGTGACTAACTAAATAATGGCTAAATCTGATCCCTTGTGCTATGCCAAGCCCTTTATTTGCATTCTTGTTTATTTCTCTCAACCCTTTGAATTAGGACTATTACCCCTTTTATAGATGAAGAAACTGAAGCACAGACTGGTCAGACGAGCTGATCAAGGTCAATTGTATAAAACCAAGCTAGACTTGAAGCCAGTGCTGGTGCTTTTCACTGAGGAGCGTCTCAACAGCCGTTTGCTGTCACATCTGTAGTCACTGCAAGGGAGATGTGTTTAATACTTCTAACAAAGAAGAATTGCAAACACTGAGTACCTTTCTCATTTCTCCTGGCTTTTAGTTGTCTTATCCAAAGTGAGAGATTTAACACTAAATTTTTTAGAGGTCCACGCATCTCTAAAATCATATAAGTCAATAATGTTTTAGGGGCACCTGGGTGGCTCAGTCGGTTGAGAGTCCGACTCTTGATTTTGACTCAGGTCATGATCTCAGGGTTGTGGGATCAAGCTCTGTGTAGGGCTCTTTGCTGAGCATGTAGTCTGCTTAGGATTTCCTCTCTCCCTCTCCCTCCCTACCTCTTCCTGCTCCCCCCAAAAGTCAATGATGTTTTATAAAATGCTGTTATACAGCCCTTTGTAAGGTAATGGATCCAGGCAATCATCACCAACAAATGCTGAAAACATTAAGTGAAAAGTTGGTGAGGCATTTGATAAAGGACAATACCTGAAGGCACGGATCTATCTTAATATCACACAAAAAGAGATAACCAGCTATGTGCCCCGATAAGACTGTTCTTGACAAAAAGTAAGTTGAACCTAAATCTGATAAATCTCCTAGAAATAAGTCTCAGTTTATAGGAAACATATGAAACAGAGAAATCATCATTACATGGATACAATTAGCAAAATACAAATGAAAACAACAGATAGAAGCAAAGAAAAAATTAATTATATCAAAAAAAGAGGAAGGAGAATGTATAGATTAAAAGAGATTTAAGAGTTTTTTTAAACTGAGGTATAATTGACATATATTAAGAGTCTTTTAATCAACGAAATGAAATGTGTGGTTTTGTTTGGATCCTAATTTCAATAAATAAATTGTAAAAGAAATTGAAGCAATCAGGGAAATTGGATTGGATATTTTTAAATATTATGGAATTTCTGTTAATTGTTTAAGGTGTGGTAATAGTTTTGTGGTTATAGGGAGGGAAGGAAGGAAGGAAGGAAGGAAGGAAGGAAGGAAGGAAGGAAGGAAGGAAGGGAGGGAGAGAGGGAAGAAGGAAGGAGCAAGGGATGAATGGATCTTTATTTTTTAAAAATGTATACTGAAGTATTTAGAGATGAAATAATGTGTTATCTAGTATTAACTTAAAAATATTTCGGTGGGGGAGGGCCTGGGTGACTCAGTTGGTTGGGTGACCAATGCTTGATTTTGGCCCCCTTCCTCTTCCCTCCCTGACCACCTACTGTAAAATTGCCCACCAAAGGGTTGAATCAATTTATACTGCCATGAACAAGGGATGAGAATGCCTGTTTCTACACACGTTGTCAAACACCACAAATAATCAGACACTCAAATCCTTAATGTAATAGGTCACAAATTATATTTCATTATTTTGATTTCCATTTCTTTAAAATGGATAAATAAATGTCAGGAGAGGTTAAGTGATTTGATGAGGGTTACACTGAACACAAGGGGCAGGGTGAGGGTGAGAACCCGGTCTCGTGACTCCTAATCTAGGACCATTTCATTTGATATAAAAAGTTCCGGTTTCCCTTCTTCCAGTAATTGTGTGTTGGGGAAGGGGGGTGGCGCTGGTGGAGAGCAAGGGGACTGAAAGTTACAGGCAATAATGTGTGTGAGGATCATTTTTCACTGAATGGAAAATTGGGGCAGAGGGGCAGGCATAAATGAGAGAAGAACTGTATGAAATAGACCTCAACGTATAAGAAATGCTTTGTTAGTGGCCCTGGTCCTCAAAATACATGGTGAATGGCATATCACTTTACTTATAGATCAAGAAAAATTATTATACTAGAAAACTGCTTTTTTCCTGTGGTTATTTAGGTTATATTCCATTGAAGCTTGGATCTGCTGAAACCCATTATTGGTAGCATCAATATGGCATCAGGAAATAGATAAAAAAGAAATTGAAAATATCAGAAATAATCTTATTGATCACGTGTTTATCTATTTAATAGGAAAATTATGTCTACTTGTTGATTTAAAAAATCCATTTAAGACGGGGTGCCTGGGAGGCTCAGTCAGTTGAGCAGCCAACTTTTGATTTTGGTTCAGATCATGATCTCAGGGTTGTAGTGATCCAGCCCCGTGTTGGGCTCTGTGCTCAGTGAGGAGTCTGCTTGTCCTCTCCCTCTGCTCCTTGCTCTGCTTTCTCTCTAAAATAAATAAATAAAATCTTAGAAAAAAAATCCATGTAAGACATTTTCTCTTTCTGACATAAGACACAAAATTTGCGAGGAAATCTTTTCTTTCTTTCCTTCTTTCTTTTTCTTTCTTTCTCTCTTTATTTCTCTCTCTCTCTCTTTTATTTATTTATTTATTTATTTTTAAAGATTTTATTTATTTATTTGACAGAGAGAGAGAGATAGCGACAGCAGGAACACAAGCAGGGGGAGTGGGAGAGGGAGAAGCAGGCTTCCCGCGGAGCAGGGAGCCTGATGCGGGGCTTGATCCCAGGACCCTGGGATCATGACCTGAGCCAAAGGCAGACGCTTAACAACTGAGCCACCCAGGTGCCCCTCTCTCTCTTTTATTTAGAAGCATGTTAAGGTGTGGACCATGCTCAATGAAGGGATTCATATTTGGATAACAGTAATCACAGGAAAACAGCATTTCACCACTTTAATGCTTAATTCTTTTTCTTTAATATATTTAGCTTTTATACACCTTTTAAAATCAACCTTAGAAGTAACTTGGTAGAAACTATTCTGCATCAAATATTTTCTCCTAAATAGAAATTTTAGGTTGTTGTATTGATTGATCCCATATCTCCTTATGAAAACATCTTGACTGATATCACTGGTTTAGGTTTGAAAGGGATTAGACAATCTGTGGTAATCCATTTTTTAAGTCAAGACTTTTAAAAGGCACGGATTTCTAGAAATGGCAGGATTACCCTCCCGCTAAGATATATTCGTGGACTCAAAATTCATCTTAACCTTTCTTGTTCCACAAGCTGGAGAAAAAGCAGCTGTCCAGCAGAATCCTAATGACAAGTTCTTGTCAAATTCTCAGTACCGAAGCAAAGCAATGAACTCTAAGAGCCATACGCTTCAGAAGAATTTAGCAAACAGGAAGTCAGAAAGCTTTCAGAGGTGAAATCTTTCAGCTGCGGGGATTTAGGTCTGAAATATTCCATGATACGTATTTGGTAAACTTTCATACTGCTGGGGAAAAAAATTCTCTCCTGTTTCCTTCTTGTGTAAAAATTAGCTCATCTCATCCCTGTTGAGAAATAAATAATGCCAAGTATCTTTGCAAAGATAAGCCAAGTAAGCTTATTTTCTACATTTTCACGTCATCTGTGAAGATATCGGAATGCCCTTTGGCTCTTTGGTTTTCAAGTCATTGGCAATTTCTTTGAAACAAAATGATCCTGAGTGTTCTCTCTCAGATGAGAAATAGCTGAACTTGGTCCCACCCTGTGGGACCTACTCAGAGTAAATCAGATACACCGTGGAAGCTGGGTGTACTCCTTCTGAAAGTCCATGATTATCTCAGCTTATTAAATATCATCCTAGAAATCTGAAGGAGTTAATGTTGTGCTTTGGAAATCTTTACTCCAGATATACGATACTGGTTTCCTGGAGTAAATCTTCCTATATTTTCTCCTTTCCCCAAAAGCTGATAGCCAGATCACTTTAGTGTCTCCTTTTGGGGTGGAGTGTGGTTAGGGGCTCTATTTCTTCACTCTGTTCCCTTTGATTGACAAGTTTTTTCTTTTTATCCTTCCTTTTCCTTCCACTTCTTTTTACTCTCTTCAGAATCTTCATGACTTTGGGCACTTGAAAAAAGGTCTAGAACGGAGCCTAAAGGTGGGTTTTGAGGACAGTGGAAGTGCTCTGTATAAGCAGATAAAATTCTGTTGTTCTTGGCCCAGAAAATAAGAGAGAGAGGAAAGCTGAGCATGGTGTCTGTGAAGGCTGAGTTGCAGAATCTTGTAGCAAGTTGAATACTCAATGTGCAATTCTAAGATGCTGGCATTGCTATAGGATATAGCCCTCCCTATCCCCTGCGTGCACCTGCAGTCGCCGCCTCAAGTACAGGTGCACTGAATAGGTAGATTTGGAGGCAACCAACCAAGAAACATACCTGAATCTTAGGAGTGGAAAGCCTCCCAGCTGACATTGTGTGTTTGTGTGTGTGTTTACATTTCAGTATATCTGTGGATGACTTTTGAAGAATTAGAAAGTAATTCATTAAAATATAAACATTCATTATCTCAAGATGATGGAATTATGATTTTTACAAATGTGTATATTCCAAATTTTCTACAGTGAAAATATATTACTTTAGTCACATTTCCAAACACGGTCAAGATGGAGTCAGAGGTACTATGGTCTGAATGTTTGTGTCCTCCCCAAATTCATGTGTTGAAATCCTACTACCCAAGGTGACGGGATTAGGAGGTGCAAGTTGAGTAGGTCATGAGGGAGGAACCCCCATGAGTGAGATTAATGCCCGTATTGGGGCTGAGAGAGCTCGCTGGCCCCTTCCATCAGGTGAAGACACATGGAAGAGGGCCCTCTCCCAACCATGCAGGCACTCTGGTCTTGGACTTCCAGCCTCCAGAACTTTGAGAATAAATTTCTGTTGTTTATAAGCCACCCAGTCTGTGGTGCGTTCTTTTTTTTTTTTTTTTAAAGATTTTATTTATTTATTCATGAGAGACACAGAGAGAGAGAGAGCGAGAGAGAGGCAGAGGGAGAAGCAGGCTCCCAAGGAGCAGGGAGCCCGATGCGGGACTCGATCCCAGGACTCTGGGATCATGACCTGAGCCGAAGGCAGACGCCCAACCATCTGAGCCACCCAGGCGCCCCTGTGGTGCGTTCTTATAGCTGCCTGAATGAACTAAGACACAGGGACTGGAGTTATCATCCCTCCTTAAACAAATGTAAAAGCAGGGGAAGAAAAAATGTGAAACATTTTTCAGATTTGGACATGAGGCAGCACAAGACAAGGATCATTTTTTTTTCTTTAAGATTTTATGTATGTATGTATTTATTTGACAGAGAGAGAGAGAGAGCGTGCAAGCAGGGGAAGCAGCAGAGGGAGAGGGAGAAGCCGACTCCTGCTGAGCAGGAAGCCCAATGCAGACACTTCACCAACTGAGCCACACAGGTGCCCCACAGGACCCAGATCCCAAGAGGAGGAAACAGAGGAGGTAAGCTGGAGGATTGCCCAGTTTACTGCTCGGGCTGAGAGGCAGGCACACAACTCAGGGCGGGGCATGGGAACACAGAGGGACGTGACTGGGAAGCTGAGTCAGAGCACCCTCCCAGAGAGAACAGGGCTGCCCTGAGACAGACCATGGGAGACCTGCAGGGAGCCCCAGGGCTCTTCAGCTGAGCACTGGTCTCCTGTGTGGGGACTCCCCACGCTGAGGACAGAGCCACCTGACAGGAGCACAGAGAACAATCTTCAGAGTTCACGCAGGGCCAAAGGAGGGTGGTGCTTCCATGAGCCATAGAGGTGGAATTCGTGTAACTCATGAGACGCGGAGGAGAGTTCTCAAAAGACTAGCAACTCAAGGCTGCCTTGGTCCCGGAAAACAGACTTCGAAAGACGCCTCATTCCAGGATGAAGCTTAAGATTACCTACGGGAATTAAACATAATAGAGCATTGCTTAGTTGCATGATTAAAAAAAACAAACAAAAACTTAGTCTTCAAGTTCCAACTCAAATGCTAACTGATTTTCTTCTTTTATGGCACTTGACGCACCCTATATTTTTTGGGTTTTCTCCAGTTGTGTTGTAAATAGCTTTCTCTAGTTGTATTGTAAATTCCCAGAAGACAGAGAACACCCAAGATTCGTGCATATTTGTAGCTCTCTTGCATTTTTGATACCTTACATATAAGCTGATTTCAAAATATGTATTTGCCTAAAAGTGGCTATTCCAATAAAGTTATCCAAAAGTATTAATTGCCTGCTAATTTGTGTGATTCACTTATTTAGAAGTCTACTTTTTAAAAAATGTGAGGGTCAGGGATGACTGGATGGCTCTGTCGGTTAAGCATCTGCCTTTGGCTCAGGTCACGATCCCAGGGTCCTGGGATCGAGTCCCGCATTGGGCTCCTTGCTCAGAAGGGGACTTGCCTGCCGCTCCCCCTGCTTGTGCTCTCTCTCTCTCTGACAAATAAATAAAATCTTTTTTAAAAAACATAAAAAAACATGAGGGTCAGCTTAAGAATCTCTCATCTCATTGTTGCTAGTCTGTTTTCCAAAGTATGAGCCAAAAAATATGGACTAGTTTGTTCTCGTGGTCATTTTTATAATAAAAAATATTTTTATTATTTATATTGGCATTTAAAAGGTCCCTTTTTCAAATCCAGCTGGGAGTATTTTTGTGGTACTTAAATGGGGATTATTTGAGTAGTAGTTCTAAATAACATTGAAAAATATGAACTTGGAGTTTTCTGTGATCCTTTGAGATTCCAGTTCCAACTATTTCCAGTTGATGTCACTATGGCAAAGGTATCTCAAACATCTGGTGTAAAAGCAGTAGAGAGGGGAGAATACAAATCTAATAATGGGGCTGAATCAAGAGGAAGCATCTATTTTGGGGGCTGCTGCTAAAATGAGGATGGGGAACAGGGCAAAACATCAGAATTCAGTTCTTGGAATCAGAGTGGCTGAGTGAACACATTTGTCTGATCTTACCTGAGTCAGCAAGCAACAAACAAATCTGTGATGAGTTTGGAAACTGCTGAAACTGCTTCTCTTTGCGGTGACATAGCAGGTAAATCTTTGGTGGCTTGGAACGGCCATGAGGCATGGAGGTAGCCGATTACAGCCTTTACTGCCTTTTCTAGGCTCTTTAGAAAGAAGTAAATGGACCTTTTAAGGCTACATGTCTGGCAATGGGCTGGTGTAGTGTCTCCCTCCCCCGTAGGAAGTCAGGACAGATAACCCAGGAAGTCTAAAGCAAGGACAGCTTTGTTTATCAATAAGAGTAGTAATGATTCCCAGTGTCTGAAAATGAACAGAAGTTGGGATAAAAAATGTCTACCTGGGCACTTTATAGCTCCAAAGTAAACAATATGTCCTTGAATTCCAGCAGGTGTTGAGGGACTCCTGAATCTTTCAGTGTTAGTTCAAGAGGCCAGGTGAAGGAACTTACATAACTCAACACTGTTCATCAGCGAGCATTCACTGGGTCTTTTTCTGAAATGGGAAAAACAGAGCTGTTTTCAGATATTATTCAGCTGTGCAGGGAGGCAAACAGATGTATTCGTTAACACTCCCCACAGAGCATACCATGATATTCACAAGTGGAAAGTGCTCGAGCTGAGGTTACACAAATGTTTTCTGTTATGAAACCCGCCTTGACGGGACCATGATTTTCAAGGAGATTCTCATTTTAGACCATTTCCTGTTGTTGCCCTTAATGTGGAAGGTGATTTTTCCAATTAAGACAATAATAAGTTGCATTCTTACCTTGTTTTAAAGAATAGATATTCTTGTGTGTGTAGTTTTTTTTTCATTTTTTTTTTTTTTGGTTGGTTGTTTTCTTTCTGCTGAAAGTAGGAAATCTAACCTGTTTAAGATTCCATTTTCAGTATCAAGATACTCAATGCCCCCCAGGGAAGAAAAAGGTTTTTGCAAAGTTGAAGGAAATTCAAGACAAGACTGTGAGATACCATTAGTGCTAAAGCCAGAACTAAACACATCAACTAAGAATTGCTTTTCCTGTTTTAAATCTATGAATCAGTAATAATGATGAGCATGGAGAAGAACCTGTATTTGGAATTCTGCTGGAGAAAATCAGGATTGTGTGGCCCTTCCTTGTCATCTGCAGCTTTGGATGCTGAGGTTCTCTGTTGGTCAAGTCATGATGCTCAGGGAGAAGCTGGAGGCAGGGATATCTGTGGAAGGCTCTCAGGCCTGAGATGGAGAAATGGGAGGAAATCAGTCTCTTAAAGCTCTCATAGGTATTTCAAAAACAGGTACTAAAACAACATGAGTGGGCTGTGCGCCCTGGGGTTTGGGTTTCTGTCTTCTATTATCAGTTGTTAACTAGGTGGTAAAATATTCATTACTTGGGGTGGGGATTTCTTGGAAGCAGAGATTCCTGCCTTTCCTTCCTTATTTGGTCAGGGGTTTCCTGTCATGGTGCCCGCAGCCATCTTGGGCATGATTGGTTTGATCGGCTTCTTGGGGAGCACTGCCAGGACAGGCCTCTGACTCTCCCCGGTAGCTGGCCATGACTTCCCCTTTGCTGGTCCCTGGGTGTCCTGTTAGAACCTAACTAACTGCCTCCTCTAACAAGTGGACCTTGAATGGGATTCCTAGGAACACATCACTGGTTCCCAGAAAGTATCTCTGAAGTAACTTCATGGCGTGGAGGAGGTGGAGAGAAAAATCCCCGGAAGTGGGGCAATAATAATGACAAGAGTGAAATGGAGAATGACAAAAAGAGAGGAAATGATGATCCCTGTTCACAGAATAAAATCTATAAAGAAAAATGGTCCTTTGTAAAACAAATTCTGTCAAAATGAATCTTGTTTTTCAAGTTTGGCTTTAGTATCAACAGTCAGACAGTTGCCAATTTGTCTGTTGGGACTGTGTTGAAGTGTTTTCTTGACCTAGAATTTCCCAATGGTCTTTCTGGCAATTTCTTCTGTATCCCTAGGTTTCAACAAATATTGATTAAATGTCCGTATTGTGCTAGGAGGTAAAAAAGAAGCATGTTTTACCCTCTTGCAAGACAAAACTGCACCATAATAAATTGAAACGATATTCCTAAGAATTTGAGATTCATGGAAGGGTAAAATTACAAAAACAATACCAACAATAATATCTTATTTTGCTGGGGCTGCCTTAATAAAATACCATCGATTGGGTGGTGTAAACAATAGAAATTTATTTTCCTATAGTTCTGGAGGCTGGAAATCCAAGAGCAGGGTGTCACCAGGGTTAGTTTCTTGTGAGGACTTTCTCTCCTTGGCTTATGGATGGCTGTCTTCTCTATGTCTTCACACGGTCTTTCTTCCACATGCATGCGTGTCTGTGCCCTAATCTTCTCTTCAAAAGGACACCAGTGATATTGGGTTAGGGTTCACTTTAATGACCTCACTTTAATTCAGTTACCTACTTAAAGACCTCATTTCCAAATATGGTTATTTTGAGGAACTAGGAGCTAGGATTTCAACATATGAATTTGGGGAGGGGGATACAATTCAGCCCACAGCAAACAATGAAAACAACCCCACAAACCAATAATCCAGGTGGATGACACATGGTTTCAGACTTTTTATTTTGCCAACTCAGGAGTTTAAAAACACGGACATATGATATTGTAGGGAAGGAAACATTTTCCCTCTTCATTTCTAGGCTCTTTGGATGGCCCAATCATTAAATTGACATGAGACACCCTAACAGGAAAAAAAACAAATATAATTTTCATACATATGAGAGCCCCGTAAAAATGTGAGGCTGAAGAAGTGACCAAAGCAGGAAGTTGATGTCCTTTTAGACAAAAATTGTTAACACAACAGGGTTTGGGCTTGGAGTAGTAAATTAGTGAAGAAGTAACAAAATTTACTTACACAGACTTCTTGGTCCTAAAGTCTACCTCTGATGATAAGGTTGCCTTCTAACTTCCTGGTACAGGGAGGGTATTTTTCAGATGAGAGATTTACTTCCTGCTCTCAGGGGGATAAAGGAGGGTCAGAGTGTCCTTCAGGAACTGGCTATTTCTCAAGTAACTTTAATTTGAAATAATCAATATGCCAAAGTGACATATTTTGGGGTGGCATATTCTGCTCCCCTTCACTATTAACATAATTTAATAAAGGAAATAATCTATTAACAGAAAAATAGAATAAAGAATAAATTTGGGTGCCTGGTTGGCTCAGTCGGTTAAGCATCCAACTCTTAATTTCAGCTCAGGTTACAGTCTCAGGGTTGTGAGCTCAAGCCCTGGGTCAGGCTCCACACTCAGCAGGGAGTCTGCTTCTCTCCCTCTCTCTCCCTCTGTCCCTCCCTCCCACTCCCTCACTAAAAAAATAAAACATAAAAAAAGACTAAATCAAGAATAAATGATGAATTGTTAAATCATTTCTTAATGAAAGAATAATTATTAAAGAATAATCAAGGAACAAAAGAGTTTTCTTGAAACTAAATACATTCAGGGATGCTTGGGTGCCTCAGTTGTTTAAGCATCCACCTTCAGATCAGGTCAAGATCCCAGGATCCTGGGATTGAGTTCTGTGTCAGGCTCCCTGCTCAGCGGGGATCCTGTTTCTTCCTCCATCTGTCACTACCCCTGCTTGTGCTCTCTCTCTCTCTGACAAATAAGTAAATAAAATCTTAAAGAAAGAAAGAAAGAAAGAAAGAAAGAAAGAAAGAAAGAAAGAAAGAAAGAAAAGAAAGAAAGAAAAGAAAGAAAGATCTGTGTAATATAACCAAAGAGAGAGAAGGGACAAGGGGGGTCAGAATTAAGGCAGGGTGGCATCTGTAGGCAGTGTATCCTATTTCTCTGTTTGAATTTAACTGCACATGCCTATGATTTGCTATTCATTTTTATAGACATGTGTGTGTCTTGTTGCTTCTGTCATTTGAGAAATTGTTCATAAGTGATGAAGAGCCAAGACTTGATGTTGGTGGAAACCCTTGGAAGCCCCATCTTCATCTCACACAAAGAGGGAAGTAGACAGCCCAGATGGAATTCAGCACAGACTATGCTGTTGAGCTGCTGCTTATAGAGCTGTTAAAACAGAATCATCATATTTGGAGAAATGTTCTGATGTTGTACTCGTGTTCTAATGTAATTCCCTACAGAGGCTTATGGAAAATCTAAAGCCCTGCAGGCAAGGGATAGTTTCACATTAATTATACCAGGAAGAAGTGTATTCTAAAAGAGGAAATTAAAACTGATAATTCAGTGTCAGATTGGCTTGGAATCTAAACCAATCTAGAGGAATACTTACAGAGGAAGTAGATGGAGTCTGGTTCTGTCGTGTGGATCTTCTGCTGGTAAGATGGGACACTGATGTCAGGAGACAAGCTCAAGGATGCTCCAGTGGAGGATAAAATATTCTATGTTCATACACGTTGGGCCAAAACATCTAGTAAGGGTGATTCTCCATTGAGAACTAAAATAAAACAGCTTGTCTGTTGCATTGAAATGACTTTCTGTAACCCCTGAACCTTGAGTTAAGTCTTATTAAAAACTGTAACCTGGGACACCTGGGAGGCACAATTGGTTAAGCTGGTTTCAGCTCAGGTCATGATCTCAGGGTCATGAAATCGAGCCCCATGTCGGGCTCTGCACTCAGCACAGAGTCTGCTTAAGACACTCTCCACTCTCCCTGCCCCTTCCGTTTGCATGCTCTCTCTCTCTCTCTCTAAAATAAATAAATAAATCTTTTTTTAAAAAGATTTTATTTATTTATTTGTGAGAGCAAGAATGAGAGAGAGAGAGAGAGAGAGAGAGCAGGTGGGGGGGGTCAGAGGGAGACACAGACTCCCTGCTGAGCAGGGAGCCCAATGCAGGACACGATTCTGGGACTCCAGGATCATGACCTGAGCCGAAGGCAGTCGCTTAACCAACTGAGCCACCCAGGTGCCCCAAATAAATAAATAAATCTTAACAAAAAAAAAAAAGTAAAATCTGTAACCTGTTTCAATTGTGCTGTGAGGGGGTGCCTGGGTGACTCAGTCAGTTAAGTGTCTGTCTTCGGCTTGGGTCGGGATCTTAGTCCTGGGATTGAGCCCTGCGTCAGGATCCCTGCTCAGTGGGGAGTCTGCTTCTCCCTCTGCCTCAGCCCTTCCCCTCACTCATGCTCACTTTCTCTCTCTCTCAAATAAATAAAATAAAATAAAAATCATGCTGTGAGCAAATAGTTGATTCTGCGCTTGCCCCACAGGTGAAGGATT
Source organism: Eumetopias jubatus (assembly GCF_037043125.1). Classification (NCBI taxonomy): domain Eukaryota; kingdom Metazoa; phylum Chordata; class Mammalia; order Carnivora; family Otariidae; genus Eumetopias; species Eumetopias jubatus. The sequence continues at coordinate 19,146,700 of NW_028274807.1, read as the reverse complement.
TGCCACCTTTAGACAAGACAATATACTGATCCTGATGTTATTTAAAACTTTTTATATTTTGTTCATCATGGATTTTTTTTTGCATCCATTAAAAAATAATGCATCAAAATATTGTTTACTTCAATTACCAGGTGTTTTTGGTGCTCCTGTAAACTTTGCATCTCAGTATCAGTTCTGATTCCTTCAAGTCCTGAAATTCCAGGGTCTGTTTTACAATGGGATAGAGAGTTTTAAGTTTCCAAGCTCACAGAAAATGAAACAAGAGATGTAACAATAAGGTTTTATATCACAGTAGGAAAAAGCTTAACAAAACACATAAAAGTATTTCATGACCCTAAGAGCTGTCAGTATATACATCAGAACTTCCTCAGTAAATGATACTCGATGCCGGACATAGTAGAAAGAAGAGAGAAGAAGAAAAAACTACAGGGTGGTGATGGCAGTCCAAATATGACAGTCACATCAACAAATCACTGGCACCATGAACTCCTTGGCCTAAAACCATGCAATTTGATATGATGTGTTTATGCTTATTTTTGGACACAGTACTAGAGCAAATTGAAAATATTTCTACTTACACTTGGGAATAAATCATTACTGTGGGAATATTATGTCACCTTCACAGCATCTTCTTCTTGGCTTTAGCATATAAAAATTAAAATGAAATATCCGGAGACCTTCTGGCTTCAGTTCCAACACGTAAAGAGCTTGGAAGTCATCTCTCCTGTGCTTGTGAGAAGGAAACAGCTGAACCAACTGAAAACCTATGACTTTGCTTGGATCCATCTGAGAGCTGAAGTTACAGGGCAAACTGCCACACTAAATGTGGAGAGGCAAGTGAATCTGAAGTCACAGCCCATACCTGCCCAACTGGAATGAAAGTGGGTGGAGCTGTATACGCTGGTAACATGTGAACTAGCTTGTCCATTAAAAATGGCTGGGGCCCAGCCTAAAGGGGCCTTCCACACTTTCCTATGTTTTTACTTCAGGAGTCCCATCAGGTTCTCACGAGGAAGAGCCAGGAAAGATCCCCTCTGACTCTGGTGGAGAGAAAGCATAGCCACCGTAAAACAGGCCCAGAGCATTCTCCATCATGAAGGAGAACTCAATGGAACAGACTTCCCCAAAGCATCATCTCAACTGGTAAAGGGCATCTCTGCTGCTCCAACCGCCTCCAGACTTCTTATTTAAGGAGGGCAAGATAAGAAACATTTGTGAAATGTTTCTCAAACATTTGATGAAATCAAAGCCAAGAGATCTACAGAAATACTGGGATTTTATCAAAAGATAAAAGAATGTTTCTCTCCCCCCACACCTTATCACCACACCAATAGCCCTCCAGTATCATCAAAGTGGACTGCTGTCACAGTGTCTTCAATTCCTAGCATTTCCTTTTGATTCCTTTCTTAGAATAGAAAAAACTGCAAGATGAAGACTACGGAGTAGTTCTTAAGGAGTCCCAGAGTCAACAGGGGAGACAAAAACAAGGACACATGGGGCACCTGGGTGATTCAGACAGTTATTAAGCGTAGACTCTTGATTTTGACTCAGGTCATGATCTCAGGGTTGTGAGATCCAGCCCCGCTCCTGGGGAGTCTGCTTGAGATTCTCTCCCTCTCCCTCTGCCCCCCCACCCGTTCACACTCTCTTAAATAAATAAATAGATCGTAAACAAACAAAACAAAACAAGGACACTAGAGGAATCTGAAGGCATTCAGTTACAGTAAACTTTAACATAGCCCAATTTCTAATCAAATTAACATAAAAACATACTGTAAAGCTTTTAAACTTAGGTTTATTACCTAACATATCATGTCTGGCCTTCAATAGAAAAATTCCCAGACATGCTGAAAGGCAAAATGCAAAAGACAAAACAAAACAAAAAAAGAAGCAAAGCCCAAAAGACAACACAAACATTAGAACAAGACTCAGATATGTATGACACAAGGTTTGGAATGATCAGACGGAATTTAAAATGACTATGATTGTTATGGCAAGAGCTGTAATAGGAAAGGTAGACGATGTGCAATAGCGGATGGGAACTGTAAGCAGAAAGATGGGAACTCTAAGAAAGAATTAAAATCAAATGCTAGAATTCAAAGCCCTATAACAGAAATGCAGGATGCTTTGGGTGAGTTTATTAGTAGACTGGATATAGCAAAGAAAAGACTCAGTGAGTTTGATTTTTCAGTAGGAACTTCCCAAACTGAAATACAAAAAGAAAAAAGAATGAATATAATGGAACAGAGCATCCAACACATGTGGAATAATTTCAAAAAGCATCATTTGCACATAAGTAGAATACCAGAAAGAGAATAAAGAGAGTGAAGAAGGAGAAATATTTGAAGTAATTATAGCTGAGAATTTCCCAAAATTAATGAGACATAAAACCACAGATGTAAGAAGCTCAGAGAACACCAGCTAGATCACTACCCAAAAATCTATACATAGGTATATCACATTCAAACTGCAGAAAACCAAAAATAAAGAGAAAGTCTTGAAACAAGTTTGAATGAAAAAAAAAGCATATGGAAGAACAAAGAATTACAGTAGACATTTCATCAGAAAACATGCAAACAAGAAGAGAGTAAAGTGAAATATTTAAAGCATAGAGAGAAGGGGCTCTTGGGTGGCTCAGTCGGTTAATTGTCTGCCTTCGGCTCAGGTCATGATCCCAGGGTCCTGGGATTGAGCCCTGCATCGGGCTCCCTGCTTGGCAGGGAGGCTGCTTCTCCCTCTCCCTCTGCCTCTCCCCCCAGCTTCTGTTCTCTCTCTCTCAAATAAATAAATTAAATCTTAAAAAAAAAAATAGAGAGGAAAAAACCCACCAAACTAGAAATCTAAATCCCACACAATTATCCTCTAAAAATGAAAGAGAAAGACTTTCTCAGACAAACAAAAATTGAGGGAATCCATTGCCAGAATGCATGTCCTACAAGAATGTTTAAGAAGTTCTTCAAGGAGAAGGAAGCTGATATGGATGTAGAAACTCAGATCTGCAAGAAGAAAAGAAGACTGTTGTAGAAGAAATAAGTGAAAATAGAATAAAATCTTTTATAAAAAGGAGGAATTAGGATACTCTGTTTACAAAGTATCTGCATTATGTGTGATAGAATGCTATCTGAAGGTTGACTTAGATTAGTTAAAAATGTATATTGCAAACTCTAGAGCAACTACTAAAAATTAGAAGCATAGCAGATATGCTAAGAAAGGAGTAAAATGGAATCATATTAGATACCCAAATAAAGGCAAAGGAGGCAGAAAATGAGGGGAAAAAGAAAGAACAAAGGCAACAAATAGAAAACAGTTACAAACATGGTAGATATTAATCCAAATATATCAGTAGTTATTTTAAATGAGAATGGTCTAAATATATGAATTAAAAGACAAAGATTGTCAAAATGGATTAAAAATCAAAACTCAATTACATGTTGTCTATAAGAAACCCACTTTAAATAGAAAGATTCAGATTAAAAGTAAAGGGATAGAGAAAGGTATATCATGCTACCATTAATTTTTTAAAAGATGGAATAGCTATATAAATTTCAGACAAAATAGACTCTTCAGGGTAAGGAAAAATTTCAGGGATAAAGAAGGGCATTACATAAAAATAATGGTCCTCTCCAAGAAGAGAAAATAATCTTTAACATTTATGCATCTCACCACAGTGTCAAAATACAAAAATGAATAGAACTTCAAGGAGAAATAGATAAATCCACTATTATAGTTGGAGACTTCAGCACTCCTCTCTTTGAGTAATTGATAGTTGAAGGCAGAAAATCAGTAAGGATGGAGTTTATTTGAACAGCATCATCAATCAACCGGATCTAATTAACAGTTACAGAATTCTTCATCCAAAACAGCAAAATACACATTCTCCTCAAGCTTTCATGAAACATATACCGAAACAGCCCACAGAACACACCTGAATAATTTTTTAAAAAATAGATATCAGGGGCACCTGAATGGCTCAGTCGGTTAAGCGTCCAACTCTTGATTTCAGCTCATGTCATGATCTCAGGATCCTGGGATCAAGCCCCGTGTAGGGCTCCAACCTCAGCAGAGGATTCTCTCTCTCCCTTTCCCCTCAGCCTCTGCCTCTTCTCTCTCTGTCTCCAGAATAAATAAACCTTTAAAAAAAAATAGAAATCAGACAAAGAATGTTAAGTGTATATGTTAGAAGAGAAGAAAGATCTAATGTCAATAATCTAAGCTCCCACTTTAGGAAACCAGAGAAAAAAGAGCAATTTAAGACAAAAGCAGGAAAAAAATAAAATAAAAATTAAGAGCAGTAACCATTGAAATTGAGAACAGGAAATCAATAGGAAAAATGAATGAAGCCATTTGAATGAAAGGAATGACAAGCTGGGCTTTAGTAAGTAATATTGTATCACAACTGGTTCAATAGTTGTAACAAATTATACCATACTAATGTAAGATGCTACTAAGGGGAAACTCAGTATACAATATGTATGTCTCTCTGAATTCTCTATATTATTTTTTCAGTTCTTCTGTAAGTCCAAAATGATCATAAAAGTAAAATGTATTTTAAAAAAATTAATTATGCGGCTTGAGAAGGTGACCCCATTACTAAGCAAATTGGCAGAGCCTGCCTTTAAAAAAAAAACAAACTGTGAGAATAACACTAACACCCATATATTTGGGATGGCTCAGGTCAGACCTTGCCAGGGCTCAGGCGAGGCATATTTTGGGTTCCTTGAGTATGAAATTGTCTAAGATCTCTAAGCAGTAACCTGCCATCCATTTCCTAATGGACGAGGATATAAATAGGTGTATAGCTTTTAAAAGATCATGTGTAAAAGGGATACAAAAGGAAGGATAAAGAGAAAAGACAGAAAGGTTAACTCTGGAAATAGCATTTAAAAAGTGAGAGTTCAGCATGACCGGAGACTTGCAAAAACTGCTTAGGTTAACAAGAGCCGGCTTTTTTTTTTTTTTTTTTTTTTTAAGTAGTTTTGAAAGAAAGGGGAAAAGGATCATGGATCACATAAAATCAGCGTTAGAAAAGATGAGGTATTATATTGCTGTATCTCCTAGTTTGGGCTTCTAGGAACAGGGACATACAAATTAAGAGGTTTTAACAAGATAAATAATGTATTTTATTTTCATATCTAATTTGGAGGAAGATGGACCAGGGCTTGGTTTCCTCATCCATAAAATCAGTGCCAACAGTATCTGATTCATGATGGGTTGTTGGGGTGATTATTTTTTTTAAAGATTTTATTTATCTATCTGAGATGGAGAACGAGCACAAGTCGGGGGGGGGCGGGGGACGGCAAAGGAAGAGGGACAAGCAGACTCCCTCTGAGCAAGGCGCTCAATGCGAGGCTTGATCCCGGGACCCGGAGATCACGACCTGAGCCAAAGGCAGACGCTTAACCAACTGAGCCACCCAGGCGCCCCTGTTGTGGTAATTATTATCCTCACCATTTTAACTACCACTCAGACTTTGTGTGAGGAATGTATTGGGCATAAATGTAAGGGACAAATGCAAGTCTCATTGGAGGGTCTGTGTTTATACCCCTGTGTTTTGTCCTGGGGTACTGGTAAGGGTTGAGAGCAAGATAGTTGGGGAGGTGATTCTGGAAGGCACCACAAGTGTCTCCTGGGTTAGGGCAGAGGGCAGACCATGACTAATATTCCCATTTCATCTTCTTTCTTACGGTTTGTGGTTATCTTTGAGATTCAGGCAGCTGGTTGCATGTCAGTGTTGGTTGCCACGTGCTTTGAGTTTATATCGTTGTCAGTGTTTGCACAGATGTTCCACAGTTTAGCAGTGACTATAGTAAGAGTTCCTCTCCCAGTGCCATTTTCAATGTGAAGTTCATTTGTAAAGCTCCTACAAGGATGCTTTGCTGTAGTTACAAAAGGGCTCCTAACACCCTAAAATGCGTTGACCTGCTATGTTTCTTAATCTTCTAACAAATGTTGGGATAAGTGTCCCACCCCTGATACCAAGTCAGAAAACATGTGAAAACTAATAACCTGTAGGAGTTTTAGTAGGTTACAGCTAGGGGGTCTGGAGAAGTGAGGAACAATGAAAGAGCTCAGGACACATAATTTCGTGACCGGTATCCACCATCTAAAGCTAAGTTACCTCAGATAGGATTGCTTTTCTTAGACAGGAACTAACAACCCATGTGTTTTTAGACATCTTGTTTGCATTGCCTGCCACTTGCTTTGAAACATATTTTCATATTCATAATCCTCATATTTTCTTATTCTAATAGCATCCTTGTGCTAGTTTCTGGATACATTATTGGTCAAAGAGTATTGACATCACCCAAGTGTTCAGGCCAGAGACCATCCTCTCTTTATAGGTGGGGAGATGCGTGGAAAGAAGCTCACAAGTCCCCAAGGTTACACAGTGAATTGGTGGCTGAGAAGGGAACAGTCCAGATCCACCTGGCTCCATAATCAGTGCTTTCTTTCTCCCAACAAACTTCCTTCCCAAAGGGCTGCTTTAATTTGGCTTTCAGTACGAGATGTCTATGGGTTTTACCATTCCTCTTAATGGCGAGCAACTTTATAGCATTCTTTGCACAATTAGCAATTCTAGAGCTAAAAACAGATGTTAAAAGAAATCTGGGGGTGCCTCGGTGGCTCAGTCGTTAAGTGTCTGCCTTCAGCTCAGGTCATGATCCCGGGGTCCTGGGATCGAGCCCCGCATCGGGCTCCCTGCTTGGCGGGAAGCCTGCTTCTCCCTCTCCCACTCCCCCTGCTTGTGTTCCCTCTCTTGCTGTCTCTCTCTCTGTCAAATAAGTCAAATCTTAAAAAAAAAAAGAAGAAAGAAAAAGAAAGAAAGAAAGAAAGAAAGAAAGAAAGAAAGAAAGAAAGAAAGAAAGAAAAAGAAAGAAAGAAAGAAAGAAAGAAAGAAAGAAAGAAAGAAAGAAAGAAAGAAAGAAAGAAAGAAAGAAAGAAAGAAAGAAAGAAAGAAAGAAAGAAAGAGAAAGAAAGAAAAAGAAAGAAAGAAATCTATAAAGGCCACCCTAAGACGGGGCACCTGTGTGGCTCCCTGCTCAGCGGATAATCTGCTTCTCCCTCTCCCTCCACTCCTACCCCCTGCTCCTGCTCTCTCTCTCTCTCAAACAAAACAAAACAAAAAACCCAAAAAACAAAGCTTTAAAAAAGAAAAAGGCTGTCCTAAGAGAATGGAGTTTAGGATGTTTATTTACAGAGTTCTCTCGGCCAATATATGTGTTGTGTATGTAAATGTTTGTGTGTATATTCAGAATCACATGCATGCACACAACATCCACAAAACTCCCTTTGAAAAAAGTGCCAATATTCTTTCTAATGGGCAACATATAGAAACATAGAGCTTATTGCTTATAAAAGAAATAAAAACTCTTAAACCCATTATGGGAAAATAAAAGAGGTGATACCTCTTGATCATTGGAACCAATAGCCATGCAATATTCATCACTTTATGTCTCCTGTTATTTGTATAGTAACTCGTTCAATATAGTTAGATTAAACACACACCATCACCATCACTGATATGCTAATAAGATAGGAATCAATATGATGAACTCCAGCCTGAAAATTCCTCAAATATACAGCTTTGAGTTATGCACAAGCCATTTTTATTGTATTCATGCTTTAAAATTTAGACTCTAGGGTTGCCTGGGTGGCTCAGTCAGTTAAGCGTCTGCCTTCGGCTCAGGTCATGATCTCGGGGTCCTGGGATCAAGCCCTGCATCGGGCTCCCTGCTCACTGGGGAGCCTGCTTCTCCCTCTCCCGCTGCAGCTCCCCTTGCTTGTGCTTTCTCTCTCTGTCAAATAAATAAATAAAATCTTAAAAAATAAAATAAAACTTAGACTCTTAACATTCCATTAATTTAATGTAAGAATGCATCCTTCAAGAAGAGCTTCCATTCTGGCATGAATTTTGTTGAAGAAAATGTCAGGGGCATCATACTCAGAAAGAATTAAAAATAGCATGAAACTAAAACTAAAAATATGTTTTTAGAAAAAAAATTATTCCCTGTGGCATAGATTTTTGTTTTCTCCCCATAACCAATTGCTATTCAGAAATTAGGTTCTCTTCCATTCTCTTATCAACCCCCGAGGAATAAGATCATCTTTCCATCAGGGAATGGAACTAGGAAAGATAAAGTTACTCTTTGTGCTCTGATATTCTATTTTTCTTCTGCTTTCTGTACCTGCCATTACTAGTTTGGCAACATTTTTTGCCCTTTGAAGTTTTAATTTTCTTCATTGATTGCTGCAATTCTCAAGAAAGTGAAAAGACTCTGAGCCTGGGCATAAATCTGGGGAAAGTCTCAGTTTTCAAAATGAAAAGAAATCACAAGACAACAATAAATGCTTAGTGGGTTGTTGACATACAGAGTCTTTAAAAATACCACCTATTGGCAATGGAAGGCAGCTTTGTTACAAGCTCTTATTTATCAGTGCACATAGTTACTATGCCTTGCAACACTTTCGAGAAGCTGCAATAAAATATTCTAACCATTAAAGCCATATTTTTCCTTTTAAGTCCTTTGAGCCTGAATTAATACAGAATCTCCATTCTAGCGAGCGTTAACTTAATTCTTTGGGACGTTCCTTCCGTTCCAAGCACAGCAGTGGTGGACAAAGTAGAAGACGGAACAATAAGAAGACATAGTTATATTAAAAAACAAAATAAAGATCAATGTAGACTAGGAACCAGCAAGAAGTGAGTGAGTTGTAGACCAGAACTGTGCTTCTGGAAGGGGGCAGAGAGAACTGGAAGGTTGGCTCGGTAGGGTAAATTGCTCCACCAAAGACTGAGGCCAGAGTTAGTTCACTACGGAAGTAAAGCCAGGTGTGGATCCTCTGGCTCTGAAATAGAATTCAGAATTTCTGCTGTGGACGTTGCTCGGCAATAGGGGTTCTGTTGCACTGCGGGCATAAAGGGGCAGGGCATAAACGCGTGAGGGAGAGCCGCACGAAGCAGGCCGCCTAGCGGCTCAGTGATTGAACTGCAACAGCTCCCGTGGTACCTTCCTGCAAGGAATGGTTCCGCATGGGGTCCCAGGGAGTGGGTGTGAGCAACCGCCCAACCACGGGACAGTGTGGGGTGAACACACGGGGAGAAAAAACAAAAACAGAAACAACATCCAAAGAGACCGACAAGGCAAATATTCACAATGCATATAGAATTATAATGCCAAGAAAGACAACTGGCAAGATCATGAAGTAAACACGATTCAGAAGAATTAAAAATAATAGGAATATCTGAAAAGGCTTTAAAACAAATATTTTAAGATACTTAAAGAGAAAATAAACGGAAACATCTTCCTCAAAAAAAAGTAAAAGGGTGGGAAAATATTATGAAACAAAATAGGCATAGATGAACCAAGAATGGATGGATATGAAATATAATGAATTATAAATATTAGAAATGAAAAAATGTGGTCATAAATATACCTTAACAAATGGGATAAACTATTGTACCTAATGGAAGGGAAAAATTAGTTAATGGAAATATTCATCCAGAAATAATGATTACATTGAGAAGCCTCCCTGAGTTCTTGTTGGAAGACACAGAGAAAGAAACTGAGGGGATGGTAGACAAATTATATTTAAAGAGATTAGTAGAGGCTTTTCCAGAATTGAATCCAAACATTAAGGTTTTAAACGAAAAGGATAGTTAGTCAAAGTACCAAGGAAGATAAATAAAAAAAAATCCAAACAAGACATATTATAGCAAAACTCTCTTAGGAAATTTAAAAGTTTTCAGGCAGAAAGACTTCCACATTTTATTTTTTTTAAAGGTTTTATTTATTTGACAGAGAGAACACAATGAGAGAGGGAACACAAGCAGGGGGAGTGGGAGAGGGAGAAGCAGGCTTCCTGCCGAGCAGGGAGCCCGATGCGGGGCTCTATGCGGGGCTTGATCCCAGGACCCTGGGATCACGACCTGAGCCAAAGGGAGATGCCCAACGACTGAGCCACCCAGGCACCCCTCCACATTTCAATGACTAGAAGTATCATCAGCAAAGAGAGATGCATAGAGATGTATCTCAAATGTCCTAAAGGCAAATAATTATCCATCTAGACTTTTATACTCAGAATATTAAGACTAGAATTTACCACACACATCTTCTCAATTAAAAAGAAAAAAAAAAAACTATTAAAGAATGTCCTTTAGTGGGGAGAAAATTGAACTCAGAAAAAAGGAATTGGGATACAAGGAATAACTGAAATATGGAAATAGATATAATATTTTACTGAGAGTAGTACTGACTACAAAAATAAACCTACACCTCTAAACAACAAGAAAATCAAAGGTCAAGGGGGGCCTGGGTGGCTCAGTCCGTTAAGCATCTGCCTTCAGCTCAGGACATGATCCCAGGGTCAATTCCTGCATCAGGCTCCCTGCTCTGTGGGGAGTCTGCTTCTCCCCTCCACCTGCCGCTCCCCCTGCTTGTGTTCTCTCTCTCTCTCTGACAAATAAATAAATAAATAAATAAGTAAAATCTTAAAAAATTCAAAGGTCAGAAGAGACAGGAAAACCAACAAAAATGAGGATGAGCAGAAAAAGAAAAAGCAAAGAAAGAAAATAAGTAGAAACAATTCCAGCTGTATCAGTAACAGCTTTAAAGGTAAACAGATTGAACTCACCTTTTAAAATGACTGAAATTATAATTGCACCAAAAATAATAAAATGCCTAGGAATAAACTTAAGCAAGGAGGTGAAAGACCTGTACTCTGAAAACTATAAAACATTGATGAAAGAAATTAAAGATAACACAAACAAATGGGAAGATATTCCATGCTCATGGACTGAGAGAACAAATATAGTTAAAATATCCATACCACCCAGAACTCTACAGATTTAATGTAACCCTTATCAAAACACCAACAGCATTTTTCACAGAACTAGAACACACAATCCTAAAATTTATATGGAAACATGAAGACCCCAAATAGCCAAAGCAATCTTGAAAAAGAAAAAAACAAAACCGGAAGGATCATAATTCCAGATTTCAAGATACACTACAGAGCTGTAGTAAGTATGGTACTGGCACAAAAATAGAAACCTAGATCAATGGAACAGAATAGAAAGCCCAGAAATGGACCCACAGTTATATGGTCAATGAATCTTAGACAAAGGAGACATGAATATACCATGGGAAAAAGACCATCTCTTCAACAAATGGTGCTGGGAAAACCAGATAGCTACATGCAAAAGAATAGAACTGGACCACTTTTTTATACCATACACAAAAATAAACTCAAAATGGATTAAAAAACTAAATGTGAGACCTAAAACCATAAAAATCCTAGAAGAGGGCACAGGCAGTAACCTCTTGGACATCAGCTGCAACAACTTCTCACTAGATAGGTCTCCTGAGGCAAGGGAAACAAAAACAAAAATAAGCTATTGAGACTACATCAAAATAAAAAGGGAAATGCAAATCAAAACCACAATGAGATATCACCTCACACCTGTCAGAATGGCTAAAATCAAAAACACAAGAAATAAGTGTTGGCGAGGATGTGGAGAAAAAGGAACCCTCGTACACTATTGGTGGGAATGCAAATTGGTGCCGCCACTGTGGAAAACAGTATGGGGGTTCCTCAAAAAATTAAAAATAGAATTACCATATGATCCAGTAATTGCCCTACTGGGTATCTACCCAAAGAATATGAAAACACTAATTCGAAAGGATACATGCACCCCTATGTTTATTGCAGTATTTACAATAGCCAAATTATGGAATCAGCCCAAGTGTCCATCAATAGATGAATGGGGAAAGATGTGGTAAAAGACCATAAAACCATAAAACCATAAAAACCATTAAAAAGAAGGAAATCTTGCCATTTGCAACAACATGGATGGAGCTAGACAGTATAATCCTAAGCAAAATAAGTCAGAGAAAGACAAATACCATATGATTTCACTCGTATGTTAAATTTAAGAAATAAAACAAATAATAGAAAGAGAAAAGAGACAAACCAAAAAACAGACTCTTAACTGTAGAGAACAAACTGATGGTTATCAGAAGGGAGGTGGGTGGGGGATGGGTGAAATAGGTGATGGGGATTAAAGAATGCACCTGTTGTGATGAGCACTGAGTAATATATAGAATTCTTGAATCACTATATTGTACACCTGCAACTAATATAACACTGTTATATTAACTATACTGGAATTAAAATGTAAACAATAATAACATGACTGAAACTATCAAATTGGACAAGCAAATAAAATCTAGCTGGATTTTCCTTTCAAGAAGCATACTTTAGACATTTAAAATAAAGGGATGTATAGTTCTTCAAGATATGAACATCAAGGGAAGCTGAAGTGTGCACAAAACTCCCTGTACATTTTTTTGTGTTGTTGCAAATTTCTTGAATATGTAATTATTTCAAAATAAAAAATTATGTTTAAAAAGAGGGATAGCGAAAAGATATACCATTCAAATAACCAAAAGAAAGGGGTGAAGCAGCCCTGGCTGGCTCAGTCGGTAGAGCTTGATTCTTGATCTCAGTCAGGGTTGTGAGTTCAAGCCCCAATTAAGAGATTACTTAAAAAAAAAAAAGAGAAAGAAAGGGATGTAGTAATATTATTACCATACAAAATCAAATATAACACAAAAAAATTGATAGTGATAAAAAAGGATCAATCCCTAACAACTGAAGAAAAAGATCACTGAGAAAGTATTTGTGAGCTTGACTATACTTATAACAAAACCTGTAATTGTATAAAAGAAAGATAGAACTACCACAAGAGATGGACAAAAGCACAACCATATTGGTAGACTTTAATATATCTCAATCAGAATCCAATAAATTAGACCAAAAATTAATAAGGATCAGAAGATTTACAAAATAAACTAGCTTTATCTAATAGGCACTTAGAACTCTACTTCCAACAAATAAACATTATATGTTGTTAGAGTACATTCACAAAAAAGTATACAGGACATTTCAAAAATTAACCACACTCTGGATCACTAAGAAATTTCAGCAATTGTCAAAGAGTCAATATGATACAGACCCCCTCTGTGCTTTTACCATAATCCAATTAAATGAGAAGTCAAGAATAAAATCACTTTTAAAAATACCATATGACTTCAATCCTAAAAACTTACTATAAAAGAATTCATGAAAGAGGATTATAAAATACTTAAAATTGAATACTAAAGTATGGTCTGTCAAAACTTGTGGAATTCAACTGTGGAAAGAGCCAAGATGTCCATCGACAGATGAATGGATAAAGAAGAAGTGGTATATATACACAATGGAATATTATGCAGCCATCAAAAGGAATGAAATCTTGCCATTTGCAACGACGTGGATGGAACTGGAGGGTGTTATGCTGAGTGAAATAAGTCAATCAGAGAAAGACATGTATCATATGACCTCACTGATAGGAGGAATTCTTAATCTCAGGAAACAAACTGAGTGTTGCTGGAGTGGTGGGGGGTGGGAGGGATGGGGCGGCTGGGTGATAGACATTGGGGAGGGTATGTGCTATGGTGAGCGCTGTGAATTGTGCAAGACTGTTGAATCACAGATCTGTACTTCTGAAACAAATAATGCAACATATGTTAAAATAAAAGAAAAAAGAAGAAGATAGCAGGAGGGGAAGAATGAAGGGGAGTAAGTCGGAGGGGGAGACATACCATGAGAGACGATGGACTCTGAAAAACAAACTGAGGGTTCTAGAGGGGAGGCGGGTGGGGGGATGGGTTAGCCTGGTGATGGGTATTAAATAGGGCACATTCTGCGTGGAGCACCGGGTGTTATGCACAATGAATCATGGAACACTACATCAAGAACTAATGATATAATGTATGGTGATTAACATAACAATAACAAAATTAAAAAAAAACTTGTGGAATTCAAATATCCATATTTAAGAAGTGACTTTATAAACTTAAATGCCTTCATTGTCTTTTAAAAGCAAGAAATATTGAAAAGAAATGAATTAAGAAGTTATCTCAAGAGCTAGATATACAAATAAGGTAAGTATAGGGATAGAAATCAAGGCAGGAATAGAAATAATAAAGTCAAAAACCTTCAGCTGAATCAAATTACAAGAGAGAAAACAAATAAAAATATAAGGAATTTAGAAATCATAAGTAAGCATTCTGAGCAATTTTGTACCAATAAGTTTTGGAAAATTATGCAACATTTGTAATTATCTAGAAAATATACATTAAAATTAGCTCAAAAAATAGAAAAACTCAAAAATTAATAAAGCGTTTTTAAATTCACTGACATATCAAAACCTCCACAGATAGTATTTAAATGGTGTCAAATATGAGTCTCAAAATCAAAGGTCAAATTTGTAGGTAGTTATTTGAGACTCAGAAATGTCATGCCTGGATAATTCTGTGTAGTTCCCCAGGAGAGAGGTAGAGCTATTTCATTTAAAGATGGTTAATTATTTTCTAATTTATCTTGGGGAATCCAGCTTGTTATTAATAATACTGGAACAGCATTTTTTCATAAATAATCTTTGCAGTATTGATTACCTTCTTAGGGAGAGACACTCAGCTGCAGAATTTCTGGGTCAGAAATTTACCATTCTTCACCCCCAGGGGACTTACTGATGGAGAAGAGACCATCCTAGACACTGGCCACCCGCACTGCAGTGGGGTAATCACTCCAGAGTTACATGGAACAGGTTGGCTGTCAGGACCTATCGCACCACGTTGCATCTCCCTGTTCACTCAGCCGCTGCCTGGAGAACAAACTTCTTCAATCAAGCTTTACGTCTAGGGAGACCACATAATTTATTGTCTGAACTCGGACATATACTAAATTGCATGTCAGGATGACAGGTAAAAACTAAGACCAGCTTGGGAAAACTGGGGATGTATTGTCGCCCTAATCATGACCCACACTGTCCAGAACATCTCCCCCATAAAGCTAACTTGATTCTCTACCCTGCCTTGTCCTCACCCATATCCATATTTTTCACTGTGCCTCCCAGGTCTGCAATCAGGTGGGCTTCATACATTTATTCTCTTTGATGAATGTTTCTTCCACCTCCTAAACTCACCTGAAACCTGGTTCTCCCCGTGACTACTCTTCTTCCTTCAAATTGCTCAAGTAGTGGTTATTTTTGTTTTTATACATACACTTTGTACCTGACTCAAAATTTTCCTCTTTGCTTCTCATTGCCATTTCCAAACCATGTCTCCATCTTTCTTGGAGATGCGGGTGAGGGGTGTTGGGATTTCACCCACGCCTTTGAGGTTGAGGCTACCTGACTTGAACACTTTCCTCCTCTTTATCATCTGGTGACATCGCTGTCACTCCCCATTGTGCCTTGGGCATCAACTCCTGGCTGTCAACCTTTGTATTTGCATCAATTCCTGTCACAATAACTGGCAACTTCAACCATGACTGTTGTATATTTCATGATATTATGTAGTTATTGTCAGTTGTTTTAAATGTGATAAAGTAGTGTGGATATGTTTTTTTTTTTTTTAAAGAATCCTTATTTTTTACAGAGGCATTCTAATGTATTTACAAATATGGCATATTTGTAAATGGTATATGGATTTGCTTGGTGGTATATGGATTTGCTTCGAATGATAAAAGAATGACTGAGTTTCAATCAACCTAGAAATAAGACCCAGATTAGCACTTCTCAAACTGAAATTTACATATAAATCATCTGGAGGTCTCATCAAAATGAGTGGCAAAGCAACCTCCAGGATGGAAGAAAATATTTGCAAATCATGTATCTGAGAAGACGTTAATTCCAGAATATATAAAGAACTCCTTCAACTCAGCAACAACAAAGATAACCTAATTTAAAAATAGGCAAAGGACTTGGGGCGCCTGGTTAGCTCAGATGTTACGTGTCTGCCTTTGGCTCAGGTCATGGTGGTCCCTGGGTCCTGGGATAGAGCCCTGCATTGGGTTCCCTGCTCAGCAGGAAGCCTGCTTCTCCCTCTCCTGCTCCCCCTGCTTGTGTTCCCTCTCTTGCTGTGTCTCTCTCTGTCAAATAAATAAATAAAATCTTTAAAAAAAAATAGGCCAAAGACTTGATAGACATTTGTCCAAAGAAGATATACAAATAGCCAAAAAAGCACATATAAAGATGCTCAATATCATTAATCATTAGGAAAAAATGCACATTAAAGTACAATCAAGTCTTTACCCAGGAGGAAAACCATCAAAAACCAGAAAATAACAAGTGTTGATGTAGATGTGGAGAAATTGAAGCTTTTGTGCACTCCTGGTGGGATTGTACAATGGGGCAGCCACTGTGAAGAACACTATGGAGGTTCCTCAAAAAATTAAAAATATTTTTTACCATATGATCAGGCAATTCCATTTCTGGGTATATAGTCAAAAGAATTGAAATCAAGATCTTGAAGAGATATTTGTATATCCATGTTCTTAGCAGTATTATTTATAATAGCCAAAAAAGTCGAAGCAACCCATGTGTTCATCAACAGATGAATAGATAAACAAAATGTGGTGTATACATACAATAGAATATTATTCAGCCTTAAAAACGAAGAGCACATGGATGAAACTTGAGGACTTTATGCCAAGTGAAAGAAGCCAGTCACGAAAAGACAAACACTCCACGATTCCATTTATATGAGGTACCTAGAGTAGTCAAATTCATGGAGACAGAAAGTAGAGTGGTGGTTACCAGAGGCTGGTGGGGGGAGGAAGGGCATGGGGGATTGTTTAATGGATTAAAAAAGTTTCAGTTTTGCACAGTGAAAAGAGTTCTGGAGATTAGTTGCACAACAATGTGAAGGTACTAACGTGACTGAGTTGTACACTTAAAAATGGTTAATATGGTAAGTTGTATGTGTATTTTACCACAGTTAAAAGTAAGGGGGAAGAAATGAAAAAATAGTATGGTATAACCACTGTAGAAAACAATTAGGCACTTTCCTATAAAGTAGAACGTAGGCTTTACATAACACCCGGCAATTCCACTCCTACGGTTTTACCCAAGAGAACTGAAAACATCTCCTCAAAATGACTTGTACATGAATGTTCACAGCAGCTTCATTATAGCCCCAAACAGGAAAAGGCCCAGGTATCCACCAAGTAAATGGATCAACAGATTGTGATATTCACACAATGGAATGCTCTTTAGCAATGTAAAGGGGCAAACTATTGATACACAACAAGGATGAATTTTAAAACATTATGTTGAGTGAAAGAAGCCAGAACAAAAGAGTACTTACTCTATTCCATTTATAGGAATTTCTAGACCAGGCAAAACTACTAATCTAATGGTGGAAGCAGATCAGGCCACAAGAGGGGACAGAAATGGTCTGCAGAGGGATATGAGGAAACTGCTTAGGGTGATGGAAATGTTCTATATCTTCATCGTGTTGGTGGCCATATCTGCAGCTAGTATGGGAGGAAGCAAGCAATACTCTTTATCAAGTAAGTGAAAGCCAGTTTCCCAGATTCTGATAAAGGCCATGAGAGACATTTTCTCCCATTTTCTTTTTCTAAATGCTTGGTTTTCTGTAAGAATATTGATTTGTTCCCTGACATTTTCTGTTAGGTGATTTGAAGAACTCCCACTGACTCGATTCACAAATGCTCAACTACAGGGTTCATGTGTGGTATTCCTGGGTACTATTTACTGACATTGACCCTGCATCATGTTGTTATGGTCCAACATGATCCTTGTGTCTTTTTTGCTTTCTTCCCTTGACTTCGCTTCAGCCACTATCCTCGGATCCCTGCCTCTGTCTTCCATCCAACTTCTGAGTCTAGACTAACATAGCTAGCTCACCATCAAACCCAAGTCTGTTGAATATTCCCATTGTTTGGTTTAAAGGTCATCTTTCTGCATCTCAGAACAAATGTTAATTCATCCCTTCTGGCTCCCCACCATGATCCGTAGGGTGATTATGCCTGATATCCTCTCTCTCCCCCTTTGCACGACTCATCTTTCTGCCAGTGACTTGGCTGGAAAGATGAGGCACCGAATGTGACTTCCACAGTCACACATGTTTAATCCTTTCCTTCTTTGTGCTTTTATGGTCTCAGCTTTGCCAGCAATCTAGCGCTGAGGAGAGACCCCTTTGTCTGTGTTCACTCCTGGTGCCATAGTTGCCCATGGGGGCCATTCCACATATAGGCTATTTCTTGTCATCAAGGCTTTCATCCCTTTGTAAAAATGTATCTTATTCCATACAAAGATATTTCAGAACTTTTACACAAGTCACTGCTCCACTTATCATTTGTACCCATTATAACAACTGTACCCATTTGCCTGTCCCCTCAACCATATGGGAAAGGGAGTTTCACTGCACCCAACATTACTCTATTCATTCAGGCTCCTATCCTAAAATACCATTGACATAGTGGCCTATAAACAACAGAAATTTATTCCTCCAGTTCTGGAGGTTGGAATGTCAAGATCAGAAATTCTATTTCTCACAGTTCTAGAGGCAGGAAGTTCAAGAACAGCATAGCCCTCTGGTGAGAGCCCTCTCCTGGGTTTCAGACTGCTGACTTACCGTGAATGAGAGAGCTTTATAAGGGGACTAATCCCCTTTGTAAGAACTCCACTGTCATGGTCTGTTGACCTCTCAAAAGTCCCATCTTCTAATACCATCACATTGGGAGCAAAGGTTTCAACATATGAATTTTGGGTGGATACACACATCCAGTCCATTGCAAACACTCAGAAAGGAAATAAAGCATAGTGGTTAATATCATCGGAAGGGCGCCTGGGTGGCTCAGTCAGTTAGGTGGCTGGCCCTTGATTATGGCTCACATCATGATCTCAGGGTTCTGGGATTGAGCCCCACAATGGGATTCACACTCAGCAGGGACTCTGCTTCAGGATTCTCTCTCCCTCTTCCCCTCCCCCCACTCCTGTGCACGTGCATGTGCTGTCTCACTCTCTCTTTCTCCCTCTCAATCTCAAATAAATAAATAAATCTTAACAACAACAAAAGACAGCATGGGTAGGGAGCCAGACTATTGAGTTTAAAGGCACACGAACTTGGTTAAATTACTTAAATTTCTCCATTCACTTTCCTTGTCTATAAAATGGGAATAACAATAGTCCCTACTAATGTTGAGTTGTTGCAAGGATTAAGTGACTGGCAGATGTAAAACACATAGAATAGTGCTATACAATAGTGCTCAGTACAGGCTCCCTACACCTTAAATCTGAGCCTGTTGAGAGCTGAAAACGGCTTCTCTTGTGAATATCTTTGTGGATTAATAATGTTGAATATTCCTATGTTTTGGGTCATTTTTTTCTTTTGGGAAACGCTTGTTCAAGTCCATTGCCAAATTGTAATAGCCCATTAATATTTTCTCGTTGATATTAGAGCTCCTTATGAACTTAAGCTATTAACTGTTTCTATTATATTTTGTTTTATTATTCAAAAACATCTTTTGAGTCTATTATTTGTCCTTAATTTGTTTCTAGCATCATATATATTTTTTTCTTTTACACCTAGATAATTCTTCCCCATTATTTTATCAGCTAATGTTTCTATTTTCTGTATTTCTTCTTTCCCCCTACTCCCAATCTGAAATCTATTTTGACAACTAATAATAAAGTGTTTTGAGCTCTTTGGAGGAGAGCACTTGTCTTAGGAGTGCTCCTTATTCAGTTCAGGGGCTGCTGAATAAGTAACAATAATGTTTCTAAAAGGATAATTTGAACTACACCTGTAAGTCAAAGGAGTTTTCATCCAATCTCCTTAAAGAGAGAGGATACTACGAGAGAAATACCACTGTTGTCTGAAAAAGATGTATGTTTGAAAAGCCACATGCAGTGAATGTTAAAAAAGAAGCCTATTTCTTACAATTGAATAGAGTTTTATGTAGGCTTCTTTCAAGAAATCAACCTCCGGGAATTGTTGCTGTTGGTACTTTTGCTTCTCTTGCTGTTTGTACAGCTAAGTTGAGTGGAGCATCTTGTGCAGTCTCTAATCTCTCATTCCAAGAGAAGCTTCCTCATTATTTTTTTCCTTATTGCAGACCAGAGCCTGGAGATGGCCATGTGGCACACCATTTCCTTTAGAATCTTGCTGTAGGTTGTCTCTAGGGTATAATGAAGATCTAGAATGTTCTCATGGGCAGGACCCAGACCTGCAGCCCCCTGCCTTGAGCCCTCAGTAGCTGTCAGTGGAGTAAAAGCCATTATCCAAGAAGTCTGGAAGGAGTTCATCTCTGCTCAGGATCATTCGACTTGGGGAAGATAAACTGGAGTTAACCAAAATGGTTTTATCTGAAAATCACTTCTGTCCTAGAATTCTGCTTTAAAAATAGCAAAAACTAATGAATTATGTTTTTGTTGTGCTCTACTTTTCTTTAATTGGCTACAGAGTATTTTTGCCTCAACGTGAGCCTAGATCTTGCAACTGTGTTCTTTAGTGCTGCTTCATCTCAGTGTTTTCAGGATTCTTTTGGCCTTTGATAGGGAATCCTATTTTTTAAAGGTTCATTTTTAATTTCAGAGAGAGAGGGGGAGAGAAAACGAGCGGGGGAGGGACAGAGGGAGACGCAGACTCCCCGCTGAGTGTATAGCTGGACACCAGGCTCTATCCCAGGACCCTGGGATCATGACCTGAGCCCAAGGCAGACACTTAACCGACTGAGCCACCCAGGTGCCCCTAGGGAATCCTATTCTTAAGCTACTTTATCTTGACAGGTGTTCATTTTGCCCAAGGCTTCTTAGTGTAGGTGAATCTCAGGCAGAAACTCTGGTCTCTTCAAAGAGAAATGTTAGAATAGAATAAGAATGAGAAATGCTATCTTGCCAGAGCCTTTTTGTCATACAAGAATTCTTTTGGGTTAATATACACTGTTTGGTGACCTTGAGAGCAGAATTAGATCCCTCAGAGGTTACCTTGGTTTTCAAAGTAATGACCAGTGTGTTAAAGAAACACTTCCAAAGGACTTGTTAGTAATCTTAAAATTAAAAATCTTATTTTTCTACTTATGAGTCAAGCCAATTATAACGATCACCCCTAAGGGGGTGTAGGGGCTTGAACAGTGTTCCCCCCAGATTCATGTCCACCCAGAACCTTAGAATATGACTTTACTTGGACGTAGGGTCTTTGCAGATGAGATTTAGGTAAGGATAAAGATGAGATCGCACTGACTTAAGAAAGGCCTTAAAAACAATGACAGTGTTCACATAGAGACCAAAAAGGATACACAGAGAAGCAGGCCAAGTGAAGATGGAGGTGGAGATCAGAGTTAATGGGGCCACAAACCAAGGAGAGCTGAGAGCCACCAGAAGAGCCACGCAAGGAAGGATTCTGTCCTAGAAACTTCAGAGGGAATGTGGCCCTGCTGACACCTTTATTTCAGGCTCCTACCCTCCAGAACTGGGAGACAATACATTTCTGTTGTTTTAAACCACCTAGTTCGTGGTGATCTGTTATAGTAGCTTAGACATTGGTATGGTTTCATTTATAAACATAAACTCCCTTAAGCAATTTCAACTCAGTTTAAATAATTAATTACCTTTTTAAAACTTAGATGATCTGACAAATAATCTTTCCAAGGAACTTAAATTCTTTTAACTCTGACAAATAAAATATGTTAATATAGTATATCCTAAATCTTCTTATAAATTTGATGTCATAAGCTCAGTAAGAATTTTTCTCATTCTTGGGGCACCTGGGTGGCTCAGTCAGTTAAGCATCTGTCTTTGGTTCGGGTCATGATCCCAGGGTCCTGGGATCAAGTCCCATGTTGGGCTCCCAGCTCAGCGGGGAGCCTGCCTCTCCCTCTGCCTATCTCTCTCTCTCTCTCTGTCAAATAAATTAATAAAATCTTTAAAAAAAAGAATTTTTCTCATTCTTTTCCATTAAAATAATGAGTTCAGATCAATTATCAATTAGGATGTACATGTCTTAAATAGGAATCACAGGACTAAACTGTTTCTGTGATAGGCCATATTATTTTAAGTGTGACAAGTGTGTAAGTGCCAAGTGCTATAGGTGTTTTTCTTCAGCACAATACCCAAAAAAATATTTACACTGTGGGCTTGATTCTCTTAAACAGTTCTGGACTTAATTCTAAAATTTTCCAGAAAACAACTGGTTGAGGTGGCATGACAAGCAAAAATATTGGCCAGGACGCTGACTGGATTGGTTCTTTTTCAATCCCAACTGCTAAGCCAAGACTTTCAGTCACTGTTTCATCATGGTTTCCACATTTAGAGAAGGTGGTTGTCATTTTCCTTATGTATTAGTCAGGGTTCTCCAGAGAAACAGAATATATATATATATATACGTTTGGGGCACTATATATATCTATAGTGAGGAACTGACTCACATGATTATGGAGGCTGAGAAGTCTCCCGAGCTGCCATCTGCAAGCTGGAGACCCAGGAAAGTCAGTGATGTAATTCAGTTCAAGTCTGAAGGCCTGAATACTAAGGGAACTGATGGTGTAAATCTCAGCCCAAGGGCGGAGAAGATCCATGTCTCAGCTCAAACAATAAGAAAGAAAAGGGGTGAATTCTTCCTTCTTCTGCATTTTGTCTCTTCAGGCCCTCATTGGCTTGGCCGATGCCCACCCACACTGGGGAGGACCATCTGCTTTACTGAGTCCACCCATTCAAATGCTAATCTCGTCTGGGAGAACCTCACAGATAGACCCAGAAATAATGTTTAACCAAATATCTGGGCACCCCCACTTCTGTCAAGTTCACACATAAAGTTAACCATCGAATCTGAGTTTGCCTGATATCATGACCTCTTTCTTTCATCTACTAATAAAAAACTGCAACCTAATATCCAGGATACTACTTCACTTGATTGGATTTCACTGTGTGTGCTTAATGTAATTAAATATTTTCACAGATAGGTCTAAACACTTTGAATTTGAGAGCATTCTGCATCCTCTTCATTATTTCCTCATCTTGTAAGCTCACAACACTTACTAGATACTAAAATGACACCTAATTGGGTGCTGGATCTTCCCTCATGGCCTCATGAGCTCATGCGGTCTCAATCAACATCTAAGAACATTCTCGTGTATTTGTAATGACTGGCACTAGAAAATATTCAGAAGCAACAAACTTTAGAGGATGCTGCAGAACTGGTCTAAGGTGAAGGACTAGACAGTTGGTATCAGCATAAAAGCTGCCAGTGATAAGAAGAGGGGATAAAACCCAAGAAAATCCAGTTTGAGAATGCCATTGTGATGTGATGGGGATGGGCACAGAACTCACGCTGCATCTGAAGGCCAATAATAAGATGGAATTCACACGAACCTGAAGATTATGTTCTAGGAATCTGCGATCACTGAGATGACAGGCCAGAGCCACAATAATATAACCAGCTTTTCTCGAAATAGAGTCGGTCGGGTCGTGTGATGAATTTGATGCATTGAATGTACGATTGCATTGTCATGTGCCCAGACACTTCCTCTCTGCCTCCACTATCATCTTGGGATACAGAGGGAGTGACATTATATTAATGACCCCCATTTTGTGGCTTTTTCACTCACCTGGCCACTCACCACCTCACCCTCTCCTCACTCTCCTCACTCACAGCCTCCACCCTTCTCACACAATTTTGCCTAGCATGGAAGCAGGACTGCTGCTCTTGTTTTGGCTCCGACATCCTCACTGAAGGTGGCTGCCCAGTCCCCAGATGGCATTCACTTCACTCATGCCCTGATGAAGACATGCCTTTCCTCTGAGAAAGTTCCTTGGGTTTTCTTTTCAGTTATCACTCTGTCTGTGTCCATGCAGAAATGAGTATGCCTCTCTGCCCAGTGCAGGGCTCCATTTTATCATCTGAGCTCCCTTGCAGTGTGGTTTATGACACACACCTCTTAAAATCTCTGTGGGAAATCATTCCCCTTAGCAGTATTCTACAGGGGATCTGATGTATTCCTGGAACTGGTACGGAGAACTATGATCCTGTTGTCCTGTCTCCTTGGGTCTTCTGTTTCTTATCTAAGCAACTCTGCCCCATATGTCAATGTCACATTGTCACAGACAAAGCCTGTGGACACGACTCAGTTTGTCTCAGTCAGAGCCATCTAAGCTCTGGTGATGTGGATTTAGGGAAGTATTTTTAAAATATGTGATTATCCAATGAATACTAATGTTAGTGGATGAAAGTTTAAAGAGAAACTGGATATTGGGACGCCTGGGTGGCTCAGTCTGTTAAGTCTCTGCCTTCAGCTCAGGTCATGATCCCGGGGTCCTGGAATCGAGTTCCACATTAGTAACATTATAGTAGAGAGACCTGGCAGATAGCACCTTAACTAAGTGATCAAGGTAACATCACCAGCAATAACATATATCAACATGCTATACCCTCCAATATGATGCAATGAGAAAGGTGTGTCACCAACTTGGTATTCCAAGTATATATATTCCATATATACACCAACTTTGGTACTTCCCCAAAATGGATGACTTCAATCTCATCATGAGAAAATATCAGACCAACTCAAATGGAGGGAAATTCTATTAGTAACTGATTAGTACTCTTCAAAAATGTCAAGGTCATGAAAAGCAAGGGAAGACCAAGGAATTGTCACAGATTGAAGGAGACCGAGGAGACATGACGATTAAGTGCAAGGTGGAATCCTGGAATGGATCCCGGGACAGTAAAGGAACGTTGGTGGAAAAACTGATGAAATCCAAATGGGAACTGGAGTTTAGTTAATAGTCTTGCGCCAAAGTTAATTTCCTGGTTTTGATTCATGTCCCACTGTTACTGACATGAGAGTCTGCATTGTGTGAGTGGAAGTCTGGGTCCTTGCATTCCCCAGGAGAAGATTAACGGGAGGATCTGCACTCAAATAAAGGTAGCCAGAAGGAAAGTAGCAAGTACCCAGCAGTTCATTAAAATGGTAATACAAAAAAATAAATAGGGGCGCCTGGGTGGCTCAGCCGTTAAGTGTCTGCCTTCAGCTCAGGGCATGATCCCAGGGTCCTGGGATCGAGCCCCGCATCGGGCTCCCTGCTCGGCGGGAAGCCTGCTTCTCCCTCGCCCACTCCCCCTGCTTGTGTTCCTGCTCTCGCTAATTCTCTCTTTGTCAAATAAATAAATAAAAATCTTTAAAACCAACCAACCAAACAAACAAATAAAATGGTAATACACTCTCAAGCTGGGAGAGCGGGCTGATTCCTCAGAGTGGAAGCTAGCCCTAGGTTGTTTTGGGATTGGATATTTGTTGCATCTCTCTGGGCTGGGAAGATCTGCTGACTTACCACTTAGGGTCTAGTGATTTCTAATGGAAGCTCCTTCTGGATCTTTTGGGAAACTCCTCCCATAGGTTGGGAAGGGGAGTTTTTGACCTTAGGAAATTTGAACAAGAAAAAGTCAAGGCGGCTTTTCTCCATGGGGGTGGAGCTTTATAACCACAATGCAAATGGATTTAATTAGTCTAGGGGTTACCCTGGGGCAGAGGTGAGCTAGGAGAGCACCTGCTTTGCACCTGTGGCTCTTGATCTGGTAGGCCTAAGGTCTTGGAGGCCGCAAGGTCAGGATGTTGTGCCCCCCCCCCCCCCGCGGCTTCTAACGTGTAACCTCTTTATCACCGTCCTTGCCTCCAGCTCATGCCTCTAGCATACCCCTTCAAGGACTTAGGACTCTGCCTCGGGGCATTCCTTCCACTGCTCCTGCCTAGTTTCTACCTTACACCATCATTATGTGAGCTGTTAGCAATAGAGAAAGCGAGGTGGAGGGCATCTGGAAAGTCTCTGTACCATTTTTTTTTTTTTTTTGGCAATTCTTCTACAGTTCTATAATGATTTCAAAAATAAAATGTTAAGAAAATCTGTGATTACAATAGCAAATTAGAAATTAAAAATGATACATTCTTGCTGCTGTGTTTGAATATAAGTAGAAATGTATTATGATTTGTTTTCTTGAATAGCATAGCGGTTCTCAATAGTGTGTCTCAGAACCACCCAGAGGTCTTGTTTAAACACAGATGACTGGGGCGGCACCCAGAGGTTCTGATCCAGTACATGGGGGGGGGGGGAGGACCTGAAAAATTCGCATTTTTTTTAGAAGATTTTATTTATTTAAGAGAAAGTGAGAGAGCACGAGTGAGCGCAAGCTGGGGGAGGCGCAGAGGGAGAAGCAGACTTTGCGCTGAGCAGGGAGCCCGATGCGGGGCTCGAGCCCAGGACCCCAGGATCATGACCTGAGCAGAAGGTAGACACTTAACCCACTGAGCCACCCAGGCACCCCTCCAAAAGTGCATTTCTAATGAGATTCGAGGTGCTGTTGCTGTGCAGGGAGCCACAATTTGGGAATCACTGGAATAGCAGTAACTATCTGTATCAAGTGAATAAATATGGGTGTGACAAAGTCTCAGAACTGTCCATTCCTTCAGACCCTTCCCAGGCAGCTGAGTTATTGACTGGATGAGGCAGCAGGGTAGCACCTAGATCCACAGTCTCCAACACACATAGCCCTGAACTGCGGGGTTTGACCAGTGGAAGCTGCCTGAGAGAACAGAGACACCCTGACAAAGTCTTAATTTCTTTAAAAGGAAAGCATCACATGAATTTAAGAACTGGAGGCAAATATGCATTATTCTAGAACCTGGCTAAAAAAAAACAAAAACGGCCGTGTATGTTTTATTAAGCAAAATCGCCATATGATTTTCTGTGCTCTGAAGCTATACAGGCAAATTTTTTTTTTTTTAGGATTTCTATTTTGATGCTGGAAGACATGCTAACTCTGTGGATTTATACCTCTAGAGGAGATATTTGCATTTTGAACTTTGACAAGAGCAGTTAGCAGTAAACCAAGGCCTTTGACATTTAAAAAAAATTTGTTTTAAGATTTTATTTATTTGAGAGAGAAAGAGAGAGAGCACGTGTACACGCACAAGCTGATGGGAGGAGCAAAGGGAGAGGGAGAAGCAGACTCTCCTCGGAGCAGGGGGCCAGATGCGGGGCTCGATCCCAGGACCCTGAGATGGTGATCTGGGCCAAAGGCAGACGCTCAACTGACTGAGCCACCCAGGCGCCCTGGCCTTTGACATTTTAAAATAACAAATAAACATTAAATTTTTCCTTTCAACTTAAAAAGACAAATCCCCTTACAGAAAGCTAGAAAGATATAGGAAGTGTAATACTTTCTTCACTCTGATGCAATCTTGACTTCTTTTTATTTTTTGTGACTTTCTAGTGATTAGGGCTCCCATACACCATTTAGCTAAAAATACAGTTCATGCAGTTTTAAACTCTATTTTTCCCAATTAATTCAAATCACAAATTATGTTTCTATATAGTCTTTATATTATCATTTTATGGTAGTATTTCTATGTAGTCTTCTATTATCCTTTTTAACGAATGCATAAATTTCAAATGATTGTGTCCTATTTTAATTAGCCATTTCCCTACTTTGAAAACTTTCCCTGCTTCCATCTTTTAAAATCACAAAAACACAGCAAAATGATGTGTTTTTTTTTAATTTTACTTTATTATGTTATGTTAGTCACTATACATCATTAGTTTTTGATGTAGTGTTCCATGATTCATTGTTTGCGTATAACACCCAGTGCTCCACGCAGTACGTGCCCTCTTTAATACCCATCACCAGGCTAACCCATCCCCCCGCCCCCTCCCCTCTAGAACCCTCAGTTTGTCTCTCAGAGTCCATCGTCTCTCATGGTTCGTCTCCCCCTCCGATTTCCGCCCCCCTTCATTCTTCCCCTCCTGCTATCTTCTTCCTTTTTTTTTTTTTTTAACATATCATGTATTATTTGTTTCAGAGGTACAGGTCTGTGATTCATCAGTCTTACACAATTCACAGTTCTCTCCATAGCACACACCCTCCCCAATGTCCATCACCCAGCCACCCCATCCCTCCCACCCCCCACCACTCCAGCAACCCTCAGTTTGTTTCCTGAGATTAAGAATTCCTCATATCAGTGAGATCATATGATACTTGTCTTTCTCTGATTGACTTACTTTGCTTAGCATAATACCCTCTAGTTCCATCCATGTCATTGCAAATGGCAAGATTTTGGGTTTTTTTGATGGCTGCATAATATTCCATTGTATATATATATCTATACCACATTTTCTTTATCCATTCATCTGTAGATGGACATCTTGGCTCTTTCCATAGTTTGGCTATTGTGGACATCAGCAAAGTGATGTTAATTGTAATCTAACACTGCACATTTCTTTGGAGAGGTAGACTCTGTCATTGCAATTAACAGCACTTGAGTGGGTCCAGTAAGCTTGGTTGACGAGAGCACAGAGCTGAAGATATAAAGGTGTTAGTTAGCTCTAACAAGGAGAAAACTGTCTCCCCTGTGGCAAGATTAGAACTCCTGAGTCACTCAACAGGTTACAACCCATGCATGTCATTGGGTCCCCAGGTGGAGGTGTACCCATCCATCATTGCTACAGCAGAAAACTCAAATGTATTGGTTGGCATCTCTCTGCCAACATGAAATTCATTTTCCTACAGAGAACATTTTTTACGGTAAAATCTGAAAATGGCTCAAACTTCATTCAGGCATCAGTCTTGTAGGAGATGCCTCTTTTGGATCCGCCCTTCCCCATAGAAGTGTTCAAAGAATCATCTACAAGCTCAGTGTCTGAAGTGAATCACCGGTAGCACTTTCCTTCAGGGAGCTTAGATTGGTTTGAAATTACATACTCACTAGTGAGATTATGTGATTACCATTTTAAACTCCCTCTGCTTCAGTTTTGTCATCTTTAAAATGGAGATAATAGTACCTATTTGATAGAATTAATTAGTTAATATAAGAAAATGCTTAGAGCCAGCCTCAAACTGGCAAACACCATATAAATGTTGGCTGTGACTGCTTCTTTAGGGCTGTTAGCAGGGAGCATATCATTTTTGTGCACCAGTATATCTCCGGTGCCAAATTACGGTGCCTGGCAAATAGTGGTGCTCAATAAATGTTTGAGAGTAACTTAATAGCAACTGAATGAATGCATGGAGCGATTGACAACAGGCTCGCATCTTGCCTTCTTGCCTTGCTTAGTTCTTGTTTCCCCAGACTCTGTAATTTAGGAATTAGGAGCCACTGGATGCTTGTGTTCATAACCCAAACACAAGAAGAGCTCAGCACATTCTAGAGGGAGACAGCAAAGTCTTGTAACAACCAAAGCTTAGATGATGGAAGTTTATTTCCACATTAGCTGTTTTCATCTATGAAAAGTGCTTAGAACATTATTTTTGGAGTGTTAGACATTGAAAAGTTTGACTGTGAATCCATAATTTTTCCAGTTATGCTCTTCAAAATTTCCTTTACTCTAGCAACCGAAGAATAAAAATAAAACCAGAAATATATCAATATGTGCATAGGAAACTCTCCACATTTGGGAAGTTTCCAGTCAAGAATTCAATTAATTTGCAACAATAACTTATGATTCCATTCGCAATGTTCCCTTTCTGATTCTCCTAAATTGCACGCATACTTGCAAGGTGAGGAAGGAGAGGTTGGTAGAATTGAGCTTACACCCTGATCAATAGTCCTAGTTCTGCTGGTTGGGATGCAAACACTAGGTCCAAAAGCCCAGCACGTACAACCTGGTGCTGTTACTTGGTGTGTTTTTCCAGAGTAGCAATAGTAGGCATTAGGTTCCACAACCAGCCCAAGGAATCCCATTAATCTCTCTATCGATGAAGGGTAATTCAGTTGAAATAGTACTAGATGATCCAGCCACCATTTGTAAGGATCTTTATATGGGATATTTTTAGACTCACCACTTAGGGAGCCAGAAATACATCTTTCTTAAAAGTGAAATTAGGGACCACACCTCTCTCCACCCTCCACTTGCTGTCTTTGAAAGTAATGATGCTTCCAGCCTCTTCCTTAGCAGGAAGTAGCTCCTCTTGAGAATGAGAATGAGAATCAGGGGGAAACAAGGAGTCTTGAAGGCAAAAACCATCTGCAGGGTAACCTCTGAACTTACCTGGCTTTTTTTGAGGCTCCTGGGGCTTAACCTATGGCATGCTGCAAACTCTGCTGTTATAATCCATATTTCCAGCTAGATCATGAGCTTCTTATTATGCAATGAGTTCCTAGAAGATTGATCCTTGATAAAGCCTTTATTATGACAGCCTAACTGATGTGGGAAACAAAGGCAGAAGAAAAATCATTAAATTTCCTTACCATCTATAGCCCATTGACCAGCCTTGAAACTGGCAGAGTGACATTCTTCTCAGGGACTCAGCGGCTGCCTCCTCGCTGTTAATACTTTGCTAAGGGCAAAAGGCAATCTTAGCCTGACCCTCAGGACCCTGTAAGTCTACTTTAACATACAAAAATTCCTTTGGAAACTTCCTTTATCTCTACTCCCCAAGATATGTGTTGGCAAACATCCCCCAAGCTGATATATACATCTGAAGGGTCTCATGCCTGAGGGTTTACTAAACAATAATAAATGACCTTTCCCAACAAGAGCTAGCCCCCTCAGGATCCTGGAAACCTTGTTTCCAGAATACCTGGGAGGCTTACACTATCCCTAACCCCCTTCCAACTTGGAAGTCTCTAATGGGCCCCTCCTCACGTCCCCGTCGCAGCTCTTTCTGCCCACGGGTCCTGTCCCCATGCCTTAATAAAACCACCTTTTTGCACCAAAGACGTCTCAAGAACGCTTTCTTGGCCATCAGCTTCGAACCCTAACGTCTTTCCTACATCAGTTCACCCAGGCTAACACAGTGAAACATGGCCAGTATATCTTCCTATAAGATTTATTGCTTGTTGTCTTTCCTTACAGGATCTGGATGGAAATAGATGCCCTATTTTAACTGTTCGCAATGAAATTCACAACATGCATCAAAAAATCTGAGTTCTTACTTGAGTGACAGGAGAGGTAGGGGAGAAACTATCAAATTATACAGTTCTCCTTGAAACAGATAAGAAATGGTTAGAAACTGGAGGGAGTTCAACAATTATACAGCCTCTAGTATGTGTCAGACAATGTAGTTATAATGTAGGAAAAATGTTAGGGTTCGAAGCCAACGGCCAAGAACAAATTCTTGGGACGTCTTTGGTGCAAAAAGGTGGTTTTATTAAAGCCCGGGGACAGGACCTGTGGCCAGAAAGAGGTGCACTGGGGACGTGAGGAGGGGCCCATTATAGACTTCCAAGTTGGAAGGGGGTTAGGGATAGTGTAAGCCTCCCAGGTATTCTGGAAACGAGGTTTCCAGGATCCTGAGGGGGCTCGCTATTGCTGGGAAAGGTCATTTATTATTGTTTAGTAAACCCTCAAGCATGAGACCCTTCAGATGTATATTGGCGAGTCAGATGCTTGGGAGATGTTTGCCAACACATATCTTGGGGAGTAGGGATAAAGGAAGTTTCCAAAGGAATTTTTGTATGTTAAAGTAGACTCACAGGGTCCTGGGGGTCAGGCTAAGATTGCCTTTTGCCCTTAGCAAAGTATTAACAGCGAGGAGGCAGCCGCTGAGTCCCTGAGAAGAATGTCACTCTGCCAGTTTCAAGGCTGGTCAATGGGCTATAGATGGTAAGGAAATTTAATGATTTTTCTTCTGCCTTTCTTTCCCACATCATGAACCTTGGCCTCATAAGGGGAGGCCCAGGCAAACTAACCAAGAGAGATTCCCCAGCCTGTGGTTGATTGTCCCATAGACCAACCAGTCAGGTGATTCCCACTGGTGGACATCTGTTGGGTTTCCAGTACCTTAACATCAAGCTGTGCACTTTCTCCCTTGTTCATCTGATATTCTTCTGTCTTTTCAGTTCCTACCCCAACTCTTACCTCTTTGTTGGAGCTATCATGACAGGAACTCAGTTTCTTGGAGAACAAAACGCCTTGACCAAGACAATGGCGTTAGGTCTTTAAGGACAAGAGAAACCTATCTTCTGCTTTTCGGAGGAAAACCCCACAAGCCTTTACAGGAACTGAGGAGGAGAGCAGGGCTCTGAGGTCTGTAGATACATTCATGAAATAAGATGTAGTGGGTCGGGGGGCCGGGGTGGGTCGGGGGGCGCTGGGCAGCCAGAGGGCAGAGAGGGCAGAGACCGGCTGCCCAGAGGGAGGATGGCGTGGGGGGTGGGAATGCTGGCTGTTAAAAGGGGAGGGGCTGGCCAGTAAAAGTGTGGAGGGGGCGAGGGGGACACAAGGGGACCGGAGAGAGCCCCTGGCTCTGATCCAAGTCACTGCCAGGCCTGGCGCGGGCTGGGGGAGGGGGGGTGCATGGGTGCTTCGGCCTCGCCGCGCCGGAGCCCGAACCCGAGGAGGCGCAGGGCCTGAGCCGACTGCCACCGGAGCTGCTCCTGGTGGCGCTGAGCCACGTGCCCCCGCGCGCGCTGATGGGGTGCTGCCGCCGGTGTGCCAGGGCTGACGTGCCCTGGTGGACCGCCCAGCCCTGTGGCTGCTCATCCTGGCCCGGGACCACGGTGCCCTGCTGCCGCTCGCCCCCAGCTGCCCGCCCCCCGCCCGCAACGGCAGGCCCTGTCTCCTGGGCCGCTTTAGCGAGCGCCGCCCCATCGGACGCCACCTCCTCCGCAACCCCTGCGGCCTTCCTGGCCTCCCGCAATGGATGGTGCGGCAGGGTGCGGACGTCTGGGCAGTGGAGGTAAACAGGTCAACTGTGCCCCGGGGCCCCCTCGCAGACCTGCTTCGTGTCTTCCTTCAGCTGGTGTCACAAAAAGCCGTGTTGGACCTGGAGGAGGAGGGTTTGTGGCCAGAGCTGCTAGATAGTGGCAAGACTGAGATTTCTGTCTCTGATTGGTGGGGAGCCCGACACGACAGTGGCTATATGTACCGACTCCTTGTCCAACTTCTAGATGCCAACCGGACTTCCCTGGATAAATTCCCTGCTATGCCGGTTCCCATCCAACAGTGGAACAACAATGTCTGCTTTCAGGTCACCCACGTGTTCTCCAACATCAAGATGGGCGTCCTCTTTGTGTCTTTCAAACACTGGGGCCAGGACACGCAGTTCTGGGCTGGTTGCTATGGAGCCCGTGTGACCAACTCCAGTGTGGTCCTGTGGGTCTGGTTCTCTTTGTCGAGGGCTGTCCTTGCACTACAACCTGACTGGTGCCTTCCAGGACTGGGGACTACTGGCCAGGACTTCTCACTAACCAAGGGCACGAGCTTCCCTGGCATCCTGGGTACTCCAGGATCCCTTCGAGGGTTCTGCCGGGCCCCCTCTTGAGGTTCTAGAAACTACTAGAAGAAAGTTCTTTTTTCAGAGCTACCTCCTGCTGTTATAGGGATATACCTCCCCCTGGAGGCCCTCTAATTCAGCCCCAGGCCCCTCTGCCGTGTCTCCTCTCCTTTCTGCTTTCAGGGGACTTTATCAGTTCCTTTAGAGAAGGCAGTTCATCTCTGAAGTAGAATCTCATCCTTATGGCTGGGAAAATTCCAACTACCTTGGGTGGCAGACTTAACCCCCTGCCGCCCCACAGCTTCAAGGCTGGGACCAGGTCTCACAGCTGAAAGTCAACCAGCTCAAAAAATGTATGGAGATCCTCAAGGACCCCTGTGATTGTATGGTGTATAAAATTATTTTTTATTTTTAAATTTTCCACAAACATCGAGAGAATAATGTATCAGCAACAACTATCTGCCAATCATATGTAATAAATTTATTATTTTGCAAAAAAAAAAAAGAAAAGATACGGTGGGGAGTACTGGGGAAAAGAAGTCCCAATTTGTGTAAATACTTCATAGTTTAACAACCAATTTACAAAATTCCTGTAAATTTAACAACAGATTCTTGCAAGCAAGTCATCATAACGCTTGGCTCTAGTGAACCACTGATGGAGTAGGGGTTGGGGAGGGAAAAAAAACAACTTCAAGGGTTTATTTCCCTTCACTCTCTTCTCTTCTCATTTTGATCGGAGTGGTGAGTGGGATCTCATTTGGAGGGGACTGAGTTTCTGAACTACTGATGGAGGGAAGCAGCATCCTGTCAGTTGAGAAGTTGAGTAGGTGCTCATTCACAAGTAAAGATTAGTGGTGTAGGGAGCAGATATGGAGATGGCTTTCATTTTATTCTTGGTAGAATCACTTGAGAAATAAAAATGGTGTCCCAGGGGCCTTCTACTTAAATATATTTGAAGCGGAGAGCTAGGTTCTTGTTTCAAGGAGTCGAAGAATGAATCTTGTGGGCAAAGGAGAGTAAAGCGATAGAAGTTTATTAAGTGAAGATAATAGAAGCTTATTAAGTGAAGATACAGAAAAAGCTCTCAAGAGGGAGAGGGGGCCCGACAGCGGTGCCAAGGAGGGCCATTAGTGTTGGTCTTTTATAGAAAGCTAACCAGGGGAACTTAAATCCTTTTAATTGATATCACCATTGAGCAAGGACTAGTGATAACACCTTCAATGGCTTACTTCCTTTGTTGGGTCTGGTTATTCTTTGTTGGTCACAGGTGATTATCATAAAAAAAGACACCCACCCCACATGCTTAGGGCAGGGTGGTGCAGTTTGTTCCCTTTTCTCTGGTTTCCCCAGACCTCCACAGTTTTGGGATTTCTGTGAGCCTGATCACGTAGCCCTCATCTGTCTCTCCCTACCTAGCCCTGCCTGTCCCTTACTCATATCTACCCCCTTCACCCCATACATTTTACCCTCTAGAAGCTTCACTGGATTGATAATTTCGACTTGAAATGTGTAAGGAAGCTAGCAGTTAGAATAATTCTAGAGATGCATTGTGTTCTGCAGTTTAGGACATGTCACCCCAAAATATGCCAGTTTGGTATATTGATTACTTTGAGCTGAAAGTACTTGAAAAACAGCAAATCCAGGGAAAGGCTTTCTCCGAACACTCTTTAGCGCCTTAAAGATAGGTCCTACAAAAGGAACTCAATTGTCATGAATCTTCTTTCTGGGAATTTCATTAACCAGGGAAGATTGACTTTTATCACAGGAAAAGACTAGAAGTAGGCACCAACCCACATAAACTTTGTCACAAACTGTCCTATCTCCCATCTAATCCTCTAAGAGCCACTTCATCTTTCCTGAAAATCATTTTCTCTCTTTTAAGTGGCCTATCCTCCTCCCAGTAAGACAGTATACGTATGTGCTTTCAAATATCACCTTTCTTTGGGATATTCACTTTTCCCCCCCGACGATGCCTTCATACACATAACACTGACACTTAATAAATTTGTAAACCGTATCCCCTATTAACCTATTTTCAGTTAATTTCATAGACCCAACTATTGGATTTAGGAGTGTAGAGGGAAAGTCTTTCCTCTCCTACCGTTCTATAGCAATGATTTTCCTTCACTCACACTTTGTGGGAATAGAATTCCCTGGAAGTGTATAACATGGGAGCCCTGTGGGTAAACAATATAGAAGAATTAAACCTATTGGTTATATACACCTTGATATCACACATTTGATCAATTTTCTCATCTTGATGATGTTAACCTGTGTGGAATGAAGTTTTTTGTTTGTTGTTTTTTAAGATTTTATTTATTTATTTGAGAGAGAGAGACACACCACGAGTGGGGGGAGGGGCAAAGGGAGAGGGAGAGAGGGAGTCTCAAGCAGACTCCCTGCTGAGTGTGGAACCTGACTGCGGGGCTCCATCTCACAACACTGAGATCATGGCCTGAGCCAAAATCAAGGGTCTGATGCTTAACTGACTGAGCCATCCAGGTGCCCCTGGAATGAAATTTTGACCAGTGGACTAGGTAGTTGGTTTTCAGAGGGGATGTGAAGAACACCAGCATACATCAATTTTCTTTGTCTTGACTCCCATTTAAAAAAAAACATTTTAAATGAACTTTTTTTTTTTAGTTGTATGTCTCTTTAATCTTTTGTAACATTTAAATGAGCTTTTAATTTTAGAACAGGTTTAGATTTACAAAAAGTTATGAAGTTTGTACAGAGAGTTTCCATATATCTTATACCCATATTCCACAGTTCACTTGTCATAATTGGCGAACCAATGTTAATATATTATTATTAACTAAAGTCCGTACTTTCTTTAGATTTCTTTAGTTTTTCCCTAATGTCTTTTCTGTTCCAAGATCCCATCCAGAAGATCACACTCAGTCATCATGTCTCCCAAAACTTCTCAAGTTTTCCTAGTTTCTGATGACCTTGACAGCTTTGAGGAGTAATCAGGACTTTGTAGAATGTCCCTCAATTGAGATTTGTCTGTGCTTTTGTCGTGATTAGACTGGAGTTATGTGCTTCTGAGGTAAAGACCACAGAGGCGAAGTGCCGTTTTCATCATATCATATCCAGGTACATATTATGAACATAATTTATCACTGGTGATGTCAACCGTGATCACCTGGCTGAGAAAATATTTTTCAGGTTTCTCCACTGTAAAGCTGATCTTTATTTTGACCTGCATCTTTTATTCTGGGGAGCTCTGAATGCAAGGGATACCATAGGTTTACTGGATGCTCAATGGTTTAACCTCTGTATTGAAGCTACTTCACTCTGGATATGGTTCTTAAGCCTGGCCAACCATAAAAGTCACATTGATGTTTTAAAAATGTAGTTTCCTCGGTCCCAACCCTTATAGATTCTGATTCATTTGGATAGGGAGGTCCTGGCAGGAACCTATACTTTTAACAAGCACAGGTTATTCTAATCCAGTGCTTTCTAGACTATATACAGCTTGAGAAAACAGACCTAAACTATAAAGGGAAAACAGGAGAAATTCTGGATCACCCAGAGGTTGCCATTTCCATTTCCATGATGCTAGAGTAGAGGAAAATTTCTTTCTGAGTTGTCCTTTTTGGCATTATTTCAGGGCCTAACATGTATTTAGTATCTAACCCAATGCTTTCCCCCCTTTAAAAGCACTTTCATACCTCTCACTGGATAGGCAGGGACACTTTCCAATGTGCTATGATAGCATTTTGTTAAAACCAACATCTCGTGTTAATGCAACTATTTGTGGGCTTACATGACAAAAACAGATGAAGAAATATATCCTATATTGCAGTGGGAAGGAAAATATTATTATTTTAAAAACCCTCAATTGACTAGCCACATTTTTATTTTGTAGGGATAGCAGAATTCACGGAAAATGTTATGCTTTTGTTTAGAAAAACTACTTAGCGAGCCTTTTGGTCACAAAACCAGTCTGGATTAGAGAGGAAGTAACAAAGGGCACTCAGCTACTCTTCATGGCCAACTAAAATGGTGTCTTCCCTGGGGATGGAGAGAATGACTTAACATGGCGACTATTATGCGGGTTTCCTTTGACCAGACTCCAGAAGGAGTTGGTTTCAGATCCCTAGAACTTGGAGAAGATAGGGGAAAATGGGCTGAAGTGACATCATGGAGATGCTTAGAGGAGAGAGTGAGCAAGAGACTCCCTGGGGCAGCAAATGAGGGATCAACTTTAGAAGCAGCGCTGTCCGGTTCTGCCTGTTGCAAATTACTCTCTTTTGAACTGATAAAAGATACTCTGAGGCATATTAAAAATTTTAAGAGGTTTTTTTTTTTTTTTTTTTAGCAAAAACTGATTCAAATTGGGTAACATCCAATCTAGCAGATAGAAAAAAATCTCCAAGGAGCTGTACAAAATGAGAGACTTTTATAGGCAGAAGGGAGTAAGAACAGAAAATTATTCTAAGCAAAAACACCTACATTGGTTATTTCAAGGTTACTTTTCTTTAGAGGATAACAGGAATCTATCAGGCAGATTCCTGGTTGATTGGTTTAAGATTCCATTTCTGGGAGAGCTGAAACTGAAATTAAGTCAAGCCTCAATTTGGTGATGTGAGCCTTAGCATAAGTGACTCCCATTTTGGGTCTCTTGTCTTGTTCTTAGCAACCCTAATCCTCAGACACTATAACCTTTGTTAGTGGGTCACATTTTGGGGCTCAGGAGCAAGGCAGATTAGAGACACCTAAAGAAGCATCAGGAGGTAGATTTAGAGGACCAGACTGATGGAAGAGCAGTTGGAGCAGGATTTTGATTCCTCAGAACCATGGGCAAGTGTGCTGGAATCCCTACTCCTATCAGGCTATGAGGTATTTGATCTGAACCTATTTCATAACTGGAAGACTTAGAGACTTTCAGTTATATTAGTAAGAGATTCCCTAAACATTCTCAAATCTCCCTGCAGATTTGAAAGAGGAATCTTGAAGGAAACTTGGATAACACATGGCTATATCCTTACAGTTTTTTTTCATGATGATGTTTTCCTAGTTTTCTGTCATTTTTAGTGTCAGCCCAGTGCTGAATTTTCAAATAAACTCTTGCTTAGGAAGCAGATAGCATTTCATCATTGATAACTTTTTCAACTTTAACTAGTCTAAATACAAAATGGATAGACATTTTCTTCCTCCTTATTGCTGACAGCAAAATTCTCTTGCACAAATATATTTCCTTACAATAGACAAAAGATGTTGAGCAAACCATGGTGGTTTAAGTACACTATAGTTGAGGGGAATGGATAGAATGACTGCTGTCTTGTAAGTAAGAAACTAAGAAAAAATTGTAAGGCAAAAGAAACCAACCTACAAACTAGTAGAAATAAGGTATAAACATGAAAAAAAACAAAATCAATAACAAAAAAAAAAACCCACTTCTTCCCCGAAACGTGGTGCTATCTATTATTTAAGGTGAGTGAGGAGCAAGAGAGGGAAGTTGGTTTTCAGTTCTCTAAGAAATATTAATGAGGTTTTTCTTGTGTGTGTTGGTGTGTTCACAGGGGGAAGGAATAATGAACAAGAAGGAACATCCCAGTAGAATAACTTCTCATAAGCTGGTTGTTCTAGTACTTCTATCTTCTGATGGCTGGCATGGAGGCGGGTGAGAAGTTTACAAGGTAAAAAGTTTTGTGGATAGCAATATTTTTAAAAATCAATGTTTTCATTTTGTTTTAATGTAATTTTTCCACATTATTCTGCCTACTAGTTTTTTTTTTTTTTTAAGATTTTACTTATTTTTTTGACCGAGAGAGACACAGCGAGAGAGGGAACACAAGCAGGGGGAGTGGGAGAGGGAGAAGCAGGCTTCCCGCCGAGCAGGGAGCCCGATGTGGGGCTCGATCCCAGGACCCTGGGATCATGACCTGAGCCGAAGGCAGACGCTTAACGACTGAGCCACCCAGGTGCCCCTGCCTACTAGTTTTCTATTGCTGCTGAAACAAATTACTAAGACAAACAGTGTCTTACAATGACACAAATTTGTTATTCTACAGTTCTGGAGGTTAGAAGTGTGACATGGGTCCCACTGGGCTAAAATCAAAGTGTGAGCAGAGCTGTCTGTCTTCCTTTCTGGAGGCTGTCAGGAACAATCTGTTCCCTCTCATTTTTCCAGATTCAAGATGCCTCACATAAGTTTTGGCCCAATCCTCTTTCCCCCATCTTCAAAGCCATCAATGTTGCATTATTTGGTCCCCTTCTCTGTAGTCATATCTCCCTCTGATTTCAATGGGGAATCAGAATGGGGAAGGAATAATGAACAACAAGGAACATCACAGTAGAATAACTATAATAGTTATTCCAATACTATTTAGCAATAAAATAAAATAGTATAATAGCATTATACTATCTATAGAATTTATATGCTATAAGTAGTATTTATAATAATAATATAATATATATTATATTATTATTATATATTATTAATATATAATAATATAATAATGCTTATAATAGTAGAATAATAATGTCAATTCCATGGACAACTTTGGGGTCGGCTATGGATTTCATGTTCCAACTCATCCATTTTCTCACCAGCGACACTGAAAGACATTTTTTAATGGGAAGTCATGGAGAAGCTTGTAGCAAATTAGAATTTCATGATTCCTCACATCTAATGAAAAAAAAAAAGTTAAGGATTAAGTAAAAGACTAAGTTAAATTGCAGTCCTGCCCCCAGTGGTTATTCAAATCAGCTCATTTAATGGCCTAGGGGTGTTACCAATGTTGAATTATTTGATTCCTACCTTGAATCCTTTCCTTGAATTAATCATTTTTGTAATGTATCTTTTCTACTTCAGCTTGAAATATACACAGTGGTCATAGTTTGTTTCTTATGAAAAGGATTTGTTATTGTTGTTTTTTAACCCATCACTAGAAAATACCTTTTTGAACAATCAGACCAACAAAGACCATGGAAGATGCACTTCTGGTCAGATCTTCCCAGATTTACAAAACCATGACAACCAGCATCCTCAGGAGAGGGAAATGTTGGCTTAGAGACTGGAAATGAGGGACTTGCCTTAGAGAAAGAAAGCGTCATTCAATAATCTAGAGCAATGCTATCAAGTAGAAATATAATATGAACATACATGTAATTAAAATATCTGGCAGCCACATTAAACAGAATAAAAAGAAACAGGTTAAATCAATTTTTATAATATATCCAAAATATCACTGCAACATGTAATCAACATATTACTGATGAGATATTTTAAATATTTTTTTTTGTATTACACATTTGGGATCTGGTGTGTACTTCACACTTACAGCACACCTGAATTCAGACATTTCAGTTACATAACAGCCACATGTGGCTGTTAGAGTCTACTGCATTGGACAGAGCCAAGTCAAAGCTTTTTTTACTCAAGGAGCATCTTTTAGTTACCTTGTTTGTTGAGCCTTTCATAGCATTCTCTACTCTTGCTCAAATAGATTCAAAAGCTTTACCCCTTGGATCATATGGTGGTCACTACTGTCCATCTCAACATGGGTGCCATGCCCTCCTCCCTTGCCAACATCCACTAGAGAAGTGAGAAAACTAACATTCACTTCAAGTCTTCTTTGCAGGTGGGGGTGGTCATTTGACACTGTTCTGGTCAATGAAAGATTGGAAGAATTATGATCAAGGGTCTCTGGGAGCTGATGCCACTGTTCATTCTAGGTGCTCTGAATGTGATGCCTGGAACTATAGCAGCCCAGAGAATTTCCAAGATGCATGCTCTGAGACCTTCAATTACTGACCCTATACTCACAGGCACGTTTGCTCACATTTGTTTCTATTGAAAAAATATCATTTATTTAAGCCACTCTTAGTGAATTTCTATTTACTCTCATTTTTTTTCATCCCTAGCGATACAAACTGCTGTTTGGATTCTGCTTTGCACAAATAACACTTCTCCTTTGCCCCCTGGCTTCCTGCTAGTCCTCAGTGGCGGGGAGGGGGGGCAGGAGAGAGATATTGGAAAGTAGGAGGAAGCAGAAAAGATTCCCCTTTTCCTTTTTTTTGCTCCAATCAGGATCATCCCAAAATACCTGGGGTGATTTCTATCTCCTGACCGGACCTTGATGTATAACCTCCCTGCTGTCTCTTCTCCACGTGGGCAGGCAGAATCATCGCTTTTTAAGTCATGTCAGGTCGTATCAACATTGGCTTCTCGTGTCAATAAAAATACAATCCGAAGTTCCCGCTCTAGCCCACAAGGTCCTGTATCATATGCTCTGTGCTACTTCTCTGGCCTTTCCAGCCACCTCCTCTGGTTCACTGTGTCCTACCCACCCAGAACTCCTCAGTCCTCCAAGTCAAACTGACCCGACATGCTCTGCCCTCAGGAATCCTGGCCTGGCTTCTTCCTCTGCCCGGAAATGCCTTCTCCCAGGTGGCGCCCCCCCAACCTCCCCCAACACACCCCTCCTCCCGGCTCGATCCCTCACTTGCTTCAGCTCTCTACTCAGACACTGTCTTGACAGTGAGGACTTCCCTCAGCACCCATGTGAAGCTCACCTCTCTACCTGCTCGCCCTCCATTCTTTCCCCAGCACTTCCTCCCCCCTGATGTTTTACATGCTTAGTAGTTTATTAATTTTTCATCTCTTCCAACTTGAATAAGACTCCACCAGAGTAGGACCTTTGGCTCTGCCATTCGTTGTCTTATCCCCATTACCTGGAACAACTCCCCAGATCAGAATCATAGGAAAAGGGTCAGGTGGGGCGTAGAGGGAGATGATACCAGTTTTGGGGATGATGATTTCTGAGTTGCCTGTTGGATATTCCTGTGGGCATGCCCAGGTGACAGCCAGGGACATAGGAGTCTGGAGCTAAAGGAAGAGGTTATAGTTCATTGAATTAGACCTGATTAAAGCCATGGGTTTAAATGAGAACATCCAGGAAGATTTGACAGAAGGAGAAGAGAGTCAGGATGAAGTTGTACAAAACACAAATATCAAAGAGAGCTATAAGACAGGCTTTGCAAGGAAATTACAAATTAGCATCAGATCAGGGGGAAATGGTGCCTTAGAAGCCGAGGGAGGAGATATTGTCCAGCGAAAGTGACGAAATGCTTCAGCAAGGTCCAAAGAGATCCCAAACCCATAAGAGGTTTTCTCAGTGCTGGTGAGAGCTTTTGTGAAATGACTGAATGAGAGTTTTTGGAAGGCCACATTGCCACGGGTTGAGGACTTGACAAGAGATGGGGGAGTATAGGTTTCTCTTCTAAGAAGAATTTCTTTGAAAGGAGGAATGAGATTTCCTAAGTAAAGAAGAGATTGGGCCAAATGAAAATAGCACTTTTTTTTTTTTTTTTTTTTAAAGTTGAGAGCTATTTGGGCATGCCACACAGCGCTGGAAATGAGCAACTGTCCCTGAGGGTGGAGGTCTTTGTAGGAGGACCTACTCAGGAGGTCTCTGCTCTCTACATTGGGACCATTTCCAGGCTCAATACTGAGCAAATCTGGGTCCACAAGGGTATCTTTGCTGAGTTTTGGCACCAGTGATGACAGGAAAGCCTTTTGAGGAAGTGTTCTTTTGAGACATTTGTTCAAAGAGCGTTTGGCCCCTCCTGCTGTTCCCCTAGGTAGGGCCCCCTTGTTGCTGAGTGGAGCCTGTCCCCCTCTCCAGTTTTGCAGGTCTGGCATCTAAAGAACTTGAAAAGACTCATGTATATCTGTTTTCATGTCTTCCCTACAAGTTTTTGGCCACATATTCACATATTCTGGCACAGACAGCTGGCTCTAAGACCTAGAGTCCCCCAAGATAAATGTGCAGACTGAGTTCTAAAAATTACCAGAGTGGAGGGTAATAAAATTTAAAGGAGTGAACTTTGTTTTTAGATGTTGCATACTCTTATCCAATTTGAGCCTTGGTAACCATCATAACCATTTTTTGTGAATATCGATGATATGCATTGATACATAGTACACCGTGAGTGCATAACCATTTCACCAATCTGTGGTGGTGAGAATTGTCTCTATACTATGTACTGTGCACTGGTAATTTGAGACAGAAAGGCTTGTGAGTGCGGTAAGGATCAGCCTGAGTGGTTGGCCTCCACTTTTTTTCTTTGGGCTCTAGCAACCGCACCCTGCGTGTATTGGCGTAAGAACAGAGAGTGTGATTTGTAATTGATGCTTTTACTCATTTGTCAGCAATTACATAAGACAGCTCTATTTTTCCTGAAACTAATCACAATAATAATTCCTTCTGAGGACTTTGCTGGGAACGAAAACCAACTTAAAGTGAAAAACAGATCTAATTTTGAAATGATCCCTAGTGGATGTATCAGTTTCCTAGGGCTGCCCTAACACACTACGACAAACTGGGTGGCTTAAAATGGCAGACATGTATTCTCTTACAGTTGTGGAGGCCAGAAAGTCCAAAATCAAGGTGTCAGCAAGGCTGGTTCTTCAGGAGGCCCTGAAGGAGGATCTGTTGTGTGCCTCTCTCCTGGTTTCTGGTGGTGGTCAATAATCCTTGTTGCTCCTTGGCTTCCAAGTATCCTTCCTCTGTCTGCCTCCATCACCTTCAGGCTGTTCTCCCTGTGGGTCTCTGTGTCCCTGTGTCCTCACGCAGGCTTCTTAGAAGTCATTGGACGTAGGCCCACCCTAATCCAGGATGACCTCATCTTAACTCGATCACACCTGCAAAAATCCATTTTTCAAAGAGATTTTCATCCACTTGTACCAAAGGTTAGGACTTTAACATATGTTTTTCTTATCTTTTTAAGGACTTCAACATATCTTCTTTGGGGGACTCAATTCAACCAACAACAGTAGGCTATTGAGAAAAAGGTATTTAGATAAGCCTAATGGAAGAGTCAATACTTAGAATGCAAGGAATGAACTTGCTATGCCGAGTAACAAATTATGACTTTTGGGTATTCAAGCTTTGATCAAAGCTGGGATCCTCTCTGGGAAAATGAAAAATCCCACAGATTTTTAATATTATGAAATGTTTGGTAGTGGAAAACAGTTTAACCCCCTCAGTCTAGCACCAAGAGCACTTTCCCTCTTTTCAAATTGGGCAAGTCTGACACGGAAACTGGAAAACCCAGTGGAAACCATGCTTAGAATTCCACAAATCACTTAAAATTAGTCAAAATTTTAGTCATTTTCAATACGCTATACATTGGGAGAGTAGCATCTCCTTAATCAGAATATTCAACTCTCAGAGCGCCCTTTTATGTGGATTGAGGCTAGAATGGCATTCTCCTGATGATCCCCCACGGTACCTGGAACTTATTAAAATTTGTCTAGCTTATTTGAGGGAATTTGGCAGACCTTGACCTTTTGTATTTGAGTAACTTACATGATGAATAGTACTCTGAGTATTAAGGTCTTTCAAAATAAACCAAATATCTCTGCCTTACAATTAGAATGATTTTTCTCTGAGTTAGGCATTACACGAGGTTTCCTTGGGCTTCATTTTGTTTTATAATTTTTAAAGTTCTTGTACTACTGTGCATCTGTGCTATTATTTTTCTTGGGCTCAAAGATGTCATACCAGACAGAACTCTTCCCTACACTGACTTTCTGTCACTAGGGACCTGGATGGTTTGGAGCTGGCTAGGACTAATAATTTTCATTGTATCAGCTGTCACAAATAATTCAGGCTGCTAAATTCCAATACATTGGCAGAATGGGTGAGCAGTCCCTTGAAAGGAGAATTTTCAACATCAGTCTTTCCCCCCTTATATCCGTGTTTAGAAATTCCAATTAAAACGTTTTG
Organism: Eumetopias jubatus; assembly: GCF_037043125.1. Taxonomy (NCBI): domain Eukaryota; kingdom Metazoa; phylum Chordata; class Mammalia; order Carnivora; family Otariidae; genus Eumetopias; species Eumetopias jubatus. The sequence continues at coordinate 19,101,900 of NW_028274807.1, read as the reverse complement.
AGAAGCAGATAAAACTGGTAAGTAATGGAATTAGTGCTTTCTACATTCCTGTTTCATGTTGATCTGCATTTAGATAGAAGTTAGGACTCAGTCCCTATGTCCTGATGGCTTGGATGTGTGCAAAACAATGCATTGGAGACTGGACCTGAACGAGAATCTAGGCTCAAAGTATCCCTGCCCTCAATTCCTAAGAATAAACCAATTGCAGGAACAGCAGAATGTTGAGTATGTTAGTTTCCTTTTGCTACTATAATGAAGTACCACAAATTTAGTGAATTAAAACAATACAGATGTATCATGTTACAGTTCTGGAGGTGAGAAATCTGATGTGGGTCTCACTGGGTTTACATCAGAGTGTTGGCGTGGCTGATTCTTTCTGGAGGCCCTCGAGGAGAATCTGTTTTCTTGCCCTTTCCAGCTTCTGCCTGCATTCCTGCTCATGTCCCCTTCCATCTGCAAAGCCTGCAATGGCTGATCACGTCTCTCGTGTCTCATTCCTCTGACCCTGACTTCTGCCTTTTTCTTCTACTTTTAGTGATTCTTGGGATTACATTGGGCCTGCCCGGGAAATCCAGGATAATTTTATTTTAATCCAGCTGACTGGCAACTTAAATCCCCTTGCCACTTAACCTGACATATCCATAGGTTCTGGGGATTAAGACATGGATATCTTGGGGGGACCATTCTTCAGACTCCCACAAGGGGGGCAAATAGATGCCAAGGGTCAGTTACATGTCCTCTTCTGATCGAGAAGGTAGGAGGTTTTGTCTGAACTTGGTAAATACACTTTATTGAGCCATTCTGGCACTGGGTGGAGAGAGAAAGAGACAATTCAAATCTCAAATTTCGAAACTCAAACTATGTCCAGATTTTGTTTTATTATCTCCACCATCCCCCTCTGCCTAAATGGGAGCATGGAATTATAGTACTCTTTTTCCTTTAGCTCGTCAATATTTGATTTTAAATAGTAAATCTCAAGATTTTAAGAAGGGTGTCAAGCAGAAATCTGATTAATTCTTAGAAATAGTTTTGACCCATTCAGACAGAAATGGACAATGGGAAGAAAAGTTCTTTCAAACGCACTGCAGGAATAACATCTATATATGTAATACTCTTTTATGTATGTAATACCTCTTTTCCTCTGTAGAAATGCCTGCTCAGCACACACCCTACTTATCACTGACACAACTATGGCCACACTCCCACCGCATAGCAGACTCTGGAGTCTCACCCCCTGGCTGTGGTAAACACCTGTTCAATGAAGCCCATTTGATTTTCTCATCTAGGAACTTGGAATTGAGACTCAAAAACTCTGTTTCTCCAACACAAAGAGTGAGCCTTCATGTAAACTTGGACTTTAGTTAAGAAGAACATCTGGATGGCTCAGTCGGTTAAGCAACTGCCTTCAACTCAGCTCATGATCCCAGGGTCCTGGGTTCGAGCCCCGCATTGGGCTCCTTGCTCAACGGAGAGCCTGCTTTGCCCTCTCCCGCTGCCTGCTGCTCCCCCCGTGCTCATGCTCTTTCTCTGTCAAATAAATAAATAAAATCTTTTTTTAAAAAAAGAATATGTTAAAAAAAAGGAAGAACATACTAATATTGGTTCATCAATTGTAGCAAATGTACCACACCAATGCAAGATGTTAATAATATGGGAAATTGGGTGTGGGAGGAAAAGGGGTATATGGGAACTCTCTGTACTTACTGCTCAATATCTCTGTAAGCCTAAAACTGCTCTAAAAAAATAAAATCCATTCATTAAAAAGAAAAAACACTATCTAGCCAGCTTCTTTAAGACTCCAGTTAAATTTGGAGCTATGTAACCTAAATGATAGGTATGTGAAACATGAGGTGTAGAAGCTATGGTAACACATGCTTCGTGGGTAGGAACACATGAACAATGTAGGGGTCCTCTTGAGGAACACGTACACACGTACACACACATGTACACAGACAAAATAGAGTGTAAAATAGAATACGTATTTGGAAGAAGCTCTGCAAGTGAGAGATCCTGAAGCTTAAGCTCCATGAACTTGACGATAAGTCTACCTTGGCTTGTGTGTGCTGGGGCCAAGAAAGCAGGTCTTCAGAGGGAGGACAGAATGGCGGAAACAGAGAGGCAGAGGTAAGCCAAGCCCAGAGAAGGAGAATAACCATTTGAGCTCCTCGCTGTCCAGTTCTATGTTTTATTCTTTTATGAAGCCCAGCTTTGTTGTGTGTGAATATTACCAACAAGCTGCCCTCATCAATTAGTTAAAGTTGATTTGCTGGAACCAAGCAACTGGCAGACACCGTATCCCCTTGTGAGGAGGAGAGAAGGCAGTGGAAGGGGTTCCATTTTGTAAGTGGCACAAGGCAGAAAGCACAGTGGGGACTTGCCCAAGACACACAGCTGAGCATGGTGGCCTCAGACAGAGCCTGTTACTCTGACTCAGGCCAGGGGTTTCTTCACCCTCTCCTGAGAAGGGTTCACGTCTCCTGAGAGAGCCAGTGCCTTGGGATCTCATTACTTATTCCCTGCCCATATTACTCGTAGAGAGATCCTTTGAAATTCAATTCTGTCGCCCTGGGAGACTGAGAAATAATGAACTGAGAGTGAGCAGGGGGAGGTGTCATCAGAAGAAGACATTTTTGACAGCATGTCCAGAGGCCGCTGTTCATTACTGTTGCTTATTGAGACCCTCTCTTGCCTTCCACTGGACAGATTTGCAATGAGGGTATTTTTGAAACTTTCCCTCTGGCAAGTTTCCTTCCTGCTTTGATGTGACAAAGGAAGTGAACAGCCTTAATTTGAGCAGTATTCAATTATAGGTTCCTTACGCCCTGGAGTTAGGATACAATTGGACAATGTGGCAAAAGACACATTAACATACATCGGAGGCTTGTTAGAAAGGACGCACGCGGTGAGTGTTGGCCAGTGATTCTGGCGTCACCCCGGGCGGCACGTTGTTTTATGCAGTGGTGCTGTCGCGAGTGATGGCCACTGTGTATTTGCTGTTCCAATCCATGAAGGTCGTTTCATCCCCTTTCAGTATGTGTATCTTGGCAGCAGCGAACTGTAGACTAAGAACAGAATCTCCAAGGGTAGAGAAAGAAACGAGTTACACGACGATCTTCTGTGTTCTCAATGCACTGTACATGATAGTAAGGAATAAAATCCCCCCCGCCTTTTTTAAGCAATTATAACATTTTCAGGTCAGAGCTGAGAACTTTGTATACACTAGCACAAAAGTCCTGAAAGCATGGGGCGCCTGGGTGGCTCAGTTGGTTAAGCATCTGCCTTCGGCTCAGATCATGATCCCAGGGTCCTGGACAGAGACCAGCATTGGGCTCCCTGCTCTGCGTGGAGTCTGCTTCTCCTTCTTCCTCTGCCTGCCACTCCCCCTGTTCGCGTGATCTTTCTGTCTCTTTCTCAAATAAACAAATAAAATCTTAAAAAAAAAAAAAAGTCCTGAAAACAGCCTGCAAAGGAGGAATGATTCATTTCCACATTGAGACAAGGGGAGAGTAAAGCAATGTGTGTACATTTGGGAAGTTGCCAACCTAGAACTGGAACCCAGGTCTTTCCTACTATAGGGACCCAATGACTACTCAAGCCTCCATCATGGTACAAACCAAATGCCTTTCCTTGGGGCCCTTGAGCACCTAGACCATGTTTTTCATCTTTGTATCTATAATATCTATCTCAGTGCCTACCTGCTCAATAAATGCTTCTTAAGGGACACCTGGGTGGCTCCGTTGGTTAAGTGGCTGACTCTTGGTTTCGGCTCAGGTCATGATCTCAGGGTCTTGAGATTGAGCCCCGAGTCAGGCTCTGTGCTCAGCGGGGAGTCTGCTTGAGATTTTCCTCTTTCTCTCCCTCTGTCCCCACCTCAAATAAACAAATAAATCTTTAAAAAAAAATGCTTCTCAAATGAACTGAACAAATGAATTTTAACCCTAGCTCTGACTGAGTTGCTCAGAATGGCATAAAAAGTGGCCATCTGGGCATTTCGGTGTCCTTTCATGTGCTGGAGATGCTAATGGAAAGTTAATGCATCTCAGCACAGTGCCGCAAGCAGCTCTGTGCGCCAGCTCCTCCTTGCCAAGGGCCCATCTGTACAGTCAGTATTTGGCCAATCGAGGGGACAAACTCATGTGACATCACTGCCTTTATTTATTTATTTATTTATTTGACAGAGAGAGACACAGCGAGAGAGGGAACACAAGCAGGGGGAGTGGGAGAGGGAGAAGCAGGCTCCCCACTTAGCAGGGAGCCCGATGTGAGGCTCGATCCCAGGACCCTGGGATCATGACCTGAGTTGAAGGCAGACACTTAACTGACTGAGCCACCTAGGTGCCCCACCACTGCCTCTTTTTGAGGGGCAGGCATTGCCTCCTTGTCAAGAGTGAGTAACTTGCTTTTCAGTTTCCCTGCTTTGGCACAGAGGGGTTAGGGTTTGTGGGTGAGTGATCCAGCACTTGGTTAATCAACCATTCTACGTGGCATCAATGTTTTTGAATTTTTGAAATAATTTTTGTGGATTCCTTTCAGCTTCTCCCCCATTTCGCACCTCCTACACCTTGGTAACTCCGTCTCCTGGCACTTGTTCTTCAATTTCTCCTCCACATTCCCCTTCTGCCATCCAATAAATCTCTGGCGGAAATCTGCCTCTCAAGATTTCTCTGTCAAATGTTCTCTGGTAATGAGAATGGTGCTGCATTTCCAGGTCGTTGCTATGGAGAAAGTGTCTTCTCCTTGCTCTATTCTATTTGGGCATATTCCTAGGCTCAACTCTGAGGGCGACACTAAATTTATACCCCCTTTTAGGTCTGTTGTCTCTCAGTTATATAAGCAAGCTTCAGTACGCTTTTTTTTTTTTTTGGTCTTTTTTTTCCTTTTAATTAGTTTTAATGTTCCCTTGTTGCTGTCCAGTGTAACAAGTGGCCTCATACCATAAGCAGTTGAGGTAGAAGACCGAATTTCTCTCTTGCATCCATATTACATGTATTCTGCCTGCTTTTTATGTGGGAAGATAACACTCAAATTTTAGATTTATTCACATAAGTAACACAGAAATGACTAATGTATGAAGATCACGAGCTCCTTCCATACTCCTCACACCTAGAGGTTGTCCTCTGCTTCTAACTAGACTTTATTTATCAGCATTAACTGCTTGGGCATTGATGGATTCTAGAGCTTGACTTGCCCCTAACCCCCCACCCAGAGTCCTCTCTTCAGTGGAAATGGTATAGAAACCTATTTGGAAACGCAAATAACTGAGGTGGGGAAAAAAGTCTCAGAGCATTCAACTGTCCCTCAGGGACACCCAGACAGTTCCTTGGGCTTGCAGAATTTAGTTGGAAACCCACTCTGCAAGTCACTACGAAGATGGACAGACACAGCCCCTTCCCTTTGGGAGCTCACAATTGAGTGGGGAAAATGTTATGTGTTTAACACACAGCACAACAGTTGTTCTAATGGTAGTAAAGTAGATTACGGGGGGTGGGGGCAGCACAATATGGCGAATGAGACAGTGGGCATTGGAGATAAGGTCACAATCCTGGTTCTTCAACTCTCTCTATGACCTTGGGCAAATGAATGAATCTCTCTAAATCTCCATTTCTTTTTTTTTTTTTTTAAGATTTTATTTATTTATTTGAGAGAGAGAATGAGATAGAGCATGATCCCGGGACTCCGGGATCATGACCTGAGCCGAAGGCAGTCGCTTAACCAACTGAGCCACCCAGGCGCCCCTCTAAATCTCCATTTCTGATCTGCAAAATGAAAATAGTATTACCTGCTCCTGGGATCGAACCCTGCGTCGAGCTCCCTGCTCAGTCGGGAGCCTGCTTCTCCCTCTCTCCCCTGCTCATGCTCTATCTCTCACTATCTCCCTCTCTCAAATAAACAAATAAAATCTTCCAAAAAAAAAAAAAAGAATCTCATTTGTGTGACAGATTTCATCCTTTAATTCTCCAAACTTGTGGTTTTCACATTAAAGGTCTGTAGGAGGAGTTGGTGCTTATCCTGAAGTCCATTTCTATATTCTGTTTTCAGGTAGCAGGGGCCCCATCTCTGAAATGCGACACATGGACCTCTTCCTCCTCTGGCCCCATCTATAGTTCACTGGGTTGTAGGCCCCACATCTTTACCGTGCAGAGTGGTGTCTGTGGCTTTGCCCACACTGCTCAGGGATCCCTGGTCCAGCCCTGAGGCCGGGTGACATTGCCTCGCCTGGATATATACTTGTCACCTCCTCAGATAGCAGGGGAGTCTTTGCTACCCCTCGTGTGGGGCTAGTTTCCCCTGTAGCTGAGCAGGACCCTCAAAGCCAGTAAGCTTTCTTCCCCATCACATGGAGCCTCCTGCTTCTTGAACAGGGAAGGTTTATTGAAAGTACTCCACACAGACCACCTTCCAGCTGAGGCCTGTTGGAATAGCTCCCTCAGCCCCCTCAGAACAAACCATCTCAACTCCCACTATGCCCCAGTTCTCACCACTCTGCTTGAGACTCCGAGGACTGACTCCACCAAATCCCACATCTCTGTCATACTCTGCCTAGTCATCCATGATCTCCCCAGATCTCACCCTGTTCTGCTTTGCTCACTGTGCCAGCCCCTCACCACCAGATGCAACTCCCACAGCCTATTTATGAGGTCCTTGGGAACGCCTTCCCAGTGGGCAACAAACTCTGCATATTCTCAATCTCTTCCTACCTTCCATCTTCTTTCCCTTCTCGTCTCCTTCACCTCATTCTCGTCTACTTCATACCCTGCATTTCCTCTCCCCAACAGAGACTGTGGCTTCTGAGGATATTACTTTATCTACACCCCTCTCAAGTACAAGGTATTTAGTTATTCCCATCCCATACCTGAGGCCAAGTGTCAAGTCAGTACCCTCTCGCTTTCCAGTGCCCACCTCAGACCGTTACTCCTCTGCCCATTTATAAAACGCCAGCCCCTTATCAGCTGTGGCAACTGGTTTTCCTACCACCCAACCTCACTTTGCTCTCACTTTGGTTGTTCATTATTTTTTGCACTTGACACCATCACTTCTCTAATCCTCCTCTCGTTAATCATCCTTGGTAATGCCAGCATGCCATCAATTACTCTAACTTCTAAGTTACTTTAAACTTTCCTCTTCCAAAGACATTTTCATCTATTGTTTCTTAGCCACATGGCTAAGAATGGCCACCATCTGGACCTTGTCTTCAACAGAAATATTACTATGAGCATTACAAGTTTGAACATCCTATTCTCCAACTACAACTCCTTACCTTTATAGCTCGTTTGCTTCAGATATCCCATAAACATAATTCTTTTCTCTCATTAGGATGTAAAAGTTAGCTTTTGCTACATAACCAACTATCCCAAAACTTAGTAGATTAAAACAAGAACCCATTTATTCAGCTCAAGATTCTCTATATTGATATCCTGAGCTGGACTCCACTGAGAAGTTCTTCATTTCTTGGCCAGGCTCAGCTGATCTCTTGGCCATGCTTTCTCATGCATCTGTGGTCAGCGGCTGGGGTAGCTAGAGCTGGCTGGTTGGTGATGGTCTCAACTGGGATGAGTGAAGTCTCTCTCCATGTGTTCTCTCTTCCAGAAACAGGCCAGCCTGGGCTTGTTCACATGCAATCTGAAGAATTCCAAAAGCAACAAAAGAAGACGCATTTTTAAGGCTCTTGAGGTCTAGGCTGGGACTCATTTGCACATCACTTCTGCCATTCTGTATGGATCAAAGCAAGTCATAACACTAGCTCAGATCTAAGAAGTGAGAAAATAAATTCCACCTCTTGATAGAAGGAGATGCAAAGTATTGAGATCAATTTTGCTGCATATTATAAGGAGCTTCAATTCACTGCCTCTGTTCTCTCTCTTTAATACTTTCTGGTTTCACTTTCCTTCCTACCCAGTTTCGATGTTTGAATTCGTCATCATAATCCTTCCTTTGAATCTACACCCAAATGACTTAACCCTCTCTCCAGCCAGTACAGCTAATTTAGTAAATCAACAGCCCTGGTAAACCATCCCCTTTTTCCTTGACTGCATACATGCTGGTGAATATTACTGGGAAAAGAATCATGTAGTTGGGATAATTTGTGGATGGAGTTTTGAGTTATTTTGATATTCGCTCTTCTTATTTTCTTAAATAATGCATGGCCTAGAGAGCCTTGACCTTTTGTTTTCTCTCTCTCCCTGTTCTTCTCTTTGGTAATAAAAAAAAACTTGGGCAGCATGAAAGAGAGCGGAACTCTTTTGTCCTGTCCCGCTTTGACACTGCCACACAAGTTTCTCCAGAGGCTGTGTGTAATTATGTTTGACTGGTTGATAATTTCTGAAAGGCAAAATACATTTTACAGATGTCTAGATAAGCTTTTAAAAAATTTTCCAAAACTTGATTTGTGTGAGGCCTGCCTTGGATCCATGACTTTCCTTGGAGTTAACCCAATGATCAATGACCCTCATGGTATAGGCAAGTTCACCACCATCAACAAGCAAATCATTCTTCTTTGTCCTGTGCCTTCAGTCTGATATTTTTTTTCTACTAGACAGCAGGAACATCTAGTCCCAAAGCCTATAGAAGTTGGAGGTTGCCTAGCAACATCATTCCCTGTACAAGTTTGTGGCTTTCTTGGTCGGGGGTGAGGAGGGACTTCTTTTCACTCTCAGCTTCCTGTAAGCCTCTTGTATTCTCTTCCTATGTCAATGTCTGGCTGATTGAAAGTATATAAAATGACATCTGTAAAAACTCTTTCAGATAGTCAAGTGTGAACACAAGATGGGATTATTACCTCTCATTAAAACCCATTCTAATCCCTGACTCCTTACTGTAGTATCTTTGCAGCCAGGATATGAATCACTGGTCTCCAATTTCTGGTATATTCTTCTGCTGCAGACAGAACTGCAAATGTCAGCCTCAGCAAGCAAATGAACCGAACCATCCTCAAATTCTTTTGTTCTCTCTTCTGGAGACGAGTGGCATCTGTTTTGTAGCCTGTTCTTGGCCCCCTGTTCCTCACTACAAAGCTGTTTTACTGGAATCTGTATTTGTGGATGCCTCTCCACTTCCCAGTGAGTTTAATCTAGCTAGTTTATGTTAGCTGTTACTACACATTCTATTTGTTGAGCCACCTTAGCTTTTTCTCCTTATGTTTTATGCTTTTGCAATTTTTGTGGCATATACTTGCCAAGCCAATGCCAAGAGTTCTATATAGTCACTTGAAAACTGTAGAAACATTTAACTGTTGAAAGATTCATCTTCATAGATCTCACATGTATACATGTCTTGTGATCAGAGCTGCCTTTTCTCCAGGCTATCTTTTTAAGAATATTTATCTTGGAAGCTAGAGATAGTGTCTCCCTCCAGAACAAAGGGAAGGTTTGCTTAGCCTGGGAAGATAAAACTAATAGCTCCCCCTGGAGCAAAGGAAAAAGTTTGCTTAATGCTTGTTGCAAAATAGATGGGTTTCTCTGTTTGTTCTTCTCCTTTAACACACTTCATTGCTTATATAGGCATTTTCTGTCTCTCTTCACCTTGTCCTGTGGGAATTGGGCCTCAGGAAACCCGCACAAATGCTGACTCTCTGGTTGTTGCTATTGCTATAAGTAATAGAGTCCTTTGTCTCTGACTCAGAGTCTTGTGGCTTCTGCCTGCGTCTAAGAAATTGTGGTAGGATAACATGTTGGCTGGAAAGTCAGGTAAAATATCAGATACTATCTGGTTCTCAGTAGCTTGGTACTCACTAGCTTGGTAGATATATGTTGAAACATATTTAAAATTGGATATATTTCTTTTAGGGAACCTGTTTTAGAGACCTGAGTTACCACATGAGTTTCATTTTTTTAAGATTTTATTTATTTATTTGACAGAGGGAGAGAGAGAGAGAGAGAGAGAGAGATCACAAGTACGCAGATAGGCAGGCAGGCAGAAGGAGAGGGAGAAGTAGGCTCCCACTGAGCAGGAAACCCAATGCGGGGCTCGATCTCAGGATGCTGGGATCATGACCTGAGTGAAAGGCAGACGCTTTACCAACTGAGCCAGCCAGGCGCCCCACCACATGAGTTTCTACCAAGGGAGGAGCAAATCTGGAGTTCTTTCAGTGCAGTTATGGTCATAGCATTTTATTAAAAAAAAAAAAAAACCCGAGGTCTTCATTTCCAATAAAACTGTTAAAATTCCTTAGCTGGCATTGAGTAGCCAAGGAAATATGGACTTGGCTTACCTTCTACTTCCACATCTGCTCAAAGCTCCAGAAAACTCAAATGTTGAAAGTAACTAATCTACTGTAGTAGATGGTCCTTTCCTAGTATTTCTATCAGTGGATGGCATGCTTGTGTATTGGCCATCCAAAAAAAGCCTCCTAGCTCATCATTCTTTCCTGTTCTTCATCATCCATATTGAATCATTAGTGTCATAAATATCTCTAGCTTCTTAACTATGTTCCCTGATCTCAACTTGTGCTATCAAAACTCCACGCATTCCTCAAAGATTCATTTCAATAGCTTCCTAATTGGTTTCTCCAATTCCTGTGTTGTATTTTATTTTTTTAAAAGATTTTATTTATTTATTTGACAGAGAGAGAGAGAGAGAGCGATATCACAAGGCTTGGGGGGGGCGGCACAGAGAGAGAGGGAGAAGCTGGCCTCTGGCCGAGCAGGGAGCCTGATGCGGGGCTCAATCCCAGGATCCTGGGAGCTGAAGGCAGAGGCTTAACTGACTGAACCACCCAGGTGCCCCCTGTGTCTGTATTTTAAATCCATCCTCCAAACTGGGCTCAGACCTGTGTGATCCATCCCAAATATAAAGCTGATGCTATTGGGGAAGACTGGGTGGTTCAGTTGGTCGAGTGTCTGCCTCTTGATTTCAGCTCAGGTCTTGATCTCAGGTTCATGAGTTCAAGCCCCACACTGGGCTCCGTGCTGGGTGTGCAAGCTACTGAAACAAACAACTACAAAAACCAGATATGACTTAAAATGCTTTAGCAGGGGCGCCTGGGTGGCTCAGTCGTTAAGCATCTGCCTTCAGCTCAGGTCATGATCCCGGGGTCCTGGGATCGAGCCCCGCATCCGGCTCCCTGCTTGGCAGGAAGCCTGCTTCTCCCTCTCCCACTCCCCCTGCTTGTGTTCCCTCTCTCGCTGTGTCTCTCTCTGTCAAATAAATACAATCTTAAAAAATAAATAAATAAATAAAATGCTTCAGCAGTCCCTCTTCTTTCAGAGAATAAACTCCATGAAACTTAAGATGGCTTCCATGACCTGGCTCTTACGTATCTCTGGACTCATGGTTATTTTCTGTTCTGTGGGAGGCAGTGTGGCTAGTGACTAAGAGCAAGGGCTCTGGAATCTAAGTGTCTGTATTTGTATTCTGTTTGTTTCATCTATGTGCTGAGTGACCCTGGGCAAATTTAATAAATATTCTATAACGCAGTTTCCCCATCTATAAAATGGGAATAAAAAAAGCACTTAAAAAGAAGTGACGTAATTGTTCTAAAACACTCAGTAAAGCATCTGGCACATAATAGATGTTCTATAACCTTAGTTATAGTAACACCAGACTACTTGTTTCCATCACATGTCACGTTAGTTTCCAACTCTTTGTCTTGCTCTATTCTGTTTTCCTTTGCCTGGAATGTTCTCTCCTTCTTCACCAACTGCTATGGCATAGCAGTTGAGAGAATGGGCTTTGGGGTGAGACTGAACTAAGTTTGGATTCGGGACACTTTCCTGTATTAACTGTATGGCATTGTAAAGTGTGATGCTTGAAAAATGATGATTATCCCACTTGTCCATCAATATCTAACTCAGGAGAAATCACCTATTTGCCAGTTATTAGTCTATTACCTTTTAGCTCCAAACTTACTCTTCTTTTTTTTTTTTAAAAAGATTTTATTTATTTGTTATTTTAAAGGGGAGGGAAGGGCAGAGGGAGAGGGAGAAGTTCTCCAGCGACTTCCTGCTAAGCACAGAGCCTGACGCAGGGCTCAATTCCATGACCCTAAAATCATGACCTGAGCCGAAATCAGGAGTCGAATGCTTAACTGACTGAGCCAACCAGGTGCCCCCCAAACTCACCCTTCTATAGTTGGCTTTGTATGCCCGAGTCAGGACTCAAAAACCTGCATTTCTACTTTACTGCCAGGCTCCTTGTTGGACTTTACCTATAGGGGGCGGTAGAGGGAGATCGCAGTGCTGGAGGTAGAAAGGACTGCTCCTTCTATGTTTTCTGGGTGCTTCCTTCTGGCTGTCTGCTCGCACAAGCCAGCAACACCTCTTCACTTTGGCTGTGATTCCTTAGGATTCTTATTTTACCTTTTCACAGGGCAAGGACTAGGGTGAGGTAAGTGAGGCGTTTGCCTTAAGTACAAAATTCAAGGGATCACCAAAATACTTAGGAATCCAGATAAATTATATCCCAATGCAATATTTTTAAAAATTAAAATTAAATGCAAAAAACCACGATGAAGAAAATATCAAAATTCTATAGACTGGTGCTATGGTGAGGTACATTATAGCCTGAGGCAAAGAGAATACTGTGCTCCACTAGCTTTAATAGAAACAAACTCATCAATAGTATTTTCAAAATTTACTTCTTTGCTTTTTTCATTTGCAACTGTAATGATTACCACATTTGGCCCTTTCTCCTGTCCAAGGGATGATCTTGAATAATTTTGAATCAACTTAAGCTAATGTAAAACTATAGAAATTAGCTTTTGGTATAATTAAATAAACTTAAAATAACATGAATTTTAATACAACTACTTTTGATTTTTCAATGTATTTTCAACTACTTTAGTGTTCTGGAAGAATTTGGTATCTAAAGAATACATAAAATAGGATACAGCGGTGTACAATTTTTCCTTTTGCCTCAGGTGTCAGTATGGCTCGGCACAGCACTGCTTTTCCACTTACCTAGTTTAGAATTTTATATTAGTTAGCTATTCTTTATATCAACTTCTCTCTGTTAAGTAGCTGATGTGATTTCTCGCTCCTGAATGGACCCTGAAGGATGCGACCTCAAAGTATGAAATGGACTTCTTCCTGTTCTCTTTCCCATTCCTGAGTCCTTTTCCATGGTTGTACTGAGCTCATTTTTCTGTGTCACATGAAATACAGTCCTTCCTCCCCTACACACACATTCATGTCTTACTCTGCAAACTCAATACATTCTTCAAGGTCCATTTCATAGGCCATGAAGTCATTCTTCATCACCCACAAAATGAGTGTTTTCTCATTCTACCAGACTGTGGAGCCATTTGGACATTCATACCATTATGTTCTGCCTTTTGTTCATTATGTGTGAACATTTCTTATTTGTTTTCCACTCCACATCTGGGTTTTCAATCTTTGAGGATCAGGGACTGATCTCCTTCTGGTCCTACTCATCTCTGAGCTTTGGGGTACTATGTATTGAGAGAATTGGAGGTACAGCGGGTCATAAAGCGCTGGGCTTCTGCACAGAGCTGGAAGGCAACGTTATTAGATGTTTAAATTCTTTCTCTTTACATTCTCAATGCTCTAAAGCTTTCTTTTTTTAAATTTTTTTGCCGTCTCTGCCTTGGTGCTCAATTTTATCCTTAAAAGGGGTGATTAACTCCTCGTCCTTGTTTAGCCTGTGGAACACAGGGTGCCATTTAAAACAGTCAAAAGCAATCTCTTCCCTAAGTTAGAAAGAGAGTGATTTCCAGGAAGCAGAAGATCCCTATGGTACATCTATCCATGGGAGCCAAATAGTCCTGCTGTGAATGGCTTTGTGAACAAGACATTTTCCCCACTGAAGAGACGGGGTACTGGCAGGATCCATTAATGAAGAGGCCATGGTAACTGGGACCAGCAGGGATATTCTGCTTACCTCTAGAGCAGTAAAAACACCTTCCACAAAATTGAAACATTAGGAACTGTCCATCCGCACCCAGCCTCCTACAGGCCCCAACTTTGTTCTTTTAGAAAAGTCAGAGCCCACTGAGACTGGGGTTATTTTTGTCGAAAGTTTGTATATTTATATAATCTAAAGGCAATGTCTTCAAACTGGAAACCAACTGATTTCAGACTACAAAAAGAATTTTCCAAAAACAAATGTACAAGGTCAAGTTTCAGCATCACAGGAGGGGCAATTTAGGCAAATGTGGCCAGCCACAGCAGAAGATGGCATATTAAATTACTGCTGTGGAAAAGGAATTTGCATTCACAGACCTCAGGCAGCTCTGGAACCTCAAGTATAGCTCGAACTGAGAGCTTTCCCTGAGCAGCTTGCATCTTTATTTGACCAACTGCTTACCTACTTTAAGCTTTTTGTCCCCAAAAGGGTAGAAGGAAGGAACAGGTAATGGAGGTCATAGGAGAGGGTCTTACACATGGGTGTATTTATGTGCCTACTGGTGTGCATTGCTTCCCCAGATCAGAGCCATGCTGATTTAATTCTCAACCTACCAGCATTATTTATTGCAGAGTGGATCAGACACCCAAAGTATCGCAGTGGGTTTCTGGTCTTTCACTTTGAAAGCTCAGTGGGATTTCTTGTAGAGTCAGACACATGTAGTCTCCTTTCTTCATCACTAAGATGCTCTTTATAGTACCCTAGTGTAGGTAAAGGAGACCCGGTATACACCTAGAGATGACCAAAGAAAATAAATCCATATCTCCCTAGCTCAATTTCTCTTATTTTGCTTTTCCATCCATCCATCCATTCATCCATCCATCCATCCATCCATCCACCTATGTAGTTCTTACTGAGAGCATAAAAGCTGTCAGCTCTAAACCAGGAGCTGGTAGGTAGCATAAGTAGGAAATTCATAATCCCTGCCCCCAAGGAACAGCCTTGTTTCTTGGAACATTCCAGCCTCAGGTAATTACCATACTCCCAGAGGTTTAGAAGGCTCTCTTAAAGTGATAGCTCTCAAATGAGAAGCTTTAGATGTCCTTCATGAACTCAGCCAAAGCTTCAAAAATTTGGACTGGAGAGTTTCACACAAAAACTAAAGGTGCTTTTGAAAATATCATAAAGCTTATCTTTATCTTTAAACCAGAATCAAAATAAGTGGTTTCAACCAGGGGCAATTATGCCCTCCAGGGGACATCTTCCAATGTATGGAGACATTTTTTATTGTCATTACTGGGGAGGGGGTGTTATTAGCACCTAGTGGGTAGAGGCCAGGGATGCTGCTATACATGCTACAGTGCACAGAACAATACCTCCAACAAAGACTTATCTGGCCCCAAATATCCGTAGCGCTGTTTGAGAAACCCTGTTTTAATTTTTTAATTTTTTTAAAGATTTTATTTATTTATTTGAGAGAGAGAATGAGAGATAGAGAGCACGAGAGGGAAGAGGGTCAGAGGGAGAAGCAGACTCCCTGCTGAGCAGGGAGCCCGATGTGGGACTCGATCCCTGGACTCCAGAATCATGACCTGAGCCGAAGGCAGTTGCTTAACCAACTGAGCCACCCAGGAGCCCAATTTTTTAATTTTTTTTACGGATTTATTTATTTTAGAGAGAAAGAGAGCGAACACGAGTCAGGGGAGGGGCAGAGGGAGAGAGAGTCCCAAGCAGATTTCATGCTCAGTGCAGAGCCTGACATGGGGCTCCATCTCACAGCCCTGAGATCATGACTTGAGCCAGGGTCGATGCTTAACCGACTCTGCTGCCCAAGCACTCAAACCCTTGTTTTTAACCAATACAGCCATGATGACTTGTTTTTTTCCTATTTTAAATCAAGATGGATAACTCCATTTTGAAAAGCAATACTATCCTCGCTAAGTTCATAATTTACATTTCCGGTGAACAGTAAGTCATCATTAGAATTTACATTTACCTTGACTATAGAACTTTATCTTTTCAACAGCCTTTCATTTATCACATCCAATGCTGGAAAAAATGTTCTGGAGCCTCAGCATTCTGCCTGACTCTAGCCTGCGAGCTGGCAACCCCTTTTGATCTTCAACTTCCTGTCTCTAATGGCCTCAGCAGACGTTCTGTGCTTCTGCCCATTCACCTCTCTGCCTCTTTCTCCAAAAAGTCCTGGGAATTTACTTTTCCGACTTGAGAGATGGAATCTGGAACGAAAAAGTAAGGCTTAATCAAGGTCACTGAGCAGGGCTTGCGCATGGAGCTTCAGCCTCTCCTGACCTGGCTCATTATTCACTAGCGTCTTTGGCGGAAATGTACGATATAAATCAGAAAAGATCACCCATAGTCCACCTAAGTGTGTGAAGGTTAAGTTCAGTCAAGCAGGTGATTTATACTTGCCTATTTCCTTTAAAACCGCTGTGGAGGATGAAGAGAGCTTTCAGCTAGGACGACAAGGAAGGAAAAGTGAATATTTTTAAAAACTGTTGTATTTTTCTCCAAGTATGAAAATATTATTCATTTAAGAAGTCTGTGTGCTCGGGGAAGGTTGGGTCAAGAATACAGTTTGGTGAAGTCATTAACTCCTCACAATTTGATCAAACAAAAGAGTTTGGCATTGCATCTATAAGGAATCCTAAGAGTCGAATGATCGATCCAAGTCAAGGAAACTAGGCTACAAAAAGTAAGGGCCAAGGTGTCCAATGAGGAATGTAATAGATCAACTGTCGGGAAGTTTCTTTTTTTTTTTAAACGATTTTATTTATTTATTTGACAGAGAGTGAGAGTACAAGCAGGTGGAATAGCAGGCAGAGGGAGAGGGAGAAGCAGGCTCCCTACAGAGCAAGGAGCTGGATGTGGGACTCGATCCCAGGACCCTGGGATCATGACCTGAGCCGAAGGCAGTTGCTTAACCAACTGAGGCACCCAGGCGCCCTGTCAGGAAGTTTCTAAAAAATGATATTAAAGGACTTGGTTTTGGTTATAGGGATCATAAATTAAAGTGACAATTTTTATAAAAGTAATGGAATTCCCAGCTTAGTTGGGCCAGTCACTTGCTTTCCTTATTCAGGAGGGAAGAAGTTATAATCTACAGTATATACAGATCAAGAAGCATCCTCCCTCCTTCCCTTCCTCCTTATTTACCTCCATTTCTTCTGAGTTTTCTTCTTTTCTTTCTTTTTGTGACCACCACTGTTCAGACACTACTTCGTGTCAAAGACACATGAAGAGTGGTCAGCATTGCCTGACCTGTTCAAAACCTGATCCAGGTAATAGGAGCTTTTCTGTTAGTGATCCCACAGAGAAATGGAGAATGAGGTGGCTAACTATTTTGCAGTGCCATTTTGTGTTGAGCATGACAAAATATTTGCTTACAATTACTGCAGTAAAAGGTGACTTGGACATTAGTTTAAAATGCAATAACTTAATCTTTGGTGATCTTCCCTCTCTCCACCTTCCCTTGGCATCTAGGACTGATTTATTTTCTCATCAGGGGAACCTGATTCAGGATTAAGTTACATAGTCTATGGAAAGATCACCAGGTTTTTTGTTTTTTGGCTTTATATCACTTTAAAATGCAAATGAATTTTTAGTGGTGAATAAAGTAAATTTCTCTTTCCTGGGTTATGATAATTTGAGCACCTAATTTCATGACAAAACAGTTCAGCAACCAAGGGTGTTTCTTAATTATCCTTTCATCTGAATGTTGCCTGCCCTAATTTTTTATGCTAAAAGAAGGATATATTTAGTAACCTAAAGATATGCCTTCTAACCAAGGCTCCCCTAAAAGCTAAATAACTTAATGATGCATTTTCTTCTTTTGGCTGAAGCCAGTGTTCTCTTGGTGCAATTCATAATAGCTTCCTGTTAAAAAGCATGACTTTGTGTATTAGAATAGAATTTAACCCAGTTTAATAGTTTAACAAGTTAACCCAAGGCATGAGACAATCGACAGGATGTGGCCAATGATCCAACTATATGACTCAAAGGAAACAAAGGCCTGGGGGTTTCTGTCATATATCATATGTAAACATTATCATTCCAGAAGACAACTTAGTGGTTCTTTAAAATAATCTGGAATTATGGGGAGCCTGGGTGGCTCAGTTGGTTAGATGTCCAACTCTTGGTTTCGGCTCAGGTAATGATCTTGGGGTCCTGTGTTAGGCCTTGCGCCCAGCGGGGAGTCTGCTCAAGGACTGTCTCTCTCCCTCTGCCCACCCCCCCGCTCTCTCTCTGTCTCTCTCTCTCTCTCTAAAATAAATAGATAAATCTTTAAAAATTTGTTTAAAAGTAAAATAATCTAGAATGAGCTAATATAGACCAATTTTTATCTGTTTTTTGTTCAAATAAATCTATGAATTATAGGTTAGAGCTCAAAAACCAGAGCAGAGGGGCACCCGGGTGGCTCAGTCATTAAGGGTCTGCCTTCAGCTCAGGTCATGATTCCAGGGTCCTGGGATCGAGCCCCACATGGGGCTCCCTGCTCAGCTTCTCCCTCTCCCACTCCCCACTGCTGGTGTTCCCTCTCTTCGCTGTCTCTCTCTGTCAAAAAAATAAATAAAATCTTAAAAGGCAAAACAAAACACACACACACACACAACCCAGAGCAGAAGCCCTGAAGTCATGTGGCAACAATTGTCACAGTTGATATTGACTTGGTATAGACATACACCAAGTTTTATGTATATGTTCATTAATTTTTCTATTAATTAATTACAGGGAGAAGACCCACAGTTCCAACACATTCTCAGTGGTCCATGACCTAAAAAAAATTAAGAGGCCCCTCTCTGAACATTTGTGCGATAGCTGACATTTACCATACTGATACCAGAATGTAAACACCAAAGGGCACCCATGTTGTCTATTTTGTTAACTGCTCTATCTTCAGTACCTGGAACGTTGTGAGTACTCAGTAAATATTTGTTACATGAAGAAATGAATCACACAAAAGCATTGTAAGATCTCAATGTTCTATTAAATAGCTAAACAAAGACCAACTATTACTCAATAAAAATTAAATGTTGATTTCTTTTTTTTTTTAAACTGGTAATCCAAATCTGACTAAGGTTAATTAAGCAGAATATTCAAGAGGCTAAAACTCTAATTTTGCAAATATTTGGATGACCGGCAGTTTCTCCACTTTTAATTTCATCCACTGGCTCATGTTGTCCCAGATCTGTGGTTTTTGCTTTATCTTGGAATTACATGCTTGTCAACTGTTTGCAAGTCTGGACAAGACCAAGTGGTTCAGTCAGCCTTTTCTCTTCCTTTTGCCCTCAGAGTGCCTCCTGGTGGCAAACCTTTTGAAATTTCATTCATTTACCCACTTAACTCATGTACTGCCTAAGTATGTTTGCTTCAACAAGAATGTAATGATCCCTTTGCTATTCAAGAGTTCAAGGACATTTTTGTTTTTTTTTTTCTCTAACTTCTGCACTCACCTCTTTTCTTATCCCCAGCTGACTTTTGGTGCCATAATTTTGGGCAATAGAACATGCACTTTTTTTTTTTAAGACTCATTTATTTTAGAGAGAGGGCATGAGCACGAGCAGGGTGGGGGGTACAGAGGGAGAGGGAGAGAGAGTCTTAAGCAGACTCTACACTCAGCTCAGAGCCTGACTTGGGGCTTGATCTCACGACCTTGAGATCATAACCTGAGCCAAAACCAAGAGTCAGACGCTTAACCAACTGCCCTACCCAGGAGCCCCAACATGTACTTTTAATAATTAGAAGATTGAGAATGCCAAGGGTCATGGTATGTCTGTATAAGAATATTTTAAAATAAAATGTATTTGTTTCCTTAACAAATACGGTTCTTGATTTTTTTATTTTAAAAATCACATAATAAAAGATATAATGAAACCATTATATAGATGATAAAAGAGTAATAGTACAGAAAATTAAAAAGTAAATGTCAAAGTACTCCATGCAAATTGTTTACCTTTATTGTCATGTCGTAGAGATGGTGAACACTAACGAAGGTTCAAAATCAGTGTATTGAAGGGGAAATAGGGTGTGGTTAGAAGTAAGAAACTGGTCAGAAGCAAATTACAAAGACCATTTGAAAAGTATAGAGACCCAAAGGTATCCATTCCTTCCATTTGGGGCCAAATTTATTTCCCACTACAAGACTGCTAATAAAATATTTGTCTTTCACAGTCTCTGGGTTATCTGGTGAATTTCATGGTTCTCAATGAACAGGTTCTTCCTTAGTTTATGTTTCGTGTCATTTCCAATTCAAATTGCTTCAGACTGGCGCACCTTGAGGTTTTCGTTGTCAAGAGCTACTGAGTCCCCATGAAAGTATTTAACTTTTTATAAATAATGGCAATGGGAACCACAAGGGTTAACTTGATAATCATCCAAAAAAGAGACAAAGTCATATAGACTCTGGACTTTCACACATCTCTGCTAATTTCTTTTATAGCCTGGTACCATACAATACTGTGTTTTAACCTTTTGCTTTGAAAGAATTTTAGACTTACAAAAAGACTCAAAAATAGTACAGAGCACTCCATATACCCTTCACCCAGCTTCCCCTAATGTTGACATCTTACATACAGTCATTGCACAATTATCAAAATCATGAATACAGTTCTGTTTCAAGTTTAAAATAATGTGTCCTAGCTGATGGTGCCATTTTGCTATACTTTTCTTTCTCATCTTATGGGATCTCTACTTCTCCACTCCAGAAAAGGTAGAATTAAATTCTGGAAAGGGATCCACTCATAACAGGTAGCCCCAGGGAATAGATTCATTCTCCAGTCCTGTGCTTTTTTAGCTGGATTCGTCTTTCTTAATAGTCCTGGGCTCTGCAACACCAAATGTCAATGTTTTAGCCTGGGATTCAGAATAGTGGCTTGCTGCTTCTGTATTAAGAACTTTCAGAATATTCTTATCAGGGGCTTGTATTAATGACCCAAATCTCCACCTCATGCCCGTGCATACTATCTAGTTAATAAGAGGTTCATCTCCTTTTCAGTTAATACCATTCCTTTATAACAATAAACTAAATATATATCTTGGAGATAATAATGCTCAGCCTAGACGTTTATTTCAAGGTGATTCCAAATTCTAGCCTCCGGTTTTAGTGATTTTCATAATGCTTCGATATGGTGACTATTTCAAACTAAAGGCCCAGAGGAAATACAAATATTTCTTTATAACAATTTTTAAAAACCAGGAAAGTTCATTTGAAGGGTCCCATTTCTAGCTCATGGGTTCTTGTTGATGTGCTTTCCTGGCCTGGTTTTGCTGTGTGTGTGTGTGCCCATGTGCATCCTGGGAATGTGAATGACATAAGGGAGCTGTGGGTTTGGGGTCAGTGTCATCCGTCCCTGCTGTTTCCCAAATCAATGGCAAACCCAGGAGTGGCTTTGTGTTCTTCACGACAATAGACAAATCCCTCCTGGGACATTCTTCATTGGAAAGTTCAAGAAAAACCCATTAGAAGTTTCACGTTGACCTGCCTTGTTTATAGAAGTATATTGGCAGGAAGTGCCTTGGTTTCCTTTTCTTTTCTTTTCTTTTTTTTTTTTGGAAATATACTTGACACATGTTAAATTTGTGTCAAAAAATCCAACAGTTTTTTATGTGCTTGATCGATGAGACAAAGGAAAAAGCCAAACGTGAAAAGTTCAAGGATCAATTTGCTATTCAGATTGGAAAAGATTTATTCGCATGCATCATTTGTAGCATCTCTAAGATCTCTCTCCTTACCTTCCCATATGACTCCCACTCCAAAAAAAAAGGGGGGGGGATCGTTTTGCGGGCTGTTGTCTGGGTTATTTAAATACCCAACGGAGCCTCTCTGCCAGTGAAATGATTAGAAATCACTGGGTTGTGTCTGGAAGGGGCACCCTGTACCTCTGGCCTGTCTGAATTTAATCTAAAAGGGCTCCACACTGGTAATTGAGAACAGATAATTACTGCATTAAGTTTTGGAATGTCCATGGCACTCGAGTTGCTTTCTGAAAGAAAAGACAGGATCTGACGAGGCCACTTGTGCCTGCCAAACTTCAAAGACAGGAAACATTATACTGGTTGTGGGTAAGATACAGTATTTTATCACACTAAGATAGAGAGACTCACCCACTGGGCAGCCAGAGTAAATATTCTCCAAGCCTTGGTGGGTCTACAAGGCCAGAACCTGCGCTCCATCCTCCTCAAAACTTTGCCACTGTTCACCAACATTTTGTTTTTATTAGAGTCATTTTCTTTCCCTTTAAGTTAATCCACTCTTACATGTGAAAATTAAATAAATTTATATGTAGTGAACCATATACATTTGCCAGACTTATCTGTAATTTTAGGAAATTTTAAGGAACAATTTGGAGGATGGCATAGAGCAAAATAGTAGGCAGGAGACATTGGATTGTTTGGGAGAAATCTCTATGGATGTTGTCAGAATGGTGAAACAAGCACAGGCAACATACATTAAAACAGAAAATCACGTAGTTCTGTGCCTGAACCGCAAACAGCAGGGTGCTTTTTCGTCCATTACCATTCTCGGAATGTTTTCCTCTTTTCGCCTCTGGGCATTAAAATGCAACTAATCCACCATCCACAAAACCCGTTAGCATAAACAATAAAAAAACCAAAATGCTCAGACAACACAGGGCTGGCTTTGCAATTAGTTTAGTAAAATGTAGATTTGATGAGAATGCCACTGTCAAAGCCATTTGCATCATCATCATCAACTGTTTTTGGACATTCGTTCTATGTTCCTTTCTATTTCTGGCTATTGTGCTTTTCCTTTCTTTAAAAAAAAAAATCTGTGTTCTGATACTCTTTTGTCTTTTTTTTTTTTCTTTTTCTCTTTTCCTTAAAGTTTTCTGACTTTAGGATTCTGCCTACTGCCTAGGACAGGAAAAAGAAAAATTTCCCTCCAGCTGTCCTTTGAATGGGAACATTCTAATTGTTTCTCCTCTACAGAAGCACTTGCTGCCATGAAAATGATCATCCGGCAGCTGTGATGGGCAGCCCGGTGCTGTGGTTTTGCCTGCATTGGTCTAGGTAACTGCTGAGAAGCGCTCCCTGCCGAAAGGCAAAACCCAGAATGTCAGCCCCTCTCAGCAGGGCGGGGACAGCCGGGGGTCCCGCCCACACCACCTGACACCCACGGTGCACCTGCTGCTTTATTTTAACTAGGACATCGCAATTCTTCCTTTAACCTTCTTCTGGAAAGAAGAGGGGGAGAACACCACCACGTTATGTATTTTCCCCCTGACCTATTTGCTTCTGTTTGCCTGTTGGAGAAGAAAATCATTAGAACCATTAGAGGACTTTTTACATTTTTTCTGGTAAATTTTCTGTCCTAACCTGGCCTCCTTGGTCCTTCCACCAATCTCATGCTCTACTCTTCACCACAGTGAAAACTGGAGACACAATGCATACTCTTGACCCAACAAAATCATAGTTACATAGTGGACGCTATCGGGGATAGGGTGGGGGCTTTCAAAACATGAAGCTGTTGTAGGATAATGATCAAATCCCGTATCTGTGTGGCCTATTAGAGAGGTGACTTTCTATTTTTTTTTTTTTTAAAGATTTTCTTTTTATTTATTTGACAGAGAGAGACACAGCGAGAGAGGGAACACAAGCAGGGGGAGTGGGAGAGGGAGAAGCAGGCTTCCTGCTGAGCAGGGAGCCCGAGGCGGGGCTCGATCCCAGGACCCTGGGATCACGACCTGAGCTGAAGGCAGACACTTAACGACTGAACCACCCAGGCGCGCCTAGAGAGGTAACTTTCCATTTTACCTTATTAACACCTTGAAGTTAGACTTTTTCTGACATAATTTGAAAACAATACATAAGGTATTTATAGAGCCTGGCTGTGGCATTTAAGATGAATTTGGTCTTGGCAGTCCAGCATTTACCATTATGGAAAGGGGCACATACCTTATCCCATATGGGATACCTGGAAGGAACACCAAATGATACTTTTGGGCACCCTCTCCCGCATGGGTCATTTCTCCCTGTGAGATTACCCTAAATGCTGTTGGGGAAATTCCCTGAATTCACTGGGGGGCGCTCTGTACTATACCACTGGGTGGGGGTGAGGAAGGATGTTAGGGAAACAAGGTAGAGGTTTGGGAGAGCCAAGACTTCGTTTTAAGGGAGGGCATTACAAGCCCTAATATGGAGTCTTAAGGGGAAAAAAACCCAAAAAACCCAAATATAGGTCTCAGTGAGAGCTGGAGGTAAGAGGAACAGACCAGAGTCCTGCTCACCTCTGCCAGAGCTGTGGGTAAGTCACCTCACAACACTGGGCTTACTTTCCTCCTCAGTAAAATAAGGGACCTATCTAAATAATCTTTAATGCCCCTTCCCCTTGAATATGTCTTTGATCTTAAACATTGGGCAAATTTTTGGTAACTAGAATGAGAGGTAGCTTGGGGATCTGAGGACTACTTCATTTATTTTTTTAAAAACAGTCATAAAGTCAAGTGTAATACATTCCTATTCTCTTAGAGATAAAGATACAAAATCTTGGGTCGCCTGGGTGGCTCAGTTGGTTAAGCGTCTGCCTTGGGCTCAAGTCATGATCTCAGGGTCCTGGGAGGGAGCCCTGCGTCTCTCTCGGGCTTCCTGCTCAGTGGGGAGTCTGCTTTTCCCTCTCCCTCTGCCCCTCCCCTCACTCATGCTCTCTCTCTCTCTCAAATAAATAAGTAAAATCTTAAAAAAAAAAAAAAGATACAAACTCTTTAGCCAGAAACATCTTTATAGAGTCTCATAAGAGTCTGTGGGCTAGGCCCTGCATACCCATGGACCTCTGTGAGGGAACACTCAGAGGACAGAGCTGAGGTGTCTGCTGGGAGTCCAGTGTTTTGGGGATCATCTTTTGGCTTGAAGAAGAATCTTCTTCTTCCATATACACAGAGCTTTCATGAGTAGCCCAAAGTTTAAGACGAGCCAGGAGAGACCAGACATGTGACTATAAATATACACTGAAACTGGTAAGGGGTAGCTTCCAGAAACTCATCTCTCTTAGGCCCATTTCCTTGCAGACAATTTTGCTCCCTCAATTCCTGAAGCTCATTGGAGATTCTATACTGTACATGCCTTCAGTTGAACGCTCCTGAGGTATTTATTTCTCTGAGTTTGTCATTTTTTCTCTGTCCTTTTAAGGATCTGTATTTCCTGGTGCAATTCACCAAAGCTTTTATCATAATTTCTAAGCTGAAGTACAATTCTTCAGTAATAGGTGTAATTTTTATTAAACAATCGCTTTCCTTTTCTTATTGTTGGAGCTCTGTCCCCTGATGTGAAAGTTTTGCTGGCCGTAGATAAAACCCTCCGGTTTGGAAGGATGAGTAAAAACTATGCAGGGAATTTAGAGGTTGTTTTTGGCCGCGCAAACTGATTAGAAGCCTATTTCCTCTGCCAGGCCACTCGTCCATGCCCACATTGAGGAAACTACCTTAGGAAACTGACATAAACAAAGACATTTTATTCAGGCCCAGCCTATACAGGATGAAGAATATTTAAAACTCTTTAGTCTGTGACTGGATCTTGAGAAAGCAAAACAAGATACACAGCTCTGTTGGTTCTCTCCAGTGTTTATATGCTATTTGGGCAAGTCATTCCCCTTCCTCCCATTTTGCCCCTTCCTCAATCCTTTCTCTGTGCTAGTTGTCAAAGTGTGACAACCCAAACGTATGCACTTATTCAAACAAGTGAGCAATCATCCTGTGTGAGGCACTGTTCTAGGCACTAAGGATTCGTTAGTGAATAAGAGAGAAACAAAATCTTGCCTTTATGGAATTTATATTGTCATGGAAGGAGGGCACTAAGCAAATAAAAGTAAGATGGTGCCAAGGAGAAAAATGATGAGGGGCAGTGGTGTAGGAAATGCTGGGGGCAGGGAGGGAGTTTAGTTTTAACCAGATTGGTCAGGAACAACATCATCACAACAATGGCATTCCATCAAAGACCTAAAGGAGCTAAGGGAATAAGGCCAATGGATAACCAGTGGGTTGTGATTTTTGGCCCAAGCAACTGGAAGAGCAGAAGTTGTCATTTCATGAGAACAGAAGGGCAGTAGGAGGAACAAGACATCTGGAGCTTGATGTTGAACACGTTAAGTATGAGATGTCTGTTAAATATTCAAATGGAGAGATCAGCAGGTGACAGGGAATCTGAAGTTCAGGGGACAGGTCCAGAATGGAAAATATAAAAAGAAATTGTCCTACCCAAGGGAATTGAGCTACATCCTTTGTGTGCCCCAAACAATCTTTCATTACCAGTTCGTTACGCTAGGCAGATCAAGAAAGAGGAATGGCTATCGCCTTTACTTGTTCTAACGGAATATATAGACATATACATGTTTTTTTTTAATGCAGTGGTTTTAAAACATGTCCACAATTTTCTGACATGGTTTTCATCAAGAGATAAAGTCTACGTGCCCTCGCTTTGATCTGAGGCAAGTCTTGTGACTCCTTCCATGTATTGGGTATGACAGAGGTGATATCATGGAAATTCTGAGACCAGGACATAAAAGGGCATAAAAATATAGTTTCTGCCCTCTTTTTTGGGACATTCACCTTTGGAATTCTGCCACCATGCTCTCCGAAGGTCCAGGCCACGTGAAGAGGCCCGTGTGGAGGGGAACTGAGGCTTCTGGCCAAACTCCCAAGCTGACAGTCCGCACCAACTTGCCAGCCACGTGAGTGTGCCATCTTGGAAACAGATCCTCCAGCCTTTAGTCGAGCTGCCCCAGTTCATATTATGTGGACACGAGCCTTGTCCACTGAGCCCTATTCAAATCGCAGACTTGTGGCAAAATAAAAATTGTTAGTGTGCAGTCACTGTTTGGGTCGTCATGGTAACTCGGAGACTTGTAAGGTCTTGAGAGTGAAAGCACATGTTTGTTTTTTAACCATTGTATTCCCCATCCCTGGCACTGTCTGGGTGTATACAGTAGACATTCAATAACAGTGTGACGTGAATGAATGAGCCGAGATGAAGCGGCTGTGGCCACCTCACAAACCGAAGGAGGATGTTTGAGGTCCCTAAGAAAGATTCTGAGTTTGGAGAAATAGGGCACAGCTTAAGAAAAACTAAGTTTAGGGTGGTTAAGAATTGTAGTATGCTCTGAGGTGTGTCAAACAGATTATCCAAGAACACTTAGTTTTCCAAGACAACTTCCTGACAATTAAAATTATTTACTCTGGAAATCACTCTAAAACCTTTTCAAACGGAGAGCAATGTTCGAAAGGAGACACTGCCTGCTGGTTCGCCTCAGGCCCTCTCGGTTACCAGAAGAAGGGGACAACAGCTTTTGTTGCTTTAATAACCCCAGTGAATCTTCATATTCTGATCTAATCTGCAAATGTATTCCACAAGGAAATATATATCATCAGGGGTGTCCAGGTGTCTCAGTCATTAAGTGTCTGCCTTCGGCTCAGGTCATAATCCCAGAGTCCTGGGATCGAGCCCCACATCTGACCGGCTCTCCACTCAGCCTGCTTCTCCCTCCCCTCCCCTGCTTGTGTGCACACGCTCTCTCTCTCTCTGTCAAATAAATGAATAAAATCTTAAAAAATATATACATATATGTAATCAAAGTAAGGGAATTACATAGTGCTTTGTGCTCTGATTTTTCCTAGGTACAGAAAATCACACCACTGTAGGGTCCCTCTATCTGTACATAAGGAACGAAGGAAGAGAAAAGAATGGTCTCAGGGACCTTTCAAGAATCTTCTATAAGAGGGCTCCTGGGTGGCTCAGTTGCTTAAGCAACTGCCTTCGGCTCAGGTCATGATCCTGGAGTCCCGGGATCGAGTCCCGCGTCGGGCTCCCCGCTCAGCGGGGAGTCTGCTTCTCCCTCTGACCCTCCCCCCCCATGTGTGCTCTCTCTCTCTCTCATTCTCACTCTCTCAAATAAATAAATAAAATCTTTTTTTTTTAAAAAGAAAAAGAATCTTCTACAAGAGAATTATCCCTGAACAACCAACCTCATAGGAAAATGGTATGTACAGCGAGGCCAAAATTTTTCATTTTTTCTTTTTTCATTTCGACTTGGCAATATGCGACATTATCCAAGTCCCCCTTAGTCCTGGGGTACTTTGAGAGGACACTCACATATACTACTGATGAGGGCGGGACTTCCTTTTCTGAAAAGTTTTGATATTATGGATAAAGAGGTAAGAATTAAAAATACCCATCTACTTCTCAGACACTCCCCTGAGTAGCTAACACTTAAATACCATTTACTCCATGTCAGACAATGTTCTGACCACTTCATATATATTAACAGATTTAATCCTCATGACCACTGTATGAAGAACTATTATTATCTTATTTTACAAATCAGGAGACTGAGGCTGAGCCTGATTTGCGTGCATTCTTGAAGCAGATGTTAAATTAGGTTTTATTACAAAGCTAAACTAAAGAACACATTGATTTGTGGTCAAAGATACTGGCTTAAATGTTGTAATAGTTAAAGATTCCCCAGGAAGGTAGATTAAATATCTTTATATGGTCTTTAAAAATAGTTAAGAAATTTTTAGGTGATATGAGAATATGTACATATTTCCTGGAAAAGCAGGAAATAGGTTCCAGGATATGAAAAAATGGCAAGTGAGGTAAATCTATGTGACTTAAAAATACTGAAAGTATATATGCAAAAGTATTAACAATACTTCTCTCTGGATGGGGGGATTATGGCTGAATCTTTTTTCTTCCTACATTCTGTATTATCTACAGTTAGCATGCATAGCATTTGTAATCACAATGTATATTATTAAAACAAAAAAAGGGGGGCGCCTGGGTGGCTCAGTCGTTAAGTGTCTGCCTTCAGCTCAGGTCATGATCCCAGGGTCCTGGGATCGAGCCCCGCATCTGGCTCCCTGCTCGGTGGTGGGAAGCCTGCTTCTCCCTCTCCCACTCTCCCTGCTTGTGTTCCTTCTCTCGCTGTGTCTCTCTCTCTGTCAAATAAATAAATAACATCTTAAAAAAAAAAAAAAGGAATCTGGGCCTGCAACTGAGGGAGAAGATCTAAGTTTTGCACATGAGTTATAAGGAATATTTTCCATGTGGCTGAGGTTACTGAGGGACAGTGTATAAAAGAGAAACTTGAGGACAGGGCCTTTGGGGCCACCAACATCTAAAGCCACAATTCTTATGAACTTTCATGGCTTATACAATCATTGAAGGATGAGCTTATTCAAAATGAGGAGTCCTGAGACTCCAGAGATTATCAGTAGATCCAAGATGGGATCCAGGAAATTGCATTTTTTTTTTTTTTTTGGCAAGGCTTCCAGGTCATTCCGATACCAAAGAGAAAGCCTTTGAGAAACGTAGCTCTGAAGACATAGCACTCCATGGAGGACTCAGGTAGAAAGAAAACCAGATAGTCATGGCCAGGAAGCCAAAAGATTTTTGAGGCAATATATGTAAAACAAGTTAAAAGAACATTGTGAGGGGCGCCTGGGTGGCTCAGTCGTTAAGCGTCTGCCTTCAGCTCAGGTCATGATCCCAGGGTCTTGGGATAGAGCCCCGCATCGGGGACCCTCCTCTGCAGGAAGCCTGCTTCTCCCTCTCTCCCTCTGCCTCCTCCCCCTGCTCATGCTCATGCTCTCTCTCTCAAATAAATAAAATCTTAAAAACAACAACAACAACAACAACAACAACAACAAAGCACATTGTGATATAACAAGTGGTTCTCCACCCTGTTATTGCATATAGGAATCACCTGCGGGAGCTTTTCAAACATACTAGTGTGGGGATTTCCCCATAATGGTGGTTCAAGCTCCCTCTTCAGCATTACTAAGAGGAAGAGAAACTGCAACCTTCAAGTTGTAAGTAGAGGAAACAAACAACTCTAATTCCGACAGCATGCCCACTGCTGGTCTGTGACAGCCACCAGAAACCAATGGGTGGGTGCAGCAATGGGGGGAAAGAGGTGTAAGGATCCTGAGGAAAGACCTGAGAGGAGCCAGGGACTCTGCGGGGGGGGAAGACAAAACCACCCTCAAAAGAGAAAATGAAAGAATATATACAAAAATAATGAACACAGAGGGGGACTTGGTAGCATATACCCCTGGCTACAGAGAGGGGTCTGCAAGGGGGCGGGACCAGAGGGGGTGACTTGGAGAAGCCCACGGTTCTGTGGGAGAATGCAAACTGTGGAGCAGAGGGGGTGTTCCTGGGAGGCAGGCAGTGAAGGGAAAGAAGGAGCAAAAATGAAGACTCCTACAGAGAACAGGAAAAAGACACACTTGGTCCTGCCCTCCCAACACCACTCATGAAAGAACAGAACACAGAACAGAGCAGAACAGACAGAAGAATGTGCTCTTAACTAGGCACCTGCCCGTGACATGAATACACACAGAAAAAAGCAGACTGTTTCTAGAGAGAATGACTGTGAAAAGTGAGACATTATGAATAAAGGCTCCTCTGCTGGTGAAGTCTCCCCAACAAAACAACCATAAAGTTGACCAGAATTGCAACACAAGACTGAATTGAATAGTGTCCAACGTGCATCTGGGGATATGGAAAATACCCCGAATCAGAAATACAAAAGCTAAGGAGAGAAATCAAGAAAAAATCAGGAAGAAATGCAACGAGAGCTGATTGAATTTAGGAAAGACGGAGGAGAAATTCACAGGACTGTATCAGTAATAAAGAACAGGCTACAAGGTGCCCACAGGAGAATGGGTTCGAATAAAAAATAAAGGGAACTGAATAGGAGAAGGAAAACAACCAAGAGAATGAAAATGAGAAAGTAAATTAAAAAAAGCGATCAGAATGAGGTTGAAATGGAAATGAGCAAAAGGAGGCCAAAAGTGTGTACTCCTGGTGTCTCTGAAGAAGAAAGCAAAATAATGGAACAGAGTATTTAAGACTGTAATCCAAGAAAGAGTTTCAGAAATAAAGAACTGAACTGACACATTGAAAGGGCCCTGGGGGTTACCTAGGAAAACTGCATGAATAATCAACTCGGAATTATTAGACTTTAAAGAAAAAGAAAAAAATTTCTCAGAGCCTCTAGGCAAAAAACGAAAACACTTAACACAGGAAAGAGAGGTAGATTGGCTTCGGATTTCTCAGCAATAACATACGAAGCAAGGAAACAGTGGGGTAGCATTTTCTAGACACTTAAGGAAAAGGAAGCTGCCCTTCAAGTTTCAAGGTCATAGAAAATCAGTTTTGAATGTGTTAGAACTTTAGGGATACTGTCCACATGTGCTCTTTTAAAATTTTTTAGTAATCTTTATACCCAGCGTGGGGCTCAAACTCACGACCCTGAGATCAAGAGTCCCACACCCCTCCAACTGACTCAGCAGGCGCCTCCCACACATGCTCTTGCTAAGGAATTCTAACAGTTTCTAACTGGAGGGTGAGCTTCATCCAACCAAAAGATGTCTGGGCACAAAAGACCATTAGAGAACATTTCACATATTCCACTTATAGAGTTGAGACTAAAATTAGGTGGCATCAGGGGTTGAAGAAAAATACATAAACATTTATGTCTGAGTAAACAGAACAAATACAACTGAAAAAAATGGGAGAAGGGGGAGAAAAGGGGAAAAGCAGGGTTAAGACCATTCACTGTTGTGTCGGTGGTAGGAAGGGGTCAAAGAATATCATTTGGGAAAGACACTTCGTAAAAGTTGAGAAAAAAGGGAGCGCGCTACAAAAATCATTAGTAAAAATGTAACCACTGGAATGAAAATACAGAGCTTCCTATAAACCCCAAACACGCACGCACGCACGTATGCATGCACGCATGCACATATGCATTCGCCGAGAGACACAGTAAATATAATACACTCAGTAATTACAACAGATGACAGAACTGAGAGCAAACATAGCAGTCATATCATAAAACTGAATGCGCCTAACTTGCCTATTAAAGCCAAAAAGACTTCCAAATTGGCTCATCTAGCAAAACCCCAAACTCCGTGCTGTATACAAGTCACGCACTTAAAACACAGCAATCGAAAAAACTAAAAATAAAAGGGGTGGACCAAGATTTATCAGGCAAATGGAAACAGTAAGGCAGTCAGGTTTGCAATCCTGCTGGCAAAATAGATTTCAAGCCCCAAAGGAACGAAACAGAAAATTCAGAAACACAAAATGGCCCTTGAAAAGATCAAAGAATATTGAACTTTATTCACCCATCAGGTTGGCCATGCCAAACTCCTCCCAGGCCTCATTGATCTCTGGGCTGGACAAATTGCCTATTGATTAATCCCTGGACCATTTGGGGAGTCAATGTATCTCAAGTTGAAAACCACGATTAGAAAGCGTTATCATTTCTTTTCATAAATTCTACCCATGTATCTATAAAACCTATCTATATAGGCTTTAAATTTTCTCATTAGCTCTGAAATGATCAAGGTTAAAACTTGAGGTTACTGGGATTGAAGGCTGCCTGGGAGTAACATAATATACCTTTGAGCAAGTCGGTTTCCATTCACCAGTGTCCTGAGCAATGTCCCGTCTGTCCTACGTTCCCCTAACTGTCCCTCACTGGCACCTTCTCGCCAGGCGAAACGAAGCTCAAACTTAGACCCAAACTCTCATACGCAATGTCATGTAGCCATCGTGTCCACGTGCCCGTAACAGAAGGGAGAGAGATGTTTTGTTCTCGTGAAAACAAGACACACCCAGACAAGTTTTAATTGAGTCTATTCATTAAGCCTAGTGCGTGATGACACGACCTTGATTAATTCTCTGTGCTCGGTGTTTTAACTTAAAAGGTCGAATCTAAAGCTAAAACGGGAAGGCCTGTGCACATTTTCAGCTGATTCCAAGCATAATACAGCAGAAACACCAGGTCCGTGTGTTCTTACGACTCTGGCATAACGAATGGATAGGCTTCTCCAATTAAAAATCATGCCCTTAGATACTGTTTTAAAATAGCCATAGAGCAGTGCTTCCTAAGTAGGGGCAATTTAGCCCCCCCAAGGGGCACGTGGCCACGTCTGGAGACATTTTTGACAATCGCAACTGGGGAGTGCTCCTGGCACCTCGCGAGTAGAGGCCAGAAATACTGCTAAACATCCTTCAATGCTCAGGACAGCACCCCAGAACAAGGAATGATTCCCTACAGAGTAATCGTTGTGCCACAGTTCAGAAAATCTGCCTTAGAGACAGCTGTCCACTTGTCTTAGCTTTGAATTCCCCCAGAAGTTTTCTCTTCATCTCTATTTGAGATGGTGATGGTCTGTCTGAATGTCTGTGTCCCCTCACAATTCTTGTGTTGAAATTGTAACGCCCAAGGTGATGGTATGGGGGTGGGGAGAACTCTGGGTCGTGACTCAGGTCACGAGGGTACTTCAAATGGGATTAGCGCCCTTATACGATGTGAGATCTGCGACCTGGAAGGTCCTCACATGACCAGGCTGGCACTTTTGACCGTGGACTGCCGATCTCCAGAACTGGGAAAAGGAAGGTTCTGTGGCTTACAAACTGCCTGGTGTGTGGTATTTTGTTACAGCAGTCTGAGCAGATGAGGACAGGGATGAATGTGAGGACCGAGATATGGCCACAAAATACTCTGGACCAAGGTAAGAACTGAAATTAGGTCAGTGAAGTGTTGGACTAGCACCGGAAGAAGCATGTTGGCCCTGATTTCCTACTCGGACTTGCAGTTAAACTACAAAGGTGTGGATGTCCAGGGTTAGGTTACACGAGATTTCTCACTTTGGGGGATTTCGTGCTCAGCAGGTGGTTACCACAGAATCATTCACACCAGCACAATGGTGCTCCTCCAAGAATGTATTTATTTACATGAAAACACCGTTTTATACAAATTGAAGACAAATCTTAAAGGGTTTGTCCAGGCAGGCCTTCCCCTTCACTTTCTTTCGCTGTCATTAACAAAACGTTTTAGACCGGTTAAAAGAAACTGCATCTGCCTCTTCTTCTCCCCCAACCCCCAATGACTCTGAATACTTAATGTCCCTAGTTAGCCTTTAAAGAAAACTCTTGCCCAGGGTGATTTTATTTAATTTATTTATGTAATACAGTGTAGAAAGCTATCATGGTCATAAGCAATGATTCTGTACAATCATCCTGCGGAAGATTTTTTGGGAGAATTCCTGGTAATTTGAGACCAGCAGAGCACTCCCTCCCCCCACCCCCCTCACCCGTAAAAGTGCTTACAATGAACAGGGATTCTTTTCTTTATCAAAGATCCAAAGGTACATGGACAAAAAAGTTTCAATTCTCAATGCCTAATGTGTGCACATAAAACAGGCACAAAGGAATAAATGTGTATCCTCGTAATTCCTATATCACAAATCTAGCAGAAGCAGCAATCTGTACAGTAAAATGCAATCGTGGAAAAAAATTCTCTAGATCATTTGGAATACTTAAAAATGCTCAACTTTAAAATGCATAGTGATCAGGAAAAGAATATGTAGGCAAGAGAAGCAGCTACACTCCCACGTTCACACGAAGCATCCCCCATCGATTCTTAAAGCATATTTCAAGTAGGACTTAATTGGGTCACAAACCACAAGAATAATATACAACTGGCTAAGGGGCTACGAGATAAATAATCAGGAGAGAATCTATTCATGCACTAGTTTGATACAGCTAAGTTCTTTACAGTACACAAAACCCATTAATAATGTAGAGACCAGAATGTAAAGAGAGAGAATACATTGATGATTTGTATATTAATTCAAGTTCAGGCATCTACTTGTGTTACAGCACGGCTGTCGAAAGGCGATAATGCGTAAATAATAAAACAGAAGGGCTTGTTTCTTTCCACATTATTCTATAAATGAACACCGATGGGTAGTGAAGCAATGGTTTTGCTGTCCGACTTCAGAGGCTGCTGTGGCAGGGGTCTAGTTCTGCATCTGCTCGAAGAACTTGTAAGTTGGATTTTCATAGCCATTCTGCTGCATCTTGGAGAGGTGGCGCTCCTCTGGGGTCACAGCAGCGTCAACCTGAAATGCAAGGGCGAGGAGAAACGAATTAAGAAAACTGATCCTTTGAGGGTGCACACGCTGAACGGTAAAGGATAAGGAGTACAGTTAGCTTCTTTCCTTCCCACGGACCCCTCCAAGCAGGACGCCTGTGCCCACTATTACACAGATGCTCCATCCGGCCACCAGGTGGCGCCTAAAACCTTGTCGAGCTGGCTCTGCCCGCAAAGTGCTCATTGGTTGCTTCCGCGCCCCCCCCCACCCCCCCAACTCCGCTTAACAGTAACTGGATACACGCCGCGCAATAAATATTTTTTTTCTTCCCTGTTGGCTCACTAAGGGACCAAAAGGCCACAACGGAAAATTGTTTTACTTGAAAGTGTGGTGCTAAGCTGGAAAAAAAAAAATCTAAGAGCATCATGGAGAGTATACTGGCAGACGCTTAAATAAATCTAGACTGCTGATGATCTTTCCACACTCATTTTAATTGGTCCCTGCTTTCACTACATTTAATATGACAAGAGGTCTGAGAATCTTTTAATTAAAAGGATGATCTGCATATATCAAAGGGGCCATGTGGCAAGCAAAAGTGGAAAAAATATTCAAAGAATATACTGTTCTAGATTATATACATATACATACATACATATATATATTTAACTGAGTACTAAGACTATAGAAGTATGTCCAGCTAAAGATTTACAAACAGACCCCCTGTGTTGATGTGCTGTATGTCTAGGATCAGGCCAGCAGCTGCAAACCGGGCTGTGCCCCCCCCCCCCCCCCCGGGCCCGCATCACTGTTAGGACAGAGCAGGGAAGGGGTATTTGCTCTCTGCACATCCCGCAAGGTGTACTGAGCCCTGCGACATGGGGAGTGGCTGTTCACGGATACATCATCTCGTATATCTGGCGCACCACTCACACTGCACAGGAGGCAGGAAGTACTTAACTCTCTGCCGAATGAACGAAAGCTGAGTCTGGTCATTCCACCTCTTGAGCTGCAATCGCCCCTTCGGCTAAGGCCAGGACAGCCAGAACGGGACCGCGTGCAGCTCCCTCAGGCCGCCCGCTGCGTGCACGATTCCCGAGTTCCCATCCACAGGACGTTCCCGTTCCGCGGCCCGGTCAGAGCTGCCTGCGCTCTGCGGCCAGTCCTCACGTTCCTCCGAGCACAGGCCGGGGCCTTTCCCCTGAGAACAGAGCCGCCAAAGAGCTCCCGCCAAGTCCGTACTCGGAGGACACTGCGCAAAGGGACGCTGCGCACCGCCGACCTCACGGGAAACAATCGCAGCAGGTGCTCCTCCTATCCCTCCTCGTCCTTTGACCTGCTGTGTTGTCCACAAAGGAGGTCACCGTGCGTTAACTGGCAATTGTGTCACTAGCCACGGGCTTGTCAGTTCAAACGCCATCATTAAAGATGAGCACCAGTGATGAGAGATTTCATCCACTCCCCGACTCTGCTCGCCAGGAAAGAGCCTGTCTGCAGCACGAGGGCCATACGAACCTGGACATCTTTTAGTCTCTGTGCCACATTTTAACTGATATTTCAAATGGTGTCAAGATTAAAAAAAAAAAAAAAAAAAAGTCTTGCTGAGGAGATCCAGCGCAAAGCTGCCATGTTTCCGAGTATAAAAAAAAAAAAAAAAAAAATGCCGCGCCACGGTTAGAATATCACCCTTGTCTGTCCTCCAGGAATACACCAACCCTCACACGGGCTGTCACCTGTCATCTGCATTCATCAGGGTCAGGGGAACACCTGGCAACTTAATCGTTTATCTCTTCAAAGGCCAAAGCCAAACGCTTCCAACAGCCCTGCCAGAAATGTGAGGCTGAGGCCCGGGTGGAATGCAGGCGTCTAACTTTCCTGCCTTCTTGGCCCTTTTCCACCTGCTGGGAGGGCAACTCGAGCCTCGCTATTCCTGCAGCAGGGAGGCCGAGCCCTCAGAGGGAGCTTCAGGAGGAGGGCCTAGTTTTATAAAATGGCGCCCAAGGAGTTTGGGTTGTCTCTCTTTATCCCGAGCCCCTCGGAAGCTGAAGGTGCAGCACTGAGTGCTCACATCCGTGGATAAAGCTACCACTAAAGGAAGAGCATCAGGTAAGGGGGAGGCTTCCTCCCCGGTGGAGCTCAGGGATAGGTCCTTCAAAGCTAAGCTACTGCATTGGTGGGGGCCACCAGGTTAAGGCCAGCCCACTGTGGTGCAGGCAGGGCCTGGGCATTTACAGCTCAATATATACATATATTTTAAAGATTTTATTTATTTGAGAGAGAGAGAGAGAGCGCACACAAGAGGGGGTAGGGTCAGAGGGAGAAGCAGACTCCCCGCTGAGCGGGGAGCCCGATGCGGGACTCGATCCCGGGACTCCAGGATCATGGCCTGAGCCGAAGGCAGTCGCTTAACCAACTGAGCCACCCAGGCGCCTGGCATTTACAGCTCAATAATAAACCTCAATATTATTTCCCTTAAAGCAGAGCTGGGGGAAGTTGAAGCCAGTGATGCCTGTTCTAGGGGGACTGAGGGAACAATGGAGTTGGAGACAGAATCCCTGCTGGCCGCCAGGCAGGAACACCTACCACTTGCTGAGATGAAAACGTGCACATGTGCACACCACCTCTGCACATGCCCCCCCCCCCCGAATTTCTGGATTAGATCTCATCAATAACTGGTCCTAAGTCGTCTTCTGGCTCTAGGCTCTGTGCCCTGTGTCTTCATGGGAGACCCTGGGACCCTCTGCACTGCACTCTGGCCTGGCGTCAACCTTTATTCCTTCACTATATCCAGAGGAATTTACAACTCAACTGTCAAGACTGCAGAGATGAAATTCTACCTGGGTCTCCTCCGTGTCATGTCGTCTCTAGTGTGGGGCCGGTAAGCCAGTAAACTCCACGTTTTAATTTTATTATGCAGAATAATAGGAGGACGTGTTACTGGGTGTCCCTTGCACGCAGGACACTGAGCTAGGCTGAACTACAGAGTCCTGACGCCTAAGATACTCCATTTCCGCTCATCCAAGGGAAGGAGAGGATAAACCACAGTGACTTAATACATCATCACAATGGGGGGTTAAGAACATCCAAAGAGCTAGTGCAACAGGAAGGAAAACAAAGCAAACATTAACCAGGTTTTCAAGCTAGTATCTCTCCTCTAACCCCCCGGCGTTGGGTTTTGTGTTCAGTCGTGTCCACGTTCATTTTCTTAACTATAATTCCATCTCCTTATGAGTAGTTCACTTATGTTTGCTGCCTATGTTAAGTGATCTTTCCCACAGGCAATGGATTCCTTTGCTATGCCTTCACCATCATTGATCTCTGATGCTTTCCTTTGACACTCTAGTATTTCTTCCTGCTGTTTGCTTCCAGCCACGAGAGGTTCTGGGTCCAGCCACTCTTTTCTGTACTTCTGCTTCGCATTTAACCTGATCCACAGGTTAAACCTGATTCAACTGCTCCACAGCACCCACGTTAGTGGTAGCTAGGTACCTCCACCCTGGTGGGTCAACTTCTTGCCAGAAAGAAAGGACCCCTCAGGACATATTTTTATCACGTTATCGGTATGATGGCACATTCATCAGGGAAAGTCATATGCTGTAACTCCATAAAAAGCTAACTGGGACCTCTCTTCTTATTTAGATCATTAATCAGATGGCTGGGGGAGGTGTGAAGGATGGGAGATTTCTGATGGTCCAGTTATCAGACCCGTGAACGGAAGAAATTTTTATACCCTATAATAAAGAGAATTTGTGCCACCACCCCCCCCAATTTTTTTGTTAGATATATTTGGCATATAACATTATGTAAATTAGGATATACAACCTGTTAACTTGATATATTTATACATTGTAATATGCTTGTCATTGTAGTGGTAATTAGCACCTCTGTCAGGTCAGAGAATTATCTGTTCTTATCCTTTCTTATTAGTGTTTGGAATAATTAAGTTCTAGCCTCTTAGCTAGTCTGATGATTATAATAGTTTTGGGGTCTCCATTCATTACACTGCGCATTAGATATCCAGGCCTCATTGACAGCTTGCTGCCAGTTTGTACCCTTAACCCTCTGTCCTGTTCCCTCCAACCTCCTTGTTAAAGGGGAGGTGTCTCCATTTAGAAGGAGTGGTGGAAAGAGCTACAATATGCATTTTGGAATATCCATTGTCAATCAACATCAGTGTAGAAGAGGGCCATCTGGGGTCAGTGGACGGGGCAGGGCCTTATTAAAGCAGGAGCAGTTGGGATCAGTCAGCCGGTGCTGGGACCCTCAGCCACCAGAGACGGTGGGCACCTGGGGGACACAGTGGAACAAAGGGCCGTCACATCACCGCCTGAGACACCAACAAAGCACAGTCATCTCCTTGGGGAGCGTGGCTCGCTAACGGCTTACGTAGTGAACCTCTGGCCTTAAAGCTAAGCAAATCATCACATCACAATGTTTACTGCTTATTTTTTAAAAAACATAAACTGGCAACCGCTAATTTCCAACTGGTAACAGCTCTTATTAATAAAAACACTGGGCTCGTTTTCATTTCCAGGTCTCTGCGATCTCCAGCAGGCATCTTCCCGCTGTGAGAAGGGAGGTCCTGGAGACCGTGGCTTTCATCGTTTCTTCACGCACTGATGGTGTGAAGCAGGACAGTATTCCATCCTGACAGACGCAGGCCAGTCTAACTGGAAATGCTCATTTATTTATTTATTCTCAGTGAGGCAGGGTTACTCACTAATGAAGCAGGTGAGCCAGAGCTGGGAATAAGCTTGCTCCTGGGGACCTGAGTGTGAGAGCCTGCTGAGATGGGCAGAGAACGTCCGGGGGAGGGTCCCGTCCATTCGGGGTCGACGCTGCTCTGCTCTCGGAGAAACGCTGCTCTGAACCCCACCCCCGGCACCCGATACTGCCTGGGCCAGGGGAGACAGCCTAGGTGCCTCCGTGGGCCGCAGCTCTTCGTGTCCACGTTCACCCACCCCAGCCAGACCACAACCTTCCCGAGGGTGGCAGGGATGGCGAATGGCACCTTGGACGAGGTTCTGGTCCGGGGCCGCCGAGCAGGGCTCCACACAGAACCGCACACGGGGATGCTTCCGGAAAGGAGAGCAAGGAAGGCCTGGAGGGGGAGAAGGGGGTGGTTTCCAGGCTCTCGACACCTGCACTTTCAAGAAGGAGGAGGTGAGGAGAACTAAGGAGAAGAAACACAATAAAGGAGGGCACTCACTCGGGAGAGGTTTCTAGATGCTCTCAAGTAGTGAGTGGAATGAGTCTCAAGAGAAGAGCTGAACAACTGTCCTCCCTACAATTCTGCTCCTTCAAGGATGCCTCCTGGCTTCAAAATGAAAAAAAAAAATCTTTTTTTTCTGGAATCTGTGTTCAAGTGTCAACTTATGCTCTGACAACCCAAATCCAAGGAGACTCTTCTTAAGGTGACTAACCACAAGAAACTTTTAACCCAGGCGGCTGTGATGAGGCTTAAAAGGTAACTAGTTCTCAGGGTGTCTGGATGGCTCCGCAGGTTAAGCCTCAGACGCTTGGTTTCAGCTCAGGTGAGGGTCTCAGGGTCTTAAGATCAAGTCTCGCCTCCAGCCTCCAGCTCCGCGCTCACCACAGAGTCTGCTTGTCCCTCTCCCTCCCCTTCTGCCCCTCCCCCCACTCATGCTCTCTCTCTAAAATAGATAAATAAAATCTTAAAAAAAATACAAAGGTAGGTAGTTCTCTTGTAGACAAGAGATACTATTTTCTACACTTCAGACTGGTTACTGAAAGGAGAGAGATCAATGATTCTCAAAAATGACCGCATGTCCAATTCAGCTGGAAAATTTTCAACACTCAGCTTCTAAGCCCATTTGGAAATTGTTTCCTTAGGTCTGGGCTGGGACCTTTTAAATAAGTAGCTGGTAAGTCTCATGCACAACCACGGCAGAGAGTCCCCGAGAGAGACCTTGCTTTTCTGCCCAGCATCCCTGGGCTCTGTTAGAGGCTGAACTGCATCCTCCCCAAATTCCTATGTTAAAGTCTTGCCCTCAGTGCCTCAAATTTGACTGTATTTGGGGACAGGGTCTTTAAAATAGTAAATTAAGGTTAAATGAGATCATTGGGGTAGACCCTAATCCAACAATACTGGTGTCCTTACAGGAAAAGGAGATTAGGACACAGACATACACAGAGAGAAGATGACGTGAAGGCCCGAGGGAGGCCACCTACAAGCCAAGCGGGGAGGCCTCAGAGAAAAACCAAACCCGCCGACGCACTGATCTCAGACTTGCAGCTTCCAGAATTGTGAGGAAATAGTTTCTACTGTTTAAGCAACCCAGTTTCGGACGTTGTGATGGCAGCTCTAGAAAACCAATATAGCTCTTTGGACTTCGGTGCCTCAAACAGGCACTAGACCTGATAAAAAGGAAGATCCTTCTTGGGTAGATTCGTCAGCCCGAGGGCATTACACACACAATGACCGGTGACAGACGGTGACTACACTTACTGTGCTGAGTGCTGTGTAATACACAGAGTCGTCAAATCACCCCGTTGTACACCTGAAGCTAACAGAACATTGTAGGTCAACTCTACTTCAATTAAAAAACAAAAAAAACCCCCATACAATATATTAAAGAAACGAGAAGGGCCTTTTTTTAATGAGTGAGCCTTCTTTTTTTAAATTCAATTAATTAACATATAATGTATTATCAGTTTCAGAAGTAGAGGTCAGTGATTCATCAGGTGCATACAACACCCAGTGCTCATTCCATCACATGCCCTCCTTCATGCCCGTCACCCAGTTACCCCGTCCCCCCACCCCCTC
Source organism: Eumetopias jubatus (assembly GCF_037043125.1). Classification (NCBI taxonomy): domain Eukaryota; kingdom Metazoa; phylum Chordata; class Mammalia; order Carnivora; family Otariidae; genus Eumetopias; species Eumetopias jubatus. The sequence continues at coordinate 19,060,404 of NW_028274807.1, read as the reverse complement.
CCCTCTAGCAACCCTCAGTTTGTTTCCTATGATTAAAAGTCTCTTGTGGTTTGTCTTTCTCTGATTTTGTCTTGTTTTATTTTTTCCTTTCTTCCCCTATGATCCTCTGTGTTTTTGTTTCTTAAATTCCACATGAGTGAAATTATATAATTGTCTTTCTCCGATTGATTTATTTCACTTAGCATAATACCCTCTAGTTCCATCCACGTCATTGCAAATGGAAAGATTTCATTTTTTTTGGTGGCTGAGTATATTCCACTGTATATATACCACCTCTTCTTTATCCATTCATCTGTTGATGGACATCTGGGCTCTTTCCATAGTTTGGCTACTGCGGACATTGCTGCTTTGAACACTGGGGTGCAGGTGCCCCTTCGGATCCCTACATTTGTATCGCTGGGGCAAATCCCTAGTAGTGCAATTGCTGGGTCATAGGGTAGCTCTATTTTCAACTCTTTGAGGAACCTCCACACTGTTTTCCAGAGTGGCTGCACCAGCTTGCATTCCCACCGACAGTGTAGGAGGGTTCCCCTTTCTCCGCATCCCCGCCAACATCTGTTATTTCCCGACTTGTTAATTTTAGTAAAAGGGACTTTTTAATTATTCAAGTATGAAAACACTTTTGTTTTTTTTGCCCAAACATGAAACGAAAAAAAAAAAAACTGTTTTGAGTAGAAATGAAGTAAACTGATGCTAACAAGGATACATCTCACACTGTTTCAAAGGACTCAAGCTCAGAAATACTATTCTCAGAAGAGCAGTACCCCAGAGTCGGTGACACGGTCATGGCTTATCTGATGTGTGCAGAGGCTAGTCTGTCCGTCAACCCATTCTTTCATACCTCAGTGCTCCCCGGCACGCAGCACGTCCACACCAGTCCGGACAGGGAGAAGAAAACTCAAAGCCAATTTCCACCAGCAGATCTCATCAACAAGCAGCCTGGAGAACGTTGAGGGCTGAACACAATGAGGTTTCTGGCTCTGACAGACGTTTAACTTATTTAACCCTGTTCTGCCCTTCTCTGACAAGAATGGTATGGAGATGTGTCTTTGGGGTTAGTGAGAAGTTTGACTCACTGGAAATATCTGGACTTCTCTCTGGTGGAAGAGACAATGGATAGGATATGGGAAAATCTGTATTTGGACCTTGGCCCTATTTCGTTGGACAGTGGGTGAGCACTTCTGTATGGGTCTGTCTTCTCATCTACAGAATGAAAAGATCAATTTGACTGATTACTGAGATCTCTTTCAGCTCTAAAAATTCTCCTACTTCTCAAGATGTATTCATTCACTTTCTCTGTTTCCTAGAAAATTACATATACTATGAGGATTACCTCCCTCGGCCCTCCATGGCCCAACATCAGAACTGCATTTTGAATGCACCTGGCTGGCTCAGTCAGCGGAGCATGCCACTCTTGATCTTGGGATTGTAAATTCAAGCCCCACGATGGGTATAGAGATTACCTAAAAATAAAATCTTAAAAAAAAATGCGTAAGAACTTATCCGTAAATTTTCTATTTCAGTATTTTGTATCATGGGTTTAAGAAGTCATATTCCAGTCTTGTAGCTACTCTATTTTGTTGGGGTAACCCACAACTTCTGTGCTTTACACACTCATGGTAGTCATATGTTGGCCTGTGGGGACAAAATCCTGAAGTGTCATCACGCAGTAATTGTGATGTCACGTGGTGAATCTTCTCTCCACCTCCAGTGTGACCGCACGAACCCCAGAAATGAAGATACTTCAGGTAGAAGTGAAGGGCAACAGGCTGAACATCTGGAACAACCTTGTAAACTCTCTCAGCTGTTTGGTATCATGTAATTTTCTGTGAAACTTTAAAGGTAAGACTCTTTCCTGAAAATTAGTATTAATTGCTGGTACCTGGTTTTACTTATAAGTCAGGCTCTTTAAGACAAAAAAAATTAGGGAATAAATGAGTTTAGGTTTTTTTAGGTTTTTTTTTTTTTTTTTTGAAGCAGACTTCTACGCCTTCCTTTCCATTTCTAACTTGGTAGTTTTTTTCTTTTCTTTTAAATGTTCGAGGCTAATCACAGTATCTTTAAGCCAGGCATCATCACTAGTAGTATTTGACACTTCAGTACAAATTCTAAGAAGCTGAGGGAGCAGCGTACAACCCAATGCCTTGATCACAGTATTTCTAAGTCAGAACGATGAAAACCAACACAAGAAAACAGCTGCCAAACTTGAGCACCATGCAGGAATCTAGATTTTTTTTTTTTTTTTTTTAAAGAAGACACTTGGATGATTCTTAGTTTTAATGCCAAGCAAAATCTCCTGCTAGTCTTTCTTTAACTCCTGCTTGCAAACACGCAGCCACATTTACCTACCTCCACCACACCGTGATGAATGGACGTGTACTGTTTCTTCTTCAGCATCACCAAGGTGATGACGATCACTGTTGCTATGACAACTCCACCCACCATGAGTCCAATGATGGCACCTTTGTTTGAACCTACATCTTCTGCAAAGAACACCTTGAAAACAAGACAAGAAAAAGGATTGCAATTGCAGGAGATCGCTGGAAAAGGTATGTGAAGAGTTTCAGTGTCTACCTTATGCTGTAAGTTTGAGTTGGTGACCACTCCATTATTTCCATTATTTGGTGCATACTTGGAAAAAAAAAAAAAATCACACATTCTAGCTACAACTTTCAACCCCCTGCCCCCATGGCCTTAGGAAGGCAAAACAGTAGCCAAGAGGAACCTGAAACCCTCCGACAGGTGGGACATCTGGTGAGAGGTGGGGTGGGGATCTACCAAAGGCTGGAAAGAAAGGCATGGATCGTGATTTTGAAAAGAGGTCGTCTGGGAGACCTGATGCATGACCAGTCTGCCTTAGGTGCTTTTTCAAACCCACAGATGTCCTAATTTCCTTAGAGGGACATTACTACATAGGAATAAGGCATCTGAGACAAAGGAGTTCATCCGAAGAAAACAGACACTTGTTACCGACTTTTAGCCGCAATCATTCAGTAGGACGGTATTGAACCTCAGAGAAGCGTAATGCTTAAAAGAGTTTTTTCAAAGGGCAGTAGCAGGCGATGAGATAAGAATTTTAATGGTCAACAGAACTCCTGATTGCTTACTGTTTTCTCCAGAAACCCCACTCAACCTGTTGTTTTATTCTTGCTGTTTGTTTGTATTGGACATCAATGAATTTTGGAAAACACCATCAGAGATATTTATTCAGTCTGATAACTTCGCTGCACAGCATTCAGCATTCCTTCATGTTGTTTATGAAAGCAACTCACTATTTCTCCACTTTATCTACCTAACTGGAATTATAAAAGCATGTGGCACCTTTTATAATCCTATTATGTAAGGAGGTGATCTTCTGCCACATCACCTGGCCCAACTACTACTAAGTATATACCACAGTTATTATAGAAATTAATGAAAACAGCTCCCTAAAGAATTCTCTCGGTCTGATCTCAACACAGGAAGATGACCGATTTTCCACAGTAACAAACATCCCAGGGATCTGAAAAGGCAATATAAAATACGGCAGATAGAGCCGATTTCTAAGCATCTTACTCAGGGTATATCTGCAGCAAAACGAGGAACCATTCATAATTATTCCCCTTTCTCAATAAATATGCTAGCTCAACATTTTGAGCTAAATATTCAACAATATTTATACAAAGCAAATCATTAATTAATGATAAAAATGTGAGGTAATCAGGAATAATGCAAGTCTGGACATCTTCCTATGCCTTTAAGAAAATACTGTAATTTTGTAATATTCATTGCACTAATTATAGTACATTATCTTATCAACGAGCTCAGTAGAGGGAGCTGATTCTCCTAATTGCTGCCGCTACCATTAGTCACAGTGGCATCACAGGACTTAGCGTAATTGTGGAGAGGGGCTTGTATGACACGGACTCCAGAAAAATGCAAATCCGCACATTAATCTTCAGCTCCGTGCCCCACCAGCCCCCGACTCTTCAGCGGCTCCCCCAGAATTTTTTGACCTCTTCGGCATCAGCCAGATCCAGACTGCCCCTAATTTCATAATAATTGAGATGGGATTAACCTGCCACAGTGAAAATCATGCTTCAAAAAAACCCGAAATGTTCTTGTACAAAAAAGATTATGGGAGTTGAAATGCAAATCTGAATCACAAGCCAGTTTTGGATTTGCTCCAATTACTGAGAGTGAAAAGAGGCATATGCAATACTTCACTGGCGTTTCTTCTGGAATTTACTACTTGGATTTATATTTATGAATATTAGAAAGATATTCTCTCCCTTGAAAAAGAGCACGCATGTGCCCGCGCCCCCCTCCCCCCCCCCATGTGCACTGTAAATGCCTGAGAGCGAGTACTTATTATTGCTAGGAGAATTTTATTACCATTTTTTTGGTTGACTACTGAATGTGCAATAAAATTGTCTTCTTTATTAATTTAACCCCCTTACTATGCATAGTGATAAGATGAAAGAAACCCTAACATAATGCAGGATTTGATTTATCCGAAGCTTCTGGTAAAAGATTTTATGTAATTACGGGAGCTGCCTGCAAAGAGGATGGGTGCTCTTTGATTTACTCTGAGTCTAACATTTGGGGGAAATAACAGTGGGTGGGAGGAGATTTTGTCCAAAAAGGAAGCTGCCATCTTCCTTGCCCAAATCTTTCAGTGAGCAACACTGCTTGGAACATCATGGGGTCCTGCTCACCTCCCGCCCCCACCCACCTTGGTAGAAACCCAGAGATCCTACCCCTGCAGAACTTAAAACGTGGGCGCTGGGGAAGGGACGGGAAGGAAGGGCAGAGGGAGAGACGAAGAGGCACAAGGAGACAGTTAACACACGCCAACTTCAAATCCACCTCTTATAAACCCGTCTTCCTAGAAAACAGAGGGGAAATGAATTAGAGCGGATATTGTGATATACATTAATTCCACTCTAAGCCCTGAGTGGGCTTAGCGGCCTTCTAGACACGAAGAACTACTATATAAAGACCCTCTTTTTCTTCTCTTTATGTGTCCATGATGACCCTATAGGCAACTGCTTCATTCTTTTTATCTTTTCCTTCACTGGCTTTCTGGCACAGCATGAACAAGTATGAACAGGTCATCTGGCGAGACAAACTGGGTGGCAGGAAGAGGTAAATTATTTTACGTACCAATTTTTGATGATGAACCTCGTATCCTGAGTCATGTCGGAACTCGGCATCCATCTTCACCTCAGAGATCTCTTCTGTCTTGATGTTTGTCAAGCCTGAACCTGCAATAATCCATAAGCATCACACCATAATTAAATGACACACGACACTCAATTCATTTTCTCTGTAAACACAAACGCTGTAACACAAAGGCTACCAGAACCTTCTTTCTAGGTCTGGAGTGAGAGGAAACAGATTAATGACTTTCTTCAAGAAAACTGACACCCTGTATTTACACCCTTAACCACTACCTATTTCAAACAAAAGGAAATTAAAGATTAAAGAAATCTGAAGTTAAAGCTTCTACTGCCTTTAAACACACGTTATAATTTTTTTTTTTTTTTTTTTTTTTTTTTAATGGGGAAAACCAGAAGTTAAATGCTAGCTGGGAGGTTGGCAAGGATGCATTCCCAGAATATACTAGTCTGTTTCAGGGGCTTATTGTTTGGCTGATTCTATGTCTTTTTCCATGCGTTCTCATTCTTTCAGAAAAAAAAATAGAAGTCTTTAAAAATGAGCATTAGGGCGCGTGGGTGGCTCAGTTGGTTAAACGACTGCCTTCGGCTCAGGTCATGATCCTGGAGTCCCAGGATCGAGTCCCACATCGGGCTCCTTGCTCAGCAGGGAGTCTGCTTCTCCTTCTGACCCTCTTCCCTCTCGGGCTCTCTATCTCTCATTCTCTCTCTCTCAAATAAATAAATAAAATCTTTAAAAAAAATAAATAAAAATGAGCATTAATTACCTGGTGGAATCAAACTGCTACTTTAGGGCTTTGTTCCAATTACAAATAAATTATGTTCGCGTATCTATGCAGTGAAGCATTGTAAAAATCATATTATTTATTTAGTTTGGTGATTTAGTCATAGATACAGAATATAATTGCTTTGTCTGCTGAATAAAGATTTGCAGTACATAATTTTAGAAAATGTTTCAGTGGGACTAACAGAATTTATAACTTACTAACTCTTCTCTATAAATTGCTACATGAGTCTTACACTAATCGTTGTAATAAATTTCATTTTTCAAGTAACAATGTGAAGCTACAAAACAAAATGCAAAGTCATTTTTAAAACAAAAAAATGAAAGCACAAAATAGAAGTATCGGTTTCCATGTTGTGGCATATAAATATCCAAAGTTATAATTTTAGGATGCAAAAGGCTTTTAAAATCACGTCCTCTGCAGTATTCTCACCCAAGGGGCAAACCCTCAGCTCCTGAGTGAATGGAGAAAAATCTATCAGTTTGCCTCCATTTCGGATAGCTCTGCCTACAAGAATGACAGGCTTCCTTACATCAAGCCCAGATCAGTTCCCCTAAGGCATCTACGCGTGGAGCCTGTTCAACGCAGAGCAAGCTCGAAACCTCCCTTCTACCTTATAGCCTTGAGCAGACCAGACACCCGAGGAGAGGCACTGTGTTCCTGACGGCTCTTGCTCAGGCTACACGTTACCAGGTCCTTCAGCTCCCACAGTACCTCATTTCTTGCTTTTTGTCTAGTCACTCTTACAGTCTTGTCCACTAGGTGCCGTGAAACTTGTCACACACCTTGCTGAAACCGAAAAGCACAATGTCCACAACATAGCCGTGTGCCAACCTCACACAAAATGAAACGGAGGACAGTTTGACGAGACCACGGGCACCCCTGCGGGTTGTGACAGATCCCTGACTCCTTGTCCAAACGTTCACAAAGCTTCCATTTAATAATTCATCTGAAAACAGAGCCGACATCAACGTCAGTCTACAGTTGGCCTGTAGACGGTCCGCTATCTTCCCAGCTCTCTGGCCTTCCAGGGGTCCACAGAGATCGTGGAGAGTGGTTCTACCATTTCACCCTCCAGGTCTCCTATCCTACAATCTGTCTGGGTCACATGGACTTGGGCGTGGGAGAGAGGCGTCGTAGATTTAGAGCACAGCCACAAATCTGCTAATTACTCCTCCTTCCCAGAGGTGGGTCTGAATTCCCTTCTCTCGAGTGTGGACTGGATGGAGTGTCTTGCTTCCAACGAACAGACAACAGAGAAAGCGATCATGAGTTCTGAGTCTAGGTCAAAAAAGGCACTGCAGTTTCCTTCTTGTTCTCCTTCTCGGATCACTTGGTCTGGGAAAGCCAGCCACATGTCACAAGGACACTCAAGCAGCCCTACAAGAAGGTTCCCGCGATGAGGTATGGCGGTGTTCTGCCAACAGCCATGTGAGTGAACAGGCCCACCAGAGTCAAGCTTCAACTTCGGGTGGTTGCGGCTCTAGAGGGTGTCTGGACTGCAACCTTCTGGGAGTCTCGGAGCCAGGAGCACCCAGCTAATCCATGCCTGAAATCCTGATCATTACAGTAATTATAAGTAACTAAATGCTTGTTGTTTTAAGCTGCTAAGTTACGGAATTGTTTGTGGCATAAGCAAGAGGAAACTAGAACAAGGAGCTAGTGTTTTCTTTTTTCATCTTGATCTACCTTGGGATTTAATTGCCTTCTTTCAGAAGATCACTCTCTCTAATATAGACATAAAGTGGGACAGTTTCCCTTCCTCTCTCATCTTTTACCGTCCCTCACTGACTGTCTCTCAACCCCTGACCCTATCTCCCAAGAGCTGTGGGGCTATTCTTTTTTTATTTTCTTGCTTTGAAATTGTCTGCATTTTCTCATGATTTTCAACTCATTCTGACCTCTAATCTTCCTGACATTGTGTTTATCGGACTGTGATACAATGCTCTGTTAATTTCTCATTGGCTATGTATTTTTTATCTTCCTACGGGCCCTTTTAAATCTGACACGGGGTTATAACCACAGTGATTTCTTTACAGATCACCCTTTTGCTGTCATCAGGATCTAGCAATGCAACAGTTAAAATTATATTTCTGAGACCTAAAGAAAAGTCTCTTCAATAGTCTTTTCTTTTAGATTTGTGGGACCAACAATTTGAAAAAACAGGAGCTCTCTGCTCAAAACTGTAACAGCCCACATTATTTCTGAAAGGAGAGTGAAAATACTTTTGGTACTCAAACCAAAATTCAAATTCGCATAACAAGTCAGAACAACAGATAGTTAATTATAGCTTAATAGTCTGCGAGACTCTCAGGACAAAGAGATCTTTCTAGTTCATTTTTGTATAGCATGTGCAATCACTTAGAGAAAAGATTTTCTATACATTAAGCAAATCTCACTAAAAGGGAAGAAAAATTAGTAAGCTTGCACATAGGGAAACATCATCGGCAATAAGCTCACATAGCATGTGATGAAATGTGAAATGTGATGTGTAGATTTAAATACATCACGGGGACCTTTTGCTTATAGGCTCATCAGGTGTGTTTTCTAAGCCCTGGTGTGACTCCAGGTCTCTGTGTCATGGTAAATGAGCAGAATATGTTGTTCACTTGAGGGGGGAAGGAGGCATGTCCCTCATGATACCTTTCACATGGCTTGGAGGTCAAGGACTTGGTCTCTCCTTTATGAGGCCTGGAGAAGGGTGGTAATAAATTATAGCGGAAAGGGTAGCTTTCCGCTCCCTGTGAAGAGCTTGCTAATGTATTTTCCTTCTTTATTTTGGTCAAATGGTGTTACTTGACCTTCAGAGCCCATTTTTCCCTGGAAGTAAGCCAGGGGAGTAGCTGTAATGGCCACTATGCCCAGAAATCACCACTGATAACATGCTTTCCCTAGCTGACACTACATTCTAAAAGTGATGTGTCCTGGCTTTTCAGATTTGAAAGACAAAGAGAAGTCATCTTCCTCAGTCATGATTATACACAAACCCTTTCTTTGTGTCAGAGTGACAACAGCAATTACTCAATGATGCCATCAACTGAATGACATGCTATGACAATCCCGGGAAGGTTCTCTAAGTTTGGAAAGTCTAAAGATATAATTTGGCACGCTGAACTCAAGCATGCAGTCTCCTAAAGTGTGATGTTGGAAGAACCCAACCTAATGCTATGAACATAGCAGGGAATTGGTCCAAATGCTCAGGAGACAGACTGTAAGCACAGAAAGACAGAGTGAGGTCTCGCTACCTATCCAGCAATAGAGCTATTCGTAAACTAGACTCTTCCTCACTTTGGATCTGATCATTCTTTCTTACCACATGGCCCTTCTTTCATTGGGGAAGTCCTCGCCTCACACAGTACAAGAAAGAAGGCTGAGCCTAGGCCATACTCTCATCTTTGAATCCTTCCCCTCTTCTTTGCCAATGGATGAGACTCTAATCTTTCGAAAGCTTTCCCGAAGCTGACCTACAGCATGTGCCGAGGTTAACACACCCTCGGCGAGTGCCCCATCTGCTTACATTACAGACGCCCTGGTTTATACCTTATGTGGGTCTGTATTCCCCTGCCTTTTTAATTCCATCTCCTCTTTTAAATAGGCCAAGTGTGTTCCTCTTATTATACTTTAAGCTCCTGAGAACAGGGACCTTATCATTTCACTTCTTTCCACGCACCACAGCATTTAATGCCCTGATCTTTGGGAAATACCAAAATGAAGTATTCCTGTTACGGAAACATTGTTATTGTTATAATAAAGGCTTCAGATGGCTTTTTCCCCTGACAAAACACCTCTAACTGCTTTCTAGCTCTTCCCTTAAAACAGATTGTTTTGGGGAAATGCATGGAAGTTCTTTTCATGTTAGATTTTTTTAAAAGGGGGGGGGAACCAACTTTGGTGGTATCAACCTCCCCTCCCCCAGATTTCAATTAGAACACACTGGCCTAGAGGGCCCAATGGAGGAACTTTACAAAATTGGTTGAAAGAGTGTTTCTAATTCACTTTTTATTCTTGTAGATGAAAAGCATCTCTTCCTTAAATATAAAATAGACAGTGCCATAAAAAAAGGCCCAAGGCAAATGACCATCCACCCACTCACTGGTCTCAGCTCGTTAGAATGGAACTGACCCTCAGCCCTGAGCTCCACCACGAGCTGAGCAGGATGCGGATGTCAATGGGCTGACTCCTTAAAATTCACTTGTGTGACAATGGCAATAAGGAAAACATTAGGAGAGCCCAAACTGTGTCTGACTTACTATCACTTAAGTTCCTCTGAAAAGCCCTAAAGGCAGAGATTCATAAAATCAGCGAGAACAGCCATCAAAACGGGTCACTCCACTCTCCCTGACGCCCTGTGGACAGCCACACAGAGGCATGAAGATGCCACAAGGCAGATTCAGAGTTCTCATCTTTGGCTGTGGTTGGGGACAGAAGTGACCTTAGCCGGCACTGGCAGTGCAAGGGGCCGGGTCTGTTCTTGGCCTGCCACCAACTGAACCCGAACCAGGGACCTCCATGTGTTAACATCTTCCAACAAGGTGAATTCCCTGGCCCTTGACTATTGCACGGGGTCATTACGGGGATAAGGAAGAAGATAAACACAGGAAGGTATCCATTGTTCGTGGAGTTAAATCTCTCTAGAATACACAGCCATATCAACTCAGTAACTACTTTCTTCGATTCATGGAAAACAATGGGTACTGTTCGTTGGGCAGAGTTGTGCATAAAGTAAAAAACCAGGCTTGTGTGTGCTTCTGTTGTGGTGTGGCATTGATTTTTAAAACAGCTTGAGATATAAGCTGAATACAGAGCAAAGGGTCAAAGTGTATTTCTTCTTAATGCTGGGGAAACTGTAAAAAAAAAAGTGTCTATTTTTCAGTGTTAATGGGAATTTTAAATGGTAACAAAAAGAAAAGACTTGTATACAAAACTATGCACATACATCCTTTCTGTCATTTTAGTTACTCGTGGAGAGTTAAGTCCATACAACCCACGAAAAAGAAAATGTAAATATTTCTAGGCTCTAGAGGTAGTCCTGTTCTGCTATTTTTAGGAAGTCACATCTACATGAGAAACCGATTGAAGTTTGAGCCCAATTCAGTCAGAAGAGGACCCGTCTGCACACCAAACAAGAAAGGAAGGATGAGATATTCAAAGCGGAAACCCCATTGTCACTAGACAGAGTGCGCATCTGTGTGGTGGTTTTCCATTTTTGAGGACAGAGAGGTCTATATACTCTTCTCCACTTAAAAAAAAAAAAAAAATCCCATAAGTTGGAAGGGCTCTTTTATTGTTTGAAAAGGAAAGCTCAGAAAGAAAAACAGATTACTTCAATAGGAAATTGGAAAATAAAGTGTAAGGAAAAGCAAAGGGAATTTTTGAGAAGTCTGGTTTCCAAGGTCATTTCAAATCCTCTCCCTTAGTATTTGCAGTTGAGACAGGCTAATAGCGAAGAGCGGGGAGGGCGGGTGCTCGAGCTCAAGCGCAAGGTGCTGAGAGGTAGAAGGGAACCGGGTATACCTGGTCGGGTGGTCAGTCCTCGGTCGGCAGCAGGGCGGGCGTCAACAGGCTCAACTGGGCACAGGAAGCAAGATACACGGAAAGCAAACAAGACAAATCAAGATGGTGAGTTGTGGCTCCTGAACACAGAGCAGGGAAAAGCATGAGAAATACATAAGTTATAAAAAAGGAACAGGTGGAAAAGAACCACAGTGAGTTAATCCCAAGTATCAGGGAATGGGAGGGGGACCACTTCAAAAGGCTTATCGCAACCGATGGGCCAACCCTACTCCTTAGGGTTTTCTAATAAAAGCACTCACCAGGATATGCAGCAACATCAAAGAAGAGGGGATGGGGAGTGTGGAATTACCTCTCATTGAGTTTAGGGATGGTTTCTTGGCTTTTGATTAGAAATAAAATATAATATACCCAGCCTGGTGGAAAATCTTGAAGATACCTCCTTTTACAACTGTCCGATCTTATTTTACAGTTAATTAACTACAAAAGGACTCCATTAAATCCCCAGGGGAAATGCAAATATGAATTTATCGGAAGAGGAAAGTCTCACCACATAATCTGCCATTTAGTGCACCAAATTTGCTCCCATTGTGAGGGTAAAAGAAGTAAACCAGAGAGTCAGTCTCTCTCTAATTTTAAAGGCTGGTTATTATTTTAATAGATGACATACAGTTGTCATGTGTGAAATGTGAGTACTTCCTTTCGTATTTCTCAACTTCCACAATTGTCCCTTTGTGAGAATTCTGGGCTGGCCCCAAAGGAAGCCTTGCATGTGGCACCATGGTGCCCACCATTGCTTACCATTAGCTGGCATTTCCAAAGTGCTTCTGAATCTCAGAAAATATTAACTTGAATTTAGACTGGTCTTTGAAGAAACGGGCAAGGGAGAGAAACAGAGCTTTAAGGATTCATAAACGGACAAGGGGCAAATGAAGCCGAGGGAGGGGGAAAAGCCCTTTGGGTAAGGCCTGGGAAATATAAGGCAAGAAGGTAAGGAAAGGTGAGCCAAGATGTCCAGGGGAAGTAAGGTGTGCTCGATGGGCTGGCTTCTGGATGAGCAGTTTCAGGAAGACCATCCAGCTTACTGAGGCACACAGCTTGGCATCCCCAGGTGGGGTTACAAACCCAATCGATCCTGAATGTCACATGTTGGCAGAACAGTGAGGGAGAAGAGAACAGCAGGATGTTAAGCCTTCAAATTATGAAAAAAAATCAGGTTTCTGAGAATACTAAGACATTTGGATGAATCCAAAGAGCAACGTGGTTTGGGCATTTGTTATGCAGGGTGGTGGCATGACACTCGCACCCCAAGCAACTTTGGGCGAATGGCCACTTCTGAGGCTGTTTCTTCATACATAAAATAGCCTCTTCTCATTGTAGTGAGAAACAAAACAATTTTAAAACCTGTTTCAGAAATGCTCTAATACTATGAAACTGCATTTATTAAATCTTCCCTAACAACTCTTGCTGAGAGGAGGACTAATTTCTACTACTTTATTGCTATGATAGGTTAAGACATCCTGTTGGAACTCACACATTTGAATGACATAGATTCTCTGTGTTTCACCTTTTCCCCATCTGCAACAGTATTTAGTGACAGTAATAACTCTTCGTAAAACAGAGTTAACGGAGGGATTATTGTATTTTTTGATTATTTCCTCATGAGAGCGCCAATGGTGCTTCAGTTGAAGAGAACAGCATGCCCAAGCACACTCATGGAGCAAAAAAGGAACTCGAAGTGGGGATCCCATTCCTCAATGGCTAAATCATCAGAAACTGTATTTGACTCATGAGAGAATCAGCAGTTAATCTGTGGTTTAAATACAGGCTGAAGAGCTGCTAGTTGGTCACAGGGTCCACTTTAAAGCCACCATTGATTTACTCCGTGATCTTGGGCAAGCCAAATTCTTTCCAATCCTTAGTTTTGTTGTAAGTAAACATGGTTTTTCCAGGGCTCAAATGTGCACACATATGCACAAGAACCTTACAAATGATAAAGCACTATTCCACAATTCCTTAAAGAAATACAGAAAAAGCATCAAATGTATAGACAAAAAAAAAAAGTCTGAAAGATATTACCACAAAAAGCTATCATTAGTTATTTCTGTGTGAGGAGATTGTTTCTAGAAACTTCTCTGCCTTTTCTTCCCCATGTGCATGTATTGTTTGAAAACAGTAATAAAACCTGGTCTGTTTTTTAGGAGGGTGAAACAATTAATAGTTTTATTGACTTAAACTCTAGCCTGCTTTAACAGTTTGAGGCTGATTCAGTATGAATTAATATTCAGAAAGTAACTCCTATGTTGAGTGAGCGGACATCTATCAATTTTTTTAAAAGACAATTACAACATCATTGCCAGAAATGCGTATATACATCTACAAGACAAAGTGGTGCATTATTTCCCAAGTCCAACACAAATACTTTCTAATTTTCCAAAACGAACTATTGCTTGTTGAACTAGAAGGTGACGTCAATATAGTGTTCAAAACATTTTACAGTAGCTGTTTAGTAAATTAAAAATAAGAAAGAGGTCATCTTAAAGGATGATAAACTTAGGCAGAAATGTGTTATTCCCATGCCTTCAATAGTTTTGAATCAAACCTTCCCCTAAGAGAGGAGAGAAACAGAATGATTCACATTCTGGGGCTTCTGAGTCTGTTCTCATGCTGCTTGTAACAGACCAGTTCTAAGCTGAATGCTGCCTAGCACAGCCTGCCACCAGGCCAAAGGGAATGGAAGAATCAGCAGGAAAACAGGCCTGAAAATAACATTATTTATTTTCAATTCCAGCACTTATTTATGTATTTATTTTTTTTAAAAGATTTTTAAAATTTATTTATTTTAGAGAGAGAGGGTGTATGTGAGTGGGGGAGGGGGCAGAGGGAATGGGAGAGAGAATCTCAAGCAGACTCCCCACTGAGCATGGAGCCTGACTCAGGGCTTGATCTCACGACCCTGGGGTCACAACCTGACTGTACTGAAGAGTCGGACACTTAACCGACTGAGCCACCCAGCTGCCTCTCAATTTTAGCATTTAAAGAGATTTGGTCATTGCTTCTTTATTAGGCTAATTAGAAATATACCAGTGGGCAAGTGCACTTTGCAATTATAAATATACAGTCTTGTAAGACCTGTTGTGGTCTTTGAGAATATTATAGTATTTCATGTACGTATTCTATGCAAGGAAGCTGACTGTTGGCCGCTCCGTGGCTGGCCTGCTCAGCCAATCGGGATCAAGCCAAACAAACACAGATGCCTTTAGCCAGAAAACTTCATGATCCACGGGAACAACAGTTTGATAAATAACAGCTTCACTTTAAGTTACCCAGTTAAGTTTCGTGGATATGAATAAAACCACAAAAAAATCCCTCAAGGCAAACCGTAGCTGGTCAAAGAGCCTAAAATATCGGAAAACTGTGATATGCTTAGTTTTTCAATATAAATTAAAAGAAGGCCTGGGTGCCTGATCCTCTGTCTGGACTCGACTGACTGGTCTTAAGAAAAAGCAACAAATTGTTGGTAAGCGTCTGAAGCTATGAATGATAAGGACTGCCTGAACAATGAAAGGAAATCCTTTGAGAATTTTAGGTATTTTCAGTGGCTCAGTGTGTGAGCATGTGTCTGAGACATTCACGAGGAACAAGGCCCTGGGGAGAGGGAAGAAGGGGAGGAGGGCAGAAAGGGGGAGATTTTAGGACTGGGTCATTATATGGCTTGTTATAGTCGTTAATTTTTAAGGATATACTGTTTGGACTATAGGGTGATTCTCCCTGGGAGTCGCTGGTAGTAAGATCCTGATTCTATAGAAGGAACAAATGAACGAACGAACGAACAAAAGGAACGAAGGAAGGAAGGAAGGAGGGAGGGAGGGAGGGAGGGAGGAAAATAAAGGAAAGAAAAGAAAAAAAAAACTACCCTAAATATTTACTGTGTTGTAGATACTTTGCCTGCCATCTCACTTAACGCTCATACCTTATCTCTGAATTAAGAATTATTGTCACCTTTGTTTTACAGACCAGGAAATAGCCACAGAGACTCTCTAACTTGCTCACCACACCCAGCAGAGCTGGAATTGAAACTCTGATGATCCACACCATTCAGGACTGTGGGGTAGCTACTGTTCTGTGGGATGGTGGGGATGTGAAGGTGTTCTTGGTTGTTACCATGAATACAGGGCAAGGGAGGATAGCACTGGCTTCCAGGGGATGGGGACCGAGGATGCTAGATGCCGTGCACAGGGCAATCCCACACACATAAAAATAGCTCTGCATCCTCTATGACTTCCTAACTTCCTACTGGACATTTGTTTATCTATGATTATGTGAGTCTACAGTGTAACTCAGGTGAATATATAAACACAAAGCATTTTTTGCATAGTTCTTACTGTAACCTGGACACGCTAAGAGCTCATCACCAGGTACAATGAGGGAAGACTGTTTACGTTAGAGCCTTCCCAAGAGTTGTTCACTATGTCAGGAAATCATCCACTGTTGCTCACAGAACCTGAATCGTGGAATCAGCCCTTGTGTCAGTCTACATTTATATCTGTCACATCCATACAGGACAAACACCTGATCACGTCACTCTTTCCACTAGCAGTCAAGCCTGAATACTCATGCGTTGAAACACTTATTATAAATTACATCCATTATATTGATTTTTCCCCTGAAACACTGTCAGTCCGTTTTATTTTAAGATTCCCTGTTAAGGAGGCTTTTCAAAATGTTATAAAAGGAGTGTTGGGTCTGATAACAGTGAGAACCAGAACTCAAGCTCTGAGATCCTCTGAGATTCTTGCCTTGTAATACTTTCATGTAAGATTTTGCTTTATCAATGACAGGTCTTTAACAAGAGTATCAGCTCTTCTGATGAGGCTTGGGCAATGTGAGCAGCTGGGTCCTGGTCAAGGATCCAGAGGCACTCAATCAAGGACTTTGCCCGAGTGGGCATCTTGGCAGCACCCAAGGGCCCGGGGGGGGGGTGTCTATGCGCACAAGTGCAGGCTCCTAGGACCCATGGCGAACAGGCCACTCTCAGAGTCTACTCCTGAGTGGAGGTGTTTAAAGTCCATTGCTGTTCTGGGGTACCTCTAAAATCTATTGTGCTTAGCCTTCCAAAAACTGATCACTTTGGAGAAACCCAGTAGTGAACCCAAAGTTCCTTCTTTGGGTTATCCGGCAAGTGTTGGGGGGAGAATCACTGCTTGCCTCCTAACTTGGACCGAGACTTCTTTCTTATTTGATTTGGGAGGATTGTCAAGGGGTAGAAGACCAGGAAAACGGTGGATGTGTTGACAGTGGCATCCAAGTTTGGATTTTAGGAAGCAGGTTTGGTAAAATAGTTCCTCCCTCTATTTCTCCTTAAAAAGAACAACCAATATCCTTGCATTTCTTTTCCCTAAACAGAGTGGGTCAGTTTGGCTACTATTTAAAAATTTTAATATAAGCCAAACGTTTAGTAGAATACATCTACTTTTTACTGGAGACCACATATATTCAGATATACATATGAAATCAAGATGAAATGCCTGGAGCACATAAAGGAAGATTTATTTAACTGTTGGTATTATTTATACTACAAATATCATAAATGCAAAGTTAAATTTACCTCCTTAAAGATACCAAGGAAATGCGGTATTCATATTAAGTAGTTAAGCTCTCAATAAGAGTGAGAAAGTAAAGAGAAAATCTGAAATTCAGGAAGTGCAACACCTTCTAGAAGAATATACACAATTTTGCTATTCTTGGTGCTATGTGGCACCAAGATCATCGCATTTCACTGTATTCATTAAATGTGAAGAAGCTAACATAAACAGGGCTGAGTGTTTTCATTGTTGTTGTTCTTCCAAAAACTCTGTATAGCCCACATTTGTATAGGATTCAAAACATTTAAGAGAAATACCAAGTGTTACATCAAACATACACAGTAATTTCTATAAATTAATTTTGACTCTGCTAATGTAGCTTACTTTGGCTTTCTAAATCTTTCCATAAACTTTACCATAAATAAATTACAATTTCTAGGTTTTATTATTTGTGTGTGTGTGTGTGATCATTAAAATTTAGGTAGGCTCCGAAACAGGTTTTATCCTGCTTTTCCAAAATCAACAAGTAGTGGAAAATATTAAATGGGAACATTTTACTTATAGAAACTACGTATTTGAAAGATGTGAAAAGGTCTCTGATTACGAGAAAGTGACAGGAAGTTCTTTGTAAATTATAATTTTAGGATCACTGCAGCTGAATAAATTCTCAAAGGCAGGGGTAATTTTTAACAAAGAACAGTCTAATCTATATATTTAAATTCTCTTTTTCATAAAAAGCTAAGAGTTGGACATAAATGACATTTAACATTATTTGGTATAAAGGGCATTAAGGGTTGTAATTTTCTACCAAAGGAAGTTTGTCAGACTTCAGTCCGATGTGGGACCTACTTCTCCCTGAATTAAACAGCTCCTTTAGCAGCACATTGAGCCCTTTATACCAAATAATTTTTCCTGTTAAAGGAAAAGAGGAGATCTAGTGTGCGTTCAATTTACAAATGAGACTGGACATTTTCCACAAAGGATTTTCGTTAGTAACCATAAAAGACCAAAATGTATCCACCTATTAAAAAAATGGTGCAGTCAGTACTCTAATATTAATAAATTTAATAAGGAAGTTACCCTCGTAACAAGTTCTTCAATTTTTAGAAGTCTTTAAATTTTTTCCTCTATGTAAGAATTATTTTTATAAATGGTGAAGTGTTAATTATTTTTATGTTATAAATGATACTGTTGTTCGTAGCTGGTATTACTACCATAAGGTGTACTTTTTCAAATTAATGCAACAAATCTGGGGTGATTACTCACAAGGAAATTGTCCACAGAAAGATTTTCTGTAATGGTTCTTGAGAAAAACTTCTGTAGTACACTTAAGGTCTGATACTGAGCTCAAATTCAGTCTGAGGTATATACTGACTGCATTTTGAGGTATCTTTAAATAGTCATATTACAATTATTACCACTATCCGAACTTGCCACTTTCACAAAGACACTCACGGGTAAAATCTGGTGTTCTTAAAAAAAGTGCTATCAGTGTTGAGAAATCAAGGTGCTCCTGTGTTTGAAATTGTATACTTCTGAATATGTAAAAATGTTTATGGAATAAAGAGAACTAAAACATGTTCTCTCATTAAGAGACACTATTTAGAAGTTTCTGCTAAGAAACCCCTGTGAAAGAAATCATCCACTGTGCAAATTTATTGACAGAGAAAATCCTCTCTGAGCTGCCATAGGAAAAAACACGTAGATTGATTCGCTTCTGAACTCTGAGAGCTGCCTTAAATTGAACTTTCTAAACACACAGTTGCTTACATCTTCAGCAAAATTACATTTTATTTGTAGGTGGTTCTTTATCTCTGCCTGTAACATTCAGTGCAATCTGAAATTTAATGCACTAGAATAAATAACCAGCAAAGACCATTTTGGTGCTTTTCAAATCTCCGTTCCTGCAAGCCCCACGAAAACTTCTCCCCATGGGGAGAAAAACTGATGTAATTTCATTCCCTGTTTGCTTTGAAGGTGGGCCTAGACTGGCCACTGCCTCATAAACACACACTGAATATTGTTTTTTTTTTTTTTTTTTTTCCCCAGAAGCAACGAAATACCTCTTGGTGAGAGAGTATTTTTTTTTCCAATGCATATAAAAAGTCACCACTCAAGAATATCAGAAAGATGTACATACATATAGACCGGAATGTTCTTGTTCTCACCGGGGCCTCTTACCTTCATTTTCTGTATTGGCCGGCACCGAGTCCACCCCAAAAGGATGCCAGGGCTGGAGATCGTCCAGGCCGAACTCCCCATTCACGGGAAGAAGCTCCACGGTGGTTTTCGTTTCTGTCAAAGATGGCATGAGGGCATCGTTTCCGTAACTGATTCTTGGTTCACTGATCATGTTGGCCAAGACGTCATCTGAGTAGTTCTGCTCTTTCTGAAGCAGCTCATCTAAACAGAACAGAGCCATGTGTATGGTGGGTCACAGCAACACGCATGACTGCCGCAGTGGCTACCACTTCCTGTCAGCCAGATGCGACCTGAACTGCTCTGTGCATGCACGACCTCACGCACAGCCATGAGGTGGGTACCACCGTCAGCTCCATCTGACAGCTGTGAAAACTGAGGCCCGTGGCAGCTGAGGCACTTATGTAAAACCACAGCAAGTGCCCAAGGCAGGATGTGAGCCCAGGGAGAATGGCGCCCACCTAGGCTGCGGCTTCCAACGGCGGTACCACTTCTGACCACGGTGGAGGACCTCAAGAGCGAAATCTCCCCTTCCTCCTCGGACACAGGCTCCGGTATCCTGGGATCACAGGGGAATCAGCAGCGTGCTCTGCTGACCTGTGTGCCGGGATGTGGTGGCAGCGTGCAAGGGACAGCTACTTTCATGCTGGAGGATGTAGTCCAGCGAGTCCCTTGTCTGTCCTTGAACACGTGTAAGGACAAGAGAAGCGTAACTGGGTGGCAGCCTGCTCCGTTCTGGAACAGTTCTCATTGTTTTGCTGTGAACAAATCTGCCTTCCCCAGAAGCCCCCTAGGTGCTGCATGATCTACGCTCTGCGGCAACAGAGAGGCAATCCCCTCGCCCTCACAGCGGTGGCCCCGTGCACATGAGGTTCTGCTCCAGCCTGCTCCGCCGGGGGCGAGACCTCCCTGCCTCCCAGCATCTGTCTTGCCTTCTAGAGCCAAATTTCCTGCCTCTTCCCGCTGCCACTTCTCTTCAAAAAATGCTATCTGTTACCAACACCCCCTTTTTAAAGATTATTTATTTATTTGACAGAGAGAGAGCGAGCGAGCGAGCACACAAGCAGAGGGGAGCAGGAGAGGGAGAAGCAGGCTCCCCGCGGAGCAAGGGAGCCTGACATAGGGTTCAATCCCAGGACCCCAGGATCATGACCTGAGCCAAAGGCAGATGCTCAATGACTAAGCCACCCAGGCGTCCCTCAGTTACATCCTTTTTTAAAAAACAGACTAAACAAAACCAACTTTATGGAACATAATCGACTGATCTCTAAGTTCTTGTAGACTCGTGAAGATTCCTACATTATACATTATTGCAATGCATTTTTACTGGAAAAGAGAGCTGGGAATATAACCTTGTACCGATTGGAATCATTGCTTTAAATACGGGGTTATCACAAGATTTGTGAATCTCCTATAATGCCACCACAGGTCACCAGGTTTTTCTGTGGAATCTATTTTTTAAAATTAGACACGCACAGATAGCATGTGTGCTATTAAAAATGATATTAACCAGAATATCTCATCTCCCAATCACACCTCTGTCAAGAGTTTACAGTATTATGTATTTCAAACCAATCACTGGTTAGTATTATTGCTGCAGAAAACGAAGAAAATAAAATCAGGATTTAAATTTGATTTGTAATATTTTCCTATCATCCTTCACATTCCCTTTTAAATTGAAAAAAAAATTTTTACCTGAAAAAATTCTGCTCCAACAGGTCAATTAAAACAATTTGATAGAAGAGCATTAAAGCGTGAGATTAATATCCTTCTATGGAGTCAGTTTTATTGCGAGATACCATTTTAAATGATGAAATCCCAAGACAATCAGTCCTTCTGAAGTCTAATTTGAGTTATAATATATAGCTATTTGCTGCAGCACCATTCTAAAATTCAATATTTGATGCTTGTAATGACCTTTCCCATGCAGATGAAAGGGGCCCATTAGATTTATTCCAACTTTTTCATGTCTTAGAGTCACGGGTAATGGCTAATAACTTAGCCAATGTCTGCTTTAATAAATTAAATGGGCATTTCTTTTATATAAATCTTATGCTTCTGACTGTTGAGCACTTACAATACTAAAGAGATGATCTTCTGGAATAATTATTGGCGCTCACACGTTCATCTGAGAGGGAATAACCTTCACCAGCATGCTCTGCTCTTGGCCCCACCTGGAGGCACGTTGGTATCTTTGTGGCATTTACTGCCACTTACCCTCTGGAAACTCTTTCTCTTTGTCTTGCAACCTCAGGACCATGCTGGTTCCCTGTGACTTCTCCAAGGAACTCCTCTCGCTCCTTTCTTCTAATCTCTTCATCCCTACATTTCCTTTTTGTATCTCCATCCATCTTTTTCTGCAATTTTTCATTTGGAAATCCAACCCCTCTTGAAGTTCTAAGGATGAACCGGAAATGTCTTTCCCCAGCGTTCATTTCTTCCTCTCACTCTAGGTTCTATATTTGTCTAAGTTTGCTGGGCCTATTAGCTTACATCTCCCATGAACTTAGTATGTACGAAACTGAGCTCAAGGCCCCCTTGCTCTCCCTCCTGCCTTCCCCTGTTGTAATCATGGAAGAGCTACGATCCCAGCCACAGGTCTGAAACCTCCATAACCATCTGTAGCTCTATTTCTTTGTGTCCCATACATTACTGACAATTCGATTTTTTTTTAAAGATTTTTTTTAACAAAATTTATTTACTTGACAGAAACACAGTGAGAGAGGGAACGCAAGCAGAGGGAGTGGGAGAGGGAGAAGCAGGCTTCCCACCCAGCAGAGAGCCTGATGCGGGGCTCGATCCCAGGACCCTGGGACCATGACCTGAGCCGAAGGCAGCCACTTAATGACTGAGCCACCCAGGCGCCCCCGACAACTCCTTTTAAAATTCCATTTCTGGATTCTCTTAACTCATTTCTCACTCCGTCTTTCTACAATCTTCCTCCCTTGAATCATCATTACTTTCTGCCTTGATAACTGTGAAGTCTATTGTTGTCCCTGCTCTGTTCCCCATATCTTTTTGTGATACTGAGGAATGGCTCTGCCTCATTCCAGTAACTCCCCATTCCCTACTGAATTAATCCCAAACACTGCTTTGCCAGAGATTAAAGGCCCTCTGTGATCTGGGCCCACCTCATCTTTGTAGCTTTGAGGCTCAAGCCCTTTGCCCTATACACCTGCGATACAGTGATTTATAATAAGAAATCTATATTTGGTCTTCGTGGGCACAGAGCTCCTAAAACCCTTGAAATTTCGTAAGTGATGAGAGGAATAAAGGCATCTTTTAATTATGTTATGAAGCAACTTTTGAAAAGCCTACAGATCACCCAAGGATGGGGGCTGGTCACCAGAGGGACTAGTCATGTGATCAGAGGGTTAGAACTTTCAGTCCCACCCTCTGGGAGGGGAGAGGGGCTGGAGACGGAGCTCAATCGCCAATGGCCAACGATTTAATCAACGGAGTTTATGGAATGAAGCCTCTGTAAAAACCAAAAAGGACAGGGTTCTGGGAGCTCTGAGGTTGGTGAACACATGGCGCTGTGGGAACATGTTGAAAGCTCCCAGTCCTTTCCTACAGACTTTCCCACTTGGATGTTGCTGAGTTATATCTGTTTATAATAAATCAGTAATCTAGTAAGTAAAATGTTTCACTCTGTTCTACAATTAATAGAACCTGAGGAGGAGGTGGATGGAACTTCTGATTTATAGCTGGTCATCAGAAGCACAGGTAACACCTGGACTTGCAATGGGCTGTTGGGGGCAGGGCGGTGGGAGTCTTATAGGACTGAGCTCATACTCGTTTGTTTTTTTTTTTAAAGATTTTATTTATTTATTTGACAGAGAGAGAGATAGCCAGAGCAGGAACACAAGCAGGGGGAGTGGGAGGGTTGGAGAAGCAGGCTTCCTGCCGAGCAGGGAGTCCTGTGTGGGACTTGATCCCAGGACCCTGGGATCATGACCTGAGCCGAAGGCAGACGTTTAACGACTGAGCCACCCAGGCGCCCCTGAGCTCAAACTCTTGTGGGATCTGCACTACCTCTAGGTAGACAGTATTGGAATTGGGTTGAATTGATTGAATTCCCCAACTGGATGCTGGAGAATTGCTTGTTGGTATGGGGAAAACCCCACATATTGGAACTGGACCCACAGCTCTGTCAGACCGAGTGGCTTAGATTATCCCCAGACGGGACCAGGCATTCCCATCAGGACACCTTTGCTCTCTGTTCCTGCTACATGGGAAGATCATCTCTGCTTATTTAAATTATATGAACTTTTGAAAGCCCAGCTCAAAATGCCCTCTTCTCTGTAACTCTACTCTTAACAACCTTATGAGGGTTATGGACATTATTATTTTTACGGGATGGGAAACTGAGGCTGGGATGGATGACCGAATCTCTTTAAGATCCCATGGCCAATGGGCATCAGTGCTGAAGTCCCTGCTCTGGGCTGCAGAACGCCCACCTCCCTTGCCTGTGACCCCCACCTATCCAGCATCCACAGCCCCAGGGCAGGGCTCACTCCTGGTCTCAGCACTGCATCGCTCATTTGCAGAGTGATTATAAGCCCAACTGTTTCAGAACGTTTTGTCACACTTACAGGGCTGCAAGCAGACTCAAACACCACCAGCCCTATGGAATAGTTATTGCTTTTGTGCCTTCGAATAGGCATTTTCCAGGCACTGGATCTGAAGGGAGTTCTGTACCCATCTCAGCCCATGGCAGTAAAAAGGGTAGAGCAGGAAACAGTCACAGTGGAAAATCTTACGTCTGTACTTCATAAAATATCCAGGACATTTTGGGTTGTAGCAAATTGTGGTGCCTGCTTTTTCTCTTTTATCTCTTATGCTGTTGGCAGAAAATTTCTTCCAAATGGCCACTCAAATGTTGAGCCCCATGGTAGTTAATTTTCCTGGTTTATTATATTCATGTTCAGAAAATGAGAGAATGAAACATTCAAGAAATGTTACATTTTTGGCAGGCTGAAAAGCACTTAGGCTTTTTTGGGGGGGTTACAAAATAGCAGAAATCCATGTTTTAACCTCAGTTTAATGCAGGAAATTTAGAAACAACCACATCTGGTTATCTCATTTGGAACAATGAAGTCTGTGTGGTTTTTAAGGGACAAAAAGCAGGTGGAAATGACAGATTATCATTCGTGGGGGTAGGATTCCATTTTGCGATCATAAAATGTCAGAAGGCAGCCAGCTACCTCTTGACATGAAGGGCTCAGGATTTTACCAAAGGCGAACACAATTGGCACTAGGCAATTCTGCCTATGATAACAACAAAAAAAAATGCAGAGCCACATATGATTATTTCAGTGCACATTCTGAGTGGGGCTTTAATTTTGAATTCTGTGGTTAAGACTCATAGCACAGAAACTACACATCTAGTACGTTAGTGGCCCTCATGGATTACCTGTTTATCTGAATTAATTTAATTTTTTATTGTGATGCTTTGATGGCATATATTGGTGATTTCCAAAGCTTTTAAGGATCTAAACTGGCCAGCTGCTGTATTAAACTAAGACACGAAGTTCATTTCTTCCCTAAGACTCTCTTTTTCCTTTCTAAGAGCTACTTGTTATTGCCCAGAATTACGGCAGCTATCTCTGGAGTTAAATTTATTTTCTTCTGTTATACCCAGCATACACGGGCATTGTGGTTAGTGGAAGTGGAAATATATGGGCGCCTGGGTGGCTCAGTCGGTTAAGCATCTGTCTTTGGCTCAAGCTGTGATCTTGGGGCCTGACACTGGGGTCCCTGCTCAGCAGGGAGTCTGCTTCTCCCTCTCCCTCTGCCCCTCCCCCTGTTCATGCTCTCTCTCTCTCTCAAATAAATAAATAAAATCTTAAAAAAAAAAGAGGTGAAAATATTTAACTGAGTTCAGGGATGGCAATCTTTAATCTACAGCTTAAACAAAACAGGGATACTCAATTTCAAATGTGAAACATACAGCAAACTTTGTCACCTTGCCCTTTGTGTTGAGGATTTATACTAAGCATACTTAATAGTTATGAGAAAAAAAAAAAAAACCTCACCATTTAGTTATCATAGAAAATATTTAAAATACTTTGAGGTGATGGGGATGAAGGAGTGTGGAATCACCATATTCTATACCTGAAGCTGATATCACACCATGTGTTAACTGACCGGAATTTAAATAAAAACTTACATATTTTGAAGAAAGCAGCATCAAGAGAGTCCCTCAATAGTGGTATCATCTTCAAATGACTAAAATATTTTGTTTTTGTGGAAGCAATAGACTTCTATGATAGTTTGAGAGAAACAGCCCCATAAAAGGATTGCTGAATGGGAAACAGAGGAATTCTAGATCATCTGGCTAACATGCCTCTTTAAATTATTAATCCACCACCCAAACTCCTTTTAAAGTTTTAACGGCCGTATTTTAGGTTTCAAGAAAATATAGTTTGTAAACATTAAATCAGTTCTCTTTTGCAAGCTTTAGTTACAATCACTGAACTATCTCTTCCACCTTTTAAATGTGTTTGGGGTGGGGAGGAAAATCTCAGCCTTTTCCTGTGTAACAACACACAGCTGTTAAAGGTCTGATTTGGAGATGGGCATCAGTTGAGGTCTCCCAGGCTTGCTGGTTCTTCTCTTTATAGGATTGAAACTGCACGGCTATGTTTATTTATTTATTTATTTATTCTATTTTCTGAGTCTTCTGGTTCCTGCTGGAAAAATATGTACTTATCTGTAGCCTCTCCCCAAAACGGAAATTTCTTTTCAACTTTGTCTATCAGAGGATTCTCATATGACTTATTCTTTCCTCTCTCTTTTTTAAAATAAATAATTTAAATGTTTCTCTATGGTGACCTGTCCATTTCTGTTTTCACAAATCGTATCTTTTTAATAAATATTTGCTTCTGCATCTGAAAGAACTGAAGGGTTACACCTCTGTGCGATGCACCCTCCCCCCCCACCCCCCGCTCCCTGCAACCGCCACAGCTGCACTGGGAGTATCTATAAAAGGGGTGCCATTTTTCCCCGATCAAGAAGCTCCACTATGAATCCACTGTCATCCATTCTAGGCATTTTGCCCACACCAGGCCTATGAGATCAGATTTAATTTCCCAATCACAGTTCTGTGCATGTCTGATTCATGGCTCAGCACACAACTGCCATGCTGGTTCATTATACTGAACGTTGCCATGGTCTCTGAAGCTCCCTAAGGCTCGCATTCCTCATCCATAAAATTGGAGGAGGCTGGATGGATGGTCTTAGCAGTTCCTCCACTTGGAATCCCGTTAGCTGTGCTCTTGTACATAGGTGTCCCCCCAGAGTGAGGGAACCACAATTTGCACACCACCGTGGTCCCCAGGTGATTCTCAAGCATGTTACAGATGAACCACTGCCACAATCTGTGCAAAGGTGTCACCACACAATGGTCTCAGTCATCACCTTCGTGAGAGACACAAGTCTCAAAACAAGGTGTTCTGCAGGATGAGCATGGCCACCGAGTAATAGCGCCAGAGGAAACCTGACTCCCACACACCGTTAAGTCACGTTCTCAGAACCCAGCCCACTCTGAGCCTTGAAGCTCTCAGGCACGACAACGCTTCGGAATCAGAAAGCCACAGGAAAGGAAAGCCTAGTTATGAATTTCCTTTTTTGCCAGAACATTTTGTCAGGCAGGAAATGACACAGAAGCTGGAACAAGGAAGTGTTCAGGAAACAGGTCAGTGTTGTTCAGACTCTGAAAAAAAGAACATGCACTTAAAAGTGTAGAGGGTACTAGAGGACACACTTCTGTGCTGTGTTCCTCACCACTGAAGACCAGCCCTTGCTGGTGACTATTTTACTTCTAATCATGGACTTACTTATAGTTCAATGGAGGAGAAGCAGTTCATTTTTATCTTTTTTGGCAGGGGAGAGAGAAAGAAGGGGGGAGGGGCAGAGGGAATTTTTTTTTTTTAGATTTATTTATTTATTCTAGAGGGGGAGAGAGAGAGAGTGAGCATGATGGGGGGAGGGGCAGAGGGAGACAGAGAATCCTCAAGCAGACTCCCCACTGACCGTGGAGCCTGATGCAGGGCTTGACCCCAGGAAGCTGAGATCATGACCTGAACTGAAATCAAAAGTTGGACACTCAAGCTGTATTACAAAGCTGTAATCATCAAGACAGTATGGTAATGGCACAAAAACAGACACATACATCAACAGAACAAAATAGCCCAGAAATGGACCCTCCACTCTATGGTCAAATAATCTTCGACAAAGCAGGAAAGAATATCCAGTGGAAAAAAAGCCAGTCTCTTCAACAAATGGTGTTGGGAAAATTGGACAACCACATGTGGAAGAATGAATCTGGACCACTTTCTTACACCATATACAAACATAAGCTCAAAATGGGTGAAAGACCTAAATGTGAAATGGGAATCCATCAAAATCCAAGAGGAGAACACAGGCAGCAACCTTTGACCTCGGCTGCAGCAACTTCTGGCTAGACATGTCTCCAAAGCAAGGTAAACAAAAGCAAAAATGAACCACTGGAACTTCATCAAGATAAAAAGCTTTTGCACAGCAAAGGAAACAGTCGACAAAACCGAAAGACAACCAACAGAATGGGAGAAGATATTTGCAAATGACATATCAGATAAAGGGTTAGTATCCAAGATCTATAAAAAACTTACCAAACTCAACACCCAAAAACCAAAAAAATCCAGTCAAGAAATGGGCAGAAGACATGAATAGACATTTCTCCAAAGAAGACATACAAATGGCCAACAAACACATGAAAAAATGCTCAGTATCACTTGGCATCAGGGAAATACAAATCAAAACCACAATGAGATACCCCCTCATGCCAGTCAGAATGGCTAAAATTAACAAGACAGGAAACAAAAGATGTTGGAGAGGATGTGGAGAAAGGGGAACCCTCCTAAACTGTTGGTGGGAATGCAAGCTGGTGCAGATACTCTGGAAAGCAGTATGGAGGTTCCTCAAGTTAAAAATAGAGCTACCCTACGACCCAGCAACTGCACTACTAGGGATTTACCCAAAGGATACAAACACAGTGATCCAAAGGGGACCTGCACCCCAATGTTTATAGCAGCAACGTCCACAAGAGCCAAAATATGGAAAGAGCCCAGATGTCCATCGATAGATGAATGGATAAAGAAGAGGTGGTGTGTGTACACACACACACACACACACACACACACACACACACACAGTGGAATCAAAAAGAATGAAATCTTGTCATTTGCAATGACGTGGATGGAACTAGAAGGCATTATGCTAAGTGAAAGAAGTCACTCAGAGAAAGACAAATACCATATGATTTTAGCCATATGTGGAACTTAAGAAACAAAACAGATGAACAGATGGGAAGGGAAGGAAAAATAAAATAAGATGAAAATAGAGAGGGAGGCAAACCATAAGATACGCTGAACTCTAGGAAACAAACGGAGGAGAGAAGGTGGGTGGGAAGATGGGGTAACTGGGTGATGGGCGCTAAGGAGCGCACGTGCCGGAACGAGCACTGGGTGTTATATGCAGCTGATGAATCGCTAAATTCTACCCCTGAAACTCGTAATATATTATATGTTAACTAAATTGAATTTAAATAAAGAATTAAAAAAAAAAAGAGTCGGACGCTTAACTGACTGCGTCACCCAGGTGCCACCCTATCAATGGAGCAGAAGCTGTTTAAAATGCCGATTTGGGGGAGAACCTATGTGGTCTTCAAGTGATTACTGCACATGGCTGGGATGTCTTGATCTGTGTGTGACTCATGAGACAGCCAGAGTGTGGTGCTATGACATCTTGAAAGCATGAGATCAACTGTACAAAGACACCTTCCACTTCTGTGGCTTTTTCAAATCCATTAGCTCATTTGATACCTACAGCAATCGTTATCATGGGATTCCTACTCCATTGACAGTTGAGCAAACGGGGACATCCCTTTTGAGAAATACAGTTATCAAGTGGCAGAATTGGGATCTGAACCCAAGGATGCTGATTCCTAGTCCAAACAGTTTCACTATTCCATGAAAAATTTTATTTTATGGCTGACATGGCTATTTGATTAGTGACTGACATTACAGAAATATATACACATCTATCATCACAAGCATCCTGCTTCTCATTTTTTTGATAGATTTGGGAAACTGATGAATTCAGTGGTTATCTTTTTTTCTTTTTCTTCATAAGAAGGAACCAAGGTAAGAGACTTTCGCCATGGGCCAAGGTCACAGAGCTTCTTGACGGTGGAGGAGCAGGGCTGAAAAGCCAGGTGGTTCCCAGCTGCACAACCATGCACTGCTCCCTACTCTAACTAAGGGAGGCCTACGTGTCACCTCCATTTTGACATCCCACCCTCAAAGTAGTTTCCCCTCTGGACACCCATCTCCCACGTCTTTAGATTTGCCTTTCTCTGGAAGATCTGCATAAATATGACAGCTATGTGAACTGTCATGAGGTTTCACCAATTCTGAGTAAAACTGGATAAGCAGATGTCTTTAGGTTTTGAGCTATGTCAATGGTTGACCAGCAGACTGACTCTGCATACTTAGTCATCCCAAATACCCCTTCTCGTCGACGGTACAGGGACTAGAATACTTCAGCAGCCAAAAGAGAAAGAGCCGTGGAGGATGCTGCCACGTTTCCAACTTGGGAAAAAAAAAATTACACACATATTAGCACCAAGTAATGCTGTTCCACAAACCTAGTTTTTATTTTGACCTCCAGAAAACTGGGTCAGTCCTCTCATTTTTAGCCACACTATCGATCTTGAGAATCTCTCATAGTCTCTAAATTCAGACTTCACCTTTGAATCTGGGTTTATTTTTCTTTAGTAGATTCTGGGAGCATAGATTTTAAATGAAGCATGCTTTGTCCATTCATGGTAACAGACTGTCCCTGGAGTACACACAAACATGGCTACGCATCACTTGTGAGAATATTCCCTATCCCAAGTCACATCTCCTGAAGAATCACTTGTCCAGCTTAAGACTAAGGGTACGAGGAAGTCCCTTTTCATTGTAGACAAATTTCCTCTCGACTTTCAAACAACAGAGATCAAACAACTTAGATCTACCGATGGCATCAGTCAGAAATCAAGATAAAAGTCAGTCCGTCTCCGTGGCATCTAAAAACAGATTAAAGCATTTCGTCTTCATGTTTACTTGTAGTTTTTGTGCCAGTGTTGTGATCCTATTTCCAACTACCTTAGGAATCTTGGTCCTGCCTGGGTGGTTGGCAGTCTAAGCAATCCTGAGGGGAAAAACCTTCTAAAGTGCAGACCACAAACCAAGCTTACATACTACAGAGACAATCTCTGCAAGCATGCTGTGTTGAGGTAATAATTTGCATATGTAAGTAAGTGTCTTTGTTCTGAGGAAACACACCATGAAGAATTTAGGGGTAAAGGGCCAGTATGTCGGTAAGTCACTCTCAAAAAAAGTTTTATGCAATATTTTCAGACTCTCCTTTAAGTCTGGAATTCTATTAAAATAAGAAGCTCACACTGTGGCATTAACACTGTGGTGCCAACTTTGACATGCATCTATCTGGAAGTTTCCTCTGGTCGATAAATAGAGGGAAAATGCATATCTGACCATTAACGTAAGCAGATAAAACTATACGTCCTCTGCAAAGTAAAATAAAAACGAATGGGGGCGCCCGGGTGGCTCAGTCGTTAAGCGTCTGCCTTCAGCTCAGGTCATGACCCCAGGGTCCTGGGATGGAGCCCCGCATCGGGCTCCCTGCTCAGCGGGGAGCCTGCTTCTCCCTCTCCCTCTGCTGCTCCCCTGGCTTGTGCTCTCTCTCTATCTCTTTGTCTCAAATGAATAAATAAAAATCTTAAAAAAAAAAAGAATAAAAATTTTGATGACTCCTCTCCCTTGAACATAAATCAATTATCTCATGTGATTTTTCAGGCGAGGAAACACTTGTCTCTTCACATACTAAAGGAAAAACTGGCTCTCTTGGACTAGTTGAGAGACGTGTACTTTTACTGTTAAACTGAAGGAGTTTCAAAGTAATTAAGATTATGAGGAATCTTCTCTTCGAACCTGTTTTTAAAAGAGCCTGGGGGCACCCGGGTGGCTCAGTCAGTTAAACATCTGCCTTTAGCTCAGGTCATGATTCCAGAGTCCTGGGATTGGGCCCCTCGTCAGGCTCTCTGCTCAGCAGGGAGTCTGCTTCTCCCTCTCCCTCTGCTCCTCCCCTGATGGTGCTGTCTTTCGCTCTCTCAAATAAATAAATAAATAAATAAATAAATAAGTCTTTAATAAATAAATAAAAAGAGCCTAACCCCTCTAGCATAGCGAGGACTTCACGTGCTTCCTCTTTTATATAAAAATGTGACATCTGGTAGTAATTACAAGAATAACACAAATTCGGTGCAACAACAAAAAAAAAAACAACGCAGAAAACAAAAGAAATCATGATACTTCACTTGCGATCCCACCACCAAGACAGCCAAGAGTCACGCTGTCTTTTTTTTTTAATAGTCTTTTTTAAAAATAGTTTTGCCCTTTACAGGATTATTTCAAATCTTCGATCACCACTTTATCATCTAATTGTTAGGACTGTGGTCATGGAGGGAGCATTGTGTGAGGCTGCCGGAGGGGGCTGGGTGGCGCTCGGAATCAGACCCATCAGGTCTGAGGACGTAGACATGGAGGCACGGGGATGAATCTCCCTCTGGTTTCATTCCCCAGTACGCACTTTGCAATTTTTCTGGTAGGCTCTTCTGCATAGCTTGGGCTGGGCTTTGCTCTATCAGGGGTCAGTATCACATTTCATTTTTAAAAACTACTACTGCTTTCAGTGAGGACAAGGAAGTAAAATGAGAAAGTTATTTTCTGAAAAGATATTGAAACGACAGTTTTATGGCTCTTGCATTTTTATAAAGGCCAAGTCATTCTGGCAGCTGCACACAATCCGAGCTCATACTCTCCTGGAGCCTTCACTGCTGGTGTCGGGGTGTCTGAGCATCCACCCATAACATCCCCTTCTTTCCACCTGAGTTCAGAACCAATTAAGAGGGGACAAGTAGAGATGAAAACAACACCTTTACTTCTGATGAAGGCCAGGCCCTTATTAACCCACATGCTTTCTTTGGGGAGTGAGTCACATATGGGGCACATGGCTTGTCACTGCACACAGGAGAGGGAGTCTGAGGGATGCCCCTACAACCGTGCCCTGTCCAACCTGCACAGTTTAAGCGGTAATCCTGTCTGATCAGCACCCTTTCCCAGACTTGTGAGATGCCTTTCTTGCCCGGGTAAGAGATATCCTGGGGGTGGACCAAGAGAATGGGACACAGTGCCCCTCTCAAGAGCTAGCAATCATTCTCTGCTGTATGCTGAAGAAAGTGCATTCTAATTGACTCATACCCAGTAAATACTTCCTTGATGGAATTCTATATTTACAAGGCTGTAAAGTAAGGCATGTTAGCTCATGGTAGAGGGTATGATTTTCAACATTCATAATTAATTTCACTCAAAGAGCCTAAAGATTTATGCTGACAGTTATAACGGTAATAGGCAAGTGTGGATAAGATCAGTGCAAATACACACACACACACACACACACACACACACACACACACGTCTCATGAGACGAGGGAGGAAGAGATCCTGTTCCTCTGGACAGCACACCATGTTTGTATACATGATAGCTCATTTGAAATGCATGTTTATGCAGATCAAAAAAACCCACGTTAGTCCTGTATTTTTTTTTTTTTTTTCAATATAAATGGATCCTCCTGTTACATTATTGTATCCGCTCTTTTTTCTTCTGGCTTCCAGGGTTTATCCATATTAAGGTTCTTCATCCTCAGATTCTCTAAAGAGTACTTCAGATATTGAGCTGCTTCTTCACATGTAACAGTGAGCAGTGACGTGAGAGAAAAATGGGAGACAAGCCTTGATGAGCCCTTCCTTCCTTCTTTCTTTCCTCCTCCTTTCATTCCTTCCTCTAGTTAATAAATATTTAATGGACGTGAGCATCTATCATGTTGTCAGGCACAGGAGATACAGCATTGAACAAAACAGAAAAGGCTCCTTTCTCAGGGTGATTCTTTCTCATCCCAGCCAAGAAGCCCCCAGGGATGAATGTGTACCAGCACCGAGTGGCAGTTTCCAACGGGTCTAAGTGAATTTAAGGATACAATACCCGGGCTCACTCATCTCTCCACGGTAGTCAATATGCCTGATTCTTTGTCCACTGAAGAAATGCCAGCCCTGTATGTTCTTCTGCACACTGACCTATTTATTTATGTTCTCTTTAACACAAAACTCGTTCTGTGCTAAACATTTCTAGAACAGCAATGGTCCTTCCTCTTCCGATTAGCTGACGCGAACCATTGCTCAACAACGTATGGGGAAACCAAGCCTGGAGATGGAAAATACTTGGCACCTGGGACTTGGAGACAGACGGAAAGTGTCTGTCTTAGGGAAGCATTAACAGTGCAGAGGAGTGGGGAAGCTGAAAGAACTCACTTGAAGGAAGATAATCGGAAGCCAAGAACAATAAAAGCATTTTATCATTAATTGATGAGCTCATTCATTTAGCTGCCTGTTGGGCAATCCTATCCTGTTCCAGGCCACTGCAGGAAACAGCTAAGGCAATGTCTTTATACTCAGAGCTCATGGCCTAGAGGAAAGATGGGCACAAAAGTAATCCCCTACAGGTGCTACGGGAAGGGGGACGGAAAGAGCGAGAAAGAAACAAGCACGGATTTTCCGGCGGGAGACCCTGCGTGTTGTTGCTCCCGAGGAGACACTGCTGTCCTGGGAGATTCAAGTGCTTGCACTGAGGGACAGTGAAGGGGTACTTCCCAAAGGTTGGGGCTTTTTCGTCACAAGGCAAGTATAAAGGAAGCAGCTTAGATAGAAGCCAGGGGTTTTGGTTTGTGGAACAAAAAGAGGAAAGGAACATGCTGACTAGGTGTGTATAATGCATAAAATCCAGAATATGGGAATTCTATAGGCTCTGCTGATACCTGCAGTTCATTTACAGGTAAACTGTAAAGAAAAGAAAGGCATGGAGGGGCCACCTGGGGATTATAAGATACTTGAGAGACACGTCAAAAACGGGGGCAGGCTGGACACTAGAATGATAAAACCAGGAAGATTTTTAAGGAAGTGATACAAGGAAGAACAGTGCTATTCTGATGGGGGAGGGGAGGCAGAGGTTGCGAGTGGGACAGGGCTGAGGAGCTACTGGGGAGTTATGAGTATTTTTATTCTTTTTTTTAAGGATTTTATTTATTTGAGAGAGAGAGAGGGAGAGGAGTGTGGGGAGGGGCAGAGGGAGGGAGAAAGGGGGAGAGAGAGAGAGAGAGAGAGAAGTAGGCTCCTTGCTGATCAGGAAGCCTGACGCAGGGCTCGATCCCAGGACCTTGGAGAACACGACCTGAGCCGAAGGCAGACATTAACTGACTGAGCCACCCCTGATATTTTTATTCTTGACTGGAGCTGTATCTATCAGAAGAACAGATATGGGGAGTAAGACAAGTTCTCCTCAGACATGTTTGCAATATCCCAACGTATCATGGCCACTTGAAATGTAAGCCTTGAGAGCTCATGTCCATGTGGACACAGCCCAAGGGGAAGCACCGATAGGAAAATGGGAGTTCTCCAGATTCTAGCAGAATTTTGCAGGTGTTTTGGGGAAAAAGCCCATATTAGAATCCCCAAAAGGGGTTTATCGTATACTAAATTCTGTCGTATAATAAACATGCCACCCACAATGAAGTACCATGTCCCAGCTAAAAAGCCTTTACAGTGTCGAACTGGAGTGCTTGACAATAACATCAGGTAGGTAGCTATTGTTAAGAACTACAAAGAGCAACCTATTTCTTATCCAAATAGACGGTTATAGGTCTTTTTCCCCCTTACATCACTTCCATATCAACATCCGTTAGATGTTAAAAAAAAAAAAAAATCAACCTCATTTTTTTATTCTGCAAAGAACAAAGAGAAAATTGTGTAGGAGATGAAACATAAAGTAGACCCAACGCTTTTGCTCATTAACTTCGGATATGCTTTCCTTTTAGACAATGATGATGTGAGATGGGCCAGCTCTGCTTTCAAGTTACCTAATGAATCATTATTCCTGGTACCAGAAGGTGGATTCTATTGAGCATGTTGGAAAATTAGCCCAGATGGCCACTTTCCCAGTTGCCTGAGACAACCGCCTTCCATGATGTACAGCTTGCAAACCCACATGGGAAACCTCGCCCTGCTATTTCCTTCTTAAATGGTTTCTAATCTCCACACTTCCTAGACCCAGCACTAGACCTCAGCCAAGGCCCTGATGCTTTTCCTGTTGAAAATTTACATGGAATGCTAGTAATTTCCTTTCTTTAAAAAAAAATTTTTTTGCTTAAAAATGTTATTTTCAGGGCATCTGGGTGGCAACATTGGGTAACTGTTCAACTCTGATTTCGGCTCAGGTCATGATTTCAGGGTTCTGAGATTAAGCCCCATGTCAGGCTCTGTGCTGGGTGGGGAGCTTGCTTAAGATTCTCTTTCTCAGGGCACCTGTTGTGGCTCAGTCAGTTAAGCGTCTGCCTTCGGCTCAGGTCATGATCTCAGGGTCCCGGGATTGAGTCCTGCATCAGGCTCCTTGCTCAGTGGGGAGTCTGTCTGCCACTCCCCCTGCTTATACTTTCTCTCTCTATCAAATAAGTAAATAAAATCTTAAAAAAAAAAGATTCTCTTTCTCCATCTCCCTTTGCCCCTCTCCCCCAATCTCTCCCTCTCTTAAAAAAAAAAAAAGTTATTTTCATCTCAGCATAGTTAATTAAACCTTTCCTATCCTCCAGTGTGCTCTGAAAAAGTCTCAACTCAAACTAAAACAAAACAAAAACAAAAGAGACTTCACTTCAAATTATGACACATTTTATGAAAAGTTATCAGTTTGGTCTGAGATTGCTAGTCTTTACATAATCAGATTTAAAAATGTAACTACCTTTCTCTGAATACATAATATTAAAACATGGTCATCTTCAAAAATATGTAATTCATTCACTTTAAAATTTAGAGTCCTCTATACTAACTCCCATAGTGCTCCAACAGCTTTTCTTTTCTTAGTGTGATGTAAGCAATCTTTATTTGAATATATTTTAAGCTTCAACAACAAATTAAAAAATGATTCACATGATGGTGCATTTATACATGTCTTTTCATCTTCCAAGTGCAGTAAACATTAATTATCCCTGGTTAATTAAAACAACCATGGTTTACAAATTTACCCATTAATCAGCCTCAAGCAAATGCAAAGCATTTAAAGCTTTTCATAATTTGAACCAATTAAATATGGAAATTATTTTTTTTTAAATGAAGAGATCATAAATTTAAGACACGCAGCCCTTTGATTTAAATTTGATAGTATTTTAGAAAGAAAGTTGGACAGTTTTTTGGATTCATCAAAATCAGGGGAAAGAAAAATAAAACTGCTTGGGATGGGTTGAATTATCTTTTCCTTAAAGATATCTCGAAGCCCTCATTCCCCAGTATCTGTGAAAATGACTCGATATGGAGAGGGTCTCTGCAGATATATTCAGGTAAAGACGAGATCATACTGGAATAAGACAGGCCCTCGATCCAATATGGAAGTAGGGGAGACCCTACTGGAGTTCAGGTGAGCTCTTGATCATTTCGGAGGAGACACACAGCGACAGAGACAAAGGGGAGAATGCTAATGTGAAGGCAAAGGCAGAGACTGGAGTATCTATGAGCCAAACAATATCCAGGATTGTCAGTGACACCAGAAGCAAGCGAAAGGAATGGAAGAGATTCTACCCTAGAGCCTTCAGAGAGCGCATGACCTTGTGGACACCTTGATTTCGACTTCTGGCCTCCAGAATGATGAGACAATACATTTCTGTTGTTTTAGGCCACCCAGTTTGCTGTAGTTAGTGATGGCAGCCCTAGGAAACCAAAACACCACCCATAAGATGAATATTAACCATTCGCAAATATGATAACCATTTCTGGCTATAGAGTCATCACGTTGGAATAGAATGTGGTTTCTTCCTGAGCCCTTTACTCCAGGCTGCGATAGGAAGACTGGGGAGAAGAATAAAGAACTCTTATCATCTAATAGTCTCATCTGATTAGTGCAGAGATGCTTCCCCCTGAATAGCAGCATGTGGTTCAGTGGTGACCTAATGGCTCCTTCATTTCAGCAACTCTCTTCCCATCTGCAGAAGACACCAACCACTTTCCTTTCTTGACCATCAATGTCTGCATGCCTTACCCAGATAAGGCCAAAGGAATTTTGGATACCAGTGTCAACTCTTAAGCTCAGTGAGGAAGTGGAAGGGTTTCAGTTTCAAATACCCTGGAAACACAAAGGTTATGCCATATCCTCTCTAAGAAGCCAGAAGCTGAGCTGTCCCTGGCAGCGTAGTGTGTGGCAAATGCCTGGCACGTTTCAGGTTTCCAGCATGACGAAAACACCACCATCTCTAATGACAAAACAGAGTCTGCCACCATACCTCCATTCGGCAACTAAACAGAGAAGCTGGGACAGCTGGAGTCCATCTCCCGCGCTGAGCTTATCAGTTTCAATTTAAAATTCACATTTGACCAGCTGGATCTTGAAAAAAAGATTCTGTAGCCTCTTTATTCTTGTATGACATATAGATGAGTGGAATAGAATATTTTATAAAGTAGCATGTTTAATAGCAACTTCAAGGTTCTCTGTGACCTTGTGGGTCAAGACAGGAGGAAAATATGGCTTCCAATACCCAGTTATGGACTATATCACGCTACATACTTTGTTATACTATCTGGTCTCTCCTTCTGCTTTCACATGGGGAATGTTTGGCTTTAGTCACTCAGAGACAAAATTAAGAGTGTGTGGATAAATTAGTGAAAAACAAATGTTAAAACCCCACCAAATCTTTCCAAGTGAAGTGTATGCTTTTTACATACCGAAGAGATCTTGTATTTGAAATTCATAAAGGGGGAGTGGAAGCCGCCAAAGGGAACCTAGTTCCAATGATTTAGGGTACAGAAGCAGGAAAAATATCTTCCATGGTCTCCCCTGAGTTTCTGAAGATAAGGAACCCATGTCAACTTAAGAAGATGAGGATTGAGGAATGCTGAAGACGGAGGGTACACTGGATATATCCAAAAGCATGGGTTAGTCAAATGTTACAGACTGAACCACTGCCCCCCACCCTCCACCCCAAAATCATATGTTGAAGCCTTAATCCCCAATGTGGCTGTATTTGGAGACAGGGCCTTTAAGAAGGTCATTAAAGTTAAATGAGGTCATAAGGATGGGGCCCTGTTCTAATAGGATTGGTGTCCTTTAGAAGAGGAAGAGACACCAAAGATCTGTCACTCTGTCGGAGAAAAGGCCATGTAGGGACAGAGCAAGAAGGCAGCTATCCACAAGCCAAGGAGAGAGACTTAAGGAGACCCTAAAGTAGTAAAGACCTGATCTTGGATTTCCAGTTTCCAGAACTGTGGAGAAAAACAAAAACCAAAAAACCATTTCTGCTGCTTAAGCCACCTGGTCTGTGGAGTTTTGTTATGGAAGCCTGAACTCACTAAGACACTCACCTCATCACAGCCAGATAAAAGAAAAAGCAAAGGTCAAAACAACTTTCTCTAAGGCACTTTTGTTTCTTTTTCTTTTTGTGTTTTTTAAAGAAAGATGATAGCCAAAGATGAGAGAAGTAGTATAAATTATCAAGGGGTCCCCAGGGGAATTTCTTGTACTCTACCTTTCATAGAGGTGACAAGGAAGTGATTTATTTCAGAGATGACTCAGTGCAGGGTTTGAAAGTACATGTGACCTTTGGAGCTTTTCAATTTTCTTTATTTTTTTATGGCCATTTGCCAAGAAAATTCTCATATACTCCCCTCTGCTACTTTCTTCACTGCAGGTGGAGAGAAAGGGCCAAATGACAATTTCCCTATGTGTCTGGGGAATTTCCAGGTATGTGGTCTCTTCTCTTTGCGGAAAATGAGGAGATGGTATGTGATTTCTTTTTTTTTTTTTTAAATTTGATTTCATATGGATTTTTTTTTTAGATTTTATTTATTTATTCATGAGAGACAGAGAGAGAGAGAGAGAAAGAGAGAGAGGCAGAGGGAGAAGCAGGCTCCCCGCTGAGCAGGGAGCCCGAAGTGGAACTCGATCCCAAGACCCTGGGATCATGACCTGAGCCGAAGGCAGACGCTTAACCATCTGAGCCACCCAGGCTCCCGATGGTATGTGATTTCTATGCCCAGCCACCACACAAGATACTTTAAGAAGCAAAGGAATATAATTTGCTTTCCTGTGTAACCGGCAAAATACGCATACCACTGCTTAACAGAGTGAGTCGCCTCTCAGGTTTGTCACCTGGAGGTGGTTCTCAGCACACCCTTTCTTGGTAATTTTTTTGTCAATTCCCTGAGAAAGACACATTAAGCTCTCTGACAATCTGAGCTAACACTAAGCTCTCTGACAATCCTCCAAGAGTAAGCTTTTACTGTTTGTCATCTCCGATGCTGACAACTCCGAGCGTATTTTGTCAATTTTCCCTTTCACTCCTTATTAAAATAATATCACTCTGAATTTGAAGAGAGCCTAAATGGATAATTTCTTTAAGTAAAATGTCACCATCGATAACAGCAAATGAAGAATCTACAGAGGGAAGAAAAGGTTCTGATAGAGTAGTAGATTCACGATTTCTGGAAGGAACACAAAAAGAAATAAATGGGGGAAAACGTTATGAGAGATATCGTTTTCTGACTGCAGCTTATGGCAATCCTTTTTCGTAGCTAATAAGAAGTCTTAGTTTGGATAAATAAGACCATCAGCTCTGTCACACCTAAACAAATTCTCAAAGAATCTGAACTTTGAGGTTAGTAATGCCTCACTTTCACATTTTATAGTCACAGCATTAGAAATCCATGTGGCAAAAAAAAAAAAAAAAAAGAAATCCATGTGGCCTATTTACCAGGCTATATTAATTTTCAGTGACAACAATGGCCGTTCTTCCATGTTCAAGACCAGCACAAACTGTAATCTAAGGCTGTAAGAATCCTTACATTTTTGCCATTTCACATAAGCAAGACTTCTGAATATTTAAAAGTCACTTGGGGAGGTAAGCAAAATGCAGCTTTCTGAAGGTCAGAGGTGGGGCCCAGGAATGTGTATTTTCCAAAGGATTCCTCCATATTACTGAGCTTTGATTGGCCCCAAGAACACATTAAGAACCTACGGCTTTCAGAATAACAATTTCCACGGGGAGTGTGTTGGATGAACTCTCAGATGCCCTTCAAAGGCTTACAGCAACCAGGCTGAGGACATCAGCAAATGCCAGGTAGTCTTTTCTTTTTATTGGCTGAGGGCACAAAGCTGCAGGAATCCTGCAAAACAGTGAGGAATGCTCAAGCTAGGAGGAAAGCTCAAGCTAGGAGCCATGGGTCACTCAGCTCACCACACTAGCCTGCTCTATTAGTGGGCTGTTCCAACGACTTCAAGCTCCAGCCCAGATGCACAAGGCCTTACAGACAACCAGCACACTCAGACTCAATCTCCCACAGAGGGCTCCCAATTCTGTCCTAATGGGACTATTCTTTTAAAAAGCATATTTGTTCACACCCACGTACGTGAGGGCCTGCTCTGATTTCCGAAGGGCTCTGGCAAGACATACTGAAACCCTTGGCCCTTGGCTGTTTTTATAGCACATTCACGGACGCTAATTTTGTTTTTGTTTTTTTTTTAAGTTTTTTGTTTTTTTTAGATTTTATTTATTTGACAGAGAGAGACACAGTGAGAGAGGGAACATAAGCAGGGGGAGTGGGAGAGGGAGAAGCAGGCTTCCCACTGAGCAGGGAGCCTGATGCGGGGCTCGATCCCAGGACCCTGGGCTCATGACCTGAGCCGAAGGCAGACGCTTAACGACTGAGCGACCCAGGCGCCCCATGGATGCTAATTTTGATCAAGCCACTAAGTCACCCAAATCCTTAGTCTGAAAATTGAGAGGTTTGATTCCACTCTTCTGTTCCTTTGAAGAGGTATAGACAGCAGTGTGGATGCAGGTCCATACCATCAAAGAGATCTAGGAAAGCAAAGTCTCTTTCATATCATCATTCAACATCTGACTTACATATGGACTCCATGATAATCAACGGAGAGGCTGTTTAGGACCCCACCTTTTTTGATAACTGGGGTTTAGTAAATTCACAGACAGCCTTGCCTTCATTTCTCTTATAGCTAAAGGAAACTTAGATATTTCTTGAAACAGCTTCCTTTTTCTCTTTCCCTCATGATAACTGACATTGCCAACAGGAGTTTGGAAACTGTTCAGTTTGATGCTTAGCAGAAAATTGAGGGGCTGTTCCTGTCATTGTTACTATCCTCAAAACACTTAAATTTGGTTGGTTTGCTCCAAGTGTTTATTCTCAATATTAAAAAAAGAGAAATTGCTAAGAACTTCTGGAACTCATTTTGACTGATATCAACTACCCCTACCCTAATAGAGAGGATAGCAATAGTGTATTAGAAAGTTATTTCCTTCCTTTTTACCAGAATTACAGAGAAACTGAGAGCTCTGGGGTGACCACAGAATTTATATAAAATCCTGGGAGAAGAAAACAGAGATGAGCTAACGTTCACTGATTATTTAGACTTGTGGCTTAGACCATTTCCACCTAAGTTTCTTGGAATGTTGCACTTCCAGCCAACATCACATATTGCTAGTTCTTTATAACTTTAGGGGCCCTGAACCCCAAAATGAGAGAAATATAAAGAGTTGGCTGACAAGGGGATCCTGAGTCTTGTATATCATTTGTCCTTTCTTTATAGTTATTTTAAAGGTAGTAACGCTGATCAAAAAAAAAAAAACAGAGGCGCTTAGGTGGCTCAGTCGGTTGCGCATCTGACTCTAGGTTTTGGCTCAGGTCATGATCTCAGTGTCGTGAGATTGAGCCCCGCGTTGGGCTGGAGTCTGCTTGAGATTCTCTCTTTCCCTCTCCCTCTGCCCCTGCTCCCACGCTTGCTCTCTAAATAAATAAATAAATAAATAAATAAATAAATAAATAAAATCCTTAAAAAATATATCAATAGTACTGAAGGGTGTCAAAGTTATAAGCAGTTGTGTCTCTCTCCACAAGTGTACCAGTCAGTGTATGTATCTGCAGGCATCTGGTGCTAAATTAGAAAAGACCTCACATTTTATGAGGTAGAGTCAAAGGTCCCATAGGTGACACGCATACACTGAGCTATAGCTTATGAAAGTGCCTTTTCACTTACTCTTATCATGACAGCAGTAGGACAGTGGATTTTTGAAAATTAGTAATTTGATAGTTTAAAAAATTATGTTTTGATTTGTACTATTTAATCATGAGCAGTCGTGCATCATCGATGACTGCTCAACAATTCTGTATTTGTTCCTGTGAATTGGAGCTGTTGTATTCAAGGAATTAGTCAGAGAGAATGATTCATTTAGGTTATCACCTTAAACATTTTTTTTGTGGCATCTAGTTTTCATCATGTGGATTTAGAATGTAACTGTGTAGGTAATACGACTGGCTCACTGGGGTGCCAGGATAGATCCTCACCGTTTATTCACTGCTCATTAACTTAAATACACTCTAAACCAGTAGTTCCCAAAGGTTAGCATGCATCAGAGTCACCTGGACAGCTTGCTGAAAGACAGATCGCTGATCCCACCCTGGTGTTGCTGGCTCAGAAGGTCAGGGGTGGGACCAGAGAATGTGCATTTCTAACAAGTTCACCGGGGATGCTGAGGCTGCTGGCCCAAGGACTGTTCTAACTGAAGAATTCGGTTAGAGAGGATAGCAATAGTGTATTAGAAAGTTATTTCCTTCTTTTTTACCAGAATTACA
Source organism: Eumetopias jubatus (assembly GCF_037043125.1). NCBI lineage: Eukaryota > Metazoa > Chordata > Mammalia > Carnivora > Otariidae > Eumetopias > Eumetopias jubatus. The sequence continues at coordinate 19,017,325 of NW_028274807.1, read as the reverse complement.
GAGAAACTGAGAGCTCTAGGGTGACCACAGAATTTATATAAAATCCTGGGAGAAGAAAACAGAGATGAGCTAACGTTCACTGATTATTTAGACTTGTGGCTTAGACCATTTCCACCTAAGTTTGTTGTAAAGACAGGCATTTGTAATTCCTTATACTTAAAAATCTCCTTCAGGAGACACAAATGCATGAGATTTGATTCATACCCTCAAAGAGCTTATACTTAGGATGGGGCTATTAGTTGATATGTACACATCAAAGCAATAGTAGACACACGTGATATATAAAATCTACGATCAGAGGGCGGGTGCTTTGTGTGAATCAAAGATTTAAAAAGGGAGAGGACATGAGAGTTGGGGTTTTGAAGGAGGAATAGGATCTCAACAGGCCAAGACTGGGCATGGGTGCCGCAGACAGATGGAACAGGATCAATAAATGTATCCGCGGCCGTAGGTATACTATCAGCTTTACCGGAACGAAAGGAGTTAGTAGTATCTGCTTTGGCTGTCCATGGTTATTTTGAGGACCAAATGAGTCTTTAAGAGAGCCAAAGGCAACCAAGTACAGAAGGCAAACGTACAAAAAAGACCCAAAAATCTTTTTCTTTCTTCTCCTGTTCCTTCTTCTAGGTACATCTGAGGGGCGACCCATGAACTGTGCTCGCACAGTCGTGAACACGACTCCTGCCCTGGCTTGGGAGACAGCCTAATGATGTGTATGATTTGAAGGGCTTCAGCCGCTGACATTCACAGAGCTAAAACCTTTCTGTCGGATCCCTCACAAATGATTAAGCCCTGGCTGCAGATTATTACCTTATGCTTTCTGAGAAATCTGTGCTTGTTCTGCGTGGAAAAAATCTAATGGCAATCATATACGAGAAGGGATGGCAGTTGTCATTTTTCGTATGTTGGTATACGATTTCTAAGCAAACAGAGAGTACAAGTGTGACAAAAAAATCCTGCAAAATGAACAATGCAGCTGATTTTTATGTCCTTTATAAACGCCCCAACACTGACTTAAGTATTCAAGGGTGTTGAGTCTTTGAGCTTTGGAACCATCTTTACTTTTGGAACCATCTTTACTGAGTCGTATCTGCTAAAAGGGGGCCATTTTTTTAAAAGATTTTATTTATTTATTTGAGAGAGAGAATGAGAGAGAGAGAGAGAGAGAGAGAGAGCATGAGAGGGGGGAGGGTCAGAGGGAGAAGCAGACTCCCCGCTGAGCAGGGAGCCCGATGCGGGACTCGATCCCGGGACTCCAGGATCATGACCTGAGCCGAAGGCAGTCGCTTAACCAACTGAGCCACCCAGGCGCCCTAAAAGGGGGCCATTTTCAAAGAAAAGTTGTGGAAGGGGCACCTGGGTGGTTCAGCTGGTTAAAGAATCTGCCTTTGGCTCAGGTCATGATCCCGGGGTCCTGGGATTGAGTCCCATGTGGGGCTCCCTGCTCAGTGGGGAGTCTGCTTCTCCCTCTCCCTCTTCCTGATGCTCCCCCTGCTTGTGCTCTCTCTCTCTTCCTGTCAGATTAATAAATAAATAAATAAAATCTTTTTTTTTTTTTTTTTAAAGCTGAATAAATAGCTCTCTGCACCCAGTTTTGTTTAGCTTGGCCTTAGCAGGGACACAGAACAAATACCAGTGGATACAGAGACATCAGAGTGGAGTCGGTCTTCAGTCTTACTGACCAGATGTATGATGCGGCACATCCTGGTTGCTCTGAGCCTATAAAACGATGCAGTTGAGCCAGCTGAAAGCTAAGGTTCCCTTCTCTAATAATTTTCAGTGAGTGATGGTGCAAGTAAGGAATGGCTGTCAGATGCTTCTACCCAATACCAAGAGACATGGCAATCAACATCTCTCAGCTTAATGAGTGCAGCCTCCTTCCCAACTCCATTTCCCCAAAGTCTCCCCAGGCAGATTCTAAGTAGGAAAGATTGTGCCCCATACCTGCAATATATCTGAGCACAGAATCTGGAAAATGGTAGGTGTTTAATAAATACTCATTAAGATCCAACATCTGTGATTAATTCTTGCATCCCTTTGCTAGTCACGATAGCAAATATATATGTGTCCTTTTCTTTTATGGTCGTAAAAAACACATAAACATAAACCTTACTATTTTAACCATTTTTAAGTGTACAGCTCATTGGCTTTAAACACATTCACAATGCTGTGAAACCATCACCACCATCTTTTTCCAGAACTTATTTTTATCTCCCCAAACTGAAACTCTGTGCCATTAAACCCGAACTCCCCATTCCCTCAGGACCTGACAACTATTATTCTACTTTCAGTCTCTCTGAATTTATTACTCTAGATGCCTCTAGTCAACCTCTAGTTATAAGTGAAATAAAAAAAATAGGGGATGCTTCATAAATTTGCATCTCATACTTGGGTAGGGGCCAATTTAATCTTTTCTGTATTGTTCCAATTTTAGGAGATGTGCTGAAGTGCGCACCACAGATACACCTCTGAAACCTTCTGGTACTGCTTATAAATTCTTTGAGCAGTGACTGAGAACTAAGGTGTTTGTTAGTGATATCTGAGTGGCAATGATAATGGTAGTTTCCTTTTTATTTGATAAAATCTGTTTGATAAGAGAGAACTATAACAATTTAAAAATTGTAACTATTAACTATAACAACAAAGTTTCATATATGAAAATTTTAGAAAACCACTTACTGGAATTATTGGAACTTACAGCAAGAAGCATGTGTTATTAGGTCATAGTCTTTAGGTAAAGAAAACAGTTTTAATGTAATACAGAAAGGTCACATTATGAACGATTAATGCTTTCACATCCAGTTACATACATAATACTTTTCTTATGGTGCGCATCATATCAAAAAGAGCATGTTTGGCAACTTTCCTTTCTATCACATATACTGACTAGCACTTGAGAGTAAACCCATTTTAATTCTTTCAAGTCTTAGTAATCAACAAGACGAAGGTAGGCTTTTGGGAGAAGAGTGACTAATTCAGAATTCTGAACAGCAATCTTTCTTTCGACCTCCCCCAACCCTTGCCCCAAACCCAGAAAGTGAAATTTGGTTTGCTTCTAGAGTTTCCTAAATAAAAACAATATGAAATGCTAATAAGTATAATCATTTTAATAAGATATGTTCCCTCCTGTACTCCCAGCCCTCCACTGCTCATGCCCCAGGAAGTTCCTTCATAACTTGGCAAAGCTTCAGAAGCACTCATTCTTGCCCCAGAGTTACTGCGTCGCTATTACAGCCTCGGAAAGAGAGGAGGTGAAAAGTTTGCCAAGTTCCAGCCGGCTCAGGCTTTTGCTTCTGAGAGGCATGAAACTTCAGCTGCCCCTTCTTCCTTCTCTAAGATAACAATATCTATGATCTCTGTGCGTCTTAGGACCAGGTTTACCAAGTTCAGTGTGAAAGAGGAAGCTGAACACATGGTTTTTCTCTCTGCTCTCAGGAGATGGGCAGGCTCATCTAAGTACCACCCAAACCAAGAGCAAAGACAGAGGCGTGCACGAGCCAATACAAGGGGTCACCATTTACTGTTTCAAAGACACAGGAAGATTTAACTCATGTTTTAATAAGCATATGTAAATGAGTAATATTTATAAAAAATTAAACACATCAAATAGGCTATTTTAAACCCACTGTCTTATGTCAATACATCTATGAACAATAGTTGAAATTAAGTAACACCCCGGCCTTGGCCCTTTGACCACCTGTTTCTGACTCAAAGTCCAAAAGTCTCTCTCTGAATGGTGTTTTGATTCATAGCCAGTCAACATTCCTTTGTACAACTGCCTCATAATTTGAAATGGGTTAGTGGATTGCTCTCTTGTTGTCAATCGGGTATGTACCCTACTGTCTACGACTTACTTTCTCAAGCGGCCCATCGTATATATGACAGGAGAACAGTTCACAGAAAGTAATGGGGTTCACTAAGGGAATACACTGCAAAATTTGTTTCTGAGTTAAACAGCAAGAGGCAAATTAACATTCCTCCATACTCTGTCTCACATACAAACATTCATCTCATTGCCAGTTAGTCTTTGTGGAAATATATTTCAAAAGTAATTTCAATTTCAATGCATCTCTTTATTCAGGCTGGCAGATCTACTACACTTTTTCCCTCCTCTTTCAAAATATGAACCTTGAAGGCAGCTGCTTGTGAAAGGTAAAATAACCAGCTCGTCTTCCAGTCTAAAATCACTAGCTTTTCCCAAGACTCTACCAAAAAAAAAAAAAAAAAAAAAAAAAATCAGGACATACCTGCTGTAGGGTTCTACGCCAGGAAGTAGTCTAGCAGCCACTGCTGTGGTCAGGCCTCACTTTTCAATCATTTTTAGTTACTAAAGGTTTCTTTTTGGATTTTGATTCAAATTACAGGGCCATACATAAGAGCTGGTGGGTTAAGAAAGGACTTGAGACCCATACTGGATCGTCATGGGAATCGGCAGAGCTTGGTGTGGGAGACCAAGTTCACCCACTTGGCTGAGGTGTCCACACACAAAGACAAATAAGAGAAATGGCATGAGAACAGATAAAAACTACTGATATGTCACAGTCATCATGATTTAAGGAAAAGCAAAATTTGGAGTAAAAGGTGACAGCTGGCTAAATTAATTTTCCTTACCCTCCAAAATGAGGTCAAAATGGAATCATTTCATAAAAATGAAATACCCTATGATCCAGCAACTTCACTTCTGGGTATTTATCCAAAGAAAATGAGAACACTCCTAAGTTCACTGCAGCCTCACTTATAATGACCAAGACATGTAAACAACCCACGTGTGAATGGGTGAATGGATACAGAAGATGTGGTATGCACGCGTGCACACACATGTACACATTCATTACATACAATGGAAAATGATTTAGCTGTAAAAAAGAATGAAATCTTCCCATTTGTGGTAACACAGATGGACCTTGATAGCATTACCCTAAATAAGTCAATCAGAGAAAGACAAATACCATATGGTCTCACTTATAGGTGGAATCTAAAAAACCCCATACTCATAGATACAGAGAAGAGACTGGTGGTTGCCCGCAGCAGGGGTTGGGAGATGGGCTAAATGGGTAACAGGGGACAAAAGGTATAAACCTCCAGCTAGAAAATAAGTCATGGTGACATATAGCATGCTCACTATAATTAAAACGCCTGTACTGCATATTTAGAAGCTTCTAAGAGAGCGGATCTTAAAAGTTCTCATGACAAGGAAAAAAAAATCTCTTTTTGTAACTCTGTATGGGGACAGTTGTTAACTAGACTTATTATGGTGATCATTTTGCAACATATACAGCTATTGAATCATTATGTTGTTCACAAAAAATAAATTAAACAAATAAGCGAAACGAATGGGTCCGTTCTGGAAGAGCAACTCTCTTGCTAAGAGGGGGACAAAGATAATACATTTAGAGGTAGGCAAATAAACATTGGTCATACCTGTAATTCAGGTGACTACACTGGGGAACATGAAAAGAAGCCTGGAGACTATCCTAAAACTAAAGAAGGACCATGTCTTTGGTAATTAATGAAACAAATGTTCTTGTTTCCAAATACTTAAATCAGCTATAAAATAATAAATGGACATGCATTTAAAAGCCATTCCTTATGCAAAACGAAAAGCATGAGTCCAATAAGTTGACACCTGTCTCTCACTTTCTCTTATGATTGATTTTCTCCTTGATGTTCTTCCTTGACTAACAATTATACATAAGGATACTTAGAATTCTCAGTAGAAATGAAGGTTCCATTTTGTTCTTTGGCAAATGCTATAAATATTCTATTTTAAACTTAGACTACTTTGGATTCATTAAATCCCCAAATCAGTAGGTTTGTTAGGGGCAGAGAATGGAAACACTGTCTTTGAAATAAGCATGCTGAATTTTCCCCGAAGAGTAGAACATTTTATCAAGAGGCCATAGTAAAATTGTAATAATAAATTATAAGCATTCTTTCACGAGCACAAGTCCCTTGATCTCCTGCCACATATTTCACTCCTACCCCATTCACTGTGGATTTATTCAGTCAGAGATCCTTCCAACATCTGGTTTATAATAATGCGTGTTTTTACTAATTTTGAATGCTAAAAGAAAAAAAGCCCAGGGTATGAAACAATGATGCCTTCCTTCCCCTTTGCTTCCTACTGCCTTTCTCATAAATTGGTCATTATAGCATTCTGTGAGATAACCATCTTGGAATTGTGAGCGCCAATATTTTTAGCCTTGAGGTAGCTGCAAAATGAAACACTTTGATAAATAACCTCAGTGCTGATAGAAAGGGGAGAAAAGAATTCTTTTAGCAAAGATTTAAAGAAGATTACAAAGGGCATAAAACCCCAATCGTTTTTGAAATAGCAATGTGACAAAGCAAAGGGTGAGCTGAACGGCAGGGACAAAGGGATTCTGCTTTTTGGGAGGGTTAAAAGACAATTAAAACAGTATGTGGACACAGAAGAGGATGCATATTTCCTGAAAATACTTACTCTATCATTTGCTGAATAAAAAGGAAAGTCCTAAACAGCTATTTTAAATGAATAAGGGGACTTTACCCCCCTCTATAAACAATGCCTTAAGCCTTTTCTTGCAAGGAAACTTCATAATTTGCGTGGAGGTAACTTTTGTTTTTTAAAAAATGGAAAACATGAAGTACTATATGGCTGTGCCTGGGAATTTGCACATAATAATTCTAACAGAACTGAAGAATTATTATAAAATAATAAAAAACCAAGCTTTCATAAAATAGAGCGGTTTTGATAATTCATACTTACTGGTGAAGCAATCAAATAAATAGTCTCAGACTCTGACAAGACAGTGAAACCAGGCAACATACTTAATAAATCAAGTGTCAAGTACGTAAATTGGGCAGATAACTAAATAGCAGAGGGTCATGGAAATTATATAGGACAATAATGGAAAACGTTATTAGTTACAGTATTAGAACTGTGCTTTATTCTTTTTGCTACCTTTGCCAACTGCACCCATTTTGTTGGCTTGACCAATCACAGCTGTAGAGAATGCTGTAGCCGAGGAAAGAGATTTGTTTTGTGCAACACTGTTAGGTGCTAAGGAAGGAGCTCAGGGTGGATCCTTAGGGTTACGAAGGAGTCCACCTGATCAGCGTAAGTGAAGGAGCATCTACCTTGCATCCTGGGGATCTGCTTCAACCTTGTCGACAATTACTAATACGCACCAAGTACCAGGTCCTCTGCTGGATCCTAAGGATGCAAAGAAGGCCCAGACCTGTCCTGGAAGAGCTCACAGCATGCGGGGTGGGTGGACATGTCAACTAGTAATTAAGTACCAAGTAAAGTACGGTATTAGAGGTCGATACAAGGTGCTTTAGACACTGAGGTTCAGCAGAAGGAAATTCCACCTGAGAGAGGAGCATGGGTGGCAGAGAAAGCATGAATTCTGGACTCGGGTAGACCCTGGGTCCAATTCTGCTATCATCACTTCACGATCTGTAAGGACAAGTTAGCAACCTCTCTCTAAGGTTTGGTTTCCACACCTGCAAACTGCGGGTGCTATCACTGAATTCACCAGAGTTGTCACTAGCTCACAGGCTGCACTTGTGTGAATCACAAGAAAGCCACGCTTCAAGCGCGACTAGACCCAACCTCCAAGGGCTTGCTTGGCTCTGTGAGTGAGATGCAGAACGTCAGCTGCACTTTTTACTTAAACCACCTGCCACATCTATATGTGGTAGCCCTGGACCTCAAGGATGAATGTTCATAAAGAACTTGGACCGTCAACATCATCAGTAACAGATACTCATTAGTTTGCTACGTGGCTGTCACCACACACCAGCTTGTGTCTCTTGCTCCCTATGCAGATTAGCCAAGGTTTTATAGGAACGTGGGTCTTTCAGTTGGGTATTGAAGGATATGCCACTTTTTTAAGCAAGGAAGAACGATTTACATGTCTTGTGACTGGCAAGAAATCATGGCTGAAGGAGAGGAAGGTGTCATGGAGAAATACTGGCCAAGGGAGAGGTCCCATACTTGAGACTGCAATAGGAATCAACTTCAAGAGGGATGCAGTCATTGCTTCTTTATATACACTGACTAGAGTGTGGGAAATGTGTGGGATATTCTCATAGTCTGGGATATGGGACTGGGATTTAGCAGACAGGCTTTTTTTTTTTTTTTTTTTTTGGTAGACCTAGGGATTTGGGATTTACTGGAGTCAACAGTGAAGTAGCACAGACAGATGGGATTCCTCAGGAAAGCACAGTGGTGAACGAGGCCAGCACCGAATTCCCTGGCATGATGAATTCTACTGTCTGGTCAGCTACCCTTTACTGTTCTCACCAATTTCACACCAATTCCCCTTTTTGCCCTTCCTTCTTTCTACTGTGGCTAGCTTCTTCCTCATTTTTGTTCATAACAGAGAATTCTATGCTAACGGGAGTAAAAATTTTCTGAAGCAGATACAGCTATGTCACTAAAGATACCAGCAGTCCCTGAGACTAGAAAAACCCGTCATCTCCTGAGCACCTGCTACCCTGACCTAATACAACTACTGTATTTTCCTATAGGTGTTTTATTGCATTAAACATATCCGAATTGCCTGCATTTATAAGCACAAACTTTTATATAAAAGGCATGCATTTGTAGGTACTTCCAGATCTTGCTGTTTTGCCAGTGGACCGGAACTTCAGTATCCTCCTTATTTGCGCAGAACTGACTCTAAATCTAAAGTTTGATTATATAAAAAGGCAAGTCAGACTACTGACAAAGACTATCTGAAACTATTAGAAAGAGTACAAAATGTAAACTGGAAGAAATCTGTGAAGATCCTATTCAGAAAGGAATTTAAAACAAAATAAAACAAAAGAACAACCCCAACAACTTCTATTACAGAAAATTTCAAACTTTTACAAAAATAGAGAGAATATTACAGGGAACTCCCACTTTGCTTAAACAAATTAGCACCCATGGCCAACCTTATTTCAACTATAGTCCTCCTTTATTTTTATTTTTTTAAAGATTTTATTTATTTATTGGACAGAGAGAGACACAGAGAGAAAGGGAACACAAGCAGGGGAAGTGGGAGAGGGAGAAGCAGGCTTCCTGCAGAGGAGGGTCCCCGATGCGGGGCTCGATCCCAGGACCCTGGGATCATGACCTGAGCCAAAGGTAGACGCTTAATGACTGAGCCACCCAGGCGCCCGTACAGTCCTCCTTTAAAAGTGAGTGATTTTGGGGCACCTGGGTGGCTCAGTTGGTGAAGTGTCTGCCTTCTGCTCAGGTCATCATGCCAGGGTCCTGGGATAGAATCCTGCACTGGGGGGGGGGGGGTCCCTGCTCAGCGGGGAGTCTGCTTTTCCCTCTGCCGCTTGTGCTTTCTCTCCCTCTCTCTCAAATAAGTAAAAAAAAAAAAAAATATTTTTAAAAAAGAAATAAATAAAAGTGAGTTATTTTTAAATGTTCCTGCAAATGAAGAACAATGTAAGATAACTAAGCTCAATCCAGAAAAGGCGTTCTCCCCAGGGTCCTCTGTTCTATATATAGCTCTGATACTGGGAGCTCTAACGGCAGGTAAATAAGTCTGTTCATTAGGCCGACTTCTCTTTCTATAGGAAACAGCCATTTAAAAATGGAGGCAAGGGGGGCACCTGGGTGGCTCAGATGGTTAAGCGTCTGCCTTCGGCTCAGGTCATGATCCCAGGGTCCTAGGATCGAGTCCCGCATCGGGCTCCCTGCTAGGTGGGAGCCTGCTTCTCCCGCTGCCTCTGCCTCTCTCTCTCTCTCTCTGACTCTCATGAATAAATAAATAAAAAAAAAAATTAAAAAAAAATAAAAATGGAGGCAAGGAAGATTTTAAAAAAGATCATCTTTCAGGATTTGATATCTAGTACATTTAGAATGACAAAAATGAAAAAAAAATAACATGCTCTTATCCAAGTTCATAGTTGAGGTTTTCTTTTTCTGTAAGAAAAACATTTCCATGATTCTAATTTATCTGAATATTCTTCCGGTCGCTGAGATCTGAAGTTCACTGTATTGTCCTATTTTGGGCATTTTGTTAACACCCAAGATATCTGAATCGCCATCTGTTCTGTGGAAGTGTGACTTATTAGTGGCCACTGTCTTCAGCACTTATTTTGCTAAATAAAAAGCTCTGATAATTTAGTGAGAAAGAGTCAATCATAATTGGTCATTAACTTTCTAGTGCTTTGCAGTGGCTTATTTCTCTATAGCCTGGTATTACTAACACTATCTCAGTTGAAGACACATAGGAAAATAACCTTGTTAAGACAGGTATCAGGCAAAAATACATTCATCTAGAAGACCTGAGCTCCAGGTTGTTAAGAGTGATGATTTTTGTCCTTTCTTAGACTGAATGGAGAATTTTCTTCTACTTATTTGAAATACAGTATTTTAAAGGTTCCTCACAGATTTCTACCCCCAAATATAGGTAACAAGAATATTCATTTCTTACAGAAATGTAATTGAACGAAAGATTAATTGGCAAGCCTGTCTTCAGTCCACCGTATAGATGAAACACTCTCCTGATGATCCTCTTAAGATCTTGCTCAATGCTGAATTCCTTCTGAACAGAAGTTTAGATAACATTATTATGAAATTTCTTTTTCAAGCCTGCAGCCTGAAGTATACTTGATTCCGTGTGTTAATACACATTAGGAGCACACCATCATCACCTGATACATGCCAAATACTTGACAGCAATACAAACAAATTTATAGGGCAGTACTGAATTAGAAAAGACAGAGTACATGGCACTGGCACGAGATGTAAAAAGCAAGCCAAGGGGTGTTTCAGGCACTTCAAAAGAGGAATTCCTGTCAGGGGTGTACGCATCTACAACATCCGGGGTGTTCTGCTTTCAGATAACCTGCATCCATTTCCAACTCAATTAATGAAGGGCAGGTTTGTTATGGAGAGGGACAGATTGCTTATTTCCTGACAGCTTACATACCGAACCTCCGGGATACGACATACCGAACCTCCAGGATATGTACGTTTCTTTTATGATGAAAGATTCACTCACGTAACTGCTGCCTATGTGCTTTTATGAAGTAAAGTTAAACAAATATGGGCATTTGGGGGGTTTGTGGAGACTTACATTATGGGATGCTCTGCTCCCTTTCCAAGAAAAACAAAAGCGGGGGAACTTGTTTATATGAACTATGAAACGTGGCATGAGAAGTCGGGACATAAAAGATAGCATGCAATGTCAATTTCCTGGTTTTGAGAACTATTATAGTTATGTAAGGTGTTACTATTGAGGAAGGGGGGTGATGTGTATACTGGACTTCTCTGTACTGTTTTTCCATGAGTGTTTGATTATTTCAAAATAAAAGCTTAATGAAAGAGTCGGGGAGGCCACATATTTCATGACATTTAAACAACAACATGGCTCAGAGAATACTCATGGCTATTAGGAGGGGGGCACCAGAGAAAGGCACGTCACTGAAAGTAACAGTAACTTCGAAGTCAGACGACAGACAGTTTTGTGCTTTTGCTCTGCTACTTAGGAGATGGGTGCCACAGGCAAGTATGTTCCTTAAATTCTAAGCCTGAGCTCCTTCATCTATAAAAGGAGGATACCATTCCACTCATGAGGTGATGATGACTTCCATCCCCCAAGAGTTTCACTGTAAAAGGGAATGTGCTCTTTCTCCTCCCACAGATCAGAACGCTGGTGATTCCTGCTGCAGACAAACTCTCAGGTGGCTGATTTTTTTCTCCAACAGGAGAAGAATATGTTTAGATGCTTGTCATCAAGAGAAGAGCTTACTCACCAACTTCATCCTGAATCTCCTCGGCCACTGCAGGCACATTGTAGAGCAGGGAGAGGGACTGGTTCATGCGCTCGTAAATCACACGGAGATGCGTCATCACCTGCCATAAAGGGCGACAGCTCCAGGTAAGTCATCTTTGCAGCAGGGGAAAGCTGTTTTCCTTACCGAGCACCACAGACAGATACAGACTTCCAAAATAAAATAGACAAAATGCTGCTGGAACGTGTGACCTGAAAGGTCATCATTTTCTTGTTCTCCCATTCTCTATTCTTGAACTTTAGAGCTGCTTTAAACTTCCCATTGTATTGTATGCTTGCAGCCATAATTACAAAGCCAACTGAAAAGAGCATTTCTGATTCCTAATATTTAGGCTCCCTAAATAGCCCCTAATGCTCTAAATATTTCAGTTTGACTGGAAATTTCTTCCATTCTATCTATCCATCCATCCATCCACCTATCTATGTTTTTATTTAAAATTCTCCTATTTAAGAAAATGTAAAATTTCAGATTGCCAGAGGTAGATCTCATTTGTCAACCTTTGGGGATGGAAATAAAACACATGATTACAGGGCTTCATTTAGGCTCACATTATATCCAAGCACTGGGGTAGCAGAGGAGTTTATGATCACCTGTCACAAGTTAGTTGAACCAGTTTTAGAGGTTCTGGCTGATACAACTTTTGTCTTCTTCACTTCAATCATCAGAGTTTTGAAGGGTTCCTAAACAACTGGCAGCAGTACACACTTAAGATGTTTATATTTCTCATTATTTTCATAAATCAGAAAATGTCAAACCACATGTTGGTTGAAGACAAGCCTTTGGAATTTACCAGGTATTAAAAAACTCTTGCTATAAAGGTAAAGTGCCCACAAGTATGCTGGGAATACCTACAGATCTACCTCAAAGGGCAAGCCCACTAGACTGTCCAGACTGTGTATGATGACCACATTCTGTGTTTACCTGGGACCGGATCTGAGCGGCTTTCTTTGGATCCACCATGCGTACGTGCTCAAAATGCTTTAGGGTGTGCTGCCTGTCTTTCTGTTCAGCACGAACATACTTCTTTAGCATGTTGAACACATGACGAGGCTGTTGCGGAAACAAACAAACAAAAAAACCTTTCAGTTTTGTGCAAAATATTACTTGTCCCAGGGGCTACGTATCAGAGGTCCCACTAACTCATTCCATAACGTGGAAGGACTGTGAGTCATCTTTTTGCAATTCTCCCATTGCTTTCTGAATGGGTAATTACTTAGTTGATTGGCCACTTTTCATTTTGACAAGAGCATTTAGCATTTGACATACGACTGTCCCTAAGCAACATTTTCTTTTTCAACGGCAGTATTCTGCTACAGAGAGGTGATTTTGGATCTGTCATATTCAAGTTCGGTCCTTCCCCTTTTCCCACCCAAACACATAGGAGCAGATACAAGACTGCATTTCTACACGCATAGTCTTCATGGATATCTCAATGGTAATGCTGCACAAATAATCCCACCACCCGTGAGCATATAAAAATATAATAATCAAAATGAGAAAAGTAATAGACAACTTAACCATCACTCATTTTTAGGCCAAGGGATAAATGCTAAGCTTTAAGACACAGTACACTTTCCTAGGAGCAAGGCCAATGTGAAACTGTAGTTATTTTACTTTGAAATTTAATTAAATTCTTTCTATGCCATCAGATTCTAATTCAGCAACAATTACGTTTCTTTAGTGCTTCTCTTTTTTTTCTAATTGGTTCTATTTCATTTTTATTCTAGTCTTTCTTGAAAACATTCATCCTAATAAAAAAGGACAAAAGGCTCCTTTGTCTCAAGTGTTTCTATGGCTATATGTGATTTTGTAAAACAATTTCCAAAAGCACACATTTTTTCGTCATTAAAACAAGCAAACAAAACCCTATGAAAGTTCATGTCAGGAATAGAATTTTGGCCATTTGGGCAAACCCAGTTATTATTAACTAGGTCATGGGCACCTTGAAAGCCAGTTGGAAGGTGAGGAACTTATTTCCAGAGATGGTATGTTGGGGGTACGGTGAAAGCTGTAGTATTTTATGGGGTGTCCCTCCCTTTCTCCTTTGGTTAACTTAGGGGTCACCTCCCCGACATCCCAGGTAGAAGAGGTATCCTTTTTTTTGGTGCTCCCATGAAAAGCTATGTATATCCCCATTATTGCTCTGAACACAATCTATTAAATTATTTACGTTTCTGACTGCTTTCTTCAACTGTGAGACCCTTAAGGGCCAGATTTGGTCTTTATCAGGAATCATGGTACGCAGTGCCTGCCTCGTAGAGGGTGACTTGCTTAATTTATGCTTTCCACAGGTCACATTCCTATACTTAAGAAAGCAAATATCCACAGATAAAAGAAAATAAACCTGTGCTCACGGCTTTATTCCTTTCACCCTACAAGAAATGTGCTTCCCCATAATTCCAAAAAAGGCAGATATCATGGCTGGAAACCTAGCTTTTGGCAACACATCATTATAATTCTCATTTGTACTCTGATATCTAGTTGAACCTACAAATCAGAGAATGATCTTTTAAATCCTAAGAGAAGAAAAGTAGTAAAAGAGATAACAGTTGACAAGCTACATCAATTATATCTATTTATTTAAAAGACGACTGGTTTAAAGGCAGGCTATTATTGAAAAGTAATGAATATCTTACATGCAGGATTGTGCAGTCAGGAAATTACATACCCCTGATCCTTGCTTGTTATTCGACACCGAGGCCTATAAAATTCTCCTTCTAGTGGTATTACAATGATACCTCCAAGGTCGGAGGTATCTAGTCATGACGTCCGTGCTCCTGACTGGCTTTATGTGCTTCCTTAGTTGCCCTATTTCACTTTTTTCCCTTGAAAAGGCTTCACTGTTTTGAGGAAAACAAATTTTTTTCTTTAAAGAGTTCACATAAGCAAAAACACTTCAATTCAACGTAAGGATTGCTTTCATCCTGTCTATCTGCGGCCAGTCACCTATGAACGTTCCTCTAAGGCATTCCGCCCTGAAATGATGGTTATGGCCGGTGGAGTGTGTGAGCCAGAATGTAAAGGCTCCACACTGGCCTTGGCATTACTGCATTGAATCTAAATCTCAAATTAGAGAATGGGGAGGTAATTTCTGATAACTAACATCTGGGTCTCCCCTTTTTTCTTCCACTATCACCAAAAACAGCATACATTCCCACTTGCAAATCACTATTGTTAACATCAATTTTATTGTTTATTTATTTATTTATTTTTAGATTTTTCTTTGTTTGACAGAGAGAGAGAGAGAGAGAGAGAGCACAAGCTGGGGGTGAGGCAGGCAGAGGGAGAAGCAGGCTCCCGGCTGAGCAGGGAGCCCAAAGTGGGGCTCGATCCCAGGACCCTGGGATCATGACCTGAGCCGAAGGCAGAGGCTTCACCGACTGAGCCACCCAGGTGCCCTGTTAACATCAATTTTAAAATGAATATGACAGTCCCCAAATTATCTAGGCCTCAATTTTCTTTTCTGTGCAATTCAGATAATAATATTTTTCACATAGAGCACACTGAGTATTGGAAATGTT
The DNA here is from genome assembly GCF_037043125.1 of Eumetopias jubatus. Taxonomy (NCBI): domain Eukaryota; kingdom Metazoa; phylum Chordata; class Mammalia; order Carnivora; family Otariidae; genus Eumetopias; species Eumetopias jubatus. The sequence goes on along the minus strand of NW_028274807.1, from coordinate 19,002,017 downwards.
CTGATGGGGCACCTGGGTGGCTCAGTCAGTTGAGCGTCTGACTTCAGCTCAGGTCATGATCTCAGGGTCTGGGATCAAGCTCTGCATAGGGCTCTCTGCTCAGCAGGGAGTCTGTTTCCTCCTCTCCCTCTGCCCTCCAACCACTCCCCCACCCCGCCCCCACCATGCTCTGTCTTTTTCTCTCTCAAATAAATGACTAAAATCTTAAAAAAAAAAAAAAAAAAGTTCTATGTTAGCTACTCAGGGCAATGCTCAGTTCACCGCAGGAACACAATACACATTTATTTCTTCCACTCAGTCCTGGCCTCCAATGCCCACCCTTTTCTTTCCTCTAGGCAACAGCAGTTCAACACTTACTGACTGCTTATAGAATGAGACCATGAGTTTTATACATAGAAACTCACCAAATCTTCCCATCAACCCTATGACTGGGGTTTTATCGTAGATAAAACAAAGCACAAAGAAGCTAAGCTTGAGGGCTATGTGGCTAGTTACACAGCTAGTTACAGAGCTAGTCCCTGGGTACAGTGAGAACAGGTAATCCAACTCTGACTCCTAAGCCTGGTCTCTCAATAGCTATGTGATCCTGCCTTTCAAAGAAACTCTAACATGGACCCAGCTAAAGACAATTCCAAAAAGTAACTTACAGAATTGAAAACAAAGAAATAATTGAGTGGTTAGAAACGAGTCTGTTCTAGGAGTCCTTGCCTGGGCATCTAGTGTTTATAAGCTCAGATAATATTCTTTGGGGACATGGCGACACCCGCTCTCTTCACTGTGTAGAAGGCCATCCAGATTTAGCTTATTCACTCTCTCAATTGCTGTCCTTGGTTTCCAGCACTCTACTCTGCTTTAGCTACTGTGTCAGATGTGGGGTGGTGAAATAGCAAGATAGGACTGTCCTTGGTCAATCTGTTTAGGATTACTAGAAAACGAGGAAAGGTACTACAGTTAAAAGTTAGGCTTTTGTGACATGTGTGGATTCTAGCTCTAAATCCACCTTCTCATCTATTAAGACGGATAATGGTGAATGTGGTTCACATGTTTAAAACTGCTTATTTAATACCAATATTTTCTTCATTTCAGAAATATATTCCTAACTTCCCACATCAAATCCCTAGAGCTTGACAATAAAATGGTAGCACGCCAGATCTCATGATTCCCCAAGCCTCCACATCTCTCTACCAGGGAACAAAGCTCCTGCCAGGATAATGAGCCCTAAGAGCCCATTGTAAGCTGTGATCTCATCAGTGTTTGTATGAGCTCAGATACACATTGTGTGTCTAATACAAACATCAGCCTTTTTCTTCCTAATGCCTATGCCTCGGGACATGAGACAATTCAGGAACACATTACCATACCCCTCAATAAGTGAATTACATGGTTCTGCTTGGTTGATTTATTCATGCAAACACATTTCTAAGAATCATGCTTAGAAATGAAAAAAAAAATCAGATTAGCTCTTATGGAGTAGGCAGATAAATCATACCAAGTAAAATGGTGGTTATGTCTACATCTCAGCAACAAATACTATTTTTAGGTAACAAAGAAAAACAAGTAATTGTTTTTAGCACTTTTAGCCAGAATACAGAATTACCAAGGCTTAAAACTAGTTATTTCTAGTGGTGTCCTGTATCCACGTACTATAGAATAACAGGGACTCTCTTATGGCGTTTTATTTCATTATGCTAGGGCAAGGGTAAGTTTCTTAAAATTTTAATTAAAAAACACAGTAATATTCACAAAAGAATAGGAGAAGAAAACATACCTGGGATCTCTATGGAAATGTATTCCCTTAAAGTAAATGTATTACTATTGTCACAATAGTTACAGTTGAGACAAGATCGTTCATGTGATTAGAAAAATGAGCGTAAGAATTCGGGGGCTCAAGCACACTGTTAGTAAGCAGAGTTAAGAAACATGTTTTTAACCTCAATGCATAGAATTTCAATCATTCTCAAGTCTTTAAAATTTCTGTAACGAGTAATAACTTTTTTTCCTGCCAAATTTCCCCTATTTTACAATTTAGATAATGTATGTATTCATATTACAACCTGATTATACTGGCATTGGATGGATAATCTTATTATTAAAATTTATAGCACAGAACAGCGAAAATAAAAGGAAAAGATCTGCCCCAGGGGGACTAATTACATCCAGTCCTTTTTTATTATCACTATTGTTTGAGTGTTTAGCCCATAATAACAAATTACCTATTTTGCATCTGATATAACACTTTTCAATTGGCACTAAAATTTCTTCACTATTCACACTGCATTTGGAAAAATCATTTCAAAAAGAATTTCTTAAAGGATTATGGCTGGGCATTACTAAAATGATTAGATTTCTTACTAAAATGGATTAGACTTAACCCTAAAATAGAAGATTTACCTTTTGGAACATTAACTGTTTCTCTTTCTTGGAACACGAGCATAGGTTATCTCTAGCCACTGAACAGTTCCTGGCACAATTTGGTTGCTAAAAGTGTTTGTTAATTAAATGAATGAATAACCTAGAGCTGAATGTGATTTCACAAATAGTTCCAGTAGCAAAATATATCTTTCCTGGTATCTGAGCTGAAAATAAGCATCTCTCCACTAAGATGCATTCCCAACTTTCATGAAACATTGATTTTCCAGCCCCACTTCATCTATCGATCCAGAGTGCTGGATTCCTTTGGGAAGCATTGAGAGAGAGAGAGAGAAAGAAAAAGCAGCGGGGAGCAGCAGAAGCAGAAGCAGAGGGAGAAGCAGACTCCCCGTTGAGCAGGGAGCCTGATGCGGGGCTCAATCCCAGGACCTTGAGATCATAACCCGAGCAAGAAGGCAGACGCTTAACCGAATGAGCCACCCAGGTGCCCTGGATTTCAAGAAATCTTAAGCATATATAAATGCAAAATGTATACAATTTCTGTGCAAGTTTTAAAAAAAAAACAATCTTAAGAGTTAAATCTTCATCTGCTTGACATGGTCTCAGTTAAGTTTATTTTGCCACTTTGGCTCTCAGAATTTCAGCATTTCATAGGTACCCCCACTGTTGTTAAGAAAAACCTGGAGGAAAAAAAAGACATTCAGGGAAGCATCCACGGGAACCTCTGGATCACAGCCGTGTTCGTCTTTAGAGCTAGGAGTTGAGCTAAATTTTTAAAGTTCACTGCAAAATTCATCCATATTTCTTTCTTCAGAAGAGCACATACATGGTTTCTGTAGTTAAAAAAGTGTGTAAGAAGGCCAATGACAATCCTGTGCCAAGTTGAACCCTGAAGTCTTGAAGCAACTGAGCAAAGGACAGATTTCTTGTGACTGCCCCCATTCAGTGTGTCTCCATGTTTGATAACATTAGATAGCATTAGAATCACCCCTTCCTGGCACATCCAGGTAACTGCTTTGCCTCTGGCCTTGTGCTATCATAGAACATGGCGGCCCCCAGGAGAACAGAAAGTCGTCTTTCCAGCCCTTCCCTCCTCCACAGGGAAGCAGATGACTTCCTGATAGGGACTTGGCAACAAAGCCTCCATATATTCTGTCGTAACAACATATTCTAGCTAGTTTTTTCTTAGGGAGGAAGATATCTTACTATTTCACAATCTCATTTCAACCTTCCATTAATCTTTTTTTCTAATATGGCTAACAAAAGCTAGAACAATCCCAATTGTGAAAGAGAACAATTAACCCCAATTTGCAAATGGAGGAGGAAGAATCCTTTTCACTAAGCCATGTATTCCAAGTCATAGGTTCTATAGATGGCAAACCTGGGAATTAAAGACAGGTGCTGAAATCTATAAAATATAGATAATAAGAATGGTTTTAATTCTGTCATTCATAATTAGTGACCTCTTGTTAAATCTGGTGTTTTTTTTTCAGGATATTCTGCTAGTTCTCAGACATAACTGATTTGGGGTACTGTGACATAATAAGGAATGTATATTTAGTATCTTTCTCTAGTCCTTGACACAGAGCTCCTGAAACTTGTAATTTCCTGAGTGACAAGGGCACCTTTTGTCAGAATATTCAGTCTTAATCCCTGGTTCCTGCCACAAAAGCCTCTAAAGACCCTTGAAGTGATGAAGCGTTGTCTCTGGTACGCTAACCCAGTGACTCTTGGAGGATGGTGGCTGGTTGCTAGAGGGAGGAAGCCTGTGATTAGAGGTCTGAAACTTTCGGCCCCACCCTCTGTCCTTCAGGCGGGGAGAGGGACTGGAAATTGAGTGTAGTCACCAGTGGCCAGGGAATTAGTCAGTCTGGCCTACCTAATGGAGCCTCCATAAAAAACCCCTCACAATGGGGTTCAGACAGCTTCCCAGTTGGTGAGGACAATGGGGTACCAGGAGAGCAGCGGGCACAGAGGGAATGCAAGCTCCTTCCCCCCATACCTAGCCCCACGTATGGCTTCCATCTGGTCATTCCTGAGTTATACCCCTTATAATAAGTTGCTAACAATAAGTAAAGCACTGATCTGTGTTCCGTGAGCTGTTCTAGTAAATTATCAAACCTAAGGACGGGGTCATGGGAACCCCTGATTCATGGCTGGTTGGTCAGAAGGAAAAATGTGTGTTGAAAAAATCTGACGTTTGGGATTGGCGTCTGAAATACGGGACAGTCTGATGGGACTGAGCTGAGCCCTTAACCTATGGGGCCTATGCTTACGATGGGTTGTTAGTGTCAGAATTACTTAATGTGAGTGGAAAAAAAACTCATACATTTGGTGTCAGAATGTTGAGAGTAGAGTTACACAGACCACAGCTATAAATCAGTGAAGACAGCATACGGGACTGGAATTCAGGACCTGACCCAAAGCCCAGGATCAACACTTTTGGGCCAACTCTAGCATACACTGGATAGAGAGCTTAGACCAACCGAGCTGAGAGCACACAAGGGCCAGAAATTCCCTGGACTTGCAGGGCAGGTCTTCAATTCTTTTCTAGTCACGCAGTGAGCCATGCCGAAGCTCTTGATGACGAAGAGATTAATATAACTCAGAAGGCAAAGCCCCCCGAGAGCTGCAGAAGAAACCACTGACAAAGGATGCTTGAAAGTATACAGCAGACCTTTGAAAAGATTTGTCAAACGGTCTGATCACCCGTCAAACGCCAACTGTGACACAATCTTGACTTTTTAGAAGAGAATTACAATAATATGTTTTAATTTTGCATATTCATACTTAAGTTTTGGCATTTTTGCTTCCCACATCCTCTAACTGGTTACACCATGCTCAGAGATAATGGACATTTATATTTAATTTCACCTTCTCCTCATACTCCCGCTAACCACAGTGCCTTGACCTAGTGGAAACATTAATGTGAAAAACCTTGAGACAAAGCTTATATAAATACAAATGCAATTTAGGATTTTTAAACTAATCAGTGGATGAGCTTCACAAAATAAGTGAACTCCCTGAAACCCATGTGTAATTCTGTGTGTGTGCCTACAAGTTTCTTGGGAGAAGATCCCTCGTTGCTATCTGTTCTAACAGGGTAGATGTCTATAACACCCAGCAGGCAATAGCCTGTGGATCATTAAATAATGTGCTATCATGCATTTGTCTATAAAAATGAAATACCTGTTTTCAAAATAGGTTTTGATTTTGAAGGATGAAATGCAAACAGATATCAACCTCTAAATCTCTACATGCAACCTCTGCGGGAATGAGATAGGGTATCCCGATGCTGTATGTTTTGACAGCATTTGATGAGCCGTTTTGACTTTAAAGGCAGTGATGAAGCAGGGCTTGCTGTGGAGGGAATCTGGTGATGAATATGGACTCAGAGGCTGACAGCTTCCAAGCTAATACCTTTCCTACATACTTCATAATTTTCTTTTCTTTTTTTTTTTAAAGATTTTTATTTTTTATTTTTAGAGAGAGAGAGCGTGCAAGAGAGCATGGGATGGAAGAGGCAGAAGGAGAGGGAGACAGAGAATCTCTAGCAGACTCCACACCGAGCACAGAGCCTGATGCAGGGCTCGATCTCACAACCCTGAGATCATGATGACTTGAGCCGAAATCAAGAGTTGAATGCACAACTGACTGAGCCACCCAGGCGCCCCATACTTCATAATTTTCTATTTAACTTAATTCAATTAAAAACAGAAAGCACTAGTGTCTCTTGTTTACATACTTTCCTTTGGTCTTTAGAAGATCTGTCTGTTGAGCCTGGTGAAAAGTCAAAGCGAGGTTAAGGAGGTCATACTGAGAGGCAACAAACCACTCAGCACAGTCTATAGGATTTTGTTCAATGAATGCTAATCCTCCTGTTTTCCTTTCTACCTGTTTGTTACTGGGTCTGTCCTTAAAAGCTCTCAAGTCAATGAGTCTTCTTGTGCTCCCCAATTTTTACAAATCTCAACTAAAAATAAATGAATGATGAATGGATGGATAATAAATATATAAGGCATAAGATAATTATTTTCATTTCTCAAGGGTGATTTTCAACATAGTCTTTTAAGTACATTCAGCTCGGCATTACAAAATTTTTGTTGTATTGAAATCGTGAGGGAAGAATGTCTTAAACATCTTGGGACTTATCTGTCTCAGTGCCTTCAATATTAAGAACTAGGCAAATACTTTTTAACTTATTTACCATCCATTATATTGAGGTGCAGACTGTACCATATTTACCTTGGCCCGTAGATACACGCTCTCTACACATATTCTATAAATGCTCACATCTCTTTTTTGACCCAAAGTGATTAGCAGAAAACGAAGAGTTGTAGGGAGGAGAGTTTGCAATATCACATGAAAATTTTTTATTTTTTATTTACTGTTTTTTGAAAATTTTAAAAAAATGGCCAAGTTAAGCACCTCAATTTTGCAGCCATTAATCTCTGTCCTTTATTTTGCTGCTTCTTATTGAACATTTATTGCCCTGCTGTCAGAACGCACCAAATCTCCATCTTGGGACAAATCATGTTCTTTGATGATAAATTTCACAAATCATTACATTAATGTTCTACCAAAGAATTCTATGTGGCAGTTTTCCAGAATCTCAGGAAAATTTAACATTTGGTCAAACTAATCAGAAATGAGAAAGCAAAGCTGTTGGTGCTAAAGAAAGTGCCAATTTTCTTCTTCCCCCTCAACTGAATGTTGAGAATCTGAATGTGAGGTGCCAGATATGAGCATGAAACTAATTTTAGTGTGAAGATGGCTACAATTATGACACCGGAAAAAAAAATAATACAAACCACTGGCACACAGACAAGACAGATATACATGAAAACATTTTTTATTCTCGCTTCCACATAGAAAATGCTTAAAAGTCATTGCGGTCAGGGGGCACCTGGGTGGCTCAGTCAATTAAGCGGCCTGCTTGAGATTCTCTCTCCCCCCACCCCTCCCAATGGTCTCTCTCTCTCTCTCCCTCTCTCTAATAAATAAATGAATCTTAAAAAAAGAATTGTCGCAGTCAGGATAATAATTAGGATGCTGTCTAATGGGAGATTTAACATCCTATCTATACAGATACCAAAAATCTCACAGTTACAAAGAAAGCTTTTATAATTCGTCTCTCATCTTTTAACATATTTCAGTTCTTACTAAATAGGAGCTCCTGAGTTTTCCCACACCTAAGCCTACCATGCAAAGCTTTATTTTAAACAGAAATTCCTATCTAGCCTTTAGTTTAACTGCACAGGAGTTTGCTTAAGGCTAACTGCCCTCCAGATTGCAGAGAATGTTGGACAGTCAGGCAGTATCATTGTCTTCTCTCCATCTAGGAAGGAGAATCCTCACAGTTACAAAAAGGAAGGTTCAGATCACATTTAGCTCATCTTTCATGAGGCTATAAGTTGCGTGATATGAGCTCTGAGAAAGTAGGAAGTCAGAAGCACAGGGAGAAGTCTTAAATAATGACAATTTAGTTTTAGGAAGTACTTGAGTTTGGTAGTGATCCATTGTGTGATGCAACTCTGGAGAGGAATTTCACATTTCTTGGGAGGTGGCGGGGGGTGGGGGGAAGGATAAAACTCTGATTTTCCAAGGAAACTTTAAGAAAAATGAAAAAAATTAAAGGGACTGGGACTGATCCTTAGAAGAGTCACTAGCCCTCTATAGATTAAGAGTTTATGCTGAGTGCAAAGACCAAACTATTCCTGAGAAAAACGCAACTGCTTCATCTCTTGTAATACTGGAAGTATTTGGATACTGTAAAATATTCTACGTATACTTCAAACAATGCACTTGTAGACTGCCTATTTTACTGGATCAGGCAGCAGGCACAAAATTCATGAAAGAGGAAATTTAGAACATAAAACACACACAGACATGGTGACATATAAATGAAATTCAGAGTACAGCAAGGCATTCTAGCTACACAAAAACATCATTACATAATACTTCCAAGCTCAGGTTGAAAAGTGTAGATAAAATTATGGATTAAACCTCAGCCTCTGAGAGACCCTGGAAACAATCCACGTTGTTTCAGATTCCCATGTGGCAAAGGTTAGGACTGGTGGAATATGCTCAGGGTCAATGGGATAATTAATTTGAACGTGCTCTCAGCTGTAGAATCCACAGGAAAAGAAAACTTTGACCAATTCATTTCCTTATAATCAGCTAACGTTTACTGAATATTTCATATTTTCTAGGCACTGTGTTAAGTATGATGAAGATCTCAGAAAAATTTATTTATGGCTCCAGTGTAAGACATGACATTCCTCAGACAGTAACGGGCACACTCCTGATTTTTTTTTTTTTTTTTTTTTTTGGATTTGTCTTTCCACAGCAATACAGAAAAGTTCTTAAAAAGGGACTTGGAATTTTCTTGCATTTTTCCAAAGTGCAGAGCTAAGTGCCGTATCAAGCTATGCGTTAAACACTCAAAATAAAATTTAAATAAAACACTCATTAACTTTGCAGAAATGGCAGGTAATGCCAAGATTGTAGGCCTATGACTATGCAGCCCCAGTTTTTATTACATGGGAGAGTTTTATGCATGTCTAGGTAAGAATTCAATAGACTTCTTGGATCAGTCAACAACAATCTGATTTTTTTTTAAGATTTTATTTTTTTTGAGAGAGTGAAAGAGAGAAGGGCGGAGGGAGAGAGAGAGAACACGAGCAAGGGGAGGGGGAGAGGGAGAAGCAGGAGCCCGATGTGGGGCTCCATCCCAGGACCCTGGGATCATGACCTGACCTGAAGGCAGATGCTTCACTGACTGAGACACCCAGGTGCCCCTGATTTTTTTGGACAGTAAAATAGCTCTTCCTAATCCAGTCTTTAATTTTTATTTCAAATAAACATGATGTTTAATTCTACAGGAAGAGATCGACAGGCCCACAACAAGCACGATTATGACCAGTCTGAAATGATCCCCCCTGGTAATACAGGAAGCTTTGGCAGACATTCTTCTCATCACTGTCTTTCTTGTGATGGCAGATTGGGTGGAACTGAAAGTTCTAAAATGTGCATTTGTTAAGGACTCCATCCAGTCCTCATCTTGTATTTAGCTCTATCAATGTCCACATAGCAAAGACCCTCCTTTGGAGATCGGACTTTGGGCTGGAACCCTCCACTAAATGTCAGCAATTAAGATTCTTGCCTCAATACCCACCCCCCCGCTCCGCCTTGGCAAAGGATCCCAATGGCCCTGACCCCAAAATTGAGTCCTCTGTAAAAAGAGGACCAAGGAGTCAAGGGACTTTTCTCCAAACGCATGTAAACAGAATTTTACTGAACAGTGCTAGGACAGAGATTTTTTTTTTTTCTGACTAGAAAATGAAAATGCTAATGTGATATTCTTTTTCAAAAGCTTTTTGTTCAGAGAGGAAGCGTGGTCTAGTAAGAGGGCACTGTGGTGGTCCACTGTGATTCGCAGCTCCACCCCGTCCGTTAACCAGGGTAGCGGTGTCACCCTGAACCAGATACTTGATCTCAGTGACGTCATTGGTGGAACAGGGTCAATCCTGTCTCACCATCTGTAAGAGTACCGGAAGCTCTTTTAGGGTTCCTCAGAGCTTTCTGTGCTGTAACGTCAGCAGAAAAAGAAGAATCAAAATGAGGGGCATCAGCGTAAGTGGGTGGCTATTTGGTTTTGTTACATAATATATGCAGACTGCTCCTTTCAGCCAAGATGGAGTAATGAGAACCAGATTTACCCGACTGCCTGTAACCACCAGAATAGACAGAACTATGTTTCTGAAAGATATTAGACATCAGGTGACAGGTAGCAAATGCTGTGAAAGGGGAAACGAATGATATGAGCCCTCCGACTCCTCAAGCTTGTCGCCATGCGTTTCCAGGCTGTCACTCCATGTGGAGAACAAGCTGGAGCCTGGTGGACCCCACAGTTAAGGTAGGTGAGTGAGTCTAGAAGGACCAAGGCAGCCAGTAATCGCAGGACAGTGCTGGGGAGGACAGAGTTGCCCAGATTTGCATGCAATGCCCCTTGAGAAAGTAGCTGAGTAATGATCAGGGCATGCAAGTAAAAGAACCGAACTGAGACCGTGGGGGAAAAAAACCATCCAAATGGATGAGAGGCAACAGTGCCTGGTGTTCACACAGGTCAGGAATAGCACCTGTTCCCACCATCCAGATGGGAAAACACAGTATTCATGGTGGATTACTCAGGAGAATCCTAACCTCCATATTGGAGAAGAAGGAGCCATAAGCTGATAACTGCTCTGATCCCACCTAACAAGTCTTAAAAGCAAAACCCAAAAGGCTCAAACTGTTTCTGAGTAATTTAACAACACTGCAGAACAAAGCTCAAGAATAGCGGTATATAAAAGTACCCAGAACTCAAGGTAAAGTTCACAATGTCTGATGGCCAATAAAAAATTAGTAGGTATGAAATGATGAAGGAAAATATCACATATAATGAAAAAAAAAATCAATCAAAATCGACCCAAAGCTGACACAGATATTAGAGGTGGCAACAAAAGATATTACAAGTTACTATATATAATACATTCCACAGGTTCGAAAACTTAAGAAATGGAATATATAAAAATAACAAACAAAAACCAGACTAAACTTCTAGATATGAAATGTTCGAGATGAAAAATAGCCAGATGGGGTTAACGGCTGATTGAAATCCCCATGGCACATCATAATCAAATTACTCAAAACTGGTGATAAAGAGAAAATCTTCAGAGCAGCCAGATTTAAAAAAAATAAAAAAGACAGGGGTGCCTGGGAGGCTCAGTCAGTTAAGCAACTGACCCTTGATTTCAACTCAGGTCATGATCTCAGGGTCGTGAGATCGGGCTCTGTCCTGGGTATGGAGTGTGCTTAAGAGTCTCTCTCTCCCTTTGCCCACTTCCCCCTCTCCCTGAAAAAAAATATAATAAAAGAGATATATTATTTACAGAGACAAAGGATATAACTATTCTTGTGGGAAACAATATAAGTAAAACAATGGAATATCATCATTAAAATGGCTGAAGAAGAAAACTTCATCCTAAAATTCTATACCCAGCAAAAATGCCTATCAAAAAACAAAGGTGAAATAAAGACCTTTTCAGATACACCCAAGCAAAAGAATTCTTTACCAATCTACATGCATTAAAAAAAATTTTACAGGAAGTCCTCTGGGTAGAAGGAAAATAATTCCAGATGGATCTATACAAGGAATAAAGAGCACCAGAAATGGTAAATGTTTCTCTTATTATGTAAAACTCTTTAAAAGATAACTTACCATTTAAAAGAAAATGAACAATAATGCAGTATGGAAAAAGTATAACAACAGCCCAAAGATTGGGAAAAAGGAAATGAAAGAATTTGCGTATGAGGTTCTTCTAATATACCCGAAATGGCATAATATCACTTGTAGTGGTATAATATTGTGAACTGTTAGAAATATTTTCTAAAACCCTAAGGCGAACGGTAAAATAACAAAATAACGAGTTATAGCTCAAAACCCTACAAAAGAAAATAAAAAATGTTCTTTTTGTCCAAATTTGGCAAACAAAAAAAAAAAAAAGAGGAAAAAGGGGACAAAGAACATATGAGGCAAATAGGAAACACAGCAAGATGACAGATTTAGGTATAACTGTATCAATAATTTCAAGAAGTGTTCTTCTCAACTAAAAGGCAAGATCCAACTACATGCTGCCTACAAGGAATGCACATCAAATATAAAGACAGATAGGTTAAATAAAAGTACAAGGATGGAAAAATGATATGCTATGATGACATTAATCAAAATAAAGCTGAAATAGCTTTAATATTAGACACAGTAATTTCAGAGAAAACATACTACCTGGGAGAAGAAGGGCATTTCGTAATGAGAAGGGGAAGGTGAAGGAGGACATAACAACTCTGAATGTTTATGCACCTACAAACAAAGCCTCAAAAAACAGAAAGCAGAACCTGAGAGCATCACATGAGAAAATGTCAGAGACTTTAATATCTCTTACTCAGTAATGGAGAGAACAAACTGACATAATGCACAGAATGTTTCTTATGTCCAAAGTAAACTCTCCCACAAAGCCTCATCGAGGAGATGGGCTTGCATTGCTTGGTAAGCCTTTCTGTGCATATATTGCTGAAAACCTGAAATAAGCCTCCTGATGCCTCCTGACATAAGCTGACACCATGACTGACTCGGGCTTCCCCTCAGAGACTATGGATGCTGCTCTAGGCAGGAAACTTGAGGCCTAGCTCCTTTGATGACTTTAAAAATCCTCACAACTCGGCCAAATCCCAACTCTTCATGACACTCGGTTGCAGGTCATGAGATGAGGAAGCAGGGCTTGTTTATTTATAAGAATCTTGCCAGCTTTTGTGGTTCCCTGACTTCAGCTGGCCCATGAAATGTCACCGTCCCAGCCACATCAACTTGGGTCAGGTGTTGCGCGGTCGCTTGGGAAGCCTGACTTGGCTTGGGAGGTCTGTCTGCTCTGTGGAAGGGTGTGAGTTCTAGAGCGCTGAGATGACCCTGTGCAGGCAGCTATCCCGTGAGCTCATAACATAACCTCCAGGACAAGGTGGACTGAGGTGCTCATAACACTTGTCATGTTCTTTCTCGTGGCCTGCGGTCCCCAGGGTCCTCAGGGCCCTCAGGCCCCCTGTGTGTGCGGTGCCCTGAAGGCAGCTGGGAGACCTACCCGAGGGGGGACGGCCTGCAGAGCAGTGATGTAATTCTCCAGAGCCAGGCGGCGGCGGTCATTGAGCATGGCTTCCACTCGGGCCATGTGCGTCTCCACCAGTTGCTGCCTCTCATTGGCTGCTTCCTGCTCCAGAGACTCCACCTTCTCCTGGAAGTGCTGCCGTTGCAAACACACGCACACGTCAGTCGGGGACGGAGCATGCAGGACAGGGCGGCAAATCCAAGTGTTTCCAGAGGGGCATCGTATTTCATTTCACTCAAAGATTTATGGTCATTCCCACATTTTGACTAATTCAGCACGTTTTATGGGCTTCCTCCCTTATCCAGTACCCCATCCCCAAACCTGATTTCTCATCGTAAATCGTTATATGGTCCCTGAAGCCAGATTTGACTAACCGTAACATAGGATAAATTTCTGTGCTCTTAAGACTCTGAATTCTGTTGCAAATAAAAAAGAAAATTCCTCTTTTACTCAAAGTACTTTAATTTCAGAAAATGACCGGGAGAATCTCACAGCTTCCTCAGAGGTAGTTTTGAGAGGAGTTCCTGTTAACAAATTCTAATCATGGTGTAATTTTTATCAAGGGAAGCATCAGCAACAGATTTTGGCCATCAAAATGATATTTGATTGATAAAAAGCAGATGGCAAGTAACAACAGGAGTTTTATGGAAATGGAATTATGACTTGAGCTAATTAAAAGCGAATACAAGGAAAGGTTTAAGAAACTGAATTACTGGACAATGATGAGCAACAGTCCAAATTGATGGGAATACGAATAATCCTCCAGAGATGCTGGAAAATGTGTAAGGCCTGAGCTGCTGGGTGGAGAACTGCCCCGGGTTTTACCTGAATAACTGCTTTCTTGTCGGCTTTAGGCAAGTTCTTTGCTTGTCGTTCTGCCTCTTCCCATTCTCGCATGACCTACAAAATGAGAAAACATTTGAATTTAAAATCATCAGTTCTTTTTTTTCCAACTTATATTTAATGAGAGATTATTTTCTTTCTGAACTTGACATTTTAAACGTTTTAATAAAAAGATCCCATTCCAGTCCTATCTCGGAACGATTTATTTCACCTCCCACTAAGATGTAAATCATCTATTGTAGCAGTATATTAAATATAAATGCTCATGTTTACTGAAGGAATATGGCCCTTTGAAACACAGTTGGTCTTTTTCTCTTTTCGTCAGAAATGGCTGAAAGTCATTTTGTTTGATGTGCACAAATGTCAACGATTCATAAAAGGTGTGTGTGTGTGTGTGTGTGTGTGTATTTCTTGAACAAGGATTTCCACCATTAAATTGAGTGCATTAGTTTTAGTCTTCTGTGAAAGCAAGTTATAAAATTTCAAACAGTAAAGCAGGGGAAGGCATGAACATTTTACGTGTGGGCACATGGCACGAACACACTACCAAAAAGAAGTACATGCTGGAGGAAGGAAGAGAAGGCTTCCATTGTCAGAATTCCTCAGAGCCACTGATGGGTAATGAGGCCCTTTTGTTCACCAACCCCCATCATGGACTGCAAAGAATACCTGAAGTATCTCCAGAAATTCCAAGACAGTACACACTATAATGTTCTGGACGTACCAAAGCGCATATTTGGCAAGTAATGCTAATTTAGTAACCAGGCTAATCTGTTTGATAGAAGGCTTCCTCTTCTCGTCCTTGAAGTTCACCCAGGATTACCCTGAGAGAGGTTCATTCATTGACCTGAATGCAAAGAGGAGAGGTCTGCAGCTCTGCATGTTGCTGAAGTCTCATTTCAGATACTAGATTCTTAACCACCTACGGCTGCCTTTCCTTTTCAAATGTACTACTTGCTGTCAGGCAGAGGTTTTTTAAGTGCAACTCATAACTGAGCCAGGTGAAATAAAGGACAGGAAGATCAAGTAAGCAATGTAACAGTCTGCTGACAGATGTGTACTTGCATACTTTGCAGACATACAAAGCATAAAAGAACCTGATTTCTGTACTACAAGAGCCTGTTATTTATAGGTATTTATCCCTAAAGAATCGATTTTTCTGACATCCTTCAAGATAAAAAAAAAAAAAAGAGAGAGAGAGAGACTTGGATAAAAAACTACCGATAGAGAATTTCTATGAGATAACACATCAAAACACTGTGTGGGTTTTATTTAGGTATTCTATTATGTAGCATTAATTTGCTGTATATGATACAAGACTAGCTTCCTTGTGTTGTTTTTAGGAAATTATGGAGAAAATAGAATGGAGTGAATTTTCTACTATACTTGAAGAACATGTAAAAAAATAACCTAAAAAGGTCACAACAAAATTAGAACAAATGCCCCACTGCTATAAGTAAGAACAGAATACAAAAGAAAAGAAACATATTGTCCTGGATGCTTCGGAGTCTCTAAGGGTTAATAAAGGGCACCTATAGGGAGGGGGCTACCGAAGACTACCTTTGCTTTATGGATGAGATAAGGCTTGTAGCTTGCAATAAAAATATTTCAATTTCCTGCTTTGAGAATGTTCACAGTGGCAGTACTCTACCATGAACTCTTCAGGCAAGGAATCTCAAAATTAGTTTGAGAGAGAAGCCAAATGTCTTATTGGAATGTGAAAACTGATTTCCTGCATATCTTTACATTTTTACTATCCCACCTTGCACATTCAGAACCTGGCCTGTAAACTTTGAGCTAGGGAAATACATGGAATAATTAAAGAGATTTATCTGGCTAATAAATTGAAAATAAACATTATTATAATAAAATGAAATCGAATTTGATTTTCAGAGCAATGTAACAATATCCTATACCATCACAAATAAAACAATTCACTGATACCATCACCCGAGGCCTATGTAATGCAAGAGAAACACACACCGTAGGCTCAACATCTCTCTGAACAATGGCTACCACTGAGGTGTCCCAATACTAGGTAACATTACTGCAGATCTGCTACGTAGCAGACTCTGTATTGAGGGCTTAATAAAATCTGTGGGATTAGTTATGGTGATCTCCATTTTATGGACCAGATTAAGTCACCTACTCAAGGTCATGGAGGAAAAAAAAAACGGAGAAGTATATAAACCAAGATCTTTGTGGCTCTAAGGACCATGTTTTTATCCTCTGTGGCCCAATTTGCCATTATAAAATACAAAAATTACATATATATTATATATATATGTGATTTATATAAATTATATTCTTATATAGCTATATAATTACATAAATATATCTAGTTATATATAATATATACATTTATATATATATAAAATTGTTCAATGGCAAATTCAGTAGGTGAGCTAAGTTTCCTTGTATTCGGTGACAGGAAAGGGACTATTCCCAAGATAGCGATGCTTATCTTAAAAATAATAAATTCAGAGAAAGGTCAAATTTCATTTTGAAGAATTTCATTTTAAGGATATATTAAAACTGCTAAGTCCATAAGTAATATGTATAATTATTATAGGATATATAAATTATAAAAACATTTATAGACTATTCAGAATCTTCTATTTGCTAGACACTATTGAGAACATATGGCAACAGAAATCTACAAGTGTAGTTACGACGCCCAAATACCAAAATCCCCCAAATACCAACCCCCCCAAATCTCTGTATTCACAAGAAAACAAACAGTAACAAAAATTACAATAAAAATAAATTAAAATTCTCAGGTTGCTCCATATATTCTTGTAAAGCAATTTCCCACTGAATGGAACAAAAGTATCAGTATCATCAGATTTATGGCTCTTCAAAGACTTGGCTGTTTCATGTAGAGAAAATGACAACTAATACATAGAGATTTGAGAGGCAGGCAGGCAAGTTCAAAAGCAAACAGTCCTCAGAACTCAGTACCACAGATTATGAAGATAAATGTTAATCTCAGGCGTCTCTCTTTCCTGTGACCACTGGAACGAGCAGACAGCATTCTCTGCTCTAGGATCACATCTCTTAAGTTAGGTCAGATATAGTTAATAACTAAAGGATGAAGAAATTCCATAAAGATTTATATGATTAAATAGACGTGCTAAACTAAAACTAAGTTACTATTCCAGGAAAGATCAAGAATATCTGAAACTGACATGTATATAAAAAAATCTCTAATAAGTTACTTGGCACTGGAGACGCCAAGGGGAGCTTTCAGTGTTTATCTTTTTTATTATTCTTTTTTTGGACTTCATTGCCCCTGAAATGGAATTTGAGGCCAGTGAGAAGGCTCTGAAAGCTTCAGAAGCAAACAGTGAGATAGGATTTAAGTTTAAAAGATGCCATTTCGGAGGCAATAAATACGACTCAACTGCTCTCTTAACAGTGTTTTTCCTAATGAAAAACTCTGTTTTTCTCACTATTCCACTCTACCTAGCTTCCTAGTTCAACTTGCTTTTAGGTTCTCATCATGGCCAACAACTACAATTGTACATTATATTCCAGAGCCAAAGTATTTTAACTCTTTTTCCCCTCCCTTGTTATTATTCCAAAATAAATCCAAGCATTATGGTCACTCATCTTAAAAAAAAAACAAGTAATCGTGTTGTGTCTTTCTAGATACATTAAGCAGTTGTTTTAAAATACAGATTTTATTAAAATAGGTAAATAAAATATAGGTTTTCTTATATTCAAGTATAGTGAGGTCAACAGATCAGGAGACAGATGCCATTTAAAAGATTATTACACACAGTTCCCAAGAGGAGACGCCATGCAATGCCACTGAGGGAAGGAAGGCGGAGAAGCACCAGGGTGGGTCAGGAGGCAGAGGAAGTGACGGGAAAATGTAGCCAGGAGTCTGTGGTTTCCTCGGGAAGGAGTGGGCGAGTCAGGGTAAGCAGGTGAAACAGGCTTAGATTTGGCTAGTTTGAACAATTTTGGTATAGGGGTATAGAGGCTGTCCCTAGATGTCTGGTGCCTAGCCTTAAAGTGGGCAGGTGGAGAGTGGATCAGAGTGTAAGAGCAAGATGAAGGTATCTGGGGGAAATGGGCTTTGGAGAGGCTGGTTTGATTATGAAAGGTGTGCCCGAAGGCTAGTCATTTGCTACCTCTAGGAATTGGCTAACCCTGGGAGGGGCAGTCTCCCTAGAGTTAGTAAGGCCTCAAATGTCAAAACACCAGAAAATACAGAAAATTAAAGCCCATGATTAATGCAGTCTTCTAAAGACTTCCTGTGATCTTAGAAAATACACGGCAGACTCATCCATGAATCCTATTTAATGTCTATTATGAAAGCTTCTAAGTATTTGTGCTAAATATTGCCAAAATTAGTGATACCTTCTGATATTTACTACAGAATATTAACACCTAAAAAGGGAACGGTTGACTTTGACCTGAGAGATTTCCTCGTTCACTCATTTATGTTTCCTTAAATCTGACTTTTCCTATCCTATTGTTGTTTTTTTTTTTCACTCTGAATTGTAGGCTTCAAGTTAGGCAGTAATTGACAAGGAAGTGCTGATATATATTTGTTGAATGAATGATGAATGAATGAATGAATGAATGAATGAGTAATCTGAGAAAGGGCTAAAATTAATATTTATCTCTAATAAATACAATATCCAGCAACTGGTATGACATATCAGAAACTGTAATTGATATTATTAGATATAAATTAGTCAGGTTTTAAAAAAATTTTTCAATTTGTTTCATAAAGAATCTGCTAAAAAACAAGCAAACAAGCCAGGGTTTGCCAAACAATGTAGTGAGAAGAGCACTGCACCAAGAGCAAGAAAGCTTCTAGTTCCAAATGCCATCTCGTGTCTCTTATATTGCTTTGTTCTAGAGTGGGAAGCCACAGTCTTGAACCACTGTTGCGTTATTGATCATTTATGAAACAAGATGGCAAAAGATCATTATGGTTCACATTGCTTTTAAGTTCCTATGGCCCTATGAATTAGCTTTGCAAGAAGTGTGAGGTTCAAAGTTATAATACTTTGGCATCTAATAAAAAAATATTCATCTTTACTACAGATCATTTTAAGGGATTTTAATTTACAACAGCATGGTTACAGGGCAAAGCATACACAAAGTAATAAAACCAGAGAGAATGCTGCAGACATAATTTAATCTGTGCTTATGAAATCCTGCTATACTTAGTGTGACTGAATCTCTCCTAGGTGGCACGCTCAAGGAGGATTCTAAAAACCCGAAACTGGTACCCTTAGAGCAAACATTAAAAACTAAGACTTTATGTCTTTAAAGATCTGGCTAAAATTACAGACCCCTCCTGCCCCTAGGCATTCATCAGCCACAGAGCCCCCAGGGAGACTCCAAGGCAGAGGCCAAGTCCAGATTTCCCCTTTATTGTAAACTGAAGGACAGAAAAGTCACTTTACCTGGGACATTCGCTCACGGTGCTTGGCCTCCAGCCTCTCTTTGGCTTTCTGGAAATGGGCATGTTCGTTCTCATCTCCAGGTGTCTCAAGATACTTGTCGACGGCGTCAGGGGTGCTGGCTGCTGTGGTAGGAACTAGAAAGTAGAAAGAAGAAGGTTTGAGAAGAGAAACAGAAGGTCCAATCATTTCAAAGAAAGCCATATTTTCCGTTTACTACAGAACAAAGAATTTAGTAGAGAAGCACATACAAGAAGTTAATGCTGTTGAAGAGAACACTGTGAGACATTTCCCAGCACAGTACAAATGTTTCACCCCTTTCAGTATAGGGTGAAGGAAAATCTATAAAACAGCCCATTCTGCGATTATAGTGGTACATTTTAAATTCTTTGCAAAACAGGCATGCACAGAGCAAAACCAGGCGGTGTTTAATACAGACGTTTTGTCCCAGATCCCTACGCTTGCTAAATTAACTTTTGTAATGCACTTCAAAGTAAAATACGTTATCAATATCGCACCTTATGATTCCTACAGACACCGAAGAAATCTCAAAATCAGTGTACTGCAGGAATAACCACACCACAGAGTAAAGGTAAATTCTACGCCACGCATTTCCGATAGCTTGATTTCAAAGCTATCTCTTGTGGCAGTGTTTGAAACACTATCCCAAACCCCGTAAACATCAATAAATGCATTTCTGAAAATCACAAAAGGGACCTTTCTGCCTTCACAAAATTTGACAACAGTCAGCCAATTCATTATACTAGCTGTCAAAAAGGAAGTGATTTCTATTTTGAATTCAACTAAAACTGCTAAGCAATGCGACTGACTTGCAAAATATACTGTTAAATTACGTGGAAACATAAATATCCATAAAATTGAAGAGCGTACTATAAAACAAAAATATTTTAACTCATAAGCCGAGTGGATTGTAATGCCCTACACAAGCAGTTTTCCAAAAGATTAGTAATGTTAGTGGGAATTCAGAGCATTTATGAGCTTACAAGAAAAAAAAAAAGGAAAAAAAGATTTTGATTTAAAGAATAGAATATGTTCAACCAAAACAGTGAAATTACGTGTTTTCACTATGCTTTCAGGTCAAATCAACTTAAGTATTTTATTCAAAAGATTACTCAAATATCACCAATGTTCTGAGTATTTTTCTTCACTGATTTTTATCTAATTATTGACTGCCATCTTTGAGATATAATATCCCAGAGAACTTAAATGAGAAGTTATTTGTGGCTAAATCATTTTGAAACAAAATTCTTTTTAATTTAATTTTATTTATTTGCCAGAGAGAGAGAGCAAGCACAAGCAGGGGGAGGGGCAAAGGGAGAGGGAGAAGCAGACTCCCCGCTGAGGAAGGAGCCTGATGCGGGACTCGATCCTACGACCCTGGGATGCCTAACTAAGCCACGCAGGCACCCCTTGAAAAGAAATTCTAAGATAAATGTCTCTTATACATGCTTTGAGAAAAAAACCCTGGAATCTTCACAGTCCAAAGGCTTCAAGATTTCAACCAAAACCAGACGCTTTCTTGTTGCATAATTAAGGTCTTTAATTTTAAAGTGAAACATTTGCTCAGAATTCTTCCCTTCTTCTTTCGTCACTGTGTAATAATAATTTTTTTAAAAATAAGAGTAGTGTAGGTATCCACACAGAGGGTGCTTTCAAGCGGAAGGAAGGAGATGGGGCGTATGCCTGGGGTTATTTTTCAAAATACTTGTGTGTTCAGCCCTCTGCCTCCACCAGGGGATTGTGAGTCCACAGGTGTGGGACTGGCACAGGGCACTACAGATTAAAAAGCATCTGCCTCCATCTTCCGTGTGGTAGATGAGGTAGATGAGGGAGCAGTGAAAGGGGAAGAGGAGAATAAGCTTTGCAACGAGGCACACCTTGTTTTTAGTCTTTCTTAGACTATCTGTGACCCAGGGCAGGTCACGTGAGTTGTCTGTGCCCGTTTCCTCATCTCTCAGCCAGCATCCTCGGTGCACGGGGAAAACGAGAGGCCACCCCACGCATTACGGTGGTATATACGTCCTTAGTGCTCTTCCCTCTCCCTTTGCTTATCACACGTCATTCAAATCTTAGAGCTTATGCAAACCATAGAAAAAATGAGCTACTCTTATTTCGCATTCAGTGAGAATGAATTACACACAGGACCATGAGGTACCACCTACAGGAAAAAGAATATATATTTTTCTAAAAGATCTTCGGTATAACACCTATAAAAGGCCCACAAATGATTGAAAAGGAGTCCTGAATTTTTAAGACTGAGAAGTAATTTTCAACTTAAAATCTTTTTTTTTTAAAAAAAGAAAATCACAGGCAAGTGTTTTTCTGCATAAATTTAAGCAAATCAATATGCAAGTATATTTAACTTCATCAATGTTCCCCACTTGAAATGGAAGTGATGTTTAGCATTTTAAATTTGTTTCCTGTGGCTTTAATTGTTTTTTCATCTTTGCGGGTAGAGCTTAAACACGAACACGTTAAAGTTCTTTTGGCACAGTACAATCTGGCAGGATGACAGAACTAGGCAGACCATATTTTCCATTTTGAATAAATGAAAATGTATGAATGTTTGGGGTTCTTTTCACTGATCAAGATAGCTGGCTGGCTGTTAAGTGTTATAAGCATAACACAGCACCCTCTTTTAAAACTGGAATTACAGAAGTTACTATATAAGTAGGAAAGTTCTCCACCCAACTTTTACGGCTGGCAAATTGTATGGTTTTCTCCAATTCTTACGATTTGCAAACACTGTCTACTGTTTTATGGAAAGGCGATAAACGCTGAAATCTGAGTCAGTAGAATCTCATTAGCTTATGTTAAAATGTAGCTTTGTAATATTAGGAATAAAAGAATATTAGAGAAATGAGCATGCAAGGTGTATTTAATAGGATTAAGAATATTTCAAGTATTAAACCTTCTTTTTAGGCACGTGGAAATAAATACAAATACTGTATTATTGATTTATTCCATTTAATCCAATATTTCTCTTTGAGTAAATCCTTGTAAGCGGCCCTTGTTATTGCCTCTCACTGAAGACTTTAAAGGAAGCTGTCTTTCTTTTAATCTTTAATTCAAGCATTTTAGCCATTCACACTAACGCTCCATCTCAATTAGCCTAAGTGAAATTCTCCTGTATTCCTACCAAGCGGCAAACCAGATCACTGTCCAGTCAAGGACAGAAGAATGATGGTACATCTTGATATCTGAAAATGAATTTAGTATTTCATTATCACTACCCTGCAGCTGGTAGGAGGAAGGGGAGAACATTTTAAGGAGGAGTTTGCACAGAGAGCTCGGCTTCTGCTTCTCTAATATCCCCACATCCCAAAGACATGATCACACCAGGAACAGCTGTTGGTTTGTGATAAAGTCCGGGGTAGGCCAGACGCATGATAACGAGGACAGGGGGCAGGGGCAGGAAACCTGTACCCTTTCGAGGTGCTTCCTTTGGGAAAAGAGTGGCTCAAGGAACGGACAGGTAATGTTCCAAGGCGCAAAGGAATGGAAGCTGTTTATTGCAGGTCATTTAAAGCACAGGTCATTTTCACAACGGAGAAAGTAGAAACAAACTGGCCTTACGAGGGCTTACTTTGGTTGTGTTTTTTAAAGCTACCATACCGCAGTTAGTTCATCCTGTCCAGAGACCTCCGAGGCTCCTTAGAAACTGTGGTCTCAGCTCACATTTCCAAGTTGGCCAAAGAGTAACAGCCTGCACTGATTAGCCTCTATTGCATGAAGCACTTTCCACATGTCCTCACTTAATATGTGGGGGGGGAGGAAAAATTATCCCATTACATTTATTGTGCATTTAACCTAATTCCTCAGATCTCTGACCCACAAATACGTCTGAATTTAGGATTAGGTAAACTATGAAAAGGCTTATAAAGTTAATATTTAGAGCAGAAAAGGGGTAATCCATCGATATGTCCAGGGCACCGGAAAGTATTTGCTTTTGTTAATGAACAACATGAACTGGCAAAAAACATGCTTCGCTATGATATCTGTCGAACTATTTTCCATCCAACAGCTGTTCCTGCCCTGAATGCTATCTTGCAAATGACCTCAACCCAATGTTTCAGCAGAAGTAGGGTTATGAGACAGGGGTCATGTGGGAGAGATCCCACAGAGCGCGAAGCTGGATGATCTTTTAGCCTTTGGCCCCTGCTCAGATGGGCTCATCTGTGCCTTCTGCAAGCAAGCCCGCTGGATATATTCCCCTTTCGCAGAAAACTAGACTAAACATTCAGGGTTAAACACCTTTAGCTCTGGGTTTTAACCTCTAGCGGCCACATCTGAGCAGCCTGCCATCATCATATGCATGGGCTTTTAACTTTTCAAACGACCTTCATATTGATTTTCTTGGTCTCATTAACAGCCTGGTAAAATATGGTAGGATACACCTTTCAATATCAAGAATGGGTATCTATATGTAATACCAAGCAAAAACAAATGCTACAGAAAAGCAGTTCCAGCTCACAGCACATTACTGCCTCAAGGTGAACACTCTGGTTCCAAAAATTTGGTGCATTCTAGATGACTAATACTTTCCATAGAAACTTTATCCTTGCTTTTTTTGGGGGGCGGGGGGCAACCCTGGGCGGTCAGGGCTATCTGAAAAGCTGAGACAGCAGCTCGGATGTAGACCATGCCACCTTGAGTGTGTTTGTTCATTCCTTTATTCCTCTGTTTAACAAATATTACCACCCATACCGAATGTGAGACACACGGGAAAAACCAATGAGCAAAACAAAGACCGCTGTTCTTAGGGAATTATATTCTAGTGAGAGAAACAATCACCTCAAAAAAAAAAAAAAAAACCCCAGATAAAAATAAGTCACATTGTTAGAATGTGGTCTGTATTATGGAGAAAAAGAAAACTAGAACAGGGCTGGGAAGAGTTAGGGGTGCGGGAAAGGGAGCTGGGGTGGGCGAGAGGCCAGGCTGGGTCTAACCGAGGTGTGTGTAGATAAAGAGCTGAAGCCCCACTTCCCTGTCACCTGCTGGAGGAATGCAGCAGGGAGACGGAGACACTAGCACAAAGGTCCTAAGAGGTGAGTGTGCCTGGAAAATTCTAGGACAAGCAAGGTCAGCGTGGCCAGAGCTGAAGAAGCAAGGGAGAGAGAAGCGCGAGAGGCAGAAAGGAAAGGGGGGGACGGATCAGGTAAGAGCTGTGAGGAGCCAATGCAAGTTGTTCTGAGGAGGGGAAAGATGTGATGGAATGCTTTTGGAGGGTCACTGTCTGCTGAGGGACAAAGCAGAAGAGGGTGAGGGGTTCTCATGGAAGGCTCCTCCCCCCCGCCCCCCAGACATAAGATGAATCACAGATTGGCTTCTTTCTCTCATTGCAAAGGTAATAAGATACTAAGAGAGAAATTCTTTTCACAGGTGTGTGAGGGTTCATTTCGGTTTTAGTAATTTTGCACCAATGTATGTCACAATACTTCCACTTCACATTGCAATCTCTCTTAGTACCTATCAGAGCTCTCTCTCTCTCTTTTTTTGGTGGATGGAAGGGGTGTGTGTACACATTTTCTTTCAGTTTATTTTATTTATTTATTTATTTTTCATTTTTTGGGGGGGGGGAGTGAGCGAGCCCGTGTGGGGGGTGGGGGGCAAGGGCAGAGGAAGACATAGAATCGTAAGCAGGTTCCACACCCAGCACAGAGCCCCCCCCCCCCCCCCAGTGTGGGGCTCGCTCTCACAACCCTGAGATCATGACCTGAGCTGCAATCCAGAGTCAGATGCTTAACCAACTGAGCCACCCAGGCACCCCACTGCTTTCAGTTTATTAATGAACCCTGGTGCTGCCCCCAATGTTCCTGTAACAAAATACATCCACCATCAATAGGGACATGATGCCAATGAAACATGTCGCTTCCAGCATGTCCCCTGAGAAAACTTCATTAATTTTTAGGAAAGTTACTTCAAAACAAAGTGAAAACAGGTATTATCTTCAGAATGCAGTGGAAATCATTCCCCTGGCCTCTTTGGAGGACCTCTATATCACAGACATGATCAAATTCAGCCAATAAATCAAAGCTTATGCCACATCTTTAGTTCATTTCAGTTTCGACTGTATCATCACTACACAGTATTCCATTTCATGCCAGGCAGCAACAATATGGAGTCGAAACACTACAGACATGAAAAATTGCCCCTATCATTTTGATATTCGCTTGTTTCCTCAATCTTGAGGAGATACGTAATTTTATAGTCAAGGAGGGCTCAGGATGCAAAAGGAGCTATAACCCCACCTTCAAAGAGTAACACTCTGACTATGCAGACCAGGCCATGAGGCAGAAAGGCAGAATGCTTCCACAAACAGAGGCCCGTGAATGGCATTGGGTCGATATACTGTTAGATTCTAACAAGAAAATCTGGTTAGTCTCCTTTCGTCAGGAGAAAGGCAATTTATCTCTACAGCACTGACAAGAGAAGACGAAAGTAAATTAAGACCTATACCAGTCATTGCTTTATCATCGACACTGCTATTTAACACAGAGCCGGCAACAGGGCGACTTGAAACGGCTATGATTTATATTTGAGGTGGCAATGAGGATCATTCGCAGATAGGTGAAATATAAACCTATAAAGAAAGATTTTAGGTGAAAATTCAATCTGGAAACAAGGTGGAGCTTGCAGATGGCCACCCTGACGTTAACGAGAAGAAAAAAAAAAATCTTTCCATTTCTCTAATTCCAAAATAACTAAAATCCCTACCACGCACTGAACTCAAATATTTATCGCACCCACCAAGTCCAGGTGAGAGGAGCCACTTGTAATGTGAAAACAGAGTGTGACCCTTAAATATGGGTCCAGACTCTCCTAAAAACAGAAAAGAAAAAAGAACAAAGGCCCTTCTCCCCACACTGCGCCCTTGCTTCAGGCTTTACAGTCAGGGGATCATAGTAGACAGACTGTCAATACGTTGTGTGGACATAAGGTAATAAAAATGGAATCTACTCTGTGTTTACTCTAGTTGAGCCACATTTCTTTTTTATGTCTTACGGACACGTCCTGGATGTGGGAATTTTGTCAAATATGTGAAAGGAGCTTGAAAAAATGAATGCTGGTGTCATTTTTATTAATCTCTCTCTCGGATTTAGCGCCATGCACCCAAATTTAAGAGCAACTTCGAGTCTGAATCTAAAAACCACAGGTGAGGCAACAGCAGTTGTAACTGACCTTCAGAACCATCCCTCCCTTCTGTTAACTGTTTTCTGTCCAGGTGTTGGGAGCTATTCTCAGCTTCATAAATGGTGGCTCATAAACAGATGACCCGTCAAGAGTTGCTCAACACTCAACAGAGGGGTTCAGAAAGTCAGAATTTGCAATATTATCTACTTTCAAAGAAATTGTAGCAGGAAAAGCCAGATAGAGCTGTTAACCTCTATGGAGGTCTTAAGGATAAAACCAATTTCATTTTGCTCTGGCCTTCCACACCAGTCTTTCCCGACACTTGTATATTTTACTTAATATTGTTACTTAATCCTATCACACACCTGGGTCTCATCTCGCCAATAAAACTGTCAAGTTATTGGAAGCAGGGAACCAGGTCTACTTAGCTGGTGTCCCTCCAAATACCCAGCTTAGCACCAGCACATCCTGAGCTCAGAAGTAATAGCTTTATTAAATCAGAGGTTGACATGCTGGCCTTCTTTTGGTAATTTTTTTTTTTTTTTTTGAGCACAGCTGTATTTATTTGTTTACCTATTGTCTGTAGCTGCTTTTACACTATGATTCCAAGTTGAGTATGTATAACAGAGACCATACGGCCCGCAAAACCTAAAATATCGACTCTCTGGTCTTTTATGGAAAATTTTCGCCAAAACTTTTATTAAACTATCTACTTACACTTCTTTGGAAATAGCTGAAGAACAGAGCACATATATAAATGAGCATTTTTTATTGTTCTGAGTAAATGAGTTTTTTGTTTTTTTTTTTTAAATGCTGGTTTGCTGAGCAAATCAATTCCTGTCCATTTTAGGGATTTGTCCCTATGATAGCTGGGAGGAAAAAGCCATTTTCATTCTGATCATTCTCGATACCAAAGATGTGGCTTCTCCTGTGTCAATCTAACAGATTTTACTGCCACTGATGTGACATGTAATTTAATGCACTCCCACATCTTTATAATAATTTTAATTACTATTAATAATGCTTGGCAGTCTTATAAAAATATCATAGTTCCATTTGTATTCGAGAATGTGCTAATGGGAACTAATATTTGCTATTTCACAATCAGAAGAACAAGTACGGTGTGACTGAGAACAATGGTTCAAGTCTGGCCAAAGACCGAATGCTTGGGTGTTAGAAACAGGATATAACAACCCTGGGGTGAAGGTGGCACCTTCCACTCAAAGGCTGCACAGTGAGTTTGCAAATTATGAGCCTCTTGACCAGCGGCCTTGGAACTTGGGGATGGTGATCCGGCCTGATTTGGTTATGTCCTCATTATTCTGATATTCTCTGGAAGTGTATTAGTTAGTCTATTCTATCTCGACCATTTGGATACGAGTAAAAAACAATCCTTTCCCCTTCTGGATCCTGCATGAGGCCAGATCTAACCTTTGCAGAGACCCTAAGGCCATAAACATAATCCCAAGGTACATCCTAGATGCCAAGTGATCTGAGTGGCAAGGCCATGTGGCATCACTACAGATGGCCGTTCTCTAGCATAATGCTGGGATTCTGTGAAACAGACAGAGGACGAGGGTGGTGCCTGGGGGAACCATGTACTTCCAACCCAGGGGTTTGCTGGTTTAGTCTCTGTTTCCCTAGTAGTGCTCACATTAGAGCAGAAAGACTATGAGGCCTCTAACTACCCTACAGTCGGCATAGCAATTTCTACCTTACCTTGTACACATTGAGAGCTAGGATGGTGGTCTAACAAATTCATTAACATCTGTCAAGAACTACAGGCTTCTGACATTCAACACATCCACAGGCCCTCAAGTTCATGGAGAGTGTGCTTGTTTACACCAGCCTAGTTATATCTTTGAATCAGATGTGGGCTCACCTAGTCTAGATCAGAGGCTCTCAACAGCTGGGGGGCGGGGGGGGGTGATTTTGCCCTTCCGTGCCTCAGGACACAATTTGGCAAAGTCTGGAGACAGCTGAAGTTATCATAGTTGGGGTGGTATTACTGGCATCTTGTGGGTAGAGACTAGAGAAGATGCTAAACATGCTCCATACACAGGACAGCATTTGCAAGAACGAACCATCTAGTGCCAAACATCAGTGGTGTCAAGGTTGAGAGGCCTTGGTTTAGGTATTGTCTGTGTCACAACTCGCTGCAAGAAGAGAGCCAAAGATGGGTCATTTGTTGTTCTCTTTGGCCAGACCCTTTGGTGCAGTCAGCTGACTAAATCCTGGCATGAAGCTCTGTGTCACATTAAATGCCATTAAGGAGTCAGTTGGTTTGCCTTTTGAGATGCAGTCTGACGGGGAGAATGCTAGGAAAAAAAATCATTCTCTCGTATTTGAAACATAAACTAATCCATAAATATTTACATACTAATCTAAGATTAATTGTTGTTCACAAACACAAATGGGCAGACACCAAATTAATGTCAGAAACAACTCTGGTCTCATCAGATACTTTATTCTCAAACAGGAAAAAGATTTTATAAAGCTTTCAAATCCACAAGTTTATGAGTAAAATGAAAGCTCTTAGCCTCTTATTTCTCTCTCTTTTTTTAAATTTTTTTATTGTTATGTTAGTCACCATATATTACATCATTAGTTTTTGATGTAGTGTTCCATGATTCATTGTTTGTTCATCTCTCTTTTTTATCTGTGGTTTAGATTCTTATCTACAACAACAAAATAAAAAAAAATCAGTGTTCTTTAAAATTGCAATAATTAAAATTGGTTTTTCTGACAAGGATTTAAAATCTAGAAATATGGTTATAATACATTTTTACAGGAAAATGACTGTATTTATAATGTACACCATCACAGATTTTCTCCACATGTGCAATGTTACAGCAGTTTAACTGCGGAGCTTTTTCTAACCCATTTCATATTTATTATTTCACTAGAAGCAACTCAAACTGAGAAACCCATAAAACCAACCACTTTGGTGAAGACAGACCTTCCAGTGAAACCCTAGGTTGGTGAAAGAGCCACCTGCAAGCCCAGCTTGCCAAATCAAATGGGCTTGTTCACCTTCTCGTTGGGCTCATTTCTCTGACTATATTCTGCTATCTGCATTTGACCTCCAGATGATGTGACTTCTTTAATTCAAATGTGTAACTTTGCTATAAATAAGATAGCATTGCTGCACAGGCTATAAATAACTAGAAATTATATGCTTTCTCTAGTCTGTTTGTACTACCACTGAAGAACCCTATACTTGCTGTGATGAATAGTCTCTGTAGGTAGACAAGAAAATAGAGCTGCCAAAATTACCTCACCCTCCTAGGTGTCATGGAAAGGCGTCATGATCCCAAATACATTACAAGTAGTGGGAGAATATTACTGCAAAAGAGAAAATTATGAGATTTTCAAGGTATCTTTGGAAGAGCTGAGGACACAAGAACGTCATGAAAATAAAAAATTTACTTATTTCTTAAAGACTTTATTTGAGAGAGAGCGAGCGTACGCATGTGGGGGCAGAGGGAGAAGGAACACAGAGCCCAATGTGGGGCTTGATCTCACAACACTGAGATCACAACCTCAGCCGAAATCAAGAGTCGGGACACTTAAATCGACTGAGCCGCCCGAGCCCCTCATGAAAATAAATTTATCAAATAATGCTCATTTCCGTTAATTATTAAGAATGGAAAAATATAATTATTTTACATGTTAAAATGATATAAAATGAATTTTTTTATAAAAGGGGGAAAGATATTTATTGAGGCATGCCATTTTCACTGCATTTAGAAAAAAAGTTTTTAGTTTTCTTCCTCTTTCTGTTATTTTCTGTATTCTTAAAATGCGTTCTGAACTCTAAATGTAATTTTTCTAACCTAAAAAACAGAATCAAATCCTTGGCTGTATGGAGTGCGGTGTATATAGCCACAATATCATTTATGTTTCAAAGCTGGTCCTGCACAAGTTTGATGGCTCTCATCGCCTCATTTTCTCCTATGTATAAAGGACATGAAGAAAATGCCCACAAAGTGCTCCTGAGAAAAATAAATGATCCATGAAAATGCCTGGTAAATTGCAGCCTGCCACAAAGATCAATATATTATTAATCCTACAGTGTAATACCCAGTTTTCTCTGGTCCTCTGTGTCTACTCACTTGTCATACTTTTGATGTTGTTAGAAAAAAAATGCTTTGTCACGATCACAGCAAATATGTTGATTGTAGTAATAAAACCCCCATCCTTCAAAAGTTATATATAAAGTGAATGAATTTGAATCTTATGGTGGCCATTAAAAAAACTATGGTTGGTGATGAAATTGTTTGTAAATTACATAATTCTCTATTATTTATCTTTTTAAGTTTTATCTTTTAAAGATTTTTCTTAAAAATTTATTTATTTTAAAGATTTTATTTATTTATTTGAGAGAGAGAGAGAGAGAGAGAGAGAGAACAGGAGCAGGGGCACAGGGAGAGGGAGAAGGAGAGGTAGACTCCATGCTGAGCAGGGAGCCCGATGCGGGGCTTGATCCCAGGACCCTGGGATCATGACCCAAGCCGAAAGCAGATGCTTAACTGACTGTGCTACCCAGGCGCCCTTAAAATTTATTTATTTTAGAGAAGGAGAGAGTGTGTGAGCACGTGCACATGCACAGAGGAGCAGAGGTGGAGGGAGAAGGAGAGAAGCATGCTGCTTGCTGAGTGTGGAGCCCAACACGAGGCTCAGTCTCACGACTCATGAGATCATGACCAGAGCCGAAATCAAAAGTCAGATGCTCAACCAACTGAGCCACCCAGGTGCCACTTATTTATTTATTTTTTTAGAAAGATCGATTCGGAGACCAGGTTTTTTTTTTTTTAGGATAATATAAATAAATGCTAATTTTCATTGTATCTGAACTACAACTGAAAATGTATCTCTTTTTCCAACAACCATAAGCTTCAATAGCGTGTGTGTGTGTGTATCACCCCTGACCTAACAATGCATTAACCTGTTTTTGGATATAATCCACATTTTAAAATAAATACTCGTGTGTTTAACACCACATTTTAAAACCAAGCTAGACTGATAATGCCAAGTGGAATCATCACAAAACAAAGACACTCTAAGAATGGCTGATGCAAGATTTCTTTAGATGAATCTTCTTCTACAACCTTATGATAAAAGCCAAAGTCGGGCACTTCTGTCCCAGGAGTGTGCATTCAGGGAGAGGAAGAAGAGGTGGTTAGGAAATCTAGAGGTGCTCTTTCACTTCCTAAGGCTTCACGTGTGTCTTACAACACACAGCTGAAGCCTGTGCATACACATTAGTTCATGGAGTTAGTACAATGCACGCATATTATGTATTTTTCTGGGATACGAGTCACTTATACATATGTGGCCTCTCGTTAAACTGTGGCATCTTGACAGCTTTAGGAAATAAAACAGTGATGCCAACTAAAACACAGTAATATTACATATACGATATATAACAGAACCACACTAAATTGAAAAAAAAAGATCAGAAATAGAAGTTTAGTCAATGCTCTTAGCCTGGCATCTGAAGTTGTCTGGCAAAACTGGACATAATTACAAAGCAAAGCAATGGAGATAAACATTTTATTGAAAGACAGGTGATGGAGACACACAAAACCATGCAAAGAAGGTGACGATGCTGGAGTTATAATCCAGCGGTGCACTGTACTACGTCCTCCCCCCAAGCCCCCTCCAGTGAATGACAACATACGTTTAACAGCATCTTGGGGAAGAGGTTCCTGGGTGGTCTTGAGTAAACTTTGGGACACTATGGAGAAAATAAGAGAACGTAACTAAAAACAAAAACAGAAACATGGGAATGATGGTTGAAACTTACATGATTCCACTGCCCAAAGGGAAAAACAAAAACAAAAACACTGAATGAAAAACAAAACTCAACAAATACCCCGAGGCTGGGCCCCAGCAGGGAACCAAAGTAAACATAAACATAAAAGATCTATTTCCACAGTAATACCTTAGAGTGCTGGGTATTTGGTCTTCAATAGCACTTCCGAGTAACCTGCTGAGGATTTCCTTCTCCCATTCTCCCTCCTTAGTGCCAAGCATAGTCAATTCCCAAGGATCCACTCCGATCACCCATTCATGGGGCACCTCCAGTTCGTAGCTCGGGCCACGTGTTGAGTTTTACTGTCCACTTAGATCTGCCCACCCTTCTGACCTTCAGCCTCCTGCGTTTGCTTTCTTGATAAATTATTCTATAACCTGCCTCCCCCCCTTCTGAAACTGAATATGGACTGCCTGGCTGATCCATTACACCTTTGTTGGGAGTCTCTACCTTTGGTAAATCTCTCAGCAAAAGGCGTGCCATCCAGGGCACCTTCTGACCTGTGGTGCCCACAGCTCGCTCCCAGCCTGAGTCAAATCAGACTGATGAAGTGGAGAGGGTGTGCGTACGAGCAGTAGCAGTGTTTTGGGGGGCGGGGGAATAATTTCTAACTCGAGGCAAACTCCTCACTGCCGATAATTCTTAAACACCCTCTTTCTTATTGCGTGTGCATGCGTGCGTGCACACGCACACACAATTTATATTCCAAAAAATAAATCCACCTCAGGGAAATGGAGAAAAAAAGTTGGAAATCGGCCAAGAAATCTCCCTCAGCAGCTAAGCCACTTAGAATCTCTGTAACAAAAGTCCTTTGTTCAAGAGGCTCCAGGCAACAGAATCCCCCATTGTGTTCCATGTTACCTGACCTAATTAACTTCTTTGAAACAGGAGTCTTTTGAGCTAGAAGCTACCATCATCCAAAGGCAGCCAGAAAAGAAGCCCTTGGGGTTACCAATTCCTACACCTGTTCTCACACATGATAGAAGTGGAGTCATCCCTCACCCAGGAGACCAACAGGAACTGTTCCATTAGATTCCACTTAGATACTGGGCTTCACAATAGAAGGTCTTAATGGGTGCAGGTCCTTTTGTTGTTTAGTGTAAGCCCATGATCACAGCGGAAAACAATTTATATAATCCTTAGGAATCCCAGGCAGGAAATGGTAGCTGTCACCCTCACAAGAGCAAGGGAGAAAAGGCAGGAGTCTCTCAAAAAGGAAATGCACAACTACAAACACATACGTACTGAATTTAATCTTTAATTTCTCAAGCTGAGTAATTATTTCTTGAATAGTTCAAATCTCCTACTCATGAACAACAGTAAATAAATAAAATTGGGACTTTCACATGGAAGGCTGTTGACAAGAAGAGAAGTCCCCTATGTCTGGTTTACTACCTCCTGAGTGCTACCTCTGTGGAAAAAGTTTCATCTTACTTTTGAGTCACTGTCACTTTATGTATTTATTCCCCAGCGTTATGAAGAGCTGAAAGTTCGAGAGAAAAGGCTTTGAAAATTATACTCCCAAGTCTCTTGTCATTCAAGGTTTCTAACGTTAAGTGAAGACGATTCTTCTGTTTCCAAGAGAAGACACGAAAAATCAATATTGCAACCGGCCCAGTGAGAGCTCAGAGGCCACTGGGGCCTTTCTATCCTCCGGCATTTGAAGTGCATATGCTCAATTCAATCACATTCTCGGCTGCCACCATCAAAGTCACATGTTACAAAATAACGTAAAGGTTATTACTCATCACAACAATCCGCCTTGCCAGGGCAACCGAAGCTGCATCAGCCAGGCTTCTGGTGGGTAAGCCTTGTTTGCACACGTACTGCTCATGCACAGACCCGAATACAAAGGTGCACAGACAAACACACACGTAGACATTTGCAGAAAATAGCTGAGAAGACAAAACAGCGACTCCAGCTTGGCTTAAAGAGAGGCACTCAAGAGAAGTCCCTAGAGACTGCAAGACGAATGCACCACAGCTAGTAGAAGAACACATCCAGGGCCATGCTTTATTAGAGAAAGACGGAGATGTGTGCTCAGGGGGGAACAGGCGGGAGGAGACGCCGGGCAGTTAGAGAAGTAGACAGAAAACGTGGTTAGTGGTAGCAACAGACCCGTTCCCAAGGACCAGGAAAACCAATCTGTTACAGAGAGCGGAGTCAGTGGCGAGAAAGACGAAAGGTGGCCAGGCTTGAGGAAGGTCCACTTACTGACGCTGCCACACACGGCCATGCAGTACTCCTCTGTGTCAAAGTTGTTTCGGTTGCCGCCACATCCGCCGTAAAAGAACGGAGCGCACTTCTCTTCGGTCACATCAAAGTACCAGCGGGAGATCATTGCTCGGCATGGCCCTGTCTCGGCCTGTTCAGAGCACACCTCTAATCAGAGGAGACGTGGGGAACCACATTTAGCATGAAAAGGTACCAGCTCGCGGTTCACGCGCATATTTACTTTTCTTATGCATCAGTCCTCCCCCGGGGGGTGACATGGGCTGGGATTACTAGGCAGATTCTGCCCAACATTTTAATCACCTACCAGGACTTTGGAACGACCTCTGAAATAGAGGCTGTGCGTGCTCATCTGGTTTAATGAGCGTAGCTTAGTAGAAGTAAAAGGATTCAAGCTGGAGGTCAACGTATCTTTTAGCCGCTTTTAGATTAATAGTAAATGCCCCAAAGTGTCTGCACATCGAAATATTTCTACACTCTAAGAAATAAACTTCTCTTCTAGAACAACCTCAAGTCAGCTTTAAAGGTAAAAGGATTGTGTCTGCTTCTGATGTAAAAAACGTACCCTCTCACAAACATCTGATTGTTTTCCTTCATGAAGGGCAGCCTTGCCTCAGAGTATAAAATAATTACATGTATTTTGAATTTAATCCAGTTTGCGGAGAACCAGCCTGTCCACTGACCATATTTGAAAACATATGTAACATCTGTAAATGTGACTTACAGCTGATTATATTAACTTTAGTTAAATACAATTTTTGATTTTTCATTCATCTGTCCTTTGGGCAATAATGTCACAAACAGTAAGACATCGTCAACCAACTCTAATTTGTTAATACATACCGAGTACCATTTTACCTTAAAGCACATCTCACCTGTCAACATACTTTGCCACCCTCCCCAAGATCAGCGCCACGATCACGGATTGATCCAAGTGTCATAACCTCTCTGTTTCCATTTGTAAAGTTATGGTGATTAGAAAAGGAACTCTTCCTCCCATGTGTATTCCATTTTTGTTACAAGTAAAACAATTCTCCCTCTGAGTTTCTGCCTTGCCCTAGCTAGGCTTATAGAGAAACTGTGGATGCCTGAGCCCACAGAGATGTCTTGTTTATGAGTTTTCCTATCATACCAAGGAAAAGCGCAAAGCGTCCTTCTCAAAATGCAAAACTCAGAGCTTCCAAATTAGGAATATTCAACAACATTCCTCTGTTCAGTCCTTTAATCATTCACTCAAAGACAAAGATCCACACTGTCCATGTAAATGAGAACTACTGTTTAACCTCCCTGTACCCCACTTATTGCTCTTTCCAATTGAGACTGAGGTGATGGCAAAACCAGGAGCTACCACCACCATGATGACATCGACGGTCAGCATGGAGCTCAGAAGGTGCGTGGCAAATACTGTGCAGGCGAAAAGCCGGTGTGACGGATATCCAAGGTGGTTCTGGCTCTCTTTAGTTGGTTTTCAGATGGACATATCTGGCTCCAGGAGCATCAGCGCTTAAGGCCACCCATCTCTAATGTCTTCTCATTCAGTACTGCTGCTTTAGAAGTCCATCCTTGCCAAGCCATGATGTATTTTCAGTTTGTTTTCTGCACACAGACCTCTCCTGGACGATGAGAATCTGCCATCCCATTCACACAAGCTCCCCATCCACTTGTGTAAGTTATCTCCCATAAAGTAAAGGACTGGTAGTCGTATTTATAAAGGATAAAATAAGTTTTGGGAGTGGGGGAGAGCCTGATCACCTCTCAGTTACTGACAAAGCAGCTTCTGGGCTGTAGAGCTAAGAGCCACACGCCCCAGAGGTGGGCTCCCTGGAAACCACAGCCATCAGCTGTCTCCACTCCTGGACCTTAACGACTCTCTCTCTCCCAGCTGCAAGAAACACCTTTACAGGTTCTCTCGTATTTCCTTCACCAATCTGCACATATTTATGTGACAGGCTCTTTCTTGTTGCGAAGATGTGGTAATATTCATCATTAATCCCTTCCTCAGGCTGTACTCATTGCAACAAGACTGCCAGGCAACGCATGATGTCTTCTGAGCCTACCCTGTGGGTGAAGTTGGCCCTGGAGTTGCCAGAGGCCGCTGCTAGCAAGAAAGGCACAGGGTGTCACAGGACCATCGGCAACAAAACCCATCGTGCCTCAACAACTCACCGAGGTCCTCATATTTTATACATCTTAGTACCAAGTACGTGTGGTCTTGTACTCGTCTGCTGCAGGCCCCACGTGACCATCACGGCTGTGCAGGGGCAGGAACCTGTCTCTACGGTATCTCCTGTGTACTAAATAAAAGTGAGAGAATTTGGGGTAGGGGGAAAAGTGAAGTCATGGGAAAAAAGAATGCTGATCAAAGGACAAGATCTGTGATAGATATCTGCCTTTGTTGTCACCTCATAATTTCTTCTGATCAAGGCAAAACCTCCCAGTCCGGAACTCAAACGGCATTTTAATATAGTGTTGTTTTCTTATACTGCAAGTGAAACATTTGCATTTCATTCATTTAATTTTTCTTCTGCCTCGTTCAAAAATGGCTATGAAACCCCTTTGTCACACCTAAATTTGCAGAGTCCCAGTCAACCAGAAAAAGCATTCAGGACTCGAAATCCATTCATACGTCAACTAAGTAAATGGAATGAACCACATGATGAGCCCACAATTCTTGCTGGCGTCTCCAGCTGCAAGGGTCTTGGCCCATCAATCCGAAAAGGCAAAGATCGGAGTGACACCACATTTGGGGAGTGTTTTGGTGGCTCTCCTGACATTATCAGGGCTGTTGCACTCTTAACATTGAAGGCCTCACACAGTTTCATGACTCTGGTGTATGTGGACAAGGTGAGACACAGCCATCAATCACACAGAACATGCGACAACGTGGCCAGAGTTGGTATAATAGTGTGTGATAACCTTATGTCAAATAACTAATGTATCGGGCAGTACCCACACGGGAGCCTCCAGAACAGGGGTACGAATGGCTCTCTGTCACTTTGGGACCTCTCAAAGACAAGGACTCTGTCTGGCTGGTTCTGATCTGCTGACGTGGAGGAATGCATTCCAGCTGGCTTGAACCGGAGCAAGCAGGCAGGAGAGAAAGGGTAGTTTGTAATCCCGCCAATCTTTAGCACCGCCGTCCTACCATGGAGCTGACCTCTTCCAACTTTCCTTCTGGCTAGGACTCGAACATCAACTTCCTCAAGTACTAGGGCTCATTTCAGAGGGGACTCAGTGGGAAATTATTTACAATACCATCAACTTATGCAGAGCATTTAGACCTTCTAGGACTGTAATCCCCCTAAAACAGAATCCACCTGAAAATTAAAACTGCAGTTTTCTTTTCTCCACCTTCATTTTCTTCTCAAAATGTAAAATAAGAAGTAAAAAGACTCATATTTTAAAGCCATTCAAATTCCAATCCACCTTCATTTCTATTCAAAGTAAATCTTCCATACCATAATGAAGAAAATTTGCCCAGAATAACAGAAGCAGGGGTCTTTCTCAGAATGCTTAAAGTCAGACAGAAATACTGGCCCAGACTTACATAGACATCTAAGGAACGATGATCTTTGTTTACTCATATTTAATTCTTAAACTTCTAAGATCACAAATAGGTTTCTCAATCTTCATCTAGCTGAATTCTGCGGGCAGGGAAGGCTTAATCTCTTCTTTTAGAATAGCTCTATCCACCCTTTAAGACAAGAGACCATTTAATAAACTGGAATACTAGTATACACAAAGCATATGAGCTTATGTGCTTAAAAACCAGCTCTATGCATTTTATATCTTTGTAAGATAGGCCCTTGCCAAGATCTGGGCTGGTTTCAATACTAAATTCCATTTTCTAAAAAATAATAATATACTAATACAATATAGGAGCAAAGCTGGAGCTCCCTACACTATATAAAATGATTAGGCAGTCCACTGTCCAAAAAATAATGCTTTAACCACAAAAAATTAACTCTAAATAGATGTCAAATTGAAGTAAACTTTATTGTGGACAACCAAACTTAGAAAACTGTATACTTTAAAAAAATGTCAGCATGAAGACAGCCGTGAAAGTGGCAGCTAGGATGAGGGGAAAATCACCACTTTCCAAAGTACAATAAAAGATAATGCCTCCTTAAAAAGCAAGATTAATGGGCGCCTGGCTGGCTCAATGAGTAGAGCATGCAACTCTTGATCTCAGGGTCATGAGTTTGAGCCCCACACTGGGTGTGGAGCCTGCTTAAAAAAATAATAAGTAATGTAAAAAGTGTTTTAAAAAATAAAAAGCAAAATTAATAGATTAACAAATAATTAGCTTTAAATAAAGCACTAACTAAAGAATAATTTTAGAATGTAAAGCTTTTTATTATTCATTTTTAATAACTAAATTTCAATTATTCTGACTACTGGCATATGTGAAAATAAAACCAGTATTGTATGGAATGTGTAAGGTTTAAATTTACAAATTCTGAGAAAGCAATCACCTGAATAATCCTAGAAGGCTCTTTTATAGAAAGCTAGAAATTATATATTCTGATATTGTAAAGAAACAAAAAAAATTATGTAGGAGAATTTCTCCATATGCTGCAAGAATATATGCAGAATTAAAGTTCAGATATAGTACAAATATACCTATTTTCTTTGAGCTAAAAATTACATACCTTGAAACTTTTTTTTTTTTTTTAAGTAGTCTCCACGCTCAGCGTGGAGCCTGATATGGGGCTTGAACTCACAACCCTGAGACCAAGACCTGAGCTGAGATCAAGAGTTGGATGCTTAACTAACTGAGCTACCCAGGCACTCCCATACCTTGAAAATTTAGAGTACAAAGGGCAAATATAAGAAGACAAATACAATCTGACTTTGTAATAAATCACTTGTTTAATGTTAACAG
Source organism: Eumetopias jubatus (assembly GCF_037043125.1). Taxonomy (NCBI): domain Eukaryota; kingdom Metazoa; phylum Chordata; class Mammalia; order Carnivora; family Otariidae; genus Eumetopias; species Eumetopias jubatus. Next base: position 18,962,591 of record NW_028274807.1, on the reverse strand, counting down.
TAAAATAAAAGCAATGACAGAAATATTAAAATCTACTAAATATGCTTATCTTTAATATTTCCAATAAGTTTTGACTGATCTGCCTAATCATTCAATTAATAATGAATATGGCCAGTTTCAACGCAGTTTATAATAACTACCTTTCAGACTAATTAAGTTATTTCTGCAATTCTAAATATTACTATGGGGTGCAACTTTGTGTGCCTAAGTTATTAGAACACATCTTATATTCTGTTGAATAAAGTACACAGATTTGTGTTTAACTCCTAAGTAAAATTTTAAAAAGGCAACATACCAGAAAAACAATGATTGTTTTAAGAGTGTATTTTTTGCTACAATAGACACATGTACTTTTAATTAAAAGGAAATTTTATAATGTGCTTGCAAATATTAGCAAGTAGTCATCAGAAAACCTGTCCAATAGAAAATAATTCTGATCAGGGCAATAAATGACCAGATATTTATTATCCAGTAATCGTTTTTCATGAAATAAAGGCATATACAAATAGGTAAACAAGCTTGGACCAAATGTCTTGTAACAAATCTCACTTAAGCCCCAAATATGGTTTGGACTATGTAAACAAGTGATGGGAACAGCTGTGCGTGGTCATGAAATCACTGACTCAGTAAGAAATGACGGGTGTCAGGGAAGTCTCTAGAAGGTATCTGTAGTTGGCTAGACTGTTAACTGAATTGTGTTGATTCTCTGAGGCTATCTCATACATCTGTCATTCCAATTATACCTGACCCAATTCTCACATCTCCCCATGATGAAAAAGTCTTCATAAAATGCCACCCGAAGGAGATCCACTTGTAAGGATTTAGACTCATGGGTAACTCCCGTGGTGGCGGTGCTGGCCGCATCCACAAAAGGGCACCATTATGACTTTTTCTGATTTCTTTGTTTCCTGTTTGTTATGGGAATAAACTTGTTTTTCACGGAGCTGTGTGGTTAGAGCAACACAGTATTGTAAGAAGCTCCGAACTCTGCATAAGATAAGAAGAGGTCATGTCCTCTGCTGGAAATAAAGCAAAGTGATTTTTCTTAGTGACGGAGAGGCAGGGTATACTGGGAAACTGATTATCTCCGGGGGCGGGGAGTGTGATTTATAATGTTCAATGATTAACATGGTGTAAATACTCCCGCCATTGGTATTTCAAGATATCACTGGTTGTGGCTCACAAAATTCCTGTATAATCACCTTTTAGAGGATAGCAGGAGTTATCTACACTGCACCAATGAGAGGAATTATAAAGGCACAAGTGAAACTAGTCACAATTGCATTTGTAGGAAGACAGTAAGAGTCTTCTAATTTGCTTGGTCTTGAGAGCTGAATTTTTACAAAATTGCTCAGTGGGAAGACACATCAGGGTTCTTTCACACTTGGTGACATTTGATAATATATTAAGAACACCCCCACCATAGATAAGGATGGCTTTCCCTTTCAGTTTCTTATTCCGGGTCTCAATCTCCTACATCTGCAAGCTATGAAGGGCATGCAATGCTACAAGAAACTACCCCTCAAAGTGCAGTCCATGGATCAACAGGGCCAGTATACCTGGGTCTCAGGAGCCATTCCAGAGGTCTTTCTCTGAATCTATGTTTAGCAAGTTGCCTCAGTGGCTTGAATGGACATTACGGTTTAAGAAAGCAGTGTGATAAACCCTTTTACGTGCAGCTGAAATGTCGAAACCAGATATGGAAGATTCAATCACTTTCTGAAACAACCAGAGGGGAAGGATGAGTAAAAAAGAAGCACAGGTTTTTGGCTTATCAAGAGAGGAATACAACATATTTTAGTAGAGGTATTAAGACTCAATTATGCTCTATCTCAAAAACTTAATTTTAAGAGTTAGCCATACATATTTCTTTGACAGTTTCAATACTTGTGCCTTAAATCCAATACCAACATAGTCATTTTCTTACATACATGTCTATGAAAACTTAGACTTCTCAGAAATCTGAATTTAAGTGATAATGTTCTTGTAACATGCCAGAACACCAGAAATAAAGTTATTATTTTTATTTAGAGAAATAAACAAAGAAGCAATGAAGGAGGCTTGAAATTTACTTTCTTTTATCACCAACAAAAAAGGATGCTTCTAGATAATGCCAGTCCTTCGTGGAGGACAATCCTGCTCTTTCATGACCTTTTTGGGGGGGAGACTGGGCGTGTCCACCTTGCCATTTTAGCTGGTCTCTTGTCACAGGACCCCCTACTCAGTGAGGCAAACGGACTGGCGAAAATGGCATGCCTCTGAAAATGACATGATGTCTAAATGAATAATGAATTGTTCTCTCACTTTCTAGATTCTTTTATTATGTTTGATTTTTTTTTAATTGCAAATTCCATGTTGTATAGATATATGCAATTGTTGTGTCTGAGGCATTTGTACATTTTTTGAATAGCAACGGATTTGGGGAAAAACATGAGGAAGACTAGTATTTTTTTTTTTTAAACTGGTTTCTGGACTTGGAATAAAATTATTTTTTATTTTTATAGATTTGGACATAATTGCATTAAAATGCCTTTGGCTGATTATGCCCATTACTAACACTGAGTCTTGAAACATACAGTGTAGGAATGGAACATGAAAAGTACAAGCCATGAGCACTACTAGCCATGTAAAATATCAAGCAAATGAAGTTCAAAAGTATAATTTCCTATGCGGCCATGCAGATCTTTGGGAATATCCTAAACCACTGATTTCTGCACTTTATGGTATGCAAATTATATCAATAAATTTATTAAAAAATAGAAAACTATTTATGTATACACACAATTTTTTATATGGCTCTCATCCTCACTCTGACATTTTAAGCAAACTACCTGACTAGGCTTTCTGAATTGGCACCATCCAGCTACCTGAAAAGAAGTGGTCAATGCCATGCTCGGTCTCTGTCAAAGCGTGTTTCAAACACCTCAACATCAATGGCTATCATGCCATGGGCACCATCAAGAACAGGCTGCCACCTGTCACACCTATGCCCAGTACCAACATGGGTTCTCTCAACGTCGTTAGGAAGGATGCTACATTCTGGTCCAGGAACAGAGGTGTATCTTATTGGCCCTTAGTCGTAATACTGAGGGAAAGGCTTCTTCGAAAGGGAGGAGCCATTATCCCTTTGCCTTGTTCCCAAATACAAACTGGAGCTTTATTTTCATTTTTGGGCAGCACGCTGTTATGAGGCCTTCAACAAGAGTATGTGAGCACATTTTATGTTCCCAAGTCATGCTCGGTTTTTCCCCAAACCTGGTAAAAGGTTAAATATGAATGATAAGTAAGAATCCTATTAGTGAATCAGAGGACACCTTGTTAAGTGCCACATCCATTACAGACAGGTAACAACGAGATGTCAGAATTAGGCTAAGGTTTGGTTCCTCTACCCTGGAGATCGGTGCAAGCCACTCTGATTTATTTACGCCAGTTTTCGAATTCCTTCCTTTTGGTGCTCTATAAACTGGCAAATCTCGATTCTTCCTGAAAATCACTCATATGCCAAATTCTCATCAATGCCTTAGTTAAAACTGAGGCTGAGCACTCTCCTTCCTCTGTGCTGTCGAAGTGCCTTAGCAGCCAGGTCGAAGAGACTTGTGTCTCTCCCCAGGAGGGAGTGTGCAGGAATGGCTGGGAGCAACATGACAGAGCCACCCTAATTCATATCCCTGTGCCCCCAGGAACCAGCGCAATACCCAGAACCTAAGAGTGTCTGGTTGATGTTGGTGGAACATTCAGCAGTAAATCACATGGTGCTGCTCCCAGATTAATGACTACCAGAGGGAGAAGAGAAATAATTTCATTCTGCAGAGTTCAGTCATCTAGCCCAAGGCAAACAACATTAGATCAAACTTTTTAACTTCATCATCATATACGATGCTTAAAGAGCTACCTGTGTCAGTCTCTGTCCATTTAATAGATGAACTTCCAAGAGGTTCAAAATACCCGCAAGAAATGAAACAGTATCTTGAAATGCAGTAGCATTTAATATTATCTGGGTTGAATTTTCAGCTAGACATAAAATTTAACTGCAGGTATTTTAATATACAATGTATGTTCATAAAAAAATATTTTAACCAAGAAACCGAGTTAGGTTGTTTTTCTTAACATGTATAAATATTACCTCTATTATACCAATAGATATGGATACAGCACATTTTATGTTTTTTATAATTAAAAAAACCAATCTGTTGGTTTATCTTTGGCATTCCTAATTAGTAGTGAACATTAGTTCTCTGAAAAATCAGAATAATGCTTATAATCGTGACAACCATAGCACTATAGGTTAATTGAACACTTACTGTCTACCAGGAACTGCGTTAAGTGTTTCTCATAGATTACACTTCATTGGATCCTCACCAAATGATTAAAATGAGGTAAGTATTATTAAACCCCACTTTACAGAGGGAAGCAGTGGGATTTCAAGGTTATTTGACTGACGCAAATTTACATGGTTAGGTGACAGAGCCGGGATTTGATTCTGGGCAGCCTGCGCTTTTAAAACAAACCACTTACAATGTGCCAGGCATTATAGTAAATGCTAAACATGGATCAGCTAACACATTTGTTCAAAAAACATGAACCGTCTTATCAGCATCTATACCACACACATGAAAAAAGACTTAACCAAGGTTATTTAACTAGCCCAAGGCCATAAAATCATCAAAAATTTTCTCTTGAACACTTGACTAGTCTGCCTCTAAACAAAATAAAACTACTTTAATGAAATTAACCTGGCAGGGTAGTATCTGAAATATAAAAACTTCCTAATATTTTTTTCTTTTTTTTCAGATTTGTTTGAGAGAGCGCAAGCACATGGGTGGGGGAGTGGCAGAGGGAGAGGGAAAAAATCTCAAGCAGACTCCCCGCTGAGCTTGGAGTCGTCTGGGGCCTCGGTCTCATGACCCTGAGATCATGACCTGAGACACAACCAAAAGTCAGATGCTTAAATAACTGAGCCAGCCAGGTGCCCCTCCTAATATTTTTCTCATGACTCATATCAGGGGTTTTCTGTAAGGACCCAGATAGTAAATACTTCCAGCTTTGCAGGCCCTACGGTGTCTCTTGCAACTACTCCATTCTGCCCCTGGAGCAAGAGAGCAGCTATGGACAATACGTAAACAAATGGGATTGGTTGTCTCCTAATAAAACCTTTGTATTAGAAAGCAGGTGACTGGCCATATATGGCCCATGGTCATAGATTGCTGACCCCTGATCATCATTAGTATTATTTAAGTAACAATTCTAAAATTTAGGAAAGGCTCAGTGTGAGATAATAGTAAGATGAATATATGACTACAGCAAAGGAATACACATCTACCAGGGAGCACAGGTTAAACTGAACCAGTATGTATCTGTAAACAAAAGGAAAAGGAAAAAGAAAATGTAGACATTAATGAAGTAGAAATAACCTGGCCCATTTGGATCTGAATGCTGGCTTCACCACCTCCCACCTTTGTGACCATGGACAGTTAAAAAAAAAAAAAAAAAAAAATTCTCCAGGCCTTAGCTGTAAATGGAGAAATAAAATTTCTACCACAGGGCACAGTTACAAGGATTAAAGATAGAAGTAGCTGCCCTCGAGCGGTAGGCAAGTCCATCTCATAACATAGCTGCCTCCCCACGACACTTTCCACAGGAGGAGTGCCTGGCTATCAGCAGGGGCACAGTGAATATCTGCTGAACAAATGAGCAGAAGAAAAAAACCAGACTAATTCTAGATGGAGAAAACAGGCTAGAATAAATCAAACATTATGTCATTTATTATAATACCAAAGTTTAATCAGAGTTTAGAATCCATGGTTGAGTCAGAAGCTGCCCTGACATCTTGGGTTATGAAGTGTTATCCCTTCTCAAATCACAGAAAATTAGAAGAATCTAATATACTGTTGTTTTACTCAAACTGGTATTGGCTTATTCCACTGGGTCAATATCCAAGTTTTCCTGAAGTACTAAAACCAATAAATCCTAAAGCCAGATGGCTGTAGTAGGGTGCTCACTTTTCCCCCTGGAATTGGTAACAGAGTGAGAACTGATATCTTCCCACTTCAGCACCATTCATTCTAATACAATACAGCGGAAAATTTTATGACTGTGCCAGAACGTCCTATACTTTCGTTCCCTCTACCTATTTCTTTCAAATTTAAACAGGTTATAGAACGATTGAGTTTTTGTTATGAAGCACATTAAAGAATGGTATTAGTAGCAATATGCTACTAATGAAGAAACAATTTTCTTATTAAGCAGGGCTGTAAATCACGTTTTCTCTCGGGCACTGAAACGTTAACATTGAAAACGAGATTGTGAGCCTCTTTTCAATATCTCTTCTTTGCAAGTCGCTTCTGATTTTTATTTTCAGCATGGGAGCAGGCTCCTTACAAGTCGAGTCTTACAAAGTCAGCAATCGGGTATGGCATTGCTGGGCTTCATCATCCGGGGAGAGTTAGCTGGGGGTACAGAAAACTCTCTGACGTGGACCCAACACACCATAACATGTTTCTTTCCCAGAAAGCCTTGCTTCAATTACACTTTTGTCCATTTCAGGAGTCGTCCATGGGATGGATGGATTCCTATTAAAAGCTCTTCTAGAGACACTTGGGTGGCCCAGTCGGTTAAGCATCTGCCTTCCGCTCAGGTCATGATCCCGGGGTCCTGGGATCGAGTCCCGCATCGGGCTCCCTGCTCAGTGAGTAGCCTGCTTCTCCCTCTGCCTGCTCTGCCTGCCGCTCCCCCTGCTTGTGCTCTCTCTCTCTGACAAATAAATAAATTAAAAAAAAAATAAATAAAAGCTCTTCTATTTCTAGCATTAACAGTTGGTACCATAAATGACCACATGGTGTGTTTAGAAGGTCACTGTTACTGCTCTTCTTGCCATCAACATTATTAACTTGTTATCTTTTAGGGCTAGCGTCTTCAAAACAAAACAAAACAAACCAAAAACCCGAAAAAAAAACCCCAACTCTCTAGCTGGGAGATTTTTTTTTTTTAATTTCTTTTAATTGCCTTCGCCTTTCTACAGAAAATACTGTAAAAACTTATGTTCCTCTATGTTCTAGCTTAGCTAATAATGCCACATTGAGAGAAAAACTCAAGCAAAAGAACTGGACTTATTTAGAACATAAGACTGTATTATCTCAAGAGAACTCTGCCTTGGTTTGGAATATTGGCCTAAGTTTATGTGGCACTTTCTCATGACACTGCATTAATTATGATAGTCCCTGTTCACCCAACCACTCACAGCAGTAACATCATAATAAAATCTCTTCATTGTTTCTACCAGAAAAATCCTCAGCACATGGTAGGTCCTGAAGTGATCACCCTCAGCTGATGCTCGTACTTTGCCAGCCTGGCATTGAAATTCTGCACATTTTAGCCCCAACCTAATTTTCCTGTAACTATGTCATCTAAAGACATCTGCTCTTGCTTAAATCGGACTGACCTTGTCTCTGAAACATGCCATGTACCTGCCTATGGCAAACCTGTGTTGCCATCTTGAGTGCCTCTAAAGAATGCTAGAATAAAATCTATTGGTAGACCTACTACGAGCCCTTGTACTTCTAATTCAGATGCCATCTCCTCTGTAGAGCCTTCTCTGATCCCTTACTCTTTGCAGTAGGCTCTGGGCGCATACTTTTAAACACAGATGACTTTGTGTTTCTTTGACTTAAATTTCCTACTAGATTTGAACACCCATGAGGGTCGGCTCTCCTGTGTGTTCTCATCATAGGATCCACTAAGCCCAGCAAAGTGGCTTATACTAAAAAGGTGCTTCAGAAATGAGTGTTGAGTAAGTGGGTGTTGATGATGTAAACAGCTGTCTTGATGGAGATCACCAGAACTTCAGAGCCACTGTAGAATACTAGCTGCTGTAATCAGTAGTCACACATCCTGGAGCTTTCAAGAAGAGAAGCTCTGAAAAATCTGTCCTTTCCCTGCTAGGAAAATAGAAGCTAACAAATTCATTTAACCACAGATGGTCCTAAGGGGCACATGAAACACATTCCGAGAAAGGATGCTTCGGGTATTGAAAAAAACCGTGGCTCAAACAAAACGTGCATCTACTTAAATGTATACCTGCTTACACAAGCCTTTATGTGCTGAATGCAAAAAGAAGTTTTCATTAAATAGGGAACGATAAAGTTAAACAGTCTATCTTCTACTCTATTTTGTAAAGAATATGTGACTCTTTCAAAGAATTTTTAAGTTAACTCTGAGCGCTCAACTCGGAATCATCTCGGTTTTAAAAGCTACAAGTTAAAGAAACACAGAACCTCAAACACACTAGTTTTAAGTGAAAGGAGCCAGACACAGAAGACCACGTATGACGCCACTTATAGTAAATGTCTAGAAAAGGCAAATCTGTAGAGACATAAAGCGGACTGATTATTGCTTAGGGCAGGCGGTGAGAACAAAGATGAACTGAACGGGTGTGAGGAATCTCATTGGGATGATGGAAATGTTCTAAGACTGGATTATGATGATGGTTACATAATTTGGTAAATTTATTAAAGCCTCTGCGTTATACACTTATATACTAAAAATGAGTGCATTTCATATGTAAATTATACCTCAATGAAGGTATAAAAAGTGCAGTGAACGGAAGAAGATAGTACAGTGATGATTAGAAATCTACTTAAGGCCCGGAGAAAGTAGCCCATTTTAAGCTCCAATTTAACAACAGAACTGAACTCGTCTTAGCTTAATAAAAAGTGAGAGGAGGACTTACAATATTGTAACATGCGTGGACAGACTTTAAAAGTATCTGAATACATTAAAACTCCACCCATCTGTATTCACCCCGTCTAATTCTATGACCATCTTTCACCATTTGCAAAACAAACGCCTAACCTTTAAGAAATGCAACCCAACAGTTCACTAGCTGCTATAATAACATTTGGTTGTTTAATGTAAATTCAATGCTTGCTTTTATTTCATGGAGACAAAAAAGGAAGTCTGTTAGTTCATTCACGTCACAACATTCTCAACAGGACCATTACTTAAACAGAAACAAAAAGTCTGAAGATATTAACACTGTATCTACCTCTCAAAGAAAGCATTGCCACTCCCCCCAGTAAAACTGTGTAAGGACAACACAAAAGTCATCCAAGTTAAATTTCCCAGCAAAAAGTAGTGTGACAACTCCCCAAATGTCGTTCTTCTGTAATGAAATTTAATTCCAACTATTCACTAAATCTCCACTAAGATTTATCTAAAACCTTCTACAAGGCAGGCCCTCTGCATGATGCTAAGTAAAAGCCTGTCCTTGCCTTCAAGGAGCTCATAGTCCAGGTGGCAAAAGAGTCAACAGGTAGTAAGAGTGTAAGGAATACGTATTCCACGGCCAGGGGCATACCAAGGAGGTCACCTAACCCGGCCTCTGCCAGAAGAGACGGCAGCTGGGCAGGGGGGGGTTTGCAGAACCAGGTGGGACGTGCCAAGCAGCATACAACACAAGGCACAGAACAGGCTGTAAATCAGGATGTCACATTATTTGAAATGAACTGTTGGACGGCTTGTTAGACCCAAGAGAGTTTAACAAGCATTAAGACTTGAGACTCTGAATTTTATTTCTGGTGGGGGAAGGCCGTGGTGGTAGGCTGGAGAGAAATTTCAAACTCTGGTATGATGCTTTCCGTTTTCCCTAACAGAGGAGATCCAAGTCAATAGTGAGTTACCTCGGACCACCTCTTCCACGGACTCCGTGGTGGTGGTGGTGGTTGTGGCGATGCTGGTGGTCCTCTCCGGGGCCTCTTCATAGGGTTCTTCTGCCTCTTCCTCTACCTCCTCACCAACCTCACCATCCTCGACGCCCTCGGCTGCTTCTTCCTCAACATCAGCCACTTCCTCCTCCTCTGCTACTTCCACCACTTTGTCTTCGCTGGAGCAGGAAATAAAAATAACAGTAATAGTCATTTAAACAAATTTCAGGAAAGGGGGAGGGGAACCAACAGCAAAGGCTTTTGGCAATTCGAGAGGGAATGTGGCATCAAAGAAAACACATGCACGAGACTTGAAGCCGGCAGGTCAAAGTAGGAATCCCAGCTCAGCAGATCTAGTGTTCTGTTTTTTTTTTTTTTTCTTAAGATTTTATTTATTTGAGAGAGAGAGAGCGAGTGAAAGAGAGAGCACGAGCGGAGGGGCATAGGGAGAGGGAGAAGCAGGCTCCCCACTGAGCAGGAAACCAGATGCAGGACTCGATCCCAGGACCCTGGGATCATGACCTGCATCGAAGGCAGATGCTTACCGACTGAGGCACCCAGGCACCCCAAGTCTATAGTGTTTTACCCCTTCTTTGTTTACATAGTTGCAAAAAGGGTATACTGTGATTCCAATTATATGCTATTCTGGAAGAGGCAAAAATTATGGAGACCATTAAAAAGATCACTGGTTCCTGGGGAGTTGGGGTAAAAAAGGGAGGGATGAATAGGCAGAGCACAGGGGATTCGTAGAGCAGTGAAATTACTCTGTACGATATTCTAACAGTGAACACGGGACACATGCATTTGTCAAAACCAACAGAACTGTACAAAACAAAAGTGAACTCTAATAACTAATGTATCAATATTGGACCAGATGTACCATTCTCATGAAAATGTTAACAACAGAGGAAATGTGGGGGTGGCCAGAGAAGGGGGAGAGGGGGACACCTGCTCAAATTTTCTGTAAACCTAAAGCTGCTCTAAAGAAATAAAGCCTATTAAACAGGATAGAGGAAGGAGGCTACCCAAAACTGAGTTTGCTGTGTGCAGATGACTCCTCATAATGTATACGGAAAATACCACACAGCATCTGCACGGCAGATACTCGTTTAGTAAAGGTGGAAACTGGTTCAACTATTGCGATTCGAAGTTTCAACTGGCTATGGATGAGGAAGAAAACACTCGGGTAAATAAATCTGTACTACCCAGTGGTCAGGAATGCCTACTGAAACTATACAGCTGTGGTCCCTACTCTTGCTTCTTGAGTAAACACTGTGGATAATATTAAGTATTTCAGTGCTTCTCAAATGTCAGCGACTACCAGAATCACTTGGAAGGGTTCCTGAAACACAGAGCACTGGGCACCATCCCCCCGGGTTTCTGAATCAGTGGGTCTAGGATGGGGCCTGAGAATTTGTATTTCTAATAACTTCCTGGGTGATACTGATGCTGAAAGTCAGGGGGTGATATTCTGAGAACTGCTAGAATATGTAATACGGAGAAGAATGGTATCAGATAGTCAGTCAATCACAGTACAATTGGGAAGGGGATCAGAAGTAATACGTAGGGCATTAAATATGTAGATACTGATGCACAGTGGTGAGTAATAAATCAGCACACGTGGACAGAGGAAGAGGGGTATGTCTGGAACAAAATGAGAAAGCCCTAGTAAGATAGCCTTGTGGAAATAGTGTACCTGCAGTGCAGACATGGTCAAGAGCATCTGAAAGATGATAAATGAGGACAGGAACGTGTTAAACAGCAGAAGTATTTATCACACGCCATCTGGCCAGACAGGAGAAATACATGTTGCATCCTTGCTCAGATCACAGAAACAATAATGACAAAAGATCTAGATGTGGTGGAAGCCTGCAACGTACCAGAGCCTCTGCCACGGGTCTCACCTGACAAGAAGCATCACAGGAGTAAGACTGAGGGCTGCCATGCTGACAGGTTTGCCCAGAAAAAAAGAAACAGGGGGGGAATTATTACCCTGTGGCTGACTCTTGCCTAGAAGGAGAAGCTCGTTGGGCAGTGTATAGGAAGTCAGATTTCAAACACGTTAGGGAACGGGAACAGTAGGATTCCATGGTGTGGGAAGACAGAAAGGAAGAAGGCAAAAGAGGCTCCCACAAACGGAGCCAGAAGGACAGCCACGAGTAATTTTGTGGATGAAAAAGAAAAAGCTATGTAAGGAGATGGAATACAGCACTAGAAGGAATTCCTGTAATCGGATTAACCCATAATTTAAGGAAATTTTATAGATGTTCTATAGAAATGTGTCCCACCTGCCAAGTGGAACACCTTTCTAATTCTGATTAAATATGATGCAAGGATAATAAATGAACACCTCCAAAGAAGCTGAAGCATGTGGCTAGAGAAAAAGGAACTTACTAAGCAGAATAACATTAATCATAATTTATTAGTGTGTTAATAAACGAAGTGTAATACAGAAGACCCTAACCAGTTATTCTAACATTTCCATATAAGACCAAGAAGAAAAAGGCAAAAAGGGAAAATGTTGCCACTGATCATCAGATGGTATAAGCCTTTATCTGCTTCAAGATAAATGGGGTGCCGTCGTTATTTCTTGATTACCTGAATTCCTGCACAGAAGTCTAACCGAGGCAACAATTCCAAAGAATTCTGAACTTAACAGCTGCTCACTTAGATGCTCCAAATTTTACTCAGTATCCTGCCTCATTTTTCTAGAGAATCTCAATGTTGTACTACTGTCCCACCAGCCAATTTACTTTCTTCTGTATTCAGTCAAATTACAGGTACCAGTACTATTCGATTCTCTAAATTACGTAGAAAACTGAGGTAAAGCCAGGAAGAAAAATCAAACCAAACCAGTATTCTCCTGAAGCCATGAAGCGTGCATGCCCGTTGTTTTGTGGGTCCCAGTATGTGATCTATGTGATCTGGGGAGAAGACAGCACTGTGCTTCCAGGTGCGACAGTCAAGACAGGACTGTGGGTACCCCCGGGAATCTCCCTCAACCTCCCCTGTTATGACCTGACTGTTGCACCTAAGGCTCCAAACAGAAAACATGCTTGTGAGAAGAGCTGTGTTTCAAGTGATCGGCATCCTAGCATGTGTCTAGCCACAAAAAAAAAAAAAGAAAAGAGTGAAATATACACTCATCATCCATCACTGCATCTGCCTGAGCAATTTACTAGCATAATAACAAGGAACAGAGATACATAACAGTTCAACTGGCTGAGGAATTAAATTACTTGGCTTAAGAGAACTCAGGTCCAGTTCTTATTACCATGGCTTTGATTTGTGGAATTTAATGATCTATTTGGACACAATTAAATCAGCAACATGCAGTTATGTTTGTAACGATGCTGCATCTTCCCACAGAATGCCAAACACACCAGCATCACGCTGCCAACTGCAGCTTTCACGGATAGCAGGGAACACAGGAAAGGGGAGAAAAATCGGACTTTTCCACCAACTCTTCAACTGCTGGGCAGCTTTGTTCTGAGATGTGACTCCGGTGAGCTGGTTTTGGAAAGTTGCTCGCAGTGCAAGAAAACGCCAACGAGGGGCCAGTTGATGGACGTGTGAGGCTGGGTGTCATAAAGTAATTTCCTTGTAAATAATCAAAGAACTCACAATAAAACAATCCCTTGGTAACACGGTGGAATATTCATATCACATTCACACGTCTTAGTGTCTGTCAATTGATAGGAGACAGCTTTTATGGTCTTTGAAGTCCAATAATGAGAAACACTTCTAAAGGATGAGGGGAAAATCCTGATCATCCTCAGGAATATCTGACTTTAATAAGAAGGTTAAAGGGTCAAAGGGACATTTCTAGGAGGAAATAAATCACTGATAATGAAATTTTATGTGTCAGCACTCAAGAGCTTACTCTGATGAAGGATATGCTCCATCACAAAGGTGACTCTCCTTGTATTTCTAGATAAAGGCTGACCTTGACAGATTCTAGTTGCCATTGCCTCCCTGATGTTCCCTTCAGATAGGGAAAGATTTGATTCACATACCAGTTTTAATTCCTTTTTGTTTAAGTCACACAAAACAATTCACTATTTGCATTCTCTAAAAGAGCTGTATTTACTCTTTCATAGCAACTGCTAAAACTGACTTTCCGTTGCCCCTCTGTAGGACAAAGGAGAGGAAGCAACATCCAGAATGCTGTGATCCCCGTGGTTTATGTGAATTGGACACGCACAGGACCCGAACACCACGGTGATGGGGGAGATGAAACAGAATAGCTTTCAAGTCCCAAAATGCAAGACCAACCCAGGACCAGAGGGGCAAGTCTCAACAGGAAGATGCTCAGACACATGTATGTTTATTGAACTAGAAAGGGGAAGAAAGCGTCTCCCAGAGTCAGGAATAGAGAGAGAAGATAAAGCAAATTTTTCAAAAGGTAAACAGGCTGTTTTCCCCTCTCTGCCCCAGTTCTTGGTGCTCCCAGAGTTTAACCTGGAGGGTACAATGGCTGAAGACTCAGTGTGTTCCAGGAGAAAGCACGATCCAAAATACTGCTGTGAAATTAGGAAAATTAGAAGTTGTCAGAAAACGTGAGAAAAGATAAAAGAATGGAAGCTTATTCTTCAGGGTTCCAAGTAAAAGATTCAAGAGGCGCGGAGCTAAGTAAGAAAAAGCCAGTGTCTCTCCCACCTAAAGGCACTGTTAGGAGTCAAACATACAACTGGACACACGGCCTCATGCCATTTATACACACTGCGAGAACAGGCAGCCCTCCCTGCTGCCGCCGGAGCTCACAGGTGGTGCTGCCCTTCGGCGGGGGGTGGGGGGTGGGATCTGTGAGTGGCAGGAGAACGGGACAGAGGCCTCTGGGGGGGCCGGCCAGGCAGCACTGGGGTCTGGGGGCCGCTCTCGGGTGTGCGTTCAGTTTTGAAAACCCATCATTGGGCTGGCTACTGTGTTAGGTGCACTTCTCTTTACGTAAGTTACAGTTCAGGAACGAGGGGTGAAAGGGGAGAGAATGCTGCTACTGTGCTGCCCCATTCTTCCTTAACAGTCTCACAACTGAGCGAGAAAAAGAGCTGCTTAATTGATAAAACTGTATTTTCCGGGACTCCAAATCTGAAAAAAAAAAAAAAAACACACACCAAAAAAAAAACCCAAAACACCTGCACTCCAAACCCCCAATCCCGTGAGAGCACAAATTATGAAGGTAGAAGGCAAATAATAATATATAATAACAACAACAATAATAACGGTATGTAGATATAATAAAGTATATATATAATTATATATAATAATTACATAGAATAACATATATAATCTTTTCATTAGTGAAAATCTTTCACTACCTGAAGGGACTATAAACAATTACGTATATATAGATATACATGAATATATATAGATGTACATATGTGTAAATATACACCTATACATGTATACACACATAATGTATATACATATATATGGCTCCTTCAACCATGGCCTCACTAACTAGGCTGAACTGGTTAAATAATTAATTCTCCAAGTTAATTAATTCATTAAATACAGATACTTTATAAATGAATTTGAACCTGAGGTTCATATAGGATTCAATCCACCATATGCTGATTACTAAAAAAAAAAAAAAAAAAAAAAAGTTACCTACCTTTAATGTTGTACTATTAGAATCTCTCCTGCCTACAGGTAAATAATATATAAAAACAGACCCCCACAGATTTCTCTTTAGTAGTCTACTGAGTTTCAGGATAGTTGTTTTGATGACATTCCTCAGTTAGTAGGTATTGTTAATTTTTCATTTAAAGAATCTCTGAGAATTTGATTAGTCTTCTCTCCTGAGAAACACACTGTGGCAGAAATTGTTGGTAAGCTACCCCAAAGCCATACCTAACTCCTTTCCCCCATCCCTTCTTCGACCAGAGAAAATAGGAAGGCAAACATTTCATGCCCTGTCTCCCTTGCAGACAGCGAAGGCCAAAGTGATTGCTGGGTCTCTGGATAATCGGATGCCAGCAGACATCTGCCTGGACCTCTAGGTGGGGTTTCTAGGAAGGCTTCACTTTCCAGATGAGAAGGCTCATCATACCGAGTCGTCAGGGCGCTTCTGCCCCTTTGCCCTTCTATCTACTTTCTCCCCGGCAGGGCAACGGCCACCTGTCAATGGTTAGTGGATAAACATCCAGATGCAGAAGCTGATAAGGGGAGTGGGGTGGAAAGATACAAAAAGGCCACGTCTCCAACAGCACTGCACCAGCCCGGGGCTCCCCACCACTACTGACTGGGGGTTCGGGTATTTGCAGCTATAAGCGTCCCTTGCAGATGGCTGGACTCCTGCTTCAGGGAAGGAAGGGCAAAACTGAGACAGCCAAAATTCATGACTCAGGCATCAAGGATGAGAGCCAGACAACCTAAGTCTGAAACGAGAATGTATCATCATTGTCACATATTTAATCGGAATGTCTCTTCTGGGCAAGAGAATCTACTCTGATTACTACATGAGTAACAGACATACTGCCTACTACATGTTTTAGAAATTCAAAGGGGAAAGTGATTCTGGTGAGCTAGAAGTGTCTGAGCTGGTAGGCCGTGAAAGGCAGGTATGAGGATGAGGGAGGGATATCCACATAATGCACAATCAGGAATAACAAATTACATAAGCTTGACTATAACAGAATTCAACGAGGCACTGAATTTTAATAGTGGGGTATGCTAAACTGCAGAGATCAAGGATTCAAGATATTTTTTCTTTAGTCAATGGATAGTGAAGTATTTGAGTTGAAACAAATGTGTGCCAATTGTTAACGAGCAAAAAAAGGGTCATGCATTAATTTACCTACCCACTGAGCCATTCTTTTTCTTGAGCAGGGAGCCCGAAGTGGGACTTGATGCCAGGACCCGACTGAGCCATTCTATTAAGAGCCTCTCTATGCCACATACCATTAGACATTCAACCAACAATGTTTATGGTGATTTCGCCAAGTGCCAGGTGCTAGTCCAGAGACTGATGGTGGATTTGTGAGCAGGCCAGAGCCTCTACTTTCCTGGAACATGTATTTTAGTGGGAGGCACAATTATGAACTAATAAAAAAGAAAAAAAAGTCAAAAGTATACAGAGAAAGGAAAGGGGGCTAATGTATTAACCGGTGACTATAACAGATATGTGGGGCGGGAATGGGGGCAGCATTTCAAAGAGGATGGTCAGGGGAAGGCCATCAAGACACAGAAGGCGGAAAGAGTCCGGGTGGGGGCGCTGGTTGGGGCAGGAGGAAGAGCAAGTGCAAAGGTCCTGGCCTGAGGAAAAGATGATAAAGAGAAAGCCAGTGAGCTTAGGGGGCAGTGGATGAGGGGGAGAGGTATAAGGTAAGGCGGTAGAGACAGACAGGAAGGGCATGACCCCGTAAGTCCACGTTGGTTAAGAAACAGCAAGTTTATTCATGTGCAACAAAAATGACTCCATCAGATTTAAGTTTTAAAGATGGTTCTGGTTACTGAGTGGAGAGCAGACTCTAGGGATTCAAGAGTAGAAGCTGGGACATTGCTTTGGGAGAAACACACTGGGGAGCAAGGGTAGCTCATGGGGCTATCAAAAGGACAATGACATCACTGTCCAATAAATATGACAGTACTACAGTGATAACAATTTTGAAGGCTAGGAAACCCAAAAGAGTAAGATCTGACCAGACCTGGGTGTACAGCAAGACATCCATAGGAAAGGATGACTGCAATGTGACCTACAGAAGGCCAAGGTTCATGAGGTCTGGGGGCTCAAGAGCACTCTCCACAAGACAGGGTAGGCAGAACATATGCAAAGACCCTGTGGTAGCAGGGAGGAAAACCTAAGAGTCTGAAACGGAGTCAGCTGACAAGAACAAAGAGTAACCAAAGAAGGACAAATGATCAGTGGCATGGATAGGATGGATGGCTCATGGTTTATTTTGACACACCCTAGAAGCTAAGAGTAGTTTTTACATTTTTAAAGGATTATGACAAGAAAAAAAAAAAGATACGTAACAGAGGTGGTATGTGGCCTGCAGAGCCTAAAATGCTTCTTATCTGGCCCTTTATAGAAAGTGTGCTGACTCCTTGCATAGAAGGTGGACTATGGGGTGAGGTGGGCATGGAAAGAACATACGACTGTGCTTTGTCCTGATTTGAAATGAGATCGAACAAAACAAAGTGAAAGGTCTCTAGGATGTCCAAGTTCTAAAATTCCAAAGCAGAAACAACAATGACCCCTGCTTCTCGCCTCCTTAGGAGCCAGCAGAACACAAGGTCCAAGGAGACAGGATATCTTGCAGCATGGTGGAGTGGTTAAAAGTATGAACTCTGGGGCCAGCCTGCCTGGACTTAAATCCTGGCTCTGTGACCCTGAGCAAGTTAGTTAACCTCTCTGTGCCTCTTGTCTCTTCCTCTATAAAATGGCACACTTTACAGGGGCTACTTCCATTCATAGTGGTATGATGAGACATAAACTGGGTTAATATCTGTAATGCACTTAGAACAGCACCTGACCTACCACGAGTACCACTAAAATGTAATAAAGCAAAGGTCACATGCACTACGTGCCCAGGACGTGACACAGAGAATAGCTCAAATTATAGCTATTGAAAATAGCTCAAAAAAGTAAAATAGCTTAAAAAATACATGTTAAATGAATGAACAACTGGACTAAATACCACTGAGATATTCTTCCAGAACATTCTGAATTGGTGTCTTCTATGACAACTGCATACAGTTTGATTTTCTTCTTTATGAGAAAACATAAAAGGGTCAGATGTCAGGTAGTCCTAGGAAAGATTTTAAGAGTATATAAAATTACTTCATCTTTAAAGTTAAAAAAAAAAATCCCGTACCAGACTATATTTTCAGAATTCTGGTACCACATGGCACAATGATATTAATAGACTACTACTACAGAATCCAGTATTGAATTCATGAGTGTACTGGCTACTCAGGTTTTTGCCAATACTAAGAATAAAACTAATGGCATTCACTAAATGGTGCCAGGCATGAGAGAGAATTGAAGGAAAATTACAAAAACAGTGCTTTAGCATGAAATCAACTTCTCTTCAGACTGGCCTATCGGCTCTGCCCTGTTTGATTTAGTCAAATTCTGAAGTACGAGGCTGAAGTAAGCAAAGAAGAGCAACCCAAGCCCTGGTGTAAACTAGTAGCACCTGGGTAGAATATGAGACAATTTCTCTTTTCTCCACCATCTCACTACGTACTCATAATAAGAACATTCCAGGGCCGCCTGGGTGGCTCAGTCAGTTGAGTGTCTGCCTTTGGCTCAGGTCCTAGGATCAAGTCCTCCCTGCTCAGGGGGGAGTCCGCTTCGCCTTCTGCCCCTCCCCCTTGCACACTCACTTGTTCTCTCTCAAATAAAAACTTAAAAAAAAAATAATATTCCAGCAATAGAAAAAAAACAATCTAAGTACTAGCCCTAAGACATGAGACAAATCAAAGGTTGGAGAAGAGGTCATAGAAAACCGCCATGGCTTCTTCAGCATGCTGATGTCGGGAGAGAAAAAGGGCTGTTCGAAATCCCGAGCGTTAAGGATGTAAGATGCTGGGGTTGATACTGGATAGAATCCGGGGTAGAAAAATGAGCTGTGAAGGCTATTTCTGTGTCCCAGGGATAATCTGACGATGGACTCCACATCTGAGAATATTAAAAAATTATTGTTAATTTTGTGGGTGAGATGGTATCGTTTGAGCTCTGCAGAAAAATGTTCTTAGGTTTTAAAGATGTAGAAGTATGCAGTGTATTTGCTGCTCGAACTTTAAATCATAAAAAGTCTGCTGAAAGGGGGAAAATGATATTCTGGCAAGAGTTGGAGAAAATATTGTTTAGCATATAATTATAGTAAAAAGCTAAATTGCTTTTTTAAAGACTATCTTGGAGGCATGAAAAGCTATATATAATCAAAAGCACCTTTTTTTTCCCGACAGCTTTATGAACCAACTAGGATTAAGGAGAAGCACCTGAGGTGATAAAAACTTTCAGAGTCATTTAAAGCTCTTGATAAGTGAAACCCAATCTTGGTTAATCAGATGCTACACCAGAAAACTTTTGAGCACATTCCTCATACCTAAAGATTTGACAGTTGCTACGTACAGGTGATCTGTATACATTTTGGGTGAAGAGCTGGAGATATGTGTTCTTTAGCCATTTTACCATATTTAAGTGTGAACCAGGTTCTAAGGGGTCTGTTCCACACTCAGATTTCCAGATGAGAAAGCTCATCATACCGAGTAGTCAGGGCGCTTCTGACTATCTAACTTCTGTTATCTCTGGGAATGAAAGAGACAAAACTGCCTGACTTCCTGGCACTTCTCGTCTATTGGGGGGAGAGGTGACAATATAAGAAACCAAGGCAGAGATGTCCAAGCATGTTACAGGTGACAAGTACTATGGAAAAATATGGAAGCAGGAAGGCTGGATAAGGTATTCTGGAATGGGTAGTTGGGAGGTCTGATACAGTATTTAAAGAGAATAACAGGAGAACAATGCCCTGAATAGGTGTCATTTCAGCACACAAAATGTGCCTACCGTCATTTTCCGCTGTGTCTACACACACAGGGACTAAAATAAAGCTATAGATGGTCTGTGTACAAAATGGCTGCAAAGCTCTCTAGAAAAGCCACAAAGCAAGACAGCAACCTCCTCTTTCTTTTGGGGACACCTTGTGAAGGACCCTGTCCTTACAAAGAAGGGAAGCAACCTGCCTGTTTCTGTGGGCTTCCCTCTTCTCTCTTGTGAGAAAACAAGTGGTTCTACCTAGAACTCTGCTCCCCCTCCTAGCACACTGCAAGAAACTGTGGCTACACCTTGTCTGGCCCCAGAGTCTCAGGTAGGGTCCCATAGATATATCTGCCCCCATCCGCAGGTGGTACGAAATGCCATTTATCCTTAAAACAAGCCCAAGGCTTCCCTTGCCCCTTTGTTCTTAGAGCCTGAAACAAGTATTTTATGTTTTTTAAAGATTTTATTTATTTGAGAGAGAGAGAGTGAACGGGAGAGAGAGCACGAGAAGGGCCAGGGGCAGAGGGAGAGGGAGAAGCAGGCTCCCCGCGGAGCAGGGAGCCCAGCTCGGAACTCGATCCCGGGACCCTGGGATCATGACCTGAGCCGAAGGCAGCCGCTTAACTGACTGAGCCACCCAGGCGCCCCACAAGTATTTTAAATTGTAGGGTAAAGATGAAGACAAAAAGTAAAGACAAGCATAGTCTGCTACTACGATGGAGTCTTGGATCAGCCAGATGTATAGGAAAGGCATGCTCAGGAGAGGTAGAACTTTTAGTTCATTTTCCAGGAGTGAGCCAACTTTCTTCCTCTTCCAGCAAGCCAGCTTCCCTGGCTTATTGAGTTTCTTTTTTAAAGTATCTGTAGTTGCTGCCTGAGAAATTTGTAGAGTTAAAATATCAAATGCTGACACCGCATGTTACAATGCAACAAATGTAGAAGGTGCAGGGCCCTAAAAGGAACGGGGAAGCGCATTCCTTTTTAGGCTAAATCACTGGTAACAGCTGTTTTGAAAATCCTCTCTTTTCTCGAGGAAAAATTACACTGTGGTAAACTCCAGTTCACTCACCATTCTTATTCACAGAGACCTGCAGAGGGGAAACTGTGGGAAACTGTGGGAATTAAAGGCACATTTTTGGAAGCCGCCTGCCAGCTATGGTGTGACCACGGGCAAGTGACTTATCCTGCTGCGACTTAAGTTTCTTTATCTTTAAAATGGGATAATAACATTTCCTGCCCCGGGAGATGCTGTGAGCAATTAATATATGCCAAGCACTCAGAAGCACACCTTAAATGCTAACTATCATACCTATCTGCTGTTATTAGACTATGGCTTAAATTTATGTGTGACAAATACGGTTTTTGTCCCCCCTTTTACAGGTGCAAGGTTTGGAAAATGGTGTCAATAAAAGTTATCATTTGTTCTTCATATACAATATTTTCCTTGGGGTTTATTATATCAGAAGAAAGAAACCTATGAAGACCTATTCTTTATTAGGTACTATGCCTAGTCAAGTCCCAACTGCTGACCTGCAGAGCCGGACAGGTAAGGAAGCATAGAACAATGATGTCAGAGGGGTGCACACTAACTGTAGTGGGTTTTTTAAAAATGTCTGTTAACAGGGCTTGGGAGGGATGGATTGAGAAGGTTATTAACAGGTGAACTATGAACCGATGAGTGAACAGACATCGACAGAGAAGACCATGGCAAAGGGGCATTGCAGAGACAGGACCCAGCACCTGTAAATACAGGATGCATCTGCAGGAAGGGCAGGTAGCTCAGCGGAGCTGGGAGACAGGAGCGGGCGCTGGGAAGTGAGTGAACTGCAGACACATTACAAAGGACCTTGTGTTTGCCCTCATTCTTCTAAATGATTCAGAGCTTGGAAGAGAAACTTTAACAGAAGAGCAGCAAAATTAGCTGTATTTCAGTAAGTCTGAGCTGGCAGAAGTACGAAGGACAGACAGATGGGGGAGTCACAAGTGGGCATGGGAGAAGGCTCTCCAGAAGCCTGGCCAAGGAGGGGGAGGGTGGTGAGAGCTTTGAGAAACGAACACAGCAGAACTGGTGACTGGCTGAAGGGGGCCAGTGACAGGATGAGGCTGATGTGTGGAGCTAGAGTGACTGGGTAGAGAGAGGTCACCAAGGGTAATGGGATACATCAGGAAGAATGGATGGTGAAGAAAGGAGATGCACGGGGTCAGCTTGGACCATGATGCAAGACAGTGCTGTAGAGGTCTCCAGACTCCAGCGGGAAATAAAGGACTAGAAATTCAGGCCAAAAATATATAGATCTGGGAGGCACTGTTTTTCTATTTCCATTAGGTAAGCAGCAATGCACATTTTTGTTGTTCCCTTAACACTCAAGAGCTACCATTTTTGAAAGACCAAAGATAACAGACCAGAACCACCACTCATTTTCTGCATTGCTTGTATGTCCTGCTATGATATCTTATGTAACTAGAAACAGAATCTAGCCTGCTGAGGTCTAATTACGCTGTTCTTTCCTGTTTTTCCTCTTTCCCCACAAGGATAATTCAAGTTGCTTTCCAATTCAGTGATCTATGTGAAAAATTCCCCAATGAGATGTTTTCTGTATTGATTAAAGAGCCTAATCAAGAACATCCTACGACGTTTAAAACAACAGCATATGAAAAGTCCTTCATTCAACAAATGTTAGTGGATATCAACTATGCACCAGGCATTCTGCCAGATCTGAGGCTCTAGAAGAGGAAAGGATATGATCTCTGCCTTCAGGGAGCCTACATTCTATTAGGGGAGAGAAAGACGATCAGCAGATACAATACTAAACGGTGTAATTTATGTCAGGACGAAATAAGTAGGCTGCGAAAATTGAGACGAGTGGGAGGAGGGTGTTTTGCAAAGTGATCAAGGGAATTCGTTTTGAGAACATGACAGTGAAGCTGAGGCTAAAGATAAAAAGAAACCCAGAAAACTGGGGAAATCAGTATAGGGAGGTTGGTCGATTGCGGGGTGGGGAAGGCCTGCTGTGTTTTGTACAATACAGGGACAGCAGTGGGGAGAGGGAGGCACGGGGCAATGCCGGAGAGGTGCAGAGAAGCTGGGGGTCAAATACGTTCACACCCGGAAAAGAACGCAAGGTATGTGTTGAGTGACCATTCCCGTTAACGCCGTCCTTGGCATGTCAGCAAAAGGGTTCACTGCTCTTCCTCTGTGTATGTGCTTGTTAAGTGTACTCGAGAGCCACTAGCCCATCTTAGTCTTGGGAGCCCCACGATCAACTCTATGTACATGTTTATATTCAGTGTCCTGGCTGCTGTGAACAGAGTGGCTTAAGATGTGTGTGCGGAAACGGCTGGGTATACAGTGGAGAGGCAAAGGGAGCAGAAATCAGTGGGATGCTGCAGTAACTCCAGCAAGAAATAGCGGTACTAGGATTGTGCTAGAAATGATGGAGGCAAGTGCATGAACCCAGAATGGGTGGGATTTCTGGCAAGGATGACATGAGTCCCAGGTTCTTAGCTGTATTTCCTAAGGGAGGGTGTAGGGCCACGACTAAGACAGAACAGCTGCGAGAGAACCAAGGCGGAGGTGGGGGGGTGGGAATTAAGAACTCTCTCTCGGACACATTAGGAAACCCTGTACATCTGGCCTTAGTTCTTCAACCTCACCATACAGACCCTCGGGCTGCCAACCTGGGGGCTAACCCTAGCTAGCCCGGGCTAACTCAATACAACTAGTATTATAAAGTTAAGGGTGTAGATTACAGCAATCAAGGAGAAGGGGCCAAGAAAGGAAACACTAAAATAATCCCAGAGAGATAACCAGAGTCAGGAATTTAAAGAACAAAACAAAAAACTGGTTATCAGGATGGCTGGAAAGAAGCAAACACAAAAACGCCAAAGCCTTGTGCAAAGAACGTATTGGGAAGACACACTGGAAATGAAGACAAACAAGTTATAAAAGAAAAAGGGCTTCCGAGCAAAAACAAAGATAATCGGTTCTAAGGGCATATTAACCTTAAAGTGCTTTATATTGAAATTTCTATCCTATGAATATTTAGGTTCCTGAGCCCAGCAGCATCTGGTACCTGGCACCTTGATTAGGCAGATAAAGTTATGAGGAAATGAACTACCTTACTTGTCAACTAATACCAACGACAGAGCAAGAGCATACTGAGTCCTATTCAGGGGTCAGGGCCAAACATCACAGAGTTCTAAACATACTGTTCCAGACAAAGATGCGACATACAGTCAATTTACCAGTGTGCATGCTGGGAAAGAGCACTCCCCACGTGGGAAAAGGTGAGAAAGGCCACCTCGTTATGCATGTTCTGTGCATGTACGTGCTGCTAAGTGTGTTTCAGGGCCAACAGTAAGTTGGACATGAAGCCAAACTAGGTACAGAGATGCGATGAAGTGTGGTCTCAGCATCCTGCTCCTCTGTGCTGCTATCATTAAATCACTCTATTTTTTTTTAAAGATTTTATTTATTTATTTGTCAGAGCGAGAGAGACAGCACAAGCAAAGGGGAGTTCTACAGCCATTTTCCAACCCTAGAAAAATCACATTTTCTGATGTTTTGCTTCCCTAAAATAAAAAGGACTCCTACATATGTATTCAAATTCATAAAATTGGAAGATATTAGTTGTTTGCTACCAACACCTATTTTAATGTTTTCAAACCTCATCTAGGACGCAAAGTGCTTAAGTCATTATCTGTTAGTACTGGTTATAATTATTACAAGGCCCACAATACTTTCTGAAGACCTAATTAAGAAGAAACATGTTATAACAGCCATGATTCTCAAACCAGAAAGAGGAGATTAGTGGGAGATTAGTCATGATGCCCTAAGGAGAGCTTTTCTAGTTGACTGTGTGAGGTAAGGGGTGGGAGAGTAGGTTGACAAAGGAACCAGCAGCCCCCCGCGGCCTGCCCTCCCTTACAATTCCACTCAGTGCACCACAATCAAGCCCACTGAACATTTTAGTTCAACACGCTCCCATATCTAAGCTTTAACTCCCTTCTAAAAGCAAGTACTATGATAATAGGTGACAGCAATCTTCCCCATGTTAGATGTAAAGATACAAGCTCACATGAAAATTTTACTAGGTCCAAAGCACACTCTAAACCGTTGAAGACATTTCTGAAGCAAAAGTCATCTTCTTAAGGACCAAGTCTGTTCTTTCCTAAACTCTTTGGGTGCGTCTAGCACGGTGGAGTTGTTTCCTCACCAAGTCTTTTTATGCAGATTAGCTTTACCATCATTAAATGACTGTAAATGTAATGTGGTCCTCTACATCATGATGATAATCTCTTTTCCAGTCTGGTAGCCAAGCTTATGTTAACATTTTTAGTACCCAGCAACATTCATCTCATGACTACTGAGCGGCTGATGTAACAGCTGATAACCAGTGCATACTTCAGTGACACAGCTAAGGCTCTTCGCATCAGAACGGCAATAGGGCGCTAAGCAGAAAACTTGGGAAGACCAAATTCAAACAATAGCATGATGGTTTCAAATGCAATTTCAATTATAAGACACAAGGACAATATAATACCAAATTAGTTATATAGTCTAACTTACCACGGTTCTCAATAAAATGCTGTTATCCTATATTTTCAAGCAACTTCAAACACCATACTGTACTTTTGAATATTCTTGGGCAGATCTTTCCAGAAATACACATGACACCTTACTAAAACAACCTAGTCAATATACAAGCATTGTAGCCTCTTATATGCTCTATATTCAGTTCTCTTCAGAGTGAGGTACAGGGCAAAATTGTGTTTCATGGGAAACAGGACATAAAATACACCAATGAACATCCATCTGCTGCATCTTCAAATGTGTAAAGATAACATGACCAGATAGATGGTCTGTGTGTCCTCTGCTTATTTTTGAAATTGACAATAAATGAATAGAGACCAATAGAGCTGGGGGAAGCACTATTAATAGGACCACTCAAAAACAGAAACAATCATAGTTTGCACTTCAGATGCCTTCAAAAAGTTTATGAAGATGTTTCCTAGTAAACAATATGATACCGGTTTATGTATATAATTAAGAAACTAGGAAAAGAGGTTATGGTCAGTAAAATATTACACGGATAATGTTTTTATTTCCTACAGGAATCTTTCTGATTAAAGATAACCAACATCTGATGCAAGTAAAAGCACACCGTTTTACAAAAGACAGAAATACGCTTATATTTACAGATGTGTGGGGGGGTGGAGGAGAGGGTTAAGTAAATAACATCATCAACACCAAGGGTCTGTTTGTGGGCTCACATTGGAAAGATTTTGTTTACTCTATCTCTCACCAAAGGAAACAGTTATGAGTATCTCTAAATTATTCTCTCTATGAATGGCTTCCTTCGAAAACAAGGGTTCTTAAATACAGGCTTCTTAAAATTTTGCGGAGTTTTTTGTGGTAAGTTCTGGGTACCAGTTTAGACTTAGGCGGGGAGATATTAACATCATGTACTACAGCTTGACTTCCTATTACAGGGCTCCTAGAAGCCAATTTATTATTACTAACTTCCAAATAAAGTTCCAGCATGCAATTTATTATTACCAAGGATCTGAGGAACAACACGGCTCAAGTAAAAGAAATCTCTTTGGGCTCAATATGCTGATACAGATCCTCAGGCCACAAGGAAACAAATAAACAAAAAAAGAATAACATACATTTAAGGGCCACCCTATATGGAATAATAGTGAATCCCATCTAAACTAGGGGTTTTACAATGAGAATAACAATATCCAGATGTTGGTTTCAGCAAGAAGTTACTGTCTGGGGATACCACTGCCAGAAACCTGTTGGCATCACGAGGCTCTCTATTTTCCTCCTCGTTTCCTATTTTGTAATTCAGGATATTTGAACAGTTCAATGAAAAGACATTAGGAGGATAAAAAGATCTTCCTTTCCTCAATGGTGTAAGATCCTCGGCGGTGAAAAATCCAACCCTGTAAGTTACTATTACGAAACAAATGGTTCCCTCACACTTTGCATTCAGCCCTGTCCAGTTACCGGGGCAGCTCTGTGCCGGGGGGTCCCAGCGAGCACAGTGATCACTGCCAGATGTGACTTTCCAATGGCAGCAACCCAACCCTGCACCACTTCAAAGGCATCTCACATCTCCTTTTCCAGCCATCACCTGCTTGCCAATCGGAACAAACCCCACTGGTTTGGCCACACGGCTGAACTCTGCTTCAGACTATTAAAGTGTTTTATTTTCCTTCTTGATATACATGGGACCCAAGCTTATTAAATACAGAAACTCAGCATTTTTAATAAGACCGCAGAGCTGGCGGCCAGTTGCCTCAAGAGAAAATGCGAGCTTCTGCTCCTCTCCTATTCATCATTTTCAAATTAGTTGCCTTATTTCAGTGCAAGACACGGTGATGCCGTCACCGTCTCAAATAGTGCTAGAAGCTGACAACAGGCACAGTTACGTCTCAGAGCCACACATTGGCTCATCAAATCCATTCCACTTGACTCAGACACTAACAAAGATTTAAGGCTGTAATTTATCATTTCTATGATTCACTTTGTGACTCTCCTCCAAAGTTGTTAGTCCCCCCGCTTCTGAGCATTTAAGACCACTTTCTCAAGATGCAAGGCAGAAAAGCAGCTGAAAGATTATATACTCCAAGAATTTTAACTCCAGAGATCCAAATAAGCTTTAGTCAAATAAAGCCTCTCCCATTCTTTCTCAAAACCAATTTTAAAGACAGAGAAAAGTATACCGACTTTCAGTATACTGAAAATGCATGAATAGACATGCATTTTCACAACAGCCTGAGATCAGGTGAGGCCATGAATGCTTCCACATCCCAAGCTAGCTGGAAGCCAACATTGTAGAACATACTACATGAATCAATGATAAGTCTTCATAAACCACCGATAATCTGTGACACACACTTCCTCCATACTACCATCTGGGAATCATTTTCTGAGAAGAGTACTTGCAGCATACAGACCTGAGTTCAGTCAGCTTTCAACTATCCCAAGCACTGTGCGCCACCACACACGGAGCTTGAATGCCTGCTTTAATGCTAAGTGCAATAATGATCATGATCGAGATGTCCCCGGCCCCCCTCCCCCTTATGCTGGGCAACTGGTGGTGCGGGTCTTTGCTCAAGTTTCCGGGAAATGACCAGAAATGGGCAGCACCTAGCATTATTAGCACCTTCCATCTTTCTGGAAGAGGTAAGTCCCATGTTCATGTCATGGATTTAAAGTATCTCCTAACTGTGCTCATGTGTAGGGTACAGAGAACGCTCCAAAGAGTGTGGGCTCTGTTGATGCATTTACTGTGCCACAAGTTCTTACGGGAAAGGTAGAGGAAGACACTGTGAAATCTTATTCCTGTGCTTTATGCGGGAGCTCCATCAACAGCTTCAAATGAAGCCACGGGCATGGTCGTCCTCAATTCAGAGTCAGCTCAGCATTCCCATCTTTTATATTTTGACATGTTACCTAGGGTTGGGGTTACTGGATTATCATTTCCCCTCCACAAATAGTGCTAACATGATGGGCTTACAGGCTGCATTAGCTCCATCTCTATCTCTACATAATGACCAGCTCACCTAAAAATAAGAGCCAAGATGGCCCAGTTGTTGATCAAATGGAGATGTAGTTTTCATGTATATTTCTCTAAGTTCATAAACCCATTCTCTACCAAAAAAAAAGTTATCATTGTGAAACATTCTGCACAGAAATATTGAGTAAGAAGCCTTTCTATCCTTTTAAAGAGGATTAGACGGAACAGACCCAGCTACTCATGTAAAAGTAGGATTTATAAATCCTCTGTCCCTCCATTAACTCGGCTCCACACTCCCACATAAATAAATAGAAGGCAAGAGCTGGAAAAGAAAGATCTTGCTCAGTTTAGGTCAGAGTGATGTTTCTCAAGTGGATTAAGTTAGCCTTCTGCAGTTTCTGGTCTTTTTTTAGGCATGTGTCACAACATACATTTTCCTTCCTATTTCCCATCTGTATTAAACTAATCTAAAGCTTTAGATTCTATTTCAGGCTTATAACTAGGGCAGATTAAAAGCTGTTGTTTATGGAATCAACACATACTATAATATCAGTCAAAATCAAGGATTTATAACTTCCCTCAAATATATATGAATAATTGAGTTGAAATTATGTATGGGTTTGAAACTTTTTAGGATCTGAAACTTATGAATAAAGCTGAATGAATTAATCACTTTTTTAAGTACTTTATTTTTTTATTTTATATTTTTTCTTTAAATTTTTTATTGTTATGTTAAGCACCATACATTACATCATTAGTTTTTGATGCAGTGTTCCATGATTCATTGTGCATAACATGCAGTGCTCCATGCAGAATGTGCCCCCTTTAATACCCATCACCAGGCTAACCCATTCCCCCACACCACCCTCTAGAACCCTCAGTTTGTTTTTCAGAGTCCATCGTCTCTCATGGTTTGTCTCCCCCTCCGATTTCCCCCACTTCATTCTTCCCCTCCTGCTTTCTTCTTTTTTTTTCTTAACATATATTGTATTATTTGTTTCAAAGGTACAGATCTGTGATTCAACAGCCTTGCACAATTCACAGCGCTCACCATAGCACATACCCTCCCCAATGTCTATCACCCAGCCACCCCATCCCTCCCACCCCACCCCCACTCCAGCAACCCTCAGTTTGTTTCCTGAAATTAAGAATTCCTCATATCAGTGAGGTCATATGATACATGTCTTTCTCTGATTGACTTATTTCACTCAGCATAACACCCTCCAGTTCCATCCAAATCATTGCAAATGGCAAGATCTCATTTCTTTTGATGGCTGCATAATATTCCATTGTATATATACACCACTTCTTCTTTATCCATTCATCTGTCCATGGACATCTTGGCTCTTTCCACAGTTTGGCTATTGTGGACATTGCTGCTATAAACATCGGGGTGCACATACCCCTTCAGATCTCTACATTTGTATCTTTGGGGTAAATGCCCAGTAGTGCAATTGCCGGATCGTATGGTAGCTCTATTCTCAACTTTTTGAGGAACCTCCATACCGTTTTCCAGAGTGGTTGCACCAGCTTGCATTCCCACCAACAGTGTAGGAGGCTTCCCCTTTCTCCGCATCCCCTCCAACATCTGTCGTTTCCTGACTTATTAATTTTAGCCATTCTGACTGGTGGGAGGTGGTATCTCATTGAGGTTTTCATTTGGATTTCCCTGATGCCGAGCGATGTTGAGCACTTTTTCTTGTGTCTGTTGGCCATTTGGATGTCTTCTTTGGAAAAATGTCTGTTCATGTTTTCTGCCCATTTCTTGACTGGATTATTTGTTCTTTGGGTGTTAAGTTTGATAAGTTCTTTATAGATTTTGGATACTAGCCCTTTATCTGATATGTCATTTGCAAATATTTTCTCCCATTCTGTCGGCTGTCTTTTGGTTTTGTGGAATGTTTCTTTTGCTGTGCAAAAGCTTTTTATCTTGATGAAATCCCAATAGTTCATTTTTGCCCTTGCTTCCCTTGCCTTTGGCGATGTTTCTAGGAAGAAGTTGCTGCAGCTGAGGTCGAAGAGGTTGCTACCTGTGTTCTCCTTTAGGATTTTGATGGACTCCTGTCTCACATTTAG
The DNA here is from genome assembly GCF_037043125.1 of Eumetopias jubatus. Lineage (NCBI taxonomy): Eukaryota > Metazoa > Chordata > Mammalia > Carnivora > Otariidae > Eumetopias > Eumetopias jubatus. The sequence goes on along the minus strand of NW_028274807.1, from coordinate 18,931,794 downwards.
GTCTTTCAACCATTTGGAGTCTATTTTTGTGTGTGGTGTAAGGAAATGGTCCAGTTTCATTCTTCTGCATGTGGCTGTCCAATTTTCCCAACACCATTTGTTGAAGTGACTGTCTTTATTCCATTGGACATTCTTTCCTGCTTTGTCAAAGATTAGTGGACCATAGAGTTGAGGGGCCATTTCTGGGCTCTCTATTCTGTTTCATTGATCGATGTGTCTGTTTTTGTGCCAGTACCATACTGTCTTGATGATGACAGCTTTGTAATAGAGCTGGAAGTCCGGAATTGGGATGCCGCCAGCTTTGCTTTTCTTTTTCAATATTCCTCTGGCTATTCGGGGTCTCTTCTGATTCCATACAAATTTTAGGATTATTTGTTCCATTTCGTTGAAAAAAGTGGATGGTATTTTGATGGGGATTGCACTGAATGTGTAGATTGCTCTAGGTAGCACTGACATCTTCACAATGTTTATTCTTCCAATCCATGAGCATGGAACGTTTTTCCATTTCTTTTTTTTTTTTAAAGATTTTATTTATTTATTTGAGAGAGAGAATGAGAGATAGAGAGCACGAGAGGGAAGAGGGTCAGAGGGAGAAGCAGACTCACTGCTGAGCAGGGAGTCCGATGTGGGACTCAATCCCGGGACTCCAGGATCATGACCTGAGCCGAAGGCAGTTGCTTAACCAACTGAGCCACCCAGGCACCCCACGTTCTTCCATTTCTTTGTGTCTTCTTCAATTTCTTTCATGAGTATTTTATACTTTTCTAAGTACAGATCCTTTGCCTCTTTGGTTAGATTTACTCCTAGGTATCTTATGGTTTTGGGTGCAATTGTAAATGGGATCGACTCCTTGATTTGTCTCTCTTCTGTCTTGTTGTTGGTGTATAGGAATGCCACTGATTTCTGTGCATTGATTTTATATCCTGCTACTTTACTGAATTCCTGTATGAGTTCTAGCAGTTTTGGGGTGGAGTCTTTTGGGTTTTCCACATACAGTATCATATCATCTGCAAACAGTGAGAGTTTTACTTCTTCTTTGCCGATCTGGATGCCTTTGATTTCTTTTTGTTGTCTGATTGCTGTGGCTAGGACTTCTAATACTATGTTGAATAGCAGTGGTGATAGTGGACATCCCTGCCGCATTCCTGACCTCAGGGGGAAAGCTCTCAGTTTTTCCCCATTGAGAATGCTATTTGCTGTAGGTTTTTCATAGATGGCTTTTATGATATTAAGGTATGTACCCTCTATCCCTATACTCTGAAGAGTTTTGATCAAGAAAGGATGTTGTACTTTGTCAAATGCTTTTTCTGCATCTATTGAGGGGATCATATGATTCTTTGTTCTTTCTTTTGTTAATGTATTGTATCACGTTGATTGATTTGTGGATGTTGAACCATCCTTGCCGCCCAGGGATAAATCCCGCTTGGTCGTGGTGAATAATCCTTTTAAAGTACTGTTGGATCCTATTGGCTAGTATTTTGGTGAGAATTTTTGCATCCATGTTCATCAAGGATATTGGTCTGTAATTCTCCTTTTTGATGGGGTCTCTGTCTGGCTTGGGGATCAAGGTAATGGTGGCCTCATAAAACGAGTTTGGAAGTTTTCCTTCCATTTCTATTTTTTGGAACAGTTTCAGAAGAATAGGTATTAATTCTTCTTTAAATGTTTGGTAGAATTCCCCTGGGAAGCCATCTGGCCATGGGCTTTTGTTTGTTGGGAGATTTTTGATGACTGCTTCAATTTCCTTAGTGGTTATAGGTCTGTTCAGGTTTTCTATTTCTTCCTGGTTCAGTTTTGGTAGTTGATACATCTCTAGGAATGCATCCATTTCTTCCAGGTTACCTAATTTGCTGGCATAGAGTTGTTCATAATATGTCCTTAAAATTGTTTGTATTTCTTTGGTGTTGGTTGTGATCTCTCCTCTTTCATTCATGATTCTGTTGATTTGGGTCATTTCTCTTTTCTTTTTGATAAGTCTGGCCAGGGGTTTATTAATCTTGTTAATTCTTTCAAAGAACCAGCTCCTAGTTTCGCTGATCTGTTCTACTGTTCTTTTGGTTTCTAGTTCATTGCTTTCTGCTTTGATCTTTATTATTTCTCTTCTCCTGCTAGGCTTAGGCTTTATTTGCTGTTTTTTCTCCAACTCCTTTAGGTGTAGGGTTAGGTTGTGTATTTGAGACCTTTCTTGTTTCTTGAGAAAGGCTTGTATTGCTATATACTTTGCTCTTAGGACTGCCTTTGCTGCACGCCAAAGATTTTGAACAGTTGTGTTTTCATTTTCATTGGTTTCCATGAATTTTTTAAAAATTCTTCTTTAATTTCCTGGTTGACCCATTCATTCTTTAGTTGGATGCTTTTTAGCCTCCATGTATTTGAGTTCTTTCTGACTTTGCTCTTGTGACTGAGTTCTAGTTTCAAAGCATTGTGGTCTGAAAATATGCAGAGAATGATCCCAATCTTTTGGTACTGGTTGAGACCTGATTTGTGACCTAGGATGTGATCTCTTCTGGAGAATGTTCCATGGGCACTAGAGAAGAATGTGTATTCCGTTGCTTTGGGATGGAGTGTTCTGAAAATGTCTGTGAAGTCCATTTGGTCCAGTGTGTCATTTAAAGTCTTTATTTCCTTGTTGATCTTTTGCTTAGATGATCTGTCCATTTCAGTCAGGGGGGTGTTAAAGTCCCCCACTATTATTGTATTGTTGTCAATGTGTTTCTTTGCTTTTGTTATTAATTGCCTTATATAATTGGCTGCTCCCATGTTAAGGGCATAGATATTTACAATTGTTAGATCTTCTTGTTGGATAGACCCTTTAAGTAGGATATAGTGTCCTTCCTCATCTCTTATTACAGTCTTTGGTTTAAAATCTAATTTGTCTGACATAAGGATTGCCACCCCAGCTTTCTTTTGGTGTCCATTAGCATGGTAAATGGTTTTCCACCCGCCCGCTTTCAATCTGGGGGTGTCTTTGGGTCTAAAATGAGTCTCTTGCAGACAGCATATCGATGGGTCTTGTTTTTTAATCCAATCTGATAGCCCATGTCTTTTGATTGGGGCATTTAGCCCATTTACACTCAGGGTAACTATTGAAAGATATGAATTTAGTGCCATTGTATTGCCTGTAAGGTGACTGTTACTCTATATTGTCTGTGTTCCTTTCTGGTCTATGCTGCTTTTAGGCTCTCTCTTTGCTTAGACGACCCCTTTCAATATTTCTTGTAGGGCTGCTTTCGTCTTTGCAAATTCCTTTAGTTCTTGTTTGTCCTGGAAGCTTTTTATCTCTCCTTCTGTTTTCAATGACAGCCTAGCTAGATATAGTATTCTTGGCTGCCTATTTTTCTCGTTTAGTGCTCTGAACATATCATGCCAGTCCTTTCTGGCCTGCCAGGTCTCTGTGGATAGGTCAGTTGCCAATCTAATGTTTCTACCATTATAGGTTACATATCTCTTCTCCCGAGTTACTGTCAGGATTTTCTCTTTGTCTCTGAGACTCATAAGTTTTACTATTAGATGTTGGGGTGTTGACCTATTTTTATTGATTTTGAGGGGGTTCTCTGTGCCTCCTGGATTTTGATGCCTGTTTCCTTCCCCACATTAGGGTAGTTCTCTGTTATAATTTGCTCCAATATACCTTCTGCCCTCTCTCTCTTTCTTCTTCTTCTGGGATCCCAATTATTCTAATGCTGTTTCGTCTTACGGTTATCGCTTATCTCTCGAATTCTGCCCTCGTGATCCAGTAGTTGTTTATGTGTCTTTTTCTCAGCTTCTTTATTTTCCATCATTTGGTCTTCTATATCACTGATTCTCTCTTCTGCCTCATTTATCCTAGCAGTTAGTGCCCCCATTTTTGATTGCACCTCATTAATAGCCTTTTTGATTTCGACTTGGTTAGATTTGAGTTCTTTTATTTCTCCAGAAAGGGTTTCTCTAATAACCTCCATGCTTTTTTCAAGCCCAGCTAGTACCTTTAAAATCATGATTCTGAACTCTAGGTCCGACATCTTACTAATGTCCGTATTGAGTAGGTCCCTGGCAGACAGTACTACCTCTTGTTCTTTTTGTTGAGGTGATTTTTTCCGTCTTGTCATTTTGTCCAGAGGAGGACAGATGAATGAGAGAAGAAAATGCTAACAGGGTAACAATGTCCCCAGAAAATATGCTCTAAACAAATCAGAAAAGACCTGAAACCAGAGGAAAAGAAAGGGAAAGAAAGAAAAAAGAAAGAGAAAAAAAAAAGAAAAAGAAAAAGATAAAAACAAACAAAAACAGAACAAAACAAAACAAAAAAAACAGAATATGATCAAATATGATCAGCCTGGTGCATAGATCAGTGCTACACACTGGATTTTCGGTGTATTTTGGTCTGTTAGAAGAAAATGGCTCCCAAAATTTTAAAGAAAGAAAGACTTATATATGTACAAAATAAGGGTTGTATGATGAAGGGATGGAATATGACTGTAAACATGAAAATTATAAAAAATTTTATAAAAGGAATTGATAAGAAGTTGAAGAAGAAAGAGGATAAAAAAAAAAGAAAGAAAGAAAAAAAAGGGGGGGAGAGAATGTGATCAGGCAGGAGACTAGAACAAAGCCATACACTAGAGATTTAGGGTATATTTTGATCTGTTAGAAGGAACTGTATCTCAATATTTTAAGGAGAGAACAACTTATATATGCCAAAAATAAGGGTAACTACTATGAAGGGATAGAATATGACTCTAAAAATGAAAAATAAAAATGTTTTTTAAAAAAAGGGATTGATAAGGATAAGATGTTGGTTGAAAAAGGGAAAAAAATTAAAAAAAAAGTTAAAAAAAATTAACTTTGAAGGACTAAAGAATCATGGTATAAAAACCATGAATTCTATGTGCAGTGTTCCCCTAGCACTGGAGTTCTGTGGTTCTCACTGATCGGTAAACTTGGGTCTTGGCTGGCCGTTCTTGCTGATCTTCTGGGGGAGGGGCTTATTGCCGTGGTACCCAAATGTCTTTGCCAGAGGCGGAATTGCCCCGCCCTTGTCGGTCAGGGCTAAGTAAGCTGCTCCCGTCTGCTCTCGGGAGCTTTTGTTCCAGTTTTGGAGGACGGGAGTGAAAATGGTGGCCTCCCAGTCTCTGCCCCGGAGGTGCCAAGAACCTGGGGCCCCGCTCCTCAGTGTGCCCCCAGAGAAAGGCAGTCAGTCACTCCCGTCTCCCTGGTCTCCCGCCACACTCCGTGCTCACCCGGCCTGTGACTGAGCATTTCTATCTCTGGCACCCGACCCCGTGTGGAGTCTCCAAACCCAGCTGATTCCTGCTGTGTGCTCCCGCGCCGCCCCTCCCAGGGGAGCAAGGGGAGTCTCCCCGGATCTGCCGCTTGTTGGGTCCCAGCTGGAGGAGCAGTGGCCCGACTGGGCTGTTTATGGCAACAGTTTATGGCAACCCTGAGCTGAGAGCCCACGCCTCAGCTCCGTCTCTGTAGCTGGCTTCCCTAATCTGATACCTGGGAGCTCTGCCACACTCAGGCACCCCCGTCTTCCTTTGACCCCGAGGGTCCTGAGACCATACTGTCCCGCGAGGGCTCCCCCCCTCATTTAGCCACTGGAGCGACGTCCCTCAGCGGAGCCGACTTCTAAAAGTTCCGATTTTGTGCTCCGCAGCTCTATCACTTGCCAGAAGCGGCCGATGGAGGCCCCCTCCCCTGCCGTCTATCCTCCCGAATATCACCTTGGATTCACTTCTCCGCACGTCCTACCTTCCAGAAAGTGGTCGCTTTTCTGTTCAGAGAGTTGCTGCTATTCTTTTCTTCGATCTCCTGTTGAGTTTGTAGGTGTTCAGAATGGTTTGATCCCTATCCAGCTGAATTCCTGAGACCAGACAAATTCCAGGTCTCCTACTCCTCTGCCATCTTCCTCCGCCCTCCTGAATTAATCACTTTTTTAAAGTTATGATTTACATGTGCTCTTTAGGTGGAATGGAAGAAATATACTGAATGAGATACGTACAGATTATTAATTACATTTCATTTATGTAGTATTAATGGAATATCTGCAAAAGGGTTCTGCTGAAGTTTACATCTGGAATACCTACACCATTTGCTTGGCAGAAGACAAAAAATACTGCAATCTCCAACTATAGATACCTTAGCACAGATCTATTCCTAACTTTGGAAAAGCCCCCCAAAAACTGACTAAATCATTCAACAAATAACGATAGACATTAAAGAGCTGCGAACGTTAAATGAGTTAACATTTGCAACGTATTCGGAAACAGTTTGCACACAGCAAGACATATACAATATCTACTACAATTAGTCTAGTCATGCATAGATGAAGGTATAAGAAGGCACTAAAAACTAGTCCATACCCTCATGAAACTGAGTCTAGAAGACCCTGAACGTTTGGAGGTAGGAGGCAAGGGCCATGTTATTCACATTAGTAAGAATCCAATAGTGGTGAATATGGAATGATAAAATAAATTCATTCGCTGTTGATACCTCACTGTAAATAGGCATAAACATTATCGAGATACCTTTTAAGTACTGTCAAAACATTCTTATCTCTTAATCCAGTAATCCAACTTTTGGAAATACACCTTCATGCAACTACTATATAATATGAGAAGAAATCTAGGCTCATTAAGGAATTCAAAAGCGTGGCTTCCGTAACATTTAAAAAAAAGAAAAAGTCTGATGGGGCACCTGGGTGGCTCAGTCGGTTAAGCGTACAACTCCTGATTTCAGCTCAGGTCATGATCCTCAGGGTCGTGAGATGGAGCCCCATGGTCAGCTCCATATTCTTGGGGGAGTCTGCTTAGGATTCTCTCTCTCCCTCTGCCCCTGCCCTATTCATGTTCTCTTTCTCTCTCTCTCTCAAAAAAAAAAAAAAAGCTTGACAATGGTCACATGGATGCACAAACTTTGAAGGAATAGATATGAAGATTATAAAAGTATTTTCTAAATATTAAAATCTTTAGAAATAAAAATGTGATATTTTAGCCACAACTAAATAAAAACATATCCATATGAACAAAAACAAACAGGAACACAAAATTTACAGTGAGGTCAAATTATAGGTGATTTCCCTAACTCAAAACCTTCTGAAAAGGTACGATACATGCAATGGAAAAATATTTTCATTGGAGATATGTCTCCCATGCCTCTAAATATATCGAGTATTTCCAAATCAATTTATCCCAGAAAATATGCTGAAATTTATTATAGTCAAAATGTAGAACAGTGATACTAATAAGAGGAAAAATATCTGACATAATGATTTGAATTAATGAAGTAACTGGGTACAAAGAGGAAGCCTTAATCATCCATTGTATTTGAGTGTATTTTTTTTTTTTTTTAAGATTTTATTTATTTGACAGAGAGAGAGACAGCCAGAGAGAGAACACAAGCAAGGGGAGCAGGAGAGGGAGAAGCAGGCTTCCCGTGGAGCAGGGAGCCCGATGCAGAGCTTGATCCCAGGACCCCAGGATCATGACCGGAGTCGAAGGAAGACACCCAAGCATCTGAGCCACCAGGCACCCCACGTATCGGAATGGATTTTGATGATGGTCTTTTAAGCTATGGATGCAGATGTCTGGAAGGTTTGTTTTCATCTCAAGCATTTCCATCAAGCACAAAAGCTGCACTCAAGACTCCCGGGATGTCTGCTTTTCTGTCCACAGGAGATCAGGGGTTTTAAAGCATAATTTCCCAGGCTTTCCAAGCCTGAAGAAACCTCTAAACCAGTTTCTCAACCTTGACTCTTTTGACATTTCTTTGTTGTGGGGCTGTCCTGTGTGTGGTAGGAGGCTTAGCAGTATCCCTGGTCCCTACCCACCAAATGCCAGGAGCACCCCCCGCCTCGTTGTGGCAATTCTAAATGTGAACAATTCCAAAGGTCCCTTGGGCAGCAAAATCACCCCCAGTTGAGAACCACCGTTCTAAACTGATGTTTATTTATTCATTTTTAAAATCACACAGTGCTTGCCAACAGCTAATGGATTGAGCTAGTCTCCTGAAATTTTTGTACTTCTGAAATTTCTGCCTGCTGATCTTTATTTTTAGTAAAGAGCTCCAATTTGACACCAAATAACAAAAAAATGCTTGCTTGGTTCAAATAGGAAAGCTGCCCTAAGAGTGGACATTTATTCAAAAGCTCAGAGAGAGAGGAATCTTACCTTCATTTGGAATCCCAATCTTGTTTCATTTTATTCTATTTTATTTCATTTTTTTTAAGATTTATTTATTTGACAGAGAAAGAGATAGCGAGAGAGGGAACACAAGCAGGAGGAGTGGGAGAGGGAGAAGCAGGCTTCCTGCCGAGCAGGGAGCCCGATGTGGCACTCGATCCCAGGACCTCGGGATCATGACCTGAGCCGAAGGCTGAGCCACCCAGGTGCCCTTTTATTTCATTTTTTGAAGCAATGAAAAGATATTCAAGTAGTAACTATACCAATGGTGCTAAGCAACTGTTATAAATATTCTGGAGGTACCAGCATTTTTTTTTCAGTATTTCTAGCTTAAAAATAGTTAAAGACTTCTGATGCAATTTCACTTTATTATTGCATATTCGGAATGTTATTTCTCGGTGGTTTTGTTTTAAAGCCCCATTAGTTTAACTCTGAGTTACCAACTATGCCTGTCTGTATTTGATGTGAACACCAATTCAATTTAACTCAAATATTTGTTGAGTCCCCAGTTTGTGGAAAAGTAGGCCAAATGTTTTAATGTGTAAAGTCACACAGGTTTCCTAAGAAATGTAAACCTGTGGTAAGTACCGTAGGCTATTAACCCTCAGTATACCAGCCGGGTCCACTAGACATAATCTTACCTTTTGAGTTTCGAGTCGTTCTTCTGAGGGTCGGTATTTCTGACTTTTACCCTTCTTTAGAGAGGTTTTATTTTTAAAGTATTGAATAAAGCTCACTTTATCTTATAATTACTTTTATCAGTCCACTGCAACTTCTTACATACCAAAGATTTTTTGCAACGCTTTCCTATTTTTAACATCCCCAGAATTATTTCACCATATTCATTAACTATTTCCAACTATGCTGAAGAAGACCAAATAATATGAAAATGAAAGGATGAGGAATTGCCTACGAGGATGAGGCAACAGGGAAATCCATCACAGGTTTATTCCTGTGTTCCCAAAATCCTACATCACCTTTCCAGAAAGGTATGGAAGAAGTCAGGAGACTTCCATCAAACACAACCGAAAATCACAAATGTTCATTTTCCACATTAGCAAATAGGAGAAAAGTGACAGGAGGTACCTCATAAATATTGAACAAATCAGACAATGAATGAAACTGATCATAGAAATAAGACCTCAGACCATGAGTCTTCAGATGACGATATCCTAGATGGATTTTCACAGGCCCAAGAACTGAAAAGTGAGCAATGTTAGAATTCTAAGAAAAAAAAGGAAAGCATTCTCATACACATTGTCATTTAACAGGAAGGATGACACCATTCACTGTTTTTGCTAAGGAGATGTGTGACAGTATTTTCTCCCCTTTTATGCTTGCAATAAATGTTATCATGTTTAGGCCACAAAATTTTTTGGATATAGTTTGGAGGTAGACAAATACCAAAGGCAGGAGTGCCTACAAAGATGATAAGAAGTAAAGAACCAATGTAGAAATGGAAAGAAAACAAACAAAAGAACCAAAAAAAAAAGGACTGATGATTCTAATGGGTGTTTGTAAGACCAAACTTAGAAATACCTTTTAATTATGGACAGAAAATGGCTCTCTCTCTTCAACAAATTATGAGCTCTCCAAGTTTTAAAAGTATTGATTTTTACAATCATCAAGTGAAAATGCAAGAAAAAAACCCAAGAAGTACAATAGGCTATAACCTAATAGAGATGTATTTTAAATCTGCAGTCGGTATTTATAAGATGAATACATTCCAGGTTCATGCACAGCAGGTGACTAGTTAACAGCTAGTTGCATTCAAAGAATACTGTCCATTTCAGAAATCTCTACCTTCAAAATCAGGAAAAGATGGAATTAAAATCTGCATTTACTACATTTAAATTTTATTCAAATTAAAATATTGACATTAATTCTTACTAAAATTTTCCAAATGAAGTTATTTTTCACTATTCCTTTATTCTTACTTTTGTAAAATAATTTAGACTATAAAAAATTATAATAATATAAAGGGTTCTCAGTACCCAGATAAGTCAGTGGTGCTGGGCTGGCTTTTTTTCTGAGGAGGGGAGGGGCAGAGGGCAAGGAAGAGAGAAAATCGTAAGCAGGTTCCGCACTCAGCAGCACAGACAGGAGGCTCAGAGCATCTCAGGACCCAAAATCAAGAGTTAGAACGCTTACTTGACAGAGCCACCCAGGCGCCCCTGGGCTGGCTTTTATGGTAAAGTGGGCAAGGCAGGCAGGAGTGATTCAGCTGACCGGGCTCACTTAGCACTGTAAGATATGGTATGTTCCCCGGTGTGCACACATGCGTGTACACAAACACATGGGCACGTGTGCACACATGCACATACACTGTTGAGGAAACCTTCATCAGCCAAAGAAAACTCTCCTGAGCTACAAAACACAGCTCAGAGAAGGGCAGAGTGAAAAGCAATCAGTCATTTGCATCTGAGTTAAGCGGCTTTTTTTTTTTTAATTAAAAAGAAAAAAAAAATCTCATTATCTAAGAAGACACATTAGGTTACCTCTCATTACAGTCTCACCAACGTTTGCAACCCTGAAAACAAGAAACTATGTTACCTCAGGTTCCGTTTTGTGGGGGGGAAAAAACCGTGAGGACCGACTCCTGAGAGGAAAAGTGCTATTATAAAAGAATGAGAGGATCTTCCCTTATGTTATTTGCTGTACAAATTCAACAAGCCCTGTGGATGATACGATTTTTCAGGTAGATTCTACAGTTCCAGGTGGGAGAAAACTGGCCCCCCAGAACTGCACTCCCAAGGCCTGACTGCATACATTAGTCTCCTAATGAATTTTCCCATAGAAAAATCCTTACCCGTGATGACTGGAATCTGTACACTTTTAAATAAGCAAGCTACATTACTGATCCCTTAAATAGGTATTTTGAGGTGGTCTGAGAACTTAATCACTGTAACACTGGAGAAATAAATACTGAGGTAATTTACAAAAGGACTTGCGAACAATTACTGATCTGTCCACATTCAGTCTCTTGAAAGACTTACCTCTTTTTCAAGAAGGTCATAAAACCCAGCTCATCCCACAAAGCATGTCTTCCTAAACGCCGCATTAGCAACAGGAACACACTCACGTCCTACCCAAAACAAATCTCATTAACTACCAATCAACAAAAGTGTATTAAACTGTGGATCAAATCTTGTTTCTGGGAAGATCAGGGTGAGGCTTCATTTTCTCCTCTTCAAGAACCGTCATACGGTGTACCCCCCGAGGATGTGTTAAGTAAGATGGGTTCAATTCCTGTTCTGACTCTGCATTTCAAGTGTCACAAGGAGGGCTAGCTCCTGGAACAAGGAAGTGCCAGTTGGAAGGAGCCCAGTTTGTTTGCAGGTAGGTGATAAAATACCTCTTCCTTCGTCTGCCTGCTTCGCCTGCTGAGTAGGCATACATGCCTGCAGGGCTAACAGAAAAACACTGAACAATGAAGTGCTACAAGGACCAGATATCCTAATTATAGGAAATTCAAAACAATTCTTTGGCATTTTAAAAATGTGGGAGAGTTACAAAAGAAATAAAAAATTTAAGAGTTCAATCATAGAATATATCACTGGGCTATCTATAAAAACCATTGTCTTAATGGAAAATCAAGGGTGATTAAAAATTTGAAGGATCTGGAGCTATGATGTCCTGTACAGTGGCCACCAGCCACGTGGGACTTTGGAGCACTTGGAATCAGAACGAGAGAGGCTGTACATAAAAATGACGTGCTAAATTGAAAAGACCTCGTGTGAAAGAGACAAAAAAATAATGCAAAAAATCTCATTAAGAACCTTTCCATATTGTTTACAGGTTGAAGTGATAGTACTGAATATATGGGATTAAATAAAATGTTATTAAAATTGATTCCCCGGCTTCTTCGCGCTATTTTAAAAGTGGCTATTAGAAAGTATAAACGGGGGGAGCCTGGGTGGCTCAGTCATTAAGCATCTGCCTTCGGCTCAGGTCAAGATCGCAGCGTCCCGGGATCGAGCTCCGCATCGGGCTCCCTGCTCCACGGGAAGCCTGCTTCTCCCTCTCCCACTCCCCCTGCTTGTGTTCCCTCTCTCACTGTCTCTCTCTCTGTCAAATAAATCAAATCTTAAAAAAAAAAAAAAAAAAAGTATAAACGGGGGCATCTGGCTGGCTCAGTCAGTGGAACGTGCGACTCTTGATCTCAGGGTTGTGAGTTCAAGCCCCACATTGGGTCGTAGAGATTATAAATGAATAAACTTAAAAAAAAAAGTATAAACATGCATTATGTGGCTCACATTGTATTTCCATAGGAAACATCTCAGCTAAAACACAAGAGAGGTTCTATAACATCTACTTATGGACCATGAAGTCCTTACCAAAAGCTATGAAAAAACTTTTTTAAATAAATAATTGAATTTGGCTAATATTTCTCAAAGACCAGTGTGTAAGACATTTTTGGTACATAAACTGTAGTTTGGCTTCTGTCAGATAAAAAGAGAAATAACTACAATTAATTGGGAGAAAAGTCAACATAAATAAAATAATACAAAGCAAGGGTAGGACAGTGAAGCCAACTATTTCAAGGGATAATCAGAGAAGACTTGTAAAGGAGATATCTTTTTGGGTGAATGTTAAAAAATACACAGGATTTTACAGGTCATGATAAGAGGTAGCACTTTAGAACTTACAAGCAGCTTTGTGGTAGATTAACACCATCTGATGACAAAGGAAATGCATTTTGAGAAGGGGCACAAAGGTGGAAACAACAGCCCAAAGAAAAGGCCGAGGGTATAGGGATATCAGGAGACAAGGGGAGGCCCGTGCACAATGCTGAACGCAGGCTGGGGCCAAGTAATGAGCTCTGGACGGCCTGCAAGGGAATTTTAACTTGGCTACAGGCTGCAGGACGCATCAACGATTTCCTACCAAGCATCAATAGGATCAGAAATGCAAAATAGGATCGTGACTAAGGCATGGAGAAATTATCTGGGAAGAGAGTGAAGAGCCTTGTGGTTCAGGTAGAATAAACGCCAAGTAATGAGAAGAGAAGTCAAGGTATGATGTGTCCAGTAAGAAAAAAAAAGCACGAGGGTAACAGGAAGAAGCGAGGCACTGATGCAGGAAGGAGTAATCGGAGGAGTTAAGTGCTGTAGCAGGTAAACGACCATCTGAACTGCATGGAACAAACAGCACTCCTCTGTGCGCAGAGGTGAAGGAGCAAAGGATAAAGGAGACCGAAAATAAAAGAATGGATAGGTGAATGGCATACAAGCATCTGAAGAGATGCTCCACATCCTATGTCATCAGGGAAATGCAAAGTAAAACAAAGAGATACCACTACACACCTACTAGAATGGCCCAGATCCAGGACACTGATGACACCAAGTGCTGGTGACGAAGTGGACAACAGAAGCTGTCACTCACTGCTGGTGGGAATGCAAACTAGTACAGCCACTTTGGAAGGCAGTTTGCCAGTTTGGTACAAAACTGAACATACTCTGGGGCACCTGGGTGGCTCAGTCGATTGAGCATCTGATTCTTGACTTTGGCTCAGGTCATGATCTCGGGGTCGTGAGAGGGAGCCCCGAGTCAGACTCCGTGCTGAGTGTGGATCCTGCTTAAGATGCTCTCTCTTGGGGCACCTGGGTGGCTCAGATGGTTGAGCATCTGCCTTCGGCTCAGGTCGTGATCTCCAGGGTCCTGGGATCGAGTCCCGTGTTGGGCTCCCAGCTCAGTGGGGAGTCTGCTTCTCCCTCTCCCTCTGCCTCTCCCCCTGCTTGTGCTCTCTCTCTCTCACTCTCTCAAATGAATAAATAAAAAAATCTTAAAAAAAAAAAAGATGCTCTCTCCCTCTCCCTGCCCCCACTCGTGTACTTGCTGTCTCTCTCAAAAAGAAAAAAAATCCTTAAAAACAACAACAATAATAACAACAAAAAAACCCTAAATATACTCTTACTACACAATCCAGCACTTGGGCTCCTTGGTATTTACCCAAAGGAGCAAAAAACATAGGTTCACACAAAAGCCTGCACATGGATGTTTACAGCAGCTTTATTCACATTGCCCAAACCTGGATGTAAGCAAGCTGTTCTTTAGGAGGTGAATTGATAAACAAACTGTACACATCCAGACAATGGACTATTACTGAGCACTAAAAAGAAACAGGCTATAAGCCACGAAAAGACACGAAGGAAACTTAAATGCATATTACTAAGTGAAAGAACCTCACCTGAAAAAGCCTACATACTGTATGATTCCAACTATTTGACATTCTAGGGAAAGTAAAACTATGAATACAATCAATAGAAAGATCAGTGGTTGCCAGGGCTGAGACGGGGCCGGGGGGAGGGAGGGGATGAACAGGTGGAGCACAAAGGATTTTTAGTGAAAATACTCTGTATGATACCATAATCATAGACCCACGTCATTATGCATCTGTCCTAACCCACAGAATATACAAGACCAAGAGTGAGCTGAGCCCTAACTGTAAAGTAGGGATTTGGGATGATAATGCGTCAGCTGTAACACATGTTCCGCTCTGGTGGGAGCCGCTGATGTTGGGGGAGGCTACGCATGTGAGGATGGGGATGATGGGAGCTCTCTACCTTCTGCTCAATTTTGCTGTAAACCTAAAACTACTTTAAAAAAAAAAAGTATTGAATAAATATTTTTTTAAAAATCCAAGAAAGGGAGTGAAGGTAATCAAGTGGTATTCAGATAGAACATAATTATAACAGGTAAAATGGGAAACAAAGAAATGGAAGAAGGTACAGACGGATGTTGAGGTAGAGAGAATTTGTTAATCTACTCAACAAACACGTATGAGCACCTAACTAACTCCCAGGTACCGTGATGTAGCAATTCATGACAAAGGACTGTGAAGGGGTCATCTGTGGAGCATGGATAATGTGAATAAAGCTGCTGTAAACATCTGTGGAGAGTGGTGCTAGAAACCAAGGAGAATGAAGGTGGCTTGGATCAGCTGCTATGTGGAAGGTGACAGGTCAACAAATCGCGGTAATTCGGCAAATCTACTAACACGAAGATCCCAGCTGATGTTACAGCATGAATATGAAATGGAATTAACTAATAGGGCTATGCACATGATACATCAACCTTACAACACTCAAACAATTAAAAGGAGAAATTACTTTTTCCCAAATACAAAAGACTGGCAAAAATATGGTGAGAAAATGTGAAGGGTATCAATAAGTCTAGGATATTCAAATGAGTATGTAAAAATGGTTGTCCATGGGGTCTATCCAGGTTAGAAAGGACCCTCCCTCCCAGTCAAAAAAGAAAAAGAAAAAGAGTATGGTGGGGGGCACCTGGTGGTCCAGAGGGTTGAGCATCTGACCTGGTTTCGGCTCAGGTCATGATCTCAGGGTTGTGGGATCAAGCGCCACGCGCGGGGGGCAAGGGGCGTCTGCTTGAAGATTCTCTCCCTCTCCCTCTGCCCCTCCTCCCACTTGTGTGTGCAACCACTCTCTCTCAAATAAATAAATAAATCTTTTCTTAAAAACGTAGGTTTTATGAGATATTAAAAAATGTGTCAACTGGGAAAGAAAGAGGGCCTGGCAAAAGCCCATCATTCTCAGGATACAGTAAAAATACCCATTCTTAATTATAACAGTCCCTGCTATATGAATGATCACAAACGGTGGGTCACCAACCTTGATACAGGGTTATAAGTACACAGCTAACTCTAATTTTAACAGCAGTCATGGAGCTCTCTTGGTTTACTCACCATGATTTGGGTTGTTTATTAAGTACAGAGTCAATGCAATGATGGGAAATGAGCAAGTATCTAACAGACTATGACCAAAGAAAATGGTTGTCCAACTTTAAATTCCCTTTTTAACACTGGTTGCACTGCCATAACGTAGTAAGAGCCCTGATGACAAGAATTTTTTCAAGAACTTATTCTGAAACTTTTAAATCTAGATATGACTGAGGAAAAAATATGCAAAAACTATCATAAATGCCAGAAGAACTAGGCAATTCTCCAACGTTTACACAAAGCAGCAATTAAACCCAAACCAATGGACGTTTCTACACCTGGCTCATGGAATACAGGTGAGAGACCAGCCATGGCCCAGAACACAATCAATCCATCCCATGGAAAAAAGCTCAGATGCTTTCCCACTGGCAAAACCTGCTCTCCACTGAACTTTCAACTTTTATGGAGAGAAATACTGTGAAGCATACAGCTCACTTTCCCCTTATTTCTTCTCTCGTTCTTCGTAATTCACTTATTTGTTTGTTTAGCTTTATGTCCTGCTACACCGAATACAATTTTTCTAAATCTAGCAAAGAGGGAACACAAAAGAGCTTAACTAACAAAAAAGTTATGGTAAAATTGGACAATAGCCACCAAGGAGAAGCCTGACATTATTAACTGATAAGAAACAGCAAATTGGGGGGGGGGTGCCTGGGTGGCTCAACTGGTTAAACGTGTGACTCTTGGTTTCAGCTCAGGTCATGATCTCAGGGAGTCTACTTGAGATTCTCTCTCCCTCTCCCTCTGCCCCTCCCGCCCCAACTCCCTCTCTCTCAAAAAAATAAATGAATCTTTTAAAAAAAAAGAATATATATTTGTAAAATACACAATATATATTTGTAAAATGTAGTTGTTTTGTAAAATTATTTTTGAAAATTCTACAAAATACATTATAAAAAAATAACTGACTCTTACAGTCAGAAAACTTTATAGTAATAACCATAAGCCTTAACAATGCATACTTAATGTTCTTTTGGAAAACCTGTGACACCAGGAAACATTTGAAGAGGATCCTGGAGGAAAAGCAGAAGTGAGATCATCATCACCACTGGCGTGTGACAGAGCATGAAACTGAAGATGGAACCAGATGGTTTTTCTAACCCCCAAATTCTAGTTTTTCAATTTTATGATTTGAATATAGATGTTTGCTTTTAATAAAAAAAATAATTCTAGAAGTTATGGGATTAAGATCCCAAAGAAGAAGAGGTGAAAATATAATTCCAAACTATCATGAAACCAGAGATGGTTAACGAATTTTAAGCAAACACTTATGAATGCCTCTGACTTCATTCACAAAGGCAGAGATTATGATTAAAGGCCAAAAAACCCACAGAGACAAACAAAAAAGCCAAAACCAACCTTTCTTAACAAAAATTTCAGATTTCACTAATGACTAATAAAATAATCCGAAAATCTTGTTTAAAAAAAATTTCTAAATTATAGACCAAAACGGAAGTCCAGTCACTCACTCAGATTTCAATTCTCTATAGAACCACATCTTACACTATCAGTGGAATTTTGATCCCAACTTTGGAGATGAAAATAAAATATTTAAAAATAACTCAGTGATGGCTGATCAATTAGACTAAAATTACACAGCTGGCCATAACCATAACAGGAGTTCATGGTTAGATTTTTTTTTCCTCATAAAAGCAAACCCTTGACAGGAGTGGGCAGAGATCCTTTTAATGAGAAATGGAAAGACACATTTATAGAAGAAACAAAACTATATACTAGATGTTCTGGCATCTACGAGAGAGCAAACACAAAGGCTGCCTTACCTCCCATCTGCATAGTCTGTATCTGCTCCACCCCACCAGACATCCGAGTCATCCTCCTCTGCGTCGGCTGAGTCAACATTGTCGCTTTCCTCAGCCAGTGGGCAACATACGAATTCTACTCCTCGGAACTTGTCAATTCCACAAGGCAGCAACATGCCATACCCGTGCAAATTGGTGGTCTTCTCACTACACGTCTACAGAAGGTAAGGAGAAAACAGGGAGGGGGGGGTAGAGTAAGAAAATCCCAAATATAATCATCACCACAGAGACCCAATATATCAAGAACCAATTTCACAATGGAAAGGGCCATTTGCTGTTTTGAGTGGATTTACAAGTTTCTTTAGCACAGACTACTCTGGCACCCTTATTTTTTAACTGTAGAGACATGTTGTTATACTATCGAAATTAATAAAAACAACCGGAATGGAAAGTTTTTAGGAAAGAAGATATGGAAGAAGGCTGCAGTGTGAATGGATATCAGAGAACCAATGCTCTGTGGCATCATTAGTGCATCAGGTAGACATGATGGATCCATGTACAACCCCAGCTAACTTCCACCTCCACTATACATGGAAGTTTCTCTCATGTGGACGCATCTTACTCTAGAAATTCAAACTCTCTTGGCTCACTTCCAGAATAACAATCCTGGGAAGAAAAGAAATTATCCTCTGCTATGAATCAAAACTTAAGAGTCTAAATTAGAGATTTCTCCATCAACACCTTTTTGCTTTCCTGGGATTTGCTAAATTTGCACAAATCGAGATTAACATAAAGCTTTGAAGGCATCCACTGGTGACAGAGGGAAGACTAATAATTCAACACATATGGATAAACAATGAAAATATTACAGAGTGTATTTTGACCTCATAGGAATTAAAGTCATTTTTGTTTCTTAGTGAAAAAAAAATTTTTTTTAAACTCAAGAACAAATGAAAATGGAATTATCAGATGGGTAACCGAACTTCAAATTACCTGGTTTGCTTTCTTAAGATCCAAAAAGCTCTTAAATCTCCAAAACACATTTTTCTATAAAGAAAATTGTGTTTTACAGTAAATTGGAACAGTATATACTATTTTACAGAAGGCAAAATTAATGTTAATTCTCAAGTTGTGTTTTTTGCCTAACAACTTCAAAGCTATCGGAGCTGGATCAGGGTTTCTCACCCTCAGTACTATTGATTTTGGGTCAGATAACTCTTGGAAGAGAGATGGAGGCGAGGCTGTCCCGTTCACTGAGGAATGTTTAGTAGAATCTCTGACCTCTAGATCTCAAATGCCAGTAACATCACCCCCTCCAACTGTGACAACCAAAACTGTCTCCAGACACTGGCTCATGTGCCTGAGGAGGGTTGAGGGAACACAACTGACCCCATTTGAGAACCACTGAGATAGGCAAAGGAGCCTACTTCTAGGAGACTTATCTTCCACAAAATTATATACACTTAGTAGAAAAATTTCGCGATATATCAAAGGGATAAAGCGGTTTTGAAGATGACAGTAAGTCACATTTTATGCTAGTTGTTTTATGTTATTTATCCACTTTTGCCAAAAACAGGGGTCAACAAAGGTTAGGACTGGTGCCACAGATTCAACCACTATGGGAAAATGAAGGTGGTGGCATGGCGTGGTGAACACAAAATTGGATGGTGTATCCATTTAGATGGATTGGGGAACGCTGCGGCAGAACAGAAAGCCGCAGTCCAATACCAACAGTTTCTAACTTCCTGTTCTACCGCTGCATTCCCCAATAGATGATAGGAGAAAAGGTCAAATTACAAAACCTTGGTATACGACAAAAGAAAACAAGAGGTAAATAAAAAATAATTTGGGGAAAAAAGGTACATTTTAAGGTTTATGGGCAAGTATAAGATTACAGTGTCTAGTTTATGAAGCACATAAGGCACAGACACATAAAAAATCTAACTAAATCTGTTTTTGACTCATAAATTACTCGTGGAAAGTTTTTTCTTTTTCAAATAAGAAATATAACTTATTCCTCAATGTGGCCACGGCCTGAAAATATCTTCTAAAATGGCATGACACATGTCCCAAGGAAATCTTCACTTTAGAAGAGGAAAGAATGCATGAGCTGGTACCTCTTTGGCGACAGTGTGCCAGTGAAGGTGGGTTTCACACACATCCATCCTCTCCTGATGTAGGAATTTGCACTTGTCAGGAACAAGGAGGGCGTCACTTACAAACTCGCCAACTGCAAGAAAGGGAAAACGCTTCACGTCATTCCATCTGCGTCACAGGGCTCTTGTCCCTGGGTCCTTATCAAGGAAATAGGGGCTAAAATACTTCAGAAGGTATACAGCTTTTTGAATGACAAAGTAATCAATCCAAGAAAGGCTGGTACCATTCGAATGTTGAGTCCTATGTCCCGAGCTCAGTTCCTTGCCACATCAACCTTGATGGGTAAATACTTCCCACATGTGTTAAGTGAAATCTATCTGATTACTATGAAGCTCTGACTGCAAAGTTAATCATACAGAAAGCTGCCATTCAATTGCAACAAGGGCAAAAAATGCAGACTGACACTGCGAGGCAATCATTTGAGCGGAAACAATATAAATAATTGTCCATCCCTCCTTCTTGGACATTTCATCTGTTTGTAAGCTAATAGAAAATGTAGCATTTTTCTACTTCCTAAACAAACAAAATCTATGTATGTACACACGGTTACATATGTGACACACACACACACACACACACACACACAGTTTAATTCAATTAAATTATGAACACTGCTCCTTAGGTTTTTGTTGGATTTTTAAAGAAAATGTATATCATGCAAATTCTTTCTAGCATAACTGGTACTGCAGATAGAAAGATATTACATAAAGTCCTACAAGACCATTTACATTCTTATGAGGATAAAAGTTTGGATAATTACAGAATGTAAGCTATGAGCTTAATTTTTATTTGCTTTGTTCACTACAGTTACCCTAGCTTTTAGCATAGATTCTGCACATAGAAGGCAACAGATGTCCTGATGAATGAAGCTTCACATTAAATGCTGTTAAAGAGGAGCGCCTGGGTGGCTCAGTCGGTGAAGTGTCTGTCTTCCGCTCAGGTCATGGTCCCAGGGTCCTGGGATCGAGCCCCACGTCAGGTTCCCTGCTCCGCGGGGAGTCTGCTTCTCCCTCTCCCTCTGCCCCTCCTCCCACTTGAGCTCTTTCACTCACTCACTATCTCTCAAATAAGTAAAATCTTAAAAAATAAAATAAAATAAATGCTGTAATAGTGATGAAGACGGGGCTGAGCCTACAAAGTGAACATATCCGCTTAGGTACACCGGGAAAGAACTCAAAGTAGAAACGACATCACAGATGAATCTACAGGGATGAGGAGGGGTATGCCGTGTAGAAAATGAATGGAAGCTCCAAGATGTAAGGACAGCACCTATCTTAACACTCCACTCCTGATCCCTGGCCCAGTTCTGGCAAACATGACCATCCTGGATAGACGGATGGATGAATGGCTAAAGGCAGTTCGAAATGAGGGCACATCCTATGCAAAAGAGAGGAAAAAGAAAGCGTGAGGCATATTTGTAGAGGAGGCAAAAGTCCAACGTGGCTGGAACACCTGGTAAGTGCAGAAGTAAATGAGACTGGAGGAAATGCTGGACTCCTAACTGCAGGATCCAAAGTTCTAGATACCACTTTGGAGGCAACATAAGCCAAAAGATACCTGAAACAGGAATGACATGCTCAAGTTTGTTTTTCCGATAAACTCTCTAATCAAGTTTGCGTAGGGAGACCATTGAGTAGGGCGCTGCCGTCCTTCAGGCAAGACAGGCAAGAACAGATTTAAACCAACAACCCCAAATAAGGAGGGAATACGAGCTCTCCACACTCCAGCAAGGAACGATTTTTTTTTTTCTTTCACAGTAGGTTAACACCACATTTTCTGAAAAGGAGCATGAAGAGTGATGAAGACCTTGAGAGGGGGAAGGAAAAAACCCTTTTCTATTCCCGTTACAGAAAAGGGTTCTTTTAAACTTCGTGTCCATAAGGGCGTTTAAACTTGAGTCTGTTTCTAGCTCAAACACACAAGATATCTCATGATATTTAAGGACTTATTTTAATAAATAGTATTTAGATAAAAACCTAAGTGAATCATAGGGGATGAAGAGCCCTTCATCTTGTCATTCCTTAAATCTTTAAGACAATGTAGGATGCCCACAGCATGGTACTGTGAGTCACAGAGAATGCAGGAATTACGAGATGTGAGGCCCTCAAAAGACTGCGGATGCTGCTTGTGGGAAAGGAACCCACGAGTCCTAGAAGCCTATGCCATGGCGGTGGCTGGCGCCTCACAGGCAACACCGCACCTCAGCTCCACAACAGCTGTGCGACCGACCTCTTATAATATCAACTTATAAATATCAACCTCACTTCCCAGTGGAGAAATGCCTGCCAAGAAATGTGTCTAGGGCAACCTGCCCTCAGCAGATAATAACCTCGCCCCAGAGATGAACATTAAGATACACAGTTTAGGGAAAGAAAGACTAATGCAAGTGACATCCCATTTTTTCCCCTTTTACTTTGACACAGAATACAAGCAAACAAACCACAACCACCGAACTAAATCCCACATGAGATGGAGAATGGAAAATAAAAGTAATCTTACCCAAAGCCTATACACCTTCCCCAGGTGGACTCTTCATGGTTTCTCAGGACAGGCAATCAACTGCAGCTGGTTGCTGCAGTGGTGGGGGTGGGAGGGACGGGGCGGCTGGGTGATAAGACACTGGGGAGGGTACGTGCTATGGTGAGCGCTGTGAATTGTGTAAGACTGATGAATCACAGACCTGTACCCCTGAAACAAATAAATTGTTAAAAAAAAAAAGATAGTAGGAAGGGAAAAATGAAGGGGGGAAAATTGGAGGGGGAGAGGAACCATGAGAGACTATGGACTCTGAGAAACAAACTGAGGGTTCTAGAGGGGAGGGGGGTGGGGGGATGGGTTAGCCTGGTGATGGGTATTAAAGAGGGCACCTATTGAATGGAACACTGGGTGTTATCCGCAAACAATGAATCACGGAACACTACATCAAAACCTAATGATGTAATATATGGTGATTAATATAACATAATAAAATAAAATTTAAAAAACAAAAACAAACAAACAAACAAAAATAATACTTGATACCTCAGTGTCCTGATTTTCCAGGCCACACAAGAGGCCGGAAGTGATCAAAAGCTTGAAGATGCTGCTTCATTTACGGGCTTTGGTCAGTCAAATCATATTGCCGTATTTACAAATGTCCGGCACACTAACTGATTTTTTTTTTTTTTTTTTTTAGTTTACAATTATTGGAAAGATGAAATGGCTGGCCCAAGGCTATTAAATCAGTTCATGAGACAATCAGGAGCAGGTATCAGAGACTCTCAACCTTGACCTTGCAGCATAAACTGGCTAACAGCTGACAAACAACAGTGTGTCTGGTTTTACTTGCCTGGAGGCCAGGCTGCTGAAGACTAGATTTTACTGCAAAGCCAAAGTTGCCGAAAGATATTTGCCTTGGTAAAATCTCATGTTCCTCAAAAGGACATGTATTGCATTAATTTGTAAAAAGATATCAGAATTTTTTTTAATTTGCAAAAGGGCATTTCATGTAGCATTAGAAAGATGCTCTTAGGTTTCTAATAATGTCCATAGCCAAGAAATATATGCCCCCTGAATGAGACTGCCTTTTTTTTTTTTAAAGGATAAATACTGGTTATTTAATAAGCCCTCAGGACTAATGGCAAAATAGGAAACTCACTGTACTCTAACATTAAAATAAAATTTGGCAATAACTTTGTGGTTTTACAGCCCTGCTTAAATTACTTTCAAAATTGATGAAAAACACCAGAATGTTACACATCAGAAATTTTAAGCAATTAAACCACAAAAATCTGTTAATATTTTTTAATAAAGAATTAAAGAGTGGTAAAAATATAATGAATCTTTTCTCATAAACTAGTTTAGTTTAACATGGTTTATATTCTCTCCCCTTTAAATTCTAAAAGAATTATTCTTAAAAATCTATGATAAAATGAAGGGGGGGAAATCGGAAGGGGAGACGAACCATGAGAGACCTTGGACTCCGAGAAACAAAATGAGGGTTCTAGAGGGGAGGGTGGTGGGGGGATGGGTTAGCCCAGTAACGGGTACCGGGGAGGGCACGTTCTGCATGGAGCACTGGGTGTTATACGCAAACAATGAATCATGGAACACTACCTCAAAAACTAATGATGTAATTAATGTATGGTGATTAACACAATAAAAAAAATTTAAAAAAATCTATGATATAGGTGACATATGGGAATTCTCTGTACTCTCCACTCAGTGTTGCTGTGAATCTAAAATTGCTCTAGAAAATAGTTTTTTAATTAAAAACAAAAACCCTAACAGTATGTACCTGGCGTTTCCCTATAAAACTATGTATGCTTTTATTTTTAAAATAAACCTTCTGGTTTCTTTGGTCCGATCCTTCAGGTAAAACACACACAAACACACACACACGCACAACTTTTAACAGAATTCAGGTGAAAGATCAAAATGAATTAGGTACCATAACGAGAAATCCTGTTCCTGTTTATGCTGACCTGTGGGACATTTGGCACCATTTAATCCTAGTGGATAAATTCATCAATATATACTGTGCAAGTTTCTTGATAAGCATACTACCTGGTCTCTTATTTAAAAAAAAAAATCACAATTTGTATCACACACACACACACACTCCAATTGAAAGGAGATTTTCAAAGCTAATGAACAAGATCTGGGTTTGGCCAAAAAGTCTTGGCAAGATGAACAATGCTGTCCAGTTCAATTGGGACTCTGCAGGCCTTAATCCACTGGCTCTTTGGTGGTCTTTGAGAGGATTATGTAGCTCAAATTACCTCATTTTGCAGATGGGAGGCAAAGAACCCAGGTCAAGTGGCTTGCCCACAGAGCCAACTGGCAGTGGACACGGTCTAAAAATCTGGGTCTCTGGGTTCTCCATCCAAGAGTGGTAACTCAACTCACTGTCATTTAAACTCTGGTGGAAATTAGTTATTTGCCAAATTCCCTTTGGCTTTTACCAAAGGAGATTCACTTTTAGACTATAAAATGCTTAAATGTTATCATGTATAATGCAGTCTATTTGACAATAAAACTAGGTTTAAATTACCTAGCAAGCCATATAAAACAGCTGGGAACGCACTGCACAGCACAGAACAGGATGCATGATTAGCCATGGCTTAGAGACCTGATGGGGTGCTTTCTCTCACATGACAAGTCTGGTCCGGAGGCCGAGGCTGGTGCAGGTTTTCAATACCACCCTCACGGCCCAGGCTATTCCCATCTTTCTGTACTGCCGTCCTTAGCATGGTGGCTTTTGTCTTCATGTTCCGTGGTCAAAAATGGTCACAGTTGCATGCAGGAAACAGGAGGAACAGGCCAAAGCATGATGGTTTTCTGTTTGGGTTTTTTTTTTTTTTTTTTGCCCTCACACAACTTTGCTGTTTCCCACGCATGGGCTCCCTCCCTGTTTTCTACATCCTCTATGCCATGACTATGTCATCTGGCCGCGCTCAGCTGCAAGGGAATCCGTGAGAGTATTTTCAGCTGAGCACACTGTCACTGTGAACAACAACAACAAAAATCTGGGAGTCTTTTACAAAGGAAGAAGTGGAAATAAATATTAAGTAGGCAAGTAGCAGAGTCTCCAACATCATGGAATTAAAATACAGGAATGTAGTTTTCAATTTCTTTACACTGCCTTTTCAAAAGACAAATAATTCCAGGAAGAAGACAGAAGTGAATATGAAGTGCTACAACTAAAACCACCAAGTCTCTGAATTCATGGCCCAGGGAGAAATTCGGGGGAGGGGGGGTGTGCAGGTTGTCAGAGTAAAGAGCAAAATCGTGCACAGCTGAGACTGCTCAAGTGTTCAGAGTCAGAGTGGGATTGCACAGATTGATTAAAAGATTCCAGAGCCATACATAAGAACTTCAAGGTACAGAGATCTTACAATGAAAAAAAACAATCTTTCTATGAACTTGCGAAGACTAACGTGGTGTTGGTCAGAAATCACGGGGAACAAATGGTGGCAATGTCTGAGGTCTAGGGACTTCGGCCAAAGGGGTATCCTTCCTTCCTGATCCCTCAAGAGGTAAAGAGGATTCAGGAAAAGGGGATGAGAAGGGGGGTCGGGGTAAAAATGTCCCGGCAACGTTATCCCTGAGTAACGGCAAAGCGCGTTTCCTTCCTTGTGCTATACTCCACCAGGAGGGATGAGACATGGCCCGGATCTGGCTCTTGAGGTAAGATGTGGACAGTTACAGCAATTCCGGACCCTGTGCCTAGCACTCACTTAGCTGCTTAGGGGACATCATCTCACACCGGACTCGGAACCATGCACTGAGGTGATTGCAATGATCTCACTGCCTAAGGGCAGAAGGTGAGCCTGACGAGTTACAGAATCAGCCCAGGTCACATATGGAGTAAATGGTGGAGGTGGGAAAAAGAAGAGTTAACAGCCAGATGGCACTCAACTCCGTGCCTGCAACAAAGGTGCTCAAGTATTTACTTTTATTATTATTATTTTCTCCCAGTAGCCATTCATCAGCCACTACTGTTTCTCATATTAATACCAATTACGGTCAGTAAGAACAGAAACAACTACTCTTCATTGTTCACTGATCACCTATTATGCTCCTTCTGAAGGCAGTGAGGTTTTAGTCCCAGGACATTATCACCGTCCAGTTAAGAGTTCTACAGTCCTACGTTTGAGCACGACTTACGATGTAATGGATAAGGGTCATGGCCAATCCTGGTCAACACAGTGGGGTGGAGTCCCTATGAGCACAGAATCCGCATGACCAATCTTTTCACCTTCTGGGCTGGGCTCTGCTCCTGGCTATAAGGGGCGGGGTTTCCTGGGATCCCCCCTGGCAATCAGTACTTCATCCACTAACTCTTCATTGCATACTTTCTATTTTTCATTAATGCTGAGATACAGTAGTGAACAAAACAGATGGAACTAAATGAAACTGCAGAGGGAAAAGATAAAAAAAATAAAACAAATGGTAATAAATACCATGTAGATAAAGCAGAGAAAGGGACAGGGATGGGGAGGAGGAGGGTCATGCAGAGGAAGTGGAATTTTAAATAGAGTAGTCAGGGAAAGCCTCACTGAAAATAGGGCATTTGAGTGAAGGCCTAAGGAAGTGAGGGAACAAATCATCAAGATATCAGTGGGAAGAACATTCCAGGCAGAGGAAGAACAAGTGCAAAGGTCCTGAGGCAGGCGTGTGCCTCATGAGTTCACAGAACAGCAAGGAGACCAGTGTTGTCAGAGAGGAATGATGGGGAGGAGGTCAATGGGTGAGTGAGAGCGGACTGTATGGGGCATTAAGCATTGTCCACACTCTGGCCAAAACCCTGAGTAACACAGGAAGACTCTGGAGTGGTTTTCTAAGTAAGTTACTCTTGCTCTACAGGTCAAGATTGGAAGTAAAAAGACCTGGTAGGGAGCTGTTGCAGTAAACCCGGTGGGAGATGACAGAGTCTTGGACCAGGATGGTAGCAACAGAAATGGTGAGCAATAGTAAGATTCTGGATGTAGTCTGTAGGTAGAATCTAAAGGATCAAGTAAGGGCATAAGAGAAAGAGAGTCAAGGATCTAACTTGTTTCAATTCCAGTAGCTAGAGGATACTATTTGCCAGAGGGCAGACACTAAAAGGATCACATCAAGGTAAAGGCAAAAAAAAAAAAAAAAAAAAAGTGAAAACCGGAAGTTTCACTTAAATTGTCTCTCTGATTTATTCAAGTGAAGGGAGCACAGCCTTATATACATATGTAAATGCTGCGGTGGGTCCAAGACAGAAGGAGTGTTTGACCAAGGCTCTGAAGAACACTGGTCTCAGATGATGAAAACAGTTGCTCGCTCTATCAGGCGAGAGGGCCCAGGGGCTAAGGCATAAGGCAGTCTAGTCTGGTATCAATGAGCGCACCAAGCTTCTGAGATCAGACAACATCAGGCGTCTTTCGGGGTGGTATGGCGCTAGACTCACATCTTGGTTTCTAATACCATTCTCCAATAAAAGGAACCAGGGCTCCTTGGAGAAATGGCTGATTCTAGGATTGGTGCAGGACAGACACAAGATGAGTCTGGAGCATCTTGTTCAGAAGGAAAAAAAAAAAGAGGTTATGTCCAATAAGCACAGGAGCCAACTAAAAAAGCTCCCAATGGCTGGCACAGAAATACTATGAGCCATAAAATAAACAAAGTAGTACTGGATTATAACTCAATGTATTCGTAAGTCCAAATGACTGAATAAATAAATAAACAGGTGGAAAGAGACTAATCTGTGAAGAATTCCAAATAATCTACATAGATACTCTGCCCTCAAAGAGATGAAGCACAAATCTCCACTCCTTAATTGTAGGCTCTGCGGGTGACTTCCTTCCTGAGTATAGCGCACAATGTGGGAATAGGGAGTAACTTTACATTGGAGAAACCTGACAAACACTACTCCAGCCATCACGGTTGATACCACCAGTGATATTCCAAGTTGGTAATATGTACATTTAATATGGGATGAAAAGGGCACTTTACTTCTGTGGTCTTCTTTCCAAAAAACCCATAACCCCAGTCGAACAATGAGAAAATTCCAACACAGGAGCATCCAACAAAATACCTGAGTGGTACTCCTGGAAACTGCCAAGGTCATTAACAACAAGGAAAGTATGAGAAGTCATCACAGCCAAGAGGAGGCTAAGGAGATCTGACAACCAAAGGGAATGGGTTTCCTGAATGGGATCTTGAAAATTAAGAAAATCTGAACAACGTATGGACTTTAGTAATGACAATGTCTCACAACTGGTTCATTCATTGTAACAAACGTACCGTATTAATGGAAGATGTTGATAAGAAGGGAAACTGGCTGAAGGGTATTTGGAACTCTCTGGGCTATCCTCTCAATTTTTCTGTAAGTCTAAGAGTTTTCTTAAAAATTTTTCTGGAAGTCTCCATTTAAGATTTCATACCTATTTGCCTCTGCATCAACATTCTGGCCTTCAAAAGCGTGTCTGTGAGAATACTCAAGCTGAAAAGAAACGGGGGTTAGAAAATCTTGCTAAGCATGGGCTTCTCTTCGATGGCATTTATAATGACTAGACAGAGCTTGGCTTTCGATTTCCTAGGCAAATCTCTCCCTGAATCATTTGTGTGATGCACAGTACTTAAATTCTCTTTCAGAATAATCCCACATATCAGTAAGAAAGGAGATGCTTTGCTTTCCAAGTTTAACCTTGTCTTGGAAATGTAAACATAACATCATAGAATTCAATTACCCTTTACAAATGAGCAATTTCAGGCTTGAAGACTGATTTCTGTGTAGTTCATAACAGAGTCAGGCTGGACTCCAGGCCTGGCTGAACTGTAATGCTCACTACACCCCAGTAAAGTATTACAACATTCCACAAACTCTGCATCACGGCTTCCTGGCCAACCGACCCTAGATTAGCTAAGCTACGTGGGGGGGGCTTTTCCTGTTGCCTCTCTCTTACTGTATTACTCATGTTCTTGGTTTTATCAGTAACGGGGCTTGTTACTTACATTTGTAATCATTTCAACATCAGTTAAAAGATGGAATTATGAAAATGATGGTTGTTAAATCTTTCCAGATAAGGGGTGTGCAAACTCTGGTGTGCTGGATTTTAACACAGACTCATCCTGCCTCTCACCCCAGCACCAGGATCCCAGCACCTCTCACCCTGACACCTGATCTTGGCCGTGTGGGATGTGCCTGAAAAACAGACCTCCCCAGAGGGATTCTGATTCAGGTGGCTCATGGACCAAAAGCTTCAGTGCAGACACGGATCACCTGGGGATGTTGTTAAAACGCAGTTTCTGATAGGACAAGTCCAAGGGGGGACCTAGCTGGCCTGTGTAACAAGCTCCCAAGTGAGTCGATTCAGCTGTTTGTTCAGGTAGCAAGGGTCTACTTAAGGTAATCCATTATAACTAATCTTATTAAGGTTTTTTTTTTTTTTTAAGTTACAGGTTATTAGGGAACACTTTTTAGAATGGCTTGTCTTTTCTTTTTTTTTTTTCTTTTTTAAGTAGGCGCCACACCCAATGTGGGGCTCAAACTCACAACCCTGAGACCAACAGCCACACATTCCACTGACTGAGCTAACCAGGCACCCCTGGCTTGTCTTTTCCTTTTTCTTTTCACTGTGTTAGAAGAAACATAACATAAAACTTACCAGTTTAGCCATTCTTAAGTGTATAGTTCAGCAGTGTTAAAGTACATTTAAGTATTGTATAACCAATCTCTTTTCATCTTACAAAACTGACATTATACACATTAAACAATTCCCCTTTTCCTCTGCCCCCAGTCCCCTGGAAACCAGCATTGTACTGTCTTTACGAATGTGACGAATCTAGGTACTTCATATGACTGGAATCATAAAACATTTGTCTTTTTGGTGACTGGCTTGGTTTGTCCTTTTAAAAACATATAATCAAATCCTTCCTGCCTTCCTTCTGTAAGCCTGGGTCTTGTCCCATAGATTTCTCATTCTGGCACAATTTTAAGAAGAGAGTGCCTTTTCACAAGCCCTGAGAGCCAACTTGCTCCTGTTTTGTCTTTTGTTTCTTTATAAGAGAATACGGTAGAAAGAATGCTGTATTTGAAGGCAAAAGGGGAGAAAATGACGCAGCGACTCAGGAGGATTTAGTGATTTCCGTGTATGAAAAGATGAGGCTAACGGTATCTCCGGGCCACAGAAGCTCAAATAGGATGCGGAAGAAGGATAAATATTAAAACCTAAAATGATTTGGTTTAATTTTAAGAGATTGTCTCTGCAACCACTCAGGACTGCGGAATACCACTGTGCACCCAGTTCCTCGAAGGCTACAAAAGAACAAGCCACAGTCCGGCAAAAACCAGTACAGAGCAGCACTGTCCAAAATTGATGCAAGCCATGTTGGCAGTTTTAAATTTCTAACAGCCACATTAGGAAGGTCGATTTTAGTAACAGGCTTTATTTAACCCAGTATATCCTAAACTTTGCCATTTCAACGTGCAATCAATATAAAAAAATTATTACTAAGACAGTCTACATTCCCCCCGCCACGCCCCAGATTCTTCAATAACTGGTGTCTATTTTCCACTTCCGGCACACATCAGTTTGGACTAGCCACATTCCAAATTCTCAACAGCCACATGGGGCTAGCGGCCCACCATTGGGCAGCACTAGCTTAGGGTCAAATTTCAGAGATCAGCAGTATCTTTCGAGGAGTGATGTGTTGAATGTGGACAGGTTGAGGTTATGGGATAAAATCTGAATCCAGAGATACAGGCCTCAACGGAGAAATAAATCTTACGTTTGAATACACTGAAGAGACGGTATTCACAGTTCTTATTTGCTATCAGAATGCCACACATTTTAATCACTGAGTAGCACTAGAATTCAATTTGTTACCACCATTAAGCCTATTTACCAGCAAAGAGCCCTTTTCCCTCATTTCTCTTTTTGCAGTTCTCATACTTTTAATTTTTATTTATAGTGTGTGTGATGAATTCGGAGGTGGAAATAAGGCAGATTTCCTTTATACCCAAAACCACTCATCTCTAGCCTCGCTCAGTGCTGGATATTGAGAGTTGAACTGAAAAGCAGATGGTGTGGGGCGCCTGGGTGGCTCAGTTGGTTAAGCGTCTGCCTTCAGCTCAGGTCATGATGCTGGGGTCCTGGGATGGAGCCCCCGCATCGGGCTCCCTGCTCAGTGGGGAGACTGCTTCTCCCTCTGCCCCTCCCCCCCACTTGTGTGCACTCACGCGGGCGCACACGCGCGCTCTCTCTCTCTCAAGTGAATAGATAAAATCTTTAAAAAAATGAGAAGCAGATAGTGTGGGGATAGCCTCCTAGATTCTTTATTTTGTCTCTTTGAAAACACAAGTATCCTCACTGGCTGCTTTCTCCTAATACTTTCTTTCTACCTTATTAAAGTATTCATAGCCTGATAGATTTTAAAGATGCAATTAATTAGGGTTATATACGGGGCTTTTAAAAAGCCACATAATTGCTAACAAAATACCAATCAGGCTGATGCACCGTGGGGCCAGAGAACCACCAGTTATTACCCAAACCTTAAATTATACAGAGAGGTAAAAATACACAGCCCGTTTTTTCCGCATACCATACTCAGAAACCCACGTGTGAGGTAGGCTATCATCAGGACAGGAAAAGGCATTTTCACCGATAAACTTCTCAACAGAGCTGGGGACTGTCACTTCCAAGCCCCTGACTATACCTTACAACGCATTACCATCGGCCTTGCTGGAACAATCTTCCTCAGGTCTTCTCTCAAGGTTTATAGCAACAAGCACATTCAACTGCTCTCAAGTTCGCTGTTTGTTTTCTCTACCACAGCATTTTTCTCCTTAAATTCAGTCCTCTCTAGCTTTCCAACTATGGAGACAACATCTGTTCTTCCATGCTCCGTCTCAAGCTTAAATTTGTTCTTTCCCTTTCACTGATTCATCTTTTAATAATTCTGATTTTAAAGTTAAGACATTGCCCTCTTCCTTCTACTCATACCTTCTCACTCAGATACAGCCGGCCCTTGAACAGCATGGGTTTGAACTGAGTGGGTCCATTTGTATGCAGAGTTTTTTCAACAAATACAGTACAGTACTGTAAATGTACTTTGTCTTCCTTATGATTTTAATAACACTTCCGTCTCTCTAGCTTACTTTATTGTAAGAATACAGTATGAATAATACACATAACATATGAAGTTAACCAACAGTTATCAGTAAGGTTGCTGGTCAAGAGTAGACAATGAACAGTTAAGTTTTGGGGGAGTGAGAAGTTATATGTGAATTTTTGACCAAGCAGGGGCTCAGCACCCCTAATCCCCATGTCGTTCGAGAGTCAGCCGTCTATCACCCATGTCTAGGAATTCAACAACTTCCTCCACTCTTTCAAAGATGACCTTTCAGTTGACATTTCCAGTCCCTAGCTGGATACCTACTTAAGAAGGTATTGCTTTTACCATATGTACACCTGACCATGAAACTTTAGAACTGTGTCCAAAGAACGATAAGCGATTCCTCATTGGGTCTCACATCTATCTTACGTGGAAGCAAGATAAGGGAAGAAAAACAACAGTCAACAATTTGGGGGAACCAAACATGGTGGTGACTGCTAAACAAATTCCACTTGGTTACAAAACCCAGGTCCCCTTTCTCACTTAACTAATACCTCTACTTTCTCAATTAATATTTGCCACTACTTCATATCCTAAGCCCCATGGGCTGTACCTCAACAATACTCAAACTACCCATATTCCTGAAGCTGGACCTCAGATCATGTCACACGAAGAAATGTTCTGAAATTCTTAACTCTGGTAAACCATTTCGTGAGCAGAAACTTACCTTCTAGCTCTCCCCACTCCTTTCCACCTGCTCCAATACTCATGACCCTGCGTCCCTGGACTCTTCATCACTCGCTAAGGTCAGCAGAGGATGTTTCCCTGCCTTCCCTCCATTTCCCTGCCAGTTCGGCCTGGGACACACAGCACGTACATTCATCACCAGTGCTTATAACCAGCTAGCTACCTCCCTGTGTGCTCATGATGCCCAAACTAGATAGTTCCCAAACTAGTTGTTCCAGCTTCCCTCTCTTGTATGCCTGAGATTCCTAATACCCAACTGCCACACTGTGCTCCTAGAGAGCTTATGAAGTGTCCCTTCTGGATTCTCTTGTAACAGCCTGGACTTGAAATGTCCAGCTTTAGTTGACAATGGAGTTGTCTCCTAACGATCAGAGGAATGAATACTGATTTATATTTCAGGGTTTTTTTCCAACTCAAAACTTCGCAGGAAAGGAAAAAAATATATCCTAAAAGATGCAAAGCTACTTAGGGCAAAAGGAACTAGATAAAGAGAGAATTCAACAGGAAAAACAAAAAGACGTTACAGAATTTAACAAAAGAGCTTGCTATGCTATGGTATTTGGAATTAGCACAACCTTCTACTGGTGCCAGAACATTGCTAAGTCCTCAAAGCTCTGTTAAAACATAGAAAAAAGGATTAGAATTCTGTCACTGTACTTGCAACACTCTGTAGGGAAGAAGGACACAATATCTAATAGAATAAATAAGGATACATGATTCATTAAGCTCTTCAATAAAAATATGTTTTGGAGATTTACCCAGTTCCATGGAGACATGTTTTAAAAATCCTGATTTTTTTTTTTTTCCAATGGGGATGGGGCCCAGCTAAATTAGAATTCTCCCTGCCTTATCACTCCTCTGTGGACTTAGAAATTGCCACTCTGATTTGTAAACAAGGCTTAGTTTCATTATTGTAAATCAGTCTGCCGGGGCTTACCACTCCTGAGAGAACTGAAATAATTGAATTTCTGGACTTCTAAGGAAGAGGGTTTGGGGCAGGAAATTAACACATTAAGGCTTCCAAGGAGTGTATCACACACTATTTAGCAGGAAACTCCCCCTGGAAAATTCAGATCCCATGTCTCTAATCCAGTATCTCATGGCTTCTAAGACTGGCCCAACTAAGCCATCTGTCTACACCTGCTAATACTCACAAGTAAAAGCTAAGAAATTCCTGTGAATCTCTGTGATAATGGAACATAAAGCCCACATTATAACAAATAATGGACCTGATTTAAAAAAAAAAAAGAGGCAACACTGTAATCTGTTTAAAGATAAGTCAAAAAAC
Source organism: Eumetopias jubatus (assembly GCF_037043125.1). Classification (NCBI taxonomy): domain Eukaryota; kingdom Metazoa; phylum Chordata; class Mammalia; order Carnivora; family Otariidae; genus Eumetopias; species Eumetopias jubatus. The sequence goes on along the minus strand of NW_028274807.1, from coordinate 18,897,372 downwards.
CCTAGAAAAATCTAAGGTCAGTTAAAGGATACGCAAAATCTGAGCCTACTGATCAGAGCCTTCCACAGTAACGTATTATGTCTGTATTGACAAAACTCCTTGTGTCATGTGCGAGAATGAGAACAAGGCTATTCTGAAACCTAGTAATTTTCTTTTATCACTACGACTTCAATCACGGATGTAAATGAAAATACTGCTCACTTTGCTACTTTTCTGCTTGAATGAATTTTATAACGAAACGTCTGTTCTCTCCTGACAATACGCAACTGTCATTCAAACTTTACACACCAGGCAAAGAGCGAATGCATTTTTCCGATGCCAAATCATTTAGCTATGCGTCACCACAAGCTGCAGTGCAGTGAAAGATGCTGCAGTTTAAAATTCTCTCAAGCAAAAGCAAAAGCATCAGAGATAGGTGCATTCAGGCTTCAAACATTCTCAGACTCCTTCTTCCCGACTCAACACAGCCGGCCCCGCCCTCCTTTCCTGGCCCTTGTCAACCAGAAAGCGTGGAACTGTGCCAAAGCCCATTCCATGACCCAAATGGTCTTCCAGGTCAATAATCCAAAGTCACATGAAAACTCCGTCTTCACTGGACCTCTCCAGGGAGCAAATATTTTGAAGAGCAAGCATTCCAGACACGCAGAAGCTCAGCCTTTAAATCAAACTAAATCTTAACTAGTTTTTCAAAGGGAGGCCCTGTTGTACGTAGAAGGCACATAAAAGTGTTTGAGGAAGGCAGATCTCTCATTTTGCTTTCACATTTACAAATGAGGAATCTGTGTGTGATTAAGACTTACCATTACAGGGGGTAATTCTAGGGTATTTCCCATTCCAAACAATAGTTTCTGTCTTTTGCTTAAGATTATAAAGATGGCTAAAATGTAGGTTAGAGGAAAAATCATGCTTAGGGTCTCAGCTGTTTTAACCCGGAAATGTTGTGGTTTTAGAAAAAAGCTGAGGGCAGACTTTTGATTTTTGGTAAAATACTGGTTATCAGAATCTTCTAAGAAAAGTAGAAATGATTTGCCATTTTCTGGGCAAACGCAGACTTTCTAGTGATGTACAAGAAGGCTAACAGGACACAGGATCTCCATTACCTGAGTTTAAAGTGATCCATTTCATGGTTTAATGCACTGTTTATTCAAAGGCATGTCTGCCTTTCTCCCAGTCAAAAGAAACAGAGGTCAGTTCCCTCTCTTGGCTTGACACCCCTCCTAACTCATGCTATTCGTTACGTGGTAATTCCAGATGTTTCATTTTCGGTTGATGTTCAAACTGTCTGGATAGCTGGCTATTTACATAAAGATATATATATATATTTCATGACTATAGATCAGAGGCTACCTTTTTGGAAAAACAGAGCTAATGGCATGAAAAGCCAACTATCAAAACCAAGTATAAAAGACATCTTTGATAACAGTTCTCATGTACAAATGAACATGCACTAACTGCAACAAAAAATAACATTTTTACTCATTTAGACAGCTGTTTAATTGATATTCCTACATTAGGACAGTTTTCCATGTTTTGCTTTCAGAAGCAATTCTCTTCTCTCCAGTTACACTTTTAGCACAAATGTAAGGTATCCTCACAGTGGAAGATGCTAATTCCAACACTGATATCACAGCTTATATATATATATACACACATCTATATACAAATAGATGTGTATATATATATCTATATATATATATAGCAAGAAACTTATTTAAAGTGTAATTAAGAGGATTTTGCTTACACGTCTATCTTCATTTCTTTTTTTTTTTTTTTGAGGTTCAGCCTGTCTGTCATCCATTTCTTGACTTCTATAATTATATCCTCCATTTCTTTAAAAAAACATGTGGAAAGTGAATACATAAAGAGTCCCTAGGGATTTAAGCTTGATTCATTGTATTCTTGCTACTAGTTGTCACTGACTGGCAGAAAAAGCAGAACAAGGAAACAACCCTTGATTCTGGTGTACTGATAATTACAGCCAAATACAGGGTGTATTTCTGCATCAATATTAGAGTTTATACATTAAGCCCATTCAAATCCAATTAATTCTTCTGCATGAAATCCAGGGTCCAGGAGACTTTTAAAAGAATCTGAAAACAATCCAATCCTTTGCCTAAAACAGATCTGTATCCCAAATGGTACAATAAACTAACAGAGAAAAATGGAATAGGCAGAGTCCATGCTCGTATAGTCTTCATTTAATCTGAAAAGCCCAAATTTATCATTTATTGATTACTGATAAGGAAACTCACATACACCATAGATGAAATATCCAAATGAGCTAAGAGCTAAGGGACAGGGCTAATTATCAATACTCTGGGAGTCACACGGAGTCTGATGACCAGTAAATACTTGGGAGGCCTGGCCTGGATTAATAGCTAAACAATCATCAAGCCAGCCCTTCAGAAGCCACTGTACTGATGAGGTTCCCTGGTAAGTTATGTGTATTACAAGAGAATGAACAATCCAGGAGGACTCCTATAAAATGCCAGCCAATATGGAGGATTTTTCGAGTGGGCTACAGAAAAAGGAGCCAGAGAAGGAGAATGAGAGGCAGCTGAAAGAAAAACAGAAGCACCAGTGTAATAACGGTGTTGTGGGAAGAAGGCAACGACCAACAGGGTTAGATACCACTGCGAGGTTAGAGAAGACAGAGAGGTGTCTGCTGGATTTGATGAGAAAGCCAGCAGAGCCCATTCCATGGAGTTGAAGGGAGGGATGCCTGATAACAGCTGGCTGGGAAGGAAACGGGAGATTAGGAAGGCAAAACAGAAAGGGCTGACTACCCCGTCAAGTCAAGAAGCGCAGCTGTGAGTGGGTAGAGTGACGGTGCAAGTTAAAGATGTGAGGTCGAGGGGCACCTGGGTGGCTCAGTCGGTTAAGCGTCCGACTCTTGGTTTCGGCTCAGAGCATGATCGCAGGGTCCTGGGATGGAGCCCCACATCGAAATCCACACTCATTAGGGAGTCTGCTCGAGATTCTCTGCCTCTTCCTCTGCCCCTCCCCCCACCCATTCTCTCTAAGATAAATAAATAAAATCTTAAAAAAAAAACAGATGTGGGGTCAAGTAACTAACGTGAGGGCCCAGGGGTCTCCGATGAATAGGGAAATATGAGGAGGCTAAAAATGACTGACATATGAAGTGAAATGAAGGGTCTATTACCAAAGGTAATTACAAAGTCAAAGACTGGAGATAACACAGTTAAAAAAAAAATCTACTGAAGGGGCGCCTGGGTGGCTCAGTCGTTAAGCGTCTGCCTTCAGCTCAGGTCGTGATCTCAGGGTCCTGGGATCGAGCCCCACGTTGGGCTCCCTGCTCAGTGGGAAGTCTGCTTCTCCCTCTCCCACTCCCCCTGCTTGTGTTCCCTCTCTTGCTGTCTCTCTGTCAAATAAATAAAATCTTAAAAAAAAAAAAAAACTACTGAAGAACATATGTGCATTGGTTCCCATGAATTTAGACTCAACTGAGAATTCTAAGAACTTAAAATGAGAACAAAGGTGGAAAAAGAGAAATAAGCTCAAATTATTTAAATGGCATAACTTCTTGGCACACTGGACCTGAGTCCCCAGTGTATTAAATACACTTAGAGAATACAGAACACATCATAGCCCCTGACTGACAATTCTAAGTTCTCAGTAAAACAAGAAGAGGGAGCCACATGACTCACTCACAGGAATCTAGCAACTCAGAGCTGATAAAGACACCACACAATAAAGAAGGGGGATCTTCAGTGACAGCCAGACCTTTGGGATATAAACACACACAAAGGCGTACACCATATTCTTAGCAAACTAGTTAATACTGAAGGGTATGGTTTAGGGGAATGTCAGCTAGGAGACACAGTCTTGAAAATGCATGTACCTAATCAATGAACCAATAGGATGACCCCAAATTTTAATGTCACATAAACCTCTCGAGGGGGAGTACTTACATCTACACATCAAGCACCTACTAAACACCATATACATCTCATCATTTACTAAAGGCATTTAAATAGGGTAGTAATTAATGGTTAGTATTCAAAAATATGACCCTAACTCTTCAGATACAACATGAGAATCTGAAAGAACTTTCCAAACTCCATCACCATTATAAATGATATTTAGAAGTGGGTTTCTGCTAAAACAATCCTTTACCATTAGAATTAAAAGCCAAGGATAATGAAACTATCATGAACTAATCTAAATGGTATGCTTTTTCTCTGAACACAGATGCCTCTGGCATACGCTGGCTTTAAACCACGTGGAGAACAGGTCAGACCCCCATCTCCTAGAGATAAGCATTTAATGTACTTTTATCTGGATCCCAGGAAAACTTGGTTTCTTCCTAATCAGAGATTCCTGTGTTGACTTTTTGGTTGTTAAATAAAACCTGCCTTTTCTCTGTTGATCAATACTGGGTAAAGTAAAGTAACTAACATTTACTGTAACCTCAGAGATTCTTTTAGGCATGTGAAATTGATGCTTTATGCCCTTTCCTTTCCTTGCCTAGTGTTTGGGCTACTCCTTCCTTTACTTTTCCTTCCTTTTCTCCATATTCACATTAAATCCTCCATTCAAATCATTCCACAGGCAGCTACTAAGTACCTACCCTGTGCCATGACATCCTCAAAGACTTGGGGATATTTCAGTGAATGAAGCAAAAGTCCCAACTGCTGCAGAGTTTACATCTCAGGCAAAATACCAATTTTTTCCAAACTTATGGTCACTAAGGGAAAACATTCTTAGTCTTCAGCTCCATGCACCGTTTATCCCCAGTACAGCTCTACAATTATTCTTTGCCCTGTCAGGCTGTCAAATCCACTGGTTACAATACTTTCTCCCAACCTATTATCCTCCTATGGGTTTGCCAGTAAAATCTGAAAGATAATGAGGAGCTATATTGCCAGGTTACTACAGTTTATGGAAATATCACTCCAGAGTAGAAGCGGGGTTGTTTTTTTTTTTTTTCCTACTCCAACTGTATCATCTTTTAAAAGAACTGATAGAATAAAAGGATTTATCCTGATGCACAGAATGTACACTGTAACAAGCACTAAAAAAATGGGTATAGCTTGCAGGTGATTTTGGCGTATTAAAGACATGCGCAAGATCAATAAAACCACACTGAATGTGAGATATGTTTCTGGGTACCACATAAAATAGCCAAATAAATTTCATGTCCTCCCAAATACAAAAGGTGATTTTTGTACTATTCCAAACTTCAATAATCGACCATCTTAGTTCTGTTCTAATTTTCCAACATGATACACCAACCCTACCAACACAACTACCGTCCTTGGGACCTTCCCATGCATGTTTGCTAATTCATGTCTCTTCGTTGTCTCTACATACGCCTTAGGATGGATATAATGCCTCCCTCTGGAGATGCTTCTCTCACATGCTCCAGCTCACACTACCATCATCTGCCTAACTCCTGTTTTTACACCAGTCCCTCATCCTACTTACACAGAAAATTCATACTATCTCGTCATGAAGTGGTTGGTTAATTAAGACTGGGAATTTAAACAGATTTGTGGTAAGGGGAAAACTTCCAGAGAAGAGGAGGTTACTTTTGATCATGTTGAGCTTGGTTCCTCAACATGATCAAACACCTATCACTAAATTAGAGAAGATCAGCCTATTTCCAGATTGAAAAGGATCACAAATACAAACCTCTACAACATCTAACATCATGACATTCTGCCCTACATTCTGCAAAACAGGTATAAAGGTAATTTTATATCTGTAGAGTCATGAATTAAACCCAAGGAAAAGCAAACATCTCATGAAGTCGATATATACCACACAAGAAGCTCAGCTATTAAATCAGAGTTTAGCTTTATCTACCTCAAAGTTTAGGCAGCTAAATAAGGACACCCCTCTAACAGTAATGTGAATTGCAACTTTTAGTTTTAAAAGAAATTTCCTACATCAGAAAAACTGCCTGGGAGCCTTAAACTCACCTTCTTTCTGCCACAGACCTACTTGATAAATTTCTCCACAGCAGGAAGAGGTAATAAAAACCATCGACTGCCATCTCCTTTAGGGGTCACTTCTGCTACCTACTCTTCCCCTCCCCCCGTTTCTGAATTCTGTTCTTAAATAGCTGTTTTTCTTGACTTTTTCCACTGTAGGTCTGTCTTCTCACCATGACAGTTAAATTTCACACCCGAGCCCACCCCCCACCCCCCACCCCAGGGCAACGATGATGTATTCTTTCCTTTTTATGTTACAACTTTATTACTTTTCACCTTTTGGGTTTTCTTTTTCTGGCATTAACGCTTGCCTCCATTTTAAAATCTGCTTTATTTTCTGTGCATCCTTCAGGCGTGCCCCTCTTCCAAAGTCTCCAACAGTACTTTGCCACCACTCTAAGCACAGGCAAGCCTGTCCAGTAATGCATCAGTGCCATTTTTATTCCTGGAGACCTCCCCCCCCCCCAGGGACCCTCCCGTTCTCCTCCACTGTGGACTGGATGCTCTCCCAGGGCTGAGCAGCCGTTGCCATGGGACTTCCCTTCACCATCAGGTTTCGAAGCTAAAGCCTGAGACTCACAGGCATGAACGGCAGGAGTGGAATGGGAGAAACAAGAGCAAAAAAAAAAAAAACGACTCCTGGGGCACGTCTCCAGTGTGAACTGAAGTTTACTACGCCATGTGGAGAAGAGGGAACGTTTAATGCAGCCATTCAGATTAAGAGAACTTACCCTTAGACTCTACGGTAAAACAAGTACTGAAGACTTTCTGGGTCAAGTACTAAAACTTAAATACCTCATAAGATCCGTTGACACTGAAATGGAAGTACATCTTAAGGCAGGCTTTAGATTCACTGTCGTCTGCCTGGCACTTCCTACATTCACGATGCTTTTTTGTGTCACTGTGAAAAACAGGCACACTTTTTCTCCTCAATGCTTTTCAGTTAATCCTTTCATTGTGTACAAACATCAAATTACTTTTAAAAAATGCACTGAAAATACCTGAGAGAAATAATTTTCCTTAATTGTACTTCCGTATTCTTGACAGAATTAACTCTTCCCTTTACAATAAATAGTTAATACTTTAATGGGTACTATTTAGAGAGATTAGAAAAATAAGCGGTACCTAACGCACAGCATTAAAACTGAAAAACCTGGAAGTCCACAAAAAAAGCATTTTTTAGTTCTTTTCCTAGGGAAGAAATATATTAGAAACTTCCTATCATTGGGGAGCCTGGGCGGTTCAGTTGGTTGAGTAACTGACTCTTGATTTCCATTCAGGTCATGATCTCAGGGTCCTGGGATCAAGCCCTGCATTGGTCTCTGTGTTCTGCTTGGGGATTCTCTCTCTTCCTCTCTCTCTGCCCCTGCCCCCTACTCTTGTGCTTACTCTCTAAAATAAATAAATCAATCTGTTTAAAAAACATTTCCCGTTATTTGTGATGGTATTAAGTCCACGTCTAATATGGTTTACGTATTATTTACATCACTTTTTTAATTGTAGTCCACTAATTAAAATATAATGAAAACTGGGGTTTCATGGTGAGGGTCTAACTTAACTCAGTGAATTCCATTTTTTATGCTGGGTTTAACCACTTTCTTGCCCCAAGAACCATAATCAGAGCTATCTGCACCACTCTAAATTTTTCCCTTATATTTTATGTCTTCTTTTGCAATTATTCGCATGGCACTAAGTCCCCAAAAATCTTGCACAAGTTTTGTTGTACACAAATCGTGTTTTTTACTATAGCATTTTGGAAAGTTATTTACTGCCTAGAACAGTAAGCAAAATCAAGACAGGATGATCTTAAGTGTGTTATTTATCTTGGGAAATACAATGATGAGAATTGAGTTCTAAAGACAAAAAGGAAAGTCAGTTTCCTTTCTCTGCTGGAGGAAGTGACGCTGTAGGAAGTGACCCAAGCCACTCCAACCTGAGAAAGGTGTTCACAAGTTACCAGAGTGAAAAGAGAACTTTTGGATGAAAGTCAATTTCTTTCTTGTTTCCTCACCATAATCACTTGTAATCATTTACATCAGGAAGACAAAAATTCCACGACAAAAGGCACAGCTTGAGGTTAGCTGGAAACATTATGGTTCTTCATATTAAGTTTATGTTAAAACAACAAACTGATGATTTCCAAGACTGAATTACACAGATGTAACTAGGAAGCAGCTGTTTTCTGGTTGGCACAGAAAAGTAAATGTTTCAGACTCTCAGATCTGGTAGGATAGTAGCAATTCCAAATATTCGGAGAGAGAAACTCAAAAACTCAAAATAACATATCCATTATATTCAGCTGATGTATTATTAAATCTAAAGGCATTTTTTGTCTTTTTAAAATAAAGTAGGGGACAACGTGAGTATGTGAAATTTAAGTTACATGACTTTTTTACTTCTTGGATGCCAGTGTCTATTTGTCTCCATATGTGAAAAATAATTAAAAAGCAGTATCGAAAAGAAATTAAATGCAGAATATGCTTTTCATGAGGTTAGCTGTTCATTATAAAAGATGACAGTAAATATAGGGGCCGTAACTCACTCATACGGATAAACCACAATAATCTCAATTTTTTGATTTTCATATTCCAGTACCTCTTGGAGAGAGCCACAATGCGCATATACAACTAGCAGTCCAACTCAAACAGTGCTTGTATTTCATACCAAGAAACGGCAAAACATGAATAACCAGAGTAACAGGATGTGCCTGAGTAACTATTCACCCTTCTTATGACTGAATTATTAGCTTAAAAAAAAAAAATGACCTACTCTCAAAAATTCCAACCTTAGTTGCCAAGAGCAAAAGTACTATGGGTACACATAAAACAGGTATATATTCAGTAACAGCCTGAAAATAATTGTTTAGATGTACATTTAAATTAAAAAAATATCATAATATATCTATTAAAAAATGAATGAAAACAGCAATGCTTTTTAAAAAATCACTACCTTTAATCATGATCAATTACCATTCTTCCTGAAACAGTGAACCATGTTCTATACATACTCTGTACGGTCCTACCTTCAGGATTTTTACTTATCCTTTGTCTAAATCCCCAAATTAAGATATCCTCCAGGCTTGTCCCAGTCCTTGAAATTCTGGCTCAAATGCTACCTTCCTGCTAAGTCTTCTTTAAATTTCTCAGCTGAAATTCCCCATACCCATTGCTAAACTATAACCTGTAAAAGAGGAGGGACCACAGTTTAACTATCTTCTTGGCCACACATGTAGGTAGTGGATACTTACAAAATGAAAATATTAATTATACTTTTTATTAGTCATTTTTATAGGATTTATTTCTCTGTGAACAGTCCATTGACTGTTTCTCAAGTTGGAATTTAGAGAAAACATTATTCTAAACAGTCCCTTTTATTACTCACAAATAATAGAAATTAGATTTTTAAACTTACTATCAATAAAAAAATGTAGCTTAATGGAGTATATCTTTAAACTTAGAATCATAAATCAGTATTAAAAATTTCCTTCATATCTTCATATATAATTAAATAGCATACATGTATTTTATTAAAGTGACTACAAGAGTTGCAGGACATTCAATCAAGAACTGATTACAAAAAGAAAACAAATGACTGCAAAGTATTTACCACGATGTTCATCACAGCACCATTTATAACCACCACCACCACAAAATAAAGGAAACAGTTAAATCACCAAAAGTAAGGAATAGACACATTACAGGGTCTGGTATAAGGTTAAGTTTAAAAACTGTACTTCCTAAGATTATTTAATTTCATGAATAAAGTAGTATAAAAATGTGAGGTGAAAAAAAGTTCACAAAACAAGAAACAAGAATTATATAACTGTGAAATATACTAAAAGCAAAACTATATGCAAAAAAACACAGACTGAAAGCAAGTTGTTATTTCTTGGTTGTGGTTGCATTTTCTCAACTTGGCACAATGAACATGCATTACTTTTGTAATCAGAGAAATTTAAGTACACAGTTATAATTCTTAGCACGTCCTACAAAGGAAAATTCCCATTACCCCACACTATTCCCTTTTCAATGCATCACTGAGAATCACTGGAACAGTACCACTGCGAATAAACTGACATTTCTTTTCTGTGCCTATCATCTGGGGCCTGCATCAATGAATTTTGTGTTTTAATAAAGCAGTGACAGCAGAGCACCCCACGGGGCATAGCAGGAGATTTTCAAAAATTACTGTTTTTCTTTATAATAACTGTTACTTAATGACTCTTGAATGTTATCTCCCACAACAACAACAAAAAGGACAAAATTAAAGATTTAACTACGTGAGTCATTCATGCTATCCTAGCTCTTACCCCAGACAAAACACAAGTTGTCAAAAGTTCCAGAAAGAAGACAGAACAGCAGGTACAATAATTAAAACAAGAAGATGAAACTAAATTGGAGTTGGAGACAACAAAGATCGCTAATTTTTTCTTTTCAAAATTTGATTCATTAAAAAAAAAAAAATCAGGGGGGCGCCTGGGTGGCTCAGTCGGTTAAACGTCTGCCTTCGGCTCAGGTCATGATCCCAGGGTCCTGGGATCGAGCCCCGCATCGGGCTCCCTGCTCAGCGGGAAGCCTGCTTCTCCCTCTCCCACTCTCCCTGCTTGTGTTCCTGCTGTCGCGCTCTCTCTGTCAAATGAATAAATAAAATCTTTAAAAAAAAAAAAAAATCAATGTTTTCAGCTCATTCTGGAGCCAATATAATTAGTGCCAATGGGGAGCCGGCAGAAAGGGGAGGGAGATTTAATCACTGGTGATGGTGGATGACCTACCCAGAAGGAAATCATTTCTGTACATTCTCCTACTTAACCAAACGTCCTTCCTCACTCAGAAGCCATCTACAGGGAGAATGTAATTTCTTCCCATTCAACAATCTGCCTGGAAAGAAATATAACTCCCTTATACAAATTTGGAGGGAAAACAACAAAAAACAAAATCAAAAGCTCTTTCTGAAGAATTAGTAATGATGAATGCTGCTTATATGTGGTTGAAGATAAGAATGGAGACATTTTATTTTAATTTGGCAGTACGGTACTTTTAAAACTAAAAAAAATGTTCCCATAAGGAGTTACTACGACCATATAAAGCTTGTAAGGCATAACCACCAGTACATAAAACGATGATTACTCTGTGTGCTCTTTCAAGCCTTTGACTTCTTTTCCAACTATCACTACCTGTTGACGGATCTGACATTTTATGTGCTGACTTCATTGTCCATCTTTTTCTGATAAGTCTCTTGTTTGGGGCGCCTGGGTGACTCAGTCGTTAAGCGTCTGCCTTCAGCTCAGGTCATGATCCCGGGGTCCTGGGATCCAGTCCCGCCTTGGGCTCCCTGCTCAGCGGGGAGCCTGCTTCTCCCTCTCCCCCTGCTTCTCCCCCGGCTCATGCTCTCTCTCTCTTTCTCTATATCTCTGTGTCTCAAATGAATAAAATCTTAAAAAAAAAGTCACTTGTTTATTATAGAAATCAACAAACACTTAAATAAAATCAAAATCACCTGTAATCTCATGATTTGTAAATAAACACTGGTAAGATTTCTTTTCCATGCATATTTTCTTTTATATTATTGAGAATCAGACTCTATATACTGGCTTGGAAGTATGACAAATTTGGAACATTCATCGGTCCCACGCGAAAGACCACATGAGAAGGAGTCTGATATCTCTCCAGGAACAGTGATTAGCCTTCCCTGATGAGAAAGGTCCAGGGATTCTGGCCATTCCTTATGATAGCATGATGTAGACAATCCTTAAAAACAGAGGACATTCAAGAATTCGTGTCCCTCTGGTGTGCAAAAGCACGGCTCATCAAGCATCATTCCCACAGTATGTATGTATATAACCCAGCACACCATCTCCCAGGACTTCATAAGCAGTTGTACTGACAGAGTGCAGAGGTCAATGAACAGGGGAGGAGCCACAGGTACTGGCTGGATGACTGTGCTGGGACATCTGGGCATTTACAAGATCCTAGCGTCTACGATAAAATGTTCTCCCATGCCCAGCCCCATTTTTAAAATCAGGTGGAGTCTCACGTAACATTCTTGGATATTGTTCTGCTTCAGCATAAATCCAAGAAACTACTCTGGTACATTATCTGTCAGAATAACCAAATACAAACTTTTCACACCCAAGAAGATTGAGGTAGTTGTGGATAATTCACACAACAGTAGCCACCAAAAGACAAGGCATGACTATCTTAACACTTTACTGAAGGAATAAAATTCAAAATCGAGATGAATCAAATACCTTCAGTTTCTCACCTGACCATGTCTGAATAGTTTCCTGGTCATTACTACTTGTATGTTTGAAAAGCCTTGAGTATAAAATGAAACAGAATGACATCTAAGGTAGCAATTCTTTAATTTCTAATACTTTGGGGTTAAGCTATTAGCCCACTTTTGCCCCCAGAAATCAAGAGTAATTTGTCTTATGCAACGCACCCTGCCTATATTGGACAGAACCAAGCGCAGACCAGTGTTAGTTTCAGTGGTGAGTCTATTACACCAGGAAGAGTAGTCATTCTAGTGGAAAGGGGTGGAAGGCTTTGCAAAGAAAATATTCTCCTTGAGTAATGATAATGATGTGCTTAATTCCACATGAGATAATTAATGAAACGTTCATACGATGAAGAACAATCTTACATTCTGGTTCTAGAAGCACAATCAAATGCAAAGGGTGAAAAGAGAAAGCCAACTCACTCTCAAGGGAAATCACCCACTCCATGGAGGGAAAGTGTCAACAGCAACCTCATACACTTTCTCCATCTAGACAAGGAATGCAAGATACTGCTGGGAAAGTATGCCCAAGACAAATACACGATCTGAAGAAAAATAACACAGTACAACACCGATCCTGCATCTGTGCATGCTAGGCATTAATAGGCATTTTTCTCTCCTCAAGCTCTGTTTTGGGTTTTAATATGCTTAATGTTTAAGACAATTGTACTCTGCTTTCTAGGTAGCTCCCTTCTGAGAACTACCTTCAATAAAATAATGTCTTTTGTCTAAAGGATAAGTTTGGATATAGCCATAGAGTTTGGAGGGTACTTACACTAATGCTAAACACTAATTCTTGTTAGAGCAGCAAGTCATATATAAGAATGTTGCTTATTACTACCATCAAGTGGAAAACATCATCATGTGGAGACTGATCCCGTGCCAGAGTCACAACTGTCTCCTTTATGAATACAATGTGGGTTGGGACTTTTAAAAAAACTGTTACTGATTGCCTCCCATTTACAGCCTTTCTTTCCTTTATGACCTGATTTGGTGAATCAGCTGCTTATTAGCTCCAAAACAATTTTTGTTTTGACCGTAACACTGGATCGTGTATTGAAAGGTCCTGGACTTTGGTCCAAATTCTGTCACAAATACCTGTGCTACGTACAGCAAGACATCCTCCTTCACAGACTCTCAATATTTGTGCCTGTGAAGTGAGACCACTTAGGAGGAACCTTCCTCCATGGTGCAGAACATGCTTTATCACAATAAAAACATTTTGACAGCTAATCACAGCATTATCATATAATCTTTTGACTTCACATTTACATCTGAAGGCATTTCATACATCTTTTCTTCCTTTTGACAGTATTTTTTCCCTTGGAGTTTTAATTCACTCGAGATGGGATGCGGCATGGAGTAGGGCAAGGTGAGCAGCTGGGAAGGAGGAGACAATCAATTTAGGGTCACAGGAAATTTGGGGTCAAAGGAAATTTGCCACAACTAAGTGGCGACATCGTGGTAAACTATATCCATAATGTGGTTTCCATTGTTTAGTCAATTCTGACACTTCTGAATAGTTATGAAGCAGGAAGATGTTAAGCAAAACGATATTGTTCACTTTTGAAACAGTTGTAGTTGTGAGTAACCTATCAGGTTGCTCATCCAGAGACCTACTACCTGGTTCCCAGTGAGCTTATATCCTAAACAAAATGTATCTGAAACATTTCATAGAATGGGTGAAAACCAAAAGAAACAGATCATTAATAAGACCTGACCCACCTAATTAACTGGTTCCTGATCTACTTCCTAACTTACACTGAATTAAATGGTCTCTTGGCATAATAACTAAATTGGTTTGAAATACACAGTTCCTGGAGACAGCTGACCTCTATATTTAAACATTACTTATCTTCATCTTATTAAATCTTCTGTTTTTAACCAGTTAGAAAAGAGTTGGAGACCTTGTGAAGTATTTAAGAATAAGGAAGAAGGGGGAACAAGGGAACTCTTGAATTATCAAATATTTAAGAATCTGGTTTTCCACATTCTCTTCATCAATTCCATTGTGAGTAGTAAAACCAGATGAAAACTTCATTCTAATGGCCAATGTTTTCCATTAATGTCTCAAATTATGCACATGCATGAACAGTAAACAGTACATATGCTGTTACAACATTCATGTTTAAGCAAGTACTATACAGATCTCCAGAATATTCAACAGTTACCCTAAGTTTGCTGTTGGGATTTTTTTTTTTTTAAATCCCTTTTAAGTTTTTACAAGAAGTCACTGGAATGTTTATCAATATTTGTCCACAGCCCCCCTGTAGAGATCTCTATGTCTGTCCTTACAACCATGCAAGCTATCAGACCAAATGCTGATTTCCCCATTGCCTGGTTATATAAAAATATCAACTACGAAGAGACTAGTTACCAAGTCAGATTAAATATGGAGTATGATAGTGTTTCCAGAGGAAAAAGTATGACATCACACTAAACAGCGCAGTTTTTCAAATCAAAAGTGGAAGTAAAATTTGAGATTGGTGAGAGAAACACACATTTAAACCTTAGTGATCTAGCTGGTTCCTCTCGTTTGATATAAGCAGATAAAAGAATTCCCCAACTCTAGTGTCCCAACTATTGCCAGGAGGAGTAATTGGCTGTTTCAGGAAAGAGATTTTGAAGAAATTAGCAGAATGGAAGAGCTTCATATTCGGGTCTCTCTTGTGTGAAGTCTACGTGAGAAAACACACAAGGCCCTAGTTCTCCAAGTCTAGACAGTTAGTGTGCATGAGAATCACCTATGGGATTTGGTAAAATGAGGATTCCTGAACCCCTTCCCCAAGCCTTTTCATTCAGAGTTATGGAATCAGTCTAAGAATCTGTAGTTTTAATAAACATTTTAGGCAAATTCATTCTGAGGCAGGAAGCTAAAAATTATTGCTCCCTGCGCTGTCAGAACACAGGATACCTTAAGAGTGCAAAATATAGTCCCATACAGAGTGGCAGAAAGAAACCGCATATCTGATCTGATGAGCGCAACCTTTTTCAACCCCAAAGAGCAGAGTGCTATGCGCGTCTGCTACGCAGTGACCAGCTCACCTAAGCAGCGGTAGGGGATCACAATGTGGGCGTGGGTCTTGCACTGCTTGCGGCCCCTCTTGCACCAGTTCTGGATGGTCACTGGTTGGTTGGCTTCCACCACATTGGTGATCTGCAGTTCAGGGTAGACCTGTGAGAGCACACAAAAAGGGAAATTGTTACTAGAGGCATAGGCCGGCACGCGCACGCACCTCATCAACCACTGCTGTTATTCTAAGGCACTGCTATCTCCCAGCCTTCGTGCTGCTCTAACTCTGATCGGGCTTAAGAAATTCTGGGTAAAGAAAACGATGCAGGAGACAAAAACCTAATCATTCCATTCAAAATGTTAAGCGATGTGGCGTTTATTTTATTGTACCTGCTCAGGCTTAAAATACTATTTTTTTTTTCCCCCAGGGGAGATAAAATAGAAATGGGGAGGGGACCCTCTTCTAAGTATAGGGTCATCTTAATGTAAAATAAACTGGTGTGAGGATGATATTCTGTAATGTCCTAAATAAATGTTATACTAGATACCCCTGGGAATATTACCATTACTTAAATTTAACCCACCCCTATTTTACTAACTAAGCAAACATTTTACATACAGGATATGACACACAGCAGCTTTCTATATAAAAATCTTCTCTTTATTCAAAGTAATTTATATAAGAATCATTTGTTGGGGCGTCTGGGTGGCTCAGTTGGTTAAGTGTCTGCCTTTGGCTCAGGTCATGATCCCAGGGTCCTGGGATGGAGCCCCACATCGGGCTCCCTGCTCAGCAGGGAGCCTGCTTCTCCCTCTGCCTCTGCAGGTTCCCCTGCTTGTTCTCTCTCTCTAATAAATAAATAAAAAAATAAAGTGTTAAAAAAAAGAATAATTTGTCAAAGAGTTACCACAGGTGTCATTTAGATAAAGAACTGCTTTCATGAACCTCAACCCTTGATAACTAACTACAGCTGTTTTGATTACTGATCTCAGTAACTCACAGTTACTCAGAATGAAATGTGAAACTTGATCAACATAAAAAATAGATTTGTCCAATACCAAATCACTTCTATTAATAATAATGAGTAGGGATACAAAAAAGAAAAAAAAATAAACATAAAAATGTATTTCTAAACTAGGCTTTCCCTTGCATAAACACTTTGCTATGGCTGCTGTTGTGCCAAATAAAGACAATAAAGAGAAACAAGCCTAAGGGAACTGAGGGTGTAAGCAAGGGAATGGTTAGAGCGATGGACCCTAAAATCTTAAGTGGGAATATGAAGGTGGGATACACGGTTAAAGGCTGTAGTATCAACGAGTCCTGGTGTGGGCTACAGAATTTTGGCATAAAGGCACCGAAGAAAGTGAGATGGTTATAAGAGGTGCTTACAACCTGGGGAGTTGAAATGCAAGATTTTGGAGGAGTTACATCATTGGCAACTTCAAGGAGTAGAATACGGCCAGGGGAGGGAATGGCTGATGAAGAATGAGGATGGCAGCAAGATCACTGGCGGAAGGAATCATCAAGGAACTGGGAAACTGGCATCTTGGAAGGACCTTCGAGGCTGGCATGGTTTGGGTGACAGAAAGCCAAGAGTTAGACCCTTCAAAGACTGAGGGGGAATGCCCCTGAGGTGGAGAGAGGTCTCCAGACTCCCAACACCAACAGACAGAGGAGCAAGGTGCCCTAGTCCCTAGTTCACGAGCACGTACCTCACAGCTGGGGCCGGGGATGTATTAGGGAGGAGAGGGGAAGACTGGTTGGGAAGTGAAGATGAGGAGGAAGGAGGCGACCTTCCTCCCCCACCTCCTGGCACAATGCTAGCAGGACTATGAGGAAAGAACTTCTAGAAGTGGAGGCTCCAGGGGAAGCAGTACTTGTGGGGGAGAACCAGGTTTCTGAGCAAGAAAACAGCATCCACAGTGTGGGCTATGGATAGGGAGAATGTTGCTTAGGATTGTCTGTGGCAATCAGAGAGGGCTTGCCACGATCCTGTCTTTACTTAAACTGTTGATATTTTATTCATTGTGGGTTTGGGGGCATTAGTTCTGAGTTTTTAAATACTGCATTAAAATATTATTTGATTCCTGAGTGCCTCATTCACCTCACCTTAGTCCCAGCCCTGAGATACATCAGTTAAAAAAAAGTAAAGCACCGAAAACAGATAAAACCTGGACCATCCAGATCGTGGATTATCCAGTGCCAAACAGAAACGAACTACCAAGCTATGAGGAGATACAGAGGAACCTTAGATGCACATGACCAAGGGAAAGAGGCCAATCTTCAGAGGCTCCACACCATACAATTCCAACTCTATGACATTCTGGGAAAGGCAAAACCATGGAGACAGTCAAATGATTAGTGGTAACCAGGAGTTAGGAGGAGGGAGGGAGGGATGAACAGCAGGAGCACAGAGGATTTTTAGTGCCATGAAAGTATTCTGTATGATACTACGATAATGAACGTGGTCATTATACATTTGTCCAAACCTGTAGCTTGTACAACACCAAGAGCTAACCCTAAAGTAAACTATAGACTCTGGGTGATTATGAAGTCAGTGTCAACTCATCAAGTGGAACACATGTACCGCTGTGGTGGGGGTGCAGATAATGGGGGAGGCTGGACAGGGGCAGGGGGAGGGGGGCAGGGGATATATAAGAAATCCTGTGCCACTTCTGCAGTTTTGATGTGAACTTAAAATTGCTCTAAAATATAATGTCTATTTTTTTTTAAGATTTTATTTATTTATCTGACAGGAGCGAGAATACAAGCAGGGGGAGCAGCAGAGGGAGAGGGAGAAGCAGGCTCCCCGCTGAGCAGGGAGCCCGATGCAGGACTCGATCCCAGGACCCTGGGATCATGACCTGAGCCAAAGGCAGACGCTTAACCAAATGAGCCATCCAGGTGCCTCATAAAGTTTTTTTTTTTTTTTTTTTTTAACACTAAGGCCCTGATCTGTGTAGTGCGAAATAAATTCAGTGGGAGAGGTATGTGCCATGAGAACACACAAAACAGGGTATCTGAATCAGAATCCTGGGGTGGCACCGAGAAAGTTACTCTTCAAAAACACGACCAGTTAACTTAGCTCCAAACTGAAACCACTGTCTTCCCTTTATTTTGTTCGTAAGTATCGTAACACCTTGCTGCATGCATTTCGGTCACGAATAATGCTCAGCTTGAAAATGCCACTAAAAATTTATTATCCCCATGGCTTTCTTCCATATAATGAAAGGTGAAGTGGCTCTTTGTACAGGAATACAATTCTCCTGCCATCTTTCCTTGCTTATTGGATCACAAAAGTACAGCACTCGTGAGTCATAAACTCCATGACACTGGAGAGTTTGCCCTGAGGGACATGACTTTATATGCCTTAAGGTGTGAGTTACTGCATTTTTCTTAAGGGGTTCTAGCTGCCTCTTCACAGAAATACTACCCTGCTGAGAATGTTCTCAGGAGCTTTCAGTTTTCTGTAAGCCCTGTGGCAAGCCCAGACAAATCACACTTTTTTCTTTTTAATTGCAAACCAAAAACAAACAAATAAAAAACAACCATTTGTAGGGCACAAATTGATAAGCAGGAAAGGAAGGCTCTCTTGTTCATGCTGCATACCATCTTCAGTTTCCGATAGTAATGTTTGGGCAACACAGCAGTAACTTACTCAGCTGGGAATTTTCTAGCAGACAGAATTGCACAAAGAAAAATTAAAATCAGTGAAAACAAGGTTTTTCCCCAAGATCACCAGAGCTACAAAAAGTGATTAGCTGAACACAGAATTTACTTCCAGTTCCTCTCATGAGATCTAGAGCATTTGTGTTCTTTCCTGTTGTTTCGACTTTCTCTCTCCAGAACGCCGACAGTGATGGCTGTTAATATGCAGGTGGATGAGGAGATCATAAACTCTGAACTTGCAGAAATCCCATGCACAGTTTGTGGCAGTACCTTGAACCTGATTCACCTATCTTTCAGAGACAAGGAGTTATGGGTTTGGATCTGCCAAAGATAATAAAATTTTGCTGTTCTAAAATCAGGAGGGGGTGCCTGGGTGGCTCAGTTGGTTAAGTGACTGCCTTCGGCTCAGGTCATGATCCTGGAGTCCCGGGATCGAGTCCCGCGTCGGGCTCCCTGCTCAGCAGGGAGTCTGCTTCTCCCTCTGACCCTCTTCCCTCTCGTGCTCTCTGTCTCTCATTCTCTCTCTAATAAACAAATAAAATCTTTAAAAAAAAATAAAATAAAATCAGGAGGATTATTTTAGAAGAGGGAGGAACATCAACAAGACAAGTAATAAAATTTCTTTGGAAGCACAGAGAAAATCCCAGGGAGTCCACAGGGGCACACAAGCCCCAACTCAGGAACAAAAAACAAAATGACACAATGAAAAAAACACATTAAAGTTTCTGACTAAAAATTCAAGTCCTAGACACTTAAGTTTTTTATTAAGCAGCTCCAGTAGGTGACCAGAGACAACCATTTTTATGTTACGAGACAAGCATTTTATGTTGAAAAAAATAGCATAGCTCATGGATTTAGGCAAGCATAAAAATTAAAATAATGAGACATGCCAAGATGTTCGTGGCTAGTGAAGTCCTTGACTTTTCACCATGATTAATTAGAAACATCGGTTCAATGTTTTACATTTTCTTTGCAGCATCTCAAATCTTAACATAAAAAAATAAAGATAGCTGAGCTCCTTTGGCAATGTCATCTTTCCAACACAGGCAACACGTATATTGCTAACACAACAAGCATTATTAATAATTTGCTAGTGTAGGATTAGCAAGTGAACTTTTATATGGCCTCTTTCTTTTCTGAAATGTTTCCTGTGTGAACCCCAAATATGAGCAACTATTTTCTTGACTAATAAAAAAATATAGGTCACTAAAGCTATCTTAATAAATTCCTAAAACAGAAGCAAATCTAGGTCTGTGTCAGTTACGTGAACAGTAGTACACTGTCCTCAGTTCCTACAAATCTTCCTGAATTACAGCTACCCAGAGCAATCGCTATATAAATACACACAGCACGCTCCAAACACACTCCTAACTTAAGACCCTTCCAGCACACTGCAGATGCCCAAGCTTATTAGGGTCCCCCCACGCCGTGGACAAACCTCCCCCACTCACAGAGTAATGCAATGTTAATCCCTCTCTCCCACTTCAGGAATGCTTAATGGTATTTATCACAGTGTGCCTCACATTCGTGTTAAGGACACGTGTATACTGCCTTCCCAGGGAAAATGCACTTTTCCAAAGGGCAGGAAACACAATTTGGCACCCCGGAGCCTCCCTATGGTTCTCCATGTTCATTACCTTTGGCTGAAGGCTATCAGGAGGCTGCCAACTCCCTTCCCTCTCTGTGGTGCTCCAGCCCCCCGCCTTCCGAAGGAGTCCTCATTAGCGGCCAGATTTTAACTCTGCAGCTCTGTCCCTGTAGCTAATTAGAGTCTGAGGAAAGCAAACTAAATCGTATTCTCTTCCTCAAGAGCTCCGAATTAACACACACAGGCTCTAGCCAGATAGAACACCCGGCTGGTAGGCAAAGTCATCATCAGAGATGGTGCCCATCTCAAAACCTGTGGGGGAGGGGGAGCAAGGCACGGGCAAGCAGCAGCTGGTCTAGGTGATGAAAAAGGAAGATGTGCACACAGAGAGAGAAGCTAAGGTGAGAGAGGCAGGCACGGATCCCGAGACAGACAGACAAGGCTGAGGAGCAGAGAGGGGACCACCAATTACCTCCCACTCCAGTGAGGCATGGCACAGCCCCTCCAACTAGCCCCTTTTTAAACATAAGTTACTTTGTTTTCCTTCCGACTGAACAAAACCCAAAAGGCCCCAACTCAAATACTGGTTCACAAATACCCTCTCTTTGATCATCTCCATCTCTGAATCCAAAGCAGTTTATCTTTTATGTAATCGCTTACCACCTTCTGCTTTCCATTACAGCCCCATGCCTTTCTGCTGTTAGAATATACACTCCCTGAAGGCAGGGACAAAGCGATTTATCTTCATGTTCCCTTACCTGCGGCCAACACTGTGAAAGCACAGTAAGTGCCTGACAAATATGTAATGGGTATTTCTGCTGAAGTTCAGAGTCTATTAATTGTAGGGAAATTCAGGATATATTAAACCCCCATCAGGGATTATCAATGTATCTCAAATAAAATAATCTAATAGTATAATACTATAGCATCTCAATGCCTTCCAATATCGTTCTTCCAAGTATGGCAAGTATGATATGGCAACTTAAATAAATAATAGCCTCATGTAAGAGGCAGTAGATTAATGTTGATAAATACACAGCTAAGGAAGATGTTCAGGAAGAATTAAAAGTCAGGCTCTTACTTAGACTAAGGAGACACATCCAGCTGGTCCAGGAACCCAAAAAGAGCCTCCTCTTCTGGCCATAGAAATAGGTTTTATCTTTGAAAGCAAATGTATCAGTACATAAATTAAACTTTTTAAAAAAAAGAGAGTTGAAGCAATTCAAAATATTGACAGCAGGGAGAGAAGAGTAAAAACAATCTTAGATCCACATTAGAACGTTATAGTTGGTTTTACCTCACTACAGAAGAATACCTTAAAACCCGGTCACCATCGGCATACTTTCATTCTATATTTTAAACATCTAAAGTCTCTCTCTATTCAAACTGGAAATATATGAATCTCAGACAAGATAACTTTTAAGTTGTTAAATACGCAAAGCAAGAAAATACATTGATGATATTTAAGAAAGCCAAGAACATGCAGTTACATACATAAAATATAAAAATAGTTAAGACATATATTGTTAGAGCCCTACAGAACCTTCCTCTGTTCCCAATAATTAAAGCAAATAGGGGAACCCTTCATGTCCCATTTGCGAACAGGCCACTCAGACAAGTGATTAATGCCAAAAGTCTTATTTACACACTACTAACTTCCAAACGGTCAAGGATGTTCAAGACCACAAAATCAAATGTAGTTAGGAAAAGGCTGAAAACAGAGTTAAGGATCATGGTAAGAAGAATTGCTACAAATTCTGAAAATAAATTGCTCACTGTTCTTTCTAGTCTATTAACTTTTTTTTTTTTAAGATTTTATTTATTTGACAGAGAGAGACATAGCGAGAGAGGGAACACAAGCAGGGGGGAGTGGGAGAGGGAGAAGCAGGCTTCTCGCGGAGCAGGGAGCCCGATGCGGGGCTCGATCCCAGGACCCTGGGATCATGACCTGAGCCGAAGGCAGAGGCTTAACGACTGAGCCACCGAGGCAACCCAAGTCTCTTAACTTTTTTAAATAAATTTTTAACCAAATTCTCAAATTTCTTTTTGGGGAAAAAAATGCTAGAAATTATGTAATGGTGATAAAGATATATTAAAAAAAAAGAAAATAAATAACATGATGCTTTGGTTTGTCTTAAATCAATTTACAGCACGGGGGCGGGGGGGGGCAAGCAACACATCTGCAACCAGGGGCTTGCCAAAAATACTGCAGACCATGAAGGAGGCAAGATAGAGCACAGGCATTGCAGACTTATCTAGGAACAAGACTAGATTTTATAATTATTGAAGTTGGGAGTGATAGGTCCCTCGCGCATTCATTATGTTATTCTTTTACTTTCCTATGTGCTTGAAATTTTGATTTAAAAAGAATTAAAAGTAAAAACAACAACAACAAAC
This sequence comes from Eumetopias jubatus, assembly GCF_037043125.1. Taxonomy (NCBI): domain Eukaryota; kingdom Metazoa; phylum Chordata; class Mammalia; order Carnivora; family Otariidae; genus Eumetopias; species Eumetopias jubatus. The sequence continues at coordinate 18,874,471 of NW_028274807.1, read as the reverse complement.
CAGTCCAGTGGAAGAGTCAAATTTCTAAATTTACAAGTGACAAAACAAATTCAAACACAAAGATCCAAACTGCAAAGCCTGACTGCAGTTAGCACAGATAAACAATCAGAAGCTCCATAGCAAAGTGGTACAGAGGTCATCATGAGATATTTTCATCTGAAATCTCTACGTACCAATTTCCTTTTCAAAGAACACATCCAAGAGGAGAATAAGAAAAATAAAATAATGGAAGATTTCCTAAGTGCCAGAATCATTGCAAATGTCTTCTGTGTAGAAGGCACTCAATCCTCAATCAACAATGGCTCCAATGCAGAGGAGAGCAAACTGAGGGAGCAGGAGTATCGAAGTCAGTGCCATTCCCGAGCATGCAGAGGGCATTAATTACAAGTTTTAAATATGTTTTACACTTCAGTGTGTATCAACCAAAACAAAGTTATGTCTCAGACAATACAATTTCTGTTTCTGGATTAAAATGACTTCCTTTCACCTTTAAAATTTTCTGTAATACAAAGAAAAAATCCTAGCAAACTGCTTTCAGCATAAATTATTTTAATAATGTAAGGGGTACTGGGAACGGAATAATGAATTTAACTGAGAAAGAGCACGGGAAACCAAACACAATGGCCTCTGCTCACGGGGTGCTGAAGGGCAACGTGCAGCTGACGAAACATGACTGCAATGTGGGAAGTGTGAGCCCGGCTAGGTTTTCACAACGACAACCTTATGCGAAAGCAAGGGACGTAAAATGCTGCAGGGCATTGGCCTATTTCCCAATAATTTGGCCGAAGTCTGTTTCCAACGCTGTATATACATAGGTTGTTTTATACATACGCTCCTGTTCAGAGTTGGGACAATACTGTCAGAGAACCTCGTTCAATGCCTAAGACCTTCTCACTCCAGAAGTGCCGAATGTAGACACAAACGGGGGGGGGGGGGCGGGGCGTGAGATGGGGAGAATGACTGAAGTAAAGAGGACGGGACAAGAAGGTGAAAACATCATCAGATGTACACACACAACCTAGATTCTCCTTCTCGGTCAGTTTATGGCGATTTTTAAAGATACCCAAACTGTACAGTTCTACTAATCAACTCTACCTCAAAAAAGAAAAGAGAAAAAATAAATTACAGGAAAAAACTTTCAGTAAATTAATGACATGTAAAATATACAAGTCCACAGTATTACTATGTACTGAAAAGTACACAGTATTATAGTATTATAGTACAAAAGCACCTCGTGTTACTGCAAATATGTAATAATTGAGTATCTGTTTAAGAAGGTGCTAGATGGTAAGAAGGACAAATGTTAAATTAAACATTAATTTGATTAAATGATAAATGTGTAAAAAAAAGAAATCCAAACTTGGTTGCATCTCTTTTATTTAGCTCTAAATCCTATGGTTTGCACAAGCAATCCTTACAAGCACACAGACCATTAATGCATAAAATATATGTTCTCAGGTATAGGAAGCCAGACAGCTCTATTTGCAAATTATTTCACCTAACAGGAATTTCTGGGTCTTTCAAATACTGAAACCACAATGCTTATGTGCCTGTAATTTGTAGGTCAATTTTAAGTCTGCAAAGGTGGATGGAACACACAACAAAATAATAATGGTCAAGAATATACCACGGCTTCTGCTGTGTCATAGTACGCCCTCAAAATTGGTTAGATCAAAAGAATCACATACAACGTTTGTTTCTTTTTTTTTAACTTCGTTTTAATGCACAGTATTGTGGAACCAAGGCTGCCAAGCAATTCTCGTCTGGGAACCCCATGTTTTGTGATCTATTTTACAGTAGGAAGCTCGGCAAAGGAAATGGGTCTGTTCAACTTACCAAACGGGCAGATTATGTTTTGTTCAGGCACTGGTATGTTTGGTTCGGTGTCCTGCTAGTTTGCAGACAAAACAACTGTTCATTTAGAGAAAGAAAATTTTAAAAACCAGGGAACACACATATTGTTAGCTGTGGTAAACCCTCTGGGAAAAGAAGACGACCGCAATCTAACTGAAGATTACAAGCAAAGCCACATTCACCTGTCTGACTTTCCCAGCTGGGGATCTCTGCCAGAGATGCTGAAGCTTAACCTGTTCCAAACTCCCTCCAGAGACCTGCTCCTCAGGTGAGTTAGCAGAGCCAACACCTGCTCTAGGCCCTATCCTTCAAAAGGTTCCGGGAAGGGTAAGGATCCAGAGGTAGAAGAGCCTCTGCTTTAATTTCTTTCCTTAAAAAAGGAGGAACAGTGCTGGCACCTTATAATTTCTTGTTTAACCGACAGGATTTAACTTCGACAGCGTCGTGCAGCGAGGGCACAAGTGTAAGCCTGGTGAGGCAGCGTTCCTGGATTGCTCCGGTGGAAAGACCGCAAAGGCTGGATTTGAAAGGTCTGTCTCGTGAAGCCCATGTTCCCCCTGCACGGCACCTGGCCCCAAGGGCTCCCTTATCAGGTCTTCTTAAGAGAGACGAGCAGGATGATCCTTTGCATTCCCTTTCATGCTAACATCCTGAGATCTGAATCCCCTTCTCTTCCTAATCCAACTTACCCTTGGAGATAGGCTAGTTTTTCTGGAAGTGTCTTGACCACCAAACACTCATGCTAAGAAACAATCCCACAGCTCTTATTTCTAGAATTAGACCTGAAATCCCCAGATTTATAATCAAAACCTTCTACTTTTCAGTTCTCTGAATTCTCAACTTATCCAATTATATATTTAATAAGCTACTTACGAGCCAAGAATAGTGTCTCGCCACTCAGCAACCCACAACACAAAATCCTACTCTGAACAGCATTCAATAAATACTCGCTAAATTTGCCTGAATTAAATCTGGGAAGGAGTAAGATTCTTTATTACACTTCCAATATTGTATTCTCCCATCCCGAAGCCTTTGGTTTAAATAAAACAATGTTTTGTTTTTCTTCTGAAATCTCTTTTCATTCAAAAAGAAAAGGGACAATAAAATCTAAAAATTGTCATTTTTGTTCCTAGGCTTCACTATATGTTTCAAGGGGAATATTATTCTATTTCTGTTCTACTTATAAGACTCCTAATTCCCTAGAACAATGTAACAGTTTGGGTAATGTAACAGTTCATTAAGGCAAGTGGCCACTTTAGGCTGTTAAATGATGAATAATTCATACAGTTATTTTCAAGTTGTTTCCGTGTTTCCGCAGCACTTTCTGGGTCTTGTATCTAACAGAGGAAAGGAACCGTGTTCTACCACAGGACCACAGAGGAAAATAGTAATTGAGGGAGTATCTCTTGTGGTCATCGATTACTGCATACAAACCAGCCCAAAACTTAGTAGCCTCAAATGATAAGCATTCAAATAATAAACAATAAACTGTGTTATCTCACACAGTTTCTGTGGGTCTGGAATCTGGGAGAGACACTGACTCCGACGAGGGTCCAGTCAAGACGTTGGCTGCAGGTACGTGAAGGCTTCACCTGGCTATAGGATGCGCTTTCAAGAGGTTCCTTCTCGTGCCTGACAAGCTAGTGCTGGTCACACTAGAGAGTGTGGAGGGGCCTTTCGTTCCTCCCCGTGTGTACATCTCCACAGAGCTGCTGGAGGGGGTGCCAGGAAGATGGCGGAGTAGGAGGACCCCGTCCCACGGATACAACCAGGTACCCCTCACATCCGAGTCAGAGTGCTGTTTAAGTGTCCTTACAACACGGCAGCTGGCTTTGCTGTAGCAGGTGTATGCAAGGTGGAAGTCACGTCTTCATGACCTCGCCTCACACCATCATTTCTGTAACACCCTATGGATTACAGAGGTCAGCCCCGCACAGTGTGGGGGACTACACACGGGTGTGAAGGCCAGAGGAAGGCAAGTTCCACTGGAAGGCATCCTGGAGGCTAGCTGGCTACCACATAATAATTCAGAATTTCTCACTATTCTGTGGCGTGACTGGGCAATTCTCCACATGGTGTTACCACCCAGCACATGGCAAGGAAGGCTGCAGGCTGCAAGCGGGCTTTGTGCACATGGCTCGTAGCTGGTATCACTCTCTGGGGTCTCTCCTTATACAGGGCACTGGTGCCATCATGGGCCCCCACCCTCACTCATCTCACTCTCATTACCTCCCAAAGGCCCCACCTCCGAAAACCATCACATTGGACATTAGAGCTTCAACATATGAAATTGGGGGGAGGCACAAATATTCAGTCCATTGCAGTCCTCAATACCTATTTGATGAAGAAATGAAAGAAAATCCTCATACGGGACTGACTGTGCTAATAAAAAACAACAACAAAAAGTAAGGAAATGCAAGTATTTGAGTGACGACTGGGTAGAAGAGTAGTAACTATTATGATTAAGGAAAACAGGGCATTTATGGATACCAAGAAGGGCTGATTTGGGGTCAAATGCAGATTAAACAAATACTCAATTTAAACCCTAAGTTTCAAACTACCTTCCCAATCAAATCAGGAGGCAAAAAGGCCAGTATTAATAACAAAACAACCAAGAACAGGAAACACAAATTGAGAGGAATGAGAGACTATGAAGGACATGCACTAGATAATTCACCATCAAAATAATAATATTTGACACACTGTATTAAGCTAAGCATCCACAGATACAATGTGCAGCTATACAGGCAATCTTTTGGAAAAACAAATTTAACAAGTTGAGTTAAATTGGTTAGCAAAAGGTCAAAATGAGGTCAAGGTCATGAGCAGTCGGTTTCGTTTTGTCCTCAGGAGCACGGACTGCTAACAGCTCCTCTCTGACTCAGCCAGCTATCTCTAAAACATCTGTGTTTTGGTCACAAGAGGGACTGAGAACATAAAGAAAAAAATTATTCATCACGATTGGGAGAAAAATAATCAGTAAATGAGTAACACAAAAAAACCCTATATATATATATATATATATATATATATATATATATATTTTTTTTTTTTTTTTAAGTATTTGCACCATGACAGATGTCAGAATACAATGGATAAATATCTTCAAGGTGCTGAACAAGAATGCCTGTCAACCTGGAACTCTATACTGAATTAAGCCATCATTCAATAAGAATTTAGGAAATAACCAAGATGGCAGCCAACCAAAAAAAAAAAAAGAATCAAAATAAATGATACAGGAATAGAGATGCTTTGGTGGAAGCATTGGTATAAATGATGAACCCAGTTGAAGACAGAACCTGCCACTGTGATTATCATGGCAATGGAACAGATTGTAGTATTACAACTTTGAAAATATAAAATTACTACAACTTGCAAAACCTGTGAAAAGAGGAGACAGAAAAATTGTGAATATTATTTTCCTTGGCTTTCCTAGCAGAAAATCATTCAATCCTGTCTAAAACAAAAACATGGAGTCAAAAAAGGAATAAGGGAAAAGAAACATTTCCCAACAAAACACAGAAAAATTCAATCCTACAAAAGAAAACAATTTCTAATTATAAAAGAAAAATATTAGAATACCTACAAAGTGGGAAGTGGCAGGAAGACCTTAGAATATCCATAAAGAATGTTCCGGATAGTTCAGGATGCAACATTCAAAAGAAAATGCCAAACACTGTTTAAAAGTTCTGAGTGACCATCTCTCCACCCCACCAGTTTCTCAAAAGCCAGTTAAAGTCAGGGCACATTGAATTCCCTCAGGTACCCTCTCTCCAACCTATAACTTTTCTAATGTACTGTGTGTTTCTAAGCCCACTGTGTTGGACTATGGTCATTATTCTATTTCAGCTCCATGCCACTCATTCTTCGTCTCTTTTCTGGCAAAAGCCCCTCTCCCCATACTCTGTGGCTCTGGCTAGGCTGTCATACAGGCCACAAACCCTCAAGGCCAAGGTGAACCAGTCCCAGTACTGAGTCCTTATGGATATAGTAACTCATCTAAAGGTAGGTGCGTGACCAAAAAAGCAGGGCCAACCAGAATCCCCCCCTTGGAATGATAATGCACAATGGCAGAACCAAGTTGGGATGCCAAGCTAAGACAACACACTCCCAGAGCAACTGGCTGCCATCTTACCTGGCCTCCTAGAGGAAGCCCATCTTAGCAGGAGGCAGACAAGGAGGTGAACACACAGGAGAAAGGATAAGCAGAGAACAGAGACAACCACAGAGAAATTCCAGGCAGCACTGAGTCTCAGTGCCAGGATTTAAGGACCCAATTTTTGATGATATTTAAAAAAATTCTGTAAGCTAACCACATCCCAAGATCCTTCCCATCTGTGGCAGAAAATATTCTCCATGTGTAAAATGTTCAGTGGGTTTCTGTCACCTAGCAACGGAAACTGCCTAATTAACCCACCCTTCTAATTTTCCCCTCTTTTCTTCTTTCCAAGACTCAGCCTCATCCCCTGGATCTCATTCCTACCTGGTTCTCAAAGATACCTGAGCCTATTTTTTTTTTTTTTATCGTGGACCTCTACACTCCCCACAGTTTAGCTCAGGCTTCCCTTTAAAAACAAAAACAAAACAACAAAGACACAACAAAAAACAAGGCTTTCCCTTTTCCTTGAATTGCCTTCAAGCTCTCTGCCTCTAGATCTTTCCTCAAAAAGTGCACAGATGTCTTCACCAACCACTCAGGTTATTCTTCCTGTAACCTACTGCAAGTTGACTTGTCCCAAGCTCTTCCACTGAAATCGCTAACCTAAAGATCAATGACCTTTTATATGCCAAATTAGAATGTTTTGTTATAAAACAATGCCTGTGTCTTAGAAATGGGGATCACTGGGTGTCCCCAGCAGTGACACACAGGTGTTTTTTTCCAGAACCCCGGGGCAGTAGGGGAAAAGATGATCTGATTCCATAAAGTGTATTCTTTTGACTGACTTGCTACTGACTGGGCTATTTTACAGCTCTATAAGGGTAGATAATGTGGAAATCTGATAGCAGTGCCAATGTGTCCTGCCCATGCAATGCAGACCAGATAGGTCCCATTCCTAGCCTTGTATGTAAACCTTGTTGGGAAAGGTATTTAAATCTCTTCTAGTCCATCTGAACCAGCTTTAACATCTTCCAGGTCATCTTATTAATTAAGGAACTGAATAAAACCTTTGATGTGTGTTCATTTTGCAAGAGCCAAGTTTTTGCATTGTCAAAAACTATACTTCAACCTTTCGGTCTACATCACACTTAGACCCATCATTTCATGTAGAAATTAGCCGGCTTGGCTTTCAGCACGTGATAGTTCCTAGCTCTGGTCCTAGGTCTCCAGCCACTGCCCCTCCTCCACTCATGGCATTCTTCCACACTTGTTCCCCTTAAATGTTGCAATTTACCAAGATTGTTTCCCAGATTCTTCCCCAGAGGCATCAGGAGGGTAAAAGGAGAGCGAACACTTAGCAAGGTAGCTTAGCACTTTGTTAACGTTCAATAAAAGTTAGCTGGTATTAACATCATCCACACGGTCAGTTCTGTTATCGCTAAAAGTATTCTACAAGCCTTTCTCTCTCCCCAGACCCCCCTTTAGGAACAGGTTCTGTGTCCCAGTCATCACGGCATCTTTAGCACCCAGAGATATAATGTTTGGGGGGAGAAGAGAATGACTGGGCTCTCGAAAGGTATTCATAGAATCCCCTTACATTAAATATTTTTAATGAAAGATGCATTTAAGGCCCCAAACAAGCCTTCCTCCCTGATTCCCAATCATTGGTAAAGTTCTGGTGGAAGGTCTGGGGGGGACTCCTCACGTCTGCTTCCCTCTCCAACGTGCCAGATGATGGGACTGAGACCCTTACAGCCCAGAGTCGCTAGTGGTATGGGGCAGACGGGGAAAGCAACATAGTCCAACAGAAATAGAATGGAAATATATCACCTATGTAATTATAAATCCCGTAGTAGCCATGTTAAACAGTAAAAACAGGTGAAGTTCATATTAATAACATATATTTACAATTTAGTAACATATATTTAATTTTTTAAATCAGTATACAAAATATTTCAATATGAAATATGAAATTACTAATGTGCTATTTTACATTATTTTTTCATGTAAATCTTTAAAATATAGTATTTACCTTATACTTTCAGCACACATTAGTTTGGACTCGCCACACTGCAAATGCTCAACAGCCACAGGTGGCTCGTGGCTACCTTACTGAACAGATCAGAGGGTCCTACAGAGAATCCAGAAGCTAGCTATGGGGTCAGAGGGATAAAGCAAGACGAGGACTTTCTGAAATGCAAATCTACAGTCCTTCCCCTTCTTTAAAAAAATAAAATAAACACTTTCAATGACTTCCTGCTGTTATGGAAAAAACCAAATTCATCAAAAGGGCTCACAAGTCCGATGTCCTGGCCCTTTCTTACTTCTGCGGTGTAATGTTTATCTAAACCACCTTAAGACTCTAGCCTGTGCACATAATCCTGGTGGGTGGTGAGCTGAGACAGGCAGGCATGTAATACCAGAACTGCAAGACAAAGGAGAAACAACCAAGAAGCTTACTCTCCTGTCCCATGGCCACCAACAATGTGGCAAAGTCTAGGACCCAGAAGAACCACCCTGTGGCTCAGCCCTAGAACAAACAACAGACTAAGACAGGAAGTGAAGCTACCCAGACATTAGTGGGATCCCTAAGTGGTGTGGGAATAAGGGTTGTTCTCAGGATCACGAAAAGTAATTTTTATATGGTCATCATACAAATGTAAAAGCATCTGATTACTCATAAGTGGCACTAAGGGAGGAAAAATAGAGATGCAAACTAAGATACATGCATCAAATTAGCCATTCAACAGAAAAGGATGATGTGGTCAACATCATTAACTGAATTTAGTTCTAGCCTTTAAAAAATATATATTTAATATTCAGAATGCATAATCTCTATGTATATTCGGAAAAGTGAAATGGTATCAAAAACCCTATAAGCATGCACACAGAGTTTCAAGTTATGAAACTCATTAATTTATTACAAAACTGTCTCAGAGGAACTCTTGCATAAAATGTGAATATTATTTCCAAAATGTATATTTTAGAAACGTTGTATCTGGACAAAAGGTAATTTCTTATCAATCTCCCTTTTTTTTTTTTTTAAAGATTTATTTATTTATTTTAGAGGGCGAGGGACAGAGAGAAGAGAGAGGGAGAATCCTCAAGCAGACTCCCCATTGAGAAAAGAGCTCAGCTGGCCGTAGGGCTTGATCCCATGACCCAGAGACTATGACCTGAGCTGAAATCAAGAGTCAGACACTTAGGGCGCCTGGGTGGCTCAGTTGGTTAAGCCACTGCCTTCGGCTCAGGTCATGATCCTGGAGTCCCGGGATCGAGTCCCACATCGGGCTCCCTGCTCAGCGGGGAGTCTGCTTCTCCCTCTGACCCTCTTCCCTCTCATGCTCTCCGTCTCTCATTCTCTCTCTCTCTCAAATAAATAAATAAAATCTTTAAAAAAAAAACAAAGAGTCAGACACTTAACCGAATGAGCCACCCCAGCTCCCCACTTTCAATCCCTATTGAATAAATGATTTTAATAAGAAATATAATGGACTTAAATATTAGTGATTTTTACTTAAATATGAAGAATTATCTTCTTACATCATGGTTCATGCTCCTTCAAGATAAAAATTACTTGATATGGAATATATTGTGATGATACGGATGCTTTTTTGCTTCTCAAAACACAAGAGTTAATATTTAGAGACCGTCCCTCCTTAGAGTATCACCAAAAAAATTGTGTGCATATATGTAAAAAAAAAATACATATTTTAAAAAGGAAATTTTCTTGTACATAAAAGATTACAACAAAGAGAATGTTGCCAGGTTATCTGTTGTTTATATGAAGGATAAGAAGTTTTGCCAAGAGGCATAAGACTAATTCCTTTAAATGTTCTTAAAACACAAACGGCCACATGTCCTAAAAGAGGTAATTGTCTGGAAGTGTGGGATAAGACATCTAGGACTCCAGTTATTTTAAGCCGAATTAATAAGGAAGGAATGCCCTATATAATATAGCAAAGAAACTAGAAAAATTACAAAAAGGATGGAGATCTTTATGAATGGTGAAGGCGTGACTACCAGGGTATAAAAGTTAAAAAAGCAAAGTACAGAAAGGTGCTTCCTGTAAGTACCCTTTTTATAAGAAAAAAAAGGAAAACCATACATTCCCTTTTGTTAGAAGGATAAATCAGGAACAATGAAAATGTTGATCAATAGAGGACGGGTGGCAAAGCAAGATTTCTGAGTGCAACTTTCTACAGAGTTTCTAAGTTTTAACAATGTCAATGTCTTACATTTTCAAAAAAAATTAATAAGGAGTGAAAGTCTAAAATTAAATATAAACAAGGGAAATATATCAAATTGGTAATATAAACAGGGAAAATTAATTCTAGTAACTTTTCAATACATTGTCTTGACTGTGAAACCATAGTGGGATATATTCTAAAGGTAAATGAAGTGCCAAGAGATCTTAAACTTTACTCAGTTGGTTTATTGATGGTTCTAACATGACATCACAATTTTAAAAAAAAAAACTCTATGTATTGTAGATGGTAAGGCAAGTAAATATATTCAGAGTACAGTGAATCATTAGGAACCAAGATTTTCCTCCCTTCCCCTATGATCCTCTGTTTTGTTTCTTAAATTCCACATATAACTGAGATGAAATCAGAGAAGGAGACAAACCATAAGAGACCCTTAATCATAGGAAACAAACTGAGGGTTGCTGGAGGGGAAGGGGGTGGGGGGATGGGGTAACTGGGTGATGGGCATTAAGGAGGGCACATGATATAATGAGCACTGGGTATTATACATGACTGATGAAACACTGATTCCTACCTCTGAAACCAGTAATATGTAATATGTTAATTAACTGAATTTAAATGAAAAAATAATTAAAAATTTTATTTAAATCTTTAAAAAAAAAGAGGTGATCATAAGAGTTCTGGGGACGGATGGCAGCACACTGTGGATGTATTTAATATCACCTAACTGTACAATGGTTATGATGATCAATTCACTGTGTGTATATTTGTACCACAATAAAAAACTGGGAAAAAAATAAAAAAAACAACAACAAAGGAACCAAGATTGTCCCTGCAAGAGATAAAAGATCAATACTTCAGAAGTGAAATTAAAAAAAAAAAACATATGCACGTGATCCAACATGAATGACTGGCTCTTGGAAGGGACTTACTTCTTGGCAGTACTGCAGGATGTCCTCCTTGGTGCCAATGCAGGTTTTGGTCCCCGAAGGATCGGACTCCCACTTCCCATTCTGCACGTTCATATGCATGTTCAGTTTGCCACAGAACATGGCAACCTGAGGTTCTGCCAGCAAGCCGGCATTGCTGTCAGTGGGCACCTAAAAAAAAATTAGTTCAGGTTAGTTACACAAATCCACAGCTCTGGGGAAGAGGTTGTGGAAGGGCTGTAAAGAGGAACATGGCATGCAGCAATACCAAAAACAGTTCATTCTCGCTTCCAGAAATTCTTGCAAGTAGGAATTAGCCCTGCCTTCCATGTTCCCTTGAGTTAAGTATCATGTAGGCTACACACATCTCCAACCATCTATCACACAGTGCTTTTTTTTTAATGTTGAAATACAGGCATTAACAATATTGAGAAGAATTTATTCATTGAAATGTTTACGCAATCCCCCGTAGCAGATTTTGCCGTGCGTACTGAAACGTTCTGAAAATAAAATAAGGTGTTTTTCTGAAATAAAAATAATCACTGTGGAGGAAACCATATTCTCATAATAACCTCCAACTGACTCACACTAAGAATAATGCCAATTCCCTGCCTGATGACCAAGTCTAAGAGTAAGGTTGTACGGTACCTCCCAGAGCTGAGGGCATGGTGTCAGTGTGCCTTCTTAGTGAGCAGGTGACATTATGATTTTCTAAACATAAAAATTACTGTAGAATTTACCATGCACAAACGTGACTGAATATGTTGGCCATTCCACTGGTTTTCCCCTGAATATTCTCTGGTTAACACTCTCAGCTCTTTTTTTTTTTTTTTTTTTTTAATATATAAGATTTTATTTATTTATTTGACAGCGAGAAAGCGGGGCGCATGCAAGGAGAGAGCAAGGGCAGGGCAGAGGGGCAGTGGGAGAGGGAGAAGCCGACTCCCAGCTGAGCAGGGAGCCTGACTTGGGGCTTGATCCCAGGACCCCGATGCTTAACCAACTGAGCCACCCAGGTGCCCCATCACTCTCTCATATCTTCAGAACAGGTTAAGGGTGCTGGAGTCTCAGCTCCCCGAGCACACTGTGAAGACGCAGCAAGGTCTCTCTCTCAGGGCCCAGCAGAGCACCTGCTGTGTGGTAAGCTCTTAATAGGTCTTAGCTATTACTGCTGCAGGCAGTAAATTACCATTTCACCAAAATAACTGAAAAGGTTGCCCTTCTGTATTTCCAAACCCTTCTATGAACAGACACTACCTTTCTAGAAGTATTTTTCAAATTTCACTTAATGGGTTCTGATATGTCAAAAGATAAAAAAAATCAGCAAGAGATAAAAAAATAAATCCACAGGAATAAAAGCGTTATTCGAAACCAGGGAATCAAAAGACACATTAAGCAAAGTAATTCCTCCTTTGTTAAAGCCAGCTGCTGAGGAAATGGGTGATAGCCATGTCACGAAGAGTAAACTTCCACCAGAAGCCATTCATACCGTTGAGAACTGGACGATTCTATAATAAAGTGTATCGTTTCTAAAAATTGTTCACAGGAGGGAATAAAAAACAAAACACTAAAATTGCACGGAGAGATTTCAGTGAGGAAATAGCTTCTTGACATTTCTTCCCACAGAAATGTAAAAATAGATCAAACATCTGTCCATTCTAGTCAGCTTCGTATATATTTTGCCCAACCACAGCAGATTTATGTCGTTTAAAAAAAAAAAAAAAATCTTGCACGGAACCCAGCGGAGATCCATCACAGACCCGAGTGCAAAAGCTCCTGGCAAAATCTCTAAAGCCGTATTTCAGGTAACATTTTCTACATACCTAATTCTACTTTATAAAGTATACTGAACAAAATTCTGCCTCTACGTTGCCAGATGTAACAAAGAGCAGCTGAAGCCACCGTATCGGGTTGTCAGCAAGAATCAACAAGAATAGCCGGGACCCCTCGACTCCCCAGTCTGGGCCCCTTGCCACCTCCTCCAATTTCCAAGCCAGAACCCGGCATCATTTTCCAACAGATGCAAAAAACAGCCTAAGCAGAATGCTCCACAAACTTAAGTTTCACAGCTTTCCTAAGGGAATAGGAGGAAATTCAATGCCTTGATTCTAAAAATCAGAATACAAATTCTGTCAATTTTATTGAAATAAGGAATAAAATAGTAACACTGCAAGAAAGTCAAATAATCATCAGATACCTATAGATAAGGTCCTATATGAGATGCTATGGAGTATATAAAAATATTTTTAATATATAAAATTTATTTATTTATTTCTATGTAAAATATGAGCCCTTGCCTTCAAGGAATTTACAGTCTAGTAACAAAATCACTATTGGATTCTCCACAATACTTCATTCTGCTCAAACTCCTTCCCTGTCCCAAAGATTTCCAGTCTTAGCAGACTCTTGGTAACTTATCTCTAGGTGAACAGAGAAATTAACGGTCCCCCCCACCACAGTTGGTAATTATTTTATTGAATGAATTCCCCCCTTGGTAGCTCAGAATTTCTCTGTACCTCAGATTCTCCCTAATCAGTTCACTGCAGTTTCTACCTCTTCGTCAGTGAAAATGCCCTTCATTCCATACCTTCTCCTCAAGGAACATTTAAGTGCCAACTTCTCTCCCTGTGGCAGCCAGCCTCCACGAAGGCCCCCAAGGACCCAGCCTCCTGGTATTCAAGCTCTTGTCAATGCTATCCCATAATGCATAAAGTTCTGTCTGTGCAACGAATAAAATAGGGCAAAAATGATATGTGACTTCCAAGGAGAGGTCATAAAAGGCACCACGGCTTCTTCCTTGCTCTCTGGGATCCCTCGTGTTGGGGGAGGGCTGCCACGCTGTGTGGACGTTCAGGCAGCCCTACAGAGAGGCACACATAATGAGATGAGGAACCATGGCTTCCTGTCAACAGAAACGTGAGTGAGCTTGGAAACATCCTACAACACATCAAGTCTGCAGGACTGCAGCCCTGGCTGGCAGGACTGAAACCTGGAGCCAGAACCACCCAGAAAGACGTGCTCAAATTCCTGACCCACAGAAACTGAGATACAGCAACATGTATGTTTGGTGTTTGAAACCACTGGGTTTGGGGTGACCTGCTACACGGCAACAGACACCTCACATGCTCTTCCTTCTCCAGCTCTGTAAGACATCCATAAATAGCCTTTGATCTCCTCTACTGGAAAAAAGGAAACAATGGGCAAAAACATACTTGGTCTTATCCTCCAGAGCAGGGGGTCAGCAAATTTCTTCTGTCAGGGCCCAGATAGTAAATATTTTACATTTTGTGAGCAAAATAGTCTCTGCTGTGACTATTCTACTCTGCTGTTAAAATAAAAAAGCAGCCTTAGACAACATGCAAAATGGGCGTGGCTGTTTTACAATGAAATTGTATTGAGGAAGCCAGCGGTGGGCCAGATCTGGCCAATGGGCCTCGTCAGCCTATCCCCTTCCTTACAACCAATTCTATCAGCGAGTGATTTCAACAGTCACTGACACCACCCTCTCCCCAGCCTCTTAAGCCCCCTGCCATCTGGCTTAAGTTCCACCCATCAACTCAGATTGCTTTCTCAAAGGTCACATATGGCCTCTGGAGAAACCAAATACGCTTTTTCTTCAGTACCTGTTGCTTTTAAACTTCTTGGCCACACACGAATTCTTCCTTGGAAGTCTTTCCCTTGGACTCTGTTGCAGTGAACTACTGTGGCTCCCCTCACACCCCTGATTATCCCATTACTAACTCGCAATCCTTCAGAGTTCCATACCAGAAGACATTCCTACAGATTCGGGGGGAGGGGTTGCTTCTCTTTGACCTTCTTTAATAAGTCTTTGCGATCTCACTCTTTCAACTCCTAGCTGCGTGAGGCAACTCCAATGTAACCACCATAATAATAAATGACAGCAACTGACATTTCTTTAATCAGTAAGTTTGGGTATACAACACATGCTGGGCACTGAACTAGTTTTGGGGACAAAGCAGTAAATTAAGCCTTGTCCTTGCCTTGACAACAGGATGGCGAACCATCCCAGTTTGCCTGGGACAGAGGGTTTTCCAGGATGTGAGCCGTCTTGTGCTGAAACCGGGAAAGTCCCTGGCAAGCTGAGACAACTAGTCATCCTAGCTGACAAACACATCAAGTAAGTGTTCTTCTTTTGTTCCTACCTCAACTTCTTATTTCTTCCATTCTGCATTCTGTCACCTTCCCTTTCCCTGACTTTAAGGTTCTTTCCAGGCCACCTGCGTCTGTACATGCTCACTAGCCAGATGGTGGTGATCTTTCTCACATCTCAAATGAATTGATTCTGGCCCCACCATATTACTGGAAAACATTTTTTTTTTTTTTTTTTTTTAAGTAGGCTCCACATCCAGTGTGGGAGCCCAAAGCGGGACTTGAAGTCATGACCCTGTGATCAAGACCCGAGCTGAGTCTGACTAGGGGCACCTGGGTGGCTTAGTCGGTTGAGTGTCTGCCTTCTGCTCAGGTTGTGATCCCGGGGTCCTGGGATTGAGACCCGCATCAGGCTCCTTGGTCAGCGGGGAGTTTGCTTCTCCCTCTCCCCGTCCCCCGCTCACGCTCTCTCTCAAATAAATAAAATCTTCAAAACAAGAGTCTGATGCTTAACCAACTGAGCCACCCAGGAGCCCCTACTGGAAAACATTAATTGCCTTGTGATCTCTTCCTTTTAACAAAGGTAGTTAACACCGTAAGAGCTATGCTTCAGTTCCTTTTGGATTTTTCACCAAAGATCTAATATTAACTTTAAAAAATTAACTATAGAGAATCATGATCATTAACACGCTCCATTTTCTGACAGTGGAGATTTTGTTTAAGAGTTCAAACTTTGATTCCTCAATAATTAGGGCCAATTATTATACCAGAAATTATAAAATTGGCTGTATGTATGCATCTGTTACATTTGACATTACAAGAGCCCCTTCACAAATTAATACTTAATTCACAGAAACATGTTTTTCGGGCAAAAATTCTTTCCCACGCCAGCACCAGCTGTGTACAAGATCACGGCAATTAGCTGGGTGATGCAAACTGTACAAGAAGCTTTTCTCTTCTTATGGAAGCCCACCTGCAAAGAATTCCATGTTTTAAGTAACATATTCCTGGCTCAGTTAAAAAAAAAAAAAAAAAAAGACAACCCACAAGGATCCTCACCTAAATCAAATAACTGGGTTTAAGAAACAAAGCAACAAAGCCCCCCGCTGCTACAAGCAGCCCCCTCCCTGGCACAGAGCCAGAAGGAAACCATCTCCTTGGTCACGCAGGAGATAATACTTAGCCATCATCCAAGGGCCTGACAGTTTTACTCAAATCCCTTTTTCTGAATGGAGCCTTAAAGAAATGGCTTAATAAAAATCATATGCAGGGTCCGATTCAAGACCTGTTAATGTGGACACTGTTAAAACTGAAATCGTTGGGTCCTAGAGTAAGTTATTTGCTGCTAATGAAAATGCGTACTCTGTCAAAGTCATCCTACAGAGAATTATTCCTAACTTTTTAAAAAAACATTTCTCCTTTTAACAGAAATGAAATGCCAAGCTTTAGTAGATGGGAAACAGAGCCACTTAAGTAACAATTATATTTTAATTCTGTTTTCATCTTAAATAACGCTATCTGAGGTAACGTAAGGTGACTTTGCAGAAATGCAAGGCAACACCTAAAAGATCGGAACCCTGGCATAACTGGCCATTCACGGTGCATGCGTTTCTGAAAGACTGAAAATGAAGATAATTCTTGTAAATGGAATGACTTTCCACTGACATCATAAGACCAGATGCTTTCCCATGGGAAAACAGTATTCAGTGACAATGAACAAAATAACCGGCTAAAACAATGGAGCATCCACACATTGCCTCCAAATCAACAGCCTCTTTATTACAGAATGCCCTGAACTACACAGACCGAAATATTACACCTAAAAATGCGGTTATCTTTTAGAAACAACCCTTTGCTGCCAGAAAAAATGTTAGGCCCATAATATATAGAGTACTGAAATGAAAATGGACTTTCCAAAGCAAGTTAGCTTTAGAAAACAGGCTTTACGCAAGGGCTTAAGGGGAAATTAACAAACAAGAATAAACACATATACCTAATTTAAGCCCATCTGTGGAGCTGAACCCAGAAACTTACACCAAGAACCGATGTACCTTCCAAGGGCAAAACCAGCCTCTCCTACAAGTTCCCCTGCAGTCTTTTTCACACTGGGTGTTCCCTTTCCCAAAAAAGTTTCTATTATCATCAAGGAGATCAAAATTCCTTCTAGAGCAGGCTTGGCAGCATTCCTCCCACACAGTCCTGACTAAAAGGGAAAGGGAACAAGGAACGCTCTGTTGTGCTGGCTGAAAAGTCTTGCTTGGCAAGACGAGGGCAAGGATCCATAGCTTAGCTGCATCCGTAGATTTATGTAATTTTAAGGTTCGTGGCTAATGAAAACCATCTGGTTTCTCCATTTAAACGGGCTTCTCACTGGTCCGAATAACTCGCCTCATACAGTGGAGTATTTGGTACTATTTAATCAGTGCACAATATCCCCAGGGCGGGGCCAGGTTCTTATATAGTATCTTTTTCAAAAGCACACAGTGATTCTATTTCTATCATACCCAAGATTTTCTCACATAAATATAGTTTTCCCTTAACTTGGGCATAACTCAACTGTATCCCACAAAAATGCTTTTAAATTTACTTTTTAAAACATTCAGATTTTCCATTTTTCAAGGTAATTAACTGTTCTCTAGAATCACAATCTAGAGGATCTGAGAGTGAACCCCTTTCAAAGGAAAATGCAGTACATTAATGCTTAACATAAATCTTCTTTCTCCAAAGGAAAAGACTGCCTGTAAGGTTTCCCTTGACATGCCTCCCTCCTCCCCCCAAAATCATAAGCAGAACCGTAACATCTGTAATTGCCCATTTTGTGTCTAGAAGAGGGCAACAAATTAAAATTAGAATCCCAGAACTGGGAGAATCTGTAAAATCATCCATTCGAACTCTAAGGAGAAGGAAAAAGCTCTGGTAAGGATTCATCCAAGGCCACAGTATTAAGAAGAGGCAGAGGTGGGAGTTGGACCTACTCCATTAATGGTTTTGTATATGTGACCAGGATGACAATCAAATTAAAACAGAAAATTTCAATTTTCCTAGGTGTGGGTTCATGTATTTACGGAGGGAAAGGATGGAGAGGCCAAAGCACACAGAAAAACGAAATGTGATTATAGAAACTGTACACAGTTTCAATTTACCTGTGTGGAGAGTTGGCCTAGTTCATTACATCCGCTATTTGGGGGCACAATATAATTATTTCAGCTCTCGAGTTTCAGGCTAAACTTCCCCAAGATTTGCCACAAGAATGAGTAAAGAGAAAAGATTCCTTTTGAGAACTAATCCATGTATTTCACTCTTTGAAATCTGACCTTCTTTTTGGGGCACGGTTGACTTGGCTTCAAATGACAAGTTAGCCCTCCATGGTCTCTGCTGATATTGATAAAGTGAATTCTTTTATCGGGACCCAGAAAATGGAGACCACCCCAGTGGCCAGGGCCCACAACACAAATCTAAACCTAAATCAGCCTGCACTTAAGGGAAACACCTGTCAAATTTTAATGGTCACCAATCACAATGTGCCAAATGAGCTTTAGCTAGTTTACCTTACCCTAGAGAAAACAGGAGCTGCTAGCTTTTTAAGGAAATCTCCCACCTCCAGCCAATTATGCCCCAGTTTCTGCACTGCCTCTTCTAAAGCTCTTTTTAAAACTGTTTCTTGCCCCAACACCCTGGGGAACACTCACTACTCCACTGCTTGTGGGGCACTGTGCTCCCCCAATTCATGGCTGTTTTCTCTTGAGTGAAGGACATCAAACTCACAACTTAAATTTAGTTTTGTCATTTGACAATATTAAGTTTTTCCTTCTGCTTAGAAGACAGATATTCTAAAGCAGACCCCAAACTCCTTCCATTTCAATAACAAGTCCAGTAAATAATTCTTGCTGCTGGTGGCCAGTAGGATATCAAGAGCTCTCTCAACACAAACCTTTGTTACTCAACACCCATAAAATTAAATTACCAACGTTTACAACATGACTTTCAGGCAGGCCTAAGAAAGAGTGATGTCCACTGCCCAGAACAGATATAAAATCTAAAACTGGAATTTAAAAAAATAAAGCCTCATAGATGGCAACCAAACTACATGTCTAAAAAAGATCTATCCAATAATGCCCATTTAGTCCTAAACAGTAAATGTCTTATATTTTATATGCAGTATATTTAAACTGCATGCATACACATACCATTATATTTAACACACTGTGTAATTTTCTCTAATGTGCTTATACTGGTAATAGTCAAATTCTTTTCAAGGTCATTGATGTAGAATTAGTCTATCCCTTTAATTGTAAGTTTTACTTGTATGTTTCATATAGTTGCCCAACAAAACACAGTTATCGTATCTTTGTACTATTTTGACTCTCTCAGCAGCATTGCTAGCTCATCAGCCTTGACCTTGTGCACAGGGAGACAGGAAAAGGAGTAAGGGCAAAAATCAAAGCATCTACTTAGGCCTCTCCTTTCATGATCTCATTTGATTCTGAGAAAAACCAAGATAAGTCACTTCCCCATCTACTTACATAATAGGAAAGGCTCAAAACCTGCCTACAAGTCTAATCACGGCGATTACTCTAAAAGCTATGCTTGCTCTTTTCTTATTGAGCCAGCCCGTATTCCTTCTACTAATTCTTAAGCTTTTTTATTTTTCAATCTTGAATATTATTTTCAAATACCTTTCTCCCACTATGGTTAAGTAATATTTTGCAGTTGTTTCTGGCTTTTTTTAAATATTATTTTTAGGGGCACCTGGGTGGCTCAGTCGGTTGAGCATTTGCCTTTGGCTCGGGTCATGATCCCAGGGTCCTGGGATCGAGTCCTGCATCAGGCTCCTTGCTCAGCAGGGAGCCTGCTTCTTCCTCTCCCTCGGCCTGCCGCTCCCCCTGCTCGTGCTTTGTCCTCTCTCTCTCTGTGACAAATAAATAAATAAAACACAATCTTTAAAAAATAAAAAATAAATAAAATTTTATTTTTAGATCAAGTAAAAGGGGAAGCAAATCTATAGTTTTAAATGTTTAATCTGCTTTTCTTAAATTTAAATCATTAGATGTTCACTGGGTGTTATACACAACTAGTGAATCATTGAACATCACATCAAAAACTAATGATGTACTATGTGTTGGCTAACTGAATTTAAATTAAAAATAAAAATAAAAAAAATAAATCACTAGATGTTAACAACCTAGTAATGTTTGCTGGCTTCCTCTTTAAGAAATCTCCCCTGAAATGCAAATAAAAACTTTCTCCTAAATTTGTTCTTCCCTTAAATCAGAAGTAGTGAATTGAATCTTCAAAGCAAGGGTCCAGAATCCCCAACATTCCAACTGTTAATGCATGTTCATCAACCCTTACGTTACTTAATCTGTATTTTCAGGGATATATGCATATCCCTGTATATAGACATATTATACAGCTAGTTAGTAACAGTAATAAACATGCATGCACACACATGTGGTTTACTGGTAGAGATCAAGTAAATTTCAAATGAAGGTGTTTTGTTAAATCTCATTCTAGAGTTAATGAATTTAAGTCATGCTGCTAACAAGCTGGAGGACCTAGAAACTGGCTTTCTCAGAGAGGCTGGTTTGAATGTCATCCATTGTGAAGAAATTTGATGTTAACAAATGAACAATTTTCCTGTATAATTGCTGCTAGTTCTGACAGCTAGGGCAGATTAGCATTCAGTACATAATGCAACGCAGAAAAATTCAAATTCTATTTTACTTCTCTCCATTTTAGACACAAGAATAATTCTATACATGTTCAGTTTCTGAAGTTTTACTATTTTCTATTGAACCTGGCCGACCTCAGCCAAGATCAGTGAACCTATAGGCCTGGGAGCTACCATAAATGGTTATTATTTTAAGCCACTGAATTTTGGGGTGGGTTGTGACTTTGTGGGGTTACCATAGCAAGAGAAACTAATACAGGTATGTATTTGATAGGAATACTAAAGTACTAAGTAATAGAATCAGGGCTCAAGATTATTTCAGAAGGTAGAAAACTTTTTCAAATGGAATTTTTAAAAGTATATACAATATCCTGTATTTTGCTTGAAATAATTCTTTGAAGCAGTACAGGACAGAAAAGGTAGCTGGGTAGGAGTTCCATAAGAAAAACTTTCAAAGGTTTTAAGAGATGAAAATAAAAGGGAAAAAAAAATAAAGCTAATGCACTCTTATGTCATACAAATATAGGGCCCCAGATGATCATGGGAAATCTTGCTGTGCCAAGTCATACCCACAAGGATGTATTCACATTTTTATTGTTTTTTGAAGAGTTCTTCATTTTTAAGTAATCTCTACACCCACCATTGGGCTCGAACTTACAACCCCGAGATCAGGAGCTGCATGTTCTACTGACTGAGCCAGGCGGGCGGTCCTGTCGTCACATTTCTAGATAAACACTAAAAAAATTGAAGAAAGATTACCTTGGAGGGAATGAAAACCGAATCATGGAAACCTCATTTAAAACGGAGTGACAATGCCAGAAGGTGGAGCTCTAACACCCTACCACTACTCTTCAGTTGCATTCTCAACAGGAAGAAGCCTACTTTGCCACTCCAGCAGGAATTAAGAATTTCTCCTTGCCCAGCAACAAGCTCAGCCAATAGGAAAATTCCACAACTCAGACAATGGGAAGCCATCACCACTCTAACTCTGGCTTTCCTTCAATGAACTTTTATTCAAAGCAGCCCCTAACTTCCTCCTTTTCTCTATAAAGTGACGTTCTTTTGATTTGCCAATGCTTGTGTGTCCCAAGTTGCAAGTCCTCTGCTATTCCCCAAAAACCCAGATGTTGGTAAAATAACTGGCTGTTTTACTTTTAGGGTCGACAAAGGAGACAAAATTTTTATCAGGTTAACTTTAATAAAAATAAGAAAAAATAAAGGTAGAAGACAACATCTGAAGGAAAATCACAAGGAAAAGTCTAAATGTGAAAAGAGTGATGGAGAGTGGCGGAGAAAGAACATCATTGGAGATGATGAGCACCTTCTCAAGGAGCCACTTAAGTGGATGGATAATCATCTACCAGAGTTGCAGAGGAGGTTGCTCAATTGGGTGGGAAGTTGGAAGAGGTCAAGAGTTTTTAAAAGTTTAAAGCAGGAGGATCTTGGGCTCAAATAAATTTTGTGTGAACCCCTCACAGCTGGGCACTTCCCCCTCAAAACCTGGATTTCAGCCTTACACAGCTTGTGAAATACTGGTGTCTTCCAAAATTTGCTTTTCTACTGTCTTTTCTATTGTTAGCCTATGGGCCTACTACCCTCCACCTTCAAACATCTTTGCTCCCTTCTGTTACTGCATTCTTAACACAGTTCTCAAGAAAATGACTACACCATCGAGTACCCTGAACCTATACTATTAGGGTGAACACTAGCTGTCTGAACTGAGGAACTGAATTTTTCATTTGATTGCACTGTAATTAATGTAAATTTAAATTAAAAAAAAGTGAGCCTATTATTGAAAAATGTTTAAGCAAGTTCACAACTTGAATAAGCAAATCTAGTTTTTGTACATTTTATGAACTCTTACCAAAATTTTCTGATGAAAATTTAGTGTCCCAGTTGAGATTTTGATGACTTAGTATGAAAGATTATACTGTAAAATACCTCATTCATAATTTTCACATGCCAAATGATAAGTGGGTTAAACTTAAAATATACGATTAAAATTAATTCCAATTGTTTTGCTTTTTAAAAATGTGGCTCCTAGAAAATTTTTAATATGTGACTTACATTATATTTCTAGTAGACAGTGCTACCCGAAACATGTCAGACACAAGCCAGTACAGAATTTAAAATGCAGTAATGAATGTCCACGTCAACATATTAGCCATTTGTCTCTCATCAATCTCATTGCACTCATATCACTTCCTCTCAGTCTTTCTTATAATCTCTTGGAAGTGAGGACTTCAATTAGTTCAATTGGCACAGACCAGCACATTTATATCCAGAAACCTGATAAATATTTGACATAAGGTAGGGATCAGATAAAACAATGGCTTAACTGTGGCATACGAGCCATATTCTCTTGGTTTTACCTCCTAGAACTGAAAACAAAGATCTGAGTAGGGGATAAATAAGATGACACTCCAAACACATGCCCTGAAGCTTCTTTAAGAAGATGGTAATCAATTGCTACTATCTTTGTATCTGATTTTATGGGCTTCTAAATTTTTCATTCTATTTCTTTAGATCGCTGTAAACGACAATTTGTTTAAATGGACAGGTTTTTAAAAATGAATTAAATGTACTTTGTTTTCACTCAATATGTTTTTTTTTTTTTAAGATTTTATTTATTTATCTGACAGAGAGAGACACAGCAAGAGAGGGAACACAAGCAGGGGGAGGGGGAGAGGGAGAAGCAGGCCTCCCGCCGAGCAGGGAGCCCGACGCGGGGCTTGATCCCAGGACCCTGGCATCATGACCTGAGCCGAAGGCAGATGCTTAACGACTGAGCCACCCAGGCGCCCCTCAATATGTTTTTAAAAGAAGATATTTTAATGAAAACAGTCTAATGCTATTAAATACACAATGCTCCTGCCTCACATTTTCCGTGTGGCTGTGCGAATGCAAAATCTTATTCTAATTATACTCCTCCCAGCAAAGAACATGCAAATTTCAGCACTAAATACTCACGTTAAGATCATACCCCACCAAGCAGCATGTGCTTGCTGAACACAAGCAGTGAGGAGACTGGCCACACACAGCCTGGCTCAGCCCTCTGTAGGAGGTAGAGGTGTGTGCAGAAGAGGGTGGGGCGAGAAAAGGGGATGCACAGAGTTCTGGAATGTTGGGACAAGCACCTCTGTCATTTGATTCCTCACGTTGAGATCATACCAGATTTCTCCCACATGACAGCACCTGAAGTTAAAAGCCTCCATATCACCTGGGTTTAGCACACAGACATAGTCAAGTAAACAGAATATTTATGAGCTCTAGACAGAATTTATTTCATTGATTTGGAACATACTGTCCCTACATAATTTGCAAGCTAAAGTGTCAGGATCGTTCCTAGGGTCATTTCTCTTTTTAATATGAGACTCTGACGTTGACCTAATATTTGAGATATCTCACTCATCACCTGGCAGCTGCACTTATCTTTACCTTTTATGCAATAGCATATTCATCACAGGGCGCCTGGGTGGCTCAGTCGGTTGGGCAACTGACTCTTGATTTTGGCTCAGGTCATGATCTCAGGGTTGTGGGATGGAGCTCCTCATCAGGCTCTGAGCTCAATGCGGAGTCTGCTCGAGATTCTCTCGCTCTCCCACTGCCCCTCCCTCCCTCCCCTTGTGCTCTGTCTTTCAAAATAAAGAAAATCTTTAAAAAGTATTTATCATATTCATCACTATCTAAGGACACAGCTCTAAAATGGACTTTATCAATAGCACTTTATCTGTAGCACTGAATATTCTAGAGCGTAAGGCTTATACGCTAACATGCTTAAGGTACCAATAAGTGCATATTTAAAAGTCTAGTTCTTCCTTTTCTCTTTATTTTTCTTTTTACCACTGCAATACTGACCCACTCATAATGTCCAGCACAGAAGAAAGAGTCCCAAGGGATCATTAGATGTTGAGAAGAGAGAGAACAAGAAGTCTTTGAACAAACTGTAGCTGGGGGCATAAAATGGAAAACAAACTTCCAAAAGAGGTAGTGGGTCTACAAATGGAGCCAGTTTATCACTTAATCAGACCATGTACAGGAGGAGGGCCATACCCACACATCTGCATCCTAGAGTTACCCATACGACTTGGGCTGGAGGGAAAAATGGGCATGTTCCTCTACCATTTGTCAGCAGAGAAATTCATCCCTACTTTCCTTCATCGCTTCTACCAGGTTTTAGGTTCCAGGCCACTATGAGCCCAACACAGGCAGAGAGACAAACAGGGCTAATATGGGGAGAGGTGGGTAATGGGATCCCTAGTCTTGGGCTGTCCTTAGTGACGGAGCCAGTATATACATCTGGGCCTGGCACATTACAGACTATCCATATCCTTTAATATCTTTATAATTTTCAGTACTAAAATGGTAGGAAAATACTTACAAGGTTACAGACCCTTAGAAAAATGTGCATTTTGCTGGTAAGTTAAGATAGAATACTGTCCCTTCAATGTCCATTAAAATCTCAGAGCCCCTCTCAGGGGAGTGAGGGGTGCACACACCAACCTTAGAGCACTGCTAACCTCTCTAGGAAGTCATTTCCATCTGATTTCCTACTAGCTCGAGGTGGAGCAGTTCCAAACACTCTCAGTTGACCTGCCATTTTAAGTGCCAAATTTAAGAGACTTGTATGTTTTAGCATGGGCCCATGAGCTTGTGTCTTTTAATGGTACCAACTGGCCCTTGCCATTAGTAGATGGTTTTCAATGAACAAGGAAGATCATAAGTGGAAGAATGATAACAAATTTTATGAAAAGTTTTCTGAAAAATTTTGTTTGAAGCAAGTCACATTGAGAGCAGACCAGGCAAGCAGGAAGGGAAAGAGAGAATAAAAGGATTTACTCTGCGAAAGTTAATGGAAACAAAAGAATTCAGGTATTTACCATTTACTTCTGTTCACACCTCTTCAGACACCCATATGCATACACTTTCATATTTACACATAGACAAGAAACCACCTACAGTCTGTTGGACCAAGAAAGATGATAAATAAGCATGTTATATGGGATAAGAGTTCGAATATCCATATGTCAAGTGGCATCAAAGAATTCATGACCTTGAAACTTCACCTTTCTACTTTTAGAATATTTGTAGAACTATTTCAGGAGGAGAACATGAAGTACCTCATTTTTAATATGTAGACAGGATATTTACATTATGTCCTTTGGTTTATTTCCTTTCGAAGTCACATAATATTTACCTATCATCTACTTTTTCTGTCTGCTTAAAACTCTCATGCTCTTGTCTTTTTATTACTAGGACTGTTGGTATAGGAGAAAACTGCTTTGCAAATGTAATAGAAATTCAGAAAGAGTATTATGTTGATATGAGGAATCTATGGTAACATTCAAACAGCATTCCTGCTCATTGTTCAAATTGTATTCTGTTAACTTATCACTTTTAGTGTAAGCCAAGATTGTTTCTTTTCCTCCAGGGTTATGACACTGAAGAGTACTCAAGCTTTAAGTTTCAAACTATTTGCCTGATAAGCAGAAGCAGACTATCCTTCTTCAATAAGGCACCAAGCCATTTCTCAAAGAAGCTTTCCCTTTCTGGAGCTCTGGACTCACAGTAAGAATTGTTCGAACTGCCTTTCCCAACAGAATAAAGACTATTATGAACTACAATACTAGGAGAAAAAAAATTCCGAAGGGAGGTAACAGTGAAGACTATTTCTATTTTCTTGGCTACGTTTAAAAAAAATGTTGCAGAAACAACAGAAGACCAGGAGCAAAAGAATACACAAACACACACACATACTCAGTAAGATCTTAGGTCTTACATTTCCACTTACTTCTAATGTCAGTTTCGGTGACGTAACATCTGAATCTTAGCTTCATCTCTATGTGAGAATACAACCAACTGGTTATTTAGGGGCAAAGATATGATCTAAATGAAGGCAATTTGACAGTGACAATGGTAAAAGTATGTAGGGTGCTCTTACTACGAGGATGCAGTTGATGGTACCACCTGAAGGTATTCATCTAAATTTTATCTGTTAGAGTAGAAGAAAACATAATGTCTGCATACTTTAAGTGTGTGAACAAGAATTCCCAGTCTTTGCAAACAAGAGATACAGATCTTCTTTGACTTAACAATGGGCTTACATCCCATTGTTAGTTGAAAATATCTTAAGTCAAAAATGCATTTAATACACCTAACCTACTGAACATCATAGCTTAGCCTAGCCTACCTTTCACGTGCTAACACCTACATTAGCCCACAGTTGGGCAAAATCACCTAACACAAGGCCCATTTTATAATAAAGTGTTAAATACCTCGTGTAATTCCTTGAACAAGGTACTGGAAGTGAAAAACAGAACGGTTGTCAGTGTGCTGGTTGTTTACCCTCGTGATCGCCTTGTTTACCTCGGGAGCTGTGGCTGGCTGCCGCCGCCCAGCATCAAAAGAGAGGACTGTACCGCAGATTACAAGCCCAGGAAAAGATCCAAATTCAAAAGTATCGTTTTTACTGAATGCATATCATTTTCGTTTCATGTCATCCCAAAGTCGCAAAATCATAAAATGAACCATCCGAACTTCACCGTCTACCTGAGACTCTCTTTGCTCATTAGTACTTGCCTCTCTCTCTCCCACTACAAGCACTCAATAAACATTTATGGAAAGCATTAGGGAGTGCCTGGCATGAAAAATACAACAATAATAACCAGCGGGTAGAAAATGTAATCATTGACAAAGGCGTGGAACAATACAAAATAAATTCCAGCTTAGATACCTGTGGAATTTTTCTACTGTGGCACCAGGAGAGAAATCTCCTAATGTCAAGAAAAGAAAATACAGCACCCACACCCTCTCTTTACCAACTCCCAAACGCCAGCAAGAGCCTGACCTGTTTGAGGACCTCAGGCTCCTCTTAGGAAAAACAAAACAGCAGCAACAACAAAAACAACCCCCAAACCAAATAACAAAAACGTGGTGCAAAAGGCAAGGTGGCTTGTGATCTACATGGCTCAATAACCTTCATCGTTAATTTCCTGACTTTTGGTAACACATTCCTGAGAGGAGCATTATTTTGCAATTCAGGCAGAGTTTAAAAAAAATCAGATTATCTCACTAGACTCCAAGATTTGCACAAACAGTGTGGGCGGCCAGACTCCTTTAAAAAAGAAAGCGTCCAATCAACTATTTAAAACACTCCTGCAGCTGAAAGCCCTCAGCAGCATGAAACTGATTCTCAGAGATTTCTGCGTAACCTGACACCTAAAGTGAAGGCTAGTGTAAAAAAATACACCTGAAAATATTACAAGGAAGAGACAGAAACTATTTGTTAAACAGCTAAGCGAAACAGCACATGCTGATGACTATCAAACATTTGTCCTTCTCACTTCTAACAGAGACGGTTTCAGAGTTTGATTCCTGGGTTATGTTTCAGGAAAGTTCTGGCTTGATGCCTTGTATGAAGATCAACATTTCCCAGGTACAGAATACATTCAAGCCTGGGGGCAGAGGGGTGACCCAAACATCCTGGACTTCAATGGACACACAACAGTGGGGACAAAAATGAGGAGCCCCACTCACTAGTAAAAGGTACTAAAGTGACAAAGAAGTGGCTGGTTTGATTTGGAGGAGGCAGAGATGGGTGGGAGTTGGCACAGAGTAGGCAGACTAAAGACTGGAGCAGAAAATGTACATGGCATGGGTGTGGGAACAGCGTGTGTGAACGGTAAGACAGGGTTAGGTATAAATGACCTTGAATTTGTAATAATGTCCATAGCCAACGGGAGCCAACTGCCACCTTTCACAGAGAGCAACAACCCATCTGTGTATGAGGGCAGCGCATGAACACATGATCTTCTTTTGTGGACCCCTTTCTAAAAAAATTAAAGTTGATATTTTAAGGTTGTGGTGGTATAAAGGTGACTAATTCAGGCTAGATTCCTGAGCATATATTCATTATTACAGTCATTTTTTTCCTTCTGATTTTATTTTTTTCTTAAAGATTTAATTTATTTATTTGAGAGATGAAAGAGAGAGAGACAGAGCATGAGGGGGGAAGGGTCAGAGGGAGAAGCAGACTCCCCGCCGAGCAGGGAGCCCAATGCAGGTCTCGATCCCAAGACCCCGGGATCACGACCCAAGCTGAAGGCAGACGCTCAACCAACTGAGCCACCCAGGCGCCCCCCTTCTGATTTTAAAAGAAATTAAAATCGAAACATTTTCATGGGCCCCTAAGAGCATCACAGGCCCAAGGCACTGTGCCTACCATGCATAATGGAGAAGCTGAGCCTGGGGTGTAGGCAAAGGAGAGAAGTGCATGGCCAAGGACACAGCATGAGCTTAAGCAGCAGGAGAAAAATGGGCAGTGAAGGCAGAAAATGGAAGCAGAGGTGGAGAGAACTCTGAGGCTTGTGAATTTCAAGGATGGGACCCCCTGGGGCGCTGGTGGCTGGGAAGGAATGTGCAAGACCTGCCCAGCTGACAGCAACAAGTGTCAGAATACATCATGTGAGAGATTTCGAGTTCATCCCAATGGGATGGAAGAAGGAAAGGAATAGTCACTCTAGTCACCACTCCCCAGTTTTATCAGCACATGTCCCATTCTGCCACGACCTCCGTGGGCCCATCACACCAGAGTTCTCGCATCAATATGGGTGATCAATCCATCTGCATTTCATTGCCTTGAGTGATGGGAAATTATTTTAATTTTCAAAACTAGCAGATGTTTAACAGAGCTGTGCAGGGTTGCTGTTATATGTCATGGCATACTGTGTCTATGTAACCTGGGGAAAGAATGGTCTGGAATCTTGCATCACTAACTCATTCCTGGGCCACAGGAAAATCTTTCTGACATTTGTACAGAGGGATAAGCCCTAAAATAGAGGAAAAACCATGCAATACAGACCATATCCTGCCCCTGAGGAAGAGAAGCATTATACTGTGTTGCGAAGATTTAAGTTCTACCAAGAACTCTACCCATGGGCTATTTATGTAAGCTGAACTTTTAAAACAAATCTGTTCAAATAAACCAAGAGAAATACACAGCTGTGACCACACACACACACACACACACACACACACACACACACACACACACACGCCCATGATAGCATGTAGAGTCAGGCTTCCTACATTACTGCAGCTGCCCATGGTACATAATTCTAAATAATAAGACTTTTAAGTAATTGGAATGGAGGTACTTTTTCAGATTTGCTAGAAGGCATGGCTTTTTTCTAAAGAGGGAATGACATGAGGGGACACCTAACATGAAACTACTCTGGCCTAATGAAGGTAAACTCTCAGATATCCACATGCACTCTCTTTCTTTTATAAGCACAGCCAATCTTTAGGAAAGAGCTGCTTTAACTTGGCACCAGTCTTACCAATGCTGTTAGGCTATGCAGTGGATCTCTACTAGGGAAAGCTTTTTTAGCCCACATGGATCATGAGTCACCTTGCATTCTGAGCTCCATGAACTGTTTCTAGGTAGAGGCCCAGGGGTCTCAGGAAAGCTAATTGTCACAATTTTGGTGTTGCTTTTGTTACTAAACATACCACCATGAACTGGGGTAGCCTCCCCCTGCCTCCCACAGCTGAGAATTACCTGGCTCAAAATGTCAGCAGCGCACCTAGGTTGAAAACTCTGACCTAGCCTCTTCCTCAGGGTGAAAGAGTCATGTCTTACTCATCTCTGTATTTCTAGGATAAAACTTAGAACAATATTGGCGCTCGAATAGTTGAACCAAATAGATTTTCTGCCAGAACGCTGAAATAACTAATTCAATTGAAATAATGTAAAAAGCACAACTATATAAGTTCTACAAAATATACTTTGCCTTCCACAGATACAAAAAAAGATATATGTTGATTTTTAAAAGATATGTGGAATATCAAGTTATTAACATTATACATAATAAAATACCCCACTCAAGAGTGGCCCAGTATTATTTATTATGTAGACAATAAAAAAGATAATGTATTAACTCTTTATGGGTCAATCTATAACAATAACCTAACAATTAAGAAGTCTTGAGTGTTAATTATCCAACCTATGAACACACACAAAAGGGGTGCTAACAGCTTCTAAGCAACGCTGACAAGAACACAGGATCATGCACTTATTACAAGGGGTCCAAGACCGAGAAATCCAACCAGATCTTCTGCCCACGGGTAATTCTGGCCTAACTCTAACCAATCATTTCATAATGAAGGACTCAAGACAAAGAGAGAGAGGCCTAAACCACTGGAATCCCTTTGAATAACATCAGCTCTACAGGAATAACATGTGTATGCTCACAGGTTACATTAATCAAAAGTCCTATGAAAAGACATGACTAAAAAAAATTGTTTCCAGAAACTTCTTCATATACTGTATCCGCACCTATAAACCTAGTCAAATCTAACACTGCTTCTACCTCTAGAGACCTCAGGGAGCTCAAAGATGGTTCAGGGTCCCGGTAGAAGGACCTGGTTGAGGGAACCCAAACCTGAAGGTACCAATATGAACCTTGAAATCAAAAGGGAGAGGTCGAATTCTGTCTAGTATTTACCAGCTGTTTGGACGGAAACTCTTTAACTCTTGATTTCCTTCATCTCTAAAATGGATATAATAACACCCCACCACATAGGTTATTATGAGATTAAAATTCAAAAAATGTCCATAAGATGGATAGCAGGTCATTTGTTTTACAGAGAGCTAATCATGTTGACTCAGCTGGGATTTAGCAGGAAGAAAGAAGGGACTCTAGTATGAGCACTTCCTGAGACATCCAGAGAGACTGAACTTATGAAATACAGGACTTGAAATCTCCTGAGCGTTATCCCCACAAAGATGTCTGCTACGTATTCAGGAATCCTGAGAGGATTTTCTGCTCTAAAGAAAATGCTGACTATATAACCAGATATGACACACTGGTTTAAAGAATGTCTTATGCCACTTGAAATAGACAATCTTTCCTCATTTATCTGCAAAATGTCTGCCTGCCAAGTTGTTTCTAAGAGAAACAAACTAGTAACTACACAATGCCATCATTCCCAGCTACAACCTGCAAGCTCAATGTGGCAGATCTGACTCACCAAGTTGACACAATATTTTTGAACCATCTGAGATATTTTAATTCATGCAGGTTTCGAGCGTCGATTATAAGGTTCATGAAGTCCACTCTGACAGTTTACTATCAGTGAATGTCAAGGATTCTAAACAGGGTGAAGGAGCTATAGCAAATTTCAAGATGTTAAAACTTTTTGGTTTTGTGTAGCTACAATGTATTCAATGCATTTCTTTATAGAGAACTCTCACATAAGAAATTTTTTGCTGCAAGCTCATACCAGTGTTATTTTTTTTTAAGATTTTATTTATTTTTTTGAGAGAGAGAGAGAATGAGAGATAGAGAGCACGAGAGGGAAGAGGGTCAGAGGGAGAAGGAGACTCCCTGCCGAGCAGGGAGCCCGACGCGGGACTCGATCCCGGGACTCCAGGATCATGACCTGAGCCGAAGGCAGTCGCTTAACCAACTAACTGAGCCACCCAGGCGCCCCTCATACCAGTGTTATTAATCACTAAGTAACAGATATTCAAAAGGGCCTGGTGGAGTGTAAGACATGTTTTTCAAAGTATTAAAAAATGTTTCATTTAATTTCTACATCAGTGTTCTCAAAAACAGTTTCCAAGAGATGTTAACAGTTATTCCCCGGGGCAAGGGGGAGGGGGTGAGTCCCTTGTCAAACACATATGGCAAATGGACCCTTCAAGATGAATCTGGGAGGCTATGTGAAAATCCTATAATAATGAAGCCAGTTTAACTTTTTTTTATATACCAAGTTTCCCAAACATATTTGGCCATGGGAGTCTTCTAATATAGTACAAATATAGCATGTTTATCATATTTGGAACACAATTTGAAAAACACGCTAAGATACGTGAAATGAATAATGACCAAGCAAAATTTAATCAGGTCATTTTGAGTAAATCAAAATAAATAAAACCAAAAAGAAGTCTTATGGGGAACAAGGGTGGGGAGTCTGAGTGGCTCAGTCAGTTAAGCATCTGACTTTTGATTTCCGCTCAAGTCATGATCTCTGGGTCATGGGATCGAACCCCCCAATCCGGCTCCATGCTCAGCGTGGGGTCAAGCTCAAGAGTCTCTTGCTCTCCCTCTGCCCCTCCCCCACTCATGCTCTCGCTCTCTCTCTAAATAAGTAAATAAAATCTTTTATTAAAAAAAGGTGGGGTACCTGGGTGGCTCAGTCATTAAGCACCTGCCTTCGGCTCAGGTCATGATCCCAGGGTCCTGGGATCGTGCCCCACATCGGACTCCCTGCTCAGTCAGGAGCCTGCTTCTCCCTCTCTCACTCCCCCTGCTTGTGTTCCCTCTCTCGCTGTCTCTTTCTCTCTGTGTCAAATAAATAAATAAAATCTTTAAAAAAATAAATAAATTAATTAAAAAAGGGGGGTGGAACAGGGCAAGGAGTATCACCAAGTGCCCATAGAACTTATGATGATAAAGCATCCGATCTGGCTCTAGGCAAAATAATTTACATGACATGTAGCATGCAGAGCAAGAAAACAGATGGTAAGAATAACTATGTGCTCCCCACCAGAATATTTCAAAAGCAAATCATGGGCACTTAGAAACACGCAAAAGATTAAAAAATAAATAAAATAAAAATAAAGAACTTCATAAGGTTCCAATATGGTGCAAAATTCTAAGTCTTTTGCCTTTTAAACTATACAGGTAAACTGAATCAATGCAGTTTATTACAAGTTAAGTTAGATTTTCATTTAGTGAACTGAATGTGAGAAGGCTGATGACAGGTGCAAACACTGAAATCACATCCCTGGATTCCAATACCACATTTGTAAAATTCAACAATGTGATACTAAGTAAAAATAATGAGTGGATAAGAACTAAGAAAAGACAGGAGTCCTCCATGTCATAACTCTGAACTAAAAGCATATAGCCAAGAGCAGAAAAAATTAATGCTTTTGTTTCCACAACACAAAGCATGAACTACTGCGGATTTCACAATAGAGAATACAAATTACTTCTGATTTTCCCATTTTCACACAAGGGAGAGAGAAGTCAGCCTGACTCCTAAATTAATTTTCCCTTTCTAAAAAGGAAAGGCCTTCAGAAGACCTTTACAGATCTTTATACATGGCTTGTGATATTGGGGAGCTCGACTATGGTAATAAATAGAAAGCACCAGATAAGTAAAAGATAATTAACATAATACCCAGAACTTCACTATCTCTTAAATAATGCTGTCCCTTAATTAAATATTACATTGAACTGTTGTGCTCATTTTCACTGAAGAAGCTATAAAGTGTTCAAGGTCACATGAAAGCCAGACTGGCTACACTTCCCATTAGAAATGAACAGGGACTGTAATTCCTATGAAGGTTACATTCAGAATCAAAACGAGACACAGAGCATTATTCTGCTATGTTTAAAACACAGAATTTTTTTTTTAATTGCTATAATTAGGTCATCTCGTTATTCACAGATTAGATTTAGTTTTAAAGTTTAAAACATCTATGAAAGAAAACCTTCTTGCTTTGAGTTTCTGTTTGAAGACTGGCAGTCTTGTTTCTCTGGAGGTGGCACTGCATTGATGTTTCAAGGAATGACACAACTTTCTGCAGGAAAGAACAAAGATTCTCTTCATAAGGAGACATGCTTGCCCATGACAACAGTGGCTTATAGCTGAAAAGCACACCAAACTAACGAGATTCTCATTGAATTTTAGGTGCCAGCTCTGCAAGTCCTACACTTCTCCGTATTTTATAATACTCCAAATCCTCAAGAAAGCTGCTTTGGGTATTCAGAACATTCCACAGGGCATTCTCGAACCTTAAAATATTAGAGAATGACTAAACTGCTTGCCTAAGACTATGCTACAGGCAAATTCTCGGTTTCTAAATGTGTCAGGTCTGGACAGCACAAATATGCAAGCTTTAACACCCAAACAAAAAGACTGGGCTTCTACTTAGCAATTCGTATTTTTAGTAGTCAGTGTTCCCTTCCTTCCTCCCTCACCACCACAGAAAAGCCGGGGGGGGGGGGGGGGGGATCTACTTTAACCAGCCCAAACCATCTTTTAGATCGGAGTTCACTACTAAGATAAATTCTATTCTTTTCCTTTGAGTATACCTAATTCCTGGGTAATATAAATTTATGCTATCAATAAAGTGGTGAAAAAGCCCATAAAGTAAAACACTTCATTATTTACCCAAGAAACACCAAGGTTTTCTAGCAAAACGTAACCATTTTATAGTTCACTGTGAGTCTATAAACTTTTTTTTCCCCCTTAAACACAACTGAGTCTAGAACAATATGTTCAACCAGTCACTCAAAATATTTGTTGGCTCCTTTTACTAAGACAAAACAAATTATTAAACTTTTGCAGAGACATCAACTATGCATGGATGTGCATGCTTAAATAGTAAAGGAAATAAGAAAATGTTTACTATACTATGTAAAATTTAAGCACTGATGGACAATATTTTATAGCCAAAACAAGCTACTCAGTAATAACAGAAAAATACCCAATTATAACCAGCTCCTCTAAATTACAAAGCCTAACTTATTGACAACTGACTTGAATACCTCCTAATTCAAGCTAAGAGACCCACCTAACTGATCTCATCAGTGAGATTACAGAATATAAATGTTATATATAACACGATATAGTTGAAAGATAGCGTAGTCTGGCATCTCAAACCTTCAGAATCATCAATCATGAAACTCAAATTTGACACTCAATTTATTACAGAGGAGGCTCTACAATTAGACAGGTTAGTGTGAATTAATTCGGTTTTTTTCACCTAAAACAAGGAAAAATACTAAAACTCCTCACCATATTACACAAAAACAAATAAACAAACTGTCCATCTAATCTTTCAATGACAACTGATCAGTCGAGCTCTGCCACCAGATAAAGAATTAATCTTGTAAATAGGGTTCAAACAAACTCAAGGAAAAATTGCCTTGCCAGGGTAAGAAGGCATGCTTTATATATGGCATGTAAGGCTCACTAGAAATGACTCCATCTAATGGGAAAAAATTTTTTAAATTAGTAGTATATATGCCATATGCCTTAATTTTGATTTTACCTCAGCCTCATAATTAAATCTGCACCCTGCACCCATTACATAATTCAGCAAACTAAAACTGATTAAACTAAAATCTACAAGGGCCCCAGTGCACTGGATTAAGACTTTTAAAGTCTAGGATATAAAAGTCACTCCTCTTTAAGTAATTAATTTTAGTCCTCTCCCACATTAAAATAAAATTCTCTCTTACTCCTTACCTATGACAGAACTTTATATTTTCCATTATGCAGTATAAGCTATCTACTTATTACCTGGATATTGGTTTAGCATTCACAGCAAATATTTATCTCCGTAAATCCTGAATCCACTGGCACGGTGCTTGCCCAAAGAACACACAAATACTTGGTTACTTCAACTTAGTTTTAAAAACCCAAGAAATTATGTTACCAAATATAGTATTTTTAGTTTTAAAGCCATTTTTTTTTGTTTGCTCATTTTTAAGTAATCTCTACACCCAACATGGGGCTAGAACTCAAGACCTCAAGACCAAGAGTCTCGTGCTTTTCCATCTGAGCCAACCAGGTGCCCGTTAAAGCCATTTCTAAGGAAAATAATCTGTGTTGACTCCCCAAAGAACCCTCCTTGAGTGCCTATATTAAAATCTAAGCGCAAAGACTCCAAAGGTAAAAATGCATTAAGAACTGGCTTTGATACAAGACAGTAAAGAAATGTGTAAGTGATTTCCAAGTTCATCTATTCTACACTAGAAGTTCAGTATATACACTTCATTGCTAAAGCTCGATGTCAAAAAGATAAATCTGATAGCTGCTGAGTAATCAGAAGGAAGCTATTAATACTGCATACGCAATTTTTATTAATACACTCGCCACAACATTTTGATTTCAGGACTCACCTAATATTTGTGTGATGCTAGATCCAGATTAAGTTTGAATGTCTTAATTATTCATTATAATTACTAGGGAGATGAATCATTAGACCATGCATTAGGTGTACAATCTTGTTCCATATCTTTTTGGTTATTAGAGCTGATTAACAATTAGAATAAAGGAAAATGCTCCCTGTTCAATATCAAACTAATCAGAACCAATACAAGAAAATCTTCCTGCATCAAGACAGAGATGTTATGGCTGCCTAGGATAATAAATCTCTTTGCCTGGCTCTGATCTAGAACTTTAATTGGTTAATGACTTTGATTTCAGACATCTACAAAATGACATTCAACCTTTTATACTAACTCTCTGACGACGGAATTCCTTTGCAGGAATTTCCAAGGTGTTAAAGAAGGATACCATTTAAAGGAAAAGCAATGTTTGCCTGTCTATGATTATTTATATATATTTGCTTCAATTTCTAGCAGACCAACCCATTTGTTGCCTTCAGTTTCCATCCTTTTGTCCCAGAGCAGTGATAATAATAATTTCCCGTGAATTACACTGTAGTATCTATTGCAAATAAGTCAAAATTCAGAATGAGACTATATGTCTTTAACATATGATTTAGAATGATTTCCCAAAAAAGCACGACTGACCACTTTCTTGAAGTAAACTATCCCATATTTCTTATAACCTAAATGTTTCTAAATATCTAAAGTCAGACTAAAAATTTTCACCACTCCACTCTCAAGATTCTCATTCAAAATCATCCACCATCCTAACATGTCCTCACATCTCTGCATATACAACAGTGCCCAACCCCTCGTATTTTTTTAAAGCCTTTTATTTATTTATTTGAGAGAGAGAGAGAGAGAGAGAGAGAGCGCTCACAAGTGGGAGGTCAGAGGGAGAGAGAGAATCTCAAGCAGACTCCACACTGAGCGTGGAGCCAGATGCTCAAAACCCCGTGACCATGACCTGAGCCTGAACGATACTTGACCAACTGTGCCACCCAGGCGCCCCTCCCCGAATATTTTTAAAGAGCCATGCACTCACACTATTGCTATGAATAGGCTGCAAGAGGTATCATCCCTTATAATTATGTTCCGTGCATAATCAGATAGAAAGCCACAGATAAAGCCAGGATTAGAATTACCTTCTTAAATTCTTAGCTTATCAAGAAGGTAAAGCTGGTGAATATTACTACCTCTATAGCAACAGCACCAGACTCTTTCACCCAGTATTCAAGACCTCCCCAGTGTACCAGAGAGCTTACAGGGACTAAAGCAGCCAGTGGGGACGCAAGACTTCCTGTAACTGAAGGACATTCAAGTGCATATCAATGGAAACCCTTTAATTTTATACTACTTCCTAACTAGTCACCATAGAACCATGAGAAAACAATCAATATCCGGAAGTTTTCTCCTGAAATCAATGCAAATTCAATCCAATCACTTCATACAGACCGCCTTCGTTGTTACCACCCCAAATTTTCATTTCCAGTTTCCACAGCCATATATCAAGAAAAATGCAAATGACTTAGAGAAGTCAACACGCTTGCTATTGTACAGACTCATTCTCAAGTATCTTCATTTGCCAAATGGGCGAGTCCTCCATCAGATGTTGAGCGCACGCCTTTCCTGGAAGATTCTAGAGGTTTAAGAGCCCTTGCCTGCCTTTCCCTTCTCATCCTAGACTTCCATCTTCCCAATTTCCTGAAACCAGGAGTGTTTTGTGTATACTTGGGAGGAAGCAACAGAGAAAACAAGAGGTAGGAATATCTGGAATTGCCTTTAAGAAATAGTTTTGTTGGGGCGCCTGGGTGGTGCAGTCAGCTAAGCATCTGACTCTTGATTTTAGCTCAGGTCCTGATCTCAGGGTTGTAAGACTGAGCCCCGTGTCAGGCTTGGCACTCAGCGTGGAGTCTGCTTGAGATTCTCTTTCCTTCCTGCTTGTGTGCACACGTGCTCTCTCTCTCTCTCTCTCTCTCAAATACATAAATAAATCTTAAAAAAAAAGTTTTGTCACATGCACATCTGTGCTCCTCTCATCCTGCACCCCAATGCCTCTGAATGAGAACACACACGTACACACATGCCCCCATATACCCAACACATACTCATGTGCACCCAACTCACCACACCCCACCCCTGCACACACCCCACATACCACCTGCCACATCCCGCACACAACTTCCCCACCCCACACAAACAACACACACACTAGTGATAGGCAACCACTAGAGAATCACAATCTTTAAAAAATAAATAGATAATCTAATGATTCTACTCCACCCTGGTGTCATCAGGCTCTAAAGAATGCTATTTTTTAAGGTACACAAAATTGTTTAGGCTCTCAGTTAAGTTTCTGTAATGCTTGGCCCCCCTCAGAAAAACTGACATTTGAATTATAAGGCAGAAGTCTGAACTCTGTAATTCAATCTTCAGCTTCTATAGCAATTTGACTCATAAATAATTTCAAAATGTGGATTTTTAATGAGCAGTTAATTTACCTCAGTCCACCTAATCTATTTTCAGAAATGCTGTTGGAGGGCATCTGGGTGGTTCAGTCAATTAAGCATCTGCCTTCGGCTCAGGTCATGATCCCGGGGTCGGGGGGGTGGGGTCCTGGGATCAAGCCAGGCATTGGGCTCCCTGCTCAGCAGGGAGTCTGCTTCTCCCTCTCCCGTCTGCCTGCTCCCCACCCCTCCTGCTCTCTCTCACTCTCAAGTAAATAAATAAAATCTTAAAAAAAAAAAATGTTGTTGTAAAAATTTGTGCTGATTACTTCCTTGTATCTAAACTTTGAGCAACCTGTAAGGTAGACACTGAACCCAGAACACAGGCTGGTTATTTTCTGAAAAAAATAAAGCTTGTTTCTAACCTAGAATTAAGTCTTGGCCCTGACTCCAAGGCAAATCTGTCTCTCACTGCTAGATCTATGAAGAGACTACAATGACCTTTCCCTTGATAAACCACAAACTGGCCCCCTTAGACCGCTGGTTTTCAAACTGTACTCTCTGGACTCTTGGGGTTCCTTAGAGGTGCTTCAGATTTAAGAGGAAGCTAAATAAGGATATGGGTTTGTAAGGTTTCAATGAAAACAAATAGCTTTTTAAAACCAATTTTATAGACTGAGGGCCTACCTAATCTATATTTTTGTTTGAAAAAAAAATTGGTTATGCTGCCTTTTTTTTAAACCCAAGTGAAAACCCACGTCCTATATTATACTTGGACTAGTAATGTTATAATTAAAAGTAGAATTTTGTAACTATGTATGGTGATGGACGTTAACAAGACTTACTGTGGTGACCACTTTGCAATATATACAAATATGGAATCATTATGTTGTACACCTGAAACTAATGTTATATATCAATTATATTACCTAAAAGTTTTAGTAGAGATCACACTTGAAGAGGTCTCAGGTTGCTATAATTGTTAAGGTAATTTTCACTGTCACAAAACAAGTAGATGGGACGTGGGCTGAGGAGAGGAGGTTTGCCATCCTAACAAGGAAACACTACCAGCAGGACCCCTTCCCTGCTGGGAATTACAGAACTGCAGAGGGTGCAAGAAGAAAACAAGACACCAGAACCAGACAAATTTCAGGAGCTATAATCTCTTACTTAGAAGCAAGATAATATATTCCTAAAATCTAAATAAGTCAGAGCTCTTAAAAATTTACTTAGCAATAATATAAAAATATTCTGGTCACCCATCCCAGGCATAAATAAAAAGACAAGGGAGATCCTATTTCTGTTCCTTCGTTTAGTGGATATGAGTCATGGCTGTCCCTAGGATTTTACTGATGAAACAAAATACACATTTGTTCTGTAAACAAAGGGCTTACTAGGGAACTCATTTTCCTCTTAAATGAGAATTGGCAATATTTTTTTGTAGCTCTCAAGAAAATTTTAGAAAATTTATAAGAACTTTAATATATTTTATAAAGATTCTCTAAATTAAGACCAAAACATGTACTAATATCTAGTCGCCTTTTTTTTTTTTTTAAGTCTATACTGCTCTAATTATAAAATCCTGCATCAAATCCACTTTTAGAAACCTATGGGGACCTTGGCTTCTCTCCTCAGACTCCTATTTTTTAAAGACTGTGAAACGTTTGTCTCCTCTGTTTTTTAAATGATCATGAAACCAAAAAGAGAGTGCTTGTTCAGGCTCCAGTCTCGGCCTCCCCAGGACTCCTGGGGGAGTCTGAGAGAGGGGGAGAGACCGAGTGTCCATTCCTGGGAGAGCCTAGAGCTCAGCACCCCAAGCATGAACTTTTGGGCCGGTGGGGTTGGCTTCCCTTGTGTGATGGACAGAGGCCTGGTGTCTGGACTACAGGGGCAGGGGTAGTATGCGCCAGGCAGATCCTCTGGACACGTAATCCATGTTGGGACACTACATGATGAATGAATCAAGGCCAATAAAAAAAAAAAAAAAAACTGGGCAGGAAGTACTTACAGGTAAATGATATGATGCTTGAAACTTACTTTAAAATACTAAGCAAGACAAAAAAAAAATGTGTGTTTCTGTGTGTGTGCTGGAACAAGAACAGCAAAATGTGATCAACTGTTGAAGGTGGATAGACATGTTTGAAATTTTTCATAATAAAAAAAAATTTTAAATCCCTTTGGGAGGTTG
This sequence comes from Eumetopias jubatus, assembly GCF_037043125.1. Lineage (NCBI taxonomy): Eukaryota > Metazoa > Chordata > Mammalia > Carnivora > Otariidae > Eumetopias > Eumetopias jubatus. The sequence continues at coordinate 18,833,051 of NW_028274807.1, read as the reverse complement.
TCAGATTATGTAAACTACACACAAACATTACGCAAGCTATAGGATCAAAATACAGGATTAAACTGAAGGATTAAAAGAACTTATAAAACACCATTCTCCCAATTTCATAAATAATTTGTCAGTAGTTTCCAATGGATACATTACAGTATCTCTTACTCAATATTTACCAACTGCAAACATAAAATGGAAGTCTAAATGACTCAAAAAGCAAACTGAGGTTTGGTTGCTTACTATCTGATCTAAGAAAAGGAAAAAGGAAGACTTTCTTCAACATTGTTGTTTACTTTCTTGGCAAGCAATGCGGTGTTTGCAATGTTATGCAGACTGTGGGGAAAGATCATGTGACATTCTTATACAGTTAACCACTGAACAACCCAAGTCTGAACTGCATGGGTCCACTTATACAAAAATTTTTTTTTGATCAATACAGTATTGTAAATGTATTTTCTCTTCCTTACAATTCTCTTAATATTTTCTCTAGCTTACCTTATTATAATACAGTATATATACAACGTACAAAATGTTTTTATTATTGATAAAGCTTCCAGTCAACAAGAGACTATTGGTAGTTAAGTTTTTAGGGAGTCAAAAATTATATGTGGATTTTCAACTACATGGTTGGGGGGTGGTCAGTGACCCTAACCCCTACTTTGTTCAATGTCACCTGTACTTTTGGGGCATGTGGGTGGCTCAGTTGGTTGGGCGTCTGACTCTTGATTTCAGCCCCGGCCATGATCTCAGGGTTGTGGGATCGAGTCTCACATCGGGCTCCACACTGGGCATGGAGCCTGCTTGAGATTCTTTCCCTCGCCCTCTGCCTTTCCCCCTCCATACTCTCCTTTTCTCTTAAAAAAAAGTCAACTATATTTTACAGATGTCATATTACTTTGGACCATGATTTTAGATCAAGTCCGTACATTTTAATATGGTAGAAAAGGCTGATCAATATCTTGAACGGCAAGGGCTACAAGAAACACCATGACGCAATGTAAGTAACAGATCAGAAATAAGTAAGGGAAGAAGGTATGTTAATGAACAAAACCAAGTAACTGGGAAGGACAGAAGAGCTAATAGCGCATCCCTCTTGTGAGAAGAATGCATTCTATCATGTGGACACACCTTAAATTCAAAAGGAACTCATCATCAAGTATGTGTGTATAAAACCACCCTTTAGGGTATCTGGGTGGCTCAGTCGGTTAAGCATCTGCCTTCAGTTCAGGTCATGATCACAGGTCCTGGGATTGAGTCCCGAGTCAGGCTCCTTATTCAGTGGGGAGTCTGCTTCTCCCTCTGCCGGCAGCTCCCCCTGCTTGTGCTCTCTCTCTCTCTCTCTCTCAAATAAATAAATAAAATCTTAAAACAAACAAACAAAAGACCCTTTACCTTATGAAGGATGCAAAAAAGTTTGCTTCTTCTAAAAGCTCAGAATCTGGTCAACATTTGGATCTCTGTAAGGAAATTTACATTAGTGGTTCTCCGATTAAGCTTCCATCGGAATCCACTAGAGTGATTATTAAGTCACTGGCCTGCCCCCAGACCACACTTTAAGAACTATGGGCTTATTCCATGATTCATTCCTGCTAATTACCAGAATTTTTAAAAGGAGCTATAACTTAGAAAAAAAAAAAAACCAATACCCAGTCTAAGAGAAGCATCTCATTAAATAGAATTTTCAGGCAGAGCAAGAGTGTTTACAAAGAGTTATCACCCAGGTAAGAGAATTGCCTTTCAAGGGCTAACACACACATACTGAATAATCTGTAAACTTCATCCCTACTTTGTAGTTAAAACTTTTATAATATTGCAACTTACAAAACAGTGTCCGAGAACAGATTTTCACCTTACCCAAACACAGACTTCAAATAATGCCTCCTTCACAGAACTCACTTACACAGCTAATAAAACTCCAAGGCCAGGTCCTCTAATTGGTCCATTTGAATCTGGGGGAGTGCCTGCTTCAGTCATCTTCAGTTACATCAGCAACTATGGAATGCTCCCTAAGATCAACAAACTGTTGCTGCAGTGACCACAACAGACCCAACACATGTCAGAGCCTTCCATCTTCGGCAGTGTGAATCACCAGGTCATCAGAACTAACCCAGTTCCCACTGGGCACAGCAAGGCCGTGCTCTTCCGGCGTGGATCACAGACACTGGGACCAAGTTGAGAGGTGATGGAGAGCCAACAATGGACAACCACAGCCTGATAGAATAAATCAATTTTCTTTTGTAAATTTCCTAACCGAAAGCCTAGTGTCAGCATGGGGCAGGAGGAAGAGAATGCAAAAAAGCTGCTGGCTGACATTCCATCCAAGGTTTACTCGAGTCAATTCTCACTAACTGCTTCATCCAAATCAGACCTCTAAAATAAACAGCTGGAGTCAAAATGACAGTTCGGATTTCAACAAATTCCAAGTTTTACCTATGGAAAATGGACCAGAATGAGAATAATTTAAGTTAATCAAGATAGGAAACCTAATGGAATTAACACCTTTAAAAAAACTGGTTTATGAAAAAATAGTAGTAATCTGAGGGGGGTGGTGCTGGTATCAATTCACACTTTCAACTCAATTCAAACAAATTATCTACTAAAAAAATGGCAACAAATATTACAAACATCATGGTGGGGTGACTGGGTTAAGGTTAAGCTCCTTTCTAGCTTTAACACTATAAGAAAACAATTCATTTACGCAGACATTCTAAAGTAGAAAAAAGAAATCAGACTGCACACACTTAAATTCTAACCCCTAACTGTGATCATGGACAAAGGACCACGCTTTCGGCTCCTCATCTGTAAATTAGGGGATAAAATTGTACCTACCTCATAGAACACTGTGGGAATTAAATGAGCATGAAAACTGCTTAGTAAGCAAAAACGGATGCTAATGACGACATGTAAACCTGAAGTTGCAAATACCAACACCAAGAGTCTAATTACAACTTTCAGAAAATTACATGTCATTTGTCCACTCTATGAGCCTCAGAAGTTTGTAAAAACCACAAACCAACTTGAATGTTACTTAATGTTTTATGAACAGGGGGACAGCGTACTTTAAGATTTCCTAATTTTGCCTACATTTTGGGCAGAGCCACACAAGAGGAAAGAAAGCGACAAAACCCAATGAAAGGTAACAGACTGCTTTTAATTTTCTACTGAAAATCTGTATCCGTAAGGCAGGGTTGTGGATGACTGAGTTCTACTCTGGGGACAAGGCAGAGGGCTAAGGTTACATGCTATCGCTTATAAACATGGGTGTGTCCATGAGCTGAGCCACTAAAAATGTCTGGCAAATGTTATGAATCAATCACCAATGTTGGCTCACAGCAGTAGTAATAATAACAAACATTTACCGTGTGTACACGATGTCCTCCAGGCTGTATTATTCCTTTTAATCCTCACAACACCCCTAGAAGTTAAGGTACTTTTCTAATGAGTCCCACTGTACAGATCAAGAAACTGAAAAGAGTAAGGTGAGTTTCAAAAAACAACATGAAGTTATTCTACGAAGAGTTTCACAAAGAAAGCTTTCAAGAATTCAGAAAGGCGACGAGCTGTTTTGCCGGACCTGGGGAGGGTCTCTGACGGGCACAGAAGGCCAACCTCTCAGAGATGAGCACACGTGTGAGACCAGGTCACGCTACGTGATGACACACTACCTGGGGAAGGATAAGAATGGTATGCACATGTTAGCTCCGGGTGACAGGGTACACAGAAGGAATTCTTGCAACCATTAAGGTGATTCTGTTGGCATTTCAGTGGAACATGTTCCAGAGGGGTGTAAGTGGCTTGATAAATACAAACAGGGGCTTCCTTAAAGCTAGCGTGATCCATTCTGAACAGGCTAACTACCTTGGCCACCAAGTTGGGCGCGTTGAGAAATTTAAGAAAGCTGCACCCCAGGCTTTCTTCCCCTAGCCTGATGCTTCTTCCTCTGGCCTTTGCTAAGAAAGCTGTGGCTGCTTTGCGGCAGTAACACGTCTCTAGATGGATATATCATGCGCTCATTTTCACCAAGCTTCATACTTAATTTTCTGCAGAACCATCTCAATCCTGTTAGATGGTCCCCTACTCAAAATTAAGGTATCTAGGAGCCTGGGTGGCTCAGTTGGTTGAGCGAGCGTCTGCCTTTGGCTCGGGTCATGATCTCAGGGTCCTGGGATGGAGCCCTGCATTGGTCTCTCTGCTCAGCGGGGAGTCGGCTTCTCTTTCTGCCTCTGTGATAGCTTTTGCTCTCTCTCAAATAAATAAATGAAATCTTTAAAAAAAAAATAAATAAAAATCTTTATTCAACGTCAAAGAGCTTTAGAAAAATTCAGTATTACTTTACTTGCCATAACCTCCAACTTTTATAACCAATGTGAAAGGGAACAGATTCTGATAAGGTTTTGATCCATAAAGTTAAGTATACAGGAAAAATCAATTTTAAGATAGAAGAAAAAAAGCTTAAATGTGAAATATTTCACATTTAAGCCAAAAAATTTTAAAAGCTAAGTAACAAAGAGGTTTTCACAAATAACAAAATTTTGAAAATAAAAAATTTGGGGGTAACTGTCCTTTTGTTTTACTTTATCATAGGAGTTACAGAGAGGCACTGTGGTCAAGTCACTCCTACACTAAATATCAGCAGCCTGAGTTCCAACCTCAGCTGTGTTGTTTACTATGATTTGGGGGCAAATTATTGCAGTCTCACTAAACCTAACTGTTCATATTTTATTTTGAGATAATATTTGCCCTGCCTTTGTCACGGAGGAAAGTATGTTCTCCATATTTCATATTTAGTTTACATTATGCCCTGATACAATCTCAACTTACTGTTTTAATTTAGCATGATATTGCACAAATATTTTCCATCTTAAGCAATGCATGTTTTATTATAATCTCTCATACCCAGTCATTAAAACATCTGCTACTAATTTAGGAGGGTCCACATTTAACCTTTAATTAAAAAGTCAGTTATAATTTCCATTTATTAAGAAAATATAAAATAAGATTAAAAACAAGTTTTTATCGTGGCACTTGGGTGGCTCAGTCGGTTAAGCTTCTCAGTGTCAGCTCAGGTCACGATTTCAGGGTCTTGAGATTGGGCTCCACACTGAGCGCAAAGTCCCACTGAACACGGCGTCTCCTTGTCCCTCACTCTCCCTCCCTCCCTCCCCAAACCCCCGCCCCGGCTTGCACGTGCTCTAAAAAAATAAAATCTTCAAAAATAACAACAACAACAACAATTATAAAACAAGTATTTTATCATGGTCCATTCTTTTCAGTAACTTTCTGGGTTAAAATGCAGAAAATATAACAAATCCCAGTATAAAATTCAGTGGAAGACAGAACATTTCCATTCAATTGATGAGAATTCCATAGCTAGCATTAGGATCAACTTGAGAGATGATATTACAAGCACCAACACTGGAAATTTTGAGTTGAAGGAGTTCCTTCATGATGTTCAATATAGAGCAAATGAGTATGAAGTATTTACTTTCAAAAGCAGGTTTTGATATAAGAATCAGTTACCCATGAAAATAAATAGATAAAATTCACTGAAATGAGCCAGTTTTATGATACAATAAAACTTGCTATTCTCAACTTTATAAAAGTAACGTTCCTTAGACAACTGGGAAGATTCTAGATATCACATCAAAATACATGTCTTCCTAAAATCGGACATGTTTTAAATGGAACAGAAGGGCTGGTCTGTGGAAAGAAGTTCCTGAGGACAACTGAGGTGGCTCCCACCTACCAGAAATGGCAGAACCAGGGAGTTACACAGCCAAGATGAGGTGGGACATCATGGGGGGCACCTTTCTGAAGTGTCTGCTTAGTGACAATTCAAAAATACAGGTGATAACGTAAAAAGTAAACATGTACTGCCTTCTCCTCCATTCCAGTGTCTCGTTATCCAGAGGCAAAGCTTGTTAGATATACTTGATTCTTTCAGAGATGGTCTATGCAGCTACCATCCTTAATAGTATAGAGGTGAGTATCTCCATCGGTCAAGATATGTTCTAGGCACATAAATTTTGTTCTATATATATATTTTCTTCAATGGAATTTATTGTGCTTACCTTCTGTAAATTCCTCTTTTCACTTAACACTATTTTAAATGTACGGTGGAATTCTACTCCACTTTGGTGCAATAGTAAAAAGTACATTTGTTTAGTTGATACAATTACTTCTCTAATAATGTCCTCTTCTTTTTTTTCTCTTAAGATTTTATTCATTTATTAGAGAAAGAGCGAGAGAGAGCACGAGCAGAGTAGAGGAAGGGGAGAGGGAGAAGCAGACTCCCCACTGAGCAGGGAGCCCAACATGGGGCTCAATCCCAGGACCCCAAGATCATGACCTGAGCTGAAAGCAGAGGCTTAACGGACTGAGCCACCCAGGGGCCTCTAATAATGTCCTTTTCTGTGGGAACTCCCATAATACACTATGCTACTAATTCTATGAATTCTATGAATTGCTAAACTGAGGGGTATGCACAAAAGTTCTGAACAATTTGCTCTTAAAAATTTCTGCACCATTGATGGTTGAAGACAATGTGTTTCTTCACATCCTTGACAGCTCTGGCAAGACTCTTCAGTTTCTGCCAATCGGATGGTCACAAAACGTTTTAATTTGCATTTCCGAGATTATTAATGAGATTGAATGCAACTTCATAGGTTTACTGGCTAGTATATTTTTTCCTGAGTGCTATCTATTAAATATTTTTTCCTCTGCTTATTTCCTTTCATTTCTTTCAAGAGGCTCACAATGAAATATGTATGGCTAAAATTACATGACTGAATTTATTTCAAAAGAACCCAGTGAGGAAAAGAAGCGAGGGAGTTGTTTGGCTAAAACAAGACGATGACAGATAATAGGGTTAGAAATAAGCTTATGATTTCTGAGGCTGGGTGACAGGTATCCGGGGATTCATCATACTATTCTCTTTTGTATATGTTTTAATCTTTTTCATGACAATAGTTTTTAAAGCGTTTCACTCATTTTTCTCTTAAGATATTCATATTTAGCATTTCTAATTGATTTGTAAGAGCAATGTGTGGAATAAAGAAATTTGCCCTTTGTTACAGAATCTCTGAATATTATAATCACCCAGCTTCTTTTTATGGACAGATATCCCAATACCACTTAATGAATAATCTATCCTTTATCCCTCTGATGTGGGAAACCACCTTTATCCTGCACCAGTTTCATATGCCACACTAATTCCATATGAATGTACTATTCGTACAAGTTGATTTCTGCACTTCCATTTTGTCCCCCTGATTTGTCTCTGCCTGTGCTATGCAATTTTAATTTCTGTACTTTTACATTTTTCTTTAGGTTTTTTTCTGGCTCCTCTTACCTCATGATTTTCCCATAGGACATTTTAAATAATTGTGTTAATTTTCCTAAGTGCCTGTTATAAACTTCCCTCCCTATAGAGCTGCCTCCCTCACACAGGATACCTTGGTCTTCTCTTTTACATACGTATATGTTCATGGTTCCACCTAGAGTCTCATCGGTTGCATTCAGGCTCTGAATTCACTTGACATACTGCTAGCACACAAATGTTAAATAATTCTCTACTCAATGTAAAAAAAGATATATTTATTTGGCGACTGTGAAAGGTCAAACTGCCAAAACAGACTAGTATAACATTTGAACGTTACCATTTATATAAGCCTTATTTTTATGAATAAGCACCTGACTAGAAATTTAATAAAGGAGCATGTCATAACCAGTTTCAGGCAAAGGGTTTTAAACACAATACGCTAATTTTAGTCAGAAGCATTTCAGTTTTACTTTACCGGTCTACAGTTTCATAGGCAGATGTGACTTCTTAAAGGGGAAAAACATCTTTTATACGGCTTAATTTATTAGAAGTAAGCAGCCGAGAGCATCTGTTTTCACAGAGCAACTGTCACATTAATCCATATTAAGTTGGCTTCAAAGCACTTGGATGCAGCTACAGGATGTGGGTGTAACAGGATCTCAAACACTAACACCTGATAGGGCCTTACACATTCCAGGTCAGAAGGAAGACTGGGGGTTGGGGAGGGAGGGGAGTATATCCTTCTAGAATCAAAACATCAAAAACCCCAGCAGTCTCTTGGGTTTGTCTTGAAAAATCCCGTCCCTCCCCCATCCAGAATAAGACCCCTCCCTAAAATACCACCTCTCCAAACCAAATCACATACCGCTACACTCAACTCACATTTTGTGAATTAATGAAATTTACGAGTCACCTGAAACCACTAAAGGTCCACGGCGATTCTTCTCCTGAATCTAATGTCCGCGTGACAGGAGTACAGAAATGCACTGATAAAATGTGAAGAGAAATGCACGTTCCTAATACATAGTAAATGCCACACACGAGCAGGCCCAGGAGATAGAAGGCCTGCCTATCCTACCATTTCTTCTGCAGGTGCTAGAAACCAACAGGTCCCTTCAGGAAGATCTCTCAATTATTTCCTTTCCTGTCCCCTGTGACACGTGGTAAACAATCCCTTTGTTTTCAAAGGGGTTTGCGGAGATCTTTGAAAGACAGCGGTAAGGAATGCTGGGGCTGTCTCCAGCTGGTCTAAGCAGCTAAGGCTGTGGCTTGTGCAGGGTCACTGCGGAAAACGCCTAGGAGGGGCAGGAAAGCGGAGAGGCAGGAGAGCCCCAACCCGGGAGAGCATTCTTTAGATTCCTTCCCAAGGGGCTTTTCTTCTGGCTTCACAGACATTTCAAACTCTAGCAACTTGACCACAAAGATTATGCCGAATTTTAAAGAAGTCATTCCTGTTTTCAGATGTCAAAAGTATTGTTAAGGAAATGTTGAGATGCTCTGGTCTCCCAGCTATTTAAGAGCCCTGAAAACGTGAAGCTAGGCAGAGCAGTACCACCTGAAACTGGACCTCTTTCCCAGCCTTTGCATTCACTGGGGTCAAGTGTAGCTGACTTGAACAGCACGGACAGCTGTGAAGGGTCAAAGAAGAGATGCTACAAAGAGGCTTGCAGTAAAAATCAGAGGCATTATTCATTTCAGAGCCTACTACTGGCCAGGTCCTGGTCTTCCTACCTCCTTGTTAATTCAGTTTTTCTCCTGACCAACCTATTTAGAGACACTTTGTAGATATGGAAATTTAGGTTTAAGGAAGTTAAGTCATTTCCCTGTGGTCATAACTCTATTTAATAATAGACGGAGTTGTGGACTCAGGTGCAAGGTCTAAATGCCTCCAACATCTATAGTCTGGATTCTTCTATTTGGGGTGAGAGAAAGGGAAGGAATAAGACTGGGAGGGAAGGAGTGGCTGCAGAAGAAGGGGAAGACACCATGTGGAGACATCGGGGCTCAGACGTTCATAGAGGTGAGGCTGGAGGGAGGGGAGCAGCAAGACTGAAGGTGAAACAGGTCAGACCTTGTAATAGCTTGCTTCCTCGAGGAGCTAGTTGCCTTGTCCAAGAGGAAGGACAGGCCGAACTCCACCCTCATTCCACTTTGCTAGAGGCAGGAGACCGAAGTGGTTAAGAGGACAGACAGTGAGGACAAAGTTCGAACGGTTTGTGAGCTCCTTCCCAGCTCATACTTTACCAGTCTGATATATCAAGTGGGGATAAAAGTAGATACCTCTCAGGATGCTATTGAGGATGACAGGAAAAGCATTTCCGACAGTGCCTGGGTCACAGAAAGAGCTATAGAAGTTTCTTCTTCTCATTATTCTTGTTATTCTAGCAAAAGCCAAGGAAGCATCTATTTTTACATATGCTAAAAATAGAGGTGTTTATCTCAGAACTTATAAATCCTAGCAATATGACATGATTGACTGCCAAGTTTCTAACGCAAGTTTTTAGTTGGGACCAAAAAAAAAAAAAAAACCCACACAACAAACCTAAAATAACTGTAAGACAGTATTTTTCCTTGTCCTAAAAATCTTTAAATACAGAGGCAAAGGTGAATTATTATATACTCTAAGAGCTCTTTTAAATGTTTGGAATACAGAATGTCTTCCATAAATTCCTTGTGACTGAAACATACATTCTTCTCCAAGACTGAGTAAATCCAGTATGGAAGACACTTACTGTTAGTTTTCACAAATGATTCATCAATGTGAACTGCTATTGATAAATTATGTATACAGAATTGGTGGGACATTTGTAACAGTTCACATACTTCCTCAGACAGCATGCCCCAGCACGGTCCCACCTCACAGTCTTTCCATTTATTGTTCTTTCCAGCTTGAATACTTAAAGGACAGGAAAAAAGTTTCTCCTCTACCCTCTTAGGTTCAGTAACTGGGGCCATGCAAATTAAACTGACAAGAGACAGGTCAACAGGAAAAAAGCCATAGAAATTTTATTTGATGTAAATATTTTTACATGGGATGGGGGGAGGGTAAGGGAAGCTTTACTTAAAAAAAAAGGGAAAGCCCCAAAGAAACAGTTAGTTCTGAGAGGTTATTTTCCATTTTAACAAAGAACAATAGATTGTGGAGACAGGACAAGACTAAGAAAAAGGTTTAGGCTTCTGAGGGTGGCATTTATTCACTATATATATGCAGTATTGTATTTATTTAAAATAAGTAAACAATAAATAAACAACATAGTCTCTGCTCCACAAACCTATAGTATGAAATATAAAACTGTTTACTGACCATGTAAACAACAGTTAATAACCAAAGATTATATGGGTCTGGCTAAATGGGCTCCACAATCTTACAAAAGGTTCTGTGGAGGAGGCATCTCATCACACATCATTAAATTTAAAGTTCCTTTTTTGTGGCTAAATGTTCTTACCTTTGTGAACTTTATGGAGTAAACGTTTCTGACATTTTTTAGCCACATAAGATCAGGAGAGACTTTAAGAGCAGGGAAATGGAAAGGAGGGTGGGCTTTATTTACATCTGTGTAATCATGTAACGAAAGTAATGCCCCCACTGGATGGCTCCAGTAAAGTGAAATCACAATTTCAGCGATGTCTACATTGGAGACCCTGGCTACGTCTGCATGTCACGTCGCACAACTCCTTAGAGTCAAACTTCTCCTTACACAAGTGATCATGGAATTATTAAACAAGAGGACTGCTTGATGATATCACTATGTCAGGTTTTCCTTATTTCCTTGTTAACCGCTAATGGTTTCTGTTCATCTCATTTTCTTTAAGTACTACATTATAGTTGAAGGACCACCATGTTGAACACTGCTTGAGGGCAGCAATTTTTATCATTCGATAAACACTTAAAATAGTAACAGGTATTTGGCACATGATCTTCCCTGTATCACTGCTTCCAGCCTAAGTTCGGGTTGGAAATGCCAAATTAAAAGGCACACATCCCCCAATTACAGAGCTCAGGTTGCCCTAAACAGATTCAAACACCCATTAGACATTATATTTACAAAAAGCTTATAATAGCCTAAGATTTATTTTTTTTACATTTTATTTATTTGAGAGAGAGAGAGAGAGTACAAGCAGGGGGAGAGGCAGAGGCAGGCTCCCCGCGGAGCAAAGAGCCCGATGTGGGACTGGATCCAGGACCCTGGGATCATGACCTGAGCCGAAGGCAGATGGTTAACCAACTGAGCCACCCAGGTGTCCCATAATAGCCTAAGATTTAATGTTATGGAATAAAATGCAAGATATAAGATGGACCTTAACAGTGTGATCTCAAAAATGCTTTAAAAAAATGACATAAAACAGACATTTGTGCATGGTAGGATTATGCATGCTTCCCTATTTTCTTTAAGTTAACCTACAATGTACTTGTAATACTTTTCTACTTAAAAAACTCTAACTAAAACATAATAATAAAAAAGACTCCCTCAAACATTAACAAGCTCTAAACTTCTGTTTCTCTTGGTTATATTTACTATGCAAATGTAGGAAAAATTGCTAAAAAGTATGGTGAATATTTTAAGTTTAAAGACAATTTTTTAAGTTTAATAGACAATTGCCACAGGAAATACAGTTATCTCTGTACTTTTAAGTCATTCCTGCAAGACGTGAGTCTTCTCAGTATTGTCCCATACATCAGCATTTGCAAATTCAATGTGAAGAAAATACAGTGCGTGCTTAACTTAAAGATCAGTAATGCCTTTCTGGGTAAAGGTGAGCCACAGATGAGAAGTCCTAAGGTTCAAACAGAACCTGGTTAAGTTTAACACTTCACCGAAAATCACTAAACCTAAGTCACATGAATAAACTTAAAACTTTTTTCAAAGCACTCTTCCACAATCTACAACATCCAGGCTGATAAATATTTTAGAAAAATAACCTCTAACTCTCAAAGTTCACCCACCATGCATTTTCGTATTGTAAAACAAATACTTTACAGCAATGATCCCAGGAGCACACCCATCTCCTGCCTTCGCCAACCCACCCTGCCATGCAGAAAGCTTTCCACATTTACTTACATTATGCAAATAACATGCCAGGAGTGCGCTGGGCTTCAGTTGTCAAGAAATAGCATACTTTTAAGTATAATTGGGTAAGAACTATGGACACACACAGGCAGCCTTCCAAAGAATAAAAGAAGAAAAAGGAAGGCTTAACCCCATTGTTACCAGGAAGAGACATCATATACACAACAAAACATTTATAACAATGCCTTGTCGATCTTTCCCTTCAGTGGGCAGCTGACATCTCAATCAGTGCTCAGAGTCACATGCCCTGAATCCGAGAGGATCCCCCCAATTCCTAGTCCAACAGCGCGACACCAAAAAAGGTCTAGATGTATCTGGCAATTTTATTTACCCTGACCGAAAACGGAGTTTTATCCAGATTGGAGCAAACCTTCTTGAGTGGGCAAGATTTTAAGGCTCCTGGTTCAATACTTAACTGGCAGCAACCACCTAACATCTGGGAGACATACTGAAGTAGTCACAGCAACATGGAACAGAAAAAGGAAGAATCAGGGTGATGAAAAAGAGACCAAAAGTCGGAGGACAGGGATTGGGCTCTGATACCAAGCAACCCAAGGTTTCTAGACTCGTTTCTTCATCGGTAAAATGAGGGAACTTAAAAAGGGCTTCTGGATACTACCTGCTCCCATACCTGATTCTTTTTCCAGACAGCAGCAGGGTGAGTTGGCCCTTCTAATGCGGCTGCACTGTCCAATATGGTAGCCACTAGCCACATGTGGCTATTGAGTACTTCAAATATGGCAGGTCTGAGCTAAAATATGCTCTACGGATTAAATTCTGAAGACATAAAGTGAAAAAAAAGAATGTAATATATTTCATTAATAATTTTTATACCGACCATATGTTGAAATATTTTGGATCTTTCGAGTTCAGTGAAACATACTAAAACTACTATCACCTACCACACTTTTACTCTCTTACGTGGCTACTAGGAAATTTTGAATTACATCTGTGATCCCATTATACTTTTACTGGACAGCTTTGCTGTAGAGTTAGCCTTGAGCATTAAGTGAAGGCCAGGGGAACTGTGAGATGAAATGACACCGAGAGAGCACCAGGATGGAACATTACCATTCCCTGCTTCTTCACCATTAAGACTTGGGAATTATTGTTTCCACAGGCACTTATAGCCTGTTTTTGCCGTTTCCTTTGAGTTAAATATATAAAGTGATGATTCAGTCTACTTCATAAAGATGATCACAATCTTTTTTTAAAACTTACACCTGCCTTTACAGAAGCAACTATAATGAACTTGCACAGAAGGACTACATTTTATTGTTATCCAACCAGAAATTTTCCCACTAATTTTGGCGATCTGTATCAATTTATTTAATGTATTTTAAATGATCAGAGTAGAGTCATTTCTAGAGAGCTTGTTTACTTTAGAGATACAACAGGCTATGAACAAACTTAATAAAATATTTATACGATTCAGGTAAATTAAGAATCTCAATCAAGAAAACTCAAGTGTTCTTCTCAGAACATATTCCTGGACTGCCAACTTCTTCAGTGAGGTGTTCTTCAACAAAGGCGTATGTCTAACTGCCTGCAAAATAAACTGCCAACTATTTAAAGTCAATAAAACCAGCAATAGTCCCTAACTCTGCAATCCAGAGCCAACTAAAGGCAAACCCATTTCAGACTGGGCTTAAAGTATGGCCAGTTACTATGTCAAGTATTTTCAGCTATATAAAAACAGAACAGAATCCAGCATAAAATGCATGTCCTTTGGTGAAATTACTTTTTCAAATTCCACAAACTATTTATGACCATTATAAAATTATGCTGGAATTAAAGATCATGATTTCCTCATATTTTCAATTTCTATCCACCCTACCATAATTTAAAAAAATTTTCAAACTTATATAATTACCACCTTCTCTTTTTAGGAGGAAAGAAAAAGTATCAATTTCAAAATATGGCCAGGGTACCATAGAGAAATATACATTCAAACACACAAAGGCTACTCTTTCTGATTCTCATGATCAATCAATACTATTCCCGATACATACAAATTATTGTCTGTTTTTCTGAATACAGTCTCTAGAACTTAGAAGATAAAATATTTCCTTGATAAGATACTTCAAAATAAAAACAAAATCAATGCCCAGATTTAAGATGACCAATCTTGAACGATGCTTTTGATTACTCTTAAAGACAATCAAGGGGGCTCCTGGGTGGCTCAGTTGTTACGCGTCTGCCTTCGGCTGAGGTCATGATCCGGGGGTCCTGGGATCAAGCCCCGCATCGGGCTCCCTGCTCTGCGGGAAGCCTGCTTCTCCCTCTTCCACTCTCCCTGCTTGTGTTCCCTCTCTCGCCGTGTCTCTCTCTTTCAGATAAATAAAATCTTAAAAAAAAAAAAAAAAAAGACAATCAAGGGTTCAAAAAGAAAGAATGCAGAAAATAAAACCAAGAGTAGTTGTAGGGGAACCTTGATATTTTAGACGTTTCCTTAAGATAGAACCATGTACCATATATAAAACTCTTAGGACATACATATTTTTTTAAAGATTTTATTTATTTGTTTGACAGAGAGAGACACAGCAAGAGAGGGAACACAAGCAGGGGGAGTGGGAGAGGGAGAAGCAGGCTTCCCGCTGAGCAGGGAGCCCGATGTGGGGCTCGATCCCAGGCCCCTGGGACTATGACCTGAGCAGAAGGTAGACGCGTAACAACTGAGCCACCCAGGTGGCCCTGTATTAGGACATATATTAAATACATCTTCGGGTGCTGTTAAATACCTACTATAAAACCTCAAACACTCCCTAACATGAACAATTATGTCTAGTCTGCTCAGGACTCTAGGGTTTTCCCACATCTTTATTTCATTACATACTTTCTGATAAGTATCTTCATTTGGCCACTTTTAGAGTAACTGAATAAAAAAAGAGATAAGGAAGTAAGACGAATTTTAAAATGGCAGTTCCATTTTTACTCATGTAAATATATTAAGGTTTATTTTTCTCTTTTCCACAGATTGTTCCATTCTGTTTTAATAACACAGGTGTGCACAAACATATCTGAAAGGCTGTGTAGCTGTGAAAAAAAGCTGAACATGGTAGACAAATCTAGCTCAAGAGGTTCTCAGTATCATGCTCTTTTCTAAAAACCTCAAAGCTTGTTTTATTTGCTATTCCTTTCAAAGAACAAGCACCACAGGGTTGCTTTAGGGAAGTCTCTAGATCAAATGAAAGACAGTTTACCAACAGGGACAGTAAACTGACTTGAGCATGCCCTGCTCAAGTGCCCTGCCATGACTTTCCAAAGAGCCACTGGAATTCTCTATTCTTCCATCACCCTGACTGGAAGGGTTTCCCAGGAACATAAGTCTAAACCACCTTGGGTACAAATGGCCAGAGTGAAGTCTCAGCTCTTGGGTGTTCCTGCCATAAAAATAAAAAAGCATTCCCCATCTCCTCCTCCATTCTTAAAGATGTGCTTCCTGTGTGGTTAGCCGACAGACAAGAAGTGGGCAAATCCCAAAAACCTACTCTAATTGCTCACAGAGAATCTTTCCTTTGGTTTGATTCAGAATGTTTATGAATCTACCCATTTTCCTCTACATCCCTTGTACTGTATTCCCTGCACACTCCAGAATGGCAGCTATTTGCCACCCAATATCCTGTCCTCTCCTTATTCCATAAGAGAAGAATCTAGCACGTATTCCTGGTGGCAATATTCCAGTCAATATACTACATGCACCGGCCTCCCTTGCAGTTAGGTGCTACCACCTTGCTAATGGGATAAAGCAGATACTGACAAGGACTTCAGCAAAGGCTCCTAAACGTAACTGAACCACAGTCACCAATGGCTTCCCCCATTTTAGGAACATCTAAAAATAACCCCACTGCCAAGAAAATGAAGTTCGAACTCATCAAAGCATCTAAAGCTGTTAATCTCCTACCATCCCCACACCATCTTTCCCACCCACATTCCTAAGTCTTCCTCTTTTGAACCTTTACACCTGCACTATTCCTTCTGTCTGGAAGTCCTTACCATGCCCCAGAGTTAAGCCCCGCTCATCCCTGAAACCTGGTTTAAATATTGCCTGCCTCTGCTATGAAGACTTTGTACGTTCCCCTGCGGGAGCCTTCAGCGTACGGGGCCTAATTCTTTCTGCATCTCTTTCTTCCCCTATCAGGCTGCAAAATCCTTCAAGGCACAAGCTCAGTTACTTCTTTGTTTACTCACAGCCCCACAAAGATTATAGTGCTTCTGTCACCAATGAAACACAGAAGGCATCCAGTACATGCCCGTAAAATGAATGATGTTTTCAAACTTCCAGGAGAAAAGGGGAGAGAAATGCAGTACAATAAACTGATAATAATAAAAAAGCATAACTCCAAACTGGTGTCAGTATCACAGAACTCAATTACAACCGCCCTGAGAAAATTTGGAATAGGGACAAAACACATGAACACATAATTCAAATATCCAATTAAACATCCTGCATTAAACCTTCCCCTCATCTGCTAGAAGAATCAATCAATAGGCTTGGGTTTGTGTTCAGTGCTCCACTTCTGAGATGAATGAGCAAGCAAGCAATGAGGTTATGTGTCAGAATTTTTAAAAAGCATCAATAATTTAACAATGGTGATAAGCCCGTAGAATAATATTTTAACCAATGTCTTTTTTTTTCCCCCTCCGGGGGGGAAATTATGTTAAAATTTCTTTCTAATCTCCTAATCAGCTATTTATGAAATCAATCAATACAACTAAAAACACATACATGTTAAGAAATACTCCCAAAAAACTGAATACTTCCCATCGGTGCCCTTACAACATGACCAAAATTTCACAATTATAAAACTCACCGTGATAAAAATTTAATCTTTGAGTCCAGCTCACAAAGTGATGTGAAATATTCAAATTGCAAATACAGACAAGAAATTGGCTGGAAACAAAGCGCTTCCTATCTTGCTCACTGAAGTATGTCCTCCCTGCCCCCCAGTCTTATCTTTGTCCCACCTGTCTGGAATGGCCATGCTGATAAATTACTCAGTTCCTAGGTCCCGGGACTCGCACTGTCTTAAGAACGTCTCTATCCAGCAGCCTCGCTCCTACTGTTTGGGCCTTCCAGTCATGTGGCCACCTTTCGAGGACTCCCTCCTCTCATACTTCACTGAACAAGTATGCGGTGACTTCAAAACTGCAATTTTGGCACAAATGTGCTCTTGCAAGTGGAGCCCTTCGCATTCCTCAAGCTAACAGCAATATGTAAACTGCCTTCACATTCCAACGTCCCATCAGTTAGCCAAGAACGTTCCCCCACACAAAACAACTGGAGGATTTTAAAATATAGTTCACTCTTATTGGATTTAAATTTTCTGGACTCTGGGGTGTAAGAGGATTTAACAGTTGACATATAACATTAAAAATAAGCCTGAGAAAAAACACTAGAAAGATACAAGGCTAATCATAATGACCTCAATTAGATTTTTAATGCCTGTCAAGTTAATAACATATAGTGGCATGGCATCAAGCCCGTGAACTTGAATAGTATAATTCTTTTAGAGAATAGAAGTAACAGAACTCAATTTTTGTCTTAAAGGGCCAATTCCAATCCTGGCTCACACAAAAGTAAATACTAGCTGTCAAAAAGCAAAAAAAGCAGCAAACAGAAAAGACAATGATAATGAAATTTTCATTTTGATGGCCACTCAATTTAATTCCAATACACAAATCTTATTCAAACAAAATCATTTCTTGCCACCCTCAATTAAAACTGTCCCAATCAATCTCAGGATTGACAAAGCATTTCAAGAACGAGACACTTTTTGCTTGGTCAACTGATTTCTGAAATAAAGGGTTGCAAATGACTGAACATTAAGTTATTGACAGCATTTATGAAACCTTTTCACAATAAAACGTTTCAGAAAGGGCTGAAAAAATAAATCTTATTTAAAAGGCTTTAATTTTCCCTCAACACTTGTAGTGAAGGGTCATTCACAATTTTTTAGACGCAAGTTAATTCAAATGTCAAGAATTAAACACATTGATTCTTTATCACCACAATATAAAATTTCTAGAGTACTCACTGAAAATATTTATCAAATATTTAGTAAATACTAAATGCAGTGGTAGTGATGAAACAGGTATAGTAGGGATGCCTGGGTGGCTCAGTCAGTTAAGCGTCTGCCTTTGGCCCAGGTCATGATCCCAAGGTCCTGGGATCAAGCCCCACATCGGGCTCACTGCTCAATGGGGAGCCTGCTTCTCCCTCTGCCTGCCGCTTCCCCTGCTTGTGCTCTCTCTCTGACAAATAAGTAAATAAATCTTTAAAAAAATATAAATATGCTTTAAAAAAGAAAAAGAAACAGGTATAGTAAACTGTGATCACAACCAGGATTAATTTTTCTACGTGACCATTGTTTTTAATTATTTAGCTACTCTAAAGTAGATCCCCGTCCCCAGTTTTTCTTCCACATCGTGGTGAATATGTATTTCTCTCCCCCAAATATCTAAGTTTACATTTGTATAGTGACAAGATCAGAGACCTTTCCTGATATCACATAAAAGATTACCCCAGAACTACTTCCACATAGCATTCCCTGATACCCCTTACCCAACTTAATTTTTTCCTGGTCCCCTACTGTGTCCTATTTATTTTATTTTATTTTATTTTATTCACTATACTGTAAGCTCCCTTAAGGGCAGGAGACTCAGAAATATTTGTTAAATGAAAAAGTGCATTTTCCTTTGCTAGCGGTGCCCTTAAAAATCTGTCTCTCTGCGTATGTAAAAAAAAAAAAAGCTATTAACTTTTCTATAAAAACTTTAATTTTAAATTGTGAATAAATTTAATATGTAAGTATCTGTGAATAAATTATTCTTAGAATGATCAATCTGCAATACTTGCAAGTTTCTATGGGAGTTTCTTAAGAACTCATCGCTTATATTTTCAAATCAATATGCTGTGCTGACAAAACTGTATTTGTTTAAACAAGCCATAATAAGCAATTAAGAGCATCAGTATGGGAAAGATTTGATCTCAAATATCAATTTTCATGATACATTTTAATGTTAGTGTCTGAAAAGTTTGCTAAGATTTCAAAAAATTTGTGTCAGTTTTAAAGGTTCAACCTTCAGGGCGCCTGGGTGGCTCAGGGGGTTAGGTGTCTAACTCTTGATTTCTGCTCAGGTCACAATCTCAGGGTCGTGAGACTGAGCCGCATCGGGCTCTGTGTTGGGTGTGGAACCTGCTTAGGATTCTCTCTCCCTCATCCATGTCCCTCCCCGCTTGCATGCTCCCTCTCTCTCTCAAAAAGTAAAAATAAAAAATAAATAAATAAATAAATAAATAAAGGTTCAACCTTCAAAGCAAATGAGGATACTTCTTTTTTGAAAGACAAAAAAAAAAATCAATAAATATGGTTAAGATAGCACATTGTCTATCTTTATCATGTGTGCCTATAAATTCCATTATAAAATAACTGAGTAACGTTATGTATAAAAACAGTAACTATGCTTATGAAAATTCATCCAATAGTAAGGGCAGATATAAAAAGTTCCTTTTTGGACTAATCAAGCCTTAATAGACAATACTACTTTATTTTTGATTAAAACTAAAACTTAAATTGCCTCATTAATTTTATAGTAATTAAGTACATGCAGACATGGAAACATTGAACAAAGGAGTTTGTGGTCACTGGGGGGTGAGGGGTCAGATCCAAGGTACACAAATATACCACAAGGGTGGGAATAAATCTCTTGTGTTTCTTCCTGCAAAGTTTCTCCACATGGTCAAAATATATTAGTCATTAAAGGTTTGAAATTTAACAAAGACACAAGAGTAATAATGCATTTCTTCATGTAACACAGATGACTTTTCTTGATATACCAGATTTCTTATTCTCATTAAGTAGTCTTCAAGGCCAAAAAAGTAATTTATCACTCTCTATCATCTCGGATGACTTCCTAATATTCTTCAAGGAAGACACGATGTGGGTTTTTATGGAAGCAAACTGAGAGCACAGGACAAATTGTTAGATTCTCTAAGAAAGAGAATTAGGCCAAGAACAATTTCATATCAACAAAATTAATCCTCCCCCCAACCCCGGCCAAAAGAGTAACTTTTCTTGCTCAAACAAAAATTTCTCAGCTAAAAATCATTTGAACCCAGAAAGAAAAAGTAAAGAGAAAGACCATCTGGAAATTCAAAGATACAAACACTGTTTGGGGATCCATCAGTCATAAGACCTTAAAAATTCTAGAATTCGTTCATCTACAAAACATGCTTATTGTTTTTTCCCTTTTCTGAAACATTCATCTTGCTTATGCCTTGTCCCTGCTCATTGACACTATACATAGGATGAGGGTGCCATCTCACTCATTTCTCACTGGATCTACTCTGAGCAGGATGTTTATTCCAAACATGGCTACATAATTACATTCTCCTACTTGAACCCACTTTTTTTGATTGAGTAGGACCAAAGATAAATACAAAGTTGGTATTAACAAAAACCCACACAGATTCCTTGGTACTTTGCTTATGGATTCTTCCATGTGTTAATCATTCCTCAACCTCAGTAACACCAATTTTGTGTACTCTCAAATATCCTTAGCCTAATTTTGAAATGGAGATTGAAAACCTCTTATTTTATAATAAACAAACTATGCTGATTTTTCAGAGTATGCTTTTAATTAAGCAGATCACCATAAAGTTTTATAAGATGTGCTAGCCATCATCTGATAATATAATTCATTTTATTTTATTTTAAAAACTATTTCTTCTAGAAATGCTGCATCCTCAAGCAGTCTTTTTGGTTTCCTTGTACTCTGGTGAAGATCATTTCACACCTCCATTTTAAGCCAAAAATCTTTTGCTGGCATTTGAAATCTTCCATTTTGGCCTTGATGGGCAAACTGGTTTATTTATTTTTTTAGAGGAGATTTTGCTAAAAACTAAAACTAGCTTGTTCATAGGTCCTTGCCCATAGCTGATAATCAACTAATAGCACAGTTAATAATCAAGCCAGTATACAAACTTGCTCAATATCAGACAAATGTGGCAAGCTGCCCACATGCATACATTCAAAATAGGGTCTTTCCATTTGTATAAAAACTGCTTATGCTTTAACTTTTCATTGAACACAAATTATCTTAATGTTTTACAAAAAAGTCAACTGAAATATAAAATATATGTATTTGGTGAATGAAATTTTAAAATGTAGTCTAAAAATTTTATCTGTAGTTTGTCATTTTAAAATTTAAATCAAATTCATTTGTTTTTTAGAAAACTGTCAATTTCCTGCAATAATCTTAGCTGGTCAGTTAAGTGCAGTAGTCAATAAGTCAAACATCATATAGATGTGTTTTTTTGTTTTACCTTTCAACCATATGTGACTTAAATATATCCATTCTACATCATCATCATCACATACAGTAGTAACGAACACACAGTGCCTATAAGGTACCATCATATTATATACATTAAGTCATATACTGTTCCAAGCATTTTACATATATATGTTTATACACACAGACACACACATATATCCCCATTTTACAAAGAAAAAAACTGAGGTATGGAGCTAGCCCACAGTCAATAGCTCAAAAGGGACAGAGCCAAGATTTAAGCCCAGGCAATCCTGCCCTCGTCCAGGGTCTTGATCAGTGTGAGATGTTACCTTCCTTGAACACGTGAGAATCTAAAAGATCACGTATTGCCTGCCTAACATCACACTGGTATTGTAACGAATACTGTAAGTGTGGCAACAATTTCACTACTTTCCATAGGAGCTGGGTTTTTAAAAACCTCTCATCTTCCCCATTTCAAGCACTACCTTCTTTCATAAAATACTATAACCCTAGCAAAGTTCAAGCTAAACACCGTACTATAGGTTTCTTAAAAAAATGTAGCCAAACTAAATGTAAGCTCCTTACTGCAGCTAAAATTTCATACATGTGAACCTGAGTCCTCAGTCTCCACCCACTTGAAACAGTCAGCTAACTAATCTATCAAGCATCACATTTTCATAGAACTATTTATTGATGAACATGTCCGAGGATTTTTTTTAAAAATGAATTACAGTTGACCCTCGAACAAGGGTTTGAATTGTGTGGGTCCACTTATCAGACTTTTTCTGTTAAATACAGTACAGTACTGTAAATGTATTTTCTCTTCCTTATGATTTGCCTAATATCTTCTTTTCTCTAGCTTCCTTTCTTGTAAGAATACAGTACATAATGCACATAACATACAAACTATGTGTCAACCAACTATACTATTGGTAAGACTTCCACAGTACTATACTTATAGCAATACAATCAGTGTTAGTACTGTACCTTATTTCTAGAGCAGTCATTCCAACCCTACTTCTGGTGGACTTCTCCTTCTAAAAAGGTACCAGTAATGCCTATCTATTAATCAGGATTACTCTGAAGAGGAAAAAACACAGAATATTTTTTTCAAAGAAAAATACTAGTGTCCTCATGGAAATGGTTATTTCTTAAGCTATCCATATTACACTGAAGAAATAGTCACTTAACATTTTCCCCTTCACTATGGTTTTCATTTGCGAATTCAGTTTGAAGGCTTAGGTACTGCTGGCTTTATTTTTTTTTTTTTAAGAATAACAATAACATATTAAGAAATAAACATTTTGATTAAACTTGCTACTCAGTCAGGGGGCATTCTTATTCCTTCACCTGAACTTCCTCTGCCTGCCACCTCTCCAGCTCCCCCCAGCCCCTCCTCATGACGGTGTCTCTGTATATTGGCTCTGAGACACAGGGTGACAGCACGTCCAAAGATTTGCAGGAGGCGGTATTTAGCATCAATCCCCACTCCATACATCTGTATCTGGGAGCCCACTGTGAGATGGAAACCATTTTACAATAAAGTAGAACACGGAGACATAGAAACTACCAGCAAAAAACAAAACATAACATTTTATTTTCCCACCCTCCTCCCGGTGGCCCAGTGAATCACTTTTATCGTCATGTACTCACTCCCTCAGTCAAGCTCCTACTGAGGACGCGGTAGCAAAGCCCTTAGATCTTGCTTTGGGCCCCTTCCCCCTCAACTCCTTATTCTGAAGCCCCAACTCAGAGTGCACCCTGCCCCTCCCTTTCGGTCTCAGCTTCAGCTTCTGTCACAGTTCATGAACATAAACTTATAATGATTTGTTTCTTGTCTGTCTTCCCAACAGACTGGAAGCCTCATGAACGAAAAGACAGTCACAGTATTTTCAGAGCTGTGGACAGGGTTTGGCCCAAAAAGAGAATCAGTAGAACTGTCCGGAATGAACAGATGGAGGGTTTAAGAAAATCAAACCCCACATTTGCTGCACCCATGCCCTCAGGGTGTGTGTGTGTGTGTGTGTGTGTATGTGTGTGTCTGGGAGGGGAAAGGTTGGGAGAGGTCTGATTTACACTCCCTTCCCCAGACCGGGGTACAACGCTGGCTGGAAATGAACTACCAGGAAATTCTCTAGGATTATCTCATCTCATTGTTCCTTATTCCTTGAATATAGATGTCTACACTGTACGGCTTTTACTCAGTAAACCACTTAATCTGTACTTTCCTCTTGGTCTTTAACACTTTCTATTTCCTATTTAGTCTGCAAACTTCCTGTGAGCAGGGGAATGCAGCCAAATTAAACCTTCCAACCTGGAACCTGACGTTTAAAGTACGTTCATAAGGTTTATTTTTGCGTTTTTGACATAATGAAGCAGAGATTAAAGAAGGACTATATTAAAGATGCTTTGTAAGTCTCTTAAGGTAATCTATGTCCCCACCCAGATCCAGTTTGCAGGAATGGAATGTACATTTCTACTGAATTTTATTGCACTTCTTCAGTGACAATTTAGAGACCACATGAAAGGCATATAATAGCTATGCTTATTTCTGGAAAGACTGACAACCTTCATCTTCATACAAATATCTATACAGAAGTCTCCAGTATACCATAAACAGTAACGTAAAAATAAGGAGCCTCCAGCAACAAGGAGAAAGCCTTATCCACAGGATAACCTCTCTGTTTTCCTTCAAACCATTATTCAGTGGACCACATTATTTCTTTTGTACTGTTTTCAATCAGTCATTCCCAACTTAACCTTGTAATCTATTTAGTTGCGTGTTCCTTTTGCCTTTCCCAATCAGAACCAGGGGTCATTATTCAATCTGGAATACTTCTCTGCAGTACTAATAGCCTCCCAAGTGCCATCAGGCGTCTCTGCTGGTTAGGGTGACAAGAGAGAAGCTTTTGTGCCGTGCTGGTTGTCATGACTTCCCGTTGATTAGCAAGAAACAGTGACTCCTTATAGATCACGATCAAACCTGGGCTCCACGATTCTGCGTACAAATGTCTACTTTTCGGGCAGTACTAGTCAGTATGAGTAGGAATCTATAATCTGTGAATTAGCACCATCGTCAAAGCAAATCAATGTTTCTAGGTTAAACCCTCCTGTTTAGGTTAAACCCCTCAAAACAGTAAACTCAAATTTAAAGGAGCAAGTTTAAATAAATGTTAGAGCCCTTTAATTTCATACTCTATCAGTACACCAGGCAAATTCATCAACTCAGGTAATAACCCCTAAAGTGGTGGCCCCATTATCATTGTCCTTATTCATTTTTTAGAGCCACCTGTGGTGGCCCTATTTTCTAAGCCCTACAAAAGGCACTCAACTCATAATTACATCTTTCAGTGGACACAGATATAGCTGAATAATCCCCCTCAAACCTCATTAGAGTGAATTGCTCACCCTTCCTTCCACCAATGCTTTGCAAAATGGACTAATCTGCATTTCACCTCCACTATTTGAAGGAAGTGGCAATAACAAGTAAAAATGTCCAAAAGAATGGCAGAAAGCAAAGAAATGCACACAGGCCAAAAAATAAATCTGAGCCATATTTGCCTACATGCTGCCTCTTTTTATACAGAAAAAAAGAAAAAAACAACAGTGGTCAAAAATGTTAAATATTTACATTTTGGCAAAAACTTCAAATATAAAGGTTATGATATGCTTTTAATTACTTTGTGTATCTTTTAGTGTGTAGGAAGACAATCAGGAAAATAAATGAAATACTTGTAGGAATAAATTTAAGTAACCGGAGGAAAAAAGAATCCCCTTAATTAAATGCATTTTTAAAAAATAGGGAAAACTAAATGCTTTGCCTCTTGCATCAATCTGTTTTAACCAGTCTCAGGGTGATTTCTGAGCCACTTACAGGTAAAAGAAGGGAAAAAAGTTCAATGACCTTGCAAATTAGGGACTAAAAAACTGTTGTGGTGTGATAATATGCATAGCCTCCGTGTAATTACAGAAAGACACTGGTATGGGAAATGCTTTTTTGGAAAAGGAGAAAAACAAATTGGAAAAACTGGGAGAGACTGCAAATGGGAAGATACCAAATGGAAACCCAAAGGATGCGAAATACAAGCTCTTCTGCCCCAAGTGTCCACGCAAACAACTTCTTAGCATCTTTAGGTAAAAAGAAAGATAAGTCGTTTTGCACAGGCGTTAGCTGAATGTTCGAGAGTTGGATGAATGGAGAAGACTTGTTATACACCTAGCGGTGGGTGGATTTCACCAGGCTGCAGCCTCCACACCGCTTTTCTTTGCTGCACTGCAGAGGCGCCATCTTCTCCGTCTTAATCTTCACTCAATTCAATCCTTTTATCTGCACCCTAAAAAAAAAGACCCTGAGGACCCTCCCCAGCCGCTCGCGCCCCCAGGGGGGCTAAACCAGACGGCCCGGCGCTGCCAGGGAAGAGGCCGCGCCTTAATCAGACAAACGCCTCCTTTGATGCACAGGAGGGGAGAGCTCGTGCCTCCCCACCACCCGCCACTGCCCTTACCAGACGCACACCCCACTGTCCGCATATTTCTCCCCAAGGACTTTCCAGCCCAGCACAGAATTTGCAAACCTCGTAGGTGATGGGGGGTGGTTGCAGAGGGGCCCCGAGGCTCCGCCACAGCGGCCCCAGCAGCGCCCCAGCCCCCTCCGGGACAGACGCGCAGCGCCGGGAAGGGAGTCGGGCGGGAGCCGCGGTGGCTCACAGACCAAGGCGGCTGGCTCAGCCACCGCGCCCCGGGCTGGCGAGGGCGGGGTGTCGCGGCTTTTGTTCCCGGGAACCGTCTCCCTCCCCGGAAGCAGCTAAAGGTGCGGAGCGAACGCCAGGGCCGTCCAGGCTTGGGGAAGGTGCGAGGTGGCCGTGGGTCTCCGACCCCTCCCATCTCTCTCAACTTACACAAAAGGGAGACGCAAAATGTACAAAGTTTGCCTGCGGAAGGTGGTGCGTGACCCCGATGGGGTCGCACTGAGGCGGCCGCAGCGAGCAGCCGCCAAAGGGAAAGAGCAGAAGGTCCGGGAGGGAAGGGGTGGTGGGGTTGAGAAGGGAAGGTGAAACGGGGCGGAAAAGGCAAAGGGAAGGGGGGTGCTTCCCGAGCTGTCCCGCCTCCTCCTCCCCAGGGCCCCAGAGAAGGAAGGGCAGCGACAGGATCCAGGGACGCTGCGTTTTCGGTTTTCCCCACGTGCTCCCTCCCTCCCCCTTCCCCCCATCTGGAAGTCTCTCGCCTCTCCCGGCCCCCGCCCGCGAGGCTAGGGACTGAGTCAGGGTCCTAGCTCAGGATCGCCTCCACCCCTCCTCGCCCCCAACCGGCGCGGATCGGGGAGCTCGACGCCTCGCCAGCTCCCTCTCCGCCGGCCGGGGCGCCAGTCCCCGGAGCAGGGCTGGGCCGGAGGCGCGGATGCGCAGGGCGCCTGCAAGCGGGGGCGTGGGACGTGGAGGGAAGACGGGTTCCCTGGACTGCCCCCGGCTTTTTCGGATTAAAGACTTGGGGGAATCGGGTTCCCACCGTATTTCGCCCCCCCCCCGCCCCCAATTCCGAGGCGCGGCACCCACCTCCAACGCCAGAGCCGTCCAGGAGGCCAGTAGGACCAGTGCCAAAGCGGGCAGCATCGCGACCCTGCGCGGGGCACCGAGTGCGCTGCTGTGCGAGTGGGATCCGCCGCGCCCTTGCTCTGCCGGTGCCGCCGCCGTCTCCGGTGGCCCCGCGCTCGCGCCGCTCCGGCTGCTCGCTCCGGCTGCTCTCTCCTGCCGCTGCCGAGGAAACTGACGGAGCTGGAGCGCGGCGGCTGAGCTCGGAGCCGGGCGAGTCAGCTGATCCAGCCCACCCCGTTCGGCACCCGAGAGAGACCCCTAGCGGAGCCGCCGGGGAGCTGCGCGCGCTCGGGCCGGCAGGGGCCCGCGCCCCCGGCGCCCACAGGTGCTGCGTCCTCGCCTTCTCCGCGCCCCACGCGCCGCCCCGGCCGCCGGCCCCCCGGGCTCCGCAAGCGAGAGGGAGAGTCTGGAGCCGGGAGCGGGACGGTGCAGGATCAGGGAAAGGTGAGTCGTAGGACGTTTGGGCTCCAGAAAAGTCGGGAGCGCTCCCCGCTCGTTCCCGTGAGCTTGACTCATCCGACCCTGCAGGCCTCTCTGGGATGTCGTATAAAGGGCTGCTGCTGGGGTGCGTTTTTATCCGCATTTCGTTTTTTGCCTTGGTTTGGTGGGGGTGGGGAGGCGTTTCTGGAAGAGAATAGGAATGAGACAAGCTTAAAGGAAATAGGAATTTCTTTGCTTGTTGAGAGAGTAAAAGCCTCATTTTTTTTTTCGTCAAAAACATCCAGGAGCAACCTGGAATGTCTATCTTTAGAACGAACCAAAGGAGAAAGGCACCGGACCTGGCGGAGAAGGAGGCGACCTATTTACTTCTCCTTGAAGGAAGGGTTTAAAAAAAAAAAAAAAAGTTTTGCTTATTTGTTGGGTGCTTTTGGTTTTTGTTTTGGGAAGGGGATGGTTAGCCAGGATTTTTTTTTTTTTTTTTTAATCAGGCAGGGTTGTAATATCCATCCGAGATGAGAGTGAAGTGAAAGTTCAGAGGGAAGAGATTTGGAGAGATGATTCCTGTTGGACCTCCATAATTAAGAACTCCTGACCTCAAACTCTGTCCTTATTCGTCATTGTGTCTGTCCTAAATTACAGAAATGAAACTGCTGGGAACCCACTTTCTCCTAGATTAAACACAAACCATCCAATTCCCCGGCTAGTGTTTAGCTGGGCTAGAATGGTCTAGAACTGCCCAGCTGTATTCCCTGCTCTTAACCTGAAGGAACTTTAGTCACTAAGCCACCGTCCACTGTGGTGCTAGTGGGAGGGAATGAAACCACAGCCTCTGGCCTATTGGGATCAAGGCTCAGCCAGGAGGATGCTGACTTCCCTCCTGAGAAGTCAGCATTCCTCTGCCCCTCCCCTAAATGTTGTCTTCTGTCGTTCCCCCCTCAAGGCATCCAATCCTAACCCTTGGGCTACTTTTTTCCTTGTTCTTTGAGTGTCCTTAAAAAATAATAGCAAATGGTTGTTATAGGGTAATATTTGTTTACATGCTTTATGTTCTATACTTCCTACAAAAGCCAGTGAGGCCCTTCCTATTATTCCTGATTATAAGATAGGAAGCTGAAGCTAAGCAAATACCAACAGCAAATAACAGCACACATTTATTCACCAAGCCAATTCCCTCCATCCTAGGTTTGTATGAACAATTGAAGGCATTTGAATGCAAAAAGGAGTATAACTCCAAGATGGGGAGGGAGCAGGGCCAGCTACAAATTGTGCAAGGTCCACTGCAAAATGAAAAGGTGGAACCCTTTGTTCTAAAATTAAATATTTTATTTTTTAAAAGATTTATTTGACATAGAGGAGAGAGAGAGAGCACAGCAGGGGGATTGGGAGAGGAAGAAGCAGGCTCCCTGCTGAACAGGGAGCCCTGTGCTGGGCTGGACCCACTGAGCCACCCAGGCACCCCCAAAATTAAATATTCAAGGTGGCGACAGCAGAATGTTAAACCAATCATGGGACTCCTTCTGAACACTGGGCCCTTTGTCATGCAGAAGGTATGCCCAGGAAGCAATTTTTAAGAGTAAGGGACTTTTATTAAGCACAAATAAAAAAATATAGAGGTGAAGTTATAATCTATAAAAATAAAAGTTCTTAGATTTAGCATTTTCTCTTTCCCCTGTTGAAATTCACAGCACTCACACATTCCTTGGACAAGATGTTCCCCAAGGAAAGATGATTAGCTCCTGACTGTGTCAGAATGATGGACATTCTTTACATTTTCTCCTGTTCTGTCACCACTCCGAGATGCTGATGGCTTTTACTTTTCAACCACTATCTCTGTTCTGCATTTAATGCCATTTCCTGCCCTGAGGTGTCTTCTGGGTCCCCTGAGCAGGAAATACAAGAACATCCCTAGCTAGAAGAACACTGCAGAACTGTGGATGGGAATGACCACCCATTGGCAGGACACTCCACACCAGCATTCCTAGTAGAGGCTTCAATGCCTCAGTTTGTGAGAGGTTCCATAGCTCTTCAGACAATGCATTCTGTCTTTGGGCTCTAGGATTACTAGAAAGTTCTTGCCCCATTGAAAGCCCATATTCCTTTCCTTTAACTTCCCACTTAGGTGCCCTTTTTGTATCCCCATGACCAAGCAACTAGTCTTTTCCACACCAGAGAAATTTATTTTCTCACAATCCTGGAATCTAAAAGACCACAATCAAGCTCTCGGTAGGGTTGGTTTTCCCTGTGATGGCACTGTGACACACCTGAGAGTGTCACATGCCCCTTAACCGTCTTCCTTTCTAGAACTTCATGCCGATTCCTCCTTGTAGACCAGAAGTAGATCTTGAGTTGTATTCTGTCTTATCTCTCTCGACCTTCTCAATGACTAAAGGGCATTATTACTTCCTTGTCTTCACTGCAGCCTTCAGTATCTACAGAACTCGAACCTGTAAATAGCATTCAAGCTTTTCATCATAAAGTATTTTCTCCCAATGATGAGTGCAGTTTTTCACATAGTAAGATATTTTTTTTCTTTCTAACGGATAGACATAAACTTTTAAATGAATAATTAGCACTTAACTTACCTGCACTTGACTACACCTGTGTAACAGAACTGCCTGTTGGCAGAGGATGAGACATTTCACCTGCCCTTTTTCTTCAGTTACTACTTCATTCATGGGCCTTTACTTCACTATGGCATCCACGAAGTGTTCATCTATCTTCAAACAATGCAGTACTTCTAAAATGAGTTCTTCCCTGCAATCGCTTACACAAAACTACTTCAGAGGGTAGGCGTCAGGTTCAAGTAAGTCATACTTTACAAATGGACTTGGTGTAATTCAGTAGTAACTCAGTGGGACAACAAAATCAAATATTTAACTGGGCACCATTATTGGCGCTGACTTGCATAACTTGTTTGAAGAATGGTGGTAATTTCGAGTTTCCCACAAGGACTAATTTAACAGAATATTGCCTTATCTTATTGAATAAAAAGGGGAAAAAACAAAAAAGAATAGGCCATGCATGCCAATCTGAGGGATAGGAAGTGTAGAAAGTCAATCCAGTAGCAGGAGGATTTAATGGAGACTGTACAAAAATAACACCGATTTGTTTCTTCAGAGAATTTTAATAGGGCAGCAATATGCAAGGGTGGAAAAGGGCTCAGACTTTGAGACATCTTGACGACTACCCATCAGTTTCAGTAATAGTTATGGAAGCCGCCAGAGCCTCCATCGCTGAACATCCTCCCTCATCAGGTGGTATAGTGCCCAACTCAGTGCCTAACACAGTGCCTGACTGACAATAGAAATCAGTTCTCTTTTTTTGAGAGAACAGGAATTTACATTAGCTGTCACTTAGTGACCAGGATATTCCTACTGTGACCTTGCATCGACCTTGCCAGGGGCTGTCAGCACAGTAGCTGTCAACCCAGTGTTACTTAGGTGGGTCCCTAAGTAATACGTTGCCAATAAAAGTCCCAAATTTGTGATGATTTACTTTAAAAATAAATAAGTAAATGAGAGCAGATTCAAGGTGACTTTTTTATCAGCCTACTCATTTGTATTCCAATATGCTTTCTTGAGTGGGAGAGAAAGGGATGGAGCTGTAGAATTAAGTGATATGTGAAGAACCGGGCAAAACCTTGACTGTTCCCAAGGGCATGTCACAGGTATGTGAAAGATATGCATCCTGTTTGCAGATAGAAAGGGCTGGAAAGGCTACTTGCCAGAGGCGCTGAGAGTCTTTCACAGGGCTGGTCCCTCCTGCAGAATGGAGGATCACGCCACGTGGTGAAGAGGAGTTACTCCCAGCGCAGCTGCCAGAAGCCCCAGCTTGCCATGGCCTGGGGCCATTGCCAACACTCTGCAGGGTGACAGACTTTGAGGCTGAGGGATGTTCTGCTGTAAGGTAATGAGGCCCTCTTTGTCTCCACACAAATCATACTTAGGATTGTCCTTTCAGTTCACCTCTTTAAGGAGAGAGGAGTTCTAGAGTCTTTGATGAGTAACTCAACTTTCAAAATCCTAGCGAAGACGGTAGCCAGAGAAGTGTTACCTAACCCTAAAATGATTGGGAAAATTCCACGCAGATATGCTTTAAGTATTCACGAACACCTTTTATAAATAAACAACATCCTGAATGACAAAGCACACAAACCGACTAACAAATAAATAAAAGCTTCATAGGCATTCAGTATATAACTTTTGTCCCTAAGCAAACACCTGACTTTGCTGTATCTACCAGATGTCCCATGTGATATTTATTCCCGTTAAAGTAAATAGAACTCCTGGGAATGAAAGTGTTTAGCATTGGTGGATCAATCAAATATTTGTACACTTCCACTGTGGAAAGGATAAAAACCTGATACATTCACTCCCTTTAAAGAGCTTAAGTTTATGTGAGAAAAATATTTGGGGAGGAAAAAGGCATAGTGAATGGTGACTATAGTTAACAATACTGCATTGTATACTTGAAAGTTGCTAAGAGAGTAGATCTTAAAAGTTCTCATCACAAAGGGGCACCTGGATGGTTCAATTGGTTAAGCATTTGGCTCTTAATATCAGTTCAGGTGTTGGTCTCCGGGTCATGAGCTCACGCTGGGCATGGAGCCTACCTAAAAAAAAAAAAAAAAGGAATTATGGTGATAGATGTTAACTGAACTTACTGTGGTAATGAGTTTCATATATATATATATATATATATGATCTCATTGTATACCTAATACTAATAACATTGTTATATGTTAATTACATCTCAACTTAAAAAAAATAAGCATAGTGGAAAACTTGTATCAGTAAGTACAACTTTGTGTAAAGTATTTTGTGTGTATGTATATGAATGCATCAAAAGAAAATTAGAATCATAAGCCTATAGCACTTGAAAGGGTTAATCAGGGACATCAGGAAGAAGGTATTTTTGCAGGGAATTTGAAAATAACAATAAAAAGAAAAGAATGGGGAGCAAGAAGGAGGATATTCTAAGGAAGGACCATGTAAATACATCCAGAGTGTTCATGATGGGGCTGGTAATTGGGAGTTAGCTGTGGGGGGCACAGTTAATGTTTGAGGAGGTGAGGAATTTAGGTCAGATGGAATGGGCAGCAGTAGGCTAATACCTCTCATGACACAGGGTCCTAATCAATCTGACTTATTCTGACATTTCTAGAAAAAGTTCTGTCAGCGGGGAAGGTGTAGGGAAATTGGGAGGGTGAAAAAGTTGGAACTGATTGGGAAAAATAGGGAGAATTGCCAGAAGTGTCAGGTACCACCATGGATAGGATTTGTAAAAAGTTTGTGAAAAGACATGGTAGGACACTTCATTCCTGATAAGACTGAAGGATTGCTGTGTGCCAGACTGAGGAATTTACACACAGGATCTCACTGAAGGCTTGTGAGTTGTGTTGGGTTTACCTCCCACGTCACAAATGAGGGGGGTGACCGGGGTGAACGGAACCAGAAAGGGGTGAAGGAGGAAGGATTTGTACCCTGTTCTGTCTCAACTGGACACCATTAATGACAATTTTTTTTTTTTTTTTTTTAGTGAGGGAAATGATACATTTGATTTTTAGTTTGTTTGGAGGTAGGAATCAGAAGTACATACGATAGGAAGGAACTTGAATATGGTCTGTGGAGACTGAAGGGTGGCGAGTGGGAGATAAATGTTGGCAATGTGATGGGACAGTTGTCTGTGATGACTGACGGCCTGTCCCCAGCCGAGGATCCAAGAATTATTCAGATGAAGTTACCATGATATCACAAAAAGCAGAGATGTCTCGTGTTTACTTGTAACAACCAACTCGTCACTTAGAGATGTGGTATCTGGGAGGTGAACCATAAATACTCCTGTGGATACAGTGTGAGAAGGACTTGAGTTATATTTCTGTCTCAAGGTTATTTTCCAATACATGAATGAGCTAGAATAAGGATTCTTGAAAAATGGGAAGAATAACGTCTTTTAGCACAATTTCCTAACTATGTACTGGGTCAACCTTGTAGAGCAGTGTGTTACTAAGGGTTAAATACATATACAGAAATAGTTCTGTCATCAAAGAAGTTTGAGAAATATGCGGTTCAATAAAATTAAGCACATACCTTTATTTTAGAATGCCTGCCACCCTTTAAAATGCTGCCGGGTGGATTGAATTTTATAGCTCTTTGTACAGTGTCCTTCTCTCTCCCCGATTTTTGTTGACTGCATCAACTCCTGGGGCTAGGGTTGCCCCAAGCAAGTTTTAGGGAACTCTGCTTTGAAGGCATTTTAATGGACTCCTGGACTTTTTTTTTTTTTTAAGACCCTTGCAATAATGAAGGTTTAAAGTGTACATTTTTGTCAAAGTAGATGGGTTCTTTCCATTGAAAGGTGTTTCCACACATGACCTTCAAGATAGATTAATAAAGGACGAAAGTAGAAATAATAGGCTGACAGGCATTTTAAAGTAGGGCATAACAGATGCCATAAAAGGCATTCTGAAAGTTTAAAATAGGAGTTATAATGTGTGTTATATGGAAGAGACCGGTTTAGAGTCTTTGAATATCTATAACACACATATGCAAGTATAGGACCAGCATCTTCCCAGTTCCGGGGGGGGAATTGGACAGAATTCAATTCACATTTGAGCCTGCTTCTCTTTAAATTTCCTCATGTAAAAAGTATTGCTGATTTTACAAAGATACGCCTCAGGATAAAACTTGAGTTCACTGTACTGCATTTCATCTTCCTGGATAGGGGCCCTTAAGAAGTGGCCAGGACCTCTCCATCGATAAGTGAAGACTTCCAGGAAAGAGAATTGAAGGAGACAGCTGTTGGATTAATTTTAAGAAGCTTTTGCTGAAATTTCTCATAAAGAATACATGGAAAGTAAAGACATGAGAAATTATAGCTCTCTGGGTCAAAAAAGAAAGAAAGAAAGAAAACCACCTCTAAGTTCCCATAGTTTTTCTCTGTTAGTCTTTATGAAAAATTCATTTACTGCTAATGGTGTCAAGAGGTGCTGTCAGCCCTTGTTATTGTACCAAAAAGAAAAATAAAGAAAAGGTTTAGGGAGCCCTATCTAAAAAGGAATGTTGTCATTTCTATTTTCCAATGATCAAGTGAAAACAGATTCTGTTATCTAAACTTCACAGAGCTAAGGGCCCAATGACCACCTTGTTCCGGTGAGTTTGTGAAGCCTGGTAAGAGATTTATACTAAATAAAAAGGGGAACAAGGCAGGCCATTGCCTTTTGGAGAGGAAGAATAAAATAAGATGGAAATCAACAGGGAAAATGGTGAAAACACAAGTCTTGGTTTTTAGATAATTCTAGAGCCCTATTATTAACCGTGGCTTAAGTCTTAGAAAACTTCAAATTCAGTACTAATTTTGGCCTTTATAAGAAAACAAATCATAGATTTGCTGAAACTCCATTGTAGCATTTTAGCCTCAACTCTTTGGGAGCTACTGGGAAATGTTTTTCTTTTTTTCCTCAGATTCTATCGACATTGTTTGGTGCTTCTCCCCCAAAATCTCTAAACAACTCCAACAGGCATATGCAGGTGATACCTAGAAAAAGGTAGACCAAGATATTAGAAACAGTTGGAGTAACTCAAGTCTTTAATACTGTCAATATTAGTCTCAATAATTCAACACCTAGACAACATGCACAAGAGATATTTTTTCAGCCAAGACCAAGGAGCTCTAGCATGCACAGGATGTGCCTTCCCTCATTAGGCGTGCTTCTTTTTGGAATTAGTCTTCAGCATTAATCATTCAGTGTAACCTTTAGTCTCCATGAACCAAAACACAGCACAACCTCGGTTGAGAAGCAGTACTGTGTGTAAGTAACAATTTCATCCTGATTTTTCAAGCTTGGAGCTCTCTCATCTTCCACACACTTGATAAAGAGATGTTGGATGGCTGGCCCTGAGGAACCTTATCTTTCATTTCTCTGGTGAGGGAGAATCTGATTTAACATGGTTTTCCTTTACTCTGAATATGCCAGGTGCTCCCCCCACCCATCTTGTAATATCCTGTGGCTGCCTCCACCCATTCATCTCCAGCTCTTTTCCAGTTCCTGTGAGTTGAAAAAGAACACAGAATTACAGTGTTTAGAACTGAAGCAGATGTTGTGCTCATGTAGGCCAAGCCTTTCTA
Source organism: Eumetopias jubatus (assembly GCF_037043125.1). Classification (NCBI taxonomy): domain Eukaryota; kingdom Metazoa; phylum Chordata; class Mammalia; order Carnivora; family Otariidae; genus Eumetopias; species Eumetopias jubatus. The sequence goes on along the minus strand of NW_028274807.1, from coordinate 18,797,211 downwards.
TCATGAGGACTCATTGGCAACCCAGAAAAGTGGGGTGACTTGCATCCAGTCCTCTGACTCTTTATGGGCAAAGCTTGGCCCTAGTCCCCCTGATTCTCAAGCTCATTTCATCTCGTCTGGACATCTCATCAGACCTGAGTCATAAAAACAGTGGGGCACAGAGGCCAGCCATACTTTATGAAGTGGTGGTATTTTTCCTCATCCAAACTTGGCTTATCTTTCTAAAAACTTGGGAGTTGGAACCCAACTTGGAAATAACCTGTTTGATCCTCCCACGAATGTAGGTCTCTCACCTGCAATATTCTTGAGACAGTTATTTGGTGTCTGCTTTCTTATTTCCTGTTATTAGGAGCTCTCTTCCAGAAACATAAAAATTTCACTAGAATGTTTTTGTTGTTATATCGAGCTAAAAGTTAACCTTTTCTGTGACAAAGGAGGCAAGAATCTACAATGGGGAAAAGAAAGTTTCTTCAACAAATGGTACTGGGAAAACTAGAAGCTACACACGAAAGAATGAAACTGGACAACGTTCTTACAACGTGCACAAAAATAAACTCAGAATGGATTAAAGACCTAAATGTGAGACTTGAAACCATATAAATCCTAGAAGAAAACATAGGCAATAATTTTTTTGACATTGGCAGTAGAAACATTTTTCTAGATCTGTCTCCTCAGGCAAGGGAAACAAAAGCAAAAATAAACTATTGGGATTACACCAAAATAAAATGTGCACAGTGAAGGAAACCCATCAACAAAATCACAAGGCAACCTACAAAATGAGGGAAGATATTGCAAATTATATGTCCAATAAGGGATTAATATCCAAAATATATAAAGATCTTATATAGCTAAACACAAAAAGCACAAATAATCCAATTAAAAATGGGCAGAGAACCTGAATAGACATTTTTTTCAAAGAAGACATACCGATGGCCAGTAGACACATGAAAAGATGCTCAACATCACTACTCATCAGGGAAATGCAGATCAAAACCACAATGAGATATTACTTTACACCTGTCAGAATAGCCAAAATGAAAAAGACAAATAAGTGTTGACAAGGACATAGAGAAAAAGGAACACTCGTGCACTGTTGGTGAGAATGTAAATTGGTGCAGTCGGTGTGGACAACAGTATGGAGGTTCCTCAAAAGACTAAAACTAGAACTACCCTACAATCCAGAAATCACACTACTGGGTATTTACCCAAAGAAAATGAAAACACTAATTCAAAAAGATATGTGCACCCTTATGTTTATGCAGCATTATTTGTAATAGCCAAGATATGAAAACCACCCCAGTGTCCATCTGTAGATGAATGGATAAAGAAGTGAAGAAGACTCTCAAATACAGAGAACAAACTGATGGTTGCCAGAGGGGAGGTGTGTGAGGGCTGGGTAAAAAAGATAAAGGAGATTAAGAGTACATTTATCCTGATGAGCACTGAGAAAGGTATAGGAATGTTAAATCTTTATGCTGTACACTGAAACTAATAGAATGCTGTATGTTAATTATACATCAATAATAAATAAATTAATTAATTAAAAAAATTTACCTTCTCTTTACTTCTGGTTTTTACCCCTAATTCTGCCATGTAGAGTAAAGCTAAATGCAGAGAGTGACTCCACTTTCATCCACAGGACACCCCTTCAGAAGTTTTAAAACACCTATCCAGTGTTCCCTTAGGCCTCCTTTTTCTTCTCCAACCTCACATCTGATTTTCTGAACTGTGGCCTATAGGCTCTAGCTGCCAGATCCCCTTGGTGACTAGTGATCACGTTACTGGACAGCGCCAACATAGAATATTTTGATCATCACAGAACGTTCTGTTGGACAGCCTGAGTTATAGTAATGGGGAAAGCGATAACAATGGGGAAAGAATATATATGGACAGACAGGCAGGCCAGGTGGGGTAGAGGCAGCGGAGGGAGTTTGTGGAAGGTTGTTACTAATTTCTTCCACGTTTTCACTTAACTAGACAGCAATGTCATGGGCTGAGCATGAGGATGGAGGGGAAGAATATTTCTCTCAGGAGAGAAAGGTAGTGCATGGACAAGGGGAAAATGGTAGGATTGCCAGATAGCTTAAATCCACTTTAGGTCAGTCTTCACAGAGAGCAGTCAGCATGCTGTGTGTTTTTCGCCAGCCATGTTCACTAGCATGATGTGGAGTTGGAGTAGGTGGGACATTGACACTGGCTTAATGGGTGGTTCTCAATCCCAGCTGCACATTAGGATCACTTGGGTGAGCTACTGAAACATTCAGAAGCTTTATCCCTACAGCAGAGATTCTGACGGTACATTCTGAAAATGAGGCCTGGGCATTGATTTATTTAAAATTCCCAGCATGACTCTAATGCACAGACGTGTTTTAGAACCACTGAGTTAGAGCAAGAAGGGGAAGGAAATGTGCAGAGAAGAGCTGAGGGATAGGGGAACTTGGCTAATGATGGGCCACAGGTTCCACGAGGTACGGTGAAAGAGATTCAGGATTCGTGGAGATTGGGGGATATTCAAGGCTGATGGATGATGAGGGATGAGCTAGGATTCTAGGGGTTTTTGGGTGACTAACACAAACCAGGAAGAGGGCACAATGAAATTTGCCATGCTGGTCTACATTAGTTCAGTCAGTAGAAATATAATGCAAACTACATAGATAATTGTAAACTCTTCTGTTACCATATTTAAAAAAGGAAAAAGATACAAGTGAACTTAATCTTAATAATATATTTTCTGTTACTTGATTTATGCAAAATATTATCGTTTCAACATGCAATCAGTATAAAAGGTATTAACGAGATATTTGACATCCTGTTTTATATTTTGTCTTCAAAGTTTGGTGTGGATATTGTACTTACCACATCTCAGTTCAGAGCACACACATTTCAAGTGCTCAGGAGCCACAGGTAGCTGGTGGGTACCATCGTGGACAGTGTGGGCCTATGGTGATGAGAATGCAAATGTTGCATGATTTCTATGGGACATTTTTTTTGAGGAATACAAGCAAACTGAAGTATCTTATATCTTATATATATATATATGTAACCCTTTATTAACTTGACATATAGAATATAACCAACTTAAGAATTATTTTGATAACATTATGTTATTATTATCCACTCTACTGAGATAATTATGTTATTATTATCCACTCTACTGAGATAATTTTAAAGTCATACTTCATGTGCAATATTCTTTGCAGTCACCCCCAAATTTGATATGCTTGCCTTGGGCATCTTTTTTTTTTTTTTAAAGATTTTATTTATTTATATGAGAGAGAGAATGAGATAGAGAAAGCATGAGAGGGGGGAGGGTCAGAGGGAGAAGCAGACTCCCCGCTGATCAGGGAGCCCAATGCGGGACTCGATCCCGGGACTCCAGGATCATGACCTGAGCCGAAGGCAGTTGCTTAACCAACTGAGCCACCCAGGCACCTTCGCCTTGGGCATCTTGATGTAAGTTTGTAAAGACAAAGCTACAAAGTACCCGTAGTTATAATGTTTTTATTATGATTGTCCAGCCAGGTATGATTATATCCAATTAGGTTCTTATCTACCCCAATATAGTTTGCCCATAAAAGTGTCACATGAGTCTTAGTCATACACTCTCTAAGAGTCTAAAAGTGCCATGCCAGGCACACTTATCTAATAGAGGTTAGTCTGGCATGCATTTCCTGGTGACTCTGTGCCAACTTCAGCTTCCAGAGATCCCTGCTTCATTTTCTGTGTGTCCTTATGCCAGTCTTTTAATATTCCAGTCTACGTGCTTACTCTGACTTGTAGAGGGAATCTTTTCTTACTTTCTGCAAGTTGAAGTTCCTGACTTTGGAGGAGAAAGGAAGATGGGAAAGCAAACATCCCCCTGCTGTGTAGGTGGTAGCAAAGCTGGATTTGATTTATCAAACCTGAACTTAGTATTCTAGAAGAGTACAAGCAAGAAGGAGCTTGCATTTCGTGAAGGATCCCATGATAAGAAATTGGCCCGTGTACTTTCAAAATTGCCAAAGAAGAGTGGATGGAGGACAATGTCTCAATAAAGGTGCACCAAGGAAGAAGAGAAAGGAGTGTGACAGAGAAGCAGCAGGAAAAAGGGCATTCTCACACATCCTCACATCACAATAACAGGATGTGGATTAAGGAATGAAACTTAAGAGGTGCCTCTGACGTCTACATACCAATGTACATCGTGTAAGACATAAGCAGTCTGATATTTTATTTACTTATTTATTCATTTTCCGTGGGTAATATTTTTATGACATTGTCAGCTGATTCAAATACATTGATACATTGTCAGCTGGTTTTTCACTTGGAATTCAGCTCCCCAGATGTTCCAATCCTGCTTTAAGCACCTCTTGGTGTCTCACCCAAGAATGCCTGTCTCAGTTCCTCCTGGAAAGCCACCACAGGTATTTGCTGCTGCTGAGATCCCCGTGGATACCGATGACACTCTTGGTGGCTCAGTGAGGCTGTCCTGCTGTGTTTGACTTGGACTCCCCCTCTGCTCTGTGCTGTTTTCTAGTCCGTCTCAGGGGTAAGTGGTCCGTGGCTCCATAGAGCTGCTGGCCACTGCTCAGAACAGACCATCAGGCATCTCCAGTGACTACTCCACTCTCGCAAGCTGGTATTTTAACACGAAGTTACTATGGCTTTAGAGATGCACCCAGTCTTGCTGGAATAGCCCTGTCATCTAGAATTAGGAACAAGAGCACAGGTCTTACACAAAAGGAACTGACTTGAGAGTATGCTATTGCTTGCTCAGCTAGAACAAGAAGTAAAAGCTCCCTCTTCAAGCAGGCAGCTCTTGAGGAGTCCCAGACCCAGGAGAACTCTTCGTCATTGTCCAGGTCATTTATTAGGGCAGGCTTTTACAACAGAATATTCACATCACCATTTCACTCTGGAACACCAATCAGATTATTTGTCTTTCTCAGACATTCCATACTCTCCTTTATTACCTCTCTTGTACTGGTTTTATTTCTGTTCCATGCAAGACTTTGAGGACACAGACTGTGAATAGAGCACAGATACTGTGAATCACACACATTATCTTAAACCTGGGTCTGTCAGTTCCCACATAGTGATACAATGCTGCTCTCAGGTCTTCCTCTATGAAATGAATCAATGCAGCCTACTTCCTGGGGTTATAGTGAGCCTTAAAAATGACATATGCTGAGTGCTTGGCACATAATGGGCATTCAGTAAATGCCAGTTTGGTATTGAAACTATGGATGTGGCTTGGGCAAGGACTTTTTATCTGGTTCAGCTGGTTATTACACACACACACACACACACACACACACACACACAGACACAAGAAAGAAGACTTCACAATGTGATAGTTGGCGAAAACAGGTGTTAGTGGACTGGGGCTGGGGACTTGGAAATGGACAAGGTAGAAATGAGGGCACAGACTGGGCCATCTTCAGCAGATACCTGAAATGAGTCTTGTTAACACACGGGAGGATTCTGATGGAAAGCCTTTAATCTGAGATGTTTTCAGCCTTCTCTCTCTCTCTCTCCCTCTCTCTCTTTGTAATTTTTTAACAGCTTTATTGAGGTATAATTCACATATGATACAATTGACCAGTTAAAGTGTACACTTCAGTGGTTATTAGAAGAGTCATAGATAGGTGCAACCATTATCACAATCTTCGTACATTTTCGTCACCTCTAAAAGAAAACCTCATATCTTTTAGCTGTCACCCTCCACCCCCACCAGCCATAAGCAGCTGCTAATCTACTTTATGTCTTTATAGATTTCCTTGTTCTGGAAATTTCGTGTGAATGGAATCATACAATATGTGGTCTTTTGTAACTGGCTTCTTTCACCTAGCATAGTTTTCAAGGTTTACCCATGTGGTAACAGGTATCAGTTCATCATTCCCTTTTATGGCCAAATAATTTCATTGTATAGATATACTGCATTTTGTTTATCCATTTGTCAGTTGGTGGACATCTGGGTTGTCTTCATCCTTATTGTCTTTATAAATAATGCTGCTGTGATCATTTGTGTACACGTTTTTGTGTGGACATATTTTTTATTTCTGTTGGATATCTACCTCGGGGTGGAATTACTGGATTGTAGCCTTCTTCTGTGCTCCTACCCCTGGGATGGTAAAGAGTTAGTGATTCTAATCTTATCTCCCTAAAATACTTTGTGTGATAAGCCTAAATCTTCCGGATGTTTGTATACTCCGTTAATGATCAATGAGCAATTACTGCATATCAAGTACTGTTCCAGGTACTGGGCAGCTTGGGTGGGCACTTTGGGTTCCAGACTTTTCAGGACTTAGACAGAACCTGAGAGTAGGGTAACTAGTTTTTTCTTCAGCAGACATAATTTTAGACTACATTATGCAGGAAAGCAAAAATAGCACTTAACCTGCATCTTTCTGAGTTATCTAAATAAGCTATCATCATTTCTTAGCTCCTCTTATAAACACTGTCTATAACCTTGCATAGAAGCTTTTTCTGTTCACTGCTCATATTTGTATTCATTAATGTGCTCATCCATTCATTCAATACAAATTTATTAAACACCTACACTCTGTCAATCACTGTACTAGACTTAATGGATATAAAGATATTTAAGACATGCACTTCTTGTTGGAGGGAAATATACATAAATAGGATGTTATCATACAATATGATATTGATGAGATGTTTGCAACCCATCTTGGGGTTACTGCAGAAAGCTTACTAAAAGGTAGAGATGTACAACATGGATATAGAGATAGGTTGCGGAAATTTCCAGGAAGAGGGTATGGTGTAAACAGACACAGAAGAAAGAAATATCATGATACAAGTAGTTTAGTATTGCTAGATTATATAGTGCTTCTGGGATAAGCAGTCTTCAGAGGGAAAATATAATTGCTTAATATGTAGCCTGCCAGGAGGAATTAATCATTAAGAAAAGAAAAATTATGCAATGATTTACAACTGCCCACAAAATAGCTGTGTGACATCAGACAAGCCATTAACTTCTCTGTGCCTCATTTGTTATCAAATGTTGAGTGGGAAATAGACTTTTTCTAAAGTGACACATGAATTGCTAAAAAAAAAATTATAAAGTCCTGAAGAACTTTCTAATATTGTCCCAAATATAGCCAAGGCTTGGCCAGATAAAACTATATAAAATGGAGGAGATATGTCATAAATTTGATTCCAGATTAGACAGATTGAAGTAGAGGACTCTGAAATAAGGAAGCGGATGAATTTCAAACCTGGCGTGGTGCCCTGGTGCTGCTGATGGCCTACAGAAGAAAATTTCCAAACTCCAGTCTCAAGTCTACACTTACCCTTCCCCAGCTCCGCCCTTCGTGATTCATGAAGAGGGCACACCTTTTATCTGACCTCAAAGCCTCCCCTAAGAGTTGTTTTGAAACACTTGATGCATTTCTGCAGATTGTGGATTGTGGATTATGAGCCTATGTGGCTATCCCATAGGACTCATGTACTCATTTCTTCATAGGTAAAGTGGTGGCTATGTTCTCCTGTAAAATGTGGATATTTCCATGTCTTTAGGATCATATAGGAGGCTCTGTAGGCTCTTATTCTTAGATGTATGCTAGCATTGGTCAGTAGTTCCCCTCTCCCTTTTTGAAAGCTATATGGCTTTTTTACCTTCATTTACTGCCTGTAGCTCAGGGCAGCTGTACACAAGCAAAGAAAACAGAAAGAGCCACAGCAGCCCTTTAAGTTTGGTATCTGCCTCCTTCCAGAGGCTTTGCTCTCATCCATCACCCCATATTGACAAAGCTACGAGGAAGACCAGGGGGTAGCCTTGATGCCCAAACCTAACTGTCCCCAAATGATGGGCTCAGTCCTAAATGTACCCAACAAGCACAAGAGGGAAAGATTTCTGATTCTTCCATCCACTCAATCCACCTGAGAGGTTGTCTTCCTTCTTTAATAGTTATCCCCATGAAAGAAGAACAAGCAATCTATGACATGGAAACATGAACAGGGAAGGATACAGGATGTAACCTGCAAGACACTAAATGTAAAGGGCATAGAAAGAACAAATGAAGGCACACTATGACATTCGAGAACAGGTTTAAATGAAGTAACAAAAGCCTGTGTTCTCCAGTTGCTCTAGGATCCTCTAGCAGTACCCCCTCCATTACTGTGCTTCTTTGGAAGAGCCACTGCTAAAGTGGGCCCATTGCCATTATAGGAGGGAGACTTTACCCTGGTGAAAGCAGAACTCTCATCAGTGCTGATGAAGCTGCTGTTCACTTACGAGTCACAGAAGTTTCCTAAATTGCCCCCATTTGTGACCTCAGAATTTGGAAGTTGCATAACCTCCTGGAATTTGCATAGTGGCCGTCATTCATGGAATGTGATTTCCAGAACTGAATTCCCAGGATAAGGCTGTGTTTGGAATTTAAGCTTTTCTTACAGGCACCACTTAAGCATTTTATTTTCATCTGCTTCCTAACTCTTTAGTTGTCCAGTGGTGGGTTACCAAATTGCTGCAGTTTTATTGTTTCACATAAAACGTTTACATATGGAAAACATGATTCGTAGGTATATTACTAAGACAATAAAAGTAGACCATCAGTCCCATAGGAAGTTCTATTTTTCTTCTGTAAAATTATGTATTGGAAAAGAAACCCTCTGGGCAGCCTGTGTGCCCTCCTCCCTGCTGCTGTGTTAGCTGCTGATGGCTACCGCCGCCCAGGTAGCCCTTTTGTCTCAAGGTGGGATCATTTTTGCAGTGTTACTCTTCTTGGAAAACTCCCTGTAGGACCAGGCTGAGCCTAGACTTCAGCAGTAACCACATCCTTGCTTTGCTTCATTCCCACCCTGTCCTGCTTCCTTCACATCTGTACAAGTTCCTTCTGAAACATATCCCCTCAGTAAATCACTTGCGTAAGGATCTTTATCTCAGGCCCACCTCAAGAGACCGTACGTGATTAGTACCACATGAGGGTAAATAAAGAAAAATGTTAAAATAAAGCAATATTTTGGAAAAAGGTCCTTTGCAAAGTAACAAAGGATCCATTTAAATATATAAAAATATGCATAGATATTTGGAAATTTTGACGTATAGTGACAGAGTAATGGGAATATTGTATACAATTCTTGACATTCAAGTAGTAGAAGCATAGAAAGTCAAAAGTTGGCCATAGATGACTCCCACCAAGAACAAATGTGTACATCCATGAACTTACATTTAATGATCATGACCCTGTCAGCTACATCTCGTTTGACATTTACAAAAAGATGTGTGGTAATGGATTGATGAATTCATTAGCATTATGAATCATGTAAAAACAGAATCTTTAACACATTTATTAAGTGTTGACTAAAAACTGTCAGTTTGGAGAGGACAAAGATTACAAATGTTTTAAATTAGGTTCTCAAAGGGCAGTGAAACTGAAACAATCAAATTTTACCCTAAATGATCAAGGGATGGAAAGCAGATCTCTCTGGGATGTCATCTCTCTGGACTCCATCTGTCCAGAGGAGTTTATGTAAGTCCAGAAAAGCACAAAACTCAGGAATGAGCAGAAAGGGAAATGCCAAATGCTGAGTCAGACACTGGATGAGAAGTTCTGTTCTGATTTTTCAAAAGAAAAAGACAACAGGTTTGAGATTGAGGCTCATTCATTTATTGATACAACTCATATTTAAAGAGCACCTCTTCTGTTCCGGGGTCCCATGCTTGTTGCTATGGTTACAGACATGAAAAGGCAGAAATGAGCTCCTAAGCCAAATTTGCTGTTGTAATCATTCCTGGTCTGACTTCCCTGCTTTTTGATTTCTGGAGTTTATAAGCTCTGTCTACATTTGTGTGGTTTCCTAGGGCTTTCAAATATTTAACAATGTCTAAACTTTTGCCAGTTGCCTTAAGCTCATCAGTTAATTCATATTCCAGAATTGTCACAGGGAAAAAATGGATCTATTCCCTTTATCCCTCCCCTTAAGAGCCCTACAATAATAGATAATTTAATGTATGAGCAATCATCAATCATCATTAAATATTCTGTATCTTAATTATTTTTCCATGAAAAAATGAAAATTCTACTTAACTCTCTTGGAGTCTGATGCTAAATGTTAGCACCCAAGTTGTAAAGTTCTTCAAGACTTTCGGACACAAGAAATCCCATATTTGAGAGATTAGTCCATCTTGTGTCATGCGTTAGATTTTAGTGTCTTGATTTATTTATTCTGTTCAGTCCCTAACCCATCTGTATTATGGCAACTGATATTTGTGAATATCTTTCATGACATCTGATTTGTCATAACTTTGAGAATTTTATCTTAGTAAATTCAGTATATTAATAGTGTATGTAGTTTTGCTGAGTATAGAGGTTAGGATTCAGATAAGTAACTAGAAGTTAACCTTCTAGAGAACAGGAGTTTGGTCTGGTGTGCTAATATAGCTTGTGACATTTTGATGAATATTTTGACTAAATTTTGAGATAAATTGATAGGAATAAATTTATCAAGTACTTTAAAGAAAATTATGATGGTTCTTTCATCTGTTACTGGAAGAGTGTTATTTTTCTCTTAATGATGTAAGGATTTTGTATCTTAATTTTTAAATAGAAGTATGTAAATGAAATTTGGACTTGGGGAACCACTTTGAATTTCCATAAGAGTTTTCTTTTTTATAAAACCACACTGTCTGAGAAGAAGTCTCACACTGTTGTGCCTTAATTTAGCATGTAAACAAATTCTTTATATAAATTATCTTCGTCACTAGACTGTTACCAGTGTCTTTGTGCCTGTGTCAGCTTAATGCTCATAGACGCTCTTGGGATTTATGGGTTGTTGGATTTTTAAAAATCCTTTTGGATCAAGTGGGTTCTCTATAGGAGAGTAAATACCTACCTAATTGAAAAGAAAAGCACTATTTTATCTGATGTTACCAAGAATTCTTCATTTTCATCATTCAGTCTCTGAGAAAGTTAACTAATGAGGAATAAATTATATTACTTAGCAACCTTCTATTCATTTTACCACATTGTTGAAAGCTTGTATTTTGCAAATAATTCATATAATAAAACAATGGACATAAATTATATACCTTAAGAAACATTAAAAATTCAAATAGTTATAACCCCATTCATAGCTCATTTGTTAATTTCTAAGAAAATTAATTTTGAAGTAAATTATTAATTTCTTTTTTTTAAAGATTTCATTTATTCGTCAGAGGGGGAGAGAGAGAGAGAGAGAGCGCACAAGCAGGGGGAGTGGCAGGCAGAGGGCAAAGCAGGCTCCCTGCTGAGCAAGGAGCCCCATGCAGGGCCTGATCCCAGAATGCTGGGATCATCACTTGAGCTGAAGACACTTCACCAGCAAAGCCACCCAGGCATCCCAAATTATTAACTTCTAAGAAAAGCCTTAATAAACAAAATAATTTAAGAGTATCTTGAAGTAGCAAAAATACCTTACATTTTATAGCTTCTATTCACTGTTTCCACTGTACATACATTTTTACTGTATTAACCGATTCGTTGGTATCCTCTAAATACCTTGAATTTTTACGATGATTGATATTATTGTGGTTGGTCCTCAGGTGTGCGTATCAGAAGACAAACATGGAAATGGCCAAAAATTAGCAGGCTTTTATCACTCCCAAAAAAGAATACATTTTCTTAGCAGGTGCAAAATTGGAACTCTAAATTGAAACAACACGAAAATAACACATTTGCTTATAGTGGATAATTTCGGCACTTTTATTTTTTTGAGAGAGAGATCAAGAGCACGCAAGTGGGTGGGGGAGGGGCAGAGGGAGAAGGAGAGAGAGAAACTTCAGCAGGCTCCATGCCTGAGCATGGAGCCTGATGCAGGGCTCCATCTCACAGCCCTGAGATCGTGACCTGAGTCAAAACCAAGAGTCAGACGCTTAACCGACTGAGCCACCCAGGAGCTCCAGTTTCTGCACTATTTTGTAAAAATTTTCTTCAAGTTTAAGACAAGATATTGATAATTTTATTAATATCAGAATTTGATAGTCTGAGGCCCTCTGATAAATAAAAAAGAAAAAAAACCCACTGACAAAATAAACTATACGAGGTACTGTGAGAAAATGAAAAAGAAGTTAAAGTTGGTCATTTTCAATTTAATTAAGACAATATCTTGAATGCAAATGAAGAAGATATAAGACAAGTTCAGAGAAACATTAGAAATTTGTCTTTCTTGGTCCTCTAATTTTATAGAAGTTGAAACTGAAACATACTGAGGCTAGTGACTTGTCCGAAGCCATGGTTAAATTGTGGCAGAGCCAGCTCCTGACTTATCCAGTCCCCCTTTTGTTGCATGGCACCGCCTCCCATGATAGAAAGACATGGACACATGCCAGTTAATTATAATTGCTTAAGAAAAATCAGTTGAAAAGATGATGAACTGTAATCACATATGGGCTGAAATAACATTAGTGTGTTCAAGACTATTTGGGAGAGGAAACACCATTCTGGAACATCCATCTTGGACTTGCTGGCATAACAATCTGCGACTTTATTTTTAACAGTTATCAATCACTAGTATAATAAGGCAAATGCTACCATGAAATTTAATTATAGGATCAAATTTTAAAAAATTATATGTTTAAATCTTGTACAGAGGAAAGGGGTTGCATTTTTTTCAGCCACAAAATTCTCTCCTTCTTCCTTTTGATTTGCTGTTGAGACTAGCTCATTTCATAGTCAAGTCTGTATGAAAATAACCCAAAGAGGGAAAAACAAGGACCTTAACAGTTCTCAGTTGGCAATAGTATGAAGCTAAATATCACTGTGTTCTATTGAATGATTTCCTCAACTTCTTTTTAGGTGTGGGTTGGGAAATAGGTAACAACTGAGTAAAATTTAATTGGTTTAATTCGTCCCCATTCTCTTTACTATTTAAATCATACAATCAATGAATCTATTATTGATTTGTTTTAATCAGCTTGTTTTAATCTAAACTTAGGATAAGACTTAGAATAAGAACATCATTTAAGGTATGGGGGGTCTTTTGCAGGTTATACATGTTTGTTTATTTTGTGGGAAATCAATTATTTTATGTATTTTATACCCTCATTAATATATACCAAATATTTATAACAACTCATTAGGCTTTAAGTTTTTTTCGAAACAATCATGAAATTACAGGAACTTGGAAGAATAGTACAAAGAATTTTTGACCCCTGAATCCATTTGGAAACAAGTTGCCAACGTGATACCCTAGGACCCCAGGATACCTCAATAGACAACAAACCAAGATGCCCTATGACAGAACCATCAAAACTAGGAAATTAACACTGATATATTACTATCATCCATTCCTCAGTCCCATGCAAGCTTTCCCCAGTTGTTCCAATAATGTCCTTCATAGTAGAAAGATCCGGTTTAGAATAATGCACTGCATTTTACTGCCCTGTCTCTTTAGCCTCTGCAGGTTTAGGAAAGTCTTCAGTTTTCAGATTTTGACCTGTGCAATTACCGATGATGTGCACTTTGATAACTAGGTTAAAGTGGTATCTGCCAGGTTTCTTCACAGTGCAGTTACCCTTTCTTCCTTTGTAAATGAGAAGTATTTCATGGTGAGGTACTTTATTTTATTTTATTTTTTAGATTTTTGTATTTATTTTAGAGAGAGAGAGAGTGTACACGAGCGGGGAGAGGGGCAGAGAGAAAAGCAGACACCTCACTGAGTGCAGAGTCTGCACAGGGCTCCATCTCACAACCTTGAGATCATGTCCTGAACCAAATCCAAGAGTTGGACGCTTAACCGACTGAACCCCCCAGGCACCCCTCATGGTAAGGTCCTTTAAGACAATGAAAACACCTCATTCCTCTTCAAATTTCAAGTTATTCACTTATTTGTTTATGTATTTATAGACTCATGGTCTACTATTTTATTTAATGGGCTAAAATCCATTACTATCTTTATTTATTTTGATGCTAAAATTGTTGTGGGAGCATTCTTTTGATGTAGCTCCATTATTCTTTGAGCGTTTTTTACTCTCCAGCACAATAAAACATTCTCATCTCAATCTTTCCCTGCCTCATCCTAGTATTGGTCATTATTCTAAGGAATTTTGTTCCTTCTAGTAAGAAGAGTATTTAGAAGCCAAGATTTGGATGCTCATTGTTATTGGGGTGTCACTTCTTCCAGACTCTCAGAGGGCAAAACTAAGGAATATATAATAATAAATACACATGCACATATACATTTATTTCTTACTTGATCTAGACAGTTTGAAATCCATACATTCATACCAATACCTTTGCTTTCAATCCATCACCACTGAGTTCTATTTTTTTTTCCATTTCAATATTTGTATCTCCTCTAACAGTGAGGAACCCAGCTCCAATTATATGGAATATGTTTACTTATTTGATCACACCCCTGTATATAGCCAAGCTTCCATCATCCATGCTACTCTCTGCCCAGCAGCATGCTTTCCTCACTCTTCTAGGCTGCGACCCACCACCCTGGATAGCTTTCCTACACGGCTGTAGCAAGGAAACTTCCTTCAGTTCCTGGCATCCTGAGCTGGGCCATTCAGCTCCACATACCCACACCCCACTGGCCCATTTGCCTACTTTGCTGTGCCCTACTTATTGGGTTCGTGATCAAATTGTTCAGGAAGGGAAAAGGAACCACCACTCATTAGATTTTAAAATTAAGTGCCAGGGCGTCTGGGTGGCTCAGTCGTTAAGCGTCTGCCTTCAGCTCAGGTCATGATCCCGGAGTTCTGGGATCCAGTCCCACATCGGGCTCCCTGCTCGGCAGGAAGCCTGCTTCTCCCTCTCCCACTGCCCCCTGCTTGTGTTCCTGCTCTCGCTGTCTCTCTCTCTCTGTCAAATAAATAAATAAAATCTTTAAAAAAAATAAAAATACAAAACACTGAAGTTTAAAAAAAATAAATAAAATTAAGTGCCAAACTTCTAAAATATTTAAATAACTTAATGTATTATTATTATTTTAATTTAGTATATTGTTAAAAGAGAGCAGTGGGGTGAATTTCTGGAAAGGTGAGGGTTTTTTTTTTGTTTTTTGTTTTTGTTTTGTTTTGTTTTGTTTTGCTATTAGTTTCTAAAAACAATGCTGGATGAAGAGTAAGCTTTGCTTGCAAGTTGCTTGCAACACCATGGAAAAGAAACCCTTGATCAATGGCTTAAAGGTGGTGGAGGTGAGCAACCAATACAATTTCAGCCAAAGTTTTAGGGCCAATTTTCCCTCCTTCAGTCTTTTTGGTGATGATTCCTTTTTCATTATTTTGCTGCTGAGAAATAATCCTAGATTTTGTGATTGTGAGGGACTTACCTTTCTATACTGTCAATGTTAATGCTCTTAAATAATATTTTCTTGGAAATATTAAGTTATTTTAAGTTATTTGTTACTTTACTAGGTCATAGAGTACCAAACACATTTTTTATGAGAGAGAAGGATTTGCTTCCTCAAAATATAATTGCTAGTAAGACAGGAGTGTAGCGAAGTTATCATCACATAGAAGCCAGTCATGGTGGAACTCCAGAGGGAACCGCAGGGGGCATTTGTCTAGGACTCCAACATTAACACCCTACCAGATCATGTTATTGATTAATAGTCACTTCCCTTCTGAGCTTCAGCATGCCTCTAAGATTTGTGCTAGCCTATTGGCTAAATGCAGAATGCCATTAATGTAATAAACCTGAACAGGTCCCAAACAATTGTTATAGTCTATCATGTCAAATTCTACTTTAGAGAGATTTTTGGCTTGATGGATCATTGATTTGACAAATCAGAATGAGTCCCTTAAAGCTCTCATATTTTACCAGCTTGCTGCAATTGCCTTGCATGCTCAATGAAACCATCTTTCCTGGAGTCTGGAGGTGATCAGTGTCTCTTCTTGATGAACTGGTATGGCTACTTGTTTCTGTTCACCATGAAGGAGAGACCACTTTTTGATTTTTTATTGAATACCCCTGCTAAAAACTGCTTCTGTTTCACTCTGTGAAATGCTTGAGGTAATTTTTAAGGCATTCTTTTAAGGAAATGTTAATCCTTAAAGGATGAATGGCTTATTATTGTAATTGGAGCTGGGAGACCTCAATTTGTTTTTGTTTTGTTTTGTTTTTGTTTTTGTTGTTAGTTTCAGGTGTAGGATTTAGTGATTCATCACTTACATATAACATCTAATGCTCATCACAAGTTCCATCCTTAATGCCCATCACCTAGTTAACGCACCCCCCACCAACCTCCTTTCCAGCAACCCTCAGTGTGTTCTTTATAGTTAAGAGTCTGTTTTATGGTTTGCTTCTCTTTTTTCCCCCATTGTTCATCTGTTACATTTTTTTTAAAGATTTATTTGAGAGAGAGAGATTGCATGCAAGCAGGAGGAGGGGCAGAGGGAGAGGGAGGGAGAGAGAGAGAATCCTCTAGCGGACTCCACACTCTCCAACTTGGGGCTTGATCCCAGGACCCTGAGATCATGACCTAAACCAAAATCAAGAGTTGGCTGCTTAACTAACTGAGCCACCCAGGAACTTCTCATCTGTTATGTTTCTTAAATTCCACATATGAGTAAAATCATATGATGTTTGTCTTCCTCTGACTGACTTATTTCGCTTAGCATAATACTCTCTAGCTCCATCCATGTTGTTACACATGGCAAGATTTCATTCTTTCTGATGGATGAATAATATTCCATTTTGTATATATACCACATCTTCTTTATCCATTCATCAGTCTGTGAATATCTGGGCTCTTTCCATAATTTGGCTCTTGTTGATGGTGCTGCTATAAACCCTGGGGTGCATGTGTCCCTTAGAATCGGTATTTTTGTATCCTTTGGGTAAATCTCTAGTAGTGCCAATGGCTGGGTCATAGGGTAGTTCTACGTTTAACTTTTTAACTTTTTGAGAAACCTTCATACTGTTTTCCAAAGTGTCTGCACCACTAACAGAATAAGAGGGTTCCCCTTTCTCTGCATCCTCACTGACACCTGTTGTTTCCTGTGTTGTTAATTTTAGCCATTCTGACCTGTGTGAGGTGGTATCTCATTGGAGTTTTGATTTGCATTTCCCTGACGATGAGTGATGTTGCGCATCTTTTCATGTGTCTATTGACCATCAGGAGGTCTTCTGTGGAAAAATGGGGAGACCTAGATTTGAAGATGGACATAGTTACTCACTAGCAGTGTGGCCTCAGTTTCCTCATTTGTAAAATGGGGTATTATCATTATCTAACAAAGTTTTCTTCTGAGCTTCAGTTAAAAGAAATGAAGTCAAAGTCATTTTAATACTTGAAACTGCTGTGCAAATATAGGGCACTATTAGTATTTTGTAAAAAAAAAAAATCATTTGTTTAAAGGTAAACTTCCCAGGCGCCTGGGTGGCTCAGTTGTTAAGCGTCTGCCTTCGGCTCAGGTCATGATCCCAGGGTCCTGGAATCGAGCCCCACGTCGGGCTCCCTGCTCTGTGGGGAGCCTGCTTCTCCCTTTCCCACTCCCCCTGCTTGTGTTCCCTCTCTCGCTGTGTCTCTCTCTGTCAAAATAAATAAATAAAATCTTTAAAAATAAATAAGTAAAGGTAAACATTAAGAAAAAAATCAAATGAAAGTGGCCAATAACATAAATAAAATTATTTTAAGAACTTGACAGAATTTTGGTTTCACAAATGTAAATTTATTTTTGGATTTAATGAATGCAAATATATTTACTCTTTTCATGTTTAGGTAGTTATTGTGAATTCCAAAAAGTTTCAAAAGTATTAATTCAAAGTCTTTGCCTTATTTTAAAAGCAAGTTTAACTTCAAGGACGATATGCCTATTTATTCCCCAAATCATCTCTAAGCAATAAGTCTTAAGAATCTATTAATTAGGCATGTTGTAAAGCTGTTCAAGAAGTAACTCAGCAAGTTCTGTGAATGGAAATGTAGTGCTCAAGTCACATTCTGCTTTAAAAGGTTGTAACAAATACAAACAAATTAAAAAAAAAAAGAGTCTATTACTGTAGGGCACCTGGTGGCTCAGTCAGTTAAGTGTTGAACTCTTGATTTCGGCTCAGGTCATGATCTCAGGGTTGTGAGATTGAACACTACGTGGGACTCCACTCTGGACATGGAGGCTGCTTGAGATTCTCTGTCTCCCTCTGCCCCTCCCCCCGCCCCCTCTCAAAAAAAGAAAAAGAGTGTTATTGGAAAGAGAGGTGTTAATACTTATTCAAAATGGATTGAACAGCTGATTCCAAGTCAGTTATGGGAGGTTACCCCTGCCCCTCCCCCCCGCCCCCTCTCAAAAAAAGAAAAAGAGTGTTATTGGAAAGAGAGGTGTTAATACTTATTCAAAATGGATTGAACAGCTGATTCCAAGTCAGTTATGGGAGGTTACCCCATAAACATAATAAACAAGAGTTAAGGTTGTTATGCAGGTTTAAATTCCATGCCTTCTTTGTTGATAACAGTTTCTAGAGATTTAGAGTCATCCTCTTTTTTTTCCTGGTACAATGAGGGAGATAGCCCTACAAGTGAGAGTTCCCTTATAAATATAAATGTCTCTCAGAAAAGGATAACTTCTTTCAGTTTTCAGAGCTTCTCTTCAGTTTCTTAAAAATAGCCAGCCTAACATAATCCTTATGCCAAAGAGGCATATTTTGGGGTGATACATTCTGCTCCCCTACACTGGTCACTTGCACAGCATTGTCCTTCATAGCCGTATAGCCGTGTTGAAACCCGGTGGACCAAGGGATGTGGCCAAGGCACTATGAATGCCTGCTAGAAGGAAGAGAAAACAAATACTGTAACAGAAATCATTATCTAATTACTTATAATAGAGGTGAGGTAATGTCATAGTTGTAGAGTCATGAGGCTACATGGAAAATGAGCATCAAAGGCATTTCTCTAGAATTCATCAGAAGAGAGAATACTGTGATTCTCGTGATTGATGTTGAGTATCTAAATTGATACATTTCTGTAATGACTGAAGTCTAACAAGTTATTCTAGTTTGAAAGAAGAGGTTTTCAAAAACACAATGTCATATGTTCTGATCCTAAATTCATTAAGTCATGTCTGATTTGTAATTTGCTATTCCAGATGGACCTACCCTCAGGAAAGGAGTGTGTAAATGGCCAGCTTTCAGATAAAGCTACCAATATGTGATATTGGCATCACAGCATCTTAGAGCTTTGGTTTGAGGCAGTCTCTTGGAGGCTTATTATCATGTTTCAAATTATTATCATCCCAGAGAAAACCGAACAGTTGTAAATTAAAGGCTCACTAGAGTAATCAGTATTTCACTCAATCTGAGATTTTGAATGACTATCAACACTCATCTAATCTGTCTCTTATTTTATTTTAAGATTTTTTTATTTATTTGACAGAGACACAGCGAGAGAGGGAACACAAGCAGGGGGAGTGGGAGAGGGAGAAGCAGGCTTCCCGCTGAGCAGGGAGCCCGATGCGGGGCTCAATCCCAGGACCCTGGGATCATGACCTGAGCCGAAGGCAGACGCTTAACGACTGAGCCACCCAGGCGCCCCTCTGTCCCTTATTTTATAGAAACTCATGAGACTGTGATAATATACTTAGTATCAAATAGTTTGTGAGTGGACAGGCTGGGACTAGAACCTATCCTTCCTGGAATTCAATTCAATATTTTGCAACAGCATAGTAGATAACATGTACTTGTCAATTTGCATAATCGATGTTTCTTTCACTTTTGTACGATTGCAGGGTCATTGTTTAAGTACGTGGTGGCATACTTCATGACCTTTAGCATTTTAAATCCCTGGGTTTAGTGAAATTCCCCAGATACCTTTAAAAACTTGTAGAAAGGCCTATGAATGCAGGTATTTATAATATTTTGAATGCCAGAAGCCAAAACTGCAGAAGTAAATGACAAAAGTTTTAAAAGAATGCCTTAACAACTGGCTGAATAAATCAACTAAAGTTGAAATGTTCATTTTACTTGTCTGTGGAGTTTTTTGTCCTCCAAGTAAGGGACTGACTCCTTAAGGGGAAAGAGGCTAAGAGGTAAGGACATAACACCTCTTGCCACCTCTGGAGACAGAATGCGCTGCATATTTATTTATTTATTTTTAAAAATTTATTTATTTATTTGAGAGAGAGAGAGAGCAAGCATGTTTGTAAGTGGGGAGAAGGGCAGAGGAGAGAGTCCCAGCAGACTCCCCGCTGAGCACAGAGCCCTATGTGGCGCTTGATCCCATGACCCTGAGATCACGACCTGAGCCGAAACCAAGAGTCAGTTGCTCAACTGACTGAGCCACTCAGGTGCCCGCCTGCATATTTATTAATATGCATTATATGTAACATAAAACCAAATTTTTTAATCCAAGAAGGCCCATGGTGTGGAGTCAAAGTGCTCTGGTTGTCCATGTCCGGACGGGAAATTTCTACAACAAAATAATGTTCCAGCCTCTGAAGCTGAATTTTGTGAAGGTGCTTCATGACTTTGACTTATATTTTTATTGCTGGGGAATGGCATTTTCACTGTTTTTCTTCTTGTTTGGCACCAGCCCCGACACCCCCTAACGTCTTCCTGTGGCTAGCCAAGGGCTGTTCCTGCTCTGTTTGGGAAGGAGGTAGAACCTCATTTTTCTTTATACATCTCTTATAAATCACTGGAGTCCTTGGATTCATCCTGCTTGGGTTTTACAAGTAAAGAACGAATCCAACCTCAGGGGGGAAGATACAGATGCTTTTCAGATGCTCTGGATCACCCAGGTCCAAGGATGGGTGTCTGTGGCAGGGGGCATTGCCCGGGGGTGAAGGAGGCCCTGCTACTGTCTGCAGAGCAGCGGCAAACAGCCCTGAGTCTGTTCTGGCCTCTGCCTGAGGGGAAAAACATCAACAGGTAACAGCACCCCTTGGACTCGTTCCTTCGGCCAGGGATGCCCTTTGCTGGCCATAAGCGCTTGAAAGAAATAAGTAATGAGAAGACTGAGGGACAACAAAGGCAGTGAAGATTGATGTGGGCTGTTTCCTAGAAAGATTAACAGAAACGGCAGGGCAGAAGTTACTAAAACAATCAGGGCCAAAATGCTTAAATAGGGTACTCTTATGTTTTAATTTCAATTATTATTTTTATATTTAATGCTCATATCTATATTTATTGAAGGAAGACAATGCACACAGTTAGATAAGCACTAGAACTCGTGGTGGGTAAGAAACTTAAAAAACAACCCTTATTTCATAATGGAAAATTTCAAATGTATTCAGAGGGAGAGAGAATAGTGTAATGAGCCCCATGTTGCCATCACTCTGCTCCAACAGCTATACAATTATCAGTTCACAGCCAATTTTATTTGACCTATACCCACGCTCCATCCCTCCTCAAATTGTTTTGAAGC
The DNA here is from genome assembly GCF_037043125.1 of Eumetopias jubatus. Taxonomy (NCBI): domain Eukaryota; kingdom Metazoa; phylum Chordata; class Mammalia; order Carnivora; family Otariidae; genus Eumetopias; species Eumetopias jubatus. Next base: position 18,775,926 of record NW_028274807.1, on the reverse strand, counting down.
AAATTCCAGACATAATATTTGACCGGTACCCACTCTCATCCTTCCCCAAATGGTTTTGAAGCAAATCTCTATTGGGTTTATCTCTGTTTTGATATTAAAAAAAAAACCCTAATTTTAAAAAATTGCTACATTTATAAAATAAAACTTAACTCCTTAGCGTTATATAATGTTCCATCTGTGTTCAGAGTTTATTAGTTTCTCCATAGTTAATGTGCTTGAATGAAGATCCGTATGAGACTCACCCATTACGTTAGGCTGATACGGCCCGTAAAGTCTCTTTTAGCTGTGTGATGGTTCTCAGTCTCTCTCTCTTTTCTCTGGACTTTCTGTCGTTGTGTTGTTATTAAAAAACAGTTTAGGGGTGGTACCTGGGTGGCTCAGTTGGTTGAACATCCGACTCTTGATTTTGGGCCAGGTTGTGATCTCATGGTCGTGGGGTTGAGCCCTACATAAGCCTCAGTGCTTGGTGTGGAGCCTGCTTGAGATTCTCTCTCTCCCTCTGCCCTTCCCCAACCCATGCCCCCAACCAATTTTCTAAAATAAATAAATCTTTTAAAAATAGTTTCATTTTAAAGCAAAATATTGTCATTTAAGTTCATACATCAACGTCCCACGATTGGTTTATTTGACACATGATTTTGTGCAGAATCCATCCTGTACCTTTCCACCACCCCATGCTCCTGGAGGGTAGTGTTTGTTTTACTCTGTGGGTATCCCTGGCTTATGCCTGATTGTGAAAATCTTTTCATCTGACTCTGCATTATAATATTCTAATTGTTTTGGCTTATAGTTATTGATTAAACTTTGTAATAACACACTCATTTTGTGAACGGGCAAAAGCAATACATCGAAGCAGGTTGCCATAGTGGCCTAGTATACATGTGGGCTTTGGGCAAGGCTGGGACCTGAGTTTGGAACCTGGGAGCACCGGCTGGCTGCGTCTCTTTGGGCAAGGGCTTCACTGCACTTAACTCTTGGTTCCTTTCACCCTTAAGTGCATGTGACGATATTGATATCAGCTACTTCGAGTAGTGTTGTCAGGTTAAATGAAGTATTTGAATTCTTAGTTTGGTGCTCCCCACACAGTGAGCATCAGTAAGTATGAAGTTTACGTGTGCTCCATTCCCAGTCACTTTTATTTTTTTTTTTGGTATATATATTTTTTTGGGGGGTATATTTTCATTTTTTAGGTTTTTAAGTTTTAAAATGTTTAAAGTTTTTGATTTACAGAATAATTGAGCAGATAGTACATAGAGTTCCATATACCCACTCCATGCCCACTCTCTCATTTCGTTTATTATTTCCTATGTTAACGTCTTGCTTTAATGTGGTTTCTTTGTTACAATTAATGAACCAATATTGATACATCATTATTAACAATATTCCATAGTTTCCATTAAGGCTCACTCTTTGTTTTGTATAGTTCTCTGGGTTTTGACAAATGCACCATGTCATGTATCCACTGTTATGGTTTCCAACAGAACATTCTCACCACCCTAAAAATCCCCTGACCTCCATCTATTCATCACTACTGCTCCTGCCCAATCAGCCTTGGCAGCCACAAATCACTTTTCTATCTCCGTAGTTTTTCCTTTGGCAAAATGTCATATACTTGGAATCATAGAATATGTAGCATTTTCAGACTGGCTTCTTCCATTGAGCAATATGTTTTAAAGTTCCATTTTTTTAAATGTATATGATACACAGTTAATGCAAAGCAGTACGCAGTGCCTGTTCTGTGTGAAGACAAGGGGAGCTGCTTTTGATATTTGTCCACTTCAAGGACAATTCGTCCCTTCGTTGGAAGCTTTTCCTTTCCTCGTTGAGCAGACAGTAGGAAGTGAAAATACGAGGCTTCTGGATGCTCTATTTATAAGCACGTTGGGGTTATAGCTGATGCATATGTATGTGTAGTGCAGTGGTTCATACAGCTGGTCCACAAACAGGCTGCACTTTGAAAATACAGATTCTTTTGGCCCTGGGAGTGTCTAATTCTACGGGGTCAGAACAGGGCCTTGAAAATCTGTATTTTCTGGGCTCCCCAGATAATGCTTAGGTAGAGCCATTTCTTTGGTAGTAAAATGACACCCTGGCTTTGGTATCAGAGTATTTGACTTTGAGTCTTCACTCTTCATTAAAGCACCAGATATATATTTGTGTCCTTCCATATGCCAGACCCTGGGCTAGGCTCTGGGTTGATATAAAGGTGAGTTCAACAGTTGCATTTTCTACCCTAATGAGCTTATACTCCAGAGGAGGCAGACATTAATCAAAGAATCACACAAATCAATGTTATTCATCAATTATGCTAGGTGCTAAGAAAGAAAATACCAAATGCTAAGAGAGAGTGTGACAGAAGGGTCCCACTTAGTGTGGAATGGGGTCCGTGGTTTGCTTTTCTCTGAGAAAAGGACCTTAAACTGAGGTATTACCCATGAAGTGAGGGCAGGACATCTGCCACCAGCACACACAAGGTCAATATCATTTGGAACACCGGGAACAGTTGGGGAATTAATCCCTCAGGATCTGTCCTTCTGCAGATAAACAGCTGGGACACTAGCTCTCCAGCTATCCTCCTACTCAACTGCAGAAAAATTTCTTACAAGTCTCTAAAACATGTTTAATAATTCTGCCAATTATATTTATCAGAAGCTCAATCAGGTTGTAAATAGGCCTCCCTTAAAGAGCATTAGAATTTGGGTTGTTTGTGATTCTAAAGGCTTCTCTATGGGGCACCTGGGTGGCTCAGTCAGTTGGGTGTCTGTCTTCGGCTCAGGTCATGACCCCAGGATCCTGGGATCGAGCCCCACATCGGGCTCCCTGCTCAGTGGGGAGCCTGCTTCTCCCTCTCCTGATCCCTTTGCTTGTGCTCTCTCTCTCTCTCTCTGTCAAATAAATAAATAAAATATTTTTTTTTAAAAAAGCCTTCTCTATATTTGGGTAGGGCCAGTTCATTTACTGAAAGATACCCAGAGAAGAGAAAAACATCCAACTTTGGATAACAACTACTTAAGAATTGTGGGGTGCTTGTGCATTTGTCACATGTTGTTACTGGCAGTCTCATTTCAACTTCACCATGGCCTTATAGATATGCATTATTATGACAGTTGCACACGTGTGAAAGCAAAGGCTGAGAGAAGTGCAGAGCTAATTAGGCATGACACGCGCAGAAGCAAGTGCAGTGGTTTGCTGTGAGGAAAGAGTTAGTGGCAGCTAGGACCATTATTACTCTCATTGTGTCCATCTTGAGCCCCCACTCTGTGCTCACATCTAGAAGATATACAAGCCTGACATACCCACTTCCCAGGAGCTCACTTCTTCTGGAAGTGAGGTTCTGCAGGGGGACTCCCTGTGTTTCTTCTCCCTCTTCTCCCTCTCTCCAAAGCCATCCAAGGTCTCCTCAGGAATCTACAGCTCAACCCAAAGGAGAGACTTCCAAGGCAAAGCAAAATGAATTGTCTGAAAGGTATTTCTGACATTAAGAATTCTGCCCATTTGAGCTGGAATTATGTTTTATCTCTTGATGGATATTTTTTTCAATATGAACCATATTTTTGTTCTCCACCTTATTTTATGCTCTCCACCTGAAATTGTGCCACGTGGTGAGTCCTATAATAAAGCAAAATTTTTGTTTTTGTTTTCCCATATATTAGGGGCAATAGGTGAAAATGTAGAATTATTTTAGAGGTTACAAGACCTCTTACTTCCCTCCCTGAAATCTTTCCTCCTATTTTATTATAGTACCTGAAGTTTCTATCTCTAGGAGTTATTCGTTGGAATTTATAAGGTCTTGTCCATAAAAAGCCCCTGTTAAAAAACATGCAACCTAAAAAAAGTAACCCATTAGTATTTATTAAGGCTTAAGTGTTAGTTATAATCATGACATTTGAAAGTTACGGCTAAATGATTTATTACTAAGAAGCCAAGACATGTCTGGATCCAAAGAGGTAAAGTTTGAAAGATTCTAATGATGCAAAAAAAAAAAAAAAAACAACAAATTATGAGATCTTTCCCGCCTACCCTTTATCTCATCCAAAACTGCTATTATTTCATGATATATTTAAGTGTTAATTATGCTGGATACTGTGAGGTCATCAAAGATGGTCTAAAATATAGTAACTCAGCTTCCTTTTTAGAGCTTTATGGGGGAATTGGTTTTCTTCTTTGCTCTCTCTTGAGAATTTTGCTTGGCTAATTGTGTCTGTCCTAATGCTACGGTAGTTGGCTTCAGTTTGGAACTGTAGTTTTGTATATTGCCATGGAACCTCATGTTTAAGTAAGCAGTTTTTTGTATACATCCTTATCTTTGATTTTGATTATATTTTGTATTCTAAGAAATTATCCTGAATTTCCCTTTAAGAAATTAAAATATATTTACAGTCCACGTTTTGTCATATTGAATTCCAAGTCCTGTTAGTTGGCCGCGTCTTTCCGTGACCTCGTTGAATTGTCCACAAAGGCAGTGCATTGCTGATGAATTAAGTAGGTATTTATTGTCTCCAGCAGGAAAGTGGAGGAAGGAATGTCTTTGCATTTCCACATCACCTGACACCATAATTCTAACTTTATTTATTACCTTTATTTTGCCATGTGTGAGACCCATGATGAAATCTGCCTCTCTTCACTCTAGTTTGGCTCCCAAATAAAATATTAGTCTGTTAGTTCATTTTAGTGTGTCATATGAAAGTCTTGTCACTGTTCTGATGCTAGGATCCTGAGCAGTTGGGCAATGGATGAAATATGTGTTGGTGGAGGAAATAGAAATCCAGAACATGGTAAGGAGGACCAGACTGCTTCAGTGGGATGCCTCAGTTGATGATCCTAAGTAGCTAAGAAGCTTTAGTTTCCAACATGTGGTTTGGATGTTGAAGTTAGAAGTGGTGAAGGCATAGGAAGTAAGATATAAAGGCCAAATTCTTCTAGTTCACAGCTCTATTTCTAGAACAGCCTAGAGTAGGAAGGAAAGCAAAGAAAAGGAAGCAACTTCTTATCTGAACAGAACTTCCAACAGTCCTGCTTGTAAAGGCCAGTCTCCTGCTAGGTGTGTCCTTGGGATTTATCACATATTGACTTCGTTCAGCTTAAGAAATACTCAGCAATTTGAAAAGCGGGGAAAAATCTCAGTTGGAAAACCTTATGGCAGCCCTACTGTAAGTCTAAGCAAGACTTTGAGGCACTCGTTCCAATCTAGAGGGAAGGATCCTCCAGTCTAGTAATCTTCAACCCATAGGCATTAGACCACCTGTATCAGAAACTGATATATGCTGAAATCCAATCCCTGGGCCCTACCTGAGACCTATTAGAGCAAAAGTTCTATGGGGTAAGGTCTAAGAGTCTGCATATTCACAAACATAGGTTCTTAGAAGTTCTTATTCACAGCCAAGACAGATGCTTATCCTTGAAGACCTGTCAAACCCATCACTTGGGAATGAAGGTAGAACTTTGAACTTGCAGCTCAGATGGCTGGGTTATTTTCAGTAGAGCTTCCTATTATAGATAAAATAATAGTCACATCAGTAGCAAAGGGCTTCATAAAATATTCCAACCTACACAGGTAGCATAATTTCCAATTGTTCTTAAATCCTGATACGTTCTGGAGAAGTTGCGTTTTTTTCATCAAGTTCTCTCAGATAAATAAATGTGTTGAGGTTCTGAGTGTGCTTGTAATACTTACATTGGAATGTAATCTAACAGAATAAAATGCCATGCAACTCTTTAGATAACATCTGTTTGTATAATATAGAAGGACAAATAGATTGTGTCTGTGTATTTATATACTATACATTTAAGTTTCATATATTATTTCTGTGTTCCATTATTTAATAAACATGGGCTATGCACTGTACTAGTGCTTTTATTATAATCTAATGTAATATTAATTCATACTTACTTAATTTTGATAGCAAAGTAGAATTGAAGTAGCAGTGATGTACATAGTGATCTGATATCGAAGACATTTTTGCCCATCTGCTTTGCAGTGGTAATTGGTACATAGAACATAAGCTTTGGATGCAGACACACATTGGCCCCAGCTTTTCCCCTTGCTGGTTGTATGACCTTGAACATTATTTAACTTCTCTGAATCTCTGCTTTCTATAAAAAGAGGACAATAGTATATTACTTCAATAATACAGAACACCTTAGTCCAATGTCTGGAACATACCAGATGCTCAAGAAATATGATGCCCTTTATTGCACTAGAGGAAAGTCAGGTGGCATTTTGTAGCTTCTGTATGCTCAGCTGTAGACTCTTATTGAGCTGGGAATATTTCACACTTCATCTTTTCTTTCTTATTCTTATAATTGTCCTTTATTCAAAATGCAGCCATCCCCTTCCACAGGAACAATGAAGCATGGTACCAAGCACGCTCTGTTATTAATTTTACACAAAGCCTGCTGACAGTGACCCTTCCAAGAAGTAGCATTCACTGCTTTGCCTTAAAAAAATGTCTCACAAAGGTTCTCCAGCAGGCGTGAGCATTATTCTTAGTCCTTCCACTGCTTCACTGTGGCATCGTCATCAGTAACATGTACATTTGCAGTTTGGCTCAGGTCTGTTTCTCTGCTTTGTTCAAAAGGTACCCACTGACCTTTCTAATTAGCTGGGTTGCAGATGACTGAGCTTGCACATAGGAGGGCCAGTCAGAAAATAAATCTTCCCTATTTCTGTCCAGACAGTCGCAAGGAGTCAGGGAAAATGCCTCTGAAAGTCCATAAATCTTCTGTCTTCCCTCCTGAAGGGATGTGAGAGAACGGCTCTCCTGTCTTTATATATGACAGTGTTCCTGAATGTGTGGGGAGGGTTTTTGATGTCAGATTTTTCTGCCGAGATCGCAGGTGGCAAGAGTTAGCATCCTGCAGTTAGGAGCGAAATTAGATTTGGAGTGGTAAAGGAAGCACTGATATGTTCTGGCGTATGTAAATCACCTAAGCTCTTTAAATGAGCTGTGGATAGGTTGCATGTCCCAGACTGAACACCTACAATGAGCAGGAGGATCAAAGCTGGCCAGGGAACAAGTTCTGGACTACATCTAAGCTGTAAGAGGAGAGAGAGAAATTAAGATCATGGAGTCCATCATCTTATTTCACCTAAAATGGCCATTTCATCATTTCTAAAAAGCACAGAGAAAGCAGATGAGCTTCTCCAAGTGGTGAAACCTGCTGTTAATGGAGAAAGCACATGTTTTGGGAAGCTGCACTAGCTGGGCAGTGAGGGCACACACGCAGGCCCCAGGACCATAGAGATCTCTAGATGAGTGAGAGAGAGGTTGGCAGAGATTGGGAGAGGGTGTTCTCATCTGAGAATCAGCATTCCAGGACTCCCCAGACGGCCGAAATACAGCAGCCCAGAGCAAAGGTCCACAGCCTGGGAAAAGACTGGCAACTCGGATCCTAAAATTCTGCCAGATCTAACGCACCAGCAGGCCCATGTGAAATGGCTGCTGGTTTCACTGGGGAGCTGAAGCAGTCATCTGTGAATTGCTTCGCAGGTCCAATTACTCAATTGTAATTGAGAGTGAACATCAAGAGAGCTTGATAGCAACTTGACATTTCATGACATCCAAGTGTGGACCCAGTGGGCTTATATTGTGTATGTCTTGGACTTTCAAGATTTTCTTTTTGTTTTTATTTTTAAATACAAATTGCAGGGAAGATTGGCCCTTCCTCGCAGATTGTTTCTATGCCCGCTGATGTCTTCTTTTCTCCCTTATATCCATCCTCACTATTCACATCCTTACACAGAAAGGCTCACAGCTTTTAGGTCTCAGGTTCTTCCCCCCTCAGGGCACATCTCCAGTGCTGTACCCAATTCCAAGGTGTATGTATATGTGGGTTTTCCCAAACCACCAAGCAAATCTCCCACACCAGCTGGGTGTCCTGTAGTTGACATTCAACTCTGACACTGTCTACCTCGAGGTTGTGTCAGATTCCACAGGTGGAGGGCTCAGTCCTACAAGACTCTTCCCCCTTCCCCACTTCAGATGCCAACCGAAAGTCCAGTTTATCACCTGTGGTCCTATCCGAATAGCTACAGCTTGGAAGCTCCAGTGACTCCCTCCTTGGGTTTGATTCTGCTGCAGTGGCTCACAGAACTCAGAGAAACATTTTACTTACTAGATTACTAGTTTATTATAAAAGTATATAACTCAGGAACAACCAGGTGGAGGGGATGCATAGAGCAAGGTATGGGGTAGGGGCATAGAGCATCCATGGTTTCTCCAGGTCCACCATTCTCCCTGAACCTCCATGTGTCCACCAACCTAGAAGGTCTCCCAGCCTTGTCCTTTTGGGGTTTTATGGAGGCTCATTACATAGGCATGATTGATTACATCATGTCCATTGGCAATAAGTCATTCTTCAGGCTCCTCCCCTCCCCAGAGGTCAGAGAGGTGGGATTGCAAATTCCAGCCTTGAATTCACTGGGTTGGTTCCCAGTTGATATCCAGCCCTTGTCCTCAGGTGCTTACCAAAAGTCACCTCATTGACATAACAATGGGCACAGTTGGGGCACTTGGTTGGCTCAGTCAGCAGAGCCTGAGACTCTTGATTTCAGGGTTGTAAGTTTGAACCCCATGTTGGGTGTAGAGATTACTTAATAAAAATATTTTTTAAAGAAAACCCCTTTAGGGGCCGCCTGGGTGGCTCAGTCGGTTAAGCCTCTGCCTTCGGCTCAGGTCATGATCCCAGGGTCCTGGTATCAATTCCCTCTGCCTGCCTCTCCCCCTGCTTGTGTGCTCGCTCTCTTTCTCTCTCTGACAAATAAATAAAATCTTAAAAAAAAAACCCTCTAGGAAATTCTGAGAGTTTTAGGAGATCCGTGCCAGAAATGGGACAGTCTAAATATATATTTCTTCCTATAAATCACAACATCACCTGTATGAATGTTGAGTGCTGACTTGACAGCAAAACATTTCTTTTGAAATTTTCAAGAATATGACCCTTAATAAAGCAACAACTAGAAAAATTTTTTTTAAAAAGTTCATATGACTAAAAAAATATGACAGAAGTAGTAGCAGACCTGGCTGAAAAACTGGGTTCTTCTGAGGAGGTTAGTTAGTGAGATGATCTCTGACAGAGAAAATGATTTTGCAAGCAGTTCCTTGATGGCTGTTTAGTCATTCAGATGGCTATGTTGAGTTACTTCAAGATCTGTGAAGTAGATGCAGGCAATAACTTCAACAGCTTATCATTGTAAGCTATATGGTTAAAAAAAAAAGATTGGACTAATAGCAATTGTTATGTAACATTTTAGCCACTTTCTGGAAAATGACCCAAATGTACATTTTTCAATCAGAACTGTAAGCCACGTGGCACCACTATAGGTATATGAAGTGGACCGATTTTTGTACAATTACTAATTTTTTTGTGGCATTTAACCTGGCCAGCCTGGGATTGCACAGCCCCCATTGACCAAGTTCCCATGCTTTGCTTGGGTCTTTAAATGACTCAGGAATCGGTATTGAGAGGAATGAGGAGTTTGTCCCAGCTGGACATGGGTCGCTACGTTTACCAAGCTATCAATGTCTTGACACATTCAAGAAAACTTTTCTCCATACAGGAATGATTTCCCATTGTGCCTCAGACTTTTCTCCATCCCGCTAGTGAAGATGAATGCTCCCTTCCTCTGAGGTAGTAGGGGACGGTTATGTCCCTGCCAGAAGACAGCTTTTCACACTCACTCCTTTCTCGAGAGAATGTAAAACTAACTGGTGTGCAGCATGAGAGCGTTGACGTTTGGTGGAATTGGCAGATGTGAACATACTTTCTTCACACCTCACAGTCATCTAGGGGGAAGTGACAGAGATGCCCTGATCTGAGCTGTTTCCCTTTGCACAGTGCTGACCACTGCAGAACACTCTATACCAACAGAGAAGATGTGTGCTACTGTGGGAAGAACCGACATGTGATTTGGTTCTGGCAACGGATCCTCACGACATCATGCTGGGCAGTAACTCATTAGCTGTGATCTTGTACAAATTTGGGCATTCTGAGATAAAGTGGTTTGATCACTATTATGTCACATGAAGAGGGACTTTTAAAGAGTAGCTTTAAAAGAACCTGTAGATCAATATGAAAATGAAACAAAATGTTTTAGTTTATTTATTTTAAGATTTTATTTATTTATTTATTTGAGAGAGAGAGAGAGAGAATGAGCCATGGGGAAGGGCAGAGGGAGAGAGAGGGAGAAGCAGACTCCCTACTGAGCAGGAAGCCCTCTGTATGGCTCAATCCCAGGACCCAGAGATCATGACCTGAGCCAAAGGCAGACGCTTAACCCACTGAGCCACCCAGGTACCCCGAAATATTTCAGTTTAATGAAAAAATTCCATTCAGAGGAATATATTCAACCATTTAAAGTGTGTATATGGGGGTGCCTGAATGGCTCAGGCGTTAAGCGTCTGCCTTCGGCTCGGGTCATGGTCCAGGAGTCCTGGGATCGAGCCTCGCATCGGGCTCCCTGCTCGGCGGGAAGCCTGCTTCTCCCTCTCCCACTCCCCCTGCTTGTGTTCCCTCTCTCGCTGTCTCTCTCTCTCTGTCAAACAAATAAAATCTTAAAAAAAAAAGAAAATGTATTAAAGTGTGTATATGTGCATGCATGCATGCATACGTGTGCATGTGTGTTGTAGGGAAAGAGAAAATCCACTTAGGAGAACGTGTATAGAATCTATTAAAAACTGTATAGCTGAGGCATAACCCTTAATTTTGTAAATGTAAAAAAAAAAAAAGCAAGTAAACGTTAGTATGAGTGAAAAATGAGAGCCAGAAAATACCAGTGTGAGTTATGACATCAATAGACCAATGAATTGCCAATGACGCAGAGGTGCTTTATGAGCCTTGGCAGTCGATTAGGTAAAAGTTTCTCCTGGCATAGCAATTTGAAGTGGTTATTAACCATGTATACTGAAATTTGATGGGCTAAAAAAAAGTTCTTAAAAAATAACTTTCACATCAAATTGTTCCCTCCATGATGTTTTAAGAACAAAAACAAAAAAATCCCCAGAAAACAAACTCATGATGAGCTGAAGTAAGAGATTTTTATACCGAACAAAGGTGACTAAACTGCAAGCATGAAACCTTCTATTTTTAGTGGATCCTGACATTCTTTACTGCTGGCATTCCCAGTTTCCAGTTAATACATTCTCCAGTTGGCTGGTTATTGTGCTGTAAATCACATTTCACTATGTCAGCAAACAATGGCATGAACTTAAAGAGTAAAACAAAATAAACTTGGAAAAAAACTAACATAAAAACACTGAAGTCCAGAAGGAGTCTAATCCCTTACAAAATGAGGGGCAATAAAAGAGGAGTTAAAATTAAAAGATGACACTGCAGGTTGATTCTTTGCTTTCTAAGTGCAGTCTTATTTGTATTTGTATCTACGGGATTGTGAAAACAAATGACCAGTGAATTAACTGGAAACAAAGAAGGTATCAGCTTTTTGCTTGATATAGGCATATATAAATTTTATATTGAGATATATGTATATATAATATATATTTAATTCAGCATATAATGTCCATCTGTATATATACAGAAATATATTTTGAACTTTCCAAAGGTTTCCAATTATATTATATTCTCAAATACTTATTTAATATGCATTAAATGTAAATATCTATTATTCAATAATATATAAATACATATTCTATACTAAATATAAATACATTAGATATTATATGTTAAGTATTTTTTTTTAAGTCTGACCATTACTTTCATTAATCAAAGAGTGGAGCAGAATTCTGTATTGCTGTGTAAATAAATGTGGCACAGACTTTGACATTTTGTGTACCTTCCTTATTTTTTAAGTGTCCTTGTCTTAAATTGTCTGCTACTGTGACACTGGATTGGCCAATATCAAAATACATGAAGTATTTTTTTTTAATCTTTTAGAGCAATCCATTCTATTGTCCTAGAACATACATGAGGATCAAAAAACACATTAATAGTTTTTGAACTAGGTTTTATCCTTTGAAATATCTTCTCTACTTGAAACATTAATTCGTATAAAATTTCTGAGCATTCCCAATCATAGAAGTATTTTTTAAAATTAAATTATGTTAAAACAATTGAATTCCAAGGGAAGGAAAACATACCTGGAAAATGACTGGAAAAAAAAGTGTGCGTTTCCTTCCCATTTGTGATTCTTTTCACTCTTCCTTGCTGAATCACATTTACGATACCATTACATTTATGATTAATTTAAAAACAATTAAACGTCTGGTTTTGGAATATTAGAGACTGGAGGCCAAAGGGAAGCAGTCTCCTCTCAATCAATAGGAAAGGTTGAATCTTCGTCAATGCTATGTGGTAACATTTATGTCTCATCACTAGCAATTTCTCACTGTCATCCTAAGATTTTGCCAATGGATATAAATCCGCTCCCTTGCTTTCGTTGTCAATCAAAAATAGCATCCTGGCATTTCATTTCATGTTTCACAGGCTAGAAATTTTTAGCAACCTGAGGACATGTGACTTGAAAACATGAGCAGCGCTGAGAATTATAGTCTCTCCCAGTCTTCATGGCTAAAGGGAGTTAGACGTGAACAATTCCCAGGGCAGCGTAGACAGCCGAAAAATATTAAATTCACAGACTGAGGTTTTGCCATTGAAAACTGACTTTGGAGGTTTTTCGGAGTGTGAGGAGGAAGGGCATTGACAAATCTAGGAGTTTGGAGTCAGGAGAAATTGTTCTATCTTCCCCTCACTGAGATTTTTCGAAGTAAAGTAGTTAATTGAAAATCTTAGGTTTGAGTAGATAAACTCTAAGGTCTTTTAAAAATTTCGTCCTTGCATGACACTATCCATCATTACACAGATGTGTAACATAATTCTACGGAATCTACAAATTTCCCCAAATATGATATCTGTGAGCTCTTTCGAAGGCTGTGGCATTTCTTGTGACTTTGTCATTTCTGGGTCTCTCTGACCTCTGACCTTTTACTGCTGCATTCTGAAGGAGGACTTTGGCTGAGCAGAGATGTCCAAGTGCAATTCTTATGTCTCAAGAAGGCTCATGATTCCTCACGGGGACATTTGAGGGACCTTGAAGAATTTATGTTTTTTTTTTTTTTTGAAGATTTTTATTTATTTATTTGTCAGAGAGAGAGAGAGAGCACAAGCAGGGGGAGCAGTAGAGGGAGAGGGAGAAGCAGGCTCCTCACTGAGCAAGGAGCCCGATGTGGGACTCAATCCCAGGACCCCGGGATCATGACCTGAGCCGAAGGCAGACGCTTAACGACTGAGCCACCCAGGCGTCCCAAGAATTTATGTTTCTGTTGATAAATTTCTCCACATGGCCTCCCTGGGAGCAATGAACAAAATGTGTATTCAGACAGCTCCAACTTCATAATGCATGGTTGCTCAGGCACAACTCCAGCCATAGGTGTCTGGAGTTCAGAAAGCACAAAGGGCGTGGTCATAGCTTCCTATTATTGATCATGCACATGCAATCACTACTCTTCAGAGGGCACTTAGGCAGAGAGAACTAGGTTCAAATTCTAGTTGCAAAAGCTGACTGTGTAACCCTGAGGAAGCTGACCTCCCTTTGTAAATGGGTATGAGATTATGTTTGTTTGTTTTTAAGATTTTGTTTATTTACCTGATAGAGACCTAGCCCAAGCAGGGAGAGTGGCAGGCAGAGGGAGAGGGAGAAGCAGGCTTCCCACGGAGCGGGGAGCCAGGACCCTGGGATCATGACTTGAGCTGAAGGCAGACACTTAACTGACTGAGCCACTCAGGCGCCCCTATGAGATTATATTCATAAAGCACCTGTTACGGCACTGAGAAATCAAGGAGTATTCTTTGTGTCACCCTTCCATGCTGTGTTCACTCTGTTACAAATAAAATTAATTCAACCCGTTAGGCTGTCCGGAGCTTCAGAACCGATTGGCCTTCTCTTTTGGCTTGAGGCATGCCATCTGCAGTATTTTGCACCAACTTCAAGAACATAATGTACTTACAAAATTACTTGTCAATGTAGACTACAAATGAATCTTTACATTATTAAAAACAAAAACAAACAAAACGGAGCAAAGATGAGCAAGTCATTTACAACAGAATAAACACAAATGTTCAATGAATATGAAAAAAATGGTCCAACTCATCATCATCAGAAGAATACACAATTACAAAAATAACAGCTTTCTTGGTTTCTTGAGATATAATCCACATACCATACAATTCACCTATTTATATTATATATTTTGATGTTTTTTAGTACATTTAGTACAGAATTGTACAACCATCACCATGATTAGTTTAGAATATTTTCACATACCCCCCCCTAAAAACCCCATATCCTGTAGTAGTTACTCTTCTCTTCACCCCGCCTTCCCCACTCCCCCCACCCCCTCCTCTAGCCCTGGGCAACTAGTAATCTACTTCCTGTCTCTCTAGATTTGCCAAGCAGAAACTAATCATTCTGTAGTAAATCCCCATTCCCTCTCCTGAACCTCTCTAATCTCCTTTCTGTTTCTATGGATTTGCCCATTCTAGATATTTCATATCAGCGGAATCCTCCAAAACTTGCCCTTTTGTGTTTGGCTTGTCATAATGTTTTCAAGGGTCCTCTGGCTTGTAGCATGTATCAGAATGTTTCCTTTTTTATGATTGAAGAACATTCCTTTGAATGGATCTACCACATTTTGTTTATCCACTCACCTGTTGATGATTACTTGGGTTGTTTCTCCTTTTGGGTTATTGTGAATAATGCTGCAACAAACACTGGCATGCAAGTATTTGTTTTGAGTCCCTGATTTCCATTCTTTTGGGTACATACCTAGGAGTGGAATTGCTGGGTCCTGAGATGACTCTGAGGAACTGCCAGATTGCTTTACAAAGTGGCTGCACAAATTCACATCCCCGCCAGTAATGTACGAGGGGTGCAGCTTCTTCATGGCCTCAGCGATGCTTGTTATTGTCTGTCGTTTTGATGACAGCCACATAGTGAGCGTGAGGTGATATCTCATTGCGGTTTTGATTTGCATTTCCCTGGTGGCTAATGATGTTGAGTATCTTTTGATATGCTTCTTGATCATTTGTATGTTCTTAGGCTGTTAGTGGAAGTGTAAATTGACTTACCAAAAAAAAAAAAACCTCTGGAGGACAGTTTGGCAAGTTGTTCTTTTTAAACCAACAAACTCACTTGTGAGAGTTTACCTTAAGGAGGTAATTACAGAAGTATGAGATGATATGTGCTCAAGTAATTGCAGCTTTTTTTTTTTTTACAGTAAAGAAAGATTGGAAATACACTCAGCAATCACCCAGGCGCCCCTCAGCAATAAAAGTTTTTAAAATTAATTATTGTATACATAAGATGGTATGCTATGTAGCTATTAAAAATGATGATATGGAAATAAGTATTTTGACATATAGAATACCCATGATAGGCAGTAGTCCCCCTTTATCCACAGGTACATCCAAGACCCCCAGTGGGTGCCTGAAACCACAGATGGTACTGAACCCTATGTATACTATGTTTTCCCCCATACATACATGCGTATGATAAAAATTTGATTATAAATTAGGCACAGTAAAAGATTAACAACAATAACTAATAATAGAACAATTAGACCAATATAATAAAAGTTACGTGAATGTGGTCTCTCAAAATATCTTAATTGTACTGTACCCACCGTTCTGCTTGTGTTGATGTGAAATGATAAAATTGCCTACGAGATGAGATGAAGCAAGGTGAGTGACGTAGGCACTGTGACGTAGTGTTCGTCTACTATCAACCTTCTAACGGTAAGTCAGGAGGATCATCTGCTTCCCTATCTTGGTTGAGCACAGGTCACCGAAACCATGGAAGGCAAAACTGCACTTAAGGAGGGACTACTGTATCACTGAGTGAACAAAGCAGATCACAGGGTAAATTGCCATTTTACCATGAGTGTGAAAATGTTAACCTTCTTATCTTTGTCTTCATATACATAGGGAGATGTCCAGTAGGATGACTGGTAAAAGTGAACAGTGCTTACTTCTAAGTGGTGGGATTTGGGATCACTTTTTTGTTTCTCCCTTAAGATTTTCTTTACTGTTAGAACTTTCAGAAAATCAGCACATATCATAAGAACAGTGATAAGGCTCATTTCAAAGGAAAACTCATTCTGCTCTGCAACTGTGCCTGACTCTTACTCTCTCTCTTGCCTTGCTATTGGGGAGCATACCTCTTTGACCCTGAATTCCTAACTTTGAGCCCCAGGAGAATCCCAATAAACCAGAGCAACGTGGAGCACTGGTGTAAAAGAAATATCTGAGCCTGTTTTAATTGAATTTTCTTGCAATAATTACACAAATTTAATTACAGCAAATAAAGTCGATACACTGGAATCAATATACACAAAACAAAATGTGCTTGTTTTATAGGTCCTAATAGGATCCCAAATAGAAACTGTTTACTGGCATATACTGCTAGTGCATCTGTCTTTGAATGGAAATTTGTGGGGGACAATGAGAGCGAAATCTAGCACATTTCCCCTTTCTGGCACTCTTCATCAGCCAAGAAGGTTCAGTTTGTCCAGGCTTATTCAAAATTGTTTGTGCTCTGTCATGCCTTTGGACTTGTTCCATTTGGGCCAGAGGGTCACTCTCCATCTAGAATTCCTAGAAAAGTCCTACTGTAGTACCAAGACTGACTTCGATTCACGTGTGTGTATCCCAAGACTGTAACTGCTTGGAGGTCAGTTTCTTGTTTATGTGTCTTTATACTTTCTGGAACACAGTGCTTTGGCCCTTGAAGCAAGTCTGTCATAAAATAGTGACCCTGACCAGTATTCGATTTGTCTGGAAGTACTGTCTACAAGTACTTGCTTTAACTGTCCCCACCACTAATTCTTTCACATACTGTCCCCCCAAAGTGGAAAGGTCCTCTCTGTCCATTAAAACGCACTGGGTAATCTCTATATTTCATTCTTTTCCTTGAAGATATCCATCTTGGCGCATTCCACTTTCTGGCTCCAGAATGGACTGGTGATTTTCCGGACTTGCACAACTCCTATCCTGGGGTTTCTCTTCACCATCATCCTTGGAATTCTCTCTTCCCTCTGCTGGATTGGATCCAAGGCCGGTTTCCTAAGGTCTGTGTTCTGTGCAATCACACTTAGAAAGGCTCTGCATTTGGTTTAGTGCTCTCCTCCCACCAAAACTTGAAATTCTTCCTAAGTTTTGAACACGGGGACCTGTGTTTTCATTTTGCGCTGGGCCCTGCAAATTATGTTGCTGGTCCAACATGGACCCTGAGGTTTCTGGGTTTTGTGGTCTTGGTAAATTCTCTCATATGAGGGAGACCCTACTCTGGTAGGTGCGCACCTGCTCTGGCTTCCTGAGTAAAGCTATATTGGAAATAAACGTTCTTTGAAATTTTGCATGTCTGGAAAAATCTTCATTTTACTTTCATATTCTAATAAGAGTGTAGCTTAATATAGAGTTCCCAGTTGGAAGTCGTTTTCTCCCAGGGTTTTGGAGGCATTACTTTATTGTCTTCTGGTGTCCAGTGCTTCTGTTAGGAAGGCATATGTCCTTCAGATTCCTGACCTGCGGTTATCAAGCTATTTCTCTCTCAGTTACAGCTTTGCCGTCTACTTTTTGGCATCTGAACTCGATGACTGTTGCCTTTCCTCCTCTTATTTTTGCAGGTGAATATTTTTTTAAGTCATCATTGTAGCAGTATTTTGAGAGAGAACAGAAGATGTAAACACATGTTTTCAATCTGAGCCACTTTTAAAGGACCGTGTCCCTTTTCAAGTCTGCCCTTCCTCTTTGGATGCAGGATTAGGTGGTAGTGGTGAAGGATAATTTGCATAAGAAAAACCTCAATGCCTTCTGAAAGAGACGCTAATCTTTCTTTTCCAAAATTCAATGTTAGAAACCTTTGCTATGATCAAGGGCTGCAGATGAGAAAGAACACCAAGAACTCCAGAAAGACGTTCACCTTGAGGAGAGAGTAGACTGTACCAGTGACCCAGCGATGTATCTGTGCTGCTGGAATCAGGGTTGGCTGCATGAAGCTGAACAAAAGAACTGTCCCCTTGGTGCCCAAGGAGATGTACTGAACCAGTTCTCTGTTGTTGTATTGTTGAATATCACTGCATGTGGTTTTTAGCCATTATGAGTAAAGTCATCAATATTCTTGTACATACACTGTTGCCCGCATTACTCATTTTTTTTCCATGCCCATTTCCCATGTCTCATTTTGTCAGAGTAACTTCAGAAAAATTACTGCCTCCTTGGAGTTAGTGTGATTTTATTTGAAGAAAAGGATTTGCTGATAAAGACCTAATACATTTTTCTGATCCCATAAATGGAAGTATTAAGGTCATTATGGGAGCCTCTCTTTTTACTGGGGTATGAATGTTTGTTAAGGTTTAGTTTCTATCTTTGAGAGAATTAGAATGCATTTACAGTATGGTTATAGTATCTGATTATTAATATTGAAGAAAGCATAATGTATTTTTTATGACCTCTGGGATTTCACCTTTGCCCGGGTCTATACTCATTTATAGGTATATGTTTTACAGACATTTTCCTAGGAAATTCGACCATGTGGAAGTAATCTGATGATAAAATTAAAGAAGCCTTTGTTTTCACTTTGTGCTTTTCGAAAATTAATGGAAATATGAAGTGTGAGTGGACAGCTGCTGGTTTGCACCCTTGGGAGTTTCCCATGTGAAATTGAAACTGGCCTCCCTAGACAGAGGGTAAGGAAAAACAAAAGAAAGAGGCAGGCCACTCCGGGTTGGTGGGTGGCAGGTTAATAAGCCTCAGCTTACCGATGAGGCTTGTTCTGGGCATCTGCAAGATGAGTAGATCTCTGCACCTGCCTGCCAAAGTCTTAAAAAGTTATTATATGGAGGCCTTAACGAGGTTCAGTCACCTATACCATCCAGATGGTCTCAATAACACATTACTCTCTCAAGGCTGTGTCCTTGAAATGGCTCTCACTGTGGGAACAATGGGCAGAATGAACTTTCCAAGGACAGGGAAGGGGGTGAGGAGCCTCTGATTGCCTGGGTCCAGCTCGTGGGTCAACCAGGGATCACGTCCCCTCAATGACCTTCCCCAGCAGTGGCAGAGTCCTAGAAAGAAAGTAACAATAACAGGAGTTTTTTCCCCCCAGTTTTATTGAGACATAATTGACATATAACATCATATAAGTTTAAGGTGTACAACATAAGGATTTGGTATATGTATACATTGTGAAGTGATCACCACAGTAACTTGTTAATGTCCACTACCATACATAATTATATTTTTTTTTCCTTGTGATGAGAACTTTTAGGATCTACTACTTAGTAACTTTTAAATATAGGATATGGTATTGTTCATTATCGTCATCATGTTGGTCCCCAGACCTTATTTATAACTAGAAGTTTGTACCTCTTGACCCCCTTCACTCAAGACCCATCTCCCTGCCTGTAAATTGAATCTCTGTTTCTATGACTTTGTTTTTTTTTAATTAAAAAAATATTTATTTGAGAGAGAGAGAGAGAGAGAGCACGAGTCGGGGGAGGGTTAAAGGGAGAGGGAGAAGACTCCCAGCTGAGCAGGGAGCCTGAAGTGGGGCTCCATCCCAGGACCCCGGGATCATGACCTGAGCCAAAGGCAGATGCTTCACCAACTGAGCCAACCAGGCATCTCAGTGAGTTTGTTTTTTAGATTCCAAATATGAGACCATATGATATTTGTTTTTCTGTCTGACTTAACTTCGCTGAGGTATAATAACACCAGGTTTATCATCATTCAGATGTTATGCTTTTGTCCACATTCCAATATATTTAGACTGAGAGATAATTTCAGTATCCAGACTGTCAAAAGGTATTGACTTCAGTGTACATAAAAAGATTGGGCTCCAGAGGCATGTGATCTTCTGTGCTCTACTCCATGGCTTGGCATAGCTGCACGTCCTCACAGAGAGGCTGGGGGGTTGCAGCGCATGTGCATTAGTGGGACGCTGCACCCAAGATGTGTGTGCTCAGCTTGCAGTGTGCTGGGCAAGCCCTCTTGAAGGTGACTGTTGATTTCATGTCAAACACAAGGGCTAGACACTTACTAAGCCACAGCATTTTTGCAAATTATCTTTAATTAAAAATGTATCACAGGGCGCCTGGGTGGCTCATTTGGTTAAGCGTCATGATCTTGGGTCACAGGATCAAAACCCACGTCTGGCTCCACCATGGAGCTTAAGATTTTCTCCCTCTCCCCCCTCCCCACCACTCATGCGTGCTCTCCCTCACACACTCTCTCTCTAAACACCACATAGTCTTAAAGAATTTTTTAAGGAATGTATATTTTTCTAAAAGTCTGAAAGTTAGCTTCACCTTGACTCATCCCTCACTTTCCTCACTGTCCAGTTAGTCGCCTGGCCTAGCAATTCAGCCTCCAGAATTATCTTGTAAGTCAGTTATCTTCTCTCTACCCTGAGCTACCATTGTCTTCATGCATGTTCTAGCATGAATTCACAATCCAAGCAGCTTTCTAATTAGGACTCCTGCTTCTAGGGTCTTCCTTAGTAACTCCCCACTCTAAACTCATGTGGTCGCTTCCTTAGTAACTCCCCACTCTAAACTCATGTGGTCACTCTCCTGCTGAAAAGACTTAATGGAGAAATTATTTACAAAGGGTTAAGATAATACAAAGAAGGTGAAGCTCTCTGGGGCTAGAATGGCAGCCTACTATCTCCTGAGGAAGCAAGTAAGGGAACAGTGACCCAGAATGACTTGCGACTTTAGGATAGGACTGCTGGCCTTTGATAGAAGAATATAGTTGTTGCCAAACTGTAACTGGGTAGGGAAGGAGATGGCAGGCGCATCTTGAGTATCTTCGGTGGAGACAGTGGCTAAAACGAAATCTCACTCTCCCTGCTGCATTCCTTGGGTGGTATCTTTTGACAAATTCAAGTCAGCTCGAGTCAAGGGTTGAAGGAACACAGAAGGCAGAGATGGGCTTGCTTAATTAGAGAAGATCATGAACGTAAAGACATTCTGTCAGATATGATGCTATTCAACTATTACAAGCATCATTTTCATTATTGTGGAGTACAAATAAGGAGGAATAAAGAGAACCAACAGACGGCAGTCAATAGGGAAATGACTAAGTCCTCACATGAGAAGGTTAAAACAGACAAAGGTGCTTAATCAGCCAGGACTGTTGACCAGATCAGTGTCATGGAGAACAATTTTCTGTTCCAATTTTGACTCATTTTGTAATATTTGGTAAATCACTTAGCTTTTCTGCAGTACAGTTTTTCCAATCCATTACGTGACTATTACAGTACCTTCTGCCTGTTGATGTGCAAGAATATTTGGGTGATTCATTTAATAATTGGCTATGAAGAGCTTTGAGCTCCATAGAGGAAACCAGGAACAAAGATTTAAGTGCTATTATTAGTTAGAAAGTCTTATTGCATTGCTTGAGTCTCTGATTCCCCATTTTTTTTTTTTTTTTTAGTTCAACTGCTTTTCTGTGGCTTTCTCAAATTCTACCCTAGTTCTCTTTACACAATTGCAGGGTGCAATGATATCATGTATCCCAAATGACAGTGCTATAATCACATTAGCACCTTGGTTGAATGTAAAGAAATAGGAAAGTTAGGGGATTTTGAGCCTGTCTTAAGGCAAATAAAGAAAACACTTAACATGGCTTGAGTAGAGAAAGATAACTAGTGAGTGACCAAAATCAGTCAGGAACATACCAAAATGTTATGTCCAGTGGCACTTGGCATATGACCTATAACACACAACGTTCTTGGCCTGCTAAGGGAAAAGGACAGCTGGTTCCAGGAGGAAAGAAACTTCTTAGTTCATATTGTTTGATACAAAAAATTTTGGGTCTGTTTTGATGTCAATGGTCTACTTTTATAGAATTTACCACCAAATGATACAAACTTTATGGAGATTGTCAGCACCTCTTCATGGAGTAACTAAGGGACTGAAATAGGGCCCCTCCATAGGACTTTGGGGGCAATGAGAAAATGTGTGATTCATTGGAATTCTAAGTCTTGTTTTATTCTTTCAGGTTGAGAAATAATGTAGGATATTTGCTCCCTTTTGGCTCTTCAGGTTTTTTTTTTAATCCAGAACATTTAAATATTTATGTCATGGCTTAAGCTTTCATGACTCTAAAGAGAAGTTTAAGATTGGATTGTACCTCTAGCCCTGCTCTCTCTCCCCCGAGAGCTGGCCTTATACCTTAGAGTGGTAGGTTTGCATATTGAAATGCCAGCTTAACCTAGCTGCCTGAAAGTCTTGAATGTCAAGCCCACAACAGAGTTAATTAATTTCTCTTACAAGTTGGTAATTTCCTGTTATGCTCCTAAGTAATGCTAATTTCAGGTACACCCTTGCCACGAGATGATTTTAGGTCCTCTGTATTTTAGCATATCCTGGCATATATATTGTGATCATCATATAATGGTGTCATACACTGTCACTGTTGTCCCATTCCCAGAACTCACAGAAATGGTGGCCACCTGAAGGAGGCAGGGGTCATACCAACTCAGTTCATGGTTACTGAAGCAACTATTGAGTCAACAGAGAAATTGCAGATACTTAATATAAACCTTTACTTTCAATCACATATGATGGTACATTTTCCTCCAGACACTGGAGAGTAAATTAAAATGAGGGCAAAGGACGGGGCATGACAGCAATACAGGACTACTGTTTCCCTATTTGCGGTATGTGCCTTATCTGTTTCCTGTCTTATTTTTTTTTTTATTATGTTATGTTCATCACCATACATTACATCATTAGTTTTGATGTAGTGATCCATGATTCATTGTTCGCGTATAACACTCAGTGCTCCATGCAGAACATGCCCTCTTTAATACCCATCACCAGGCTAAACCATCCCCCCACTCCTGTCCCCTCTAGGACCCTCAGTTTGTTTCTGAGTCCATAGTCTTTCATGGTTAGTCTCCCCCTCTGATTTCCCTCCCTTCATTTTTCCCTTCCTACTATCTTCTTTTTTTTTTTTTTTAACATATAATGTATTATTTGTTTCAGAGGTACAGGTCTGTGATTCAACAGTCTTACACAATTCACAGCGCTCACCATAGCACATACCCTCCCCAATGTCTATCACCCAGCCACCCCGTCCCTCCCACCCCCCACCACTCCAGCAACCCTCAGTTTGTTTCCTGAGATTAAGAATTCCTCCTGTCAGGGAGGTCATATGATACATGTCTTTCCCTGGTTGACTTATTTTGCTCAGCATAGATTTTAATTTCAGTTATACACAGTGATTAAAACCTAGGCAAAAAAAGAAAAGTTCCCTGATAGAGGCCCTGGCAAACCATCTATAATGGATAGATAAAAATTAACACCAAGGCATTAGAGGTGTTAGGTTATTACTCTTGCATTGACTTTATTTTTGGTCAATCTATTATTTTGCAAAGCACAACGAAAAGAGATTGGCTTTCTCCTTTCACTTTCTCCCCCATTCCATAAAATGTGACGCACATCTGGCCGTCTCTGTCCATGGTCTTTACTGTGCAGTTTGCTCAGAAATGTGCACACGTCATCACGGTCCAGTACCTGGAAGCCCCAAGGGGCTCTGGGCAGGACCCTGCGGTGAGTGAGGGATCCAAGAAATGCTATCAGAGAAAAACACGGTCTTACATTCTTTTATTATATATACGTGCAAATCTATTTTACGTACAATAATTGGTTGTATCAAATAATCATACCAAGTCCTTCTACTGGTAATCTTCCCCAAGATAGATTCAAGTGAAATTAGGTATTTGCGCACTTCGCGGACTACCACACTTGAGACTTCGTGACTGATTTCAGTTTTGAGGCCATGCACACAATTCAAAATATACACAAACCGGGTTAAGGCGATAAAAATGGGCTGAAAGAAAGCACAGGACTTGGAACGAGTAACCTGTGCATTTTGCTTGAATGGGAGCCACCACGTGACCAGCAAATACTGTGCGAGACTCGGAGCTCTTCTACTGTAGCGTGGGGGCTTCTGAACATCTACAGTGATTGCGCGGCGGGTGGACAGACAGCAAGTGTGACCAGATGGACGCTTCGAGGAGGGCTCATTCCTTCTCCGCCTCTCCTTTCTTGGGTTCTTGTTTCAGTTCGTAATCCGCTAGGGCAGCCTTGATTGCATCTTCGGCCAGCATGGAGCAGTGCAATTTCACGGTGGGCAGAGCTCCTTGGCAATGTCCATGTTCTCGATGGTCAAGGCGTTCCTCTGCCGTCTTCAATTGTACCCGTTCAGTGGCTAACGACCTGGAGGCAATAGCAGACCCCCAGCCCAATGTTTTGAACCTGGCGTCCGCAATCTTCCCCTTTTCATCCACTCGAATCTGCAATTTCATTACATCACCACATGCCGAAGCCGCCACCCATCCAGTTCCAACATTTTTGGCTGTCTTGTCAAGGGAGCCCATGTTTCTAGGATTTTCGTAATGATCAACAACCTTCTTGTGGTAGAGCCTGGTTGGAGCTGACAGTTCCCCGGGCGAGCAGGCAGGCGGGGGCTCCGCAGCAGCCCGGCGAATGCCGCCCGCCTCCGGCCGCTGCCATCTTACGGGCTTTTGCACTGACTTTTAAAAAATGGGTTTTAAATAAATTAAAGAGGGTACATGTGCTTGTTATAAAATAATTCAAACAGGAAAATTTTAAAGTTAATGTCTTTCAACGTCATACATGTTCTCCCCCTAGCCAGATGGTGTCCTTGTCTGTGAGGCTCCAGCCCCCTTTCCCTAGGCTAAGTCTATAAGGGGCCCTTCAGAAACCTTGCTTACACACACACGCACACACACACACACACACACGTGTGCGCACGTGCATACCTTGCTTACACACACGTGCGCATACACTGTGCATACATATCCATCATATCTTTCTATATTTCATATTATTCATACCATTTGTCATATCTTATATATATCGTTTTAATTTTGACAAAAAATGGATCACGCGCCATGTACTATTTTGCAGTTTATCTTTTGCATTACACTGTGGGCATCTTTCCGTTTCAATATGATGAATCTACCACATTCATCGTAATGGCTGCAAAATAGTCCCTTGAGATGTAGCCTAATTTATTTCAGCAATTCTCAAGTGACTGATATTTGTTTCTGATTTTCAGCTATTAGCAATATACTACAATAGGCATCTTTCTTTGTACACATAATCTGTGTGCATTTTGAGGAGAGCATATATGTAGGATAAATACCTAGAAATAGAATTCCTGGACCAAAGATGTATGCATGTGAATTTTGAGAAATATTGCCAAATGGAGAAGGGCTGCATATGTTTATTCTCTCACTAGCACTGTGGAAAAGGATTTTATTATCCATGTCTTTACCAATTGGTAAGCTAAGCCAAACCACAGAGGGATGGTCTGGCTTTGAAGTTTGGCAACAGGACTCTCAATCAATTTTGCTTTTATTTCATTTTGCCGCTGAGACAGCAAACAAGCAGGGCAAGTCCCTGGACCAGAGGTTCTCAAAGTGTCGTCCCTGGCCCCAGAACAGCATCACTACCTAGGAACTTGTTAACAGATGCAAGTTCTCAGGTCCCACCCTGGACCTCCTGAATCGTAAATTCTCAAGGCAGGGCCCAGCAATCTCTGTGGTTTAACAAGCCCTCCAGGTGATTTTGATATTCATCAAATGGTGGTTGGAGAACCACCACAGTAGAGCTTGATCAAAGCGAGGATACAGTTTCCCAGTGCCTCCTTTATTCCTCTTGGAGTTGAACCTGGAATTTTCTGGTTCAAGTTGAAGGTGCCCTGGGCTACATACTCTCTGTATCTCATAGCATTTGGGTGGGACAGGAGCCAAACTGGCACTGTGAGTAATTATTCTCATAAAAGGCAACCTCTCCTGCCCCAAAGTTACAAAGCTCTGTGTCCTATTTCTTATCTCATTAGGAAGCTACAGTGGACATGGCCAAATAGTAATAAAATTTTGGCTTCTTGTCTGTCTGAAAAATGGCACCTCATTCCTATTTTATATTAATTTCTTTAATTATAAGTGAAGTTGAGCATCTTTTCATTTTATAGGCCATTTGCACTTCTTTTTACCCTTATTCTTTATTTTCTTTGCCATATTTTCTATTGGCTGGCTGTCTCTTTATCAACTTATAAGCAATTTTAATTTTAAGGAAATTAGCACTTTGTCATTTGTGTTGCCAATTTGTTTTTATCCAGTTTGTAATTTATCATTTGAATTTAGTTACAGTAAATTTTTGCATTGCAGATAGTTAAAAGTTTTATGTAGTCAAATTTATTAGTTTTTATCTTTCTGAATTTTGAATTTTATGTAAGCTTAGATAGATTTTCCCAACTGTAGGATATTAAAAAAAAACCCTCGTATTTTCTTCTAAACTTTATGATTTTATTTTTTAGCATATGAATCTTTGATGTAAATAGAATTTATTATACTTAGGGAATGAGTTATGCATGTAAACATATTTTCCAAAAACTTAAAAGTTATCCCAATATCATTTATTTAAATACTTTGTCTTTTCTCCAATGATTTGAAGTAACCTACTAATCATATTCAAAGTGAGAATGTATATTTGGGACTATTTCTAGAGTATATTCTATTGATTGAGATTGTCATTAATTTATAGTTCAATTTAGGAGGAAAAAAACTTTCAGTACAAAATTTTCCTAACCAAGAACAGAATATACCTTTATAGTTACCCAATTTCTTTTTCTTTTCTTTTCCTTTTTTTCTCAGGAGTGACATGAACTTTCTCCATAGGTGTTGCATATGTATTTTATAAACTTGTAAATTAAAAAGAATTTTTATTGAAGATAGTTCATACACAATGTTACACTAGTTTCAGGTGTAGAGTGTAGTGATTCGGCAAGTCTGTGCATTACGCTGTGCTCCCCACAAGTGCATCTACCATCTGTCAGCCTACAACGTTTTTACAATACCATTGACTATATTTCCAATGCTCTGCCTTTTATTCCCATGACTTACTCATTCCATCCCTGGAAGCCTGTATCTCCCACTGTCCTTCCCCCATTATGCCCATTGTCTGATCCCCCTCCCCTCTGGCAACCATCAATTTGTATATTTCTGAGGTTTGAAGGTGATGTTTTCCTCTGTTATGATTTTTTACACTATTTGCATGTATGGTAAAGCTCAATATTTTTATGTATTACTTTCATAGCCAGTCATCTTACTGAATTCTCATATTATTTCTGCTAGTTTTTGGAGGATTCCTATGGGTTTTTCAAGTTTACAATAATCATCTACAAAGAATATAAAGCATCCTAGCTATGAGATTAGACTTTTATTATGGAATTTTTGTTGTGGAATATGACCTTCTTTCTAGTTTTCTGCTTTAAAAAATATTACTTTTAATGAAGTAAATATATATACCACAAATTTGATAATTTTAAGCTGGCAATTCTGAGTCTTGACAAATGTATACAATTGTATTTTGTGTAATTACATAAAAATACGGTTTTATAAGCTGTATTTTTTAAAAAGATTTTATTTATTTATTTGACACACAAGAGAGAGCACAGACGGGGAGCAGCATAGGGAGAGGGAGAGGGAGAAGCAGACTCCCAGTTGAGTCGAGAGCCTGACATGGGGCTCCATCCCAGCACTCTGGGATCACCACCTGTGCTGAAGGCTGACTCTTAACCAATTGAGCCACCCAGGTGCCCCTGTGAGTTGTATTTTTGTATAATTACACAAAAACACAGTTTATATTACTATTGTGTCATTACTACCACAATCATGACGTAGAACATATCTATCACTCCAGAAAGTTCCCTTCTGCCTCCTTTCTTGCTTCTTCCTATGCCTGGCCCCTGGCGCTAAGCCCAACCCCTAAATGGCTTTTTGTCATTGTAATTTTCCCCTTTCCAGAATTTTGGATAGATGGAGCCATACAATATGCAGTCTTTTCATGTCTGAACCTTTCCATTTGGTATTCTATTATATGGATATACAACAAATTTGTTTATATTCACCAGTTGGTGGACATTTGGGTCATTTGCAAATTTTTGGTTGTTTCCTTTTTTGTTGTTGTATTTTATTTTATTTTGTTTTATGTTAGTCACCATACAGTACATCATTAGTTTTTGATGTGGTGTTCCATGATTCATTGTTTTCATATAACACCCAGTGCTCCATGCAGTACGTGCCCTCCTTAACACCCATCACCGGGCTAACCCATCCCCCCACCCCCCCTCCCCTCTAAAACCCTCAGTTTGTTTCTCGGAGTCCATAGTCTCTCATGGTTCATCTCCCCCTCCTATTCCCCCCCTTCATTTTTCCCTTCCTTCTCCTAATGTCCTCCAGGCTATTCCTTATGTTCGACAAATAAGTGAAACCATATGATAATTGACTTTCTCTGCTTGACTTATTGCACTTAGCATAATCTCCTCCAGTCCCATCCATGTTGATGTAAAAGTTGGGTATTCATCCTTTCTGATGGCGGAGTAATATTCCATTGTATAGATGGACCACATCTTCTTTATCCATTTGTCTGTTGAAGGGCATCTCGGCTCTTTCCACAGTTTGGCTATTGCAGAAATTGCTGCTATGAACATAGGGGTGCATATGGCCCTTCTTTTCACTACATCTGTGTCTTTGGGGTAAATACCCACTAGTGCAATTGCTGGGTCATAGGGTAGCTCTATTTTTAATTTTTTGAGGCACCTCCACACTGTCTTCCAAAGTGGCTGTACCAACTTGCATTCCCACCAGCAGTGTAAGAGGGTTCCCCTTTCTCCACAACCTCTCCAACATTTGTTGTTTCTTGCCTCATCAATTTTTGCCATTCTAACTGGTGTAAGGTGGTATCTCAGTGTGGTTTTGATTTGAATTTCCCTGATGGCTAATGATGATGAACATTTTTTCATGTGTCTGTTAGCCATTTGTATGTCTTCTTTGGAGAAGTGTCTGTTCATGTCTTCTGCCCATTTTTTGACTTGGTTATTTGTTTTTTGGGTGTTGAGTTTGAGAAGTTCTTTATAGATCTTGGATACCAGCCCTTTCTCTGTAGTGTCACTTGTAAATATCTTCTCCCATTCTGTGGATTGCCTCTGTTTTGTTGACTGTTTCCTTTGCTGTGCAGAAGCTTTTTATCTTGATGAAGTCCCAAAAGTTCATTTTTGTTTTTGTTTCACTAGCCTTTGGAGATTTATCTTGAAAGAAGTTGCTGTGGCTGATATGGAAGAGGTTAGGAATTCTAGAGGAGAACATAGGCAGTAACCTCTTTGACATCGGCCACCGCAAATTTTTGGTTGTTAATGAAAAAAGTGATTGTGAACATTCAAATGCATGTCTTTGGGCATATGTTACCATTTCTCTTGGGTAAATACTTAGCAGTGAGATTGCTGAGTTGTACGGTAAGAGTGTATTTCCACTCAACAAGAAACTGCTAAACTGTTTCTCACGTGGTTGTACCATTTTGTATTTCTACCCACAGCATATGAGTGAACTAGTTGTTCCACATTCTCACCAGCATTTGGTATTGTAAATTTGTTTTTTTTTTTAATTCTTATGCCTGTTTGTGGTTTTAGTATGCATTTCCCTAGTGACTAATGATATTGAGCATCTTTGTATATGCTCACTTATTTATTTTGTTTGAAGTGTCTTTTCAAAAAATTTTTCCAATTTTTTAATTGGATTGTTTGTCTTACTGAGTCCTAAGAGTCCTTTATATATTCTGCCAACAAATACTTTATCATATACATGTTTTGCAAATATTTTATCCCAGTCTATGACTTGCCTTTTTATTTTTTTAACAGTATCTTTTGAAGAACAAGCTTTTTAATTTTTGAAGTCCAATTTACCACTTTTTTTTGTTTTTATGGTTTATGTTCTTATAGAAATCTAGTGTAACTAGAGGTAAAAATTTTTTTTCTCCTGTGTTTTCTTCTACAAGTTAAAAAAAATTAACTCTTACATTTAGGTCTGTCCTTTTTGAGCTAAGTTTTGGATATGGTGTGAAGAGGCGGTTAACATTCCCTCTTTTGTTTCTATGTGTGAATATACAACTTTTTGGCACTATTTGTTGAAAAGAATATCCTTTTCACCCTGAAACACATTGGTACCTTTCTTGGTAATCAATGAGCTATATATGTGTAGGTCCATTTCTGGACTCACTAGTTTGTTCCATAGATTTTTATGTCAATACCAGACTGACTTGATTACTGTAGATTCATACTGAGTCTAAGTGTACACACAGTATGAAGCAGAAGTTTAATTTAAGGATGCCTGGTGGTGCAGTTGTTTAAGCATCCGACTCTTGGTTTAGGCTTGGGTCCTGAGATCGAGCCTGATGTTGGGCTCTGTGCTCAGCATGGAGTCTGCTTGAGATTCTCTCTCCTTCTCCCTCTGCCCCTCATGCTTGTGCTCTCTCTCTCTTTCTCTAAAATAAGTACAGTTAAATCTTATAAAAAAAAGACTTCCAATTTTGTTTTTCTTTTTTGAAAGACTTCCAACTTTTTCTTTTCTTTGGCTTTTCTAGGTGTTTTGCCTTTCTATATAAATTTTAGAATCTGCTTGTAATTTATACAAAAAAACATATTCTGGAATCATGTCACATCTATAAATCAATTTGAGGAGAACTGGTATCTTATTTTAACAGTGTTGCATTTTTTGATTGATGAACACAGTGTATTTCTCCATTGCTCTAGTCTTTAAAAATTCCTAATTAGTAGTTTTCTGTCTCTAGGGTTTGTATGGATGGCCTTTTATTAGATTGAGGAGGTTCTGCTTTATTTCCAGTTTGCTGTATTTCTATCACAATTGGGTGTTGAAAGTTATAAAATACTTTTCCCCTGCATCTGTTGAGATGATCATGTCATTGTTCATTTTTGGTCTATTAATATATGATGGCTCACATTTTTTTTCTACTGTTAAACCAACCTTAAATTACTGTGAAAAATTGCCAAAGGAACCTCTTCAGACAGAAGGGAAATATCAGAAGGAAACTTGGAATATCAGGAATAAATAATATCTTTTAACTCCTGATATGAAACATTAGGAAATTAGCATATTTGTACTTTTCTCCAGATCCCCTTTCCCTGTCCTTGCCCATTTTTCCTTAGATCTATGCTTGCTTATACATTTCAATGTTTATGCACTTACATAATTTTCAGCCTTCTATA
This sequence comes from Eumetopias jubatus, assembly GCF_037043125.1. Lineage (NCBI taxonomy): Eukaryota > Metazoa > Chordata > Mammalia > Carnivora > Otariidae > Eumetopias > Eumetopias jubatus. The sequence goes on along the minus strand of NW_028274807.1, from coordinate 18,744,816 downwards.
TTCTAATCAGTTCAGTGCAAATTACAAATACTTTTATGCCATTAATTCTTTCTTTCTCAGTTCTTTTGATTATAGCACTTGTTTGATGAGAATTTATCATCAAGTAGTTTTCTCCAAGAAGGGCTATTTATAAACTTCTTGGCTCACAATTTTTTTTTTTTTTTTTTGGTCCTGGTGTGGCTGTGAAGAAATCTGAGGCCATTGTGATTTTTCTCCTTGGTAGGTGAATTCCTTTTTCTCACTGAATGCTCCTAAAATTCTGTTTTTATTCTTAAAGGTAAGCAGCCTTAGAAGGATGTATCATGTTGATGACCGCAACAAATTATTTTTCCCTGGAATATGGTATGCCCCTTTGAGCCCCAGATTCCAGTCTCCCTTTATTTCAGAAATGTGTTTTATTTAATATTTGAACATTATTTTCAGATCCATTTGTCTGACTTCCTTCATTGTTCAAGCTTGAGTTTTGGCTCTTTTTCATCTCTCTTCCATATCTATCTTTCTAATTACCTTTGTTTCTTTGTCCTTTGCCATTTAAGTTTCTGGGATTTTTATAAGTCTTTCTTTCATGTTCTCAATACTTTTCAAAAAATAATTATTTATTACATTGTTTTATGTTTCTATGTATTTTTTTATTTCTATGGTGTTTGTATTGTTCACTTTGATTTCTTTTGTGGACTCTGCCAGCTCATATTCACCACCTTTCTTATTTCCTCTTTAATTTCATATCCCTTCTCACAAAATCTTTGCATACAGTTTCTGCCCCTTCTTTAATCTCTCTGAGAGGGTAGAGAATTATTTAAGTTTTTTTTCTGTTTCTTGTGATAATTCTTCTGATGTATATATATTTAAATGTTTCCCCCCTTTGTTCAAAAGAATTATACAAGGAGTAAATTTTATTTATTTATTTATTTACTTATTGAGAGAGAGCACTCACATGCACAAGTGGGGGGGGGCAGAGGGGGAGAGAGAGAGAGAGAGAGAATCTTTAGCAGGCTCCAGACTCAGCATTGAGCAGGTTGGGGGTCTTGATCTCAGGACCCTGAGATTATGACCTCAGCAGAAATCAAGAGTCAGATGCTTAACGGTTTGAGCCTCCCAGGCGCCCCCCACCCCCCGAGTGGTCAGCTTTACGTGCTGTAGTATACCGTCGCCAGTTCTCTTACTTGGAAAGTCTTTATGTGATATTGAGAGCAATCCCTGCATCGGAGAGCTAGAAATCTCACATGGATAAGAGGAAGATTGGATCTAGATGGTGGGAGAGTCACAGGGCTATGCATCATTATGGAAAGTGGGGGATGGTGCTAGCATGTGACTCCTCCCCGGACTGGCAGGAGAAAGTACCTAAGTGTGAAGAGAGAGACAAGACCCCTAGTAGCTTACCCAAATGAGGTCCATCCATGCAAGGGAAGCTCTAGGGAAATATGTTCACAGCACCATCAAGTACACCTTTGCTTTAAGTGGCCACATTATTTTACCTTGGTTAAGTAAACACTTGTCACCACGGTAAGAACTTATCTGCGTGTATCCTTTCTGCTGGTCTCCACGTATGCTCATTTCAAAAAAAAAAAAATCAAACAATAAAAATATAGGTAGTAAAATTGAAAGTTCCTTTTTACTTTCTCCCAGTGCTTCACCCCCTTCCTGTCTAAGAAGTAATTACTGTTTAATGCATTGATATATTCACTTGACCTTTTCCTGTGTATGCTTACACTTAAGAATTTTCTTTTTTTACTAATATATCTTGGTAATCTATTTTTCTACTACAAAATGTAGTACCTCTTTTTCTACTACAAAAATGACTTTCATGGTGTTATACACTATGGCTTTACTATTGTTTATCTAACCATTTACTATTCTTTTCCATACATCTATCCTAAAATGCTACAATGAACACTCTTCTGTGTGGATACTGAGTGTGTCTATTGCATGTAATCCTAAAAGTGGATTTTGTAGGTATAAGAAAATGCACAAGTAGAGTTTTGATAAGTACTGAAAAATTATACTTCAAAAAGTCTGTTCCAATTTTTCGTACTAATGAGAGTCTGTTTCCCTACATACACTCCTGTCAGAATACGATGTTATCCTGCTTTTTCATTTTTGCCCAATATATAAGTTTTTTAACTCATTATTTTAAAAATTTGCATATTCCAAATTATAGTGGAAGTTCGGCATATTTAAAAAATATTCATTAGACACATATTTCTTCTCTGAATTTCTTTGTTTTTGTTAGGCTTTTTTTCAGTCTTTATTGATTTCTAGGGGCACTTTTTTCTTTCTCTTTCATTTTTTTTATAGAGAGAGAGAAAGAGCATGTGCAGGCAGTTGGGAGGAGAAAGGAGGGGGGCGGGGGAGGGGAGGGACAGAGGGAGAGGGAGAATCTTAAGCAGGCTCCATGCTCAGTGTGGAGCCTAACTTGGAACTCGATCTCACAACCCTGAGGTCATGAGCTGAGCTGAAATCAAGAGCCGGATGTGTAACCAACTGAGCCACCCAGGTGCCCCATCTAGGGGCACTTTATGCTGGTTGTTAATATCTATCTGTCATAGATGTCAGAAATATTTTCTCCCGGTCAGTGTCTCATCTTTGAATTTTATTTATAATCTTTACAGTATTTAAAATATTTGAATTTTTAAAATCTTTTCATTTTATGGCTTTTGTGTCTTACAAAAGTATTCCCTACTTAAAGATTAAGACATAAGGTTCTCCTGTATTTTTCCTAATATTTATATAATTTTTAATACCTTTAATGTTTTATTGAGCTTAGTTTTTAATCTGTCTGTAAATAGCTAGCCTGTTATTCCAACATCATTTATTGAATTGTTGGTCTTTTCTCTCCTGATTTGAAATACCACATGCTTTATTTTTTCATATTGGTCTATTTATCGGTTCTTGGAACAATGTCACACTATTTTTCAAATTTAGAGTGGTCCAGAAAGTCCCTCTTCATTATTCTTTTTAAAATTGTACTATCTATTTCATTTCATTGTATTTTATTTCATTTCATTTAAACATCCTTTTATGATTTTGATTGAAAATTGTATCAAATTTATATATAAATTTAGAGAGCTCTGATATCTTTCAATATTGGATCTTCCCATCTAGAAACATAGTTTGCCCTTCTATTACTTTAGAACTTCTTTTAATTTCTTCAGTAAAACTTTACAGCATTCTTCATAAATGTGCATCTCTTATTAAACTTAATTATGAATATGTTATTTGCTATTATGGGATATTTGAGTATATGCTATTTAGTTATTTCAGGTCTAGAAAAATAATTCTTATATGTTGATCTTGTATCCGTCTAACTAAATTCTGTTTGTTCAAAAAGTTTATTAGTAAATTGTCTTGTGTGTCCTAGATGGGCATTCCCATTGTTAGATAATAATAGTTTTGTCTTTCTCTTTCCAGTATTAGTACTATTTTTTCTTCTAATATTTTAAAATTTTTTCAGTTAAAATGTTTCCCCCGTAATAGGTATTTATTGAGTTCAGAGTGTCTCTTTTATAGTGTTTAATTCCTTAAATACTTAGTGTTTCTTGTTTGCTTTTACATGTGGTTGAGATTCTAGATTGAACAGGTCATTGCTGTTAAGTGTGTTTTCTCAAGCTAAATGAGGATCCCTGTTTGTCTGGCAGTTGATGCAAACTAATCATCTTTGGTGAGTCCACAGGAAAAGAGGACCAACTCGTGGCTAAGAAGGTGTAAAAGAGGCTTGACTTTCGGGAATGAGGCTCCCAGTATCTCTTGGCAGACAGAGACTCTTTCTTTTGCTCTGTAGCCACTCTGGTAGTCTCCCATGCCAGAGTTGTTAGAAGGGGGTACTCCTAATTCTCATCGGGGGACAGGTGCGAAGGGATGAGGAATGGGCAGAGGAATGGAGGTGGGGATTGACTGTCTTATCTGTGCCACTCTTCAGTTAATTATCGAAAACACTGTCACATGCTTCTTCCTGCCTCCACTGCCTCTGACTATGGTATTATTCTGGAGTTCCCCTGGGAAAAACCACCTTTTGGGATGTTTTGTCTATTGAGAGGGGTTCCTCAGCTCTTTTGGGATCTGTAGTCCATCTGTTTGCCATTGCTCTATCACTTCTAGAAGCCCTACACTTTTCTGGTCAGCTGGTAAACCTTGTTTCCAGTGTTATAAATTTACTAATTTACTTCCTTTTTGAAGAGGGCGTTGGACTCTATTTTTGCACACACTCCATGTTAGATCTTTTTTGATGAGTTCTTATTTGTAATTAGGTATAGTGTCATCCAGACCTACTAATTTGCTCAAGAACTGAGTGGAGAGGGGGCAGGGAGTGATGGCGAGCAGCACTTTACTCACTGTTTTAAAAAAGGTTTTTTTTTCTTGCTTTAATGAGGCTCATTATATAACATGTTGAAAATACAGAAAAATAGAAGGAAGAAAAGAATCATTCATAATTTTATTTTGACAATTACTGTTAATATTTAGCTACATTAACTTTTAGTCTTCTACTTAAACATATTTTACCATTCTTGTGATTACATTCTCTCTAGCATTTTGTATTCATTTTTCAATTAACATCTTACTACATGTTTCTTATACTATTAGAAGCAATCATGATTAATCCATACTTTAATAATGTCATAAGATAAATCAAATGGATCCTCCAAGGGTAGCATTTCCCTGTGTAGGGTCTTTTGGCAATTGGTATTTGGCTCTTTTATTTTTAAAGAGGAAGGAAAGGAAATTTTATTTATATACATTTATTATTTACTTTTTGAGATAAAAGTTATAGCAAAATGTACAGATCCTAAGTGAATAATTTAATTAGTTTAGATAAATATGTACATCCAAGTAACCGTGATCTCAACCAGATATAGAATACTTACTTGACATATTTTAATAATGCAATGATAAATACCTATAAGAAGCTTCCCCCTATTTGGATTATTTAGGATTATTTACTTAGGCCATGTTCCTAGAGGTGAAATAATATTGCCTCATTTTACGAGGTGGACTTTTTACCAAAATGTTTTTCAAAGGGTTGGATCAATTATCTGTTCCCACCAGACAGTGGAGTGTCCCAGCATTATTCAGTTGTTTCTCTGTGATCTCCTTGATATCCTGATCAGCCCCACCAAAGGAAAGCTCCACTATTTCTTCTTGAAAGCAAATTGTGACTTTGTCATGTCAATACGTACCTCCACCCAACGGTGATTCTGTGTTTAGGTGTGTGTGTATTTATGTGTAAGAAATTGCCATTTCTGCTTTTAGTGGCTCCAACAATTTTTAATTTCTTGAGGAACCTACAACCTGGTTTCCAGGGTAGCTGTACCAATTTACATTCCCACCAACAGTGCAAGAGGATTTTCTTTGCTCTGCATCCTCACCAACACTTGTTAACTCTTGTCTTTTTGATAATAGAAATTCTAGTAGGTGTGGGGTGGTATCTTATTGTGGTCTTGATTTGCATTTCCCCGATAATGCAGGTTGATTAGAAGCCGGACCCTCAGGCAGTGGCTGGAACGGTGTGCAGTCAGTCTTCTTCCTGGGAGAAACTGGGAATTGGGCACTTGTCTGCTGTCTCTGTGCTGGGCCCCGGGGTAGGGCTACAGGGAGTTGGGGGTGCTCCTACATGGTTTAAAAACTCCTTCTTTGTTTGCTATGGTCCTGTGGGATTCAATGCAAGTCCCGTTGGCTCTCTGAGTCAGGTCAGGTGACTGCTGTAAAAGTCAGAGCACTAGATGTGTGGACTAACTCCTTCCAGGGAGAAACTGGAGACTTAGTTTTATTGTCCGGAGTGCACCAGAGTGGGGAGAAGGGGAAGTGCTCACCAGCTCACTCAGGCTCTGGGGAGGATCCGGTCATCATCACCTTGATGTGCGCTGGTTAGAAGCTGGACTCTTCTTCAGGAGCTTGTGAATTATGCAGTCAAACTCTTGAAAGGAAAGATTGGGAGATGAGCATTTTTGCCTGCTCTCCGCACTGAGCCCTGAGCAGGTAGCCATGCTGTTTTGTTGGCCAAGGTCCCTTGGGACCCCTGAGTGAAAGCCCCACTGACTCTCAGAGCCAAGTGATTTGGTGCCTTCTGTCTGGTGGAAGTCTTTAAAGTTGGGGAGCTAAATGTGGGGTCCAAGCCCCTTTCTCCTCAGGGAGAAGCTGCGAGTTGGGGGTTCCTTCCCTCCCAACTGTATGTCATTATGCTGGGTGTGGGATTTATGGTAAGGTTTCTCAGCCTTTCCTACCTGTTTTGATAGGGGTATTTTTTCAGTAGTCCCATATGTAGGAGTCACTCAGTTTCTGAATTTCTGTCAGAGGGAATTGTTCCATGTATAGCTGTACATTTGGTGCATGTGTAGGAGGAGGGAAATTCAGGTGCCTCCTCTGTCACCATCTTCTTGTGGAATAGTAAATAAATGTTTTCTGACCAAGTGAGCTATACTGGTGACAGGAATTGAGATCTGGACTGGAAGATATATATTACTTCAATTGATTGGGAAAACACAGCAATCTAGCATTTGTCTTTTTAAGAAAGGAGTTAGCATTGGAGACAAATAGCAAGCTGCTGAGGAAGTTCAAAAACTCATACATTTCTGTGGGATATTCTTGTCCAACTTCCAAATCACCCTGGGTCAGGACAGTAGAGATGGTTTAAAGTAGAAACACATAGGTCAGTGGAGAGGTATATCTTCCATTATTGCTGCAAATGTGTGGGAAGATGGGATTAGCACCTCCCTGTAGTACTTCAGCCATGCCTAAGGCAAACTTCCTGTTGCTTTAACCTCTTGATTTTGGGTAGCCATATTAAGTAAGTATTTATTAAAATATCTCAGAGCTGTATCTCTTCATCTGCTAAAATGGTAGATTTTGAGGACAGGGTTCATCCCCCTCCCCCGCTTTAAAAATTTTTTTTATAGAGAGACAGTGCATGCGTGCAGGTGTGGAGGGAGGGACAGAGGGAGAGAGAATCTCTAGCAGGTTCCATGCCCAGCATGGATCCCACTCAGGGCTCAGTCTCAGGACCCAGAGATCATGACCCTGAGCCAAAATCAAGAGTCATCGCTCAGCAGACTGAGCCTCCCAGGTGCCCCACAATGTCCCTTTTTTTGTGTGGCAGTCTAATATCTGCTAACCTTATTTGTGTGTGTGTGTGTGTGTGTGTGTGTGTGCACTTCGCATCTTATACAATCATCTCAGCAACACATGTAGTTTTTGTTTATTTATTTTCCCGCTTCCTTTTTATTCCCTTCCACCATCACAATTTAGATAGAAAAACTCCCACTGTGCGAGATTTGGTCATTATGTTTGCTAGCTCTTCTATGATGTTTATAAAATATGTCAACACCCTATAGTGCATTGGCATTGTTTTGTTATCCTACTAGCTATCAAAGAAATAAAACAAATGACCCCAAGCAAATCATCTAACTCATTACCTTTCAGTAACATTTTGGAGATGGAAAATTTATAAATGGTAAGAGTGGAGCATAAGGGGAGGAAGTGCTATCTTACCCCATAGCCTGGGACTCATCCTGGGGGACAGTGGAGGTGGGCACTGGCCCCCCATCTTCTGCGCACCCCTTCACTCTCCACTTGCACCATTCACCTGAATACATTAGTTTCCCGGAGAGGGAGATGAAAGCAGAGTGTGCACCTGCAATGTAGTGTGACTGCTGCAGCTTGATGAGAGGTTGCCAGGGAAGCAATTTAAAAAAAAAAAAAAAACAAAAAAAAAAACGGGAGGAGAATTGTCAAGGTTTGGCTTCTTGTGAAATTTGCCTGTCAGAACAGATGATGCATTTGGGCATAACACTCTCCCAGTTTGTTCTTCTGGCAGTTTTCTCCCTCATTTTCAAGGCTTTCGGAGTTTTGCTGCAACTTATCCATTTAAGGGGCTTTCCCCTTCACATATTTCTCCGTTGAACGTTAGTCCTGAGAGGTGAGAGCTGGTGTTTAAAAATCCACTCAGGACAGCTTTGCTTAGAATCAGGCCAGCCAGAGGGCAAGTCTCTCCAGCATCTGCCCTCACTCCCCTCCCGCAATTTGAGGGCAGTTTGTCTAAAACTGGAAGAGGGTTTGATATTATTCAACACACTTGGGTCAGACTAGCTCAGAGGGCAGTTGGCTTTTTCTGGGAACGGCCTGTGGAATGACATGAATTTTGAGGGTGCAGAGTGGGCAGGAAAACATAATATGGAAATGATTCTGATATACTGTCCTTGGAACTACCTGGTCTCATAGAATCTTGGAGACTTTTCTGTTTGGAATAGGGGGTGAGTATTTAAGACTAGCAAATGAAATATTCATCCAGGAGAGTTCATTTGCAAAGGTCATCATACTGACTTACATTGTACAGTTCTTCTGCCATTTTAATCCTTTCCTCCTTTTTTTTTGAGGAAGTAAATACTATTATCCTTATTTTATAGATGAGGCCACTGAAATTCAGAAAAGTCACATGTGTGATAAGTGACGGCATCTGAATGAAATCTGGAGCTCTCATTCTGTTCTATAGATTTTTTCTAGTATCTAATCTCCCAAGAAGGAAAAAAAAATTCCATCTGTAAAGTACATGGCCTTGCTGTCTATGAAATAGTGGATAGCAAGGAGGTGGGGTGGGGGTGGGCGGCAGCATTATTTATATATATAGAGGGAGAGAGTGCCTCTTTAAATTTGGAGCCTCTGGTGTAAATAGAGCTGCTTCTTTGATTTTATTTCATAGTTAAATGCTGCTAGTGAGTGAAATAAAGTCCCCATTCCAGGATCTCATCTCTAATTCCCTGCCATAAGCTCTAAAACAAAGGGGACTTATCATTTGCCTTTAATAGACTGTGCTATGTAGGTACCCAGAGACAGCAAAATTCCAATTAAAAGAATATCGATTGCTCATAAATTAATGCCAACATTTCAAAATCAATAGTCACTGAACTTCGCTCAGTGATTTTTTTTTTTTGAGCCCTCTTGGCTCTAGAATTTTGCTTATTAAATGTTCCACTGTAATCGTATGTCCAATTAACATGGATGATTCTTTCGCTATTAACATACAGTTTTCAATTTTAGTCTAGTTAGCACAACTAATCATTGCAGATGAAAGTCAGTGGAATCTTACAAACTCCAATGCCTTCTTCCCTCACCTGCTCCCAGAGATAATTTATATGCCTCCATTCCTCAGAGCCCAAAGCTGGTAAACATCTTCAGTTAAGCTGAACAGAAAAATAGAAATTCTGTGGAATAGAGAAAAAAAAAACAACCCAGAAAAATAAAGCAGAGAACATGAATTATGTCATAGGGAAGTTATGACTGGATCACCAGGGGATATAATTTCATTGCCCATGAGGCAAAATCGTGATCAAAATGTGCTCGGGACACGGGCCACTGTCCCTCTGTGAGGGACTCCCCTAGAGCGCCATGCTAATTAAATCTGAAAGGGAGACATATTGGGAAACTACCAGGGGTCAGGCTGGAGTCTGGCGATAGAGTGAGAGGAGTTGGGTATGTTCAAGGAACACATTTCGGAAGACAGATGTGATCACTGTGTGAGGCTGAGGTGAAAATGATCTTACAGTGCCATGGTTGGCCTGGGACTGTGAAGTAACATGTGGCCAGTCAAGATATTTTTGTGACTCATGTTAACTCTTCTGATTCCAAGGCTTTCACATCATTTAGTCCCATTGGTGTCATAGTCAAGGTCCATTAAAGATAAGCAAGTGGGTAGATTCTGCCTTCTTTGGCAATTCTGTTCTGAAGAGAATTGCTCATTTATTTAACTAATGTCTGCTTTCTGCATTAAGGGCTCTTCGATGGCCTGGTGGGTGTGGAAGAGAGGGCAGAATTCTAGCTGCAAAGTATATCAAATGGAAACGTGCCTTAGGGACCAGAAGGCTCAGGTTCTAATCCCGGCTCTGTCACAAATTGGTTGCAAGTCCTTTAATTTCTCTGTGTTTGTTTGCTTCTCTATAAAGAAAGTTGTACCAAGTAATGGTATCCCTTTCAGATCTAAAATGTGTTCTACTCTAGGACCTAGAATAGTATCCTCCAACTGTTTTGTTCATGTACTCCCTAAAAGAATTTTAAAAAGGTATGTGCCCCCACATTTTTAAGTCCACATGTCATAAGTTTAATTAGTTACAAAGGATGTAATTTTCACCATATTGTATATTGCATAAGAGTTTTTAACATATTTTTATCAAAACTGAAGGTGTGGGTTTAGCTCATTCAGTGTATGGTACATGTTGCAATAACATCTCATTAACAAAGCCAGTTCTTATTGTCAAGTCACTCAGTTATGGATTACTTGTTTTCCATCAGAAGAGAGTCTGGCTTCATTTTTTCATTCATATAAATTTGTTATCATGCATCCTGGTGACTACCTCATTTTGGAATACTAATTCTGGGATGATTAACTAATTAGATACTCAGAAAACGAGTTGGCTAAGTAGCTTCAGTAGGGAGCTTTGCCATGAGTATTTCTTAATTTGTACTTAAAGGACTGGCCCTCAAGAACAATGTGTTCTCCAGTGCGTTCTTTTATTTGGTGCCAGGGAGCCTAGTCAACTATGGAGCAAGGTACCACAGTAGGTCTCATCGTGAGTGAGAAGAATGCCTTTTTTTTGTAAAGTGGGAGAACAGTGATTAAGAGATGAGTGTTGGTAAAGAACGAGAAGCCTGCAGGCATGTCATCAGGCAAAGTTGTTTTTGAAAGGATGCATATGGAAGTTGAGGGTCTGGAAATGGATTCACTTAAAACTACCATGTTGTGTATCTGCTGGGAAGTCTTCATGTACCCCTATTAAGGAGTATACAACCCAGATGCACAGAGGAGGGGCAGAGGGTATGACACTTTCCATTGTTACTTTATGCCACCGTATCAATAGGTCCAATATCGCAAGGACTATCTTTTGTAAAGGTCAGTAACCCCCAAACATGGCACATACTCTCCTTTGAAGTGAATTTCCCATTACATTTCTGTGATCAAATTCCTAGGCTCTATCATTAGCGTATCGTTACCTCATCATCTACCATGTACTGAGACTCTAATTTATACATTCTTCTTGGAATAGAAAATATAATTTATGCAATCTATGCACATTCCACTTTTCCAGAAATCAGAATGCCTAGAGGCGGTATAAAGTATTGATTAAAAGGAATGATTTTGGAATTATTTGCCATGGGTTTGAATTCTGCCTCTGCAATTTTACTTGTATAAGCAGGCTCAGCTTCAGTTTTTTCATCTGTTAAATTAGGAAAAGATACTTCTAAGTGTGTATTCTGTTTTCTCCATTTGTTCCTCTTGCCCCCCTTCCATATCCATTGTTCATCTCTGCTCTGATTGCTTCTTTGGAGGCAGATCCCCACAGGTTACATCACCAGGGCTCCCTTTCCAGTTAGTTGGCTTCCAGTTGTTGCCAAAGGGAAACACTGGTAGAAATCAGAGGGTGAAGGAAGAAGAGAGTTCTTCTAGGCTGTCTTTTGCTCTGGGCCATATTTCATGCAATGATTGGGTCCCTCAACTATAGCTTCTGTTGATGGTCCTAGCTTAATATTTCCAAATCTAATTCTCTAATGCCATCCTCTCCTTTTGTGCCTTTAAGCCTATGGGTGGTAAAGTCTTCACACTATTTCTGGTCTCTGACCAGAGAGATGAGAATTTTTAGCCAATTGAATTGGATTCAGATTCCTGGCAGGACCGTGGATGATAAAGCGTTGTTGTTCTTTCATTTTTCAATAAATATTTGTTGAGTCTACTAAAGTTCAGTAAGTTCTATTGTGTTTACTGCTATATTCCTAGTACCCACACAGGACTTGGCATGTATCATGGGAGCAATAAATATTCGTTGATGGAATACCTACTAGATAAACACTGTACTCGGCCCTAGTGATTAAATGGTGAATAAGACAGACCAACTTTCTGGCCTCATGAAACTTTTAGTCTAACCATGAGGATTGAGTGAGATCATACAGAACAACATAAAGCCTGGCACTGCCTACTGAGTTGACCCATCTAAGAAACAAGCTTGGCCTTTTTCCTCCCCTGTCAACTGGTCCTCAAAGACCCCTCCGTGTGGCCAAAGGTGTGAGTTGAGAGAGAGGTGGATTACGTGAGAGTACAGGGGACCTGATTAAGCAGCTTACTTGTGTTTTCTCGCTAATTTTGTATCCAACCCAGGATTTACCATTTCCATTTTATAGTGGACAGCAGTATGCTGGATCTGCCTAACCTGTTAACATAGTAGACCTGACAGCTCTTCATGGCCTAGCTACATGATCACTGGGGGTCCCACAGTCAGAATGCTACAAGGGCCCAATAGCATGCTGGAAGCTGCTTTTTGAATGGTTTATAGTTGTTTACTATAGATGGCATGGACTTGCTTAGATTGTGATAGGGGCCCACGTTGTGATTCTTCTGTTGGGGCTTGGCATAAACTCCACATGGTGTCTCTTCCCACCACATATACCACTAGGACCATAGGGTCTGCCAAGTATGGCCTGAGAGACAAGACTATGTGAACCACAGACTGGACCTGCTCTTGGCTTCTCTCAAAGCCACCAACCTACGTTATCATCTGCCAAATGAGTCAAAGTGGTATTCCCAAGTGGGGAAATGTACTGCCTCTAGAACCCAAAAGTCTTGTTAAAGCAACATGGTTCTGTCTGAGGACATTCACTATGCAATAATTTGCCCTTAATTTTAGGGATGTTCTGGCAGAGCCCAGGCTACTGGACTACTGGACTTCAAACATCATTGAGGTGGTAGCCTCCTGAGACTCTATAGCATCTATGTCCCATGTTCTGGTACACACATGTCTTACTAAGGGCTTGATTGTATGTACCACTTTCTGTTCATCTGGTTTGATTAATATAATGTCATTAATATAGTGGATCAATGTGATATTGTAAAAAGGTGGTCCAGGTCCCTTCAAGCCATATTATGACAAGAGTGAGAGAGTTAGTATAGCCCTGGAATAAAAGTGTAGATGTATACTATTTTCTGTTCTAGGTAAATGCAAAATGCTTCTGATTCTCTTTATGATAGGGATAGAAAACAATGCAGAATTCCAGATTAATGTTATCATACCTTATGCTAGAAGCTGTGTAAACCTGTTATAGCAAAACTACCATATCTAGCACAGCAACTGTAATTGGGCTAATGCTTCATTAACTTGGTGGTAGTTCATTGTCCTCCACTATGTTCTGTTTTGTTTTTGAAGGACCTGACTGGTGATTAGATTGAGAAGTCATGGAGACTGCTATCCCTGCTTTCCTTTCTGAAGGTGGCACTGCTTTCCTCTCCCTCCAAGCATGTATTTTTGTTTTGGTTTGCTATCTTGGTCAAGGAGGAACTTGGCTTTCTTCATTACATAGCTCTTATACTACCATATTAAGGAACCAATGTTAGCACTTTTTTTCAACTACCAAGTATGTCTATTCCAATGATATATTTGGAGTCTGGAAGAAATGACCATTGGGTGGGTTTGTAAGTCCAATGGATGAACTGTGACATGGACATAATTTATTACTGTGACATAGAACTCCATTTATTACTGGTTTCTATATGTCCCAACATGGGAGATCATGGTGATGCTTTGGGTGCCTAGGTATAAGTGCCAATTTAGATTCTTTCAGTTCTTGAAACGTCTGGGCATTCCCTTGTTCTCAGCACATGGTTACTTGAGTAAATGGCACTAGGCCCCTTTGGGGAAGGACTTGGGAACTTACTACTGAATATATCTACTGTGGTGTTTCAGAATCTTCCTTCAAAGGATCTGATCTCTTCTTTAGTTAGTGGGTTTTGGGTCTGAGGATAGGCTCATGTGGAAATTGGGCAAGGGATACTCAATTTTTAATGAGGTGGCTGCTGTCAGCTTCCTGATCATCTTGATTATTTAAATTAAGGACTACTCTCATTTACTGCCCATCTATTTTGTCTCTCAAAACACTGTCTTCTATTGGCCATTTTCAAAGCTCTGTGAAAGTCAGGCCTCCCTGGCTGCTATTCCAAGCCTTGCTTCTTATTGTGGTACTTGTGCTCACTTGCTTCTGGGAGCAAGTGCTGCCTCTTGGTACACTTTTTCAAGATCCCCTCATCTTCATCGTCATGAGGGAGCCCCGTTCTTTAACAACAAGCCTTACCATTGACCCTACTCATGACTGGCTTCATGGACATGCATCCTGTGCATTTGCACAGAGCCCTACACTTAGAAGGGCTCCATACTTTGTTTAGTGCTCTGCTGTTGCAGTCCTGAAATTCTTTTTAACAAGGGACTCCACATTTTCATTTTGCACTGGGCCTTGAAAATTATGCTGCCAATCCTGCTCCTGCTCCTCAGAGGACAGCCACTGCTGAGCTTCTCAGTGGGACTGGAACTCTCCTCACCAGTGCATTCTTATTGCATCAGCAAAAGGAGTGTTTGTGTACTTTTTTGCAGAAAATGGTAGACTTTATGAAGTATATCCACTTAACCATGCCTACCATTCAGAGCCTTTTGATTCCTCATCCTATCCTCTATTATATTAGTTCTGGCATTTCTACTTCACTTGGTTTGGGCTACTGTATTCTATAAGCTTCCAAGAGCCACCCTAGCAGTGTGTAAGCATCATTTTCCAAGGTCCTTGCCAGAGTGTTAAATCTGTATTCTGAGAATGTGCCCATGTTAATAAACTCTCCCTCTTCCAACTTCACATTCCTCTCTTTTCCCCCTGGATCTCACATTCTTTTAGAATCCATACTCATAAGCAGCCTTTCCAGGTTCTGGCAGTATGTCAGCCAGACCCTGCAGCAACATAGGTTCTTTCACTTTTGCCTTGAATGGGTCAGTCTTTTTTCATGAATCACTGACCCTTAGCAACCACTAAATTCCATTCTTATGCTTGTCTTTTGCCTCCTAGCTCTTAAACACAAGGTACATTGCATTAGCTAGTGTCCCTTTCCGCTGCTATGACATTCATTGTACCACTAGTGAAAGTTTGAATAGGTGCACTGCTCTAGCAGGCTGGATACTCTCCATACCCCACCTTCCATTAGTGGTGGCTTCCTCATTGCCAGGTAACTGGTAAGTGATCCAGTTCCCAAATACCAATTCAGTGTTTTCTTCCTGGAACCACTCCCGGCATCAGTTCACTTAGATTAGGTTCCTTGGGAAGAGATTCTGAGATAAGGAGTTGCAAGCAGAAGAAGAAGAAGGTTTTGGGGGAGAGGATTTGGGAGATTCATTGGTTAGGAAGTCTGGGTGGTAAGATTGAGAACACCGAGAAGCTGACCTCCAATGCAGTTACAAGTAAGGCTTCAGCTGATCCTGAGGGAGGTTATAGAGTTGGGATGGTCATCCAGTTCTCCCAAATTGAAGGAAGGGGGTTGGCCTTTATATCTCCATAGCATCCAGTCACTAGTTGTGAGACCACGTTCCCCAGAAGTGTAACCTGGGGGAAGACAGTTCTCTGTGGCAGAGGCAATCCCCAGTGTGAGATGCAGCTGTGAGCCCTCAGCAGCTGGGAGATGGGGGTGTTCACCCACAAAAAAGGATCTGAACAGAGCACCATAGCACTATAGCCAAATTGTAGTGTAAATAATAATGTCCTATTGAGAAGGTATATGATTAACTAGAATGTGTCTATCTGAACACATCTGAACACATCTGAACACTGGAATTTGAACACATTTTCTTCTGAATGTCAGTTTTCAATTCACAGACTAGATATTTCCAATGTGACAACAAAGGCATTGCAGCAGTGGTCACAGCAATGGTAAAATTGGGCATTTAAGTAAATATTGAAAGTTTTGACAGTTTTAGCTACATTTAGTTTCACATTTTGTTTATGTTTATTATTTGGCATAGCTCTTGTTCCCGATCGTATTTCAGAATATGCTTATTTAATTTTCTTTCTGTGCCATTTTTACTTCATTTGTTCCACCACATTTACTTTTCTGCAGTTAGCTGACAATATAAATAGAAGCAGAAGAGCTCAGAAGTCTACCCCAAATGCTACCCCATGCATGGGTTTGTGATTTCAAATACCATGACTTCTGCATTACATTTTCTCTCTTATATTCCTAATGAGGCTTACCTGGTTGTGTTCTCAGGAAAGAGCCTAGGTGGAAAATTGCAGCAATTCTTGCCCTAGAGTCTTGAACAAAAGCTAATATCTACCATCAAGCACGTAGAAAGTCTAATAAATAAGACAGAGAAGCTGTTAAGCTTTGCCCCAAATGAAAGCTTTAATTGAGGTGGATTGGAATCTGCTCTGCAGTTGGTGTTGTGGTTCATTATTTTATTATTTTTTCCTTCCTTCAAAATTAAGCTAAGGTCATGGTCTCTCATGAACTTTTTACTTTTAATTTTTTAAAATGAATCTAAGAACACTATTGCTTGAAATACTTTTCTCATTGGATTGAGAGTTTAAATGGCTGATGGAAATAATTGCCTAAAATGGAAGAACATTCTTTTGCCACTCAAAGCTGATAAGCCTGATACTGTTTATGATACAGGCAATTGTTAAATACTCTTATTGACGGGTGTCCTGTGAGTCCCTATTTGTCTCCCTTGTCTCCTTTGGGAAGGTACAGGGTGCTCTTCTTGCTTGGGGCTTTGCTCTGCTCAGCTGCACATACTTGGCATTCTGAATGCTTCACTGACAGGTCCCCTATTATACAGGGCAGGTAGGTGAGAGTCATTGACATCTATGTGAATGATGAGTTCCGTTTCATCATAAATCACCTGAATATTCATGTCCTAGACTATTTGAGATTCTAGAAACTTCCTGTTTACAGAGGCAATAAGAATAACACATATACCTATTTTGTTGTAGTGGAATATAACCTCAAATCTCAGTCTCGGTATTCTAGTTACCAAAAAAAAAAAAAAAAAAATCATTTCCAATGTTGGATCACTCCACCATGGGTAAAGAGTTCTCTGAACTTCTAAACAACATAAAATAATTTTCAAACATTCCACATAGCAAATGAAGCAGGGAGTGGTGGGTGATTCAATCAGTCTGGAAAGATGCCCTTAAATTCATCTACAGAGCATTGGGTAATCATATCGAGAAGGAAGACAAATTCTCCTCATTCTCCTTTTTATATCCTAGGTGAGAATATTTGCACACATGAGCTTTAAAATCACAGACAGTGGCCAGCATGTGTTTCCTGGGAGTGCATATACTCTCTCTACAGGAAACCCTGCTTTGTAAAGAGAGGTATGTGGGCGCTGGGCCACAGCTACATCACTCCCCTTAAGCTAGAACTCTCACAGCCAGATAATATAGACAGCCCTGAAATGCAAGAGGCAGTGAGGATGAGCAATATTTCAGAGGCTGTTCTCAAAACACATCATTATCTGGCTTTTCTGTTTCAATAATTTGTAAGCAGGCTGCCTCCTCTATAAACAGACCAGCAGGAAAGCAGAAAGCCATATGAGTTATTGCATCTCTACTGCCTGGGACTCAGGAGACAACATCAATTTTAATGTATTGAAATGTGGAACTGTCTTTGAGGGACTCTCATTTGGAATATGACCATTGGAAAAGCCTGGGCTCCTTTAAGGAATGTGGAGAGATACTCATTTCATGACAATTACTTGCCTGGTATCTCCGTAAGCAAACATGATAGTACAAAGCAAATGTTAGCTAGTAGTTCTTAGCTAATGTTTTCTAGCTAGATCTGGGAATAGAAATATGAACAGAAGCTCATTAGAATTACTTATTGCTCTGTCCTGCTATGAGCATTACTTATATCATACACAGTGATAGTAAAGCTGCCAGGCTGAGTCTAGGCCTTGCTCATCTTTGGATTCCTATATATTTGGGTATATCCTGAGTCCTGAAAAAGACCTTTGAGAAGGTGGTGGGGGTCCTGAATGTAACATGTGTCTATCACTTGCCTTTGGATGGGCCATTAAGTATTATTCCAGACCCTATGAAGAGGGATTACAATAAAAGATAGAAGAGGTATAAAAGAGTTGTTTGTCTAAGACCTCTGGAAGATAATGATTACATGAAAGCATAGCGTTGTGGCTTTTATTGCAGAGGATAGCCATAAAGGAGGGAGAAGAGTCCTTGCCTGTTGAGGGTCAGTAGGCACATGCACTCTGTATGGGACAAAACGAGATGATGGATCATCAGGCCAGACCCACCTGGAACTGGCTCTGAAGGGAAACTGGAGAGGCCACCAGCCACACTGTGTGGGCACTGACACCCTTGATATCAACACAGATAGCACTGAGGCTTGATGGCTGCCTGGAAGCTTTTCTTTTCCTTTTCCCCTTCCCTTCCCTTCCCTTCCCTTCTCTTTCCTTCTCTTCTCTTTTTCTTTTCTCCTTCTTTCCTCCCTCCCTCCCTCCCTCCCTCCCTCCCTCCCTCCCTTCCTTCCTTCCTTCCTTCAGTTTTTAAGAGCGTAACTAACACACATCACATTAGTCTCAGGGGTACAACACAGTGATTCAGCTTTGTTATGCTCCACTCGCTACCAGTAGAGCTACCTTCTGGCTTCATCCAACACTATTATTACAATACATTGACGGTATTCCTCATGCTGTGCCATTTATTCCCATGGAATAAGTATTCCTTGACTGAAGCCTGCATCTCCCACTTCTCTTCATGCATTTTGCCCATCCCCCTCACCCTCCTTCCCTCTGGTAACCATCAGTTTGTTTTCTGTATTTATAGGTTTGATTCTCCTTTTTAGTTTATTTATTTGTTTTGTTTCATTTTTTATTCCATGCATGAGTGAAATAATATGATACTTGACATTCTCAGATTGACTTATTTTACCCTCTAGATCCACCCATGTTGTTGCAGATTACAAGATCTCCTCCTTTTTGTGTCTGTATAATATTCTATTATATATTAGTCCATTCACATATATATATACCACATCTTCCTTATCCATTTCTCTATTGATGGACAGTTACATTGTTTCCATAACTTGGCTATTATAAATAATGCTGCAATAAACATAGGGGTGCCTATATCTTTTTGAATTAGTATTTTCATTTCTTTTGGGTAAATACCCAGTAGTGGAATCATTGGATCATAGGGTATTTTTATTTTTAATTTTTTGAGGAACCTCCACACTGTTTTCCACAGTGGCTGTACCAATTTACATTCCCACCAGCAGTGCATGAGGGTTCCTTTTTCTCCACATTCTCACCAATTTTTGCTATTTCTTTATTTTTTATTTTAGCCATTCTGACAGATATAAGGTGATATCTCACTGTAGTTTTGATCTGCAGTTCCCTGATGATAGTGATGTTGAGCATCTTTTCATGTGTCTGTTGGACATCTATATATCTTCTCTGGAAAAATGTCTATTCAGGTCCTCTGCCTGTTTTTTAATCAGATTGTTCATTTTTAGTGTTGAGTTGTATAAGTTCTTTATATATTTTAGTTGTTAACCCCTTTTTAGATATATCGCATGCAAATATTTTCTCCCACACAATAGGTTGAATTTTTATTCTATTGATGGTTCTCTTTGCTGTGCAAAAGCTTTTTTTTTTTTTTTTTTTTTTGCTGTAGTCCAAATAGTTTATTTTTACTTTTGTTTCCTTTGCCTTTGGAGACATCTAGAAGTATGTTGCTAGGCTGCCAGCTTTTCTGATGGCTGCCTGGCAGCCTGTCTGTGTTTTCTCTATGGCCCATAGTTCTGAACTACTGGCAATTTTTCCAGCCAGAGGGTATCTGGCTCTGTCCAGAGAAATTTTTAGTGATTACAGTTCAGTGGGCTATGTGTGGTAGGGAGGGATAGGGAGATGTTATTACTGCCATATGATGAGAGGAAACCAGGGATGTTGCTATATCCCAACGTGCTCAGAACAGCCTCCCCCCCCGCCAAAACGAGGTATTATCTGGTCCAAAATGTCAATAGTACTAACATCTAGGACTAACTCACATCTATGACTGTGTCACTATTGTGGTTTTGATAAAGAAAGCAGGACATAGAGGTGTCTCTGGGAAAATGAGATGATCCATTCCACCAGCACATGTGACCCATCCCGATGAGGGTTCCAGAGCTTTCTGAGAGCGCTTCAAAGGGAAGATTCTCCTGCCAACAAAGAGGGGTATGGCGCCACATAACTATAATTTGGGGTGCAAATCAGTATCTCTTGGGTGCCCAGCTTTTGCAGATTTAAGCTTGATGAGCATTTAATTCTTAGTACAATAGCCATGGTCTTTCTGTAGGCTTTCAAATCATCTGAAAGAGTTTTACCTCATCCTTAGGATCAAATACCTGAAAGGAGGTATTGCCATGTGCTTGGCAGTTTTATTCCTTCTTGAATTCACTTGACTTTTGTTGACTGCCCATTATATGGCAGGCATTCTAGCTGTAAGAGTGACAAGAATAAGGCAGGCTCAGTTGATGTCCTCCTGGAATTAAGTTCTTGTGGGAGAAGATGTCTGTGAATGAATACATATTCAAGCAGTTAATTAATCACTATTGTTTTAAGGGTCTGTAAGCAAAGTACACAGTATTAGGAATGTGTATAAGGGAGATCCTAATGGAATTTTGGCCTTCCAGCAGCATTTTCTCTGCTGAAGGGATGCCTTTGCTCAGGGTGCGTGGGCTTCCTTACAGCATGGCAAGTAGGTGTCAAGAACCCAGACCCCGAGAGATCAAGGCTGAAGTGCATGGTATTTGTGATCTATCCTTGAAAGTCACATTACCTCCCTTCTGCCACACTCTTGGATAAGACAGTCGCAAGGGTCCAACAACTATCGAAGAAAGGGTGACATAGGCACTATAACTTGATGGAAGGGATGTGAAGATCACATTTTACGAAAAACAAGTAGGATGAGCGCTATGCTGCAGCCATATTTGGAAAATATAGTCAGCTGTAAGTGAAACAAGAGTAAATCCCTACAAATTTCTGTTTGAATCACTTTTCTTTCTGAACCAGAGATAAAACTATGGTTTTATCTGGAAATACAGAGATAATATAAAGATCTTTCTAAATAAAGAGATAATGTAAAATAAATAAAAAAATAATCACTGAGTGAAAAGTTACTAGGCTGGTGAATACAATAATAACTTACAAATCTTAGTCTTATAGTCAGATTTTCAATCCTTTGGAGAATTCTTTAGGTTCATTTAAGAGTTCATAGTTACCAGTGGGTGCTGTTAAATCCAGAGTGGTTTTGTAAAAACAAAAGGTTTTGTTGTTAGTGAGATGCTGT
This sequence comes from Eumetopias jubatus, assembly GCF_037043125.1. Classification (NCBI taxonomy): domain Eukaryota; kingdom Metazoa; phylum Chordata; class Mammalia; order Carnivora; family Otariidae; genus Eumetopias; species Eumetopias jubatus. The sequence continues at coordinate 18,723,690 of NW_028274807.1, read as the reverse complement.
TTTGTTTTTGCCTGTTTTTCTTTTTAAGTTTTATTTATTTATTTTTAGAGAGTGAGGGTGAGCAAGCACATGAGACCCAGGGTAGGGGTGGAAGGGAGGGGAAGAAGGAGAAGGAGAGTCCTAAGCAGGTTATGTGCTGAGCACAGAGCCCTCTGGAGTGCTCAATCCCCTGACCCTCAGATCATGACCTGAGCTGAAACCAAGAGAGTTGATGCTTAACCTACTGAACCACCCAAGCATCCCCACCCCCCCAGGTTTTTTTTTTACTTTTGCCTATTTTTAAGCTATAGTCCAACAGAACTTTTTCCCTCTGTTTATGAGATTCTATTTTTGTTGAGAAAAAAGCTGGACAAGATTAATGTATGTAAAGAAGACACTCTGGTATTTGTTAGTAATTGTAAAAAGCTCCTTGAGATGGAGCACACCTTGTTTTGATGTTGCTTTTCTCTATTTGTTACAATGAAAACTTCTCCATCTGGAGCCAACAAAATGGAAAAATCTGAAGAGGTGATTGTATAGTCCTGAGAAATTGGAAGAAAAGCAGCATTTTGCAGAAAAATATTCTCCCTGTCTTAACCTGAAATGAATAGTTCATGAAATTTTATGATCATTGAAATCATAATCTTCAACTGGACTCTTGGCCACTGTTAAGAGATTTGGATTTCGGGGTGCCTGGTTGGCTCAGTCGTTAAGCATCTGCCTTGGGCTCAGGTCATGATCCCAGGGTCCTGGGATCGAGCCCCGCATTGGGCTCCCTGCTCGGCAGGAAGCCTGCTTCTCCCTCTCCCTCTCCCCCTGCTTGTGTTCCTGCTCTCGCTGTGTCTCTCTCTGTCAAATAAATAAATAAAATCTTTAAAAATTTTTTAAAAATTAAAAAAAGAGATTTGGATTTCACAGGTAGACTCAATAGTCCAGTAAAGTTATTAGTGCTTATTTTGCAGACTGTTTTGTGTCTTTTGTGTACCGCTTCAACATTAAATTTTAAGGATTTCTTAGATGAGGTTATGGGATTAACTTTTGTCTTGAGTTTACAATGCAGTCCTTCAATGACAGCCCTTGACTGAAGCAATTTTCATAATTATATTGACCTGAGAAGATGTCCTTGCCAGAAGGACTGTGCCAGTATGTCACAGAATGCAAATAGTGTTCATCATGTAAGCGCAGAGGACACAGCCCATGTCATCTGCAGAAGGTAGGAAATCTTTGCCCCCAGAAGATCTGCAGACATCTTTTGTTAAACACTTGTTGCAGGTCAGGTCCCCAGGAGAGACTCTAAAACAGATTTGTGGCAGAGGTTTATTGGGGAGTGCTCTTGACATCAACACCTCTGGGAGAGTGAAATGATCCCGTGGGGTGTTGTGGAACTGCGATAGTCCCTGAGTGTACCAAATAGAGGCAAAGGACCGGGCCTTATGTCCTGATATTAACCATCACTGGATGTGGGTTGACCCAGAGGAAGGGGCAGGACTTTGGGTGAAATGACTCTCTTTAGACACAAACAGCGTTAAGTGTCTCAGTTCTGAGGGGGGCACATCACAGCATCCACCACAGAAGTTTTTTTGAGCTACTGAGAGACATACCATGATCACCATAGAACCAAGGCCATCAAATGTAGATGATAGAGGAAGTTTTATTTTGAGGAAATAAATTGTGATTTAAAACCCATCAGAATCAAGCCCAAGATCTGTCATACTCATTCTCATCACCAGGTAATATTAACTACGTGGCTGTGAAATGTGAGGTTTTTACCATTTCCAGAAGCTTCTGTGTTAGATGCTTCAAGTTTCCACAGATTTGCAATTCTCATACTTAATTGTAAGTAAAAGAGGAAAATGAACACATTGTGAACGATATTTGTTAATCACCATAAAAATAGTTTAAATCATCAGAGATATTTATTTTCAAGGCCCTTTGTCCTGCTGCTCAAGGCCAAACTGTTAGCGGGTAGAGTTGCATGGATGTGTTGTAAATGTACTGTTTTACCTCTGGATAGAAAATTGAATCTTGGGGCGCCCAGGTGGCTGAGTCATTAAGCATCTGCCTTCAGCTCAGGTTGTGATCCCGGGGTCCTGGGATCAAACCCTGTGTCAGGCTCCCTGCTCAGTGGGGAACCTGCTTCTCCCTCTCCCTCTGCCTTTACCCCCCTTGTGCTCTCACACGCTCTCTTTCTCTCAAATAAATAAATAAAATTCTAAAAAAAAAAAAAGAAAAAATTACATCTTGCTGTCTCAAGAGGAGCATCACAGATATCTCCTAAGAAAGAACTGGTTCACATCTTGTAGGAACCAAATGCTAGGCATTAATGACGTCAGAATGGCCCAGTTATAAAATCTCATCCATGGGGAGACAGAATATAGTAGTTTAAAAGCGTAGATTCTACGTGGTTTAGAGCACAGCTGTACTATTTGTTTGCTTGGTGCCCCTGGGAAAATTAAATTTTCTGTTATCTTATTTTCTCAGCTCTAAACTGGGTATAATAATAATAATACTAGGGTTTTAAAGATTAAATGACTAATATGTGTGTGCATGACAGAGAGTAAGTGCTTTGTAGGTGTTTACTATTATAATGTTCAGATGTGTTTTTTTTTTTTTTTTTGAAGAGAAGTATAAGAGAGAACCAGCTTTTGCTGTATTAAATTATTGCACCATCTTTTGGTGCTGGAGGTACACTTTTTGCTGTATGGAAAATCGAATAATATTTGATTGTTAGAGTCAGTATCTTTGAATGTTATTAGAGTTGGCGTTTGAACGTTTTCCTCATCTCTCTCCATATGGGTCAGGAAAAGACTTAAAACAAAAACAACCTTATTCTAAATCCTTGATGAAAAAGGGTGAGACTGGGAATTTATTTTCAAGAAAAACCTACGAGTCCTACATCTTTGATATATTATCTCATTTAACCTTTATACCAGCCCTATGAAATTTGCACTGTAATTTTCTCCTTCTTACTGATGGAGGGAGACAAGACAAGAGGATATCAATAGAAGCTGGAGCAGAGTTTAGGATCTGAAAACAAATCCGTGTTTTCATTATAGTGCTTGGGCAGAGGTGGAACGTGGTGCTGGCCCATTCCATAGCAATTCAGGTGGGATGATGTATATTCAGAATACAGATGGGCAGAGAGTCCTTCCACGCTGTGACCAGCTGCAAAGGTGTTTCTCCTGGGGAGAATTCATGACAGCAGAACCACTAACTGCCTTCTCTGGGACCACTGATCTTTTTAGTTATTAGTTATTAGTTAGTTATTCCAGTAGAATGAAAAGCGTGAAAACTCCTTTGGTCATATAAATACTAAATTGCTTGGTGTATGTCTCCCCAAGAATGTAAGACAAACCTATCATTGCAAAACAGGGCTTTCTTTTCTTTACTTTTCTTTTTTTCTCTTCTCTTCTCTTCTTTTCTCTTTGCTTTTCTTTTCTGGTTAAAGATTAAGTTATATAAGTAACAAAAGGTGTTAATGTTTGCCAGAGGCCACTGGAAATCAATGTATTTTTGTTTTAAGACACCTTGTATTGTAGCTCTCTCAAGGATATTTGGAGAAAAAAGAAACAGCTAAAGGAAGTTGCTGTAGTGATGAAAATTGTCCTCTTGAAAGCTTCTTCCACATGTTTTCTACTGCAGAATATTATGTTGATTCAGGAAATTAGCTTTGCATTTTTTAAAACTATAATTTAGAAGAGGACTATATTTAGGTCAGAGAGAAAAAGATAAAGATGTGGTTTTCAAATTCTAAAATCTTACATTTGGACAGTTTTTACAGTTGCTCAGTTGACATACTTTCCTTTTCTATAAGTAAAATGGCTTGCACTCTTTTCTTCTGTTCCAGGAAGTCTCAGAACTTTCCCTGATGTCTAAATCTTATTTTTTTAAATTTATTTATTTGACAGAGAGAGAGAGAGAGAGAGAGATCGAGAGAGGGAACACAAGCAGGGGGAGTGGGAGAGGGAGAAGCAGGCCTCCCACCGAGCAGGGGGCTCGATCCCAGGACCCTGGAATCACCACCCGAGCCAAAGGCAGACGCCTAACAACTGAGCCACCCAGGTGCCCCGATATCTAAATCTTAAGAGAAACAGAGGAGCAAAATGTCTATCTGCAAATTTGTGAAGAAGAGTATCCAGTTATTTAAAAATCTACTGTTCTAGAAATCATGAAACAAATAACTGTTTATTTTGGATTTTAAAAATAAAAACAACTCAGGGGATATGCACGGACCTTTGCACCCAACAGGCTAAAGAAAATCAGACTGAAGATGACACAGTGTAATTAAAACAGGGGGATGACCATTAATTCATCAGGATAAGAAGATAAAAGAATCAAGGAATGAAAAGATCTCTTTCTATGTATAAACCATTTTTTTAAAAAGAAGAACTCTGTGGATAGAGGAGAATAACAGTGAAATATTAAGTGGGAGTATGTAGAAAAGAACAATTCTAGAAGATCAAAAATAATGTACCTACACAGTAGGTATCTGAGCTTTACACAAATTTATACGAGTGTCAGTGCCTCTCTACTGGTTTCTTTGAATATAAGATTCATAGAATATATTAAAAACAAAATTTTACCCTCTCTCAAGCCAGTAAAAATGTGACAGTTTTTCTACCAAGTCATTTAGCATCATGACCAGATGGTTAAAGAAGATAAATTTTAAGAGTTGATTTTCAAGTTTTAGAGGAAACTGCTGTTGGTTTTCAGTTTGGTGCACTTCATAGTGCACATTTGCATATGAAAAATGCTCCTATAATATTGCAGTTAATTTACTGGGCAAACGGCTTGAATATATATTGAGGCTTTATGGTGCCAAGACAACCCAGTTGATCTGATAAAATTACAAGTGAATTTGGGAGTGGAGGAGAAAGGAGTAATAAATCAGTTATATGTTAACTTGAAGAAGAAAGAAAACGCTTGCCTATTCTCCCAACTCTCCCCACCTTTTCAACTGGTTGAATTTATATTGTGCAGACAAAATGTGATTGTGTTGCACCTTGTTATTGATTAATCCTCTTAAAAAGAGTAAGTTACTTGGTTGCTTTAATTGATTGATTTTTTAAATTGGCAGTAAAATCCTTGAAAAACATTAGACCTATGTAAACACAGTCTGAATACACACTCATAAAATTTAACCAATATTTGGATACCCAGTCTCTCAAGGCATCTTGTTAAAGTAATGAAATAATGATTTAACTCTCTAATTATTAAAAAAAAATGGGGCGCCTGGGTGTCACAGTCAGTTAAGCGTCTGACTCTCGATTTCAGCTCAGGTCATGACCTCAGGGTTGTGAGATTGAGCCCCGTGTCGGGCTCTGTGCTAAGCATGGAGCTTGCTTAAGATTCTCTCTCTCCCTCTTCCTCTGCACCTCCTTCTCTCTCCCTCTCTCTCTCTAAAAGAAAAAAAAGATGGCTAGCCAATTAAGCAAAACGTATCTTTCACCCTACATACATCATTAAATGGATCTGTTATGTGAATGAAAGAAGAGACATTTCTTGTTAATACAACCAAAATGTTTGTTAGGCAGGCACAGCTTCTATTATTTAAATGTGAGTTTGTCTGCAGTGGACATTGTTGATGCTTCTCGAGCATTAGTACCATCCCTCCTTTATCTGGTGTGTGAAGGCCAGGGATGCTGCCGTACATCCCACCATACTTGGGCAGTCCCCTTCTCTCCCACAATATGAGGAACTAGTTGGTCCAAATTGTCAATAGTGCTAACATCTAGGACTGACTCACATCTATGACTGTGTCACCATTGTGGTTTTGATAAAGAAAGCAGGACATAGAGATGTCTCTGGGAAAATGAGATGATCCATTCCACCAGCACATGTGACCCATCCCGATGAGGGTTCCAGAGCTTTCTGAGAGCGCTTCAAAGGGAAGATTCTCCTGCCAACAAAGAGGGGTATGGCGCCACATAACTATAATTTGGGGTGCAAATCAGTATCTCTTGGGTGCCCAGCTTTTGCAGATTTAAGCTTGATGAGCATTTAATTCTTAGTACAATAGCCATGGTCTTTCTGTAGGCTTTCAAATCATCTGAAAGAGTTTTACCTCATCCTTAGGATCAAATACCTGAAAGGAGGTATTGCCATGTGCTTGGCAGTTTTATTCCTTCTTGAATTCACTTGACTTTTGTTGACTGCCCATTATATGGCAGGCATTCTAGCTGTAAGAGTGACAAGAATAAGGCAGGCTCAGTTGATGTCCTCCTGGAATTAAGTTCTTGTGGGAGAAGATGTCTGTGAATGAATACATATTCAAGCAGTTAATTAATCACTATTGTTTTAAGGGTCTGTAAGCAAAGTACACAGTATTAGGAATGTGTATAAGGGAGATCCTAATGGAATTTTGGCCTTCCAGCAGCATTTTCTCTGCTGAAGGGATGCCTTTGCTCAGGGTGCGTGGGCTTCCTTACAGCATGGCAAGTAGGTGTCAAGAACCCAGACCCCGAGAGATCAAGGCTGAAGTGCATGGTATTTGTGATCTATCCTTGAAAGTCACATTACCTCCCTTCTGCCACACTCTTGGATAAGACAGTCGCAAGGGTCCAACAACTATCGAAGATAGCGTGACATAGGCACTATAACTTGATGGAAGGGATGTGAAGATCACATTTTACAAAAAAATAAGTAAGATGAGCGCTATGCTGCAGCCATATTTGGAAAATATAGTCAGCTGTAAGTGAAACAAGAGTAAATCCCTACAAATTTCTGTTTGAATCACTTTTCTTTTTGAACTCTCTAGGTAATTGACATGATCTCCAGCTTCAGAAATGGACTGTAATTGGTGGAGCCTGTAGTGCAATCCCACCTCCCTGTTCATGGTAATTGCTTCAGGAGTTTCACCTGACACGAGTTCTTTCCAGTCAGAGTGGTGGCCATAGCAGTTACTCAGAGCTTGGGAGGAGAAACATCATCCCTCCTTCCGGACGCTGTGGTGTCTTGATGTGAGGTCTAGAACTGCTACAAAACTTTGTTATCAGGAGGAAAGCCAGTCTGAGGACCAAACTGATGCATCAGGGTGGGCAGAGGTCAGTGAATTACAGAGAAACAGACTGGAGTCCTTATCAAGCCGTATCGGAAACTTTAATGTCCTCTAGACTGCGTGAGCCAGTGCATTACTTTTTAAGTGAGTTTGTGTTGGATCCTCTATTACTTGCAAATGAAATCATCCAAAGAGATCCCACGACCCAATAGCACCAAGGCCAAGGACTCTTACTGGTCTTCAGTCTGCTGTCCCCTGCCCTGCCCTTCCCTGCCCCCAACATTCATATGAGACTTCTTTTCTCTTCTAAAGCTGTTTCTAAGTTTTTGGTTTGATATATAAAGAGGATTAAGTGTAAGGGAAGGTCTCCATACCTTCCTATTTTAGCTCTAGAAAGCCTTCAAATACTTGGATGCACCAAAGTTTAAGTCTTTATTCTGAAATGATTACACTTATCCAAAGTTGCAAAAGTAGACCTAGAATCCCCTGAACCCATCATCCAGATTCCCATAGTGAATGGTATCTTATATAACTGTAGTACAATATCAAAACAAGAAAATTGACATAATTTAGTAGGATAGTAAGCATTGTTTAATTAGCCCTTGATTTTGTCATCTGTAAAGTGACTATAATAATATGTTCCTTTCAAATTGAAACAAGAAAATGAATACAAAACAGTTAGCCCAATGCCTAGTACTTAATACTGGAATTGTTATCAAGAACACTTATATATACATTAATGTATATGTATGTACATGCATATACATACATATATATTGCATGTATATATATGTATATGTATGCAAATACACACATGCAGATACAAATATATCCATTTCGTAGGGCTCAGGGTATTATTTAAATATTTAAGCAAATACATTGTTAATAGTTGAAGCTTTGTTTTTTGACATTTTGCTAAGCACATCTGTAACTTGTGGTTACATCCTTGGAGGAAATATAATTTGTGATTTTATTTTTCTTGGGGAAAAACTTGATCCATTTTTTGTGAAAGTTGTGGGAGAGGCCTATATCAGAGTAACACTCTTAATATATCGCATACAAAAATCAAATCTCTAGCAATCTGCCGTTGCATTACTCAAATACTGGTCATGATGTCTATACCCTCATAGGCCAATCTCTGAATACCGTCTAGATTACAATAACTGAAGCTCTCCAGACAGATCTTATGTTCTACCAATTTCCAGGCTGATTGAGTCATTTTTTGGAGAGACTCTCAACTAACTAAAGGAGTTCTCATTTTTAAAATTTTATGTGCCTCTAGTGCAGTGCTTTTCAAAGAGTGGTCAGTAGAACATCCACATTGATATCATGTGGTAAATTTTCAAGGACCTAATTTAGATTTCCTAAATGACTTCTGATGGGGAAAAATAAGAAATATTTTTTTGACACACATCAGATTCCCATGGGCATAAAAGTTGAAGAATGTAGCTCGGGTGCCATACATCTGCCTTCCTCAAAATATAAGGATAGAGTTCTAAAGTAATTCAAGAATGAATGATGCTACAAGTACTAATAGCAGGAAAAAGCAAAGAGGTAAAAGAGATGGTTTATGATAAAATTGGAAAAAAAATGTATAGGAAGATAAAAGGTATAAAAATAATTATTCAAAGAAGCATCTCAAAATAAAATCATCTTAAAATGGGTTCACCCAAACATACTGCTTTTTCTAAGAATTAACTTTAAAAAATTTAAAATTTTAAATTCACACACAGTAAAATCGACTATTTTTGGTGTACAGTTCTATACATTTTAACATATGAATGAATTTGTATGATCAGGATAAGAACAATTACACCACCCTAAAAATCTCCTTCTTTGTTTCCCTGTGTACAAAGTCATACCCTTCCCTCCTCCCAATCTTTAACAAATACTGATCTGTTTTCTGGCACTATAGTTTTGTCTCTTAAAGAATGTCACATAAATAGAATCATACTGTATGTAAACTTGAGACTGACTGCTTTCACTACGCATAATGCCTTTGAGATTCATCCAAGTTGTTTGATGTATAAATAGCTCATTCCTTTTTATTGCTGAGTGGTACTGCATTCTATGGATATATCACAGTATGTTCTTCATGTACCTTTTGGAGAACATTTGGATTGTTTCCAGTTTTGGGTGATCACCACCAGAACTGCTATAAATATTCATGTACAGATTTTTGTGTGAACATACGTTTTTACTTCTCTAGGAGTAAATTCTCAGGACTGGGGTTGTTTGGTCATATGAGGACATAGTAAGTACATGTAACTTTATTAGAAACTATCAAGCTATTTTTCAGAGTGGCTTTACCATTTTGCATTCTTACCAACAATATACAAGAATTATAGATGTTCTGTGTCCTTGGTAGCACTTGGTATTGTCAGTATTGTTTATTTTAGCCATTCTAATAGGTATATGATGATATCTTCTAGTGGTTTAAATTTACATTTCCCTAATGGCTAATCAGTATTGTTGAACATATTTTGATGTGCTTACTAGCCATCTGTATATCCTGTTTGATGAAATGTCCATTCACATCTTTTGACTATTTTTTTGAAGATTTATTTATTTATTTGAAAGAGAGAGAGAATGAGAGAGGAAGGCACAGAGGGAGAAAATATCTAAGCAGACTCCTACTGAGCGTGGAGCCCACTATGGGCTCAATTTTGTGACCCATGAGATCAGGACCTGAGCCGAAACTGAGAGCCGACGCTTAACCTACTGAACCACCGAGGTGCCCCTCTTTGGACTGTTTCTAAATTGGAATGTTAGTTTTCTTATTGGTGAGTTTGGAGGGTTCTTTATATATTCTAAATACAAATTCTTGTCAGATATGTGATTTGCAAATAACTTTTTCTGGTCTATAGCTTATGTTTTTATTCTCTTAACAGTGTCTTTCACAGAAGGAACATTTTTATATTTTATTTTTTATTTTTTTTCTTTATTATTTTTTTAGAGAGAGAGCAGGGGCGGGGCAGAGGGAGAGAGAGAATCTTAAGCCGGCTCCAAGCATTGTACCAAACCTAATGCGGGACTTGATCTCACAACCATGTGATCATGACCTGAGCCAAAATCAAGAGTCAGGCACTTGACTGACTGAGCTACCCCGGCACCCCCCAAATTTTTAATTTTGATGAAGTCTGGTTTGCAATTTATTTTGTAGGGATCAGGCTTTTGACATAATATCTAAGAATTCTTTGCCTAATTGAAGTAATGAAGATTTTCTTCTATTTTTTTTGAAAAGTTTTGTAGTTTTACATTTATATACAGATCTGTGACTAATTTTGAACTAATTTTTGTAAGAGGTTATATATATATATTTTTTGGTGTTTATTTTTTTGTTTTTTGTTTTTTGTATGTCCTATTTGCTTTGTCCTAACCATTTGTGGAAAATACTATATTATATCTATTTAATTATCTTTGCACTTTTGTAAAAACCAACTGGCTCAAGGGAATGAGAAAGTAAGCCATAGTCTGGGAGAAAATGTTTGCAAATGAATAATCCAATTTAAAAAAATGGTTAAAAGACCTGTACAGACACTTACCAAAGAAGATATATAAATGCCAAATAAGCATATGAAAAGATGTTGGGAATTGCAAATTGACAACAATGTGATACAGAACACACCAAAATCCAAAACACTGTAAACAACCTTGGTAAGGTTGTTGAGCAACAGGAACTATCATTCATGGCTGGTGAGAATGGAAAATAATACAGACACTTTGGAAGACAGTTCGGCAGTTTCTTACAAAACCAAACATACTCTTACCATACAATCTAGCTGCTATGTTCCTTGGTACATACCTAAGTGAGTTGAAAACTTATGTCCGTATAAATACCTGTATACAGATTTTTTTAAATTTTTATTTTTTAAAGATTTTATTTATTTATTTGAGAGAGGAAAAGAGCACAAGTAGGCAGAGGGGCAGAGGGAGGGGGAAAAACAGACTCCCTGATGATCAGGGAGCCCTACACGGTGCTGGATCCCAGGAACCTGGGATCATGACCTGAGCCAAAGGCAGACACTTAACCAACTGAGCTACCCAGGTGCCCCTATACAGATGTTTATAGCAGCTTTATTCATAATTGCTGAAACATGGAAACAACCAGGATGTCCTTCAGTAGGTGAATGGATACATAAACTATTGTACATCTGAAAAATGGAAAATTGCTCAGTGCTAAAAAGAAATGAGCTATCAAGCCATGAAAAGATATGGATGAACTTTAAATGCATATTACTAAATGAAAGTAGCCAGTCTGAAAAGGGTATCTACTGTGTGAATCCAGTTATATAACATTCTTCAAAAAAAGCAAAACTGTAGAGACAATAAAAATATCAGTGGTTGCTAGGGGTTATGAGGAAGAAGGGATGAATAGGTAGAACACAGAAGATTTTTTGAGAAAAAAAGGTAATCAGTTGGCCATACATATGGAGGTCTATTTCTAAACTCCATTCTGTTTCATTGATAAGTATGTATATTTATCTGTCTACCAACACCTCACTATAATTTTATAGTTGGCCTAAAAATTGTGATTTTCCATTTGTTATTCTTTTCAAAATGCTTCGGCTTTGCTTGTCTATATGAATTTTGGAATCTAGTTTATATCTACAAAAAAAAAATCCTGCTGGGGATTTGATTGTAACTAAGTTATCTGTAGATTCATTGGGGCAGAGTTGGCAGCTTTACTATGTTGGGTCTTACAATCCATGAACATAGATTTTAATTTTTTTTCAGTTATTGTAAATGTATATATATGTTTAAAAATTGTTTTTTATTGCTTATCATTTATTGTTAGTAGATGGGAATATATGATTGGGTTTTGTACGTTAACTTTTTTTTGTAGATTCCTTGAGATTGCATAGAAAATCACATTGCCTGTGAGTAGAGACAGTTTTATTTTTTTCCTTATAATCTATTTGACCCCCACCATCCCTTATTTTTCTGATTAGGACTTACAGTATATTAAATAGGGATGTTTCAGAGTGGACAGCCTTGCCTTGTCCTGTTCTTAGGATGAAAGCATTCAGTCTTGCACCATTGTGTATAATACGGGTGTAGGTTTTTCATCAATGCCCTTTATTATATTGTGGAAATTTCATTCTTTTCGTAGTTTCCTGAGGTTTTTCTTTTTTATCATGAATGAATATTGAATTTTGTCAAATATTTTTTTTCATCAATTGATATGAACATGTGCTCTTTTTACTTTAGGCTGTTAATAATAGACTGCACTGATTGATTTTTGAATATTGAACTAGCCTTGCTTTCCTGGGACAAATTCCATTTGTTTGTTTTATATATTACTGGATTTGATTTGCTCACGTTTTGGGGGGGGTATTTTTGTTTTTACTTCATGAGGGATATTCGTCTGTAGTTTTCTTTTTCTACTGTCTTTGGTTTTGGCATCAGGGTAATATTGGCCCCTCAAAATGAGTCAGGATGTCCCCTCCTTTCCTTTTTTTCTGGAAGAGATTGTATTAAATTGGTGTTATTTCTTCTTGAAATGTTTGATAGAAATTAGTAGTAAAGTTATCTATGCTTGTATATTTCATTTTCAAAAGGGTTTTATCTAGAAATTAAATTTAAGGGGCCCAGGGTGGCTCAGTCAGTTAAGTGTCCAACTCTTGATTTCGGCTCAGGTCATGATCTCAGGGTCGTAAGATCAAGGCCCGCACAGGGCTCTGTACTTAGTGGGGAGTCTGCTTGAGATTCTGTCTCTCCCTCTTCTTCTGCCTTTCCCCCTGTCCCTATCTATCATCTACCTATCATCTATCTATCTATCTATCTATCATCTATCTATCTATCTAACCTATCATCTATCTCTAAAACAAATAAATCTTTAAAAAAAGAAATTTAAGAGGTATAGGACTATTAAGGTGTCTTTCATTGTGCATAAATTTTTGAAGAATTGTTTTATTTATTTTTTTAAAAGATTTTATTTATTTACTTGACAGAGAAAGAGAGAGGAAGAGAGAGAGAGACAACAAGCAGGGTGAGTGGCAGAGGGAGAGGGAGAAGCAGGCTCCCCACTGAGCAGAGAGCCTGATGTGGGGCTCAATCCCAGGACCCTGGGATCATGACCTGAGCCGAAGACAGATGCTTAACTGAGTCACTCAGGTAACTAGGAATTGCTTTATTTTATTTAAGTTGTCTTATTTATGTGCAGAGTTGTTTTCATTGTAATCTTAGGATTCTTTTAATGTCTGCAGTGTCTATCGTAATATATTGTCCTTCATTCCTTATACTTGTAATTTTTATCTCCTTTCTTTTTTACTTTGTCAGACTTAATAGAGGTTTATCAATTTTATTGATTTATTAGCTTTGGCTTCATTGTTTTTTCTATTTCTTTTTTTTGTTTCATTAATTTCTGCCCTCGTTTTTATTATTTATTTCCTATGCTTGCTTTGGTTTTGTTTTGCTTTGCTTTTTTTTCTAATTTAAGGTAAGAGCTTGTATTATTGAATTATGACTTTCCTTTTTTCCTTTCTTTGCCTGGTAGTTCTGGACTATAAAAAAAACTGACCACGTAAGGTCAAACTATTCAAAGTAATCTTAATAATCAATGGGAAAAATTTTTATTTTTTCATGACTGTTTATATTTTTTATAAATACATCAAACACTTTCTTACTGTGGATTATAAGTGGTTGATGAATGAAAAAAAGGTGAAATTAATACTTATTTAATAGATTGTAATTTAAGACATTATGAATTTTGAGAACTGAAGTGTTTTGTTTATAAAAATGCAAAAAAAGTACTTTGAACTTCTCATTATATAAATTACAGTGAGAGCAAGCATCTTGTCCATGCCTTGGCAGTTTGTCTTATTGCTTTCTAAGTTTGTTTCTAACAATTTATCCTTTGTACCTCAAATATTGTGAAATATTTCCAAATGTTCCTTTAATGTGAAATTTTGTCATTGTCACTTTTGGGACATCTACAGCCTTTTTTCTCTACCGCTTTCCTCATTTCTGTTAAGACATTCACCTTTACTGAGTTCCTCTGGCTGCATATTTAGGGCCTTTTGAATGGCAGCACTGTCAACCTCTCCATGGTCAGCTATTTTTTCTGTAACTCCATTTTTGTTGGATTCAAATTTTACTTTATTTTTTTGCTGCACCTTAATCTTTGTTGGTCAGTTTTCTCTTTTGATTGTACATTTTTAAAAATGTCAGATGGGCTTATCATTGGGAGACAAAAAGACAACACAATTATACTCTCTGCTAGATGTGCATGAACTGAATAATAGATGTACAGTGACCATCACTGACAGACTTTGAAAGAAGTAGTTGATTGGTCACTGGTCATGATGCACATCTGTTATTTATGTAGTAATTTGTGGACTAAAGAACTAGAAGTGAAGTTTTTACTTCATGCAGTTACTCATAGTAAATATATTGTAGTAATTAAAATTTGAACAGTGTTAGTGGAGGCTGATATTATTTAATTAAGTTATGGTAATTGAAATCATGTATATTGTGACTGTTTAAAGCTAAGCCTATCTGCATAAGCATTTATTTCTATAAATTTCCTTCTGAGCACAACTTTAGATGCACTCCACAAATGTTGATATATGAATTTTCATTTTTGTTCACCTTAAATTATTTTATAATTTTCCTTTAGATTTCTTCTTTGACCAATGGTTTATTTGGAGGTTTGTTGTTTATTTCTAAATATGTGGAGTTTCTCCTGTTGTATTTCTGATATTTATTTCTAGTTTAATTCCATTACTTCCAGAGAACATACTTTAGGTGATTTAAATTCTTTAAATTCATTAAGGTTTATTTTCTAAGCCAGAATATAGTCTATTTTTATCTGTTCAAATTGCACTTGAAAGACTGTCTATTCTGCTGTTGTTCAGTGGAATGTTTTATAAATGTCACTTAATTATAGTTGTTTGATGTCATCAGGCAATTCTTTTATGACCTTGCTGACTTTCTGTCAACTATTTCTTTTGTTTGCTAAGAAGAGGTTTTTTTCCCCAGCTTTATTAAGATATAATTGATATATAACATTGTGTGAATTTATTTATTTATTTTTAAGATTTTTATTTATTTATTTGACAGAGAGAGAGACAGTGAGAGAGGGAACACAAGCAAGGGGGAGAGAGAGAAGCAGGCTTTCCGCTGAGCAGGGAGCCCGATGTGGGGCTCGATCCCAGGGCCCTGGGATCCTGACCTGAGCCAAAGGCAGAAACTTAATGACTGAGCCACCCTGGGGCCCCTATTGTGTGAATTTAAAGTATACAGTGTGATGATTTGACACACTTATATATTGGGAAATGATTGCCACAAATAGGGTTAGTTAATACCACCATCATTTTACATAATTAACATTTTTTTGTGTGTTGTGAGAACATTTAAGATTTACTGTCTTAGCAACCTTAAGTATATAATACAGTGTTGTTAACTATAGCCATTGTGCTGTTTATTAAAGCCCCAGAACTTACTCATCTTATAAGTTTGTATCTTTTGACCAACACCTCCCCAATCCCTCCCACCCCCCATTACCAGCCTCTGAAAACCAACATTCTATTTAAGACGGAAGTTTTAAAATCTCCATTATAGCTGTGGATTTGTCTTTTTTTTTTTCTTTCAGTTTTGTCATTTTTTTGCTTTATGTATTTAGAAGCTCCGTTCTTAGGTGCATACACATTTATAATTGTTTAGTCTTCTTGCTAAATTGGCCCTTTTATCATTATGCAACCTGCCTCTTTATTGCTGATTATTATTATTTTGCTCTATTGTCTGCTTTGTCTGGTATGAAGTTCACCATTCCAGCTTCATTTTGATTAGTGTTTACTTGTTATAGCTTTATCCTTTTTACTTTCAATCTTCATAGTTTATTACATATGAATGAGTTTCCTATAGATAGCATATAGTTGAGTAATTAAAAAAAGCCATTCTGATAATTTCTGTCTTTTAATTGGTGCATTCAGACCATTTATATTGAATGTAATTACTAATATATTTGAGTTTAGCTCTCCTAATTATTATTTTTTAAAATTTTGTTTCTTCTCTTTTTTACTCCTTTGTTTCCCTTTCCTGCCTTCTTTTGTTTTATTTGAATATTTTTAAAATTTCATTTTAAGTTTATCTGTTCTTTTTTTTACTATATGTCTTTTTAAGTTGAGATAAAATTTGTATATAACACTGTGTGAGTTGAAGGTGTGCAATGTGTTGATTTGATACATTTATATATTGCAGTGTGATTGCCATCATAGTTTTAACTAACTCTCTAGCACACCAGATATTTATAATTTCTTTTTTTGTGGCAAGAGTATTTAAAATCTAGTCTCTTAGCAATTTTGAAGTATATGATACAGTATTGTTGACTATAATCACCATGTTGTGCCTTAGATCTTCCAAACTTGTTTATCTTCTACTTTCAAGTTTGCACAACATCGCCCCAATTCACCCATCCTCCTGCCCCTGGTAAGCACCATTCTACTCTCTGTTTCTATGAGTTTGGCTTTTTAGATCCCACAAATAAGTGATATCATATATTACTTTGTCTAGTTTATCTCACTAAGCATATTGCCTCCGATTCCATTTCTGTTGTCACAAATGACAGGATCTCCTTCTTCCTCATGGCTGAGTAATATTCCACTATATATATACCACTTCTCCATTATTGTTGACAGGCACTTCGGTTTTTCCGTATTTTGGCTATTGTGAATTATTCTGGGAATACAGATATCTTTTTGCTATCCTGTTTTCATTGCTTTTGGATATATACGCAGATGTGGGGTTGCTCAATCATATGGTAGTTGTATTTTAACTTTTTGAGGAACTTCCATATTGTTTTCCATAGTGGTTGTACTAATTTACATTCCCACCAACAGTGCACAAGTGTTCTCTTTTCTCTGTATCTTCATTAACACTTGTTATCTCTTGTCTTCTTGATGATAGCCATTCTAATAGATGTGAGGTGATGTCTTACTGTGGTATTGATTTGTATTTCCCTAGTCACTCGTGATGTTGAACATTTTTTCATGTACTTGTTGGCCGTTTGGATGTCTTCCTTGGAAAAATGTCTATTCAGTTTCTCTGCCCATTTATAAATCAGCTTTTTTTTGTTACTAAGTTGTACCAGTTCTTTATATATTTTGGATATTAAACTCTTATTCAGTATATGTTTTGCAAATTTTTTCTCCCATTCCACAGGTTGCCTTTTTATTTTGTCGATTGTTTCTTTTGCTGGCAGAAACTTTTTAGTTTGATGTATTTCCACTTGTTGAGTTTTTCTTTGTTGTTTGTACTTTTAGTGCCATATCCAAAATATCATTGCTGAGACCAATGTTGAAGAGATTTTTTCCTTATGTTTTCTTCTAGGAGTGTTATGGTATCATGCCTTATGTTTAAGCTTTTAATCCATTTTGATCTAATTTTTCTGAAAAGTGTAAGATAGAGGTCCAATTTAATTTTGCTGCATGCAATTATGCAGTTTTCCCAGCACCCTTTGTTGAAGAGACTATCCTTTTCCCATTGAATGTTCTTGGCTCTCTTGTCAAATATTAGTTGACTGTATATGTTGGGATTCATTTCTGGGTTTTCTATTTTGTTACTTTGGTCTCTGTGTCTATTTTTATGTTAGTATCCTACAGTTTTAATTACTATAGTCTTATAATATTGTTTGAAATTAGGAAGTGTTATTTCTCTAGCTTTGTTCTTTCTAAAAATTATTTTGACTACTTGGGGTATTTTATGATTCCATACAAACTTTATGATTTTTTTCTATTTCTGTAAATAATGCCATTGGAATTTTGGTAGGGATTGCGTTGAATCTATAGATGGCTTTGGGTAGTATGGGTATTTTAACAATATTAATTCCTTCAATCCATGAACATGAGATATCTTTCCATTTGTTTGTGCCTTTTTAAATTTCTTTCACCAAAGTCTTACAGTTTTCACTCTATATATCTTCCACTTCCTCCTAGGTATTTTGTTTCAGATGCTATTGTAAATGGACTATTTGTCTTTATTTCTTTTTCAGATTTTTTTTGTTAATGTATGAAAATACAATTGATTTCTCTATGTTGACTTTATAGCATGCAACTTTACTGAATTCATTGATTAGTTCTAACAATTTTTTGGTTGAATTTTTAGGATTTTTCTATGTGTAAGATTGTAGCATCTGCAAATAATGACAATTTTATTTCTTCCTTTCCAATTTGGATATCTTATATTTCTTTGTCTTATTTAATTGCTGTAGCTAGAACTTCCAGTACTATGTTGAATAAAAGTGGTGAGAACAAACATGCTTCTCTTGTTTTTGACTTCAGGGAAAAACTTTGAATCTTTTATCATTGAGTGTGCTGTTAGCTATGGGTTTGTCATATATAATCTTTATTATGTTTAGGTATATATCTTCTATACCCAATTTGTTGAAGGTTTTCATTATGAAAGGATGTGGAATATTTTCAGATGCTTTTTTGCATCTACTTAGAAGATTATATGATTTTTATCTTTTCATTCTATGAATGTGGTGCATCACACTTATTGATTTGCATATGTTGAAGCATTCTTACATCCCAGGGATAAATCCCATGTGATCGTGGTGTATGATCTTTTTAATGTACTGCTAAATTCAGTTTGCTAATTTTGTTGAGAATTTTTGCATCTATATTTATCAAAGATATTCATCTTTAGTTTTCTTAAATTGTACTTGTCTGGCTTTGGTATCAGGGCTATGCTCACCTCATAAAATGAGTTTGGAAATGTTTCCTCCTCTTTAATTTTTTGGAAGAGTTTGAGAAGAATTTATATTAATTCTTCTTTAGATGTTTGGTAGAATTTATTGGTGAAGCCATCTCATCCTGAGCTTTTCTATTTTGGGAGGTGTTTGATTACTCATTCAAATTCTTTGATCATTATTGGTCTGATCAGATTTTTATTTCTTCATGATTCACTTTTGGTACATCATATGTTTCTAGGAATTTATCCATTTCTTCTAGGTTATCCAATTTGTTGACTTATAATTATTCATAATAAGTACTCTTTTATGATGCTATGTATTTCTTTCTTTTTTTAAAAGATTATTTATTTATTTATTTGAGAATGAGAGAGAGAGTGCAAGCAGTGTGAGCAGGAGAGAACAAGAGTTGGGGTAGGGGCGGAGGTTAGAGGGAGAAGCAGGCTCCCCGCTGAGCAGGGAGCCTGATGCAGGGCTCAATCCCAGGACCTTGGGATCATGACCTGAGGGGAAGGCAGATGCCTACCAACACAGCCACACAGGTGCCCCTATTTCACTTTCTTTCTTTCTTTCTTTAGAGAGGGAGAGGCGGGTGGAGGGGCAGAGGGAGAATCTTAAGCAGGCTCCACCCCCAGTGGGGAGCCCAACCTGGGGCTCAGTCTCACAGCCCTGAGATCATGACCTGAGCCAAAATCAAGAGTCAGACTCTTAACTTACTGAGCCACCCAGGCACCCCTGATGCTATGGATTTCTGTGGTGTCAGTTTTATTGTCTCCTCTTTCATTTTTTTTTTCCTTTTGAGTCCTCCCTCTTTTATTCTCAGTTTAGCTAAAAGTTTGTCAATTTTGCTTATCTTTTCAAAAAACACTAGCTCTTAGTTTTGTAGATTTTTTTCTATTGATTTTCTGATCTTTTTTTCATTTATTTATGTTCTAATCTTTATTTCCTTCCTTCTGCTAACTTTGGTCTGAGTTTTTTTCCCCCTGAGTTCTTTGAGGTGTAAAATTATGTTGTTTATTTGAGATCTTTCTATTTTCCTAATTATGCATTTATCACTATAAACTTTCAGAACTGCTTTTGTAACATACTATTAGTTTAGGTGTGCTGTGTTTATATTTTCATTGTTTTGAGATGTTTTTGATTTCCATTTGAATTTCTTCTTTGACTCGTTGGTAGTTCAGGATTGTTTTGGTTTAGTTTGCACGTGCTTATAAATTTTTCAGCTTTCTGCATGTTGATTTCTAGTTTCAATTATATTTATTTATATAGTTTATGTAGTGGTTTCTAGGGCTTGCAGTCTGTATAATTAACATTTCACAGTCTACTTGGAACCTACGCTTTTTACTTCAAATGGAATTTAGATAATTTATCACCATATCCTAAAATGATTGATTAAAAATAAAAAACTAGAGTATTGATTAACTATGTAATCCAGATCCATTCTATAACTCTTCCTATGTCTTAGGAAGACATTACCCAGCATACAAATAACTGATAAGTTATAAAGGAAAGATAACATATTTTATTCTAAAGCTTAATCATTTATAATGTAACTACTTTAGAAATAAATTATGTTTTAAAATAATTTGATTGATGTGTGAATAGTAGAAAGTTATTAATATTGAACACATTTAAATTTTATTTGCCAGGATTTTTTTCCCCTCTAATACCTAATTAAATGAATTTGCCAACATTGAACATAAGAAATAAGTAACAAATCAAAGCTTGCTCATAGAAAACCTGTCATTTATGATACTATTTATAACTAGTATCTGGAAAAAGAAAATAACACTGGGGTGCCTGGGTGCCTCAGTCATTTAAGCAACCAACTCTTGATTTTGGCTCAGGCCATGATCTCAGGGTCATGGGATTGAGCCCCACATTGGGCTCCATGCTCAACAGGGAGTATGCTTGAGGATTCTCTCTCTCGCTCTCCTTATGCCCCTACCCCCACTTATATATTCTCTCTCTCAAATAAGCAAATAAATCTTAAAAAAAGAAAAGAACCAAATTGTGGCCTTTTTATATTATTAATGAAAATTTTGTCTACTTTTAAATTTCTAACAGTAGTTCAGAGTAGGAATTAAGGGGTTACTTTTACTATAACATTGTTCATATTTATGGGCTACTTTTTCGTATTTCAAGGGCTACTTCTTAACAACTATGTGGGTAGAGAATATCCTCATTTTACATATGAGAAAACTGAGAAATAGAGAAGTAAATTTCCCAAGTTCATACACGTTGAATAGAAGAGGCATGGTTTAAACTTGAGTATTTTGGCTTCAGAATCCACACTCTGAACCATCTTATTATCTAGTCTCTGGAAGAGAGGGCAGTAGCATTGTAGTATTGCCATCTTGAGAAACTTTGAAATATAAAACAATTTTTTATTTTTTAAATTAAAAAAAATTTTAAAGATTTTATTTTTAAGTAATCTCTACACACATTGTGGGACTTTGAACTCATGACTCCTGAGATTGAGTCACATGCTCTACTGACTGAGCCAGCTGGTGCCCCTAGAATATAAAACAATTTTTAAAAAGAAAAGTGGTATGTTATTATGTGTGTGTATGTATATGTCAGTGTGTGTATGTATATGGACATATCTGTATAATTTTTGATCAAAGTAACTCTCTAATTTGGTTACAGATATTGTGTAAATTCCATAATGGAAAAAAGATCCTGTTAGGCATCAATGTATTCTTATGTTTTGCTATTTGTTTTCAGGTTTCACTTTCATGTCTTTACACATTGATGTATGTACAAATAACATGAAACAACTATCAGGTTTTGAATTCTGCTTCTGAGAAAGGCCACAAGATTATAGTCTTAAAACTTTAATGAGTAGGATCCAATTTGGTAACATTCTGCATGTCATTATGACCTCTCTCTAAAGTAGATTTTTCTTATGCCATTTGCAATTTTTTGAGAGTTTAAGAACTACTACACACTAGTAGTAAAAAGTGTTACTTTATTCTTTCATGCCTTATTTCTTTACCATTCTTCTCAAATATCGTTTCCTGTAAAAACTGATCTAAAAGAAGTTTAGGTTAATCAAATTATTGAATATTGCAATGTTTTTTGGTTTATTCTTTCTTGTTTTAGTTTTTTAACTTTATGTGGTTATTTATTTTAAATTTTTTATTTTTAACAAATTTTAATTTAAATTCCAGTTAGCATACAGTGTAATGTTAGTTTCAGGTGTACAATATAATGATTCAACACTTCCATATATCACCTGGTGTTCATCACAAGTGCCCTCCTTAATTCCCCATTACCTATTTAACCCATCTCCCTGCCCACGTTCCCTCTGGTAACCATTGGTTTGTTCTCTAGTTAAGTCTGTTTCTTGGTTTGCCTCTCTCTGTCTCTTTTTTCTCTTTGCACCTTTGTTTTGTTTCTTAAATTCCACATGAGTGAAATCCTATGGTATTTGTCTTTCTCTGACTGACTTATTTCGCTTAGCATAATACTCTCTAGCTCCATCTATGACATTGCAAAAGGCAAGATTTCATTCTTTTTTTTAAGGCTGAGCAATGTTCTGAAAATCAAAATCAGCGCTGCCGGTATTCCAGTACAGAAAATATACTTTTCTTATTCTGCAGTGGAAAAACTGAAATATATAAGCTGCTTCATTCTTCAAATAATTTGAAAATCTTATTCTTTTAATACATGATGTAGGATGTATTAATGAGGAATCAAAATTTTGAATGGGTAAGTCTTTTGGAGAAAACATGTCCACAAGATGTTAGTTTTCTTTCTTCCATCCTTCATAGAATTTCTGTCCCTTTTTAGATATTGACAAAAAAAATAGCTGATTCCTATGCAGCATTTACAATGCTTTGAAGTTTTACTTTCTTCTTAAATAATAATGAGTTAGTAAGATTTCTGAGACAGAATTTTTTCCATCATCCAAACTTTAGTTTTTACTTCCTACCTATTATTCTTCTAACTCTACCTTAAATTATTTCATTCTAGTATTTGTTGGAATTTTAAAGATTGATTTTAATTTAAGGATGTACACAGTATTATGGTAGGAGAGTTTTCAAAGGTTGGTGGAGTCAAGCAACCTCTTCTTTTTTCTTAAGATTTTATTCTTTTATTTGAGAGAGAGTGAGCACGAGCGGGGGTGGGGGAGAAGGGAAGGGCAGAGAGAGAGAGAGAGAGAGAGAGAGAGAGAGAGAGAAGCAGGCTCCCTGCTGAGGGCCTCAATCCCAGGAACCTGAGATCATGACCTGAGCTGAAGGCAGAAGCTTAACCAAATAAGTTGCCCAGGTGCCCCAAATTATTCTTTTAATAGACATTTAGAAAAAGAAATCTTTATTTCACATTCATATGTACTCAAATAGAAGTTCTAATATTTTCTGTGTTCTGTAAATATGATAATGCTGGAAAATACAGAGCAATGGTAGTCTTACTTAGTGTGACCTTTCATTATAACTATACTTGCTGCAGAGGGAGTCTGCCTGGCCTCAGAGAGCCTCACTTACTATGCCACTGCTAAACCCTGAGCCCCAGTGTTCCCACCAGTGTCACTATAATCCAATTAAATTGAAGATGAAGGTAATGCCATAAAAGAATCACTTCTCTCTATATTAATAGATCTGACTATAGCAAAAAGAGCTGGATTTTATGCAATTTTCTGTTTGTACTATAGAGACAAAAATTTCATTTTGAACAAAGATAGAAATGTAATTTATGTTAGGAGGTTGACAGAGACAGCTAATCTGACGTATGAGTTTGCTTTGATATAAATCATAGATTGCTAATAATAGACACATCATTTCTTGATGTAAATTTATCCTCTTTAATGTTTTCATCAGGTCTTTCAGCAAACATGCTCTTCTTCGCTTGATTTCTCAGTATACTCCTAGTTCAGTGAATTAATCAAATAATATGAATTATTTAAATTGTAAGAATTATTAAGGGGTAAGCAATTTTGATATTTTCCCCTAGTTCTAAGAAGAATGCACATAATTTCTCCTCTGTCTTAAAGAGAAGTTAGAAGATGTAGATACTCAATTGCACAATTCACCCAGATAATATGACATGACAGTCAGTCAACAAGGATTTTTTTAATTAAATACATAGCAGTATAAATTCTATAATTTTCTTTGACCATTATTTAAGTCTTCCAAGAATTAATTGATAGTATTTTTATTAATTGTAACTTATTTTTGGCAATAGTTGGCAAAATCAGACCAAACAGAAACATATAATTCATATTTAAACAATTAACCAAGTTCAGACACCTTTGAGTGTTCATAGAGGTCAGAATATGCTAGCATGATGCTCTATACTAGGAATACAAAAATGAATACGAAATGATTGCTGTTCCAGAGGAGTTGGGGAGGTGGGAGATGGGGAGACAGATATGTGAACAATTAATGTGATAACTTGATATATCAACTTGTATGGGAACACAGAGGAATTAATTGTTTATCTAGACTGGAGAGTTGGAAATTATAAAGAGGAAACATGATGCAGAAAAGCGCAGAAGTCTGAATGTTTGTGCCAGAGATCCAAGGATGAAGAATAATCCATTGTGCCTAGAAAATACAGTGTGGGAAAGAGTGAGGGGCAAGGAGCCAGTCTGTTCTATGAAGACCCTGGATGTCAGACTCAGGAGCCTTTGCTTTGTTGGAAAGGATGAGATGTAGCCAGAAGGGTGATTGAGAAACTTTATCACTGATGGTCTCTTTCTCATTGGTGTGTAGACTTATAAACTGTTTTTGATAAAAATACTGAATTTGATTGACAAAATATATTGATAAAAATACCTACTTGATTTGGAATCTTTATTGACCAAGTCTTGTGAAATCTTATTTTATATTATAGGGCTTTTCATCTCCCTATCCCTGTAAATAATTTGCTTTTTACTTTTAAGCAGATAATGGTTTATATAAAAATACTCACAAGGGACAAGGGGTGCCTGGGTGGTTCAGTCAGTTAAGTGTCTGCCTTCAGCTCAGGTCATGATCTCAGAGTCCTGGGATCGAGCCCCGAGTCGGGCTTCCTGCTCAGCGGGGAATCTGCTTCTCGCTTTTCCTCTCCCTTTGCCCCTTTCCCCCACTTGTGTTCTCTTTCTCTGTCTCAAATAACGAAATAAATAAAATCTTTAAAAATAATAACAAAATAAAAATACAAATTTACTTCTCCTGACTGACCAACTTGTGACATTTGCATACAAAATTAAAATAAAATAAAATAAATGAAATAAAATATTTTTTGGCCATAACAAAATATGTTTTCCACATTAGCTTTTGACAGAAAATTGAAATGGACTATTCCACAACCATATACAAAATTGAAGCAGCAAGATATTTTCATGGGAATAAAGTGTTCTCTTTATCTAGGAATGTTATATTCTTAAGGGAAATGAACATATGTTCCAAAGCCATAACTTGGTCCTAAAGAGAATTTGAAGAATGTCAGCTTTCCATGATGATGTTATCTAGAGGTTTAATTGTGTCGTTAAAACTAGATTTGCCATTATTAGGAAGCATCAAAGCATTTAGAACAAGATAAATTAAAGTTTCCAAAAAGAAAAAAAAGGTAGTGCACTTCTCTAGATTTTCAAAGGCTCCTCTGTGCGCATGCAGAGATTTACAGGCAAAATTTTTCAAATACTTTATATAGTAAGTAATCCTAACATGTGGATATAAGTTTCATTTCTAAAAACATTTTTACTTTTGTGGAAGTTTAGAACAAGATTAAATAAATTTTAAGACTTAGAGACATTTCTGATGGAACAACCAAATCCTCTCCCTGCCCCCTGCCAAAAAAAAAAAAAAAGTTGGATATATCAGAACAAAATACAACAAAGGTCACAAGGAATTATGTGTAACATGAATTTGGACCTCAGCCAATGGGTTTGCCATGGTTCACTGTGTAGAGACACTTGCACAGATAGGCTAATGAGATTTATGCTCTTGTATCAAGTGTCACACCTCACAGGCCTAATAAGTAAGTGCAAACCTAGCATGTAAGCAAAACATTCACACTGAGAAACTACTAGCTGGATATCTGGTATTTCTTAGTTTGTGTCCTGGGCAGAAAGTTCCAACACAGAACTCTGCTGTCAACCCAGACCTGGTAATCATCCTTTCAACAAAAATCTGATGGCTTCTGTGTTCTAGATATTAAGGAGGAAGCTGTAAATAGCATTTTCAAGGGTCCTGCTCTCAGATAATTTATGAGACAGACATTAACAAAAAAGTACAGAAAGAAAAAAGATAAATACACATTGTGACCTTGACACCTAAGAGATTGATTGGAGCAGAGGCTTTCTTTAGAGAAAAGAAATATCAATAGGAAGTTACAGTTGAGTCAAAGACCTAGGGATAAGATAGTGCTAGACATCCAAAAAAGCTGTGGGAAAAGAATTCCAGGGAAGGACAAGGCCCCTGATGGGGGAAAGGGACCTTTCCTTTATTCAACAAGTAACACTGAACATTCCCTCAACACCAAGATCAGTATCATATGTAAACATCATTTCCTTGATGTAACAGGGAAGGCATTTTGGAGAAGAGGAGAGACACATATGTAAATGCTTATGTGCTTACTTATGTGCAAGTGAGTCACTGGTAAGTTAAAGGGGGTGACATTTGGATTGGGAGATTCAAGAAAATGATAAATTTTATTTGAGTTGATGGGAAAGGGGAGACAGAGGGAAGGCAGCTGATGAGGAAGGAGTTAAAAATATTGGTGTGCTACCAGGTTATGCTGTTTGAGCCAGCCAGCAAGTAAGCAGATTGAGTGATTGTTTTCTGTAGCTCCCTTGTAAACAGGAAGATGTAACGTAAGGACCCTTCCTACATTCAAATTACCTAAAGTATCCTTGGCAACAAATACCAATCAGCTTGCCCTGGGTTCACTATTTCTGGGAGACTTTGCTTGGATACATGTTAGAGCTTCTTGTCCCAGAAGACCCAAGTGAAATGACAGGGAGCAAAGAAACTCAAGACCTGATAGCTTTTATTCAGTAGCTTTTGTAAGAAATACCTGATCCAATGGGAACCCATTATCTTGACCATGTTTTGAGACTAAATGGTGGATGGCACTGATGTCTCATATTTCAGCTCAGCTTCAGTAGCTCACATGTCTTGTACCTCGGAGAATCATATGAAACTGACTAGGGCCCCTTCCCAGTAGCAGTGGAAAATGGGAAGACCCAGCTGCAGCACATAGGGCTCCTAGGAAGCAGTCATTTTTTCTTTTTCTTTTTTTTTCTTTGTTTGTCTCAGATACTCTCATTTTGCTGGTGAAGTCCAAGAAATAGCTCATTTAGTTATTTTGAGAATTCTAATTCTTTTCCTCACTTAGTTACTCCCCACGAGGACCAGCGAGCACACAAGCCTTTGTGTGAGTTGCAGACTTTGCTGAAGACATGGTATAAGGGAAAGGGACAGCAGATAACCTTGCTGAGTTGAATATCTGACCTTTTGTTTCTGTGCAATTCTTGGGCATTTCTATCATCTCAGATTCTAGGCTTCTGTCCCACTTCTTGCCTCTTCTTCCCTTTTTACTGCTCCCAGAAACTCCAACAAAATGCTGCTTAACTATTTTTTTAAATTTTGTTATGCTAGTCTCCATACAATACATCATTAGTTTTTGATGTAGTGATCCATGATTCATTGTTTGCGTATAACACCCAGTGCTCCATGCAGTACGTGCCCTCTTTAATACCCATCACCGGGCTAACCCATCCCCCCACCCCCCTCCCCTCTAGAACCCTCAGTTTGTTTTTCAGAGTCCATAGTCTCTCATGGTTCATCTCTCCCTCCGACTTACTCCCCTTCATTTTCCCCTTCCTTCTCCTAATGTCCTCCATACTATTCCTTATGTTCCACAAATAAGTGAAACCATATGATAATTGACTTTCTCTGCTTGACTTATTGCACTTAGCATAATCTCCTCCGGTCCCATCCATGTTGATGTAAAAGTGGGGTATTCATCCTTTCTGATGGCGGAGTAATATTCCATTGTATAGATGGACCACATCTTCTTTATCCATTTATCTGTTGAAGGGCATCTCGGCTCTTTCCACAGTTCGGCTATTGCGGACATTGCTGCTATGAACATCGGGGTGCATATGGCCCTTCTTTTCACTACATCTGTGTCTTTGGGGTCAATACCCAGTAATGCAACTGCTGGGTCATAGGGTAGCTCTATTTTTAATTTTTTGAGGCACCTCCACACTGTTTTCCAAAGTGGCTGTGCCAACTTGCACTCCCACCAGCAGTGTAAGAGGGTTCCCTTTTCTCCACAACCTCTCCAACATTTGTTATTTCTTGCTTCATCAATTTTTGCCATTCTAACTGGTGTAAGGTGGTATCTCAGTGTGGTTTTGATTTGAATTTCCCTGATGTCTAATGATGATGAATATTTTTTCATGTGTCTGTTAGCCATTTGTATGTCTTCTTTGGAGAAGTGTCTGTTCATGTCTTCTGCCCATTTTTTGACTTGGTTATTTGTTTTTTGGGTGTTGAGTTTGAGAAGTTCTTTATAGATGTTGGATACCAGCCCTTTATCTGTAGTATCATTTGCAAATATCTTCTCCCATTCTGTGGGTTGCCTCTTTGTTTTGTTGACTGTTTCTCTTGCTGTGCAGAAGCTTTTATCTTGATGAAGTCCCAAAAGTTCATTTTTGCTTTTGTGTCACTAGTCTTTGGAGATGTATCTTGAAAGAAGTTGCTGAGGCCGATGTCAAAGAGGTTACGGCCTATGTTCTCCTCTAGGATTTTGATGGATTCCTGTCTCACATTGAGGTCTTTCATCCATTTTGAGTTTATCTTTGTGTATGATGTTAGAGAATGGTAGAGTTTCATTCTTCTGTATATAGCTGTACAATTTTCCCAGCACCATTTATTGAAGAGACTGTCTTTCATTGCATATTTTTTCCTGCTTTGTCGAAGATTATTTGACCATAAATTTCAGGGTCCATATCTGGGCTCTCTATTCTGTTCCATTGGTCTATATGTCTGTTTTTGTGCCAGTACCATGCTGCCTTGGTGATCACTGCTTTGTAATATAGCTTGAAACCAGGCAACGTTATGCCCCCAGCTTTGTTTTTCTTTTTCAACATTTCCTTGGCGATTCAGGGTCTTTTCTGATTCCATACAAATTTTAGGATTGTTTGTTCCAGCACTTTGAAAAATGGCATTGAAATTTTGATTGGGATGGCATTGAAGGTATAGATTGCTCTGGGTAGCATAGACATTTTAACAATGTTTATTTATTCTTCCGATCCATGAGCATGGAATGTTTTTCCATCTTTTTGTGTCTTCTTCAATTTCTTTCATGAGTTTTCTGTAGTTCCTAGAGTACAGATCCTTTACCTCTTTGGTTAGGTTTATTCTGAGGTATCTTATGGTTTTTGGTGCTATTGTAAATGGAATCATTTCTCTAATTTCTCTTTCTACAGTTGCATTGTTAGTGTATAAGAAAGCAACTGTAGAAAGTTGGTGAATTCTGGATTTTTCTATTTTTTTGAGTGAAGCTTGGATGGCTATGTATTTCCCACTTAGGATTGCCTTTGCAGTATCCATAGGTTTTGGACTGATGTGTTTTCATACTCATTGGTTTCCATGAATTGTTTAAGTTCTTCTTTGATTTCCTGGTTGACCCAAACATTCTTGAGCAGAGTAGTCTTTAGCTCCCAAGTGTTTAAATTTCTTCCAAATTCTTGTGATTGAGTTCCAGTTTTAAAGCATTATGGTCTGAGAATATGCAGGGAATAATCTCAATCTTTTGGTATCGGTTGAGACCTGATTTGTGACCCAGTATGCAGTCTATTCTGGAGAAAGTTCCATGTGCACTCGAGAAGAGTGAGTATTCTGTTGTGTTAGGGTGGAACGTTCTGTACATATCTATGAGGTCCATCTGGTCCAGTGTGTCATGCAAAGCTCTTGTTCCTTTGTTGATTTTATGCTTAGATGATCTGTCTATTGCTGAGAGCAGAGTATTGAGGTCTCCTACAATTAACGTATTGTTATCGATATGACTCTTTATTTTGGTAAACAGTTGGCTTATGTAGATGGCTACTCCCATGTTGGGGGTGTAGATATTTACAATTGTTAGATATTCTTGTTGAATAGACCCTTTAAGAATGATACAGTGTCCTTCTGTGTCTCTAATTACAGACTTTAGTTTAAAATCTAATTTGTCTGATATAAGAATTGCTACACCAGCTTTCTTTTGAGGTCCGTTGGCATGGAAGATGGATCTCCATCCCTTCACTTTCAGTCTGGATGTATCTTTAGGTTCAAAATGAGTCTTGTAGACAGCATATGGATGGGTCCTGTCTTTTTATCCAATTTGCAACCCTGTGCCGTTTTATGGGAGCATTTAGGCCATTCACATTGAGAGTGATTATTGAAAGATATGAATTTATTGTCATCATGTTGCCTGTGAAGACCTTTTTTTTATAGATTGTCCCTGTAAATTTCTGTTCTTATCATTCTTGGGGTCTTTCTCCTTTTTTAGAACCCCGCTTAATATTTCTTTCAGGGCCGGCTTAGTGGTCACATATTCTTTCAGTTTCTGCTGGTCTTGGAAGCCCTGCATCTCTCCATCCATTCTAAATGACAGCCTTGCCGGATAAAGTATTCTTGGCAGCATGTTCTTCTCGTTTAGTACCCTGAATGTGTCTTTCCAGCCCTTTCTGGCTTGCCAGGTCTCTGTGGATAGCTCTGATGTTATTCTGATGTTCCTCCCTCTGTACATAAGGAATTTCTTCCCCCTAACTGCTCTTAAGATGGTTTCCTTGGTTCTAAGGTTTACGAGTTTTGGCATGTTTTCCTTGATCTTGGGAGGGGTCCTCTCTGCCTCTAGGACACGAATGTTTGTTTCATTTCCCAAATTAGGGAAGTTCTCAGCTATGATTTGCTCAAATATATCTCCTAGTCCTCTCTCTCTCTCCACCCCCTCAGAGATCCCAGTAATTCTGACATTGGAACGTTTCATGGTGTCACTTACTTCTCTGATTCTATTTTCATGGATTTTGAGTTGTTTTTCCCTGGCCTCCTCTTTTCCCTTGTCTATTAATTGGTCTTCTAGATCACTAATTCGTTCTTTTGCCTCTCTTACCCTAGCTGTTAGATTATCTAGATTAGATTGGATCTCATTGATAGCATTTTTAAACTCTGCCAATTTAGCTTTCATTTCTGTCCTTACAGACTCTATGTTGCCATTAATTGATTTCTCCATTCTAGCTATTGTCTTCACAATTGTCACCCTGAATGCCATTTCTGAACATCTTGGTTATACCTGAATCCATTTGTATATCTGTGGCATAAGTCATAGTCTCTGAGTTTTTCCTATTTTGGGAGTTCCTCCTCCTAGTCATTCTGTTGAGGGGTGGTTTAGGGAATGTATAGAATCCAAATTATTGACCACAACCCAAGCAAGATGCGCCTGTTTTATAGGGACCTTAGGGATGCTGGCCTCTTGTTTTCCCAGCTTGTCTTCTGGGGGAGGGGCCTGCCACGCTGTTACTCAGTCAACCCTGTTTGGGCAGAGTTGCCCTGCCCCTTGTGGTGGGAGATGGGCTCAGTGAAAACCGGTTTTTTGGGGCTTTTGTTCTCTGACGGCTTTCCCTGGAGGCTTTCTGCATCTCTTTCGAGAGTGAGAGCAGAAGAGATCATTCCCAACCCTCTGCCTCAGAGCAGAGAGATTGCCATCTGTTCTTCCGTGAGCTCTCCAGGCCACACTCTCTCCGTTTCTGTCTGTGCTGCTATAAACTGCAGCGTCCTGGGTTGTGCACTTCTCAGCAGTGTTCCCAGTCCTTGCCTCCGGGTCGGGGCACGTTTCTGCCCTTTGAGCTTCTAAAACCACCAGCCACCCCCAGTTCACACGTGTCACCTGCTGCTCTGGGTTACAGTACGGGGGGCTGCCCTAAAGTCCTTTCCCTGCCCCTGCGGGTCTGCAAGTCTGTGCCCTGTTCCCAGTGCAGGAGGCTATCACTCCTTGGTGGTGTAGGATCCCCATGGCCAGGCTCCCTCCCGCTGCCATTTATCCTCTGATATCTGCCCACGGAATCACGGCTCCCCACTTCATACCTCAAAACCAACCGCCTGCGATATTCTGTTTGTAGAGATCCAGATCTACTTACATCTCAGGCTGATTTCATGGGTGTTCAGAGTGATCTGGTAGATATCCAGCTCCGTTCTGGGGACCGGTTGGAATAGGGCCCCTATTCCTCTGCCATCTTTTCTAGGTTTCTGCTTAACTATTCTTATAGTTAACTAGCATTTACTCTGTTGATCAGGGCTTTGCGCTACCAGTCAGAATGGGTGGCTGTTTGTATGTGTGACTCAAAAGACTTGCCTGCACCAGAGTATTTCCACCACTGGTCAGAAAGCAGTATCTGCAGTCCTCATGGGTATATCCATATTTCTGACTTACCTCCTGACCTCTGGAAGGCCCTTGTTAATCTGAGTCTGCTACCTGAAGAAGGAAGCCTTATAACCAGTTTTCTTTCTTTCTTTCTTTCTTCCTTTCTTTCTTTCTTTCTTTCTTTCTTTCTTTCTTTCTTTCTTTCTTTCTTTCTTTTTCTTTCTTTCTTTCTTTCTTCCTTTCTTTCTTTCTTTCTTTCTTTCTTTCTTTTTCTTTCTTTCTTTCTTTCTTTCTTTCTTTCTTTCTTTCTTTCTTTCTTAATATTTTATTTATTTGAGAGAGAGAGGGAGAGGGAGAAGAAGAGAGAGAAGGAGAAGCAGACTCCCCACTGAGCAGGGACCCTGATGTGGGGTTCGATCCCATTACCTGAGCCTAAGGCAGCTGCTTAGCCCATTGAGCCACCCAGGTGCCCCCTATAACCAGTTTTCATACCCAATCAGCCATTAAAATTTTTGTAAAGGGCAGAGTGATTCTCCAGAATGGTTGGAGATTGAGGATAGACAAGGGGAGGAGTGACAGAAGTCACATGGCTCGAGCTACTACTTGGAAGGCAGCATGATCTATGATGGATCAATCCTGATACCTGGGGTGAGAGTGACAGTGTCCCCAGATACGGGACACAGGGGAGGTTTGCAGGCACAGATGGAAGGAGGAGCGCTAAAGAAGGATAGGTTTGTGTACATATGTGTGGCACATACAATGTAGAAGACAAGATTTTTGGCTTCCCCATTTTGCTTCAGGCTGGTTCCTATCCTATAACCCAGACAGATTCAGTGACCCTGTCTGACCTTAGAGGAATTTTGCAGACAGACTCCCTTGTGATCTTGCCTAAATGAAGTAGCTTGGATAACTATATGATAGCTAGAGGCAAGAATCTGTACAAAATATAAAGTTTGCTGCCTTGCTTTTCATTTGCTCTTAAGAATTTTCACAATCAATATAATCTATAGTTTTTTTCCCCAAAAGAACTCAGTAGATCACTTTACCCCCTTAATATTGACTTATTTAAAATTCTAGTTTTAGCAGAGAAAGCCTACTCCTTAGTCTTTCCAAATACAGCAAAAACAGTTTATTAAAAATGTAAGGGGTCCAAATTAAAGGAATATGAATTATTTAGTATTTTATTTATCATTGAAACATTTAGCAATCCTCTTTCTTTATTTTAATTTTTTTTTCTTTTTTTTTTGGAAGATTTTATTTATTTGACAGAGAGATAGACAGAAGAGCACAAGCAGAGGGAATGGCAGAGGGAGAGGGAGAAGCAGGCTCTGCACTGAGCAGGGAACCCGATGCAGGGCTCGATCCCAGGACCCCGGGATCTTGACCTGAGCCGAATGCAGACGCTTAATCATCTGAACCACCCAGGCGCCTGGGTGGCTTTATTTATTTTAAAATAATTAAAAATTATTTTAATTTTTTAATAAAGATTTTATTTATTCATTTCAGAGACAGAGAGAGAGCCTGAGTGCAAGCATGAGCAGGGAAGGGGCCAAGGGAGAAGCAGACTTCCCGCTGAGCAGAGAGCCCAACTCGACTCAGGACTCCATCCCAGTACCCTGGGATCAGGACCTGAGCCAAAGTCAGACTCCCAACTGACTGAGCCACCCAGGCGCCTGCAATCCTTTCTTTAAACAAAGAACCCATGAATCATTGAGATTAAGGTGTAATAGTTTATGTATACATTTCTGATACCTATTTTTTGGATTTTTTAAAAAGATTTTATTTATTTATTTTTAAAGAGAGAGAGAGAGTGTGTGAGTGGGGTGGAGAGGCAGAAACAAAGGGAGAGAGAGAATCTCAAGCAGACTCCCGCTGAGCATGGAGCCGGATGCGGGACTTGATCTCACCACCCTGAGATCGTGACCTGAGCCTAAATCAAGAGTCAGATGCCCAACTGACTGCACCACCCAGGTGCCCCTCACTTTTTGGATTTTTAAAGTTATGGTAGTTCTATTCATTTTTCCCCTCACCTTATACATTTGGGGAAATCTGGTACTGATTTTCCTATATAGTAAAAATATTATTTCTCAACTTATGTCTGAAAATTTAAAAACTGATCAGTATAAAATAAAATAAAAAGTACTTTGAATTATTGACTACTCAGATAACTACTCTAACTACTCCAAATTATTCACTATTAATATTTTGTTTTACTTCCTTTTAGTGTTTTTTCTATTCAGATATATTAGCAAATATATAAATATACAGAGTACCATACTTGTGTTGGTACAGGTGTATATGTGTATATGTTTATACCTAAACCAAATTTATAGTATGCTGGATAAATAGTTTTAAATGATGCTTTGTTACCTAACAATTTGTCATTGAGTATTCTTCAAAAACATGAATTTTAAAGTATCCAGAGGATTTTATTTTACTATCTCATGTTGGACATTTCATTTGTTTCCAATTATTTATTATTAAAAATAACAGACTACACTGAATATTTTTATATATGAATTTTCTACTTACTTTTGGGGGAATCACTGGATCAAGGGTCACAAATGACTTTTTAAATGATGTTTGGTGCATATTTTCAAATTGTCCTCTGGAAGAGATATGTGAGTTACTCCCTTCTTCATATATATACAAAGGTACCATGTCATTGTATTCTCATTGACCCAGGAATATAAGGCTAACAACGACTTTGCTAATTTGCTGGACAAAACTGTCTCTGATTGTTTTGCTTTAAATTTTTATCATTTTATCTCTGATTGCTACATTGGTAGCTTTATAAGAAATATTTTTCCTTTCCCTTTTTTAGCCTTGAAAAATAACAATCATAGTTGTTTCATGGGAAAATTGGGAAACACAAATATGTGTGAAAGTGATATATGAATATTAGGAAGCATTATTGTTGTGAAGCCATCATGGCAAGAATGAGACATTTTCATTCAGTGACAGCCAGCTACAAATATTTTTAAAAAGATTTTATTTATTTATTTGAGAGAGAGAGAATGAGAGATAGAGAGCATGAGAGGGAAGAGGGTCAGAGGGAGAAGCAGACTCCCTGCCGAGCAGGGAGCCCGATGTGGGGCTCAATCCTGGGACTCCAGGATCATGACCTGAGCCGAAGGCAGTTGCTTAACCAATTGAGCCATCCAGGTGCCCAGGCAGCTACAAATAGTAGCATTCCTGATGCTTGTCCTCATCTGAAATAGTGGCCCTTGGTGCCCAAGTTGCGTTTATTCAGTTCTCTTCTGATCTCAACCCCAGCTGGGGTAGATGGGTCATGAAAGTTCAGACTCTTCTCTCCCTGCCAGACCCTTGCTATAAGCACTTGCAGCTGTCTCTCTGCATTCTGCCCCTGAGCCTTCTCCAACATAGGAGTCTCCTAGCCGGCTGGCATTGGGCAGCCCAAAGGTGCATGCATGGGGGAGGGATTCACATCAGGGGGAGCCCTGAACCAAAGGGAGATGGGAGTGTTCCAGTTGCCCATCTTTTGAGTGATCAGTTCTGGGAGGCATTCCATTTATGCTTCTCAGGATTTCTGGCAGAATCCCACTCTTGCTGCCAATAGCAGAGACCTTAATAATGCAACATGTAATGGCCTTCCTCCTTTGGTGTTCTGACTTTCTTTCCTCCCTGACTTCTGTTTCTTAGGATCAGCTTCAAAATAAACCAACTGTAATCAAGTCCTTAGTCTAGACTTTCCTCTAGAGAAACCCTAAACTAAGGCACCATCCTTTCCCTTCTCCTCCAGTAGTGCTGAGCTCTTCTCCTTCCCCTGTAGAACATTCACTTAACTAACTCAGCCATTATATACTGAGTGCTGACCAGGTGCCAGGCAGCATTGTTGCGGGAGACAGGGATACAGACTCAAATTCTGGCCATCGGGGAGCTACAGGCTAATGCAGCAAGCAGAAAATGAGAACAATAAATAGGTAAACTGAAGTTCATAAGTACCAAGGAGCAAAAAGTAAGGGAGATAGGAAATGTCTGGGGTTGTAATTTCACACAGTATGGACAGGGGAGACCTTACTGAGACGGTTGCATTTGAATAAAGATCTGAAGATGGTAAAGGAGTGAGCCATGTCACTATCTATAGGAAAAATACTCCATCTGAGAAGAAAGCAAATTCATGGGCCCTAAGATGGCAGCATTTCTGGAGCATGTAGAAGTATGGGGAAGGCCAATGTGGCTCAGCAAGGTGACAGAGGAGGAGAATGGTTAGGGAGCTAACCAGATGTTAGATCACATAGGAACTTGAAGGTCTTTGCTGTTTACTTTGCATTTGGTGGGAAATTCCTGGAGAGTTTTGAGCATAAGGATCTCATGGTAAAAAAAAAATATTCTGTCCACTGTACTGAATGTAGTCTTTGGGATGATGAGGGCAGAAGCAGAGACCAGGTAGGAGGTTATGGCAGAAATCCAGGAGAAAGATGACTGTGGCTTGGACTTGAGTCTTAGCATGGAGGTGATGAGAAGTGTTTGATTCTGGATATATTCCCAGGCTGGATTTGATAGAATTTGCTGATGGATGGATAGGATTTGGGGAGTGACAGAGGTAAGGAATCATGGGCTGGAAGAATTGTGTTTGCCATTTACTGGGTTGGCAAAGTGAGTGAGAGAAGGGAAGGTTCGAGGAGGTCTATCAGGAGCCAAACTTTCCACATATTAAATATTAATATTAAATAAACCACATATTAAATAAACCTATTTATTACTCCCCATGGGAAATGTCAAGGAAAGTAGGTGGTTGTATATATGAGCCTGGATTTAAGAAAGGTCAGAGCTGGAGGTATAAATTAGGGAGTTACTAGTATATAGATGACATTTTGAAACTTCTTGGATGAGATTTCCAAGGGAGTATGTGTGGATAGAAAAGAGAAGAGATCCAAATATGGTATATTAGTCTGCCAGGGCTGCCATAACAAAATACCACAGACTGGGTAGCTTCAGCAGATTTTTATTTTTCATAGCTGTGGAGGCTGGAGGTTCAAGGTCAAGGTGCCCATGGTAGTGGTTTCTCCTGAGGCTTCTGCCTTTGGTGTGCAGATGGCACCTTTTCTCTGTGTGCTCACGTGGCCTTTTCTCAGTGTGTTTGCGTCTCTGGTGTCTCCTTCCTTTTGGACTCATTTACCTTAATTACCTCTTAAAAGACCCTAATCTCCCCTAAGCATCCACATTCTAAGGTATTGGGAGTTATGGCTTCTACCAACACACAAATTTTAGGGGGATACAGTTCAGCCCCACAGGTAGCTATCAGGGACATTCTGAAGTTAGGATGATGGAAAGATAAGAAGGGATAGTCAAACAATACTGAGATGGTGAGGAGAGAATGGTAAGAGAAGAAACTAAAAGATACCATACAAAATAAAGAGAGTAGGAAGAGATAGAAAGAGGAGAAAGTGATCAGTTGTGTAGAAAGACTGTCGATAGGCCAGGTACCATGAGGACTGAGGATGAATATTGAATTTAGAAATGTGGAGATCATTGGTTACATTTGTATGATTAGTAGTGGTAGAGTGATGAGGTTGGGCACCTGACTATAGTGGGTTCAAGAAGAATTAAAGAAAGGGAAATCAGAGGGAGGGAATAAAGATAACTCTTTGAAGAAGTTTTTAAAAATATCATGTGGGGGCCTGGGTGGCTCAGTCGTTAAGAGTCTGCCTTCAGCTCAGGTCATGGTCCCAGGGTCCTGGGATCGAGTCCCACATTGGGCTCCCTGCTCTGCGGGAAGCCTGCTTCTCCCTCTCCCGCTCCCCCTGCTTGTGTTCCTGCTCTTGCTATGTCTCTCTCTGTCAAATAAATAAATAAAATCTTTTAAAAAATATCATGTTGTGGTCTTAACCTCAAGCCTTATGAATGGAGATGAGCATAATATTGATGGATTCATTGATGTATTGGAATTTGGAGTCAACCTCACAAAATTAGCTGATATTTAGACTTCCCATCTAAGATGATGTGGTAGGCAGAATAATGTCCTCCCCCAAATGTTCATGTCCTAATCCCCAAAACCTGTGACTTAGTTACCTTTCATGGTAAAAAGGACTGCAGATGTGATGACATTAAGGATCATGAAATGAGACTATCCTGGTTTATTAGGGCATTTA
Source organism: Eumetopias jubatus (assembly GCF_037043125.1). Classification (NCBI taxonomy): domain Eukaryota; kingdom Metazoa; phylum Chordata; class Mammalia; order Carnivora; family Otariidae; genus Eumetopias; species Eumetopias jubatus. The sequence continues at coordinate 18,685,568 of NW_028274807.1, read as the reverse complement.
TATTTAAATGTAATCACAAGTGTGCAGTGACAGAGTCAGAGAGAGATTTGAAGATCGTACATTGTTGGTTGGAAGTTGGAGGAGGGGGCTATGAACCAAAGAAGCTGACACCTCTTAGAAGCTGAAAAAGACAAGGAAATGATTCTCCCCTAGAGCTTCCAGAAGGAGCACAGCCGACACCTTGATTTTAGCACTGTAAGACCTAATTTTAGACTTCTGACCTTTAAAAATGTAACATAATGAATTTGTGTTGTTTTGTGGCCATTTGTTACAGTAGCTATAGGAAACTAATGAAGATGGCATAAGGGGGAAACCATTGCGGACCTTGCAGTATAGAGTATTAGTGTTGACCTTAGATCCAGTCAAGAGGATCCCTAACCTAGGTCCCATTCTTTAAAGGGCACAGTCTGGAAGACCTCCTACTGTAGGATGAAGGGTCCATGGAATGAAGGGAATGTTGCCCATCTGAGCCCATGCTCTGCCTTTTTTGGACCACAGCCTCCTAGAATTCCTGCTCAAACAGCACTGAACCTGTTTTCAGTGTCTCTATGGATGCTCAGATTAGATTCTCCAGGGCGCTGGCTCTGAAGAGTTTAGCATTTAACATGTATACAAAGGAATGGCTTTGAGATGGACGTCCAGGGAAGCTCAGGGAAGCTCATCAAGCAAGATTGGGCAGAAGAAGTTGAGCTGTGTCACAGGTCCTGTGAATGGCATGGGAGCTCTGGAGCTAGAATGACCTTTCTCAGTTTGTGCATGCTGGCCCAGGGTGGGCAGGCCTCACATGCATCAGTCACTGAATGTGGGTTGCTCCTAGAATGAGCATGACCTTGGTGATGAGGCTTTCTGCAGTTGAAGCAACCCTAAAGGGGCTAATAAACTAAAAACTGTCTATCTGCCTATTTTACTCCCCCAAAATGGGGCAACAAGTCTTTCATTGAGGGGAAATCTTGGTGTCACAACACAGGGCTCACTTTGGCAGACCCCTTCCTAGGGACTCTCATCTTAAGAGGAGACAACTACACTGGCGCATATACATCTGTTCCCAAATATGTTCAATGGAAGGCTGATTGTAGGGTGTGGGGCATGAAGGGTGACCTTATATTTGTGAACTGGGATTTCTACAGGTGTGTTCATGAAGGCCTTTGAGGTGTGGATGGAGCTTGGGTAGGAAGAAAATTGAAGCAGGCCTGAGGCTGGAGGCTGGGGGCTGGCTCTCCCTACACTCTGTATTCTGTCCCAGGACCCCAAATGGTCAGGGAATTCTAAATTTGAACCTGATTTCTCAGGTTGTTATGCGGAAGTATTTCTTAAGGTAGAAGAGTAGAACCTATTTGATTTCACAGCTTAGTTTAAATCTTTTTATATCTTTAGAGAGATGGACTATAATCCTCTATTTATACTCTTGCCCTGGGCCCTGCAAATGTGGTAGGGGGTTTAGCTGATCACCTACCCCTATTGGATCACTTCCAGATAAATTCTGCCTTAGAAATTTGCCTGACACAAGGGGCAATTTAGAACACTGCATGAAGTATAATTTTTTTCCAACTGAAGTCCTGAAATTTAAATTTTTCATATTATACTTCGGTCTACCTTGTTTAGTAAAAGAAAATGGGGTATACAGAATTTCTACTTAGGAATTATGGTCAGATTCATTTCTACCCATCCCCAGTCAGTCATATGGTCCCCATTGCCTTTGTTCTTAGATCTATAAACATTGGAGTAGCTGTTTTTACTGGATTGTTTTCCAGTACTCTGTGGGCCAGTGGGAGCCAGGCTGGGAAGCAATCACAATTTCATGGCAAGGACACTTCCCAGCTGCTAAGCTCCTTTAGGGCAATAAAGGACCAACCCTCTCCTAGATGGAGAGACCTTTCTGGAGACATCTGTCTCTTGATAGAAACAGACCATTTTCCCTTCTCAGCTGGGAGGTAGATTATTCCACTTTACAGTCTCATACAAACTAGAACATTTGCACTTGCTCTTTTTGTTTCTAGTAGACATTTATTGCTCTTGCCTCTCCTGGAACACTTCCCCCTTAGGTTATGAATGAATATTCCTCCTACTCATTCCATGGATCTGGTGTAGCTGTTGTTAAACAATAAAATTCAAACAGTTCAGATTGACCATGAAAAGGTTACATTCCTGGGATAGGCTGACACTGTAATTAAGACTTGGTTTGCTGTCATGGGGGGCAAATGACTCCAATCCCCCCTCCCTTTTTAACACTGTCAATCACATTGTCCAGCTCCCCTTCCTCCGCTTGCTAAGGGGGGGAAGGGAGCGTGTATAACCTGAGCCCACTTGGATAGTCTTTGCCAGGTTTTTGACTCTGAGCAGGGTAACAACTTAAGCTAAAGGTGGTTAAAACTGACTTGTTTAGAGGAAGCATCCAAAAGAGACATATTAGTGTTACTAAGTTCTTGAAGGGTACCCTTCTCCTATCATTATTTAAGCTTGCTGTGTTATCTTTTTTTTTTTTCATTCTGTGACTTACCCAGAGTCTTTCCAATACGTTTTTTTGTTTACCTCAGGTGGCCATAGTTGCTAGCATGGCAAGAGCCCTAAGTGTCACTTACATTTGAAATACCTTCCCCCAACCCCACCCTACTTTCAGGTTCACTCCCTATATCTAGCTTATTTTACTCTCCTGACTTTACTCTTCTGAATTTTTCTTTGCTGATTGCCTGAACCGCAAATCGGAAATTGCTCTACTTTACCTTAGTGAACTTTACTGTCAGAACTATAGTTGGATTTTTCTCTGCTAATATCTCTTTTAGCTCAAGGTAATGATTAAATCTTGGAAATTAGAACTCACAGTGCTCAATGCTCATATAGATAGCTATCTTTAACCTTTAAAAAGTCCATAAATTGGACAAAAAGCTAAAGCAAAATTAATGTTAAATTATTCTGTCTCAAGGTGGTGAGTATAACAGAAATTGATTGTCATAATAATTCTCCCTAATATTGTTACAGTCTCAGTGGGATAGAACAGCAAGTGCTTATTTAGCTTCTGAGTCAGTAGGTTCAGCCGATCAGTCCTGAACTGGACTTATCTCATGAGTTTACTCTCAACTATAGGTTGGGTAGGTGGCTTTGCTGACTTGCTAGGCTCTCTTACAAGTGTGGGTGGCTTTTAGGATGGCCTTAACTAAGATAACTGGGGTAACTCAGCTCTGGTCCTTGTGTCTCTCTTCCTTCTGGCACAGATGGCTAGCCTGGGAATGTCCTACTTATGGCAGTGGCAGAGAGTCTGAACAAGTAAATTCAATCATGTTTTTGGCTCAGGTCATGATCTCAGGGTTGCGAGATCGAGCCCAACATCAGGCTCTGTGCTCAGCACAGAGTCTGCTTGAGATTCTCTCTCTCCTTCTCCCTCTGCCCATCCCTCCTGCTCATGTGCGCATTCTCTCTCTCTCTCAATAAGTAAATAAATAAATAAAATCCTGGGAAAAAAATAAATTCAATCATGCAAGCAACTTTCATGCCTTTGCTTCTGTCACACTTGTCATAATCTCACTGGCCTTAGGCAAGTCAAATGACCTAGCACAGATTGAGAAAGCACTTATTGGCATAGGGAGGAGTGACAAGCTGGGGCCATTATTACCTTTGATCTACCACTGGGGTAATTTTTTTTTTTTTGCTTTTCTGCATTTTATGATTTTTCTACAATAAACACCTATAGCTTGTTTAATAAAGGGAAATTTCCAGACTAGAACAGATTAAAAATCATTAGAAACTTAGAAATCACTTCATATAATAAATACATTTGGCTATACCATTGGCTAAAGTATGTAATACTTTATAAAAAGTTACTAATGCAGTTAACCTGCTTGAGACTCAAGTTATTCTCATACTGGGTAAGGACATCTTTCCCTTTTTCTATTCACTGCGACTGGAGCTGATAATTGAATGCTGAAATTTATTTCTCTTGTAGACTGGAATGTGCAAGTAGTGCTCTGGCTGGGATTAAGTGCCAAGCACCAAACCCAATGAACTGTGTATTTCTGTAAGCTATTTACAGTGAGTTTGGAATTTCATAAAACTAGAATACAATGCACCAGAGTCTACTCATTTATCTTCTTTTTACATGAACTTTTTAGCGACCAAGGGATCTTCGTGCTTTTAGAGGGATATGAAGCATGTAACTCTGGGTCGGTTGAAGAAGTTTGTCATTTTTGCACTGTATCTTGTAGCCAAAATGTTCAGATTCTGACCATGGAACAGACTTTAGCATGATTATGGTCCAATTGTCAAGCTTGAAAGAAATGCCACCTCATTAGAGAGGTCTTTCTAGACTATCCGATGAAATAGCTACTCTCCACTGTTATTCCCTAGCTCACTCTCTTCTTAGTTTCTTTCACACAGCTACCATTGTTCCTAGTTATTTAATTAATTGACTGTTTGCACGCTTATTTATTTTCCTCTCTGCTTCACCCGATGTAAGCTCCTTAACAGCAGGGACCATACCTGTCTTGTTCATAGTGGCGCTCCTAATGTCTGGCACAATGCCTGGAATGACATGTGTATTAGATGACGGAAGAACCATCATAATTTAAAATTTTCGTTTAAAAATCATAAGTGCTAATTACCCAACTCCTCATTTTTTTCAATCTTTTGGTTATAAGATAAAAGGAACAAGCAACACTGTTTTTTCTTTCCTGCTAGAGGTAGACAATTTGTTGCATTTCTGTGAGAGGAGGTAGACAGTTTGTTGCATTTCTGCGAGAGGCCCTGTACAAAAGTGTCTTCAATATACACCTGGTTAATTAGAATGAACATCAACTTTTTGGTAGTGATGGGGGTTATAGGGTCAGAATCCCAAGTATAGATGAGTCTAAAACATTCACAGTAGAACCACTGTCTGGGACGCATGGTCATTGATGTTCAGGCCCAGTAAACTTTCCTGATTCTGAGGAAAATCTGTAACTTGAAATCTACTCAATAAAATATTGCTTCATTGTGTGGGCTAACTGTTGAAGAGGAGTTTGTTGGGGGGGGGGCGGTATTTGCATCATCAAGATTAGGTGAAGACAGATAAAAAGGCCACAAGAAAACAATAGAAAAATCCAGTCATCCTCTTTTCTCAAAGGAAAAAAAAAAACACATAAAAAATACCTTGCCATTTTTCACAGCTAATTTATTTAGATCCTAGTGTCTCTTATTTAGGAAGGCAGATAAGTGTCAAGAAGCAGTTTTTTCTTAGTCTTAATTTTATGGGGATTGCTGAAATTTTCTGGTTAAATAATACCATTGCCCAAATAATACCAAGTTGTTTGGTGAGGACTCAAAGACACCCCACAAAAGGGTTGGGAAGAAACCTGCACAACAGTGTTGGCATATTGAAACTGTTGTTCTGCCCATTTTTTTCCTTGAATTTCCACTTTTTGAACAAATTTGTCTCTTTTTATCCTAATTTTTATTTCTGTCCAGAACTCATGAACTGAATACATTGACTTCCCTCCAGAAACACTTCCATTTTCTCTGCCTGTCAGAACCTCCTGAGCCCATGAAGACCTGCTTTAGTTTGCTAGGGCTGCCAAAAAAAAGGGGGGGGGGTTGGGGGCACCACAAGCTGTGTGGCTTAAACAGAGAAATTACTTTCTCACAGTTCTGGAGACTAGATGTTTGATCATGGTTGTCTGCAAGTTTGGCTTTCAGGGCTATGAGGGAAGGTTCTGTTCCGTGAGGGGTGTGCAATTCAACCCATAGCAACCTGTCTCCAGCACAGTCTGTTCCTCTTGGTATTGTGTAATCAAATCCTAAACAAGCCTTGTGATAGAATAAGGTCCATGTCTCCATCAGCATGAGGGGTTTTCCTAAGCTCGTGGGTCTGGGCTGAGACTCTAAGACTCACATGTCCATAGAGATGGGATCTCTCAAATTCCTGTTGAGTTTCCCAAATCTGCATATTTGGTCTTTTCCATTGGCTTCTGAATATATGTTCCAGCTTCCCTATACCTTATTCTGCATGGTGGTGACTGGATATTCTGCTTAGCTCTTAACAAACTTCTCTCCTTGTGATAGAAGCTCTCACCTTTGGTTAAGCACCAGAATCATAGAACTACTTCAGACAAGTGAAAAAGATGTATTTTTATTAAATTTTAATACACTTCTCTCACTAAATACCAATGTCTCTACTCTCAGGTCTCACACCAAGAAGAGTGACCAGCCCTACCGCTGATGTGGTAACAAATGGCACCACCTTCCAAAAACTGCTGTTTGTACAACAATGTTGCTGCTCAGATGCTAATTAAATGCTAACAACTAATGGGGTCTTACTTCATCAACTCTCTGTGCAATAATAAAATAATAATAATGGTAATACCATTTTTTCAGTATTCACTAAATGTCAGTCATAACTCTAAGGTGGACACCACTTCTGTCCCTGTTTTTCAGATAAGAAAACTAAGCCTTAAGATGTCTGGGTGGATCATTTACTAGTTATACAACTAGTAAATGGTTGCCATAGTATTTGAATTTGGGTGCCTAGAACTTAAGCACACTTTGCTGTACTGTTAACTATTCTCCCCTACCTTGCATCTACTACCAAGTGGTCTCTCCTAACTCAGGTAGGCTAGTTTTTGGCATCTTTCCTGATCTTGCCAGACCATTTGGGATCCCAGCATGTCTTGAGGGAAATGCCTCCACGATAGGACACAGCTACCAGCTCCTAACCTTCAGCTTCTACTTATTCTCTTTTATGTTCTTGAATCTGTTTTGCTACATCTTGTCCTACCTGCCTGTGCTTTCCACGTTAAAGACCATCTTCCAAGACACCTACAGAATTTGTCAAGGGGACTAAAATTTTCATTTGCAAAATAATCAACGAGTGTTTTGTGCCATAATCTAAAATGCTTCCAATAGTCAGCTGTTAGGAAAATCTGCCTCTGAATGCAGACGTGGTATAAGCCACAGACATCTGCCCAGTTTCAATATTGATCGTAGAAAAGTCTTTTTAACTTTACACCTCATAATATGCTATTGCAGGAAAATGCTTCTTAGCAGTTTTCATAGAATCTTGTCTTTTACACAACAGTAAAAGGCCATTCTCCATTTCTGTGCAGCTATTTAACAAATTAAAATTCTCTTCTCAAGTTTGAGAGGACAAAAGAGTAGTTAAGGATATTTGATTTGAGATAATCACTTACACTATGGGTGAAAGCCAAAGTTGTTCCTTATAATGCAATAACCACTGAATTTTAAATAAGTAACAGAGATGAGTCTCATTCTATGCATAGATAAATAGTTGTATGAAAATAAAAAATTTTAAATGGAATTACATTTTAAATATATAATACCCATGAATTACTTATAGGATTTTTTATAGTAGAATGTTTGTTTTCTATAAATAATTGCTCAGTTACTTAATTATGATAGTGAATTTGTTTTTAAAAAGAATGTATGTAGTTTACACACAAAGTACATATAAAGTACACATATTTATAACAGTTTCAGAAAGAAAAGAAATAACGCATGTTTGTAAAGGACATTGATATTTCTAAAATTGTAAACATAATGTTTGATATTTGAAAAATAAATGTATTAAATTATAGGAAATACTATATCATTCTGGCTTAAGGTGGGCAAAAGTTAGCAACCATAAAAGAAGAAAGCAGAAAACAAGAGCTTTTCAGTTTTAGTTAAGGACCAATTTATACTTTTAGTATAGCATTTCTGTTTGTTCAACTTGCTTTTTTTTTTTTTAAGATTTTACTTATTTATTTGAGAGAGAGAGAATGCACAAGCAGTGGGAGGGGAAGAGGGAGAGAGAGAGAGAATCTTCAAGTAGACTCCTTGCTGAATGCAGAGCCCAACGTGGGGCACGATCCCAGGACCCTGAGATCATGACCTGAGCTGAAGTTGGAGGCTTAACTGACTGAGCTACCCAGGCACCCCATTGTTCAACTTGTTTCTTAGGAAGTTTTACCTAAAGACTTTTGTCTTCTGTCACATGTTGTCCTATATTCCATAGGTGTTACTGTTGAAGTAATTTCAAACCCTTTCCTTAGTGAGCTAAAAGTTGTGTCATCCTCACCTTTAAAATGGACTCAAACCAGTTTTCTCTTATGATCTAAAACTAAAACTTTGAATACTATATCCTGCTAGTAGGGTTCTCACTGGTTAAATCAATGAAAAGATGATGAATAAACATATTCTGGTTACCATAATAAATCTCTCTTTTTAAATTATTATATGGAGTCTGATTATAAAGGTCAAATCAGATAAAAAAATTAAAATTTCTACATCTGGAAAACACAAAGCAAATACACACTTTTATTGTTTTTAACTGGCTAGAGGTTACACATGATATTACTTTTATTATAATGCGGAGGTGCATTCATTTTAATCCATACCTACTATAATGGAATGGTGGTCCTGCAAAAGATATGTCTATATCCTAATATCCAGAACCTGTGACTATGACCTTATTTGGAAAAAGGGGGCTTTGCAGCTATAATTAAGTTAAAGGTCTTTAGGTAAGATCTTTCTGAAATATCTGGGTGAGGCTAAATGCAATGACAAGTATCCTTGTAGCAGAGGAAAAGACAGAAAGACACAGAGAAGGACATACGAAGACAGAGGTAGAGATGGGAGTGATGCTGGCCACAAGTCAAGGACCATTTGCATCCACTAGAACCTGGAGGAGACAAGGAAGAATTCTCTCCTGGGGAGTTCTGAGAGAGTCCAGCCCTACTGACATCTTGATTTTGGACTTCTGGTCTCCAGAAATGTGAGAAAATAAATTTCTGTTGTTTTAAGCCATCATGTGTGCGGTAATTTACTATGACAACCTCAGGAAACTAATACATACATCATACAGGCAGGGAACAATATGCTAAAGAAAACAAATGACCCATTGTTGTTGGTTCTTCATGCTGGGCAAGAAGGAAGAAAACAAGCCATCAGAAATGTTCATCTTGTGCTCTCCACTGAAAGAAGAGCTTTGATAAATCAGTCTTTCACCTACTTCTACTAACAAGATGTAAAATCTTTAGTTATTAATTTTTTTTAGAGAGAGAGAACATGTGCCCCCTTGTGAGGGGGGAGGGGTAAAGAGAGAGGGAGAGAGAATCTTAAGCAGGCTCCTCACTCAGTGGGGAGCCTGATGTGGTGCTTGATCTCATGACCCTTAGATCATGACCTGAGCTGAAATCAAGAGTCAGATGCTTAACTGACTGAGCCACTCAGGGACCTCTTTAGTTATTCATTTTTTATTGATGTATAGTACATACCTTATAAAGTATGCAAATCTCAAGTGATCGGTTCTTTTACATGTATGTTTATGTGTTAATATGTTTTGAGTTTCTACACACACACACACACACACACACACACACACGCAAACACACACACACAAACCCGCCTATCTACAATTCCCTCCTGAAACAAGTATTCTGACTGATTACTTTGAGGAGTTATTACATTTTATAGAAAGGTTTTATTATAAAAAGTTTTATAAAAAACACACTGTCATTTTTGTGTGTGTCATTTTGCTCATGATTATGTTCTTAAAAATCATTCATGTTAATTGTATTAAGCAATGGTCCCTTTTCTTTTTAACTCCTAGGCAAGTGAATAGCCCACAAGATATTGATTTATTCTACTGTTAACGGACCTTTGGGTTGTTATTTTTGGTGATTGTGACGAAAGTTGTTAAGAATTCTTGTCTTGTTTTTAGTGGACGTATTCATTCATTTCTCTTGGGTATATATGTAAGAGTGGAATTATTGGTCATAGTAGTCATATATTTAGTTTTAATAGTTACTATCAAGTACTATTCCAAAGTTATTGTATCAATTTACACCCCCACCAACAATGTATGAGAGTTTCACTTGCTCTACATCGTTGCCAATGCTTAGAATTGTTAGTCTTTTTAGTTTTAACCATTTAGGTAGGTGGTAAGTGATACCTTATTCTGGGTTTTAATTTGCACTTCCCTATTGAGTAATGATGTTGAGCATCTTTTCATGTGCTTATGGGCTATTTTGATAGCCTCTTTCATAAAATGCCTTTTTAAGTCTTTTGCTCATTAATTTCTTTTTCTTTTTTTAATTGAAAATACTTTTCTATTTTTACTTGGGCAAATCAGGAGCAGAAATAGTTACTCCTTTGTGGTCAAAATTTAATTTTTCTGTGCGTTGACTTATTCTCAGCTTTAAACCTTGATGCATTTTGTGTTCATCTTTATAGACATTGTAGATTTGACTCTGGTTCTGTTTTTCTATCTTAATTCTAGTGCCCCAAATAATTTTTGAATATAAAGCTATTGTTACATTGTCTGCTCTCAGAATGCATAATCTTTTGGTACACATATATAAATTAGATATCCCTATAGATTGATTATTTATTAAATATCAATTAACATTAATACAATTACTCTATTAGTAATATTATAGTAGTATCAATACTAATATATTAATATATAATATTAATATGTATAGTAATAATATTCATAATAGTGACCAATGAGAGAATCAGTGATTTATATGAAGCTGGACACCCAGGATTAGTGTTACAGCTCCCCAACTACTCAGATTCAAATTTTTTCATCCAGCTGTATTTTGTGATATTTATAGAGACTGTTCCATATTTTTCTTTCAAGTTGTTCTTGATTTATTTTCTTAACACACCATAAATGCTATTACAGAATAAAACCATTGTAAGTAATAAGAGAATAAACTGTTCTTTGGTTGTTAGAATATCATGGTGTGTATTTATGCCCTGGGCCTAGAGACCTATCTACTATGTAAAATAATGTGTTCAGAACATTTAGTGTTATAAATTATGAAAAATAAACTCCCAGGGAATAAATGATTTGCTTTTAATATTAAAATACTTTATCTTTCTAATTAAAAAGGTTGATTCTAAAAACCTAAAGCGAAGATTTGCTTAGCTTCTGGGTTTTTTGGGTTTTTTGTTGTTTTAGTGGGGAGAAAAAGAGAAATTGCCTAATGTTGGCTTTAAGCATATGGCCTTATCTTAGGAGCAGTCATAAGGTTTTAATAGAAAGTATAGAACATTAAAAATAGGATTTTAGGTGCTACTTTCTTGGGCTTGGTTAGAGGACGGAACAATTTCACAGTGGTTTTATGAGCACTCCTGATGTGTAATATTTATTTTTATTTGCTCTTCATTTATATTTAGTGCATGTTGTAAAGCTGCATAAGGCTATCAAGTAACTTTAGAAGTTATAATGGGAGACAGCCCTTAATGAGGATTTTTTTAAAAGATTCACTTTGAAGTGTATTAAAGACATATTCAGCTGAATAAAGCAACCTCTATGCATCATAGATTTAATTCATACACACAAAACCTTTCCATGTACTTGCAGAAATAACACAAAGATCAATAACATGAAAGGATGGAGGAATGAAAATACATGGTGGATGAGGCTCCTTTCATATGAGACAGGAGAAGGAATATTTAAAGCTTAGCATCAGATTAATATGGTCTGTTTTACATTTTGCCTGCTACATTACCAGCGAGTTGCATCTGTTTCCAGAATTTTAATCAAAGCCACTGAAGGAGAAAGTGGGCATTCAGAAAGATGAACCTGGTGGAGGACTCAGGACCTTCCTTCAGCAGAACAGTATACTCTCAATGGCCTGTTATCCCCTTATTGTATAAGGACCTCATCTTTGAGTTTTGTTGGACAACTACATACATAGCCTGGGAAGTTATGATAAATAATGATAACATCATAACACCAAGAAAATTGCCCCAATTTTTGCCTTTAAAAATGTTAGAATATAAAACAACAGAATAACTGGTTCTCGATATGTTTGGCATTTTAAGAATACATAGTGGAAATCACTCTAGGCATTCAAAAATTACATACTGATCTCATGACTATTTGCACATGAAACATGAAAACAGGATGATCTTAAATGCAGTAGTTGTTGCCACTGATATTATGGGCTGAGGACAGTTGGTCTGGCTGACTATGCTCTCCCTTCCTCACAGCTCGATGTGTCCTTTCCAGAGCTTTGCAGGAGATACAAGGAGTATTAAGAGCTATGAGAGGATAAAGCAGGATCTTTCCTCGGTCAAGGCTAAACAGCAGGGCAGACTCAAATGCCCACAGAGACTAGGCAGGCTGAGTTTAACAACTCAAACGGAGTGACAGAAAACACAGACCTCAGAGTTAAGAAGTACTTGTGACTATGGAAAACCAGAGAGTGCATGATTGGTTAAAGGGGCAACTATTACCTAACTCCAGTCAATTGCATGAAGGTCTGCTGTTGCATTTTGATCATTGTCCCTATAGACAAAATTAGGAATGAATTCATGAAACCCTGGGGGAGGGTTGTACTTGTTAAAAATGTTATTGCTTAATCGATCACTCATATGGGTAAAAGAGCCACAGTTTTCAGTGCAGTAAACCTACTGTCAAACTTGAGATCATAAAGCCAAGGTTTTTCATCAATGTCACAGCCTCGGTTTGAATGTATTCCTTTGGAAAACACTAATCGGAGGAGTACCTGCAATGAGTCATGTAACTGGAAGAGTTATAAAGAAGGATGATATGCATTATGCATCTTCATAGTCTAGCAGAGGCACTGGTTGATACAATTTAAATGCCGTCAGAAAATAAAGGTTATGTAATATAACATGTTTCATACAATGATACATTATTTTATACTTTGAACAAACTATTTCAGTATTTCTCTTGACTTCTAACTATGTAACAGTTCGAAACAACAGAGTATTTTCTCTTAATTTTAACCCTTGAATTTCTAATTTCTTATGTACTGTCAATGTGAAATTACAATACTGACTCCATTTATGCACAGTGCTGGAGTGCTTACATATTGAAAAGCATTTAGATTAGAAGGAGATTGCATTGGTACTTTCATGGGAAGTATTAGAAGCAGTTTTTATCGGGTAAGACAAAAAAATTTCAGGGGCTAACATTTACTCATTCTTCATATTTTTTTCAGTCATTGCCTTTGCCTGACTCTGAAATGAGTAGCAAAAAACATCTCTTACTTCTGGTCTCTTTTTGTTTGTTTGTTTAAGATTTCTTTATTTATTTGAGAGAGAGAGAGAGAGAGCGAGCATGAGTGGGGTGAGGGGCAGAGGGAGATGCAGACTCCCCACTGAGCAGGGAGCCCGACATGGGGCTCGATCCCGGGACTCCAGGATCATGACCTGAGCTGAAGGCAGATGTTTAACTGCCTGAGCTACCCATGTGCCCTACTCTTACTTCTGGTCTTGACACCGGTTCTGACAAGGGTGGGGAGTAAATTGGCAATTTGGGTTCCACTTGGGTGATGTAGTGTGATATAGTTAATACAGATGTTATCCTGGTAATTTTTGTGCTTGGATAACCTGCGCATCCCTCTTGTGTTACTTCTACAACAGAGTTGAGTATCCAGTAGTCTCAAATGTGGACTTTTCCTCTACTCATGTGCAGGTAATGGTGAGGTCCTAGTGTTTTGTGGTGGAGCCTGAGATTCAGCAATATTTGCATAACCAGTCTGGAGTTTTTAAAGTTCTTTAGTATCAGAATTTGAATCCCAGAACTACTAGTCAGGTGTCCCTTCCAGAACATCATACAGTCTCACTTCTGCAGGACTGTATTAGAGAAATGAGCAGTATTACAAGGTCAAAATTATTTGGCAAGGCATTTTTTTCCTTTGCTTATATCAAAATGGTCTCTAGCCATGGGATATTAATTTCAGATTTTTAAAAATGACGTCTATGAGTTCTGGTTTTAATTGCCTCCTTGGCAATAAAATGTTTCTATTGGGAAAATCTGAAGTTTTGCACAGTTGCTACAGGTATCATTGCTTTAGAGCGTGTCAAAATTTTGCACACGGGTGTCATCACAGTAGGACTCACATTTCTTATTTCTTTTTTGTTTCTTTTCAAACAACTTCAGGTCTCATAAGAAGATGGTCATTAAAGACTTTGAAGCATGAACAGTAAGACTGAGTTAGAAAGTGAGCTCTTCTGTGGCACACAGGGGGAGTGAGGGGAGTGATTAACTAGAGGCATTTTCCTTGGATTTTATTCTTGGCTCCAGCACTGATTTTATTGGATTTTCTTCCTAAGCCACCATCCACTGTGTTGTGAACATACATCAACTCTCTGTAGCTAGGCAGCTGTGAAATGCAGCATAGTATCTACTCTGCTAAGGAAAAAAAAAAAACAAACAAACCATTTTCAAACCTCTTATTTTACATTCTTATGAATTTTGGACAAAAACATTCTACACTCCCTGGAAGTTATAGTTTCTTAGTTTCAGTTTCAGACTTGGGTGATCTTCCTACACACACCATTATGTTCTATGTTCTGAAGATTATTGAGTGTACTGCCCACAGGTCTTTAATATACATTCTTCAAATCCCATTTTTGCTTGAATAGCGTCATCTCTATCTCCAGCACATATCAATGACTGGAATAATAAAAGATATTTGCCTTAAAGATAAGTTATATTTGAAAGGTGCTTGATGCTGTGCCTATGATATGAGCTGCTGTTTAAAAAAATGTGCATACACTTATATACACCTAAGTGAAAATTTGTGAAACTGGATTTATTGGTAAGGCTAGGATGGATTATGCTGCAGTAACAAATTAGCCCTGAAATCCAGTTTAAGTCATGCAACACAGGTTAAAGATGAAAAGGGATTTATGTAATAATTACACAAAGACTGTTAAGGCTCAGGCAACTCTCCAGGATAACTCCTTTCTATGTGATGACTCGGAAAGCCAGGCCATTCGCTTCTTGTAGGACTTCCATTTCAACACATGACTTCCATGATTGCTTCTTAAAGATTTTTAAAAATTTTTTATTTGTCAGGGAGAGAGAGAGAGCGAGCACAAGCACGGGGAGGGGTAGAGGGAGAAGCAGGCTCCCTGCTGAGCAAGGAGCCCGATGTGGGACTCGATCCCAGGACCCTGGGATCATGACCTGAGCCCAAGGCAGCCACTTAACTGACTGAGCCACCCAGGCATCCCTCATGTTTTCTTCTTAAAGGGAAGATAGGATCTCGGAGGCCACAGTGTGGAAGTGATCTGCATTACTTCCACTTAAATTTCACTGCTTCAAACAGGGTTTCTGACCTTTGACTATTGGCATTTGGGGCCAAACGGTTCTCTGTTGGGGATGGACTGTCCTGGGATCGGTAGGATGTGTAGCAGCATCCCTCTTCACACGAGATGCCAGTAGCACCGCCTGCAGCACTGATAGCCAAAGATGTCTCCAGACATTACTAGATGTTTGCTGGTGGTTGGGGGAGGTGGGGAGAAAATTGCTCTTGCTTGAAAACCACTGAACTGGAACCAGTAATTTAGCTGTAACTGTAAGACTATTGGGGGAAAAAGTCTTCTTGTGTTTAGAGGAAGGGGGAAAACCAGATATGGGTATGTACTAGTAGTCTGTAATACATTTGCTAATGGAAATAGAGAAATTTCATCCTTTTACTATATACCTAAACATATATGAAAATGTTGATGTGTTTTAACATAAAACAAAAAATATTGCATCCCCAAAGTAAATTTAACAATTCTTAAGAGCTAATTAAGTTTACTAAACTGGAAAAAGAAGAATTTATAGTGAAAATACATTGAAAGAATTATTAAAGGAAGTGGAAATTATAAGTATTATATTTGATAAGAGACTTAAAATAAACATTAGCTATAATGTAAATGTGAGTGTTAGAACAAATTAATGTGGCTGTGAAAACTTATCTAGCATCTGTGAGCAGATGTTTAGTGTTGAAAATAATTTTTATTAGACATTGAAACAATCGTTTCTGGGATAGACTAGTTCGATGTACACCTGTTCACACATGTTGACTTTGGTAATTTGCTGTATAAATGTGTTACTAAATTATGTGTATTAGTCCTGGAATAAAGAATATTAGTCATGGGGTAATTAGAATGCTTCTGGTCACAGAGATAGAAACCTGGTGGAACCATCTTCTGGGGGAGATAGAGATAGAGAGACAGAGAGGTAGAGATAGAGACAGGAGAGAGAGAGAGATTTATTAGAAGGAGGTTTTGTTGTACAATAGCAAAGGTTTGTTTGTTGTTCACACTGCATTCCGGTATAGATGTGCTCCACATACTTCTCATTCTGGGACCTGGGCTGAAGAAGCAGACCCTCTCTCAGTCTTGTGTAAGAAAAAAAAAAAAATCATACAGCCTGCTGGTGGTTCTTAAAGTTTCTGTGTTCATGTATCATAAATTACTTCTGCTTGTATTCTATCAGGTAAAGCAAGCCACATGGCCAATCCTCCCACAGGAGATACTGCATGTGACATGCCCACAGCGGGGACACAGAGTCTTATTACAGAGAGGGCAAGAGATCACTGTGAACAATAGTAGAATCTACCCTAGATGCTGAGATGGATCACTGAAGATGGGGACCGACAGAAATGGTGGCACAACTGTGACCTTCTCTGCTTCTCTCTGTTCTAGCTGCATTCTTTCCAACTATGGAAATTAGGAGGAAGTCAACAGAGGTCCTAGGCATACATTCCCCTAATTAGCAACAAAAAGAAGAAGGACTTCTCTCCAGGGCTTAGTTCTGAACATCCCTGGTAGGCCAATTTGTGAGAAGGAGTTTTTGCTTTATAGTAAGTTGACTGATTGGCTATGCCCATGTGTCCACTCTATGTGGTTGAAAGAAGACCACTGAGATTTCAACCCATCTATAATCACATCTTGAGTGAAGAGTGTTTCCCTAAAGGAGGGCAGGGGATGCTCTTGCCAGAAGCAGGTAAAGGTGCTGGAAAGACTGGAAATTATGTCCACTGTGTATAGAGATGATGTCATTGACAGGTAGTCCAGAGTATAAAGAGACAATATAAAAAATGAATTTTCCATCTTTATTCAAGTTTTTGATCCCCTTATTGCAGTTACACAAAATTTTTACCCTAATCAGGGGGTAAAGGTTGCAGAAGAGCTCAAACATCGGTTGGGGGGAAAATAATTCCCCAAATCCTCCTTATAAACCTTTGAGTAGGGATCCAGAACAATAAAACCTATTACTCCATTAAAATAATATTGTTAACTGACAAAGAAGATAAACTTGCTTTATTTTTTTTCCCAATTATTGATTTTTTCAGAAATTCTTTTGATGTCCCGAGACGCCTTAATGTAAAGAGTTGAAAAGAGGTCAGTGAACCAAGTTATATATTATAGTCATTTCTAGACATGTCCGAGATAAAGGGGAGCTCAGATTATAGTCATCGACTTTGAAGTGTTAGCAGGTTAGATGTGGAGAGGGAAACATTCACATGTTGAGATAATAGCACAAAGTTCTCTCTGACAAACGCCAGAAGGATAGAGACAATGAGCCTTTCACAGCCAGGGCTGTTTCAGTCATTGGCCAAAGAAGTGTAGGAAAATGAGCACCCTGAGATCACAGGGGCAAAGTGGGCAGTTGGGGCTAGTTTAGTATAGTGCTCATTGTGGTACAGGCTCCATTCCTAGGGAACGTGTCTGTCTTGGCAGGCAGGTGGACTGTGGTGTCAAGAAGGATTTGGCAGCAGGTTCTGGAAAGTCATCTTTTCATATTAGGGCATTGGTTCTTAACCCAGAGAACATTTGAGGATGTTTTGAGATAATTTTGGTTGTTACACCAAAATGGATAATGATGGTACTGGTAGCCATCTAGTGGGTAGACACCGTGGATACACATCCTACCATGCACTGGACAGCCCTTCACAACAAAGAATGATCCAGCCCAAAATATCAGTAGTATTAAGGTTAGAAAACCTTGCATTAGGAAGTTCTGTGGAGATGACAGATCTGGACTAGGATAAAATGTAAATAGAAGAAATGTAAGTCAGAGTCATTGTAAAGAATGAACCCATGGGAGTATGTGCTTGAATGGGTAGACCCACAAAAAGCTTGTCCTGGATTTCCTCATCTTAATTTCTTTCATTTCAGTTTGGGGCCATAATTGGCCATCCTTTCCTTGACAGAATCCTAACAAGTCTATTAGAGTTGGAAGGAACCTTAGAGGTAATCTAGCTCCCAGGTCAGGGAAACTCTGATATCTTCAGTGGCCAGACTATGTGACACAGGTCAGGAGTAAAGTCCAA
Source organism: Eumetopias jubatus (assembly GCF_037043125.1). Lineage (NCBI taxonomy): Eukaryota > Metazoa > Chordata > Mammalia > Carnivora > Otariidae > Eumetopias > Eumetopias jubatus. Next base: position 18,667,506 of record NW_028274807.1, on the reverse strand, counting down.
GAGGGGCCCCGTCAGCTGACAGGACCTAAAAGAAACAAAACCCTAGTAGCAATGAGCATACTTACCACCCAGATCTTGGTTTCTAATTCTACTCTCCAGTAAAGGGAACCAGTTGGAGAACTTGGTTTCTAATTCTACTCTCCAGTAAAGGGAACACTTGGAGAAATGGGTGATTCTAGGAGTGGGGCAGGAATTATAAAACATGAGTCATGAGCATTTTATAGTATCAGAAAGTAAGAAAGTGCTAAAAAACAATTCCAAAAGCTGTATTGAGGTTGGTATGTCAAAGGAGAAAAGGATTCAATTGAAAGAAGCTTCAACTAGCAAACACGAGAAAAATTTGAGCAATAAAGTATATAAAGTAGTATTGGATTATAATCCAAATTATAAAATAAATATGCATGAGTCCATGTTGATATAAGTGACTGAATAAATGTGAAAGGTGGAGAAGAGACACATCTCCCATGCAGAATTCCAAATAATTCATGTAGATATTCCACTTTGAGGACCAGGAATGTTACTACCCACTCCTTAAGTGTGGGCTGCACACAGTTGCTTCCCTGTAGTGTATTCAGCATAGAAAGGAGGAAAAAGTAACTTTACAGTGGAAAAACCTAACAAACACTACTTCAGCCAGGTGATCAGGTCAATATCAACAGTCATAAGTCAGGTTGATAGTATGTACCCTCGATATGATTTGAAAAAAATGTCACTTTATTCTGTGATCTTCCTCCCCAAAGCCCATAACCCGAGTCTATTTATGAGAAAAATATCAGACAGATTGCAATAGATAAGCATCCTGCAAAATACCTGACCAGTACTCCTCAAAACTGTCAAAGTCATCAAGAACAAATAAAAGTCTATTAGGCAACAAGTAAGGAAATTCAAATAAGCTAAGAATTTTAGTTCATCATGGTCTGCCAATATTGGTTCATTACTTGTAACAAATTACCATGACTAATATAAAATGGTAATAACAGGGGAAGCTGGATGCAGGGGATATATGAAAACTCCGTACCATCTGGTCAATTTTTCTGTAAATCTAAAACTATTCAAAAAAATGAAGTCTATTGGGACCCCTGGGTGGCTCAGTCAGTTAAGTGTCTGCCTTCGGCTCAGGTCATGCTCCTAGGGTCCTGGGATCGAGCCCCGCGTCGGGCTCCCTGCTCAGCGGGGAGTCTGTTCCTCCTTCTGCCCCCCTCCACTCATGCTCTCTCTCTCAAAAAAACAATGGTTTTGGCTTGCAGTGGAACCCGGTCCATAGACACCAATTTGTAGCCCTTAGTCTGGTCAACCATCCTTTATTTTGCAGATAATATGCTCTACCACACAACTATCAATTTCAGAATCACTTCCAGGGTAATGTTGTTTTCTCTCTAAGCAGCCTCTGCCATGGGTACAATGCTGGACTGGTGAAAACAGCAAGCAGTAATGACCACAACGGTTCATCTTTGCTCATCATTTTTAGATATATGCGACTAGACCAATGCTGGAACTTATTACATAAGAAAAACAAAAATAAGGAAACCGAATTCTAAACATAGCTAAGTTATTAGAAGAGCAATTCTAACATTTGCCAAACATTTTTTAAGAAACAAAGGAATAACCTAGTTCTTTATCTTGTCCTGAAGTTCACAGCAACTAAAATTGGTGAATAAAGTAGCTTTGTGGGTCTTTTTTTTTTTTTTTTTAAACACTGGTAATGGAGATAGAATAAATGAAAAATCTGGGGATTTATAAAAATCTGAAATTGTTTGAATGATACAGGATGAAATATATAAGTAGGAATCAAAATCAGGCTAATTCCCAACTTAGCCAAACTGTAATTTTCATGACTACAGACATGACAGAACCTGCTGATGAAATTAGAAAAATATTGCTCTGGTTGAATAGTTTGATGTTATTAATGCACTTCAGATGAATTGATATTCTTGTAAATGAGCAATGAGCATAGCATATGAACATAAAATAGATTCTTTAGAAGTGTTACTAATCTTTTAACATGGGAATACTCTACATTCATCAATTTGAAAATTGACTATTTTTATTTTGAAAAACGGGTTATAATTTTACAGACTTTCAAAAGTCAATTATTGATTTTAAAAAGGCATACTTACTGAGGGTTCTGGGGCGGTGGGGGTATCGGTTACCCTGGTGATGGGTATTAAAGAGGGCACGTATTGAATGGAGCACTGGGTGTAATACGCAAACAATGAATCATGGAACACTACATCAAAAACTAATGATGTAATGTATGGTGATTAACATAACATAATAAAATTAAATTAAAAAAAGGCATACTTAATGGAAAGGAAATGTGGTTTTTCTTTCATCATCAAATCAGACCCTTGGAATTTGACAAACCAGTCCCAGTTCCCCATCTTCTTTCTCATGTGTTAAAAATTGGTAATATTTTTGAGCACTTGCCCTGGATTATCTGATTTGATCCAGGATATAATCCTCAGAGGAGGAATTGCTGTTTTACTACTTGAAAGATGTGGACACTGAAGGTGACATAGCTACTAAGAGGCAAAACCGGGATTTATCATGTATTTACCCTCTATGTTCTACGGTCATACGTTAGTTTATAAAAATAAAAACTGATCATGTCTTATTTACTTGAAAGCCTGCATTGGCTTCCCATTCCTAGTAAGAGCAAGACTCAGGGAAGTCTTCTATTATCTGTCTGCCACCCATCACCATCATCCAGAAGAGCTTGGCCTTGTTATATGTTCCCATACAACAGATATCCCTATATAATCTTGTTATTTTTATTTTATAGCACTTATCACAAATTCAATTGTATATTTGTTTGATTATCTGTTCAATAGTTTTTTTCTGATGTACTGTTCCATGATTTATTGTTTGCGTATAACACCCAGTGCTCCATACAGAACGTGCCCTCTTTAATGCCCATCACCAGGCTAACCAATCCCCCCACCCCCCCTCCCCTCTAAAACCCTGTTTGTTTCTCAGAGTCCATAGTCTCTCATGGTTTGTCTCTCCCCCCAATTCCCCCCCATTCTTCCTCTCCTGCTATCTTCTTCTTCTTTTTTTTAAACATATAATGTATTATTTGTTTCAGAGGTACAGGTCTGTGATTTAACAGTCTTACAAAATTCACAGCGCTCACCATAGCAATAGTTTTTATTCCATAGTTCGTAAACAACCTCAGAACAGAGACCATACAATTCATTGGTGCCTCCCCAGCATCTAGATCAGTCTCTGGGATGTAGTAGACTCTGAAGGATATTTATTGAAGGAAAGGATGGTAAAGGGAAATTTATTTTAAAAGAACAGCCTGGGGGGCTCAGTCGGTTAAGTGTCTGCCTTCGGCTCAGGTGGATTGAGCTCCACATTAGGCTCCCTGCTCAGTAGGAGTCTGCTTCTCCCTCTCCTGCTCATGCTCTCTCTCTTACTGGCTCTCTCTCTCTCTCAAGTAAATAAATAAAAAAATCTTAAAAAAAAGAGAACAGCATAACATTTAAATAGAGTGCCTTAGACTCTTACTCCACATAGCAGAGTATCTTATAGTAAGACTCTTTGTTATTCTTCAGAATTAAATGTCCTTTGATAAAGTACTAGAAGGAATTGTTCTGGACTGAAGTCTATTTCATTCAATGATATGAAAGTGGGGCATAAATATATGAAAGTTTTGTATACAAATTATGTATTTACTCTTTTCTTCTGGCATTACTACATGAAGAAATATCTACTACTACTATCTACTAATCTTTGGCTTTACTATTTTCTGTTTTTGTTGTTGTTGTTTACTTTTTTTATTACGGGAATTTTATATACATTTGAAAATGTTCATAAAAATTCCCATAATAAAAAAATTCTCCTAAAAATAACTTTTATTATGGGAAATTTCAAATAAATAAATAATTTAATATACACAGATATGTAGATTTGAAAACATACCTATACATATGTATTATACAATACATGTAGTATATATACGCTATATATTATATACAATGTACATTATATTTGTGTATATTATGGGGACTTCGAAATACACATATGCATTGAAAATATATACATATATATTTAAAAATTCCCATAATAAAAAAGTAAAAGTATAGTTATGTATACATATCTATATATCTACACACCCACACACAGAGCGTAAATTAAACCCTATATGCTAATTATTGAGTTTCTGCACTTACTAATATATGGTCATTCTTGTTTTATCAGTCCCCCATCCATTACCACTTCTAGATTGTTTGGAAGCAATTCCCAGACGTATCTTCTCATTGTAAATATTTCAGTATGTATTTCTCTAAGGAAAGGACTTTTAAATACGATGCAACCATACCATTATCACAAAAACATATTTCATTAACATCAAATATCTTGCCAGTGTTCACATTTTCCCTGTTGTCTTATAGGATTTGAAAATTATTTTTCAGTTTATTTGAGTTGGGTTCTAAATAAGATCCATATGTTGCAATGGGTTGGTATCTCTCTTAAACTATAGGATTCCTTTCTATCTCTTTTATTTTCTTGAGTATTACCTAGAGTCAAGTAAATCATCCTCATCTTAGGAAAAAATAGTTCAGCCAATAATATTTAACCCAAAGATAATTCTATGTATGTATTGGCTCTGACGAATTGTTGGTTCTATTAAGTAACTATTATTCTTAGTTGGCATCTTAATGATTTAGAAATCAGGTAAGATGGTCCTTGTCAAAATCCATATGGCCTGGCATCAGGCACTCCTAGCAAGGATGGAGGGAACAGAATTTTGTGAAGAAAAGTAAAGGTTCCCTTCCAATAAGTTGAGTAAATCTTTTCAACCAGCTTATTGTTTTGGTATTCCGTGGCTGATAGGAAGGACTAAAGAAAAATGTGGATAACCCAAAGGAAGAATCATGACTGTCTCTTAGAGGGTCAGATTTTTAATGTTTTCTCTACTACTGGCTGAGCGTGTGAATGGGTGATGAAGTAACATACAAAATACAGGAATAAATCCATCCAGCCCAAGAAGCTCACTGAAGGGTAAGATATAATCATTCTGTAAATTTTCTCCTCTGAGAACTGCATGAGGAGTTTATTGATTGAGAGAAGGCAGAGTAAAACAAATATTTCCAAGAATATTTTCAAAAGATTTCACGTTATGGTGGTTTTGGATATTGTGTATTTGCTTTGTCTGGATAGCTGACATCTCCCACTTTTCAAAATCTGTGTATGGCTTGGTTTGTGCTAACCAATTCCCTTGTCACGCCCATCCATTTGTCATGTAAAGGCTCTTTATCTTCAGGTTTTCCAGGGATCGCCCTTACTCATTCTGGTTCCAAAATGCACTGCCCTTAATAAACAGAGAATCTGCTACTGACCTACTAGAGTAGCTTTTCCAGTAGCAAGCAGTGAAAGGATGATGCCGCAGTGAGTTCTAGTCAATTGTTCTTATTTTTCTTATTCTTCCATTATGTCCTAAGTCAGTGGTTCTCAAATGTGGCTGCAAATTACAACCACTTGTTAAACTTACAACAAGATAAAGCAGTGATGCTTGAGTGTCATGCACCAAAGAGTCTGATTAATTGTTCTGGATTGGGCCTGGACATCTATCTCTGTTTCCAGTATAGAGCCAGATTTGAGCATGTTTGTTCTAGATGCCATATACAATGGCAGACCATGCAAATGATGGCCTTGTTCACAGGAAACTTACATTCTGGTGTAAAAAGGAGAACTACCATAAACAGATGGATAAGATGAATTCATACAGTGCAAAGTTCAACAAAGAAGATAGAAATAGAAGAAAAGGGTAAAGAGTTACTGAGGGGGAGCTACTCTAGAAAAAGTGGTCAGGGAAGCCCTCTTGGAGGAGGTGAGAATTGAACAGAAACTTGAATGAGTTTATTATGCTTGAGAGAAGAGGAGCAGAGAAGGAAGATTTTTCTTTAAAGATGGATCATAATATGCAAGATTCATCCATTTTCTTAAGACTTTTATCGTTCTTAGAAAGTTAAGTCCCAGGACTGGAAATTTCAATAGCTTAATTTTATTGGACGCTTACCTAATAGCAAACACTGGGGATACAAAGATGAGTAAGCCACAAGAAACTGAATCCAGTGCTGCACAAATTAACATATTTGATATAATATGGAACGTGTTAACCCAGAGGTAATGATAGGAAGGAGCTCTTGATCCATCAGTGGGTTTCAAGCTCCCTTTAGCATACTCCAGGGACTACTCTTTCAGTTTGTTTTCTGTGTAACACTACTTTTCACCTTAATTTTGACTTTTGTCTTTCACATTTAGAAAGGTAGTTTTAAATGAAAGATAGAGCTGACATATGTTAGGCAATTCTATCCACCTTTGGGTAAAAGTGATCAATTGAGTAATTTAGTATTAGAGCATTTATTTATCTTTAATTGTGAACTCTGCTAGGTACTATAGTGATTGCAAATGAATAAGATACTCCTTGGATGAATTTAAGGAAAAGTAGGTAAAACAGACAAGAACATGATCAATCACAGTGCGAAATTATAAGTGCTCTAATAAGGTATGCAAACAGTGTGTGGGTGAGTAGAAGAGGAAGTGAAAAACTTAAAATCTTATTGTTGATAAACCTTGTTGTTGAGATTCGGGGTACCTCAGGGAGCTAGTGCTGGTTCCATTCACAGTGACTCTACAAGATGGTGCAAAGAAGATGTTGTGGCTTTTGATGAACCTCACTATGAAGGTGATAAATTAGGTCAATGGCTGATTACTTAACAACATCTTGAGCATGCTTGTCTTTAATAATTAGTGTATTCATTCTGATTTTCTTTCTAGACGGTCTTTTCTTTTTACTGAAATTTTCTTTCACTTCAGCAGCAATTCTGGGTGATTTTTAATGATTTGTTAACACCTCAAGGTAACATTCTGTGGTTGACTTTTATAGAAACCATCAATAGGACTCAGAGAAATAAACACAGATGAAAACATGAGCTGGATAATAATAGGGATTTCACAACACCTTTTCCCTCTGGGGGTTTAAAGCATCTTATAAAATACAAACAAATTTACTGAGAATTCCCAGTGGGAAGGTGACAAAAATCATAGCCTCCATTTAGAGAGGGAGTTTTCCCTGAGAATCTCTGTGGAAAAGAAAAATGAGGTGATATGATCATTTTATAGCTACCCTAAAAATATCATTGTGGGAAGAGTCTTGTGATAAACCAATCTACACAGTGACTATTGGTTATGGACACATTCCTTACTTATTATAACAATTTCAAACCTTTAATAGAGATTTGCTATTATAGGTATCATTCAGCATTTAGTTAAGAGATAAACCTCCAGATTGGATATTAATTGTACATACTGAGAGGTTTACCCATTTTACTAGGGGTAATTCTGTATTTAGTATTTTTTTTTTAAGATTTACTTATCTGAGAGAGAGACAATGAGGTTTGGGAGGGAGGGGCAGAAGGAGAGGGAGAGAGAGTCTCAAGCAGACTCCTGATGCCGAGCTCACTCTCACAACCCTGAGATCATGACCTGAGACAAAACCAAGAGTCAGACGCTTAACCGACTGTGCCACCCAGATGTCCCTGTATTTCATATTTGATTCTGTTCTTCTATCAGTTGATTTTACCTTGCCAAAATGACTATAAGATTGATGTAGGCAGGGAGCCCTATCCTAATACTCAGTTTGATCTTAAGAATGTGGTACTTTTTTTCACCTTTATTGAGGTATAATGACACACAGGAATTGTATATATACTTAAGGAGTACAACTTGATATTTTGGTATATGTATACATTATGAAATATCACCACAATCAAGCTAATTAACATATCCATCACCTCATATAGTTAGCATTTTCTTTCATTCTTTAACTTTCTTTTTGTGTTTCTTTGAGGGTAAACACTTCAGATTTACCCTCTTAGCAAATTTCAAGTACACAATAGTATTGTTAATTATAGTCACCAAGTTGTACAATAGATCTCCAGAACTTATTCATCTTGCATAATTGAAACTTTGTACCCTTTGATAAACATCTGTCATTTCTCCATACTCTCTGCCCCTGGCAATCACCATTCTACTCTCTGCTTTTATGAGTTCAACTGTTTTAGATTCTGCATATAAGTGAGATCATGTAGTTTTTGTCTTTGAGTATCTGGTTTATTTCATTTAACATACGTTCTTCAGGTTCATCCACGTTATAAATGGCAAGATTTCCTTCTTTTTTATGACTGAATAGTATTCCATTGTATTATCACATTTTTTAAAAACATTTATCTGTCTGTGGACATTTAGGTTGTTCCCATATCTTGGCTATTATGATCAATGCTGCAATGCATATGGGAGTACAGTTATCTTTTTGAAACCTAGATTTTATTTCCTTTGGATGTGTACCCGGAAGTGGTATTGCTGGATCATATGGTAGTTCTATTTTTAATATTCTGAGGAGCTTCCATACTATTCTTCACAGTGGCCACACCAATTTAAATTCCATGAGCAGTGCACAAAGGTTCCTTCCCTTTTGTCTATATCCTCACCAATCCTTGTTATCTTTTGTCTCTTTGATAACAGCCATTCTAATAGGTGTGAGGTGATATCTCATTGTGGTTTTGACTTGCATTTCTCTGACAATTACTGATATTGAGCACCTTTCCATGTACTTTTGGCCATTTGTATTCTTTTGAGAAATGTCTGTTCAGGTCACTTACCCACTTTTTAATTAGTGTATTTGCATTTTTTTAATTGAGTTATCTGACTTATATATTTTGTATGTTAATCTCTTATTGGATATATGATTGCAAATATTTTTTCCCATTTTCTCCGTATGTCACTTTTTCATTTTGTTGGTTGTTTCCTTTGCCGTAAAGCAGCTTTTTAGTTTGGTGCAATCCTACTTGTTTATTTTTGCTTTTGTTATCTGTGTTTTTGGTGTCATAACCATAATATGGTTGCCAAGATCAATCTCAAGAAGGTTTTCTCCTATGTTTTCTTCTAGTAATTTTATAATTTAATGTCTTACATTAATTCTTAAATTCATTTAATTGTATATGATGTGTGATGATTTTTTTATATGTCCAGTTTAATTCTTCTGCATGTAGATATCCAGTTTTCCAAACACTATTTATTGAAGAGACTATCCTTTCCTTATTGTGTGTTCTTGGAACGCTTGTTTACCATAAATGTGTGGATTTATTTTTGGGCTTTCTGTTGTGTTCTATTTTTTTTTTTTTTAAGATTTTATTTATTTGACAGATAGCACAAGCAGGCAGAGAAGCAGGCAGAGGGAGAGGGAGAGGCAGGCTCTCCGCTGAGCAGGGAGCCCAATGCAGGGCTCGATCCCAGGATCCTGGGATCATGACCTGAGCTGAAGGCAGACGCTTAACCGACTGAGCCACCCAGGCACCCCTGTTGTGTTCTATTAATCTATATATTTGTTTTTATGCCAATACCATACTGTTTTGATTGCTGTAATATATTTTGGAATCAGGGAGTGTGACACTTCCAGCTTTGTTCTTCTTACTCAAGATTACTTTGGCTATTTATTTGATAAAGAATGCCATCAGGATTTTGATAAGAGTTGCATTGAATCTGTAGATAATTTTGTACAGTATGGACTTTTTAACAAACTAATTCTTCCAATACATTTGCGCATTTGTGTATATCTTTTTAAATGTCCTTCATCTGTGTTTTATAATTTTAAGTGTACAAATCTTTCAACTCTTTGGTTAAGTTTATTCCTAAGTATTTCATTATTTTTGTTGCTATTGCAAATGAAATTGTTTTCTTAATTTCCTTTTTGGATTGTTCATCATTAGTGTATGGAAACGTCACCAATTTTTGTGTTTATTTCCTGCAAGATTGCTGAAATCATTCATTAGTCCTAACAGTTTTTTTGTTTTTGTTTTTGTTGGTTACTCTTTAGAGTTTTTTTTATATTTAAGAAGTTTTTATATTTAAGAAGATCATGTCAACTGCATACAGGTAATTTTACTTCTTTCCTTGATATGAATAACTTTTATTTCTTTTTCTTGTCTAATTGCTCTGGCTAGAACTTCCAAAATTATGTTGAACGGAAATGATGAGAATGGGCATCCTTATCTTATACCAAATGTTAGAGAAAAAACTTTCAGTTTTTCTCCCTTGATTATATTAGTGGTGGGCTTTTGATATGTGGCTTTTATTGTGTTGAGTAAAGTTCCATCTATACTTATTTTGTTGAGAGATTTTATCATGAATGGATGTTAAATGTGGTCAATGCTTTTTCTGCATCTACTGGGATGATCATGTGGTTTTTATCTTTGATTTTGTTAATGTAGTGTATCACATTTGATTGATTTGCATATGTTGAACCATCTTTGCATCCTAGGGATATATCCCACTTTGTCATGGTATATTATCCTTTTAATGCAATGTTGAGTTTGGTTTGATGGTATTTTATCGAAGACTTTTGCATCTATTTTCATTAGGGATATTGGCCTGTCATTTTCTTGTGGTTTCTTTGGCTTTAGTATCAGGGTGATGCTGGCTTCATAAAGTAAATTTGAAGTGTTCCTTCTTCTTCTCTTTTTTGGAAGCATTTAAGAAGGATTGGTTTTCTTTGGTACAGTTCACTGGTAAAGATATCTGATCCTGGGTTTTTCTTTGTTGAGAGGTTTTTGATTACTGATTCAGTCTCCTTATTTGTTATTGGTCTTTTCATGCTTTCTATTTTTTCTTACTTCTGTTTTGGTAGGTCATATGTTTCTAGGAACATATCCATTTCTACTAGGTTATCCATTTTGTTGGCATATAATTATTCATAATAGTCTCTTGTGTTCCTTTTTATTTCTGAGGCATCTGTTGTAATGTCTCCTCTTTCATTTTTGGTCTCATTTATTTAAGTCTTCTCTCTTTTTCTTAGTGTAGCTAATGGTTCGCCAATTGTATTTTTCCAAAAATCCAATTCTTAGTTTTGTTGGTTTTTGTCTATTCTCATTTGATTTCTTTATACTCTAATATGCATTATTTGTTTTCTTTAGATAATTTTAGGCTTAGCTTGTTCTTCTTTTTCTAGTTCCTTAACATGTGAAATTAGGCTTTTGAGATCTTTCTTCTTTTTAAACGTAGGTTGTCACTATAAACTTCCATCATAGGACTGCTTTTGTTGCATTTTACAAGTTTTTTTGTTTGTTTTTGTTTTTGTTTTAGAGAGAGGGAGAATGGGGTGGGAGGCACAGAGGGAGAGGAAGAGAATGTTAAGCAGGCTCCACGCCCAGCACGGAGCCTGACACTGGGCTCCATCTCATGACCCTGAGATCATGACCTATGCTGAAATCAAGAGTCAGATGCTTAACTAATTGAGCCACCCAGGCAACCCTGTCCTGGTACTCTTTTAAACTTTCCTTCCCCCTTCTTTAAATATCCTTCTATTCTTCCTTCCATTTATGAGATTCCTTTCCCTTCCATTGTGCCTTGGGCTTAATCTTCTGTATCTCCCTGAATTTGCTCTTTCATAGTTTTCTCTCTTCTTTGCAGTGGTAATCTCCCTCTTTTCTTTGGATTCCTTTAAAAAACTACAATCTCCTCCATTTTAGTTCACTTGCTCCATATGTTTACCCCAGCCTCACTGTGACCTGCAATGGATAGGTACCAGTGCTCTCATTTCTCATTAGTACCTCCTGTCCATCTCTAATGCCATTTTTATTCCTCATCTATCTTGATAATCACTACCTTGCAAACATCCTCAACTTCTATCCCTCTTTTCCTGTTCTTTGGTTCCCTACTCTGTAAGATGGGGATAATAGAAGTGCCTATTTTATGGGATTGTGATGAGGATTAAGTGAATTTATGGGAAATGCTTAAAAGAGTGCCTGGCATATAGTCAGCCCTCTATATGTACAGCTGCTGCTGCTGATGATGATGATTGCTACTACTCAGAAATTTCAATACCTCCCAGTGCCTACAGTGATAAAACTCTAGCTCTTCATCTTAGTATTCATAGTCTCAACAAATCCTCTTTCTTTCCTAGCCTCATCTTCTAACCTGCCACTCCGCATACCCCTACTATCGCATTTTGAGTCTCTCATCATTTCCTAAATATATTGTGTTGTTTTGCATCTCTGTGTCTTTGCGTATTCTGTTTCTTATTTTTTTTAAAGATTTTATTTATTTATTTGCGAGAGAGAGAGAGAGCACAAGCAGGGAGAGGGGCAGAGGGAGAAGGAGGCTCACTGCTGAGCAGGGAGCCTGATGAGGGGCTCAATCCCAGGACCCTGGGATCATGACCTGAGCCCGAGGCAGATGCTTAACCAACTGAGCTACCCAGGCACCACTCTCTTTCTTATTCTTGAAATGAATTTTGCCACTCCTCTATCTAGCTCTTTCCAGTTGATCCATTAAGACCTGTGTTAGTTATCTTTTGCTTCATAACAGATTAACCCCTAAATTAATGACATAAAATGATGATAAACATCTATCTCACACATACTTCAAGATTTTGGGATTGGCTTAGCTGAGTAACTCTAACTTGGGGTCTCTTATGCAATTGTAGCCAAGATGTACTCAATTTGAAGGCTTGGAGCTGGAGGTTCTGCTTTGAGGATTGCTTGCTCACATGGTTAACAAATTGGTGTTGGCTTTTGGTGGGAGGCCTTCGTTACTGAGCTTGTAGACTAGTCCTTAGGGCTGCTTGAGTATTCTTACAACACAGATGTTGACTTCCTCCAGAGTAAGTGATTCAAGAGAGAGAAAGGCAGAAATGGAAATATCTTTTATGATATAGTCTTGGACCCCACACACTGTCACTTCCTCAGTAGTCTTATTGGTCACCAAGGCCAGCCATCAGTCAGTGTGGGAGGGAACTATGCAAAAGCTAGAATGCCAGGGATCGAGATTGTTGGGGCTATCAACTTTTTTATGACCTTTTCCCTTGTCCTCCAGGTATATTAATTTATATTTATCTTTTTGATGCCTCCGTGAAAGCCCTTACAGCATTCTGCAGTTTATTTTTTATACCTGCCTTCCTTCCTCACAAAATTATAAATAATGTTAAAGGCAGAGGTCATGCAGTTTCATGTCTGTTTCCCCTGGGCCTGCAACAATTTCTACCCATAAAGTGGGAATACAATAGATACAGAGTGCATGGAATTGAATCGTTACATAGTCCTGTTCAGCATTCAGAATCTACCTTCTAAGACAAAAGTTTCCTGAAATGGAGAACATTATGTAGTTGGTGTTGTTTTCTTGAGAACTAAATCATATTATGTACTCACAATTTCTCTTTATTAATTTTTAGCAAGAAAAATTTCCATCTTGTTTAGATTATTACTTGAGCCCAAGCCTATAATTTTCTCTTCCTGTGAAAAAGAGTGAATCTCTGTCTAGTACTTTATATTGTCTACCTTCATTTTCTACAGCTCACGTGAGATCAGTTGGGTGAGGTCCCTCCCACAAAAAATACTGTTTTGTTCAGTGCATTGCAAAAGTTCAACATTACTTTTTTACTTGATATATTGTAAAGTTACTGCTTCATTTATTTTAAAGGAAGTTAAAAGTAAAGTGAGGAGTGATGCAAGCAATGTAACCATCTATTTTCTAGAAATGTTTCATCAAGGTGTAAAACAAAGGAATATTGTGTTTCTCTCTAGACTTCAAATGCTAACACTAATGGCTTATGTAAGAGTAGGTTTTAGATTTAATTCTAGTGATCAGTATTGAAAGCATGCTATCAAGCTTTTACCTTTCACCATAAAGAGCTGAACTCAAGGAATTCACTTTCAAACATGAACAACATAACAAAAACTTAAATAAGTGATATTTGCAAAAGAAGAAACAAGACTATGACGATCCATTCAGTTGCTCAGTAAATATTTATCAAGAACATAATATGTACTCATATGGGCTTGCTGGAGATTTCCTGACTTTGAATATCACTTGGGTCTATTTTAATTTATAAGGTTTTACAATGTCAAAGAGAAAAACAACACTCACCCTGTAGAATTTTCATTGTGTGCTTCTGTCTTCATTTCCATTCTCTCACTATATTCTAGACTTATTTTTGAGGATGTGTTTCAATCTTTCCTCTTCTAGAAAGGCCTTGCAGTCTAACATTCTGTGGGAGATGCTATGGGTTGATTCATTCAGCCATACCTACTTCCATTGCCTTTCTGTACTATAAAGGCCTCAGAGGGGACTATTTGGATAACCAGTTTCCCTTGCAGCTAGAAATCGCCATTGAGAGTGAGGACTGATGAGATACAGAAGTCCCACTGGAAGAACATGTTTGCTTTCTCTTCCCCCTCTTTCTTCCCACCTGGAATGAGCAAATGATACTAGTAGGCTGGGAAGCCACTTTGTGACCCTGAGAACAAGAGCCACATACTAAAGATAGCAGAGCTGACATATAGAAGGAGACTTGTTCCTTGATAATATTTACACAAGTACACCAGCCCTGGACCATCTCCTTCTGGATTTTTTCTGTGAGGTAAAAATAAATTATTTGCACAACTGCATACTGTATTTTTTGCTATTCCCAGTCTAGTACATTTAGTGGATAGGCTCTTCAACCCATCATTTCCAGACTGTGTTGTATTAAGAGTTCAACTTTCTCTAAGTTTAGGATGTTGGAAAAAGCCTAGTGGGTTCCATAGGCTTAGGTAGGCTATCCCTTCCCCCCTTTCTCCCTCCCTCCCTCCTTTTCTCTCTTCCTTCCTCCCCTCTCTATCCTCCCTTTCCTCCCTCTCTTCCTTCCTTCTACTTCAAATTTTACTGTTAGTACTATGATTAGGACTTAATGTAATAAATTATTTGAATTTCTTCTTTTGAATATATGTTATATATTTTAAAAGATGTCTATAAGTGTGTATAATAATATTTTCATAAAGCCTTATGTAATCCTCAAAAAAGTATGCTTATTATATGTATGGCTTGATGGTTGATTTTATGTCATACTGGAAAAAATGAATGTCCAAGATCTTAGTTAAAAGTCTCATAGAAGAAATATGAGTAAATATATGAACATGTATATTTTCAAAATACTTTGTGTGCACAGCAACTGTATTGTCTATTGTTTTCTCTGGAGATGACATGTTAATATTTGTCCAAATAACAATGATCTTGGTGATATAGAATAGACATTTCAGGAACCATGGCTCCAGGTTCAAATTTTATTTTAGTGAGAACTTGAGTGAACTTGGGAGATTTAAGCTTCTGATTTATAAATAGAAATAGAAATATTTGACTTAGTCTCTTCAGTAGGTTGTTGTGAGAATAAATTGAAACAATTGATTGGAATAATACAATGTACTACATAAATGCAAACTATAATGTTATTAACTATTAATAAAAATTCCAAAGGATGAATGTTTCAAATCAAGGGCATCTGGTATACATGAAGGTAGAATTTAGTGTTTCTCCTACACCTCCCTTTTTGAGGGGTCATATCAATGAAGATATTAAAGAGTGAAGAAAAAAACCTACTTGTTTTCCTAATTCCATTTCCAGCTCTAGTTTTGGAGCGATTTTCCTACTAAAATCAATCCGTATAATGTTGTGTGAGGTAGATGAAGCATGGTGAAAACATTAGCATACTTCTTTCCAGGCTGCGATTAGGCTACTAAGAAAACCTACTTGTGAATTCTCCAGCTTCCAGGAAGATTGCCAGCAGAGAAAATTGCTCTGGGGGAGGGAAGGTTTCTCACAAAATAAATGCATTGAATATATTCACCTCTTAGGAAATAGAGAAGCAAGAATATCAGTTCAAAAGCAATGGAACCAGCCATAATCATATGAAGAAGCCAAATCACCAAGAGAAAAAGGTTCTTGCTAATTTTCCATGTCTCAGTGATTTATTCTAATATGAGATGTTGGGAAAAAGAAGAAGCCTGGAGGTGACACTTCCCCCAACTCCAGTTTCACTGAGTAGACTATAAAAGACAAATACATTCAAGATGGATGTCTTACTTGTTGACCCAAAATGGATGCCAATGCTTCTTTGGGAATAGGGAAAGTCAGTGCGTGACCTGACTCACAACCTTCTTAAGTCTGGAGAATAGAATTTTCTTTTTAGAATGTGTATTCCAAACCCTCCAGACTTCTGCCTAAAAATTCTGCTTTTACATAAGTTCTGACTGGCCTGAAGTGACCCTTTCCTAAGATATGAATAATTTCATACTGGGTTGCTTCTGGATAAAGTAAATTTGGCATTGGTCATGCTTATTTTTTGTTAAATATATATGGACTTCTTAGAGTGTGTCATACTAGGATATGTAGCTGGGCTTTATAGGAGAATATATTTAACTGGGTCATCTCCACAGATATTTCCTGTAAACAGTCTATCTCATTTAGTAGTAAAATGTCAAATCATATCTTATTTCTTGGGCTACATTTTAAAAACATATCTTGTCTCTTAAAATAGTAACTAATATTCATAAAGATTTCTTTACTCTAAATCACTATATATAAATTGAGCAAGTTATGTCATTTTTAGTTAAGGTAACCATTCATTTTAAACGCTAGTATATATAAATTTAAATTGCATTTTGGAAACAATGAAAAGGACCCTAAACAATATATTATAAAGTATAAAATTATTTTACTTAATTTCTTTTCCCAAATTCCATTCATTGTATCTTATTTCTTTACTGGTTTTGGACAATTTAAAGATTTAATTTTCCATGCAGACCTTATACCAGAGTATATATGTTCCTGTTCAAAATAAAGACTCTAAACATTCTTTACCCATAATGCTACATTTGGGGCAGCTTCACCATAGATTTTTGCATTTCTTACCAGGATGTCTCAATCTGTGATGATTACTAATGGAAGCTCCTTGTGGACTTATATGCATGCCCAGACCAGCAAAATTGGAGAGAACCAACTTCATTTCAATTATTACTATTTTTTTTTTTTTGCATGTAGGAGATTGTGTCTTTCTTCAACAAATCTTTTTTCTACATAAGTCACTATAAAGTTTGCATTGTGAGTTCTCAATTCTCTCAGATGGTGGCTGGTAAATGAGCACTAATCCACAGGGAAGAATCAGTTATGATTAGGGGGAGGGGTGAATAAAACTCTTCCCAGATAAACTACATAAAAATAAAGTAATGACCAAATGACCAAATTCATCTAAACAATTCATCATAATTGGTAACTACTTCTTAACTAATTGACTAGATTCAGTTGGCTTTTAAAATATTCAGTTGCAGGGCACCTGGGTGGCTCAGTTGGTTACGTGTCCACCTCGATTTTGGCTCAGGTCATGATCTCAAGGTTCTGGGATGGAGCCAGCATTGGGCTCCATGTTCAGCGGGGAGTCTGCTTCTCTCCCAATCCCTCTGCCCCAACCCCTGCTTGCACACACTCTCTCTCCCTAAAATAAATAAGTCTTTAAAAAATAAAATAAAATAGTCAGTTGCTTGACTAATGTAATCAATTATTTGTCTTCCCAAAGTGACTTGAGATAGTTGGGTAAAATTTTATGACTGACATGAAGGGTGGGCTTGAAATTAGGAGAGTGTATATGCATGCACATGTGTGCATGTGTGAAGAATATATGTCATACACACACACACACACACACACACACACACACACACACACATATATATATAGAGAGAGAGAGAGGGAAAGAGAGAATAAGCTAGAAGAGAAATGTTTTGACCTCGAGAATAGTGATTCAAATATGAATTACACATTGTGTTTCTTTGGCAAGTTGAGATTTCTTGTTCTATTCTTGGTGGCATTGCAGTTTTGCAATATGATTGCTTCTCTACTTCTGCAATGACATATTTTTGGTTATAGGTCTCTTTCAAAAGTTCCTGAAATAGAATTTTATCCTATTTATTTATTTATTTTCTTGAGGGTAGAACTCAACAGCCAGTTTATTTTTTGCATAAACATACACACAAAATTAAATGACTTCCTGTCATCTTTTTCCACTCAACAAATCGTTATTTAACTTATTCTAGGCACTTGTCTCTTGGCAGGATTCTGGGGCTATAAATATGAATAAGACCTGGTACTTGCCCTTGAAGAACCTATTAAACAATGAGTTCTAAACTAAACAGTTGGGGAAACAAACACCTAAGTGGTTGACCATAATATATAATAGTAAGTATTGTAAAGTATGAACAAACTGCTAATAACAGCCATAAATCCATGTGTAATTTTAGCGATACATGGATATAACTCTGAGACAAGAACATACATTAAATTCTTTAAAAAAAAATCTCAGTAGGCTGAACAATGATATACAATGATGTTTTTTGATATTTTTGGAACATACTCTTTTCACAAGGCATATATTATCTAGACTTTAAATAATTAAAAGTAAAATAGTTAACAGAATGGAGCAATGAGAATGAGACAAGTCTGTAATTGGGATGAAGTGGGGGGTAAGATGAGGGGAGGTAAAGAAACAGAGTTTTAAGTGGACATGTGGGTGAAATCTTCTGGTCAACAGCAAGTGGAAGAATGAGAGCTGGTTTTGGCAGGGAAGCTTCCGTCTTTGTGAAGTCTGATGGTCTTGCCGAGAGTTGCAATTTCATGGCTCAGTGGAATTAGTTGAGCGGGAGAGTTTGAAGATATATATATTAAAGCTTTAGACAAGAGGAAGTTACACATTTTTGAAGATAATAAGTAATAATAGGACATCTGAGCAGATTGTGACATTTTCTCTAGACTATTGAACTTTTCCCTATCCACATTGAGTGGGTTTTTTTTTCAAAATATATTGTCACAGCTAATCCTTGAAAAGCACATGGACGACCCTTTGCAGAATATCAGCAGTTGCTTCACACTGTCCTTGAAGACAAATGCATGCATGTTTTCATCAATAGCTGTGATGAACGATATCTAAAAAAAAAAAAAAATACAGAACCCTAAAAACAAAGTTGCCATGCTTTCTTGATAAGCGTGATGTGGAAAGTGAGAAGAGGTGTCTGTGTGTGTGTGTGTGTGTGTGTGTGTTTGGGGAGGTGCTGTCAAGGGTTTCCTAGCTCTTAGGTTGTGTCTCAGACTCTGACTTAAATTAGAGATTAGTTTCTTTGTCTTTTGTATATCAGGAAATCCAAAGAGCCCCATCCTAATCTTACCAGTTTTGGGAGAAAGGAAGGTTTAAGGGGAAGTAGGAAGGTACTAAAGAAAATTCATTAATCCATTCATTTATTCAACAAATACTTATTTTGGAAGGTTCAATGATATGCGGTTTCCAATGGGATAAAAATCTTCTGGATTTTTAGATATCTAGAGAAAGGGGGCTGCAACCATGGGAGATGGGGATGGGGAAAAAGTCACTGTTGAAGTGAGGTTGTGAACGGTGCACTGTAGTTTAGCACATACCTGTATAGTAATCACAGGAGATTGCCTAAGGCCGGGAGTGATTGGCTGGGGACTTGGGAGGCTCACACACTTCCCAGCCTCTGTAAGGGCAGAGTAGCTCACAACTCAGGAGTTTTGATCTGTGATATGATCGTGGGCGTGGGTGGCTGGGCCAGAGTGAAGAACAAGGAACTGAGAGGTCAACTGTTGGAAAGGCCATGCACATAGTTGTAGAAATCACCCAGGATTATGACAGAGGTTGTATAGGAGAGAATAGGACTAAACCAAGTACTAAAATCTTCAAAGAGGGCTGCAGATAATAGCAGCAAGGAAGATGGGTATCTGATTGTATTAGTCATCTAGGGCTGCAATACCAAATACTATAGTCTGAATGGCTTAAACAGCATTTATCTAGACATCTGAGATCAAAGTGTCAGCAGAATTGGTTTCTTCTGAAGCCTCTCTGCTTAGCTTGTGGGTGGCTTTCTCCTTTGACTTCATGTGGTCATTCCTCTGTGCATGTCTGTGTCCAAGTTGCTCTTCTTAAAAGGACACCAGTCATATTGGATTAGGACCCACCTCAATGACTTCATTTAACCTTCATTAACTCTGTATAGACCCT
Source organism: Eumetopias jubatus (assembly GCF_037043125.1). Taxonomy (NCBI): domain Eukaryota; kingdom Metazoa; phylum Chordata; class Mammalia; order Carnivora; family Otariidae; genus Eumetopias; species Eumetopias jubatus. The sequence continues at coordinate 18,647,627 of NW_028274807.1, read as the reverse complement.
ATCTCCAAATACAGTTACATTCTGAGCTACCGGGGATTAGAATTTCAATGAACGAATTTGGGGGGACACGATTAAGCCCCTAACACTGATGATTATTGTTACGAGCAGAGAGCGAGGTTAAGGAAAAGGGAGTGAGAATTGTCTGAAAGGGGCAACAAAGAACAGTGAGGTCACCTACCCTACCTCCAGACCCAATGTTATCCAAGCCATTCCAAGGGCGGGCAGCAGGGAAAACTGTACCCTCAGGGGGACAAAAATGTGAAAGGAAGATTCAGAGAAGAGGGTGAAGTCCTAGGAGGTTTTGTGGCTAGAGATACCATAACATAGCTTATTCTTTGCTAACTTAAATCCCTGTTTTTCTTGTAGACCCCAAAACCTTCTAGGAGCAGGGTATCAAATATATGTTTATGAGCATTCTTCTCATGTTCTTTCACCCTAGTCATTTGAGGATCCTCCCCTTTCCAGGGTTCCTGGAGACTTGCAATTCCCACCATCTCAATAGTGGTGCCCCCCAATGAACATGCTGCTACCTGCACTTTCTGCAACCCTCAAAGTGTCAAAATGGTGTCTTTTTCCCCTTTGTCCATAATGAGTCTGAAACACACTGGGCTTTCTAAAGAAATAGGGGAATGCCCCTCCTGTGCTCTGGAATGTGCCTTGTCCCCTATATTGCAGGATTTCTCTGCCTTAAGTGCCTGCAGTTCTTGGTCATGCCACTTCAAAGAATGAAGAGGTAGACCAGACACAGCGAAGCAAAGTTTATTGAGCAAAAATATATAAAGCTCCAGGAGGGGGAGGGGGGCCCAAGAGGGTTGCCCTCAGAGTTTCTAAGTTTAGGGGGTTTTATGAGTTCTTTTGCAGAATTATCTTAAGCAATCAGGGTGTGCTGAGTTGTGCCAATCAGGGCTATGGTCACATATCTGTCTACCTATTAGGTTAATGTCACTGTGCTGATGGTCTTTTTTTTTTTTTTTCCGACATCTGGGGGCTTATGTCTTAACTGTCCCTTGCCCGTGGTATTGACAAATGATTTGTGGTTAATTGCCTTATTTTAGGACATTTTGCAGAAGTCATTTCTAAACAAAGGCTGCAAAGCAGAATGTTAGTGCTGTTTTATTTCAGCTGTCCTGACTCCATATTTTCTTGTTGGGGACCCTGGCCCTGACTACCTAACTGTCAACTAACTCCTGACACCTACAGCATTGTTCTCTTGTGTCTCATGAGCCCCTTGTGAAAACAACTCATTCCTCCCTCTTTGGGCTGTAGCAGCTCTTTTCATTCATCTCAGATGGTGGTCTCTGGATGCAGGCTGGATAAGACACTTGACTGGCCTTCCTCAGGGCTTCTGTCTTTTTTTTTTGGGTCATTACTCCCTTCTCTTTCAGCTAAACACCAAGGTCTATGGGCATTTTAAATCAGAAACTAAGATCTTGGGGGCGCCTGGGTGGCTCAGTTGGTTAAGCATCTGCCTTCGACTCAGGTCATGATCCCTGGGTCCTGGGATCGAGCCCCACGTCTGGCTCCCTGCTCAGTGGAGAGCCTGCTTCTCCCTCTTTCTCTGCCTCCTGCTCTGCCTACTTGTGTTTTCTCTCTCTGTGTCAAATAAATAAAATCTTAAAAAAAACAAAAAACATACCATTTAAAAAAAAAAGAAAGAAAGAAAGAAGGAAAGAAACTAAGATCTCTTGGACCTGAAAGCCTGGTTCATCAAACATGCCCAGACATGCTTGAGCCCTAGTAGCAGATGCTACTTAGCTCTCTGCTTGGAACTCTGTTCCCCTGTTAGCCCGTTCCCACCATTCAGGTCTCAGTCAGAAACTACCCCTTCCGGGAAAGGCCTTTCCTGATCACTCTGTTTAAAGAAGTCACCTCACTTTCCCTCCACAATCTCTATTATATGGCCCTGCTTTATTATCCTCCCATGAAAATCAATAACTGGAATCATTTTGTATTTTTCTTGCTAATTCTGTGGCCTCCACCCCAATAGAGTAATTCTGCATGTTTTGTCCATTGGTACTTAGAACAATGCCTACCATATGTTATTTTTGCAACAAATGTTTACTCAATAAATAAATTAATGATTTAATGTATCTGTGAACAGTGAGGTGCAATGGTGTTGCATCTGGTTTTATCATTCAAAGTTTTAGTTAAAAAAATTTGTCTTCTTAAATCCGATTCATTTTGAATCTAGTTTAATTTTATTGAAGGCTAATTTGCATTTGGAAACTTGGTCTTGATGGAGTGCGGATATGCTCTAGAACTGGTCTGATTTACTAATGGTACCCCAAATCAGTAAGTCCTAGAACTTACATTACTCCTGTTACCATCCTTTCTTTTTTCCTTTCTAACTGATTTCTCACACATATCTTTTGACTGTTCCTTCAGTCAGTAGCCAGTAGCCAAGAGGGTCTGAAAGTACTCCTCAGGTCATTCCTAATGTTCCAGTACCCAGAGGCGAATGGAACCTTATGGGCTAGACAAGAGCATCTCGGTGCAACCCCATCAGTGACTGCCCTTCCTGTGTGATCCAGTTGTGGGTTCGGGTAGGTGTGGGCTGCAGTGTCTCAGCTAGTGGACTGGGGAGGTTACTACTGCCATTTCCTTCTAACCCAAGCCCCAGGTTGCTGGGTGTGTGCTCTGTGTGTTTGACTCCAATTGCAAATCCCTTTGTCTCACGTGACAAGTTGACAACTGGCATTGCAGACAACTCCCAGTGCCTCATTACACCCCAGTTCCTCAATTCACACCCCTTCGACAATGGGGCTGGCCAAGCCTCAGCTTGAGTTTACTCCCATCCTTTTTATATACATGTTTTTCTCCTTCTGCATGGAGCCAGTTCTTCTGTAAGTGTTTCTCAGCTTCACCTAATTTGGTGCTAGCTGAGCCTTTCCTTCAAAGCTTCATCTCTTCCTAAGAGTTCCCAGCATATTTTTTGGCTTATGCATTATTCCAGCTGCAGATTCATCCAGCCATCTCTATAGAAATACGTGTTTGTAAAAATCAAAAGCAAAGAGATACCAAATAGGGAATACATTAAAAGGATTTAAACTCACAGCTTATTTTCAGAAGGTGGACCTTAAAAGAATGTTAAGCTTCCATTGGGTATGTATTCAAGTAACTGGAGTAAAACCTAATATTATGCAGACATTTAATGTAAAGAATACCAACCATCAAATTAAGTCCCTGAATAATAAGAGCTGCATACTATAATACTCTGTAGTGATATGATTAAATTATGGCCATTCAATCTGTTTTTTGACACCAACATGAAAATAGGTTTTTTTCTGCACAGCAGAAAATAGAATAATTTATTTTGATCATTAATAGGGCATACCAGTACTTATCTTCATAGATCTGTATTAAATATTAACTAATTGTGGAAATTATTTATGCCACTGTAGCAAAGAAACATTCTAAGAGAAAGAGAGGAGAAAACCCATAGCCAGATTGGCATTAAAGTAACAGGACTAAGGTGTATTATACCAAAAGTTAAGATAGCCACTTTATTTATGGAAGGACCACTTAGAGAAAGACCGAGAAGGTAGTCCTTAGAGTCCTGGTCAAGGGACACACTTGTTTCTGACACTGTATGCCCACGAGAACACCTTTATGTGGCTATTTCATGATAACAAGCATAATCATTAATCCTAAAGACTGATTAGATGCATGTATCATACTGAATCATTGTAGGGATATAAAATATTTAAACCAAATCAAATATATACACATATATTTAAAAATATAAAGAAATTTATTTTTCTAGATTCCTTAAAATTGGGACATTTTTGGAATCAGTAAACCACTTTAAGACTTTCAGAATGCTAAAATGTTTGCTCATTTTCCACCATGGGCTCTCTCTAGGGAATCAAATACAGTTTTACTTTCTGCAGTTTGTGGTTTAATTTTCTTCAAGAGGTAGATGTGAAAAATAATGTGAATCAGTGACATGCTGGATTTAGGGCAGTTAAATGTGGTTTTTAAAAAGATTTTATTTATTTATTTGAGACACACACACACACACACACACACACACACACACACACACACACAAAGAGAAGCAGACTCCCCACTGAGTGGAGAGCCCAATGTGGGGCTCGATCCCAGGACCCTGAGATCATGTCCCGAGCCGAAGGCAGACACTTAACCGACTGAGCCACTCAGGGGGCCCAGGGCAGTTAAATGTTTTGACCCTTAGTTTCCACTGTAATTTTAAGTAATTGGGCCAAGAGGCATCCCTTACAATAATATACATCAAGGAAAATATAGTTTGATATAGATCAGGAAATTTCATCTCTTGTACCTATGACTAGGAAGTTATTTGTGAGGAATAGGGTAATGGAAAAGTCTTCATGCGCCAAAATGACCTTCCCCAATAGCCAGCCATGGGACCTGTCATTGGAGATGCCTCCTCTGGGTCCTGGTTCTATAGGGCCGGGTAGCACCATGAGATGAAATGGCACCAGGGTCTAACCTGGAGCCATAGAGTCCATGGCACCTGGAATTCAGAAATCTCAGTTCATACTTTCTTCTGTTCTTTGTAATATCTAACACCATGCTAAGAGCACAATATACTTAATACTGAAAAAAAAATGTCATTGTGAAACTCTTCACAGTCTTTATAATTCTAAAGACAATAAAATGGTAGCTGTGGTTTTGGAAAGGAAATTAGTTTCACAGATTGTGAGAAAGACTAAAAGGGCTCTCTACATTAGACCCAGTTCATTCATTCTTTAATTTATTAGGCATTTGTTGGGCACATGAAATGTGTTCCCAAATAGCACATATGCAAATACAGAATTGCCATATAAGAATGGTGTGTGCTACCCTCGCCACAGGCTTGTGCAGGGCTGATCTTCTGGTGGCATTTGCAGAAAAGCTGGCTTCAGTTGTTAGACATTAAAACGCTTCTTTACTGATTCATGGTCACTGTTTCAGCTCCCTCAAGGGATCCTTCACTGTCCTGGCTTCCCAGACCCCTTCTTAGGGATTCTCAGGGCTTTTCCCTCATCCAACAATTCAGATTTGACAGCACAGGTGACCAACTCTCTGACCCCTCACCCTCCAACCCAGCACAACTGCCATTGCATATATTGATTGGTTGGGTGTCAAATTGTTCTTAATGATTTTAAATATTAGCCCTGAGCACCTGGTGGAAGAGCTTCCATTATTCTTTAACTTCTTTATTCAAACTTCCATTATTCCTTAGAATCAGTTAATACAGGGGACCAAGCCTACACTGGAACTCTCAGATTAAAACCTCCCAGGTGGGATCTGTAGGCAGGTTAAGAACTAGAGGAACATAGCCTGAAGGTGTGGCCTATTATTTGGAAAAGAACTCACCAGTGAAACAATGAGATTCTTGTCAAAGCTAAGGAAGAAACTCTAAGTCTGGTGGGTCTCCATCTTGGTTGTACATTGGAGTCACTTGCACATAAGGAAGAAGACAAAAACCAAACATGATATCAGAGTCTCACTCCAGAGATTCTAATTCAACTGGTCTGGAGTATGTCCTGGACACTGGACTTTTTTTTTTTTTTTAATGCTCCCCAGGGAATTTTAATGTGTAGTCCAAGTTGAAAACCACTGCTTTAAGCAAAGAATAAAACAAGTTAGGACATCTAGCCTTGGGAACAAGTATAAAAAACTTGAAAAAAGGAAAACATAAAAATATATTGATAAGAGGTGTGTGTGTGTGTGTGTGTGTGTGTGTGTGTGTGTATGTGTGTGTATGAGAGAGAGAGAGAGAGAATAAACTAAATAAAAAAATTTATGGTATAAATGGCCTCATAGCTAGACTTCCTTAAGTTTCTCTATATTCTAGCAACTGTATTATTATTTTTAGTTTTATTTAATAACATGTCTCTGAGTGATTGACAGATTTGACAATTCTGATCATAAAGGCTCTTGGTTTATAATATTTCAGGGCTTTAACAGTATTATAAAAACAGTTCAGCTCACTAATTGGTGCTTCCCTTTCTCTTTACTGCTTCTTTCCCTAAGTCCCTACTACAAGCCCAAGTGTTACCTGTCACCTTAAAGAGCCCACTTGCAGCTGAAACTGTGATATCAGCCCTACTGTCTGGTGTGGTTTGGATTTAGGTTGTGTTAAGAACTACTTCCAAGACCCTGGGCCCTGGGGCAAGCCTCGACTGCTGTGTAGCTCCTAACTTGTTGCAGTTTTAATAAGTGCTCATCCACTAAATGTTGGCCCATTCCTTAGAACTGGGCTTCTGTCTTGAATCCAACCTTGTGGTGTCCATGCCCTCCAGCCAAAGACCACCAGGAACATACCTGTAATTGAATAAGTTGGGTTTATTACTTGCATTGGTGAGGGAGAACACACACCATGGGAAACCATGGGGTATCTCAATAGAGGGTGTTAGCAAGACCCACTTACAGGATTTGGCCTTTGGTCAGTGATATGAGGGAGGGTCTAAGAAAGCAGGTGTTCACTTTACATTGGATGCTCTCGGAAAGCAGGAGCAACAATTGGGGATCAATAAATCTTATCTGTAGAGAGGGCTGAGTAGGAAAGAAGTAGCAGTCACCCATTTGTGCCAAGAGATAGAGTGTTTGGTATTTTAGGGGTGCTATGGTGCCCTTGGTTTTATCTGTGCTTAGACAAAATTATGAAGTGGACTTGTTTGTCTTACTTTATTATGGTCTCTGAGTAACCTTGTCTGATGTTGGTGTTCCTGAGATTGTTTATATCCAACAGGAGAATAACATGTCCTAGCCATTCGTGCAAGGCCACCTTCTGGATGTCAAGGGCTCTTTTTTTTTCCCCCTCAATAGTCTGCATGGTAATACTGCCTAAGTTCTTTCTAAAACTAGAACACTACCACAGCCCAGGTATGTTGGGGCTGGTGGTGCCTCTCTACTGGCAGGGCGCTGGTAGGGGTTGCTAAGGATGGGATGATGTTCTGAAACCCTAAAATCTGACTTCATATCATACCTGCCACCTTGATTCCTCCATCAAATCTCCTTCCCAATAACTGAGCTGGGCCCACTGGTACCTCTTGCTTCTACCAGACGCATTCTGACAACTGACTGAACAGCCCAGTGATTCTGCTACCCAGACTATATACCTGGGGTAGATGCACACAGCTCATGGTGGTGACCAGCATTCCCTTCTTTTTCTTCTTTTAGTAGTGCAACGGTCTCCTCCTGCATGTCTCCCATCCAAACAAGTCTGTATGGGAAGAAGAAATTTACGTTGAGTCAAAATTTATCTCTTTGAGACTCTCTCCCAACGTTGTCCTGTTTTCGTCCGACAGTCCTTCCACTTTGTTATTGATTACATGATTGCTGGATGAATAATGTATCTGCCATGTATTAGAACTCAGTAATATGGGGCCCTTTCCTTTATTTAGGAAGTTTGGAATGTTAAGAACCAGTGTGGACTACATAAAAAAAAGGCTGGGGAAGGGACATGGAGCAGATATGAAAGAAATAAGGCAATTAAGAAAATACAGTTCAGGGGCGCCTGGGTGGTTCAGTTAGTTAAGCACCCGACTCTTGATTTTGGATCAGGTCATGATCTCAGGGTGGTGGAATCAAGCGCCATGTCAGGCTCTGAGGACAGTGGGGAGTCTGCTTGAGATTCTCTCTCACCCGCTGCCACTGCTTGTGCACACTCTTTCTTTCTCTCTCTCTCCCTCTCAGATAAATAAAATAAATCTTAAAAAATAAGAAAATACATGGTGGATAAATTTTCAGTGAAGAATGAGAAATTAAAGAGAAGTGTATGTAGGCCTTTACAGTTCCCTTATCATTCTAAGTTACTTTCCTGCCCAAAGAAATATTTCCTCTGACTCTCTGCTGTAATCACACAGTTCCCCAGAAATGTCAGATGGTCACATCATAAGGGATAGTAAATAGAAAAACAATAATAAAGAGAATGTACAAAAATAGGAAGAAATTAAGGTGATACTAGAATGATCCCTACAAAGACAAAAGACACCCACGTTTTTCCATTGTTGTAGAAAGAAACTCTGAAATGGAAAGAAAAGGCCAGATGACTTGGTCAAGGTCACCTGGGACCTCAGAGCAGAATGGGGGAGTGGATTATATTCGCTCTATCCACTAGACCATGATGTCTCTCAGTAGCAGCCTACCTGCAGGCTAAACTCATCCTATAGCATAGTTGGCACTGTGCTTGCGGGAGAGACTTGAAGAGACTAGCAGAATCACCATTTCAGGAGAAAGATTTATAGCTATACTTAATGAATCTGAGTAGTTGTTTTTCTAAGTGTCTTTATAAATATCTTTAGTATGGAGAAATAGAATTTAGCTTTGATAGCCACCTCATAAATGTTGACCGTGAATGCTTTGTTAGTGACATGTCTGCCTAAAAAGGAAATGGTATATTTATGAACTGCCGTGAAGAAAAATCTCTGCAAGATTCACATTTGGACTATAGTGTGATACAGGTGATCTTATGGAGTACTCAAGGGAACTCTCTAGGAAACCAGCTGCTGCAGTGATTCTGAGAATTACCTATATAAATGAAATCAAATTTGGAGGGTGGACTCTTCTGTCTTTACATAGAAGATGTCATTTTACTTTTTAGGAAAGTATCCAATATATGCTAAAATAGTTTATCACTTGCTTATTTTCTTGAAAAACTATTGCGATAGTACAGTACAACAGAACAGTACTGGTCAATAATTGGATTTAAAGCCAGAGGTGCACGCATGCATGCGCACACACACACACACACACACACACGCACACACACAGGTTTTACAACATATTCTTAATTATTATATTTATAGAAGTTTGAAAGAGGCTAAAGGTAACTACTATTATAATGTAAAAGATTGGACCTCCAAGTGGCAAGGTCATACCAATTCTAGCATTCTACAAGGTTGAAACCTAAGTACAATTGAATCATATCTTTTCCACTCTAATTATCAGTCCTTAAGGATACATTTGATCTAATGCAGGCCTTTATTATACTTTTTACCAAATTATATTCTGTCTGCCTTGAAATGATGATAACATTCTTTATGACACCATTAGATTAACCCAAATCTTGAGCTTTTGGTGGCAAGTAGGTGGATGTTAGGGGCCAGGAAGACATAAATGGTGCCAAGAATTACTTGTTTTCGCAACAAACAGAGCTTAGGGGAGTGTTTTCCTGGGAGAGCGCTCTCCACTTCCTCTAGTCAGTCATTTGACCCTCTATTTCTTCATGTAGGCTAATGTACCACTGGCCAGAATATTCTTAAGATATACCCCCACCCCACCATGCCCAGCTTCCTTTTATTGCGTTCTCATGCTCTCTCAGGACAGCTACAATAAGAAGAATAGAGAATCAAATTTATTGATGCCCCGTAACATTTCTAGTCAAGGTGTGGACATGGAGTTCCTGTGAGTAATTTAGTGGCTCGCTTCTATAAATGCCGTATGTGTGATTAATACGTTCTTGAGACATGTCCAGGACAAAGCAGCCCTCACCAGTGCTATGATTTATGCTTCGTTTGCAAACATGGGCCTTATTGTGACCTGCACCTCCCCACTGGCTCTCTCCCCTAATTGTCAAACCTCTTCCAAAACGAGCTTTCCCATGTTGGGGCCACCTTCTCTCATTTCAATGGCTGCCATCCTGCCGAGTCTTTATTCTCAACCAGCTGGTTTCAACTGGTTTTGATTGTGGCAGAAATGTTGACATAGCAGATGGTCTTGATATTTCTGAAAACCAGCAACATGTTTGCCATTTCCACCTCCACGCTCTTGGCTACTGTTTCTCCTTCAAGTGGTTTGGGTCATTTTTAGCAAACCTGTATATTCTGATGATTTAAATATCAGATTAAGAGCAGTATAACACATAAATACCGTTGCAGAATATAGACAGAGGAAGAATTTTAGGGCTCTTCCACATCCATAAAAAAACCCTTAAGCTGAGATAAATTTTGTTTGTTATGAGGGATTCTTAGATGAATTAGACTGAGCAAATAGTGAGTAGATTTTGAATATTTTCGGCATGAAGTATCAAGCAGTGAGATGTGGCTAATGGGTTGTACTAGAAGAAATAGAGCCTAATATTCATGGTGTTTGAAACCTTTTCTAAGAGTAATATACTGTTGAGTAATTTTTCTCCTTACTGAACACAAGAGGACTCAAGAGAAGGGCAAGTATAATTGGGTTAGAGAATATTCCCCAGCATTGACTCCAGAGCCAAAGCAAAACGAAGGTGCCATAACAACTTGATGATCTGGGCCCCAATCCAGCCATTCTGAAAAATTAAAGCAGACGGATTTATTCTTTCTTGTTTGCCCCATACAGGCAGGCAATGTGAACAGTCTCTTAACTCACTAAATAATGGTATAAAAATCTCTGCTTCTCTCCAAGCTGTATAAATACAATTTTGGAAAATGCTCATTCTCCCAGAAAGGACTGCACAGATGGGAAGGAGACATGAGTAATGGTGGCCCCACAAGGTTCAGCCAGCCTCTTGTGAGTCAGCATGCTTCCCCATGTCTGCAGGGCTCACTGACTGAGAGTGTGCTTTGGGTTGGCTAAGAAAGGATGGGTGAGGACCCTGACTCCAGAATGTCACAGTTAAGACACAATTTACCAGGTACAAGTCCTTCCTCCTCAAGGTAGTAGTAATGATCATAAGAGCAGTGAAGTTTAGCTAATTGATTCCTCCAAATGCCAAAAGCGGCCTTCTAAGGATAAGGACATAGAACTGTGGATAGGGTGAGTAAGTAAAAAGGATGGGAAGCACTTGTGTAGGTGAACATCAGATGTCCCAGGAATGAGGAAGACCAATTTGAGTGTAAGGTGTATGTGGGGGGTGGGGGACGAGTGGGGTGGGAGGAAGACAGACACATTGCACAGTGGAGCAGCAGAAGCGGCTCCGTGGGTCATTATGAGAACCTAGGGGTAGAGGGGCACTGGGTATATGACTTAATTTTCAATCCTGCCTGCCCTGCTGATAATGTTAGTAGGGTCTCCAAAGTAATGCACTGCTTGAATTAAAAGGTTTACTCCATAATGGAAAACAGCTCGCTCAGCAAAGAATATTCTTTGACAGTAACCCTACCATCAAATCTAGCTTGCTATTGCCAAGCACAGTAGAGCAAGAATATTACTCTCTAGAGCAAGTAAAGAGAATTTAGGTAATATGAAAAGTATTTAACAACTAGATGGACTGCCTAACAAGAAATCAGAATAAACACAGTCATCAAACTGGAGTATTTGCCGGATCATGGGGGCTCAGGGGGCCAGAGGTGGTGGGGGAGGGAGTTCTGGGATAATTCTAAGGGCACCCAAGGATTTTAGTACTTTAATAACCAGACACACTAGCAAAATATAAGCCCTGAAGACAATCAACACTCCTATTAAGTCATGTAGTGAAATAGATTTGTCTATAACAGGTTAAGAGTCCATTCAGAAGCAGTGATAAAGTTTATAGAGCCGAGAGCCCACATCTGAGATCCTTCTCACTGTGAAGGCTCCTTACTCTTTATCAAACTATATCTGTTAACCAAATAAAGCAATAATAATCATAACAATAAAATAATAATAAAGGATCCTCCTATGCCTTTTCTCTTTGATAGTAGACAGGAACTTCAAGGGAAAAGTATAAAGATTCCACAAAATGTTTAAATTCAGATCACATTACAGGGCCCCTTGGTGGCTCTCTTGGTTAAACATCTGACTCTTGGTTTCAGCTCAGGTCATGATCTTGTGGTCATGAGACTGAGCCCCACATCAGGCTCCATGCTCAGTGTGGAGTCTGCTTCAGATTTTTTCTCTCTCTCAAATAAATGAATAAATTAAAAAATCTTTAAATACAGATTACACTAAACACAAGGATCATTGAAATACAAGTTAAGTTGATCTGGTCCTTCTGGGTTAGCTTCTAAATTCTTTCAGTGTTCACCAGTAAATACGTATTCAGAACAGATGTTGAACCTATCAGGGATGCAATAATGGCCTATGATCCAGGTTATTCCTAGGATTATAGAACCCTTGACATATCTGAGAGTAGTGCTAATTCCCAGAGTGTACTTGGGTTCCAAAGCATTTTGGAAACATTTGGTAAACATGTGCAAACACACTATATGTGTAATTGTCCTTGAAAACAGGTATCTAATTATCTATTTAGTGACTATATAACTTGGGCCTTTTTTCTCAAGAAACTGGAGGTGGTCAACATTTTAGGAAACTACACTTCACACAAACAAACTCATGGAACATAGCTCAAGTGATGTGCCTATGGGTCTTGAATATTTATGACTCTTTCCTAATAGAAAATGTATCGATCCATCCATTTTCTTACTACTTACTACAAATATTCCTTTTTTCTTTAAGCAAAGAGTAATCTCAGTGATCTTATAAAAGGAATAAAGAATTTTATATTAGTTTAAAAAATTGCTTTATACCATATCTCAGGAAAAAAATATTTCATATATTTTTTTACAAAGACATCTCCTTTGAATTTAAAATAAAATATTTGATAAAATATGCCATATATGGAAAAATATGTATGGAGAGTTTGGGTCAAGCTCAAAATAGTATTGTAGATGTTAAATCGTACCAACTAGAGGTAGATTCCAATATTAGAAAAAAGTTGTTTTCCAGGCTTTCTGTGGTTTTATTTAACAGACATTCCACCTGAGTTCTAAATTTATTTCTCAAAGCAGCTAAGCTTCCAGGGGAGAAATTATGCTGCAAGGTAAGAGTTTATAAGGCAACACACACAGATACTCCCTCACAAATGACAGTGAATGCAATCCCACCCTACATCCACCACTTGATAGTCTGTCTACTAGAATTCCAGATGAGATGAATGGAAATATGGAATTAAAGTGATTCTTTCAAAATCATAACGATTAATCAACAAACAAGTCCTAAAATAGGGTTTTAAAAATTCATCTTTAATGACCTGTATTTTTAGCCTACTTGGGTATTACATATATCCATTTACAACCCTTCCCTCCCCCCACACCTTGAATTTATCAAAAGCCCTTGGACTTTGTCTTGCAGCAGGCAATGTAAGCCATTATATTTGTTCTACCTCTGCTTTTTCTTTGCTCTATTTCAAGGCAGAATCCAGGCTTTGAAATTCCTTGCTGCATAGATGTTAGCCTGGCAGAAAATATTAGCAATCTTAAATACAAGCTTTCTTTTTTGTTTCATACACAAGCCTCAGCCCTTTAGAGAAGGTGGAGTCCCTGAGTTCATGAGGAATGGGAGAGAGGTGTTAAAAGCAGGGAAAATGCTAAGTCATAATGGGCAGGGAAGAGAGGACCACAAGTTGCTTGTGTTGTGGACGAGAGCCATCTGGCAGCAAATGAGTCCTCAGAAGGAATGGTTCTGTTTCCAGACTCACCCAAATCCCCATGCCCTAAATGTGACCTAGGGGCCAGGTTACAGGACACAAGGAGAACGTAAGTATTCTCAGAACTAGAGTAAAAATCGAAAGGTCTTAAAAGGACCTTTCCAGGGCACCTGGGTGGCTCAGATGGTTGGGCGACTGCCTTCGGCTCAGGTCATGATCCTGGAGTCCCGGGGTCGAGGCCCGCATCGGGCTTCCTGCTCGGCGGGGAGTCTGCTTCTCCCTCTGACCCTCCCCCATCTCATGCTCTCTCTCATTCTCTCTCTCTCAAATAAATAAATAAAATCTTAAAAAAAAGGACCTTTCCAAAAACTGTAACTTAGTTTTATCCTAACTAATGCCTTTTCCATGAGTGTGTGAGTGAGTGAATGAGTGTGTGTGTGTGTGTGTGTGTGCTTGCATGCACACATAGGGGTGGAGAGGTTGGAGGATGGGGCTAAGCATATGTGTGAACTCCAATGGTATGGGTCACAGTTGAAATAAGTTGATTTAAGGAAATAAAAATGTGATATTTCTCCTACTTAATGTAGACTAAATTCAACTCTATCCCAGAGGACCATTGAGGATTATAAATAAATAACCAAACCTTTAAGCTTAAATATAAATGGAACCTATTTTTTTTCCAGAAAGATAAATACATCATACCTATTATGTTTATCTCCCACAGTTACTTCATGTCAAATTGTGCACATGATACACATTACCTACCCTGCCAAATGGGGTCATTTATTGTTTTAACACCTTCGTCCTCTAGAAAGGTGCAGTGAATGTTACTTTTTGCTAAAACTCAGAATGCACTGATTCACTTCACAAATGTTTGCACCTAGTGTTCATCATACACTGTGTCTACTAGACACTGAACACTGATCTAGGTTTTGGAATGTGAAGATAAATGGCATACCATCCAGCTCCCAAGGCACTCAGAGTCCCCGTGCTGACAATCTACTTTACTCCCAGATTTATTACCTTCTGAGGGAATCCTTGTATTTAACAGAGATCAGACAACCAAAAGTGCCCCACTTGTGGATGTTTTGCCATGGAGTGTTCGTCAGTCCCACTCCTCTGGAAGATAAATTTGTACCTAGAGCAGATAATGCTTCCCATTCCCCATCATGTCTTAGGATGCGTATGGCAGTAGTGATGACTATGACCGTATGCCAGAAATAAGACTACATTTCACCAAAATAGCAGAAATCTTTATATTTCAACATGGGCTTACAGATCTCCACATAATGTGATTTCAAGTAAATTTACATTATATGGATTGGCCAACTCCCTAAATATTTGCTACACTGGTCAGTATCTTTATCAAATATCTCTTCGTTGTCTTAGATCACCATCCAACAATAACTTCTACTCCTTTTTTAGTCATTCAAGAATCTGTATAACACAACAGAAGTGCCAGGAATTGGTTGGATCAGGGAATGCAGGTTAATGGTTAGGCCACCCTTGATACTTTGGTTAAGCTCCATATCTTTTCTTGATTATATCAGCATTTTCTCAGCTTCTTTTATTTGAGGAAATACATTTTGTTTTGAGAAAATGCCGAGTTATGATTCAACAGTGTAGAAAGTGAGGTAAAGTTTAGAGATATTTTGTAAGTGGTACTCTAAACCAGACTTTTGTCCTAAAGACTTTTTTCTTCCTTTTTTCCCGTCTTTCTACAGCATTTATTTCCTCTGGTTCAAGCTATCTATAGCGGAAAGAATGACTCAGAGATTTAACATCGGTGTTATTTTAAAAGCAATCATCTGCAAAATTTAGATTCTTTCTACAATGACTGCCTTGAAAAATGAAAAATTCAGTCACACAATTGGTTTTTTGGCCTTGAGAATATCAAGCAGTTTATTTGACTGACTTTTGCTAGAGTGACTGTTTAGTCTTTTGTGAGATGATGTGCCCCTTAGGTAGGACAGTCTGCCAAGTTGTTCCCAAAGCATTTGGGACTCACAGCTCTTTGCACCCCAATTATCGGCACAGCTTCTAGACCATCCACTTAGCTACCCAGACATCTTGTAGGGCACAGGTTTTTTGTTTTGTTTTGTTTTTAAAGATTTTATTTATTTATTTGAGAGAGAGAGAATGAGAGAGCGCATGAGAGGGAAGAGGGTCAGAGGGAGAAGCAGACCCCCCGCTGAGCAGGGAGCCCGATGTGGGACTCGATCCCGGGACTCCAGGATCATGACCTGAGCCGAAGGCAGTCACTTAACCAACTGAGCCACCCAAGTGCCCTTGTAGGGCACAGATTTAAGGGAACTGGTTCTAACAAGTCATTTTTGCTCCTTTATTCCATAGGTTTTCTTCTTCCAGTCCCAATCTGAGGGCAGAGTGTTTTCCTTCCACTCTTTACTATTTTTGTTCACCTACAGTTGCTGTTCAAAGGTAACCTGGAAATTGTTCACAGGGAGAAATTTATGATGCAGTGTATGAGACTATAGTCCTATGCTTTGCATGGTTACTATAGCTCACATATCAGTCAGAGTTGTAATCAATAACTAGTTGCGGGGTAAATGAATAAAAGAATGATTCAATGACAATAACCAAAAATCAGTGGGTAAAAATGAATATAGGAGTTGCTAAGTAATAAGATACCATAGGAATGACTTAAATATTTTTACCAGATTGCATTTTTTTCCAAGTAAGAAATATTTTCAGTTCCAATGTTAGCAACTTAGAATGTCCTATTGTTTCACCCAGTGTCCAGGAAGGAAACAACATATTCAAACGCACCATTGAAAGAGTTTAATGGAGGGAGTGTTTACAGTGATGAGGACAGGAGTACATATAGTAACACAACAAAAGATGGTGTAGTACCTTGGAGCCAGTGAAAGCAGGAGTTTTGAGGGGCTCTGTGGAAAGAAGTTTGTTACTGGAATATAGAGAGAGGAGCTGGGTGGAAACACTTACTCAATAGAAATTGTGGCCTTAAGTAGAGGGTCAGACCTGACTTGTGTTGATGTGGTAGCGAGGTTGCTACTGGAATAAAAGTGCTTGCCTTATTCTCCACTAATCTTGTAATTTCTTGGTGCATGTCTTCCATTGGTTGGACTAGAAACTGGAGGACAAAGAAACCTATTGGTGTAGTCCCTAGAGGTTAGTCTTGGGCCTCAGAGCAGAGTGGAGAGTGAATCTGGAGGGGCAAGCAAAACTATCAAGATGCCTTCCTTACTAGCTGAGGTGGCTAATTGGACTACGAACTAGTGACACTTTCTCCATATCTATATATGCAGGGTAATCGAAAGTAGGAAAAATATGTGCGTCAACAGTGAAGGTCTAGCAAAAAGAAAAACAAGTATTGCAACAGAAAAGAAAAACAGAGCTTCAATCTATTTTAGATTCCTAATGGTGTCATTTGTAGAAAATCAAAGTGAAACAGCATTAATGTCCCTCAGATTTATTTGATAAAAGGGCTAAAAATTGTGCACATATTTTTTTTTTTACCATTTATGTTAGAAAGAAAAAAAGTCTTCAATTCTGTCTTTAAAAAATGCATTGGGTTCTCTAAAAATGGAGTCTGTACAGGGATCCTTTGAAGGAGTGCTTTCAGGAGACATCTTCAAGGATCTGAAGAAAGCAGGAAAGTGCAGGGGAGGAAGCTAAACAGAGGTGTGGTACTGCCTCCTAGTATCAGCCTGATTCCACAGGGAGCTCTGGAGTGTGAATGGTACCACGAGACTGTCCTGCAAGGAGGCTAGGCAGAGAATGGGTCTTTAGGTGCAGACTACTCTGCTGGTGGTGGACGTATTCCTCCCAGTCATCACCAGGCAAGGGAGCTCTCCTTGGCTGATGGCAGATGTCCCGAAGAGGGTGCATCTGTGAACCACTAGAAACCAACACCAGCAGCCAGGGGATGGGTGCATTGGCCTAATAAAGGAGATCCTAATAAAGTCACATCTGCTAGATACACGTAAGCTGGTAGGCAGAATCCTCCTTACCCTCAAATATTCCCGAATTCTAACTTCAGGGGCTGAGTACGTCTTTTATTACACTGCAGAACACAGTAAATCAGCTCATCTCTGACTAAATGTCAACCAGGGAGAGTTATTTCTGACATTGTTTGTTGCCATTGTGATTGTTGTGCTGTTTCGGGTTAAACCTGAATAGCTGTGGCTTTGAACCTTATGGCAGTCCCTCAGATAACAGAAGTCAGAAACCCATCCCCATTACAATTACAATCATAGCTCTAACTTAACCCCAAATCAAGATTCTCACAAAACTTTGGCATCTAGTATAAAACAAAAAGTTAAATAGGGATGTAGAAACTTACTGTTATTATTAGGTCATTATTTATTATACATTTTGACAGCAGGTGGATAAGAACTTTCCAATCACAAGTTACAACCTTGAGGAAATGAATAGGTATCAGGCTATCTTAGCTGGCATGTCTGCAGCCGATGATTTTTCTATTCATAACTTTTTAAACTGTGGCACTTTAATGCATGGTACTGCTAATTTATTTTTTTCCAGCATCGTTTGTACAAAGTCTCCTAAAATCCATCACACTTGAGAACAGAGTCTAGACGGTTATTACGACACAATGAAAGGGAAACCTGGCAAATAAAAAAGGGAAAGTGAATAGAAGTGCTGATTAAAGTAACAGTAGAGTTTATATGAGACTCCTTTTAAATTTGTATTTTCCAAATTTCATCTTTTGGAAGACTGAAATCACACTAAAGTATTGTAGTACTGGAAGTCAGCTTTATTTTATAGGCCTAAAGAGGAAAGAAGAAATATTTGCATTTATTTCTCCATAGAAAGAGTTCTGCAACCTAATTAAATAAATATTATGGCAGTGCATTCGAATAGTTTGCCTATCTGTGAGGAAAGAAAATGCTGTTTTCCTAAAGCCTTACATTTTCTGTCACTGTTGAAGAGAAGAAAGGCAAGTCAGGCATTGCTGAATAAATTGTTTTATCAAATCTATATCAGATTTGAGGAAGGCAGCTTTTTTTATGGGAACTAAAGATGTGAAATACACATAATCCGGTCCTTGAACACAATCTTTCCATTTAGGTTTCCAGAAGATCTCCTACTTCAGTTTTAGAGCCATCTGCTGTTGTCTTTTGCCGCTGAGTATGTGGATGGATAATTTCTCTGGGTGCGGTTAAATGAAGAAACGTGTTCTGGGATCTGGAAAAGCTAACACATAAATGATAACATCTGTGAAAGGTGTGAAGAAAGGGAGGAGGTAGAGCACGCACGTTAGGCACACACTGTCAGTACAGAAGTCCAAGTTTCAGGCAAATAAGCTGAATGGAACAATGATTTCCAGAACGCAAACTCATCCCTGTCAAAGGGGTAGAAAGGACAAATAATTGGTCAGATGCATTCACGTGGCATGGAGAGGCACAAGCAACTCAACTGATGCCCTAAAGAAACAAAAAACAAAACCAACCCTGCTTGAATGAAAGACTAATGAAAACTTTCCAATCTGAGATTTGAATGAGTCCGTTTGTTAACACCGAATTTCGTTAAGACCGAAGTGTCATGACGGAGCTTGTCTTTTCTTCACAGGGATCATGGTTTTTGTTCTTTCTTGGTCCTTGCATCACATCCCCCTGTTGTAAGACATTGGCAGATGAGCTTCGTAGCAATCCTTTTCCGGGAGGGGTGTCCAGTCCTTCATATGGCAAAGTCACAGTTTGGCAGGTGTGAAGAGATTTAATTCCACTAAAAGCCTACAGCAGAGGTTGCCTTCTCATATTCAACACAGAGGATGCCCATTGGACGATTAATGCAATTTTCACATCCTTTTCAATTTGGCTCTACAGTGTCTCTTTCAATGACCATAATTCTCTGACTGATAACTTTTTCCGGATGGACCAATGAAAGCATTCTCACCACTTCAGATTAATGTGGAGAAAGTTTTTCATTAAGTCTTTATTCTTAGTGTTAAGCATCTTATTTTTTAGTGTCAATTTGAGCTTAGAGCACTGCCAAGTGTTTGGACCTCAAGTTCCAAGCAAAGGATTAAGCCAGAGGCAGAAGCCTCTATTCGTCTTATTTCTGTATCTCCAACCGCCTATCCTCCTCTTCATGCCCACCCACCTTTCCACCTTTTTCAAGGCTGAACTCAACTCCCATTTCTCCCTTTAAACCTTCCCTGGCCTCAGGGCGCCTGGGTGGCTCAGTCAGCATCTGCCTTCCACTTAGGTCACGATCCCAGGGTCCTGGGATTGAGCACTGTGCCTGACTTCCTCATCCTCTCCCTCTGCCCTTCCGCCCCCCCGCCCCAGCTTGTGCTCTCTCTCTCTCTCAAATAAATAAATAAATAAATAAATAAATAAATAAAGTGAAAATAAACCTTTCCTGGCACCTCTAGTATTTATTGGACACGCTGAACAACTCATGTCTGCATTGGTGAGCCTTCTTGCCACAGTAGGGCTGGGCTTCCCACACCCCAGCCTGCACCAGCATTACCAGGAGGGTTTGTTAAACACAGATGTCCAAGCCCCAGTTCACAGCTTCTGATTCTGTAGGGGTGGGAAGGGGCCCTGAGCATTTGCATTTCTAGCAAGTTCTCAGGGGAAGCCGATGCTGCTGGTCCAGGGACCACACGTGGAGAACCTCTGCTGTGGGGATGACCTTTTTCTCCTCCACCCACTGCCGCATTTGAGCTCACTTTTCAAAACTCTTCTCCATATCATAATTTTCTAGGGCTGCTGTAATAGAATACCACAGACTGGGTGGTTTAAACAACAGAAACATATTTTCTTACAGTTCTGGAAGCTGGAAATCCAAGGTCAACGTGTCAGCAGGGTGGGTTTCTTCTGAGGCCTCTCTGCTTGGCTTGCAGATGGCTGTCAGGCTGTCCTCACATGGTCTTGTCTCTGTGATGTCTCCCTGGGTATCCTGAATCTCCTCTTCTTATAAGGACACAGATTGGATTGGAACCCATCCTAATGACCTCATTGAAGCTGAATTGCATCTGTCAAGGTCCTATCTCACAGTACAATCACATTCCAAGGAACGAAGGGTTAGGGGTTCAACATAAGAATTTAGGGGGACACAGCTCAGCCCAGAAGAGTAGCAAACTCAGATACCTAAAGGGGCCCAGATAGTTCTGCAAATCTATGCATTTGGTGAGATGTAAGACATGAGAAATGAAAAGTGGTCATGCTGGTGTCTTCCCGATGGATCATAAACATCTTCACAGAATATATAGACTGTTCAGACTGAGCTACACAGTGACCATATTTGGGACACGGTTACTGTTCAGACACGGTCACACTGCAAACACAAAAATGACTAATCCCCACCCCCTTTTGTCTGCTACTTTACCCATGATAACTCTAAACCTCAATTTAACTCTCCTGCCTCCTACATAAAAATTAATAATCAGTCATGAAAAACGCCACCTCCTGACGTCCTCCAGTCCACACCGCGTTCCATCTTCCTTAAATCCTCTTCAGAATCCTCCAAAACAGGTCCACATCCCATAAGAAGTTCCTCCCAGCTCCTCCCAACTGCCCCGAAATGACTGTGGTTCCTCAGGAATGCGCTCCTGTGCCCATATAATTATGTTCAGTAATGGGAACTCTGACCCAGCTCTGTTCCCAGTGCTCCTTCATCACAGGGCTTTATGGACAGTAGGAATGATGTGGTTGTCTCTAACATGAGAATGGGTTTCGAATGATGTGCCATTTCTCAAGGTATTCAAAATAAACAAGATGCAACCTCATGCATGTCACATCCCAGAAGCTGTGGGCATGTTTTGCCAGCAGCATATTGCCAGCTCACTGCCCTTGTTCAAAGGTTTCAGCCTTCTACTGTGAGATCTTTGACATCTTCAGTTCTTATCAGTTTTTCTCACCCTTCATGGACACAGTGAGAGTAAGCTGTGAAAAAAGGCAGTGTTTCCTGTTTACAACCTTTGCCTCATTCAATTTACATTCACAGCTACTAGTGAGGTATGGTAGATTCGTTTTAAAAATGAGGAAACTGGTCCTCAGAGATGTAGGTGTCTCCACCAACCTTAATATCAATAGTGTGACCAACTGCATACAGTAATTAAGTAAAAACGTCCAGGCCTGAACCCAGGTTCCTGTGTATCTTTTAGCTCTACTGCTGCTCCCTCAGCCTCCCAGGAACCTGGTCCCTGCCATGGAGTGGAAACAATGCTCTCCTCTGCTCTTGTGTGTTTTGTTTTCCTTCCCTTCTAGAACATAACATTCTTCAAGTTAGAGATGGTGTTATGTATTTCTCTGGCATCCCACGGAGATAGATCCAATGTAATGCTGAGCACATAGCCGACCCTCAGTAAGAAGTCACTGACTGAATGAAACTCATAACCATTTCTCAGAGGCCAACAAAGGGAAGACATTGTTTTGGAGCAGGGAAAGTTTTCTGTCTTTGTGTCACTGTTGCAGGACCAGAGGCTGTAGTTACTTTAATTCTTCAGGGTGCTTGGCTGCAAAGAATTCTTCCTACCTCACAGTTTTTCTTATTATGGTTTCTGCACTGAAAACTGTTGGGAGGTTCAGACTTCAATTCCATGTTCACTTCCTGGGATTTGGTGCGGATTAGAAATACACCTGAGGAGAAGTTGGTGGAGACTGTGATGTGCTATCCAGACCCTCCTTTAAGGAAGGATTTGTTGCTCCAGCTGTTGGGGGCACTATAGTCATCAGCCTTCACCCATCAGCCCCTGCTGGGCTGCCTGAGCTACAGTGAGCTCTACTGCTCGCAAGGGTGGCACCTTCTCCTGGAATGAGGAGTGATTAATCGGTGCAGGTTTGAAGTCTTGGCCATCTTGGTCTAACTCAGGACAACTCTGAAGGGATCCCATGCATCAGCGCTGTCCATTAAGTTGTTGAGGTTGTCCTGAGTCAGGATGTGACTCAACTTCTTTTGCCAAATCCTGCTTTCTTTTCTTTCCTTCCTCCGGTGTTGAATCTTAGGGCTTTCCTAAATAAACGTTTTTGCACGTTAAACTGTCTTAGAGTCTGCTTCTTGCAAAAACCAGCTTGAGACAGAGAAGACTGGTGGGCAGTGAAGGTGTGGGGAGAAGGAAGGGCTTAGTTGATTCATGTGAAGAAGATGAACACTGTTTGAAGCCTCAAGAACATAAATGAATAGAATGTGTTTGGCTGTGGTCTGTTACAGCGGGCCATGCATTACATGGAGAATGTCTGGGTATGTCTTGTGGTGTTGTTAAACACCATTTATGCCTCTTTTACCCTCAGGGTGATGAAAAGGAAGGGGCACAGGCTGGAGAGGGCTTCTCTGAGCTACTTGGGGCCGCTCAGGGTTCATTCAGCTGCTTAATATCTTTCTAGGTCCTCTTCCTTTAAAGCTAAGTAGACAGTTTATTTGCTTTTATAATGTTTGCGTGATCTGGATCCTTCTTAATCCAGTGAATAGGGCCTGTGTGCATCATGATGGCCCTCCTGCTTTCTCCCTAACACTATTGGTAATCCCTGAACTTCTGACTGAGTGCATGACATTTTTTTCATTTCCACTCAAGTTCAAGCCTGGTAATAAAGACTTCAGGTGGTCATTGGTTTACTCTTTTAATCTTCCTTTCTTCCCTGGAAACAAAGGCACAGGCAATTTACTAATTAGCATTATTTTGGCTGTGATGTACACAGTGGCAAGCTTGGGGCTCCATTTACTCCTATACGTTCCCTATCACTTAGATGAATTTTGGGGTGCTGTTGGCACCAGGCCTCCCTCTGGAGTTTCCTCAGCAGGACTAATTTGATATACTGCCTCAACAAATCCCATGAGCCCTGCCTGATTTGGAACCAAGGGTAAAGGTAGTTTATTGGGGTAATAACAACGGAACTGTTCTGTCTGAGACAGCCAAATAATTTCCTCTCTGCGCCAGTCCAATACTATTTCCCTTAATCTTCTTAATGCCTAAGAAGCTGCTTCTTCCAATGTCCTTAAAGCCATTTTCTCCCCTGAAGGTTAATGCCCTGAGGGGAGGGCAGGCCCATCATTTCTGCTCCTTTGGGCAGGCAGCCTATTTTCTTTAGTTTCATTTGGCATTATATTAAAATGGCTCAGTGTTAAAACATATGATTCATAGTCATTGATGGTGTGGGTTAAGCTAAGACCCCACGTTGCCTCATCCAAGAGTCCTTTAAGACAGCACAAAACTGGCTACCTGAGTCCTCCTGGGTCTCTTGCCCATTGGGACTGCTGATGACCCATTAGCCTACTCACCCAACTTGTGTCCTTGTCGGCTTCTAGGATCCCGTCTCTCTTGGTGCCTAACTCAGCTTTGTTCCCATTTCCTCCATATTCCTGCACAGTTTGTCCCTACACTGAGTTTCCTGTCTTTCTACCCTTCCTTAACTACCCTGGAAAGGACTTCACTCCAGTCAACTGACATCTTCCATCTCTGACTACTTCTGGTTTAGGGGAAGGAGGGGCCAAGGCTGGACTGGTGTGAGCGCCACCCTTGAATCTTTAGTGACTTCACTGAAATCTACTTTGTTTCACTGTTTAATCAATGCCTCCATTCTCAAATTTTTAAAACCCTCTTTTCTGCCTAAAACAGTTCCTGAATTCTATTCACAGTTCTGGTGTGCCTGTCCAACTAGCCTCGTATTTTCTCAGCTGTCCTCTTGGATGAAGACCTGCTGTGCTCTGTTGCCAACACTTTTTGATGGAAAGGGACCAGGACACCTTGACCTGGAAACCCTCTGCCTATAACCACTCCCTCCAGGTTTCTACTATTTTTTTTTGTTCAGAGTCATTTTTGGTGAACTTATAAGGAATGGGATTTTTTGGTAGCTTTATGGTAATCATCTATGTGGTACATGAAAAACTAGATCATAAAACTTTAATTGTAGAGGATTATTTTTATTATTTATAATCCCCTCTTCCATTTTTTATGGATTAAATTACAAATTGCTTAGTTTCATTCAAAAAGAGGGCATGTGCTGTTGAGACTTTTTCAATTAGTTGTCTTCTTAGTGATCTCCTTTATATTAGCTATTAATGTCTGTATCCAAATGCTGTCAGGATTTTAGCAAGTTCTTAAAAACCCGAAAGGTGTATTTTAGAAGTTGGGGCTGGAAGTGGCACCCTTCTCATCTCCTTTCGCTGTGTGATCCAATCAGTTGTGGCTTTGGTCCACTCTGCCTCTCTTTGGCTATCTGGGCCTTAGTTTAATTATGAACAAAATGAATGTCTTGTACCAGATGACCTCTAAATTCCTCTCCAGACGTGGCATTCTATGTGTCTATGAAAATTATCAACATTTTGAAGTTTGGGATTAGACATTCCAAATCACATTTGAATATGCCATTTTGAAAAGCATTACACTTGCTTTTGTTCAGAAATATTTTTTTCCACACCCTGATTGCAGAATTGTTAGAGGCAGGATCTCTCAAATGAGACTCAAATGGGAGAAGAAAAGAGGGGGAAGGGAGAACTGAGTTTCAAGAACTGAATGAACACTTCACAGATTGTAAGTAGCTATCTTCCAGTGGGCCCTGAATTATGGGAAAGGAAAAAAAAATGTAGAACAAAGATTTAAACTAAGTATTGGGAGATTTTTGTGGTTCCAAAAGTGGGGTAAGTGTCAGTAAGGAGTGTACTATTGATTCTTTCCACTGCAGTGAACTCATTGCTAAGGATTTCTTTACCCCAAACAACAACTTTGTCACCTTGATCTTGAATCCTTCCCTTATCCTTCTTCAGTAATATATTGGTAAAACATTTTATACACACACACACATATATATTTGCATATATGATAAATACATTCATGTTTATATATTTATAATTTATCTACCAAATCAGAGAGAAATCCCATATATCTTGGATATATATTATACAAATATATATGCATTAGGTATCTCTCTGTTTTGGTAGCTAAATTATAGTAAGTACAATATCCTGTTATGTATGCTAGCTGGAAATAAAAAGTTTTCCATGGAATAAAGAGTAGGCCTTCATAGACATTTATTTTTCATGTCACATTCTTTTTTCTGCACTGGCTTCTCATCTGAGTCCAGGCAGATCTTTCTTTTTTGAATTTCTGGTAACTAAGGACATTTGTGTCTTTCTGTGTAATCTCTTCAAACCTTATAATCCAGTTAAGAATGCCCATTTCACATATTGAGCAGTAATTGATTCCCTTAATGGGCATTTCCATGAACCATTCTCTCTCTTTCCCAGACACTTTTTATCTGTCTGGACAAGTTTCTTTCAATAGCTGTCTACAGCATTCAAGCCTTTTTTTCCCCCCATACCTGATTCACTTCCGTCTGTTATACTCTTTGTGACTTCTACTTCCCTCCAAGCCCTCTGTCCTCTGTCCCCAATCCTATTTCCAATGTCTTGGTCTCCAGTTCAAGTATTCATTCTCTTGCTCACTGATTTCTTTTCAGTCATTAAATTATAATTTTAAAACTTCTAAATATGATATTTATGATTAATGTCGCTTCCACCTCATGTTGGAGCAAAGATATATACAATATTATTTTGGACATATATGTATATATTTTAGGAAGATGTATTTCTTCCATGGGTTCTGGAAGAAGAAGCTTCTTTGCAGTGCTGATGGACTGACTGTCTAAATGAAATAATATTTTTTAAGACACCTAGCTTGGGGTTAGACTTCTAGAAGGTACTCTGTAAATAAATGACCTTTTCACTGTCATTGTGGACTTTCATAAAACTCAGCCGATGAATCAGGGAAGATGTTTTGCTCAAGAAGGTTCAACTTACCTAGATCCCTCACTTCATACTGTTAGTGTCTATTCTGCCTATTCACAAGGCCCCCACAGACATACTTCTCATTTTCTCATGGCATGAAACAAGGATTTATGTTTCCACAAATCAAGCTTTTCAAGAGAGATTCACTGTCATTTCCAGGCCCAAAATTCCCATGGAAGGAATTAGTATTCATTCATCTTGTGTGAGGTCCTCACTTCCTGACCTATCCAAAAGGTTTAGGTCTTAGGGAGGATGGGATTAACCAAATTTAGATTTTGCTAGGGGGCATCTGTAGTACACATTCCACAGAGAGGGCAGAGAATTAAAAACTCTCCCAGGCAGCTATTCATACCTTTTGCTCTCTTCTTCTTCTTCTTTGTTTTTAAAGATTTCATTTATTTATTTGAGAGAGAGAGAGAGAGAGCATGAGTGTGGGTGGGGGGAAGGGCAGCAGGAGGGGGAGAGAGAATCTCAAGCAGACTCCCTGCTAAGTGTGGAGCCCGACTCTGGGCTGGATCTCATGACCCTGAGATCATGACCTGAGCCAAAATCAAGAATTGGATGCTTGATCAACAGAGCCACCCAGGCACTCTTCTGAAGCCTCCAACATCACCTCTTCATTTCTCAGTATCAGCCTTGCTTTTAATTTCACTGAAACATAAAAGCAATTAAAAAAGAGAATTTGACATGTTCTGTTAGTAAATCGAATATTTCTTTTCTTTTCCTTAACTCCAATAACCATGGTTGATCTGTCCTCCCTCGTTCTGTCTAAAGTCATTTCCTCTACTTTATCATTAGTTCCCATTTTCTCTCTGTTACCCCAGGACTTCTCTCTTCCTGCATCATCAGTTTTCCCTCTCACTATGTAATATCTGTAAGTATATGAATGAACCATAAAATCTTCTGTTTAAAAAAATCCTCCCTTTACCCACATGTTCCTCCTGCTATGACTCCATCTCTCTGCTCCTCTTGGAAAACCCTCTTAAAAGAGTTACCCATGTTCTATATTTTCCTTTCATTCTTCTTGAACATCCTATTGTTAGGCTTTCTTCCCCACTACTTCTCATAAACTATTCTTGTCATGGTCACCAATGACTGAAAGTTGTTAGATTCAAAGGTAAATTTCAATCTTCATTATATTTTAACCATTAGCAACATTTGTCATAGTTTATCATTTCTTCCTTCCTAAGACATTTTTTTAAACCAGGTAAACAGGGAATTAATTTGGTTAGTTAAAGTATTAGAACTCAACACGTATTCTACACAAAGCACTACTAAAATCCATTAAATACTCCTTGTCAAAATATAGATGATAAGCATTTGAGATACATTCTGGTTCTGCTGATAAATGAACTGAGAGTTGTGCCTTCCATAGTTTTTAAAACTGAGGCTAAATTATTTAATAAATCTGGATGTGCAGTAAGCCAATGCCCCTTCAGAGAGGAGTTAATTTTTCTCTGCTATCTGAGAATGTTCATTTATTTCTACTACATAAACCATTACTCAAGATCTATAACTCCTACATCCATAAAGAATCATCATACTCTTAATGGACTGGTGATCCTTTAGCCTAATCCACAAAAAATAAAACGGTTCTTTTCTAAAATACAGGATGTTCCCCCCTCTTAACTCTAATGCAGGAGAAAGATATCCTGAACATCTACTTTATGATGTTACATCACTGTTATAGGTCCACCAACACAACACATCCTGATTTAAATTCACACCATACATCTTTTAGTGATTACATCTTATAATGGTATATAAATGTTTGCTGTTATTATCTCTAGGCATCTCAAACATACCACATCTAAAATTAAACATCTTATTGTTCATCTTCCAATCACCTTCAAACCACAGAAGGCATAGACAATTAAATACTTTCCCAATTAGTTCTTTCTTCTCAACTTCCAAATCTCCTCTTCATTTTACTCTCAGACCATAATATTGCTTCTTATTTCACTGAAAAAACCTATTCCTCATGCTGACTTTTCCAATTCAAGTGAAGGCAATTCTTTTCTCCCGGGTACATAGACCAAAATACTTGGTGTCAGGACTGCCCCATTTTTCTTATTATAACTCATGTCTAATCTGTCAGCAGATCCAGTTGGTTTTATAGAATTCAGTAATTTTCACCATGGTTACCACTCTATACCAAGAAGTGTCCAATTACCTCTTGACTGGACAACCTCAAGTGGGTAACTGACCTCCCAGTGTCCACCTTTGCTCCTCTTCATTTTTTTTTTAACCCTTAAAGCATCCTGAGTATTTATTGTCTGCTTTCCTTACTAGAGGGTCACTACCATAAGAACAGGAACCTTTTCCCTTTTGTTTACTGCTATATTCCTAGCACCTAGGACTGTGCTTGGCATATCGTAGGCATTCAAAGCAATGTTAGTTGAAAGATCCGCTAATTTGTGAGCTCCTTGTCAAACAAGGGCCTTGGCTTATCAAATTTTGTATTTCTTGTACATAATGCATTATAGGCAAAGAGCAGGTGCTCAAAATATATTTGTTCAATGAATCCCTGAGTTATTGGAGAGTAATACAAGAAAGTCCAAATTCCTCTCTAGCTCCTTTTACAGGTTGTCTTTTGTTTCCTTCATTGTAAGGGCACTATAAAAAGTCAAAGGGATAAATCTCTCCAGAATTAATAAAGGATCATTTGTTAGGATGAAGATCTGCAGATCACAGTGGATAAAAAAACCTGGAGGTAGGGATTTGATTCAATAGGGAGCACCAGAACAGAGCTACCTGGGAGATTATTTGCAGGGAGATGAGGTCATGGACTCTACCTGGGACGTTACAACACCTCTTGCGGCAGGATAATGGAGTCTATGAGTTTTCAGAAACTGAAGAAAAAATATCCTGAGACTTTAGCATAGTGAGAAATAGCTGTTGTCCCATATTTTATCCCTTCATTCTTAACTTTCTGTTTCCTCCATTCCTTCTTTCTTTCCTTCATTCATCTACTTGTATTGAGCACTTACTATGTGTCAGACATATGATGAAATGAAGAGACAGGAAAGATTCTTTTATCTATAGAGTGGATGGCACTGGATTGAGGGGGAGGAAGGAGGAGACAGGCTGAGAAGTACAAACAGAATAAGGTGATAAAAGCTTTAATGTGTTTATAAGAAGACGCAGATACACCCAAGGTGCCATTCCCACACATGAGGACGAGACTGTGGGAAAGAGGATTTTCCCAGGAGATTTTGAAATTTGTTCTGAATTTTAAATAATGAATATGAAGCTAGCTGATAGAAAGGAGAAAGACACTTTGGATAGAGGTGATAGCACTGTAGATATGCTGAGAGTACAACAGGGTATGTTCTAGAAACTACACTGGTCCCATGTGTCTAGAGTAGAGAAGACATGTGAGTGTGATTAAGGAAATAAAGTTAAAGGCAGGCAGAAACCAAATTATGAAGTTCATAGAAACTAAAATGAGAAGTCAGGACTTATTCTGGGTGCTCCAGGAGGTAATTTTAGGATTCTAATCAGGAAAGTAAAATGACTACTCAGATTTGTGTGGTAGTAAGGTAATATTAAAAACAGGAGAGTCTCTTTCTTGAGAATTTTTGTGCCAAGCAATGCTTAAAAGCTATTCATTTAATTCTTCTACTAAACCCCTGGAAAAATATTAAGCTCATTCTAACATTAAGGAGACAGAAATTTAGACAACTTCCCATAGGGATATGGGAATTCTCAGAATTCTCAGACCTCTCACTTAAAACTCTGAAATTCTTAATCTCCACTACCAGGGTTGTGCCTAGAATAGAGGTGGATAGTGGTGGAGTTGGTGCAGGGAGATGAGTTAGCACACTATTTCACTATGTCTGGAGGGAAATGATAAGAGTGTGAACTGTGACAATGGCAGTGGAGATGAGGGAAAAGATGATTTTGAGACAAATGAAGGAGATATAATTTATAGGATGGTAACTAGCTAGATGTGGAAGAGCAAGTAAAAGAATGAATGTGAGGTTGATGGTCATGGTAAGTGGGTGGGAGGTAGGGCCATTCACAGAAATAGAGGTAGATCAGGCCTGGAAGGGGTCAGATGTGTGGAGTGTGAGGGGCTTGTAGAACATGGGCAGTTGGATATACAGGATTGAAGCCCCTTAGAGGGCTATGAGCTAGAGGACAACTAGCACATAAACATGGATAATTGACCAAGGTATGGTTGGTAGCATAATTAGAGCAGAGGGCTTAGGATAGAGCTATGGAAACTAAACATTTAGTAGATTACAAGAAGAAGAAAACCTGCAAAAAGAGTCTGAGAGGGAACAGAAGGAGAAAAAGAGTAAAGTGAGGAGAGAGCGAGATCCCAGACCCAGGAGGGATTCCAGATTGAGGAGATGGGAAATAATGGACAATATTACAACAAGGACAAGTAAGGTAAGAACAGAAATATGCCCATTTTATTGAATGGTATCAGGCTCATCGTTCAACTTATCCAAAGAAATCTACTTGGTAAGGAAGCTGGTGGAACCCTGTGGCAGATGGAGGGAGTAGTGGGAAGAAAGTGAGGGATTGGAACAGCCCAGGGGTAGGCAAGCGAGGTGTGAAATGCTGGCTAGAGCAGGCTGAGGTCATGGGAAGGATTTTTGGAAAGGGCTGTGGAAGTGATTTGGGAGGGATGGACTCCAAGAAAATATTGGAATGATGATTCTTTGATAACAATTATGTTGGGAAACCTCAGAAATAGATCTTTGACTTGTTTCAACTATGCATGTGAGGTGGGGGGAATTTATGTATATCCTTTTAGCTTTATTCAGACTTTCAATGTGCACAAATATTGCTACCTCTTTATGTACAAAATAGGCTTTTTAATTTCTTTCCTCCTTCTTTGCCTTTCTTTTTTTCTATCAACTGAAGCATAGGAACTTGGGGAATAGAAGCTGTGATTTTAATTCACCACCAGTGAGTGTTTTCTTTCAGTAAGTTAGTATTAGCAGTCCCTACCAGAGTGCTGCCAGGGGAAGATTTTGAGCTGGCCTAGGATCCCTGTTTGATACAGTGCAGGATCTAGAGTTATCAACAATGTCAAACTGACTATTTCCATAGCCCTATATCCCTCTCTTCGAAGCAGTCTTTGTCCTTGATCCCAGCTTTTGTTCTCTTGAGTGAAAGACTGAACAATGTCCTAGTTTAGGTGTTTCCATAGAAGGATCAGAAATAGCTTCTCCCTCTCTTAACTAGAGTAGGGGCACAGGAACCTATAATCACATAGAGCGACCATCGTGAACATTGTCATCATCTTTATGTTCAAAAGTAAAGACTTTAGATAAGTTGAAGTTCATTGATTTCAAAAGCATTTGATTGCAATGAGGATGGTTGGGGAGGGAGTAGAGATAGCAGGGGTAAAATGGATGGGGAAACTTCCTCAGATGGAGTTGTGTTTTTATTTTTTAAATTTTTTATTGTTATGTTAATCACCATACATTACATCATTAGTTTTTGATGTAGTGTTCCATGATTCATTGTTTGTGTATAACACCCAGTTGTGTTTTTAAAGATTTTATTTACTTATTTATTTGAGAGAGAGAGAGAAAATGAGCAGGTGGGGGAGAGGCAGAGGGAGAAGCAGGCTCCCCGCTGAGCAAGGAGCTGAAGCAGGACTTGATCCCAGGACCCTGGGGTCATGACCTGAGCCAAAGGCAGACGCTTAGCCAACTGAGCCACCCAGGTATCCCTGGAGTTGTATTTTTATACCTCAGAGACCGAGGATGCTGGAAGATGTAGAATACTAGGTTAGCTCTGTCCTTTGGCACTTGTATGTAGACTTTAACTTTTCCCAAGGATAAGTGTGGCAATCTGCACTTTCTTCACATCTGAGTGCCACTGGCTTCACTCATAGGCAGTATCAAATGGCCTGGAACCAGTGACATTTGCTTGTTCTGCCAGGGGTTTATGCCAACCCTACCTGGAATCTGTGGTTGTTCTGGTAAGGAGGACTTTGGTGCTCTAGCTGGGCACTAATGAATGTCTAAAATCTCAACAAAATCTTCACACTGGTTACTGTGGATACTCAATGGTAGTTTAAAAGCTGGCACTGACTGAGCTATAACCCGTAAGTTAGTCAATCAATAAGTAGTGTTTGGGAGCCTTAGCACAACTTGGCAAAAGTGGGACCAGCTGTGGTGAGTTGTTGGTTACATTTAAAAATTGAAGTTTGCCTGCTCTCCTGGTTTCCAGAGAAGCTCAAGGTGCTGAAGTCACTGATTACTTGCACACTTGTATCATGCTCACTAATTATTAAGAGTAACAACTGAAATTTGTATTATGCTTTCTATTTATACTTTCCCATATGTTACCTTATTTGAAGCTCATAACAACATTGAAGAGAAGGTAATTACTACTGCTAATTTAGAGATGGGGAAAACAAGGCTCAACATATGTCAGTGCCATAGCTAAAGTCACAGAGTCTGTAAAAGGCCAAGGGGAACTTCGTTTTCTGTCTTCCATGGCTTTTCTCTGCGCAGAGACGTTTGCTCCTACCCTGGTGTCAGGAATCTTTCAGAGTTATATCAGCCAGTAAAATCAGTAGGTTCCTGGGGTTAGGTGTTCCAGGGCAAATAGAGCTTGGAGGTTGCTGGAGAATGAGTTTCTTAGCATTGGTCAGCCTTGAGGTCAAATGCAATATTAGTAACACTGAATAGCTTTGCCCTTGAGAAATTAAAACCCCATCACCTCTAACCAGACTTGGATGAAGCGTGTTCTTAGGTCTCATGAAGGGTTTAGCACATCCTATTTTTATGTAAGGCATGGGAGCCTTAATATGTTTTTTCATATTTTCCACAAAGGCATGTAAAGGAAGAGTGAAAATAAGAATAATGGGAACAAAATCAGTAAATTACCAACAGCCTTTTTTCTATAATTCAAGTATTGAGTTTTTTCACCATAAGCCAATCTTCTAAAGGAAACAGATTTAAAAAAAAAACAAAGTAATTTTTTAAATATATGGTACATTAAAAATACTGTATTGTTGAGTAAATAATGGTGCCTCCACACAATGAGTCACTGCAGAGTCTTTAAACTTGATGATGCTGCAAATATCTAATGAAACAAGCACATACATAATATATTGTTATTTTTTTAAAAAGCAGCATATGTAGCAATATGAATGTGTGTGTGTGTGTGTGTGTGTCTAGGGAAAGATGGAGACGTACGGAAAGGACTGGAAGGATACATACAGATGCTTAGCTCGTTTCTACATCTGGCTTAGGGATGTGCTGGTTGGGTTATCTGGGAAACAGATATTGTGACACAGGAGTGCAAAAGGATTATTGGGGATTCAACAAATGGTGTTGGGAAAACTGAATACATGCAAAAGAAAGAAATTGGGCCCCCCCATTCTATGAAAAGGAAAGAAGTTGGACCCTTACCATATACAAAAATTAATTCAAAATGGATCAACCACCTAAATGTAAGACTTAAAGCTATAAAACTCTTAGAAGAAAATAGGGAAAAGCTTGATAGCATTGGATTTGATGATGGTTCTTAGAGATGACACCAAAAGCACAGGCAAGGAAAATAAAAATAGATAAATTGGATTCCGTCAAAATTAACAACCTGTGCATCAAAGGACACAGTCAACACTACAAAGAGGTAACCCATGGAAGAGGAGAAAATATTTGCAAATTATAGACTTGATTTGAAGTAAGCATCTAGAATACATAAATAATTCCTACAACTCAACAAATAATCCAATTAAAAATGGGCAAAGGACTTGAACAGACAGTTTTCCAAGAAGGATATACAAATGCCCAACAAGCATATTGGAAGATGCTCAACATCACTGATCATTAGGGAAATGCAAATTAAATCCACAATGAGATACAGCCTCACACTCATTAGGATGGCCACTATCAATCAATCAATCAACCAATATCAAACGTTGATGAGGATGTGGAGAAAATAAAATCCTTGTGCAGTGTTGGTGGGAATGCAAAATAGTCCAGCCACTCTGGAAAATGATATGGTAGCTCCTCAAAAACCTAAAAATATTTTTACTGTATGCTACAGCCATTCCATTTCTGGGTGTATTTCCAAGAGAATCAAAAGCAGAGTCTCAAAGCAATATTTGCTCTTCCATGTCCATAGCAGCATTATTCACAATAGCCAAAAGGTGGAAGCAACTCATGGACAGTGGATGGGTAAACAAAATAGTCTATATACATACCATGTAATATTGTTTGCCTAAAAAGGGAAGGAAATTTTGACACATGCTATGACATTATATTAAGTGAAATAAGCTAACCACAAAAAGACAAATACTATATGATTTCACTTGCATGAGGTGTCTGGAGTAGTGAAATTCACAGAAACAGAAAGAACTGTGGTTCCCAGGGCCTGGGGGAGGGAAGGATGGGCAATTGTTGTCTAATGGGTACAGAGTTTTAATTTTGCAAAATGAAAGCTCTGAAGGTTGGTTGCTCAACAATGTGAATATATTTAACACTACTGAACTGTGTACTTAAAAATGGCTAATTAGGTAAACATTGTATGTTCTGTGTGTTTTACCACAACTTAAAAAAGATTAGTGGGGAGTAAGGAGTAACGCCTGTTAAGGAAAAGGGGAGGAAGGAGAATTAGGCGGGGGAACTATCACACTGTGAGGTAGACAGTCTCTAGGAGACTGTCTAGGAGAATTCTCGTAGGAGTTCTGAAGCAAAGATCGCCTATTAGAAGGGATCACTTTGGGTGGATACACCAGGCCTTTGGATCACCTCTTGACTTTGGTTATCATGAATTTGGCCACCATGCCTTACTCAGTCATTGTCAGGGGCTGCCCTGAGATGAGTAGGACCTCTGCCTGAAAGCTGACAGGTGCTGAAGGAGTTAACAGTTGGAGGCTGTCAGGCAGGCACACTCCTGGAGCTGGGCAGCAGTTCCTTCTTTGAAAAGGGATCTGAGTGACAGATCTCCATGTCTGCCACATGGGAGTAAGAGGAAGTTTTATCTTCCTTCAGTTTGCATTTCTGTGTATCCCACATTTCTAACAACAAATAAAAAATGACTTTTTAATAAAAAAATAAAATAAAAATAATTACAATATATGGCAACCAGTAATCTTAACTGTCAACAATTAGTTATTAAATATCCATTTCAGATTATTATGTGCAGACCCCTACCATGTAAACAAACACATTCTATCCTAAGAAATCAAGGAATTATGAATTCTCCTGTGAAGCTGAAAGATGTTTGTTCTGCCATGTTGGTTGATATTCGTCAATTTGATTTTGGCGTATGAAATGGGCATCACTCTAGATATTGCCTACTTTAATTTTATCCTACCAGAGTACAGAAGACATTCAGATGGATTATTGCAAAAATATTAACCACAATACACAAACCTGGGAAAGTATCATTTTATTTCTGTTCAAACAATGAAGTTATCACAACAGGCTTAAAAGAGTGGTGGAGACTTCCAAAGCAGGCAACCATAGATTCAGGAAGACAGTCAGGTATGGGCATCCAATAATGCTGTTAAAAAATTGTCAGATCCTCACATGAAAGGCAACTTCTAAGAAGAGGATGCAAGCGAAATCGTCAGAGTGACAGCTCTTTTAACTTTAAATTATTTATGGGTTATGTACCTGCATCTTGGGTAGGCTCGTGTCAAGAGGGCTTCATTCACAAAAGAATAAAAATTCTCTAATTTCAATGAAAGGAAGATGAACTAAGGGAGCAAGAAAATTGTAGAGAGAGTTACAGATCCAAAGGCTGAGAGAAATGCAGGGCTGTTGGCTTTTCTACATCTGTCAGGACTAACTGCATTGAGGTATTGGGAATTCATCCATGCAAAATTACTTGAGTAAAAAATTACTTTTTCCTACAAACTCACAAAGTAGAGGATCAATATACTGCTAGGAGATAGAAAACACTGAGTAATCACACATATCAAACTAAAACTGTTCCTGCTGTACACTTCTGAGACCTGGTTTTATGTCTAATTAAGCAACTGAAATGATTTATGGACTTTAGCATTTACTTTAAAAGTGGAATTTGAAGGACAATTCTGTCTCTCTAAATTTTACCAGTTTAAAAAGGAATCTTAAGTCACCAGTGATGAGACTCAATAAAATCTCCAGTTAAATGACTCTCCTGAGTTTGCATAAGGCTAAACTGATCAGAGTAATTTACCAAAATTTGGCAAGATTTTCAAGCTTGCTTAACCTTGTGGGGGTTTAGGAGGGTTTTTGGTTTGTTTTGTTTCTGTTTTTGTTTTGCATGCATTCAAAAAAAATGTCTATTCCATGACAGGCACTGTTCTAAGTGTTCATGATATAGCAGTGAATAAAACCAAACAAAAGTTTCTGGCCTCAGGGGGTTTAGCCCCTAGTGGGGAGAGGGGGGAAAGCCATAAATAAAACACAGAAGTGAGTAAGTTTATATAGTAGAGGATGATAAGTGCCATGGAAAAGAACAAAGGACGAAAAATGTAGAGGATGATAAGTGCTGTGGAAAGCAATAAAGTAGGAAAAATGTACAGGGAAAAGAAGGTGAGGAGAAGTGCAGTTCTAAATCTATAGAATAGGGAAAGCCTCACCCCGAAGGTGATGTTTGAGCAAAGACGTGAAAGGGGCTCCAGAGTGATTGATGTGCCTGTCTAGGAAGAGTGCTGCAAATAGGGGAAATAGCACGTGCAAAGGCCCTGCATCAGTCTGAGCAGGATACCAATGACACAATCAAATGGGGTACTTTGAGGAGAATTGAAAAAAGTAATTATTTACAGAGATGTGCACAGGTTGTAGGAGAAATGACGAAGAACAATACAGTATTCAGGAGGAAAAGACAGTGGAGCCCCATGATCATCACTGAGCCTGAGTGGGTGACTGGTAAGTGGTTATTGGAACTCAGAGTAACAAACAACTGTGTCAAAAGGCTGCCTAACAGGAGCTGCGTGACCTAAGGTTAAGGAATGCTGCGCCTGCAACATTGCAGGAAGGAAGCACAGGGAAGGAGGGAAAATGAAAGACTAATCTCACTTTCATCCCTCCTTCAGATCTTCTGCTGGGCTCCCCATTGACCGTGTGAAAATTAAGAAAGAGAAACCTCACTAATGTGGACTCCAGGGGCTAGAAGGGGAGGCTGGAAGGGGACCATGTCAATTAGAGGAAGAATTGGACCCCGATAGAAGAAACACAATAGGAGAGAATCGTCAATTACAGGCCCTAACAGGGAAAGATGTTTATTGCGTGTTCTAGAAAAACTATCCCTGCAACTCAGCAGATGAGAAACTATCATCATCTTGAACTCTTGCTTTTCTCCAGTGGGCTTTCATTCAAAACAACCCCTCTCAACTTCCTCTTTCTTCTCCATAAAATAACATTCCTCTTCTTTGTTTGCTGGACTTGTCTATGATTTTTGCAATTTGGGACATGCAATTTGCATGTCCCAAATTGCACTTATCTGATATTCCCAAATAAACCTCTTGTTGCTGGTAAAATAACAGGCTGATTTACTTTTAAGGTTAATAGCCAAATCCACCTGGAAGCAGAGGGCCAGAGAGATCATTGTGGTAGGTCATAAAGTTTATCCTTCCAGGGCACAGAGCACCGATGAGAAGGATGGAGACTAGGTATCTAGGGGTGAATGGAAAATTTATTTTGCAAGCTTTGAAGTGAGATTATGGCTGACGTGAAGAGGAATAGCAAGGATACCATTGTAATTACAGAGGAGGGATTGTGTAGAAGAATACCAGGATATGAGGTCAGAGAACCAGCAGACTAGAATTTGATGGGCATTGTCAGAGATTATAAAGCCCTTAGCTCTTACTATGAGTAAAACAGGGAGCTTTTGGAGAGTTCTTTGTGGAAAGGTGACAGGAGTTGGTGTGCCTTACAAGTGTATCGCTGGATGTTGAGTTAAAAATAGACTCTGTTGAGGTGGCTGGGTGGTGGATATTGGGGAGGGTATGTGTGGTACTGAGCCCTGGGTGTTGTGTAAGACTGATGAATCACAGACCTGTACCCCTGAAACAAATAATACATTACATGTTACTTAAAAAAAAATAGACTCTGGTGAGACAAGGGTGGACTCATGAGACCAATGAGGATGCTGTTGCTTAATTCAGGCAAGAGAAATAGCAGTTTATAGGTGGACACAGTGA
Organism: Eumetopias jubatus; assembly: GCF_037043125.1. Taxonomy (NCBI): domain Eukaryota; kingdom Metazoa; phylum Chordata; class Mammalia; order Carnivora; family Otariidae; genus Eumetopias; species Eumetopias jubatus. Next base: position 18,609,480 of record NW_028274807.1, on the reverse strand, counting down.
ACAGGGTGTGTGTGTGTGTGTGTGTGTGTGTGTGTGTGATAGAGAGGGAAACGGGAATCAAGGATGATTTCAAGTAGGAAGGACAGAGTTGCCATTGATTGATTTGGGAAAGACTATAGAAGAACCATTGCTTTTGAGAAAATCTCAGAAATCAGTCGGGCATCTTGTATTTGAGGTGTCTGTTAGGACACGGTGAGTAAGCAGTTGGCTTTATATGAGTTTTGAGTTTAGGAGGAAGGTCTCACTGGGAGATAGAAATTTTGTAGATGTTAGCGTTAGAAGGTATTTAAAACCATTAGAAGAGATGAGATCACCTAAGGAGTGAGCATGGAGAGAAAAGAGAGGGGGTGCAGAACTTGGGTTTGGAGAAGCCAACAGACGGATGGAAGGAATCTCCAAGGTAGCAGAGAGAAACAATTAAAAAGAGAAAGTGGTTTCCTGAAAAGGAAGTGAAGAAAATGTTTCCAGGAGGAGGGAATGATCAACAGTGATGATCAATGATCAATCGCTGCTGATAAGTACAATGAAGATGGAGATGCTACTTAACCATTGGCTTTAGTAGCATGGAGGTCATCAGTTCCTTGATACATCCAGATTTCATAGAGTAGTGAGGGGAGTGGGTTTAATGAGAATGGGGATAGAAAGAAATGCACTGGAAATAATTAGTATAGATTTCTCTTAAGAGCATTTTGCTGTAAAGGTGAGCAGAAAAATAGGGCAGTAACTGGAGAGGAAAATAGGGCAGTAACTAGAGAGTCAAAGATTTTTTTTAACAAGAGCTAGAACAGCATGTTTTAGGAAATTAAGAATGAGCTAGTGGAAAAGACAAATTGAAGATGCAAAAGAAAGAATAGAGAAGAGAATTGCTGGAACAATGTACTTGAGGAGGCAAGAGCGGGTGGAAGAGCCTGATGAAATTGACAGATTGTCTTAGATATGGGTATGGACATTTCATTCATAGCAGTGATTTCCAAACTTTTGTATTAGAATCACCTGGGAAGCTTTTAAAACTCTTGAGATCTACGTCTCACTCCCCTAAAAATTAAAACAGAGTATCTGGGAGAGGACCCGGCATAATAAAAAAAAAAAAAATGTTTCCCAGATGGCATGTATCAAATCACTTGGGGAACTTGATTACTTGCCCTACTCCCAGCGTTTCTGATTCAGTAGGTCTGAGTCCATCTGAGAATTTGCATTTCTGATATCCCTGGTGACACTGATGCTCCTGCGCTGGGGACAACTCTTTGAAGATCACTGATGTACAGTAACAGGAGCAAAGTTATAGTGTATGGAGGCCAATGCTGGTCGGTGGGTCAAGGTAGTGGTGGGAACTTGAGGACGTTCTCTTCTTATTTAAATATTCTCAATGAAGTGAAAAGAAAGGTCATCATTTGGAAGTGTGCAAGGTTAGGAGGGTATGGAAGAGTCAAGGAGAAAGGAGAAGGTATCTTATAAAATTTAGTGAATGGGACTGTGAGTGGTCTAAGGAAATGTAACACAATTTTGGAGCAATTTTGGGGCATCAGTAAGGGCTCACGTGAAGTTGGAAGTCATAAATTTAAAATGAGATCAACCAGCATGTTTGTGCTTTTCGCTCTAACCACACTTATTTGCATAGATGGAAGTGTAGATAAGGTAGAGAGATGCATTTGACCAAGGTTCAAGTTTTGCTAACGGTGCAATAAAGTAAGAGGGGAGCCACGGATTGGGAGTGTTCACAGGGGAGGATCTATAATGATTGAAATGGAATTGAAATTTGGGTAAGGAGGAAGAGAAAAACATTAAGAGAATGAGTAGAAAGGGGGCAAGGTTAAAGGAATGAAGATTCACTGGAGCAGAAGGATTGTTGCATGTCAGACAAGAGAGTTTTTGAAATTGAGATTAAGGGGGAGTTGCATCTATTTATTATGACAAGGTCAGTCTTATGACCACGGGAGTGTGTGGTTGAGGAATTGTTGAGATTGTGGTTATGCAGAGGAGTTTAATGAGCCGAGAGCCCATGGTGTTAAAAAAGGCATTCATATGAATATTGAAATCAGTAGGATAAAAGGTAGACACAGTTTTGGAGAGAGACTAACAGTAAGCCGGATGCTGAGGGTTTTTGCAAAACAAGAGGAATTCAAAGCTGGGTTTTTTAGGAAGCATACAATGGTGTGGAAGTGGCAACGAGAAGCAGGGAAGACACTGTTCAAGCTCCCCACTTAGTGTATGGGGTTGTGGGAGAAGACAACCATCTCTTGAGAGGGCTTTCGAAGCAGCATGCCCTCACGAAAATCCAGATACTTGTTAAACTAAGAAGGTCAATAAAGCCCCAGAAAGAGGTTGAGGTGGTTGGGTGTTTGGGGATGTTTGGTCTGAGAACCAGAGGGCACGTGGAAGAGTTTCAGGAGTTGGGAAAGAGTCAAGGACTGGAACAGACTCAGGGATATGGAAAGATGTGGAGGATTAGAGGAGGTGAAGTGTTGCTTAGGAGTCCGAGCCTCTTGGGATGATGCATATAAATAGTGCAAAGGGCTATAATGTGATGAATCCTGGCAGCCTCAAGACAGAGAGTGGTGTTGAATTTTCAAATGTAGAGAGGCAGTCAGGGGTGGGGGCCTGGGACACCCCCTTCACAGCTTCTGAGTGGTGTGTGGAGGCCAGGGAAGGGTGGTGTTATTTTGAGTACATGAGGTTTTCTCTTGTCTCCTGAAGATGGAGTTTTGAGTGTATGGAGAGGGGATGTTAACTCAGAGTGCCCAGCCAAAATTATTTTAATTAAAGGAAATGATCTTGTAAGTGTTGCCAGACTCAGAGAAAAGGAACTCAGATGATTACATGGAGAACTGATGCAATATTTGGAAAGGGTTCACCCCTTATTTCTGGTAAAGGAATCCATAAGCAGTGACATAAAATTGGAGGAGCATTCCCACCACCGATCCATTTCTTTGTTGGTTAATGTGGTTTCATTTTTCTTGCTTTTACAGATTTTGTCTTAGATGTTTCTTATCCAAATTGCCCAAGTCATTGCTTTGGCTTTCTACTACACTTTAGGAACAAGGCCAGTTTCTTGGCAGAACCCTGATCTGTAGGCAATCGCAGATATTTTGTTTTGGTGTTCCTTTAAACCTTAATTTCTCAGGATTTGGTGGCATAAAATTCATTCCAACTAGAATTTGTTGAGTTTTGGTATGCACAGTAATTGGTGATGTCCTCTGGGAGCTGCAGAAGAACTTTAAGATGCTGGGTAGCTTAAATGAAACTGAATGTTGCTTTGCATTTCTCAGCATTTTTTTCCCCCACTGAACATTTCCAGATAATATTGAAAGTGCACCCTGAGCTTCAACTTATTATGGCTATTATTAAAATTAGAATTTATAATTTAAGAGAAGGCCTGCACATTTAGAAACCCCCATCTGTGAACACTGAATTGATGATAAGGCAGAAACTATTTTATAGCTGTAACCAGAAAATCTAGGCTACTTAAACAGGCTTCTCCTTCAGCTACTGCCACATATCTCTGTTCTTTAGAGCAAAATCCCTGGAAAAAATATTTTTTAAAGATTTTATTTATTTATTTTTGAGAGAGACAGAGAGAGAGACAGAGAGAGTATAAGTTGGGGGAGGAGCAGAGGGAGAGGGACAAGCAGATTACATGCTGAGTGTGGAGCCCAACACAGGGCTCCATGCCAGGACCCTGAGATCAGGACCTGAGCCAAAACCAAGAGCTGGATGCTCAACCAACTGAGCCTCGCAGGCGGGCCCCTGGAAAATGTTTTTATCCTTGTTAGCTACATTACTATTACCTTCTATGCTCTCTGGCATCTATTTCGTTTGGGCATTGCCCCTATATTGTTCACGGAGATCATTAATGTTCTCTGGGTTGTTCATTTTTAGTCTCCAGCCTGATTTCTGTGCAATGAATGTTTAGCCCTCATCTTGCTCTCTCACCACATTTGACTCCATTGATAATTTTTTCCATCTTGAAATACTGCTGTTGCCTTCTTGGATCTCACATTCTCTGATTTTCCTGCTTCTTCCCTAGAAATTCCTTATCAGACTCCTTTGCTGGCTCTTCTTGGTCCTGCGAGTCTGTAAGATGCTGTTAAAAACTCAGCCCTGTCTTTGGCTCTCTTCTTTCTGAATAGACACTCATGTTGCAGGTGCTCTCATCAATCCTGTTGTTTTAAAAATGATCAATAGAATGGTGTTTCTCCAATCATTCTTTCTAGCTGTGAGCTCTCCCTAAACTCCAGACTCAAGTATTCAACTGTGGGACATCTCTAGGTGCCTAGTGAACATCTCAGACTTCCCAGGCACCCAAACTGAACCCCGATTTCCTCCTCTCCAGGATTCCCTGTTTCAGTAAATGACACCAACACTCACCTGGTTGCTCAGGCCCAATGATCATGGTTCTTTCTCTTATACCCCAAATACATTTGTAAATCCTCTGGTTCTATCTCTGAACTATGGCTAAAATCCACCTACTTCAAAGCTCCTTGTCATTATTTCCCCGGTCAAAAGCCTTCACCTGGAGCCCCAAAGAAGGCTTTGTAACTCATCTTCCACTCTTGTTGTTCTCCTAGATTCTAATTTGCATACAGAAAACAAAGTGACCTTTTAGAAAAGCCAGACAGATTATGTCCCTTCTTATCTCAGAACTTTCCAAAAGACTTTGCATGACATTGACTACAAAATATAAAGACAAGGCCCTACATTTCTGTCATGCTCCCCCGTCCCACACACCTAAGCTATGCTGAGCTTGCTCTTCCTTGAACACACTAGATACATTTCTGCCTAGATCTTTGCCCTTGCTATGTCCTTTGGCTACAATGCCTTCTGCCAAGATCTGTACGGACTTACTTTATTATTTTATTCAGGTCTCTGTGCAAATGTCATCTACTCAGAGAGGATTTCCTAGACTGTTGTATTTGAATACTAACTCCCCACCTATTACCATCTTTCTGAACTTTTTACTGCCTGACATTCAATTACGTATTTATTTGTTTATTTTTGTTTCTTCCAATGGAACGTAGGCTTCCTAGATTCAGGACTTTATTTTATTTCTCTGCTGTGCCTGGGGCACCTAGAACACTTTGAGCCTAGGAAAAATGGAATTACTGCTGGTGAGGTGAGCCCGAGTTGCATCTCCCTCCAGGGAGAGTTTTGAGAATGGTAAGCATTTGACAGATGGCCTGGAGTTATCTTCTTCCAACAGTTGTTATGGTCTAAGTGACTATTTCTGATCAGGAAATAGAAAGAACATTTAAAACATCTTATATTTTTATGTTTTAGTGGTGATGTTTTATATTTTTATAGTGATGAACCAGACCTATAATAAGGGCTTAACAAATTCTTGTTTAGCAAAGAATGAATGCTTAACAAATTTTTGTTTAGTAAAGAATGAATGCTATATATATATATATATATGTATATATATATATACATATATATATACATATATATGTGTATATATATATATATATATATGATACACAGAGATCATGTTACAAATTACAAGATCTTTAGATAATTTCTTATTTTGCAACAACTATGCTTCTAATGTTAAAGATGTTATTTAAAGAAGTAAAAAAATACATTTCACTTAGCTTTATGTGACTATCAGGATGATTGTGACATTCTTTCTCTATGGCTTAGTTAGGTTTCAAGGCAAAGAGCGTTCTATAAGGGAAAGAAAAATATGAGTGTATCTTAATTGACTAGAAATATGAACTCTTACCAGAACGTGTTTTTCTGAATCCTAGAAAATTAATCTCTAGGATTCCGTAAACCTCAACTTCAACCTCAGGCAGTATTTGATGTGTTACTACAGAGTATGGCCCTTTTATTTTACTTTATTCACATTTTAAACATAGCTTAATGAAATAATCTTGTTTTAACCAGGAAAAAAAATATGAACTCTTATAAATATACTTAAATTGTAGCTTGAGAACCATTTAAGACAAAAATTATATGTGTTTTCAAGCTCCCACACATCAAGTAACTCCACCTGACAGAAATTTCTTGCAAAACTACATATCTACAGGAAAGACATATCCATATATAAGCAATATAATTTATTCAATTTTGGAGTATTGTTTTCTTTCATTCTTGCATTTTTTAAAAAGATTTATTTATTTATTTGAGAGAGAGAGATCGAATGCACGTGGGAGGGGCAGAGGGAGAGGGAGAGAGAATCCTAAGCCGACTAAAACCTGCTGAGTGTGGAGCCTGAAGTGGGGCTCCATCTCAGGACCCTGAGATCATGACCTGAGCCGAAACCCAGAGTCAGACGCTCAACCAACTGTGCCACTCAGGCACCCCTCTTGCATTTTTATCATACAAAGAAATTAGTGTTTGACATTCCTGGACATGAAATTATGTCTCCTTTCTGTGCTGTTCATGTTAAATGCTTCCTTCTCTCCTTTGCATTTCACACAGAGCATAGCAAGAGCTAAGTGTGGACAGAGCAGGGGTTTGGAATGAGCATCAGTTAAGTTGTCAGGAAATGTGGTTTCCAGTCCCTGTTTTACCTCTCATTAGCCATGTGACCTTGGGCAAAGCACCTAACCTCTCTAAAAAGAAGACATTGTTGTTGGCCTCTAAGCGGGCTTTTCATTCTGCAAGTCTCTGGATTTATGGAGTTCCCCACAATTCATTCCAGGGTATGATTTCCTCCCACTGAAGTACACCCCTCTTCAACATTGTGCTCCATGGATGAAGCCCAAGTAAAGGGGTTCACAACCTTTTGGGATTCTAAATTTTGGCCACTCTTTTTATTACTTCAACATTAACTCGATTCATATTCTTATGTTTTAAAAAAGCTCTTTATCAGGAAATCACTTGGTTTGTGCAAAATATAAGCAGCATTCAACAAGACTTGGTTAATGTTATGTACAGCATGAATGGGACAAATAGGCATCTTTTTGCTGAGTTTAATATGCTGGCTCTAATATAATTGAAGAATGTAGGGCAAAATCAGAGCTCATCCTTTTAGCACCCTATTGTACTCAGAGAAGAGCATAAGTTCTAATATGCATTTTACATGTCAAAATTTTCATAGCTGTCCAATTTTTCTAAAATCAACTTTATTGAAGTATAATTTACATGGTTATAATGTGCACATTTTAAAGGTACACTTTTGTGAGTTGTGTCAAATGTATAAACCATGGGCTATGGGTTGAATTTGTCCCCCTCCTCCCAAAAGAGATATATTGGAGTCCTAGACCCTAGTACCTCAGAATGTGACCATATTTGGAGAAAGAGTCTTTATAGAAGTGGTCCAGTTAAAATAAGGTCATTAGGGCAGGCCCTAATTTAATATTACTCTTATCCTTATAAAAAAGAGTAAATTTGGGCACAGAGACATGCCCATAGGCAGAATGTCATAGGAAGACTGGAATTATACTTCCAGAAGCCAAGCAACTACCACAAGCTTGGAGAAAGGCCCTGGTCAGAACCTTTAGTGCCTTCAGAGGAAACATGGCTCTGCTGATACCTTAATCTCAGATTTCCAGCTGCCAGTATTGTGAGACAATAAATTTCTGCTGTTTAAGCAACTCAGTCTGTGACACTTTGTGATGGCAACCCTAGGAAACTAGGATATACCTTGTAACCATTACTCCAAATAAGATATAGAATATTCCCATAACCCCAGAAATTTCCCTGGTGTTTCCATGTAGTAAATCTTTGCTCCCTACTCCAGGCAGAACACTGATCTGATTTCTATCACTATAGATTAGTTTTGACTGTTTTAAGCTTCCTATGAGATGGTGCAGTATGTTCTTTTCTGTGCCTGGTTTCTTTCACTCAACATATTATTTTTAAGATCTATCCATGTTTTTGAGCATGTCAGTAGTTCGTTCCTTTTTATTGTCAAGTGTTTTCTACTCTCCATGAGTTGTTGCAACTCAACTGAGTGTAAATGTATGAGTCTATTTCTGGATTCTCTGTTCTGTTCCTCAACTGTTTTGAAACATTATATGTTCTGCTACTCCAAGTAATATGAAAATAAATAATTAGTATACTATCAAAATAAATTATTACTGAAACTCAACTCCAATCATAAAAGAAATGGTTTGACTCAGTCAGTCAGTCAGTCAGTCAGTCACAAAAGATTAATATTATCGACACATCTTGTAGAGATAGCAAA